>NC_083349.1:189984079-192984079 GCF_030254825.1 Meriones unguiculatus
TAGAGAGAAGCATGGAGGTTAGGAGGACTCTCCACAGACAGGGAATCAGCGTCCTGAACTCAGGATGCTCCCGTAGGCTGTACCTCATCTGGCTAGTTGTGCTGGGGTCTTGAAATGGGGGGGGGACTGTCCTGAACCTGAGCAAGGCTACCAACAGAGGCAGTGGACTCTCAGAACCTGATTCCTTTTTAGCCAAGTAGGTACTTACCTATGGGGTCTGAGTGAGAACACCAGACCTGGAAAGGTTCAAAAAGAGTTCTTCCAGCCCTGTGCATAAGGGAACACAGATAAGGAAACAGAGGGAGGAAGGGAGGGAGGAGACAGAAGGGAGGATGGAGGCAGGGAGGAAGAAGGAGGGGGAGGAGGGAGATAAGGAAAGAGAAAGCTGCCTCCGCCACGGGCTCCCCACATCTGGAAGGGCATGCCCACTCTAAGTCTGGGACCTCTCTAGTCTTCGTCTAGGCTGGTGGGTGCAGCTAAGAACTGGAGAAAGGTGTAGATCGAGACTCCAGAGTGCTGGCAGCTGGCCTGGAAGCCAGGGCCCAGGGCCAAGGCTGGCAGAGCAACACTAATCACCAAGGGCCTAGACACCCAGGAATTTATTGCCTCACTCAGATCTCATGTCCTGCTTAATGACAAACTTCTGAAAGAAGCAAGAGGAGGCAGAGTGGGGGGCAGGGCTCCAGGGGTGCAGCTTCACACGGAGGGAGGGAGAAGGTGATCAGTTAACACCCCCCCCCCCAGTACGCCTGCCTGCTGCTTCTTGGTCTTCCCAAAGGGCAGAGGAGGCCCCAGCACTAGGGTGGACATGCCCATAGCCACACTGGACACTCATAGCCAAGGCTTCATGTGTGCCTTTGGTGATACTGCCCAGGAAGCCTTATAACAAGGCCATCACACCAGAGGGGATGCTCTGAGGGGCTTGCCTCATGATGGAGTTCCATGCAAGTCAGGTATAGAGCTAAAGCCAGAATGCAGGAAGACCGGCCCGTGGCCCAGGCCTCAGTCTTCGAGATTAGGGTCACTGTGTCGGGTGGAGGCGCTGGTGTACAGCTCTGCAGTCTCCTGTGGATACGCATTTGTGGTGGTGACAGTGACTCAGGCATGGGACCTCAAGAGGCCCAGGGGAACTTAAGTACAGGGTCACAGATGAACGAATTGTTCTCTAATGTTACCAAGAGTCTAAAGGTCTTTTTTTTTTTTCCATGTAGAATGTCGATGTTGGTAGGTTACATGGGAAGACAGATGGAAGAAAGTGAGCCCCTGCAGGATGAAACCGGGCTTCTCAGCAGCCGGGAACAGCCTCTGTGGGACGGAACCCGACAGCTTCCTAGAAGCTCTCTTTATTGTTGCACAAAAAGGCACCTTTAGCAAGTCAATTTCCACATACCAAAACGTCTCATCTGATCCAGGAGCTGTTTTGAAAGACCCATTACCTAAGCAATTCCTGGTTTGCCAGGCCTATCCCATCCGGTACTAAGTTATCCAAAGGCTCTGAGGATCCTTCAAAGGAGCAACCCCACAAAATGTCAGACTGCCGCTGACAGAGGCTCCTTCCTCGCAGATACCACAATTCTGCTAAAATTCTGTTACAGTAGAATGGGATCTTTCTGGAGATGCCTTCCTTATGGGGGGGACAGAGCACCTGCCTTGACTGGGTGGGGTGAAACCAGCCTTGACCAGCCTATTCTGAGGACCCCTGGGACACAGAAAAGCCACCTCATCCCAAGTGACCTTCCCAACGTCTAGAGGTGACTTTGTTGTGCCTGATTCACGAGACCCCAAAAGACCACCAGGGGTCAAGCTCTTTGCAAAACACATGAGGATCTTTTCATTACAAGCTACAGCTTGGGCTCACGCATCCTCATCACTGAAGCGGTTGAGAGCCAAGAGCCTCATGCTCAGGTTAGGTGGATGATTTAAAGAGTCTGGTCTCTCCCAGCATGCCCAAAGCTGGGGATTTCCTGCCCAGCAAGCGTCTATTGGTCAAAACACAACAAGGGATGCTACATTTTGAACTGATTGACTATAGAAAGACCCCCAAACCATTAATGGTCTGGCTTCCCTTGTTTGGCTGTCCTAGGACAGAGGGGATGGTTTCCTAGCAACTATATCTCTAGTGGGCAGGAAAGAATGCAGAAAGGCTGGTTCTTCCCCGAAGGCGGCTGGACGTGTCTCCACCTGGCTGGCCTTTGTTCAGGCTTGGCCTTTAAACTTTAAACCAATATCCCAAATTCTTTGGTCTCTCAACTTCAGCCTCGTTTATAGAGAGCCCACATTTGAGGCTACGGAGGGAGATGATGGAGGAGGCCAGAGGGGTGGGGAGAGCCTAGGACTGCCACCTTTGAGGGCTGGCCCAGGCAGACAGGGCAGGTGCTCCGCTGCCTCCTTGGCTGCAGCTTCTCACCTTATCTCCTTGAGGAGGCCTTTCCGGAAGGCGCTGCTTTCACTGCTCCCTGGTGTATACCCTGGAGACACTGTTGCTGCCTTCAGCCAAACTGACATTTCTGCTGCTGTTTGGCCTGGGTTGTAGGAGGCAGGTCCTGTCGCTAGCTGCAGAGTGCCATCGGGTGCTACCATGCCTGTGTGCCCCCATCAGAAACTAGTGGACACCTAGGACTGCACCACGATTCCCTGGAGGTCCTGGAAGGAGTCATCTCCCCCTTGCAAATAAGTTATATATCCACTGGGGAAGGGGGCCCGTAGGGATCAGAAGATCTGAGGGAGTGAAGGCCCCCATGGATGTCGTAGCACTGTTTTTAAAACTCTACTTGAGGTGTTGGGGCCTTAACCTCCCTTCCAATCTCCCAACCTACGTAGGAGAAGAGTTAATGGGGAGTGAGGGCCCCTTTACTTCTCCTGGCTGTTTAGGGCCAAGGGGTTCTTTCAGGGCTCTATACCAATCTCCATCGAGAGCAGATGCAGACAGCAGTCTCCTTCAATCCACTGCACCCTAAAATGTTTCTCTCCGTCTGTCTGCTCCAAACTGCCACACTGTCCATCTCTCAGATTGCTCCAAACTGCTACTCGCCACACGCCAACAGCGCATGCCACGCCACCTTTTCTGGGCTCTCAAATTTATATCCAACTAGTCCTAGACCACGCCCCTCTCTGTGCTGTGCCCCGAAGGCCCTTACTGGCTGGCAAAGGCCATGCCCGGCATGAGACGATTATCAGCTGTGGGCAAACTAAAGTCCAAACTAAAACCCCACACCTGGGATTAAAACAAAAACATATTTACATAACATAACTGAGTTTACAAAGAAACCAGAACTTCTGTTGCAGATTGTGTGGTTAACCCAGGCAAGGCCGCATCACGGACTCAGCCTCCCGGAAGTAGCAAAGCCTTTCCTGGGTGAAGAGGGCTGGGCGAGCTTTCTCTGGGGTCCAAGTGTGAACTGGAGGCCAGTGCAAAGACTTCTTCATCCTCCAGGATGTTTGCAGATGGCGACTGTTTGCCTGCAGAGACTCCTGAAACCAGCTGGTTTCTCCCCTGCGCTGTACCTAATAAGCACAGTGAGGTTCCAGGTCGCCAGGAGTGGAAGGTACCCTCCATGACAGCTTGCATCCCCCCAGTGGTCAGCTTTTCTGTTTAAAAAAAAAGAAATGTACCCAAATGTCTGTTATTTTTTCTACAGCTATTTTATTTTTGTTTATTTCTGTTGCTATTTTATTTTGTTATTTTTCTATTGTTATTTTTCTATTATTGTGACAAAACACCACGACCAAAGCAACTAATGAAATGAAGTGTTTCTTAGGCTTCTGGTTCAGAGGGTCAGAGTCCTCCAGAGGGGAGCATTGGTCCAAAGGTCAGGGGAGTGAAACTTAGGGTGCTGTGGAAAGATGGTGTGAAGGGGAAATGGTTTGGCCAGTCCCCCATGCTGGTGTGAGGGTAAGAGCACTCTTGTGTCTTCTCTCAAGGCGGGAGAGCCACTTCGGGTTCAGGTAAGAGACTGACTCCAGGCCCCAGGAGGCCCAGGGCTGGGAAATAACCCAGCAGCTGCACTTGCTAGCAAGTCTGTGCCTTATCTGTGCAGCAAGGCTTGTCAGGGAGAGCCTCCTGCACACACGTCCCCACACCACTGCCTTTTCACCCGGGGGCTTGGCCACATTCTTCAGCTCGTGTTTACACTAATGATGCCCTCTGCTTTGGGTGGGGACCAGAGCCCCAGTGGGCCCTGCTCAACAAGTTGGGTCAGGCTATTGCCTGCGATTTAGGAGGCTTTCATAAGTCGCCCGGATTACTGACACACACACGTAGGGGCAGCTCCTTGGAGTTAGAACAGATGTAATCGGGAACTCATTGGGGCCACCCCCTGGGTGTTTGATAATGATAGCGAAGACGTAGCCTGATTATGTCATCACATCCTAGAGACGCAAAGGGCCACCATTGGGCTGTTTGTCCCGCTAGCATCGTGGAAAGGGTCCTCAGCGAGCTTCCAGGCCTTGGTCTGTACAGCCTGTGAGGATGTCCTCTTGTTCTTCCCAGGCACGCCGCTCTTCTGCTCTCCCCTCCTCTCGTAGGTACAGTCTGGTGTGAGGCGGTGCAGGGACCTGTCCCCAGAGTCTGGTGTGAGGCAGTGCAGGGAACCGTCCCCAGACTAGCTGTGAAGATTCACCCTGAGCGTCTAAACAGTGGACAAGGGGAGTTGTAGGACGTGGCAGAAGCTCTGAGTGAAGTTCTGAGGAAGCGTGCATTGTTGACACAGCACAGTCACCACAACCGTCAAGGCCACAGACCTACGGGAAGCTGACAAAGCCTTCCTTGGTCCTTACGGGCCAGGCTCAAGAGGAGTAGCCAAGCGTTCCTCCAAGGTCTGGGTGTGTGGAGTGACTGGTATGTGCAGAGACCTTCTACGGCAGCTCACGCTCCCCTCCCCTTGCGCGCTACCTGATGAACATGCTGAGGTCCAGGTTGCTGGACCACGGCACGAACCCACCTCATGCCAGCTTTCCCGTACAGGTGTCTGAGCGTCTGTCCTGTCTTCATTCTTCTACTGCCCCTAATCAGAGTTCCAGGACCAAGCTGCAAGACACAAGGCAGAAGCCTCTGATACAGCAACAGTGGAGCTGTGTGTGTGTGTGTGTGTGTGTGTGTGTGTGTGTGTGAGATGTGTGTGTGGTATGTGATATGTGTGTGTGTTGTGTGGTATATGTGTGTGTGGTATGTGTGTATGTGCGTAAGTATGTGTGTATGTGTATGTTTATGTGTATAGTATGTGTATCTGTATGTGTATGTGTGTGACTGTGTATGAGAGTGTGTATGTTGTGTGTGTGAGAGTGTGTCTATGTGTGTGTGTGTGTGTGTGTGTAGTGTGTGGGGTGTTTGGTAGGGGGGCTACACCACAGAACCCATATGGAGGTCCTCCTACCAAGTGGATCTTGGGGGTTGAAGTCAGGTCATCAGGCTTGGCAAGCACCTTTACTCCCTGAGCCATCCCCTCAGCCCCTGCTTTAGATTTCCGATATCGGATCTGTGGGGCAGTCTGCACACATCATGGCAAGTGTATGTGGCCATTTGTTACAGCCACAAGAAACTGACGCAGGGCCCTTCCAGGCATGCTGTGGGCACTGGGGCTTCAAGCAGCTTCTCCAGCTGACATGTTAGGATATTAGGTTTACCAGGCACCCTCTGTATGTGAGGCTCCAGGCTAGGCCAGGGGGCAGTGGCTCACAGTGTCACTGTGGGCATCCCAGCTGCCACACAGGCCTAGAGGTGGGTGTGACATGGGAAACTGGCAGCGACAAGCAGCCTGAGCGGCGCCTGAGCCCTCCTGGCAGCTATCAGGCCTTATGCAGGGAAGGGGCTTATCTGACACAGGCAGAGGGAAGCGCTTTCAGATGTGCCAGAGGCAGCTGGCAGCCAGTTACGGTGGCACATTTGTGCTCTGGCTGTCCCCTGCCCTTTCTCAGCGGAACAGCCTAAGGGTCTCCTGAAGGTGCTAGGGATTTCTCGAGGCACCAGGCAGGAGTCCTCTCTGCTGAGGGGAAGCATGCTGGAAGAAAGCAAGAGGGGCATTGAAGGGCCGCCCCAAACCACCCAGCAACTCCAGGCATCCAGGAAAAGACATACACCATGCTCCTGGCAACACCACAGTAATCCTAACCTAGAAGGAGCTCTGTGGCCCACGGAGAAAAAGATGGATGGCTTTGTTAGTGCGTGCCTATGATGCTCACTAAGAAGCAAGACAAAGCTATGCATGACAGGTGCAGAAAGGAAGATCTGGGGGAATAGGTCAGCAGTGAAGTGCTCACCTAGCATGCTGAAGCCCTGGGTTCAAAGCCCAGCTGGAGGGATGGCTCAGTGGTTAAGAGCATTGGCTGCTCTCCCAGAGGACCCAGGTTCAATTCCCAGCACAGCAGCTCATAACCATCCATAACTCTAGTCCTAGAGAATCTGATGCCCTCTTCTGGCTTCCATGGGCATTGGGCGAGCATCTGGTACACAGACATACGTGCAGGCAAAACACTCATGCATATAAAACAAAAGAAAAACCCCAATACAAAGGACACAGGCAAGAGTCAGGAACCAAGTACCGTGGGGGCGAGTGGAAAGCTCATTGGCCAGGAGGAGGCACGGGGGACGCTTGGCACCGGCCCTGTCCTCTTTTCACTTTGGGAGTGGGGTGGTTAAGGAGGAGCAGCCGCTCTGTGGTGACTGGCTGCATCCGGTGTTTATGATCTGTGTGCATGGTGCATGGAAATATTTCTATTGAGAAATGACTTAACATCTCTTTTCACAGTTCAAAAGATCAAACCTAGGGCTTGTACCTGCTTGGTAAGTGTTCTACTAGTACTAGGATCCCCAAATCCCCCCATAGTGCCAATGAACGCAGTTAGCCGTATTGCGGTGCCCATATGAAGGACGTGGCCTAGTCAGGGAGTTAAAGAGCCCTGTTTTGTGACGTTAATCTGCCTGAGCTGAGATACTAGCCGGGTGATTTCTGCTTCCTCTTTAGGTCGCAGTTTTCTCCTTCCAAGCGTGGGCATATTGAGAACAAATGTTCTCTAAAGAAGCCATGTCTGTGGGCCTGGGGTGTGGTTCAGCGGCAGGACCGCTCAGCTGGTGTGCACAGAGGCCTGGGTTTGGTCCCCAGCAGTGGCGGTAAATAAGAATGTCGTCTGTGTTAAAGATTCTCCAGGCTGCTGAGCCTTGGCTGACCAGGACATCACGCTTACAGAGTAATGAAACGCTGTGGCTCAAGAACCCATCATCCTTGGGTGCCTCAACAGCTATTACCTTAACCTCTGTATCTAAGCTAACCCCATGAGCGCCCCGAAATGTCCCAGAATGCCCCACAAGCTTAGCAGACTGCCGGCCTACCTACCCTAAAGCTGAGAAATCTGCCCACCTTCTGTACCTGCCTCCCAGCCACCCCCCACACACTGTCACCAATGTCGTTGGTAGGTGATTGCTCTGTCTTTTGTTCTGCCTCTATGGAAGTTCATGTGACCTTTCCCACAGTGGGATACGCTGTTCGGGGTCACCTGTTTCCAGGCCATGGTCACTCATATTTGGCCCAGAATAAAATAATTTTGAATTTTCCTCTAAGTCCAGAATGAGAGGCTGGTGAGACGGCTCAGTGGGTAGAGGTGTCTACTGCCTGACTGTCCAAGTTCGATCCCTGGGACCTACAGCACAAAAGAAAAACCCCGCCTCTCAAAAGACTTCCGTGAGCGGTGTTATCTGTGGTGCCTGTGCAAGCCTGTGTGCACGCATGCACACATACACAAATGTGAGATATTTTTAAGGAAACAGAGACAGAACCATCTGTGCTGCATATGGGTTGTAGGATTTTTGCAGAAACTCAACAAAACGCTAGGGCTGTCGCTAACTTGAGGAAAGCAAGCAAGCAGGGAGGGGGAGCAGAGGGAAGGGAGGGGCGGAGACGCTCTGCTGAAGCTTGGGCTGTTGTCCTGTCTCCCCGTCAAAGGGGTCACAGGACAATTTGGCTCTGCTACTTACCGTTGGCCTTGGCCCCATCCCCGGCCCTTGGCAACGGAAGACAGGTGTGTGCTGACCTGGAAAGAACATGGCGGGCTTAAGGATGGCTTTGTCTGGGTTAGAAGTCTGGCAGGGTCCCATCTTAACTGCGTGTGAACTTGGGTACGCTTCTGTCTCCTCACTCAAAGGTCGGGACGATGGCCACCCCACTGGCAGGTGTGCTGGTTACGGAAAACTCCCCCTCACCCCCTGCTACTGCCTTCTCTGAGGCTGGGGGGCTTCCAGAGAGCGGATGCCTCCTTGACAGTCACACTTTATTTCAGAAACCACCCCCCCCCGTGGGACTTGCCACCTGCTGTGAGTCTCTGGGGGGGGCAGGGCCTTGGGGGTGGTCACAGAGCAAAAGGGCTGCTCTGTGGCCGGTTAGGACGTGGGCTAGCACTGGGGGCACAGCTCTGCTCTGGGTCTCACCTCCTGAGCAGTTGGGGTATGGGTGGGTGCATCCAGAAGAGGAAAAGGGGAAGAATTGTTACACATGAGACACAGCTGGGCAGCCTGATGGTGTGGGGGTGGGCCGGGGCAGCTCAGAGAAGACTCAGGAGTCCCGGGAACACTGCTTTTCACAAATCCGATGGATTCTGAGTTTCTTGGCCTTTTATGTAGCAATTGGTGTGTCTCTGACCCTGGCTCTCAGAAAATCCAAGTCTGGTTACTGGTAGTGTTTTGCTTCTAGTTGTGCAGTGTATCTATGTTCATAGAAAAAAACTGAAGCACATGGAGAAGCAAAATCAGAATATTCAATGCCTTGTCCACCATTTGGTGGCTTCCGTGTGTATCTTTGAAATCTGTACGTTCTGGTCACCACACGGATTTGATCCTTCAGTTCTTGGTTAAAGGCGGTATAAACTGGCTTTAACTAGCAGTGTCACTTAAAGCACAATTAGCCGCTTTGTTGGGAAAATCCCCGAAGATCAGCTTTGTACAACTGTTTATCCCTCGTTCCTGTGATGCTCACAGCAGCCAACATTGCTGGGTAGAGAGATGAGCTGTAGTCTGTGTGTGCCCCCGCAAAAGCTCACATGTTGGAAACTTCATCCCATTTCCTTCGGGACATATTTAGCATTAGGTGAAATTATGAGAGTGGGGCCCCAAGAGGGCATTAGCTCCAAGCTCCCCTGCTTCCAACCACCAGGAAGAGGTCCGAAGGCCAGTTCATTGCTGATGATGGCTACTTCCCTCTTACCAAGGCCTCCCTGAGAGTTTCTGAATGCTTCTGGAGAGCCGAGCCCGTGAAGGACCTGGAGGGTGACACTCCCAGAGAGAGCACGTGGTCCTTCCCCAGATGTGGAGCCGCTTTCCCCTGTCAGTTCAGCGTGTCCTTTTGATATCTTTCTCATTGGTTTCCATGAGCTGCTCCCAAAGTCCATCAAACCCAAGCAAAGTGTCATACAGCCTCTGTTCATAGCCCGTGGGTCAGAAGCACTAGCCTCAACCCCCTGCCTGGCACCTGGAATGAGGGATGGTCTCAGGGGACTGAGCATTTCTGCTTCAGTGTCTTAGCTACCTCTAAGTGGAAAGGGTCAGAGCAGCATTAAACAGAGGCCACTCTGCGGTGAACTGCTTGCTAGGCTGTTCGTAGGGAAAACACTCCCACCCTCACCCCCACAAAAACAGTTAAATAAATACTCATCCCATGACCCATTAAGTTCCCACTGCCAGGCTGGGGACCTGGTAACTCAGGCCTGTAATCACAGCTACTTCAAAGGTCGCAGCTACTCCAGAGGCTGAGCCTGGAGAGATCAAAACATCAAGGCCAGCCGGGGGAATGAAGTGAGACCATTGTTCAGTCGCAGAATGCTTGCCCAGCAGACGTGAAGCCTTGGGTGTGATCCCTAACGTCAGGGGAGAAAAACCATGTCAAGGATGTAGCGAGCTAAAGCTAGCAAGCTAAAGCTAGCAAGCTAAAAGAAATAGTATGCATTTAAATGGTGGTCAAGAGCAGACAAACTTCGAGTGAGCAAGCTTACAGGGTGGCGGATTGTTCCTATGTCTGACACGTCTGACCCCGGTGGCCAGGTGGGTATGTGCACGTGCAGAAAAAGTCACTGAGTTGGTGTGGTGTGGTTTACTATGATGCTGTAAGCAAATGCTGAGACATTCAAAGGTTAAAGGGTGCTCCCCCTGGTCAGACGATAGTGGCCACTTGGGTGATGCTGGACCCATGGTGCAACTGCCTGTGCCCAGCGTGCTCAATCTGGAAGCTCCCTCTGGGAGACTTCCAGTGGGTGGCATTCTCTCTACTGCGCGGGGACTTGCTGAGCCAGCCGCTCACTCCTTGCTGACATTCTCTAGGGCTATGCCAGCCGATCAGGAAGGCAAAATGTATGCTCCTTTTGTCATTGCTATGATAAAAGCAATGTCAGGAGGGAAGGGGTTATTTTGGTTCATGATTTGGTTAGGAATGGAGCATGGGCGAGGAAAGCAGGTCAGTGGGGGCGGGAGGCAGCCACCCACAGCGTTCACTGTCAGGAAGCTTAAGGGCGCTTGCCTGGCTCTCTTCTTCCACTTTTATTCAGCCCAGGACTCTGGGGCGTGGATGGCCATTCTCAGGGTGAGACTCCCCTCTTTGGTTACACTTCTCTGGAAACACCTTCACAGACCTCTGCAGACATGAGTCTCCTAAGTGATTCCCAACCCGGTCAAACTGACAATGAAGACAAACTATCACCTCCACCCCCACTCCCAGCCCCCCACCCCCCCGCCCCAGCTTTTGGTTATTTTCTTTTTTTATAATTTATTTAATTTTTTATTTTATGTGCATTTGGTGTGAAGGTGTCAGATTCCTTGAAATTGGCATCACAGACAGTTGTGAACTGCCGTGTGGGTGCTGGGAATTGAACCCTTGTCCTTTGGAAAAGCAGACAGCACTCTTAACCACTGAGCCATCTCTCCAGCCCCTTGGTTATTTTCAAGACAGTGTCTTTCTATATAGCCCTGGCTAGCTTTTTTTTTTTTTTCCATTAAAAAAATTTTTTTTAAGGGTCTGGAGAGATGGCTCAGCAGTTAAGAGCACTGTCTGTTCTTCCAGAGGTCCTGAGTGCAATTCCAAGCAATCACATGGCGGCTCCCAACCATCTATGCTGGGATCTGACACCCTCTTCTGACACACAGGTGTACATGCAGATAGAGCACTCATACATTAAATAAACAAGAGTTGTGTGGGCTCAATTTTTTTTTTTAAATCTTTATTATAATTTACTACAATTTATTCAATTTTTATCCCGGCTGTAGTATCCTCCCTCATCCCCTCCCAATCCCACCCTCCCTCCTTTTTCTCTCCCCCACCCTCCCTCCCTCTTCTCTCCCTATTCCCCTTCCCCAGTCCACTGATAGGGGAGGTCCTCCTCTCCTTCCCTCTGACCCCAGCCTATCAGGTCTCATCAGGACTGGCTGCATTGTCTTCCTCTGTGGCCTGGTAAGGCTGCTCCCCTCAGGGGGAGGTGATCAGAGAGCCTAGCTGGCTTCTTACTCATTAGATAGCACAGGATGGACTTGAACTTGAGTCTTCCTATCTTGGCCTCACGAATGTTGGGTTTATAGAAGTGTGCTCATCACACCTCAGCTCTGTTTCTGTGCAGCAATCACTTTTACCCACTCAGCTACCTCTCACCCGCTCCCGGCATGTGGCTTTTCATGTCTCGGCAGAGTGCTTGGTATCACAGCAATGGCCAACACTGACCAACCGCTGTCAAGCGCCACCTGGGGCTTTTAATCATGCATCAACATTCCTAACACCCTGAGAGGAAGGAACTTTTTCACAGAGCAAAACGACTGAAGCAATGAAGTTGCTAGCTAGGTTGCCTAGCTAGGAACTGACAGAGCCAATATCACACCCCAGGTACTGATGTGTTTATTTTGCAGAGAGTAAAACAGGGTGAGGTTCCAGCTCAGCTGCCGACTGCAGCAAGCTTGGACAGGCCATCTTGAAAGTATATGCTCACTCAGGAGGGTATTTTGAAAGCTGTGAGTATGTTCACTATCTCAGCTAAGGGGATGGTTTAATGGGGATATATAAGAATATCCAAATGTATCAACAAATAGTGCACTTCATTACAATTCATTGTGTGCCAATTATTCCTTAATAAAGGCATTGCAAAACAGATCACAAGTACATAACAGGAGAAAACTATCTGTAATTTTTCTACAGTGACTGTCATTTATGTCACATGATCTCATTACGATGCTCAAGTTTGATGCATAGAATTCATGGTCATGCTGAATCTAACATTGCTTTGACAAATGAGAATCTTGCTATGTTTCAGAAGAAAATGTCTCTGAGTTAAAACTAAAGAATACAGTGACTCAAGAAATGTTTTATAATCTTACAAAACATTTATAATTTTATTACTAAAATTAGAAGAATGCAAAGAGGTTGCTTATGACAACAAGGTGGGTTGTGGAAGTTAAAATTTTAAGCCTTCCATGAGTGGCTTCGTGGCACACACCTTAAACCCCAGGACTTAGGAGACAGAGGCAGGCGGATCTCTGTGAACTCAGGACCAACCTGGCCTACAGAGTGAGGGCCAGGACAGCCAGAGCTACACAGTGAGAACCTGTCTCAAAAAATACAACAGAGTAAATTTTATGGACTAAATATGAAATAATTTTACTTTTAAAGCCTTTTAGGGGCTTCTTAGTCCCCCAAAAGGTACAACCCCTTAACAAAAATTTAAATCTCCCTCATTGTATCTGTTCCAGAGACAATGGTCCCTTTCTGTTCCGTTGAAGTCAAAGTCTTCCCACTAGGGCCTTCACTCGCCTCTGACACTTTCCTCCCCAGCCCTGCAGGGTCCACCACGAAGCCCACTGACACCAGGACACCTCCTGACCACCCAGAACAGGAGAAGACTCTCCCTTCCCTCCTCTCACCACAGCACACAGAAGCCTTCCCTCCAACTTATCACTTGTTCTCTGTGACAGTGAGAATGGTGCCTTCTCCCCCGCTGTGCTCTACACCTTCTACAGCTGGGACACAGAAGGTGTCACACATACTTGCATGTCATCACTCTCATAGTTCTGTATCCCCAAAAGAAGGTGACATCAACTCCAGGTGAAGGCCAACTTCCAGAAGGAAGTGGCCTCTCGGAAACCAGGATCTAGAACCCACAGAACCATCAAAGGATGCGTGGGCTAAGCCTGTTCAAGCAAAACCACAGTGGGTGATAATCTCTTTCAGTGAGTTCTTTAAAATCCCCATGGTGTGGAGCTCCACGGGACACCCAGATTCCCAGGCATTGCTGCTCTTTGAGCAACTCCAGGGCCCAGACAACACCCTGGAGCAAGTACACACAAACTATGGCGTGACCCCCTGCCCCACTTGCTGTGCTCGGAGAGCCCTTTATACACTCTCTCCATTCAGTTTACAGTGGCCATAGAAACAGCAACCCCCGTCCTTCCCTCCACCCTGCCTGCCTTTCCTTTTCCCTTCTTCCTCCTTCCTCTTCTACTCCTGCCACCATTCTTCTTTCGCTTCCTCCCATAGTTAGTGCTGAGGATCGAGCCTAGGGCCTATGAACCCTGGCCGCTTTACCAGCCCTTCAGCCCTCTTTACGTGGTGGTGGTGGGCATGTGAGGCAGAGGTTGATAAAGCGTCTTCCACAATCACTCTTTGTCCACTTTCTTGACACGGGGTCTCATTTGAACCTGGAAGTTCAATGATTAGACTGTCTGGCCAGGGATTCCCTTATCTCTGCCTCCCTAGCGCTAGGATTACTGGCTGGTGTTGCCAGGCCCAGCTTTCATATGGGTGCTGAGCATCAAACTCAGGTACCCATACTTGCACATTAGGATGTTATTTTCAAGCCCTCTTCTTATTTTGGAGATAGGGATGAATAAATCGTCCAGGTTGGCCTTGGACGTACTCTGTAGAGCAGCAGGCAGGACTCTTGGCCACATGAGAAGCTGGAATCACATGTAGGTGTCTGCCAACAGGCCTGGCTGAACTACACGCTCTTCTCATTTTTGTAAAGGAGAGAAGAAAGCCGTTCAGAGAAGGATGCTGTTACTTGCCCAGGGTCACACAGCCAGTGAGAGACAGGGCTTCTCCAAGCAAGAAGTTCCCTGTGATAATGAAATAATGGTTTGGATGGCAACTGTTTTATAAGTTGATAAATTTCACTAGAAAGGCCCGGAATCTTCCAGAGCCCATGTTGGGCTCTGGAGCACTAGCACAGTCCTCTCTGACCCTTCTTGCTGCTGTAATCCCCTGTGGCTTCAGCTCCTTTCCATTTTCTGGGGGATCTCTACCTTCAGCGGCTGTTCTCTTTCCATCTCCTCCAGGCAAGTTCTCCCCGAGGCCTCTCCTTGGCCCTCTCTCCACACTTTCTCAAACTGTTTCTCCAGATCAGCCCTCTCCATGAAGGGGCACAACCCAGCTCCCATGGTGTCTTCTAACTCCTCCCAGAATGTAACCCTTGTTCCCCAGGGCCCAGAGGAGAAGCAAAGTCCTCTCCAAGGCATCCGGGGATCTCTTCTCTTACCTCCCAGCCTTTCTCTGAGCTCCTCTCCCTCCCACCTCTACTCAAGGTATTTCCAACTCGTTGGTATCCAGAGTCCTTCTTGCCCCTGTTTCCTATCAGATGTGGCTCTTCCGTGTCAGGAGACTTTGTGGAGAGGTCAGGCCAGGGTCCCTGGGCAAAGCTCCTACCACACTTGCTTTGACCCTCCTTCTACTCAGTCAGAGGCTCGCACCAAGATGGGGAACAAGGCCCACACTGCACCTCTGCTTGTACCTGCAAATACAATTTTCCCATCTGGAAAAGAAAGTGGTGGAATGGGCCCACGTTTCCCAAACTGCACTCATTTAAGGACCCCCAGGCTCACCTTATTCTTGCAAGCCAGTACTATCAGGTTTATTATCTCTAAGGGAACTAGACTGGAAAACCAATGCCATCTGCAGTAAAGATTTGGGGGAGGGGTGGCGACCATGAAGATAGGCATGTAACTGATAAAACAGGCAGACAGTCTCAAGTCCTCACAGGTAGGATTCTAGAGGACAGTTCAGATCACCAAAGTCTTTGTCTAAGATAGATGTGGAGGCAGAAGGATGAGGAAGCTTGTTATTCTTGGCATCATGGCTAGTTTAGGCTGGACTCTTTGAGACCAAAAAAGCAAAAAACAAGATCAACAAAACTAAAGCTGATAGAGGTGTCGAGGACAGATTTTTGGTTAGTAATAAGTTTTGCAAGAGTCCTATGTGAACAATTTTTACTTCTACTTGCATAAAAGTATCTGGACGTTTACAGTAAGGATGAGGGCGGAGGGAGCGGGACAAGGGCTTCTACAAGGTCAGGGGAGTAAGGACTTTTTGAAGGGGTGGTTGGTATGAACAAGCTCAGGCCAGTGTGTGCACTGCGAGCTGGCACTGTGATCAGTCAGGACTTCAGCTAATGGGCCTGGGAGCCAGAGACCCGAGTCTCAGACGTGGGCTAGAACAGTCAGTTCTTCGGCGGCCTTGAGGTTTGCAGGCAGGAAGTTTAAGAGAGGCTAGGGTCATCTTAGAGATACAACCTTTAAAAATCTAGGCTGGAAAATGCTCAGAGCGGACGGTCTAGAGGCTGGTAAAGAATTTTTATCTGTGTTTAGCTTAGATAAAAGTAAAGATTAAAAAAAAAAAAAATCCAAGCTTTTAAACATAGCGCTTGAGAGGCGAAGACAGGTGGATCTCTGTGACTTCAAGGCCAACCTGGTCTACGCAGTGCATTCTAGGACAGTCAAGGAAACAGAATAAAATCTTGGGAAAAAATTTCCACCAGCATATACTGAGGCTATATAAAAAGTATGTTACATGGTTGATGTTAGGTAGGTAAGCTTAGAAAGAATCACCTGACCCAAGGTCATAGTCAGAAATAATGTGCTGGGTAACTGGCATGACAGGGCACACCTGTAACTTCAACATTTGGAAAGTTAAGAACTCACGTTTGAGGCCAATCTGGGCTATAAACTGAGACCTCAGTTTCTAGGTTCAGAGCACATAAGCCATAAGCTATCTTTTACCCATGCACATCTTACCAATGCCACTGGTCCACAGAACTGAATCTGGACAAGAATGTGAGGCCGTGCTGACCGTGTTTCTCAGCTCTAGCTCCAACATGGGACGCTGGGTGGTCCCTGCACTCCAGCTGGGAGCTCTGTGGTACCTGGGGGGCAGCCTGGGGTTTTAGAGGTTTTCAGAGCAGCTCACTGGACCGCCTCTGGTCCATAATCCCGTCACTGGGGAGCCAGAGGCAGGAGGAGCCTGAGGCTAAGGGCAGTCTAGACTATGGTGCAAGGCTTTGTCTCAAAAGCAACAGCAATAACAGAAAAAATGGGAGAAACTAAAAAGGGAAAGAAGGAAAGAAGAGAGAGAGAGAGAGAGAGAGAGAGAGAGAGAGAGAGAGAGAGAGATTCCAAGTCATCCCTATGAACAAGCCAGGGTCTTGCTCGGTGGCTTTATAGTTATCATCATCCTGTTTGATCCTCATAATGTCCAGTGAGAGATACGAGCACTTGACAGTGAACATGTCCCATGTCTCAGCCCGAAGGTGGGGTCACAAATTCCCGACCTCCTGCCCAGGGTGACTGCTCTACGGGGGCATGACCCAGAGGGAGAGCAAGCATGTTCCCGACCGCAGAAGCCAGCAGCGTGGCTTCCGTTCTCCTAGGTTGTCTGCATCCCTACTGCGCACACAAAAGAGAAGCTTCAGCCACAGGTTCAAAACCCAAGTCAGGGGATCGCAGGTAGCTGGGCGGGGCGGCTTCCTCTGACGGATAAAGTGTGGCGCGGACAGAAGCCTGAGGAAGCCAGAAGGCTCTGCAGTATTCTGATAGCACCGCAACAGCCAGTCCACACCCAGTTTTCAGTAGTCTTCATCATGGCACCGGTTGAGAGGGGCCTAGAGTAGATGATCATTGGACCACCTGGCCTTGTCCACTCCAGCACCTGTTAGAGCTGCAATACTGGACCTATCGTTCCGCCCTGGTCGATCTGTGCCCTGAGGTGATTGTGTGTGTGACATAGGACAGACGTCATCACTGCTCACAGGTGGAAGACGTCACTTTTCACCATTGGGCTACTTATGAGGTTTCCAGCTACGGGCAGCAGAGAGGCCGCTGTCCAAACTCAGGCCACCTGAAGACCACTGTTCACCTCTGCAGAGGCTAAGGGTCACCCAGCCTTCAAGATGCCTAGAGGAAACCAGCAACCAAGGGACCCCGACACCACCACAGAGGGCAGCCATCAACCCCGACCCCCTCAGAAATGCAACAATCCGAGGCAGGCCCCAGAGCACACCCCTGCAATGACCGAACAGAAGGAGGCCACACCCGGGACGAGAAGCCGGGCGGAGCACGTGGCACGCACTCCGCCCTCCCAGCCCAAGCTCTCGGCCCAGGGTGCGCGAGGTGCACGAGGCCCTTCTGCAGGCCAGCGGATCCCAGAGCGGGCCAACCCGGAGGACCCACGCAAGGGCAAGCGTCCGAGCTCGGGCCGGCGCGATAGCCGGCCGCGGACGCCCTCCACCCCGAAGCCGGAGCCCTCCGCCCCGAGGTCCGAGGCATCTACCCCGGACCCCTCCAACATGGCCCGCGGCGGCACTCAGAACTGGAGCTCCGGCGAGTCCGACGGCCAGCCGGAGGAGCAGACATCCGAGGAGAGCGGGTGAGCGCGCCCGCCGGGCGCCCGCAGAACCGGGCTCGGAGCCGCCGGAACCGCCGCGAAGGTTCTGGGCCTTTGTGGCGTCACGCCTCCTGGCGGAACCTTCCGCCGGCGCCGAATAAAAGCCCACGGCGGAGGCGCCGGCGGCTCGAGTGCGGCGGGGCCGGGCGCGCGAGCGGGGGCCGGGCGCACGCTCGGGACGGTGCCCCGGGAGCGGCCGCGAGCGACACGGTGACGCGCAGGCCGGCGGCGGGGCCGCGGCCCGGGGCGCCCGGAGCGTCAGGGACGCGCTGACCCGCCTCGCCCGCCCCACCCCGCAGAGACAAGATGGTGAAGGAGACCGAGTACTATGACATCCTGGGGGTGAAGCCCAGCGCGTCCCCGGAGGAGATCAAGAAGGCCTATCGGAAGCTGGCGCTCAAGTACCACCCGGACAAGAACCCGGATGAGGGCGAGAAGGTGCGGGGGCCGCGCGGGGCGTCGGGGGTCGCCGGGGACCGGGGCTGTGAGTTGTCGAAGGCGGCGCAGAGGCCGTCTCCAGGCTCCGCGCCGGCCCGAGGGAGGCCGCGGGGCGCAGTCGGTGGGGGACACCTCGCCGGGGTGCGACCGGTGTGGGGCGCGAGTCCCCCGCAGCCGTCCGCGCCTCCATCCACTCTACAAGTGTTTCTGCGGCCCCTGCCTCCCGGCGGTGACGACCCCAGCCGGGCTCCGGGACTGACCTGTGGGAGCCCAGCTCTCGGAGGTAAAGCTTCCTATGGGAGAGGACGCCCGGCAAACCAGAAACCCCGCACGGCGAACAGAGGCTGTGTGCTCGGAGGGCAGGCACCCTGACAGCGAACTGTTCTGTTTCTATTCCGTTTGTTGCATAAGCTCACCTAGGGATGAGTTTTCTGTGCTCTGAGTTGTACCTTAGGCGAACCCAGTGTCCCTCTTGAGAAGGAATGGGTGGATTTGATCTGTGAGGGCCACCTCCTACCTGATGACCGTTTTCCGGACACTGAATCGTTGCTCTTTTTTTGTTTTGTTTTGTTTTTGTTTTTATTAAACAGGGATGCAGAAGTCTGGGTAACCTGACACATCTGTTTATAGTGAGAACTCCAGGTTTCCTGTGACAAATGACCCACAGTTGACCATAAGTACAGACAGATAATAGGCTGAAACGCTCTGCATGTTAGTGTCCTAACTTAAACCTTTCCATCCTGTTTACAGAAATAAGACATTCTTTTTTGTTGTTGTTATTCCCAAAGAGGACATGACCCACCTATTCAGCCACTGCAAGGAGAGCTACATAGCTGTCCTGTTTCTCACTCCAGTTCTTGCCGTTTAAAAAGCAAAACAAACCCTCAAACAGGATAAAACAACAAAAAAGCAAACAAATGAGAAAAACAAAACTTTGGATGTCACAGATGAGTCTTGAGGGCAGATGTCACCATAGGAGCTAACAGCAGTCACACCTGGGCCACTTTTGGGGCCACTGATCACCCCGTCTAGTGTTTGGAAATGACGCTTGGATCAAAATACCTGTCTGCATTAGTAATTCCAAGCTGGCGCAGGCAAGCTACTTACGGAAGGTTGGCCGCGGTGGCGGCAATGATAGAATGTTTATATTTAGCCACATGTGCCGAATGTGGCTGTCACAAGTTTAAAATGCCTCGCCATAAGACTGTTATACCCATTTGTGTTCTTTCACATCTATATTTAGGTGGCTTTCTGCATCATGCTGGTGATTCACAGACGTGTTCCCTCAGTTCACTGCTGTCCATCGCTGACATTTCTGTCTGATATTTTTGTGTGTGTGGGTATGTTGCCTGAATGTATACTTGTGTACCACATCAGAGGCCGGAAGAAGGTGTTGGACTCTCTGGAACTGAAGTTACAGATGGTTGTTAACCACCATATTTGTGCTTGGAACGGAACCCTGATCCTCTGAAAGAGCAGCCCCTGCTCTTAGCGGCTGAGCCATCTCTCCATCCCTGCTGGCATTCTCCAAGGAGGGCTTCAAGGCTTCTGATTTCATGTTTCAGCAGGCAGCACGGGGGAAAGCCTCCACTCTGGTCTCCATCACATCACAGTCACCAAGAGGCAGTTTGCTATTTGCTTACCATTTGAGATGAGAGTACTTTTGGTGTGGCCAAGCTTTAAAAAGGAATTATGTTTGCCCTCTTCACATAGCTTTCACCACCTATATAATCTGACGGGGTAGGATTTGCCTTTTGTTTTAAACCAGTATTTGCTCCTAGCCAGGTACCGAAGGTAGCCGTGGTGCATAAGTAATTCTTTTACACAGTAAGATGTGGCGGGTTCCTCTCTTCTGCTGGGAGGAGGGCAGAGTGTACCCATACTTGGAAATATGTTTCCCTTCCCTACTTTCCATGAAGTACCTGGGTAGCTCATTTTCTTCAGTTCTTTGCTAAGACATCTTGGCCGAGCCTGCCTCGACCACAGACTGGCCGAGCACCCTTCAGCCTTGTCTTACTGTGATGGTCCTTAGTCTGATGCCGGTTCCACTTCAGAGGGCGGGTGAATCTGGCCGTGCCAGATAGATGCTAAAATGTTTGTTGGCTTCCTGAATAACCAGGCCAGAAGAAGCAGCAGACCTTTAATTCTCTAATTCCTGTGTAAGCAGGAGCGCTCTCAGGAGTGGGAGGGAGAACACGGTGAAGAAGGACTGGGGGAAACGTGGGTTGCAAATCAGAGCAGGCAGGGGATACAGTTGGTAAAAACTGCTCTAGAACTCCCCAGAGGGCTTGCTCATTCATTCACTCACCAAATGGCGTCTCTGCTGGTCCTGTGATGTGCTGGGCACACCATGCAAGCTTTTCCAGGTTTTTGCAAGAATTTGTATGTAGTTTTGGACTACTTTATATGCTACAGGTGGGAACTTGTCATGTTTTCCCCACCTACGTTCGTCCCTTTATTATTAATGCCTTCTTCAAGACTAGATTGAGCCTGCCCTTCCCCACCGTGTCCTGGGACAGCTGAGAGGCCAGCAGCGTTGGTCTTTGTTTTCTAGTCTGTTGTCCTGTGTTGCTAAGCAGTGGGCAGCCTGTGTTTGTTGTCAGCCATTTTGCCCTGCATGAAGTCTGTGCTTGTTCTAGCTGCAGTTGGTTTTCTGCAAGACACAGGGTGGCAGGCCAGAGAAATGGTCCCTATCAGGGGTGATGATATGCGACCATTTATCGAGATGTGTTTGGTCTTTGGGCCAGTTTCATTATAAATTTTAGTTTGAATAACAGAGTTTGAAGGTAAAAATCTTAGCAGATCTTAATGGTGCAGAAGGTTTCAGAATATGGGCTGGGGAGATAGCTCAGTATGGATAGCCGACCCAGCATGCACAGCGCCCTTCCTGGGTTTGGTGCCCAGTGCCACATAAGCCACATGTCTGCAGTCCTAGCACTTGGGAGATAAAAGCAAGTGGAACTGAAGTTCAAGGCTATTTTGGCTACATAGTAAGTTCATGGGCAACCTGGAATTTGTGAGACCCTGTGTCGAAGAAAAGGAGAAGCGGTGAAGTTTCAGAATACAGAGGAAAAGCCTCCTGGAACATGCCAACCCAAATCTTCCTTCCTTCCTTCCTTCCTTCCTTCCTTCCTTCCTTCCTTCTTCCTTTTTTGTTTTTGCTTTGTAACAAAGTCTCCTTCATTAGTCAAAGCAAACTTTGAGGCAGCCCCTGCCTTAGCTTCCTTAGGTACAGGAACTATATTAATGAGCTCTATACCTTGCCTTCCCTCCTCCTTTCCCCTCCTTCTCTTCCCCCTCTTCTTCTTTTTCTTCATCTTCATCACCATAAGCACTTTTCCAGGTTGCTATTTTTGTTCATTGCCATTTATCAACTGAACAGTCATTCTGGGAAAGGTCTGTGATTCCACCTGGGAGGAATGGAGGTCTTTGAAGGAATTAGACCCTGGAGTGCTGGGTCCCCACAGGTGGGAGGACGTGTCACCAGCATTTAGATCCCCTGACCCATCAGGTCTGGCCGATAATTGAATCCCCCGAGTGATAGGGCAACTTTTTTTTTTTTCTATTCTTCAGTTCATCTGTTAAATCCAAGCCTCTTTGGGGTATCCAGGGTGTTTGGTGAGTGTTTTGTGGGCCCTCTCCTGGAGCAAGCAAAGAACCCAGAAGCCTCAAGTGGCAGCCTAGCCTAGTTACTCTCTGACCTTCCAAACTGTATACTCAATGCCTGTGCCTCCAGTTGGCGATTTCATGCCTTTGTTTCATTTCCTTGAAAAAATATTATGGGAATTAAGTCAAACCACCTAATCATGATGCTGATGGCTATGTGTGTTAGAGTGTAGGTGCCTGTGTGCCATGGCAACGGTGTGGAGGGGGGAAGCAGGGCTGTGTTGCTGTGCTGTGGACTCCAGGCTAGCTGGTCCCAGAGCTCCCAGGCAGTCCCTCCTGCCACGCTGCGTGCGGGATCACAGATGCTCACGCCACAGCAGCCTCTGCGTGTGCTCTGGGGGTTTGGATTCAGGTCGGCATGGCAAGAACCTGTGCCTACTGCGGTCATCCCCTCCCCTGAAGGCTTTGTAAGACTGGCTCCTGGGGGCAGCGGAGACGGCTCAGAGCTGAGAGCACTTACTGTTCTTACAGAGGACCAAAGTGCAGTTCCCGGCAGCATGTCAGGTGGCTCACAGCCCATAACCTCAGGGGATCCTCATGTCCTCTTCTGCCTGCAATAGCTACACACATGCACCTGTATGTAGTACACACACATTTACACATGAATAAAAACTTTTAATTAAAACTTTTTAATCCCTTTTAGGTGATGCTTATCAGCTGTTACTGCGTATTAGGTCTTGGTCAGGAATCTGTGGAAAGGGAGTGACTTAACATCTCTCTCCATTCTGTATTTGTGTTTTTGTGGCATTTGTTTTTCTCTTGTAGGTTCTAAGAAGCCATCTAGGATAGTTCATACTTCTTTCCTTCAGAGTAAAGATTAGCCTTGGGAGGGCCAACAGCCAACCTTGTTTATTCATATCTAAACTTCTAGAGGTGTTCATTTAATAAATATTTGCCAAGTATTGTCCACATGGAAGACACAGTTGTAGGCTCAAGGATCCCCTTGGTATTCCAAGCTGACAGAACACCCATCTTCATGGGGCTTCTCTTGCAGTGGGACAAAGCATAATGTTGTTGTTATTACATCATCGCAGAGTTTAATGCCCTTGGAAGGGCCGGGAGACCTGTGTGAGAGTTTGCAGTGTGAAAGCTGGGACATGGAGGGTTTGGGCTCCCTAGGAAAGGGGGCTTTGGGCAGAGGCTTGAAGGCCTATGTCTGCCTGGGGCACATGTTACTGTGTTCAGAAAGAGCAAGGAGGCTGCAGACTAAAGCAGAATTGAGATCAGGAACTCGAAAGATGGAAGCGGGAGGATTGCTGTGGGTTTGAGATCAGCCTGGGTGACGATGCAGTGGGTTGTAGGCCAGCCTGTGCTACAAAATGAGACCTTTCAAAAACAAAAGTCCTAGGGGTCAGAGAGGAGAGGAGGGCAGAGTCAGGTTGTAGGTGACAGCAAAGATGGTGGCTTGGGAGGTTCACAATTCACAGGGTTGGTGCGGAACAGGCCAAAAGCAGAGTGAGGTTACTGGAATGGATCAGGCCAGAAGATAGCAAAGGACAGAATTACAGCTTTTAGTGTTTTGTTTTATTTTAGAAAGGCGCATATACTTATGAGAAAATCCTCCACCTGGCCTCACCATTTGCAAATAAGTTGCCACATCATTTTCCTATTTGCTGTAGCTTTTGTGCATAATGTGCAGGTAAATACTGCAGTGTGCTCTCCCTAGGAACAAGGACGCCCCTACAGTAACCGCAGCAGTCAGCAAGGGGGTGACTTTCAGTTGGAAACACATTTAACACTTCCCCGTTTGTTCCAGTAGCACTGTTTATAACCATTTTTCCCTGTGTGTAGCCCACTCCGGGGTAAGCCTGTCTGTGTTTTCTTGTCTTTTAGACTTACAGAATGCCTCTCTCAGTTTGGGTTTTCTAGTTCTTTTCTTACAGTTCGATTCTGGTGATACATTTTTGGCAGGCAATACCACACACGGGGTGTTGTGTCTGTCTGAGTTCAAGAAATATAGAAGGGAGAGTAGCACCAGCAGGATTTGTTGACAGGCGAGGGCTGGTATTGCCATGACCAAGCTCAGGGGATGCTGGGACAGTCGGTCAGGCAGAGCTGGGAGGGGAAGTACAGGTGTACGCAGTGTCCAGCATGCCGACAGGTGCCCACAGATGGCTGTGGATGGATTTCACACTTGCAAACTAGTAAAGTGGTTCCTGTTGGTGGAAACCATGCTCGCACCTGGAGCCATGGGCTGCAGCCATTTAAAGATGGAGCCTTGCCAGTCTCTTGTCTCCACCGGACTCCATGTCTTGTGGCCAGTGCTGCCAGGTGGAGATGCTCTCTCCCTCCCTCCCACTTTCCAGCTCCATTCTTGAAGCATCCGCATAGCAGGGTCCTAATGATGTTTCTCCCTTGTGTCCCATTTTTAAAGGGCAGCAAACACATAGCTGGGAGCTGGAAGGGGTGGCTTGCTTATAGGGAAACATCTCAAATCTCTCTGAGACTCATTTCAAGTTTCTCTCTTTTTTCCAAAGTTTAAACTTATATCCCAGGCATATGAAGTACTTTCAGATCCAAAGAAGAGAGACATCTATGACCAAGGTGGAGAACAGGCAATTAAGGAAGGGGGCTCGGGTAGCCCCAGCTTCTCTTCACCCATGGATATCTTTGACATGTTCTTTGGCGGTGGAGGACGGATGACGAGAGAGAGAAGAGGTAAATGGTTCTAATGATTTTTTTTTCATTTGTGTGTGTGTGTGTGTGTGTGTAGGTATGTAGGACAGAAGACAAATTGTAAGAGCTCATGCTCTCCTTTTGTCATGTGGATGGATGATCTAGATTGAACTCAGGTGGTCAGTGTTGGTGGTAAAGGCCCTTACCCTCTGAGCCATCTTTCCAGCCTTTGAATGCTTATAAAGGTATGTAAGCAAGCTTTATATTGTACATGTTTCAGGAATGAAGATGGATCATACTTTCCAAAGGTGTGGCTGCTGTAGTTGGGAATTGTTAAATAGTTCTGAATTTTTGTTAGTATGCGGGTGCTGGAATCCCCTATATATGTAATTATCTGAACCTTTCCAGTGCCCCATGTAAAAAGGAGCAGATGGCATTAAAGATAGAATAGAGGAGCATGTGTAATCCCAGCATCCAGGAGGCCAGAGTAGGATTACTGAGTTCTAGGCCAGCCTGAGCTGCATAACAAACAAGTAAATACGGTCAAGTTCATCTGTTTCGGAGGCGGGCATCAAAGTGTCCAAAGCATCATTGACACTTCAGGGCTTAGCAAATCTTCTATCAAGAGTGCCCCCGAAGAGATGGCTCAGAGGTTAAGAACACTTGCTGTTCTTCCAAAGGGCCTGAGTTCAATTCCCAGCAACCACAGGGTGGCTCATAGTAAATCTGGTGTGCAGGCAGAATGTTGTATAAATAATAAATCTTAAAAAAGGGGGGGGCTGGGCTGTAGTGGCCAACACCTTTAATCCTAGCACTCTGGAGGCAGAAACAGCCAGATCTCTGTGAGTTCCAGGCCAGCCTGATCTATAGAGGGAGTTCCAGAATAGCCAGGGCTACACAGAGAAAGCCTGTCTCAAAAACAAACAACAACAACAAAAAGAGTGCCCCTCTCCCTTCCCCTCTCTACCCACTCACCATCCTTACTGACTCTTAGGTTCCAGTCTGGGAAAGGGCCTGCCTGCTCTCATTATCCTGCTCAGGATACTGCCCTGTTCAGGGCAGCCTCATCCATAGGCAACACTGGATTTTCTGAGAACTGAGCTGTGTTTTAAAATATTTGTAAAATAAATGACCTTCTCAGAATCCATTCTGCTTAGCAGCTTCACTGTCCTGGGAGGTAAATGAACTCCCACCCCACCGCCTGGGGTTCCTGCTCCCCTTACCCTCCCCCTTGTCCCCCTTACTCTCTTCCTTCTCCCTCTTACCCTCTTCCTTCTCTCCCATCTCCTTTTTTGGGGGGTCAGGGTTTAATGTGTTTCAGGCTGCCTCCAAATCCCCTATGTAGCTGAGGGTGGTCTTGAACTTGTGGTGCTCCTTCTTCTACCTCCCAGAGCTTCCTGCATGCTAGAGAAGGCATCTTGGCAGCCGAGCTCCTTCTCACTCTCAGGTCTCATCTCCTGCCAGCGGGCTTGCTGGCTGTCTGCTGTGTTATCGAATTGTCTCTGCTGATCACCCCTCCCCTGCCAGCTCACTGCTGATAATCCACTTTGGATCCTAAAACCATGTAGACAGCCAAGCTTACTGCACTGCAAGATATTCAAGAGAAATACGCTCCTGGTTAGTTTTAAGTGTGGCTTTGGTCAGTGAGAAACTCTGGAAAATGTATTTGTTCTCACATTATAATTGGCTCTGAGCTTTAGAACGCACAGGTGCCAATTCTGTGCACACAGGGTACTGAAAACCACAAAGTGTTTATGAGGGAAAAATCCCTCCCCCACTCCTGCTCTACTGTCTGCTCATGTATCTGACTGTGTGGGCACGATTAAAACTTTGGGTATTCTCTTGCCCAGCTCTCTAGCTATCCATAAATGAAAAGCTTTACACCCTTAATTAAGTCATCTCTCAAAGTTAACAGCCAAAAATCCAGGCCACGTTGTCTCAGTGATTGCTGGAATGCCTGGGCAGTAGGGAAGGTGTTGCTGTGTTGGTCCCCAGGAGAAGGCATAGTGCCAGTGCTGCCAAACTACCCTGAGGGCTAAGCACCCTCCCCCCGCCCCCAGTTCTGAATGCAGATAAAAGAGTTGGTCAGAGGAAAGCACCCCTGCTTGGCCACGTGCTACAGAAGGGCTTAGAAAGTAAGAGGCCGGGTGCCTGAGCAAGCCTGGTGCCCGAGCAAGAGTTCCAGTGAAGGGGCTGAAGATGTCATACTGTCATCTCTGATGAAAGAGTGTGTGTCCTATGCAGGACTTAAGTCTCGTTCTTAACTGCCTTTCATTTCCTATCCTTAGTGTGCTTGTAAAATGAGGGTGGTCCTCTCTAAATGAATGGATCATCAGCTCATAGCTAGATAGGAGCTAGTTCTCCTCCCTCTTTGCAGGGACCGGTAGAATGGGTTGGTTTAATGAAGCATTCCTTCCAGGGGCAGGGCCTCTGACCCAACTCTGAGTGTTGGGGCCTCTGTAAAGGTCATGTGGCGTGTGTAAGGCAGTGGTCTGGTTAGTCACTAACCGGCTCTCTCTCCCTCGGCAGGCAAGAATGTTGTACACCAGCTGTCAGTAACTCTGGAAGACTTATATAATGGAGTCACTAAGAAACTGGCCCTCCAGAAAAATATAATTTGTGAGAAATGTGAAGGTAAAGATATCAGAATGACCTATCACAGTTCAGATCTCTTGTTTCCTAGCTCAGAGAAAAAGAATTGATCTTGGCAAACATGGGGTCAAGCTGGCCATGTAAACAGAGAGCCCTGAAGCCACATCTGTCTGTCTAAATGGTTTTGTTTTTTCTGGGCTGAACATCTATTCAGAATGTTGGCATTTATTCTAAGTTTCAAACTCTGGACATTCTGCTAATGTAGGGCTTGGCAGAGCTTTACTGCCAAAGGTGAGACAGCAGACGCCATACCGCTCTGCCGCTACAGGCCATGAGTGAATGCGTCTTCGTCCCAGTAAAGTGTATTCACACCAGTACAGTCCACTGGAATGTGTAAAATTGGAATTCCCAAGAGGCGTAAAATCTGGTGACCCTAAGACCCATGCTGTCCCACAGAGGGCTTAGCTGAGTTGTGAAATGGCCTGCACGGATGAAGCCATGTCCTGTAGTCCCTGCACCTGGGGCGTGGGTGCCACCGCCCGGAGGTTAGATGTTAACATCTGCTTGACTCCTCTCTACCAAACTCGGCACGCCGCTTCCCTAAGTACAGGATTCCACGCACAGGGCCCAGGGGGGTCGGCAGCTCCCGCTGAAAGAGACATAGCCTGTCCCCTCCACAGGCATTGGTGGGAAGAAGGGGTCCGTGGAGAAGTGCCCTGTGTGCAAGGGGCGGGGCATGCAGATCCACATCCAGCAGATCGGGCCGGGCATGGTGCAGCAGATCCAGACCGTGTGCATTGAGTGCAAGGGCCAGGGTGAGCGCATCAACCCCAAGGACCGCTGTGAGAACTGCAACGGCGCCAAGGTGGTCCGGGAGAAGAAGATTATCGAGGTGCACGTGGAGAAAGGTGAGGCTGAGCGCTTAGCGCCGTAGGCCCCTCCCTATCACAGCACACACAGGGTAGCTGGCAGGGGTGCGGCTGCCAGGACTCCCTTCTCAGGTCATCTTCCCATGGCCTTTCCTGGCCTGAGGTGGAAAAACTCTCGGAGGTTTTCCTGATGCTCGGAAAGCCTTGACCTCAGCTGTATTCAGTTGCCCTTACCTGTCCTCAGAGCATCCCCTAGGAGCCTTTTGAAGCACTCTCCCCAACAGTGTTTATTGCTCACTGGCTGCCAGAGCTTGTAAAGGTTTCTGGACCTGTATGCTAGCCCTCCTTCCCCCAGCTTCTCCCAGAACTGGTGCCTTCCCTTGCTATATCATCTGGCACCACCATCTTAAGGCCCATTCAGTTCATCTGTTTTTCCAAAAATCCCGATTCTGTGACTTTCTGATTTAGCAAGTATGTCATACATCAGACGAGACCAAAAATCAAACTGTCAGCTGCTAAATTTCCTTATATATGCCTTCACCTTGTGTCTGCACACACATCTGAAAAAGACTAGGCCCTTCCCCAAGTCTCCCCTCCGAGCCACAGAGCCACGCCCCCTGCGTACCAGGAAGTGGGCAGCGAGCTCACAATGTGTGTGCCCTTGTGTGGCACCCCAGCACCCAGGACGGAGGAGTGTGATGTGATCAGATGTGTATGTTACTTGCCCCCTCCCCTCTTCACCCTGGACCCAGGGCCTGTGGTGGAAGGAAAGCCTTTGCTTGGTGATTATCCCAGCTCCTCCTCCAACACTGTGCCCAGGGGAGGCTGGGAGGTCTAATGAGTTAAGAACCCCTCTGTCCCTTCAGAAGCTCTGAGCTCCGGCTGTGAGAAGCGGCTAATCAGAAGGGTGATGTTCCATAGGTATGAAGGATGGGCAAAAGATACTGTTTCATGGAGAAGGAGATCAGGAGCCTGAGCTGGAGCCTGGTGATGTCATAATTGTGCTTGATCAGAAGGATCATAGTGTCTTTCAGAGACGAGGCCATGATTTGATCATGAAAATGAAAATTCAGCTCTCTGAAGCTCTGTGTGGCTTCAAGAAGACAATAAAAACGTTGGATGAGCGAGTCCTCATTATTTCAACTAAGTCAGGTGAGCACGCTCTCCGCGTCGCGCATGTCGGCACAGTGATCTCGTTTCTGAGCTCAACTTGATACTCGCTAAATTTATCTTTTTAAATAATGAAGTCATCTTATTCTTTTAAAGATATACTTCACTTTTAATTATGTATATGTGCATGTGGCCGTGTGAGTGTGTGCACATGGGCGAATGTACCTTGGAGGCAGAGGCTCTTCCTGGAGCTGGAGTTACAGGCAGTTGTGAGTTGCCTGACATGGATGCTGGGAACCAAACTCTCATCCTGAATGGCAAGAGCAGAACCTGTCCTTAACTGCTAAACCATCTCTTCAGCCCCTACATTTCTTACAATTTATTGTGTTGTAGGTGTGCGTGGAGGTCAGAGGACGACCTTAGAGAGTCGATTCTGTTCTCTGCCTCACACTCGGGTGGCTCATCAGTGTGCACAGCAAGAGCCTTTACCTTCTCCGACGTATCGTTAGCCCTGCTCTGTGACGTTACCATGACGAGAGCATGATGAAGTTGTCTAACACTCTTCTAGGGCAGGAAGAGGGCTCTCAAGAAAGAGTCCTGTGAGCCTGAAACTTTATCTGGACTCTTCCAGCCAAGCTTAAATTTCAAACATTGGAGTAGCAGAACACTACTGACCACAGGCCTTTTCTCTCAAATGCTGCCTGTGCTGATTTTCTGTGTGTTCCCCTGGTTTCTGAGCTAATACAAATAAATATGTATTAGCTGTGACATATCTTCAGAGGCCTCCACATTAACTGACCACACATACCTATGGGAGCTGCCTCTGAAAAAGGGGTCCCAGGACCCTGGGCCAGCCTCCCAGCGCTTGCACAGACACCAGGTTCTCAGCATCCAGGAAAGCTGATGTTTACACATGGGCTCTGGCCAAGGCTGGGCTAGTGACATAGGCAGTTGTGCATGCTAAGACCTCGGCATAGTGTGGAAGAAGCTAAGCAATGTAGGTGTCCCGGGGCTTCGCCACAGGCAGGGCTTACCTATGGAAGGGGGTTGAGGTAACTGGCTGCTGATCTTGCCACACAAGCCTTGGGAATTGGTGATAAAGCTGAAGTCCTGTGGGTCAGGTGAGTGAGCACCTGTATCTGTGGCTAACTTCCAGGACCTCTCCTGTCTTCTGCTCATTTCCCTTTTCTGTCTGCTCGCCTTTTCCCAGTCTTCTCTGCCAGCCTTCTCTGATTCCTTCTCACTCCTTTGCTGGAGATGCATTTCTAAACTGCTCAGTTTATGGTGATTTTTCATCTGAATTTCAAACTTATAGGCGTGCATGATGGTGTGTGCTCGTAATCCTAGCTGAAGGCAGGACTGGAGGATTGAAGCCAGCCTGGTCCACGTAGCAAGATGCTATTTAAGTGGAGACTGGATGTGTGTGTTGGAGATGTAGCCCAGTTGATAGACTGTTTGCTTATGGAGTTCTGGGTTCAATTCCTAGCACCCTATAAACCAGGTTTGCTGGTGCCGGCCTGTAATCCCAGCATATGTAGAACCTGAGCAAGAGGTCAAATTTACAAAGAGCCTCAGAAACACTGTCTCAAACAAAACAAACAACAACAACAACAACAAAACCCCCATGTTTCAAGCTTACAGAAAGTTGTAGGGATAAAAACACACAAGGTCCAACAGCATGAGATCCGGCCCTTTTGCCCCATTTGTGGTGTGCATGTGGGTACACACTATCCAGGAGCAGTGGGAGCCGCGCTGGGACAGTCTGGAGTTTTCAAGTCAGAGATGCCTTTCTTTAGGCTCCACTGCACAACCCTCTAGGTACCCAGCCCCCCGTCACTTGAGGCATATAGTTGAAGGACTGCACTTCACACAAGGCCGTAGGTCACATGTTTCAAATAGAACTGGGCCTGGTGGTGTGTCTCAGATTCCAAACATTGTCACAACCCAGATTCTAGCCTTTCCAAGAGCCAGGGCTAGCAGTATTGTGTGACTTACTTGGAAAAGCCCATCGTCAGCCAAGGGTGGACAGTATAAGGTCAGGTCATCCTGGCAGAACTCCCTGAGGCAGGGCCCTGTTACGGAGGGCACTCCCCCTACCTTCCCTGACCCCAGCCCGAGGAACCTGGGAGTCAGGGACGGAAGTGGGGGGCATGAGAAAGGAGCCCCAGAGGAAAGGAAAACAAACCTTTAGAAACCATTTCCTTGGTTAGGTGAGAGAAAGGTCAGGCTATCTAGAAAACCCCCTGGGCATTTCTTTTTAGGTATTTTGTGCTTGCTTGTCTATGTGTGCGCGTGTGTGTGCCTCCTTTTTCCTTTCATCTTTTTCTATTGGTTCTCTTTCATTTCCTCTTCCTTTTCTTCATTGACGAGCCACCTGCTTTGCCAGAACCACTAAACTATTGAGGCCTTGTGGGTGACAAGGGCTTTTCCCTTTTCTCCCTTAATTTTCCATGCTTGGCCTCTGGGTTCCCATCTCCCTGGAAGTCTGAGACAGCTTAAGGAGCTGGGCTGGGGAACAGCAGGAACCCCACTAACCACACAAAAAGCCCAGTAGCCTGGGCCTGTCGAGCTAAGCAGTCACTTCAGAGCCCTACAGTGATGAGTGCTGACATGTAAGATAGAGTGCTCTGGCACACTGAATCTGAAACTCTTGTTGGGCTTCTGTGAAAGAAATTTCCCTTTCTGTACAGAGTGCTGCTCCCTTGGGAGGAACTACGGAGTAGGTTAGTTCTCGGCTTCCTCTCTCCTGGCCCACTTATTTCCTTCTTGTCCGTTTTCATCTTCTATGTTTTGTGGTGCTGCAGACTGAACTCGGGAGCTTGTGCATACCTGTGAGCGTCTGGCCCAGTGAGCCCCAGCAGCCCAGCTTTGGTCCATTTTCATGACTGAAGGGGATATTTCCCAGACACTTCTGTCCCTGATCTCTTCCTAGCCTAGCAAGAGAGAACCTTTTAAGCCTCAGAGGAGAGGCTTGAGTACCCCAGGTCCTAACCTCCAAAGATGCCTTTGGAGATCTCGCCAATATGGACAAGGCGGTACACATGGTACAGGGACCATGCCAAGTGCATGAGCTTAGGTAGAGCAAGTGCTCTGTGAGCAGGGACAGGCCACTTGGCACCCATGGGCAATGCCCAGCCTCAGGAAGCTGTGCCTGAGCAGCGAGGGAGCTGGGGGACTCCCGTGAATCCCTTGCCTGAATCTGAGCAGTGTCATGTTTGTGCTCGGGACATCCACAATCACTGGAGGAGACACGGAAGCAGGTGCTGGCTCCACTGCAGGCCAGGTGGGAGGCCTGGACTTGACACTGTTCTGCATTATGGTCGAGGTGTGCTCGCTGCCGTCCTGGTGTGGGCCAGAGGTCTGTCCCAGGCCCTGCTTAGTGCCCAACAGGAATAGCACTCCATCCCCTGCCCGCCGCGGAGGGCCACTAGAGTCCACGCTAGCTCTTCCTGGAGTTAACCTCTCCAGGCTCCCTTTGTCTTCCTGTACCATAACTGAACCTTCTCTGTGGCAGGTGAGGTGATAAAGCATGGCGACCTGAAGTGTGTGCGCAACGAGGGCATGCCCATCTACAAAGCCCCTCTGGAGAGGGGGACCTTGGTCATACAGTTCTTAGTAAGTGCAGTTTGCTCTCCTGAGACATGCTATCAACCACCTTGAGGGAAACCAAAGAAACCCATCTCCCCGTGTGCTCGCCTCTGCAGGTGGTCTTCCCTGAGAAACACTGGCTTTCCCAGGAGAAGCTTCCTCAGCTGGAGGCCCTGCTTCCCCCTCGGCAGAAGGTGAGGATCACAGATGACATGGATCAGGTGGAGCTGAAGGAGTTCAATCCCAATGAACAGAACTGGCGCCAGCACAGGGAGGCCTATGAGGAGGACGACGATGGGCCCCGCGCTGGCGTGCAGTGCCAGACGGCGTGATGGCACGGCATAGCATGGCCCGGACGGACTAGTACATGATGAATGTAAACTTGGCACAATGAAAATGGCATCGCTTTAATAGCCTCGTGTTTGGGGTGTCCTGTGTATGTGTTCAGCAGTCTCCATTGCTGAGTATCTTTTGGGTTTTCTTGTTTCTTTTCTGGTTGTAACTTAAGTTATAGCTTGATTTATATTTAAATGTTTTTAGTTCAATCACCTCAGTCTGCATATGGAATCTGTTCATTTGTACTTTCACAACATACTTTGGAGATGCCAGCACCATGTTGACCCTTTGTGCTTCTTGGTGGCTTCGCCATGGTTCATTTCCATGGTAGGCCCAGAGAGTCACACCTGGCTCCTAACAAAGGCCGAGAAAGTGGGCGTGTGGCCCGTCTCTAGTCTGTGGTTTTTCTCCCCTCCCTCCCTTGGCAGAGTCACCAAGGGTATGAGCTCAGGTCTGCTAATACCATTTCTGAATCCAGACTTTAGGTGTTGTAGACAGTAGAGGCACCTGGCCGCACTTGGCCCCGCGTGCCTGGTCCCACGAGTGGGCTGTGCTCAAAGCTGCAGGGCCGGTCAGCCCCTACTGTTCTGTGGTTAGAAAGGGGTTTGTTTAACCATCTCTCTTGGAAGTTTTCTGAACTTCCCAAACCTTGTGATGACAAATCCATTTTAAACGATAAGCCAATAAAGCCATTTATTTGCCTGTGACCCCACACCTTGTTCTTTGTGGTTTTAACGATTGTCTGTTGATGACCCGTGCAATGTTGTCCCACCAAAGTGCTTACCCTAAAGAGGGCTAAACCCTTCCAGGTCCCTGGCAGCTTCTGTGTGGCTGAGGAAGCAGCCGAAGGAGAATGCTGGTGTAGCCCCCTCCCCTCGCACAGCCAGCACTGTGTCTGGGTGACTTAAGGGTGTGCAGTGGTGGAGCCCCTCGGGATCCCCATCTTTCCTCCGGACAGCTCCTCCCTAAGGGCCCGCTCCTCTCACTGCACAGCCCTCCTGCAAAGGGCTTTCTGCTGTGGTGTTTGCCGAGAACTGCACTACCCATGCTCTTCTGGTTAGTGGCATGACTACCCCTGACAAGGACAGCCGCTCGGGACGGGTACTGGCTACTACCTTCTTACCTCAGCCTCAGGCCGTCACTCCGCCTTTCTTTTCTACAAATGAAGCTGAACGTCCTGCTTCTTAAGCTGCTGGCTAACCTCTCAGATCCAGGGTTCTTTTGTTGTTGTTTTTTATGTACCAGAGTTTGACACAGACCAGGAACCTCCCCTGAGAGGGACTGTGATCCTCTAGAACTTTGCTGGCTGGTGGGATAGAATTTGCTCAAGTACAGAGTCCACCTATGCTCACTTTGCCCACTGGCCAGCAAAGACTCGAAACTGCTTCCTTCAACTTAGCCATTTATACTGGATCGCAACTCCTGGGTGGTGTTTCTGTGCTCTGACTTCCTAATAAATCACTGCTCAAGAGCTGTTTAGCTTGTGGTGGGACAAAATTATATTCAGCTCCTTGTTACGAATCTGCAGGGTGTTGCTTAACCTTCCGACCTGTGTACATCTGTCACTTTAAAATTAAAATTGGGCTGGTACGAGATACAAATGGCTTTGCCTTTTCTTTTCTTGAGCACTCAGCAGTGCTAGGTGCCGGACTATCTCACGCTGGTTGGCAGAGGAATAAACAAACATTCTCTTGGGCAACTTTGACTTGAGGATGGGATGAGTGCAAGGTCAAGGGGTGAACTATAGTGGGGAGCTGGAGTGGTGGGGAACAGAGGGGGACAGGAGACAAGGACTTTGAGAAGCTGCCATCTGAGGAAGCTCTGAACTGTGAGAGTGTAGACCTTTCTGAGGAGACTACACCGAGGCAGAGGACACAGGACAGTATGGCCACAGGGGCTGAACAAGGGAAGTGGGAAAAGAAAACCAGCCTGTTCTAAGGAACTGAGCCTAAGGACAGGCACCACATGACCAGGCACACAGTTTCAGTAAGCAACAAACACTGGGATGTTAGTGTCCAGAGGCGACTGCAGGAGAGGCCTAAGGTGCTGGGCAGCATTCAGCCCGGTCTGCTAGTCTTAAGCCCACAGTGGTTAAGGCAGGCTTCCAGTAGGTCAGACCTCTCTGAAAAGAACAGGTAGAAAAGGTGTTGCAAGGGGGCATTTTAAAAATACCACACAAAACAGCCCCAGGTATGTAGAACAACAGAATGTTCCCATGCACTTACCGTTTCCTTCAAAACTCCATTCTGAAACAGCCTGTGGGGGCTCAGAGAGCATCACATCATCATGAGTCACCTGAGATCAGAGAAGTGGCCTTTCTAACCCAGTGAGCGCCTAGATCTCTGCTCGCTCGGGCAAGTCCTCTCCTTCGCTCATGATGCCAGGTCACACTGCTCTCCAAAGACTTCGACAAGGAAAAGAGCAGCATGTCCACAAACACAGGTTTTGCATTAAGAATGCTTTATTTACATTAAAATATGAGGAACATTTCCAATAGTACAGGAAAAACTTTATATTGTATCTACAAAATTTCTACAACATATGCTGTACTTTAAGTGTGCCTAAGGAGGTAAGGAATGTCACAATCAACCCTGTGTACTCTGGCACCTGCCCCGAAGATGCTGGTGTTTAAATTGGGCAGTCATAGACATGAATTTCCTGGTCATCTCCAACAGACACAATTTTTGATCCACTTCCATTATATTTTACTCCCCAAACCTGCAAATTAAAGAAAAAGAAAGAAAAACCATTCTAAATCCCATATTTTTTGGTAAGGAATACTTAAGGGGTGAACATTTCTTCCTGAATCTAGACTAGCATGAGGTCAGCAAGGACACAGTCTCATCTCTAACTGGGACACTTCCTCTGACTGTTATGGAATAGCATTTCTCCTCTCTAAACTATGACAATCTACTACTCTTTCAAAAGATTAGAGTCCAGGGGTTATCTAATGCTATGAAGTGGATCTCTGACTGGGGCCAGCACTATGCTCCCAGGAGAAGCCTGCAGGCAACACTGCAATGCAAACCACTCACAGCTACCTCCTGTGCCTACCCCACCCCCACATGGTCAATATTTACCCCCTTTCTCAAAGAGCCAGGAGCTAGCCAACATGGCCCTAAGCACCACCGATTTTCTTAGCTGTGCACTGAATCAACAACTTCAAATTTCCTCTCAGAATGAATGTGGCTGAGTTAACTTTGTGATTACTGGGAGTTCTCCATGGTCAGGATGTTACCCTCAGCTTGAGGTTGGAGGCTAGCCTTGGAAGGCCTCGCTCCCATTCTGAACATCTTTCCCTGAAACACCACTGCAACAACCCAGAACAAGCAACACATGCAGGACTCCCTAAAAAAAAAAAAAAAACGCTTCAAGCAAGAGTGGACCGCCACGATTCAGCCTCCCTGCAACGATTTAAGGTAAATCCAAAGTCGCATGAAACACTGTTAATCCTAAGATGCACTCAAAAGGAAAAATAAAAGCATTCAAATATATTAATGGTCAATTTTTTTGTTGCTCTGAGCATTTTAATTTTTACACTGACTAGTTCCTCTGGACCAGTCCTAATGCTGCGACCCTTTAGACCCTTTAGCTCCTCATGTTGTGGTAACCCTCAATCATAAAATTAAATTTTTGTTGCTACTTCATAACTGTAATTGTGCTACTGTGATGAATCGTAATGGAAATATCTGATATGTAACTCCCAAAGGGGTCACGGCCCACAGGCTGACAGCCGCTGCTCTAGACCGTTGCTACTGGAGCAGCCTCAGCGGGCAGAGTGGTTCACACCTGTAATCCCAGACAAAGACAGGAGGACAGTAGAACGTTCAAGATCCGTCTAGGCTACACTGCAAACCTCTGTCTTAAAACTCCCCTTCCCTTGTGGTCAAGAAAGGAAAGAGAGGCACCAACTGTATCAGAATCCACTTTCTTTTGCATGGCAGGGTGAGGCTGGCACTTAACACATGCCGGGAAAGTAAGCTGCCACTGCAGATGCTCCAGCCTCAGTCCAGAGTGCTGGGACTACAGGCCTGTAGCACTGTCCTCACTCAGAAGTGGCATCTTAAGATTCCCCAGGGGACTCTTACAAAAGGACCAAGAAGGCTCTACTATGATGTGACCACTTCCTATTTGCCTAACAAAGATAAGGACAGTCTTCTAAGTTGGAAACAGGCTAGCACTATTGTTACAAGTGAACAAACTGTAACATTTCCCAAGTTACATATTAATCACATCCCTGGACAGTTCTAAAAATGTAAATGATCATCATGTTAAAAAATGGAACCACCAAAGAAGGCGGCTCTTCTAGAAGTCCTAGAAAAGGGTCCTAGGCATAGGTGTACAACTTCAAAGAAGGGGGTGTGGCTATCATGTTTTGGCATGTGTAGAGGACATGCCTCGTGGTCCAGCGCTGACATGTCCTGGGGATCCACCACTCCCAACTCCAACAGAAAGGCTAGGAAAGGAAAGTGGCCAGCAAGCTAAACACAAAGGAATTTAAATGCTTATCAATCCATACCTGATCCTGGTGATCAAAGAAGGTGTGAACACAGGTCCTTGATCCAACATCCCAAACCTTTACACTTTTGTCAGATGAACTGTTTCGAGAGCAAATGTTAGGATCAGAACACCGGCTTATCCGACACGCCTTTGCAGACTCAGACACTTCTACCTTTAGAAGGGTCCCTTGTTTCTAGACCTGGGGTTTCACAGAGCTGGGGTACAGTGTCACCAGATGACAGTCTCCTCAGGGTAGCCAAGATTCTCATCAGCTTAGCCTGCCTGCCAAGTCCCGTCCTCAGGAGCCTTAAGCCCACCTACCCATTCTGGATGAGAGGGAGGGCTGCTGCAGGGTCAAAGCACTCAAAACCATTGAGCAATGCCCTTCAGCTCCATCCCACACTTCTCAACCACCTTGGCCTCCAGAGACCTGAACATCACTAGCATCTCCAAGTACATTTTATAGCCAGATCTGCAGATGCTAAGTTCCTCTTGGAACACAGAGTTACACTAAGTAGAAACCTAGACTATGCTAATGTTTCAATATTTAGGAGTACCTTTAATCAAGCTAAGATCAACTCTATTAGATTAAAAACTAACAAAACCCTTTAAGAGTAGAGTAAACTGGGCACAGTGGCACATGCCTGTAATCCCAGCACTTGGGAGTCAGAGGCAGGTGGACCTTTTGAGTTTGGGGCCAGCCTGGTCTACAAAATGAGTCCAGGATAGCCAGGGCTACACAGAGAAACCCCGTCTCAGAAAAGCCAAAAACCAAAACAATAACAAAAAAAGCTAGAGTAAACAAAGACAACTTGAATTTATGCTTTCATTTAATAATTATTTTTTTTTGACAGGGTCTCACTACATAATTCTAGCTGGCCCTGAACTTACTATGTAGACTAGTCTGGCCTTACAGAGATCTCCCTGCCTCTACCGCTCCAGGGCAGGGATTAAGGGATTGTCCCACTATGCATGGCCTGGGAAACTTGGGAATTTTACTAATTTTGGAAAGTTTTTAATTTTATGTGTATGAGTGTTTGATCTGAATGTGTATCATATATCAGTAGGCCAGAACAGGATGTGGGGTCCCCTGGTGCTAGAGTTTCAGATGGGTGTGAGCTGCCAGGGGTATGCTAGAAATACAGAGTAGCCAGCGTTCTTAAATGATGAACCATCTCTCTAGCCTCAGAATTTCAAAAAGTCATGTAATATAGTCTTCGAGTTTTAAAGCACATTACCAGATGACCGCTTTCCCCTGCAAAGCATTCTAGAAGTTTAAGACTCCTACATACCTGGAGACAAAGTGAGTGTCATCAGGACAGAACGCAACATTCAGCACCCAGGATGCGTGGCCACTCAGTGTGCCAGCCAAGTTGGCATGTTGTCTGAAAAAAGAAAGAGTCAAACAATGGAGATGCTAATTTGGGGAGCTCTAATTGCTGAACTGGTTAATGAACTATTTGCTCATGAAGGGTGTAATATCAGAATGACCCCATATGTCATAAATTCCATTTTTAGTGTAGCAGCATCAAACACCAGAGACAAATTTTTATGGCCGTGTTAAGTTAAAAATTTCAAGAGCTTGGAGGCTGGAGAGATGGCACAACCAACTCCAAGATGAGGACACTGAGCAGCAGAGGTAAGCAGGCCAGCCAGACCCTCTTGCAACAGGACCTTTCCCATGGGGACAGGAAAGCAGTGATATCTGCTCTTCATAGTTTATGTGGCACATCTGTAATCCACTCAAGAATGAAGCAGGCAGCTGGGTACAGTGGCACATGCCTTTAATACCAGCATTTGGGAGCCGGAGCAGGTAGATTTCTATGTTCTAGGCCAGCCTGGTCTACATATCAAGTTCCAGGCCAGCTAAGGCTATATAGTGAGACCTTGCCAAAACTAAAAATAAAACAAAACCAAAAAAATATCTTAAGAAGACAAAAAACCCAAGCTAAGCCCAATTCCTACTACCAGTATCATGTTTTATTTTCAAAAAGATCTTTATTTTATATGTCTGTTCCATCTGTGTGGGGGTGCCCATGGAATCCAAACAAGGACATCAAATCCGCTGGAGCTGGAGTTACAGGCAGTTGTGAGTCACGCAGTAGGGATGCTGAGAACTAAACTCTAGAAGAGTGGCAAGTGCCTGTTAATTGCTGAGCTACCCATCTCTCCTGGGGAACCAAATGCCCCCTATGACAGGAGAAGCACACTGGGCCTGACGTTAGCAGTTTTGCCCCTAGAAACAAGCCCCAGTTAGGGAGAACAGAGGCAGCCCCCAGAGGATGCAGTGGACCAAGAGGGTAAGAAGTCCTTGGGTTCATTATTGCTAGGGCAATCACCACCTCAACTTGAGATCCTCCACACAACAGAGGCACTAAATCATGCTGCCTGAACAGCTTTGGGGAGGTAAGAGAACAGCAATGAAGCTAATAAAGGGAGACACGCCAAACTGCCACACTGAAGCTGTTTCTTTACTAACAAGCACACTCAACTCTTTGAGGGTCTCTTCTCTAGGCCGTAGCATTCTCTCACCACTAATGTCAAAGGCAGCATGCCCTTCTGGTCTCAAATAGCTCACAGAGGCTCATCATGGACACATATGGTCAAGGACAAAGAACATGCTGGAGTGAAAAATACATGCAACAGATTAGAAAAGAATTGGGAAGCAATGAGCCAAGGGCTCACTTAGCAGGAAGACTAATTATGAAACCCAGGACAGTACAAGGCATTTACTGGCAACAGCAGTGGGCATGAAAATGTGGGAGGGACCCAACAGAAGGGAGAGCAGTGCAGGTCCTCAGTGGTGGAACTGGGGAAACGAGCAATCTGCTCACTCCTACGCCATAAGTCCAGCATATAGCTCAAAAGGCTCCCCATGTAGAGCTATGGGGCAGCTTACCGAGGGGGTCTCTAACCAGAAGCTAGCCTGCACATCTGCCCAAACAACAGTACCCTGGAAAATAGATGCTTTAGGTTTTCACTGTCTCTTTAGGCCAGCTACAGTCCAGAGCTCCATTTCCTCAGCTGTATCCTATATATCACATATCTACCCAGGAGAATTGTATACCAGTAAGCCAAAACACCTGGCTGCCTTAGAAAGAGCAGCAGTGCCTAATCCTACTAGGACTAGCCAGGTGCACATTTACTTGGAGATACACACTAAGCTCCAGCAGGAGGGGCTGACTGCGGGAGCAATGGCTGGGAAATCCAGAGCATCAGAGCTGACTTAGGACAGGAGCAGGCAGCACATTCCTACAGCAGCTCCTCCCAGTGAGGGACAAAGCTGCTACTGGTGCTGAGGCCTTACTCTTGAGAAGGTAACTCACACATCGTAGATCTTGATGTACCCATCATCTGAAGCCGTGACAAGGAGCTGGGAGTCGGGGGAAAAGGTCAAGGAACGGATGGGCATCGCATGGCCTGAAATTCAGAAAAGCTGTTAACCTGGTGGCTCTGCTGCATGAGCTTCTTGCTAACTGGGCCCTTAACTAGCACTCTTCGCTGAACAGAATGACCCCAGGGCTTTGGTCAGAGCAGGCGGCACTGACTAGACCCTTCCTCCCATTCTCACATGACTTCAGCCTCTTTCATGAAGCCATCTTCTTAGTTCCCTTCTCTAATCAGCTGGGCCTCAATATACACTGCTAAAATAAAAATACACCTTGAGGGGTTGGAGAGATGTCTCAGCATGGACTGCTCTCTCAGAGAACCCAAGTTCAGTTCCTAGCGCCCACAGCCAGCAGCTTACAACCATCTGTAATTCTGGCTCCAAGGGATCCAAAATCTGGCCTCTATAGGGACACACACACACACACACACACACACACACACACACACGCATGCACGCACGCACACATGTGAATACACACAGTCACATACACATAATTAAAAATCTTAAAAAACAAAAACTCTCTACTACAAATATGGCCAAACACGGAAATACAAGCTGCTTCTGATTTGTAAGGTTACACAAATAACATGTTATTTCTCTACCAAATCTTTTGTCATTGGGTGAAAGTAAGTTGAGGAGATAATACTTGTACTTAGAATTCAAAATCATACATGAGAGTAATCATGTATGATTACTCCTACTCTGTCCTCTCAAGGACACCAGTGTAGACAGTGAGCAGCCTTCCAGTCATGAGAGAACAGACACACATAAGCAAAAAGTATTCTGCTTCACTAAAAAAAGTATTTCACATTATAAAAACTATTGTGGACAGATTAAAACCACAGTTCTGAATCTAACACATAGTAGCACTTCAGTTTTCTAACAGAGAATAAAACAATTTAGATTTTAACATTTTAACAAAAGCATTCTTGCTCTGTGGCCCGCTAAAACACCCAGTGAGCAGAAGACAGGATGAGGAGTTGAGGGTACCTTCCAGCGTATGCAGAAGCTTTCCAGTTGCAATATCGAAAATATTGATGATGCCGTCTATGGCTCCGCTCGCCAGGTATTTCCCATCAGGACTCTGTTGAGGAGAGATGGGTGATTTGAGATGTAAGCCTGTCTCTTCAGGTCATCCTGCTCGCTTCAGGTCTAACTGGCTGCCAGTACAGCACAGCAATGAGCAGCAGCGGTGAGCACAGCAGGACCTATGTAGACGACCACAGCTAGAGACAATGAGGTTCCTTACGTAGGCAATGCTAAGGATGAATTTTCCTCTAGTGTCCAAAGAATATTCTTTTTTCCCACTTTCCACACCAAATATGTTCACTTTCCCCACATGAGTTCCAGTGGCCAGATACTGGGAATCATGAGAAAATGCCAAAGTCCAGGCGTCCACTGAAAAGGAAACAGAAGGAAAGTGCCCAGTGAGAGAAGATTTGACCTTGATTACAAACTGTAGTTTGATCAAATGTAGTCTTTAAAATTAGAGAAAGTATCCTGATGCAGGACCGAACAGTACAGTCTTTAAACTTAGAGAAAAGGTTTCCTGATTCAGGAAATGATGTTGTAAAGATTTGAAATCTCTACCAAGTGTAAAGTTTAAGAAATTCTTAAATTTAAAATAAAATAAAAATAAATTGGCTGAACAATACCCAGAGCTAACAAGGACATGAGAAATCAGAGCCTTGGTACTCTGGTGGCAGTGTAAAATGGGACAGGGAGTCTGGAAACCAGTTTGATAGTTCTCAGGTGAAAACAACAGCACAGTGCTGAGCAAGTCCACTCCTGGGGCTGCTCAGGAGAAGGGGAGCAGTGCAGAGACACACACTCATCCACAGCAGCTCCATTCATAAACAGCTTCAACTGGCAAATAAGGAGGGAAAGATGGCACACTTTTATAAGAGAACATTCCTTGTCAACAAAAGGAACAAATCTGTGCCACAAAATGGATCAAACTCAAAACACCAAATGTCCACTTAGATGAAAGTATTAAGGTAGAAGCCAGAGCTAGAGGTTATAGCAGTACTTATCAGGGGATGAGAGAACAGAAATGAAGTGTTCATGAGGAAATCCTCTGGGCATGGAGCTTCCATAACTATACTGGAGTGATAGCTGCCCAATGGGAGAAATACATACAAACCATACACTTCAAATGTTGAATTTTAGGGTAATTACATTGGTGAAATTTTACCTCAAGTAAGCTGTAAATGAAAATTAACAAAAACAGCCTCAAAAGACTACAACAGAGCACACACTACAAACCCACAGGTAGAGAAGAGTCACTAAACGTCATGTGTGTAGTGACAGTATGTACCTCTGTTGACTCAGTTCAACGCTCGGGGACTAGAACAGCAATGTCTCTGGCTGGACTGCGGCATCTTAGACTCATGCACATGCATACGAATGGCACCACGCAACCCCGTCAGACTGCCAATGGTGCTTCAGTACTTCTTTTCTAGCTACCTGGAGGCCTGCCTTTCAGCTACACCCTTAGCAGCTTCAGGAGCCAAGTCAGGCCCCTATTTTTGCAGCATGCCTGGTCACTTTCTTTTCCCCTATATGTGCGGGAATAATGGAAGGCCTGAGAGACTTTGTTGTCATCAGCTCTGATGGTCAATCTTGGTTGTCAACTTGACTGCATCTGGAATCAACTAAAACACAAGCAGTTTGGCACTCTGGAGAAAAGCTTTCTTCATCAGATTATTAGAAGCAGGAAGACCCACTGTAAATGTGGCGCAGCTCGGGGGAAGGGTCATGGAAGGAGGAAGCTCCGCTCTCTGCCCACTTGCCCTCACTCTCCACAGTATCTATGTAACTTTGGCAGCATTCCTTCTCAGAACTGAACCTACTTCTTCAGGACACACTGTAGACTGATAGCAGCAGCTCTTCAGGAGCCTCTAGGCCTTCAGGGCCAGGCTGGGACCGCTGACAATGCAGCCTCCAGGACAGAGCAACTGCTGGATTCTCAGGTCTCCGGTGTGAGGAAGGGATAGCTGGGCTACCTGAGCTGCACCATGTAAGCCAATCTATTAAACCTCCTATTTAATATGCAAGTAATTACATACACTGTATATCTGATCAGCTCTGCTCCTTTAGAGGACCCTAACACAACAAGCTTTTGCCATGCCCCATATAAGTCAGGTCCAAAAAAAAAAAGTACGTTTTAAAAAATTCTTATTTATTTACAGGAAAAATGGCTAAAAGAAGTCCTAATTCTCATTTCTCAAAGCTTAATGATTCTTCCAAATTATCTGGATGCATCCCTATTGCTGAGCAATACAGACCACTTACTACCAGGTGTCTGCTGCCACGAAACAGGACCCATGTTTGTCTCTCAATGACACCTGCACTCTAAGACTTACCAGAACACTCGCAGACGGAAACGCTTACTCCAAACCCTGTATTCTTCTTCTCTTCCTGTGGGCATTTCAGACGTGACGTGCAGGGACCTCTGTGCTGCCACTTTTGCTCCTCCTGTGTCTGCGGATGAACAGCCACAGCCTGGTGGAGTGCCAAGACTGGGCCCGTTCCTCCAGCTTTTACTTTTTCTATTTTCACTTTCTTCTTCATGCTCAGGATTTTCTCTCTCCACTCTTTCTGTTCCCTTTTCTGTACATTTTCAAGGTAAGTCTGCTTTCCCTAGCATCATTAAAACTACACTTTTCTAAGGTGCTCAGCTGGTTAGCCGCTGGCAGCAAGAACTGATTCTATTATTTGACCACGACTTGATAGTTTTGAAGAGCTTCCCACCCCTCCTCCAGAGTACACCCAACCACCTTATTCTTTGCAATATCTTTCATAACAGTCACCATATACTTGTACTTGGGAGGCTATGCAGAAGCAGCAGCTATGAGTTTGAGGCTAGCCTGAGCTACACTGTAAGACCATGTCTCAAAAAACTAAAACCACCAAAACCCAGAAACAAGCCAAGTCCTACGACATAATATAAACAACCCAGTAACCTTTACAACCCAGTAAAGGAAAAGTAAGCTGGACAGATGCAGAACCCTTTTACTTGCGACCAATGGAGCACTCATTTCTTCATATGTGATACGTAGAAGACAGGAGCCAGTGTCACTGTCTTGAGGGGTGCAAGAACCCAAAATGAAAAAGTGGAAATGACCAGAGAGATGGCTCAGCAGGCAAAGGCACCTGCCACAAAACCTGGTGGCCTGAGCTCAAGTCCCAGGCAGGCCATAAGTTTTCCTCAGACTTTCACACCCACGTGTGCTCAACACACACACACACACACAATAACATGTAATTAAAAAAACAAAAACAAAACAACAATAAAAGCAGCAACAGATGTGTGTCTCTCTCTCTTTCTAGATGCTCCTTATGTTCAGGGTGCCAAGAGGCTTTGCAGAAGGCCTGCAGATCCCTGTTCTCCATGAATAATGCAAACAGAAGGTGCGTGGGCACACACAACCGTCTGGGAAGTCAGAAGGTATCCGAGCAGCTTTCCAAATACACAGTTCAGCCCCCACTCTCAGACGGTGATGTAGAGGATCTAAACAGGGACTGGGCATGAATATTCTTGATAGATACTCTAGAAGCAGTATTCCTAGGCTTACTACTAAGGAGACAGGCACTCAGTTCCTAGACTACGCGGCCTCCTTACAAGCCCTGGAACTTGCATTCTATGCTATATTCTATAAGTTATGCTGCAAGCATGACTGGAGGGAGGCAAGTCCTCTGGGGAATCAGCCCTGCCAGGCACCCGAGCATCTCTCCCATAATCACCCACAGAGCAGTGCGTGGAGCGATGCAAGCTATCTGCATCTCTGGAGATCACTGCCCTCTGCAGCACAACAAGCTCTGCTGGCAAAAACCTCGTAGGCATGCTAAGTGACTAGGAGGCTAAAAGAATCCTCAAAGACAGCTTGTTCTACACCAATCTAGTCCAGTAAAATTGTCCCCTACCATTTCAGATAATGTCCAATGAGGCTGAGGAGCAAGAGCGCTGTTCCACAGTACTTAAAATAAAGATCCATGAACCTGTTTCTTTCTACGTACCACACAGTAGAACCCAGGTGCTTTGACCACAATTAATAGAGACCACTATTCAGAACCCATGCTTCTGTAAGGCAGTGAATGTCTCCTCAGAAGGTAGAGAACCACTGGCACTGCAGCACAGCTCCACAATCCCAAACTGTCAATTCTCAAACCCAAAAAACTGGTTTGGTTTGGCTTTCCCGGAAGTACAGTACTATAATCTAGTTGGCAGTAAACTTGGCCTGAAATCATCTAAGGTTGTTTTCAGCGTCTACTTATCACTCAGTTAACACTTGTGTGATTACGATGACATCAGGGTTGAGTTAGTAGAAACAATATGCCCTAACAGGTCTCAAGAGGAGGTTTCCATCGTCTTCCCTAAATATTCAGTTCTTACCAGGTCCTGCATCTATAGACTTTATCTGTTTGCCATTTTCCAAGTCCCAGAGACGAATATGAGCATCAAGAGAGCTGGATGCAGCAATGGGAAGGGTGTTGCTGATGTCCACAGACACCACCCCCAGCTGATGTCCCTCCAGGCTCCACTGCAGCTCCAGCCTCTCATCACGCCTACAGCGGGGGACAGAGAAATGACTCTTTATACACAAGATACTATACTGCCTTCGGAACGTCTTCATCCTTGGACATTACTAACAGCAGTCAACGAAATGCAGAAACCTCAGAACTGAACACAGAATGTAGCCATTCTGTGTTAAACTTCAGGGCTCCCTACCACACAGAGCTTTAATTCCAAATAACAGGAAACCAAACAAGAAAAACTGAGCTGTTGTTTTACAGCTACTATGTTGTTATTGCTTTCTTGCCCCTAGCCCCCCCCCAAAAGTCAATGTTTTCCTTAAAGTAACTGGGAACCCAGAAGCAAAACTCTTGCCCCAAATTTCCATGATTTTGAAAGGGAAGAGGTGCTCACCATCTCCAGACCTTCACCAGGTCATCCAGGGAGCCTGTGACCACTGTTTCAATGTTTTCCTTTTTGTTTGTCCCCCAGGTAACTGACCAAATGGCATCATCGTGAGCTAGAATGAAAAGCACTTCATTTAAAGTTTCTATGCACACAATTCCTAAATCAGTGTGATAAAGCAGGGCAGAAATACAAGCTGACAACTCTCAAGTAATGCCCACTCCTATCTCTCTCTCCACTGTGTCACTGGGCACTCCCCCATGAAGTGTTTACTGGACTTGTGAGGTACATATGAAAACTAGAGATTCTGGTTTAGCTTTAGACACCTGCCCTAAAACACATGGACAAGAAGGGAAGCAGAATCAGAATAAGACAAGTCTTCAGACTCCAAATATAACAACTGATCCATTAGTCTGCCGTCCATCGGACAATCAGACTAGAGCCACAATCAGCTTAACAAAATGACTAAAATGTGTGGGAATCTCCCCTTTCCAAGGACCACAACTTGGCTGGAGCTAATATCTCAAATGCCTTTGAAAACCAGGAGACAGTTCTGTAAACAGTGCTGGTCTAAAACTGTATGAGGTGTCTTTCCTGTAAATGTCTTTATTCTGCTTAATGGCATGTCTATTGCATTAATCCCCTGAGGACTGTCTTAATCACAGCTGCCTATAAAGTAAGTCCTACCAAGATCACACTTGCAGGTGTGGTGCTGTGTGCCTGAACTGCAGCACTTAGGAGTCAGAGGCAGGAGAGTCATGAGGCTAGGCAGTGAGCTCAAGGCAAGCCTGGATTACAAGTGAAATCCTTTTTCAAAAAGCCAAGAGCTGAGGATACAGCTCAATGGTGGAGGACATGCCTAGGATGGGCAAGGCACTTGGTAACTTCATTCACCTCCCAAGAAGATCATTCTCAGCTCACAAATAAGGAGTGTGAGGTTTGGAGATGCCTTGTTGCTTACTCAAATGCATTAAGCTAAGAAGGGGCAGAGCTAGGATTCAAACTCAAGATATTAACTGAAGTCCACAGTCAGTCTAAGTCTAAGAGCTACATAATTTGTGAGCTACAATGTGAAATCTGCAGAGCTGGTATGCATCTATTAACCAGGAGAGTAGACGCAGAAGCTTTAGCTATGCCTGGCTACAATTCTCCAAAGCTACTTTCTAAAACAGGAATCTAAAGGGAGTAAACTTAAAACAGCTGCTGAGTTACACATGTTGTCACAGCTTCCTTATAATCCTCACCAGATCCAAGCCTGCTAAGCGTGCCACCTGGGCGGTGTTAGCTTCATGCAAAGATGCTGCCTGACAACTCAACAGCTTACTAGTTAGCTAGGGAGATGCTTTGGGCTTAAACTTCAGACTACCTAAATGTCACTTATTTGGTGTGGAAGAGCTTCTTATTAGATATCTTACAAAGTCCCAAGCCTGTCTTTAGCCCATCTGCTACAGAGAAGAAATTGGGCAGGATTACCTAGTCAATGCACAAATGCTGCTCCTTTGCAGGTCTGTCTCACCAGGGAGATAGTCCTTAAGTTGACCTCACACCTGCTTCCTGTCATTCCCACCACTGCCACTGCCATGGTCTTGCTATACACTCACGTGCCTCAACAGTTTTCTGTTTCTCCCTCTGCTCTATTAGTGCCCTCCAATAGAGTCACTGCACTTGTAAGTGGAGAATACTGTGTGAAGACGCCACGGTGAACTGAGTTAGGACCAGGTTTAAGCCTATCTCCAAGGCAGTGTAGACATCAACAGGGTTGAGGCTCTTTCCCTAGCATTAGGGCTGGCCTTGAACTCACAATCCTATCTTACTTCCTAAGCAGTTGGTATTACAGGCCTGCTCCACCAGACTCAAAAGAGCTATTTACCTTTTCATTGAGTGTATTCGTTTTTGGCTGCCATGGCCATTTCTGCAAAGTTAAGGAATCTAGGATCTGTGTGTCTCCTTGTTGTGACAAAATCTTTAAAGAATTCAGGGAGAACACATTTTCCCCCACAGAAGAACGTGCTTGAAGAAGCAGGCTCCTTACCTTGCTCTTGCTTGAAGAGAATACTGTACTACAAAAGAACAGAAGCCACCTTCAGTGACAGTCAGGTGTTAGTTATCTTGCACCCCCTTCCTCCAGACTCCAAACGAGACACTCACTGCAGCAGCTGCTGCTCCCTGTGCTGCATCCCTGACCATCCTCCATAGCCCTCAGCTCCTATTCATGAAGACTCGTACAGCTGCACCAAAGAAAAATCACTTCTTCACTCTTGTGAGGTAGGGGCTTTCCAGGTAGCCAGAATGGGCTTCAACTCCATGTAGCCAAGGCTTACACTAAACTCCCAGCAACCTCCCTGCTTCGCCCTCCTAAGTGTGGCCACTATAGGCTTGTAGGATCACACGTGACTACACCCCACCCCCAACCCAACCCAGTGTAAGACAGTAAGTTACCCTTACTTCATCTCTACCAGGAGGAAGCTGAGTCCTATTTGCTGCCTAATTGCTGCAGCTGTGTATGATTATACAGCCCACACATGTATCTTTGTCCCTAATCCCAACGGTGCCTACTGACTGTTCTAACTCCTGCTTTGACTTTACTTTCATGTATAAATTCCCTTAGGCTTCCTCAGTCCCCCTCTCAACTATGGCAAAGGCATGAAGGAATCTTGGTGTGGAGCATTTACTAATGCCACCTAACCCTGTGATGAGCAGGTTAGGAATAGGGCAAGAATTAAATACGTTTCCCCAACCACATACCAGGCAATCTATTGGGCTCGAACTTAACAGTAACTAACTTACGTTTTTCCTCTCAGCGAGACCTTACCTGGTTGGTCATTTCCTTAACCAAGGATGAAGAGCTAAAGGCCAGACAGCTCTGTGAAAACAACACCAGGGCTTCAGTAAGATGATGTTACGAGCACGAGGAGGCCACCCTTTGTTGTAAGGTCCTGATACCTCTCCATGGGCCAGTCCCTGGGGTCCCACCATGAGCCCTACTGTGTGGTGTATGATCTTCCTCCCAGGGAGCCAAGCACCACACCGCCTCCATCCACAGATCCTTCTCACCAAATCTGACTGAAGTGGGACCAGTGTGTTCCTTTCTGCTTCTCAGAGCCAGAATCATAGGCCCTCTTCACTTTAAATTTTTTCAACTTAGAAAGCAAACATGGAGGCCAAAGACAGCAGCATTCTCACATGCACTGGCACAACAAGAGGACTCAACCAAAGATGTTCTTAAGAGCCAACAGTTATCCAATAAGGTTAGACAAGCTGGCCAATTTTCAAAGATGTAGTTAAACCACAGGCCTAACTTACTGAGCAGATTTAATCTCATTAAAATTATTAATTTGTAAAGACTTGTTAAACACATATATCACACATACACACATCTACATTGTGTCTGAGTATACAGATGCATGTATGCACCCACCTGTAGAGACATGTGGAAATCAGTTCTTTCCCAGGTCCTAGGCGCAGGTGTCAGCTTGGCAGTAAGTGCCTTTACCTGCCCAAGGTCTTAATATTTTTGTGCACCACTGCTAGCAGACTCATTAAATCTATACACCTTCTGATTGTTTTCAGATACATAACATATGTAGCGTTAGAGAGAAAACCTATTGTGTTCTCACTCCCTGTGGTAGTTATGTTCTATAAAGTCACCACTAATGGTGACAAACCATTAAATGAGCAGTCCAGTCCTCTGGAGACACAGAGGTAGGCCACAGAACGTCTCTGGGGCACATTTCTGTCAACTGCTCAATATGTAACTATGTGTTACGTGTGATTCTGTTTGAATGACTATAGATCAGTAATTCACTAATATTGAGCTCAGCCTAAACAAGGCTTATCTAAAAGATTTATTTTCTCTAAGACTCATCACAGCTTCCCTGTACTGGATAAGAACATGGGTTAACACTCCCACATTAAGCCAAAGGGCTACCTTCACCACAGGATCACTAACAACAACAACAAAGCCAAAAAAACAAACAGAAACCCGCAGAAGGAGGCAGGCACCAAAGCCCATGGAAAGGACATTTTCTTATGAGAGCAGAAACAAGGCAGAGTGCAGCCTCAGAATGAGGTATCAAGTGACTCAAAAGATTCAACACCCTGCACGCCTTCTAGAGATTACAAATAATGGGCTGGAGAGATGGCTCAGGGGTTAGGAACACTGGCTGTTCTTCCAAAGGTCCTGAGTTCAATTCCCAGCAGCCACATGATGGCTCAGAACCATCTGTAATGAGATCTGGTGCCCTCTTCTGGCCTGATGGCTCACATGCAGGTAGAAATAATAAATACTGTACAAATAATATATAAATAAATCCTTAAAAAAGGATTACAAATAAATATTATCAAGCATGAAAATTCACTAACAGGATCCAGGCACAGGCTTTATGTGGGAAATGGTTTGTCAAATCATGAAAACTAACCTTATGACAGCAAAACACACATGGCTCTTTACCAACACATTACTTAAGTCTAAGAGATGCCACAGAGGCAGGAGGCACAACTTAAACAATATCCTGCCAGATGCACTGTAATCCTAATACCTTGGAGGTACTACTAATCCTGGCTTTGTGGCAAGACCCCATTTCATAACAAACAATAACAAAATCCCATCACAACATCATGACATGAAAATATCTGTGATCTCTAACGCCATTAACAAAGTCATACTTAATACCGTATTGTTTGTTGTGTGCACGCATAATCGGGGAATATGCTAAATTTTCAACTACGAGTTAAGAAATACAAGTTCACAGCCCTTCAGTTCCATCCTCACCTTAGCAGACCATACAGTGTAGGCACTCAGGCTCATGCTACCTGCTTCAAATATGCAAACCAAAAAGGCTACTACAGGTTTCTCAGGAACAGGAAATCAAATAGGCACATGGTTCCTAAGCAGTCCTGGCATGGGATATCTTAAATCAGTTGGGTTGATTTGTGACTCAAGAATAGGACCTTGCCCAGACTAGAAAAGAACTCAAGCCAACGTGGCTGAAACAGGCGCCACAAACTCTGCCTGAGCACCAGGCCTCTTAGTGACACAGCCGTCTCTCTGCCAATCTGAACCTCACATTTGGCAAGGAGAAAACAAGTTTAAAAGTAGGAAGGCTTATAGGGGACCAACTTTCAAAAAGCTACCCTCAAGATAGGGCGTGCAATTCTATCAGGCAGAGCCTTTGAGAATGTACTGCACTAGGTCCTACTCTAAATATTACAGATACTAGCTCACCGAACCACCGTTAACTCCGATTCGTAGGCATTCTTACCAGCTCCATCCTTGTGGCCAGGTAAGGGAGGCCTTGAGAGGTTGAGGGATGCCTCCCTGAGGTCAGTACAAGCTATAGTTCATACTACTAAGACACATCTCATGACGGGAAATTTTAGAACCAAGAGACCCCAAGAGGCCTCTTACACCAGGAAAATTTCCAGCTTTTCAGGTAGAATTCGACGCTCCTTCTTCAAAGTTCCCCAAAACTAACCTAGGCCTCTACGAAAGTTTCCCAGGAAGGTCAGTAAGTCAGAAGAGCATGTGGTACCTGAAATCAAAGGCACTGCTTCTCAGTGTGCAACGGCGTGAAGCTTGCTATTTAAGTGTGGCTAACTCCTGGAGAGCCTGTGTTAAGACAGTCCTCTAGGGGAAACTACCTCTCCCGTAAAGAAGCCAGGCTTCATTTCCGGTGTGCACAAAACTATCGCAAAAGAAGTCCACCTACGGTCCTCTGTCGGCCCTGGGATCTTGTGCCTTGCCGATTAGCCGGGGTAAATAGAGTCACAAAGGCCACCCTTGGGCCCCTGGAGCCTCCGGGAACAAACCTGCTGCGGCAGCCTCCAAGCCTCCCCTGTTCCCCCGCCTTCCCGCGCCGGTAAGCTGCAGCACCCGCGACCACCATCCCCAACCGCCCAGCACACCAACTCACCACGGCACAGCCAGTCGCACAGCCACTCGCGCAGCACGTCTGACGTCAGTGCGGCGCGACCTTGGCGCTCTTAGATGAGCTACAAGGGGCGGGGCCTCTCCTCTGATCCCGGCTCCATTTCCAAGTACAGGGAGGCGGGACGAGAAGCATGGGCGGAGCCGTGGGGCGGGGCGGGGGATGGGCGGGGCCATGGGGCGTGGACGGGGCGGAGCCGCGGGTAGTGGGCGGGGAGTACCCAGGACAGCCAGCTGCTTAACCTGCTTCTAAACGCTTCTTTGTTGACTTCATGGGTTCTTTTTTCTTTCCTTTTTCCGCGTTTTCTTATTCCTCTTTTTTCTTTTAATTCTTCCTTTCCGCCCCGCCCTCCTCGTCTCCCTCTTTCTTTAGACCGGATCTTGCTATGTGGCCTCAAACTGGCCAGGAACTGCTGTTAGTTCTTGTGCCTCAGCCTCCCAAGTGCTGGGATTACAGGCTCTCACCGCGCTGTGCTGTTTCTTAAACTGCAGTGTAGGCCCTAGGGTTGAGCTCAGTACTAACTTACTGGTTTGTGACCAACAGTGTTAAGCAAGGAGAGCAAGGGAGGACTTGGCCCTACTGCGTTTCTGCACCGTCCTAATCCAGTTCTTCTATGCGTTCAGGGTGTCCGTTAGCCCGAAGTCCTCCAGGTAGACTACTGGAAAATGGTTCTAAGACGGCTGCAGAGTGACAGCAAGACTACCTTCATTGTAATTCTATCTGCATGCTAAATGACACCCTAACACCTTCTCAGCCTTCTGCCTCCACCTCCAGAGAGCTGGAACCACAGCCTCGCCTGGAACTCACTGCAATCCACCTGCCTCAGCCTCCGAAGTGCTGATTACCAACATGAGCATCCGGCCAAGTTTCATCACACATTCATTCCTTTTGGTATCATTACTGGAATACTAACACTTGCTCTCCTTTCCACATCTGCTTCTACTGATTTCCAAATTAAGTTGTAAGATTAAAATTAATTTCTTTATCTAAAAATAAAAAAAGAATTGACTGAATTCAGAAAATATAAAAAGACAGGTAAGCATTTATTGTGCATCGTAAATTATAGCATATTTTGTAAAAAAAAAAATGTGTTTTACCTATGTAGATACTGGGTCACAAAAGAAAAAAAATCTGGTTCCTGCTGTGAGTCATGGCCAACAGTTTGAAAACTCATTGCAATAAAGGTTTTCTAAAAAACTTTCTATCTTTGTAATTTTTTTAATGCTACATTTATTTTTTTAATTGTGGGCATGTAGGGGGGGTGTACACATATGCCAGCCATGGTGTGGGATTGGAGGTCAGAGACAACTTGGGGTCTTAGTTCTCTAGCATATGGAACTCAGGTCATCAGGCTCGAAGGCAGCCACTTTTGTCCACTGAGCCATTCCCTGTCATTTTTTTTTTAATGGTGCAGAATTTCAAGCCCAGGGCCTTGCATATTCTAGACAAGCATGCTACTTCTGACCTACATCCCAGCCATGTGTCTATTGATTTATAAACAGGTCTCATTGAGTTGCCTAGGTAGCATAGGCAGTCCTTGAATCCCTGCTTCTCTTTCCTCAGTCTCCAGTATAGCTAGCGTGACAAGGCTACCAGGCTATAGCTCTATCATTCAAACGCAAAGCCTAAAAATACCCCAGAGTGCTGTTTCAAGATGCCAGAGGAAAAACTCAGAGAATCCCACTGAAGTTTGGGCATTCTATTACTCATGTGCTTTTCAGTGACTGACCGGGAGCCAAGGCTCCAAATGATTACGAAAAGAACTCCAGCTCTCCATTGTCAAATGTGTATATTAAACTCCTGCTTTTCACCCCTCTGCTCCCCCAGCCCCAAGCACACGAGGGCATAAGCATGGCCTAACATGGGGACTGTGAAACAAGAATAACTGGCCTTTTGTCTACAATGAATGCCTTTGGCATGCCATCGAGAGTACAGTCCTGTTAAAGGAAAAGAATCCCCTCAAAATAGCCATGAAAATCTGTAAAATAATAATATGTCCACTTTCACAAACTCAGCAGATCTAATACTTCTGCAATTTCAACATAGCAATGAGCAAACAGCGTTTTGCATTATCATCAATGGCTGTAATGGGATAGGGAAAAAATGAAGTTTATATTAGTGACCAAGTCACAGTTACTGCTAATGCTTCCTGATTTATCGTGCACACATGTGATCAAGAAAAACATTAAATTCCTGCCAGAAGTTAAGAGAAATAAAACAGTTATTTTTCTATCGAAGTTCCTAGACTCCCTATGTGTGTGCTGTAGAGCAAATCTGGGGGACAGAGTAACGCCGTGTCACTGAGACGGCTGAAGGAAGAGTTGTCATCTTGGAGGGCAGGAGTCAATGAAGCAATCTCACCATAAATCAAGCAAAACGGAAGACACCTGGTGTGACAGAGTTGCGTGGCCTGCTCTGAAAGGCTCTGAACCCATGCCCAGCCTTTCTGTGGAAAGTCATGGCCCCCAGGGCTATGCTTCTTTCTAAAGGATGGCTTACCAACTTCCCAACAAGCCTGGCCAGAGAAAACCCAGAGAAACAATGTAGCGGAGTGACACAGGACCACAGTGGCCCAGTACTGGCGCCATGCACCCCAGACTCACACGTCGAAGCACTTCAGGTTTATGTCACACATGACTTCCTCTTGCATGCTCACCGTGGAATCACAGCCCCAGCTTACACACTTCCAAGGACAGGGAGGTCATCATGTCCTGAGGAGAAAGGGCTGCCTCTGCTCTGTCAAAAAGTTGGATATGTGTAAATAACTTCCTAGAGAAGACCTAAACCACCAGGCCAAGAGCAGGACACAGGTGAGGGTCCTCAAGGTCTTCTGGTGTGGGCTATCTGTGGTCCTCTTCAGAATCCTTGGCTGTAAAGCCTCATGTCTGGGATTTCAGCCCACCTTTCTCATGTTTGTTCCAGGTGCTCTTCTTTGCCCCATGGCTCACATTTTGTCCTCTTTCACACACACACACACACACACATACACACACGCACACCATTTTTTTTTTCTGTAGGCTGCAGCATTTCCCATTATGCCTCTTGCCTTCTGTGGATGTCATTCCTCTAGATAGCCCCTCCTTTATTTCTCCACACCCCTACAGTTGGAACTGAGGGCCCCTTTTGTTTCCAGAAGGAACATGTAAGAGTTAAATGACTTGGGCCATGAGTCTAAATGCCTAGGCTCATTTTTGGATAGGTAAGCTTTGTTTCCTTGTAGTAGAATTTTCTCCCCATGGCTGACATCAGAATTTAGAAAACTCCACAGCATGGTGGTAGTGCAAGCTGATAACCTGGCACCTCAGAGGTACAGGGAGGAGCACTAGGAGGTCAAAGTCATCCTTGTCTACATAGCAAGTTCTAGGACAGTCTGGACTACACGAGACCTAAAACGAAAGACCAACCCTCACCAATAGAGCTAAAAAGAGTTGGAATCCAAACGCGCAGAGGGCAGCAGAGCGATGATGTCCGAGGAGACCCCGGCTGTGGCAACTGAAGAGGTCCTGGTTGAGGTGGCAGGCCTTCTAGGACCTGTGGGCTTATAGAAAGGGGCAGAGCTGCCAGCCCAGATCCTGGAGGAGTTTGTAAGGAACTTTCAGAAGAAGAACAAGCTGCTTTGTAGCCATCTTCAGGTCATGAACTCTTTACGGAATTTTCGGCTCAGGATGATAACGCCCAGAGCCCAGACACTGGTTTCTGAAGACACAAGTCCCCAGAAGGCAACTAAAGCCAAGGGGCAATGGAAGGAACTGCAGGCCATGTACCAGAGCCGTGTGAAAGCCATAAGATGTGGCCTGACGCAGGCCTTACCCAATTGAAGAGGTCAAAGTAAGTACAAAGAACTCGGGGAGGCTTTGGGGCAATCCTGGGCCAAGAATCAAGTACTTTTGGAGAAACAGCAAGCTTCTCACAGGGAGTGGCAGCTGCAGCAGAAGCCATCTTTCAAGATGTTATCTAAAGGACCGGCTGAAGCTCGACGGATCACAGCAGGAGCTTGAAACCTTGAAGCAGGACAGGAACGGGATGAGCTGCAGAGGAAGCAGACCCGCCTACCTCCAGCCGTTGGATAAGCCGCAGATCTCTGAGGCCAAGGCTACGGACAGAAATACCACAGGACTTGCTCGCCCACCTGAATCTCTGTAAAGAAACAAAGAAAAATACAGGTTTGGCATGGAATACCTTGTCCCCTGAGCATGAGGAGAGGCATGAAATGCCTGTGACTTAAGAACTGAGATGGTATAGTGATGTCTTCAGGAGCTAAGGAGTATGTCTCGAAGGAAACTTAGTTAAGATTGACAGCTGGTTGAGAAGCCTTTCTGCAGATCTCCAGGATGGCTGTGATGAAATGCAGCAAATGTGCACAGTGGCCGAGGCACTGCGAAAGTCCCAGTGCCCTGGATTGTTGGCCCACTACATGGAGATGGACTTCCTGGTCCCCTTAGGTTGTTGGGGACATTTATGGGAACAAGAATCAATCTTTCATTAAATCCTTCATTTTTTTTATCACACCAGAATCTGCCTGATTTAAAATAAAAAAAAAAATCATACCAAAAAAGAAAACTAAACTAAAAAGAGGCGATGTGTATGGGAGAGGCTTAGACTAGTGTCTGGCACAAAGAGCATCCAAAATACCAGCTATTGACAGCCGATGATAACACCTGAAAGAGAACTTTGTCTCCATGATTGTAGAAACAAAAGCCGAGTCTAAAGCATAAACTCTCAGACAAAAAACAAAACAACAACAACAACAAAAAAAACCCTAAACTTTATTAATTTGAAAGATACAGAATTGACGAAGAAGGGACGTCTTTGATTGCCAGTGATTTGGGCTCTTTGCTAGGAGAAGGAAGAACAGGCATCTTATCAGGTTCTTGAGGTGTCCAAAAATCCTGTCACTCTTATTAGTCAAGAGGAGATAGACAGGACAACTTGTCGGAGTCAGTTCTCTCAGTCCCCTGTGTGGGTCCTGGAGACTGAGGACAAATTTGCCAGTTACCTTTGCCTGCTTAACCATCTTGCTGGGCCAGGAGGATTTTTGTACACAAGGTGTAGGTGCGTGGGCAGGGGTTCCTGGAGTTTGGCGGTTCATACCTCCTTGGTTAGACAGGAGAGATGTGTGGGACGGAGGGGAGTTTTCGGCTGCCCCTCCCAGGGCTCCCCTTCTGCACTTGCCTCCTGTGTAACTCATTACTGGGAAGACTGGGATTACGAACATGTGAGAAGCCTCCAGCTGATCTCTATGGTCACAGTGAGAGGACTGACCGCCTCATGTCTTCATGCATGTTTCCTTTCTCATTGCCGTGTTGGAGAGGGGGAGATCACAAATAGGAAAGAAGTGGACAGTGATGAGAACCGGTCTGTTTGGGGGCGAAGGGCAGGGGTCTGGGTACAAATCCAAACCCACAAGAAGGTACCGGTTCTTTCTCAAGGGAGGGAACCTCCCAGGACTGGCTTCCTTCTCTCCAGCGGGATCCCTGGCCTGCAGGATCTGGTCTGGGGAACACAGGCAGGTGTTTTGCCAGCATTGACCAGAGGGCGGCAGTAACTGCCTGTGCACTGCCAGCGAGCACTGGTGGAGTAGCAGGGCTCGGCCCTCTTGGCTCCTTCTCTATGAGAGACAATCAGTGCCTCCTACTAAAGCACTGTGGACCCTGAGCAAGGACCTCTCAGGCTTCCATTCCCTTACTTTCAAGTGAAGATCGTTATCCCATAGCTTAGCTCCTGGGGGCTTCCAGTGTGAAATTCCCAGATGGAAGTAGAAAAGTCATCCCAGGCACAACTCTCAGGCATTGTCCAAGACCTGGAGTCATCAGTGTTGGGGGGGCTCTCTGAGAGGCCGATATGTGAGAGCCTTTTCTCCGGACCAAATGAGGAAAAGAGTCAGGCACCACGGAGGATTTTTGCTCAGCTCTAGAAAGTGCAGGAGTCTCTACAAAGCCTGGAATGAGGCAGATGTAGATTCATCAGCTGCTGGCCAGAGAGGCTCGTGGTTCCCTACTGCCCATGGATGCCCTACCACTGTTTACTAACCAGGCCTAAACAAGGCCAGCTGGGGATTTTTCAAAAAAATTAGAATTCCTGCCCCCAGGGAGTTCACAGTGGCTTTGCCCCGCCAGGACTTTAGGCCATCTTCAACAGAAATCATCCGATCAGAAAAGTTTCACTCCCAGATGGCCAGTGATGGTGCATGCCATTAATCTCAGCACTCAGGAGGCAGAAGCAGGCATATCTCTGTGAGTTTGAGGCCAGCCTGGTCTACAAAGTGAGTCTAGGACAGTCAAGGCTACACAGAGAAACCCTGTCTCGAAAAAAAGTGTCCTTGTGCCTTTACACATAAAACTTCAACAGTTTAAATGATGATATGGGCGGGGGGGGGTGACTCGAGCTGAGACTCCTAGCATCAGGGGACATGCAGATTGTAGTGGCCACTCCCTATAGGCAGGCCGGACTTCCATCGGAGGGAGGGAGACACCAACACACCCACAAAGCCTTAATTTACCCTTCCTACAGGTGTGCAGGGATGAAGATGGAGCAGAGATCGAGGGAAGGGCCACACAGTGACTTGAGACCCACTCCATAGGAGAGAGCCAGCCCCTGACAATATTAATGACATTCTGCTGTGCTTGCAGACAGACTAGCGTAACTGCCTTCTGAGAGGCCCCACCCAGCAATGGATCGAAACAGATGCAGAGACCCACAGCCAAACATTAGGCAGAGCTTGGGAGTCTTGAGAAAGAGTTGGGGGAAGGATAGAGGGACTTGGAGGGGACAAGAACTCCACAAGAAGAACAACAGAGTCAACTAACCAAGGACCATGGAGGCTCACAGAGACTGAACCACCAACCAAAGAGCACGCATGGACTGGGCCTAGGTCCCCTACACATAGGTAGCTGATGGGCAGCTTGGTCTTCATGAGGGTTCCCTAGCAATTAGAGCAGGGGCTGTCTCTGACATGGACTCTATTGCCTGCTTTTGGATTACTTTCCGCTAGATGGGCTGCCTTGTTGGGCCTCAGTGAAAGAGGATGTCCTGATGTGACTTGATGTGCTGGGGTGGGTTGGGGTATGTGTGTGTGGGCGGAGGATCCCCTTTTCTGAGGAGAAGCGGAGGGGGAAAGGGTGATACCCAGAGGCAAAGAGGGAGGAGGTTTTGATAGGGAGGTAAAGTGAACAAATAAATAAATTTTTAAAAATGACTTAAATAAAAGAGCAACAATCAGGAGTGGACTCACCCACGCTGGGAGCCAAAGTGCAGCTAGAGGGACCAGGCCTCGTGTTTGTGGAGGGAGTCTGCACAATGTATAAAGTTCTGCTGTATCTATGAACATAGGAAGCAGTGAAGCCAAGATGGACAACAATCTGAAGGCAAGAAGGTGGGCGGGGGAGGGGGTGTCGATGAGGCTGCCAGTCCAGCACTTCTGAAAGACAAAGGGGATTTAAGGCACCAAAGTTAGCCTTGAAAGAGCTATGAGCCTGTGCCAGACTCTGCCAGGGATGAGCTCGGAGACTTAGACAGTCAAGTCCGAAGAGGAAAGCAGAGAGGGATCTACCTGAGTGAGGTGAGTCCCAACACTGCAGAGAGAGAAGCCAGAGTTCTTGTGGTAGGCTGGCAGGTGTTGGAGAGGTTCTTGGGGTGGGATGACAGCAGCAATAGTAACCTCCCTAAAACCCGTGACTAGCATTTACCCATTCCTGTGGTGTAGACACTGCTCCTTCGGACCCACCTGCCATGCTGCTGCTGCTGGATTTCCATGGTGAGTCCAGGGACTTGTGTGTGCGGGCTCCTGGGCACCTCTGAGTGGCTCGAGAACACCACTGGAGTCTCGCCTCGGACCCAGAGTGTATATACCCTGCCACATCCCCTCAGGAGCCTGCTGGGAAGAAGTGCTTTCTGAGGACAGCTAGGCGTGCTGAAGATAAGGTCAGGAAAAGGGACTGAGAGCTGGAAGAAATGTAAGATCTGTTCCTTACAAGGTCTGGGACAGTTGGAGAGTTACGGGCAGAATGGAGACAGCAGGGTTGAAATGCTGAGCAGAGGGGCCTAGGGCAAGCAGCCATGGGCAAAGCGAGCTCTGAGAAGAGAGTCTGTCTCCTGAGCAGTCCTTCCTGCTGCTGCTTAGACAGAGGCGGCTGCCAGGAAGGACTGGCCGGCCCCCAGCCAACAAGCCTGGGAAAGTTCCACAACACCAGATCAAATGCACTTCTGAAAGGCAAAGGGGATTTGAGGCACCAAAAGTTAGCTTTAAAAGAGCTGGGCCGCAACCTTCCTCCAGCCCCACCCTAACTCAGAGGACGCCAGTGACAGGTGAGCTAGCTGGTGCCACTAGCTGAAACTCCCCTGCCCCCTCTGCTGCTGAGCCACTGCAGCCTGAAGGGAATCCTGTGAGACTTTGCTGTCAGTGACTCGCCAGCCCAGGAGGCTGTGTGGCACAGCAGCCAGTCTCCTGTAAGAGCTGTTGTGTACCGCCTCTGAGCTCTGACAGCAGCCTCTCCTTGGCTTCGAAAGGGAGCAGACCGCCCCTACCCGAACCCTCTCTGTGCCCCAGTTTCTTCAGTTCTTCGTCCGGCAAGAAGCCCTTGCCCCTGAGCTATTTTTGATTCACCCGTGCTGTACATGGGAAATGTACTCTCCACTGGTATTCTGTCCTGCTTAGCTCTTTAAATAATTAATTTATCTATCTTTATTAATTTATTTTTGGTTTTTCTAGATGGGGGTTTCTAAGTGCATCCTTGGATAGCTGGAGCTTCTTGCTCTAAAGACCAGGCTGGCCTCAAACTCATAGAGATCCACCTGCCTCTGCCTCCTGAGGGCTGGGATTAAAGGCGTGCACCACTGCCACCCAGCTTTAATTTATTTTCTGTCACCTTGACACAACCTAGAGTTGCCTTGGAAGAGGAAACCTTAGTTGAGGAATTGCTCAGATCAGATTAGCCTATGGCCACATCTATGAGAAATTGTCTTGATTGATGAAGGATATGGGTGAGGGAGGGCCCAGCACTCTAGCTATATAAGAAAGTTAGCTGAGCTGGGCAGTGATGCCACATGCCTTTGGTCCCAGCACTCCGGAGGCGGAGGCAGGAAGATCTGTGAGTTCGAGGCCGACTTGGTCTAGAGAGCCAGTTCCAGGACCAGCAGGGCTACACAGAGAAACCCTGTCTCAAAAAACCAAAACCAAAAAACTAACAAACACCAAAACAAACAACAACAACAAAACAAATGAAGAAAGCTAGCTGAGCACGAGCCAGTGAGCAAACCAGTAAGCAGCTTCCTCCATGGTTTCCGTTTCAGCTCCTGCCTGACTTCCCTCGGTGACTGATGGTGACCTGAAATAAGCCAAATAAACCCTTTCCTCCTCAAGTTGCTTTTTGATCAGAGTCTTATCATAACAGCATAAACCAAACTAGAATAGTCACACTGACCGTGTCTCTAGCTGGTCAGTTATATCTGGGATCAACTGCTTCAGTGCTTGAGCCGCCAGGCCTGCTTGTGATTTTCTTCACTGGACTATTTGAGGTGGGGAAACAGGTTAAGTGAGCAAGCCTGGCCTTGGTTTTCACTGGCTTCACACGTGGCCTGCAGAACAAGTTGTCCTGAATAGAGCTGGATGTGCAGGAACTGACCTTGGTCCTCCACTGGCCTTGCTCCAGACGCCTGCAGAGGTTACGGGGACCAGGGAACAATGGGAAGAGGCCCTACCCTGCAGGCATCTGCTCAGATAAGCACCTACCTGTTCTATGTGTGGCCCAGAAGAAAGGGAGTACTTGGGCTAGACAGTTGTGACCCGAGAAATGGCTGGAAGAAAAACAAAAAGAAAAACTATAGTATGTTTGCCTGCAGGGATCTGGGATGCAGGGCTGAGCAGGTGCTGAGCCTTCTCAGCATTGCGGCTGGGACGCCAGTTAGAGGGGTGTGGTACCTATGGCCTCTGACCCCAGAGCAGGCCACAACCAAGGGACCCGTCACAGAAGGTTGATGGCCTGCAGGAATATAGTCAGAAGCCTTACCCAGGGTTGGGGATGCCTCCGTGGTGCTTCCGTCCCGGGGGGTGAACACAGCGCACCTGAACAGTTAAACACTGGGTTGCCAGGGTGGACAGCACACAGGTGGTCTTCCAGCGGCCCCGTGCCACCTCCTGCCATGGCCCCCAAACTGTCCCCGCTGCTGAACTGTCGTCAGGAGGGCTGCAAAGGAGGGACAGCAGGAGCCTCAGAACCAGACAGGCTCTGAGCATTGGACTCCATCCTCCAAAGACTGCCCAACCCACACGTTCCCCCTCGGCAAGCAGACCAGGCTCCTTGTGCTGTGAACCGCTGTTAAAATCAGACGAGGTGTTCCTGGAGCTTGAGACCTGTTACATATACTTTCTTGGGGAGAAACATAGACTCCTGTCTCTCCTTTACCCCCACAAATAAGACACCAATGACAGAGCAAAATAGCAATACCCTACCCCAGTCAAGCTTCATGAAGCAATGATTTTATTTGCTTACTTATAGCAGCATGGGAGAGGGATTGCACGCAGGAGTGTGAGTGACCCCCAAAGAGCTGATCATCAAGAAGTCTCACTCTAGCATGGACGAGCATGCCCCCATGGCTGCAGAGCTGGAGTCCCTTCTCAGTTCCTTCTGAGACCACACACAGACTTGCAGCTGGGCCAAAATTACCTACGGCCTGCAGAGGAAAGAAGAGCAGGAACCTCTGTGGGGTGTAATGATCCTCCCATATGGGGGGAGGTCAACAGGCCCAATTGATCTTGAGGATCTCTTGCAAGGTGAGTCCTCGCTGCTCTGATGACGGTGGTAACTTCTGTTCAGAGGATTGTCTGGGATGAGGCCCTTCTCTCTGGCTCAGCGGTCACATACCTCAAAATCCAGCCCTTTCAAACACAACACTCCTTCTAGCCTCCAAATCCAGGATGTTATCTGCCAGGCAGTGCCAAGAATCCCTGGACGCCCCTGCCCTCAACCTTCCATGTGGCGCCATGTGATGCATGTTATTGTGTGATAACCCAAAAGGGCTCTGGGTGCAGAAGGTCCCTAAGGTAGGCAACCTCACATCATGACAGGGCTCCAGGACATGCAACAAGAAAAGGACTGGTGGGGAAAGTAAAGTAGTGCCAGGAAAGGCTGGTCTCTGGGCCTCGCTCTGTTAAAATTTCTATGGCAACCAGGCTGGGCTACCTAACACTGTAGGAGGAGCTGAGGGTCCCGCAGGAAGTGGGCTTGGCAGTTCAGAACTGGTGAAGCGTTGGGCTTCCTCTCTTTTGTGTTCCTCCCCGGCCTGGTGACCAAATAGCATCTCCACTCTGGAACCCACCCTGACTCTTCCTTCTCCTGCTGGACCTGGGCCTCTGTTTTCTGGTCCCTTCTTATCTTTGTCCTTCAGCCAGGAGAAGGGCTGCCTCCTAACCTGGTCTCTTACACATGATTGCATCTCTTTGAGGCTGTTTCACACTTTGTTAAAGGGAGATCACTTTTTCCCTCAGGTGCTAGAAAGATTCAGTTCCCCAGAATCTGCAGCATGTAGCTCATCACTTGGTCCACACAAGGTGCTCCCTAAACAGAAGTTTATGGAGTGATGGAGTCTTTGGTTTCTGTTTTGAATCTTTCATTTTTCTAAATGCAAAGCCAGTTCTAAGAAGGTGTGGCTGACAGGAGATCCTGCCAGCAACAGGGCAGGGATGTGAATTAACACCTCTTCTTCCCTCTTTCATCCTCTTCCATCCATAGTGAGCTGCAATCTGTGCTTTCATGTTGTTGGCGTTCCCTCCATAACCTTGCTGGCAGGAGTGGGGATGTTCCAGAGACACGTGCTTGTGTGTCTGGTTCTTTTGCAGCTCCCGATACTGAGACAATGGAACCCAAGGACTTGTAATTTCCCAAGGAATCTTATTCTGGGGAAGGAAAACTAGAGCCCAGGTGCCAGCCTGAGGAAGAGGTTGTCTCACAGTTCTGATCACTTCCCAGGCCACTCCGTAGGAAAGACTGGAGCAGAGACGGCCGATGGGTCCACATGGACCACGCCATGGCCAGGACTGCTTAGCTATGCATACCTCTTGCTTTCTATGTTAACTTAACCCTCATGCCAGGAGCCCAAAGATAGATCTGAGGTGAGAGTAGTCTCTAGGCCTCTTTGTTTCTCCTCCCAATGTGACCACATTGGATAAATGTCCATTTTTTCCTGATTAACAACTACCTCTTCTCTCTCTCTCTCTCTCTCTCTCTCCCTTCCCCTCTGGTTTTCGAGACAAAGGTTTCTGTGTGTAGTTCCAGCTGTTCTGGAACTCACTCTGTAGACCAGGTTGGACTCAAACTCACAGAGATCTGCCGCCTGAGCGCTGGGATTAAAGGCGTGCACCACCACTGCCCGCCATCTCTTTAATTGGACTGTTGAGGACCGGTGGCCTGGAGACAGGTTATCAAGTCCCAGGCTCTGCTCCTAACAGCTCCAGTGACACCTCCACTGTTTTCCCCAGCCATCCTCCCTGTGTACGCATTTTAAGAGGCCTTCCCACGTCTACACTAAGACCAGGCTCTGTTGGCTTTGAGGGAAGAAATGGGCTGAGATGGTGCTGCCTCCACAGAGGGTGGAGAGGCCTGGCCAGCTCGGCCAGCAGGGGGTGAAACAGCACTAGCTTCAGTGTCCAAGTGCTGTGTATGTGAAGTGTATTGCGGTCCCTAGGATGCGGTTTTCTTGATCACACATGTATGCCCTCTCACCCCGCTGCAGCAGCCCTGTTTCTTAATCAGCCTAGGAGGGCATTGAGCTTTGACCTGGCAAGGCACAATTCTGTCTTCCCTGGAAAGGATGGCTCCTTGAGCCAGGCCTCGGGGGATGGGGCTTCCTGCTCGGTAGGAACTGCCTTTGAGGGTCCCTTGTCAGTTAATTTGGCAGCTAAGTGTGCAGGGGCAAGTGGCGTTTGAGAGGCCCAATGTGACAAGTCAGAAATGAGTTATGGGATTCATCGTGGGGCCGTGGGCACCCTTCCCCTCTACCTCCCCTCCCCTGGAGATTTGCTTTGTCATCGAGGCCCTAAGTTTGCATGCCTCGTTGCCTGGCCAACCCTTGGTCAGCCTGTGGCCACGTGGGACTCATTGAAGGCACATTATCGGCCACTAGCTGTGAGGGATGATGGCGGGGCAGGCCCATCTGCACACACATCAGGCCCTTTGTCTGAGGGGTGAGTGGGGAAGATGAATGAGGCCTGTTGTCAGGCCTCTGCTGCCTGGAGGACATGCGAGCCCCAGAACAGACCTTGGGCTGAGTGTTGGAGAGAGAGCAGCCTGGGCCCACCTGTGCAGATAGAGCTGGAGCAAACACGTCTAACTAGAGCAGCTGAGAGGAAGCAGTGGAGTCAGGTGGGCCTCGGCCTAACCCGGGGCATCGCCTGCCCTGCTAAAGCCGATGCATGGATTCAGGCTGGAGCCTATTTGCATCCTGTACGTGCAGGCTAATGGTGTTCTGACTAGTCAATTCAAACTCAGTCTACGATGAGGAAACCAAGAAAGCTGGGAATGTGCCCAAGGTCACTTCCAGACTTAGAGGCAGGGCAAGGGCAGGAACTGATGCACTGGTGTGATGAACCCCTTTAGACGCCCTACTCTGTTGGCACGGACCCAACTAAACAGGACAAGGACTCTGAGACAAGGTGCAGGTTCCTGGAGACTGGGGAGGGGGCGAGAAAGGGCCAAACAGGGCTCTTGTCCTTTCTAGATATGTAGAGTTGAGCCCAGAGCTAAGCTGGCCTCTGAGTGCAGGAGGACGTCTTGCTCCAGAGCATCAGGTAGGCACAGTAGCACACACACACACACACACACACACACACACACACACACACATGCATCGGGCAGTCCCCAGGGGGCATTCACCCAGCAGATCGCCCCCTTCCTGTGGCTCTCCATAGCCACAGGCCACAGTTCTAGTTCCTTGGTCCAGCATCCAAGGCCTTCTGGGATCGGCCTCTGCCCCCTTTCCAGGCCCATCTCCGGAAGGCAGTCTGGTTTAAATGTCACTGGCCCTAGGATGCCTGCCTCGGGATTCAAAGGTACACAGTTCCTATAATGCTCTGCCAGCACCAAGGATCGTCACGTCTAGTCTGCCCTCAGAGGAAGTTTAATGTTCTATCCTGACCTGGGTTCCCAGTTCTGAAATGCAGCCCAGCCCAGAGGCAGGAGGAAAAGAGGGAAGAAGGGAAGGAGGGAAGGAGGGAGGGAGGAGCTACCAGCCCAGTTTTTGGGGAAGCAGTTCGGGCTTACTTGCTAACAGCCTTGTCACCGCTCTACCCTCTGACCCAGCAATCCCACTTTAAGGAAACCATCTAAAAACAGGCGGGGACTCTTCAGAGGCATAGCTGCTCTTTGCAAGCTAAAGTTAACAGTTTTTTGTTGTTTTGTTGGGCTGGTGAGATGGCTCAGGAGATCTAAGCACTTGCCCTGAAGCCTGAGGACCTGATTAGATCCCAGAACACACATAAAAGTTCCCACTGCTATGTGGACTGGCTCTACAAAGCTACCCTCTGACCTCTGAATGCATGGTACAGAATGTGCGTGCATGCCCACTCCCCCATCTCACACGCGCGCACGCACGCACGCACGCACGCACGCACGCACGCACGCACACACATACAAACCTAGTAAATAAAATGGGTAATACCATTGTTCCCTGGACATACCATAGCAGGAAACAGCTACGTTAGTACACATCCATGTGATATCTTGGTCCACCCCAAAACTGGCAGGGGAAGAAGAGAGAATACTACTGTAGTTTAAGAATGTTTGGCCATAAATATGCGTGTGTGTATGTATGTGTGCATTATTAATTTTTGTATGTATATGTGGTGTTGAAAGCATGCATGTGTGTTTGCATATATGAATGAGTATAGGTACACATGCATATATGTACCTATGGAAGGCAAAGGCTGATGTCAGCTTCCTCAGTCACTCTCCGCCTTATACACTGAGGCAGAGTCTTTCACCTGAACGCAGAGTACCCGGACTTGGCTAGTCTAGCTAGCTATCTCACTCCAGGGATCCTGGGATTACAGATAGGCCGTAATGTCCGCCCTGTATGTGGGTGCTGGAGATCCGAACTCTAGTCCTTGTTGCTTGCACGCAATCATTTTATCTAATGAGCCATCTGTCTAGCCTCTAAGTGCATTCTTTTTGAAGAGCACCTTTTTATACAATTCATTTTTACATATGTTTGGACAGAACATTACTGAACTCTTTTTCTATTGACCCATTTCATCCTGTGCCAAGTCCTATGACTTTGAACTAATAAAGCAGCTGGGCATGGTGGCACAGACTTTTGATCCCAACACTTGAGGGACAGAGCAGGTGGATCTCTGTGAGTTCAGGGCTATCCTGCTCCACATAGTGAGTTCCATGTCACTAGCACCACATGATAGAGATATCCTGTCTCAAAAACAAAACAAACAAATAAATAAATACTACTAAAGCATTAACACAGTTTTCTACATCTTGAGGCAATTTTCTTCACATTATTCTCTCTTTTCATAATTGCCTTAGCTTTCCTTATGCACTTATTCACCCATAAAAATTTTAGTGCCAATCTGCCAAATAGAAAAATCCCATTAGCATTTCGATTGGTTTTGAATTGAATTAATAGAGTGTTTTAGGGGAAAATGTGAAGTTTCACAATAGTGTTTTCTTAATTATCTTGATGTGTTATTATTATTTAAATGAAGTTTCACCATTGTTGCCCAAGCTGTTTCAAAGGCTTGGGCTAAAGTGATCCTTCCACTTCAGTCCAGAGAACAGCTGGGAATTGAACCATGCAGTACCACATTCAGCCCCAATATACGGTTTTTGAAATTTTGTTTAAAAAAAATAAAGCGACTATTATCCAGCAGCATTATACATTAACATACTGCTTATGTTACTGAAGTAAGGAAAAATGTTCATTATGTTGCCATGTGACCATCTGGAACAGACGTGGAAGAGGAAGCCGGAAAGAAACAAACAAGCAAATAGTGGGGGGTTTCCTTTGCTTAATTTTCTACAACATGTTTTTACTTTAAAAAAAAAAAAAAATGCATGTCTATGCTGAGTTTGATAGCTCGTATCTATAATCCCAGCACTTAGGAGGTTGAGGGAGAGAATTGCTGAGTTTGAGGCCAGACTGGGCCAGAGTGGGAATTCCAGACCAGCCTGAGCTAGACAGAGTTGGCTCCTTAGCATCCAGATAAAAAGCCAGGCGTTGTTGTGTGAGCCTGTAATTCCAGTACTGGGGAGCCAATGGTGACTGAGGAAGATAGCTGGCATAGACCTCTGACCTCTGCACACACGTGTATATATGTATGTAAACACCTGTGAGCACATGCACACACAGAAACATGGACGCATGTATACCATATACATACACACAAGTAATGATCCTGGTGTCTTTGCAGTAGACAGTACCCTGCCATTGTCTTACCTAACCTCAGAAACACCCAGTGGAGGGATGAGATTGGTGTCCCTATTACAGGCAGAAGCTGAAGGTGTCCCATGAGTGGAGAGGTGGCTTGCCCAAAGTCCTACAACAGGGGAGCGATGCAGCCCACATCAAAACCAGACCATACACAGCATTCAGGGATTTCTGAGTGCCTGAAACAAGAACGAAATTTCGCAGATTTTTCTTTCTCTCGCCCGCCGACCCCCACCCCTCCACAGAGGGTAATGTGTCAGCTGCGGGGCCAATGGATGTGTCAGCGCAGAGAGGTAAGACGAATGGACCTTTGTTAATGAGTCAGAGAGCCTGGTCCCTCCTCGTGGGCTGGAGTGAGCGGATGACTCTAATGACCACCGAATCTGACCTCCCTGGAGGCTGGCAACCCAACCATGGCTGTCCTTCATCTGTGCCCTCAAATGAGCGTGGCAGGGAAATCCCCACTCCCTGTGGAAAACTGACTCTCTCGGTCATGAGGAGCCCGTGCCAGATAAGAAGAGCGTCTCCAGTAAGGTAAAGGCAGAGTCAAGAAGGTGACATTGCAAAGGGCAGGGGCCAGGGAAAGTCTCCTCAGCCAGTTATGGAGTTACCTAGGCCCAGAAGAACCTTCAGTGATGGCAGGCACACTTCCATACCTACCTCACCTCCCAAAGCCAGCTGCTTCCTCAGGGGACTTCAGAGGAGTCCTTAGTTTTTGCTTCCTTTCATGGTGGGGGAAGGACACAAAGTCTGATCAAAGACTTCAGACAAAAGCCCCTGCCCTACCCCCAGGGGAGGAGAAAACAAAGGGCTTGCTAAGCTGGTCAGATCATAGGGCCTCCCATCGGACTCCCAAAGAGCTCCATTTATTAGACAGGCTACAGATGTATGTTGCCTTCAGCCTCCACCTCTCCCTTCTCCTTCTCACTCCCATCTACTCCATCTGCCAGGGACCCCTGGCTCCTGGCCCTGCCATGAAGTGCACACAAAGGCCTGGGGGAGGGAGGAAAGAGTGCAGCCGTCCTAGACCAGCTGCTGTGTGGAGGGACGTGCGGACACGTGAGGCCAGCTGGCAAGCCTGTCTGGAAAATCTACTCGCCACTCACCATCTAGCTGCTGACATCACCAGTGCTCTTGGCTCGCCCCTGGAGCCAGAGATACACAAGACTTGGCCCCTAACCCCGTCCTTGCGCTTGTGGTGGGTGTACACACACCTAGGATGAGTGCTGTGGGGTGGTGCAACAGGAGATGTGAGGAGCTTCTAGAGTTGGGGATCTGTGAGCTGGAGTTGGGACTGCAGGAAGGGAGTTCAGCCAGGCACATGGGGGAGAGCAGTGCCCAGCAAAAGAAGTATATGCTGCCTGTGGGCTAAGGAGGAAGACGAAGGGGAAACGGGACAAGACAGGGTGCAGCAAGACAGACAGACATCTCAGTCTTTGAAGCTAGGGAGAGGGGGTGACACTGAAGCTGGGGTTCTGCACAGGCGCTTTGGGGTGCGGGGAGGCACAGTCAAGCCTGCGAAGGCTGATGTCGAAACTAGGAGTCCCAGGGGTCAGGCCCCTGCGGGTCTCCCAGGGCCTGTGATGGATTCTAGGTGGCTATTTTCTGAGACCAGCCTCGCCTGGGCTCTGTGGGAGAGGCAGGGCAGCTGGACATAGTCTCCCGAGGGTTGAGGACGGTGCTCAGATGGCCCAGGGGCTTTACCACCAAGTGACAGCACCACAGCTCTAACAGAACTAACACACAGTTCTGGCAGAACCCACTCACAGCCTCAGCTTGCACTACATCTGAGGGAAGAGGGCCCTCTCATGGTTCTCTGTGGCAATAAGCACTGAGCAAACAGAAAAAACAAAATTAATAGTTCATTTTCTTTAAAACGTTTTATTACATTAATCAGTAAATTGAGAGAGAGAGAGAGAGAGAAAGAGAGAGAGAGAGCACATGTGCCCATAGACAGCTTTCAGGAATCAGTTCTCTTCTTCTGCTATGGGTCATGGGACTTAAATTTTATGAAGTCAGGCTTCATGGCAAACACTTTTACCTGCTGAGTCATCTTGCCAGCCTATAAGAGTTCATTTTCAACTTCTGTTAAAGAAAAATCTCTAGATAAGAGAGCTGCTAGACTGGGCTTTATATTGGGGGCCTCAGTTTCCCCTCCTGTACAGAGGGAGAGTTCAGCTCAGTCCTCGACCGCAATCATGTTCAGGCCAGCACATCCTCCAGAGCTCACTGTAGAGCTTCAGCTCTTCCGCAGCCCTGCCATTGCCCCGTGGACTTAACAGAAGAGGCCTCATCATATCCACAAGGTAGCCGTTAAAGCTGCAGCCAGCTCACCTTCCCAAGTCCGCTAACAGCAGAACAGGAGCAAGAGGTGGGCTCTGACACACACCCGGACTCTACTGACTTTTCCTCAGCGCCTTGCATGTGCTGTAGTCACACTGGGGGCAAGGTGCCTCTTTGCTGTGTGAATTTGTCTCTAGGTGGAGCATCAGGAGGATGTCCCCTGGGGTCATCCCCTGTACCCTGTGAACTACAGACCTGCTGAGTCAGCCATCTGTCTGAGGGCCATTTTCAACAGCTCTTCACTAACTGCCTGGCCTATGGTGTAAAAGCAACAAAGCCTCAGATTTCTACTTTGGCTTCTACTGAAGGAAACATGGGCGCTGCCCAGACCCAATGCACCTCGATGGGATGAGTCCTCGGTGTTCACTGGTGGGACGGAGGCAGGGTGGTGAGCTGCCATGCAGTTAGTGGTTCCCGGCCTCGAGCTGCTGACCAGTTAGAAGGGTTTGTGGTGTGTTCTGCTGAGGTAACGGTACAGTCCATGAATCATATTTACAAACACTCCAGCGAGTAAGAGAGGGATGTTAATTAAATATTCACATCCTGCAGGGCCCCGGGGAGTCGTGAAGATGAGGACATGATCTCGCCACTCGGCGGGGAGCACGGTGCCACCAGAATGTGAAGCAGCCATCAGTCTCCATCAGCAGCCCGGCAGGTCTGATTATGATGATTAATTCTGGAGTTATCAGCACTAATGCAATCACCGTCATAGCTCAGAAAACCTCCTTCATCACTCACAGCCCAGGCAGAGGCAGCCTGGGGAGGGAAAAGGGGCAAGCTTGTCACCAGGGGGAGAGTGAGAAGCAAGCCAGTGTCCTCAGCTCCATGCTCAAAAGCCTTCCTGAGCTGGAGCCCTTTGATCTGACAGCCCAGTCTGGTGCAGCCTCAGGACTTTCAGGTAGGCCTCTTAGGGCTCTGCCAGCTGCGTCTGTGATCAGAAGAGAATGAGCTCCCCTGGACATCTGGGAAGGCCAGGCAGCTGCCCTGCCCGCCCGCCCCAGGAGGAGTAGGCTCAGGCTTCTCCAGGAGCCCGGGGGTCTATAGATGCTCTGTCCCCTATCCGTCAATCTTGATTAAGGAGGGCCTCAGGGAGCTCGGGGCTTCTTCGGTCCCTCAGTATTGTCTGGAGATGCCTGGCTCAGGATGAGGGGAAGGAGCCGGGCAGTAGTCACATCTGAAATGCCATTAATCCTGCTGCGGAGATCAGGCACCCGTGACGAGCTTGCATTGTGCTACAGCCGCACGTGCCAGGCAGGGGATGACAAGAGGTGATTGATCAGGGACGAGAGAGTGTCTCTTTTTTTATGGACTTTCAAAGGAGCCATTTGTCGACCTGGGCAGCGGGATCGATGAGAGGCAGCTGACCCCGCTGTGACCACCCTTAGGCAGCAGGTGGAAGGGCCTGCACGGTCAGAGCCACTTGCGGGGACAGTTGGAGGGTCTCCCTGTTGGAGCCTTATGCTGTTAGCTGGGGTGGGTGCCCACTGTCACAGGCCCCCTCATGCCAGACTGCTGGCCATCAATTTACCTCCACCTCGCTCACTGAGAGGAGAGCTGGAGCTGCCGCCGTGTTTTCTGATAAATTACAGCCACCCAATCTCCAGCCCTGCAGCCTAGAGAATCCCAGACCTTGTGTAAATCACACCAATGAAAGCTAAGGTTGTTCCCAAGAGCAAAGAGTCAGTCATTCAGGAAACCTTTATGCAGTGCCTACTAGGTATCAAGCCAGCACTGAGCACTAGGAAGACAGTCTCAGGATGCAAAAGGTCCATAAGTCCAGGGGTGATGTCACATCCTGGTGGAAGAGTCTAGGCTGTGGAACCAGCTTTATTACCTCTCAGCTGTGAGACCGCGAGCTGGTACCCAGCCTCTCGGAGCTTTGATTCCCTCATTTGAAAAGCAGCCGTGAGAACACCTACTGCATGACGACACAGTCTAGTGCCTGGTAGCTGGGAGGCTGTTCATTGAGCCTGCCTCGGCCCACCTGTGGTAACAAGCCACTTAGGGTTTCAGGAGGGCAGAGATAGAAACGCTTGATTCTGGGGGCGGGAGTTCCGGTGGAGCTTTGCAGAGCAAACGAGAGAGATTGAGGTGAGCCCAGAAAAGATAGGGACGCAGGGACACTGGAAAGACAGATCCGGCAAGCATTCACGGAGGGTGCTGAGAGGGAAAGGGGTGGAGTGAGAAGGAATCTGAGGCTGTGCAAAGATCTGAGGTAAATGGAGGAGGTAGTGGAGTCCTGAAGGGAGGGAGGGGTACTGTGAAGAGGATCTGGCCTGGGGCTGAGCAGGGGCTGGGTCCAGAAAGCGGTGGACATGGGAACTGCGGGTGGAAAAGGGGTAAAGGACACACTGAACTGTGCAGGAGTAACTGCAGAGACCCTGGGTCTGCTCTGCACAGCTTCGGCCACCCAGATACAGGCCACAGGCAACACCAGAAGCTGTATGTGCAACAAAACGCGCGCGCGCGTGCACGCACACACACACACACTCACACACACACACACTCACACAGAGGGAGGGAGAGAGAGAGAGAGAAATAGCAGTGATGTGCAGAAACACACTCACCCAGAGAGGCCATTCTCCAGCACACAGACATAAATATGCAAACTCCCTCAGAGCAGGGGACCTGGGACCCACAGATAGACCAGATGCCCAGGATGACACACAGGAGAGGCCTGTGACAGGTGCAAGACTGGCGAACAGACACACTCTGTAAACAGCACGCACCCCCAGATGTGCACACCAGGGTACACAGAGGAGGTGGACACATAAAGAGAATCGAGAAACACAGCCAGACGGTCACACCGACCATACAAGGAGGACAACTCTTTGCCCCAGTTTACCCAAGACTTGCCGGGTTACCACTGAAATCCCATGCCCTTAAAAATTTCCCCAGTCCCAGGCAAACTGAGATAGCCGGACACTCTAACTCAGTTCCAAAACACACATGAAGTCACATGTGAGCCAGGAATGCTGGCACAAGCCTGTATTCCAGCACTTGGGAGGCTTAGGAATGAGCGCTAAGGGTGGAACCTCACGCTGGCAGAGCAAGCACTGCACCGACTGAGCCATCTCCCCAGCCCCTCATTATCATTTTAATACCTATTTACTTATGAATTGTGTGTATACAGGCAGGTTGTAAAGCTCATGCGGAGGTCAGAGGGCAACTCTTCCACTGAGTAGGTTCTGGGGCTTGAAGGAGATCATCAGGTTTGTCAGTAAGCACCTTTATCAGATGAGCCATCATGCCAGCCCTTCTTTCATTTATTTACTTGTTTATTTATCTATTTATTTATTTAGAGACGGAGTCTTGCTGTGTACACCACATTGGCCTTGAACAGTGATCCTCCTGCCTCATCCTCCCCAAATATTGTGATTACAGGCATGCATACAGTCCCTTCTCTAAAACTCTAAGGTCCCAAATGAGATGAAATAAAAATGAAATCAGGCCAGAATTGACATGGAGCCGTTTGTTCTGTATGCAGTCTCATGAGACTATTCACACGGCTTTCTATTATAACATTAGAGAGCATCCTATGGTAGGGTGTCATACTGGCTAGGAGAATCTGCAAAATTTAGATTTCTAGGCACACCTGGCCCTGAGAAATTTGAGTGGGGAAACCATGGACATGAGTGTACATACATGCATTCATGAACCAATAATGTATGGTTACATGTGTGTGCATGGTGTGTATTCCATAGGGGCCACCCTTACTAGTATACAGAGCAGGAACATTTCCCCAGGATGGGCAATGTCCCTGGGTTTCCTTGCACAAGCACTCTTTCACGTGGCTAGCCCAAACCTATGTGTCTGTGGGTACACCCCCAGTTCACAGCTGTGGAGCCCGGACTCGGAGAGGCTTTATGCCTAGCCCAGAACTCACAGCCAGTTAATGAGGAGCTGAGTCTCAAACCTGAGGTCCCAGAACCCCGGGGTTTGTGCCCCTCCCCTTCCAATTCCCTATCCCACACTCTCCCTGCCCCTGTGAAGAGTGTGGGCAGAAGTATGTGGAAGGCAACATTTGAGTCCAGAAAGTCCCAGCCAAGGACCAATGACCAGCGACCATAGTATGGGAGGAAGACCTGAACTTGGGGGCAGGGTCCTCCCCTCTGCACCTTCCTGGGTTTCCTTGCTGGCTTCTGGGAAGGAATGTTTCCCCTTCAGCCTTCACCAGAACCAGCTGCCGCCTCTTTGCCTTTCCCAACTTCCTCAGAACTGGGCTCAGCTTGGATTTCACAAGAGGGGACTCAAATGCCTTCGATGCTTTCAGGACAAAACTCCTTCCATGAAGCATTTTCTAGATCCCAGGAGACAGAAGAAACTTTGATCAGTAACAGGGCATCCAAGCACCCACGTGTGAGTCCCATCTCTGCCAAGGACAGTTATGGGATCTTGGGTAAGTTCATGTTTTTGGGCTTTGACTCACACTTTTCAGGCTCCCTCATTCCAGCACTTGTGTGCTATGGTTCAGGCACTGGAACTTTTTTGAACCCAGCCAGACAGTGCTCTGATCATGTCTTTTGCTAGTCCGGGACTTATATGCACAGGTCTCTCCCCGACAGCCTGTGTCAAGGGGGAGGGAGGTAGCTTGAGACTACCATTCTCCCTTTGGAACTTGCTACGAAGCTTTTCTGACAGGAAGGGAGAGCTGGTGTAAAAGCCTTCAGTGGAGGAAGCTCTCAGTCGTGGTCGGGCTTCACAATCATTGAAAAGCGTTTCAAAATCTTCTAAGTCAAACCCTAGAATAATTTCGGTGGAGTTTCTTGAGGAGGCACCTACGTGTTGCAAGCACGAGGCAACTCCACAGTGTAAGCATGTGATCCCTTGAACACGATCCAGGTGTCCCTGGGAGCAGGGTACACGTGAATTTTCAGACAGCAGCTCAGGCTGGGACTAGGGGTTCTGTGTTTCTGACATGTTCTCAGATGATGTTGCTGTCATCTGGCCATAGACCACAGGGCGCAGGCCACCAGAGTCCTTCCCGGTTCAGACCGAAGAGCATCTGCTCTTCCTCGCATGGCGGACAATTTCATGAACATGGCAGGTGGGCCTGTGCCAGCCCATCAACCAAGTGACTTGGATTCTTCCCATCCCTTCTGCAGCTCCAGCAAACCAGATTTTGCTCAGAGTTCCTGCATCACAGGGGGCCAGTTATACTGGGTGAAGAGGCAGTCCTCACCTTCACGGCTTGGCAGGGAAGCAGCTGTGGGAGGGACAGGGAAAGCTTGGAGGGGTGAGGAGGGAGTCTAGAGAGCTCCCTTTACTGACATCCATCCAGACTTGGCTTGCTAAGGGTTATGTATCGATTGGTTAGGGCTGTATAAAGAAATTCAGTGACCTAAGCGGCTTACACGTGGTTGTGGAGGCTGAAGTCTGAGATAAGGTAGTTGTCAGGACTGGCTGGACCTGTTGCTGGGCTCTCTACCTCGCTTGTGGATGGCTATTTCCTCCCGTTTCTATTCACATTATCTTTATTCTCTGCCTCTGTGTTCAGATTTCCCATTTTCCATCCTCTCTCTCTCTCCCCTCTCAATATGTGAGTATGTGCATGAAGAGCATTCATGTGTTCTGTGTGTGTGTGTGTGTGTGTGTGTGTGTGTGTGTGTGTCGGGGGGGTGTTAGGCTACCTTACTGTTTTTGAGACAGGGTCTCTTGGTGATCTTGGTTCTCACCAATTTCGGCTAAGCTGCTCAGCAAATGAGCTCCAAGGCTCTTGCTCTCTTGGCCTCTTGCCTCTTGCCCTCTCTTGCCTTCTCTCCCCTTTCTCTGTCGGGATGCCCCTCTCTCTTTCCCCCATCACGTCCTGCTCTCCCTTCTCTCTCTTTCTCTTCATCTTCATCTAATAGACCTCTTTCATAAAAAAAAAAAAAATGGGCTCCAAGGACCCATCTATCTTCAACTCCCAAGCACTGTGCCTGCCAGCAGGTGGTGCCACGCGCAGTCTGTTGTTTTACTGTGGATCCTGGAGGTGTGAGCTCAGGTCTCCCACTTGCGTGGTGAGCACTTTATCAACCGAGCCATCTCCCTAAATCCCAACTTTCCCAAGTCATAAGAACACCAGCAGAGTATTCTATTAGGACCCACGGTGAAGACCTCCCCTGAGTTTCCTTACCTCCGTGAAGAGCCTGTCTCTAAGTCAAGCTCATATTCTGCAGAGCTGGGGCCTTAGGACGTCAACATGTGCACCTAAGGGCAGAATTCTGTTAGCTGGGAGGCCAGTCCTGAGCTACCAGATCATCTGAGCTTCCGAGAGAAACTGCAAGTCTGAATTGAAATAGGACTTGTTTTGCAATGCTGAGGTTTGAACCCAAGACCTAGTGCATGAAAATCAGGCACTCTACATCCCTGAAATCTGACATCATGACATCATCAGTGTACGCTGTTTTAGGGCAAGCTGGCGTGGACATCATGCACTGTCCCTGCAGTGTTATGTCTGTACCTGGCCTCCCTGAGGCAGCCACGCCTCACAATGAAAGGCAGCACCTTCTAGCAGGGGATGAGGCTTCCCCAGGCTCCTCCTTGCTGCCTGCAGGCTGTCTTCTCCCTCTCCTCCTTCTCTTCCTCACACACTGCGCTCACCAGTTTGTGTTCTCTGCCACTTGCTCTGCCTTCCTCCTTCCTCTCTAGCCGTGTGGTGGTAGATAACGGACTCAGCCTCACCTATGAGCCCTGCATTGAGACCAGCAAGGATTCAAACCCTGGCCCTGTTTATTGTTCCTCTGTGATCGTGAGTCAATTCCCCTCAGCCCTCAGTTTCTTAATGTACAAAATGGGTATATCAAACTCCTAAGGATTGCAGGCTTGGATCAGAGTGTATCCAGAAGAAAAATGTTTGATGGATCAATGAAACGACTCAAAGAACAGTCCACGGCTCCCATTTCCCCTGGTGGACGGGCCAAGAATGAGCCGTGTGGGTCCCAGTGACTGATGACAGCCACCTGTCTACACATTTACTCATTCAAGTCTCCTCCAGAAGCAGGCGGGAGGGATGCATGGGTGCTACTGCTCCTCACAGAAGAAGGGATGGAGGATGGAGGTCCCCAATCGTGGTGAATTTCTTCAAATTGCAAGGCCAAGCTGCAAAGAGAAATACCACACTCTCTTCTCATCCCAATCAGAGTTGTTCTCATTAGCATTCATTCAGCTGCCCAGAAATCCCCATGATTTCAAGATCGTGGATGACAGGAAAGGGATGAATGCTGGCCCCTGCTCCGCTGTGTGATCTGAGAACAGGCACTTGGGCTTCAGGACCCCATCTGTGCAGTAAAGGGGCCAGCTCCCTGCCACCTTCATTTCCCTTCCAGCCCTCTCTTAGCTGAGGGGTCTTGTGTTAGTATTTATATAAAAATGTCATGCACACAAACCATCTTAAATCCAAGGAGGTTTATTGGATAAAGATGGAGATGGAGAGAGAGAGAGAGAGAGTCTGGGGAGGGGTGTCCAGACAGAGAGAGGGGGAGTGGCCAACAGGTCACGATGTACCTGGCCCGGCTGATGTCAGAGGACGCAGGTACTGACATAGGACGTTGTCAGGACCCTAAAGAGCCCTAAGGGAAGCCAGTTGAATGGCCTGCACAGCATAACATCTTGGGCACGGCATGGCATGGCACTGCGGAGCCTTGGTTTTCTTGCCTGTATGCCTCATTGGGCAAATGAGTGAGTACGTGTGAAACATTTGCTGTGGTGCCTGGCAGGAAGTAAAAGCTCAGTCAGTTCTGTCTGTGGATACTGTTCTACCAGCAGGCGCCATGGTCCCCGGACGCCTTTGTCCTGACGCTGCCTGCCTCAGGATTCCTAGCCCAGCAATCCTTCCATTCCACTAACCTAGGCAGGGTGTGCAGCCGAATTCCACTCTTCCTCAGATTCTGGCTCTTTGTCTTTTTTGCTGACTTCCAGGCTGTCCTGGGCAGATCACAGTGCCCCAGCCCCCACTATGGAAAGCTGCCTAGAAGATTCCTCCTGGGGCTTCTCCAGAGCCCCCAGCTTTCGAGGACTGAACTCTGACCCCCATTCTTTCACATGAATTGGGTCTGCCTGAAGGCAAGGGCCAGGGTAGCGGTGGGGGTGGGGTGAGGGCAGGGGATAGGGAAGTGAGGGGGGCTTCAGGGGGCCTGGTGTGCATCCAAGTAAGAATAGCAAAGCTTAACAGAAGTGTCCCCACAGAGATGCAGGTCAGTGGCCCTGTGGCCCGGGAGAGGCTGGCAACTGGGAGGCAGCGAAGGGGCCAGCCAAGGAACAAAGGGGTCTTGGAGAGAGGATGCAGGCCTGAGCTCCGGCACGGGAGAACACCTCCACAGGCCTTCCAGTGCTGGAGAGGTGCCTCGTGCGGGGCATGAGGGGAATGACTGGGATCCTATGTCCTCAGGACCTTATCTCTACGGCCCAGAAGGACTTTCTTTGTCCTCCTGCCTTCAGAGGCCGGCCTCAGCTTGGTGTGACATTCAGGCTTGCCAGATTCAAGACTCTCTCCCGAACTACTGTAGTGTCTCTCTGTCCCTTTGTAGCCTTACCACAGCATCTCAGGTCTCATCTTGATACTGACATCTCTACTCAAGAGTTCCCGTGATATGCTTCTTCTCCTTGACCTTGCGCAGGCCAGTTCTCCTCTGACCCCCAGTTTCACCTCTAAGTCAGTCAACAGGTAAATAAATCTACTCATGGATCTTATATTCTGAATGGATTTTTCCCCCTCCAGGAAGATTTTCTCTAAGATCAAATTTTCTAGCCAAAACAATATCAGGGTTGTTAATGTCAGCCCACACATGGCTTCCTGGAAAGCTCTAGAATCCCACAGACGTGGAATTAATTGACTTGTACAGCTACGTGTTCAGACAAGAAGTCACCTTTGTCCCCCTGCCAGTGCCAATCAACTCTTCCTGGACTGGGCAGTTAGGGACCAAGGCCTAAGCCCATCTTTGCCATCGCCAAGCTTCCAGATCAAGTCACCAGAATTTGATTTGGAATCCCTAGTTCCTGTCACTAGGCCTCACAGTACCCCCTAGAGTCCACTCTAAAGCCTCAGATCCAAACATGGTGGTCTACACTGCGCCCATCGTTTTATCCCACCCTCTTTCTCTGGCCTCTCATCCTAGAGGCTTTCCAAAATGCTTCGTCCTGCTGCAATACTGAAGTTCAGACTCTGAGCAGTTGCCTGTATCTGTTGACCAGAGCCTCAAGCCCATAATATGTAATGTCAGAACTTGTTATCCTCCAGAAAAAACTGTCTACCCCTGTCTAGGTTGGTGGCCTCATCCTGCGCACCGTTATGAAGCTAGAAATCCAGCACTCACTAGTGACCTTTCACCTTCAACAGCAAGTCAGTCTCTTACCGGTTAGTTTTGCTCTGCAAGTAGTTCTCAGTCTGACATTTCCTCAGGCAAGGAAGAACATGAGAATGGACATGCAAGGCTTTCCTCTGATGCCCACACTTACAATGTGGCACACCTATGCCTGCACATACACACACACACATAAACATGCTCAATCTGACCCTATCATGCATGAAGCTCTGGTTGATTCCCCCCACCCCATGACACACACATATACAAACATTAAACCGAAATCTGGTCGTGTCACTTTTCTCCTTATATCTTTCTTCGCTCTGCCCCCACTGTTCTTGAGTACTGTCACCTGAAATGGTTCTCTGAAACAGTCCTGCAGGATAACAGGACTTGAGAGTTAGCGACTGCCGTGTGCCATCTGCCCTGCTACCCTCCTTGTAGGCACATCAGCACCCTGCTCAGCACCATCATCACTGCTCAGCACCTGTGGCACCACCACCACAGACCCCCCACATCTCCAGCTCCAACTTCCCACCTGCCCCAACAGAGAGGCCTTCAACCTCAAGGCCCATTCAGATCTAAAGGCCACTCCGCTTTCTTCCCAGCCCCCAGGCTCCCTCCCACCCCCACGTCTCTCCATTTTCTGTCCAGGCCTCCTCCTGGCCCTTCAACTCAATACTTTCTTGGAAAAACAAATTAAGATTGAATTAATTCATTTATTTGCTGTGTGCCGGTATACTGCTGGTGTATATGTGGAGGTCAAAGGACAGCTTGTGAGAGTCCTCTCTCTCCTTTGACCATGTGGCCCTGGAGGCTGAACTCAGCTGAGCCATGTCACCAGCCACATCAAGCTGTCCTTGCTACCATTCTCCGTAGCCCTACTCTTCTGTCTTTGTGCTTCAGGCCACACACCCACCATGCTGCACCAAAGTGTTAGAGTCCCAACTAGACCAGAGACAAGCACACTCTTCAGTCAGCCAGAGCCAGCCCCACTTCTGCTCTTTAGCTCCCCTGCAACCTGCCAGGTACCCAGTGTCACTTCTCTGTATGTGATTACTTTTAGTGTTCACAGGAGTGCCCCATCCTGCAACCCGTTTCCCATCCTTTACAGAATACCCATCACGCCCTTCGGGGAAAGGATAGGACAAAGACATAACTTCCCACTCCATTTGTGGCCTTTTGTTCTTGGTGGAAGACTCTTGCCTGCTTATTAGCTCCTCCCCTCCCCCTCCTCTTCCCCTCTTCCCCCACCAACCCTTTTCGGTTATATACTTCAGCCATGCTGGAAAGCACATAGTTCTGGTTTACATGGTCAAACGACTTGCACTCTCATCCCCTTCAGACCTGCTCTTCAGGCTCAGCCTAGGCTGGACCACACACCTGCCATCAGGCACTGTCAGCCATGTGAAAGCACAGTTTCTAGGTTCTCAGTGCAACAGGGAGCCCTCAGCCCAAGCCCTGGTTCCTGATGATCACCATCCACGATGCTGTACCCAGTTCCTGTATCAGATAGGCCTTGGCAAAGGTTCATAAGCAAAAAGGGAAAGAAGAAGGGTTTAGGGTACTCTGCCAGTCTGTTTTTAGGCCCATGCCAAGAGCTGGACCTCCCCTACCCAGGAGGGGTCTTTTCTCTGGAACCTGAGTCTGGGTCCACAGATGAACCACAGTGTCTTTGTTGCCCTCTTGGATTTGATGTTTCCTGGTAAGCCAGAGCAGCAATGACAGCTGCTTCCCTCCTGGACCCTACCCTTGCTTTATGCCTGACAATAGCACATTGTCCTCATGATGTGACAATGCCAACCTGGGGGCAGGCCCCTCTTGACTCCTTTTGACTCCCCTTGCTTTACCCTCTCTTTGATTCTGTTGTGTGTGGTATATGTGCATGTATGTTTGCACATGTGTGCACATGCACATGAAAGCTTGAGAATTAAGTGTCTTCTTCAATCGCTCTCCATCTCATTTTAGGACTCACCGGACCTGGAGATAACCAACACAGCTAGACTGGCTGGCAGGTAAGTGCCAGGGAGCCACCTCCTCAGCACTGGGCACGTGCCACTACACTGGCTTTTACATGAGTGCTGGGGATCTGAACTGGTCCTCACGGTTGCACTCTGAGCACTCGCAACGGAGCCACCTCCCCTTCCACCTCTCTACCTCCACTTTCCCTGTCTTCCCTTTCCCTCTAGTCCATGCAGTACCTTTGCTGTAAAACCTGCCCATTCCCATCCTGCTTTCCCTGCGCTACAAACTATAGGACTGGCTGCGGCTCCCAGCCCTGTTCTTCATGGGTAAAGCTTTGCTGACCAGCAGTGATGGGTGGAGGTGGAGGCTTGCATTAGCTTCATGACACCCCTCCTTTGGCCCCGTCACTGTAGAGGCAAGATACCTAGCTTGTAGACCCCAGGGCACAATGAAAATGCAGAGCCCCTTGTTCAGAGATTAAAAATTTCAAGCTGGAGGGCTTGGGAGATGGCTCAGATGGCAGCGTCACACAAATACGAGGCCCTGAGTTCTGGTCCCAAGCACTCACGTGAAAATACAGGCATACTCCTGTGTAGCTGCAGGCCCTGGTGCTGAGAGGTGGAGATGGGATTGGCAGGGCCAGTCAGGGATCGCCGGCTAGCCAGCCAGTCTCGCTCAGTTGTTGAGCTCCGGACTCAGGGAGACCCTGACCCAAAGAATAAAGTGCAGAATTCTAGAAACCTCTAGACACATGATACAGATACAGAAAGACATAAAAATAAATAAGTAAAATGTTTCAAGACATCACTACCAGAGCTGCTTTCCCTTTCCCAATCCAGTTACCAAGTCCTCCTAAGTATATATCTCCCTATGATGGCACAGATGGCACATGTATCAGGCTGTCCCCACCCATACCCCTTTCCAGCCAGGGAGGGCCCCTCTGTACTCTCGTCTTCAGCTGTCATAGATGGCTTCTCAGGGCTCCTGGGCAGAAGACCAATCTCAGCCACTCAGATGTGCAGGGCCTCTCTTCGGTTAGTGCTTGGTGCAAATTGCCTCCAGGTCCTTGAGGAATTCTCACACACAAACCCCCCATCACCCCCAGGCCTCAGAACATCTGCATCTTTTGAGAATCGATTCACTTATGAGCCCCACCTGGCTGAGCCTGAGGAAATGAGGATGCATTGATCAGCTTTGATCACTGGGCCCTAAACGGTCAATTTTCAGCAGTGAGGACTGGAATAAGAGCAAAACCACAAGGGAATCCTGCACATTCAGAGGAAGGTAATCTGGTTAGGAAACTGAATTTTCCAACACCTATATTGTGATGAATGGGAAAGCTTTTTTTTTCAACCCAGCGAGGGAAATGTGAATTTCAGAGAGCAAGTACAGCATGGTCAAAGGCTGAGATGGGGCCGTGCGGGGCAGGTTCTAGGATCCTGAATTGAGCAGTTTGGCTGAGGTGTGTCAGTGGTGAAACAGTGGAAAGAGGCTGCAATAAAATGTTGAGGTCTAAAGAGGAAGGCTGGAAAGGCACAACGAAGTGTGTGTGCCCCCTGAGCGGGGACTCTGGCATTGCTTTTCAGATCTGTCAAAGCTAACGTGAGGCTTCCTTGCTAGGCCTTCCCAGCAGGCCTGCAGCGTAGTGTTCAAACTGGCAATTTTAGGCAAAACATGCTCCCGCATTTCCCTGCATTTTATTTTATTTTGTGCTTTAGGTCTCTTCGACAGCTACCGGGTCTTAAGCCAGCAACAAAGAGACTGTGACGTCCTGTGTCCTTTCTAAGGCAGAAGACCCATGGTTTCCAGCCTGGGTTCCTTGCCTCGGTGACAAGGCTGGCAGGGGTGGGGGTTGGGCCTTCCCCGCCACTCGTTCCAATTGGTCCTCAAAAGCTAACCAAAGGCCAGAGCAGAGGGACACCCCCTCCCCCGTAGTGGCAGCCAAAAAGTAAAGAGTGGATGGGAAGAAAGTGGTCCCCATCCCTCATGGCCTTATTCACTATAACCTTAAGGAAAGGACATTTTCAAACATAGCCAGAAGTAGAGAACCGATGTCATGATCCCTGAATCCCCACTACCTAGCTAGCTTCGGCCTCCAGGCCGACCTGGCTTCATTAAACCCTCTCCCACCACCCTTTTTAAAACAGGCTGCGGGCGGCGTGGTGGAGGAGGCACCCGGAGGAGCGGGCTCCACGCTGCATCACTAGCGGCTGGGAAGACTAGGAAGCGCCTTAGGGCGGGGAGCTGGGCCACACTCCCCCCAGCCCGCCGTGGGCCCCCCTCCCCCTCCCCGCGCGCACGCAGGGCGGGGGCGGAACCTGAGGGCGGGGCCGCAGGAGGGCGGCGGGGGGCGCTACCCTGGCGGCTCAAGGCGCGTGCGGCCGGGCGCGGACCACCAGTCCCTCCTCGCCCCGCCGCCGTGCGCTGCCGCTCCGCTCCGCTCCGCAGCAGAGGGGAGTGCCTGCCGCCGCCTTCGCGCCGCCGCCGCCATGCCCAACTTCGCCGGTACCTGGAAGATGCGCAGCAGCGAGAATTTCGACGAGCTCCTCAAGGCTCTGGGTAAGCCGGCGCCGAGGCTGCGCGCGGTCTGCTGCGAGCCGCTGCGGGGTCCCGTGTCCCGGAGAGGGTGGCCGGGGAGGTTCGGGCAGGAGGGAGTCCGCGGGGCAATGGATCTGTTTCCTGTGCTCCAGCCGCGCCCCAGCCCCACGGTAAAGGAGAGCCGGCTCCGGACCCCAGCGGTTCAGCTAACGTTTGCTGGCCATTTGGCGCCTTTCTCGACGGCCCCGTCTTTCTCTCGTGCCAGAGCAGCGCGAGGGGCAGGGACTTTGAGCTGGGGACTGTCTGAGACCCGGGCTTGCATGAAAACGCCGGGTAGCGCAGGAAAGCCACTTGCCGTGCCCGAGCCTCGGTTCCCCAGGCGAGGACCGAGGCGAGTGGAGCCCTGCCTAAAGCCAGAGGATGGGCCTTACCGGGCAGGTCTGGGGGCAGCGAGTGGGCGCGGGCGGCTGACCCGGGCTCGCGCTTCCGCGCGCAGGTGTGAACGCCATGCTGAGGAAGGTGGCGGTGGCCGCGGCGTCCAAGCCTCACGTGGAGATCCGCCAGGACGGGGACCAGTTCTACATCAAGACGTCCACCACGGTGCGCACCACGGAGATCAGCTTCAAGGTCGGAGAGGGCTTCGAGGAGGAGACAGTGGACGGACGCAAGTGCAGGGTGAGGCCCGACCCTCCTTCCCAGGCACCCCTTCCAGCCCGCGGGAGGTTTGTGTGACCCGCCGTACCCCGGCCTCTCCCCACACTGTCCCCCGGCGCCAGCAGGCGCGCGCTCTGCGCTCTGGGTGGCTGTGCGATCCGGCTGCGGTCGGTGCCCCGCTGACGGCGCCTTCAGCGCTAGCTCTGGCGAGACGTAGGGAAAGGTTCCTGCCTCCTGTTCGGCGCAGCTGCTGCGTTACCTGTAGTAGGGGGGGGGGGGCGGCTGATCTAGGGCCCTGCTCCCTGGGTCCCTGGACCCTGGGAGAACGGTTTGGATCCAGTTGCACAGCCCGGATCGGCCGCCACCTCTTCCTGCCCTTCCGTGTTTAAGGTCTTGAAGGGAATGGTGAAATTCTCCCTAAAGTAAAAGCAACGCAGGTCCTAGCTCAGAAAATGTACCAAGTGTCCTTTGTAAGTCCTCAAGGGAGAGATGGAAAGAGGTCGGTAGGAGGAAAGGGGAAGAGAGGGAGAGGGCGAAGGAGAGGGAGACTGATTTATAAGGAGACTGGGCTTGTAACCCTGACTAGGCTAGCCTGGAACTCTGAGTGTAAAACTGGTGACCTCGAACCATAAGGCTGGTGCTCCTGACTCTCCCCTTGGAGTTCTGGGATTACAGGAACCCACTACTGTATCCAACAAGCAAGAGAAGTTGGGGGGGGGGGTGTATTTGTTTTTGTTTTGTTTTCCTGAAACATGAGCCAAAGGGTGAGTCTGGAGCAAATTACTGTTTTTCTTTGCAAAACTTGCACTGGTTAGAGTCAGCCTTGCTATCTTATGCTAAAAGGATGCCCCCTTTCTCCACCCCAGGTTTTGTGGTGGTTGTTTTGTGTATTTGTTTTCCTGTTTGGTTGTTTGTTTGAGACAGGATCTCACTTTATATCCCAGGCTGGATCTGACTTGCATCAGTCCTCCTGTCTCCTCCAAGTGCTGGGATCACAAAGTGAACCACCACACCCAGATTTTCCAATGTTCTGAAAAATCTGCAAATGAGGCCAAGCGTTGTGGCGTGTGCCCTGAATCCCAGCACTTCGAAGGCAGGGGCAGACAGATCCCTGTGAGCTCAAAGATAGGCAGACCTACAGAATGAAAAAAACAACAAAAAAAATTGTAATGTAACAACGTTCTAAAGAATGGGAAATTATTTCTTTTCTCTTTCCAGAGCCTATACCTGTCTGATCCAATTGTGACTCCAGTCACCATGTTTGGAAGGACAGAAAGACACGGCCCCCAATGGCAGGCTCACTCATGAGACATCAGAATTTTGCCCATCAAAACTGATCCCTGCTTGAATTTAGAGTGACCTGAGGTTCAAGTCACCACGTTGTTTGAAAACAAAACCAAAATACAACCAAACAAAAAGGACATGGGTGGGAATACAGCCCAGTGGTGGAGCATGCACCTAGCGTGTGGGAGGCCCTGGGTTCGATCCTTAGCACCACAGGAGGGAGAAAGAAAAATCAAACAAAACAGAATGAAGCAGGACTGGGCATCTGCTGGAGAAGTCGGCTTGGCCACAGGCAGGGCTCAATCTGGAGCCGTCTAACCCCAGCAACCGCCGGAGAGGGCAGCTCTGACTTAAAAACAACAACAAAAGAATCATGTAACACCCTGGAGAAAGCAGGGCTTAAAAATTCCCCACCCCTTCCCCCACCCCTCGTCTAAAGGAGTCCCAAGTGTTAGTTTAAAAGTGATTATGTGCAGGCTCAGCGACACCCAGCCCAGCTGTATCTCACTTTGCCGTGTGAGGATACTGGGGAAGCTGCAGGGACTCTCCCTTTTGCTTGTTCACCTCCAACCCCTTGAAGAGCCTTCAGATTGGCCTGGTTTTTCCACAAAATGTTTCTAGAAGGATGTAATCTGAAAAGCAGAAGCATTTTTATCCCCAGAGACAGACAGCTGCTTTACTAGAGCAGGCTGTGTGCTACGCTGAAGAGAAATGTGGAGAGAGGAAGGTGTTAGTCCAGAATCTGGGCACAGACCCACCTTCTCATCTGCTGGCCACCGGAAGGGTTGCAAATGTACCATCTCAACAGTTGTAACATTTTGTGATTCTGACAGAAGGTACTTTAAAGTCCAAATTGTTTGGAGAGGTTCCCTGTGTTGATATAAGTGGATCACTGTGCACGCTGGATTTTATTCCGAGAGATGTGAAGCATGCCTGAGGCTTTGCTGCTCCAGCGAGGCTGTGTATGTGTGAGATAAGGTGTGTTTGCACCCCGTAAAGCCATGACCAGCACTCTGAGTTTGTCCTTTCTGTGGCTCAGCGGAGAAGACGCTGTGCCCGGCTGACAGGGACCATGTGTTGCTTTTCTGCTGGGCGGTTATTCTCTGGTGTTCTTTGTGTTCCTCCCCTCCCGCTGCCGAGACGGTAATTAATATCACTAATGGTTTTCCTGCCTTGCAGAGTTTACCCACTTGGGAGAATGAGAACAAGATTCACTGCACACAAACTCTGCTTGAGGGGGATGGCCCCAAAACTTACTGGACCCGAGAGCTAGCCAACGATGAGCTGATCCTGGTAAGGACCCTTCGGCTCTGAGTCAATCCCAGGGTTCCCTGGGTTCCCCAGAGGTGGGCTGCACAAGTGTGCTGTCGGCATGCTCACTTTTCAAGAAAGGTTGGAAGGCGTGGGGGTGTAGGGGTGGCTGAGAAGGTGGGTAGCTGAGACTGACTTGAGTGCCAGACTTTTTTCCAAACTGTTCTATGCCAACCCCAGTGGTGGCATAGAACCCCAGTCTCCTCTCTGGGTTGGCCTGGCACGCTGAGGCTCAGTGAAACCCCTCAGCTTAAACAAAACGAGATTCCCCCCACTCCCATGATCCACTTTGCTGGGAGAGAAAAGTTTCACAAGATTTTCTCACATCCTCATTCAGAGTCATACAGAATATTTTTAGTCAAGACTTAAAAACTCTGATGGTCCCCCAGGAGCCAGGCAAGGAACGCCAATTTGGGAAGTATCTTAATGTACTGGTGTGGAAAGGTAGGCTCACCAGAGAGGGTGAGCACGATTTAAAAGTACGCAGTATTTTGTTGTTGTTGTTATTGTTATTTCTTTTTATACTTTTTTTTGTTTTGTTTTGTCTTATTTTGTTATTTTTGAGGTAGGGTTTCTCGGTGTAGCCTGTCCTGGACCTCACTTTGTAAACCAGGCTGGCCTCCACCTCCAAGCTCTGCCTGCCTCTGCCTCCCAAGTGCTTTGCTCAAAGGCCTGCACTGCCATGCCTGACCTAGACAGAGACATCTTAAGCATCCACAGCTAAGCAAAACTTACCTGGTAAGGAAATCAGCTTCAGCCAAGTGTAGAGCCTTTCTGTCCAGCCCAGGCAGTGACCCAGTGTTGCCATGGAGCCTTCTGAAGGCAGGAAGGGTCGGGAGCTCCAGGCCATGAGGCTATAGAATAAGACCCAGTCTGCAAAGAAAAACAGTGTTTAACTTAGTCACATCTTACTCGGGTTTGTACAGAAGAAAGAGGAGGTGGAGAGGACGAATAACCCGCACTTGCTTCCCCAGGGTTTCAGAACTGACTGACAGCTCCCACCCCAGGCTAGAAAGAGGCCCAGGAACCCTTTGTTCCCCATCAGGCATTCTGTTCACATCTCCCCGTGAGACTCCTTTAGTGTCACCAGTATCTCCCTAGAGATACTGAAGCCTGAAAAGTTTGCTGGCGAAGGATGCCCTGTGTGACCGTGGCATGGACCATCTCTGTCCTCCCCAAGCTCCCTTCCTCCTGCTGTAAAAATGAGAGGTTGAGCTGTGGCCCCTGAGGGTCTTTCCAGCCCTAAAATTACATGTTTAGCCTGCAAGAAGACCCTCCTTCGAGCTGTCTGCTGCTCTGAGGCCGTTGGCTCTCTCCCCCTTCCTCTCCTCCGGTCCTTTGCTGGGATGATTTAACCAGCTCTTCTTTCATGGACAAAGGGCTGGCTTAATCTGCAACCTGCCTAACGTTCCCAGCAAAGGATCACTTCACAGACCCAGAGAGCAACTGGAGGCAGAGACTTGGAAATCTAGGGAGACGGGGACATGGAATTTATAGGGACCAGGGGTAGCAAGGAATGGGAGGATGTTAGGGTTCTTGAATCTGGCTGAGGGTTAAGTAGGCTTGATCAGTTTACACTGAAAAGGTGGGGTTTTGTTGACCTTTTTAATACGGAGAAGCTGGAGGCACGGTCTAAATGTCAGCGAAGGGCTCCACCACATTTTGTCCTTTACGACCCCACACTGCAGTTCCTCCCAGGCCTCCTCCCCTGGCCCAGAGAACATATATACAAGCCTCAAAGGGAGCATTAACTCTTGGCATTTGGGATGTGAAATGTGGGCTTTTGTTTCAAGGGTTATTATCGTTAATAAATCTAAAACGTTGGGAGATGTAATCTCCATGTAACGAGAGGTAAGTAACTTTAGTTTAGTTGAAATAAGTGTCCCCAGAGCCAACAGTAAATTGCCATGGGCTGTAAATCGTCTTCCTTTGAAAACTGAGTATACTCCCTTGCAGTGCTCTGGGACGCTCTATAGAGTTTCTTTCTGGAATGTCTAAGCATAAATGTATGCCCTGGGAGGCTGGAAAGGGCTTTCCGATTGGAGTTAGAAATGTGGGGATTTCTTCACAGGTCAGGAAGCTATTTTTTCGCCTGGGTGAGCTCCAGAAATCTATGTGACTGTAGGCCCTAGGAATTCTGGGATATCAGCATGCTTCTTAGGGTGTAACATTTGAAGAGTAGATTTATGGTGGGAACCCCAATACATGCCCAGGACATAGCATCAGATGATTACTCAATAATGGGAAAGAGGGGAGACACAAAGCCCTTAAAAACTGCCCTTCTCATCAGGGACTCTTTAATAATCACTATATGAGGGAAATGTTTCTTGGAAGCATGTGATGCCTTAGCAAATATTCCCAAAAGCATCTGGTCACTAAGTGCTCGAAGGGTAAAGATATGAAATACATCCCATTCTTACACTGATTAAAATAAAACAGTATGGCTAATAGAACATTTGCCTCATTTGGGCAAGACTCTGGATTCTATTCCCAACTTGGTAAGACAAATAGATTTAAAAAAAAATAATCTAAAGACCTTGAGATAATTAAGCTCTTACACAATGGTCTTAGCTTCTCTTGAGTTGTCAGCCATTTGGATAATCTAAAAGATAAAGGCCATGCAATGAACCTAACAATTGGGGAGGTTTCGTCTTGAGGTTTCGTCTTTGTCTTTCTTTCTTTGTTTTAACTTTTACTTTACGTGCGTGGGTGTTTTGCCTGCATGTATGTATGTCTTTGTACCACGTGTGCACCAGTCCCCTTGAAGGCCAGAGAAGGGTGTGGTATCCCTGAGACTGGAGTTACAGACACTTGTGAGCTGCCACATGGGTGCTGGGACTCGAGCCCTGGTCTGAGAGAGCAGCCGGTGCTCTTGACTGCCGAGCCATCTTTCCAGCCGTTTTTTGTCTTTGGTTTTTTTGCACATGCACATTTGCTTTCCCTGTTCTGAGTGTGAGAGGCCCGGAGAGCAGGCTCATGAGTAATTGGCAGTTTGGGGGAATTTGAGACGTCTTACTTACACAGGTGCTACCATTTCAGGGACCAGAAAAAAAAAATGTTCCTTCCCGTCCAGGGAAGGATTTATGTCCTCCCTCTAGCCAACAAAGAGTCATAGAGTCTTGGCTGGAAAGAGCCCTCAATATCATCCTGTTCAAGGTCACCCTCCCCTCAACACCGCCCCCTGCCCACCCCAAGCAGGCCAAGGGAGGGAGAGACGTGCCCGCCTATGGCTGCAGTGCTGAGTCAGAATGCCAATGCTATGCGTTCTTGCATCTGCAAATAGTGTTTCAGTTTAGAGGTGATGATTATTATAGCTAAACCTCCACGTCCATAGGGGATTTGTTGCAGGACCCCTGCAGGCACCAAAATGTTCAAATGCTCAAGTTCCTTATATAAAGTGGTATAGCATTTGGCCTATGGACAAACCTCCGGCATCATTCCTAGTTTACAGTCATTCCTAGCTTACCTATGACACACAATAGCATATAAATGCCACGCAAATATGTCATAGTATACAGCCTAGGGAATAATAACATGAAAAAAAGTTATCCGTGTTTAGCATGTATGCAGGTTTTAAGTGAATATTTTAATCTGTGCTTGGTTGACTGTGAAGGTGTGGAAGCCATGCGTTCAGAGGTCTGGCTGTCCCTTCATTGGGCTGTTGTCTCCCAGGCTAGATGGCTGTGTCCCAGAATGCAGTTCTATCTTATCTCCAAAGCACAGTCCCATCTGGCTGCAGCTGCCCAAGCCCCTCATTCTCGAGGGTGAGACAGGACACAGAAGCCCCTGAGAAATATCTGATTTGACATTCATCTTCTTTCAGCCTCATTTCAAAACCAAAGTCAGGAAATTTGCATGTCTTGCATCAGCATTCACAGGTTTTGGAAGCAAAGGAGATCTGGATATGACATAATTCTATGGCCTAGCTGTTTCTCTGCTGAGAGGGGGCTTAGTGGAGAGTGCCTGCCCCGTGCCCTGAGCACTTAGCTTGAGCCCACAGCTCAGGATTTGAAGTCTGCAACGAAGCGCTACTAAAAGGACAGTCAGTTGACTCATTGGTGAAGGGTTTTAAACATTTTCTCACAGGCATCTGTACTGATTGGTTTTCCTTTTCTTCTCTGGGCAGACATTTGGCGCCGATGATGTGGTGTGCACAAGAATTTATGTCCGGGAGTAAAGACGGCCAGCTCGTTCCTTCTTTCGTGACAGGATGCAGGTTCCCTGAGGAGTATGCGGGCGTCCTGCACTGCCAGAGGGTCTTTCTCCCCCACACCCCTCCCCAGTGAATATTAGGCAACCCCATTTTCCCTATGACAATGTTGTTGTGCCCCCCTCAGGCCCCTGTTGCCTTGTGCACCCCTGGTTTGGCATTTGCATGGTTGTACCAGGCATTAAACTGGTTGGCTGAATCTCAAGGCTCTTTATTTGAGGGCGCCCGCTTCTGTTGGAGCTTGGGAGTCAAAGCAGCTCTGTGTTGGCCTGTGTCACATTTTCAGCTTTGGCCTGCTGGCCTAGCTACAGGGCATGGAACATCCATCAGTGGGCACGAGCTCAATTAGTCATGAATGGTGGTTCCTAGTAGGAAAACAGGCAGCGCAATCCAAGGGCTCTACTGAGGAGAGTGCGTAAGAAAGGCACTGGGCAGCAGAGTGAGGTGGCACATGCCTGTAATTCCAGCCCATAGGGAGGCAGAGGCAGGGAGGTCTCTGTGAGTTTGAAATCAGCCTGGTCTACAAAGTGAGTTCCAGGACAGCCAGGATTGCATAGACAAGCCCCAAGGCAGTAGAAGACTTACTTGGCTTTGAACATGAAAAAGAATTCTAATCTCTCTTTGCCTGGCCCTTCTCATTTCGTGCATTGCCCAATGCACCTGGAGTGTAGAGGATCAGTGAGAGACCGGGGCTAGGGAGGGTGTTAGAGGACCTCCTTCCCAGGCCAAAGCTAGGTAGACAGTGGATCTCACTGGGCAGATACAGACAGTAACTTTCACACTTGCCAGTGCTTGCATTTGAAAATCAGTACATTTCACCCTAAAAGCCAAGATTTGGGGCCTGGGGAAGTGGCTCGGTTGATAGAGTGCTTGCCCAGCAAGTGTGAAGCCCTGAGTTTGACTCCCGGTGTGGTATAAGCTGGGCACAATGGGAGATGCCTGTAATACCAGTACTGAGAGCGTGGAACAATACTCAGCTACACAGCAAGCTTGGAGGGCAGCATTGGATACATAAGGTAGTCTTCAAGAGAGAGAGAAATCTGGGTTTCTGTTTTCTTACGAGAAGAGATGGGAAATCTGGCATCGCTGTCCCTACAGGACAGTTGCTGGCTCGGCAGCTTCTTTGCCTCTCCCAGTCCCCATTCTTGTCCTCATGATCACTGACCTGGTGTGCTTCTCTTCTTCCTGTCTGAAGCCCTTGGGCTCTCAGCAAGGGTTGGTCAGAGTGTTAGGTCCTGGAAAGGGCCAGGAGACCCTCAAGCATTTACACTATGCTGAGGCAGACCTCTAAAGCCCGGGGGCAGCACCCAAGAGTAAACAGGGGCATATTTACAGGAATCCTCACACCTCAGCCAAAGCCCCACTGTGTTCCTAGGAGACTGTGCTTCTCCAACCGTACTAACAGCTCTACCTGTGCCCACCCTGAGCCCACCCCTGTGACACCCCTGTGACACCATCCCCGGCTTTCCCTAAAACCCTGCTCCCTATGGCCTCCATGCCATCAGGTGTTGATGTGTTAACTGGGGCTAGATCCTGGGAGTCAAAGGAAGCCTGATGCGGGGCTGCATTTTGTCCCTGGGGTCGTGAAGTGACGATGCTTGTGCCTAGAACTTCCTGAAGTCCCTAATACAAGCAACTTTCCTTTCTGCTGTGCTCCAACGCACCCAGGACCAGAGAGTACAGTCAGCATGCCGTCACCTCCACTCTGCTGACCCTGACCAGGTCCATCCTCAGTGCCCTAAGGGGTGGAGTAGAGCGCCATGGGAACTGCTCTGGAGCGTCTTAGAGGAGAGGTGGGGGGACTTCAAAGATGGAGGTCCCAGATTGATATGTAATGGACAGCAAACATACTCCTGAGTGGAGATGAGGTGGCCACGCAACAGACAGTGAGGCTTTTGTGGTTGAATACTGTGAGGATTCTACCCAGTGGGAACTAGCTGCTCGTGGCCAAGATGGGGTGGTGGGGGGGGGGAACAAGCAAAGCTTCACACACTGCTCTTTTCTTCTTCCTGGATTCCTGCTTCTGCACTGTCTTCCACACATCTGGATTTGCTCCATAAGGGGTGCACTGGCTGCAGAAATGTTGGAAAGGCCATCTGTTCCTCACTCTGGGAATCAGGCTGTTTCCATCATGGCCCTTTACAAATGTGGTTAGCCTTCACAGGGGATGAGGAAGGAATCAGAGTGAAGGAGGTTGTAGCCTTCAATGGGTTACAACAGCCAGCCAGCGGGCCGGGGCAGAAACATTTGGATGATAAGAGGAGGTAATAGCACCAGTTGGCCACACAGAGCACCTGCTGTAGAGTGGATCTCCTGAATGGTATTGGTTTTACAACATAAGTGGTTTTTTCCGATGAAGATGCGACGTTTCTCATTTCCTTGTGGAATACCTCTCATCTGGTATGTTCTGTAGGGATGGATGTAGGCTCAGGGATGTCATATTTCCCCAGTCTCCTCTTTTAAGGAAAGAGAAGCCCAAATTTCTTTTTCTTTCCTTTTCTTTTTTGAGGGGCAAATGTATTGCATATAATATGTAATATTTATGTGTATAAGTTACTTTTCTATGGCTGTGATAAAACATCATGACCAAGTCAACTTATGAACTAACGCATTTAATTGGGCTTATGTTTTTAGAGAGTGAGAGTCCATGACGGCAGAGCAAACCCATGATGACAAGAGCAGCTGTGAGCTCACATCTCAAATGACAAATAGGAGGCAGAGAGGCAAATGAGGAATGGCACAAGTCTTTTGACATCTCCAAGCTCACCCCAAGTGGCACACCTCCTAATCCTTCCTAAATAGAGCCACTCTCTTTCAAAGCACTACAAGACACAAGATTGAATCTCCTTAAGAGATTTGCTATTATTGGAGGGAACGTGAATGGTGGGTGTCTGAGGGTGACTTTTGGGAGCTGGTTCTCTCCTTCCACCCTTCCATGGATGGGTTCCATGGACTGAACTCAGGTCTCCAGGCTTGCACAGCATGCACCATTGCCCACTGAGCCCACCCACAGGATATTTTAATCTAAATAAAAATATCACTGCCACGAGAATAATCTCACTACACACGTCATTCTAAACTCACTCTAAACTTGCTTCTCTCTTGCTCAGCAATCTCCAGGGTCTATAGCAGGAATGTCAGATTCCTTGGTGTGGTATCCAAAGGCCACCATGATTTGGCTTCACCAGATAAAATAGAAGAACAGCTTTTTCATATTTGACATCAAATTCTGGGCACACATTCAATTGACAAGTGCTAGAAACACAGCCACAGCCAGTCCTGGCAAGAGGAACCTGCTCTGTTCTGACGTGGACGGACAAAGAACGTAGTGTGCTAAGTGAAAGAAGCAGCTCACAAGGACCAGTGTTATAGGATTCCATTTAAACTCGAATGTCTAAATCAGGCAAACCCAGGGAGGTTTAAAGTACTCAGTGGTTGCCTAAGACTGGAGCTGTTTGGGGGAGAGGGACAGGTCTGGTTTCTTCTTGGGATGATGAACATGTTTTAAAACCAATGTGGTAATGGTTGCACACTTCTATACGCTAAAAACCACTGAACTGTACACTTGAAATGAGTGTTTGGCCTCCGGCTACCACTCTGAACATGCCTGGTCTGAATGAGTGATTGCACACGACATGAATTACAGCCATAAAGTGGCTGGGGTTTTCTGAAGGAATGTACTGACGCCTCAGCTTATGAACAATGCAGATGCTCTCAGCAAAGAAGGAAGAGCTGCAAGAATGGAGCTTATTAACAACCCAAACTCACCGTTCTGGGAAGCTTCTCCTTTAACCCACTTCAATGGCCTGATTGGTTTCCTTATACAACTGGCTTAGGTCATGCAACCACCCTTGAGCCAATCACAATTAATGAATAAATAAGGTACAGTAATTACCCAGATATTAGTCATATGACCTTATCTCTAAGCAGGTTAGGGCTCGTGATGATAGCTTACTTTATGCTTGTGTTTCTGGTGTGCACCTATGCTGTCATTCAGCATTCTGTGCAATTCCTGCAACTTATAAATCCCTGCACCCTATGGAGCTAGAGAAAGGAGCTAACTAAATAGCTGACAGTCAGATGAACTGTGGTGGGCTAAGAATTCCTTAGTCGTTGACTGATGGAGAGCCAACATTTCCTGAGACTCAAGCCTTCGAGAAAGAGGGAGTCCTCACAGGGACTGAGGCTGGGAAGCAAACAGCAGTTCAGGTGTCATCCTCCCACACCCTCCTACAGACAGTCGCTGTGTCACAGTTACCAGGCAGAGTCCCAGCCCCGCTGAAGAGCGTGGACTATATAGGAAATTCTGCTCAGGAGCAGGGAGACCTGGGAACGCCAAACTGATGGACTGCTTGGCTCAATGTCTTTCTTGACCCCTATGTCCTATGTCCAAATCCCACAGCAGGGACTTACAAAGATGGCTTATTTTCCCAGCCTGCATTGTGACTATAATGACCATGTGACCCAAGTCTGCCCACTGAGACTCAAGGAGAAGTCTGCTAAGTAAATTCCTTTGGGAAAAAGGCCTTTCCTCCCTGAGGGAGGAAGGCCTGAGAAACTACTTTGATTATTGCCACTGGAATTGTTCACTCCTAGAGTGTTGTGATGCTTACAGCTGCTGCAGCCATCTTCGGACCCTGAAGAGACCAGACTCTCAGATGCCAGACGAGAGACGTCGACACCGAACTGCTGCTGTGTCTCTAACAGTGTGATTTCAGTGTGATAACAGTGTGGTTCCTAACAGTGTGATTTCAGTGTGATAACAGTGTGGTTCCTAACAGTGTGATTTCAGTGTGATAACAGTGTGGTTCCTAACAGTGTGATTTCAGTGTGATAACAGTGTGGTTCCTAACAGTGTGATTTCAGTGTGATAACAGTGTGGTTCCTAACAGTGTGATTTCAGTGTGATAACAGTGTGGTTCCTAACAGTGTGATTTCAGTGTGATAACAGTGTGGTTCCTAACAGTGTGATTCCAGAAGAGACGGTGAATTCTGTTGTTTAAACCAGTTGTGCAGATATCTTCAGCTTCCGTAGTCACAGCTGAAGGTGTTCATGACTGACAGATCCACCGTGTACCCTAAAGAACATTGGCAGGCGTGGTCTCACACTCCCATAATCCCAGCCCTACTGTCAATCACAAATTCAGGCCAGTCTGGTCTACATGGCCAGACCCTGTTTCAAAAATACTCCAAACTTTTGCTATTCATGAGGACTTCTGGCACCATGCTACAATAAATCACAGTAGTAAAACACTCCAACCAAAAGCCACATGGAGAAAGAAAGGAGTCGCTTCAGCTTACACTTCCAGGTCACAGTTCATCACCGAGGGAAGTCAGGGCAGGAAGCTGGAGCAGGAACGCCGCTTGCTGGCTCACTCACGCTCAGCTACCTGTTTTTATACAGCCCAGGCCCACCCATCCAGAGGCCGCACTGCCCACAGCGGTCTGGCTGTCCCACATCAATCAAGGACCAGAACGATTCCTTACATACAGCCACAGGATAATCTGACCGGGGCAATCCCCCAGTGAAGATTCCCTCTGATAACTGTGTCTAGGTGACAGCTGAAGCTAACTAAGACAGACATCCTAGGCAGAGGAACAAGTAATGTTAAGATATTTTCCAGATAACGCAGCCTTATTCATATGTATCCTAACATCCTTCTCAAGCTCCTCCTCTTCGGTTCCTTTTATCACCATGGTAGCCAATATTTCACTGCACACAGCCAGGATGCTGCTAGAGGAAAGTGGGGTAGCGCTCCTACAGATGCAGCCTTCCTTCCCCCACCTTGGTCCCCACCCACTCCTTTCAGAGCCGCCTGTCCTCTGGGAGTACCCCCAGGAATTCTTCCCTTCCTTCTCCATACTTAACTGTACCTACCCATTAGTGTCAGGGAAGTTCTCAGATCTTGTCAAAAAAAAAAAAAAATAACATCGCTTGCATCTATGCAATGTCTAGAAAATTGCACTCTAAGATAAAAGAAATGCGGGGCGTCAGTGGGTAAAAATTAATATTCATAGAGTTCCTAAAGGGCTAGGTAAAATGAAAATCAGAACGGAGCTGAAATCACCTGTGACTGCAAAGACTTCGATTGCCTGGGCAATTGATTGCCTCAAAGCACCGGAGCCTCCACATCTCCAGACGTGAGCAGATGGGACCCAGGAGGAGACATGAGCGGCCCTTGGTCCTTAAGGTGATTTTTAAGGTCAAGGGAATTTCTTTTGACTCTGTATTGTTGAAAACTTCAAGCATACACAAAAGTAGAGATAAGCCATATAATGTCCCATGTGCCTACCGCCCAGCTGCTAGAATCGTCATGGCCAGTCTTGCCTTATCTACTCTCTCCCTTTCCAGGTGATTTTTAAGCCCAGATATTTAATATTTCACTTATAATCTTCCAGTATGTATCTCTAAAAGCTACCAGTTCCTTTGACAGTAAATAGCTGCATTATCATGGCACCTTAAAAGTTACTAACAACAGCAAGTCCTACTAGCTTCAAATACCTTTCCAGGATTTACAGATGCTTCATCATCTCTGGACTTTTTATCTGTTTGTTCAAACCAAGATAGAAGTAAGCACACCCGCTGATCTGCTTTGTCCTGTTGGTTTCTTAATTTCTCTCCTCCCCTCTGTTTCATCATGTTCTGTCCTTTGGAGACACTGGATGATTGTGCTATCCATAGTCTGGGACATTGTGAGCTAGAGACAAAGCTCAGGGGTAGTTTACCTGCCATGCACAAGACCCTAGGTTGAATTCCCAGCTACACAGCGCACGCACACACACACACAAACTGTAAATTGGTATTTAGATCTAGAAGCTCAGCCAGGTTCTGTATTAATTTTTTTTTTTTTTTTTTTTTTTTTTTTTTTTGGTAAGGAGTACCACAAGCAAAAACTCAAAGAGATGGTGGTATTTAGAAATGATAATAAAACTTGGCATGGTGGCCACACTGTAATTGCAGCTCTCGGAAGGCTGAGACAGGAGGATTGCTGTGAGTTTAGCCTGGCTAAAATCTTGTCTCAAAACTAGATAGATAGATAGATAGATAGATAGATAGATAGATAGATAAGCAAATAAATAAGCTAGCATGCAGGCGTTTAATCCCAGCAGTCAGGGGCAGAGGCAGGCAGCTCTCTGAGTCTGAGGCCAGTCTAGTCTATAGAGTGAGCCCTGGACAGCCAGGGCTATGCAGAGAGACTCTGTCTTGAAAAAAAAAATGTAAACAAATAAATTGAAAAGGAGCCAAAATCTAGGGACCAGGAGAGGAGTCTTGGGTGAGGGAGTTCTTCATTCTTTTGTGTAAAGAAAAAAGGAAAATTGGCCCAAGTGCTCTGATAACTACTTGCCAACCCATGAAGTTTTCATCAGTGTTCACTCTGCTGGTGTTACCGACTTCTGCCCAGTAGTCAGATCATAAAAAGGCTAAGCAGAGCTCAGACAAAAGGATGCTTACAGAGCCCAGCAGTTGGGAGGCAGAGACAAGAGGATCTCTGCGAGTTCCAGGCCAGCCTGGTCTACAGATCCTGTTCCAGGCCAGTCAGAGCTGCAATCTGACTCTGCTTCGGAAAAAGAAAAAAAAAAAAAATCAAAACAGCCCATCTACTTCCAGAGTTCTGTAAATTAATCAGATACTCTGTAGGTTTACTACTGCTGTGTTGCCCAGACTAGCCCTGAACTCCTGGACTCAAGTTACTTTCCTGCCTCAGCTCAGCCTCCCAAGTGACTGGGACAGCAAGCACTGTTGGCATATAGCCTTTTTATTTGTTGTTTGTGACAGTCTTATGTATCCTGGGCTAGCCTCTTAACCACTCTATAGCCAAGGATGACCTTGAACTTTTGATTTTCCTGCCTTCACTTCCCCAGTGCTGAGATTATAGGCATATGGTTTAAATAAAAAGCTTTGTATGTTCTCCATATGTTTTATGTATGTTCTATGTATGTATGTACTCTGACAACTGAGAGATAGACCCAACCCCTGAAAGGTACCCACTTTTGAGTTTAAGATAAAAGCCAAAGTATTAACCAAGAGGCAGTTTGCCGAAAGCAGAGGGCTTTGTATTTCCCTTTTCTCTTTCTCTTCTACCCATGATGAAACTAAGCAACATTCCATTGTTGCCAACATCTCATATTAAGCTGTCCCACTCTGGCATCTCTTCCACAACCTGGGAAGTTTTTGGCCAGTCTCTTTGTGGCAAAGTATGGAGTATGTGGGGAGCAGGGAAGGTAGCAGACATGGAAATATTTGCTTGCAACTCAACACTGACCACTAAGGTTAACTGCCTCAGAAGCGATGTGATTGGATGGGCAGTGGTCACCTCCAATCATATCTTGGGTACCACATGGGTGGTGGGACTAAGGCTCCCATCTTTGGAAGGAAAATAAAGCATAAATTCTGGACAAAGGGCAAATTTTCCCATTCAAGAACTAACCAGGCCTGACCCGGCTCATGCCCTGAGGTCAGATGAGAGGCGGGCACGAGCAGAAAAGTATCTCTGTGGATGAAGAAAAACTTCTAAGGAAGCTCCTGTAAATGTTATATGCTACATTTGGGATGGGTAGGCAATTTATCTATCTGGGAAAGTTACCTACCAGGCTTGGAGGAATTTACTTAATAAAAAATAGACCACAGCTACAATTTTATCCTTCCACGTGTTTCCAAGGGGAGGAAAATGCAGCAATTAGGCTGAGTGAAGGGAGGTGAGGACTGAAACGTGGAATTTGACCAAGCCCTCAAAACAGCTGCACTTAAGAAAAGTGGGATTTGGAGATTCTAGCCTTTTTTTAAATTGGTTTCAAAAAAATTGTGTTTAAAACACACACACACACACACACACACACACACACACACACACACACACACACCATTGAGTCATAAACTCCTAGAAAAACCATAATGAAAAATGAAAACTCTGGGAAAGTGGAAGGGGTGGAAATTTCAGAGTACGTGAGATGAAATTGAGAGCAGGAACAGATTCAGAAAATGGGATTGAGCCCTGCTTGTTTATTTATTTATTTCTTTAATGGATGTGGTGGTGTGGGTCAGTTCAGAGGGCTCTGGCTGCCCGGGCTTCTCAGAGCCTCCGGTTTCACATCTGTGCTAGAGGAAGGTTGCCAAGCTGGGCTGGCTGTATGTGAAGCACCGGGAACCAAGTCCACAACAGGAAAAAGGCTCAACCTCCCCCTCTGCCCTGCCACAGGCCACACTCTGGAGTTCTCTGCAGATAGGGTAAGGTAGGCACATTTAAACTGATATGGGAAGATGTCCACACTATTATTGAGGGTTTTTTTTAAGAGAGTGATGATCTAGTTTAGTACAAAAAAATGAGTGAAATGCTCAGTCCTTTCTAGAGGAAGGAAACTCCCATGCCCTAGAAACCACACGCAAAACCATTCATAGCCCATTATACTGTTTTTACAATGTAGGAGTCATTTGTCATGAGCATATGTTGCTTTCACAATTTAAGACACATTTTAATTTAAAAAGTGAGAGATTCTGAAATGGACTGTGGGCGGGGGTTGAGGACTTGCTGAAGTGTGCGTGACAGTTCAATTCCAGTGCAAATAAACAGAGATAGGCAGATTCATAGAGAGATGGATAGATAGGTGGATGGATGGATAGATAGATAGATAGATAGATAGACAGACGATGGACGGATAGATAGATAGATAAATAGATAGATAGATAGATATGTGGTAGACGGATGAATGGATGGATGGATAGATAGGTGGATGGGTGGTAGATAGATGGATGGATGGATGGATGGATGGATGGATGGATAGATGGATAGATAGACGGATGGATGAATGACAGATGGATGATAGATAGATAGATAGATAGATAGATAGACAGACAGATAGGTAAGAAGGAAGGATAGAGAGCCTAGCTGAAGGGGTAGCACATACCTGTAATACCAGTACTTGGGGGGCAGGAATAGAACATTGCCCTTGTGTTTGAGGCAGCCTGGGCTACATAGCAAGATCCTTTTTCTAAAACCAGAGATGGCAAGATGGTTAGGTGGGTAAAAGTGCTTATTATGCAAGCCTGAAAACCAGAGTATGATCCCCAGAATCCCCAGCGGAAGCAGAAAACCAACTCCTGAAAACTGTGTTCTCACATGTGCACCCTCCCCAACACCACACACACACACACACCTCATGCACATACACATAACATACAATAACAACAAATATATAAAAACTAAAAAATTAATTTAAATAAAGAAACAAACAAAAAATACAAGATGCTGATGATGGCCTGGATCTGAGTATGTCTGCATCCATCATCAGGTCCTGGAGCAGTGACTGCACCAGGTAAAGGCTCCAGCTCTGTATGAACCCATGATTCTATCTGATACATAGCTATTGATTTCAGAGCTACTTGATTCATAGCTCTGAAAAAAAGAAAGAGAGGGCCAACGCAGTAGGAAAAAAAAAAGTACAATAGGGAAATATGAAGAATGATGACCTAGGCTCTGAGTCCCCAGGGCCTGGTCCATGTGCCATGTGAGATGCACAGCAACCCTGACCGTCCCTGACACTCTCCGTACTCCACTCCACAGAGGAGGCACTGGGGCTCCCAGAGGAAATCTTTCAGTTTACGAGCAGTAATTGGGACTTGTCCCTGCTGAATGAAGAGCCGGTGGCCCTGACCGCCTCAGCCACACAGCTCGTGAAATAGTTTCCTAGCTGTGATTGCCCAGGCCCATAGTGGTGGTTTAGTGTTATCAAATAACTTTTCAGAGGAAAAAAAAACACATACCAATAAGCGACCTTAGTTGACTAGCAGAGGCAGGCAGATCTCTGTAAGTTCAAGGACAGCCTGGTCCAACTGAGTAGATTCTATTTTCGGACCCATTTTACAAATGATAAAATTGAGGGTCAGAGAGGTTAAATAATCTATGACAGGTGAATAAAAGTTGTGATTGGGGTTGAATTCAGGCCTCTGTCCGCAGAAAAGAAGCAAAGAAAGGAAATACGTGGTAGAGGGGTGGATGTGTTCTGCTGATGTCCTTAGGACTGCTGGGCTCCTGGGGCCCTTTTTGGAGTTAAAATTCAGCCATACAGCCTGGCCCAGCTCTGCTGAGCCACTCCCAGCCTCCCTTCATATATATATTCCCGCTGATGCTGACAGGTATCCAGTTTCACCCAGAGCCCTGCACTGTAGGTCTGGTTTTCATCAGGCACTTTTACTGAGCCCTCAAGCAGCTGCCTGGCAGCCTCAGGGAGGCCTAAGTGGAGCCTGGTGTCTTTCCATGCCCAGGCATCCTGGAGGAGATTCCAGATCTACAAAGGCAGCCTTGAGTGACAGCACTAACGGCGTTGCATTTAAGGTCTTCCTTTGAGATGTCCCCAGAACTGGATGAGGAGAGAGGCAAGACAGGCAGGAGATGAGTGGATCAGACCAGCTCCCCGTGGATGACAGCCCCCAGCCCTCTGCGGTCTCTTTGGGAATGCTATGGAGTATGACACTGAGGCAGACAGAAGAACTGAGTTCCTTCCAGCCTATGTGTGTCCTCTGCGAGGACAATTTGACATATGCCCCAGGCTCTCGAAAGGGTCCAAAGTCAGACAAGGAGACAGGTACAGAATCATGGTGGACCGCTGCACAGCCAGGGCAGAGAGTGGAGTCACCCTTCTGTGAGTGGAAAACTGGCAATTCGTCCCAGCCGTTACATGGGTTAACAGTTACCTGAAGTAGGACTTGAAGAGCACAGAGAGAGAGAGGAAGAGAGAGTTTTCAGACATTGCTGACATGCAAAAGAAAGACAAGCGAGTCCCATTTTGCAGGGCTTGGCGCTGGTCCATATGGCTGCCTTTGTATGAAAGGCACCCTGGGCCCCTCCTATGCAGTATACAAAGTGCAGCTCTGTTAGCAGTGCTGGATCTCCGGCAGCCAAGATTTGTCTGCCTTGCCATCTTTCTTTCCTCATCTGGATATGGAACTCTTGTCCTGGACATTAACAGTCAATGCAGCCACAGCCTATCGGTGGGCACACTGAGCTCCACGGCCAGGCAGTGGTTCTAGAACAGGTGCCCACTTTGACCGGTGCACTGGGCAGTAGCTGTTAGGATACGACCAGGGCTGTGAGGGCATCACTGTGCCTGAGGAGGAAGCCAGCGCAGAACAACTGACAAACAGAAAAGCAAAAGTGGAGAGACAGAGACAGAGAGAGAGAGAGAAAATTAATCATGCTTAGACTTACTTCTGGAACAGCCAGTCACAAGAACCCATAATTTCCCCCTTTTGTTTAACCTACTCTGAATTTTTATGTCTATAATCAAAGAAACTAGCCGTTATGGAAAAAATGGCTGGGATTCAAGCCAGCCGCCAGGGAGACTCTGGTGCTTTGAAAAGCCAAACCAAGACTTGAGCACACTCTGGGGGTTCTAAATCCAGAGCTGGAGAGAAAATGGGGCCGCACCATTCGATCTAGCTCGTTGGCAGCCTCTCTCAGTGCCCCAGAGTGCTAGACAACAGGTGGGGCCAGCCAGGGCCAGCCAGGGCCACCCATGTGTGAATCTGCCACTCGGCCTCCACCCAGATTTTGTTCTGTTGAGAAACTGTCCCCCCAGAACCCAAGTCATAGCAAGACCATGACACTCTGGAGACAGAGGCCTGGCCAGGACTTGAAGGCCAGGGAGGGAATGGCAGGCAGGCCTCGACCGAGTTCCTGGGAAGTCTAATGTCCTGATTAATGAGATGCAATCCGCCCTTGTTTCCTGAGCCTTTGTATGGACGGATGGCTCCCTCTGCCTGGGACCCCTCGACCCTCAGACTAGCCTCTGTTCCTGCCATCTCCAGAGTACAGCTCAAAGGTAAGTGCTTCTGGGCAACCTTCTATGGCAGCTCAAAAGCAGGGCTGCAAAGTCCTCTTTGTTTATTCATCTTGCTTCTTCTCCCAACAAGAAATAGAGCCTGTGCACCCAGCCCCTGGGTCTGGTCTGCTTTGTAACTGCTGTTGTTGGCGTGTTGTTTTCGACGCCTGCTTACCCTGAGAAGTCATACAAGGCATGTGGCTCCTACCTCATGCACGGGAGAGAACATGGACTCCCGGCTCATCTTGTAAAAAGCCCATCCATGCTGGATCCACCGTGCGTGACAAGCCACATAGGTGCTTCGGTGATAGGACAGGCTGAGCCTATTCTCCAGCTAGCCCAGCTCAGAGCCCCTATTCTTCAAGTCTCTGCCAGCCATGGGGGCCACTCAGCTGAGACCCCAGGTGTCAGAGAGAAGGGAAGACCCAGTCTCCAGTACCCTGACCAGGCTGCATTTTGGAAAGCCATACACTTTTGGAGGCAGCGGGGACCAGCCACGCCACGCCCCTGAGCAGAGCCCAGAAGTGCAAGCAGAGGTTCACCTGCCACAGAAGCAGGAGGCTTCCAGGAGGGCGGCTCCCTCTCTTTGCTGAGGGAAATTGTTCAGAACTTGGGAAGCTCTGGGAAAGCATTCATGGAAATGTTAATAGCAGGGACCAGAAAGCCAGCTGGAGTCAGATACTTGAATGGGTACAGGAATGCCAGGCCAGAGGAGCCCTGAAGCGGAAGGGAATCAGGGGCGGGGCATCTGCACAACCTCAGGTGACCCTTTGAGTGGGGATTAAAGGGATTCCAGAGAACAAGGATGGGAGTCACCAAGTGCTTTATTGCCACCAACAACCTTAAGATCCTTCTAGACAGTGGCGACGTCCCACCTTACAGCCAGGAAAACGGGCTCCAGCAGCCCGACTGGGGCAGTGGAGGCAAGCTAGAAGGCAGGACCTCCATGGAGCAGTGACAGGGCTGGACTCATGATCCTGCCCGGGGCTGAGTCCTACCTGTTCCTAGCCGTGTGACCCTGGGGAAACCGGTTAGACTTTCCTCCCCGCACTTTCCCACTCCTAGAACTCAACAGTGTGGTTTGCAGTGCGGAGAGGTGGCTCCTGAATTCTTTCACCACCCACCCTCTTCATGGACTTAGAGAACTTCCGGTGTCTGTCAGAGTCAGGGGACCTAAAGCTTCCTTCCTTGGGGACCTCTGGAGCTGTGCTCAGTGGCGGCGGGTATATAAGCTGTTTCCTGAGGACCAGAGAGTTGGGCAGCTCAGCTCGTGGCACAGCAGCAGCCCTGTCAGGGAGGTGACAAGCTGGTGGTGCCCTGGCAAGCAGCCGAGGCTTGGGGATGCGAGCCGAGTCCTTCCGGCCCGCAGTTTCTAAGTGGCTGCAGATGTGGCATGAGATGATCCAGCAGCCCAGCTGCTGCCGAGGGCTGAGCGGCCTGCTGCAGCTCATGTGGGCAGCCCCGGCCTGCCCGAGGGCTGTGCTTCCTCCTCTCTGGGACAAGGCAGGCAAAGGAGGCTTGAAGAGGGCACTTAGGAACGCCAGGCACACAAACACATGCTGCGCTGTCTTTGGGCTTGTAATTACAGGGGCTGCTGGGAGATTTTGCTGGCATTTGTTTTCCCAAGAGGATGTTTGCTAATGAGATCATATGAAAGCATTGTCCCCATCAGTGTACTGACTACGAACAGCAAGCAAGAATCTTGTTTCAAATGGCCAGTATCTAAAGTGACAAAGTGACGAAAGGTGGGCTAGGGGGGTAGCTCAGTTGCAGAGGGTTTGCCTAGGATGCATGGCAAGCTAGGTTTACGGAACCACATAAAGCTGGCATGGGGGTGCATACCTGCGATCTCAGCATTTGAGTGGCGGGAGCTCAAAGTCACCTTGGAATGTGCAAGCATTTCCACATTTCCCCGCCACTGTAAACTGCATAAGACCTCATCTTTTAAAAAAGAAGGAAAAAAAAAAGTTTCTGGTTCCATCTGGATTTTCTTCCCAGGCTGCTACTCCCAAACAGCTACCGTTAATATTTCTTAAGTGCCTCCTGAGAGATGCTTCGTATTTTACGAACAGGCACTCATGAGAGATGCCATCACGCCCACAACACCCTTCTCACTCCTCACCTCTCCCTTCTCTAAATCTCAGAAGACCCTTCTTAAAAATAGAACTTGTTTTTTTATTTAATGTACATTGGTGCTTTGCCTGCATGCTTGAGAGAGTTGGGTCCCCTGAAACGGGAGTTATAGACGGCTGTGAGCTGCCTCGGAGGTGCTCATCCATCTGGAAGAGAAGCCAGAGCTCTTAACCGCTGAGCCATCTCTCCAGCCCCATGGAGGCCCATTTTTAGTGAGTTATGCATCTCAGGCTAGGATCAGCTCCTGGAGTTATCTGGAAGGAGACAGCGGGCATAGGGAAAGGTTCAGGGCGGGGGAGGGGGGAGGAAGGGGGTTGCTGGCCAGCCCGTTTAGCAGCTTCAGTAAGGTAGAGGAGGGGGCTGGGGCAGTGGCTCAGGGGGAAGAGTGCTTGCTCTGCAAACACGAGGGCCTGAGCTTAAACCTCCAGCGTCCGTGGAAACAGCTGAGTACGGCTCCCAGCACCGGGAGACGGAAGCAAGCAGATCCCTGGCTAGCTAGCCTAGCTAAAATGACAAACTTGTGGTTAGGTGAGAGCCCCTTTCTTAAGGCAATAAGGCTGAGAGGGATAACGGGAGACACCAGTATCTTGTTCTGACCTACACATGTGCACATAGGGCACACGCATTGCACATGCTTGTGCACACCTGTACCATGCACACACACACACTCACACACAGAGACACAAGTTAATAAATGAAAAATAAGGCAGAGTGAGAGAAGGCACTTGATATCTCCCTCTGGTCTCCACACACACACACACACACACACACACACACACCCAAAAGGCTTGAACAAGTTTGTGCTGACTAGTCTTAAGTCACCCTGACACAAACTAGAGCTATCTGAAAGGAGAGAACCTTGAGAAAACGCCTCGATAAGACCCAGCTGTAAGGCATTTCTTTAATTAGCAATGGATTGGTGAGGTCCCAGCCCATTGTGGGTGCTGCTACCCCTGGGCTGGTAGTCTTGGGTTCTTTAAGAAAGCATGATGAGCAAGCTAGAGGGAGCAAGCCAGAAAGCAGCACCCTCCGTGGCCTCTGCATCAGCTCCTGCCTCCAGCTCCCTGCCCTGTGTGAGATCCTGTACCGACTTCCTTCAGTGATGGACTACAATGTAGAAGTATAAGCCGAATACGCCCTTTCCTCCCCAAGTTGCTTTTTGGTCATGGTGTTTTGTCACAGCAATAGAAACCCTGGCTAAGACAAAGTTGGATCTGGGAGTCACTGCAGCTCCACCCACCCAGGTTCAAGGGTTTTCAAACTGTGCAGAGCATCCAAGACCACGAGAGAACTTCAAAAATGACAAATGCTGCCAGGCGTGATGGTGCACATGCTCATGTAACCCCAGAACTCAGAAGGCTGAGGCAGGAGGATCATATATTCAAGGTCAGCTTAGACTATATAGTGAGTTCAAGGCCAGCCTGGGTCACACAGGCTCTGTCTCAAAAGACAAGAAAGAAAGAAAGAAAGAAAGAAAGAAAGAAAGAAAGAAAGAAAGAAAGAAGGAAGGAAGGAAGGAAGGAAGGAAGGAAGGAAGGAAGGAAGGAAGGAAGGAAGGAAGGAAGGAAAGAAAGAAAGAGAGTAAGAAATCTACTCAGGGTTTAGTTGCAAAGGACCTACTGCAAGAGGCCATAGTGGACTCTGTGGGCCAGCGCCCAGAAGTCTCTCAAGAACAGGATCATCACTGGCATGAGCTCCTTAGGTCCGTATCTCAGTGGACCAGGTCGTCTGTGCTGGAGAGAGCAGCCTCCTACCAGGCCTGATTTCTTTCCTCTGTGAAGGGTGATGATGCCCTACAATGGGGTGGATAATGTCCCCTCTGCCCAATCCTGCTGCCTTTACCTCTGTCCGTAAGGACACTTACCCCAGAGTACTTCTGTATCGAGCCCCAACCTCTAAGCTGAGAACATCTTTAAACACATATAGTAAGATATATAGAATTACAAAGGAAACCAACTATATTGATATATGGTTATTAAAATATGTTTTGAGTTGTGCTATAGCAAATATTCTATTTTTATTAGTTTATCAATCAAGATCCAGTAGCACATGTAATAACTACCATAATTTTGAGGCAGTGAGGGGCATAATCAAAACTGGTATAATAAATGAAAATATTGTGATTCCTTTTTCTTTGTTTGCAATTTCTTTGTTTTTGCTTTTGTGTGAATCAGGTATGGTCTCTTGTAGCCCAGGCTGGTCTTGAGTTTACTATTTAGCTGCAAATGGCCTTGAATACTCGATCCTCCTGCTTCTAATTCCCAGGTGCTAGGATTACAAGCATGTGCCACCATGCCCAGCAATACTGGTGATTTTTGTTGCTACAGAATCTTAAGCTGTCTGTCTTTATTATGCAAGACAATGAGGGATTTCAGTTAGAGGCTGGAAAAATAAAGATATCCTTTAAAGTATTTATTATTACTGTACAAGTGTGTCTGTGTGTGTCACAGCGCACATGTGGAGGTTAGAGGACAGCTTTATGGAGTGAGTTCTCTCCTTCCACCTTTACATGGGAAAAGAAGAAGGCAAGGACCCCAAGGACAAGGGAAAGTGTGAGCAGAAATCTTCCCTGAGGAGGAGAGTGAAGAGGGCAGGTAACAGCGCTTACTTGGGCAAGGTTGACGGTCTAAATTCTGTCATCCCAGCACTCCTATTTTGAGATGGGGGAGGGGCTGAATAGAAGAAGGATCGCACAGGAGCTCAAGGGCCAGTAAGCCTAGACATGTAACACAGCAGAAGCCATGCTTTGTCTCAGAACAAGGCAGAAGGTGACGACTGATTCCTGAAAGTTGTCCTCAGACCTCTGCCATGCTTGCTGTGGTGTGCATACATGCATACACACAATTTTTAATTAATTAATTAATTTCACATCTCAACTGCAGTTTCCCCTCCTTCCCCTCCTCCCAGTCCTTCCTGCCCACCCCCACCCCTGCCATTCACTCCTCTATTTCTCTTCAGAAAAGGGCAGGTCTCCCATGGATACCAGCTGGCCCTGGCCTATCAAGTTTAGTGAGACTAGGTGCATCTTCTCCTGTTAAGGCTAGATGTGGCAGCCAGGAGGGGGAAGGGTCCCAAAGACAGGCAACAGAGTCAGAGATAGCCCCTGGTCTTGCTGTTAGGAGTCCCACAGGAAGACCAAGCTCCTCAATGGTAACATATGTGCAGAGGGCTTCGGCAGTGCCTGGCAGGCTCCCTGGTTGGTGGCTCAGGCTCTGTGAGCCCCTGTGGACTCAGTATAGTTTCTGAGTGTTTTCTTGTGGTGTCCTTTAGCCCTCTGGCTCCTACAATCTTTCCTTCCCCATCTTTCACAGGATTCCCCAAGCTTCTCCTAATATTTGACTGTGGGTCTGTGCATCTGTTTCTGTCAGTTGCTGGATGAAGCTTCTCTGTTGGGCTAGACACCAATAACGAGAATAGCAGAATATCGCCAGGAATCGTTTCATTGAGATTGTTTTTCTATTTGTGTTCTATCCTAGGTCTCTGGGCTATCCAGCCTCTGGTTCCTGGTCCTTCCGGCAGCATCAGGGGTGGGCTGCCTCTCCTGGCATGGGTCTCAAGCTGGACCAGTCATTGATTGGCCACGCCCTCAATTTCTGCATCATCTTTATCCAAGCATACCTTGTAGGCAAGACAAATTGTAGGTCAAAGGTTTTGTGGTTAAGTTGCTGTCCCAATGCCTCCATTGGAAGTCTTGCCTGGTTGCAGGAGTTAGCCAGTTCAGGCTCCATATCCCCCACTGCAAGGAGTCTTAGTCAGGGTCACCCTCATAGATTCCTGGGAGTTTCCATTGCCCTCGGTTTCTAGCTCATCCCAGAGATCCCCCCCAATTTCAGTTGTCTCTCCTAGTATTCTCCCCATCCATCCCTCCCCTACCTCATCCCTCCTGTTCCCATCCCCTGCCCCACCCTCTCTAGTTTCCCCCACATCCATGATGTTGATTCTATTCCCCCTTCTCAGTGAGATTCATGCATCCCCTGCTTGGGCCCTCCTTGTTGCTTAGCTTCTTCGGGTCTGTGGATTAGAGCATGGTTATACTTTATGGCCAATAGCCGCTTATTAGTGAGTAAATATCATGGTTGTCTTTCTGGGACTGGGTTATCTCACTCAGGATGATCATTTCTAGTTCCATCCATTTGCTGGCAAATTTCATGATGTCATTGTTTTTTGGGAGGTGGGGTTTGAGACAGGGTCTCTCTGTGTAGCCCTAGATGTCCTGGAACTCATTTTGTAGACCAGGCTGGCCTCGAACTCAGAGATCCACCTGCCTCTGCCTCCCAGGTGCTGGGATTAAAGGTGTGTGTCAGCACCCAGCTGTCATTGTTTGTAATGGCTGAGTAATACTCCTTTGTGTAAATGTACCACGTTTTCTTTATCCATTTTTTGGTTGAGGAATGTCCAGGCTGTTTCCAGCTTCTGGCTAGTATGAATAAAGCTGCTATGAACATAGTTGAGCAAGTCTTCTTGTGGTGTAGTAGCATCCTTTGGATATATACCCAGGAGTCAATACAGCTGGGTCTTGAGGTAGATAGATTCCCAATTTTCTGAGAAACTGCCACAGTGATTTCCAAAGTGGTTATACAAGTTTGCACTCCCACCAGCAAGAGAGGACTGTTTCTCTTGCTCCACATCCTCGCCAGCATCTCCTGTCCCTTGAGTTTTTGATCTTGACCATTCTGATGGGTATAAAATGGAGTTTCAGAGTCATTTTGATTTGCATTTTCCTGATGACATTGAACATTTCTTTAAGTGCTTCTCTGCCATTAGAGATTCCTGAGAATTCTCTGTTTGGCTCTGTACCCCATTTTTTGTTTTGGTTTGATTTTGGTTTTGGTTTATCGAGACAGGATTTCTCTGTGTAGCTTTGGCTGTCCTGGACTCACTTTGTAGACCAAGCTAGCCTTGAACTCCCAAAGATCCACCTGCCTCTGCCTCCCCGACTGCTGGAATTGCAGGCATGTGCCACTGCATCTGGCCTGAACCCCTTTTTAAATCTGGATTATTTGGTTTGTTGATGTCTACTTTCTTGAGTTCTTTATAGAGTTTGGATCTGAGCCCTCTGTCAGATGTGGGGTTGGTGAAAATCTTTACCCATTCTGTAGGCTGCCATTTTGTCCTTTTGATGGTGTCCTTTGCCTTAAAGACGCTTTTCAGTTTTATGAGGTCCTCTTTATTCATTGTTGATCTTAGTGCCTATGCTGTTGGTGTTCTGTTCAGGAAGTTGTCTCCTCTGTCAATGTGTTCCAGGCTATTCCTCACTTACTCTTCCTGTCAGGTTCAGTGTATCTGGTTTTATGTTGAGGTCTTTGGTCCACCTAGACTTGAGTTTTGTGTAGGGTGATAGATATGGGTCTCTTTGCATTCTTCCACATGCCAACATTTAGTTAGATCAGCACCATTTGTTAAAGATGCTTTCTTTTTCTCATTGTATTGTTTTTGCTTCTTTGTCAAAAATTAAGTGTGTGGATTTGCTTCTGGGTAAATGGAATCAACTTGATTCCATTGATCAACTCACCATTTTATGCCAATACCATCTCGTTTTAATTACTATAGTTCTGTAGTAGAGCTTGAGATCAGGAGTGGAATACCTCTGGAAGGTTTTTTGTTTGTTTGTTTTTTGTTTTTTGTTTTTTGTTGGTTTTTTTTTATTGTACAGGATTGCTTTAGCTATCCTAGATTCTTTGTTTTTCCTTATGAAGTTGAGAATTGTTCTTTCAAGGTCAATAATTGTGTTAGAATTTTGATGGGGATTGCATTGAATCTGTACGTTGTGTTTGGTAACATGGCCCTTTACTACGTTAACCCTACCATTCCATGAGCGTGGGAGATCTTTCCATCTTCTGATATCTTCTTCGATTTCTTCCTTCAAAGACTTGAAGTCCCTGTCATACAGATCTTTTACTTGCTTGGCTGGAGTCATACCAAGGTCTTTTATGTTATTTGTGGCTCTTGTGAAGGTGTTGTTTCCCTGAATTCTTTCTTAGCTTGCTTATCATTTATATACAGGAGGGCTAGCAATCTGTTTTTGAATTGATCTTGTCTTCCAGCCAGGCATGGGTGGCATGCTAGTATTCAAGAGGCTGAGAGAAGATTGTCAGTTCCAGACCAGCCTCTGCTAAATAGTAAGTTTGAGGATCAGCCTGGACTACATAGTGAGATCTTAAAAAACAAAAGCAAAAACAAAACAAAACCCTCAAATAAGAGGAGTTTCCTAAAGTGTGGCCTGCTGACACTGTGGAAACTTTACCAATAAAATTTGCTACATCCCCCAACCCAGGACAACTTTAGAGAGATATTAAGAAAGTTAATGGTACCAAGAAAGGGACCCATCACTGGCCTGCCAGATGATACTGGCAAATCATTTGTGTCTTTTAGCCCCTGTTTTTTCATCTTTAAAATGGAATATGATATCACCTCTGATGGTTTCAAGGGGCTGTGTCGAGAGCTGTGTCATAGAGATTGCTTTGGGGGCTTAGAAAACACCGAGCTCTGGTGCTGTGAAGTCACACATGGTATGGGCACATGAATGCCCAGGGCTGCAGAGCTCCCGCAGACAGGCTGCTCCCTGTGAAGGAACCTAGCCCCCGCATTCTGCTTACCAGACATGCAGCTCCTACCCCACCTGCCAAACCATCACTCTGGGCACGAGGCTGTGATAGGCACGCCTCTTCTGTGTCCCTGCTTGCCCTCACAGACTAGGGCCATGTGTGGACGGAGAGGGGAAGGCAGGCCCTGTGCTTGTTCTCTAATGGGCTTTTGTTGAGCTCTTAGACTATAATTACCTAATGGAGACAGAGCTGCAGTGATCTTTACTAGTTCCTACCATCCAAGGAATTAATAAAGAGGAGGCAGGAATTTTTAAAGCTTAATTTAGCAGTACCTGATGTGTAGCCCAGAGGGGAGAGGGCTCTAGGGAGACTGGGGTGACCTGGTTGCCTGTCCTTACTTGCTGTGTGCACCACTCACAAGCAGCGTTGGCACCAGGGCAGCCTTTCAATGCTCACTCTAGAACTTTGAGTCCCAACAGCATTGCCTTTCCCAGCATAAAACCTAAGCTGTGCTTTTAAAATTTTTTCTCATTGTCCTCTCTGATAACATATAGCTAGGACACAGTCCGTCCCCACAGTAACAAGAGACATGAACTGTAGGGCAAGTAGCCATCTTTTACTTAGCAGAGGCCCGGGGGCGTGGTGGCTCTGGAGACCGTCTGCATCCCAGTCCCCAGAACGTGTGTGGAAAGGCCAACCTCTCTACATCGTAAGCTTCAGGCTCGCCAGAGCTACAGAGCCAGACACTGTCTCAAAGGGACGAAAGGAAAAAAGAAACAGAAACAGAAAAAGAGAAAGGAAAAGAAAGGGAGGAAGGCAAGAAAGGGGGAGTGAGCCACGAGTGGCAGCACACGCGTGCAATCCAGGGGCTTGGGAGATAGAGTCGGGAAGACCAGGAACTCAGGGTATCCTCAGCTAAGTAACGAATTCAAGACTGGCCTGAGACTGTCTCAAACGCAACGCAACGTGCGCTACAGCTACAAGTATCTCACAGAGATTCCCCGACTCCAAGCACGACTCTTCAAGTTTATGAACTCGAGCATCAAGCAGGCACTCAATGTTCCCCAGCAAACTCGAGCATCAAGCAGGCACTCAATGTTCCCCAGCAAGCCTAGCAAACTGGGCATCTGCGGTCGGAAATGAACGTTTCATACGCTTTTCTTGAGTCTCTACTACCCTGCCCAACACCCCTAAGCCATGGCCAGTGAGCACACTATTCCCACCTAGCCATGCTGCGAACGCCACTCTCCTTCTGTCATTTGAGATGGGCTGTCTGGCCTTGCCCCTGGGAAGGTCAGCCTCCCCTGGACCTCTTAAAGATTCTCCCTCCTTCATTCCATACTTTGTTGTGGGACTCAGGCCTATCTCTGCCTCTGATTGATCAGCAGACAGAAACATGTACCTTGGCATCCAGCCTTCCCCAAACCACAAGTCATCAGCGCTGTATGCTCCTGCTGCTACCCCTGTCCAGCATTGTCTACTCTCAGCCTCGCCCACACCATAGGGGCGGGGACAGGAGTCTTGGGATCTCTATTCTTCCTGATGGAAGTTTATCTGCAGATCTCACAAACCAAAGAACTGCAGCATCCTGAGAACCGTCCGTCTTGTAGGCTCGGCTGAATATCGTGACACAATCATACTTCAAGGCCTCCAGCCCCAAGATTTGCTGCTTGGCTGCTGCTACTCAAGGAGAAATGCTACTGCTGTGTCAACAGATCCAGACAGACACAACACGCTTTGAAGGTCATCACCAGATAAACCAGTGACTTGGGGGAGCAAGGCATGAAGGGGCGTTTGACTGGTGGTGTTTTAACTCACAGCTGTCTTGGCTGTGTCCCTCTCTGAGACTATTTGCTGCCACCTACCTGTTTCTCGGGTTGCACTTTGATCTATTGGTCAAGCCAATGTCTCTAGGTTCAATAGTTCCAGCATGGCGCTTCCGAAAGGCTTTCAACCAGTTGGAAGCTCTGTTTCCCTGAAGCCCGTGGACCAGGCAATGGAGACCCACCAACACTTTCCCTAATATATGGCTCCCTTCTCTCAGCACCCCATGGTTGCCCTGCCAGCATGATAAACAAGGACCCACAAGTCACACCTGCCCACCTCAAAGAAACTACTGAGAAGAAACCTTCCCCCAGCTTCTTGGATTAAGTGTGTTTCTTTGTCAATAGAGAGTGTGGAACAGAGGCCAGAAACAGAGTCAATCAATGTCAAGAAATTCATACATGTCTGGTCCAGGAAGCATCCCTGATAACTCTGCAAGGCACAACAACTCCTTTTTTGCCAAACCACAGTGGAGGAATAGCATAACCCAGAAGCACAGAAGTGTCACCCTGTCAACCAAGATCCCTACATCGATTAATCAGGACTGCCCTCATCTGCACAGTGGGCACTGCATGAGGGGAAGCCTAGCCAGAAAGAGAATAACTCACAAAAAGCCACCCTAACCCGTCCGCTGGTGCAGGCTGTACTTTCATTCCTGCCTTCGCCCGCCCCCACACACTCTTGCAGTGTATAAAATAAAACTCGATTTTTCTTGTCTGGCCTGACTAGGGTGAATTCATTCACTGCCTGACAATCCCCCACTGCAGGAAGGGCTCGCCACACTAACTTATCTCCCTGCAGGGAGACATAAAATTTCCCTGTCCATGATGCATTTTATTATTCAGCCTGAACGTTGTGTTTCATCACTGTGTAGCATGTGCCTCATTACACCAGACACTAACATATATCTGTAAATGAAATTCTGGAAGGCTGCTCTGGCTCACGGAATGCCTGCACAGATCTAGCCTGGTCTCGGAATGGCGGGTGTCAGAGTGCTGGCCTGTGGACATGACAGTGACAGTCAGAAGGCTCTGCATTCCCAGGGCCCTTAGTGGGAGGAGAGGGCTTGAGGAATGCGCCGGGGTAGAGGCGGTGTGCTTCTAGCTGCTTCTCTTTGCTGTAGGCTGGAGAGGAAGACCCTGGAGTAAAAGCCAAGGTCAGTGTTGACTGCCCTCAACGAGCCCTAAGAGAAATCTGGGTAAAGGATAGAAAGCGCAACGCTCTTCCCCCTGTCCACTGGCCTCTCTTTTCCTCTCCTCTTTTTAAAATTCCTCACATCTTTGTTCTTGGCTGTGCTCCGGGAACTGCTTCTCATATGTGAGCATGCCTGAGGATCACCTGGGGATCTGTTTAAAATGAGTGTAGCTCCACAGACCAGGACTGAGGCACGGTCCTAGCAAGCATCCGACTGATGCTCATGTTGGCTGCTCATGGACCACACTCAGGGTGGCACCACGCTAGAAACACATTGTCCCGCATGATAGCCGTCCAGCGGAGGTAACTACACAACCGAAGTTCGGGGAAACTGAAACCGCAATTCATTCCTCACTGGCACTAGCCACATGCTGGGCACTCCACAGCGCCTGTAGAGGCCAGTGCCGCTCCACAGAGCAGGGAGCGGCTGGAACTGTAGCTCTGTTGCTAGACAGTTATGGGCTGTCGTTCCCTGCCTTGGGGGGAGTGTCTCAGAGCAGGCAAACTGAAGAAGTAAGAATGCAGTTGGTAGAGCCCTTGCCTGGCATGCAGGAAGGCTGGGTTTGAGTCCCAGGACTGATAAACCCAGCATACTAGCACATGGTAATCCCAGCACTTAGAAAGCGGAGGATAGTTCAAGGCCAGCTTGGATTTCATAAGACTCTGTCTAAATCTCCCTTCCCAGCAAAAGAAAAAAAAAAAGAACAGGCAAAACCCCACTTCATAGTAACATACAGGTGCAGGATGGCATCAGGTGCACAGGAAGCACTCACTCTAAAGCCGATTTCCAGTTCCTATTCACGCGCTTTTACCCCATGGCCAGTAAACGTGGTGAGTAACTGTCCCGGGCAGAGTCGGCCCACTAGTGGGGGATGGGGGCAGGGAAGCTGCCAGAAAACCGAGTCAGTTCTACACAGATTGGAGCAATCAAGAAAGGAGGCCGAGCTCCCTCCCCTAAAACTGATCCGAGGCCCTGCAATTGCTGCAACAACTCATAGCAAAAAGTTCTCCAGCTGGGGATGCAGGGAGGCGGGAGAGACATTTTCCAAGAATGCCTTTCATGTGGACTCAGAGCTGTCATTTTCCCGGCAATTCTGTGAACCAGGACTGGGGGCAATTTCCCAAAGCACAGTTGCTGTGCATGTGGCTGGCTTTAGAAAGCACATAACGGAGATGCAGGGGCATGACCATAACCAGGGGGGCCGGCCCAGGCAAGCCTTGCTCTTCAGCTCATGGCCCAGCAGAGAGGAACGGGCCCCGAGGATTAGAGAAGCTTGCTGTCAGGTGGGCAGCTGCTCTAGGTGAAGCAGGGCAGAGCTGGCGCTGGTGCCAGCCCCAGGCACGCACACGCCTTTCTCTGGCAAGAGCTCTGCTAGTTCACATGGAACAGCAAGCCTTTGGCCTAGTTTACACACAGTGGTGACACTGTCTCTCACGTTGAGTCAGCTCGGACTCCAACCAACTAGTGGAGCCACAGCTGCCACTCAGATGGAAAGAACCCCGAGATACAAGTCTTCGAGGGGCTAAAGTCAAAGTCTCCCTCCCTCCGGCCATTTCCGCCTTGAGCCAGTCTCCTGGCCACTCCGGGTCTCAGTTTACTTTTATGTAATATGAGAGATGATTTCTCTCTCTCCCTACCTAACTCCGGCCCCCCACCCCGTGTGTGTGTGTGTGTGTGTGTGTGTGTGTGTGTGTGTGTGTACCTGGTGCTCAACAAATGTTTTGTATTTTATCTTTATCTTTTACCTTTACTAGATGCCACTGGCCATGTGATAACACAGTTCCTGTCCCCACAAAGTGAACTGAATGGACAGGGAAACAGAGACTAGTCAGTGAGTCACACGAGAAAGTGCAAAATGACAATGACAGATTCGACAACAGAACGCAGCGAGAATCTGGGACAAAGGAACTGACTTAGGAAAGTAACTTCCCTGAACATAGCTCAACTAAGCTGACAGCTTGGTGATGGGGGGGTCAGTGGTCAGATAGAAGAGGACAGACAATCTAGGCTTCTGAAACGGCCTGTGCAAAGGCCCCGTGGCAAGAGATTATTAGGCAGCCATAGGGCTAGAAAGAGGATCAGTGGGCCTAGACAAGGGAATCAGTTGACAGGTGGTGAGAAGAGCGCCTGGAAAGGAACTGAGCTAAAAGTGTGTGCTGGGTTATGAAGGCCAAACCAATTACATATGCTTCCAGCCAACCTCAAGGAGCTTACGACCCACCCCAATAGGATAACTATTGAGTTTCCTGTCAATATTCCTGGGTGTGTCAAGTCTATTATTGCATCTTGGGCCACGGCCTATAAGAAATTAAGACAGTGTCAAATGTGTCCAGTTGGCATTTGTACAAACCACTGACGTCTCAGTTGTATTCACAGCCCAGCTGCAAGGAATCGAGAGCAGCCGAGAACCAGCTTCCGGGAAGGTCCAGATGCCCAGGGGAGAATGAACCCAATCTGCCTCTTTCCTGCCACATCCCTGTGAATCACATCCATTTGCTCCTGACTGCACAAGTGGTTTGCATTAGGGGGAGCCATGGTCTTGTCTTTTCTGCTTTTATTCTTTCCAGATGAGGCTAGACCGGCAGGCCTAGCAGGATGGAGGAGTGGGGTGATTGATCGGCAGCCAATCCAAGGAGCCTTGGAGGGGTCGGGGGGGGGGGGGGAGTATCCAGCCTCAGGCTGAGAGGAGGAGCCCCCTCCCAGCCCATTGCTGTACAGCTTTGTTCTGTCTGGGTGTGCCAGCTTGGTGACCTCACGGTAGTGACTAGAGGAGAAACAATGACAATAATTCTTCCGTACCAAGCAATCATCATGTTGGGAGGCTCTAAATCCACACACTCTTCAATAATCTTAAATGGAGCCCATTCTCAAAGGGGGGAGGAATTTAGTCTTGGTTATCCCGGTGTCTTTCTACCCTGGATTATGCGAAACTCCAGGGAGGGTTGTGAAGGAAACGAGTTCTGGGGTGTCCGCTTACCCAGCCGTGCTTCTCATGAGGCCTGGGAGACAGCGTGGTGGATAAGCAGAAGGACCAGAATCCTCATCAAAATTTCCCTAAAAAGCCAGGCTATGGCTGCACGTGCCTCTAACCCCAGCACTGTACGGGGCAGAAACAGAAAGATAGCTGGAGCTTGCTGGCTGCTAGCCCAGCTAATCAGCTCTGAGTTCAACGAGAGACTGTCTCAAGGGAGTAAGGCGGAAGGTGGCAGAGCAGGGCGCCTGGAGTCCTCCACTGACCTGCACCTGCATGTACGCAGACACACGCATGCACACACACACACACACACACACACACACACACACACACAGCAGTGTTATACACCATAAAGACTCCTTCGCCCAGCAGCAACGTAGTTCTCTTCCCCAGCCCCATGGCTTGTCTTTCTGGGGCCCCAGGACACAGAGGCCGTGCCCAAGCCATTCTTGCCCACCTAGGTGATCCCAAAGGTGACATTATCAAGCTATACCAAAGGAGCTTGGATAAGGTCCTGGCCTGGAGTCCAGACCCGCCTTCTCCTTCTACTCTAGATACAAGGGAATGATCTTTGGGCTGGTCAAGTCAGGGAGGAGGGGCCTCCCAGGCCAGGCCAGAGGAATAGTTACAGGTCGAAACTGAAGTGTCAGATGCTTTGGCAAGTGCTGCGTTGTACCCTTACCGAAGACTCTTCTGGGGCTGGAGGCAGTGTCACTTGTGACTGCAGTGTGGGCCAGCTCCATGCCACACCCTGCTAAGCTCAATGAGAACCTCGAGGCCTCGTGTGTCAAAGGAGAAGCTGCTGAGAGTCCTTGAAGCCGGCCTCACCACCAGTTGGGCCAGCCGGGTGCACTGGGTACTCCAGGCACCCTGCCAGCCGCTAATGCCAGGACTAAGAGGGGTTCCTGTTATCTCTGATTACACAGTGGGGTTTCCTTGACAGAACATAGCTGGATGATATCTGTTGGAAGCAGTTTCCATGGAGGTTTGTTTCATTCTAGCCATTCTGCCTTCTTGCTGGACCTCAGACACTTGTGGTCACCCCAGGACCTTTGCACATGATATTTCTTATGCTCCGAGGACGTTTCTCCTCCTAGATATCCACATAGCTTCAAACAGTTGCTGCTTGATGAGTGAGATCTTCCCTGACCAACCCATTTTAGCTTGTTTTCTCACCCCTCCCCTTTCTGTGTCCTCTCCCTCACCAGGTTCTTCTCCTAAGCATTTGTGACTACTCATGCCATTAACGTTTATTGTCTTTCTCCTGGCTCCTCCAAGAAAGGATTTGATTCTGTCCATTGGTCATGAAAGAAAGGAAGGGAAAGGGAAAGGGGAAAGGATTTCCCAGGAGCTTTCTGTCCTTTTCCCATTGTACCCATAAAGCCTAAATCATAGAAAGGTTAAATGCCTTAGCCAAGAATACAGTAGAATTTGGTAGAACAGAGCAATCTCTTCTTGTTTGTTTGGTTGTTTGGTTGTTTGGTTGTTTGGTTGTTTGGTTGTTTGGTTGTTTGTTTGGTTGGTTGGTTGGTTGGTTTGGTTTTGAAATATGGTGGAACATCACACATTGCCTCAAACTCAAGGGCATTCCTCCTGCCTCAGCATCCCAAGTGCTGAGATTACAAGTATGCCCTTCCGTGTCCAACTCCTGGTTCCTTTTTCACCTTCATTTATTTTCTTAGTGTGTGAGCATGCCACAGCACACGAGTCAGAGGACAACTCTCGGGAGTCAGTTCTCTGCTTCCATTGTGTGGCTTCGGTGGCTAAAACTCAGGTCCTTGGCCTTGCCATGGATTTCCACACAACTCCAGCACCCCTAACCTCTTTTTTCCTTTCACTGTGGGACCCCTTCACCCTCCCCAGCATGGCTCCTAGACTTCTCCGGGAAACCTCTGTGGGGACTCGGGGTTGATAACCATCCTTCCTGTGAGCCACTGCTCACACAGCTCCTGCTCCATCAAAGCCCTGGACAGAACATGTTTCATATGCGGTTGTTTCTGTGTGTATGCTGAGAGCCGAGCTAGGGGCTGGGGCTTGTGCCTGTAATCCCAGTACTCAGGAGGTAGGAGCAGGAAGATTAGGAGTTTGAAGTCAACCTGAGCTACAGCTTATGACCCAGGCTCAGAGAAAGCACAGGGATGGCCACTGTCTGTCAAGGTCTGTAAGGGCAGGCCCAATATGGAAGCTGACAGCTCACAATCCCCACCCCTGGATTCATGGGAGATATCTGTCTTGCCTTCCTGGAAGGAAGAACAGAAGGAATGGAAAAGGAGCCATCAAGCCCATTCCTCATGCACTTTTGCTGTCATGAACAATTGGAAAATAGATCTTCCCAAGTGAGCCATCCTTTTGTCATGCCCACCCCCACATGAGAGGGTTCTACTGAATTCAGAGCCAAGAGAGGCTAAGGCCTTAGGAAGTGACAAGCCCAGGACCTGGAGCATACTGCAGGGGTGAACAGCAATGGGCTTTTAGCTTGGATTTCGCACAAGGAGCTGACATAGTCAGGAAAAGTGACTCCAGGCCTGCTGGGAGTGACCACAGCCAAACCCCGCAACTTCCCGCTGCTTTCTTGTGTAGCACCATCAGGCACCAGGACACTGTACTTGATGACAGCTCAGGGCAGAAGGGTGAGGCTCTCGGGTCCTTGCTGAGAGTGAGTGCTCTACCAGAACGGAGCCTTGTGTTTGGATATTGGGAGGAGGGCAGGGATTCAAGGCGGCCCAGAGCCTACCCCCTGCAACCCCACATGCTCACACAAGACCACCCCCTTCTGCACTGAGACAGAGAGTCACGAGTCGACTAGGGTCACAAGGATTAGAAGGATTCAGCCAGGGCTAGGCCTCAGATTTCCTCTCCATGCTGCTGTTATCCAGTCCCCGCCTTTCTCACTCAAGTCAGAGCTGGGGAGGAATCAAGCCACCTGGAACCTTGCCGACTCAGTTCTTGTCTGAAGAGCTGAGGTATTCGATGCCTTGGTGGGTACGGAGGTTTGGATGGGTGACGGAGTCACTGTGTGCCAGTGCACATCACACACCGTGCACCACTCTGCAGAGGACTTTTTCCGAGTGCCTGACCACATCCTGCCATGTACCCCTGCCTTAGTTCCGGTTTTGTTGCTGTGAAGAGACGCCATGACCACGGCAACTCTTATAAAGAAAAACCTTTAATTGGGGCTGGATTATGGTTTCAGAGGCTTAGTCCATTGTCGTCATGGTGTGGAGCGTGACAGAGTCCAGGCAGACATGGTGCCGGAGAAGGAGCTGAGAGTTTGACATGCAGATCAGCAAGCAGCGTAAGGAGGCTGTGTGCCATACTGGGTGTCGCTTGAGCGTGGGAGACCTCCAAGCCCATCCCCCCAGGGACACACCTCCTCCAGCAAGGCCACACCTCCTCCAACAAGGCCACACCTCCTAACAGTGTCACTCCCTATGGGCCAAGTGTTCAAACACATGCGTCTATAGGGTCCATTGCTGGTCTAAGCACTCCCTCTATACTATCCCAATGATGTGGTAAAGAGTTCACTCCTTATGTCACAAGAAAGGCAACTGTGGCCCAGAGAAGCAAAGGCACTTGCCTAAGGTCACAGAGAAAGGGAGAGGCAGTCTGAGGCCAAGCCTTTGCTCCTCCTGTGCCCTGTACTCAAGGAAGATGACCTCAAACAGCTGGGGCAGGCTTCAAATATGAATCTCCTAAAGGGCCATGAAGAGGCTAGGAAGGTACTCAGGGGATAAGAGAGCTTGAGGCTTGTGTGAGGATATGAGTTCAAGTCCCCAGAGCCCACATAAAACACCAAGTATGACCAGACACAGTCCTACAACCCCAGCACTGTGTGGGCAGGAGATCACTGGGGCTTGCTGGTCACCAGCCTAGCTCTGGGTTCAGCGAGATACCCTTTCTCCAGGCGATAAGGCAGAGAGAGATAGAGCAAGGTATCTGATATCCCCCTCTGGCCTTTACACATACACACACACAAACACATGCGCATGTATGCCACAGACATATAATCAATCGATCGATTAAAACAGAAAAGACGGCTGGGGTGTCAGTGTGGCACTTGTCTGGCATTTGCAAAGCACTGGGTTGGATCCCCAGAACTGTACAGTGCATATCTATGGTCCCAGCACCTAGAAGACCAAGACAGGAGGGTCAGAAGTTCAAAGTCATCTTCAGCTACACAGTGAGTTCAAAGCCACCCTGAACTACTTAATATCTCAAAAGACAGGGGAGGAGGGAAAAGACAAATAATTGTATCTTTGAGGCAGCAGAGAGTAGACATCTGCAGGGAAATAGTATTTGCAGAACATGAACTGACAGCAGCTGAGAACACACGCACAAGCCCCACCATAATCTGAGGCTATTGGCAATTGATGGCATCTGGGGAAAGTGGGCCATCAAGGATGAAGAGAATTCTGACAAGGTGCCGTGCTCCAGTAGACTCTCCTCCACCCATGCAGATATAGGCCACACTGAACAGATTCCGTGGACATTTCAAAAAAACGGAGACTGAGAGAGAGCCCATGAAGTTATAAAGGAAAGAAAGAGGAATTGGAGAAGAAGGAATAGGGGCAGATTTGATCAAAATGTATTATATGCATGCATGAATATTAAAATGTTTTAAAGACTGTGCATCAGAGTGGTGTGGCTAAAGACAATCAGATCATCGCTGAATTGCCACAACCAGAGCTCTCAAAGCTCTGCCTTTTCAACTCTAACTATAATCGTGTATTTCCACACAGGAAATGCCAGCTTGTGAGAGTTTCACTGGCAGGGGACAGTCAGGGGATCTGTCCATGGGTCCCTTAAAGGAGGCAGGGAAACCCAGGGAAATAAAACACCATACAGATCCAGATCTAGGGAACACTGGGCAGGGTGAGGCTCCAGGAAGCAGGTCAGGCCAGCCTGTGGAAGCTGCCAGAGTCCTGCTTAGCCTTAGGCTAGGCTGGAAACCAGTCCTGTTCAACAAAAGCATTACACAACTGTCCCATTAATTGCATTAACCCAGAAGGTCAAGCTAACTCATTCCAGCCTCGATGGGGCTCTGGTTGGAGGGAGCAGGAGAGGGCAGGCGCCTGAGTTCCGGGGCCTTGTGTCCATGTTGATTTCATTAACTCTGAGATTCCTGTTTCCCCTGGGCATGGCCTCCCGGGTCCCCCCTCACCCCCCCCCCCCCCATTGCTGCCTGCTGTCTCCAGAGAAGCCAGGCAAAGAAAAGAAAGGCTCTAGGGTATAGTTTAGGGAAACAGGAGGACTGGTACAGAGCAGCCAGGTTAAGTAGTCTGGGGCTGAAGATGAGATACAAGGAGGAAGGCTCAGGCTCAAAGGCCCAGGCTAGCCTGAAGGAGAGAAAATAGCTTAGCAAGTTTGTGGGATGAGACAAGGTGACTAGTTCACACAGAGCACATAAAGAACACACAGGAGTCATTAGCCAAGGTGGAATGTTGTTGACTCTCAAAAGGGCACAGTAAAGGCCCTCGGCAGGACCAAATTGTACCAATGCATTAGGACTGGAAGACAAAAGGGAAAGCCCTAGAACTGACTAAACAAACAAAGAAACAAATCTGATGAGAGACTGGGAGACCACAGTGGCTCGGTTCAGTGTGGTTCCTGGGTCAACAACTTCGCCATCACCAGTGAACTTTTTAGGAATCCAGATTAGCAGAGCTGGGAGATGATTCAGTGGGTAAAGAGTCTAACATGCAAGTGTGAGGCCTAAGTTTGGATCCCCGAAACCCAAGCAAAAACTGAGTGTAGCAATGGCATGAATCTTTAACCACAGTGCTCCCAAGGTGGGTTAGGACAAGGAGATAGGAGAAGCCCTGGAAGCCTGTGAGTCAACTAGCCTGAAGACACAACAGTGAACAACATAAAGAGATCAGATCTGCTTGCTTGTTTTATTATAATTAGTGTGTGTGTGTGTGTGTGTGTGTGTGTGTGATACATTTGTGTAAAGCAGGCATATGTGTGCTGCTGCACATATGTGATAGTCAGAAGACAACTTTCAGGACTTTTTGATTCTTTCCTTCCACTGTGGGCCTTGGGGACTGAACTCAGGTACCAGGTTTGTGTGGCAAATGCCTCAACCTTCTAAGCCATCTTGCCAGCCTCACTCTGATCTTAAACAAAGGAGAAGCTGAGGGCTGAAACCCAAGACTATCTGTCCCCTAACCTCCACACACATGCCATGGGAAGCACAGGCTTGCATTCACACTCACAGATGCTCACGCACACACACAACATACGCACACACACATAAACGCACCCACACGCACCACATAAAAAAATGCAGATTAGCAGGGCAGGAGAGATAGTTCAGTCTGTAAAGTACATGCCGTGCAAGCATGAGAACATGAGTTTGAGTCTCAGTAGCCATACAGGGAAAACGGGGCAATCATAGTACATGCTTGCAATCCCAGTTCTGGGGAGACAGAGCCAGGTGGAGCCCTGGGGCTTACTGGCCAGCCCGCCTAGCCTAACAGGGAGAGGCTCTGGGCCAATGAGAGATCCTGTCTAGGAACACAAGGTGGGTGCTGCCTCCTGAGGGGTAATCCACAGTCGTCCTCTGGCCTCCACAGACGTGCATACATGGCACCCATACAAACATGTACACAGCACACACATGTGCACAGAGTACTAAGCCCCACTTTAGACCCCACTTCAGACCAACTATCAGGTTACCTGAAAATGTATTAAGAAACTTGGGTTTCACCCGACTCTCTCTGGAGTTCACCAAGACCTTAGAGGGCTCAGTGTACCTTACACTGGGTTCCGACAAGGCTCATGTCTGAGCTCTCAAACCCCAGCATTGCTTGGGTTGAGTGGGATAGGACCGTGCCCCTTCCCCTGCCAGTGACAAATAGACGAAGACAGTAGGAGAAAGCAGACCACACAGTTCCAGACACAGATAAGGGCTTCCTCAGCATTGCATGAATCCAGCGTACTCCCAGAAAACGCCACCAACAAGAATAATGGTCTCGTCAAGCCTGCACCATGTCCGACCTCGGTGGTGTGCAGAAAGCAGACTGTAAGGGAAAAAAGACAAAGAGCCTGCCAGGCAGCATTCATATTCCACAGGAGACAGCCGCAGCCCCGATGGAGGCAGGCTCCCGGCACTCTGCGACACGGGATGATTTAGGAAGTGGCTGGTGGTGGCAGCAGCAAGCAAAACATGCAGAGACCCTCCTGGGAACACAGAACTGCTGAGGCAGGAGACAGGACCTGTGGACCTGTGACCTCTCCTCACATTTGTCTGGCATGACTTGGATCCTTCTGTCCAGGGAAAGAGCTGATGAATTCCCTGATGAATGACAGGAGGAGGGTTTCCCTCGGGGAGCCCAAAGGCTGACCGGGAATGGCTTTACCCTCCTGGCAGGTGATTCTTTTGGGTGTCCCATTCCATTCCATCAGAACTGCTGGTAAAACAACAGGATGACTTTCTCCATGCGAGGCTCGGCTGAGCTCCTTGCCTGTAAGTTGTTTTTTTGTTTGTTTGTTTATTGTTTTTGTTTTTTTTTCTTTTCAGTTAACCCTTTCAACAAGTCGACAAGGTAGGTCTCACTACTATGGATATTAACTAGTTATTGAATGCTGATCAGCTTTTCTCAGTCTACAAATGGAGAAACTGAGACTAAGAAAAGTTAATTGGCTTTCCATAGGTCATTTAGCTAGATGGCAAGATTGAAGAGTCCAGACATCCTGTGAGCCTAGGTTGCTGCAGTCTGAGCTCTCCCACACCCCAGCCTTTGCTGCTTAAACTGTGGTTGTTGAAACACTGTAATCAGTACCTTTTTTTTTTCCAAACAGGGTTTCTCTGTGTAGCCTTGGCTGTCCTGGAATCAATTTATAGACCAGGCTGGCCTCGAACTCACAGAGATCCGCCTGCCTCTGCCTCCCAGCGTGCTGAGATTTCAGGCATGCACCTCTGCACCTGGCTCATTTGAAGCTTTTGATACAAGAATGTAAGGCTTCACCCAGACTCACTAAGCCAGGTGTGTGTGTGTGTGTGTGTGTGTGTGTGTGTGTGTGCTCAAGTGTGTGCGTGTGTGTGTATGTGTGTTTGTGTGTGTGCGCGCGCGCATGTGTTGCTTGGGGTGAAACCCAAGGCTCCAATCATGCTTTTTCACTGAGCTCCACTCCCAGAGGTCCACAGCAGGTGCTCTCTCTCTTATTTTTTGAGACAGGGTCTCTCACTGATTGCGCTAGCCTGGCTAGCCAATAAGCTCTAGGAATCTCCTACCCTCAGCTCCTCAACCTCCAGCATACGAGGTACAGCCATGTACTGCTGCCCACGGCTTTCATATGCGTGCTGGGACTGCAAACCTAAGTCCACACGTTTATGTGATTGGCACTTCATAGACTGAGCCCAGCTCAGCAGTTTTCAATTCCTTCAATTCCTCCTTCTTCCCCCTCCCTCCTCCGCCTTCTTAGCAGTGGCACCTGACAGTTTCTGTCCTGTGTTTAATATGTTTGAATGATACCCATGGGCTCGTATGTCTGAACACTGTCTCTGGCTGGCAGTGATGTTTTGAGACGCAACGAAAGCTCTAGGAGATGGAGCCTTGCTGGAGGAAGTGCTCACTGAGGCGTGGCTCTGCAGGTGGTGTAGCCTGGCCCCACTTCCGGTCTGCTCTAAGCTTTCTAAGATCAGGTTCGATGTGGCCAGCTCCTTCATTCTTGGGGTTCAGCGCCTTTTCAGCCTTGCTGGATTGTATCCCTTAAACCGTGAGCCCAGAGAAACCCTGGTCGCAGCAACAAGTAACTAAAACGTTTCTTTAACTAAAATCGCCTGAGTCTGGACGCATGCCTTGCCCAATCCCCCGGAAACCTCAGTGGAAGGGATTCCCCAAGGCCCTGCTGCGTTTTCTAATGCTGTGAAGTGTGTAGCTCTGGGATAGGATGCAAGGTCTGGCTGTGGGGGAGCAAGTCAGCTTAGAAAGGAGCAAAAGATTAGTCCAGGAGGTGTGCCCACAACATGGGTAAAAGCTGCAGAGCTCACCTCCAGAGGCAGCCCCCCACCCCGCCCCTGCCACGGGCCACCCAGGCTTCAGGCCGCCATCCGCCACTGCCCCAGTTCTCCAGCAGACATGGGAAGGGGAAGTGAGGAGCGCTGGGTCACGTGGAAAGGAGCTGCTGAGCGCAGGCCCACAGCCCACACCCAAGTCCACAGGGAAGTGTTTTCATCACCTCAGTCAATTTGATGACTGCTTTGTTTTCGAGGGTAGAGATTGTGTTTCGCTGGCTAAGGTGCATCACCAGGAGGCATTCTGAAGCAATTCGTCAACTTTTCAACCTAGGAGTGATGCCTGTGGTCAGACCTGTCTGTTCTCACAGACAAGCCTTTCCCTCTAAGGCACACGTGGCTGACAATGTTTATTCCTGCGTGTCTGACCCACTCCCGAGTGTACGGGTTCCCTCAGACAGACAAATATTTTAAAGAACAAGGGGTGGTAAGGGTGGGGGAAACCCAACAGCTAAGTTTTGTGTGTTACTCGTGAGGGGGTAAATGGGTGAACTGATATAGACCCAACCAAGAACGATCTGACAGTGTCTGATGAAATGGTGCTTTCTTTTTCTTTTTGAGACATGGTCTCACACTGTAGCATAAGCCGATCAGGACCTGGCAAGCCTCCTGTCTGTCTCCCAAGTGCTGGACTTACAGGAGGAAGCCACCATGGTTGACAGGACATTGCATTTTAATCGTATTCCCTGTAAGCCTGAAATTCCACCTCTTGGCACAAGCTTACGAAAAGCTCACTGTGCAAAAACAAACATGGTCAAGTGTTGTCCCTACAGGGTATTAGTAACTGTGCAAAGCTGGAAATGACTGGGGTGGCCAATAGGAAAACGGCAGAGCAACACCTGTGACAATCAGAGTGAATTAAAGCTGTGCGTGTGCCTGAAGGTGAAGCTTGTATTCAGCAAGCATGAAGGCTGCGCTCAGGCCCCAACAGCCCTGTGCGTCCTTAAGACAGACTTCCAGATACACTGCTGAGGACCAGCAAGATTGCTCAGCAGGGAAGAAAGGCACTTGCCTCGCAAGCTTCATGACCTGAGTTCAGTGGCCAGAACCCACGTGGTGGAAGGAGAAAGACGACTCTGTAAAGTTGTCCTCTGCCATCTACAGCACACTGTGGTTTGCACATGTGATATGCAGGTGTGATTGTCCAACACACACACACACACACACACACACACACACACACTTAATAAATAAATGTAGAAAAACTTTTAATGTACTGTTAAAAGCCTGGCCTGATGGCTATTACTTGGTCCATGGTAGAGTGCTTGCCTAGCATGCACAAGACCCTAGTCCCCACTACTGCATACATACATACATACATAGACACACATATATATATTTAGATCAGGTTGGTTTCAAATTCACTATATATTTGAGGATGTCTGCTACCATACTGGTTTTGTTTGCTTGTATTTTGTGCTTGTTTATTTTAGTTTATTTGATGCTAAGGAGCAAACCTAGGGATTCATTCTTGCTAGGCAAACACTCAACCAACTGATCTATACCCCCAGCCTCTGATTTCATAAATTTCCAAATAGAAAAATTAATTCTGGGTATTTTCCATAGGCGTATATCCATGATGTTTAAAAGTAAAAGCATAAGAACATATACTATATCCTTGATTATCCCTGAGATGGACAAGCAGGAATAGGATGGGTCTAAAGGACAAAAGTGATGTCCTTTCCCATAAGCCCATCTGATACATCCCCTGGGCTCTTGGTTCACTTGTATCCTGAACGTGTGACCCCTCACTCTGCCTCAGCCACTAGTACGGCAGCTGATGTCCCGAAAGCCTGGCGTTCCCCTGGAGTTGACCCATTACAGGCCACATCTTGTATTCTTGCTCTCCCTGTCATTTCTGGTCTTGAACTCAGTACGCAACAGCCACATGGGATCTGGTTTCCTGCAGAGCTGTCTGAAGTTCCAGGTGTAAAAAGCAGATTCTCAGCCAGAAGAACTCCAAGCCCAGAGGACATCCCACACTTGGGCAGCAACCAAGCTGGTAGGTAAAGGTCAAGGGTGCTGCTTCATGTCCTCCAGTGGGTAGGACTTCCACTCTAGCCCCGGATGTCAGGAGCGCCAAGGCTGAGACACCCCAGTGTGATGGTAAAGGACAAACCCACTGAAAACAGACTGGCTGTGTGATGGAAGGGCGATCTTTCACTCCCTGCCTTCCTGTTTTCCTCCTCTGTTGGTGACCTCCTCATTGTATCTGTTTCTTGTGGCCATCGTGAGAATTTAGTGCGTTAATCGTCTACGTAAAGCTTGGTGCCAGTGGCTGGTGCGTAGGGAATGTTGTGCCAACGTCGCAGAAATGCTATGGCAGTGGTAGGAGCTGCCTCGGAGAATAAGGATAGGAAACGCTCTAATTCCTTTTTCGAGATGGGGGTCTTACGGATTTGTTGTTGGGTACTGTCTAGCATGCTAGGAGACACTGGCTGAGCTGTGTCCCCCGCCAGGACCGACACACATCTTTAACTGAGCCTTTCACACGCCTCAGAGCTTTGGTTATGGAGGGCTAGATATCTTCAAGACACATTCCCAGCGCACTCTAGCCTGGCAGAAACACCGTCACTGAGCCCCATTGTGTCTAAGTGCACTCTGCTTCCCATCTGGGTGCCTCTGAGCTCAGGACGCATCTGACCATCAGTGCTGGCATCTGACTATGTATGATTAATCCTGGAGGTAGGTGCCAGTGGGAAGAAAGTGTGGCAGGGAGGATCTCAGTGTGTGTGTGTGTGTGTGTGTGTGTGTATGCTTTTTTTGGTTTGGGGTTTGGAAATAAAGTTTTACCATGTAGCCCAGGCTGGCCTTGAACTCATAACTCTCTTGCCTCATCTTCTCAAGTGCAACAATTATAGGTATATGCCACTGCGCCCAGCTGGGAAAATCCTTTTTTGAGAAATAGGAGAGAGACAGAGACAGAAAGTGAAGAAATCGCTTTGTTGATAGCTTAGGGAAAACGTTATGTAGAAAGCGTGATGCTGACTGAAAAGTGATTTGGGTGTTAAGGTTCAGACATGAAAGGTCTCCCTGAAAGGCTCGTGATGGTCTTGGTCTCCCTTCGGGGGTGGTGACTGGCTCACAGAAGTGCTGACTAGTCAGTGGGCTCCCTGCTGATGACGCTGTAGTCCAGTGGCCCTTCTGAGAAGTGGTGGAGGTGAGGGGTGGGAGAGGAGCCAGCGGTGGCCAGCATGCATCCGGTGTGTCTTGCCCTGCCCCCCTCTTCTTGCTGCTCATTGATCCCCTGGCTGCCCTGGCAAGAAGCTACTTCAGGGAGGCAGGATTTACTTTTGGCTCATGGGTTTGAACAGGGTACGGTCCGGCCATCAGATGAAGGAGCTTACTTCCAAGCCTAATAACCTGAGGGCCGTCTCCAGGACCCCTGTGGTAGAGGAGAGACCTGACCCTGGAAGCAGTGGGAGGCTGACTGTAAAACCTAGAGCCCAGCCCTGGCGACCTATTTTGTCCAGTGAGTCTCCACCCCCTGAGAGCTGTGCAACCTTCCAAAGGTTCCGCCAACTGTCAATCAAATACTGAAACGCACAGCCGATTGCAGGTGTCGTATGTCTGAACTGCAGTAACTGCCATAAAGGAAGCCGCCTCATTCTCCCAAGCCCTCCTGACAATGCTTAACCTCAACTCGGGGCCAGAAACAATGGAGCTACGTGACCACAACCACCGAGAGCTCCGACGCCGGGGCTGGAACTGAACCTTTTCTGTTGAAGCTGATTTCCTCGGGTGTTTTTTTGTCACCGCTGAGGTTAGCTAACATCTCTGCGTTGCTCCCCTTCTGAAATGAAGTCATTTCAGTTGCATTTTCCCCATTATGTAGTTTATACTTACTGCACTTGGCATACCCTAAAACAGTGATGTCTAACCCTGTCTACAAGAGCCCTTTCTTAAGTATGTGGTGAAAGTCCTACACAGTGAGACGTTCTCAAGCTTTAGTTGGCAGTCCGTCTTCTTTAGTTAATGGCACATGGCATAACTGTGCCGTTGAAAGTCAGCGGGCTCGTAGTCGACAAGCCACGTGTCGAAACCAATCATATTCCCTGTCATTCACTGAGTCCTCATGGTGATCTAATCAGTCACCAGATATTAGCTCACTTAGTCCTCTCAACATCGGCGCTATTTACATATTATAGTGTATTATGATTATTCAGACTTTGTTATGAAAATAGGAGAGGTAAGATAATTGGCCCAAAGGCAACAGCTGATAAGCAGAACTGAGCCTCAGAGCCAATTGATGTGGATTCCCTAGCTATGGTGTTTAACCTTTTTATACGCTTTTATAGCCATTCCCAAAGTCCTTATCCTTTTCTCAGCAGGAAAGGAGGGCAACCAGGACATGCAGATAATGACAGAAGGCAGCCGAGACGGAGGTCAGCAGCGTGTGGGCTCTCCTCACCACTGCCTTCTCGTTTCTCGGGACCACTGGACTTTTCCCACCACCATTTGCCTAGCCGACCCAGTGGAGGCAGGCGACCAGAGCTTTAATCAACACTGAGCATCCATCACCTGAGAGGCTGCAGGCAGCCTCCCGACTTCCCTGAGGAAATCCAGTTCATGTGCCCTGACATCCGAGAGGGGCTTAAAAGGATGGAGCTATTTTATAAGTTTTGGGGGAGGGGGAAGGGTTCCCAGGCTGAAACACACTTTTGGAATTAGCCCCTTATCCCCTTCATGGTAGAGCTCTGTCTGCAGAGTCCACAAAATGGTAGAGCACGCAGTAGTTCTTAACCAAACACCCAAGGTAAACGTGGGCCATGGAGTATCAATGTGCAAATAATAAAATGCCCAATTAAATTAGGAAGCCCGGCAGATGGATGCTATTAGTGTCATCAGGACTTTAATCCAACCTACTGCCGCTTCTGTGGCAGCGGGGGCTCCTCGGGCCCTTCTGCCCTGTGGCTTATGGGATAAAGCAGATTGGCTGTGGGGGAGGGGAGACATTACTAGGCAATCAGGAGACCCTGTGTTCAAAACATAAAGCTTTGTATGACCTCGAGAAAGCCATTCGACTGTCTATGCCTCATCATCCCTTCCTGTAAAATGTGCACCCCAGTTCCTAAAACTTATACGGGAGCCCTAGCTTCCATCCTGTCCGAGCCTCAGGCCATCTGGGCTTTTATTACTGTCATCTTTAGGGGCCTTTGAGCACATTCCTGGGCCCTACCCTCCTAATGAGAAACACTGCTCCAGCTGTCGGTGGCGACTTGTTCCTGGGACAAGGTAACACCTCAGAGTGGGGCTGGCCTGCTGCCCTTTGGAGTCTGGAGCTCCCTTCCTCTCCCGCCCTTCCCCTGCATCAGGACTGAAAGAATGTACCATTCTTTGTTCCCCTCTGCTTTGCTGCTCACCCACTGACCCACCAAGAGAATACCAGAATCTAGAGAATCTTGGCTATTTCCTGCCCGGCTCCCCAGTCAGTTCAGGGAGGGTTGGCACCTCCAACCATTCATCACACCCGACACACAGAAAGAAACGTGCATTTTCTCAAAGCCTCTCAGCAGCTCACTGGGCCGGGCTGGAAGTCCTGAGGGTCTGACTCCAGTCCAACAACAGGAGCGAGGGCGTCAGAAGTCTGGTGGTGTAGACTCAAAACACCTCCGTAAAAGCCAGCATTGCCGCTGCTCATCGCGCCTCCTCGGCTTCTCCGCTTTAAGATGCAGATGATGCAGATGATAATCATTACCTAAAACCATTGTGTGCAGTGAACGGTACAAGATGCACAAACCTCACACAGTTTGGAGCTTAAGCCAGTAAGGACCCAAGTGGGGCCTGGATGGAGATGGAGGGAGTTTTACTGGCCTGCTCTAAAGAGGAACCTGTGCAAGAGAGGAATCAAAGCCACCTGGGTCTCACAAGCTACCCTTCCCTGGGTGTGGTGGCTTACGCCTATAATCTCAGGGAGCTAAGGCAGAAGGATTGCCATTCCAGACCAGCCTGAGCTACAACTGCATGAGTGGCATCAGGTAAACAGTGAGGTTTCCTTTATTGGTCCTTTCAGTTGTCTAAAGTAAAAGACGGGAGAGGTGCATTGGTACCTTCCCATTAACCCAGCACTTGGGAGGCAGAGGCAGAAAGAGCAGTTCTTCAAGGCCGGCCTCGGCTGCATAACAAACTGGACTCCGTGAGACCCTGTCTCAAAACCCCAACAAGAACGTAAATACCTCAGGAAAGCTAGCGGTTTTGTTCAGGGTCTTTGTTCTTGTTTGTTTTTGTTTTTGTTTTTGTTTTTCAGACAGGGTTTCTCTATGTAACAGTTCTGGCTGTCCTGGACTCACTCTGTAGACCAGGCTGACCTGGAACTCAGAAATCCACCTGCCTCTGCCTCCCTGAGTGCTGGGGTTACAGGTGTGGGCCGCCAAGCCCAACTAAGTTGTTGTTTTAATTATCTTGGGATTACTAAAGATCAGAAAGGCTGAAAGTGGATGAAATCAAGGGGCAAAGTTAGAGGACGCCCTTTAGCAGCAGCCCAGCCGCTCTGCTGGGACAGCTGGCTCCTGACCCAGGGAGCAGTCGGCTGTGGCCATAAGTATGTCATGTATGTATGTCACACATGCTCAGAGGGGATGTGAACACAGACAGCTTGACTCGGAAAGGGTTGGGAGTGTGTCCAGGTGGCATTTATAGAAACCATCTAACAGCCTGTGCCAGGAGAGCTGGAGACAGGGATGGGAGGTGGATAAGGGTGGAACAGAGGCCAGGGTCCAAGGAGCTGACATTCAGCCATCTCTGAGTCTTCAGGCTGTGCCACCTAAGATGCTGTTTTCCTTCTTTGGGCTTCTTTAACTGTTCTTTTGTTTCATGGGTATGGGTGTTCTGTCTGCCACGTGCCTGTGCACCATGGGCCTGGTGTCTGCAGAGGCCAGAAGAGGGGCTTGGAGCTCCTAGAGCTGAAGTCATAGATGGCTGTGAGCTGCTGTGCAGGTGCTGGGAATCAAACCTGGGTTCTCCAGAAGAGCAGCCAGTGCTCCTAACTGGAGGCCATCTCCTAAGCTTGCTTCTTTCTCCATCTGTGGGCTGAAGATGTTACGATGGAACATGGAAGGTGATGTGAAGATTAAATGGAGCCCACACGTGGCCTTGGGTTCAGTGTCTAAAAGATGGCTGATGAGCAGCCACGGTTTCTTTCCTCTCATTTGCCCATTTCTCTACTGTCTGCTCTGCTAAGTTTAGTGTAGCACTAAACTGTATATAATGTCATTGTGTAGGAGGTCATGTGGAGAACAATGGCCCAGAATAAAAGCAAAATGGACCCATAATCAGGCCATGACTATCTGAAGCCTGCCGGACCCTATGATTTGTGAAGTCTTATGCAAACATTTAGAGCCTCACTCGCAATGACCCGAGTGCTCTATCCAAAGCAACAGCCTCAAGAAAGGCAATTATTCTGTAAAGTGTACAACCTGGCAGGATAGTGAGATGCCTGCCCAAATGGCCTGCTCCATCAGATCACATAACTTGCTTCTCAGCCTTTGTAAGAACAAACCCCACTCCCTCTCAGCTGTGGGGTCCCTCTGGGAACTTGCCCTCTGCTTCCCTACAGTGTGTTTCAATAAATAAGCTCTCTTGTGCCCTTGGAAAGGGTTTATTCAGCTTACACTTCCTCAGCACTGCTCATCATTGAAGGATAAATTCCTTTCACTACAGTTTTACTACAGACTTTTTTTTCACTTGTCCCTTTTTTTGGCCTTCAGCTGCCCAGCTCCCACCCTATCAGAGAGCTGTTTACATACTATTTTGGTGACCTGTACATGGACCCTCTCCTCACCTTTCTTGTCCTCTCTTCATTCTGGTGCTTGTGGTCCCCTGAGTGACCCGTGTGTCACTGATGGTCTCTAGCTTGGGCTGCTCTCCAATGAGACCCAAAGGCCACTGGCTGCGACTCCAGGTCGCTATCACCCAATCAAAGCACAGGTGCCGGCGATTTCCTTGGGTCCACTGTGGAAACCCTTGTCTTCCGTTTGCAGCTGAACATCTTAGCCAGGGCAATTCCTTGAAGGTGGTGGGAGGGGACATCCTGGCCCACACATCACTACCTGGAGCTGGACTCCTCATTCTGGGGATCCTCTCTCAAGTCAAGGTACAAGCAACGGCAGAGCTCATCCAGAGTGAAACTGTGAGATCTCTTCCTCCTCTTGGAGGAAGTGTGGTCAGCGTCGGCACCCGCCTGGCTACACTTCCCTCTTCGGTAGGTGAAGCTGTGGCACATCTACACTGGGCATTTGCATGCCCGCTGCTCCCCTTCTCAGCCAGTCTTCTTAGCGAGAGAGACGTAAAGGTCACTAGGCTCACTCTTCTCCAGGACAGGCATCTCCCCATCCCTCTCCTCACTGCTGTGCACCGAGTTCAGCCTTGTGAGTTCCCTTTTGAGGTCCAGTCTGGCCAGAGGCATTGATGGATGAGGCAATGAGGGAGGGACTGGGACTCCGTGAATACCTGTGTCCTAGAAGGACTGAAAGAGGCTGTTATTAAACTCGTTAACAATGATAAGTTATGAGAGACAGCCCGAGGGCTTTCTGAAAACCTGCTCTCTTTCCGTCCATCCTTATTAAGTCCATGCATAATTTCCTAGTCTGGACCCTGAGAGTAGACAAAGCCAGGCTATGCTGGCTGTGCATTCTCTAAGCCCGTCTCTCTCCAGATATCAGACAAAGACTTCAAAGATGAGAGCAGGGATCCCCAAACTCCTTCTCTCACTCTATTAAATGTGGCTTTCAGGGTCTTTAATTACCAAGATGAGAAGACAAAAGGGACATCCATCCGTCAGGCGCGTCAGGCGCAATCCATGGCCCTAACGGTTGCCCAGCTTGCCTATCTTGGTAAGTGCTAGAGCGCCATCTAGAGTCTTCTTTTCTCATCTAAGAGAGCGGCCTCGGGATGAAAGGTCCTGTCTGGAGTAGCCAGACAGGACATTTAAGTCAGGAGTACACAAAGCCACAGGAGCCTCCATGAGGATCAGGTCCAGACTGAAGAATGAAGAGCCACGAGAAGTAGGATTATCCATCACTGCCTCTTGGGAGCGGACTGTCCACTATACAAGGATCTCCTTTTCAAGCCTGAAAATAGACAATTGCTGTGAACTTTGTTCCTGGACCATGAGGAACCTAATGAGCAGAGCACTGCCTGTGCCTAATCACTGAGGGCGTGCTGGGGTCATGCAGGTTCACATCTTTCCTGTCTTTACGCATGAGCCTTGGGTGGCCCTAGATGGATTAGGGACCCACAAATATGTTCCTTATCAACAGGATAATTTTTTCCCCCAGACCATCCAGGCCTTGAGCCTCCTTACTGGCACTGATGGCAAGCCCCCTCAGCCTAGTTTGTTTTGTTTTTATTGTTTTGTTTGTTTGTTTGTTTGTTTGAGACAGGGTTTCTCTGTGTAGCCTTGGCTGTCCTGGACTCACTTGTAAAACAGGCTGGCCTCGAACTCACAGAGATCCGCCTGCCTCTGCCTCCCAGAGTGCTGGGATTACAGGTGCTCGACACTGCGCCCCGTTTAAATGACCGTGAGATTTGGGCCCTACCAGACGCTATCTGGTTTCTTACCAAGGTGATATCTATTACACACTCCAAGGCCCATCAAAAAGACGGCTCCAGTGTCTCTCAGGAGAAACATGGAGAATAAGCTCCGCAACTCCTAGCTGCTCTTGGCTGCCTTAGTTCCAGGCCCCAGCGTTCCATGTCTACAGTCTCTCAGGACACTTAACAGACTTCAGATAGGAGCATTTGGGCTGAAGAGATGTCTCAGTGCTCAAGAACATTCGTCCAGAGGATCCGGGTTTGGTTCCCAGTGCCCATTTGGTAGCTCACAAGCATCTGTAGCTCCAGCTCCAGGGATATTTCGCCATCTTCTGGCCTCTGTAGGCACTGCATGCACACACACTTTCATAGTAGGAAAATACTGTCTGTACTTGTGTATCAGGGCACCACGGCACCTCTAGAGGGCTGGACATCACAAAGTCCTGGCTCATCTGGCTCGTCATAATAGAGGATCCTAAACATTTTTCATCCAACCACACTTCTAGGGGCCAAAGCCCTTCAAACTCTAATTTCTGGTTTCTTCAGGGCTTTGACGAGGAAGAGATATTAAACTTTGTCAAAAATCTTTCCTTCCACTATTTGATATGATTGTGTAATTTTTGTCTTCAGGTCTGTTTGAGTGTACTGATTTGTGTTACGCTGAACCAACTTTGCATCGCTGGCTTGAAACTAAGCTGATCAGGGCACATGTTTCTCTCTTTGTTCTTGAATCTAGAGGTTGCAGGTGTTTTGTTGGAAAAAAAAATAATTGGATCTCTAGTCTTCAGGGAATTGGTCTGTGTTTTTCATTTTTGTTCTTGCCTGTTCGTGGTGTTGGGATAGTGTTGGCTCATAGAATGGGTTTGGTACTGTTCCTTCCCGGGCTATTTTGTGGAGTGGTTTGTGGGGTATCGCTGTCAGATCATCTCGCTGCTATTTAAAATGCCAGTGAGGTGCCTCTCTACCCACCTGTGAACTCAGAACAAATGGTCAGTGTGCTAAATACCACCCAACTGCCTCAACTCTTACAAAGAGAGTTCCCATCCCTCTTAACTGAGTGACACACACACACACACACACACCCCTTTCTGGGAGCTCACAAACCGCCTCTTTGCAATATGTTTCAACAAAAAAATTCTGCCTTCTCGTTCCCTTGGTAAATGCTTTTTGCTCACACGTGTCACCGTTTCATACAGCAGGGAAAGTGGTCGACCACGCAGCAGGGCCTTCAAGGGTAACGTCGGTGCCCTTATTCTGAGGCCCATCCTGAGCCTGCTGTGCCAGAAACATAGGTGAACTCGTCTGTGTCTTCCCACAAGGTCAGAATTTACTGCGTAACCACAAATTCACAAGGCTTATCAGTTTGGACGGCTTCCATTTTTCATACAGCCCCTCCTATCCTGGTAACACAGCTGAGACAAATGACGACTGTTTTATTCCAATTCTTCAAAAGACGTATTTATGAGATGAGTGCCAGGAGCCAAGACGTTGGGTTCCAAGTGTAAGCCTGCGCCCGGGCCCCCCTTCCCAGTGCCCTCAACCCAGTGGGGTACCGTGCGTCTCTACGAACCTGAAAAGTCAAAAGCATAAGCATAAGGGTCTTACTTAAACGGGACTAACTGCTTCAGTACAAGGACCCCAGACACCAAACACACATCAAAGATCCTGCCTTGATTTGTTGGACCTACGTAAGATCAGCAAACGCTTATCCTAATTTCAAACCCACTCCCAAGAACTCACTTTTAGGAGCTGAGGAGGTGTTTGGGCACCTCATGATGTTTTCAAAACAGACAAGGACAGAAAAGAAAGACTTACCCAGGAGGAAAAATTGGAACAAATTTATTTCTCTTCTATTAAGTTTGGTAAGGATGGCTCTATACGTGCATAAATAAATCGTCTACTAATCACTGGGGAAAAGATGTATTTACTTTTACTTTAGGTGCATGAGTATGTATATGTATATATACATATATATATGTATATATATATGTATATATATGTATGTGTATATGTATGTGTGCTACATGTGTGCCTGGTGCCTGCAGAGGCCAGAAGAGGACATCAGATCTCCCGGAATCTGAGTTACAGATGGTTGTGAGCTGGTATGTGGGTGCTGGGAACTGAGCCCAGGTCCTCAGCAAATGCTCCAAACCACTAAGCCATCTCTCCAGTTTTTTTTTTTTTCATTCCAATCTTAATTGCTGCTATTAACGCATACCACACAGCACACAGTAACTATATCTGTATGCATGACATACAATGAGTACAGTTAAGAGGGTGCAGCAGAGTTCAGGAGGTTTCAGACGTGAGCTGATAGAGTCTCCGTTTTGATAAGATCACAAGGAAGACCAGGCCAGGATGGATCCAGGGTCTGAGAGCAGGAAATGGAGCTAGGAGTCAGATCCAGATGGGAACAGATGCAACTATCAGGCCGTCGAGGAGGCCACATCACCAGCAGGGAAATCAGAGCTCCAAGGATGGCTGTGGGCAGGGGCAGGTAGAGTCCTGGACACACACAACAGTTATGTTGGTTGGTGTGGTACCATGCCACAGAGTGTCAGGCTTTCATCACTCTATGGGGCCCGAGTGAGGGAGTTCTTACTCTTTGGCCAGGCCTGGCTTCCCTGATATGAGCTTAATATACCCATATGGCCCTATAGTTTCAGCTCACCCCAAAACATTTCTAGATGGCTCCCTTGCTTTTCCCAGGAATAAGTCTATGTGTTCCATGGATAGTGCCTGACAGACGGTGCAGTTTCTGGGCTCACCCCAAGGCTGCAATCAATCATTCTTCCCCCTCAAGATGGAGGCAAAGGCTGCTTGTAAAATGAAGTCTCCTGGGGCAAGCACAGTAACCGGATCTCAACAGCCTGGAGGAGCTGCCTCTGTAGGAGCAGCCCTTCAGTCTCATGAGGACAAGGTTAGAGAACACTGTCTGTGAACTAGAATGGAGGCCTTCGTCAGAATCTGATGTTGTCCTTTTGTGCCTCCACCCCGCCCTAGCACCTCTCAGTTGAGGCCAACACCCCCATATACACACATCATAGCACATGTAAGCACAAACCAGTCAACAGGGGACCCAGGGGACAGTCTCACATCTTTGCTTGTCGTGCCTCTCTCTCCTTCCTTTCCCTCCCCGCTTCCTCGTCTGGGCTCCAAATGCCTTCGTAACTGAGTTCAGTAGATCCTGCCTTAGTCTTACCTCCTTACCAGCTCCCAGCCCTGCAAGGCGGTTGGGCTCAGCTTCAACCTCTGGTCTTGTCCCCCTTTTCTTCCTGACTCTGGAACTTTTCCACCCCATACATATAGGAGGTGATGATTCAAACACTGCCTGTACCAGTCACACCAATAGTAACATACATTTTAAAGTTTATTTTGAAACAATCATAGCCTCACAAAAAGTAGGAGGATATGGGGAGGTGTGGGGGTTGCGCCAGCGTGGGGGAGGGGTTGGAGAACAGAGCGGGAGAAAGGACAGAACAGAGCACCCAGCAGGGTGCCCCACAGGAGGGAAGGGACACCTCTGTGTCTGTTCATGAATTGCCTCCAGCACCACCCCAGCCCTAGTGACCCTACCTTCCCCTAGCCATCCCCTCAGAATACTCACCCCAATTAGGAAACCAAGAAGTGTGGGAGTAAATAAATCCTGTCTCTGGGAGTCATTTAACTTTGAATTATTCGGCCTTCAAGGATAACAACAATGAGGACAAAACTACCTCTTTTGGCTAAACTCTAACTCTTCTTAATGTGTAAAACCAGGTCAGTACATGAACTGGGTTTCTGAAATTGCTGACAGGCTTTTTAGAAAGCCACGAACTTGCAAGTAATGGGTACGGGAGGTTTCAACTGCGGTGATATGAAAGAGTCACCTGGCTCCTTTTTAAAGAGGCATTATGGGCCTGGCCACCTGCCGAGCTCCCCAGGCCCTGCGCATTAATTAATAAAGGTGTGGTGAGGGGCTGGAAGTCTTCCCAGGAGGAGAGGGAGAGCCCCTCAAAGACAAACTGTTCCCGTGGTTGTAACCAAAGCTGCCATTCTAGCTAGACTGCCCCTGGTGGCTGGTTTAATACACTGTATGGAATACACTCTGAATTAAGTGGCTTGTAAAGCCTCGCAGTAGCCTGCAAGTTGTACATTAACTGTGATTTTTGCCTTTGTCAAGACTCTGTGAATATATTCTTTCTTTTTCCTCTTTTTTTTTTTTCCAAGACAAGGTCTCACGATGATATGAACCAAGTCAGCCTCAGACCCACAGACCTCTACCTTGGCCTCCTGTGCTGGGGTTAAAGGCACGCACGACTACACATAGCCTAAGAGATGAATTTTCATTTTGTGTGTATGTGCGTGTGCCTGAGTACTTGGATGTACCACCGGTGTGCAGATTTGCACCAAGGCCAGAAGAGGACATTGAATCCCTTGGAGCTGGAGTTACAGGGGCAAGTGAGCCAACGTAGGTGCTGGGAATCGAACTTAGGTCCTCAGAAAGAACAGTGTGTGTTCTTAACCACGAAGCCACGTCTTCAGCCACTTATTTCCTTCTTTTCGTGAGAGACAAGACAACGAACAAATGCCCGGTGTCTCTTTAACCCCGGGGCTCTCTCCCTTGCGCATGGGTGCTTGGCTGTCTGTCCTGAGCGGCTTTTCAATGGAAAGCCAGCGCTCTCGGCACTGCTGAGCAGAGTTTAGCAACATGGCAAACACCGTTCTCAGATCTCTGAAGCGTGTTTAGATGGAAACAGTACTGGAGTCATTCAGTGTGGCCCCAGAAAGCAAAACTGGAACAGGTAAACCAGCTTCAGGTCCAAATGAAAGCTAACGTCTTCATAAACTGCCGACCGCCAGAAGAGGGACCACCTGGAGGTGATGAGCGCCTCGTTCACAGAGCCAATGTTTGTCAGAGTTGCCGGTGTGTACTCACCCCAGTCTCCCCTCGTCAACTGTAACAGAAACCTGTGTAATGCTGCTGTCGTTGTTGCTCTTAGGGCAAAAGCCAAGCTTCTGACAACAGGCGAGGCTCTGCCATCATCCCCTAATATGTCAATTAAAGGATTCAGAAAAACGGAGACACACAGACACACAGCGGGTGTGTGTGTGTGTGTGTGTGTGTGTGTGTGTGTGTGTTTTAATTCAGTGTACCTCATTGGTCAGAGGAACAGATGGAGGTACAGTGACCCCAGGTCCACCTTCGGGGGACTGACACGAGCACTGATTTTAAACAGAGGAAGAACTAGGGCAGGAAGAAAGGGGTTTTGCACAACCAGTCCTGGGCTAGGTGTGCTATTGATCATTGTTTCAGCTTTGGGCCTTCAAGGGGTCTGCAGAGATCCTCCTTGAAGAGCGGGGTATGGTGGCGCACGCCTGTAATCTCAACACTCAGGGAGGCAGAGGCAGGTGGATCTCTCTGAGTTTGAGTCCAGCCTGGTCTACAAAGCAAGTTATTATGGGTTCCAGGAAGAGCAGAAGTCTCAGGTGACAGCAGTTATCCATGGGGGTGAAGCAACATGCTGGAGCAGACATAATCATCTTCACAGAGATGCATTGACCCTTTAATCAACAAGGGTCTCTCCCACACACTCTCTCTCTCTGTTTTTGTTTGTTTGTTTGTTTGTTTGTTTTTTAGTTTGAGACAGGGTTTCTCTGTGTAGCCTTGGCTGTCCTGGACTCATTTTGCTGGCCTCAAACTCACAGCAATCCACCCACCTCTGCCTCCCTGAAGGCTGGGATTACATGTGCATACCACCACCACCCATCTTGGGAGTGAAAGAATCAGACTAACCTTGTTACCTATGTTTCTCTTAATTGCCTTATAACTCATATTTTCAGGTTTTAGGCCCATGTTAATTAAAGCCTCTTAGTGCTTCTCCAGAGAACAAGGAATGTAGAAGTTCCTGACATTGGCCATCTGCGAGGGCAGAGATAAGGAAGAGAACAAGCAGAGATCTCTACTAGGTGGAGAGAAAATCACCGGCCGGCGCCTGTGAGATAAACTTTGTTTGGAAACTGGGTCAAATGGCCCCAATCCTTCTCCTGAATAGCTCCTGACCTTTGATCCAAAGCCTGTAGCCACCACTCCTCAGAACAGACACAGGATGAGTTAATCACTCACCCACCTATAACTGCAGCTGTATCCCATTAGACAGGAAATTCCAAACTGACCTGAAGATCAGATATACCCCAGATATTTATGACAGGGCTGACAGGACCTAAGGGTGCCCAGAACCAACCAATTATTTTAAAAGTTAAATACCTCATCCAATCCTGAATTGCCAAGACTGCAACCCCTGAAAATTCCCATGCTTTGTCCTTTAAAAACCCAAGGCCTTTGTCTCCCAGTGCCATTCCTTGCTGACCAGCAGGGGTGACCCCATTGCGCAATGGTTAAAATAAACCTCTTGTGATTTTGCATCGATGAGATCTGTCTCCTAAATTCTCTTCATCCCTCTGGAAATTAGGCTCGTGCTGGGCCTAACAGGAGGACCACTTTTAATCCAGAACTTTTGAGGTGGGAAGACCCACCTTTAATCTGGACCACACCTTCTCCTGGCAGCCTATTTCAAGGACATGAAAGAAGGAAGCGCTCTCTCTTTGCCTGCTTGCTCTCACTCTCACTGGGACATCAATGCTGTCATTGACGTCCCATTGACATCTAATGCTAGCATTAGAGCCTACTTCTTTAGGATTCCGGTGTATAATGAAGACCAGCTGAGACATTCAGTCTCATGGACTGAAGAACCACTGGATTCTTGGGCCTTCTGTTGGTAGACAGCTATCATTAGACTAGCTGGACCACAGCCTGTAAGCCATTCTAATAAAGCCCTTTATATAGAGAGATATAAAGTTTTGTGCAATAAGTTTTGATCTTCTAGAGAGTCCTCACTAATACAAGCAGCTTCTAAGTTATTGACACAATCATATTTCCCAGTCACTAGCTAGCTGAAAAAGGAGGAGGAGAAGATGGCCACAAAATTGTAACTGCTCTAGACAGTAGCGGGTGTGAGCTTAGGTTGTGCAAAAGTATGAAAAATAGAAAATAGACAGCTGCTGGTGGTGGCGGATGCCTTTAATCCCAGCATTCGGGAGGTAGAAGCAGGCGGATCTCTGAGTTGGCGGCCATACTGGTCTACAGAGCCAGAGCTAAACAGAGATGCCCTGTCTTGAAAAACCAAACCAAGAAGAAAAAGAAAAATAGAAATTGTTCAGCACATAGACAGACCCAGTGTTGGGACCCAATGCTCATTCACACAGTGAAAAACTGAACTCATCTAAAAGGAGAGGGGTTGAACAGCAAATTCAAGAGGAAGGTATCAGCTGTGACACAAGGAACAGATGGAATGAGTAGGCTGCAGCTCCAGAAGGTCAAAGGCCAGTGTGTTGGGAAGGGGCTCCAGAGCTGAGGCTGCTGTGAAGCTGCCGAAGGGGCCTTGGAGCCGAGTGAGTCCTTCCAACCCTGCTTCCCCTGCTCAGGCTTTGCCTGGTCTGCAAGGGGTGCCGACGGGAAGACACGAAGAATGAGTCCATCTGTGTGCAGACAGACGCGCTGTGGAGGTGTGCAAAACATGGAAAGCTCCGGGAAAGCAGGGTACAGGGTGACAGATAGATGAGCGGGTTTTTATAGCCGGAGGAAGTGGGCATGGCATTCTGTCATCAAATCTGGGAGCTCAGGACCTGTTTGATGACTTAGATGACACAAAAGCCCGGGGGGGGGGGGGTGAGAAGCCAACCAGAATGGAAACAAATAGCCTGGAGCAGGATGTCAGGGAGCTCAGTTATCAGGCTTGGGCTTTGACCTTTTGTAGGTGGACGTTTGGGGCAGAAAAGTGACTGGAATTAAAGTTGGTGTAGCCAAAAACTGGATGGACAGTGGAATGCAGAGGGAGTGCCAGTCAAGACCCAAGCCTGGGATTGGGGAAGTGAGGTTCAGCTCCTTCTGTGAACATCCCACAGTCCTCTCTGCATGTCAGGACTAAGTCTCGGAAATAACGCCTCTTGCTTTCACAATGCACAAAGACACCCTGGGTTGTAAAATCAGGAGGCTGTGTCGCATCTGGTCCCGGGATGAGTTGTCCTCCCGAGAGCCTCAGAGCTCGATACCTCAGGGATTTGAGGACCTGCCACTCTACGGCTTCCGTTTGCTCTGCCTAAACAATTTCCATCTGTCACTGCTGCCAGCAGCATAGTCCCAGCCACGGCCAGGAAAGATTCTCTGTCAACAGCTAGGTGCTCAGTTTATGGCCACCAAGGCCAGTGCGACCAGAATCAACAGGGTTTTCTTTGTCAGTGATGCTCCCTAGGTTCAGAGAGACGAGTTAAATCTCTTTTTGAACTTGCCCGTGGGAGACTTGACTCATGGTGAGCAACTATCCCACACTAGTCCCAGACACTGGGGAGACAGCCGTGAACACAAACAAGCCCTCCTCTTACAACCCACATCGCAGCACGAACTAGGCAATAGGCAGGGGAGTCAGAAGTATGGCGGACGTGGCCATGGTAAGTGGTGTCAGGAAGAAGGGAGCAGGAGTGTGCAAAAGGAGGACCGGGCAGGGCCATATACGCTGAGTGTTCTGAGAAGGTGTCCTTGGGCACAAACCCAGAGAGAAGGAGGAAGTCCTTGTGTTCCTGGGAGGAACGTTCCAGGCAGACACCTACACGTGCAAAGACCTAGAGAACAGACTGTGTTTATTGTCCAGCGGGCTGCAAGGAGCAGAGTGAGGCTGGCTTGGGGTAAGGAAGATTTGAAGAGAAGGAATGGGCAGACCTAGGCAGGCCCAGGAGGCCCTGGTGAGGACCATGGCTGTTGACTGAGTGACACAGCCATAAGTGTTATAGCTCTGAAGGGAAAGGCTTCCTCTCCAGAAGTGTTACAGCTCTGCTCTGGCTGCTGCAGGGTAAGCTTTCCCCAGTGCGAGTGTAACAGTTCAGCTCCGGGAGGGCATAGTTTCCCCAGCGAAAGCATCACAGCTCTGCTCCAAGAGGTGCCCAGCAGTCCGGAGACAAGGAATGACACAAAGTCACATCACTTACCAAACCTCATACAAGAGATGCATCGGGAGGAAAACAACCTAGGAGGGCGGCTGCCTCTGCTTGAGTGAGGAGGGGCAGGGAACTGAGCAGGAGTCCTTGGGTGGGGGTGGGGGAGGTTTCCAGGGTGGAGAGTTGTAGGGTGAGGATTGGTGGGATTTCCAGTCCTGAGCTTTGGTGGGGTTTTCTGTTCAAGAATTGGTTGGTTTTCATGCTCAGGGTTGTCTGGGTTTTCTTCATCCTTCTATCCTACAACAGCCACTGCGACTTTCTGAGCAGAGGAGGACTTTCACTGACTCGGATCCTAACAGAATCTCTCTGGTGGCTTTGCTGGAACTAGTTAAGGGGTCGAGATCATTGAGGGCAAAAATGATGGTGGCTCCCACCAGGATTTTTCATTTGGACATGGAAGTCTCACTGTGTTGCCTAGGTTGGATGCTTCCAGCCTCCTGGGATTTTTCTTCCTCCTCCTCCAGACTTGTGGGACGAGAGGAGAGCATCACTGTGCTAGCCTTAGGATGCTGTGTCTTACTGGTTTTAGCAGATAGGCTCAGGGTACCAGGGAGACAGATTAATCTGGTTGGCTTTAAATGAGCAGATTTTCAAAGCTAGTGCTCCCACTAAATATGACCCGTCCGGGTAAATTTATCACATTAGTTAGTTACACACATGTGTATGCACATGTGTGTACAAGCATGTGCATGGGACATGGTGCACATATGGACATCAGAGGACAGGTTTCAGGAGTTGGGTCTCTCCTGGGGATTGAACTCTGATCTTCAGGTTCGGCAGTTGGCACCCTTAGTTCTCTTAACAGGCTCCTACTCCATCCTGAATGGAAGCTCCTTAAACAGAAGGAAACACGACTCAAAACAGCTTCAGGAAGTCCCTGAAACTGACCAAACTCACTAGAACCCTTCCTGTCAGAGTAAGCAGTGACAGCTGGGAGTTCCTCTCAGACCAGCAGAGCTGCAAAGGAAACTTCAGAGAGCCGAGCTGAGAAGACTCTGAAAGCAGAGCAGCTGGGCTGCCGGGAAGAGGTTTAACCCCACCTGAGAGTGGAAAGGACGCTCGACAACCTGCTGAGCTGCCTGCTGGCTGTGCGGTGTGCTCCAGGCTCCCAGCTTCTGGGCGCTGTCACCCATGCCGGGGTGTTGGTATAATGTTCTTTTGGAATGTATACTCTCAAGTTTGTGTAAACATCCCACCAATTTGTTCTCTATATTGTCAATTGAAACAACCAGCCATAATGCCGAGCAATGGAGAGAATAGGGTGGGACATCCTGGTCTGGAGTGGGAGGAAGAGGCAGGAGGGAGGAGAGGAGGAGAATCTGGAAGGGAGGTCTTGGGACCACGTGGAGAGATGGACTGGACCTTAGATATGACTAGAAGCAAGTATAGTGGGTAAAATGTAAAACTATGTGGGCTTGGAGGTTTGGGATGGAGTAATCATTGCCCAGCATTGTGCTCTAGGTTAATTAAGTAAATCCTAGTCTCTGCGTGGTGATTTGGTTATACAGCTGTTTAGGATTGACCACAGCTTAACAAAAAGATATATCAACAGTAAATATTCATACCAACAACACGGGGTGAGCTTTGGTGACACAGCTGTCCCCGAGTCATTTCCACTCCCTGAGTCACATCTCACCCATACCCTGTACGTAACCCAATAAAGCTTATTGGTTGGTCTGGAGAGATGGCTTGGCAGTTAAGAGCCCCAGATCCTCTCTTTGAGGACCCGGGTTCACATGGCAGCTCACAGCTGTCTGTAACTCCAGTTCCAGGGGATCTGACACCCTCACACAGGCACACATGCACATAAAACACCAGTGCACATTAAAAATAAAAATATAAATAAATAAATAACACAGAAAGGCTCATTGGTTCAGCACGTTGGACTCTTGTGGCATCTGCGCTCGGTCTGAAACGGGCCCCCTGTCCGGGGTTCCACCTCTCCGGGAAGCTTTATCACACAGCCCTATCCTACTGACCCTCTTACAATGTTTTGCGTAAGGGCAGCTCATTTGTGATATCGGCTTAGCCTAGTGGGGTGGCTGCTTCGTTATGTTTTGTTGTGTGTATTTTTGTGGAGTGCGGCTTTGAGACGGGGTCGCGTTTCTCAGGCTTAGCCTAGTGGGGTGGCTGCTTCGTTATGTTTTGTTGTATTTTTGTGGAATGCGGCTTTGAGACCAGGTCGCGTTTCTCAGGCTGGCCTGACCGCGAGCCTTTTCCTTCCACCTCCACCTCCCAAATTCTGGGATTAACAGGCATGCGTCACCGGGCTGGGTCTGGGCAGTATGTTTGAAAGGAATACTTGAATTTCCTGAAATTCCAGAAGGTCTAGCTGAGAACTTCACGCCGGTATTGTTTCCCGAGTGTTTATTGCATTCAATGCTGAGGTCTAGGCTACACACGATACCTGTCGGCTACAGCTCTCCGAAGGCAAATGTTTTATTCTTCTGCCCCCTAGAGGCCATTTGCCTACTAGCAGCCCACGCTGTAACTCCTGAACTTGGCTCTGGCCTGCAGAAAACCCTAGAGAACTGAGAATACTCAGCCTCTGCCAAACCTGGACCGCTGGCCTGCACTCCCAAAGACAACGTGGGCTGGGCCGTCCAGCCTCCCCTTCCTATTTTTCCGGGGGTGACTCTGGGACTGGGGGAAGGGGACGCCAGACAGACCAATATGCAGAGCACCCAGGGAGATGAGATGGTTCTCTCCATTCTGTCTTCTTTTTTAGGCATGGTCCTTCTCCATAGTTGTAGTTAGCTGGCATTCCCTACACAACCCAGACTGGCTTCAAACTCATGACGACCCTTCAGCCACCAGCTCTGTGGCGTTGGAATCCCAGGCATGTCCCACCATTCCTGCTGCTACAGCCTCTCTGTGTGATGACATTTTCAAGCCTTTATGAAATCTATAAATTGTGTTGAGCATGGCTCCCATATCACCCCAGATTCTTCCAGATTTCTCTTTCTCCACCAAGTATCCTGCCTTGGTGCCCAGGCACAGTCCTCTGAAAATCCTGGAAAACCACAATTTGAGGCCTTTCCTGGGCCTCCCGGGCCTTCAGGCACTGACTGTTGGGGCTTTAGTTTTCTTCGGATTTCATTAAGACTCATGAGCTGTTAACCGCGTATGTTGGCTAATAATCGCATTTGTCTTTAAGGTTATGTGAAGGATGCTGGTCTAGATGTTTGCCCAAAACAGTTCTCAACCTATGGGTTGTGACCCCTTTGGCACACTCTGCCTCTAAAAGTATTACATTATAATTCATAAAAGTAGCAAAATTACAGTTATAAAGTAGCAATGAAAAATAATCTTATGGTTGGGGTCACCACAACGTGAGGAACTGTATTTAGGGGCTGTAACATCAGGAAGGTTGAGAACCGCTGCTCCAGACAGTGACTCAGGGAATTATTAAAACAAATAATACAAAAACAAACTCAGTGACCGGCAGGAATTATTAAACCTATCAGTTACATTCTTTCAATTTTTTTATGTGTAGAGACATTTGACTGCATGTATTTCTGTGAATCACATGCATGCAGTTCCCACATGTTAAAGAAGTATCGGCTCCCCTGGCACTGGAATTACAAATGGTTAGAAACCACAGCATGTAGGTGCTGGGAGTTAAACCTGGGTCCTCTGTTAGAGCGGCCAGTGCTCTTAACCGCTGGGTCATCGCTGGTCAGTTACATTCTTTTTATGCAAATTACAACAAACAAAACTCAGGGGTCAGGATGTAGCTCAATAGTAGAGCATTCAACTAGCATACACAAGGCAAGGCCTTTAGTTCAATCCCTCACACCAAAAGCACACACACTCACACACTCTTACACACCACACACACACACACACACACACACACACACACAGTCTCATGCAGACATACTTTCAAACTGAGCCAGGCATTGTAATCCCAGCATTTGAATGGTGGAGGCAGGAGGATCACTGTGATTTCAATGCCAGCACAGGCTATAAGAAAAGAAGGAAGAAAGGGAAGGAAGAGAAGAAAGGACACAAACTAGCTTACACTGTTGTCAAACATAATTTTGGCAGCACTTTTAAAGACCTAAATGACTCTTCTACAGTAAGTATGTTTGCAATTCTAGAACAATTTGGCAATACCTCATTCTTTAAAAATAAAATGAGCCAAGCGTGGGTGGTGGTGCATGCCTTTAGTTCCAGCACTCAGGAGGCAAGGCAGGTAAATTTGAGGCTACCCTGGTCTACATAGTGAGTTTCAGGATGGCTAGAGTTATGTAGAGAGACCCTGTCCCAAAAACAAACAAACAAACAAACAAACAACAACAAATGAATGTTTTGATGGCTTAAGTAGACCCTGTCAGCTTTATAGACGGCTGAAGACAGCGAAAGACGTGCTTTCCTTATAAACTCAAAGCTGAGGGGATTCTTCTCACCATGACAACCGAAACCGGCCTTTTGGGGCTTTTGCTACCTCTCCCCATAGCCTGATTTTTTAGATGTTCAAATAACTTAGCTTTGGAGGGTTGCTCTGGAGCTTCACTGGGAGCAACGTCACTTTGGTTTGGTCTGTTAAGCATGGTGCAGAGCCTGAGCCAGTGGTCTCACACAGCTATTGTTATCACTATTACATATTTACTTATGTGTGTGTGAACACAAAAGCATGCCCTGGCCCACATGTGGAGGTCACAGGACAACCTACAGGAGTTCATCCTCTCCTTCCACCCTGTGGGTTCTGGGAATCAAACTCGGGTCAAGGGTTAGGCAGCAAGTGCCTGTACCTGCTGAGCCCCCTCAAGGTACAGTGTAAAGAGAGTTTGCTCATATCGCAAGATGAAGCTTTTACAGAGAAAGCGTGAGGCTGGATTCAGAAGCCAAAGGCCTTAGGTTCCAGTCCCCTCCGCTGAGGAAGCAGGCATTCGCCCCTTTCCCAGCAGCCTCGGTGGGCTTTGTCACAACTTGTTGCATGTGCTGAGGTTATAGCCCCAATTCCTGAGCTAAAGCCCATGTCTGTTGTGGATATGAACATGTTTTCATTTTGTTCCCACGGGTGGGATGCAGGACTGATTCAGACGGTCCACAGCAGCAGACTATTAGCTTTGTGCGGGCTCTGAGAGGAGCTCTTTGCCAGCTGCAGATTGTTTAAATCTGAGGACTCTGGAGAGAGAATAAATGCCAGAGCCCGGAGAGTGTGAAGAAAGAACAAAGCTGCTGCTGCTTCCCACTTGCTGCTCCTGGTTGCTGTTGTGAGACAAGAAGTTGGAGATCTCCTGAAACAGGGACTGGACTGGCTCCAAGGAACCTGACAACCCTAACCAGCAGGAAGCAGCTAAGAGAACTGTGCCCCCTCTCCCACTAACCCTTTCTCTCTCCTACCTGGTACTGGCGTGTTGGAAGGGATTGGGGTGGAGTAAGGAGAAAAAGATAAAAGAAAAAGATAAAAAGATAAAATAAAAGTTTTTAAAAACTACACCAACACATGTCTTGATAGTGGACCTGTGAGTGAGAAGTGGAGAAGGGTCTGAACTCAAGTTACAAAGGAGTTTGGGCAGGAAACATGGAGAACTGGATAGCAAACATTCACAAACATGCCAGTAAGCCAATAAGGTAAGAGAAAGATGTACATGTTTAATACAAATGTAATTTTCCCCAGATAATTTCAGTCTCTGGGTATGGAGGCTGACCGTCCTTCAGTTGGCACAGTCAGTGGCTTGAATTACTCTCGGCAATCACTCTGTCACTCAGCCCTGCTCACTCTCTCCCCCTTTACCTTTTAAGACAGGGTCTCACTAAGTTGCCTAGGCTGGCCTTGACCTTACTCTTTGGTAACTTGCCTCAGCCTCCCGCATCCCTGGAATCACAGTCCTGTGCCCCCATGCCCAATGTTGCATATTTGTGGTGTTGGTTTTCCTGCATGTGCGTACATTGCATGCTTGCCTAGGGCCTGCAGAGGACACAGATGGCGTTGGATCCCCTGGGACTGGAGTTAGAGAGTTGTGGATCCTGGGAACTGAACATCAAGTGCTCTTAATCAGTGAGCCATGAGCCATGTCTCCAGCCCATAATTGCATGTTGCTGTTGTTTGTTTTTGCAGCTGAAAACATCCTAACAGGGTATGACGCCTTTAAAAGCAAGACTTTCAATGAGATAGTGGTTATAGTACTTAATGAGGTTTAACAGCTATTTGCTGTTATGTTGATTAGCATATACACCCCTCATTTACTTCGGAGCTCTTCGGGGGCGTCAGTGATTCTCCTCCCTGTTCTAGACTGTTACTTAGGTCATGCTGGACCCTGCCCCAGATTATCCCAAACCGTGTAAAATGGTGAGTCTTCAGGCTGTGCCTTGCCCTGAGAGATTCCATTTTACAAGGAGCTTTTTATTCCATTTTGAAACTGGAGGATGGGTGTGCACCTTGGTGGATACGGAACACCATCCTTCATCAGCCCAGGCTGTCGGCGCACCCGTTAACAGCACAGACTGTTGACACTGTGTTCTTAAAAGTGGGACGGGCACCACCCTATATGTTTATCAGAGCAAACTGTACTAAAACCATCTCCGAAAAACCAGGCCAAAGAACCAATCTGGGTGAAGGAAGACGTGCTTCACCTGTATCTCTAAAGGAAAGAGACCCCATCACTGGGATGGTGACGGCCCCTATCTGACACCCGCTATGTGTGAGGAGACGGACAAGCAGAGAACTCATGACTGTCCCAGGGGCTTCATTTTGGCTCTGTCTCCACTGTTGACACGGCCTATCAAATTACCACCCATCTGGCCACCTGTTGGTCCCTCTGGACCTGCTATCCACCCATGTGCCCATTTGATTGCCTAGGCCCAGTCCTCTATGAGGCTAGTCCACCTCTATGGGCACCTTGCTGCACCTTGCTTCTGCAGCTGAGCTCCGTGGCTAGATACCACCGGACCTACAACCCCCGGCTCTGGCAGCCCTCCAGCTGGGGTTTTGTTTCGCATTTCTATCAGCTTCCCAGCTTCTAGCGTTTGAACCGCCTTGAATTCTGTGTTGGCCTCTTTAACTCTTAGTGAGCACTCAGTAACCTCCATCTGGATTGCCGTACAGAGTTATGTGCTGTGTGGTATGTAAGATACCCACGGGTTAACGTTAGTAACTAAGGAGTAAAACTATGATCTGCCCAGTATCAAGAAAAGAGGTACTTCTTGGCAAAATGCTGCCAACAAGATCTCGGGATTTTATGAATTTGTTGTTATTCAGTAAATTCTGATATTACAGAAGGACACAATCTGTTTCTGACGACGGACGCTCATGATAGTTGTAGATAATAAATAAAATGATTCAACCCAAAATGTCAAGATTACCACCTCACAAGAGTCAAGTATCCATCCGCTGAATTTTATTTTGTTTTTGCTAGCTCCAACCAGCCTTCGGGGACTCAGCGGTGGAAGCTGCATCATCACCAGCTGCCAAGTACAACACCTGTACCCTTTAAAAGGTGTGGTGTGGTGGAAATGCCTGTAATCCCAGCACTTGGGGAGGCAGCGGCGGATGATCCCTGTGAGTTCCAGGACAGCCGGGGCTAAAACAGAGAAACCCTATCTCGACAAACAAACAAATAAAATTCTCGCCATCGTGGTCCACTCTCTTGATCCCTATGTCTGTATCTCTCTCTGTCTCTGTCTTGCTCTCTCTCTTGCCTCTTTCTGAAGTGGGCCTTTGTCCCCCCCCCCCCGCCCCCATAAATCTCTTGTGTGGGTGGGATCTGTTGTGTGGTGTGGTCGCTGCAACCTGACCTTGGCCCAACCTGCCAAGGTACCCTGCTGCATAGACCCTAGCAATGGTACCTGTGACTCGGAATATCTCAGCACCTGTGTGCTCCCACTTGGAGGGTCTAAGCCACATGGGACCCTATCCCTTATCTCAGGTCTGACTGCAGCAGACTCAGTCCCCCGTCCCCCCCCACCCCGTTCCCCCCTTCCCGCCGCCATCACTCGGCCCTCCTTCCATCACAGTCAATTGGTGATCCCTCTCAGGCGGCCTAACCTCTTCCCCGAGTCTCTGGTACTCTGGAAGGTGGGTGGTACCCGCTCTTGACCTTGGGTAAGGTGTCATTTTTTAGCTCAGTTTTCACCTTTTGGCTCCACTCATAAGTCCTGGTACCAGGCACTACGCCTCTCCTTGAGCTTAGCCAGGCTAAGCCATGCGGTGAGGTAACAACCATTTGACCGCTGTGCCTTCCTCATTCAGTCCCTTGGACTAAAGGCCTTGGACCTCCCCGTGTCTGTACCTCCCGGCTCTCCTTTGGTTTACCTCTTGGAGAACCTCCAACCCCTACACCTAGCGCCCAACTAAAGGGGCCTGTAAACGAATCCAGCATTTACAGTCAAATCTGGCCTCAATACCCCTTAGATAATCAATCCAAATGTGACAGAGCAATGGGGGAAGGAAAAGCCCCATCCACCCGGGATATAAAGGTCCTTCCTGTCTTTAAGTTATGGTTGTGGAGAAACAGCTGATTTTCTTAAAAAACAGTTGAATCTAAGTTACATATGCAATATGTTCTAGGCAAAAGTTGAATTGAATTTACAGTATGCTGTAGCAAATTAAAATTACCTATGCATAGATTTTAATTATAAGCCTTTTGCTGTAACTTTAAAGAGCCAAATTTTGTTACAGATTTTATAGTTTCTTAACCATATTCAATGAATTTACAAATCCTGGGATAGAGTTTACTATATAATTTTAAGTTTTGTTTTGTTTTGTTTTTAATTTTGAGAGCACAGTACAGAGAAATCGTATAGGTAATAGATTTTTAAGAGTGGGAAGTAGAACCTAGATCATTTGTGGTGGCCAAAGTTGTTACAATCTGCAGGAATTTGGAAGTCAAGTGTGCCAATTTGGGGCCACTGATCTGTACTGAGGCCAGGCTGTAGTAATAAAATCTGAGTCCTTGGATAAATAAATAAATAAATAAATAAATGAAATCTGAGTCTTGAGTCATGGACTCAAGTCTTGGACTGTGTAACTGGAGCTAGCGTGAGATGGAGCAGTCCAAACCCTGAAAAATCTCAGTCTTGAAACCTGCAGGAGTAAGGTTTGCTGTTCTGTGCCTGCATGTCCGGTGCACACAGTCTCGAGACCCCCAGCCCTGTAATTCTTGAAGCAGTCATGTAGCCTCGCACCTGGCATTCCTCTCCATGCAAATAAACCATCCACAGCCCCAGCCAGTGACGTCCACCCACCCTGAAAACCCCTTCCCATTCCCTAAGGTTCATATAGCCTTTGGTCATCCCGAATAAAATACACAAGCTGTTTCGCTGAATGTCGTGTAGGAGAGCTGTAACACTAAAATCTTTGGAGAAGCCCCGCCCCCCCTTTCCCCACATGCCCATCCAGATTGGGATCCTGCAAATCCACCCATCTGGGTTCTGCCAGAGGGACGCAGCAGCTGAAGAATCAGACTCTAGAAAATGGAATCAAATTCACAAGCAAATGATCCGCACATACCGTGTGTGTGTGTGTCTGTCTGTCTGTCTAAGGGGTAGAGGAACAGCTTGGTTTAGAGCAGACGCTACAGGGGAGAACAGGTGTGAGCTGGTATGAGCATCCGCAGCTGGCCTGCTCCTTTGCTTTCCCTGCTCCTGCTAGGTACCACTGCTGGGAACTGAACTCGACCTTTGGAAGAAAGAATATGTCTAACTACATATGTCTTTGCTAACTGTTCAACACCATGCTTTTAGAAAATTTAGATAAGCAGCCTGAACTACAAAGTGAGTCCAGGATAACCAAGGCTACATAGAGAAACCCTGTCAAAACAAGCAATAAAGAAAGAAAAATTTAGATAAGTAACATGTTTGATAAACAAGATATTTGATAATCAAGGTTTATAAATTCCTAAGGTCTACTTAGGTTCACAGTAACATTTGTCTAGCTTCTTTATCTTTGTTCATTTCCTTAAACTTTAGCTATTTGGATAAACTAAGACATACAAGAAACTATAATATTCTATACTGGTGCACTACAAAAAATGTTTTTTTACTGATTAAGGTTTATTTTGATACTAAAGGATCTTCAATTAAATCTTTAACTCAGATTTTAAAGCTCAAACTTGACAGGGATAAAGCTGTAAAAGTCCTCACCTTACTTAAGCTACTAATTTACAAGCTGTTCATTTAGTAGCAATTCAGCCTCCTGTGTGTGTTTTCAAGGCTAAGCCTAAACTACAGTACACTTAATAGATCAATAAATGGTCCTCAGACTCTTCAGAGATCTGCTGAATACGGCACTTAAAATGTTTAAGGTTCCCATGCCTTTTCCTAATGGGAACCTGATGGTCTCCAAAGAAGACAGATGTGGTGACGAACTGTGGTAATGCTAACTACTGGGCAAAACTGCCTCATGCCTCGCCTGCCCCCAGGGCATTGCTCAAACTGCACTTTTGGATCAATTTCCCTACTTTGGTCAAAAGTTTCCCAAGTTCCTCTACAGGAAAATCTCAGACCAGGGTCTGACAGTCAAAAGCCATGCTGCTCTGTACGACAGCTGAAGACCTGCAGCTTTTGCCCCCAACAAAGCTACGGTGACCACCGGAGCCCAAGGTAGCCTGTGCTAGGTCCTGGGGAAGTCTGTCATTTTAATGGCTACATTGGACATTTAGATTATACTTCCAGCTGTAAGTTAGCCTTCTCTGGTCCTTCAGGATGTTGGCTAACTGTAGCTTTAAGACCAGCAAGCATACCACTTTCTCTCCCAAGGCTTCAGCTGCCTTCTCAGTTCCCTTCATATGTAAAAATCAGGCCGCAGGCCTCACTTTCCTAGGCCTCCAGCCAATACAGACAGTTTACTTTCTCCCTGAATCTAAAAAGAGAAAAACTCAAAAATCAGGTTTCAAACTTTTACTATTCCTTTATTATTTAAAGGAATTTGCTTTACAGTGACTGGTCTCAATTATCAACCACCAGTGTCTCATGTTGAATAACTGCATAAAAAGTTTAAATTTTATGCAGGTTATTAAGTTATTTCTCAAGTCCAAGAACCTGGCAATGGTGGCGCTGCCTTTAATCCCAGAACAGGCAGCTACAGGCAGATCTCTGAGTTCAAGGCCAGCCTGGTCGACAGAGTGAGTTCTAGGACAGCCAAGGCTACACAGAGAAACCCTTTCCCAGAACCAAACGAATAATAATAAGTGTCTAAGATGTTTCAAGATATGTAAATGTAGTTTATAAAGCTTTAAAAGTGGCATTTCAGGTACATAAAAAATAAAGTACAGATTTCATTCCTTCTCTCTGCTGTTATTAAGCACTGACTGCTATTAGTCACAAGCTCAAAATTTTAAATTTCCTTTGGTTGTCTTCTAAATATGGAAAACACTTCTCCTTGTGTTAAAAACATCTCTGTCCAGTCTACATACACCCGGCTTTCTGGACAGAGGAAAATGTGTTCATGCTCTCAACCCAGAATAATTTTTGGGCTCTCAAGCTTTTACTGTGACTCAAAGGCATGAGTCTATTACCTTTTCCACAATGTGGGTATCAGTACAGATTGCAAGCAGTGGTAATGCTAACATATCTGAAATTTTTGCCTTTTATTTTTTTTAATTTAAAAAAGAATCATGTAAGCTTCAGGGAATCAACTTGGATTCACCTCTCACAAGCCAAACAGACTCCAGCTATGTACCCCTGTCAACCAACAGCCTGGTTTCCTGCCTTCTGCCTATTCCAGAGGGTGGGATCTTTCTCCATCTCCCCCTCCTCCCCTTCTCTCCTTGGTTTTGGGATTCCCCTCCCCAAACTACCAGGAGTATGTGCCTGGAAGTTTCAAATGTACCCCCAAAATAAAAATTTCCCCTAAACTCCTTATCTATTCCAGCAACCTGCCAGTTCCAAGTGTTCCCTCAAAATCTGAATCCTTGACAACTTCAGAGAGGCTAGCCCCAGGACTAGCCCCAGCATCCGAGCTTTCTTGGATGTCAACACTCCCAGACAACAGGAAGCAGTCTAAAGAGCATGGCACCCCCATTCCTGCCTTACCAACACCCTTTCTATTTGCTCACCTATTACAATAAACAGCCCACCTTCAATAACTCAGTGCCACAGATTGCCATCAAATGCAACACATGTACCCTTTTAAAAGCCCTTACCATCACAGTTACTGCTCTCTTGCTTTGTCTGTCTGTCTCTGCCTCTCTTGTCCCACTCTGAAGTGGCCTTCCCTCCCACCGCACCAACCCCCTAACAAATGGGATCTGTCGTATGGTGTGACCTCTTTGGCATTCCTTGGCCAAGGCACTCTACTGCATAGACTCTAAGTTTTAGCTTGAGACATACTCTCCTGTCACCAAAACAGGCCTCAAACTCAGTACGTAGCCATGGCTGGCCTTGCGCTTCTGAACCTCCAGCCTCTGTCTGCTAGGTGCTGAGATCACACCCATGTACCACATGCTTGGCTTGTACCTGAGTTTATTAAAGTAGCCTCCCAATGTGGGATTATGGGTATGGCCCATCATGCTTGGCCCTGTCTGTGGAATTTTTAAAATTCAAGACATTTATGTTCAAAAGTGCCAGAAAAGGATAGTTCCCACGTTGCACAAAGAAACACGTGAATAAAGCAAAAGTGACTTGGCAAGACGATTTATTCCTGTGCAGGAGGGTGTGAAGCTGCCCCAAAGAAAGAAAGCAAACTTGCTGGGGCAGAATGCTGACTTAGTTTATTTGAACATGGTGGTGACTATGTTATCTTAGTGGAAGGGCTGGGCCTCGCCATCTGACACAATTGGCTAATTCATAATATGTGCAAAGCACTAAGATGTAATAGAGTCAAACCTCAGGAACGGTCAGGGTTTGGGCAGACAGTCATGTAAACAAGAGTTTCACAAGATGGGGGAGGTTCATGAAATGTTTATCAAAACATGTGCTCAGGAAGAGAAACAGACTGTGTGCAGGAAGTGCATTTGGTTTTTATTCTAACGCAGGTGCTAGATGTGTCTTTCCTCATTAGTTGAGGTCTGACCTCACAATCTTATTCAGTTGGCCAGTCTGAAAATATCTGGTGCATGGGAGATGAAGGAGGAAGGGGAAGATCACTGCTCCAGGCCATCAAATTCCTAGACTAGAGCAGTGGATCTTTGTGTAAACAAATATTTTACTGGGTAAGAGGATTAAAACATTTACATAAAAGTCTTACAAGGTGGGGAAGATTAAAAAAAAAAATCTAAGTCCTTATCCTAACACAAGTTTTATAGCATTTGATAGAAAAGATTCAAATCTGGTATTTCTTACCCCTTCTCAAGTTCATCTCTGAGGTCTTTACATGAGGTTAAGGCTTAAATAGAGAGCAAGATGTATGCATAACCAAACAGTTAAAGTGTGGTCCTGCCCACCGTGGCTGCCTAGGCTATGGTCTTTCCTACAAGTTGTCAAACAATGTCAAAAGTCAGAACTGTGTGAAATGTCTTTTTAGGAGACGGGCTCCCTTTTGGCTAACAGCAGGCTTTAGCTTTTTCTTTCTCCTAGCATGAGATTCATTCGTGGAGCAATTTTAATTTCTTGGGGCCCATTGTTGCAACAGCCAAACAACCAAGGGGAGGGGCATAAGTGTCTTTTAGAATATCTTCATTCCTACTGGGATGTTTACAAATGGAGATTGATTGAACTTGGCCACTCTGGAAACAGATTAAGCCCAGTTGTTCAGTATCTAGTTAGTTAGATATTAACAGGCCTGGAGGTCACTGCAGGTGGACCCCTGTAATGGCTGAAGTTAGTTTTAAGTTTAAATTACTGTGCTTAGGAGATCTATAAAACAAAAATGCCTCCAACCTGTAAACACTCTTGCCCAAGGATGGATAACTTCCTGGAATGCTGGGTGCTGTTGCTCATGCAAGAGAGCAAGCCACATGTTCTTGCTTCTGTAAACAAGCCTGGTTACCCAACTGCACAGAATGTGCTTGATCAGACCTAGGTAGAAGGCACATAAGCAGGAAAGATGTCAGAATGTATACTTGCTCATGATTGGATGAAGGCAGGAAGTACTTAGCCTTGTGGATTTTACCTTTATAAGCCCCTAGCTAATGTAATTTGGTTCCATGCTCTGGGAATCCCAGGCATGGGCCTGGCCAGTGTCCCTTGTCCTGGCCAGTAATTAATAAAGCTTGCTTCAAAAATTGTGATAGTGCCTTTATTCTTGCCCAGTGGGATTAACAGACCCTTCCCTCATAATTAGGAGCTGAAACTCAAGCCTCTGATTATTGGCCAAAAGAAAGGGATTTGAGTCCTTGGTCTGGCTTTTAAGATTAAGCCAGATGTTCCACAGATGTGCCTGTTTGGTTTTGTTTGGTTGGTTTTGGCTTTTTGAGACCAAATTTCTCTGGCTATCCTGCATTCACTTTGTAAACCAGGCTGGCCTGGAACTCACAAAGATCAGCCTGCCTCTCCCTCCCTCTGATGTTCCTGTTATAACAGGTCTCCACACCTTAGTAAGCCCCAGACCTTAGCACAATTGACTCCATGATGGAAGAACAGTTCAGGCCATAAAACTCAGCTTGTAGACAGTACTACCTGCCAAAACTAAAACAAAGACCTAATCCATCAAGTCCATAGTTTCTGGAAAGACTCTAAATGTACTAACCTTGCTTTCTGGCTTCTGTAGTTCCACTTCTGACTAACTGTTCTTTTTAACTAAAGTAGTCAACCCAGAGAGTGTGTGTGTGTGTGTGTGTGTGTGTGTGTGTGTGTGTTACGCAATTAAAAGGCCGGGCCCTGTGGCACATGCCTTTAATCCCAGCACTTGGGAGGCAGAGGCAGGTGGATCTCTGTGAGTTGGAGACTGGCCTGGTCTACAAAGTCCAGACAGCCAGGGCTACACAGAGAAACCCTGTCTCGAACCCACCCCAACCCCCTCCCCTAAAAATGTTCTCCCTTAGAAAGGCTTGATGCTACCGAGCACCCAGTGTAGTCACCAGGCACGTAATAAAGACTCTATTGGCTTACGTCTTCTGTGGTGGATACCACACGACACCTGTCAGTTACCCAGACAGAAAAACGCTCCTCAAAAAGCTACCTGTTCTAGAGACTGTAAAAACAGTATAAAGCCTGCATAATGCACATACCAGCACAATTGTCCCTTTAGCCACTGTGCGCTCTTACTCCTAGAAAGTGTTCCACTTTTCTTTGTGGTAAGCCACACCTGTCTTCTACACTACCTTCTGTAGCTCATCAGAATCTTTTGATGGAGATTCCTGGAGCTGAGCGAAGCCAAATAAGAGCCTGATGACATCTTTCTTTTGTGGGTTTGTTGTTGTTGTTTTTGAGTTTTGTTTTGTTTTGGCTTTTTGCTTGAGATAAAGTTTTACTATGTGGCTCTGGCTGTCTTTCAGCCCTAGATCCTTCTTTATCAGTAGATCCCAGCTTTATCAGTGCTGGGATTGTAGGCCTGTGCCACCACACAGTTCCAGTGACATCTTCTGGTGATAGCTTCCTTCCAAAAGACTACACTTCCCAGCTTCCCATGCAGCCAAGCAAGGCAGCTCTGGAAGGGAAGAACGACTGAAAGGAATATAATGTACATGTGGAAGTCATTTCTGCTCCTAAGAGGGCCTGAAAATTACCTTCTTCGGTAGGCATTGTGGTCATTCATACATGTGGATGACAACATACCCCCTTGGCATGTTTAAACATGATCCTGCCTAAGGGTAGACAAGCTTTTCTTTCCTCCATCTGTTTCTCCACAGCTGTCTTAAATAACATAATGGTGCCAAAACCTAGTGTCTGAGTTAGGGTTTTTATTGCTATGAAGAGACACCATGACCACGGTAACTCTTATAAAGGAAAACATGTACTGGCTTACAGTTGAGAGGTTTGGTTTATTGTGAGCATGACAAGGAAGCATGGTGGCATTCAGGCAGATATGGTGCTAGAGAAGAGGCTGAGAGTTCTACATTTGGATTGGCAGGCAGCAAGAAAAAACAATATCTGGATGTGGCAATGCACACCTTTAATCCCAGCACTTGGGAGGTTGAGGTAGGTGGATCTCTGAGATTAAGAGCAGCCTGGTCTACATAGAGAGTTCGGGACAGCCAAGGTTACACAGATAAACCCTGTCTCAAAAACAAGAAAGAAAAAGAAAGAAAGAAAGAAAGAAAGAAAGAAAGAAAGAAAGAAGGAGAAAGAAGGAAAGAAAGAAAAAGAAGGAAAAAAAGAGAAAGAAAGAAGGAGAAAGAAAGAGAAAGAAGGAAAGAAAAAGAAAGAAAGAAAAAAGAAAGAAGGAAGGAAGGAAAGAGAAAGGAAAGAAAGAGAAAGAAGGGAAAAAGAAAGAGAAAGAAAGAATGAGAAAGAAGGAAAGAGAAAGAAAGAGAGAAAGAGAGAGAAAGAGAGAAAGAAAGAAGAGAGAATGACACTGGGCCTGGCTTATGGTTCTGACACCTCAAAGCCAGAGCCAAATGTGACATACTTCTTCCAACGAGACCACACCTACTCCCACAAGGCCACACCTCCTAATAATGCCACTTACTGTGAGCATATGGGGGCTGTTATCATTTAAACCACCACACCTGGAATGGAAAATCAGCCAGCAACTAGAAGCTTGAGCCTACTCACAGACAAACCTCGTTGGCTTTCATACACTCTCAACCCCTGCCAAGAAGGCCAGGCAGGGCAACTTTTTTCTCCCAGACAGCCCTTTCTTTTTACTCTGTCTCTGCGTTTTCCTCACACTTTCCTATGTCTCACCCTGACATAGTCTGACCCTTCAGGGAGGAGGCCATGCTGCATTTGCCCAGAACATGCATGTAACATGACAAAATACCAGAAGAAGGTAATCCATTAGACTTTACTTTGGAGGTGCCCCTATTAGGTTTGGGTTCACTGGAGCCCCATCCATACTGAGACTTACTTGGCAACAGATTCCAGTGTTATTCCCAATTTGTGAGGCCCCCAAAGACCACCAGGAATCAACTCCACTGCAAATACATGAGGATCTTTTATTACAAGCTTGATTCTGGGTCACAGCATTCTCCCTGGCTGAAGAGGAGTGTGGACCCGCAGTCTAAGGGAACAAGGTTTTTAAAGGGAAAAAAAAATGCAAGCAGGGAGTTACATGCCTTGGTGTTACATGATTGTGTACGGGAAATTGACTTTTGAAATGATTGGTTTACTTTAGGTATCAAGACCATAAGCTGTTCTGGCCTGGCCATCTGGGCCGGTTTCCTAGCAACTCTATCTCTAGTGGGCAGGAAAAGAATGCCGTAAAGCTAGTTACTTTCTGCAGGTGGCTGGACATGTCTACACCTGGCTGGCCTTCACCCAGGCCTCTCCAAACCCCTCAACTAATACCTAAAAAAACAATTTTCAATTCTTTGGTCTCTCACCGAGAACATTCCACTGGCTAGGGTTGGAGAGTTCCTGGAATTTTCCACTGGTCCACATGGAAAGTTCTAAGAATCTTTCACCTGCTGTGCAGCCTCTTAAACCTGGAATTTGGAGGGGTGGAGCTGCCCACCCCTGCCCCTCACTTGTTTCATCCTTGTTGGGTCAAATCTCAGACATGGGAGGAATTCCAGGTGTCTGGATTTGACCCCAATTTTTACCTTGGTCCCAGGCCCACCAGGGGTTCCAAAATCTCCATTCCAAAGTACATATCCTCAGCCTGGCTTCAGGCTAATCCAAGCTCATACTGAGTTTACTTGTTCAGTTCTTGGTCCAAATCTGGCCTCAATATAAGTTGGACAAATGGCCGCTGAGGGACCAAATTCAGAACTTTTGATATTTAATATGTAAATTGACTTAAATTGCTACATAAGACAGAGTGATATTGTGGCCTGAGGCTCCCTTCCCAATAAAACTCCCAGTTCACCTCTTTCTCAAGGCCTGGCTTACAGCCAGTGCAAATACTCACTGTGTCTGCTGAGTCTCCAAACTCAATTCTTTATAATTCTCATGATAGCATAGAACTCCTTTGCCTTACACCTCTTTTCCCTTATGCTTTAGGCCTACGTGTGTTTCTGCCTCCCCAAGCCTGGGAAATCCTGCTGGTATCTTTAACAGTTAAGACAAAAAAGCATTTCTGGCTTTCTGCCCCCATCTGCAGACACACACAAACTGGTTATGGGTATGAAGATCACAGAGTTTAGTCTTACAGAGATTAAAATACCTTTTGGGTATGGAAAATATTAAAAATTGTCATGTGCTGTTTTAGCGTATTAAAAGGGCTGACTCTGGAGCTGGGCTTTGGCTTTCCTTCTCCAGACCCAAGCATTCTTGTTTAAAAGTTTCTTCCAAAGTCTCCTTCCTGGGTCAGGCGGGCCACCTGATGAGGAACCTGCCTGACTTCGTTTTTAAGGAAGTAGCCATTTTGTTGTATTGTTAAAAATAAGTTGCCATACGCTATAAGAGCCGAGTTTCTGTTTTTAAGTTTGTTTCCTGAAATCTGACCTGCCCCAAATCATGACCTTGACTTGTTTTGAGAATGCCCTGATGCTCCCTTATTAGTGACTACACGATGATTATTGTTATTGTCGCTGAGATTTTTTCTGTACTTCCTAACTGCCCCATTGTCTCATATAAACGTTGGGTGCCAATTATAATGAGACTTTCTTGGACCTGAATAACGACATGGAGCCCTTTTATTGTTATGAAAGGTTGGCCTGAGTTTCGGCTTGTTCCCAACTAGCTCTTATAACTTAAATTAAACCCTTTCTACTAGTCTGTATTCTGCCACGTGGCTCATTACCTCGTCTCAGTCCCGGCACCTGTTTCTTATTCCACATCTGGCTGATGATCTCTACCTTGGCTTCTTTCCCAGAGTTCCTCTCTCTGCCTTGATGTCCCACCTATCATCTCCTGCCTCACCTCTTGGCCTTTTGGCTCTTTATTAAACCAATCAGAAGGTGTCGGAGAGAGTGTTTACAAAATATGATATAGCCATAAGAATAACAATACCGGGCTGGAGAGATGGCTCAGTGGTTAAAAACAGTGACTGCTCTTTCAGAGGACCCAGATTCAATTCCCAGCACCAACATGGCAGTTCACTACTGTCTGTAACTCCAAGATCTAACACCCTCACATAGACATACATACAGACAAAAACACCAATGCACATAAAATAAAAATAAATCAATATTTAAAAAAAAGAATAATAATACCAAACTCTGGTCTGTATTCAGATCTCTGCCAGTACAGAAATCAGCATTTGAAAAATACAAAGACAACCTTCACACAGTGCACAAAAAGATCATCCCAACATCCTCACGTCTGTAAACCTGCTCTGCAACTACTTGCGATTTGGCTCCTTAAAAGAGCCCTGCTCTCTTTGACTCAACTTAGGAGGCAATTGTTGGCCAGCTTTCTGGTGAACCCAAATAAAATAAAGCTGGCTTCAAAATTCACTTAAAATTATGGTAGTGGTCTCATTCTCACCCAGTGGGATCAACAATGACTCTTGACAGAAAAGGAGAGCAAACAGAACAGCCCAGATAAAAACACTGTTTTCTTAAAAACAGCTTGAAGGTAAACTATTTTCAGTAGGGATCGCTGCTGATTTTCTCACTCCTTTTCTTGGTTTTGTTTACTGTCTCTAAAAAAAAAAAAAAATGACAACCTGTTGAAGAACTAGCCTGCCTCCATATTAGGCTTAAAGGCCATCTTATAGTAAAGACAAACTAGGTTCATTCTATTTGTGATTAAACCTCTGCTTCTCAAGGACTGGGCTATGCCCCACCTGTGGCCTTAACTACACATGGTTCTGGACTGCCTGTTCCAGGAATGGCAACCATGTCTTTGTTTCAAGAGAGTATTATAACTAACTTGTTATGCTTATATTCTGCTCCTGTAATTCCACTTATATTGCCAGCCAACACCCCCCCTCCCCCCGCTTGGAAGCTCCCTACCCCTAATCTATATAAAAACCTTGTCTTCCTCATATTGGGGGCTGCCTTTTAAAATCCTGACAGGGTAAGACAGTTGGCTCTCCAGTCCTAGATGCACCTCTAAAATAAAGCTTGCTTTAGTCAGACAGTCATGTGCCACAGAACAACCCCGTCGGGTGCCCCGCGTCCGCGGGAAAATCAGAGAATTCGGATATCAGGAAGGCACAGATAGGCGAAATGACAGAGACCGCACCACGTAATGTTGGTTTGGATCTTCTGCGCTTTACTGAAGTCAAGCCAACACTGTTATAGTAATCTTACTAAGAAGCACCTGAAAGTTGACATATCCCCCGGAACGTTTACAAAGTTTATATTTCAACTGAAGGCGATCTGGTAAAAGGCAGTGTCTACAAAAAAATCTTGGCCTAACAGCCTCTTAAGCAGAGCAAACATAGAACTAGTGACATTGTTTACCAATTTAGCGAGTAGAGGGCCAGGGGCTTGTTAAACTTGTGGTCTGTTTACGTAGTTTATTGTTAGTTAATTAGGAGTTAATAATCCTCCGAACTAGGTCGGCTAAAGATATACAACCCCCCTGGAGGTAAGCACTAGGAGAATTCCTCCTGTTTGGCTTGCTAAGGATTTACAATCTTTCCTTAGAGATAAGATACTTGAGCTAGCCTGTCCCTAAAACTTATAGTATAATACAAAACTTTTTGACCTCCTATGTTTGCCTATTTTCTTTCTGCCTCATCATAAATACCTGTGTTAGGTAATTGTTTTGTAGTAGCTTTACTGCAGTGGGAATATCCAGAGCATTTATCCTAACAGATCCCGATTAAACATTTTCTTTAGAATGCCCTAAAACTCTGTCCTTTTACTACCTACAATGTTTGGTTTTTCCACAAGCAATTCCTGATGCTGAATCTGATTTACCTCTCCTAAAATTTTATTTTCCTTCTACTCTTATTTGCTAAAGCTTTTAGTGATCTATTAGAAATGTTTCCTTGACTAGTTAATTGTACTGTTTCAAGAATCATAGAGAAACAGCAAAAAAGCTCATCAATTTAATCCTGCAACTAAGTAAGCGTGGGACTTAGAATACATCTTTTGGCTTAGATGGCCATGTTAGGGTTCTTGCTAGGGACTTCCAGGAAGCTGATTTCCGTAGGAAACATGTCTTCTCATCTGTTTGCATAATTTTATGCTTGCATAACACATTTTTATGTTACACAGACGGTTTCTGGAGTTAGTGTAGCAGTCATGGATTTGGTCTTTTTCCTCAATTTTTTTAGGTTTAATTATATTCACAGGTGTTTAGTTCTCTAAATACTCCCTCTCTAGAACTTTCGATTAAGTATGAAATTTACCCCAGACTGAAAGTGTGGTTTTAAAAGGCTGTAAAATTCCAAGCAGAAAAAGTTAGCTTAAAATCTGTAACAAAAAAGGGTTGATAGTTAAAAGTTTATGAAAAGTTAATCTTAATTTATTGTAGCATGCCATTTATGTAACCTGGATTTAACTCTTGTTTAGGAAAATAGATGTAAAAGTGGGGAAATTGGTTAGCAACCATGTGGCTTACCACCATCTTGGCTGATGGGCCAGCAGCCAAGTGGCTCTGCCACAGTCTTTGGTAAGGAAGGCGTGCCGTGTGACTTCACTGCCATCTTAGTTAAGGTGACCTCATGGTATAACCCAACTAAAGCAGCACCCATAAAACTGTTAGTCTCTTATCATTGTATCACCTTTTTTTTTTTTTTAGACTAATAAGTCAACCAGGCCTTCAAGATGGTTTGTTTTATTTCATTTTCCCTATATCTAGGAGACAACAGCAGATCTCAAGATATTTTGAGTTGGGATGGCTTCTTTCCCTGAAAGTGAAAAATAACAGATGAGAACAAAACCATGAACAAGGTCTATGCAATGTGTTTGATGATTAGAGTTTATGAATTTCTCAGGTTATAACAGTCCATTCAGGCTCTTTGCTAACGTTGTTAATCCCAGTGTTTTTAAGGTTCAATTTAATAGGAATAAAATTAATTTTATAAAATTTACTAATTTATTATAAGCTGTTAAAGATAACGGAGATATACAAGTTAATGGTCAGTCACCTTGTAAGTGATCAAATTATTTAATGTGCTCAGAACTATGTTTGTAGTCATAATCAGTACAGATATAATTTATTTACAGAGACAAGGTTGGAGGGTGAGACCAGTTTTTATCTTACATCCTATAGTATTCTGTATATATTGTCAAGCTTAAGCCTGAAAAGAAAAGAAAAACAAGATTAAATTTAAAGTTTATGTAAAATAACATTAAAACTCAGGTATATTTTTAAAAATGGTTGTAAAAGATTGAGCCCTTGATTAAAATGGCCTAAACTTACAATATATTGGCATGACAAGGATGTCTCCAGGTCCACATAGTTCTCTTCTTGGATGGAGCACAAGCCCACTATCCTCATTACAGAACTGGGATGCATGGGATATAAGAGCTGGTGGGAATCTGCTGTTTTGCCTCCAGTTGTGTAGGCTTCCTAGCTCAGGCTGCATAGGCCTCACCAGCTCTGGCTTTGTAGGCTAAGCCAGAAGAAAGTCCTCCTGCCTCATCTACAGAGAAGATGAATTATTCTTCACGAAAGAGTGATGGATTCTCTTGCCCAGCAGAGGACTTCAGAGTCTGTACCCTAAATGTCTCAAACAACAGAGAGGCAAATAACAATCATTCTGCCTTCAGTGTCTCCTGAGGCGACATATGAGGCTGCTGTTGAACAAGGCGACCTTGTACTTAAGCTACCATCTGATTGGTAGAGGACCTTCATGCTAGTTCAACTGTTCACGTCCCTTACCCTGGCGTTCAGTCATTTCTCTAAACACAAGCTGATTCCAGATCCGCATTCTAGCCATCCGTGTTAGAGGAGTACATCAAACTCACAGCTTTGGAAGGTTACTCAGAACCCCTGAGCTGTGTCTCTGACAGTTGGTTTTGTATCGGCAGAGTCAACAAATGGTTCTATTAAGGAGGAGAGGCCTTAGATGGAGGAGATTCTCTCCAACCTGGGATCACCTGTGGCTTTGGGAACACAGCCTAGCCTCTGCCTAGACGCAGATCTCCAGGGCCAGTGCCTGCACTCTGATCTTGAAGCCTGCAGGAGTCTAAGGGCTTTGGCAGTGAAGCAGATGTTGGTTTAAGCCAGTACTTTAATATAAAGTCTGGGGTCACTGCACTGAAAGCGTCTGAGTCAAAAAGAGACGTGGTGGTTCTTCGGGAGTTGAGCTAAGCATGTGGATGTTTTCTAAGAAATTCCAAAAGCCAGCATTTGTTAAAACTCATTTAATTTGCTTTAATTTAATTTATGCCTCTAAATGGCCAGCTCTTTTTACATAGAATGATGCTAAGAAATATGCTTACTGCTGTCTGTATGTGGTGACCTGGAGATTTGGAGAGTCGGCTTTAGTCTTTTTTGTTAATTCAGTCGATGTTACCTGGTAACTATTTTCTACAGATTTGACAGGACTGACTGCTTTCATCATTCAACTGTTGGTTGAGTGCATGGAATGAAAATGTAGAAAGAAATTAAAAAGGTCTGTCAATAGGATTAATTTTAGAAAGCCCTGTAAAATGAATCATTTACTCTTGATACGGTGGTCAGTGAATCATAGAGTGTCATAAAGTGTTCTAGAGAATTATACACTGAGGAAGAAGCAAGGCAGACACTGCCTCTGCGAGAATATTTATTTAATTGAAAATTAAAAATCATTTATTGTGGGGCGATACAATTTAGAATTGAACTGTCTCTTTCTATAGCTTGTTAATATAAAATATATCTACAGTATAATCCTGGAATATAAGTATAGCAATTTAACAGAATACATAGAAAATATACATTGTCATGTTTTCAAATTTTAGATATGGTCATTTAAGGCAGTAGTCCCAATTTATTTTATTTTTTTACCTTATCAAATTGTTTCTAATTAAAAATTGTGTTTTACTTGAGATACTCTATTTTTGTTCATTAAACAACAGCTGGTATTGTTAATATTTGAAACAAATGCTCAAAGTTCATGCTCTGCAAAAGCAAGGAATATCACTTAGACACTTTGTGTTCATTTTCATCCTTGGATGCTGACTCTCCCTGACTTCTTTGACACAGCTTCCGGGTGCCCGTGCCTTCGGCAGGAGTCTGATGTCATGATCAGCTACTGACGGTCACCTTGTCCCTCCACAGAGCGCTGGCACATGGTCCAGCCAGTGGCACAATTGGATGGACGCACTCTCACTGCTGCTTCTCTCTGTCTGCCCTTCTGTCAGCATGAGGCAGGGACCAAGTGATCAACACCTTCAAACCCCGAAAAGCAGCTCAAGTGACCTCTAAAAGGGGGCTAATAGGCCATGGGCCATCCAACTCACCCCTCTTCTTGCCACTCTGGACATCGTTTTGGGGACTCAGAACTGAGACAGCTAGACTGACTCTCTTTTGCATAAATTAACCCATCTCACCAGCTCAAATCAACTTAACATCCTTCATGGCCAGCTTGACTCCTTGACTGTTGTGGCACTCCAAGATTTGTGCCCTTCTCTGTGAACAATACTACTGTCATGCCAACAAATCCTTAACCTCTGAGCCATCTCTCTAGCCCCCCCAACAAATCCTAATCGGTTTGAGATGATGCTTAGAGACAGGAGCCAGACAGAATTCAGCCACAAGCCTCCTTGTATATGGGCCTCTGGTTCCCTCGGACTCTGCGCCTCCCCTTGATCATTTCACTCCTCCTTATTATCCTTTCCACCCCATCTTTTAAGTACTTTACTCAGTACTCACTTCACTCCATACCCAAACAGGATGCTTCACACAAGCTCTCCCAGTAGTTCTCACCCCAACAACTCCATTTCTTGCTGATACATCTGCCAAAAGACCTTTCAGATGCTGTGGAGAAACTCTGGCTAAAAGGGACCTTCATTTCTTTTATCCCAGGCGAGATACAATTCTTTATATTAGTTCCCTGTTCTCTCCTGTTCCCTTCCTTTGATGCTCTGCAGCTCCCTGCCACTTCTGCTGGCTCATTCAGGTGTAGCTGGCAATGGGGCCAGTCACTGTCACCCTGAATCAACTCTGTGCCCACTTCCTCTCTCTCCACCCTCTCTCTCTCTCCGCCTCTGCTCCTTCCTCTTCCTCAGCTTTCCTGGGGAATCTCTTGGGTTTTACTCTATAACCAAATCATCTGCTTACAGCCCTCTAATAATTATTTTACAAGTCTCTTCCAGAACACAGGGTGGCAATCGCCTGACCCAGCAGTGCAGCTGATCACATTCGGACTCCCCTTTGCTACATGAGTAGAGGATTTCTTTTCAGCAGACCCCAAACTGCCACCTCTGACAAAAACCCTCTTCAGTAGAAAACAGCTATAACACCCTTGAGATTTTGCTGTGTTCAAACAGTTTCCTGCTAAAAGATTGCGTTTGCTAAAAGACAGCTTTCCCTGTGGCCAGGCAAGGCAGCTCCCGAAAGGAGGGGCTGCAGGGGTGGACGTCACGTGGTGGTACTTTCTGCCCCTGTTAGGGCTGTGTCCCATCATGTAAGCGTGCTGCTCATTCTCACGAATGGGTAACAGTGTGCCCCCTTGCTGTGAATGAATGTGGGCCTGCCTAAGGCCAAAGCAAACCTCTCTGTCTGCCCTCCGTCTGTCTCTGTACAGCTAGCTGCCTTAAGTAATCTAACATCTGATGCTCCTGCTTGCTTGCAGTGATATTCTCTTCATCTCCATCAGGATAAGCCGAGGACTTCCCCCTCTCTGGGTTTAGACCGTGGAATCTCCTGCTCCTTTACACGTACAACTTCCTTTGACGACGAGATCTTCCTTGTTTTCAGAATCATATGCCCCAGGTCACCTCCCCTTGCTCCTCGTGTGTATGTATGTATGTATGCCAATCTCCTGCCACATCCTGGCTAGCCTAAGCCAGGGGTCTTTATCAAAAGGAGGATAACTATATTCACGTAATATTTTTCATGTGTCTCCACTGCTGAAGTGTTTCTTTTGTTGGATTAAAGCCGTACGACCCGTTAGCCCACCTCATGTGGTATGTTTGTGAGCAGTGGCAAGGGCAGAAGCACAACACAGTTCCAGAGTATCACCCACAGCAGCCTGGAGAACTCCTGTTCCCCTGAAGGGCTGCCATTAAAGCAAGGCCAGGATTCTTGTAGAAAGGACTCTCAAGGTTACCCAGTATACAGCAGAGCCAGGGTTTACTAACAGACACTTCAACATGAATCCTAAACAGAAGGGTAAATAGAAATGCTCAGGGAAAGAATAAGACACCCCCGCACATGGGTATGGCCTTCCAAAGGGAAAGCTGTGCCTTCTCATCTTTAAAATGGCAGTGTGCGGGCCCGTGGCTTTCTAAGTTACCTTCCTCAGAGGGTGGAATTTACAGCAGGGAGTAAAGGTTGGAGAAGTTTCCTTTGTGAGGCCGTGGAGAGCGCTCAGTGGGTAACGTGCTGTGAGAGTAGGAAGGACTGAGAGGCAGTGGTTACTGCCGTCCCAATACAGGAGGTGGAAAAGAGAGGCCTCCCGGGGCTAGCCAGCCAGTCTGGCAATCAGTGAGCGCCAAGTGCAGACCCTGTCTTAGGACAACAACAATAATGTGGAGAGAGATAATGTGGGAAAGAAACCTCTGGCCTTCACAGGTGCATATTTACACACCCCACACACAATGTTATGGGGTAGATTTATGAAATGTGTCATTTAGATTTAAGGATGAGAGTACTAAAAGCTCAAGGTTAAAGATCATTGTGGCCCTGAGCAAGCACACTTCATTCAATGTCTTTAACATCTTTCATTGAGATGCCTTTAGGAAAACATGCATCAGCTCAGTAGGCGACTTTGAGCTTATCTGTGTGTCTGAGATAGTTATGATTTACAGGGAGGTAATACACAATGAGTTATGCATGATAGAGGCTAAGAGGCCTCTGAGTACTGAGGCAATCCTCGTGGATTCCCCGAGATAGAGTACCACACCTGGTATCCCCGGTGTCTGGGAATGCTTTCATTTCCATATCTGTGAGCTTGAGGGGCTAAAGTACAACCTGTGAGTCATGCCAAGCTGGCAACTATTGACCAGGCACCTAATAATCATCCAACTGCCTTTTTATAGCAACTCATACAAATGTCCACTCTAACTGATTCCTTTGCTTTTAGAGGTACAATATTCTGGGACAAATGATCACCCAATTTGTTCCTGATATCAGGAAGTTGCAAAATCTGTTACGAGGACCCGAAGCTCCCCTTGATGGCCTAATACATAGAGCAAAATCTGTTTTCTACAGCCAGGATCTACAGAAAGGAAGCCAAAGGGGTGTGTGTGTGTGTGTGTGTGTGTGTGTGTGTGTGTGTGTGTGAGAGAGAGAGAGAGAGACAGAGAGAGACAGAGAGAGACAGAGACAGAGAGACAGAGCGTGCTCCACCACAGTGTGCTATGTCTGTGGCTGAGGTGGATTGTGATCCTATTATTCTTTGAACTTTATGTACTTAGCTGAGTAGGAGGGTAGAAGGCAGCTTAACCCCATCTGTCTTGGCCCCTTTGATCAACACCTGAGGCCTTGAAGTTAGTAAGAGTGAAGATCCTGAAACTTTCTCTACCCCATTTCAACCAGAAGTAGTCAGATTAACTCAACACCCATCTCCTGTCTGGTACAATGCAGGTTGGACATGCCTGAAAAATGATCAAAGGGTCTTGAAGGCTGGATGTTTGGTACCTATTTAGGTATTAGCAGGGTTGAAGGTCACCCCTCCCTCACCATCAGCAGCTTGTGAAATCAGGAAGTCAGACTGCAAGTCTCTGATTACTGGTCAGAATTAAGTGTGTCTGGCCCTGTATAGAGACACAGTGTTCTGAACTGCCCAGGAGTATAGCAGGACTTTCTCTAGGATCTGCCAGCAGTTAAATAAGACATGGAGACTCATTAATATTTATAAAAGCTTAGGCACTATAGTTGGGCAGATTTTCAGCTGTTCTAACCTGACAAACCCTGGCCTATGCTCCACCATGTGTTCCATTACCTTTCTCTTACTCTGTCCTGGCACCTGTTCCTTACTGTGTCATGCTGTCAAAACCCCCTGGGTCTGAGTCTTCCCCCAGAGACCATCTCAGCCTGATGTCTTGCCTTTCCGCTCCTTTATAGATATTAGCTGTCAGATCTTTATTAAGCCAATCAAAAGATGAGGGAGCAAGAATGTGTTTACAAATATGAAGCAGGTGATGAGCCGTAAGTCCGGACAGTACTCAGCTCTCTGCCTGTTTAGCAATCAACTGAATATACAGAGACACCCTTCACACAGTGTACAAAAGATTACCTCAACACAGGAGGCTATGATAAGGTTACCGTCTAGCCCGAGGCTTCCTAATAAAGAACAAAGACATACCATTTTTGTCCATCCCTTACCCCAAGAGTAAACCCAAGTGGACTTGTCAATCAGCTGGTCAAGGAAATGTTCTTCTGGTTCAGAGGCCTTCGAAATAAGAAGATGTTGGTTACATGCTGTTCTGTTTAGCCATTTGGTCCTTCTCACCTGGACTGTAGGGTGCTCCAGTCCAGTTTTTAGTAAACTGTCTTTCACTCTACTTTCCTACGTGTTTCATATTCTGTTGTTTTGATGGCAATCACAAAGACTAGGGAACCAGGCCCTAGGGAACCAGTCTAGATGAAGGCCACGATGGCACAGTGACCATAATAAGTTCATCTCTCAGACACTGACATGAGTTTTAGAGCTGGAACTGGGGCATGGAGAAGACATTTGCATAAATAAGTGGCCTTGGTCAAGGCTTGGTCACAGGCATCACTGGTGGCCTCAGCTCTCGTTCTGAAAGGTGGGCGGAGGAAGTCCTTATTGCTTGAAGGACGAGGTGACTCTCAGGAAGAGGTTCCTTCTACTCCACAGTGCTTCCTCCAGCTACTTGGGGAGTGGGAGGTGGTAGTTCTCTTGGGCTTTGTTCTATTTGGAACCCAATGTCCATTTAGAACAATTATTTATCCCCATGCCTTCAGCCAAAATAGAGCAGATACAAAATTAAAACAGAAATGTCTGGTTTTCACCTTGCCTTTATTACCCTTAGGGTCCAAGCTAGGAGACAATGCTTTCTTAGCTGAAGCAACTTTAAGTACCTGTTCCAAAAGTGGCTGAAAGTCTGTTGCTTCTGCCTCCATTTTGTACCTGTCTCCTTTAGTTATCTTAAGGCCACAGATGCCCAAAAAAACTAGATTGGGCCACCCATAAATAGATAATGGTAAAAAAAAAGTAGAGAAAAGTAATTTATTCAATGTGGCCACATTGGGACAAACAAACATAGAGACCAAATGGTCCCCTTGTTTTCATGTCTTTGTTTTGATACTGCTATGATAAAATACCCTGACCAAAGCAACTCTGAGGACAAAGGGTTTATTTCAGTTTGTTGTTGAAGAGCTCACTTTAACAATGGCGGGAGGTCATGGTAGCAGGAGCCTAAAGCAGCTGGCCATCCTGAATCCACAGTCCGGAAGCAGAAGGTGAGTGTTTCCTGCTCAGCTCACCACTTTCTCCTTTGTGTATAGTCCAGGATCCCACCCCAGGGAACGGTGCCATGCACAATGAGTGGACATCTTGGTGAACCTAATCAAGGTCATCCCTACAGGCATGCCCTCCCTCATAGATGTGCCCAGAGGTTAGGTAATTCCAGATCAAGTTCACAATTAACAGTAATTGTCACACCTTTTGGGTCTATCTTTGGTTCTGATATGAAGTTTAGGTTTATAATAGATGGTGAGACGTATGCACAACCAAGCAAGCAGTCTTGGCCTAGGTATGTCCCAGCCACCAGTGACCCATCCTTGTCTTTGTTTCAGGCTCTCTGGCAAGGTAGTCTGACAAGTAATTATGTAAACCCTTTCCAAGAGACAAGCTCCTCCCTGGCTGGCATCAGACTTCTGCCTTTTCACTCTTCCAGAATGAGACTCCTGGGGAAATTTCCATTGTTTCAAAAATCTGATAGTCAAAGGAAGCCGCACAGGGGTCTCTGTAGAGCATCTTTATGCCTGCTAGGACATTTCACAGCTTCTTACGGACTTTTACATCTTTTTACAGACTTCCCAAAAGATCCTAAATGTCTCAGGTCATTGTCCTAGACCTACATTCACCTTAGATTCCAGGAACAACAGGACTAATGGGCACCTCTATGATAAGGGTTGAACCTGCCGCCCAAGCAATGGCTGACATAGCTTTAATCTATGATGGTGAGGCTCCAGCCTCAAGCAGGACTAATGATCTTATGAGAATCAGCTTGCTTTCCCGCAAGTGGAAAGCAATGTCTTGGGAAGCCAAGCAGAACTAGAACTTCAGTAACCAGACCAAGCCTGTTTATTAGGCATAGCTCTCTCTTGCCCCAATTACTCCAATATCTAAACCTAAAGCTCATACCAGTGCCCTAAAGTTAAGGACCTAGGGCCCCTGAATCTTTTAATCTTTCCTGCCCAATATGACTACAATGATTAATTAGATCCCCTGTCTCTGCTTTCATCAGTAGTGATGTATCACCGCAGAAACTCAAATCTCATCTCAGAAGGAACTCTCAGCCAAATATGAGTGACCACAGCTCAGGAGAATGGATTCAGATTGTCCTGAATAATATGTTCCAATGTGGAAGTGGTTTTATGACCTTTTTATAGAGCAAAGGAGTCATGAATCAAGGCACTTACCAAATAAACTGACAGGGAGCTCAAGCAGGTGGGCTACAGCAGAGCAGGGAAGACTCTTTGCTTTTGGGTTAGTGGAAGTTAGTTGTCTGCTGAGAATATATTCTAGATATTTGATCTGATACTCCAAGAGATATTATTAGGTCGAATAGAGTAGGCAATGGGTAGTTGTTAGGGAGACAAAAACTAGCTCTGGATTTACAGCAATCCAACTTTGAATAATCATGAAGTTTGGCCCAGTCAGTTGGCCATTAGAATCTTTCACAGAGGTGTGGCTTTTTTTTTCTGGGAATTTCAGTTTACTGTTTATCTGGTGATATTTGGCTAGGAGGAGTCTTTTGGGAATCCTCAAGCCAGGGCCTAAGTCCAAAACTGTGTCATACTACTGGACAAGAATAGGGTTTGTAGCAAGCATGATGGCCTGTGCCTGTAATCTCAGCACTCTGAAGGTTTAAGCAGGAGGATTGCTATGAGTTAGAGGGCAGCCTGGGCCACAGAATGAGACCTTGTCAACAAAGGAAGGAAGGAAGAAGGGAGAGAGGAAACAGGGGAAGGAAAAAGAGGCTTGTGACAATAGTAAGACTAGAAAAATTAGGCATAATGACATATGTCTTTAATCCCAACACTAGGAAAACAGGGGCAGAAAAATCAGAAGCTCAAGGCTATTCTCAGCTACATAGCAGGTTGGAGGCCAGTTTGGGATACATGAAACCCTGTCTACACACACACACACACACACACACACACACACACTCCTGTGTGCTAAGAAAAAAAAAAAAAGACTAAAGAGCAGATAAAAGCTAGGCCCATGTGCAGAGCACATGTGCCTTAGTCCTAGGATTACAGGTGTGTGCGACCATGCCTGATTCATAAGATGCTAAGAATTGAACCCGGTGCATGCTAGGCAAACACTCTAGCAACAGAGCCATGCCCCCAGATACTTGTTTTCATAGCAGTACTTTGGAACCTTAAGTTCTTGTTCTTTTTATTAAGGGCAGGTCTGTTTTGTTTTGTTTTCTCTTAGAAAGAAGAGTAAGAGCCATAAGAACCTGGGGAATAATATCTTCTAATTTTTGTTTTACTATTTTCTTTTAAATTCTCATACACACACACACACATACACACACACACACACTTTTTCCTCTGTCTTCATGCACAGAAGAGGGAATCAGATCCCATGATATATGATTGTGAGCCACCATGCAGTTGCTGGGAAATGAACTCAGGACCTCTGGAAGAGCAGCCAATGTTTCCTAACCACTGAGCCATCTCTCCAGCTCTGTTTTTGCTTTTGTTTTGTTATCTTAGCACACTTCCAAGGAAGGAATTCTTTAATGTAAACCTAAATCAACATTCTTCCATACCTGCTCTCAGCAGTGATTACAGGGACTTTACAAAACTGTTTTTTTGTTTTGTTTTGTTTTGTTTTGTTTTGTGTTTTGTTTTTGAGACAAGGTTTCTCTGTGTAGCCTTAGCTGCCCTGGACTCAATTTGTAAACCAGGCTGGCCTCGAACTCACAGCAACCCACCTGCCTCTGCGTTCCTTGAGTGCTGGGATTATAGGCAAGTTCCACCATGCCAGGCTTACAAAACTTTTTAAATAATTAATTTTTTACTAATTACAATTTATTTACTTTGTATCCCAGCTGTAGCCCCCTCCCTCATCCCCTCCCAACCCCACCCTTCCTCCCTCTTCTCCTCTCATGTCCCTTCCCCAGTCACTGATAGGAGTGGTCCTCCTCCCCTTCCACCTGACCCTAGTCTATCAGGTTTCATCAGGGCTGGCTGCATTGTTTTCCTCTATGGCCTGGTAAGGCTGCTCCCCCGTCAGGGGGAGGTGATCAAAGAGCCAGCCACTGAGTTCATGTCAGAGACAGCCCCTGTTCCCCTCACTAGGGAACCCACTTGAACACTGAGCTGCCATGGGCTACATCTGTGCAGGGGTTCTAGGTTATCTCCATGAATGGTCCTTGGTTGGAGTATCAGTCTCAGAAAAGACCCCTGTGCCCAGATTTTTTTGGCTCGTTGCTCTCTGTATGGAGCTCCTGTCCCCTCCAGGTCTTTCATCTCCCCTTCTTTCCTGAGATTCCCTGCACTCTGCCCAAAGTATATGAATCTCAGCATTTGCTTTAATACCCTGCTGGGTAGAGTCTTTCAGAAGCCCTCTGTAGTAGGCTCCTGTTCTGTTCCCTGTTTTCTACCTCTTCTGATGTCCATCCCATTTGCCTTGGGAATGTAAACTTGTACAACCACTTTGGAAATCAAATCGTGCTACCTCAAGATCCAGCTATACCACTCCTAGGCATGTATCCAAAAGATGCTCAAATATACAACAAGGACATTTGCTCAACCATGTTCGTAGCAGCTTTATTTGTGATAGCCAGAATCTGGAAACAACCCAGATGTCCCTCAGTTGAAGAATTGATACAGAAATTGTGGTACATTTACACAATGGAATACTACTCAGCAATTAAAAAAAAAAGGAAAATCATGAAATCTGCATGCAAACATGAAATCTGTATGCAAACAGTGGGAAGCAGAAATATCGTGAGTGGATATTAGAAATAGAATATAGGATAAACATACTAAAATCTGTACACCTAAAGAAGCTAAGCTAGGAGGAGGACCCTGGGTAAGATGATAAATCCTCATTCAGAAAGACAAAACTGTTTTTTAAAGAAAAATTCTCACTCCATAGCTCAGGGTAACCTGGAGCTCAGGCCAATCTTCCTGCCTCAGCCTTCCAAGTGTAATCTTAACAAGCTTCATTTCTAAAAGCTTAATAATTTCATTTGTATTTTCCATATATATATATTATTACTGGTGAAGAAAGAAAAGAAAAAACCCTTAACTGCCATTTCTTTGGCTAGACTGGCAGGACACACAGTGCCCTATTTTGTCTGCACAAAGGTTCTCCTTGGTTTCACATATCAAGGGCTGGCAACCAATTGCTCTTACCTTACTCATGGTCAGATTCAGCAGTGGCTTCAAAAGTGATCCACAGAATGGCAGGCACTTGTGCTTATCATGTTTTTTGTCTCCTTACTATATGCTATTTATTTTGGAAACATCAACAATCAAACAGGCTTTGTCAATGTAATTAAACTACACATTGGCTGAACAAGGCAGACCTCAGGCCTTAGGCACTAAGGTCATACTAAGATTTCCAAAGGCCGAGAGAGCTTCTAGCCTCACCCCTACTAAACTTGAGACCTCATCTTACCTCTGGGGTGTGGAAGGGCAAACAGTGGCTCTAGAGTCCTGTGGACTTGAACTTAAAACTCTGTTCTGGTTTTGAGTCAAGGATAAGTCAGATATGGTGGTGTATACATGTGATAAGTCAGGAAGAGTGCAAGTTCCAGGCCAGCTTGGGCTGCGGAGTGAAGTCATAAATGTCCTTGTGTCTCCCTACCCCCACTCCAAGAGACAACTTGGTTATGAACAGAAAAAGAGCTAAGTAAAGTCAGGTGTCTCCTGATACAATGCACTGGAAATACACAGCATCATTTACAAAGCATTCCTGCCCCAAATGCTTCATCTATCACGTGAATCCCTATGGGCCACATGTGGCTAAGGATGGCTATGAATGTGGCCCAACACAAAACTGCAACGTCACTTAAATTATGAGTAACAGCTGCTGGGGGGGAGGGGGGTTATTTTTCTTCAGGGGTATAGCCATGGGAACAACGCCCATGGTGCTGTACAGACCCCACACCGTGAACATACACGCAACAGAACTAAACCCACTGAGTTATGAAAGGGAAGGATGAAAATAGGAGAGAGACATGTTGGGGATGATTTCAGAGGAAGTGGTAATCTAGTGTTGTCCTGCATGCATCTCCATATGCACCTAAAGTCACCTAAAGTGGCATTATTAGACACACTTTTTTATTTTTTATATTAATTAGAGTTTATTCACTTTGTATCCCAGTTGTAGCCCCCTCCTTCATTCCCTCCCAATCCCACCCTCCTTTCCTCATCTCCTCCCATGCCCCTCTCCAAGTCCACTGATAGGGGCAGTCTTCCTCCCCTTCCATCTGATCCTAGCTTATCAGGTCTCATCAAGGCTGGCTGCATTGTACTCCTCTGTGGCCTGGTAAAGCTGCTCTCGGAGGTGGTCAAAGAGCCAGCCACGGAGACACACTTAAAAAATGAGGTTCCAGTGGCTTCAAGTGGTGGTGCCAGTTTATATTCTTTGTCATTATAAAGCTTAAAAATTGTAAATGAATAAAGCAATTTTTTGTTGACTTGATTGCATAAGCTTTCATGAGCTTGGCAGAGGACAACACTGTGATGCAATATTGAAAGGTTGGACCCACCTGATAAACCTTATCATGAGGAAACAATTAGGCAAGCTCCAATTAATGAACATTTTGCAAAAGAACTGTGTGCTTTATAAAAACACCAATAGTGCCAAGGAAAATAAGCAGCTTGGATACTGTCTAAGTACAGACTAGACAGGATTAGATTTTAGTATTATCTAGGCATGGTAGAAGATGTCTGTAATCTCAGTACTTGGGTAGTTGAGGCAGGAAGACTGCTCTGAGTTTGAGGCTAGCTTTGGCTTGTAGGGACCCTCTGAGTCAGCTCAAGACATCCCAAGACCAAGTTCTCAGTATAAAGGAGATTTATTTGCCCCAGAGGGACAGAGGGCAGGGATAAGGGACAAATACAGGAGATACAGGAAGAAGGAGAAGAGAAAGGAAGGGGACAAAAGGGATGAGGGACCCTGGGAAGGGGGATTTTTGGCAGGGGCTGGGAGGACACAACAAAGAACAGCCTTTGGACAGAGAGCAGCAGACATGGTGGTATTAAAGGTACAACAGGAAACCTTGTGTTAGGATGAGGTGTTTTAATTTTAATTGGGCATGTTAATAGGTGAGCTAAAGGAGGCTTTTGATTGCTGGACTTCCATTCTTTGGTAACTGGACCTTGGTGGTCAGCCTCAGGAGGAGGAAGTGGCCACATAAGGGAACAGACCTTGGTGGAGTGTGATCTAATGGGTTTTAGCGAGGCAGAGGGCATGGGGGAGAAGGGCAAGGCCTGCCAAAGCCATGTTTGCCATGCTCAGCAGGCTAAAGGAGAGATCAGCTATGTAGTCGTGCTACATAGCAAGACTGATCTCAAACCAAATAAACAGAATAAAAATGAAACTGGCAAAATTTGTGAATTTAGTTGAAAATAATGTCAATGTTTGATTATAGAATATTGATAGGGTTTCATTATTCAAATGCATGAAATATAAGTATTAATAGCACTGTATCAATGTTAATTAAGTTACTAATTAACTAATTAATTAATTGTTGTAGTGTGGTTGTTTAAGAGACTGTCCTGGGGAAGCTGGAGAGACAGCTCAGCAATTACTAGCTCTTGCTGCTCTTGTAGAAGACCTCAGTTCAATCTCCAGGACCACAACAAACAAAAATTTTGAAAGCCCAAACTAAATAATAAAAACCATGGGATTTGAGAGACTGGTTGGCAGTGAAGGCACTTGCTGCTCACAGCTGTTTGTAACTCCAGATCCAGGTGATCCGACACCCTCTTCTGGCCTCCCTGAGCATCTGCACACACATGGCCTGCACAAACATGCACATGAATGCATCTTTAAAAAACGAAAACCTGAGTCTTGAAGAATGAGTAAGGGACATCCCGACAGTGCTCAGAAATGTTCCATATAAAAAGAAACAGATATTCTAGAGGTAATAGGCAATTCAGCCTTGTGGATATCTCAAACATGAGCACTTGTTTCCATCTGAATGGATTTCAAAACTCGAGTCAGTTTCTTGGTATTTGTGTCTTTCTTAAGTTTGTTTCATGAAGATGCTTAGAATAGTCATGCCCTAGAGACTTTTTGAGAAGATTGCCACAGTTGTCAAGACCGAGGTGGTAGCAAGGGAAATAATCAGAAAGTAAATAGATCAAGTTGACTTCTATCAAACAATAATGGAAGAGGGAGAACAGTGTGCTGGTTTGTGCTTGGGCAGTGGCATTCACTGGTGCAGGCAACACAAAAGGAATCACTGGCTTGGGTGGTGGTCGTTTTGGAGAGGGTTAGAATGTATTCCTCTAAGCTTAGGAGATGGGTTTGAGTTACAGGGAGGTTAGGAAGCGTCAGTTATATGAACAAATAACTGAAACCAAGAGAGAGGTGACGTGAAGCGAGAAAGTGAAATCTGGTGCAAAACTTATGTCATGAGATAGAGTTAATGCCAGTACATTTAATGGCTGTCCAGAGAGAGAGACCCTGGCAGAGGAGACTGAGTAGAAGCAGGCTTTCAGGCAGGAAGTACAGAATAGATTGAAGTTATGAAAGCTGGTGGAGATGTCTTAACAAAGGAAAAGAGCAGCTAAAGCAAGATCTGGGGAGCATTCTAGCAAACAGTTATGTCTACCTTGATCACAGGTATTTTTGGAAGTGGAAACCAGTCTGTGAAGGAATGGGAGTGGGGAAGAGGGTGAATGCAGGCAACTCCAGAGTCTGCTAACCAAGAGACAGCAGCAGACAGGGAAAATATAAGGATTCTCCCTGGCTGGGCAGAGGGACTTAAGACACCATCACGATTAACTGCTACTGGAAAGAGAAAGGCTGAAGTTATAGGAGACTATGGGATTTTTAATTCATTCAATTAGTTGATTGCCTGTGTGTCCCATCAGCCCGCACATCTCTGGAGAAGGCGGCGGCTTAAAACAGGCTTTACCAGGCGGGGATAATGAGTTCCAATCCTGGCGCTTTCATCCTAAAGATACCCTGCAGACCTCTCCGGACCTCAAACCTCATCAAACACTTCTGGGCTAGAACGACCTAACGGAACTTCTGGCGTCCTACCTTCAAACCTACCTCCCAAGGCTCCGCCCAACCGTCCCACCCCAGCTCCAGCGAGCAGCTGACTGCGCAGAGACCCGCCTACCAGCTGGCTCGGCCCCTCTCTTTCTTTGTTTCGCCGGTCCGAAGATCTCGCGAGAGCTAGCCGGCAAATCCCGTGAGCACGGACCCGGGGCCGGCTCTGCAGCTCTCGCGGTGTTTGCACGAGACCGCTTCCTTCCTCCTTCCCCTGCCAGTCCGCCAGCCTTCCTCCCTGTCTCCCCGGCCTGGCCGCCCCCTCCTTCCCCTGCCGGCCCCCTCCCCGCGGGGATAATATGGTCTCCGGCGATGGACTCCCCAAGTGCAGGTCAGTTCCTGGCCGCCGCCTGAGCGCTGGCGGCTGGAGGCGTGCGCTGCCGTCCGCCGTGGCCCTTGCTTTTCTTTTCTTACGGTCACACCGGGGGTCGCCCCGGGCCCTCAGGGCTTGGCCGTTCTCCCCAACCCTGGGCCCGAGGCCGCCAAAGCCAGGCCTTCTCGCCCGCGTCCTGCTCTCTAGCTGGGCCCTAATTCCGCCACTGGCCGGGGCCCGCTGCTTGGTGTCGGCAGCCTGCAGGCCCCAGGGAGTAACTCCTAGGGCAGGGACAAGCCCACGTCTTCCTCTCCCCGCCCCCCTTTTGTGAGCATTGAGGTTTGGGAAGACCTGGGTCCCCTTGTTTGGGCTTCACGCCGCCCGTTGTTCTTTGCACTCAATAGCCTGGAGTCTCTCCCTCTTTATTTGCTTCTGGAAGTGGAGTGATGGGCTGTCGAGGCTGAACATTAGCCGGTTCCCAGATTATTTATTGCAGTCTCCTCCCCCATCCACCTCCCTTCACAAAAGAAAAACACTCTCCATTCCAAGTGGACCGTGCTTATCTTTTCTTGTTTTGGAGGAAGATCTTAGCAGTGTTTAGGGGTCCCGCCCATCCACATAATGAGTCTGCACAATGAAATCTTTTCAACTCCAAGGTTGCCTCACCCTTTCCCACTACACTGAGAGTGGGGCCATAATCAATTGGTGCATAACCATATGGGCATGTCTGTTAGGCTGTAACATTTTATGTAGATACTTTGATGGCCACGGTTTTTTTTTTTTATCTTGTTAGTGTTCTATCATTGGATTGTTAATTGTCTTTTTTTGAAAACCTAAAAAAATGGTTTTCTTAAATCATTCTCCCTGTACTTAGACAATTTTCAGGGCATGTTTTTTTGAATGCTTGCACCACATTTAAATCATTCCTGTCTCCTTCCAGACATTTAACATTTTTAAGATTGAAAAGCCACTAGGTGAACATGGTGGCTCATGTCTGTAATCCCAGCATTCAGGAGTCAGAGGATGATTACCTCTAGTAGGAGGCCCTCCTGAGTTGCCCTGTGAGTTTTTAAGTCCAATCTGGGCTACAGTGGCACACCCTGTCTCAGTGGGCAAAGTAGTAAATTATCTTACTGGTTTTCTACTTGACAAGAGTCACAGCTTAGAATTACTGTCCCACTGTGGTGGAGGCTAAGCTTGAATCTGTAATGTGGAACACTCCATCACCTCATCACTGCAGCCACAGTTCAAGGGCTTAATAGCCACTTGTGCTGCCTTACAGTGTACATTTCCATCACTGCACAAAGGTCTGCTGACCAAATTTTTGGGTGTTTTTTTCCTTGAATAACATAACTTGGTAACTGTATTTAATGAAAGGTTTGCTCTTTCTCCCTCCCACCCCCAGGATACACCTTTGAGTACCTTATTGAAACATTAAGTGGCAATTCACAAAAGAAGTTCTTCAATGTACCTAAACTTGGAGGCACCAAGTATGGTAATGTAGCTTTACATTTTCCTTGGGCTTTAGTTTTTAGTAATTATAATGCATTGGTCAAGCTGAGCTGAAGATATTTTAAGTTTATTTCCACCATGTAGCAACAGGTAAACCCGTGTTTCAGATTCACAAAACTTCCTTTGGGACTTCTGGTTGAGGAAAATGGAAACCCATACCTTGATTTCTTCTTTACAACTTGTAATTATGTAGTCTTCCTCTCCATCCCCCAAAGAAAAAGAAAACATAAGAATATTCTGGAGTGATTTAATGTGTTTATTAACTTTTTCAAGTGGTCAGTGCCTCTTTGTTTGTTTGTTTTGTTTTTCTTCTGTAGAACTTGGCTGTCTTGACACTGTAGAATAGGCTGGCCTCAAACAGAGAGATCCACCTGCTTTGCCTCCCAAGTGCTAAGAGCAAAGGCATGAACCACCACTACCCAGAGCCTCTGATATTCTTCACTGCGTCTCTAAACAGGGTCATCAACTGAGCCTACTGTTTGGCATTGTTCATCACTACTAGGCCACTACCCGTTCTCTGACACGTCGACAAACATTTCCACATTCCTCACCAGGGGCAGACCTTTCCCTGGGTCCTCAGAAGAATGAATGTGGTTACCTCTTGGCCATTGGGTGGATAGAGTCTTAACTTTGATTTTTAGTCCTCTTTTGTTTTAAGACGGTTTCACAAGTAGCCGGGGTTGGCCTGAACTGTCCGTCATTCCTGTCTCAGCCTCCCAAGTACTGGAATGGAGAGAATGCCCCAGCAGTCTCAGCTCTTAGTTGACAGCTGAGTAACTTTCCCAACCAGACCAAAGACCAAAGAAGATGGTTGTTGGCAAACTTTTCAGTTAAAGCTTTATTAAAAAGGACATGCCCAGCCTTATACGGTCTGGAGAAAGTTTTTCTTTAATCCTGTTTTATTCCTCCTTTATGAGCAATGTAGGTGTTTTATGAATTTAAACATTCTAGACTGTTGTGTACAGTGTGTCTGTGCATTGTGAGACAGTATAGATATTGGTGTCTTAGAAGATCCCTGTCTTAGAATCAGATTGCTCTTGAAAAGTAACATTTCCTAGAGTGACACCAGTAGCCTTCTGTTGTAGTGATTTGTATTGATAGGAGAGATTGGTTCTTTTCTTGTACTTTATGTCTTTCACTTATTTTATCCCTTAACTGATGATTTTGTATTGGTTTTAGAAAATTGTTTACCAAAAAATGGAGAGGAGTCTTTGGCCATGGGGCGATGGTTTGGTGGGGAAAGTGCTTGCCACATAGGAATGAGGACTTGGGTTCAGATCTGTAGCACTTAGAAAGCTCAGCGTAGCCATGTATATCTGTGATTCCAGCTCTGTGGAGGCAGAGACAGGAAGGTCCTTGGCTCACTTGCCCAGTCAATCTATCCAAAATGGCAAACTCTAGGCGAGAGGCCCTGTCTCTCTAGAAAATAAAATGGGAAGCAATAGTGACAGGCATCCAGCATTGATCTCTGCTGTACACACATGCACAGACAGGCATGTGTCTCTCCCACACACTTACTATACACACATACACAATAGGTTTTTCATAAATTCTTTTCTTCAAAATAACTTGGTTCTGTTGCTGTGATAAGATACCATGACCAAGACAACTTACAGAAAGTTTATTTGGGGCTTAAGCTGAGAGGTTTAGATTCCATGACCACCACGACGGGGAACATGGCAGCAGACAGGCAGTCATAGTGTTGGTGCAGCAGCTGAGAAGCTCAACATCCTGAGACAAAACCACAATTAAGCGCTGAGGCTGGCTCCAGGCTTTTGAAACCTGGAAACTTGTCCCCAGTGACATATCACCCCCAACAAGGCCACAGCTGCCAGTTCTTCCCAAACAGTTCCACTGTGGGGGAGTCTATGGGGCCCATTCTCATTTAAGCCACCACACTGGCCTCAAAGGATTTTGGGTTTGATTTGATTTGTTTTGTTTTGTTTTGTTGAGATAGTCATATGTAGCCCAGCCTATTCCAGAACTCATATGTAGCCCAGAATCAAAATTATGATTGTCCTGTCTCCATCTCTCAAGTACTGAGATGTGTGCTGCCCACATATTGTTTAGGTAGTGCTAGGGGTCAAACCCAGGGCTTCTTGCATGCTAAGCAAGCACTTTACCAACTACGTTACACCTTCATCCGCTGTTGATTATGGTAACAGTAGGGGCCTTTTCAGTACCCACCCTTGCTTCCAAGTAATTGACGGAGACCTATTATATTTATTCAGCAAGCTATAAAGCTTTATAACTCGGCAGTCGTTCATGTATTCTAATCCAATTATGCTAGTATGGCTACCTCTCAGCCACTTACCTTACCTTGGCCTTTTTTATACAATATTGATACAGGAGATTCTTCATAGACTCTGACTGTAACCAGATAGGGGAGGGGCAAACAAAAATTAGCATCTGAATACAGAGTACACAACCCATCTCCTTGAACAAACCACATGCATACTTGAGCATAAGTACAAAAAACTAAAAAACTATATATTTTTTGGATAACTTATGGAAAAATGCCCACTTGAAGATGGCCACAGAATAAATACACAGATAAACACAGAATCAGAGAATCAAAGAGCAATCGTAACATGAAAGGAGGTGATTAATAATATAAAAGTTAATTTATCACTGATGGGCAATAAGCTGTTATGGACATCTATATGTAACATTTTCTCTGAATTACCAGCATTATATTTATTATAATAAATAAAATAGCTTCAAAAACAGTTTAAGTTTTCTTGGTGAAGAAAAACAGGTAGAATTGGTTGAGAATGGATGATAAGCCAGCCCATACCATCTGCTTTGTTACCCTAATGTCCTTTTTTAGTCCTTAGGCAAGGCATAACACAATTTATCTCTGCCGCCCCTTAGTGCCATTTTATCTTTTTTAAAATGTATTTAATTTTTGAGACAGGGTCTCTGTACGTAACCATTGCTGTCCTGTAACGCACTGTGTAGACCGTAGTAGCCTCAGTCACAGAGGTGAACCTCTCTCCAGCCGTCTTCCCATCAGGGTTGGGAAGTGAACACACGTGAGACATTGACCCAATTCGATCTGACACAATCTCCCTTCTGGAAAATTGCTCTTTTAAAGTTCTGAGTCGCCTCTTTGGTACCTTTTAGTATGCTGACTTTTTAGAAACTTAAGAAATCTTGGTGACAGTCTTCTGAATTTAAAAATATACATATCCCAAGGCAGAGAACAGACTCTGTTGCTTGTAATAGAGTCTGAAGCAGTTGAATTGCTATTGAACCAAGAGCTTGTGGATGGCAGTTAAGCTCAGAGAATTAAAGTGAGCAGCATTATAAAAGCATGAATGCACTTGTTACTAATAGGGAAGACAGTGGAAAGGCTGGCTAGGGTAAAAGATGCATTTTTTAGTTAGTATGGAGCCTGAGACCCTTTGTTTTAGATCATCTCATTATGTTTTCCTTTTTTCTTCCTGACTACTTACTTTCTTAGCTATAGTAATTAGAAATACAGCCAGCACTGTGTTTGTACCTTGTCTTGTTCACCTGGCGTGGTGGTATATGTCTGTTGCTTAGTGTCAAGAGATCATGGGTTTAAGGCCAACCTGAACTACATACTCAGATTCCGTCCCCAGATACCAAGGGCAGAGAAGGCAGCTCAGTGGTAGAGCATGCACACAGCCCTGGATTGGATCCCTAGCACTAGGGAGGAAAAAAAGAGAAAGAAAACAAGCTCCTTCTACATTGCAGTCTCTGAGGAATCTATACTTACGTTTTAGGGGAGGCCTTGGGTGTGTGGGGGTGTGTTTTATAAGACGTGAAAACAAAAGCCAGGCATGATGACCCTCACCTTTCATCCCAGCACTCAAGGAGGGGGAAAAATTGCAAACAAGATAAGGTCGTCTTTACAGATAAATAGAAAGTCACTCCCCAATCCCTTCCCCCAGTTCACCCCAGATTTTCCCTGTGTAACAGTGCTGGCTGTCCTAGAACTCTGTAACTAAGTTACCCTAACTCACTGAGATCCTCCTGCTTCTGCCTCCCAAGTGTTGGGATTAAAGGCCTGTGCCACCATGCCTGGCAAAAAGTCACATTTTTATGTGTATGTTTAAAGCATGAATATTCTTACAGTGGGTATTCTGTTCTGACCTTTTTTTTTTTTCACTTAATATATTATGTACATCTTTCCATGTCATTCAATACAAGTATTCCTGATATCTGAGTCTGCCTGGTGTCTGAGTCAGGGAGCATGAGTTCCAGTAGAAAGGCTGGCTGTAACTTTGCCCCAGCATGTAATAGCTACACAGTAAAGTTGTTACCAGCTTTCTCTATTGTATTTCTCCCAACCCCCAGCAGTTGGAACTCAAGGCCTTCATACATATGAAGCAAATGGGATACCATTGGTGTACATCCCTGGCTTCTAACATACACACACCAAGCTATTGATACGTAGTATTATTTTATTGAAAGTATGGTGTTCTACCTCCATCACACACTTTTATTTTTATGCTATTGATGTATGCTGTCCCAGTCTTTACCATGGGCTATAAAGAACAAAAACTTCAATAGAAAATATGATAGTTTTCAGACACACAAAGATAGCAGAGGAAAACAGTCAGAGCTGTTTGCCGTTTGAAGGCTGCCTGGTCTTGTTGTTTCCCTTCGGTTTTTACTGTCTACCTGAGGCTTCTGTGTGTATAACTCACTGTATTAACTTTGAATCATTCCCAGAATGACCACTCAACTGTTCTTTGTTTATCTCTCTGTAGGTGACTTTTTCACCTATTACTTTAACTGAATTTGTCGTTTTACTTTGCTGATCCAGCTATCCTTCTGGAAAGGGTTAAGTATGTATTCTGTAATCTCTTTTCTTCCTTGGACTCTGGAAATGGTGGGTTGGGTAAGCAGTGAAGGAGTTTACTTACATGCAGTGCACATACATAGTTTAGACATAGTTTCCTTCTAAAGATGACCTAATGTGAGTCTGTAGATCCCAGGTAAATTCTACATTTAACCTGGTACATTAAGACTTCATCTTTTGCCTTTCGTTTTCTGTTCCTGATTAGACTCCTTGATTATAAGAAGTGACACTAGCTTAGCCAGAGTAGAATATATTGTGATGGTATACAACCTCCAATTCTGGTTGTGGCTCAAGAAAATAGGCAGTGGGCCAGTACTGATGGTGTGCTTTGTTTTCTCTTCCAGGGACTTCATGTTTCTTTCCCTTCTACTCAAGTCACTTGATTGAAAACAAGCCTCTATTCTGTGTCTTCTTACTTTGTAAATAGCTCCAAATCCCAAATAAGAAACTTCAGTCCTTAGGTTACGGGTTTTTGTTGTCGTTGTTTTTGTTCCTTCCTAGGATAGTTTTTACTCAGCCCTGGCCTTGAACTCCTGTTTTGTTTTATTTGTTTGTTTATCTCTTGTGTATCCCTGGCTGTACTAGTTCTGTAGACCAGGCTGGCCTGGAACTCAGAGATCATCCTGCCTCTGCTGGCATTAAAGATGTGCACTACCACCACCCTGCTCTTGAACTCTTTATTTAGCTGAAGATGACTTTGAACTTCTCAACTTCCTGCCTCCACTTCCTGAGTGCTAGGATTATAGGCATGCTTTTTATGTGGTTTGAGAAATCAAGCCCAAGATTTATGTATGGTAGGCAAACATTCTGTCAACTACAGCTGAGCCACATCCTCAGTCTTGTATTGCTTAGTCTTGTAGCAGCCATTTAGCCGTGTTGTGAGGAGCCTAGGTTTGTCTTTCATCAGCTTGCACTCGTATATGATAGCAGACTTTCAGAGCTGGACCTACGTTATTACTCCCAAGGATGTTTATGGTTCCTGAATTTATTTCAGAAGTCTGGCAGATTAGCATACTTTCTTAGTTTAAATTACCAATATCTGTAAAGGATTAACTTTCTAGATTCATAGACTTGTAGAAATCCCCCGAAGCAAAGCCTGTCTCTCTCTTAAGTTCCAGTGTCATTCATCCAGCTTATAGTTATTGAGTACTCATATTTCATATATGCTAAGGAGAGCACAGTTTTCTATGGGAAATAGTGAGAAAGGGGATTAGTATGTAATAACAGTCTGGGTTTAGTCAAGAGGTAAAAAGCACAACCAGAGGAGAGTTAATTTTAATTAAATTTTAAGTAACTTTAATTAGAGAAACCAGAAAACTATATGGAGACCTAAGGTTAAGAGAAATGCCTAGCTTGGAAGAGACTTAGAATTCTTTAAAGAAGATAGAGTTCTATATATTCAGTTGCTAAGAAGTTTGCTTGTATGAGCTACTGTTTCAGGTCTGGAGGTGCTAGACCAGTGGTTCATAACCTGTGGGTGGTGACCCCTTTTTGGGGTCAAATGACCTTTTCACAGGGATTGCCTTAGACCATCAGAGGACACAGATATTTACATTATGGTTCATAACAGTAGCAAAATCACAGTTATGAAGTAGTGATGAAAATAATTTTATGGCTGGGGGTCACCACAACATGAGTGTATTAAAGGGTCGCAGTATTGGGATGGTTGAGAACCACTGTACTGGACTGTAGTCTACCCTGTGAAGAACATGACCAAGCAGTCAGCAATATGAGTGTGCCTTAGGAGAGTAGGTGATGGTGGAGGCAAGAGTCCTTTCAGAGCTCATGGGCCATACAGGGATTTGAAGAAAAAAACAGTACTTAACATGTTATCTCCAGGTACCTTCCAGGTGGAGTCTAGGCTCTAGCATGGGAACAAGAGGCTTGGGCCTCCTTAATCCACAGACTGACACAATGTTGAGGCCCTTGAGTAGCAGTTCCCACTGTGAGAAGACCTTGGTGAGGTTGACAGCTGTTTTTGTTGCTGTTTTAATGAGTTGTAGAATACAGTTGGAAGATCTCTGTCTTAGTCACTGTTGTATTGCCGTGAGGAGACACCGGGACCAACCTTTCAATGCAGCAGTTGTTACCTAGTGACTGTTGTGTTGCTGTGAGGAGACACCACGGCCAACCTTTCAATGCAGCAGTTGTTCCCTAGACTGACTTCTAACACATCAGTGCTTTCCCTGCAGGTTCTGTCTCTCCACCTACACCACACTCCCTAGTGTGGGGATCTAACCCATTCCGCTCCACCAAGAATCCTAAAATATTTTCTACAGACCACATTTGGTCTTCCAAGCTTCAAAATTACACACCTAGTGCTACACTGGTCATTACAGTTACTTAAGTTTGAGATGTATGGTTGAAGTTATGCAGATTGTGGTGGTCTGAATAAGAATGGACCCCAGAGGCTCATATATTTGAATGCTTAGTCACAAGGGAGTGGTACTATTTGAAAGGATTAGGAGGCCTAGAAGTTGTGGCCTTGTTGAAGGAAATAGGTCACTGAGGATGAGATTTAAGATTTCAAAAGCCCATGCCAGGCCCAGTCTCTCTGTTTTACAGGATGTATAACTGTTGGCTACTTTTCCAGCAATATGACTGCCTGCATGCTGCTATACTCCCTGCCATGATGATAATGGACAAAACCTGAAATTGTAAGCAAGCCTACAACTAAATGTTTCCTTTTATGTGAGTTGCCTTATGTGTGGTGTCTCTTCACAACAATAGAACAGTGACTAAGACAAAGATCTTTCATATATATTCTACAACTGAGTCATCTCATCAGAACCCTATAACTATACTTTTGCTACTGTTAGGAATTGTAAATATTTTTGGAGAGGGGTCACAACCCACAGGTTGAGAAATGCTGCTCTATGGGGTCTTTCAAAGCCAGTCACTGTATAGACATCTTCATGAGCACAGCTTGAAACAAAGGGAATTAGTGCCTCTTGGCAAGTCATTTAGAAGGCATAGAAAATTGTCTTTAAGCAACTTGCCAGGGAGAAAATTGCAGAGAGCTGAGTAAGTCTGTAAAAAAGGCTTCAAGGAGGAAACTGTTAACCTTGTTGACTTGCTGAGAGGCTATTTGGAAGATAGTAGGACTGTTTCTTAAAAAGTTAGGGGTTTGGGAATGTAGCTCCCAAAGTGGTAGCATGTTTGCTTAGTACACACAAGCCCCAGGTTTCAGCCGTCAGCACCAGTGAATGCATGAACAAATAGTTATAATAAATTTATTGTATGGCCTAGCTATTGTATATATGCAATATTCTCTTTTTAAGTTCTGTTAATTTCATATACACGGTTGTGTTTGCATGTACACTTGCATGCCAGAAGAGGGTACCAGGTTTCACTATAGATGATTGTGAGCCACTATGTGGTTACTGGGAATTGAACTCAGGACCTCTAGAAGAGCAGCCAGTGCTCTTAACCTCTGAGCTATCTCTCCAGCCCACAATATTTCTTTTTTTTTTTTTTTTCAAGTTTTATGTATTTTTTGCATGCATACAAGCATGCATGGATGTGCACCCATGGATGTGTACAATGTGTGTATGGTGCTTGTGAAGGCCAGAGGAGGGGGTTGGATCCCTTGGAGTTGGAGTCACAGATGGTTGTGAGCCATAGTCTGTGGGTGCTAGGAATTGAACTCAGTTCCTCTGGAGCCAGTACTCTTAACTGCCAAGCCCTGAACATAGTATTCTTACCTAGATAGGTGTATCTAGGGTATAATCTTGGGAAGTATTTCATAGAGCTAAAAACCATACAACCTAAATATCCGCCAGTTGCTGAGCTAAAGTGCCATTTAGTAAAAGAAAATTAGTAAAGTTAATGTAAGTTATGCAGTGGTGGCCCACTTTTATCCCAGCACTCAGGAGGCAGAGGCAGGCGGATCTCTGTGTTCAAGAAGCCTGGTCTACACAGTGAGTTTCAGGACAGCCAGGGCTATTACATAGAGAAGCCCTGTCTTAGAGGGGAAAAAAAAGATACATAATATAGAAGGGATGAGTTGTGGAAAATTAACGGTATCAGGCTAATATGTTTATTACTAGCTGTGTAATTATTAGGTTGGTATTATCTAGCCTGCTATCACAATCAAATAGAAACACACCATTTAGATTTTATGATTGCCTTTTTTCACCTTGGGTTGGGCAGATAATTCCACCTACACTCTCTCATATATCCCAGCCCTCATCCCTTGCCATCCACCTTAATCATTCCTATCTGGCCTAACTCCTATCCATAATTCCATAAATACTTGCTTATTCTTCATCTGGGTCTCTCCTTTCCATCCTCGCTGCCCTCAGAGCCCTTAATCCCTCACCCTTGGTGGCTTCCTCCTCTTACTGTCTGTCTCCTACCCAAGATTCTCTCTGTCCTCCTAGCCCTTGGACCTTAGCTCTGCCTACCTCACCTTTGTTCTGCTAGGTCGGCTTTTTATTGGTCAAACAGGAGTAATTTTTTAGGCAGGGTTTGCACAAGGAGAGGTGTAGGTGAGAATGTGCATGCCCTCTACAACTGACAGTAGTAGTAAATACAGGAGTAATTTGTCTAGAAGGCAATTTGACATAAAAGCAGTAGCAACAGCCTCCCCACCAGGGAGTATGGCCTCTGCAGCCACAGGTCTTTGTCCTGGCTTACAGACCAAACACAGGCCCTTATGGAGTGGGCTTTAAATCAAATCGGTGACTCGGTGCCACCATTTACTAGTGGCATATTGGTTGTACAGTGCTCAGGGAAGGAGTGTTTGTTTCAGTTTTATTTCTTCACGTCCTGCAGTGAAGGCAGCAACAAGGACTTCTCATCTACTTCTGGTGTGTAACCAACAGCCGTGGTAATAGCTTTTATGGTGTGGGCCTGTCTGACTAGCAGCTTATAAAGAGGTAACCTTCTCTTGGCATAGTTTTAAATAATAATGCCTTCTGGGCATGCATATTTCTATCCACATAGTGTTTCTTCAAACTCTGCTGATTTTACGGGTTTTTTTCTGATGCTTTTCCAAAACTATGAGACGCTTAGCATTATATAATGATGTGTGTGTGACATACGTGTATATGTGTATGTATGTATGTAAATTACTGACCATGGACAGGTTCTCTGAAGGAGTACCTGTATCTTTCCAAGAAAGTAACGGTTTGGCTCGAGGTTTAGCAGCTGAAGAGACACTAAACACATTAACAATTTATTTAACACATTTCTATCTATTGTTTCCTCCAAACAGCGATCTTGGGTATAGCATCATGGCTGAGAGTTACCTTGGTTGGCTTTCTGTGATCCAGTGATGAGCCTTCCTGCCTCATCTTAGGATGTCACCATTGGGCTACTGTATGTCCCCACACTTGATGATGTTGCTTCAGCTGTTTGTCCTGCCCAGGGAAAGGAAGAGTGGAGCTTAGTCTTATCTGCTGAGCTTTCTGTTAGAGTTGGACCCTCAAGCAGTCTCCACTCTCCAATTTACTGTACAACCAAACACAATTTATATATGCTTGGGGTAGGGAAGAATAACTGCCCCCTCCTAAGACGAACTTTTCAAGTATACTGCAGCCCCTTGAAAAATTGTTGCTCTGGTTTTAAAGTGGTACAGAGGCTCATATACACTGTTTGGCTTCTTGTTAGTTATCCCCTGTGCCAAGCCCTGTACAAAGCCGAGTACATTCACTTTTGAGATACCTAGAGAGGCCGTTTGATCTGCTTTATCCTTCTTTCATCCCCTTTTGGTTGCTTTAGCACTTTATAAACCTGATTTGCATGTTCTAAGTTAGATTCCCCTAGAGGCTCTTCTGTTTCCTAAAGACCACATCTTGCCATGGGGCTCAGCAAAGCCACTAAAACTTCTTTTCTTGACTGTCAGTGTGCAAAATTTTGTCAGGCCCAGTGAGCTGAGCATCACACACTGCTGCTCACTAGTCGAGTTCCCTCAGTCATGGCTGTCCTTTATTGTCTTCAGGGACTGTTATGCATGGGGCTGCACAGTGTCCTTCATGGGTTATATTAATAAATCCAACAGGGACTGATTTTCCTTACTGTCTAGTTTGTGTTTTACTGCTGTGAAGAGACACCGTGACTAAGGCAACTCTTAGAAAGGACATTTAATTGGGGCTGGCCTACAGTTTCAGAGGCTTAGTCCATTATCATCGTGGTGGGAAGCATGGCAGTGTGCAGGCAGACGTGCTGAAGAAGAAACGGAGTTGTACATCTTGATTCTCAGGCAGGAGACTGTGTACCACACTGCGTTCCGCTTGAACATAGGGGACCTCAAAGCCAACCCCTACAGCCACACACTTTAGCACACACCTGCTAATAATGCCACTCCCTATAGGCCAAGAACTCAGACACACGGGTCTGTGGGGCCTGTTGAGACCACCGTGCTTGAGCCTCAGCTTATGCAGCTTTTGTTTCAGGATCAGAGGAGTACTTTTATCGCTCAGCTTCTTTGCTGCTTTACTCACATCGCCATCCACATCCTTGTCCCACAACATCACAAGCTAGGCTGTGAGGAATTCTTTTATTTGCATCTCTCTTAACCACTGAACCATCTGTCCAGCTCCTAAAAAGTTTTCTAATTCAAGGCAGTTCAGAGGTGAAGTATTCCCTGTTTTATCATAGTTTCTTTTACTGGGCCACTAGTAAGGCCACTATCTGCACATTGAATAATGTGTTTTTCTTTCTTTACAGTAAAGGTCAGACCCAGGGTGGGAGGGAGTCTTATTAATTTGTCTCATTCTCTTCCTCTGCTCTGGCTCATTGATTCTTCCCGTGGGTTCAAAGGCTGTGGATCCCAGAAACGGTTCTTTTTAGCACAGATCTTAATTGTACTCTACTTCTCTTGTGCTACTTGCCAGCTGTAAGAAATGGCATGGTAACAATCCATCTCATCCTTCATTTTTTTCCAATTTTTCTGTCAGATCTGGCTAATGTGGAGAATAGTATCTATGTGTCTTTTTTTTTTTTTTTAATTGAAGTTCCTCTTACCAGTGGTCAAGTTCTTTCATGGCGTTGAACTTGAGATTCATAGGCCCGATGACTCTTACAGCAACCTGCCTATGATCTCATCTCAAGATGAGCTATTTTCATGGGCTGCATGGTATTCTGTAGTTGATCAGCCATTTCAGGGCATCCCTGTACTTTTTCAGAGCACATTTATCAAAGAGGCATACTCCATAACATGTAGAGAAAGCTAGTCATCTTGAGATTTTTCCCAAGTATGCCTCAGACTTAGGCTGCTTTGCTTTGGTTGCATGCCTCGCCCAGTAGACCAAGCTTGGTGAAAGTCTCATCAGCTTCCTAGTTCTTTTCAGTCCCGTTTTCCTTCAGGGAGGCAGTGTTTCAGCTTTGAGATAATATAATATCAGGACTGCTATTTTAGATAGAATGAAAGAACAAAGGTGTCTGGGAGGTATTTTGCCTGGAATTAATGAATGATTCCCTTTCTCAGTTTCCTAACTTTCTGTGTCCTTACCCATAACTAGTATCCCCGGTCTACAAAAAGTCTGTACTCCTGATGGGATAATCAAGTCATTTGTCATTTTTCCCCAGACCCCTGTTCTTAGTAGTACCCATGTAGACCTCTGCCCCAGTTGAGTGAGACTGGTTACGCTGTGTCTCTCAGCCACTGTCCCGAATCTCTACCCTTCCACTTGTGTTGGAGACTACTTCTTGATCCCATGGTTTTCTTTTTTCTTTTTCTTGTTTGGAACATGACTTCCACGTGCTTCTTAAGAAAGGAAGATACTTGGAATAAAGGAATAAAACAGATGTAGTTGATTGTTCACCTGTGTATAAATTTCAGGACTGAAAATAATTTTGACTTGGAATTTTGACGCATTGCTGCGTAGTTGTCCAGCTTCTACTGTGCCCACCAAGAAAGCCGGAGTGGTCCTAGTTGCTAATGCGTTTTAGGTGCTGGTCTGCTTATTTATGACCAGACATCTGTATGCACTCATACTGTTCAAATTATGTTGATTTGGCTCCTACCTGTTGGCGCTTATGGATTACAGACATTGCAATTTTTAAAAAAATGCATCTATGTAGTTATTTCATAAATGCATGGTGGTGGTGGTTGGAGTGAGAAATGTCTCCCATAGGCTCAGGTATTTGAACACTTGGTTCCCAGTTTTCCTCTGTTTAGAGAGGTGGGACAGCATTGCTGGTGGAAGTGTGTCACTGGAGCCAGGCTTTGAGATTCTGTAGCCTCACCTCCCGGGTCACTCTTTGTGCTGGTGCCTGCATTTGAAGCTTTAATAGGTGCTCTAACTTTATTCTGTTGCTGTGGCAAATGCCATGCCCGAAAGTTACATAGAGGAGGAAAGGGTTTATTCCATCTTCCTCTTCCAGGTCACAGCCCATATTTGAGGGCGGAAACTTAAGCAGCAGCTTGACGCAAAAGCCGAGGAAAGCTGCTTTCTTTCTGATGATCTCTGACTCATTTTCTTCTCAAACCCAAGACTATCTGCCTGGAGATGGCACTGCCCGTTGTGGCCTGGCCTATTGATAATCCAGACAGTCCTCAGCATGTATTCCCACAGGCTAATCAGAACTAGGCAATTCCTCAATTCCTGACATACTCCAGGCTGTGTCAGGTTCATAATTCAGACTAACTGGGACAATAGAGTTGTCTCCATTGTTGTTTTTGGTTGACATTCCATGCTTTTCAATATGTATTTATACTGGGGATTTTGCTGTTGTAATTTTTGTAGTGTGAAGATATGACTGTTCTCTTGTATAGTAATATTTTATCTTGAATCAGATATTCTGCCTTATTCAATACGGGTCCTATTGGAAGCTGCTGTACGAAATTGTGATGGCTTTTTAATGAAAAAGGAAGATGTTATGAACATTTTGGATTGGAAAACCAAACAGAGCAATGTTGAAGTGCCCTTTTTCCCTGCCCGTGTTGTTCTTCAAGATTTTACGTGAGTGACTGCATCATTTTACATTAATTACTTGTATTGCAAGTGCACTAGTCTCTAACTTGATGATCTCACTCCCGCTTGTGGAATCTCTGGTATAGGATGAATTGGTTAGAAATCTTAAGCCTTCTATCACAGAGTAAAATTCAGATCCTTTACAGGACCCTGAAAGACTGACCCTTCCTGTTCTGGCTGCTTATAGGTTATTTATTGGAAGTATGAATCTTAAAGTAAAAGTTGGAGGAAAAAATCCCCCTTACCCGCTTCTACAAGCCTAGTTTGTGTACCGCTGATGTGTGGTATCTCCAGTGTGTTGTCGCTTAATGCACGTTACTGTTCTGTAATCATTAATGTGTCCTGTTGCCTTGTATCCTCGGTATAAAAAATACTGACATTTGGTACATGTTTGTTTTATATACACATACATTCAGATGGTTGAATGTAAAATTGTAAAGGCTTTGAGGGGGAATAATGCAGGGGTGGGTGGGGGAAGGGTATAGAGGAGAGAATTGCACAACCAATTCTGGTGTTCACTGATATATCCAATGTTGTTTTTGGCAGTTTTGCTCCTGAGCACTGAAGTTCTTAGATAATATTAAGTGTTAATTCTCATTAAACCAGGGGGTACATCTAACTTTATATCATAAGTACATTATCAAAAATAAAATGATAGTTTGTTTTTTTTTAATGGAGACAAGTAATTAATTAAGCAATTCGGCCTGTAATTTGACTGTTCTTTATTTTTTTTAGTGGAATACCGGCAATGGTGGATTTTGCTGCTATGAGGGAGGCAGTGAAAACTCTCGGAGGTGATCCTAAGAAAGTCCACCCTGCCTGTCCAACAGATCTCACAGTTGACCATTCTTTACAGATTGACTTCAGTAAATGGTACTGCAGTACAGGCCTGTGAAGACAGTAGTACAAGCTAACTGAAGCGGGTGGTGTGGAGGCGGGGAGAGCAGCTGTGGCCAGAGTAAAGCTCATTAAAGAAGACTGGAGGGGTTCATGGATTATTGTAATTTTCTGCGCTTACTCTAAGTCTAAAGCTATCTTCATATTTGTATTTCTGCTACCATGTTTGATAGAAGTAGGCTTATAATTTGCTTTTGGAGATGAGTATCTGAGTTTTCTCTCTCTCTCTCTCTCTCTCTCTTTTTTTTTTTTTTAAGTTTTTGAGTCAGGATTTTGCTGTTAAGTTCTGACTGGCCTTGAACCTTATTTATAAACCAGGCTGTTGTCAAACTCCTGCCACTTCCAAGTGCTGGGATTACAGGCATGCACCATCATAGCCAGCTACAGTTTCATTTTAATTTTTTGTTTACTTAACTTTTAGAATGAATCTGGAGATTTGTCTTTAACTGGTGATTGAAAATGCTGAGTTCTCCCAGTACTCTGGTAGACAGAGGCAGGTAGATCTCTGTGAGTTTGAGGCCAGCCTGATCTATAAAGCGAATCCAGGGCAGCCATCGCAACACAGAGAAACCCTATCTTGAAAGACAAAACCAAAACAAATCAAAAAAATAAATAAAAGAAAATGCTGAGTCCATTAGAGCTTTATTTTCCTTCCACTTGACCAAGGGGAAACTAGAGAAGCTTTCTGGTTTCTGCCATCAGTCTTCTTTTTACATTCCTTGGAGTAGTGGAATAATACTGAAATTTATCCTAACTTATCATGAGAGTCAGTACTGCGTATTTTCTTTTTAAGATTTATTTATTTTATGTATAGGAGTGCTGTATCTGCATGTACACCTGTACGCCAGAAGAGGGCGTCAGATTCCAATATAGATGGTTGTGAGCCACCATGTGGCTACTGGGAATTGAACTCAGGACCTCTGAAAGATCAGACAGTGCTCTTAACCACTGAGCCATTTCTCCAGCCCCAGTACTGTGTATTTAAACTTTTCTTTAAGTTTTTATATGAAAAAATATACTGTACATGCCCAAAGTTTTTCACATTGGTGTCGAGCACATAAAAAATGATTATGCCAGGTGTGGCTTTAATCATGGCACTCTGGAGGCAGAGGCAGGGTGGATCTCTGAGTTCAAGGCCAAGCTGCTCTGCATAGTAGGGAGAGAGGTGTGTGATTATGAGCTATTTACTGTTAGGTTTTTACCACCGTAAATGAAAAGTACTTAAATCTGGGGTGTTTGAGCTGAGATATTATCTTATTGTATGGCCAAGGTTAGCCTTGAATTCCTGTCAGTCCTCTTGCCTTCCAAGCACTGGAATTACAGGTGTGTGCCACTATCTTACCTTATTTTTTTCTTTTTTGTAATATGAAATACTCTTAACATCAAGTTGAATGTATATATCCTTTGAACATCATTCATTTCCAGATAGTGTTGATGATGTGACTTTTTTAAAGCAAAAGTTTCTGTCACTTGTAAATTATTACTTTGTTTCCATTTTGAAATAATAGTGCAATACAGAATGCACCAAATCCTGGAGGTGGTGACCTACAGAAAGCAGGCAAGCTCTCCCCACTCAAAGTGCAGCCCAAGAAGCTCCCATGCCGAGGCCAGACAGCCTGCCGGGGACCGTGTGATTCTGGAGAACTAAGCCGAAACTCAGGAACGTTTTCTTCACAGATTGAGAATACACCCATCCTGTGTCCTTTTCATTTGCAACCAGTGCCTGAGTATGACATTGTTAATATTTTTGGTGTCGGGTTATTTTTCAGTTAAGAAAATCAGTTCTTCTGTCTGGTTACTGTTGCATTACCTTCCCAACTTACATTCTGACTTGCCTGCTCTCTGTAGCCAGGCTGTGTGGAATGCGGCAGTCTTCCTGCCTCAGTCTTCCAGGTGTTGTCGCTAAAATGTGTGCTACCCATTCTTACCTGTTATAAAGTTGCAAAGTTTTCCTCTTTGTTAGTCAATTACCCTTTGTAAAAATTTTAGCGAACAGGGCTGAAGAGATAGTTTAATGGTTAAGAACACTTGTTTCTCTTGTAGAGTTCCCAGCACCCAGGGTAGCTCACAACCAATTGTAGCTTCCGATTCCAGGGAATAAGCTACCTCTTCTGACCTCTGCAGGCTCCTGCATACATATATTCCTGTACATAACACATAAAAATAAAATAAAAACATAGAGTGAACAAATCTACCTTTGTTTAAGAAGTATTAAAACTTTAAGGTTTTAAGTAGCTAAGAAAATATTCACATATGCATAATAAATGCCAAATGATGCAGTAATTTTGTCTGTGAATCTTTCAAGTACTGTATTTCTAAAACCTTGGCTTAGTGTTTCTATAAAGCTTTAAGTTACAGTGATAACCATACCTCTCATAAGGATTAATTATGCTGATTCCTTTGCTGTACAGTTTGAATAATTTTATGTAATAACTCCTTATTGTTAATAACACTAATTTTTAAGAGTGCTTTGACTTGAGAGAATAACACTATTATACACAAGACAAGAAGTATATATACAAAGTAACATTCTGACAATACTCGTTGATTCAGAATGACTGTTTAAGAAAATGTTATTTTATTTTTTTATATAATATGTATTTACCTGCTTGAGTTTAAATGCCCCATGCACATGCAGGAGCCCTCAGAAGCCAGAAAATATCGGATTCCTTAGAACTGTAATTGCAGATGGTTGTAAGATAACCATGTCGGTGCTGGGAACTGAACCTGGCTCCTTTGCTAAGGGCAGTATGTTGTCTGAAGTACTGAGCTGTCCAGCCTCATAAATTACTGATTTTGGTTTTTCGAGACTGGGTTTCTCAGTATAACTCTGGCTATCCTGGAAATGGCTCTGTAGAACAGGCTAGCCTCAAACTCATAGGGATCTGCCTGCCTCTGCCTCCCAAGTGCTGGGGTTAAAGGCGTGCTCCACTATCAGCCAGCTTTATTTTGTTTTTTTTTTTTTTTTTTTTTTTTTTTTTTAAGACAGTTTCTGTGTGTAACCTTGGCTGTCCGAGAAGTCTTTCTGGAGAGGAGGCTCAAATTCACAGAGGCCTGCCTTCCTCTGCCTTCCCAGTCCTGGCATGAAAGGTGTATGCCGCAACCACCTTGCCAAATTACTGATTTTTTTTTTAATTGCCATCTTTATAAACGCAGAATAAAGTGTTAACTGCAGTATTTTTATTTCTAAAGATGTAACCTGGTATGACATTTTTTTTTTCATTGCTTTTTTTGAGACAGGGCTTCTCTGTGTAGCCTTGGTTGTTCTGGACTCATTTTGTAGACCAGGCTGGACTCGAATTGACAGAGATCTGTCTGCCTGTGCCTTCCTGAGTACTGGGATCACAGGTGTGCACACTGTGCCCAGCCTAGTATAGCATTTAAATTACATTTTGATTGTGAATTTCAGAATGTTACTTTATAGTTTCAGCTTGTGTGAAAATAGTGAGTCTGTTTGTAAATGCATCAGTAAAGTGTTAATTGTTAATTTGAAGAAGAATTAGAGGAGTTAGATAGTTGAGAGTTAACATTTGGCCCCTGAAGTCAGTCTAATTTGAGGTCATGTTATGGTCTAACACACAAAAGATATTTTGTAGTACCAAGCTCTGTGGAAAGTGAAATAATAGGAGTGACGTTAGAGTACCGTTTCCTAAGGACTGAGTAAAACCTCTACAGTGTGCTATGGCTGCAAAATTCAGTTAGCCATAAATTATTAAAATAAGCTTTGTTTTTTTAAAGGTCACAAAGAATTATAATTTTTAGAACCCAGGTGATACACAAAAATTAAGTTTTATTGATAACTCTGGAAACTAGCTACTGGTTGAAGTAAATGATTTAAGCAGTTTGAAATTTTTTTTTAAATGTCCGTTAGATTTTTAAATTAGTTTGCTAAAAGTATTATTGTTTACTGCCTAAAGGTGAATGTTGTTTCACTTCAAATAAATTAATGTAAGCTCTATTTATAACCCAAGTAATGTACTTAAACATGAAAGAGAAGCTTCTGCTTCAGTGGAGTTGAAGAAAAGACTTGTGAAAAGATCTTTTTAAACCATAAGGTGACATTCCTATGTCAGTAGTGTTAATTCCCATCTGCCTGTTTTAACTGGCCCAAAGGCCAAGGGGTGAGAATGTGCATGCACACTTTCATTTGATTGGCTCATTGTCCCATTTCCTTCCAGCAGGGCTTAGTTTCCTTTCATCATGGTCCAGCTGGCTTACAGCAGTATGAGCGCAGTTTTGAGCACTGATGTGGACTCTGCCTTGATATACTCAGTAAAATAATAGTTATATAGCTGTCTTGCATGCAGTGTAAAGCAGAAAGAACTTTCTTGTTGAGAAAGAAAATAATTATGAAAAAAAAACATTCCCGGGGACTTTTTAAATGTATAAGAGTGAAGATTTAGACACAAAGGAAATGATTTTTTTATAATACCTGTATTTAATTTCAGCATTTCACTCTTTTAGACCTGAGACAGTGTTAAAAAATCAAGAAGTAGAATTTGGCAGAAATCGAGAGAGGCTTCAATTTTTCAAGGTATAAATGATTTGGTGAATTCTTGATTAATATTTCTAAAATACTGATACTGTACACTTTTTATATTTACATTTATGATCAGCTTTGTAGTCATGGAACTTTCTTTTAGCCCTCATATTTGGCATATTTAAGCAACAATAATAATAATGAGAACCATGGCTGTATGGTAAGTGAGCAGTGGATAATCCTGTTCCTTGGCTTTCCTGTCTTAGAGCACAGCCCTGGCCAGAGCTTGGTACGTAGTTGAGAATGGCCTCAACCTGATTTCTCAGCCTCCAGCTTCCCACGTGCTGGGGTTATAGGTATATACCACTATGCCCAGCTTAATTTGTTTTTAATGATTGTCACAATGCCATATGCTCACTATCTGTGTGGTTTTAGTATTTATTTTAAACTTGGAGTTGGCCATTTTGAACATTTGGCTAACAGTTTAGTTTCAATGTTTATTTCTGTCTTGATTATGAATACAGAGGTATACAATGCACTAACACTGTTTCTTCAATCCAAACAAAATACAGTGGAGCTCAGGAGCTTTTAAGAATGTGGCAGTCATCCCTCCTGGAACTGGAATGGCTCATCAAGTGAACTTAGAATATTTATCAAGAGTCGTTTTTGAAGAAAAGGACCTGCTCTTCCCAGACAGCGTAGTTGGCACGGACTCTCATATCACTATGGTGAATGGATTGGGGATTCTTGGGTGGGGTAAGTAAGTATATGTGGTTTCTTTTTAAGAAGAAGTAAACATCAGAGGACATAGTGCTTCTTTGAGGCTGCTTTCTTATCTTGGCAACAGAGGAACAGACTTAAGAGTTTGTGAATTGTGTAGTAAAAGTGATTTATGAAGAAAAAAATTGGCACAATGCCCTCACAGCACCCCTGCCAGGCAGTTACTACAGTAGCTGATGGTGAGGTCTATTGCTGTGGTGTTATTCTGAGAATTCTTCTGCACGTCCTGCTGCCTGTATAGATCTGAAATCTGCCAAATCATTTTAGTCAGTTGTTGATCATCTCTTGCCTACTACCCCTATTTCTGAAATGTCACTATTACGAACAAACAACTGTTTCAAGATTAAGCACAGTTACTTCTTGAAATCCCTAATCCTTCTCATCAATTTAAGAGTACCGCATGGACTGGAGAAGTGGCTCAGAGGTTAAGAGCACTGGCCATTCTTCCAAAGGTCCTGAGTTCAATTCCCAGCAACTGCATGGTGGCTCACAACCATCTATAATGGTTGTTTTCTCAGTTATATAAGTGGAGTCATTCTTTTTAAAAGGTTCAGGTTCAGAGTCCACAGTGAAAGAGTGCTCCTTGTAAGATGCTACGCAAGTCACATTCATGAAACACGGGAGATTTTTAAAGAATTATTTATTTTACATATGACTGTTCTATCTTGTAGATCACTTGCATTCCCGAAGAGGGCATCAGATCTCATTATAGATGGTTGTGAGCCACCATGTGGTTGATGGGAATTGAACTCAGGACCTCTGGAAAAGCAGACAGTGTTCTTAACTACAGAGCCATCTCTCCAGCTCACATGAGGGTTTTGAATGGTACTTGGCTAACTTAAATTGTCAGCTGTTCTTTGCTGATGCACTTGTCCTTCTCAACAGGAGTTGGAGGCATTGAGACAGAGGCAGTTATGCTTGGCCTGCCAGTTACTCTTACTTTACCAGAGGTGGTTGGCTGTGAGCTAACTGGCTCATCCAATGCTTTCGTTACATCCATAGATATTGTCCTTGGCATTACAAAGGTAAGCTCAAATTATAGTTGTTCCGTTACTTACTTGTTTAACATCTTTATGTAAACAGAGCAGCCTCACAAGAGCTCAAACTTGGGATTTATGCTTCCATCCTTGGTTCTTACATTATTAGCTATGTCATAATATTATCATAGTAATTATAATGAGTGTAAGATATAATACGTACTTTTAAGTACAAAAAAGTCAATGTGTACTTGTTACCTGTTAGCACATAAATAACCTCATTACAAGCCTGTGAGTTAGTTACTATTGTAATTATTTTAATTAAGAAGAAAATACATGCAGCCAAGTCATTTATCAAAGGAGTACAAAGCTGAATACACCCAAGGCTTCTGACCCAGGAGGCCATGCACTTAATGGTTATATGTCATTGCCTCAATAAATAACTTGTTGACCATATGGACTTAAAAAAGTGATTAATGCCTTTAATCCCAGTACTCCAGATGCAGAGGCAGGTGGAGCTCTGTGAGTTCGAGGTTAGCTTAGTATACATAGTGAATTCTAGGACAGCCAAGGCTATTCAGAGAGGCCCTGTCTTGAAAAACAAATAAAACAGAAGAATGTTACATTTAGGCTGGGGTTGGTGGTGCAGGCCGGGAGGCAGATCTCTCTGAATTGGAGGCTGGCCTGTTCTGTACAGCAAGTTTCAGGACAGTTAGGACTACATAGAGAGACCCTGTCTCCCAAAACACAAACAACAACATTATATTTAACATACTTAATTAAGAAGCCAGGTGTTGGGCTGGAGAGATGGCTCAGCAGTTAAGAGCATTGGTTACTCTTATATAGGACCCTGGTTCAGTTCCCAGCACCTACATGGCAGCTCACAACTGTCTGGTATGTAACTCAAATTCCTGTGAATCCAGCTCCCTCATACAGACATATGTAGGCCAGACACCAGATGTACATCAGAATAAAAAAAATAAATGACCAAAGACCACAAAAAAAAAAAAAAAAAAAAAAAAGTCAGGTGTGGTGCCATGGGCCTATAATCCCAGCACTCAATAGGGAGGATCAAAAAATAATTTTTTTATGTGTATGTATATATCCATGTTCATGTGTGTGCAAGTGCCGGTAGAGGACTGGTAACACCCATAGTTGTTCTATTGGTTTTTGGCCTTTGTTTTGAGACAGAATTTCTCAATGACCTGGGCCTAGTCAGGACCTCTCAAGTCAACTGTACTAGCTAAGAGTCCACCTGTCTGGCTTTCCAGTGTTGGGATCACCACACGTTCTGCCATGTTTGACTTTTTGGGTATGAAGCTGAGGCCCTTGTGCTTATAAGAAATAGTTTACCAACTGTATTATTTCTTCAGTTCCTACCCTCAGTTTTTAAAAGATCACAAAGTTAAATTGAGAATTGTACAGTTTACTGCTGCTTATTTATTTATTTATTTTGTGTCTGGGTGCATGTGGAGGTCATGAAGACAGCTTTGAGAAGCTGGTTTTCTCTACCATGTGGGTCTCAGGGATCAAACTCAGGTTACCAGGTTTGATAGCAAGCACCATAACACCCTGAGCCACCTGACACTCCTCCCCAATCTTTTCTTTAAAAACCATTACTAGATACTGCTTTAAAATACATCAGCAGTAGAAAGGTGACAGTGTCTGACTTCTTCCTTGTCAGCTTTAACATTACTCTGAGGTAGTATGTAGCTTTCTTGATGCCTATAAAAAAAAGAAAAAACAAGTACTGGCTACGTGTGTTTAATATAGTGAGTAATAAGTTGTATATTGCAGTCTTAATTTTTCTATTTTTCACTAAGTTTAAGTTCTGTTTTAAAAAGCATGCACTAGAAACATGCTTCACACATAATTCTAGTATGGGTCACTTCTCAGCAGTTTTGGTATGATGACTTTGAGATTCTGTACAATGTAAAAACAATAGTGCCACCTTCTCAGCTGTAACAGTGATTTCTTTTTCCCTAGCTGGAAAACACTTGGCATCTTAGGAAAATGATTAATTCAGTGCTTGTTAACAAAGATCACAAGGTTAAATTGAGAAATGCATGATTTACTCCTAAAGAAGGAGAAGCTCTATTTTGATTTTAAAGAAATTAGTTCTTCAGACTTCCTAAAATCAGACTACTTTCAGATCCTTCTGGCTGATTTTCTTAACAGGATTACTATTTGTGTGGTTGACATCTTATTGAGAGAGAATTTTTACCTCTTATGAATATTTGTTGGATATGTTATGTCTCTGTTGAGGTCCTGTTCTTTTTATGGTCTTTATAGGATTAACAATGTTATTTTTCCAAATACAAATATTGTGGCACTTCATTAATTGGATTAAGGCAGCACTAGGCCTAATCTGTTTTCTTTAGACTTTTATATTATAATTATATATGTGTTTGTATCTGTGTGTATTATATTTGTGCTCATGAATACGGTACCCAAACTGGCCCAGAAAGGCGTCGAGTCTCTGGAGTTGGAGTTAAAAGGCCATGGTGAACCACTTTTTGGGTGCTGAGAGCTGAACTCTGCTCTTCTGCAAAAGAGAAGTACATACGCTTAACCACTGACCCATCTCTCCAGCTCCCCTATTTGTCTTTTTATCCTGAAAAACTAAGACCAGGGGCCTGGAATCCAGTTCCAGGATACCCAACCTCCGCTTCTGGCTTCTGCAGTCAATGGGCATGAATGTGGTTCATAAGGCAAAACATCCATACATATAAAGAAAAAATAAATCATAAAAAACAAACATTTAGAAGATGTTTTAGGGCTGGAGAGATGGCTCAGAGGTTAAGAACACTGGCTGTTCCTCCAAAGGTCCTGAGTTCAATTCCCAGCAACTACATGGTGGCTCACAACCATCTATTGTGTGATCTAATGCCCAATTCTGGTGCGCTAGGTAGAATGCTGTATAAATAATAAATAAAAATTTAGGGGGAAAAAAGTTGTTTTAATTACCTGGTAGCAATGAATGATTTTTGGAGAAATTCGCTTTTTAAATTTGACCAAAATGAATTTACCTATAATAATGTTGCTGTAAATATTTGAGCTAATACTAATAATTTGAAGTGTTTTGCAAAGCAGCATATAATTTTAAGTACATTATATATAGTTTCTTAAGTATATTATTATTTCATAAACTACAGAATGCCAACAGTTGTTAAAAAAATCATTATTTTATGTGCTGTTATGAAGAAAATGGGCTGCTAGCTTGTGGACATTCCAAGGAATCTAAGATATTCTTTGATTCCAGAGACATTAATATGAGGATTGTTTTCCTGAGTACTTCAGGGGTTTGTTTTGTTTTGGGGGATAGTGCCTCACTGTGCAGCTCTGGCAGTTCAGAGCTACCTCCCAAGTGCTGGGATTAAAGGTGTGAGCCCCCCTGCCCCCTTCCTCCTTTCTCCCTCCCTCCTTCCTTCCTTCTTCCAAAAGCTCACTCTTTTATTAACTGTTTCTCTTTTCTTTTTTATTTTTAATTTAATCTAATTGTACTTTATTTTATTTTTTTGAGACAGAGTTTCCTGTGTAGTCTTGGCTATCCTGGACTCTGTGTAGACAAGGCTAGCCTCGAACTCACATCCACGTGCCCCTGCTTCACTGAATGCTGGGATTGCAGGCATGTGCCACCACACCCAGCTTACTGTTTTTCTTAAAATACCAGTAAAACTAGTATGAATTTGTTTCATACAATAAAAGACCTTTTCATTAGTATTGGTTAAAAATTTATCTTTATAAAATTTTTTTTACTTTTCTAGAAATCTATGCTAATTTTATTTTTGCTGATACTGTGTTGTTTTGCATATCCCTAAAAGCACCTCAGACAAGTAGGAGTGGCTGGAAAGTTTGTTGAGTTTTTTGGAAGTGGAGTTTCGCAATTATCTATTGTTGATCGAACTACCATAGCAAACATGTGTCCAGAATATGGTGCTATCCTCAGCTTTTTCCCTGTTGACAATGTGACGCTGCAACACTTAGAACATACAGGTAAGAGGATATAAAATGATTGTATTCCCACTGTAGCTGCTTGAGAGTAGTCTGTAATAAACTACTAAGTCACATAGGCTATTGAATATTTATGAAACAGTGGGTCTCTAATCTTAATAGAGGTCCCTTAACGAATCCTCAAAACCTAGTTTCTTGTGATTGGCTGACAACATGTTGAAGGAATGACTCAAACCACTGATAATCATACACTTTCCCCCCTTCAGAGAACCCTTCCACCTGAACTTAATAGAGGGGCTACCAGATAAGAGTTCGTTGAGTGAGAAGCAGTGTAGGGTTCCAGATTCCAGATCTTTGTGTAGCCACCCTCAAAATGATACTTAGTGTTTCATGAAACCACTATTGTTTTAACAGTACATCTTTTTCTCTTATGAGGAAATCCTTGTTGCAGCTTTAATCTCTAATTAAAGATACATTTTGAGAGGTGGGATCTAAGTTCTTAAGTTTGCAAATAGACAGGTTAGATGGTACCCTTGAAAAGATGCATTTGATGGTAGACCATTCAAGAGGAAAAGTACTTTTTGAGAAGCCAGCACTCATGCTCTTAGGTGTGTCTTTCCATATGAGCATTTCTCTTTCTCTCTAAGATTTATTTATTTTCTATGTATACGGATCTCATTTTAGATAGTTGTAAGCCACCATGTGGGAGCTGGGAATTGAACTCAGGACCTTTGGAAGAGCAGCCAGTGCGCTTAACCTCTGAGCCATCTCTCCAGCCCTGAGCTCTTCTCTTATGTCTGTTAAACTGTCTTTATTGAACCCCAGTTGTTTCACCTTATTTTCCTACATATTAATCTGAGTTAAGATACTGGTGGGGTTTGTTTTTGTTTTTCTTCTTTTGTTGTTCTTTTGTCTTACAATCTTAGCAAACTGGCCTAAAATTTAGTGGCTTACAAAATACTGGTAGGCTGTTTAGCTCTGGTAGAGCACTTGTCTTACACCCAAGGTCCTGATCAATCAAAAACAGACAATAAGCACTTGTTGCCTCGTGGCTTCAGAGGGTCGATGATTTCAGTTAGGGCACAGCAGGAAAAGCTTGTTGCTGCTTTGTGTCTAGGGCCTTAATTCACAAGCTGGAATCCTGAAGACATTCTCGCTTGAATGTCAGCTAAGGACTCGGGGAGGGTTGTCAGTACACCCATTCATACATGCCAATGTGGTGTGTGTGTGTGTGTGTGTGTGGGTGTGTGTGTGGGTGGGTGGGTGGGTTCCTTGGCACTCTGGTGAGTGGCCCTGTCAAAGGTGAGTAGAGCAACAGACAAGTGTAAGTAGACGTGTAGATGAGTGGAACTTAGCTCCTGCCCACCACTGCAGTTTCACATCCCTGTCTTCAAGATCTCACCCATCTTTATTGCATTTTATTTTGCTGTTTCTCTTTTTTAGGTTTTGACAAAACCAAACTTGAGTCAATGGAAAAATACCTTAAAGCTGTGAAATTATTTCGAAATGAGACTTCTTCAGAACCTGAGTATTCTCAGGTACGTGGCAAGTCACTCACCGTGGAGTACTTAGAAGAATAAGTGCTTGTGCATGACCCCTTAGGTTTGAATCCTAGTTCTAAGTGTTTACTAGCTAGGTAACTTTAGGCAGTGCACCCAGTAGAGTTCTTGGATTAAATGCAAATCTGTAGAACATTCCAGCCATGTAGTCAGTGCTCAGTGAGGAGCAACTGCTAATAAGAAATGCCACTTGTGACTTAATGAGTGATAGCTGTTAATAAAAATTCCGTTTGTACCTGGGTGAGGTAGTGCACCCCTGTGATCTCAGCACTCTGGGAGGCAGAGGCAGGCGGATCTTTCTCAGTTTGAGGTCAGTCTGGTCTATAAAGTGAGTCCAGGATAGCCAAGGCTACACAGAGAAACTCTGTCTCAAAAAATTAATGAAGGAAAGAAATTCCATTTGTGACCCATTATTTTAATTTTATAATAGCATTTACATAGATTCTGGTGGAAGTAAATTTTGCAGCATTTTGTGAAATCTGCCATTTTGATTTATATTGAATTATTGGAGCAGGGTATACCCATGTGTACAGGTGCCCACAGGGTCCAGAAGAAGGCATCAGATCCCCTGGAGCTAGAGTTATATGAGTTCTGGGAGCAGAGCTTGGATCCTATAAAAGAGCAGCATGTCTCTTAACCACCAAACCATTTCTCATCTAGCTTTAACTCTAAATTCTAATTCTTTCTGATTCAGAATAAGCACTGTAATATTTCCACCGCTATACAAATCGCAATTTTTATGATGTCTGCATTTAGTTTATGACTATTTTGTACCAAACACACATGTGGTACACATACACACAATGCAGGCAAATAGTCATACATAGAAATAAAGCTAAATCTTTAAAAAAATAATAACAGATTCCTTCAGTGTTTACTTAAGGCAAAGACAAGGATTGCTTGAATCCATTTAATAGAGTAGGATCCTTCAGAATAATTTTGGCTATTAAAGAATTGATGAGACTGTAATGAAGAATTACCAAATTTGCTATGCCTAGCCACATAAAATGTGCAAAGGAAATGATAAATATTTGGAAAAAATAGCTAATTGGAAACTGATATTTCAACAAAAATGACTTTTTAAGCAAGAAATAAAAACTTGCTCATAGGAACCTAGCCAGTAAGATAAAAAAAAAAAAATCTGCCTGTTCCCTGATTCACATGTGAGGTAACTGGGGAGACGTGTTTACTAACCATTAACTTTGTGATCTTGAGAATAAGGTATGGATAGAATTAGAACTCAGAAGCAGTGAGCAGGCATCTGTTGTGACAGCGGTTTTGATTTTGTTGTTAATGTTGTTGTTTTAGACAGCTTTGTGTAGCTCAGGCTGGCTTACTGTATAGTTGAGAATGACTCTGAACTTAAAATTGTCGTGTCTCTGCCTTTGGATTACTTGGATTACATCAGGGCTAATTGTGTGTGATTCCCATGGCCTCATGCATGCTACATCCCCAGTCCCTATGATATCTGTATTTGTAGAGAAAAACCAGGAGGAACCATGGTTTCTGTAAGTTGTGTAAAATAAGTGTACTCATTCTGCTTTTAAAAGTTGTCTTTCTGATCTCCTCTCTTCCTCCACTGTTTTCTTAGGTGATACAGATTAATCTGAGTTCAATAGTTGCGTCTGTCAGTGGTCCAAAAAGGCCTCAGGATAGAGTTGCTGTAACAGACATGAAGAGTGATTTTCAGGCTTGCTTAAATGAGAAGGTAAATACTTTGCTACTTCTCTGATGTCGGCTAAGTGGTAACGTGCCAACAGAGTTTGGGATTGATTACTGCTTTTCCCCCCCATATATTATGGCATGTGCCAGCAGCCTCGTGAGGGTCAGAGTTTGGATTATATCTGTTTAAAGTAATCAAAAGTTAATAAAGTTAAGTTTCTTAGTCACAGTGTTCTTTGGAGCGCTAATCAGCATCACGTGCCCTGCTCTTGGATCTGACAGCACAGACAACATCTGCATTCTTGAAGAACATTTTACTAGGCATCTCCATTACAGGCTTCTTTGACATACTACTAGGAAGAAGTTACTATACTTGTGTAATTATTCTGTGAAATTAGACAGAAGCAACAAAAACTACATAACCTTGGCTTTGGGGTTTTTTTTTTTTGTTTGTTTGTTTGTTTGTTTGTTTGGTCTTGAAAGTTACGGCCTTAGTTTTGTCACTCACTCTGTCCTGTTAGTAAAAGCCAGAGTTGGCTTTGTCTCCCAAACCTTGTTTTTAAGAGTCTTGTTAATTTTTATTTGGAAAATACTAAACTCATTCAGAAGTAAGTTGGTGTCTGATGAACTGCTGTGTACCTGTTGGGCAACTTCACTTACTAACTCATAGTAAATCTTGTTCCTCTCTTCTGCACTCACACAATTGAGTCATGTGGAGCAGATCTTCAGAGCAGGAAGATTTTCTGCCATGTCTTGAATTCCTGAATAGGAAATGTGTGAGTTAGAGCTGGACTCTGGTGGTTGCCTGTAATCACGGACTGTATGAAGTGTTGCTTATGACAGCACTAGACCCCTCTTGTGAGACCCTTAAAAGAAACCGACCGTCGGAATGGTGGCCCTTAGGTGTCACAGTAGAACTTGACTGTTGAGTGTCATATGTGAAGTTGTAATATGTACATGCAAATTTATAGGTTGGATTTAAAGGCTTCCAAGTTGCAGCAGAAAAACAAAGTGATACTGTCTCTATTCATTACGATGGAAATGAGTATAAGCTCTCTCATGGGTCCGTGGTCATTGCTGCAGTTATCAGTTGTACCAATAATTGCAATCCATCTGTCATGCTTGCTGCAGGTAGGTTGCTGTTTATGACCACATATTCTCTCTTGTAAGTTACTGTATGCTTTCCTGTTTTATTAATTTCTCTTCTTAGATGATATATCCATGTTTGTGTTTCATACTGAGACACTGAAATTTTTAGTTGTTAGGAACTTTTAATTTGGTTTATAGTATTTTTATTACACAGAAGGTAGCTTTAGGAAAAAACTAATTTGCATATTTATGGATTTTAAGTTGTATCTGTCTCTTGGGTGAATTTAGAAGTACCACTAATCAGCAGATGCTGCTTGGCTTTTTTTTTCACCAGTTTACCATCACAGTATACTAAGTCCCATTTACGTAAGTGAGGGATTCTTGACAAGGATTGTCAGTTTAAGTATACAGTGATTTTTATAAAACTGAATCAATTTTAATTGCTCTTTGTTTGCTTTAATTATGATCAATCAATGTAGTTACACATAAATATTCTTTTGCTTGTGTAATCCCATTGTGTCAGCCTCTCTAATAATTTGCATCATGATGACTACTTTAGCAACTAAAAATTTCTTTAAGATTTATTTATTTTACGTCTGTGAGTGCTCTGTCTGCATGCACCCCTGCATGTCAGAAGAGAGCATCAGATCCTAGTATAGATGGTTGTGAGCCATCATGTGGTTGCTGGGAGTTGAACTCAGGAACTCTGGAAGAACAGAAGGTACCCTTAACCGCTGAGCCATCTCTCTAGCCTTCAACTAAAAAATCTCAGTCTGTCTTCAGTGAACTGAATCAGTAGAGTAAAATGCAGAGTAATGATAGTAAGTTTATGAGTTTGAGCTTTTTACTATAAATTGCAGCCTAAGATATTAAACATCCCCTTTTCTTGATTTTTATTCTGATGTGAAGGAGGTAAGGGTACATTGTCATAGTCATTGTTGATTTTGCAGGTCTTTTGGCTAAGAAGGCTGTTGAAATTGGTCTCCGAGTTAAACCTTATATAAGGACAAGTTTATCTCCGGGCAGTGGGATGGTTACACATTACCTCAGCTCAAGTGGAGTGTTACCCTATCTTAGCAAGCTGGGGTAAGTGACACTTACTGTTATTTATACCTAGGTGTTAGACATATTTGTTCGTAAACAGAAAGAAGATAAAGAGGAAAAATACTACTTGTAAGGGTGGACAGCCCCCTCAGAGTCAGTACAGGACACACTCAGACACAAAGGAGATTTTTTTTTTCCCCTAGAAGGGCAAGGCAGGGGCCCTGCAAAGGCAGACAGCAAGCAGCAGCAACAGCAAGACACCAGCAACTAGGTGGGTGGTTTGGTTTTGTGTTTTTTAGGAGTGGGTTTTTAAGGAGAAAAGGGGGGAATCTGTGCTACGATGAGTTGGTGAGTCTTGATTGGATATGTTAGACAAATAATGAATTTTGATTGTATTACCTTTTTAGTCTCAGGAATGAGTTGAGTCAGTGGCCAAATAAGGAAATAGACTTTGGGGAACTACTTTTTGGAATGTAATCAAATGGGTTTTACAAAAGAGAGAAAGAAAGGTGAAAGGTGAAACCGTGTTTGCAATGGTTGGGTCTGCTAAAGCCCTTCACTTGCCATTATCACACAGTCTTGAGCTACCATGCAGATACTCATTGAGGGTATGAATTGCATTGATTTAATTGAGCACATCTTTAGTCCCAGCATTTGGGAGGCAGAGGCAGGGAGGTCTCTGTGAGTTTGAGGCCAGCCTGGTCTACAGAGAGAGTTCCAAGATTGCCAAGACTACACAGAGAAGAAGCCTTTTGGGGTGGAGGTATTGAACAGATTGTCTTTATTCAGGTTTTGCAAATTTATTGGATTCACAATACTTTATCTGTGAAGCTTAAGAGACACTTAGCTTTTACATTTTTTTTTTCATAGTTTAAAAAAATTTTTTTATAGTTTTAATTTTGGAAAATAATATATAAATTATCAGTCCTTTTGAAAGTCTCATAAATTTTAGATTTTTTTACTTTGCTTTTAAAACGGCGGCTAAAGTAATTTAGGGGATTATGTTTGTAATCTTATACTCGAGTTCTGTCGGGGATTCTTAGGTGTAATTGGTTGAGAGTTGAATAATTTACTGCTGTTTTGGAACCTTTGATGAACTGTAATAGTAAGGTCATCCTGATGCTTTATAGTTTTAAATAGCCCTTTCAAGTGGAAACACAACAAGATTTTTTAAGTGGTTCTGTTATGGTTGTAGTTATAACAGGAGCCTTCTGGTGTTGTGTGATCAATATTTCTGATCTAGTCCAGAAGCTGCAGATAAATGGACTTTTTTAAGATTTACATTTCCTACAAAGAACATGCTTACAGTGAGACTGTAATGTTTAAAATTGTGAAATTAATGTGTTGGCGGTTGCTGGGTGCAGTGGTGAACGCCTGTAACCCAGCACTCACGGAGGCAGAGGCAGGCGGGTCTCTGTGAGGCTGAGGCCAGCCTGGTCCACAAAGCCAGTCCAGGAGAGCCAGGGCTGCACAGAGAAACTCTGTTTTGAAAAACCAAAAGAAACAACAACAAAAATCTGTTGACAGTTAATTCTTACGAGTAATCTTACTGTAGTAATGAAAATGAAGAGCTAGGACTTTTTCTTTCTTTACAAATATGATATGCTATGCAGTCATGTTTTACTTTTTAAATGCAGATTTGAAATAGTTGGCTATGGATGTTCAACATGTGTGGGAAATACAGCACCTTTATCAGAGGCAGTTTTGAATGCAGTAAAACAGGTAAAATGTGGATTAGCACATCTAAGTGCGTTTTTATTGTTTGCTTTTAAATAACCTCTTGCTTAAGCACCAAGGTGAAGAACAAGGTGCTGGTTAAAAAACAAAAAACACGACACATGTAAGAGCAGGGATATAAACTTCTTTGAGAATTACCCCAACTCGTTTTAACTGTATCTTGTTAGTAAATTGCAGAAAGTGTCCATTGATGTGTGTATTGCTATTTATACTTGCAACTCATAAAATAATACAAAGAAGTACTTCTGTGTATTAAAAATAACTCCTTAGTAATATAAGGAACCATCAATGTTTGTAAGATTTGTAGTTGTGTACTTAAAACTTAGTGATATGGTTTTTTATTTGACTGGCTCTCAGAACTTTATTGTTTGAGTCAAATTTTATAATTGTGCAAGTGTATGTAAGCTTTCAAATCAATCAAGTATATCTGTTTTCCCCCCTCAGGGTGATTTGGTTACCTGTGGAGTTTTATCCGGAAACAAAAACTTTGAAGGTCGTCTTTGTGATTGTGTTCGTGCCAATTATCTTGCCTCTCCACCCTTAGTGGTGGCTTATGCCATAGCAGGCACAGTGAATATAGATTTCCAGACAGAGCCTTTAGGTGTGTTTTCCTATATATTATCTATGTGTTTGTGTGTATGCTTGTGCACACGTTCTCCCAGAAGTTGTTAAAACCAGTCTTAATATGAAAGAAAACATGCGAAGCTTATTACTTTTTTATACCATCCATTCTTCTGTTATTAATGAATATATTGATGTGAAGAACCTAATATATAGATGTAACTGGTTCTCAGTACTTAAACCTGAAGCATACCCTGTTATTAAATCAGTTATTTAATTTCTTGACTTATCTTTGAAAAGTTAGGAATGCTTTGAGGTGTAGGTTTTGTGTTGTTTTACTATGTGTACTGAACACCATGCTCCAATCTTGAGCAGGAGCTGACTCTACGGGCAAGGAGATTTACTTGCATGACATTTGGCCTAGTCGAGAAGAAGTTCATCAGGTAGAAGAAGAACACGTTATATTGTCTATGTTTAAAGCACTGAAAGAGAAGGTAGAGGTAAGAGTCTTGGGACTTGTTCATTGTTAGTTTTGTTCTTTCTTTTAAAGTAAGGACTCAAGTGTAGCTCATACTGGCTGGGAACTCACTCCTTATAGCTCTCTAACCTGTGAACTCAGCGATCTAGCTTTCTCAGTGCTGGGATTACAGACATGCGCCATGTGTTTTGCTTTCTAAACAAAAAAAAAAATTAGATTTGGATGTATGGCTTTTATGGCTTTTTTGTTTTTTTAAATTTTATGTTAGTTTAATTACTTTACATTCCAAGAATGCCCCCTCTCTTACCACTTCCCCTTCTTCCTCCTTCCCTGTTCCTTTCCCTGGAGAAAACGGGAGCCCCCCTTCCCTCGTGGCTGAATGTTTTTTAAAAAGCTTGTGTGCGTGCGTGTATGTAAAGCCATTAAGAACAATGGTTGTGTCATGGCCTTTAATCCCAGCACTCAGGAGACTAAAGTGGGGGAGCTCTAAGTTCCTGGCCAGCCTGGGCTGTACATAAGACTCTTCTTGGGGTTGAGGGGGTGGCGTTCCTTATGACATTTTCATGTTTGTATTATTGTACTTCTTTATTACTCTCTCATGTTCCTACACTCTCTTTCCTCTTCCCAAATAGCATTCCTTCTATACTTTCATATGTACGTGTGTTTGTGCTGACATTTTAAAATCTTCATATGGGAATGGTGCACGTTTGTTTATCTGTGAATTGGCACTATGCATGCCATGGCATGTATGGAGGTCAGAGAACAACCTCGGTACAAGCACTCACTTTCTGCCATGTTGGAGAAAGGTTCTTTCTTGCCATTGCCTCTGCCAGCCTAGCCGATCCATAAGCCTCTAAGGAGTCTCTTGTCTCCACCTCCATTTTATTCATAAAACTGATGAGATTGCAGCCTCGTTTCCTGCTTTATATGGCTTCTGGGGATCCAAACTCGGAAACATTGTGTCAAGTGATTTACCGACTAATCCAGCAGCCTGTCCTGATCTCTGCCTTCTCTTTTATAGCTTTAAACATGGACATTATAACAGATCCTTCTGTCTGATGAGCTTCTCAATTAGGCCAAATGTCATCATGCCTTTGAAATCTGTATTCCACATTTAAAAAATACATTATTGGTATTTTTTATTCTTATTGATATAGCTCCATTTTCTTAAGAATGTCAGTTTCTCTTGTGAACACACATGATTTAAATCTAGCTTTTACATGTGTGGTGTTTATCTGCATCTTTATTCTCATTATCATCTTGTATTCATCCCTCCCTCCACATGGTCTTCTTTTACTATTATATTTGAGTCTATATTCTACATGTAAGAGAACATCTGGGAAAACAATAAATCTGGGCATGGTGGGGCATGGTGGGGCACGCCTTTAATCCCAGCACTCAGGCAGAGGAAGGAGGACCTCTGTGGGTCTGAGGCCAGCCTCGTCTACAAAGTGAGTTCAGTACAGCCAAGGCTACACAGAGAAACCTGTCTCTGTGCAAAGAGAGAGACACAGCTGAGATTGATGTTTCTGAACCTGGCTTATTTCACATAACATGATGTTTATTCATTTTCCCACAAATAGCAATAAAAATTCCTGAATAAAAACTACTGTTAAACAAAATGCACTTTCTTCATCTGTTGATGGCATCTAGGCTGTTTCTATAAATTGGCTGCTGTTGTTTCAGTAAGCATGGATATTCAAGTATCTCTGGTGAATTCATAGTTTGTAATGCTGTTTTATATCTGGAATTTCTAATTATGAAGAAAAAGGCCTAGAATATTCTAATTTATTTTGAGTTACTTACTGAAATGCTTGTCATTCCCATTCAGATAGTTCAAAACTCAAAATCAGTAAGAACAAACAGTAAACACTTCCTCGTGCTTCCCCTGGTCATTGCTTTACCACTCTAGGACAGGGAGTAGTGTTGTTTTTACAACTTTGTGGTTTTTTGAGACTTGCCTGTGTGTTTTTATGTCCAAAGTGATGTCTAAACTTTAGCATTCAGAAAATGCCTTACTGTGTGGCAACTACTCTTCATTGAACAAAGGAAAGAATTCTCTTGACGAGAGGTAGTGAGCTGTGGAAATATAATTAGGAGCCAGCTATGCAGATTCCTGTAATCCCAACACTCAGGAAGCTGAAACGGGATAGTCACAAGTTCAAGGCTGGTTTGGGCTATATCATGAGTTAGTTCCAGGCCAACCTGAGCTAAACTATGGGACTGGGTATAGTGATATACACCTTTAATCACAGCATTGGAGGAACCAGAGACAGGTAGATCACTGTCAGTTTGAGGCCATCCTGGTCTACTGGGAAGTTAGTTATAGGCCAGACAAGACTACGTAACAAGACTCTGTCTCTAAAAAAAGAAAAGAAGGAAGAAAATATTACGCAGATGTATATAGAGAAAGGGAAAATAGGATAAGAAGGATTAGTTGTACAAATTTGGGGGACTATGTTGGAGGGTTTTGTTTTGTTTTGGAAGTCAACCTCATTTTGTACATTAGTCTGGCATAAAATTTAGTAACTTGTCATCTTCCTGAGTGCTGGAATATCCTACTCTGTCCTGCTCACATTCTGTTTTACACAAGATGGTTGAAAAGATGACATTTATTTAGTTTTTATACGTATGAATATTTGCCTTCGTGTATGTTTGTGCATCACATGTATGCCTCATGCTTGCAAAGGCCAGAAGGCTGGGGCTCAGAACTCCTGGAACTGGAGGTACAGGTGGTTATTGGATGCCATGTGAGTGCCTGGAACTGAACCTGGATTCTCTGAAAGAGCACCTAATGAGTTCCCTTAAGCACTGAGTCATCTCTCCAGTCTTCCCAGCCTATTATTGTGAAAGGAGGGAGTTAGATAAGGAAGGGTAGAATCAGAAAGTTCAAGTCTAATAGTCAAAGGTGTTGTGGAGTGGATCAGGTAGCAGTGGAGACTGATGAGAAATGAGGTTTGTTTTTAAAATACCATTTAAATGCAAGACTAACGGGTGCTAATATGGGGCAAATATGTTCAAGAAATAAAACGTTTCTTTGTTAAAGTTCTAAAGGTTGTTAACATACTTTACATACTAAATTTTTTTTGTTTTGTGTGTGTGCATGAATACCCATGTATGTCTTTATGAGTTCTTGCGTTGAAGCTGAAGTAGATCTATGAAGTCTTTATATTTATTCACATTGTAATTTAACTGAAAATTGCTCCTAAAAATTTGGTGGGTTGAAAGTCTATTCTGTACAAAAATGTCATGATTTTTCAAATGGATAAGGTTTCCTTTCCTCTCAGTCTTAACCTAAGTATCATTTATTACTGTGGATATTTTTTAAAGTCACTTTTTCTGAGTAATTATTTTGATCCACTTGTCCAAACCATATTTGCAGCTGGGAAATAAAAGGTGGAATTCCTTAGAAGCACCAGACTCAGTGCTGTTTCCATGGGACATGAAGTCTACTTACATCAGATGCCCTTCATTTTTTGATAAACTTGTAAGTACTGGGGTACTGTTTGAGCTTTTCAAATTAGACATCAGAGAGAATTCAGCGTTTTTAATGTTTTTCTTTTTAGACCAAAGAGCCAGCTGTGTTCCAGCCTATTGAAAATGCCCACGTTCTGTTGTACTTGGGAGACTCTGTCACTACAGATCACATATCACCTGCTGGAAGTATTGCCAGGAGTAGTGCTGCCGCTAAGTATTTGACAAACAGAGGGTATGTATGTGTCTGGTTCCAGGGTGTTGCTTTACCTTCTCTGGCTGTTATTAAAAGACTGTTCTTTTGGACATATTCATATAGCCAGTAAATACATGATTTCATAGGAATTTCATTGTTGGTACATTTGTCTTCAGCAAGAACAAAGTGGCATCTGTTGACCCTCTTTTTAGAAATTGAAGTCACTATTTTTAATTGAGCCCTTATTCTAACAATCAAGTAAATAAAGCCACTATAAAAAGAAAAAAAAATCTGCATCAGGGAGGCAGAAGCAGGCAGATCTCTGTGAGTTCAAGGCCAGCCTGGTCTACAAAGGGAGTCCAGGAGAGCCAAGGCTACACAGAGAAACCCTGTCTTTAAAAAAAAAAAAAAAAGAGAGAGAGAGCCATTATAATCTAAAGAAATAACTGATTAGAAGCAATAATCAAGCTTGGTTTGACACACCAAATGGAGCCTGACCATTTGGTTCTAACCAGCTTCCTGTCATTAAAATGTAGCAAATGTGTGCTTCCTGGGGCTATGTCAGTGAAACTAGAATTGATATGTATCAATATCTAAGAATATTGACAGGACCAACTTTGAATAGATATCCTTATTATATAGGAGATAAATTTTTTAAAAGATGTCTTACTTATGTATATGTGCATTATGTATGTACTGCCTGTGGAGCCAGAAAGATGAACAATTGTGAGCTGCAGTTGTAAGCTGCTTGACATGGGTTCTGTAAACTGAACTCAGGTCCCCTGGAAGAACAGCAAGTAATTTTAACTACTGAGCCAAATTTAAAACTAGGAAGCTTTTTTTTTTTTTTCATTTTTATATGAGTAATAATGTGGAAATGCTCTCACTAAAGAACTATTTTGATACCTGGAAGTTTATTTCCAATGTTGATTAGTTTTTGAACATTGTTGCTTGAGCAATTCAAATGATAAGGTTTTTCTTTGAAGTACTTCATAAAAATTGGGGCTGTGATGCTTGATTTGGCAGAATCATACTATAGCTTTTATTACAAAATTTTCTCCTAATATTTTTTTCTGCAATTTTATTTAGTCTGTTTGTGTGTGCCCTGGGAAGCCACATTAGTCAGGCTTGTTGTCGGGCTTGGAAGCAAGTGCCTTTACCTGCTCCACCATCTTATTGGCATATCTCCAAATAATTTTTGATTATGATTTCCATTCTGGTCATAATGGTAATGTATCTTCCACAGAGAAAAATCAGTTACTACTTTTTTTAAATATTTTAATCTAGTAGTTCTCATCATTTTAGAGTTTTCTGAAAATACAGACACCCAGAATCTATACTAGTATTTCTCAACATGTGGTGTGTGACCCTTTCGGGGGACAAACAACCCTTTCACAGGGATCTATCACTGTAAGATATTTCCATTGCAGTTCACTTCAGTAGCAGAATTAGAGTTATGAAGTAGCAACAAAATAATTTTATGGTTGGGGGGTCACCACAACATGAAGAACTGTTTTAAAGGGTTACAGCATTAGGAAAGTATAGAATGGGTCTTTACCATTCTATCCTGTAGTAAAAGGTTTTTGTGTGTGTGTTTTTTTTTTAAGCATACTGTTCAGGGAATTGATACTTCTGTCTAAAGATTAAACAAGGCTGATGAAAATCGGTTATTGATCATTGAGATATTTTTGTTCAATAGTTTCTGTCCTCTAATGCTGGGAGTGGTGGCTGCTTGCAGGGTAGGCTGAGGCTGGAGAATTGCAAGTTTGAGACCATCCTGGGCTCCATACCTAAGACCTTACCATTTTGCTTCAGATTATTGAGGGCCGTTATCTAAGAAACTGAGTTTACAGATCACTGATGAACTCGATAATTGCTGAATTCTCTGCTTTTTGTACTTTTTGCTTGAGATCTTCTGAAGTTGGGAGGATGGACAAGAGCCTCTGGCAGCTTTTACAACTCAGTAATGTTATTATTTTTCATCTGGCATGAAAACTGTCTTTCATAACTTTTTTGTAGCCTAACTCCTCGAGAGTTCAACTCTTACGGAGCCCGAAGAGGTAATGATGCTGTGATGACAAGAGGCACATTTGCAAACATCAAGCTTTTAAATAAGTTTATCGGGAAGCCAGCTCCCAAAACAATTCATTTTCCATCAGGACAGATGGTAAGGATGTATACAAGGTGCCTCCACCATTGCTCACTGGATCAACTTCTGTATTAAATATTTTTGTCTGTTTAATCGACAGCTCGATGTATTTGAAGCTGCAGAACTGTACCAGAAAGAAGGTATTCCACTGATAATTTTAGCAGGAAAGAAATATGGTTCAGGAAATTCAAGAGACTGGGCTGCCAAAGGACCCTATTTGCTGGTACTGATTCTTAAATTATATATTCTTTTTGTTTTCTTTTTTTTTTTTTTTTCAAGACAGGATTTCTCAGTGTAGCCCTGGCTGTCCTGGACAAGCTTTGTAGACCAGGGTGACCTCGAATTTAAAGAGGTTCGCCTTGCTTTTGCTTTCCTGAGCACTGAAATTACAGGTGTGCGCCACCATGCCCGCCTAAATTTTCTATTAAAGAATTTTTAATATTCCCTTTTGTCAGTAACGTATCAAAGTTTATTTGGATTATTTAGATTTTCATGTTTGGATCTCATATATTTGGGGTTTTTTGTTTTGTTTTTCAGTGATCTTAGATGGTATTTTATATTTCTACTCTGATGAAATTTCGTTTCTTTTTTCTTTGTTTTTGTTTTACATAAGGAAGTCTGTATGGGAACAGTAAAGAGAAAAAAGAGGTCTGCCTTAAACTATCATGTATAATACCTCCCTTTCACTTCATTTCTGTCAAGAGACTCAGGTAGCCAAATTTCACACCCCTTGGCCAAATCAGAAACCTGTCTGTATTTTCTCTGTAGCTATTCAGTTTCTTCAAGACAGTAGCGTACACAGGAGGTGCAGGCTAGCTCCATCCCTGTTTACAATCTGGTTTCTTGGGCCTTCTGCTGCCCCTGTCTCATGTCTCATATCACATGTGCCTCCTCCCTCAACATACCAGTGTGCCTCAGTTTAGGTCCTCCCTTCTCAGTAGGGGATTTGGACTCCCAAGGAGAGAAAGTTGGGTAAGTGGTTTTTGTTTTTGTTGTTATTGTTTTTTATTCTTGAGCTAGGCATCATAGTGCATGTTGGCAGAGGCAGGAGTATCTCTGTGAGTTTGAAGACAGCCTGATCTTGATCTCCAAAGTGAGTTCCAGGCCAGCCAGGGCTATGTAGATACCCTGTCTCAAACAAGTTATTTATGTATAAGTACAGGGTAAACATATAGTACTTGAACAAGTGTATCATATATTTGTGCAGGTGAAGAATGTATGATTAATGGGGGAAAAATGTCCCAAAAGGCTTCTAAGACAGTATATTTTTTTAAAGTGGAGAAACCAGCTCTGAAACCTCTAGTCCAGTGGTTCTTAACCTTCCTAATGCTGTGACCCTTTAATATAGTTCTTCATTTTGTGGTGACCCCTCAACCATAAAATTATTTTTGCTGCTGCCTCCTAACTGTAATTTTGCTATTGTTATGAATTGTAATGTAAATATGTATGTTTTCCCTGGTCTTAGGCAACCCTATGAAAGGATCATTCACCACAGGGGTCAAACCCTCAGGTTGAAAACCGCTGCTCTAGCTCATTTTCTTTAGAAAACTAACATTTACCCAGCGGTGGTGGTGCATGCCCTAAATCCAAGCAGAGGCAGGCACATCTCTGATTTACAGGACAGCCTGGTCTATCTAGGACAGCCTGAGCTGTAACACAAAGAAACCCTCTCAAAAACAGTAGTATGTAAATAAAACAAAAACTATACTTAAAAAAAAATAAAAATAAACATTTGCCAAAGTACTACTTTGAACTACTCTTTACATGCTCATCATAAGGCAGACATGGTAGTCCATCCTGCAGGCTCAGTACCCTGGGGTCAGAGAACAGGAACATTGCCATGATTTTGAAGCCAGTTTAAGTTACAAACCAAGATCCTGTTGCAATAATAATGATAAAGCTCAATATCAGCTTTCAGAAGTGATCAAAAAGAAATAAAATGCATATTTGTTATAGGGTGTAAAGGCTGTTCTGGCTGAAAGCTATGAAAAAATACACAAAGATCATTTGATTGGAATTGGCATAGCACCACTTGAGTTCCTCCCTGGAGAAAACGCAGATTCCTTGGGCCTCTCCGGAAGAGAAGTATTTTCTTTAACATTTCCTGAAGAACTTTCTCCTCGAATTACATTAAATATGAAGGTATCTTGTACTCTGTAGTCAAATTTTTTTCTACTTGCATGCTAATGTCAGTGCCCGGAAGCTTTCCTGTTGTGTGTTTTTAGTACAGCTCATGTCTGAGGGAAAGTAGAAGGAACTTTTCTTCAGTCTAGAAGAAAGGTGCCTGGCAGAGAATTGAGGCTCCAGTTACAAGTGCCAGGGTTTCAGCTCTTTCTGTTTTGTTCTAAACATGACCTAGGCAATAGTCAGTTCCAAAGAGAAGCAAAAGTTCAGCCTTCAGGGTTAGAGTAAGGTTTTATAACTAAGGGAAGAAAAGAAAGGACGGTGTTACATATTGTATGTAATAGATACATACTGTATAGTAAGTGTAAGCAATGAGTGATGACAAGGGAAGCAAAAGCTAAGCCATGCTGTAGACTTGCAGAGTCTGAGAGTTGTTTTTTAGAATTAGACATCAAAATCCCTGTTTTTCTACTTTGCTCATTGGGAACTTTTCAGATAGCAGAAGGGTTTTGGGCATTCACGATGTACGAAATTAGAATCGGGAAAATGAGGCAGCAAATCAGGCAGTTAGTGAATGTGAAATGATCTTAACCAAATAGTACTCTGACACTTTGACTCACACGACATCTTTTTGTTTGTTTAAAGACGAGTACTGGAAAAGAATTCAGTGTGATTGCATCATTTGAAAATGATGTGGAAATAACTTTGTATAAACACGGAGGCTTATTAAACTTTGTGGCTCGAAAATTCTCATAGTATCTACTCATTGTGGTATCTTTCGTGACTGGTAACTGCAAAGCCTTTTGTGCTGGACCCAGGAATTTTTGCCGTGGAGCTGCAGATAATTTCAGTATACTTATCCATGGATGTAAATGATAATGAATCAACGTAGTGACTGAAATGAAATCTTGATTTTAAATAATATACGAATGGTGCTATTAACATTGCTAAAATCAACGTGTGAAGTGTGTTGTGGAAGAGACCTGTAAGTATGGGGTTATATTTTATGAGAACTTTTGTAAATAAAGACAGAATTTGAACTTGTGTTGGAGATTCATATGAGTAGCCTTTCTGAAGCTGTTTCTTTTGTTTTGCACCTATAAAACTGGACTACTGTTTGTTGGTTTAAGAATAGCAAGTTGAAATACAAGAATCCAGATTAGACCCTAAAATTGTGGAGATGGCTACCTGATTTATAAACAAATTTTTAAGTGTATTCCTTTCCAGAATTGAGTTGGACACAGTTGGCATTCCCAGTTTGTAATGTAAGTCATTTGTTTTTAGTCTCAGTGTCTGCAAGGGATAAAGCTGCCCCAGGTCACAGTCCCTCTGACCAATCAATGACTACAAAATGGAACTGATAATATGGTACCATGTATTAGTAAAAACATATTTCCTATGGTACAGTCCTGTAATTTTTCAGTAATTAGCCACTATGACCCTCCGGCAATCTCAAAATGCTGGTGTATTAATTTGGACTAGATTTTGCGCATTTTACTATCACTTCTGTAACCTCAATTAGGTGTCACCAGCTGACATTCCACACACCTTTTATGAATGCTGGAAACAACTTGAATCAAATTCTAGATTTCCTCTACACTTACAAATTATCCACCCAAAATTATATGGATATGTACCTCTAAGGGTTTGTTTGTTTGTTTGTTTCTTAATGTTATTTCTTACAGTCTCTTAAGTTGACTTCTTGCTTTTTGAGTCTTTATCTTATCTGGGATACATCACTTTGTTAATTTCATTATGATTTTTTTAAATCAAAACTGACAAAGATGTGACACTCGGTGGTCACTGCTGTCTGCAGGTCATGTGTTTCCATTTGTATCTTTTACACCATGTCACATCCTTTGTCCATGTTTAACATTTTAAAAGGGTTGGAAATTCATTTTTTGAAAGCCCTATACTTCTTTTTAATTAAGAAGTTAAACTTAGCAGCAGAAAGTAAAGTATAGTGATTTTTTTTAAAAAATGTTTTCTTCATTTGATCTGTTTTTGTGCATTAGGCACAATAAAAAGGACTTGTTTTATGCTAAAATTCAGGAACTAACGAACCCGTGGGTAAAGAGCACTGAGAACTGTACACCATCAGTCATACGGTCTTTTGAAGATATTTTTCAAAATGTATACTTAGTTGGACTAGAGTTCGATGAAACAAAGTCTTTACTAAATGTTTTCTTTGCTACTTTGAAGTCCTATTGTGTTCTGGTAGGTGCCATGTATCTGACTGCATGTGTGTTAATCTGTGTGGAAACCCGAGTCAGGAATGGAGATATTACAAGTAGAGTATTAAAATACTGGTACATGCTTTAAAGAAATGGTAATTCCAGATTGTATATATGGGGGGAAAAACGCTTTTATTTTGAAGGCATACTCTGTAGTCTGAGCTAAAGGTGTGGACATAAATGTCTGAGAGATGATAAACCCAGCTATGAATCAGACATTAACATTTCTAGTCCGGTAAGGCATAAAAAGTATGTTTAGGAACAAAATCAAGGTTCTTTTAATCCCTCGCCTAGAAACGGTGAACTAAACTCTCGGTAAGCATGGTTTTAAGTCGGGGAGGGAAATTAAGCACATGTCCCAGTGCATATAGATTCTGCCTCCAGCCAAATGATGCAAAAATGTGGCACCTGGTTTTATTATGTTACTTTCTTTATTCACTTTTTTTTTTTTGTATTTTGTGTTATTTTCTGAAAATTACCAATATTTGGGAAAAGAAAGTGAACACACAGGAAAAAAAAAATCAGTGTTGTGAATGTAGCACAGTTACCAACAGCAACAGTTTAGTCTCTTAAGAATGGTGTGCTCCGTGCTGTTGTGTGCCTTAGTTGTGCTTCTTATACAAATGGAGGAGAGGAAGGTTCAGCCTCTGAACTACTGCTGTTAGTTAGTCCTTTAAGGTTCTCAAGATGGCAGGTACCTCTGTCTCTGTGTTAGCACTCAGATGGAAAGCAGCAGCATCTCCACCAGTCTGGTTTTTCACTGGGATTGTACTAAAAAAGAGTCGGTTGTTTGCTGATACAGTAACACAATAGTTTGGAGTGCATTCCTGTTCTCAGTGGTATGTGACAGGACAAATTTTGACTTTTGTCAGGGGTTGAAAAACCCCTTTTGCCTGTGAGTTTAGGGAGAAGATACTAAGATACTAGTTAATGATATTATGTTTGATTTGGGGGAAGGGGAAAGCAAATGGATTTTGGCTTTTTTCCATTTTTTGTTTGTTTGTTTCTGTTTTTTCCCCCTTCAAGGTGACTGTGCTGATGTGGTTTTTGTTTATCAATTTTATTTTATGCATCATATGTGACTATAAAACCATATATATCTCTTACGTAACTACAAATCATTGTTATTTAAAGCCAACAAAATAGCATAACAGTTTTAAGTTCAATAATGTTAAGTATTGTATAGAAATATATTGGAGGTAAAGTTCAGTTATAAAATTGTGTATATGTTATTGATGCTGTAAATTATTTTTAATAAAGAAAATTGTATTATCACATTTGACCCATGTTGTATTTTGTATTAACTCAGAATAAAGCATAACTTAAAAAGAAATGAAATGTTATCCAGAAATTTCTCATCAAATATGTTCTGTGATGTTCAGAATAGTGAGAGATTTGGAGAATTCATATATTGTAGACAGGCCTTAAAAAGCAAACAGTTTTTATTTCTGGTTACAGGAAATCCAGGTCAAAGTCATTGACATCCTAAAGTGCACAAAGACACCCTTGCAACTTGAAGATTAGAAAACAAAACATGCTATGCGGAGCACTCTGGAGGCAGAGGCAGTGGCAGTTCGAGACCTGCCTGGTCTACAGAATGAGTTCCAGCACACCCAAGGCTATAGAGAAACAGAAACTCTGTCTCAAAAAAAAGAAAAAGATAACCTTGCCTAAAGAGGGAAGAGAAATGTCTCATTATGGGTGGGAATTGAAAAAAACATCCAAGTTAGTAACAAAGTAACTTTGTTCACCTAATTGTCATCTTCGAGGCGATATATATGTATAGCCAGGCGGTGGCGGCACACACCTTTAATCCGAGCGTTTGGGAGGCAGATTTCTGTGAAGCTAGCCTGCTGCTCTACAGAGCGAGCTCCAGGACAACCGAGGCTACATAGAGAAACCCTGTTTCGAAAAACAAAAAAGAATCACTTTCAAACATGGTTGCTTCTTTTTACGGACTAACTTTACCTTCGTTGTTTGGGATTAAAGGTGTTTAATTAGGGTGTGTCTGTATTCTAGCCAGAGTAGTCATATTGCTGGATTAAAATCCCTCTGCAAATAACTGGGTAATTATTGCACCCATGGGTGTGCCAAGACAGGAAAACAGGCAAATGAAATGTGCACACAATTATGAGCCCAAATTGCAAACCTGGATGATGGGTGTACTCGACTCTCCCACCAGAGAGTGCTCGGGCCATTCGGAGAAGCCCTGCTTAGCCAGAGAAGGACATCCACAACCTTGTCCCAGGCAAACTCTTGAGCACTTTTTCCTTAACTACCTGAAGGGTTCCAGCCCAGCTGCCAGCTGCCAGCTGTCTCGGTGTAAAAGTGTCTCCTTCACCCCAGGCCTGAACTGTGACGCTAACAACCTAGTTGCAGCTGCTTTCTCTCTCCCTCTATTGTACAGTTACCCCGCTTGAAAACCGGACTGCGGCCACTGGGAGTTGGCAAGCGCGGTCTGCTTGCGGCTCTACGCCCAGTAGGCTTCGGTTTTCCCGCCAGCACAGACAGCTTAGGGCCGTCGGAACATTCCAGTACCCGGACAGCGCGCCCCGTTTCCTCACCCTTGTAGTTTCAGAACCAGCATTCCCTCTGGGGAGAATGCACCTCCAGCTGCGCCCCGTGAGACAGCCTCCCGGATAACCGCTTCCAGAAAGCAGGAAGGCGTGAGGAAAGAAAGCCCCGAAGCGAGCCTGGGGCAGCTTCCTGCCGACCGGGCCAGAATTGACAGGCGCCGGCCGAACGCCCAAAGCCTACTGGAGGACCCAGCAGAAACAAGCCGCGCCCGGAGACTGACGGGGTAGTCCGGCTGCAGACAGCCAATCAGAAGCCGTGTCTCAACTCTGCGGGCGGGAAAGGGCTGGGCCAGGGCTGTCAGCTCTGCGCTGACTGGGCCAGGGCTGTGGGAGGGGCCCGTGGGAGGGCGGGGCTCCGGGCGGGGGCCGGGCCCACCTCCTGCACCGCGGCTGCCCGCCCGCTGAGAAGAGCGGCTGTGCTTCGGGTCGCCAGGTCGCGACGGCTGACAGTAAGTGGGGGAGGCTGAGGCGAGACCGGGCTTCCCCTGAGGTACGTCCCCGAGACGGGGCGGCGACCCTAGCGTTCCTCACGCGCGCAGCGCGCTGACGGGCTGGGCCCTGTCCAGCCCCAGCCGGGCTGAAGCGCAGAGCGCAAGCCCGAGGCTCCCACCCTCCGCTGGCCCGCGGGCCGCGGGCCGCGGGCTGGAAGCGATCCCAAAGGCTCCCCCGACATAACGGACACAAGGCCGGGAGCCCGGCTGTGGGCCTCCTCCCTCCTACCGCTGTCCTTCGCTCCGCAGCGAGACCCTGCAGCCTGGAGCTGTGATTGGCAGCAACCGCCGGCTCCCGAATAAGCGCAGGGAGTACAATTGCCATCTGTCCAACCGTGGAAGCTCGTAGCAGAAGGGTCGCTCTGAAGGCCAACGAGGGAGAAGCGCTAAGGTAGAGTTCGCTGGACTTCGTAACGCTTTAGCAGAGGGTGAAAGGAAAGACTGGGTTCTGCGTCTTTCTTTTTTCCTTGTGTGCCTTGCACAAAGTTCAAAGTAGAAGGTCCACTTGCTCTACCTTCCTCTCTCGTGCAACAGAAGATTATGGAGTCCAGTGCCAACCTCCTGGTTAGAAGCCCTTTCTGTTTGAGCGGGTTCTTTTTTAGGAGCTAAATATTGCTGGCAAGAAGTACACCAGCACCCCTATAGAATTTGGATTCGCCCTCCATCCTCTCCAAACACCAGGTTAAAATGGACATCTCTGATAAAAATTTTTTTCTTTATGTGTGTTTACTTTCAGTAGCAGGTTTCAATGTGTGTGTTTTCTTTCAGGACGTGGAATTCTTCGTGTATACAGCAAAAAAAAAAAAAAAAAAAAAAAAAAAAAAGCTCAAAAGAGAACTTTTAATAGCTTAGATATTGGCGCTAGAAGGGACCTTTAGGGACGACGTTGCTGAACTCTTTAGAGGCAGTGTGGCTCAAGTTTCAGAGGCTGGTTGCCTGGCTGGTGCTGGAACCACGTTTTCAAGCTCAGCACCAGTTTCGTACCAGGTCGTGTTGTGGCCAGGATGCTGAAGATACCTTGCCCTACTTTAGCAAACAGGACTCTGCAAAGAGATGCTGAACTAGACCCATTTAAGGACGTGGCAACATTTTCTGGAGATTGATTGGCCTTCACTAATTCCCTTTAACAGTCTTCAACTTTAAGAACTTTTTCTTGGGGCTGGAGAGATGGCTCAGTGGTTAAGAGCACTGTCTGTTCTTCCAAAGGACCGGGGTTCATTTCCCAGCACGCACATGGGAGCTCACAGCTGTCTGGAACTCTGGTTCCAAGGGATATGACATTTTCATACTAATGCATATAAAATATAATTAAATAAATTGATTTTTAAAAAGAGAACTCTTTCTTTCTGAGACAAAATCTCCCACAGTAACTGGGTCTAGATTGGAACTAGTCAGGACTGGCCTTCAGCTAGCAGCAATCTTTCTGCCCCTGTCTCTGGATCGGTGGGACAATAGACATGAGCCACCACACCCAGCTCCCTATCAAATTCCTGTCAAGCCTAGCATTGTTTTAATACTTTCAGAGTGGAGAGGGTTTCACCCTGGATATAATATTTCCGTTCACATTACATTCTGAACACTGACCTTATTTTATTTGTATTCAGAAGAAATGTCTACAATTCCTTGTAAAGTCTTAAAGGCAAAAGCAGTGTAACAGATGCATTCATTTTCAGAAGTTTCAGGTGCGAAGATTGTTTTGAAACCCTGTTTAGTCTTTGTGACAATATGTTTAGTGAACCAAACCTGAAGAGCTTAATTTGCTTCTGAAAGCAAATACTATGGTCAGAAGGTAAACATGAGAAGTGTTTGTTAACAATTTATCTGGGCTGTAGTGGTGCACACCTTTAATACCAGCACTCAGGAGGCAGAGGCAGGAGGATCTGTAAGTTTGAGGCCAGCCTGGTCTACAGAGTGAGTTCCTAGACAGCTAAGGCTACACAAAGAAACCCTGTCTCAAAAAACAAACCAAAAGGAAAGAAAGAAAGAAAAGAAAAAAACACACAACTCCTCAGCACATGATTCGCTTGGTAAAGTGCCTGGCTTAACATGCATGAGACTGAGTTTGATCCCCAGCACTAAATAAGTCAAGCATTTAATTTCAGCATATGGGAGGTAGAGGCAGGAGGATCAGAAATTGAAGGCTGTGCAATGAGTTTAGGGCCAGCCTATGCTACATGAAACCAAAAAACAAGCATAGAAGAATGCAACAGCTTGGAGTTGCAGGTGTGTGCTGCCCAGCCTGTCTTTTAATATAGTTGCTGTGGATCCAGACTCCGGTCTTCATGCTTACATATTGGTCACCCTCCCCAGGGAGCCTTCTTCCCAGGCTCTAGAACTGAGTTCTCGATGGAATTTAATATTAGTTTTGGACACATCTTAATGTCCTTGTTCCTATATTCCTGTGTAAGGTTAGCAGACAAGGGGAAAGATTGGATTGGATAACAAAATGTCCTTGTGACCTGCATTTTTCCATCCAATTGTACCTTCCAGGTGCTGGGATTATAACAGCAAGGGCCATTGTGCCCTGACAGAACATCAACTTCTTTTTCTTGTAAAGATTATTTAATGTTTAAATGCCGTTGTGTGACTGCAGATGCCTACAGAGTCCAGGAAAGGGTGTCAGAGTCTGCTGGAACTGATGTTATAGGGGAATGTAAGCCACGCAGTGTGAGTGCTGGGACCAAAGTCAGGTCTTCTGCAGAGTAACAAGTCCTCTTAACTGTGGAGCCATCGCTCTAGCTCCAGAACATCTGAATCTTTATCTCATTCACTAATTTCATTGCTTAAACTTTATAAATAAAAAATCAAGAAGCACAGACTCAATATAGAGAAACAGTGATCTGTCTTGAGAATAATCACTCAAACAAATAACTGTCATTGTAATATGTCTGGCTGTTGTTTTTCCCCTAGACATGATGTCAAGTGGAGACAGCCAGCAATCACAGGCTCTCACCAAGCCCACTTTTACTGAGGTACAAGCCTCTGCGCTGGTCGAGTCAGTATTTGGGTTCAAAGTTTCTAAGATCCGGCCACTCCCCAGCTATGATGACCAAAACTTTCATGTTCACATTTCAAGAACCGAAGACATCACAGATGACACAGTTGAATATGTCCTCAAAATAAGCAACACAGAGTCTAGCAAAACTCCAGACCTGATTGAAGTGCAGAACCATGTCATCATGTTTCTGAGAGCAGCTGGATTTCCAACAGCCTCTGTGTGCCGAACTAAAGGGGACAACACGATCTCCCTAATGTCCATTGGTAAAGGATTTCCTATACATTCATACTACCTCATTTTGGCTACAGGTAGAATCACAGTGTCAAGTGGAGATATAGTTTGGAAATGGGTTGAGTTGAGATCTAGTGTAAATTTTCTGTTTAAAAATGTCCTGGCAAATAATAACTAAGGGACCCATGAAAATAACTAAGGGACACGTTCCAGTCTTGTTTAACACAGAAAGATTATATGTGTTTTAGGAATTGAATTTAGACCCTTGCACATGCCAAGTGAGCACTCAGCAAAGACACTTCTCCAGCCTCAAGGATGTATTCCTATTTATTAGACCAGCTGCATATGCTGATGCTGCATTGTAGTAGAAACAGAAAGAGCATGAAACTAGCAATCAAGCATTTAAACCCTGGTTTGTCATTACTATGTACAGTCCTCAGGCACAACACTTGAAGGCAAGGCTGCAGGTCATCTCTTGGAGTCGACCCCTCTGCCTTCAAAGACTTCTGAGATGTGCCTAATTTAGCAAGCTGCAGTTTCTTGGAATTTTTTTTTTAGTGTGAGGTCTCTACCATCTTCTCTTCTTTGGTTCATCTATGATGTCTTAATTTGTGTTGCTCCAAACAACCAAGGCCCACTCCAGTCCCCGAGGAATAGATGGCAGAGCTGTATTACAGGTTCAAGATGCACTTCAGTTTGCCCCAGAGAAGGCTGTGATTTCTGGAACAGTCCCCCTTTTTATGCCTTGTGTTTCTCATTGCAGCTGGATATAAAAATGTGGGTTTTAGGCATTCATTTACCTAGAAAGTAACTGTCTCCTTGGACAGTTTACAAGTAAACCCTGTAAGGTTTACAGGGTTGAAGCTGTTTGAAGTGTATAAATGTTTATCTTTCTGTTTCCTTTGACCCCCACAGTCCTGCTTTACAGAACATTGCAAAGTAGTTTTAGCTTGGTACATTTTCCCTTTTATCCTGAAGCTTCTTTTCCTTTCAGTAGTAATTCTTTTTTTTTTTTTTAAGCTTTCTAGTTTTTCCAAGAATTACTGACAGGCTGTGTCATTCCTTCAATCTAGACAGTGGATCTGAAATCAAAAGCTACTTGGTGAGAATGCTCAGTTACCTCCCAGGAAGACCAATTGCTGAGATTGCCATCAGCCACCAGCAATTATATGAAATAGGAAGGCTAGCTGCCCAATTGGATAAAACACTGGAGGTAAGATATTGGGTCTTATTTTCTTTGTAAGGGATTTTTGTTGATTTATCTTTTTTTGTTGTTGTTGTTTTTGTTTTCATTTGTTTTGAGACAAAGTCTCACTAGGTAGCCCTTGCTGGCCTGGAACTCACTGTGTATACCAGACTAATATTGACTTCAAAGAGATCCTCCTGCCTCTGCCTTGAAAGTGCTGGGGTTAAAGGGGTGCATTTCCACGCCTGGCTAGAATGAGATGCTTAATAACATTATGCTTTGTTTATTCATTTTCTTCTTAGACAAAGTCTCATGCAGTACAGGGTGGGCTTCAAACTCACTGTGTGGCCAAAGACTACCTTGAATGTCTGATCCTCCTGCCTCTAACCTCCTGGGTACTGAAATTATGAGCATGTGTCTAGTTTATATGGTACTGGGGATTGACCTTTGTGCAGGATAGTGAAGCCCTCTACCAACTACACACCAAAGGATTTATTCACCTTTTATCCTTAATGCATAGCACTGTCCATTTGACACATTGGAAGACCTAATTTTTAAAAAGTAGCACCAAGTGGATTCTAAACTCAGGACTGCACTGGTCAGAAAGAAAAAGAGAAAGGACATTCCAGGGGAAGGAAAGAGCACATTAAATACAATGAATGAGAATGTTCTGGAACCTCTGGATGATTCATTGTGGCTGCAATACATAAGGCAAACAAAAGATAGAATTGAAAGTATAAGATGCAGTCAGATTATAAGATATACATTCTATCACAGTAAGGGCTTGATTTGTTTCTAACACTTGGGAGGCTGATACAGGAGTCTCATCAGTTTGTGCCAGCCTAGACCATATTGTAAGACCCTTCTTCCTACCCCTCAAAAGTAAGGAGTTTGAACTGTATCTTACAGGCAGTAGTGATCCTTGGGAGATTTTTCTTTTTTTCCTTTTCTTTTCGAGACAGGCTTTCTCTCTGTAGCCTTGGCTGTCCTGGACTCGCTCTGTAGGCCAGGCTGGCCTCGAACTCACAGTGATACTTCTGCCTCTGACTGGGAGGCAGTCTGGGAGGTTTTTCTTAATGTACAAAACCTACTAATTATAGCAATCTGAGGTCCAGAAAGGTGGAAAACATCTAGGAAGTGAATTCAGTAGTAAGATAATAAATAATTAGTAAAAACTGATTAAGGGAAAGATCAGTGAAAGGTTTAAGATGGATGTGGTGGTGCAGACCTTCAATTCCAGCACTGGGGAGGCAGCAAGAGGATCACCACAAGTTCAAAGCCAGTCTGGTCTACAGGGTGAGTTCTAGGTGGGGACTATGTAGCTAGATTCTGTCTCAAAATAAACAAACAAACACACAAATTTTAAAGTTTCAGGAGGTTTAGAAGATAATGCAACTCCATTTTAGTGATTGTTTTAGTGTTAAGCTTGTGACTAGGGAAGGACTGAACAAAAGTGTGGGCATGCAAAACCTACTTACTGGGGTACAGTCTCATTCTAAAGCAAGAAGCAATTAATAAGAGATGAACGAGATGAGGATAATTCTTTCAATCTCAGAAACATATTTGTAGTCTGATAGAAATTAGTAAAAGTAAAACAGAATACTGCTTTATGTGGTAGTCTTTATGCTTGAAATGTTTTTATAGGAAGGATATTATTAGCATTATTATTATTATTATCATCATCATCATCATCATTATTATTATTATTTGGGTTTTTGAGACAGGGTTTCTCTATGTAGCCTTGGCTGTCCTGGATTTTCTTTGTAGACCAGGCTGGCAGAAATCCACCTGCCTCTGCCTCCTAGAGTGCTGGGATCACAGGAATGCGCTGCCAGGCCTGAAAAAGACTTATTTATTTATTTTACATATATGAGTACTCTATCTGCATGCCAGAAAAGGGCATCATATCCCAGTATAGATGGTTGTGAGCTACTGTGTGTGTTTGCTGGGAATTGAACTCAGGACCCCAGAAGAACAGACAGTGCTCTTTTTTTTTTTTAAATAATTTATTTAATTTTCATTTTATGTGCGTTAGTGTGAAGGTGTGAGATCCCTTGGAATTTGTGTTAGACAGTTGTGAGCTGCCATGTGGGTGCTGGGAATTGAACCTGGGTCCTTTGGAAGAGCAGACAGTACTCTTAACCACTGAGCCATCTCTCCAGCCCCCAGACAGTGCTCTTAACCACTGAGCCATCTCTCCAGCCCAGGAAGAATTTTTAGGGTCTTGTTTGTTTGTTTTGTTTTTGTTTGTTTGTTTGTTTGTTTTGAATGCAACCTGACAGTGTTTATGAGGCTTGGTGGCGTATGCTTGTAGTCCCAGCACTTAGGAGGCGAAGGCAGAAAGGAGAATTGATGAAAGATTTAAGCCCAGCTTTGGCTATGTTCTGCCACATGAACAAAGAAACAAAGAAACCGAGAGTCTTTGCCATTTAGTTGATATAATCAGGCCACTTCCCCCGCCTCCACTGGGATGTGGGTGAGCATGTCCAACTCCTGCCTGTCTCTTGTGCTTCATATTCACTGAACTTCCTTGAGGAGATGCAGTTATATTGATTGGAAGCCGTGTGACTCTTTTGGGTCTCACTCTTAACCTCCTATAGGAGAGCCAGAGCTAGGTTTGCTCTAAAAATTATGTAATTCAAAACCCTTCTGAGTTCTCCGCCCAATATCCTACAAACTGATGTTTCCCAGGGTGGTCAGTAGCCACAGACACTTCCCAGCTTTGCATGTGTGCCTAATCTAATTCTTTTCAGGTGGTCCTTTCCTCAGACTTAACACGTGAGTCATGTGCCAACCCATCAAATGCTCAAGGAGGACTTGCTGTTCTCTCTGCAGCTCTGACCTTTGGGAGACTGTCCAGCAAACTCTAGCCACCTCTGTCTTCCGGGACTTTCAGCTCTATCTCTTCAACTCATTGAGCTCAGGGGCTCTTCCTGGGTCCTCCCTCTCTGCTGAGTCCTCAGTTAAGGTGGGGACAAACTCGTTTACTTGTCTGTCTTTGTTACTTAATATCAGTGACTTAAATTGTTTTCAGTGGTTTATCTTTTATAACTGGGCACACCAAGTCTGTTACTCGTCTTGGCCAGAACATCAAGGCAATGTGACCATCTAAACAGTATTAATTTACCCTGCTATCCCCAAGTACAAATAACCTATTTCTTTTCTGGTTAAACAAAAACCCTTCTATGACTCATTATTTAAAAAATAAAAAATAAAAAATAAACCTAATAAAAATACAAAGAAAAACCACAAGTTTCCAGTAATCTCATCTTCTGGAATAATGTTCAATAAACGTTTATAACCCTTTTCTATACTGCACTATGCTCACTTATTCAACAAAAAATGTACTTCATATAGCTTTGGGTGGTAAGCACATTAAGCATCAATCAGAAAACTTTTGATTAAGTTTGAGCACATTCTTTTGTAGATGTTTATTAAAATGTCCATTTATGGGGCTGCAAAGATTTTTGACACAGACACAAAGATGTTAGTTCAGACGCCAATACCAACCACCAACATAAAAGAATGGCAGAATATCTCCCAGCCTTGGGGAGGCAGAGACAGAAGCTCCCTGGGGCTTCCTAGCCAGCCAGTCTAGCCAAACTGGCAAGCTCCAGTCTGAGACCTCATCCCAAAAACAAAAATGGAGGGGCTGGCAAGGTGGCCAAGCAGTGAGACTCTCACCACCAAGCTTAAGGCCCACATGGTGGAAGCAAAGAACTGACTCCCAGAAGTTTTCCTCTGACCACCACACCAATGCCATAGCACACACGTACATACATGTGCTCACACAGCCACATGTAAATACTATGAAAGAAAAAGTAAAATAAAATGAAGAGCAACTGAGGAAGGTGCCCCGTGTTGACCACTGGCCTTCAGGTGTACCCATGCATACATGAGCATGTACACACGCACACACACGCACACACACACTCCACTTAGAATATCAGTGTGCTTTTCGTTTGAGTAGTTATTTCATTTGACAGGGTGTTTCTGGAGAAGATCAATTTGTTTACGTGTATGGGTGTTCTGCCTGCGTCTGTGTAAGTGTATTGCATGTGACAGGTATCCAAGGAGGCCAGAAGAAGGTGGCAGAACCCCTAGAGCTAGAGTGATGGATGGTTGTGAATGCACGTGAATGTTGGGAACAGAATCTCCGTCTTCTGCAGCAGCAGCAAGGGCTCGTAGTCACAGTCCAGCCCCTACTCTAGGGTCTTGCTACATAGCCCCGACTGACCCAGAATTCTCTGTCTAGACTGGGTTGACCTTGAACTTGTGGCAGTTCTCCTGTCTCTGCCTCCTGAGTTCTGGGATTACATGTGTAGGCCACTATACCTGGGTTAAGTATATTTTTAGGTTTTTTTCATATGTTAATTTTATTCAGAAAAACCCTTTTAGTGATTACACTGCTCTGTATTATATCTATATTGTGTCTATAATATCCTCAAAATATCTTCCAAATATGCTTTTTTAAATAAGTTTCTCTTATATCTTTCTCTTTTACCATTAAAAAATTAATGTATTGTGATATACTTAAGGTATAAAACATGTTATAAGATACACATATAGCAAAACAACTGCTACAGTGGAACATTGCCTCATTTGCTCTTCCGGTGACACTCAATTAACTCATGTATTTTATTTCCTGTCTCCCACATATGCACTTAGCAAAAAATGCTGACTGAGGACACTTAGCAGCCTTGGTATTCATGTTGTTAGATGATCAACTTGTTAGTCTTAAATATTGACTACTTTGCTACTCTCACTTCTTTTCAGAGGCTGTAAATATTTTGCCTTTTACTAAATATTTGCTCCAGTGTAACCTTTGGCTTCCACACACCTTTTTTTTTTTTTTATCCTGTCTATTGTAACCAATTAAAATTAACATATTTCATTTTCCTTAGGTATGTGCCTCCAAAAGGCTCAACTTAAGGGTCACATAGCAGTTCTGGTTTTAAATGTTAAAATAACTTTCCGTGCTATGGAAAGTTAGTAAAGTGACCGTACATTCTTGTCAACAGTATACACAGATTCTCTGTTTCCATACCCTTCCAGCTCTAGTTATCACTCATATATCCGACAGCATCTTTCTTCACAGGTGTGAGGTGATATCTCATGGTGCGTCCAGTTTTTGTTTCCCTGATGTTTATTTAGGTGTGAGCACTTTTTTGTGTACCCGTTGGACATTCTTGTATTGTCTTTGGGAAAATGTACTGTATTTTGTCTTTTGCTCATTTTAAAATTTAGTTACATTGTTTCTATTGCTATTGGGTTTACTAGGGTTTTTGTTTGTCTGTTTGTTTTTACAAATCTTGCATACTAGCATTTTTCTACATTTTTTTCACTGACTCAATTCAGGTTAAAATTGTTGACTTTCTGTATGAATGTATTCATATGTGTACATGATGTGTGGGTGTGCACTTGCATGTCCAGAGGTTGATGTCGGGGTCTTTCTTGATTGCACCCATCTTTTGTTATTAATTTTAAATTTCACACTTATGTATTTATTGTGTGTGTTTGTTCATGTGTGTGTCCGTGCCATAGTGCATGTGTAGAAGTCTGAGGCACGGACAACTTACGGGAGTCGGTTCTCTCCTACTACCGGGGTTCTGAGCCTCAAACTCCAGTCACCAGGCTTGGCAAATGCCTTTTTCTGGTAAGCCAGCTCTCTAGCCCTCCTGCTTACCCTTTGAGACAGTTCTCTCCTAAGCCTGAAACTTTCTAGTTGACTCCAGTGGCTGGCCAGCAAGCCCCAGGGGATCCTCCTCTGTCCATTCCCCAGTGTTGGTAGTAGAGGCCTGTGCCTGTCGTTGCTGCTCTGAGCCATTTCCCCAGCCCCAGTGCTGCTGGATTTTCTGTGCAGATGTTTTTAATTTAATATAATCCCATCTGTTTATTTTTACTCTGGGTATGATAGACAAGCAATCATTGACAAAGTCATTGTCAAGGAGCTCTATGATTTCAGATCATGTCTATATTTTGGGTTTGACTTTGGTGTATGGTATAAGATACATGTCCAAGATCGTTGTTTTTCATGCTGAAATCCAGTTTTCCCAGAACTATATTAAGGAACCTTAATCTTTCCCATGGTGTCTTTATGGTGCCCTACTTGAATACTGCTTGGTTCTGTGCTCTTAAGGTTATTTACGGGTTCTCTGCACTGTTCCACTAGTTCTTTTGCCTGCTTTTATACTAGTAAAATGTTATTTTTTACTTTTGTTTGTTTTCTCATGCTGGGCATTGAACCCAGGGCAACCTTCATGCTAAGTACATGAGCTACCACTGATGTATATCCTCAGCACTCATATTGTTTTGGTTGTACTATAATCTTAAATCTGATTAAAGTCCTCCCACTTTGCTGTTCTCCTCAGAATCCCTCTGAGTACTTAGAGCCTTTCATGTTTTTTTTTTCTAAGCAAAGATGATTTTATTTTTTAAACTTAAGTCAATATTTGTACCTCTAATGAAAACAGCGCTATTCATAATCACATTTTCAGAGATGGTTCTTTCTTTTTTTTAATTTTTATTTTTTTACATTAATCACAGGTTATTTACTTTGTATCCCAGTCATAGCCCCCTCCCTATCTTTCATGGTTTTATGCAGATCTTAAGGTGGTTTCCCCCCATAATTTTGCAAAGAATGCTATTGGGATTTTGGCAGGGCCTTTGTCAACTCCTTTATCACTGACTGATATCTCCTTCCAGCCTGTCTGTGGGTTCTCACACCCTTCTCCTGTGGGCTTCACTCCATGCCTCCCCCTCCCAAAGCCTCAGCTCTTTTTTCTTTGCTAGAGATGGCGAATGCAGTTTTAGAGGAGACGTCTGCACATGTTGGGTGTTCTGTCACTGCTGCTGTGCTGTGCAGCCTTTCTTAAGTTGGCATATGGGGAACGGGGGATCTGGGGAGAGAGACCCACTCTCCACTTGGTATTTCAGTGCCTTCTGGCCTACTTTATTCACACTGCTTAGGCCCTCACTGACCTTCCATCGCGCATGGCAGGCCGCATCCCTTAACCTTCCTGTAAGTAGTAAAAGCTGCAGTGTCTATGATACTGTAAAGGTATGCTGTTTCAGTTCCGTCCCTGTGATACAGGCTGTGAATAATCTGCCAAGGATATAGTTGGTCCACTGAAAATTCTAGCAGCTTCCAGGCCAGGGGGTTCCAGAGGAGACAGGAGCCCTGACATCAAAGACAGTCTGGAATTTGGTTGCAGCTTGACTGACAGATAGGTTGTTGGTCTGGCTCAGGAGATTCAAGTATGGAGAAGAAAGCATAGGGCTTTCTGTGAATATGACTGTGGCCTAGCTCTGTACTAGAGGAAATGGTAAGAGAAAGAGTGAGGACACTAATTGGGAGATAGGCTAACATGAATTAGCAAACAGCACTGGTTAAAATGCCAGCAATTCAGATTGGGTTGCAAGGAGCTAAAGGAAATAAGGGCTAGAAAAGTCAGAATGATCAGCTACAAAATCCATCTTTTTGAATATTCAAAGAAACTTTTGGATTGAGGACATAGCTCAGGAACAGAGTGCTTGTCTAGCATGTGGAAGACCCTTTGTTCAATATCCAGCACCACAAAACAAGCAAACTAAAAACATGGCATTTATGGAGGCCATAAGAGGGTATCAGATACCTTGTAGCTGTAGTGCCCACTCAAATGTCAAGAGGCTGTTTCTTGCTTTAATATATATTTTTACTTTTTTTTTTTTTTTTTACGCAAGTCCAGACTCACTATGGAGGCGAGGATGACTTTGAACTTCTAATTTGCCAGTACCCACCTGTCAAATGCTGGGGATTATAGACATACGCTGCCATGCTTAGTTTTATCACAGGGATCAAATGGTAGGGCACTGTGCATTCTAAGCAAGCGCTGTACTGCCTAAGCTACATCCTACCCTGTTTCTTGCTTTTCACTTAGGAATTCCATCACCCAAAGTTAAACCTTCTTCATCGAGAGAACTTCATCTGGAATCTGAAAAATGTTCCTCTTCTAGAGAACTACATGGGTGCCCTGAGCCAGAGCCGAAACCGGGAGATTGTTGAACAGGTTATTCAGCTGTTCAAGGAAGAAGTAATGACCAAATTAAGTCATTTTCGAGAATGTAAGTATTTTCCCAATCAAGTATGTGTTTTTCTCAACCTTTAAGTTGCAAATTTCACATTGTCAAGAAAACATGGAGGTACAGCTTAGATTTCTGATGTAATAAGATTTCATCATTTGTTCTTATAACTTTTACAAGAATGATGTCTTTGCTACTTGTAAGTTTGCTATATTTGAAGTTTGATTTTGTTGTTGTCTGGGCTATTAGCTACTTCTGATCCTGGTTGTGGGAGCATGGGGGTCCTGGCTGTAAGGGTTATTTAGATTACTAGCCACTTCCCGTCCTGGTTTAGTACCTTGATGTGGCCTGGTCCAAAAGATAATGCAAACCACCAGGCTATTAATCGCTATCAATTCCCAGCTTTCAGAATGAAGGAACAGGTTTAACATCCTTTTCCTTGGAAAGACAATCCTGCATGCTTAACATCCCTGGTTTCAGTGGAGATCTGTGGGCACAAGGACTTCATGCTGTGCTCCCAACATATCCGTAGAGTTTATTTTAAATGTGTGTGTGTGTGTGTGGTGTGTGTGTGTGTGTGTGTGTGTGGTGTGTGTGTGTGTGTGTGTGTGTGTGTGTGTGTGTGGTGTATGTGTGCCGCATGCAGGTACCCATTGAGGCCATAGGAGTTATCAGATCTCCTGTAGCTGTAGCTGTAGCACCCACCCTGTGTGGGTGCTGGGAACCAAACTCAGGTCCTGTGAAGAGCAGGAAGTGCTTTTATCCACTGATCTATCTCTTAGGCTCTTGACATTAAACACATCATTTAAATAACTTATCTCAAGATACTTCAGAACTTATATATGTATAACAACATTATCTGAAATGTTCTATAAAAGAAGAAATGCCCCCCCCCCCCTTGAGTACATCTTTCCATATAGACCAGCCTGGCCTGGAACCCACATTCCTCTTGCTTTAGCCTATCAAATTCTGGGTTTACAAGTGTGTAAAACCAGGCCAGGTGAGACAGCCCTTTTATTTGTTTTATCTCACTAAGCATCCTTGCATTTCTACCCCAGGAAACTCTTTCAGGGTTAAATTATTTATTCATTGTGCATGTGCACATGTGTGCATGCATGTGTTTTTGGACATGCATGTGCTGGGGTGGGTTGAATGGATGTCATAGGAAAACTTTTGAGTTTGGTCTGTCCTTGTGAGTTCTGGAGATGGAACTCAGGTTAGTCAGTACTTGAAATATGACTTGTGTAACAGTTCAGGAAGTGGGCTGTTCCACATTATTCAATTTTTTCAACTTTCTTTTTCTTTAAAGATTTATTTATGAGTTCTCTATCTGTACGCACACCTGCATGCCAGAAGAGGCCATCAGATCACATTATAGATAGTTGTGAGCCACCATGTGGGTGCCAGGAATTGAACTCAGGACCTCTCGAAGAACAGCTCGTGTTCTGCTGAGCCATCTCTCTAGCCCCCCAATCTTTATTTTTAATGATTTGTTTTTATTTCATGTGCATTGGTATTTTGTCTACATATATGTCTGTATGAGAGAGTGTTGGATCCCCTATTACTAGAGTTACAGACAGCTATGACCCCACCTTGTGGGTTATGGGAATTGAACCTCAGTCCTCTAGAAGAGCAGCCAGAGCTCATAACTCCCGAGCTTTCTCTCCAGCCTCAAATCTTTATGAATTGAAATGACTACCTGTGGTTAGTGGCTAGGAGTTTGAACAAGACGAATATATATATATATATATATATATATATGATTTCATATTTATTTCATAATACTTAAATCTTTATGATGTGATGTTTGTTACATTTTTATCAAAAGTCTATGTGTGATTAGAATTAAAGTATATCTGTAATTTTGGGGTATGTGCCTCTTAGATCAAGTTTGTCAAGCATATTATTGAAATTTCTTGTGTCTTTTATTGGTCACCTTTGTCTGTTTGTTCTAATAATTGCTGAGTAAAGCATACTTCAATCTCTGTGATGTCGATTTTCTGTTTTTTCCTTGCATTTCTAATTTTGTTATATATATATATCTTGACTTAATTCTATGCTACATTCCTATTTAAGAAATGTAAAATTTGAAATGTATGGTTTGCAATAATGTTCATTTGTATTACTCACTGTGATACATTTTAATTAAGCATAATTTAGATAAACTTAATCATATAGAAATTGAGCTGAGCATGGTGGCCCACACCTCTAATCCCTATCCATGGGGACTGAGGCAGAAAGAAAGATTGTCATGAAGTACAGGCCAGTTTGGGCTACAGAGTCAGATCCTGCCTCATGAAAAAAGTTTGTAAGTTAAAAAGACACATTCTGTATCACCTAGTTATTTTAAGGTGTGGGACTCCCAGGGTTTTGATGCTTGTGAACAAAATAATAGTGTTTTAATTCTAGACAGTAGCTTAATCATTGTTTTTGAAATTTCCTATGATAAAGAAAAGTTTGGGGTTTCATTTTCTCCCAACATATTACAATTTGATGCATGGTCTACTGTGCATGCCTGGCTCATAGCTTGTACCACATGCAGCTAACTACACTACATATAACTCCAGGTGCACTGTGCCCTGACTACAGGCAGGGCCATGGATGGCAAAGTTTTACAACATTTTCTAAATACTCTCAGTTTCTAGTTTATTTTTTAATTTCTCTCTCTTTCTCACTCTCCCCCTGTCTGGCCTGGAACTCTCTGTGTAGACCAGGCTGATCTTAAACTCAGAGAGATCCATTTGCCTCTGCCTCCTGAGTCTAGCTTTAAGGGTGTGCATCACTACACCAGGCTTATCAGAGATTTTTTTTTTTAAAGCCTCGATATAAATAAAGGTCCATGTGGTCCATGTGAGTCTCTGCTTCTTATAGTGATATGAATGTGATTCTGTTCCTTTAAAACATCTCTGGCTTTGAGCAGTTCTCCATCAGGGTGTTTGCAAGTACTCCAGTTTCCGTCTTAACCTCTGCACAGGTGAGAAGCAAGAACAAAGAGCCAAGACGCTGCCTTCGTCCTTTGCAGGGAAAATGGCTTTATTTTAAGAAAACAGAGTTTGTGCCTTTATGTCTGCTTGCTCATCAAATTATTTAGAAAATGACTTCGTTTTTTTAAAAAAAAAGAAAGGTAGAAAGAGAATGAGTTGGCATTGTAAATAACTTTCTACATGATTTTTCTGATTTCAGGTATTAATCATGGTGATCTTAATGACCATAACATTTTAGTAGACCTCAGCAAGTCGGCCTCTGGAGATGCTGTGTACCAAGTCTCGGGCATCTTAGACTTTGGTGACATGAGCTATGGCTACTACGTGTTTGAAGTGGCCATCATCATCATGTACATGATGATTGAAAGCACAGACCCTATACAAGTGGGAGGGCACATCCTTGCAGGGTTTGAAAGTGTGATCCCTCTGACCCCTGTAGAGAGGAGTGTTTTGTTTTTACTGGTTTGTAGTCGTTTTAGTCAGTCCCTCGTCATGGCCGCATACACTTGCCAGCTGTACCCAGAGAACAAAGAATACCTCATGATTACAGCGAAAACTGGATGGAAGCATTTACAGCAGATGTTTGACATGGGCCAGAAAGCCATAGAAGAAATCTGGTTTGAAACTGCCAAGTCCTATGAATCTGGGATCTCCATGTGACCAGAGAAAAGTTTGTATTTCCTTTGGCAATTAAAACTCAGCCGGGCTCAGATCAAATTTATGAAGGATTTTCATGCAGTGTTAAAACTAAAATGATAAAACAGGTCCACTCTAAATATGAAGAGGCAAAGAAAGGTCTGGTTTTTACAGCAATCTTAGGACCATCTTTTACACTTAAGAAAGTTCTACCTGAAGCACCTGTCTAGCACAGAAGGCCCTGGGCTCATCCTCAACACCACAGAAAAGAAAGACACAGGCACAACTAAGCATGTCTTTGTGCAGGTCTTGCTTGCCTTTTTATAAGAAACATGATAGCCAGGCCATGGTCAGAAGGCAGGCAGATTTCTGAGTTCAAGACTAGCCTGGGCTACAGAGTGAGTTCCAGGACAGCCAGGACTACACAGAGAAACTCTGTCTCAGAAAGAAAGAAAGAAAACAAAACAAAACAAAACAAAAAAAACCAGGAACATACGTGATGATGTTTGATTTGTAATCAGTCTCAGGAGGCCTATTCCAGTCCTTAAATCAATGACTTTAAAACTGAAAAGAATATAGATATATAGCTATATTCACATATTTGAAATAATTCATGTATTTGAAATAATTCACATATTTTAAATACCTAGCCTACATACACATAACTCTTAGGAACTCCTCATTGATCTCACCTCTCTAGAATCCCACTGGGATTAAGGGCATGTGCCACCATGCCAGCCTGTGATTGCTCTTTATAGAAATCTGTAAAATTAGTGAAATGAAGCTCATTGCATATTTGGCTTAAATTTTACCTCAGTATTTCCTTTACTAATTTATTTTCATGTCTCTTTAGTATAAGTGTTTTGTTTTGTTTTTCCTGTTTTAAGATCGGATTCCACTGTGCTGTCCATACTGGAATCAAGCTGTCAAACTCCTGAGCTCAAGTAATAATCCTGCCCCATGCAACCAAGCAGCCGGGACTATAAGCATGCACACCACACTCAGCACATTCATCTACAGACCACTCAGGTCCAGAACTCTAGTCATGTCAACACCTGACAGTAGGTATCTATCTTTCTGTCTAAGTGTGCCCTGATCCTGTAACAGCCTATCTGTCTGCCTCCCTGCCTTATCTCCCCGTCTGCTGTCTAAACTTCCCAAATTAGGCATTTTAACTCCTGTGTCTTGGTTTCTTTTTTGGAAGATCAAGATAATGGATGTACCTATCCCAGATAGTTAATTGTGAGGGTTTTGTAAGAGACTATGGCAGCCTCTTAGCATGGACTATGCCACATAGTAAAGGCATAATAGTTACTAAATAATGGATCACATTCCAGGTTACCCAAGCTCAAAAATATTGGTGAGACATGACATGTTGCTTGGCTTTCTCAGACTCAGTCATTGAGCTCTGCTGCTTTCACAAGTCAAGGATATTAGGTTAACAAACCTGGAGGAGGTCTGTCTTTGTGGCTTCATTAATTTTTCAGTAGTATATGCTATAACCCAGTGCTCATCTTACATGCACTACCTTATTTAATCCAGAAAAGAATCATAGATATTCTGATGATTAATCTCCATTTTTTAGATAAAGAAATAGAGCCTTTTAAAGCTGGATTAATTGACTCAAAAGCAAGCCCAGGCTTAGATCTTAAATTAGGTCTTTGGGCTGTAACACCTGTTCCTAAGCAGTACAGAATCTCAAACTTCTTCTGCCTCTTCTTTCCTCTTCCAAGACACACATACGCACACAGAGATTGACAGACAGAACAAATGAGATCATTCACATACGAAACACTTAGGATGCTCACACTTAAGGTTTTTATTTAACTTGGCTAATCAGGAAACTGGGGACCAGAAAAATGGGCTGAAACTTTGGTTTCACTCACTCCAGATCAGTGTTCATCCTGTTATACAATGAAACCCTGCAGGTTTTTCTCGATTGTTTTTGCTAACAGGGATTCTCTCCACTAAACTCCTAATGCAAACATTGCTGATTTCTGTTATGACATTAAATATATACTGAATTATATTGATATTTTACTACTTGGTCTTTTTTTCTTCTTCTTCTCAATTTTGAAAATCTCCTTATGGCTTGGAATTCACAGGGCAAACCAGGCCCTGAGTACTGGCCAGGTCCAGCCTACATGCAACTAATTTCTAAGCTTCCCCCTTTCAAAAACCCAGATCCAATAATTTTGCACCCTACACAGAAGACAATGCCCCTGTCCAGTGGGCTGAAATGACTACAGTATTAAGCCAAACACAGTCAACCCACTAGCTCTTCAAACCCCAACATAGCGACAAAAACTAGGAAAGATTGGAAAGGAGAAATGGACGAAGAGGATTCTTAAACTTAAAAAGAAAGTTACCCCACTTAAACAGTTGGATCTGAGAAAGGAGAAAACGAGGCTAAGAGGCAGGACGAAGGAAACTATTCCGGGCCCAGGCTGGACTAGTAGGCGAATACAGCAGCTGCTCCTCTGGCCTCCATTAGAATGGAGAGAAAGCGAAAGTGAATCGCGAAGCGTAGGAGGCATCTGGGTTCCGCTTGGCGCAGGACGGGCTCTTCCCTCCTTCCTCCAGTCTTCCTTTAACACAAACGCCAGCCTAAGCCAAGGCTGTGCTTCTCCAGCGTCCACGTGGGCTGCCTATCTCCGCCCCGGCTCCCGGAGGACTTCCGCGTCGCCGCCGCCCCGCCCCCTCGTGGTTCTGCGCACGCGCGGAAGCCATATTCGCCGCGGATGCTTGGCCATCCGGGTTGGTTCTTCTCCTGCGGATTAAGGCGGCGCTGATCTGCACCCTCGCTGTCTTCCTCCGGTGAGGCTCAGTCTTTTAGGGCCCGCGGAGGCGAGGTCGCCGTCTCCCGGGCTGGGGCTACCTGCGTGGAGACCACGGCCCAGGCCCGCGGCCGCCACCGAGGAGCCGTGGGCACGATGACTTTGCACCCGCCTCCTCGGTGACCGGCCTGCCAGGGACTGGCCCCCACCGGCCGCCGTCGGGCATCCTCGCGCGGCCTGGACGGCGAGCCCGGGCTCCGAGACCCACCGGGCCGGTGCGAGGGGTGGGGGCGGCTTGCGGCCCAGCGAGCCCATTCGGGAAAGTGGAGCCGCGGGGAAGGTCCAGAGCTTGTGGCGCGGGCGCCAGGCGTGGAGGTAGCCTTGTTCACAGTCGAATCCGAAACCCGCCGTGGCCTGCTGCCTGTTGTGCCCAGGGCCACCTTTCTGTTTCTCCTACATGTTGGAGCCGACTCCCGGCAGGTTAGCCTTCCCGCAGCCTCTCTTCGGCCTGACTTTTCTAAACTGTCAGCTCCTGTGGTCTTTGCGCCCAGCCCTTCGATTGAGCCGTCTTGAGTGAGAGAGACGCTCACCTGGGCGAGCAGACACTTAAGATGTCTGTTCAGCTTTCCAGCCTCGATTCCTGATTTCCCATTATTTGGCAACATAGGAATTGGACCCAGAGGTGCCATTTTTCCCCCTACTAAGGCAGAGCTTCCATTGCTGTCTTTCAAAGAAACGGAAACGAGGGCCAAGTTTACCGCCTTCCCCTACACCCCCAAATTGAGGACCGTATCTGACTTAAGCAATTAATCTGTTGAATTTTATAGATTCTCAGCCTGTTCTACTTGGAATGTCCTTTCCTTCACCCTTCCCCAGTTCCTCCTCTTTGACTTAAGACTTTGCAACTTATTTTCCTCTCCCATCTCCAGTTTACTCTCGTTTTCTGGATTTGGTTTCTCAAAAACTTACTTGCTGGCCATACCGTTTTCCCACCCTCGGTGCCCCTTCCATGTTGCTTTATAAGCTCTGTCCCTCTCATCTGGCTGCTGTATTCTGAGCTCTTCGGGACAGACTTGGGCTGCCTAGGCCGGCAGCAGACCCTTTGTTGTGCTGTCCCATCTTCTGGTATAGTTTCCAACAGTTGTCTGTGCACAGCTAGTGTTAGCTGAGTGATGGTGTGTGGATCAAACGGTCTAAAAAGTAGAAGCTACTTCTTAAGTTAGGATTTTTATTTTAATGATCCCATTTTTCCCCCCACAGGAATTACATAAAGTTCAGAAGCCATGGTGAGTTCATGACACGTTTCATTTAACTTTTGCCTGATGAATGTTATGGCTTGTTTGAGGCTAACATGAGAAAAGTGCAACAGAAGCGGGTAGGGGGAGTCGAGTGGTGTCTTCCTTCTTCCCACCGAACTCAGCCCAGGATTTCCTTGTGTAAGGTTTGTGGGTGCTTTCAGTGAGCAGGCATCATCTCTCTGTTTTCCCATTGCAGTCTCGAAGATATGACTCCAGGACCACAATATTCTCTCCAGAAGGTAAATTAGAAAGTTTAACCTGCTCCAAAGACAGTTGGGCTTGTTTGTTGGTTTTGTTTTGTTTCAGTCCTGTATTCTTGGGGTTCAGTGTGCTGTTTAGCTACACACATTTTGGAGTACAGTTCATTCTTTATGTAGTTTTGAATTAACTATGTGACCAGGCTGATAATGTCATGCATTGTTGAGTAAAAGGAGGGCAGTTGATTTTACCCGATAGTGCCACACTGATTTCTCTTGGGTCAGTGGTGCAAGAACACAGAGGAAACTTGGTGTTTCGCTGTTTTGTAGGGCGCTTATACCAGGTGGAATACGCCATGGAAGCTATTGGCCATGCGGGCACCTGTTTGGGAATTCTCGCCAATGATGGAGTCCTGCTTGCAGCAGAGAGACGCAACATCCACAAGCTTCTTGATGAAGTCTTTTTTTCTGAAAAAATTTATAAGCTTAATGAGTAAGTGAGCTCTTGGGGAAGGCTTTGAACTGCCGCACTTTTCAACATAAGTGGGATTTGCGTATTGGAGGGAGAGGTCTTTTATGTGAGGTGGTAGAAATGAAGTGAGCAGGGTTTTTTTCTTGTGCAAATTTGTGTGTTTGCTTTATTTTGCTTGGAACCTCACTGAAGCCCATTTATTGCATTATTTTCAGTATGTTCAGTGTGTGTATAATTCACTTTAAGTGCAGAGCTAGGCACTTAGCACCAAATAGCTTTGTGCAGTGACGAAATAGGTACTTGTGGTCCATCAATACGAGGTGTGATGTTGTACCTATTGTTTAATATCTCGAGGACTCAGAGTGGTTGTGGAAATCTAATGAAACAAAAAAAATGAGTGAGAGCCTAGCATAAAGCAGGCCCTCAAGTTATTGTTTAGAACTGTGCAGTAATTCTGTAGACTTGTACTGACTCTTTACCAAAGAAGAAGGCTCGTGGAGATGTGGGCTCAGCTCAGCCACACGGTGCAATCTGATGTCTGTTCAGTTTGGTACTCGGAACTCTGTTGTTAGGGAGGCCTGACTGCCGCACACCGCCTTCAGGGGTACTGCATGCTTCATTGTCTCTTTGTTACAGTTTGGACATCTACACCGTGCAGACTGACCACTCACATATCCTGTACTGCCATTTCCGTTCCCCTTTCTTCTCTCCCCAAATCTCTTGGGTTTAGTCTGTCTGTTTTGATTCAGTGACATTACCAGGGCCTTCTGTGTGACCATGGGTTGAGAGCTGTCTGTTAGAGTCGGCTGGGCTCAGCAGTGGGTACATAACCAGGGACAGTGAGTCTTTCCCAGACTTTATCAAGAGCCAGTAGTTCTGATATAAAGAGTAGGATCCTATGAACCACTTCTTAATAGGGCTGCTCTTGTCTGTGCCCAAACCAGTTGTGAATTCATGATTTTAGTTGTAGGGTCTACAGTATGGTACTTTGCAGCCCTTTACTCTGTCTTTGTACTCTTAACATAGTAGCCAGCCCCTTTCCAATGTTCATAAGCCTTTGAGAGGGAGTGGTTTAAGCGACTTCTTTAGGGATGTCCCACAACTGTCATTTATTTTTGTATCATGGGCAACCACGATTCTTTGCACTTACAGCATTCATTGTAAGTTGAGGCTTCTCTGGTTAAAGGTGGAATCCATTTTTGTAACAGTAGAGGAGTTTAGAAGGGTTCTGTGTCTGGTTAATTAGCCATAGAAGTGTACTCCCTGCATGGGTTTGGTACCTCCCATGGGGCCTTTGGTACACTCACTTGACACTTACCTCCACAATCACTTTAGTCTTTACTCAGCAGCCTGTGGGCTTGTTTCAGCATAATCAAAGTGATGTCTAGATTGTAGAGAGCCAGGGAGGGCTTTGGGGAACAGGCAGAAAAGGGAGTGCATGCCTAGACAACTTCTGAAACCCCCCCACGTGTCCCCTCACCCCAGCCTGTCAGCCCGGTCATTGAGAGTTACACCCCGAAGAGTGGGAGTGTGTTATCTGCCCAACAAAACCTTTTTCTTCAGTTTCTACTTTAGCTGCTTAGTGTTCCTCCGCTTGCCCCGTCTCTAGAGGACAGGAATAAATACATCTGTGGGAGAATTTGGGCTGTGTTCACATATCATTTATGCTAAGTGACATTAGGTAAACATCTAAGAAGATCATACTTGGATAGCCTTTTCCCCGCAGGGAGTCACTGTGGGGTAGAGCTGGTGAATCCCTAACAGATGCAGGTGCCTCTCACCACTTACAAGTCAAGCATCTTTCCCTGCTTACAGTGGCTTTTTTCTTTTTTTCCTTCAAGGGACATGGCTTGCAGTGTGGCAGGCATAACATCTGATGCTAACGTTCTGACTAACGAGCTGAGGCTCATTGCTCAAAGGTATGGACGGAAATGGTGTAACAGAGAGCATGTGAGTCAGATGTGTCTCCAAGGAAAGCTTTCTTTTGCAAAGTGTAAAGTTATTTCCATTACTTGAAAAATATTCTTCCTAATCAAACTTACAAAATACTGTGTACACATAAGAATATTAGGATGTTGGATGTTTTTGCCCTCTCATTCGTATTCAAATTAAAGTGACCTCTGCAGTTTTTCCTAATATATATATATATATATATATATATATATATATATATATATATTAGGAAAATATATATATATTTCTTTTCGGAGAGCATTTTCTTGCATTGTGTATGTTTTAGAGAAGCCTGTTACTATGTCAATCTCTTTACCCTAGGTATTTGTTACAGTACCAGGAGCCAATTCCGTGTGAGCAGCTGGTTACAGCACTGTGTGATATCAAACAGGCGTATACACAGTTTGGAGGTATTGAGTTTCTCTGGAAATACTCTGAAAACTGAAAATATTTTATGAAGAGTAAACTTACTTGTTTTGTTCTGCATTAAGGTTTTTTGAGGTGGTTATTTTGTTTTTGCTAGATTTCTTTTGGTTTTGGAGTTTTAGAAAATAGATTTTGAAAAATATTTTTATTTGAGAATTTCATACAGTGGAATTTGATAATATTCACCCATCATTTCCTGCCAGGTATCTTCCCACCTCTCAACCCACCCAACTTCATGTTCTTTTCTTTCCTGTCCCCTCCCCCTTTTAAATCCTCAGTTTTGATTGTGCTATCCAAATACTCTTGGGTGTGGGACCTGCACTGAACACTGTCGCCCTGCCAGGGCTCACACCCGTGTAGAAAACTGACCTTCTCTCCCAGCAGCTACCAATTGCTGGTAACTCCTCAGCTGGAGGTGGGATGTTGTACTGAGGTTTTGTCTGGTGCAGGCCTTGTAAATGTCGCAACTGCTGTGAACTCGTATGTGGAAAACACCTTCTTTTTAAAAAATATTTATTTATTATGCATACAGTGTTCTGTCTGCATGTTCACCTGTGCACCAGCAGAGGGCACCAGATCTAGATGGTTGTGAGTCACGATGTGGTTGCTGGGAATTGAACTCAGGACCTCTGGAAGAGCAGCCAATGCTCTTAACCTCTGAGCCATCTCTCCAGCCCTGGAAAACGCTTTCCTTGTCATCTAGCACCTCTGGCTTACAGTCTCTCTGTCCCTTCTGTGATCCTTGAGCATTGGAGGAGTGATATGATGTCCTGTTTAGGGCTGAGCACTCTGAAGTCTCTTTTTCTCTACACTTCGTTTTGTTTGGGAGACATCACACAGTGTAGCCTAGCCTCTCTGGATTTCACTGCAATCTACTTCCTTGTGAGCAAATCTGCCTCCACATGTTAGTTGGCAGCTTCATCAGCAGGATACTGCAAGGCCAAAGTAACATTTTCAAGTCTGGAAACAAATTATTTTTGCATTATAATGAAATTCAGCATTGGCCTTCTATGTCCATTTTCTCCCCAGCTGGAGTCCAGCCCCTAGAAACGGGTGGAATCTGTGACGGGGCTTATCTGTGGTGGCCAGAACACAAAGCAGTTATTCAGGCTTAACCTCACAGAAAGGCTTGGGCCGTGTCGGGCCACTCCGCTGATAGCTCTACATTGAGACTGTTCGTTTTTTAAATTGAGATTTTGATTTATTTATTTTTCTTTGTTAAAGGAAAGCGTCCCTTTGGTGTTTCTCTGCTGTATATTGGCTGGGATAAGCACTACGGCTTTCAGCTTTATCAGAGTGACCCAAGTGGGAATTACGGGGGATGGAAAGCCACATGCATTGGGAACAACAGTGCTGTGAGTATTCCTGTGACACTGAGATGCAGGGAAGGTTAAGAAGACCTGCAGTGTTGAAAAAGCAGTGGGCGTTAGGGTAGTTAACGTAGCATTTAATAGCAGCAGTTTCATAGCAGCCTCAGTGTAAAGGAAAATACCTGTGGTTCTAGTGCCGTGTGCTGCAGTTTGTTGATGCCATTTGCAGCTAAATGCTAGTTTTCAGTTATAAGTTTTCAGAACATGTAATTTGCGCCTGAACTGTGAGGACAGCTCTGTTGAGACTGGGGCTCCAGATTAAAGATCCTCTAGAACATTGGCTCCCTCTCCCCCTGCCCCAGCTCCTGTTGACCTTCCCTGCTGTCAGAATTGTTAGTGTGAATTCAGGCATTAATTCTTATGGACCAGTCTATACTCCGCCCCCTCAAATGCACAGATTTGAAGGAAATTCTCTGTTGATTATTTTTTTTAGGCAGCTGTGTCAATGTTGAAACAAGACTACAAGGAAGGAGAAATGACTCTGAAGTCAGCGCTTGCTCTAGCTATCAAGGTGCTGAATAAGACAATGGATGTTAGTAAACTGTCAGCTGAAAAAGGTAATCCCTGTGCTCCTGCTTTGTCCAGTTGAGTGGAGGGATTTATTGAGTAGTCCCAACCTTAAGTCTTTAACAGGTTTAGATCGGTGAAGCTGCTGCTTAGGGGACGTTGAAGACTCCATGCCTTGACTAAGTTCAGCCTTGATGAATTGTAGAGCTGCGGCCTACGCCATAGGGCAGGCTTAATGGCCTGAGCCTGAATAGAACTCCTAGTTGGGGGTCCTGTGTCACTGGCTGCCCTTGAACTCACTGTTAGACCAAAGCTGGCTTCAAACTAGCATTGATCCCCCCCCCCCCCGCCTGTGCCGCCCTAGTGCTGGCATCACAGGTGTGCACCATCATGCCAGTGAAAGCTGCTTCTTAGGTCATTGTTTTGAAAAGAAATGAGAAAATTCCGTAAGGAAATGCTACTTTGAGTGTTGTGTCTTGTTCCTTCTGGTCAGCACAGCTTGTGTGTGCCAGTGAGAACAACTGCCAGCTGGACTTGGAGTGACACAGGTGGTGGCTGAGAAGTCATCGGGTGAAGAAAAGATCTTCGGGAAAAAGTCAGGGTACCACAAGATCAAAGGTGTTCTGTTCCTATAAAAATGTGGGTGCGACATTAAGTGTAAAACTTGGAAAAAAAAAAAAACTTGGGAGAGCAAGAAAAAAGCCAAGACTCAGAAACAGAGTAAGCCATGTTGACACTTGTTGGCTGAGTACAAATGCATGTTTGTGTTTTAGTTGAAATCGCCACACTAACAAGAGAGAGTGGAAAGACGGTGATCAGAGTCCTCAAGCAAAAGGAAGTGGAACAGTTGATCAAAAAACACGAAGAGGAAGAGGCTAAAGCTGAACGGGAAAAGAAGGAAAAAGAACAGAAAGAAAAGGATAAATAGACAAAATCACGGATTTTATAACTCCTTAGAGGAACCAATTCAGTTAGAAGCTGTCCTGGCCTTCCACCCCGGAAAGGTTTTCTTGGTTTTTCTTCTTTAACTTGCCCATCGGGGAAATAGGACATTACATACTGAATTGGGTCCTTGTCATGTCTGTCCAGTTGGATGCTTTATTGTAATGATGGACATCTTTATAAACATCTTAATTTCAACATAATTTTTTGGAATAAAACTTGGAAAGATTGGTGATGGTGAAGGAAAAATTTTTCTGTAGCAATAATTGTCAAAGATAGCACAGTTGGGGCTGGAGTGATGGCTCAGCAGGTGTGAGTGCACACTGCTCTTACGGAGGACCTGAACTCAGTTCCCAGTACCCACACACAGACATGCGTAATGAAATATGAGCAAATAAAAAGATACCAGGGTTGCTGAGGTGATCATTGCCTTCTTTTTGTGAGAAGTGTATGCTGTGGTGTATACCTGAAATACCCTGACTTCACCCAAGTGGGCACATCACCTCCTCTCTCTGCTCTCCAGGATTGGCTTGAGACTGTTCAGTCATACTGAGCAGGGATAGAAGAATCTCTGTCTGTGTACATGTGTCTGTCTGTCTGTCTCTGTCTTGAGACTGAAGAGTCAGACTAAGCACAACCAGAAGAGTGTATGTCTCTGTGTGTGTGTGGGTGTGTGTATCTGTCTCTGTAAAGAATACTGAGAGTCCTGAGTCCTCAGTCCCGGACTGAGGCTGCCCACAGTCAGGAGCTCCAACTTCATAGAAGATGGTGTTGGAGGAATTGCAGCCTGAGAAGTGGGAACAAGAAAGCAGCTCCAGTGAGGCTGGAGGAGCCTTCTTGCTGGGTGTTGCTCAGCCTGTCCACTTGGGGTTCTGTGTTTGGAGAGAAAAATGGAGTGCAGTTGTTAAAACGTGGTTCATGGACCACTGTCAGCTGTTACAGGAATAGAAAGTGGGGCACCATACCCCAGACCTACTGACTTCAAATCTCTGGAGTTGAAGCTCAGTCTCATCCTGTTGTCCAGGAACTTGCCTCCACCTCCACCCCCGGGCGCTGGACCTCAAGTCAAGCACAGTGAGCTGACAAGCTGGGCATGAAGATGCATTTCCACCCTGCTTTAACAAGCCGTAGATTGGGAGTCTTATGCTTGCTAAAGTTTGAGGGGTAAGTTTTGCGCAGTAGAATTGCCTGCACAGCTTTTCAAAGTTGAGCATAAAGCTGGGCTCCATACCAATTAGCTCGGTATTTGGCAAGGGACCCAGACATTGGCCTGGCTTAAAACAACAACAACAACAAAAAAAAAAAACTTGGGTTATTCCATGGCAGCTGAATAAGAGCCAGCTGCCTTAGCTGGTGTCTGTCAAGTACATGATTCCAATTAGAACTGAGTTCCTCTGCAAAAGCTGTTATAAGAGTTGAGCTGTCCAGCCCAAGGTGTTTTAATGACTTTTCTGAAATACTGTGTTGTTTATACAGCTGATTATCACTTTTGACCTTTTTAGCAAAAGTCAAGTGTGTATAGTGTATTCATCTGTTTGTACCTACTTAAAAGGCACCTTTTATTGCTTGTTTTGGTTTGTAAGAGCTTTTCTTCCTCCCAGGCTTGCCTGAAGCTCATAGTCCTTCCCCAATTTTCTAAGTGCTGAGATAGCACAGTAACAGGTGTGTGCACTGTACAGTTGTAGGAGCCCCAACCACAGCTTTAGGGGTGAATTTGTCTCGAGGCACATCACAGCCTTCCTTTAAACAAGCACGATTGTAGGCATTGTTTGCCACTTTATGGTTTTTCTTTATTCCACCATTCTCTACCCCTTTTCCTATTCCCTTTCAACCCCCTAACACTAGTTAGGAGAGAAGAAAAGGATAGAGAGGAAAGGAAATAGATCCCTGAATAAAGTTGGGGATTGGGAAGGGGACCACATTGCCATTAGACCACTTCCTGCTGATTAGGGGCGTTGAGCTTTTCTGTTCAAGTTTGATCTTCGCTGTCGAGATATCTCATTTCTTCTTGTTTCTTCCTTGTGTGCAGCTACTTAACAAACTGCAACTAATAGGAACCAACAACCCCACTCTTGGGGCTGTAGCATTTTTATACCCTCTGGAAAGTCCACAGAAACTTTCTGCAGCTCTCAAAATCATGCCCCTGCCAGAGCATGAGGCAAATCATAGTGACATGCTGAGAAGCGGCCCCATATGCCCACACTTGGGATTAAAACAAAAACATTCTTATGTTTCTGTGTTCTTAAAGAAACCAAAATTGTCACTGTACACTATGCCTGAAGATCATTTTCAACCAAAAGCAACAGCACTCGTGCATGAAAACATGTTGCAAGATAGGTATTAAGTTCAGTTTGAGAGCTGACAGGTCAAAGGTCACCTTGTTAGATATCCCCTCAGACTACTCAAAGCATACTGTACAACAGTAATAAAAGCACTGTTGTCTTAGGTTTCTATTTTGATGGTAAAACATCACCAAAGGCAACTTGGAAGAAAGGGTTTATTTCATCTTAAACTTTCAGATAACGTCTCTCAATGAGGGAAGTCAGTTCAGGAACCTAGAAGCAGGAGCTGATGCAGCCATGGAGGGGTGCTGCTTACTGTCCTGTTCCCTATGGTTTTCTTAGCGAACTCAGAACACCAGTCAGGGTCCCACCACCCACAATGGGCTGGGACCGCCCACATCAGTCACTAAGAAAATGCTCACCAGGCTTGTCTACAGCCTGATCCTATGGTAGCTTTTTCTCTATTGAGGTTTCCCTCTTTCAAATGATTGTCTTATGTCAAGGTGACATAAAACTGTCCCATACACATTGAGTGGGGTCACAAGCATGTGCTTGTGAACAGACAAGCCCCCAAATCTTACTAGGATTGACTATACATCTTTTAGTGATCATCCTTCAGTCTTGTTACTCTTGAAAGTATGGTGGGTAGAGAAGTGACTCCCTGAACTGTCTTGGTCGCTTCTGCAGCTTATGCCCAGAATCCATCCAGTTAGTACTGTGTGGGGGTCAGGAACGGGCTGCACTGAGATACCACGATCTCACGTGAACTTCAGTGGCCCAGGACTGGTCTCCCCATAGCCAGCTGCCTCTCTTTAGCCCCTTACATGGGCCTGTGAAAGCACCCTGTACTCTGGCCCTCATCTAAATGAACTAGCACACTAGCTCTCATCTCTTGTTCATATACTTGCCATTTCTCTGCGTTGGGGACACTCTTCCCCTGGGTGTCTGCCTCTGCTCCCTCATCTCTAATTAAATGATTTCTCATCTGACTCCTACAGAAGAGCAATCTGCTGTCCCTTCTCTAAGTCTGTTGCCCTGCTGTTTTTCTCCATAACCGTAAAAGTAACTTTTACTTGCCTGATGTAATTGTCATCTTGGAACCTTACTGCAGGGTAAGTGGCCCTTTCTAGCTCTTTCTGGACTCTGGCTGGCTGGTTCAACTTAGCAGTTCTGGCCCCAACTTTTCTCCAAGCTGACTGATTCAGTCTGGCTTCTCTCTTGGCTTACTGAATTTCTCTGTTTGGGCTCAAACTATGGCAATATGTTCTAATTTTCTGGCTTCTTCGTATTCTCTGGATTCTGCCTCTGCGGGAACTCACAAATTCTACTGCACTCACTCAACTGACAAACTGACTGCCTCCTGCACTGACTCCCAATGCACACACACACACTCTCTGAATTCAGTTGACTGCATCCACTGAGCTGTCCTCCACCTGACTCACTCTGAGCTGCTCCCTTAAGTCACCTCTCTTCCTTTCTGTTCTCCTGGGAGTTGAGCAAATCTTATCCTGACTCATTCTATCAAATCTTTCTCTGATTTCTCATTTTGTGTGCCCCTCAATTTGACATCACTTTCAAACATGGCCGCTTCCTTCTACAAACTAACCTTACCTACATTTTTTTTTACATTAAAGGTGTGTACTAAGGGTGTGTCTGCATTCCAGCTGGAGGGGTTAAAGGTGTGCTGGATTAAAATTCCTCTACACAAAAGGAACCCTTCTCACTGGCTGTCTTCCTTGTCTATCACCTGGACTGTGTTTCCAGAGAAAGGACTGTTTTCTTTCAGCAGCCATATCCTACTTCCATGAACAGGAACTGACACATTCAAGGATAAAGTGTTGGATAAAGTGTCCCTCCTTGATACTCTGCAAAATTCTGAGAACGCTTTTTCCATTTAGGTTAGTAGAACTCGTGGGTTTTCCATGTCCTGACTACCCCTTTCGCACCCCAAAAGTTAGGGTACCTCAGAGATTAGCAGAAAAAGAGCCCAGGGTATTTGCCACCACATTAGAAACCAGTCTTAGAGTTTGCGAGGACAGTGGCCAATTTTCAGCACACTGTCTCTTATTATCTTTACAGTGGGAGGTTAAGGGTAGTGAGGACAGCCAAGGCTAACCTGTAATTGTGAGTTGCTTTTTCCTGCTTTGGCATTAGCTAGCCTAGGATCTCAGCCAACCTCCTTTCAGCTGCTCTGTGGCATATTTTTATCCCGGTTACAGGGCTTTTTGGTTCTAGGGTGCTGTCTGATGCATCCCAGTTGTAGCCTTAGCTGCCCTCATCCAAACAGGCGCCTTTCCCGAGAGCAACCACGGAGTTCTCTTATCTGGGCAGAAGTGGATGGTTCTCAGAGGGCACTCCCACCTCTGCAGCCCTCTGCTAGAAACAGGAAACCAGAGAGAGCTCAGGTTTAAGATCCGAGTCAAACTTTAAAACCAAAGCTCTTGATTTCACTTTAGAGAGCTTCAGATCATGCTTTTAAAAGTAGAAGTGTGGGGGCAAATTGTGTGCTCCCGTGTGTGATTTCACTTCTGGTGTTATCTTAATCGGAAATGAATCTCTGGAATTTCTACAGTCTAGCACTTTGAAAGTTCTAAAGCTTTGTCTTAACAGAGAGAGAGAGGGAGAGAGGTGGACAGAGGGAGGGAAGGAGAGAGGAGACAGGGGGAAAGATCCCCTTGAGCTTTCAAAGATGGTGGCTCAGGGGTTAAGAACAACTGTTTCTCTTGCAGAGGACTCAAGTTCTATTCCCAGCACCCACATGGGTGGGGTGGCTTATAGCCCATAACTCTAGTTCCATGAGATCTGACTCACGGTTCCCATGGCCACTGCACACACGTGCTTCTACACGCAGGCACATATCCACATAAAATAAAATAAAAATTTTAACTTTTTTTTCTTACATTTATTTATTATTTATACAGCGCTCTTTGGGCATGTGTGCCTGTGCACCAGAAGAGGGCACCAGATCTCACTATAGATGGTTGTGAGCCACCAAGTGTTTGCTGGGAATTGAACTCAGAACCCTTGAAAGAACAGCCAGTGTTCTTAACCTCAGAGCCAGCCCCTAAAAAATAAATCTTGAAAAAAAATTTCACCCTGGGGAAAAACTGAATGATTTCCGGTTAACATTTCCGGTTAACTTTTGGTGATGGGGTGTGTGTGGATGAGTAATAGCTGCTCCTCTGTTAGTCTGCAGTCTCAGGAACAGGCACACACATGCCTAAATCTAGATTCTACATACGAGAGAAAACACACTGAATTTGTTGTTTTGAGTCTGGTTTAATTTGTGTAACGTAATACTTCCTAGTTCTTTTCCATCCATTTTCCTGCATATGTCATTTCATTTTCTTTTATGGCTGAAAAAATCTGTTGTGTATATGGAACATATTTTCCTTATGGAAATATGTAAGGCCTGATGGATTTGCATGTCATCCATGTGCAGGGCTATGCTAATCTTCTATCCTGTCAGTTTTAGGATGCCTGCTGTTGCCATGAACACCATTTGTGTGTTCTTTTTTTTTTCTAATAATTTATTCTTATTTTATGTGCATTTGTGTTTTGCCTGCATCTGTGTCTGTGTGAGGGTGTCATATCTTAAAGTTACAGACAGTTGTGAGCTGCCATGAAGGTGCTGAAAATTGAACCCAGGTCCTCTGCAAGAATGTTAAGTGCTCTTAACCTCTGAGCAATCTCTCTAGCTCTTAAGTGTTATTTTTTAATTGTATTTTATTTTATTTACTTATTTATTTTTTTATATTTATTAATTATTGTTTATTTACTTTGTATCGCCCCTGTAGCTCTCCTCCTAATCTCACCCTCCCTTCCCCTTCTCTCCCTATGCCCCTTCCCAAGTGCACTGATGAGGAGGTCCCCCTCTCTTTCCTTCTGATCCTAGTCTATCAGATCTCATCAGGAGTGGCTGCATTGTCTTCCTCTGTGGCCTGGTAAGGCTGCTCCCCGCTCAGGGGGGGTGATCAAAGAGCAGGCCAATCAGTTCATGTCAGAGAGAGTCTTGAATGTTCTTTTTAAGAACACCCTTTGTCATCTGTGTAAATACAAAATACAATTACAAAATCTAACAGGTATCTGTGTCTTATTATTTGTGATAGCGGGTTAAATAATACCACTGTGATAACCCTAGGGCTGATAATAAACATTATATAGCTCAACACTTTTTTATTTACCACAACACAGAATTATATAATTATTACCATAACCAACTTCAGAATGTTTCCCTTAATGAAGAAAGAACTTTGTACCCACCATCCCAAGTCCCTGCTCACCCTGAACAAATACTAACCTACTTTCTACCATCTGCAGAATACAGCAAATTCTACCGTCTGTCTCTACAAATGTGTCCATTCTAGATATTTCAGAAAAATGGAGTCATGTACAAGTTTTTATGTGGACATGTTTCATTTCTTTAGGAGAATATTCCTTGGAGTCATATCTTGGCATTAATATTAATAATGTTTTGATTACATTTTAATTTATATTGTGTGTGTTTGTACATGTGCCACAGTGAACACGTGCAGCTTAGAGGACAGCTTGTGGGAATTCACTCTCTCCTGTCATGTGCATCCCAGAGATGCAAATCAGGTTATCAGGCTTGGTGATGGCATCCTTACCTGCTGAACCATCTCAAAGGTCCATCTTGGTTTGTTTATTTCTCTGTTTTGAGATAGAGTCTCTTCTCATAAGATAGCCCAGGCTATCCTGGAACTCATTATGTAGTCCAGGCTGGCTTTGAACTCACAGAGATCTACCTGCTTCCACCTTCCAAGCGCTGGCATCAAAGGTGCGTGCCATCATGTCCAGCCTGTCTTGGTTTCTTTTTAATCTACCCTACACTCGTATTAGGTTTACAGTTTATGAGTTTGTGTTCTCCTATTGTTTCTAAAGTAGCCCAGTAAAACTGGGAAGTGGGTTGGTTGGTTGAGTGTCTAAGATTTTTGTCAGTGAAGTATTCTCACGTCTGGAGAGGGTTCTCACTTCCTTTCACACTGACAGAAGGAACCCTTCCAAGCCCCTGCATACATAGCGCTAGGAGAAGCCAAGTCTTCGCTTTTGCACCTAAGAACCTTGTGTAGCTGGAGGTGTAGTTCAGTGGCAGGTCCTTATGTAATGAACATTTTGGAAGCACGCAGCTGGGAGAATCCAAGGGGATGTGGCTCCTAAGTCTTGAAGAATAGAATAATTAACTTTGCTTCTGATTACAACAACAAGACATGATCATTTTGGAAAATACACAGTGAGTAAAATTTAAATCACCCGTTGCATCTTACCTAGGGATACCATCTCACTGGCCCAGTTTCTGCCCGTGTCAAGAAGGAGTAATGGTAACCTTCAGCTAATCGGAGGCAAGCCATTTAAAACATAGCCCTTCTTTAAGACAGGCAGTGCCTGGAACTCAGTATGTAGACCAAACTAACCTTGAACTCAGTCTCCAAAGTGCTAGGGTTAAAAATGTGGGTGTGCCACCATACCTGTCTTAAAGTTAATCTTGAAGGAGAATTTAAAGGACATTTTTCTTTTTCTTGCTCTTTTCTTTTGCTTCTTTGGAAAGCCCTGTTTCTCTACACGGCAGTGAAGCTGCCATTTGCTGAGTAAACAGCCTATGCCAGTCATTTCAAGACCCTCAGTACTTACTCTCACACAGCCTTGTAGACCAGGAATGAAAGCTGCAGTGTTCAGTTACTGACAGCCTGCCTAGCACTCAGTGAGTGCACACAGGTCTACGGTGCGGTTGACAAAACCAAAGTTCAAAAACATTGAGTGATTTTTGCCATGTTTTGCAGCTCCTGGGGTACCATTTCTGTGCAAGCCATCACTGTCATCCCTAAACTTCATACTCACTCTCCATCCAATTCTTTTAACTGCCAGAATGATGGTCTTAAGACATAAACCAGGGGACTGGAGAGGTGGCTCAGTGGTTAAGAACACTGCTGCTTTCCAGAGGTGGTGAGTTCAATTCCCAGCAACCTCATGGTGTCTCACAACCATCTATAATGAGATCTGGTGCTCTCTTCTGGTGTGCAGGTGTGCATGCAGACAACACTATACATAACAAATAAATAAATCTGAAAGCTGGGTGTGTGGGTACATGCTTTTAATCCCAGCACTTGGAAGGCAGAGGCAGGTGGACCTCAGTGAGTTTGAGACCAGCCTGATCTACAAAGGGAGTTCACGACAGCCTGGGCTACACAGAGAAACCCTGACTGGAAAAACCAAAATAAAATACTGGCATGGTCACAGTGAAATGGGATATATTTACTCACAGTTGTCTTTATGTGTAATGAGGTTGTTGCTATCCATCTCCATGTAAAATTGGCTCCCAGGATACCAACCAAGAAACGTAGGGACAGAGAGAACCATACAGTATGTCAGGCCATTAGTCAAACTTCAGTTTCCTAGATGTTCTGATATTTGTCAGTATTTTAAAAGTTTCTAAATTTTTGCTAGGCGTGGTGGCACATGCCTTTAGTCTTAGCACTTGGGAAGTAAAGGCTGAAAAATCTCTGAGTTGAAGGCCAGCATGGTCTACATAGTGAGTTCCAGGACAGCCAGGGCTAGCTAGTGAGACACTGTCTTTACGAAAACAAAACAAAAACAACAAACAAAGGTTGTCTAATTTGCTGAGTTCTTTTTTTATTTTACGTGAGTATCAAACTTCACATGAAATTTTGTGTTTGTATTGCTGTATTTTACTTAAAGAGTTTGTGGGGATTTATTTTGTCATCTTGGCAGGATTTAGAGTCACTATAGAAACAAATCTCTGGGCGGTGTCTATAGGGGATTAACAGGTAAATTGAGGTGGGACACCCACACTAAAAACGGGTGCTACCATTACATGACTTGGGTTCCAAATAAAAAGGAAAATATCAGTATTCATCTCTGCTTCAGGACTGTGGGCTGCCTCCTGCTCCTGCTGCTTACAATGACTTCCTCACAGTCCTTCCTTCCCTGAGGTGCTTTGGTCAGAGATTTTGTCAAAGGAACAAGACAAGTGCCAAGAACCACCTCCAAGATAATATAGGCTTCCGTGTAAACCTGAACCTGCCCCTGTGCTCAAATGTCCTTGGACTGGAGCTCATTCTCTTCTTTCTTTCTGGAACCTGCAACCATATAGCATGGATTTCTCTCTATGCCTTCCTCATATCAAGTTCTCCCTTCCCCTCCATCTGGGTCCTGTATGGCCGCCTCCATCTTTAGCTTTAGCATAGATCACCTTGCCAGAAAGGCTTTTTTTTTTTTTTTCTTTTTTTAATTTCGATCTCTAGTAGACTGTCCCTCACCCCCAAATACACACACATGCACCGTTCTCCCTTCAGCACTTTCTGTGAATTTCCTCAGGACTTCTTATCAGATTCGGACACTGCCATGTTTGTTTTCCCCTAAGCAATAAGTCCTGTGAAGACAGCATCGTTTTCTATTTGTGCCCTCCTTTGAATTTGTCATAAAGGGGATACTCAAGTGTTTATTGAATGAATAAATAGCTAGAAAGTGAGAGTGAAAATTCAAACTCAGGTTTGTCTGACACCAGAGTAAAGGCTGCACAGTTCCTACTATTCCAAGAAAGTTATGTTTTTCAATCTTTTTATTATTATTTTTTTAATATTAGTTACAGTTTGTTAACTCTGTATCCCTGCTGTATCCTGCTCCCTCATTCCCTCCCAAACCCACCCTCCCTCCCTCATCTCCTCCCTGCTCCTTTCCAAGTCCACCGATAAGGGAGGACCTCTTACCCTTCCATCTGACCCTGGTTTATCAGGTATCTTCAGGACTGGCTGTAAGTCCTCCTCTGTGGCCTAGCAGGGCTGCTCCTCCCTCGGGGTGGGGGGAGGTCAAAGAGCCCGCCATTGAGTTCATGTCAGAAACAGTCCCTGTTCCCCTTATTAGGGTACCCACTTGGATACTGAGCTACCATGGGCTACATCCGAGCAGAGGTTCTAGGTTATATCCATACATGGTCCTTGGTTAGAGAAACAGTCTCATAAAAGACCCCTGTGCCCAGATATATTTGGTCCTTGTGGAGCTCCTGTCCTCTCCAGGTCATATTAACTCCCCCTTCTTTTTTATGATTCCCTGCACTCTGCCCAAAGTTTGGTTATGATCAATCTATTATCCCATAGAGTATTGGAAAGGTTAGGTAGGCAGACAGGTAAACAGACAGGTAGATATAGATACAGGTGTGTGTGTATGTGTGTGTGTGAGCTCTGATTCACCAACAACTGAGAAGACCAAATAAAAGCAAAGGTTAAAGTAGCCTTTTCCATCTAAGTGATTTCAAGAAATTTTCAGTTTTCAAAAATAAAAAATAATAAAACATCTCAAATTAATTGGGTGTGTTATTACAGAGGAGCAAGAAAAGAGCCTGTCTTTTATGAGGAGGTTGTAGGATTGGGAATTACCAAATGATTTTCAGCTTTAGGATGGTTGGATCAGGTGGCTGAATTAGATTAAAGACAATCGATTCTCCGGAATGATTAATACCATTCGTTACTCTAACCTTCCAAGGAAGCTTTTGCTTTCTGAGGTTGATTACTATTCCACAGGAAATGAAGCTCGGTGAGAAAGGGAACGCTGGTAAGCCGCTTAGAAGAGCGGATGAGAGAAGAAGGCTCAGAGCGTTTAAGGAAGCAGCACCTTTGGCGTTCTCTTGTATCTTGACTTCCCTGGAAGTGCGAAGGCGTGAGGTGATGGTAACTTCCTCACCCTCCTGCCCGGACTTACAATCACCTGGCAGACATCTCTGAGAGCTTCTGCAAGGGCTTTCCCAGAAACTTTAACTGAGTCCAGAAGACCTCCGTCAACATGACTGGCACCGGTCCAGGGACTGGAAGCCAGAAGCCAGAAGCCAGAAGCCAGAAGCCAGAAGCCAGAAGCCAGAAATGAAATGGAGGAAAGGAGAAAACCTGATGAGGACCAGGCTTCGCCCCTCCCTGTTTCCCGTTCTGATGCAAAGTGAGAGGGTGAGGCGTTCTCTCTGCGGTGGGGCTGCCTGCAACCACGCTTTCCCTGGTCCTGGACTGTGTCTCATGGACCCAACTGAATCTTTCCCGCAGTTGCTCCAGGTCTGTATATGATGGGAGCAACAAAGAAAACAGTTTACTCCTCACCCATACAAATGACTTCTGTGGCCTTTGAAGATTTTAGGGCCAGGGAGATAGCAAGCTAAAGGGCCAACCAGCAAAGTCAGCAACCTGAGTTCAACCCCTCAAACCCACATAAAAAGCCCATTTCTGTGGTATCCACAGAAATCCAGCAACTCCTACGCAAGATGGGAGACAGAAACAGAATCAGGCAGCACAACCGAAACAGGAGAGACCCAGCTCAAAACAAGGTGGAAGGAGGGAACCTCCCCTTCAGAGTCATCCTCTGACCTCCACGCCTGTGCTGTGACGGCCCATGTGTGTTTACACTCCCCCCCCCCATGAATATTAAAACAACTAGTAAATAAGTAAGCAATAAATAAATCAGCATGGGAATGCCCGGAAACAACTATACTGGCAGTCAACTAAATTCATTTAAAATGTGTGCATGTGGAAGTCGGAACACAGCGTTGTGGCTGCCCTTCCCACGGGTGTGGCTCCAGAGGTCAGTCTCAGGTTCCCAGGCTTGTGCCTTTACCCACTGAGCCATTTTGGAGGTCGTCTTTTATTTTGGACAGGGTCTCAGGTAGCTAGGCTAGCCTTGAAGCCTCTGCGGATGACTTTGAGCTCCTGATCTTCTTCCCTACCATGGATGATTACAGACATGCAGTACCATGCCTGGTTCAATGAATTACATTCTGAGATGGTGAGTCTGGTGTGCGACATCAAACATCGGAACACCTGTGGTCACACCTGCAGTGTAATAACTACTTTGGATTCACTTTTCACACATGTAGTAGTAGCTGTAGATAAATGCCCTATCTAGAACATAAATATGGAGAAAGAGATAGAATATACATTTGGTAAGAATATTTAATTTTGGACTGGAGAGATGGCTCAGTGGTTAAGAGCACTGTCTGCTCTTCCTAAAGGACCAGGGTTCAATTCCCAGCACCCACATGGCAGCTCACAACTGTCTGTAACACCAATTCAAAGGGACCTGACACCTTCATACTAATGCACATAAAATAAAATTAAACAAATTAAAAGAAGACCTAATTTCTATCATTTGCACAGAATTCCATATTTGCAATTGCAGCAATTTCATCTTATACAGATTAGAACAATGGCCTGATACTTTTGTTTAAATTTATAACAGTATCATAGATGGATACCCATTATTTAACACAAAATTTTTTGTTTTGTAATTTAAATTTATTTGTTATAATTTATTCACTTTACACCCTGATTGTAGCCCCCTCCCTCGTCTCCTCCCAGTCCCTCCCTCTTCCCCCCTATTTCTCAGAAAGGGGGAGCCCTCCTCTCCTACCATCTGCCCCCAGCCTATCAAGTCTCATCAGGATTGCCTGCATCTTCTTCCTCTGTGGCCTGGCAATGGACCCCCACTAGGGGGAAGTGAACAAAGAGTAGGCAACAGAGTCCATGTCAGAGATGGCCCCTGCTCCACTTACTAGGGAACCCACATGAAGACTGAACTGCCTATTGGCTACATCTGAGCAGAGGATCTAGGTCCTCTTCATGCAAGGTCCTTGGTTGGTGCATCAGTCTCTGCAGGACACCCATGGGCCCTGATTTGTTGGCTCTGTTGGTCTCCTTGTGGAGCTCCTGTCCCTCCAGGTCTTTCTATCTCCCCCTTCTTCCATAAGATTCCCTGCACTCTGCCTGAAATTTCACTGTGAGTCTCAACATCTGCTTTAATATCCTGCTGGGTAGAGTCTTTCAGAGGCCCTCTGTGGTGGGCTCTTATCCTGTTCCCTGTCTTCTCCCTCTTCCAATGTCCATCCCATTTGCCCTTCTGAATGAGGATTAAGCCTCTTCCCTAGGGTCCTCCTTGTTGTTTAGCTTCTTTAGGACTGTAGATTTTAGTATGTTTATCCTATATTCTATGGCTAATATCCACTTACATGTGAGTAGAACACAAAATATTTGTAATAAACTGTCTTTATTCATCATAAATGTCGAGCTCTTATATAGTACACAATTTCTACTTTAAATAAGGCAGTGTCCTTGTTGTTAAGGGACTCCACATGTGACATATTAATTCCTCAAGATGACATCAGTTACTGGTGTCATGGCTGCCTTTGTGAAAGCACTCTCTATACTGTTCACACAATAACAGCAAATTCCAGGAACAGGTCTCCGTTGTTAAGCCTGGCTGTGACTGCAGATAGGCTGAGCGGCTTCATCTACAAAAATCCAGATTTGTCTTAAAGGAAAAAAATTTGTTCATAACACAACTCATCACTGCCAACTTTATGGACTTTCACACTTAGAGGATATTGGGATATTACATTGTACCCTCCTAATGTGAGAATATCATCTTCATTGTGTGTGTGTGCTACATGTGTGTGCAGCTGTGCTCACTATATGATGCAGGCCAGCGGTTCATGTCAGGTATCTTTCCTTCACCTCTCTCCAATTTCTTTTTTGAGACACCGTTTCTCACTGTCTCAAGCTCAACATTTTGGCTAGACTGTCTGGCCAGTGAGCCCCAGCTATCTGCGCCCGTCTCTGCCTGTTGTCTCTGCAGCTTCTTGTGTGGGTGCAGGGAATCTGAACTCAGCTCCTCATGCTCACACAGTGGGTGCTTCACCCACCTAGCCACCTCCCCACCCCAGCATCTTCGTTCTAAACAAGAACTGTCTTTTGTTCAGGATACATTATAATTTACTGCTTTGTAAGTGAATTACCATTTGCTTGTTAACTCTTGTTTCTCTACTGGCAATCAGATCTGTGACATTATGCGACATTATGTGATTACTCTATTAGGATAGCTGACTTGTATGTATGGTCTATATATAAATGTATGTTTAAATATAGTGACTTCATTTATATATGACGTAAATGTATTTTATATTTATACATCATATTTAATTAAACACAATTAAGTTTAGATTTTGCAATCTAATAAAAGCGTAAAGTTTGATCCCTGGGACCCACATACTGGAAAAGAAAGGCCCACAGACTGGCTCTCATAAATTGTGCTCTGAGTTTCATGCGTTCTGTGTGAATACACACACACAACCAAGGATAAATGTGACAGAACCAGGCTCTCTACGTGTATCTGTGTTTGCAATTTTACATTTTGATTGCAATATTGAAATAAACCCTGAAAAGGACCTTTGCTTCTTAGAGCATCCGTTTGGAGGGGTTGAATTTTAATATCCACTCCTGCTTTTCTTTCCTCTAATCCGTGACAACTCATTTTACTTTCAGCAATAAAGTTGATAGGATCCATTTTTATCTTTAATTAACTTTTCAGCTTGGCTTTCATTTTAGAGGCTCACAGCAAAATTTATCACCAAGCTATAATGAAAGCGATGAATGGAAGATTTGAGGACACTGCTTAGCTCTGAATTTAGCCCAGATGACCCTGTTACTGAGAGGAAATGCCGTCAACAGCATCAATTTAAAAGACAACTCATTAGGTCACACCATTTGCAGATGACAGTGTCTATTTTTAATTATTTAGCCTCTTACTTCCATGCACTGTGTTTTAACTCCAAAGCACCAAATTCCCTTTGCTTAGGAGTTTGGTAAGTATAAAAGCCCATCTGAAAAGAATCACCTCATACGTAGCTCTAGCTACTACCTCCTGAGCCTTCGGGTGCTGGACTGAACACTCTACAAGCCTTACTGCCCACCCAGCAAGTCTTGAGGGACTATGTTAAAGATTACTAATAGGGCTTAAAGTGGGGAGAGAGAGTTCACTTCAGCAAACAGCGACGCCTTTGAAGTCAGGTCAGCTGGAGCAGAATTGCTACTTCACATTCTGGTTCACCAGCTCTGAAAGAGTGGGTTAACAAATTAGCATTCATTTATTCATCCAGTAACCATTTGGCGCATCTAGCGTGTGCTCAACATACTAGCAAATAAGCCAGGCACAGCTGCTGCCTATCAGGGGAAATCAGACGCTCAGGCGTTTAGAGAGAATGACAAATTGTTGTTAGGATTTGGATCCTAAATGTCCCCAAAGACTCTTGTGTGGAAAGCTTGCTCCCTATCCGACACTGCCACAGGGGTGTGGAAGTTTTAGAGGGTGAACCTAATTAAAGGCACTAAGTAACTGAAGGCATTTCTTTGGAGGAGGGTGTTGGGATCCTGGCCCCTTCCTCTCTGTCCTGTTTGCTTGCAGCCACTGTGGGCTCAGCAGCTTTCTTCCTCCACCTGCTCCCATCATGGTGTGCTGTGCTGCCACAGACCCAAAGCAGCGTGGCCAAGTAAAGATCAAAGCCTCTGAAATCCATGAGCCAAAATAAACCTTCCTTCTTTCCTGCTGGGCTTCTTCTTCTCTCTCTCTCTCTCTCTCTCTCTCTCTCTCTCTCTCTCTCTCCTTTCCACAAGGATGTCAGTCTGACTCATACAGTAGTAAAGGATGGAAATGGACCCTTGATGAACACTGCCAGCCAGAGGGAGCAGAAGATGCAACTTAGACAAGTTGGCTTATCTTTCAGGGAGGACAGATAGATAATGCCAGGGCTGGAGCTAGACTAGGAATTGGACAATGTGGGGAACAGGAAGAGTGAAGGAAGAAAGGTCTAGGCAGAGTTAACGGCAGAGTGAAAATCCCCTGCCAGGACTGGTTTGCTTGCTCTGTCAACTGGAGGAGCCAGTGTGGCTGGAACTAAGAGCGGATGGGATGAGATGGTGATACAGAATTATCAAAGGCGGCAGGATTTTCCCAGAACTCACGGCAAGAATTTAAGGTTTGGTTTCTCAGAGGTTCCTGGCGCTGCCCCCTGCACTTAAGGTTGAGAATAACTGAGTCCAAGTGAAGCAAGGGGGAGGGACTGGGATGATATCCAGACTTTGAGTGTGAGTAATTTGTTGGACAGTGATGGTAAGGCTAACAGGAAAGAATAGTGTGTGTGTGTGTGTGTGTGTGTGTGTGTGTGTGTGTGTGTGTGTGATAATCTCCTTATGCAACCTAAGCTAGCATGGAACTCATGATGCCTGTGCCTCAGCCTCTCCTGAGTGCTAAGGTTACAGTCATGCACACTCCACCCAGCATGTAGTTGGTCTTTACAGAGGAAAAAGGAAAAGATTATTGAAGCCAGTGGGCATCTGAAAGGGAGGTGCATACAAGCGGATGAAGATCTAGTCAAGACAAAAAATGGGGGAAATAAAAGTACCTCCCTAATATTGCTGCTTGAGAGTAAGTTAACTTGCATATTTTAAAATACACATCACATTTCCATGCTTAGCCAGATTAGTATGATAATTACTACATTCTACTTTATTTTTCTGGGGTGTGGGTATATGTACATGAGTATGTATTCAAATGCTTGAAAGTTCGGAGGCCAGAGAAGGATATCAAATGTCCTGCTGTGTCACCCTTCATCTTCCTCCTTTGAGACAGAGTCTCTCACTGAACCTGGAGTCGGGCTAGAGGCCAGGAAGCCCCAGGAACTCTCCTGTCTCTGGCCCACTTAGTACTGGAGTTCTAGGAGTGTTTCTGCAGCCACACCCAGCTGGGATCGAAGCTCAGGTCTTAAGAACATTTGCTATCCTTTCAGAGGACTACACTTCGATTCCCAGCACCAAACCCCATTCCAGCTCACAACTGCCCATTACTCCAGCTCCAAGGGACCTAACGCTGGCCTCCTCAGGCACCTGTATGCACAAGCACATATACTCACACAACAGATAAACATAAATAAAAGCAAAATCAGGACAAAGCAAAAAATGAACTGCACAATAGCTCCTTTAGCTAAACCTTAGAAATGTAGTGAGGAGAAGCTGCTCAGGAGGACGTCGGTGGTGGCTGCAGCAGCAGCAGCTTTCATTGTCATTGGATCAGCCAGCATCTCCTAGCAATGTGGAGATGCCTGTTAACTGTTAGGTGCAGACACTCACCTGGAAAATGTGAAGGATTAGCACACCATCCCCGAGGGGAAAGCATCTCAGACAAATGCATTGTGTTCTGTGATTATTTGCCTGGGTTCGGAAATGCCCAAGACAGTACATGCTTCAGTTACTTTAGGGTAACTGGCAGGGGTGTTCTGCAGGGGTGATGTGGTACCCATCTTCCCATGACTTTAGATGTAACACATGGGGGGGGGTTGTCCAGAAGTTCCAGTTATGCTCGCTGTGGCTGAGCTAACAGCCATTGAATCCCTTATTCAACTCCTGCCTCCAAACCCCTCAGCTGTAAAAGCAGAGCAACACTTTAAAGTCACCCAAACACTGGCTAGGACAAAGGGTACAAGTGGCTGTAAGTCCTATAATTTCTTCAGTGTGTAAGTGTGCTGTGCAGGGGGCTTAAGCGCTGCCTCACTCCTGTGCAGAGGTGTAATTAACGGCTGGCCTTGTGAGCACCATAACATTTTTATGCCCATTACTGCCCATCTGGCTCCTTCACTTACCTGCTTAAACACACTAGCTTCTTTGGACAGTGTTTCCATTTCCCTGGTTATACTTAGAGCCAGGAAAAAAAGTCGTAAGTGAATTTTGCTTTTGATATTCTTTTGCCACCAGGTTTAACAGATTTATGCAGTCTGAAGCTTGGAGTGAGATTTCTGCCTATAATGAACTGTAGAGGTGCCAACTCCATAATTTTCTGTGAAAAATCTGGCATGCTTTGCCACTGAAGTTTAAAGATAATTTGCCTGGATCTCTTCAGCCAAATGAAGCTTTCTAATCAATTATGAACAGAAGCAATGAGATACAGCATAGGGTCTAGAGGGATTTGGGACGCAGTCAGCATCGATCTCCATCAAAGTTCTTAGGAGGCTGCGGCAGTCGAAGGCACTAATATTTACAATGCTAAGTGACGGCAACACTGGGGGCATGGCCTACCCTGGAAGCAGCTGCCTATCATTTCTGCGGAAGGCTTGAATGAATGTCAGAGCTGTCAGTCACACCTGCCCTTTCAGAGTCCTCTAGTTTATCCATCTCGTTTCAAAGGAAGAGAAAACAGACCACAAAGGAAGGAGGATTTGACCAGGGTGGCCTTGCAGATCTAGAATATAGCTCTCCTGATACGGATCTACAACAGGGGCATGAGAGTCAGCGGCAGGGAGGCAGTCTTGTTGGTTCGTGCGGGAAATCCAGAGTTCCACAGGCTGCCGCAAGAGGATTGCCGTGGGCTCGAAGCCAAACTGACCTACAGCACCAAACAAAACAAAATCGTACCAAAACTAAAGTCAGGACGTTCTTCGCACCTTTCAGAATTCGCGCCCCGAGGCTGAGACAGGTTGGCAAAGCAGGGCTAAGGTGGGAAAGGCGGAGCGAGCAGCGGATGAAGCTGGACCAGGGGCGGAGCCTAAAGGGACTGGGTGCGGCCTCTAGGGGGGGGCTGCGGGCCACAGGGGCGGGGCCAAACGCCTCGGCTCCGCCCCCGGGCGCCGCGGGCCTTGCGCCGTGCTGCGAGTGGGCTGCGGTCCGGAGCTGAAGAGCGAGCGGCGGGCGGCTCCGGAGGGAACGGCGGGAGTTCGGCGGCGGCCCGGGCGCTCGGTCCCTCAGGGCCCAGCGTTGCCCGCGAGGCGGCCGTCGGCGGGCGGGCGATGGCGGCGCGGGGGGCGCGGCGGCGCGCGCTGCGGCTGCTCTTGGTGGTGCAGCTGCTGGCCGGGGCGGCGCGGGGCGCTCGGGGAGGTGAGCCGGGGCGGGGCCGCGGGCCGCGGGGCAGCGCGGCGTCTCCCTGTCTTCTGGAAAGTCGGGCCGAGGCTCCAGGTTAGCACCGGCCCCGTCCATCCAGACGTGAAGAGGAGGTCAGTCAGGGCGTTCGTCCGCGGGCTCTCCCCGTCGGGGCGGCTGGGCCGTGTGGGGTGCGCCTCCGTCCAACTTTCCCAGAGCGTGCGGCCGCCCTCCGGCTCCCGCCTCGCGGGAGGCTCGCGGCGCGGACCCTGCAGTCTGCCCGCCTCCGTCGCTCCCACAGCGCCTTTGCTGGAAGGCGCCGACGTCTGCTGAAGCGAGGCGGTCCACAGCCCCGGCTAACGGACCCATCGCTTGCACCTCAGCTCCTCGCTCCTCTGGAGCGTGGCTGGCGCACGCCCTCGCCCCCGTCAGTGTTTCAAAAGGTTGTGGATTGGGATAGAAACAAGCAAACGAACAAAAGAGCCCAGGGCTCTGATCCCCAGTGCTTTAGCATATTGTAGCCAGTCCTTTTAGTACTTTGGAGAAAAATGCTGCCGTTTATGGAGCACCTGTGGTGAGTTTTAAGCCGGAGAGGGCGTGCCACCAATAATCCGAGGGTCGCCGCACCTGAAGCTCAGTTTTAGCGAGAAGAGGAAGCCTGGAGGACCTTGTCTTTCTTTCGTTAAGGTTCTTAAACTGTGGGTCCTGATTTTTTTTTTTCTTTTTAATTTTTAGAAAGTGGTAACTTCGCAGACTAGAATTTTCGATTACAAGATGGGTCTGCTGAAGCAGTGGAATCTTTGCAGAGAGTGTTAATGGTTTAGAGAAAGGAAGGCATGTCCTTGTCTCAGATTATGTCTCCAGCGTGTCTTGTCTTAGGACAGAATTCTCTGCACTCCTTTGAAAAATGAGGACAACACAGCTTATTTTCCCCAGCTATTTTCAGGATTGATTGCTGCATCTAAAATGCTAGGCAGTGCCCAACAGCCTAGAAAATGGTAGCGGCTGCCTCTTTTGGTGGAGCTGGGAATTTTAAAAGGTTTCTCTGTATTAGGATAAATCGTTGTTGCGGGGTCTTCAGTGGTGTGAGTTAGCCAACTCCTTTGCAGGGTTTGGTGTTTTGACCAGAGTTGATGGCCTGCTGCTTTCTGCTCCCACTCACTGGGACTTCTTTAATAATAACCCTCTTTTGTTACTGATCTTTCTCTGTCCCGTGTGCGCTCCTGAAGATCCACGATTCCCTTGTGTGTGGTTATGCACATGTGCTGGTAGAGGCCAGAGGTCAGCTGTGGGTGTTGTTCCTCAGAGCCATCCACTGTGCTTGGTTTTTGTCGTTTTGTTCCCTCTCACTGCGACCTGGGGCTCATGCATTAGGATAGGCTAGTTGACAGTCCTGCGGAATTCCATGGATCTGCCGTCTCTGCCTCCCTAGTGGTGGGATTACAAAGGCACTTTTTACAGATTAAAACTGGGCCCCTCGCTAGGCACTTTACTTGCTGTGGGTTAAACTGAGGTCCTTGTGGTCGTGCACTTAAGAAGAGGAGCCATCTCCCAGCCCACAAGAGCTGTCATTCTTTTCTGTTTATCTTTGTGTCCCCAATGCCTAGTTTATTATAGGAGACTAGTAAATGTCTATAATTGAACGACCGGAACAGTAATGTCACCCCGGACAGTTCGAAGACACGGCCCTGAAATAATCCCCTGTGTAGCTCTCAGCTTCTTAAGCTCTGTGCATTCTGACTGAGCACGGTGAAGAAGACAGTGTTTCAGAGCGCTGCCGCTGCACTCTTTCAAATGAGTACTCCTATGCTTTTGTGTTCTACCTTTGAATTCCCAGTGGCTGAAGTTCTGTGTGTAGCCAAGAGACCTGTGAACTGGCTGTGGGGTTTGGTACACAGTGAACTTTGCTGACGCCTTATCTCTCCTCCCCTTTAAGATGCTAGAGTGGAGGTAGAGGTTTTTCAGAGAATTGATTCTATATTTATGTCTTATTGGTTTTGTATTCCTCTTAGATTCTCATCTCTTACGGTTTCCTATGAACCAATTCCCAGACAGCAGCTGTACCTATTTGGCTGACTGAAGGTCACAGAGCTGTGGAAAGTAGCCTGGAAGGCAATTTTGTCTGCCGTGAAATATAATTTACGAGTACATTAAGATAGTATAGGTCTTTGAACTGACCTGTGATAAGGACATTTATGGAAATTAAACGGTCATTAGTTAGGTATAGTTCTTAGCTGTGCTACATTTTAAATGGTTGAAACTTTTTAGTATATGTTCTTCAGTCAAAGGAAGGTAAAATAATTCATAGAAAATTCGAGCTTTGGAGGTTTTTTCTTCTCACCTTTAGCTGTTTTTATTTACACTTTCAGAAACTAATAGAAATACATTCAAAGTGGCTGTCAACTTCACTTTTATAATTTATTCATTTGTTTTTTTTTTTTTTTTAGAAAGTATTGGCATTTATTGAGCATGCTTTCAGTGCACTGGCTTTGTATGTTTTAACTCCTGTAAAACAATACGCAGTGTATGAATTCCTATTCCCACAGGCTTACCCTTCGGCGTTCATTTAGGAAAGGTCAGGGTTTTAGGTGCTGGTAATTTGACAATAAACAAAGGCTCTGCCTTTTTAGAGCCTGATTTAACGGACAGCGAGGTTGACATACAGTAATTTATGTGATTTGGTCTAGGCCAGAGCTAGTAAATGAGAGAATCTGAATTTGAACTTGACGAATCTGACTGGGGCTTTGCTTTTAATCACCATTCTCAGCTCACCTCCTATTTTAATCAATCAACCAACATAGATGGAACAGTCAAACCAGGTATTTAATTTTGGGGGGTTAATTTATACTTTGAGTGAAAATGATTTTTTTTCATACTATATATTGTAATCACGGTTTCTGCTTATCTCAACTCCTTCCAGATCATCCCTACCCTTCCCACCCAACTCTGTGCCCTTTGAGAGAAATAATCTCTCTCTCTAGACAACAAACAGGCAAACAAACAAACAAACCAGAATTTTTTTAAAAAGAAAAATACAATATACATACAAACATGCACTACAAACAACTCACTAAATAACTCACTAAATCAGAAACCATAATGTGCAAGCAAAAGACCAGTAAGACCAGAAAGAAAAAAAAAAAGCACGCAAACAGTATGACATCAACTGCTGGGCATGAGGCCTCCCCTTAAGTGTGATTTGTATACCCAGTGAGACTCCATTGGAGAAGTTTTTGCCTTTACAAGCGGTTGTCAATTTGAAGTACCTTCTCGGTTATAAGTGGGAGCCTGTGTCCACCTCCCCCTCCCAGTGCTGGGATACTAACTGGCTTGTGCAGACCCTGTGCATACTGCCACAGTCTCTGTGAGTTCATATGAGTGTCAGTCCTATTGTGTCTGGAAGGCAGTGTTTTCTTGATGTCATCTGTCCCCTCTGACTCTCTCAGTCTTTCTGCCTCTTCTGTGTAGTTCCCTGAGCCCTTAGGGGAGTGGTTGGATAATGACATCCTATTTTGAATTGAGTGTTCCAAAATCTCTGTCTCTGTACACTGGCTAGCTGTGGGTCTCTGGGTTAGTTTCCATCTACTGCAAAAAAAAGTTTCTCTGATGGCTGAGCAAGACACTGACTATAGATATAGCTGAATGTCATTAGGAGTCATTTTATTTGTCAGGCAGTAGTGATGCACACCTTTGATCCCAGCACTAGAGGCAGAAGCAGTTGGATCTCTGTGAGTTCAAGGCCAGCCTGGTCTACAGAGTGAGTTCTAGGACAGCCAAGGCTACACAGAGAAGCCCTGTCCTCCCTCCCACCCTACCCCACAAAGGTTTGCTGCTATGTTTCTTCTGGGCCCATGGCCTATCCAGCCTCAGGCTCTTGGCTGCAGGAACAGTGTCAGGCATGGGCTTTGTGTAGCCTTAAATCCAGTCAAAGGATGGTTAGTTACTCCTCAATGTTTGTGCTACCATGGCACAATATATCATGCAGGCAAGCCAGTGTTGGGCATGAGCTAGAAGGGAAAGCGGAGAGGGCCCACAGAAAGGAACCTAGCTGGGTCTGCGCCGAGGGTGGAAGCCACTTTAGTCTTTTTTGTGCATAAGCTAAAATCCAGCTTTTCACACAGTTTTCTTTGAAATTAAAAATTATTTTGGCCAGGTATGGAGATACTCACCTGTCTCCCCAGAACTTGGGAGGCAGAAGCAAGAGGAGTTCAAGACCATAGAGAACAGAAGAAAAGCTTTGCTAGCTCTTCATCTTATAGAATATTAATGCCTGCCATATATAAAGAATATTTAAAAAAAAACCTAAATACAAAAACTCAATCCTGTTGATAAGTGGGCTAGTGCAATGATCAGACAATTCTCAAAACAACAAATAGCCGGGACACATATAAAAATGTTTCACATCCCTAGCCATCAGAGAAATACAAATTAAAACTACACTGACACTTTCTGTTCAGAAAGGAAGCCATTAAAACAATGAATGCTGGAATGGTGGCTCAGCAGTTAAGAATTCTTGCTGCTTTTGCAGAGGGCATAGTTTGGTTTCCAGCACTTACACTGAGTGGCTCACAACCACTTGTGACTCCAGTGCCAAAGGACATGATGGTTTCTTCTGGCTTCTGCAGGTACCTGTACACACACACATACACACACACCTTGTAATGTTGTCAAGAAGGGTGGAGGAACCTTTTTGGGAATGTAAATTAGTCCAATGAGTATGGAAATCAATGTGGCCATTTCTCAAGAAAACTAAAAGTAGAACTACTATCCCACCCAGATATGCTGCTCCTGTGTATTTACCCACAGGACCCTCATCAACATAGCACAGAAACACGTGAACATCCATGTGTATTCTGCCACTGTTCCCAATAGCTGAGGTACGGATTCAGCCTGTGTTTAGTCAACAGATGAATGCATAAAGAAAACGTGATACACACATAACAATGGAGTTTTTTTTTTTTCAGTCTTAAACGAAATTATGTCATTTGCAGGCAAGTGAATGCAACTGAGGAGCATATTGAAGTATACTCCGAAAGACAAATACCATACTTTCTCACATTTTAGATTCTAATTTTTATGTAGATGAGAACTGCATAAAACCGTGGGACAGGCATGAAAATAGAAATGAGATTGGGGGAAGGAAGGGGACGAGCAGGAGGGGAGGGGAATAAAGGGTTTGGGGATGAGTATGGTCATACACCTGAATAAAAATGTTTGCATGTAACTCATCACTATGCACACTGACTGTTCACCACCAAAAACTTTGTAAGGTTCACCACCAACTTGGACTGTGCAGGCCTTGTCTTATAAAAGGAAAAATAGCTGTTTTCTTGAAAATGCTGAACACGCCCTATGATCTAGGTTGTGAGCACCTGCAAGGTAGGGTCACAATTCTCTGGACTGTGCAGCTGGACCTGAGTGTTTATTTCTTTGTTGAGGCAGGTTCCATGTAGCCCAGGTTGGCCTCAACTTGAGGTATGGTCTAGCATGACCTGGAATGCTTGCTCGTCTTTGCTCTATTTTCCAAATGCTGGGATCGCAGCTGTGTTTCACTGTGCTTTTGCCTGTGTTTATTAAAGTACCTGTGGATGGGACTCTGATATGGTTGTCAGAATAGAGGGCTCCTTTTGATTCATAATTACAAATTATATTTATCAAGCTATTTAAAAAAATTAGGCTGAGTTCTAGTACAGTAATTTCAGAATAGCATTTTTCTTCTGATAGCGTTTTTCATTTGTAACAATTGGAGTTAAATTCTTTTAGGTGATATTTTTAGTTTGAAATTAAATAAGCAAGTTGAGGTAGACATGCTGGAAGAAGCAGTGTGATGGAGCATCATTTTAAAAACCTTTTATGTGTAAGCACGTGTGTGTGTGTCTGCATGTCTGCTTCCCTGCCTGCTTGCCGGTGTGTGTGTTACATCATCTCTCTAACATCTTTAATTTGACCTCATGTTCTTTTCTTATAAAGTAGGACTGAGGAGAAGGAAAGGTCTAACTATTTTAGTAAGAAAAGCATATGTGAGTTCAGTTGTTCTGACAAGAGGAAAATTATAAACTTTTGGATTTAAAAAATCCCTTTAAAATTTGTCAGTGATGTGACATAAATTGGGCAGAACTTTTCTTCTGTGTCAAAGTTTCTCAGTCTCTGAAATTTGGGTTCGAGAAGGGTTTGTTGCTGGGAAGAAAGGGTCCTGGCCATCTGGTGTGTTACAGCATTCCTGACCTCTATTCGTGAGCTACCACCAGTGCCCCACTGAAGAGTGTCTCCAGAGCGTTCAGATATTATTTTCTCCACAGGAATTGTTCTCCCCTCACTCATGAGGATCCCACTTGCAGTTTTGTTGCAAAGCCTCTCATACTTTGCTGTGTGAAGGGATCCTTTAGGGTTTTGTTAAGGCTGTGTGGAGATTCAGAAGGTCAGAGGCAGGGCCTGAGGCTGGAATGTCTCTAAGAAGTGAAGGAAAGTTTGTGAAACTCATGCTGTACTGAAGTTTTGTTTGCTTCCTCACTTGTTTTTGAGACAGGGTCTCATGTAGGCCATGTTGGTGTCATTTTCACATGTAGCCACTGTTGCTGAGAGTAAACACTTTAAGTAGGAAAGCTTCTAGATAAATGCCCATTCATGCCAATCAGTGTCATTCCCAGGATCCTCTGAAAGTAGTGAAGTTTGGCCTAAATGAGACTGATAGAAACCTGGGGCTGGAGAGACGGCTTAGGCTTAAGAGCACTTGCTGCTCGGGGTGTGGTGACACATGCCTTTAGTCTCAGCACTTGGGAGACAGAGGCAGCCATGTCTGTACATGAGTTCAAGGCCAGCCTGGTCTACATAGTGAGTTCCAGGATAGCCAGGGGCGACACAGAAAAAAAAAAAAAAACTAAAACCAAAATAACAACAAGTACTTACTGCTGGCCCAGAGGACCTGAATATGGCTCTCAGCCCCCACATCAGGCAGTTAAACCACTTGTAACTCTAGCTCCAGAGAATCCAGTGCTCTCTGCTGGCCTCAGTAGGTTCCCTCACAGTGTGTCACATCCACATACAGACAGATTCTTTTCTTAATCTAAAAAGACTAATAGAAACCAGAAAATAAGCATTACTTCCTTATTCACACAAATCAACTCTCTGTCTCCTTTTGCCTTTCCTGTTTCTGGAAACAAGGTCTCACTGTGACTATGTAGCCTAGGCTGCCCTTGAACTCACTGGGCAGATGAGATTGGCTTCAAGCTTGGGCCTGGAGAGATGGTACATTGGTTAAGAACACTTATTTTGCAGAGGACCTAGGTTCAATTCCCAGCACCCACGTGGTGGCTCACAACCTCCAAACTCCATTTCCAGGGGATCTAGTTCTCTCTTCCGCCCTGCGGAGACCAGGCTCTCATATGGTGCATATACATATTTGCAGGCAAGATACTCATACACATAAAAATTTAAATTCTAGCAACAGCGAACCCCTGAGGAATTCCTTGTCTCAGCCCCCTGAGTACTGGGATTATAGGTGTGTGCCACTATGCTTGATTCTTATCTTCAACCTTCTCTATCTCTTTAAGTCATTATTTGTTCATAACTGGACAATTCTGAAAAAAATATTTTGGAGGCAAGGCCTAGCCAAGAATCACCTTCAGCGCCTGCTTGTCCTGCCTCCACAGTCTAAGCACGGGGATGCAGGAGTGTGCTACCACCTTGGCTCTTGGGGAAGAAATTGTCAAGTCTTGTCAAGGTCATATAGGCTTTGCAGCTCCTTATGCCGTTAGACGTTTTATTTCCCAGCACTGCAAAATGTACTAGCTTAAATATGTATTTATTACCCATCAAACGATCTTGAATGTCAAATTAAAATAGTGGACTCTGCATTTATTTGATTTGATAATGTTTAAACTTTTTTTTTTTTTTTAACTCCTCAAGAACTATTGACTGGGCCTAAATTTAACACCACCTAAGGTCATTGTGTTGCTCCTCGTGTTCTGAGAGTCAGGGAAAGATGTAGAATTGAGCTCAGTAACAGCACTTGCAGTGTAACTGTGCCCTGTAATTCTGTGTTAAAAATCAATAGAAAATAGTGAAAACAACACCCTTGCATTCATCCGTAATACTAAAACAATGATTAGTAAGCGCACTTTCCTTATTTGTCACATTGAGAGTGCTGAGTTAGTACTATTTATTCCCCCGCATTAACTAAATGGTTATGTTTCCTGCTTTATCTTGACATCTCCTAAAATAGCTCTCCTAGGACTGCAGCAAGGAGAATTTTTTTAAAGGTATTAAAGTCACCTTTTTTGTTAACTTAAAAAAAAAAAGATACAAGGAGAGTTAGAGGGGAAGGGAAGATTAACCACTCCACAGATGCCTTCAATATGGATCGAGAATATGGCACATGTATCACTTTTGAAAATCTTTTTTAGGTTCGTGATTTATTTCATTCTTATGTCGCCTTGAAGAAGTTAGGGAAGGCTCTTGGCAGTGCCTAGCACAGTTTAAAGCATTCATACCCTTGACTCAGCATCCCATCTTCAGTCCCTGTAGAAGACGGGAAGGAGAGATGTACAGGATGTTAGTTACAGCATTTTCCACAGTATCATTATTGGAGACTAATTTGGATGAACACTACATAGGTGCCCACCCATGAAAGCTTAAAGTATGACATGTACCCATAATACAGACTGCTTTATGGTTAGGAAGAAAAAGGAGCTAGATGGATAACCACTAACATAGTTTTGAATGAAAAAAATAAAGCCAAAGAACTTTAAAAGGGAAATATTTGTTCTTCCTTTGCGCGTATATGGTATGCATGTGTGTTTGTAATTAAAATGTGTACACTTCAAACCTAACAATAGTTAACCTAGAGTCAGAAAGACAGACAGAGAGAGAGGAAGAATCCCTACTAAAGGAACTTCTAGGTTTGAATTGTAACAATGACCATACCTTATTTTTGTGTCTAAATGAATGTGTCATTTAGAAGAAAAATAAAACAAAACAAAGCTGGGACCTAGTGGGGCCTCTGCTTCTTATTTGCTGCTGTTAGAGCAGTCTTCTTGGGAGGAGCGTTTCCTGACGCCCCTCCCCTATTTGACTGTGTTTAAAAGCACTTTTGATTGTTACATAGAGAGAGTGTATCTGGTGGATAGAAGGGGGAAAAAACAAGTCTGTGAGAGCTCCCACACAACAAAGAATCACTGGACTCAAAATGTCTGTAGTGCCAAGTCAAGAAATCTTATGTTTAGATTAGAAGGCTGCAGCCATATTTAAGCTTATAGGTTGTGTGTTGGGAAAATGCCAGAAAGCACCGTTCTCACTGTGCCCTCCACATGGCCACAGAAGTCTAACCCCGATGTGGATAAGTTCTCATCCCGGTAGGGCATGTTCTATGCCCTTGTGTTCTGTGCTGCTCCTGGTGCAGAGGCTGCTGTGGTCACAGCCATCCAGAATCTGAGAAGCTGATGGATGGATACACTGAAGTAGGTACCATCTTGGGTTCTGGCTGCTTCCAAGTTGTAGCAGGTGCTGAAGACTTAAGAACTTTTGGAGGAAACTGAATGGTGCAGCAGGTGTTGTCTTGATTTTTGCCTGTAGTTGGGAAAAGGCTGGTAATATCCGTAGTTAGCTGCAGAACATGCTGACTTTCTCCAGAATCCCTACTTTTCAATGAGGACAATCATTATTCTTCATGGAAGAATGACAGTAGAGAATACTGTCAAGCACTCCAAGAAGTGGCTTTTCAAATCCTAACTTCTTTTTTTGACTATATAGGATCAATAGTGGGGAAGATGTTAATTTTAAGAATTTACTTAGCCATGGACCTGGAGAGATGGCTCAGTGACTAAGAGCACTGACTGCTCTTCCAGATGACTGGGATTTGATTTCCGGTACCCACAGGGAGGCTCACAACTGTCAATGGTTTAGATCTCCCGGGGTCGGAGGTCCTCTTCTGGCCTCTGCAAGCATTGCAGGCATATGTGTCACAGAGGTATTCTTGAGCAAGCACAGAGAAAGAAATATTCCATAGACACTGCCCAATATCACAAGAACATTATTTAATTTGTTTTGATTTGCAAGACGCCAAAACGGGTAAGCAGAGGTTATCTTTCTTTTAAATTAATGGGTTTTTAAAATTTATTTAGATGCAGGATCGTACATTGTTACCCATGCTCGCCTTGAACTCATGATCCTCATGTCTCAGCCTCCCTCATTCTGGAGTTAAAGGTGTGGATCATCACATAGTTTATTGGTATTTTATAATGAAAAGTTAAAACATATAAAAATTGGTCCAGGGTAGTCAGTCCTCATAGCCTAGGCCAGTAGATTCAGCTAAATGAGAAACTGAGGCAGGAGGTCATGGTTTCTGTGCCTGCCTGGGCTACAGAGTGAGTTAAGACTGGAGTAATTTATTGAAAGCAAGAGGAGGGTGGAGGATGTGGCTTAGTGCTAGACAGACACTTGCCCAGCAGGTAGAAGGCCTTAGGTTCAGTCCTCTGTGCCTGCGGAGTGGCGCTTGAAGAGGAGGGAAGGCCTAGTATGGTGGATTAAGAGTTCTTGCCACACATCGACAGCAACTATATTTTGCTGATAGGATATTCCTAATTTTATATAGATTAGAAATTGTAGCCTGTAGAGGTCGGAGGCTTGGGGGAATGGCAAGCACTCAGTGAAGGTTTTTGGCTCTGCAGTTCTGTGTTCTTTCTTCTTTACCATAGTAAAATTAAGGATCAAGATTATTTCTTTGAAAATAAATGTAGTTTTACTAAATTACTTGGTTTTGATTTTTTTTGTCTTTAGACATGCCAAGCTGACCTTGAACCTGCTGCGTAGCCTGTGCTGGACTGGAAGTCTTGATAGTCTCCCCTTAGCTACCAGAATGGTACAGTTCCATACAGGTGCTGCCATCCCTGGTTTTATGAAAAAATTTTCAGTGTCATTATTCCCATTCTTCAGACATGAGACAGTTGGTATTCAGAATGCAAACTGAATGTGTTAAAGCACAGTGGAACTCTTTCAGGGCGTTACGGATGATGCATTTCCACAAGTTGGCTGTTCAGCGTAGCTTTCTTTTGTTGTACTGTCAAAGACTTGAGGAGAGTTTATGCTCTTCTCCTGCTCTGCTTACCTACTTGGTTCCCTGTTTTCCCTGGGATATGTGATTTACGCACGATCAGTACACTGATAATACACTGATTAGCGTTAACGACTAGAGGCTTGAAGGTAGGTGTGCCGGCACATCCCTGTAACCCTAGCACCTAGGCAGCAGAGTCAGCAAGCGCAGAGGTAGACACCGACTCAAAAGTCAAACACAGTCACAAACAAAAAACCAAAATAGCACCCGCAAATTTGGAGGATTTGGAGGAAGCTTTGTCACCGTAGCACATTGAGGGTGCCTTGTGCCACAAACACATTTTTTCCTCTGCATCTTTTCAAGGTTCTGTTGCCTTAGACTGCCTGGAAACCGCCTTGGTTGGATAGTGGTAGGCGTCAGATAGGGTCTGCAGGAGTGGCTCGCTTTTACTGCCGAGTTTTTGGAGAATTGTGTATAGAGGCCTATTGCTTTCTATTACCGCAGTAATTATTTGTGGAATAAGAACAAGCTGGTGAGGCACTTACACACAAACTTCTAGCCTTCACAACAGCCTTTTATAGTACGTTCTGTTCTTCACACACAGGTCCATTTGCACACAGGTTAGGTAACTTGTCATGAAGTCACATAGTAAATATTAGGGACCAGAATGGGGTCTAGCCTGAGTATTTTAAGATTCCAAGTCTGCTTTCTAAAACTTATTTATTTCATGTATATGAGTGCTTTGTCTTCATGCACACCAGGAGAGGAAATCAGATTCTAGTACAGATGGTTGTGAGGCACCATGTGGTTGCTAGGGATTGAACTCAGGACCTCTGGAAGAGCAGCCAGGGCTCTTAACCACAGAGCCATCTCTCTAGCTGCCCTTCCCCCAGTTTTGTTTTTGAGATGGGGTCTTGGTGGCCTTAAATCTTGGGTTTAAGTGATCCTCCTGTCTCAGCCTCTTGAGCAGCAGATCTCAATATGTGGGTCACGACCCCTTTGTGAGTTGAATGATCCTTTCATAGGGGCTGCATATCTGACAGCCTACATATCAGATACTTATGAGTCATAACAGTAGCAAAATTACAGTTATGGAGCAGCAACAAAATTTTTTTGGTTGGGGGTCACCACAGCACGAGGCACTGTGTTAAAGGGTTGCAGCATTAAGGAGGTTGAAAACCACTGCTCTTGAGTATCTGAGACTAGATGCCAGTCTGAACTCTTGAACTGAGGGTGTTACATTGTTCTTTCTGTTGAGTATCTGAGACTAGATGCCAGTCTGAACTCTTGAACTGAGGGTGTTACATTGTTCTTTCTGTTGAGTATCTGAGACTACGATGCCAGTCTGAACTCTTGAACTGAGGGTGTTACATTGTTCTTTCTGTTCGAACCTGAGTAAGAAAAGGCCTCTATAATTTTAAGAAGGTGAGTCTAGTGAACTTAAGAGAAAATTAACATAGCTCTCATGCCAGTTGTTCCACAGCCAAAGGTAGCATTCTGAGCCACTAGAGAAAAATGAAGATTAGCGTATGCCAATATGTAATTACTGATTCACGTATTCGGTTACATATTTATTCAGTGAATAGACTGAATGGCTACTATTTGACAGTGATGAGAAAAACACACAGTGAGGAAGATAGACTTTAATCGCATACTCTTAAGAATGTATAGCTACAGTACAGACGAGGAACATAGCTTTATGCAGAGGAACAGGAGAGAGGTTTTAGGGAAGGTGTGTTGCCCGAGATCCCAAGAATGAGTGGCTTAACCAGGGCATGGGAAGGCAGGGCCTCAGATGGGATTGTGTGGTACGGAAGACCCAATCCTTCAGTACAGTTGGAACCAAGGAGAGCAACAGCAGCAGAGGCTAGGGACAGACCCATGGAGAGCCAAAGGAGGCTGTTAGGCTGATGTGGAGCATCAGTCAGTCCATGTTTTGAAAGGTTATTTGGGTCTTTGCTGAGAACCAAGCCGTACTGAGCAGGTAGGGTGCTGCACAGATGGCTGTGTCACTGCTCAGCTGGCCCGTGGTTCTCTCCCCAGCAGGCAGGGAAACTCCTCAAATGCTGCTATCAGGCAGCAGTTGTCAAGTGACATCCTTGAGCGTCCGGTCCCTCAGGCTCTTGGCCCTTGGCAGTGGCTGTGGTTACAGCTCTTGGCTTGGGGGCTGAGCCCCAAAGACTTGATAGCCCTCTGGAACTTTGCGTCAACCAGAACCTGCAGGTTCTGACCCCTTACAGCCTATGATCTTCATTTCAGCCTTCTATATTCTTGTTGTTTCTATTTATGCTTCCCCTCCCCTTTCCTCAACCACTCATGAACTGTTTGGCTGCCCCAATCAGCCACTGCTGGAACCATTCAGGGTGCCTGTCTCCAATGTGACTGGGGTGTTCGGACGGGCTACTCAGGAAAACAGTGTTGGAGAGTCCGTCTTCTCCTTCCACCATGCAGGACCCAAGGATGGAGCTCAGGTCATTATGCTTGGCCTTCTCACCGGCCACAGAAATCTCTCTGCCAAAGTGACAGGGGTGCTCTCCCCTCCGGGCCAAAGTGGAAATGGCTGCAGGGTGGTCTAGAGTTCACTGAGGTTGTGGAAACAGAGTCTGGTACAAATAGTTTCGAACAGTCCTGAGGGTGCCCCTTCAGGAGCCAAAGTGATCAGCTGCAGTCACTCTAGATCTTTCTGGAGGTCTCTGGAGTGTTCAGGGCAGTCGGGCTCTCTGTCAGACCCATTAGTTCTTTTGCTTCAGGCATCTACAGGGTCAAGGGAGAGTCCAAGAGCTGCTAATTAGGGACTCTTATCTCCATGCCTCAATGTGTGCTTATTTATTAGACAATGATAGCAGATGGGTGCTTACAATGTACATTTAAAGACCTTATCGTAACTAATGGTAGCTGATTTTAACAACACTTAATGCCTGCTCAGTGCCCCAGGGCATGGGGAGATCCCCTCATTTGCATCACTTAGAGACCAGTTTGGTTATTTTTAGATTTATCGTATGTTACCTTTATGAGTGTTTTGTTGCATGTTTGTATATGTTCCACATGTGTGCCTGGCATCCTGGGAGGTCAGGAGGGGCATGGGATCCTACAGAACTGGAGTTAGGGGTGGTAGTGAGCCACCAAGTGGGTACTGAGAACTGAATCCGGGTCTTCTGTAAGAGCAACAAGCGCTTTTAATAGCTGAACCATCTCTCCAGCCATGGAGACTGCTTCTAGCAGTAGACTTTCTCTGGTTCTGGAGAAAGATTCAGGTAGCCTGTGGCAGGTGGGTGACTGTAGAGAAAGTAGGAAATACATGCATTTGAGGTTTGTTAGAGATTGTTCGGGACAAAGTCTGTTTGACTGGTAGATTATGTATAGCAGTGAGGGAGAAAGTGGTGTCAAGTGTAACTCATAGTTTTTAGACTACAGAGCCGGAAAGATGATGGGCCCACTCACTGTGATGGGGAAAACTGACAGGGCCATTTGGGGGAAGATTGTGATTATGCCTTTGGGAGTGATCTTGTGGAGTTCTGACTATAATAGAGTAGAACGCCAGGACCCCCACTACTGAGCTTCCTTAGGGCCTAAAGTTTTATACAAATATATAGCAATACAAATCTAAATACTACTACTAATAACAACCTGAATAATACAAATATAAAATAATATTTTATATATAAAATCAGGCCAACTAAAGTACAGGTCTTTATATTTCTAGCTAACAAATGAATTTTACTTCAATATAGCTTTTTGTGTGAAGTGAAGTTAGAATTTATTAAGTATGTTCATGTTTTGTTTGGCAGTGAGAGGGTTAAGCCCAAAGCTGCATTCCAGTTCTTACAGTGTACATGGAAAAACATAGATGCATGCATACATAAACCTCAGCCCTGGTACTTACATGTGTAGTCACTCCATAGTAAACACTGAAAGTTAAGAAATTAACATTAAGCAATCTGATTAACTAAGAGTTATATTTGAACCAGAGTGTCTCTAATTTGGCCATGGTCTTTGTATTACTATTTCATTTAAAAAGTCACGCAAGGGGGATGAAGAGGTGGCTCATCTGTTAAGAGCTTGTACTGTGCTTGAAGAAGACCTGAGTTCAGTTCCAGCACCCCATCAAGCAGCTCACAATTACCTATAGCTCCAGCTCCAGGAGAAACCCGACACACACACACACACACAGGACCTCTATGGGCACCTACAGTCATGGAGTGCACTTATCTCCCGGACAGACAGACAGACACATGCACAATTTAAAATAAAAATATGTCTTAAAAATTGGCTGGATGGGGATGGAGATGGCTCAGAGGTTAAGAGCACTGGTTTGCTCTTCCAGAGGTCCTGAGTTCAATTCCCAGCAACCACAAGGTGTCTCACAACCATCTATAATGAGATCTGGTGCTCTCTTCTGGCGGGCGGGTGTTTATGCAGACAGAACATTGTATACATAATAAATAAATAAATCTTAAAGAGAGAGAGAGAGAGAGAAGTTAGAATGCTTTTTAAAAAATTGGCTGGATGGATGCAGTGGTGGATACCCATAACCCTAGTACTTGGGTGTGGAGGCTGGAAGACCAGGAATTCAAGGCTGTACTTGGTTACATAGGGAATTCAAAGCCAGCCTAGGCTAAATGATATCCTATTTCAAACAAATAAGCCAAAACAGTAATAACTTAAATTTTAATTGGATCATTAACGATGTTGATTTTCTTAGAGTATGGGTATTTAGGGGAGAGCAGCTAGCATACTAATTTCTAAAATCTTGTTATGTATGCAGGACTGCCTGAACTGTCCTCCGCTGCAAAACACGAAGACAGTTTGTTTAAGGATTTGTTTGAAGACTATGAAAGGTGGGTTCGTCCTGTGGAACGCCTGAGTGACAAAATAAAAATCAAGTTTGGCCTTGCAATATCTCAGTTGGTGGATGTGGTAAGTATGCATGCCATTACGTGTTCAGCTTCACACCAACTTCGGAAAGGTCACAGGTTACCAAGGTGACCAAACATAGCCCTTGGCTCAAGGCGCTCTTGAGGGAACAATTACTAATATGCCACAGCCGAAGTGCTACTCTGTTTATATATTGATGTAAAGTTCAGAATTTGTTTTTTCTCATTTGCTAATAATAGATCTATCCTTAATGACATTTAAAGATATTAAAGCATTTTTATATTGAGGTCCCCCCTTAAGGTGTATGTAAGCATGTGCCAGAAGGTATGAGCAGTAGTCTAAGAATAGAAACCGTAGATCCTGAGAAATGGAAACTATATTAACATTGTTCCAAGATCACACTCTGCTGGGCAGTGGTGGACACACGCCTTTAATCCCAGCACTCAGGAGGCAGAGGCAGGTGGCTCTCTGAGTTCGAGGCCAGCCTGGTCTACAGAGCAAGTTCCAGGACAGCCAGAGCTACACAGAGAAACCCTGTCTCAAGAAAAAAAAGTCATGCTTCAAATGTATCAGGGGCTGGAGAGAGGGCCCAGTGGTTAAGAGCTCTGACTCCTATTGCAGCGGACTCAGGTTTGTTTCCTAGCACAAACACAACCAGTGATGACTCTAGTTTCACAGGGTCTTGTTCCTTCCTCTGTGTAGCCCTGGCTGACTCCTTTTGTAGACCAGGCTGGCCTTGAACTCACAGAGGTCCTCCTGCCTCTGCCTTCCTGAGTGCTGGGATTACAGGCATGCACTCACACACACACTTGGGATGTGTTTTTGATACAAGTTTGCCGACTGCTTTTCTCCTCACTTACATTAAAATCCTTATATAATTTAATCATATTTTTATTTGCATAAAACTGTCTAGTTTTCTTCTAATGATGATATGTTTGTACACAAATGTCTGAATCTCTCCCTTCTTTAAGAAAGGCAGGCTGGTTATGTATGGTAGCACATTTCTCTCCACCCTTTTAGGTGAATAATATTGTGCTCGTGTCTTAGATTCTGTCTTAAATTTGAGGAAATGTAGTAGTTGAGACTTTAAAGCTACATGCAGAACCCCCAGTGGTATGCTTGAGGGTAGTTACTGAGCTGCAGAATGTCCAGAGGAAATGAGCAAGAGACTAAGCTGATTTTCTAGAGAAGCAGATTAATTAGCAGAAAGTTCATCCTGTACGGAGAGAGGCATTTTTTTTAAAGCTTAAGAACCGTATTATTGAAGTTAGAGAGGGAGGAGGAGGGGAGAAGGGAAAGGGAGGAGAAGAGAGAGGGAGAGACAGAAGAGGAGAGACAAACAGCAGGCAAGCTGTAAATCTCAGCAGGAGCCGGGAGGAAGGAGATGGAGCCATGCCTTCTGAGTTAGGGTCAGCAGCGGAGGTCTGCAAACAGCTATAGAAACTGGGCAGCATTTTCAGAAAAATAGCGAGGAAGCCAGAGTGTCTGGGATGGCTGATACTCAAAAGAAGAAACAGAAAGGGGGAAAGGAAGTTACACCATTTTGAATTGGAACTCAGGAAAGTGGACAGGCCTGTCAGCAACTGCCACAAATGTACAAACTCATAAAGAATTATTGCTTATGTAACAGAAATAAGCAAACCCTCCCCCCCTTTTTTTATAGGATGAGAAAAACCAGCTAATGACAACAAACGTCTGGTTGAAACAGGTATGTACAGAACATTCAAACCAGCCCCCAGCTTGCACCAGTATTTATTATCGGCAAAAAGGACCATGAGTATGGGGGCTCTGTGGATTGTCAGGTCATGCAAGGATGAGAATACATGGAATTATTGTAGTCATGATGCATGTATGTGTGAATGTATATGCATATATTTGTTTTGAACCAGGGTCTTGTTAGGTAGCCATGCTGAGCTTAAATTCTTCAGTCTTCCATCTTTATCCTCTCAAGTTCTGGGATCACAGATATATGCCACTATTTAATTTCTGCTTTAGTTGGTATTTTTTGTGTTTCTGATATGTGCTAAGCAGGGGAGAAACTACAATGAATGGAACAGACAAAAACTCATTGTTCTCCAGGAACTTCATTCTAGGGGGAAGAGAATGAACCCATAGTACCTCAGAGACTGACAGTCTGAGAGAGGGTCACATGGGAAGGGGATGGAGGGAGTGTTGGGACTGTATTTGTAAGCAAAAAGAAACAACCAACCAAACAAAACACCCAAACAAACCATAAAAACATGACTGAAAAGGCAAAGTTTGTACAAAGTCTCAAGGGAGATGACGCAAGCCTTATAGCACATAGGAGACAAGAGTGTTTTGGGTAGAGGGGCCAGCAAATGAAAGGCCCAGAGGCTGGATTGCATCTAGTAAGGAGACCAGTGTGGCTACAAGTGCATGAGCCATGGGGGGAGGTGTGGAGACAGGGGTCAAAGGAGCAATGAGAAGCCAGTAGAACAGGAGCTTCTAGGTCACTGCAAGGATCTGGACTTTTACTTTTATTTGTTGTTATTTTTTTAAACTAAAAAATATTTATATATGAGTGTTTAGTCTGCATGCATGTAAGTATGCATGTATGTGAAATGCCCAAGGAGGGCATTGCATGCCCTGGAACTGGCATTCAGAGGGCCGTAAGCTGCCATGTGGATGCCGGGAGCTAGGCCCTGCTGTCCTCCAAGAACAGCGAGTGTTCTCTCCCCGAGCCGTCTGTCTAGCCCCAGGATTTTGCCTTTTAACTTGAGTACAACAGGAAAGGATAAGAATGCAACTAGGGGGCTAGAGAGATGGCTCAGAGGTTAAGAGCGTTTCTGTTGGCTGCTCTTCCAGAGGTCCTGAGTTCAATTCCCAGGAACCACATGGTGGCTCATAACCATCTCTACTGGGATCTGGTGCCCAATTTTGGGCATGCAGGAAGCTACCATAGACATAATCAATCAGTCAGTCAGTCATCTTGGCTGGAGAGATGGCTCAGCAGTTAAGAGCACTGGCTGCTCTTCCAAACCTGGGTTTGATTCCCAGCACCCACATGGCAGTTCACAACTGCCTGTAACTCCAAGATATGTCACCCTCTCACTGACATTGTACATGCAGGCAAAACAGCAATGCACATAAAATAAAAGCAAATAATTAAAAAAGAATGCAACTAGTTATTATTTTGCTATAATTATCAACATGCCAACTGAACATCTGACTGGGATTCGCTGTGGCATTTTCACACACGCACACACCATGCACTGGCCATGTCCACCCAGCCTTCTGTTGTCGCGCTCCTCCCCCGGCACCTTTCCCAGGCCCCAGCAATCCCTTTGTCATAAATTATTTAAGGACTTTTAAATTCTGGGCCAGCAGACATGGCCTCCAGCCGCTGTTCAATGTTTCTTACTGTTTATTCTTTCTCTCACTCTCTCCGGTTATTTATACCTACAACCAGTTCCCTGTTCCCAGACTTACAAGAGACAGTTGATGTTGTTCCTTTGCTTGTTTGCTGCACTGGGGAGTGAACCCAGGGCCTGAAGGATGCCAGGCAGGTCTACTGCTGAGCTACCTCTCCAGTTCATTCCTTAGCTTGATAGGGTCGCAGAATTGTCACTGCCGGGGCACCGGACAAAGTGCGTAAGTGTTTGGGATGCAGAATAAATCCAGCTGCCTTCACCAAACCTGGCACAGTGCAGCTGGGAAGGTGAATGGTTTCCTTAGACCTTAGGCACCGTGGCTTCGAGTTTTGAGTATGGTCGGCTGGAGGGAGAGGAGGAGCCTAGTAGAGAGCCATGACTGCATGAGCATGGCCTCACCTGTGCCTCATCAGGACCACAGCCAGAGTCATTGCTCACAGGGACCAGCCATTATTAGTTTAGAAGGTTTTCTGAATGAAAAGCAGGAATGATTCATGTCTCAAGTTTCTGGGGGTGACAAAAAGTACAGTTTTAACTTACTTTATTGATTGACATGGGGGTGAATTTGTCATTTTAAAGGGATGGGTAGACGCAAAGCTAAGATGGAACCCTGATGAGTACGGAGGAATAAAGATTATTCGTGTCCCTTCAGACTCTCTGTGGACCCCAGACATCGTTTTGTTTGACAAGTAGGTCATATTCTAAATGTTACTTTGTATTTACAAAAGAAAACTTGTATTGCTATTAGGCCCTAGTTTTTTTCCCCTCTCATCTGCAAACTGTTGAGCTGGGAAATCAAATGGCTTGAGTCTGTGCCCATTTGTTTCCAGGGTACTGTGGCTCCTTTGACTTTTTTGGTGTGTCATTTTTTTTTTTATCATAAAATGCTTGTTATTTGATTTCTGAAATAAGGAAACAGACTTGGCAAACGTGGAAAGGAGAGAGGAAAGGGGAGGGAGAACGGCTGCGATGAACGTGCACACACAGCAGACTTTTAGGTGCTTGGCAGTGTGCTCACGGCCATCTTAGATGCCGGGGGCCACCCATCCTTCTCAGGCCGAAGGCAGATACACTTTCTTGTGGTCACAGAGCACTCATATGGCAGATTAAGGGCTCACCCCAAAACCCTGTGATATCCCCTTTACCCCCTTACTCAAGTCAGACTGGGTTTGGGGGGATTTGTTTTTTTAGTTGAGGTTACTGTTTATGTTCAACGCTGTCTTCTCATATTGCATTGTAATAGTACATTGTCATGACAGCACAGCCCACTTTCCCACAGTGAGGAGTTCAGGATTGGTGTTTTGCATTCTCTTCCCCACCACCCCTCCCAGAACCAGCTCGGAGGAAATGTGAGGGTTTGCATTTATCCTATAACACCATCTTATTTGCACAAAGGCTTTTAGAGCAAATGCTATGCAAAAATGATCTTTTGAAACCTTCTGCTTCCATGTACCTTGATGTGGAAGGATGGGGAAGGCGTGTAAGGTACGTGTAGGGCGTGAGGCAGCTGTCTGCACATCCTCTTACTTTCAGTAATTGAAAACACTCTGCCCTATTTGCACAAAGGCTTTGGCATGAGGACAGAGCAAATGCTGTGCAAAAATGGTCTTTTGAAACCCTTTACTTTCATATTAGTATGAAAGGATGACCCAAGCTTATAAGGCAGCATGAGGTAGCCCCTGAGCATTGGCTGCTCTCTGTGTCACAAACATTTTTATAACTAAAGATAGTTACATTTCTGAACACGGACCTAAAGCCCTTGAGCGGGCCTGTGAAGGAATCAGGTGCCGGGGCTCAGAGCCTCTGCAACACAGGAGGTCCAGGTGTGCTCTGCCTGGGGCCAGTACTCTTTTCTGCTTAGGGGAGAAATCATCTATTATTTTTCTGGAGGAGGAAGGCTAGGAATGTGCATTCGACTCTGCCTGTTTGCATGCCCAGTATATAAACAGCCTGATTCCACTTGTATGTAAAGTCAAGTCTTTTTAACTAGTAAAATCTTAACATTTTGAGAAACATGGGACAAAGGGAAGACTAGGGTCAGTTCCAGCAGGATCACTACATGCCAGGAACAGGTCCAGGGAGCATGGCCCCATGGGTGGAGCAGATAGATAGTGATTTCAAACTTATTTCATGCTGTTACCCCCAGGTTCTTTTTATATTAGGCTTATGTGTGCTTGGCTTGTCTCATCTCGGCACTGTTGTTGTGTGTTTCTTAGTGCAGATGGACGTTTTGAAGGGGCCACTACGAAAACAGTTGTCAGGTACGATGGCTCCGTCACCTGGACACAACCAGCAAACTACAAAAGTTCTTGTACTATAGATGTTACATTTTTCCCATTTGATCTCCAAAATTGTTCCATGAAATTCGGCTCTTGGACATATGATGGAACCCAGGTTGATATAATCCTAGAGGACCAGGATGTGGACAGAACAGACTTTTTTGACAATGGAGAATGGGAAATTGTGAGCGCGATGGGGAGCAAAGGGAACAGAACGGACAGCTGCTGCTGGTACCCTCACGTCACGTACTCCTTTGTGATTAAGCGGCTGCCTCTCTTCTATACCTTATTTCTTATTATTCCGTGCATCGGGCTCTCGTTTCTGACTGTGGTTGTCTTCTACCTGCCTTCAAATGAGGGCGAGAAGATCAGCCTGTGCACTTCAGTGCTTGTCTCTCTCACTGTCTTCCTTCTGGTTATTGAAGAGATCATACCCTCATCTTCCAAAGTCATACCTCTGATTGGAGAGTATCTGGTGTTCACCATGATTTTCGTGACACTGTCCATTATGGTGACTGTCTTTGCCATCAACATCCACCATCGCTCTTCCTCAACACACAATGCAATGGCGCCATGGGTCCGTAGGATCTTTCTTCACAAGCTTCCCAAACTGCTCTGCATGAGGAGTCATGCAGACAGGTACTTCACACAGAGAAAAGAAACCGAGAGCGGCAGGGGACCTAAGTCTAGGAACACTTTGGAGGCTGCGCTGGATTGTGTCCGCTACATCACGAGGCACGTCATGAAGGAGAATGATGTCCGTGAGGTCTGTGGCAAGTATTGAATTTGTTCCCATAGAAACCCCTGCTAGTGGGGCATCTACACAAATCTTTCCATTTCCCCAGAGCATCTTCACGGACTCTGAAGAAAACTGAGCAGTATGTATTTGAAGGGATATTAATATCGCCATAGTTCTCTAGCTCTAGAATAATTTACTGACTTAGATTTATTCTCCAGAACTTTGTTTCTGACTTTTGACATTATAATTTATCAAAATTATGTTTTTTATTAATGAGCCTAATGTAGGCCTTAAAAGTACAACCAATAGCACTCAGGCAGGCAGAGGCAGGTGTATCTTTGTAAGTTTGTGGCCAGCCTGGTCTACAAAGTGAGTCCAGGACAGCCAAGAATACATAGAGAAACCCTACCTCAAAAGAAAAAAAAAGTACAACCAAGATACTTTTCTAGAAAAACATCTTTTAGTAAAATCGAAAAGAGCGAGATGCTTGTCTATAATCCTGTCATTCAGAGGCTAAGGCAGGAGGACTGAAAGAGTCTTTCTTGGGTTCAAGGTCAGCACGGGCTGCATAAGGAGACCATGTCTCCTAAAAGCAAAATGAAATAAATAACCATAAAAATAAAGAAAAGGAGCAGGGTGTTCTTGTGTGTTCTGTTTATACTTCAAAGTTTTCATAGGAAGCAGTAATAGTACCTAATCTGCTTAAAACAAAATTTGCTTAAAGACTTACACAAAAATAAGTTTGATTGTTGAGGTTAATTGGTAGTTGAAATGCAAAAATTGGGCATGTGTTTTACCAATTTATAGTGTTAAACTTTAAAATCCAAATTTTCAATTGTCACTATTTTTATTTTTATTATAATAATATCTTTAGAGTTATGACTACTAATATTTTTATAACAGAATTTATACTTAATGGTTCCATCAAGACTATGTAAATTCTAATTTTTGGCTAATATTTGGCATATTCCTGCTTCTTCCTTCCTTTCTTTCATCTTCTTTTTTTTTTTTTTTTTTTGAGACCCTTACTTTATAGCAGTGACTAGCCTGGCACTTGATATGAAGACTAGACTGGCTTCAAACTCACAGAAATTCACCTTCTGGGATTAAAGGCATGTACCGCTATGCCAAAGCCCCCACCCCAGAACCCCACTTTTTAGTGTTTTTTTTTTTTTTTTTTTTTTAAAGATAATGTTGTCCTATGTAGCTCCAGTGAGCCTTGAACTGTCAACCCTTTTACTTCAGCCTCCTGGAGGCCGGGATTACAGCAAACATGTTTTGAGGTGCTGGGCATGAACTTGTGGTCCACCTGCTTCAGTTTTCCACGTAGCTCGTACTCCATGTACCTACCACTGTGCCCAGTTTACTTCTGTGCCCATTACACAAACTAATGCTGTTGACTGTAGCATTCTGCGGTAGCAGAATTAGGTTGTTACAAGGGTTTAAACTATTTATGGCATCTTAAAAGGTAAGCATATTTGCTAGCTAATGATTTAGAACTTCATGAATTTAAATTCTAAGTTTAAATTTAGAGTGGAATTTAATAAATTATACTAGTCTGTCTCAGAGACCTGGGCAGAGGCCCATTTACACTGTGGAGACAGCAAAGGATTATCTCTAACTGTGCTTTTTATCTTAAAATAGCCAGGCAGTGGTGCTGCACACGCCTTTAATCTCAGCACTCAGGAGCAGTGGCAAGTGGATTCCTGTGAGTTCAAGGCCAGCCTGGCCTTCAGAGTGAGTTCCAGGACAGCCAAGGGCTACACAGAGAAACCTTGTCTCAAAAAACCAAACAACCCAAAAAACCAAAACAACCCAAAATGTAGACAGCTTTGATATGTATGTTTAATTTTTTTTTACAGGTTGTTGAAGATTGGAAATTCATAGCCCAAGTTCTTGATCGGATGTTTCTGTGGACCTTTCTTCTGGTTTCAGTCATTGGGACTCTAGGACTTTTTGTTCCTGTTATTTATAAATGGGCCAATATAATAGTCCCAGTTCACATTGGAAATACAATTAAGTGAAACAAGAAGCCACACTATGAATTTAGTTGTCATGCATCTCTTAGGGCACGTATACAATTATGGAAATTTGAAATTATTTACAATTTGATATAGGCTGTAACAGATTAGTGATTTCTAACATTGACTTGATATTGCCCATTAGAGCTTAAGTCATAGTTGCAAGTGGTAAGAAAACATTACCCGTCTGCACTAGCGGAGGCCTAGCGTCTGCATCCTGGCAAATCCTGCTAACTTACAATCAATGATGAAGTTCATCTTTGGAGTGCTAGAAAATGCAACTATATCTGAAGACTGTTTAAAACTTTTTCCAAATTTAGTAAAAGCATATCTTTGTGTGGTTTTGAATTTTTAGAATGGGTCTAGTTAAATTGCCTACACTGGCCCCAAACTGCCTGAGTAGCCAGGACTACAAGGTGTGCAAAGAAACACTGCCCCCGAGTCCCAGGTGGAAAACGACTGAGTATGCTCTGTGATGCCCAGCTAATATATATACTTTAAAATTCCCCCTGTCCTGTATTCACAGATGTATAATACATTATACTTCTATATGAAGAAGGCCAGTTACTTGGTTTAATAATAACTTAATGTCAGTTAGTGTTCTATGGCTGTGAAGAGACACAATGACCATGGCAACTCTTATAAAGGACATTTAATTGGGACTGGCTTATAGGTTCAGAGGTTTAGTCCTTTATCATCATGGTGGGAAGCATGGCAGCACACACAGGCAGACATGGTGCCGGAGGAGCCAAGAGTTCTCTACATCTGGATGCTAGGCAGAAGGAAGAGGAAGTGAGCCACTGGGCCTGGCTTGAGCTTCTGAAACCTCAAAGCCCACCCTCAGTGACACACTTCCTTCTAGAAGGTCAGACCTCCTAATAGTGCCTCTTCCTGGTGATCAAGCATTCAAATCTATGAGTCTGTGAGAGCCATTCCTATTTGAACTACCACACTTAATATGATGCTAGTCTTTACGAACACACACACACATTTGTTTTTGAGACAGGGTTTGTCTGTGTAGCCCTTGCTGTCCTGGAACTCACTCTATAGAAGAGGCTGGCCTGGAACTCAGAGATTCACAAGTGCTGGGATTAAAGGCATGTACCACCACCAGCCAGCTTACCAACATTTTTAATAAGCTAACGTGGTGGCTAGTAGCTCTTACGTCCACTTTATTCTTTGTGTTTCTATGGAATGGAGTTTGTGTTAGCTGGTTTGGTAGCTTATCTTCCACTGTAAACATACCACAGGCCACTCCTGTAGCCACACAGTGGCATATTCTTTGTGATGACCTCAGTCTCCAGGGCTACATTCTCTGTTCATCCTTAATCTCAGAGTAACATGCTGCAGTCACGCAGATCCCATCTCAAAATGGGACGGCCTGTCTCTGTCTTGATAATTCTGTGGAAAAAAAAACATCTTCCGACCTTAAAGGCATATTCTGAGCTGGGCATGGTGTCTCACATCTATCATCTCTACCTTCAGGAGGCAGAGGCAGGGGAATAGCTGTGAGTTCTTGGCTAGCCTGGGTTACTGTGTGAGACCCTGTCTCAAAAGCCAAACAAACAAAAATTGCTCCTCTGAGTTGCTGTAAGCACACTGTCACCTTACAGTGTTTCAGTTATCTTTCACCCCAACAGTTACAATTGTCAAATCTTAAAGCTAAATGCTTTAGGTGTAATCTAGCTTTAGCCTATTCCTAGGTGTGACACCAGTCAGTACAATATAATGTACCATGAGTAAAGCAGTTAAACTTCATCGCAAGTGCCCTGACTCACCTAGGACCCGGAACTTTGTATTTGACTTAGAATGCTTAGCTGTTGAGTTAGCAAAATCCTCGTTTATTGCTAAACTATCAGCAGCTTAAATTCAAGTCCACATTCTTTGGAAGGCAGGATGGACCCTGCCGGGTTTTATTTTATTATGTTTGCTGTTGTTGGAGTGGAAGTCTGTACTGTGGTTTGGTAAATGTCCCTCATAGGCTCATCTGTTGAAAGCCTGGTCACGGTGGCTTTGGGAGGCACTGGGATCTTCAGGAGTAGACTCTCGTCTGGTCCCTAGGGGTGTGCCTTTGAGGAGGGTTTGGAGACTCTAGCTCCTCCTTTTGCTTCCCGGCCATCATGAGGTAGGCAGCTTTGCTCGACTGTGTGTTCCCAGCGTTTTATACTGTTGCCATGACCTCCCGACCAGTCATGGACTAAAGCCTCTGTAACCATGGGCAACAGCAAAGCTTTGATTGAGTTGATTAGCTCAACTATTTTCCCATGGTGAACAGAAAGCTGATAGACTCTTAGTAGCCCACAGGAAATCTGTGGTGTGGCTTTTCCTGGGGAGTGTACTTCTAGTCCCCCTAGATTAAAAAAAAAAAAAAAAAAAAGGTGGGACTAGAGCAAAGAAACTCTCTCCCCCCCCGAGTCCCGGGTGGAAAACGACTGAGTTTGCTGTGGCTGCTTCTGGGAACACGGGGAAGGTCTCTTAGAGTGGGTGACTGGGGCAGGCGCATGATGGGAAGCTCACCCCGGCCTGGGCAACAACTTATAAACGCTGCGTCACAGGGCTCCCTGCGCGACCTGCGGGTAGAAGCGCCACCCCGCCCAAGTTTCCTCTTTCCCAGTAACTGTTCGCCGTTTTTATAAACTCGGGAATGAACCTGGGGGGTCTGGTATGTCCTTAGTGAGTCGTGGACCTGGCGAGCTTCCCTCTTCCCCCAGCAAGGAATGTTTCAATCAATCAGGAGGAAGCAGCTACACAGCAGGGTAGTTATTGTGGTGATAAGCTAAGCGGTGGGGTAGCTCTGAAGCCTTTGAAACTGAGTCTTAACAGGCTGTGAACCCTATGAACTACAACAGTGACCCACCCTTGGACAGAGGGCCAGCCTGCTCTGGCACAGTGGACACCGTGAGAGTACCCAGCCACTTTCTGATTACATTTAAATCCTGCTTCACAAGATAAAACCCCTACCTGGCATCATCTGCAAGCCAAGAACCTACAACTAGCCGGCTCAATCACTATTAGTAAATTTACTGTTACGCCCGTAGATGAATGCATTTCTGGAAACTTCCGCGCCCAGTAGATGGCGCTTGCCGTTTGGCCACGGTGTAGGGGGAAGAGCTGTAGAATGCTCAGGCCTAAACGGACACAGTATACCACACCCTTTCTCCCCAAGGCTCAGGGATCACTTCAGAAGAGGGACGAAAGGAGCGCGAGAGCCAGAGGGGGTGGGTGACTACAGGGAAGGTTTCTTCTGAAGGACAGCTGCACATATGCGCTCACAGCTGCAGTGATAGCACGCGCAAAGACTCTTGCAAGCCCAAGACAGAGAATCTCATCATAAAGAGGAAAGCTGGGTGTGGAGTCCCATCAGAGTTGAGCTACTGTTGGCAGTTCCCAGCTGCTGGGAGGAGAGTCAGATCTGTCTAAGGGAGCAGGCCCTGGAAAAATGCACTCCAGAGCGAGTCCACCTAACCAAGAGTCTTTGGGCAACACTGATTGGTCTCGATAAATGTATTCATTATTTACTTATTTATTTATTTATTTATTTTAAAGGACACAGAGTAAATGGGTCAAGAAGGAGGGTGGATCTGGGAAGAGTACAGAGGAGGGGGTGAATATGATCAAAATATGTATAAAATTCTCAATGAGTTAAAGGTGTATTTTTAAAGTGAAGTCAAGTACTTGACACCAGAATTATTCAGACTCCCGCCGGTTTTAGGCTAAAAGGACTCAGACATTTCTCCTCGAGAGACCCAGGACAGCCTCCTTCCACAGGGCAATCTAGAAAACGTTGCCCCGAAGCTCCTCCCTCATATTCAGACACTCAGACGTGACTGCACCCGCGGTCAGGTGGGCCCTGTCCAGCTTGTGCTGGTGACAGACCTCGGCGCCATCTGCATAAGGCCGTGCAAAATGAGTGGAGTTCCGCAGTCCTGGAGGTTTCCACAGAGACTTCAGAAGTCAGCAGCTCTCAAGCTGGCAACGTGTTGGAAACACCAGAGTGACGCCGAGCCTGTGACGGAGACCTCAGCAAGCTGGAGGTGGCGGGACTGTGGAGTACGGGCCAAAGGAAAGCTGCGGGAGGTGAGTACAGCCAGCCCCAGAGTGTGCGCACAGGGCCGTGACTGCCTGGGCCGGCGGGATGTCACACTCCCGCTGTCCTGTCATTGTATCCTGGGCATTTATAACCTTTTTACTTTTTACAGCCTCTCAGCTGAGCCTCGAAGAATACTTTTGACCTGGACTACCAAACTATTCTGAAGAACTCAAGACTTTGGGAACTCTTGCAAAAACAACCTATGAACTGGACTAGCCTTTGGGACCAGGGACAGAATGCCGCATTCTGAGTAAGTGCCAAAGGCCAGCATGTCAAAGGTCTGGTCGCCAGCCTGTTGGTGCACACGGTGGGGGCGGACCTCAGGAGGAAAGGAGCCCCGTCCTGTGAGTGCGTCCTTCACGGAGATGCTAGGAGCCTGGCTTCATCCCTGTTCTCTGCTTCCAGCCTCACCATGATACACCCAAAAGCATCAGGCCAAGTGAGTGACTGTGGACTGAAACCAGGAGCCCAAATAACCATTTCCCCTTCTTAAGTTTGTTATCTCGGGTGTTTTGTTATAGAGGGAGCACTAATAAAGCCTAGTTTAACGTGGATTGCTCGTTAGCTACTTTAGACTGTATATATCCTTCATCTCTTATAGCTCCACTACTGGAGACATTTGTAGGCGAACAAATTTCACAGAACTTTCTTTTGACTCAGTGAAATATGAGCCACAGTGAACTGCAATTTTCAGGTTTTATTTTCGTATAGAGAAAAATACACACACACACATACACCAGCTAGCAAGAATACTCAAATGGTTCAGATCCAGAAGTGTAATATGGAAACCCAATTTGTTCAAATAGCTTCTCAGGCAGAGCCAGTTTTGACAATGTCCTTCTACATCCTGGGTGTCCTGACAGCCAAGACGAGCAGGCTGGCCACTGGCATCCAGTGGGCAGAAACCACGGGGCTGTTGAGTCTACACCTCACAACCCAGCACAACTCTGGAGCCAAACCCTAGAGTGAAGGTGGTAAAGGCCAGCTCTGATGGGTCATCCTGTGGCTGAATGGCTCCCTACAGCTCATGTGTGAATCTACCATGCAATTCTGTTTGGGATGTTATTAGGTCATGAGGTCACGCCTGATGAATGGAATTGGCGCTCTTGTAAAAGACTCCAGAAAGACTAGCCCTTTCAACCACTTGAAGATACACTGGAAGGTATGTTTTATGTGGAAAATTCCTCCCCAGACAGTCTTGCTGGCACCTTGATCCTAGGCTTCTCAGGCTCGTAAACTATGAGAAAGAACTTTATGTATAGGTTTTCCAGTTTGTGGGATTTTTGTTGTTTTGAGATAAGGTTTTACTATGCAGCCCTGGCTGGTCGGGAACTCACTATCTAGACCACACTGGCCCCGAATTCACAAAGATCCCGCCTGCCTCTGACTCTGCTTCCTGCTGCTGGGATTAAAGTCTTGCAGGGATCTATGGGATGTTATTCTAAATTAGCCACTTGAGCAGACTAGGGTAGTTTACTAACAGTGTGAGATCGGGTGTAATTTCTCAGGGTATGATGATGAGGGATGTAGCCTTGACACAAATACTGAGATACAAGTGCAGCCCTTGGACTTGGGAAAGACGGTAAGAAAGAAGTGGGGGGGGCACGACCGAGATGCTCTACAATTTCAAGGAGGGTGTGGGCTAAACCCATGAGGAAATCTACAGAGCTACTGAGCTAGTGGATGGAACCTTTGTGAATAGAAACTTTTCCTATCTAGTTAAGTTTCAACTGCAAGGCTAGCTAAATGTTCATTTATGCATAAGAAATAACTAGATGTTTTTCTTCCACATTTTTTTTAACCAAAAGTCAAGGTGAGTTGAAAATAACTGCTGAAATAGCAAACTCAGAGCTGGTGATCGGATAAAACATGTTGTCGTTGAGAACATGCCTGCGCCTCAGCACAGGCGAGCCTCTGTGAACACGGGTCACAATTTATGTGTCATCTCTGGCCATCAAGGGTTGAAGAAATAATCCCGCCGTTCCTAAAATGCACACCAGGATGAAAACCCAGAGAAAGATGCGGTCAATCACCATGGCAACATACTTCCAGTCATCTTGAATCTGCAAAACAAAAAGCAATGAAAGAAAACAGAACATGAAAGAAAGGTCAGTTTTCAGCATTTGATCATGTTATGGTAGAGGAGGCATTTTATCTCTTATATAAGAAATCTTTTCTTTTTCCTTATTGATATGATCTGAGGAAATCCATGGGGTGGGTAATACTGACTGTCTACTTGACAGGATCTAGGATCCCCTGGGAGAGCAGCCTCTGGGTGCGCTCATGAGGGATTATCTAATGAGGTTAGCTTCTGGAGGTGACGATGAGGGACTCTCTGGAGCAGAATAATTAAGGTGGAAAGGCACACCTTAACTGTGGGGGGCCCCATTCTGTGTGCTAGGGCCCTAGATGGAATACAAATGAGAGAGTAAATTGAACTGTGGCATTCATCTCTGCTTCATGGCTACGGATACAGAGTGACCCACTGCCTCAAGGGCCTGCCGCCATGGCTTCTCCACAAGATGGACCATTTTCCCTGGAGCGGAAGCCCACATAAACCCTCACTTGAGCTGCTGCTTTTCAGGCGTGTGGTCACAGCAATCAGAAGAGCACTAATGTATCTACCAACCTCAAATTTCATGTCGTGAAGAAACAGATGGAAAATATGTGCCAGCTGGCTCTGTTTCTAATGAGAATACGTTCTTCTTTCAAGGCAAGGCCTGGTCTTCATGGCTACACAGTTTAGGTTGGCTTTTAATTATCAATCACCCTGAGGGCTATGATTCCAGGTATGTACCACCACCCAGAAATGTTTGTGTGTGTGTGTAACCTATTTTTTTCTAAACCGAATTCCAATATGTAAAGTCATTAATGCTTGTATGCCTCTACAGGACCCGGAGCCTTTGTTAGAATAGTGACTACAGTCCAACATCATCTGACATTGTTCCAAAGTACTTGTTCGCTGGCACTAATACTTGTTTTAGATACTAATTTCCGTTTAACATCTGTTCCAAAAGTGAAATAAGCATATTGGGTGAGCCTGACATTTTCCTTTCTCCCCACTCCCTTTAAAATGTCCTCCTGACCAACTGTCATCTTCATCTTCAGAGCCAAACAGGCCAAACAGCAGACATAATGGCCGACTGTAGAGCAAAAGATGGGAGGAAGAGCAAGAACAATTGTATATAATGAGCTTCAATTCAGGCTTGAGACAGGAAGGAGAATCTAAGGTAATTAAACTTCCAGACGATTCAGAAAGCAAGGAAACCACAATTGAGTTGAGAGAGAGCCCATGAGTCAACTGATCTTGAGGCAATAATCACATAATGAACAAAGCAGCATGTAATTTTGTAATTCAATTAAGTACACTGAAATGGGACTGGGAGATGTGGTTTTTATTTCAGCATTATACGCTTGAGTAAGTGCGTCCTTTCAGTGACACCACGAAGTCGCAGTCACAGTCAAGTTAGAATCACAATGCCGTGTTTGACGTGTTGGTCTGTCTGAGTTCCTAAGACTTGTCTGTGAGCACTTGGAGTCCACAGCCTGAGCCTTACCCATCCCTCTATAGGATAAATAATACCCATAATACCCCCAAGACTAGGAGGCAGTGGGTGGAAAACAGGTGGAGACAAACTTTGGTTTTAATCCAGCTCTGCTCCTTTCTAGGTATAAGAATCTGATTAAAACTTCATGTCCTTCAGTCTCAATGTCCTCATCTGGAAAATGGGGACAAAGGCAGTGTAGTTTCAGAAGGCTGCCTCAGCAGACTCCTTAATGAATGATACTTTTGATATCAATGTTGATTCAAGAAATGGCCCTTATCCCTGCCTAAATCTGAGACTGGATACATGGCATGGCCTGGGGACCCCTCTACCAAGGGAGCTGAGACAATACAATTGTGAGTTCAAGGCCAGCCTGGACTACAAGTGAGGTCACTAACATAAACAAAGGCATATTCACTAACTGGTCTGAACATAGCTTCTGACTCCAGAGTCTAATCTCTCTCCTTCTCCCTCCCCCTCTCCCCCCCCCTCTCTCCCTCCCTCTGTGCGCGTGGGGGGGGGGAGATTCATGCCTGTGGTTAGCTGAGGAGGACAAAGGAGGGTGTTGGATCCCTGGAGCTAGAGTTATGGACATTGAGGGTCATCTGGGTGTTAGAAGCCAAGCCTGTATTCTCCCTCCCCAGGAGAGCAGCAAGTGCTCTTAACTACACAGAAATCCCGCCAGCCCCTAAGAGCCGAGTTTCCTGACCCCTGTCCTACGCATCACCGCACACAGCAGCCATCATAAAAGCCATATTTACCTCTTTGGCCATGTTCTGTGCTTTCATGTTTTCAGCGATATACTTCACACTTTGGATGGCTTCCTTGATTTCTGGTGACAGAGCAGAGAGGGACAGCACAGCATCGACAGACTCCGAACTGGAGCTTCTTGTGAGGTTGGCACTGAAATTTGAGATTTTTACCCTCGGGTGCTGGCAGTAGCCACATGCCCCATCTTGGCAGGGGCAGCCTTCCTTGCAGCTCTTGGAGTCCGCGCGGCTGAAGCAGTTCAGGTTTGAGAGCTCTGCGCTGTAGAAGGCCCTGGGCTTCAAAGTGTCTCCCTCGCTGCCGGTCGGCCTTGTCATGAACATGACCCTGGGCAGCAGGTCGAGGAACACAGCCTTGACCCAAGCGGGCATCGTGTGCGTGGTGGGAGTTCTGTAATGCACGTTGAGCACGAAGACCGTGATGACGATGGACAAGGTGACGAAGATCATGGTGAAGAGGAGGTACTCCCCGATCAGCGGGATGACCAGCGAGGTGGAAGGGATGGTCTCGGTGATGACGAGGAGAAAGACGGTGAGGGAGAGGAGCACGGAGATGCAGAGCGTCACCTTCTCGCCGCAGTCGGAGGGCAGGTAGAAGACCAGCACGGTGAGGAAGGAGATGAGCAGGCAGGGGATGATGAGGTTGATGGTGTAGAAGAGCGGCAGCCGGCGGATGTACAGTGAGTACGTGACGTCCTGGTAGATCTCCTCGCAGCAGTTGTACTTGATCTCGTGTTTGTAGCCCGGGGCCTTAATGATGGCCCACTCGCCGCTTTCCCAGTAGTCCTTGAGGTTCATGGAGGAGCCAATGAGGACCAGGTCGATTTTCGCCTTGTCGTAGGACCAGGAGCCGAACTTCATGGTGCAGTTTTGGTAGTCGAACGGGAAGTAGGTCACATCGATTTTGCACGAGCTCTTGAAGATGGCTGGAGGGATCCAAGTCACTTCTCCCGTGTACTTGAGTAGAGCTTTGGTCTTGTCATCCACCTGGAAATCGCCATCGGCGCTGTGAAGACACAGGGGGGCACACAGCTCACCGTCACTGCTCGATAGCCAGCCAACTGGCTTCCCAGGCTGCCACAGGGGGATAAGCGATGATTTATGAAACCAGCGGGTAGGAGAGATCAAAGGACCGGAAGAGCCCCCTGGGCCAGCCGCCCCATTCTCAGCAGAGATAACTGAGGTGAGTCCTCCCCCAGACCCTCAGCAATGCTCCGCCACATTGGTTATCCTACCCCACCCCTCCTAGCACACTTGTCAGGCCTACCCCAGCTTCTGCCAGTCCATCCTCCCCGTCACACACTCTGCCACGCTGCTCATGTCACCAGGACCTTTCACAGTGCACAATTCTCAGATTTTAATATGGACTCCTAAGTGCCAAAAACGCCCCCCCCCCCCCAAGGGGGCTCTGAATTTGCGATAATGAGATGAATATTGTCCTGGGGTTGGCATTTCAGCAGCCTCCAGGAATATCAGTCGGCAGGTCCTCCTTAGCATCTTTGACCAGTCCCCGATGGGGGCCTGACACACGTGTGTAAACCCACTGTAAGGGTGTCATGGATTGGCCACAGGTGCTTATACTGTGAAAGCTAACCCCTGAAAGGAAGCGCATCTCCTCCACCAGACCCCAGTCCCACCCGCCCACCCTTCCTCCCAACGCTGTTCTTCAACGAAAGAGCTCTTTTTCTGATTTCACTGAACACTTTCGAGACAAACTCATCCAGCAGATCTCTCCACTTTCCTCCCTATCCGCTGCCACTTACTCCCCGTGTTTCTACTCTCTCTTAGTTGTGAGCACCTGATTTTATTACCCACATGCCGTTTTCTTAGGATCACCCTGTTTATAACCTGACTGTAACAGAAGCACTGACCAGAAGCTCAGTTCCCCACAGAGCTTGTATTCAGCATTCCATCTCAGTGGCCAAGAGACTTCAGCTGACAGCAAAGCCACTCGGTTCTCACAAGTACAGGGACTCTTTCTTTGTAGATAAAGACATGCTACTGTAGCTCAGGCTAGATCCAGACTCACGGTCCTTCCGCCTTAGCCTCCCCAGGGCTGAGATTACAGGCACGTGCCAGCATTCCCAGCTCGCTGAAGACTCTTGACATCTGGGGTCAGCTCTCTGGGTTTTTTGCAGTGGTGTGAGGCTACTGCAAGGGCATAGTTTTTATGCACCTTTGGTCTGATATGTGAAAATCTGAGAGTCAAAATCCTAAACACTTAGAGATTACCTTTTGTTGCTCTTGGAAAGCAGCAATGCTCTGGATCAGCTCATTCCTCCCAGCTGGTCCCTGTCCTTCCCACCCACACTGCTTCCTTTAAGCAGAACAGCTGTTATATGGGACAACTCAGTGCCTGAGCCCCCTACCTGGGTCTGTTTCATCTGGCTCTCTCTAGTGGCTTTTGCAGTCTTTCTTTCTCTCTCACACTTTTTTTTTTTTTTTTTTTGAGACAAGGTTTCTCTGTGTAGCCCTTGCTGTCCTAGACTTACTTTGTAGACCAGGCTGGCCTCAAACTCAACACAAACCCGCCTGCTTCTGCCTCCCAAGTGCTGGGATTAAAGGTGTACCCTACCACAGCTGGTGCTTTCCACATTCTTAACCCCTCACAGTCTTCATCCCTGATGACGCCAGAGGAAAGAAGAGGGAGGAGGGAACAGAGCTCCATGCAGTCTCCAGGTGGACTCTGCTTAGATTCCATACAACCCCTCCCTCCCCACCACTGCCCCTCCCCCCACCAGCCCTGGGAGAGCTGTCCAGAACCTTGAAGACTCCACAGATCACAGGGGCTTCCTGAACATGGCTTCTTGGGGCAGCCAGGCCCAACAAATGTCAGAGAACTAAGAGACCAACCTTCAAAGCTCCAAGTCCAGGAGCTGGTGAACTATGGCCACAAGCCTGCCCGCGCTGGCTAATTTTATGTCAACTCGACACAAGCTAGAATCATCATCGAGGAAGGACCCTCACTGAGAAACTGTCTTCATAAGACTGAGCTGCAGGCAAGCCTGTGGGGCATTTTCTTAGCTAGTGATTGATGTGGGAGATCCCAGGCCATTGTGAATGGGGCTACCTGTGAGCTGGTGGTCCCGGGTCCTATAAGAAAGCAGGCTGAGTAAGCCATCGGGGAACTAGACAGTAGTTCCCATGGTCTCTGCATCGGCTCCTGCCTCCAGGTTCCTGTCCTGATTGAGTTCCTGCCCTGACTGCCTTTTGATGATGAACTGTTAAAGGGAACTGTAAGTGAAATGAACCTTGTCTTCCCCAGTTTGCTTTTGGTCAGGGTATTTCATCACGGCAATAGTAACCCTAAGTAAGGCGCAGACCCCTTATTCCCATTTTTTCTTCTGTCTGTGTGTGTTTGTGTTGTGCAAACGTGTATGTATATTTGTGTGTGTGTGGAGTGACCACATATGCTGTACACGTAGAGGCCTGAAAGTAATGTCAGGAATCATCCTTGATTGTTCTTTCAACCTTATTCATTGAGGCAGGGTCTCTCAATCAAACCCAGAGCTTACCCAGGTCACGTAATCAAATCCAGAATAACAATAAGGTTGACAGGTGACTGTAAGGAGGGCTCCCTGGCCAGCTTGCTCTGGAGAACCCCTGCATCTGCCTCCCAAGGCTGCCACATCTACCTGGCACTTACACTGGTTCTGAGAAATCCAAACTCTGGTCCTCATGATTGTACGGCAAGTGCTTTAACCACTGGGCTATCTTCCCGGCCACTATTCCCACAAATTTCTATTGGAACAGAGTCCCTGGCATCCGTTGTCTACTGAGTGGCTACTTTGTGCTACAAGGGCAGAGTTGAATAGCTGTGACAAGGACTGCGCCTGCTCAAATTCTAATTTTTTTTTAAATTTTTAAATTTTGTTTCTTCAAGACAGGGTTTCTCTGTGTAGACTTGGCTGTCCTGGACTTGCTTTGTAGACCAGGCTGGCCTTGAACTCACAGAGATCCGCCTGCCTCTGCCTCCCCGAGTGCTGGGATCACAGGCACGCACCACTACACCCGGCTAGTTTTTAACTTTAAAAAAATTAATTATTGTTATTATCATTTTTACTACCTGGTCTTTTCTGGGCGTCTGGATGCCTCTGCTCCAGCCCAATTGCTTCATGTCACTGAAGAGAACACTGAAGGTCAAAGAAGAGCACTGATTTGCTCAAGGTCCATGGAGCATCTACGGGCAGAGCCTTGGCTAGTCAGAAGAACTTCAGTCCTTCTGAGGTTAACAAAACGTTCATGCCCCCAATGAATAAGTTCCAGAGAAAGGCCAGCCCTCACCCAACTGCTCTTTCCTGTGGTCTCTGAGGGTCCTGGTCACTGTTAACCGCCATTGAAGCCCCTAGTTGTATCTGTCCTACCAGAAGCCCTGCTTGCTGTAGAGGTTGGGATAAAAGTTGTCTGTCACCACGAGTCACAGAACGCAAGGACCCAGTCGGAGACCAAAATATGGCACAGCTTTTGCCACATGATGCACTTGTATCTTTCGACTAAATGAATGGCCAAAAACCCAAGTGCAAATCCCCTGCTACCACAATACAGAGGGAGCTGAGGAAACGGGTGGCAGCAGAGACAATCAACAGTCACAGAAGGGTCTGAGCTGTGGTACTGCCCGACCCTGTGAGTTGGTTAAAATGAGAAAAGGCAGCGGAAGTGTAAAGGATCAGCAAAGGTTCTTACACCCAAGAGAAGATCACGTGTGAAATGGAGCAAGGGTAGGAAAAAAAAATCACAACAGCAGACACTGTGAAAGCTGAAAAACGGGCAGCTAAGATGGCAGGACAAATCCACTCCCCACACCAGCAGTGAGGTTCTCAGTGTCCCACAAATGTCAGCACGTGAGGGCAGAGGGCCAGAGCTTCATGAGGAGGGGCCAGGTAGTATTAGCTGCTAAATGAGGGTAACCCGGGGAGGAGAAAGTGGGGACCCCACACCCTAAGAATCAGAAATGGAAGAAATAGCCACCCCTCAAAGAAAAGGCTCATACACAGAGGCTGTGGTGTGTGTGCCTATGATGCCAGCACCGGGATACTCCACCCCCAACACAAATAAATAGTGTGGAAAGATCTTTACAGTGAGAGTACACAGGGGTACAGAGATGTCAATCAAGGCTGCGGCGGCTTTGTCAGGATCTCAGAACTCTCAACACCCCACAAAACTCCTTCAGAACCACTTAGAAAAAGGTGCCTATGGCTGGAAATGAGATGGGCAGGGGCAGATAAAAATCCTTTGGGTAGTCACAACAAATAGCAAGCTACGTATAAAGAATACAGCCCGTTGACTTTAGAAAAGACACTAAAGAACAAAGAAGAAAATATTTTAACCCCAGGAAGATGTGTGTTTAGCAGCTGCTCAGTGGCTGTTCTGGTGTCCAGTTTGGGAACCTGGGACAGCCTCTGCGTCTTGTCTTTCTCCCACAACTATTCTCTCTCGAAGGGGGTGAGACAGCCATCTACTCCCATTCCCCCCTGCAGAGCTGGAAAATGGTGTCACATGCAAGCGCCTCCCCCTTTATCCAGGGTTTCCCCCACCACACACTGGGGCTGCTTCCTCACCCCACAGCGTAGCTAATGAGGCCACTTCAGCCACCCATGACGTGCCTGCCTGGTCCTTCCCTGCTGTTGTGCCCCTGCTCCAGATCCTATGTGACCCTCAAGGCCCACCCCAGCTGCTGTTCCTTCCAGCAGCTTCCTCTGGTGACCTTTCCCCTCCAGCCACACATGAGTCCCTTCGGAGCCACTCAGCATCCTACGCTCCGCAGCTCCCGGCATCTGTGGTACCCAGTGCATAAGTGAGACCCAGTGCCCTCAGAGTAGACAAGGAGAGAGGAGGGTCAGGGAAGGCCAGACCGCAAGCACAGTGAGTGGCCGGAAGACCCAGAGCCCAGCCTGCCCCTTACTTGTTGTAGAGCACGATGTCTGGCTTCCAGATCTTCTCTGCAGGGACTCGCATGAACTCCACCCCTTGGTAGTCAGAGGGTTTCCATTTCAGCTTGTAGTCATTCCAGATCTGGCAGGAGGAGGGAGGGAGGGAGGGAGAAGACAGTGGAAGGACCAGCCAGATTGCATCATGGTCACCGTGGTGACAGGCCACCCCTGCTTTGGGTCACTGAGCCATTTCCCTGCTGCAGACCATGTTGGCCCACGGGAGCAACAGGGGGTATCAGGGCAGATAGCATGGGTGAGGCTGCAGGATGCCCCTGCCCTAGGATGTTAGCCGTCACGACTGGGGAGCCCAACCCTTGAGCTTAACCAGACAGGAGCCATCGATCAGCACCTTCTCTGATCGCATTAGCCAAGGTTCAGCCTTCTGGATTTCTACCAGGTCCGTACATTAAGCTCCTACTCTTTACACGCCGTGAGTTCACTCTCCAGGCCAAGCGTAGTGACAGGAGGCTGAGCTAAGAGGGTCGTGAGCTCAAGGCCAGCTTAAGCTATAAAGGGGGTACCAGGCCATCCTGGGCTACGAGACCCCATCTCAAATGGGGAAAGAGAATCTTATTCAGTGAATAAAGCATTTGTTGCATGTTTGGAGTTTGGATCCTCAGCTCCCATATAGCCCTCCCGTTTCATAACCTGAGGGAGGCAGAGATAGAATCCCTGGGGTAAGCTGGCTCCTGAGACCAGCAGGATCGCTGGGCTCTAGTTCAGCGAGACACCTTGCTTCAATAAATGATATGATGACAGATCAAGGAAGCTATCCTCTATCAACCTACACACACACACACACACACACACACACACACACACACTCACACACTATGTGGGAGCAGAGATGTAAACCGCTTACCTAGTCAGCACAGTTCCCCGGACTCAGTTCTAACCACCACATAAACCAGGCACAGGACGTGCGTGTACCTATAATCTAAGCACTAGGGAGAGGAAGGCTGCAGGATCTGAAGTTCCAGGTCACCCTCAGCCACACAGTGGGCCTGAAGCTGGCCTGAGATACACGAGGCTCCCCCATTTCAAAAAAATAAAATAGCGCCTTCTAACTTAGAAGGGTTTCCCCCCTTGGGATGGGGCCACCATCCCACAGGACCATGAAGGTATTGGGTACCGAGAACCAGAAGGAAGCAGGGTGGGGCTGTGGCCACAGAGGAAACATGGGTGGGAAGCCTCGACTGTCTTGCCAGACTCTTCAGACAAAGGCTGCAGGGGCCGAGCGCTAGGCTGGCTGAGCTGGAAGATGGCTCACCATTAGGCTGGAAGGTCACAACGTCTCCCAAAGGATCTGGGTAAAGCCTCCCTGGGGAGGACGTGTGGGGACCAGCCTCATTGTCTCCACCTGAAGAGCGCCAGTGTCCCACTCCCGTCCTACCAACAACACGACAGAATCCACCTCTGGCTTTGCAAGAGGAAGGAAGGGAGGATGTGATCTCAATTGCCACCACAATTGGGGGTCTGGTTTGGGGGGTGGGTTGAGGCAGGGCCTCACTGTGTGGTCCTGGCTGGCCTGGAACTTATTCTGTATACCAGGTTGGCTTTGAACTCATAAAGACCCACATCCCTCTGCCTTCTTAGTGCTGGGATCAAATGTTTGAGCTACCACACCCAGCCTGCTCAGTTCTACAGTGGGGATGTTGAGAGAATTCTCTCTCCAGGCTGTAGCTGTCTGTCTGTGACATGAGGAGTCAGCCCCGGTTTTGTTCCCCAGCGACAAATCCAGCAATTGCCACCAGGGGGCAGCAGTGCACAGAGCCTGGGCGCTTACTTGCTTCATCCACAGGTTGGTCTCCATGATCTGGTTTACTTCATCCTAGAAAGCGAGATTGAAGTTGACAGGAGAAAGGCGAGATTGAAGCTGACAGGCAGCTCCGGAACCCATGACCCCATCCTGCGGCTCCAGCACTTACCACCTTCACCAGCTGAGACATGGACACCTCAAACTGGATGACGACCGGATGGGACACGTTGGCCACAGGCCGGATGATCTCGTTGTAATCTTCGAACAGGTACTGGAACAGGCGGTGCTCGGCTTCTGAGGCCCTGGCCGCTGCGGGAGGCACCCCCGTCAGTCCCCGCGGAGACGCGCCTCTCCCTTCGAGGACAGCCTGCCCACGGATCCCCGTGTGCCGGGCGCGCTGCAGTCGCGGGCCCCAGGCTAGGGGTGCCCCCCGCCCGCGCCCCCCAGGCTCAGGAAGCACGGGACTTCGCCAGCCACAGTCCGCGGTTTGGAAGCCCGGGTTCATCTGGAGTTGGGCACACCCAGGGGAAGAATCCCAGCGAACCCCGGGAAGCTGCGCGAGCTGCGCTTTCTTTATCTGTCACAATAAAGAGCTTGCACGGATGCGGCTCCAAAGTCCGAGGTGGCGCTTCGGCCGCCGGCCTGGGGCACGTCGCTCAAGGACTGTCAGCCCGACGGGGGTCTCTTCAGATGTCCACGCTTGGTGCGTGTCACTGCCATTTCCTTAGCTCTCTCTGCCCCTTCCCTCCCTCTCTTCAATCCAAGCAAAGGCTGCTTTTTCTTCTTCAGTTTCTTGTCACATTAAGGGGGAGGCGCACGCTGCGGCGCTGGGGGCGGGGTGGCTGGGAGGGCAACCTTCAAAACTCAGTCCTCTCCTCTACCGAGTGGGTCCCGGGATCTAACTCAGACCACCGCGCTGGGTGGCAGGCGCCGCTCCCGGGCGAGCCAGGCACTTCATTTTCTTAATGAAACTCTAACCCTTCTTTACACGATAAGCTACCCAACCTTGCTATATGCATAATTTATATCATTTATATCTATTACATATATGATGCACAGCCACAACCCGCCTCTCCTCCCCCGCTCCCTCCTCCTCCCCAGCTCCCTTGAACCACGTGCCCTGCCCGCCCTCAGGGGACGCAGCTCGGCAGCTCCGTCTCTGCCTTATCCACCAGCCATCCCGGGGCTCTGGAAGGGTTTCCTCCTAACAGGCTCCTCCAGAGCCTCCACGACGGACTGGGGGGAGCGATCACGTCGAAGAAGACCCCATGACCAGGATCGGAGGCTCGCCTGGTCCAGCCCCATCTCCAAAAGGACTCGGTTCTCCTCCGGGAGGCTTTAGACAAACCTTTAGCCTTCTTTGGCTCCACGGTCCATAACAAACAAACACACAAACAAACAAACAAACACACACACAAACGCTGGGCGGGAGACAGATGCTGGAAGCGGGGCTGCAGGTCCCTGCAGCAGGACCGGGACTCGAACCTCTTTCTCCCGAGCGGAACCGGAGGGGCCCCGCTCTGGGCTCGCTCCGAGCCTCAGCTAACTGGCCGGCTCGGGAACAAAGGAGTGGCCAAGGGGCTCGGCGAGGCAGGGCCCGGGATGCGCGCGCACGGGCAGACCGCAGGACCCCGCCGGGAGCCAAGGCGGGTGGGCGCGTGACGGCCGAGCCGGAGGCCGGGGTCGGGCTGCCGCGCCGCACGGGCGACCCCGCCGCCCTCCGCCCGCCCCGCGCGCTCCCCGCGCCTACCTGGCGGCAGCAGCAGCAGCAGCAGCAGCAGCGTGGACAGCCGCGCGGCGCCCATGTCCGGAGAGCGCGCGGGCAGGGCGGGACCGCGGGGCTCCTGCCGGCTCCGCACCCGACTGCGCGAACCCCGGGCGCCCCCAGCAGCCGCGGGGCGGGGAGGCCGAGGCGGGAGCTGCGCCCGCCGTGGGAGGGGCGTCGGGCCGCGGGCTCCTGCGCCGCCGCCTTCCCCCGACCGCCCTGAGCCTGCAAGCCTCCAGGCTCAGGACCAGACGGCAGCAGGGTCGTCATCACGGCAGGAAGAAAGCCCTGGCGAGGGCTTCCCGGCTCGCGAGGTGCAGCTCAGAAGGGGAAAGGTGGTGCTCTTCAAAATAACTATTTTCAGCGTGATAGTGGAGTGTATACACACACACATACATACACACAGCACACAGTTAAGAGAGAACAGAATGGGCTGCAGTCAAAACAGTATTGACGATGAGCTTTTCATGGTGGAGACCGGGAGATGACACCTGGGAGGTTTTATAATATTTCTCTACTTTATTCAGGCTGTGCTAGAAATGCTCCTTAAAAAAACAGAGCAGTCCGGGCGAGTACAGCTCAGCAGTGGAGGGCCTGCCTGGCGGACCCAAGGGCCGTGTTTTCATGCCCAGCACAGTAAATAAACACAATAAATAAGGCTGAAACAATTACAGTCTCTGGCTTCCCACACTGACCCTTGCAATCCCTCCATTGTCTCTCTGACATCTTCACGACTGTTTGTCTTGGGAAAAGGCAGTGACAGCATTCCGGGTCCCTTGACCTCTCTGGCCACCCACTGGGGATGGCTTGACCCTTGGAGGCTTCCATGATGGCTTTTAGGGATCTTGTAAGGATGATGGAACAGTGCCAAGCTGGATCGTGGCGTGGTGGTGAATGAACCTAAACTCACGGAACTGCCCACTGCAAAAATGAGTTCAAGTTATACTTCAATAAACGTTTTCATTAGAAAGAGATTTCTGTTTATTGTGTGTGTGCACAAGCACACATGAAAGCCGGAGGGCGACTTTATGGAACCAGTTGTCTCCTTACATCTTTAAAAGGGTTCCAGGGTTCGTGCAGACTTGAGAGGCAGGTGCCTCCCCTCGGCTGAAAGAGTTCTGCCCTGTAGGCTTCCTCCATGCAGGACCCAGGCTTGAGCATGCTCAGCTGGAGTGGCAAAGAGCTAAGGGGCGGCCAGGACTAGGTGTGCGGGAATGGGGCTATTCAGAATAGCACAGTCTGCGTGACACATCTTTCGCCTGTCCTGGTGTCAATGATGCTTCTACACATGTATGCTTATGTTGAAGTCTTAAAAAAGTCAACTTTATTGTATGATAAATTTAAAAACAAAGTTCTTTAAAATATTCTCCTTCAGGGGCTGGAGACTCAGCAGTCAAGAGCACTGGCTGCTCTTCCAGGGGACCCAGGTTTGCTTCCCACCATATACATGGGGGCTCACGTCTGTCACTGCAGGGACTCCAGTGCCCTTTCCTGGCCTCTGAGGGTTCCAGGCATGCACGCGGTGCACCCACAAAGAGAAGGCCAAGCAGCCATACACACAGAATAACGTTTTTTTAAAAGTTAAGTATTCTCCGTAATTGCAGAAATATCTTGAGTGTCAGCAATGGGGCAGGTTCTTGAGAGCAATGAATCAGTGTGTGTGAAAGAGACAGGCCCAGACCGACCACGACCTGAAGGCAGAAAGCCGCCAGAGTTGTGGTGCCCCAGAGAAGTCCACGCTGTCTAGAGGTTGGGGACCAAGGACAGCTCCTCAGAGGGCACACGTGTGTCTGAGGGAGAGTAGGAGCCCTCCATTCAACAAACATTTATTTTGCAACTTCTGAGCTCAGAGCTCTGCCCCACGCTCTAGAGTGAATGTGAACTCACACACCCCAGCCCTGTGGAGCACACACTCCCACGGGCAAGGTGCGGTGACTGGTGTGCTGCCAACTGAGAATGGCGGGTGCTGACGGGGAGCACTCACTAAGAATGGCGGGTGCTGATGGGGAGCACTCACTAAGAATGGCGGGTACTGACGGGGAGCACTCACTAAGAATGGCGGGTGCTGACGGGGAGCACTCAAGGAAGCTGGAGGTTTAATGCGGTTACGGAACGTGATGAGGGAAGGCCTCTACGGGGAAGTAACATTGGAGCAGAGGATCTCGGGAGTAGAGCCCTGATTAGTGCAGCTATGTGAAACGCTTGGGAAGACTCTGAGGTTTGGGCAGGAGCTACAGCAGAGATAAAGAGAATCTGGGAGACTCTGCAAGTGTGGAGAAATGAAAGAAGACCCAGGAATCTAGTGGGTAGCTGGGGTTGGAGGGAGATGATGGAAAGGCAGGCTGGGGTGTGATGGCATGATATACAGCACAGCAGGTGCTGCTTGTATGACTGACTCCAGTGCCTGGCACACGGGAAGAAGGAGACCAGGCTGGGCTTTGGCAGCTTGATCCTCCCTCTCCCTTCAGGGGCTTCCTTGAAGGCGTTCAGAAGTGCAAGCCACCTCTCTCTCTGTCATCTCATGGCTGTGGCTGGTTTGCTAGGTTGACTGATAACGGTCACATCTTTACTTAGGGCCTCGCTGGCTGTGACCCAGAGGAAGCAGTAAACTGCCCACGTGGCTGCTCATATCATCTCACTACCACCCAGGAGCCCGTGGCATGCTGGGTAGCCTAGGAGCCCTTGGAAGGCACATGGACCTGGAAGAGAGGAGGTAGGAAGAGCCCCAAGGTGCCGAGAATGCACACAAACACGAACACCCACAGGAACAGGCGGTCGACCACCATGGCGACGAATTTCCAGTCCTCGATGACCTGCAGACAAACAGGGAGGGGCTGGTTACAGGCGCCAAGTACAAAGTGGCTCCTCCCTCTGAACCACGCCCTTGCCTGCTCACCAAGACCTCGCCAGCCATGTGGGGGCTTAGGACTATGCGTTGGCGTGGCAGGACCTGAATCCTAGGATGGCCTCCACTGGCCTGTTCTCGGTGTTCTCCGACTCCATATGACCTGACCAGGGTTGGGGAAGGGAGTGGCAAAGCCATGGGAACTTGGGCTGTACCACTGTGCCCCAGTCTCCCTTGGATCCTCTATGAGCACCCAAACTCTGCTGCTGCTCAAGATCTCAGGGAAAGGGGGCTGTATTTGCACATGACCCATATGTCCTAGATAGCTTTGGGTCAACTCTACACAAGCTGGAGTCCTCAGGAAAGGGAACCTCCCTGAGAAAATGCCTCTATCTTATTCGTCTGTATGCCATTGTCTTGGTTGATGATGGATGGGGGAGGGCACAGCCTGCTCCAGGTACTGCCACTCCTGGTCAGGGGTCCTGGGTTGTAAAAGAAAGCAGAGCGAGACAGCCATGAGGAGCAGGCCAGTGGGCAGTGTTTCTCCGAGGCCTCCTGCCTGGAGTTCTGACCATGGCTTCCCTCAATGAACCATGACTTAGAAGGTATAAGCCAAATGTTGTATACCAAGTTGCTTTTGGTCATGGAGTTGAGCACAGCCAACAGAAACCCAAGACATCATGAAGTCCTCCCCTGGGTTTACAGTGTCTATAGACCCTGTGAATACCCAGCACAATGTAAAGTGGTCAATGGGCTGTATTTGGGGGTCTAATGACAGGGAGGGAAATACACGCTAATGCAGAGACCTTTCTACCCACTGTTTTACTCACAATTGGTTGGATCCATGTATGCAGAAACAGAGGCCCAAATTTACCACACCTGGTAATCTTAAAAGCCAAATCTGGTTACGGGTGAAGGAGGTTGAGGTTTGGGGATCACAAGGCTCTTTCCTCTCACTTTTGCCCCACAGCCCCTGACCACCGTAGCTCTGCATGGAGGGAGATGTAAGGCCCCCCTGCTTGACAGGAGCTTGCAGAAGAGCTGGGAACCCCGCGGTTTAATCAGCTCCAGTCTAGTCACAGCAGCGCCTGCTGCTTTCTATGACCCAGGCCCCACCTCCTCTGGCCTTGTCATCTGGCTCTCCGGCGGTCCCACTCGGTTGCGCTGCACTTGCTCATCTTCTCAGACCCAGCCATTGGGTGTGACACTAGCAGAAACCTGGCTGGCCTCCGGGTACCGCTGTAGACATGCCTGCCTCCTTGGTGCTAACAAGAGACCCTCAGGGAATGGCCAAGTCGCCAGCACTTCAGCCTCCCTCCCCCACCCCCTAGCTGGGAAGGCTCTGCAAAGACTCAGGAGTTAGAAATGCAGGCAGCAACTGGCAAACTGACGTCAGTGACCCAATTTGCGAGGGCCCCATCGATGGAGTGCATCAGCCCAACCTCCCCCACCCCAAACACCAATTGCTCCTGCTCCTGAGAGCCAAAAGGCACCACAGGCTCACCATGCCGTGATATTAGGGTTGGGGGATTCATTTTGGCAGCCTTAATTTCAAGCATATTTCTATCTTTTCATATTTTGTGCCACTTACAGTGATGAACAGTTAGTCACCACGGAGGACAAAAGTTTTGTAGAGGAAAACAGGTCCTGGGATGGCTTAGGCGTGGGCTGGACAAGAGAGGGAAAACAGACTTCTCTAACTACATATCAGTCAATTAGCCAACAAGCGCCTCCTATGCTCAGTACAGGGCAAGGCCCTCAGAGGGGTCCTGCAGTTTAAAGATTGCTGCTGAGTGCCAGCTGTGTGACCCCAGACAAGTCAGAGCACGTCTCTGGGCCTCAGTTTCCCATTGTGAAATAAGGGCTCTTGAAAAAGCCACGTCCCAGGATTCCTGGAAGATCTGGGGTTGTTTGCTTACTTCTGCCAGAGCACCTGACATTAGTTTGGCATTACAGGAGCAGGTGGTTTTAATACCACCGAGTCCTGCCTGCCTCCTTCCCTCCTGGGGCTTGTTGCTAGCTCAAGCAGGGGTACAGGAGAGCGGCGCTTCTCAACCTGCGTGTGCACGGAAACCCACAGGAATGTAAGGGTGGCTCCCAAGCTTCCTCCAGAGACCCCGGCTCAGTTGAAGATAGTTCTAGCACTGGGAAGGGGGATGCAGAAAGACCGGAGTCCAAGGTCAGCTCTGGGCATGTGGCTTAGGGAGAGGGAGTTTGCAGAGCACGGACGAAGCCATGGGTTGGACCCCCAGCAGCACAATAAACGCTAGGTGGTGGGGCATGCCTGAAATCCCAGCACTGGGGAGGCACAGGTAGGAGCAGGAGTTTACGGTCATCCTCAACTACACAGTGAGTTTGAGGCCATCCTGGGCTGCATGAAACATGATCTCAAAGAAAGAAAAAAGAAAAGAAAAAAAAAAAGAAAAGAAAAGCATTAGCACTTTTGTGTGTTTTGACTGATGGGGTGAAAGACAACAAAAACAGATGAAAATGTGTAAGCCAGAACTCATGATTAGCACAAATGTTGAAACATACAAGAAGCAATATGATGCACAAGACAGCTCAGAGTGACAATGGTGTTGATGAGGCTAGTTCTTTCTTTCTTTCTTTCTTTCTTTCTTTCTTTCTTTCTTTCTTTTTTTTCTTAAAACAGGGTTTCTCTGTGTAGCCTTGGCTGTCCTGGCTTTGTAGACCAGGCTGGCCTTGAACTCACAGAGATTCACCTGCCTCTGCCTCCTGAGTGCTGGGATTACTAGTGCACCCAGCTGGTGAGGCCAGTTCTAAGAGTAAAAAAAAAAATTGATAATATATTTTTAACGTTCCAGGTCACCATCATCTATGTAGGGAGTTCAAGTCCAGCCTAAGCTACAAAGAGATGAGGGAGGGAAGGGGGAAATTGAATGAAAGAAACAGCATGATCAAAAACAACAGAGCTGTGCTTCTGACTGCGATGGACCTAGGAGGTCCCAGGGATCTGGTTCAAATTCCGAGATGGAGGCCTGAGAGGGATCTTTGAGTCTAATAAGCCCCTATGGAGGCTGATGCTATAGGACCTGGAGCTACAGGGAGGAGCAGGCCAGCGCCGCTCAGGCCCTACACTCCTTTCTTACATTCCTCTCCTGTTCTTTTCTCCTCAGTGTGATTCTGGAACTTTGCACCCAGTGCTCTTTAGCTGGTGCTAACTAATGGAATGCCAGCGTTCTCTCCTGAGAATGCAGCTGATGAGAAGGAATTGCAAAATGGTAAGAAGGAAGAAATCCTCTTAATGTAGCAGCCAGTGGAGAGAGACACAGTGTTGCAACACGAAAATTGAAACATTCTCCTGCATCTGACAAATGCTCTTTAGGGTAGAGAAATGCATAGGAAGGTCTAACCAGGAAGGTCCGTGTGTCTATTTATTATAAAATCCCCCTTATACTAGTGAGTTTTCATTGTCAACTAGACAGCCTAGAATCGCCAAGGAAGGGAGTCTCAAAACGAGGGACTGCCTTGAGCAGACTGGATTGTGGGCATGTCTAGGGGAGATTGTCCTGAATGGTAATGGATGTAGGAGAGCTAGGTCCACAGTGGGCAGCACCATTCCCTCAGCACACGGCCTGGGATGTATGGGAAAGCTAGCTAAACATGAGCCTGTGGGTGAGCCAGCAAGTGGCTTTCCTCCGAGACTTCCTTATCCTTCTTGGCTGTGGTGAGTTCCCCAGCCAGAGGTAATCCTGTTGGACTAGTCAGCAGGCCTGGCTTTAAGTGTCTGCCTGAGTGTCTATCCGATTCCCCTTAGTGATGGCCTGTGACTTGCAAGTATGAGTCAAATAAATCGTTTCCTCTCTGAAGTTGCTCCTTGTCCTAGGTTTGTTATAGCAACAGAATGAAACTAAAGCACCTATGTTATTTGTTCAGAGGAGTTGTTTGAGATGAACAGGCTATGAAGGAGAACTGAACCTCATTTTAGAAAAATCTGTAATTCTAGTCACCCCACATGATCATTTACTAGCCTGGTAGCAATAATGCCTTAACAGATGTTTCTATACTCCCCAAAGCTGTAAATCCTCACAGGGCTTCTTTGCAAGTCTTAGTGAGAAGAAGCAGGTACGCTGTGCGACCCAGCCCAAGCTGTGCTCTCTAAGGATAGCTGAAACGCTTTCAGATCCACTGGGAACCTTTTACTCCAGGGCGTGCAGCACCTCTCTCTTTTGCCTCAGGGTTTTCTTTAGCACCGAGGGTGCTTGCTCTGGCAACCGGACATAAGTGGGACGTATAGGAACGAGCACATCCCAGGGTTATCGCCAACCGGAGGGGCATGGACGCTGGGGGATGGATATGGCAGCCTTCATCCGGGGACTATCCTGAGGCTAGTTGTCTGGGCCCCTGGGGGTCTCTGTGGGGCTGCTGCACCCCCACCTGTAGGCTCACTAACGCCCTCTAGCGGCCTCCCTTTGCCTCTGTCTTGCTTTCTCCACTTCCTCAGCGTGCTCCCTAGGGTTACATCACAAGGAAGCTGCCTGTCCCCAAACCCCATCTCAGACTGCGCTGGGGCAACCCAAGACCCACACAGGAAGATTGTTTCTTCCTCTTCCTCACCTATGAAGCTATAATGAAACGTTTCCATTTGGACGCTTCACTCAGGTGCCGGGGCAGGGCTATGACTTACACTCTGATCCTGGTTGTCACTCTTCAGGTGCTGGGCGATGAAGGTGACACCCTCCAAAGCTTCCCGCAGGTCCTGCCGGAACCTCCCAGAGGACCTCAGCCGGGCATCCCTGGGGAGGCCCGCCGAGTGGGGGCTGGCTGCAGACTTAGAAGCTGCGGGGACAGGGTTCACAAAGTACATGGAATGTCCATAGAGGTTGGATGGGCTGGTGGGGCCTAAGGCAGAGGTGGCTGCAGCCTCGGCCATGGTCAGGTGCGGCTGGCTGGGGTGAGGTCCCCCGGCCGGGCTGCCTTCGAGCCCCGGGCGCTTCATGAAGAGGAAAGTGGGCAGCTTGTTCAGGAAGCACTCCTTGACCCAGGCCGCCATGGTGTGAGTGCTGGGTGAGCGGTGGTGCACGTTGAGCACGCACACGGTGGTGACGATGGAAAAGGTGACCAGCACCATGGTGAACAGGAGGTACTTGCCGATGAGTGGTATGTCGAGAGAGGTGGGAGGCACGATCTTGGAGATGAGCAGCAGGAAGAAGGTGAGCGCCAGCAGCACGGAGATGCAGAGCGTCATCTTCTCGCCGCAGTCGGAGGGCAGGTAGAAGACCAGGATGGCCAGCGAGGTGATGAGCACGCAGGGGATGATGAGGTTGATGGTGTAGAAGAGCGGCTTGCGCTTGATGATGAAGTCATAGGTCACGTCCACGTAGCTGGGGTCCTGTGGGTTCACCGTCCTTCGTCCCGGGAGGGCTACAATGTCCCATTCGCCGCTGGGGGTGAAGTCATCCATGATGGCTGTGGGTGACTTAAGGACCATGTCGATCTCCGTGTGGTCGTAGGTCCAGGAGCGAAACTTGAGGGTGCAGTTCTGCTGGTCGAAGGGAAAGTGCTTCACCTCAATCTTGCAGGCGCTCTTGTAGATGGCGGGGGGCAGCCACTCGATGCTGCCGTTGGAGCGCACAATGACGTTGGTGTACACAGACACCTCGTAGGTCCCGTCGGCGCTGGGGCAGGGCGGGCAGAGAGAACGTCATACATCTATGGAGGGGCTGGGCCTGTTCGCAGGAGCCCTCTCCCCAAGAGCCCTCAGGGGTCATCCACCTTCCTCAGGCCTGCCTTTCTCAGCAACTACCAACCACGAGGCACTGAAGGCCTCTCCTGGAATCAGCCCAGTTAGGCCTCAGGAGAGTCCAAGGAAGCAACGTTTTGTACTGCATTCTTCATTTTATAGCTTGGAAAGCAAGGCTTGGGGAAGCCGGAAGACACTGTCAAGCTCCTCAAACTATTAAGCGGCACAGAGTGGATGTGGGCCCTCGTCCTGCTCCATCCTTGGCTTCCTATTCTTTACCCTCACTCTTGTTCTCCTTGTCCAGACCGATCTCATACTCCAGGGCTCCTGATCTTCCTGCCTCAGCCGCTATCATGCCAATGTACCTGAGATCCTGACACGTGGCAAGTCAATGTTGCAGCCCCCGACTTTGACAAAGCCACAAAGTCACAAAAAGACAGAGCAGTGAGGCAAAGAGGGTAAGACAGTGGCCTGGGGGGCTGACAGCTGGCCCAGTCCCTGCCACACTGAGCAGGACAAGGCCTTTCCCTCTCTTGGCCTCTCTTCCCACCTTCCCACAGAAGACTCTGTCTCCACCCCTTCTCTTTCTCTAGTTCCACCGCCCAGAAGTCTGGGGGAAGCACAGTAGAGGAGGGCTGGGGTTGAATTCAGGTGTGCGAGGCCCTGGAGGCTGGCCTACTGACCTGGCTGGACCCTCGCTAGGCTTCGGCCACCCCGTTACTCACTTGTTGTACAGCACGATGTCAGGCAACCAGACACGCTTCGCAGGGATCCTCAGAATGTTCACCCCTTCATAGCAGGAGCTGTTCCAGGCCAGGCGGTAGTCAGTCCATTCCTACATACACAAGCAGGGTCACGTCACCTGTAGGTCCACTGTCACCAAAGAACAGCCCCAACTTTACAGGCACTTACCTGTTTCAGCCAGATGTTGGTGGTCATGATCTGTTCTCGCTCGTTCTGGGGAGGGAAGTGAGAGCATCAGTTCATCTGGAAAGAGGGGATCCCCACAAGTGGACTATGCCTAATCTCAAAAAGGCTCTGAGCCCCAGGGCTGTGTGATCAGCTCGCACCTAAACATTTCTTATGTAATGAGTTACTTTTTGCATTGGTGCAACTACATACTGACAAGAAGCAGCTTAGGGTGGGACTGAGTTTAGCTCAGAGTGTCATGGTGAGAGTGGCAGGGCAGCTAGGGCTCTGGCCTTCATGTAGAGTTCATACCTGGTCATACGGTAGGAGCCGGTGGGAAGCAGGGACAGACTTGAGCTGGACCTGGGGCTAGGCTATGACCCACAGGCCTGCTCACAGCCACCTATTTCCTCATCTCTAACAGGTCTCACTGCTTCTCAGTGTGGCCTCCTGGGGCCAAAGTGTTTAAAGACACGGGGTGTGGAGGGGATGTTCTATAGCTACACCATAATACTCTGTTCCCAGCCCCACCCCACAGGCTCCTGGTCATCTGATAGTGCAAGGATACATTTACTACAACTCCAAAAGGCTGTGCAGGCTACAGTCTTACAGTTCCAACACTGTGAAAGTCTGAAGCCTCTTACCAGTGAGTCCCTGTAAAATCAAACGATAAGTTACTTCTGATGTACAATGGCATAAACATTCCCATTCCAAAAGTGAGAGAGCATATGAGAGCATTAGCAAGAACAGACGGGACCAAAGGGGCTGGAGAGAAGGCTCAACGCTTAAGAGCAGTGGGTGCTCTCATGGAGGACCCGGGTAGATCTTGAGCACCTACCTGGAGACTCACAGCCATCTGTGATTCCAGGCCAAGAGGATTCCATGCCCTCTTCTGGCCTCTATGTGCGCTGCAAGCATTCGGTGCACAAACAAACATTCAGGCAAAGTACCCATATTCGAAAAATAAAAATAAATCTTAAAAAAAAAAAAAAAGGATCAAAGCAAGACTGGAACCTTGCAGGAAAAACCCAAAATCTTGTATCTCCATGTCCAGCACGTGGGGGCACTGGTGCCATCATCCGGGCAACAGCAGCCTGCTGCCTGGGCTGGCTCTGCTCTGTTGCCTGCAGTTTTCACTGGTGAATATTCCGATTTTTTCTATCTCCTAAATTCTGGGGGCTCCGCTGCAACTTAATCTCTCCCAATCACAGTCTCATTCAGCATCTTTTCGGAGGCTCCCTGCAGAGAATCCAATCTTGTCACACGCTGCCTGCCTCTGCCACTTTCCGGAACCTTGGAGAGGGGGCCACAACCCTGTTACTCTTGCCTCTTCCACGCCTGACCAACCAGGACCAGCCGGAAGATGCCAGATTCCACTGCCAGCTTGAGCCGGTCCCCTTCCAGCTAACACAGCTGCCTTCCACTCTGTGTACCTTTGTGGCTCACCCCTCGGAGACACTTCGCTGGGTGGCGAGTTTTGAGCAGGAAACCCTGGCAGTGGTGTCTTTAGGCTCTCTCTCCTTTCAAATGAACTTCCCAGGGCCTTCAACGGACAGTCTTGTTCCCACAGCATCTCTCCTTTTACGTCAGTGCACAAGGCCTGGTTTCTCTTTAACAACACCAACCCTTTCTTACCAGCTCTAGCTAATTTGTCTGTGACCCATTCATCTTCAGCTTTAGCCACATTCACATTCCTTGCCAAAATATATGCTTTTCATATCTTCTTGGTTTGTCTTAATATTTTCTCTGCCAAGCAGCTTAGTCAATTATTATTTTTTTTTTCAAGACAGGGTTTCTCTATATAAGCTTGGCCATCCTGGACTTGCTTTGTAGATCAGGCTGGCATGGAACTCACAGAGATCCACCAGCCTCTGCCTCCCTGAGTGCTGGGATTAAAGGCATGCACCATTGTGCCTGGCTGTCAATTATCTTTTAACTTAGCTACATTCAAATTGCTAGGGCATGGGTAAAACAGAACCAGACCTTTTTTTAATTGTTGTTTGTTTGTTTGTTTGTTTGCTAGAATATGGCACAAATGGCCTGTAGCCTAGTTCCCAATTGAGTCTTTGTTCTCTTCTGAAATCTCATGAGCCTAATCTTTTTTTTTCCTTTGAGACAGGGGAACTCACTCTATAGACCAGGCTGGCCTCAAACTCAGAGACCACCTGCCTCTGCCTCCCAAGTGCTGGAAGTAAAGGTGTGTGCCATCACTGCCCGGCCTGGAGCCTACTTTATCCTGCCACCTCCACCCCCCACCCCACCCCCAAATCCTGGTCTTCCACAAAGCTCACCAGATGACCCTTCAAGCTCTGGTTTAGCATGCTAGGACATCAGCAGCCCTTACTTCCAATATCTGCATTAGGTATCTTGTTCATCATGGCAGCAAATGCTTGACAAGTGGCTAAGGGGGAAGCAGCAGTGATTCTGGCTCACAGTTTCATGCCAAAGGATGAATGGCTGCTGGGGCCTTGGCTTTGGTGTGAAAGCCCGTGGCTGGTCACGTGGTGGCATAGATGGACAGCAGACATTCACACCCACAACTGGAGCCGGACTAAAATCCATAACCCCACTGTCAGTGACTACCCTGCCAGCCAGGCCTTACTATTTAAACACTCCACAACTTCTCAAAAGTGTCCCCACTGGAGACAAGTATGCTAACACACGAGCCTGTCTGTAGAGGCTATTTCACATTCAAATCGTATTAGATAACTCAAAGGTATCTGACACTCCCTCCCGGCTCAAAACAACAACAACAACAACAGGCATGCCATTTCCTGGCCCATCACACACTCTCGGGGGTAATTATGTCAGTAGGACAAAAAGTGACAGACGACGTGACATTTTGGGCATCTATGGATGCTTGCTCTGCAGAACCATCTAGCTTCTTTCCGGCTCTCTTTGCTGCCACGCTGGAACGTGGTCCTTATCTACATGGCTCAAGATTCTCACTGGGGCTCCGACCAAGATACCCACATCCCAGGCTGTCATGAGGGAAGAATGGTGAATGTTAGTTGTCTCATTTTGGTAAGTTTTTTTTTTTTTTTTTCTGGTGAGTTTTAATGTTCTTATATGTTTGAGTTCTAGGAATCACCTTCAGTTCTTCTTAAAAATTCCTAGGTCTCTGAAGAAACCTTCCATTATCACCCCCTAAACATATTAATGACAGCCATTTTCATTTTTAAAAGAAGTTTTTTTTTTAAAAAATTATTTTAAATTGTGGCAAAATACTCTAGCATAAAGCTTAAGTGTTTAAAATTTTTTTTTATCCCATTTGTGTGAGTACATGTGCTCACACGCCATGACATGAGTGTAGAGGTCAGAAGTCAGCTCGCAGAGCGCTGAGGATCTGAACGGAGGTCTTCCTGCTTGTGTAACACCATTTTGCCTGCTGAGCCATGCCCCAACCGCTCTGTCCAGTAAGTTCCATCTGACTGCACCCATCCCCGCAGGCTCTCTGGAGGACCCACAGGAGCCATCTGAACCTAGCCTGTGCCGAGCTGGTTTGGAGAGAACACTGCTTTTCGTGAGGGCTGATCTCCTATCGCTGTTGTTGCTCATTTTCAGGACTGGGGTGACCCTTCTAGGAGCCCCAGCAGGCTCCCATGTCCTTGGTCAGATCCAGATTGTCATAGCACACCCTTTCAGCCCCGTGATGGCTCTGCTTGCAGCTGCGGCTCTCTGTCTTAGCTTCTTGGCCAGATACTGCTGGCCAGTCCTCAAGTGTGGAGACAAGTGCCACAGGCTGTCAGGGGCACTTCCTGGAGCTTGGCCACCTCAAATCCTGGCTGAGGCTCTAATTACCCTAAAATGGAGCCTTCCCTGCCCTCCGGCATTTTGTCCAGCCCTTCTAATTCTTCTCCAGAAAAGCTAGTCAATGAAAGATGAAAGCCTTGATTATCTTTTGAAAATATATTTTTTAAGCAAGACGTGATAACGCATGTCTATAAGCCCAGCCTCTGGGAGCTGAGGCAAGAGTTAACAGCCAGGCAGGACTACAGTGATAGACCCTGTCTCTAAACAAGACCCTGCTTTATGTGGATTTGTGTTTCCACAGTGAGCGGACTGGTGTCAGCCGCACTGCCTGACCAGTCTCCACAAATGCTGGCTTTTGTGTGTGCATGTGTGGTTTGCTGTATGTTCAGGTGCAAATGCAAGCTTCAAAACTGCAGTCCAGTTTCCTCTTCTTCAGTTGCTCTCTACTTTTTGAGGCAGGGTCTCTTGTGAACCCGCAGCTCACTGATTCCAGCTATTCTACGCAGCCTGCTTGCTCTGGGGACCCTCTGTCTCCACCTCCTGAGTTCTTGATCTGCAGATGGATGCCATGTCTTCCCAGATTTTAAGTGGGCTCTCGGGATCCATAGTCTGGTTCTTCTTCTGTATGGAGAGGAGCTTCATCCACTGAGCTCTCTCACCAGCCTCTTACTTCATTTTAAGATTGGAGTTTTTAGCTGGGCAGTGGTGGCGCACACCTTTGATCCCAGCGCTCAGGAGGCAGAGGCAGGCGGGACCTCAGAGTTCAAGGCCAGCCCAGTCTACAAAGTTCCAAAACAGCAAGGGAAAAGATATGGGACTATGGGACTTTTCTAGTTTCCAAACATTTCTCCTGTGCATCTGTTTTGCCCCTTACTTTTCTCTACTCCACTAGAGGTTGCCGAATGTGACAGAACATTGGTATAGGACCTTGGCTGTCATGCCTCAAAGGGTGGGAAAGCCTGCTTGCCCCTCCAGTACAAACTTCTATCTATTCCCTAGACAGTCCATCTTTAAACTGGCAATGCCCCTAATACTCCCTGCTCAAAATCAAATACCTTCCCCTCCAAAACCCAGATAGGAACCCTCCCTATTAAAGCCAAATATTTCCATTAGATGCAGCCTTTGGGACTTTGACAGCCCATAGGGGCATTAGCAGAAGTGAAATGGAGGCTGCATTCGCTCCTGCTTCTGGAAGCCTCTATCACTCCATGGGGCCCACAACTCAGATCTGGCAGGGGCAGCCTGAGTCTGGCAGTGTGGCCAGAACTGCCTGCTTGTCTACCCTTGCCAGAGAGGGCAGCTGGCTTCCCTGACTGAGCACAAGGCCTTTGCAGGTCATGGATGCTCTTGCCTTGGGCTGGCCAGAAGCCTGCACTGCTTTCAGCTTCCTATGGCAGGGAAAGGGCAGAGGCAGGGCCGTGTGTCTCTCCTCCTTGGCTAGGTTTCCTCCTAGGGGGAAGAGGCAGCTGCCAATTTGGGCAAAGCCCTTTTGAACACTAAAGATGGGAGAAGCTGAGCCTGCAGAGCTCCTGGGGCTGGAGAAAGAAAATGACACTGCCCAGAGGAGTTCCATTTCCCTCAGCTAGCTTCTGGTGGCTGCACACAGTGCCCATGAGATCAGTCTTTGGAGCAGTTTCCAGAGGCAAGGGTCCCAAGCCTTTGGTGGGGACAGGGGAAGGTTTACAAGGCACTGTGGTTCCTTCAGACACCCCATTCTAATACAGCTGTGACAGGGGGGGAAATTCCAATTGATTTCACCTTCCTCAGCACGCCAGATCACCTCACCTCTAGCTTTCAGCACTGTCACCCTCCTTCCCATACCTGTTACGCCTCCTATGCCTGTCCACACCTCCATCCACAGGCCTCAGCCTGTACCTGAGTGTTGGACATCCAGCTGAGCAGAGGCCATGATGGATCCACAGTCTGCCTGCATAATGGTCCTCCTTGGCCTTTCCTCTTTGACGACTAAATGCCACGAACCTTCTTCTGTCACATACTGACAGAGCTAAGTCAGGCAGAGTAACTGTATTCCCCTGCCCAATGATTGGTTAGGCTTGGATGTGAGTTTCTAGCCCTGGCCAATGAGATGTGTTTATCAGGAGGGCAGGACTCCGAGAGAGTTTTGTTGTTGTTCCAAAAGGAATACAATCTATTGGCATCCCTGGAAATGCCCTAGAGTCCTGACATCACTGAATTATTAAGTCAGCGAACTCTGCAAGCATTGACCTACTCCTGGTTATGTGATAAGGTAGACACCCTTTTTGCTGTAGCCTCTCTCAGTTTAATGTTCTATTACTAAATGCCAAGACAGTTGACTTGCTATCAAGAGCATGGGCTTTCTGATGCTCCAACTGTGAATCAGAGGCGCAGAGAGGACAGGACAGGCAAAAGGAGCAGCAGGTGTATAGGCCCCAGCAATACTTTTCTGGGCGAAAGAATTTATCTGGAAGCATGATCAGCACTCTCACGGTTTAGGTGAGTTGTTTAACTTATAGCTACGGGGAAAGGCCCGACTGTCTGGAAAGCAGTGTAGAACATTTGCTTACAAAGGCTGTGCTGGGAGGAGGAGTAAGAGATGGGCACAGAATAGAGCTGGACAGCAAGACACACAGTTGGTACCAATGGTTGACAAATAACTAAATGGATATTTCAAAATAGCAATAGAAAGAACTTTGAATCTGCCCAACACAAAGGACTGCTAAATGTCTGAAGTTCTAGGTATGCCAATGACCCTGACATGATTTTTCAAAAATTTATTTATTTATTTATGTATACAGTATTTATTTATGTATACAGTATTCTGATTGCACACCAGAAGAGACCACCAGATCTCATTTTAGATGGTTATGAACCTTCATGTGGTTGCTGGGAATTGAACTCTGGACCTCTGGAAGAGTAGCCAATGCTCTTAACCTCTGAGCCATCTCTCCAGCCTGCCCCAAACACGATTTTTACACATGAGTGCAATGCACCCCAGAGAATGAAATTACTGTGTCTATCTAAAATATATATATTCAGAGCTGGAGAGATGGCTCAGCGGTTAAGAGCACTGTCTGCTCTTCCAAAGAACCCGGGTTCAATTCCCAGCACTCACATGGCAGCTCACCACTCTCTATAACTCCTGTTCCAGGAAACCTGACCTCCTTACACATGCAGACAAAACACCAATGCACATTAAAAAATGTAGAAAACATGTATAGTCATATATATATTTAAAGAAATAGTAGAAAAAGCCAGGTGTGGTGGCATACACCTGTACTCCCAGCACTCAGGGAGATGGAGGCAGGCAAATCTCTGTGAGTTCAAGGCCAGCCTGGTCTACAAAACTAGTCCAGGACAGCCAAGGCTACACAGAGAAACCCTGTCTTGGAGGAAGAGGAGGAGAAGAAGAAGAAAAGGAAGAAGAGAAGGAAAAAGAAGAAGGAGAAGAAAAGAAATAGTAGAAGATTAGCAGTCTGGGATGTTGCCCTTCCTGCAAAGCCACAAGTAACATGCCAGTCATCTAACTCACAGCCCTGCACCCTGACCAGCCATCCCCCTCCTCCCTGAGGGGTGACCAGAAACAAGCCCTGCCTCTTGTCCTAAGCCTTGAGCCACAGTTGCCCAGACACCTACCACACTGATGAGCTGGGACAGTAATAGCTCCAGGCGGATGGAGATGAGCTGAGAGGAGCTGGTGGCTGGGCGGATCAGGTTGTTGTAGCGGGTTTTGTTCAGGAGGTCATCCATCAGCTTCTCCTCTGCATTGGCCAGGCGGCAGTCCCCTGGGAAATCACACAGTCAGACCGGCCCTTGTGCGGAGGAAGCCCCACTGCAACTGTGGCAGTGAAGAGGAGGGCCGTGAGAAGCAGAGGGCTGGGGTCCTGCGCTGTGATGAGGGGGCTGGGGTGGAGTGGGGGGCGGGGCACGGATGCCAACAGGCCTGTCGTTCTTTCCTCTGGGCCAGACCTCTTCCTCCTGCTCTTCCTGGCAGCAAGTGATGTTCTGTGCTTCGACATCCAGTCCCTCACTTGGGCATCTGTTCCTCCATATTCCCCTCTCGCCACCCTCACCCCGGGGCCACCAGACCTGTCTGCTCTGCTTCCCAACTCCCCTAGTGTCTCCTTCCATTTCCACCGAGTAGCTAAGTCTGCCTTTCTCTCTCCTGCCCTGGACTGTCCCAGCAGTCCCTTGCTCCTACCACACACACCTGTCCCAGCTACCTGTGTAGCTAGGAAGTCTTCCTACAGAACCCTGGTGGGGGCTCTTCCCCAGGCACAGCCTCTCAGAGCTGAAGGCAGTTAAACCAGGAATGCTCTGGCCTGGCACCTCAAGACATCCCCCCCCCCGGCCGAGCAATGGCTAATCTTCCTCACCTTATACTTTTTTCTCACGTTCCTACCTCCACTGACCTCAGACTCCATTCTCTGGTCATACCTACTGCTTGACTATTTCCTGTTTCATTTCTGGGTCTTCGAGCATACTCTCTCTTCTGCCAGGGTAATTTTCAGCCTACCAGCCAACAAAGGTCTGAGTGGAGTTTGTGCCAGCCGCTGTGGGTGAAAGCAAGACCCAGGAGCAGCTCCTGGCCTGTGAGGAGGACTGGGGGGCACCTCTACCAGGGACATTTCCTGAAATGTGGGCTTGTAGGCAGAACTGGGTGTATGGTAGTGTTTTCCCAGAGAAAGAAGCCAAACTGGAGCTGCAGAAGATGGCTCTGTTCATAGGCATGGCTCTCTTGCCAGGCAGGCAGAGAACCCTAGTTCAGACAACCAAACCCCCACCAAGAAAGCCTGGTGTGGGGGCGGGGCAGAGATAGGCAGATCCCTGTTTTTTACTGGCTGGCCAGCCTCACCCACGTCAGTGAGCTTAAGGTTCCCGAGAGACCCTATCTCAGGTGAGGAGCGTGCAAGGAAAGGCACCAACATGTGTGTGCCACTTTGCACACACATACACACTACACACACTATGTAGACACACATAACACACACAAAATAGGATAAGAACATAAGAAAGGAAACAGCGTTGAGCCAGAGGAGGCTTTCTTGGATCCAGACTTTGACCTACAGGACACAAGGTCTCTTTGAGTGGAGCCATCCAGCTGGCAGCTGGTTCCTGGTAAGACAGAGTTCTTGGCTCGAAGCCACACTGAGAACCAAATCCAGCACAGCCTCTCACAGGGAGCCCCGTACAGCCAGCTTCCCTCTGAGCATGCGCAGCCCAAGACCTACCCCTCTTGTGCATCCAAGAGGTATTTGGGTCCTTGTTTCATCTGCCTCTCGAGTTTGGGAATGAAGATGACGTTTAAGGACTTGAGTGTGTACCATGGTGTCATTAAGGAGACTGTAGAGAAGGGGATGGGACAGGGAAAGGAGACTCGAAAGAAGGTCAAGGACACGTGAGCAGGATGCCCAGAAGCAGGAAAAGAAACGAGAATGGCAGGAGAGCTGGTGGGAGGCTAAAGACGAGGAAGAGGCCAGAGGTGTTGGGGTGGGGATGTGGTGGGGGCTGCCTGTCCAGCAAGCCCCGGAGTCTGGTCCTAACTTTCCTAAAGAGCCTGCACATCTTACCAAACTTCCCCCTCTTTGGATGGAGCCAGAGTACTTAGAATAGGAACCCCCCCCCAATCCAGTGAGTGTGCACTAGACTTCCGGGTGGATGCTGGGCTGGCCGCGTGTTCCCAGCGAGCAGCCTCTGCCCTGCCTACCCCGTGCGCTTTCCAACTCGCTGCCTATCTAGAACAGATGCAATATTTAGTGCCCTGAGAAAGATGCTCCTGACACACCTGCTGCCTGCCGCCCCTCCCCCAGACTGGGTTGGGAGGAGGGCGGGAGGGATGTCCAGTGGATGCTTGGACTAGAGTCTGAGCTTGGCTCCTCACACATTAAATTCCCTCTTTACAGGCCACCAGCTTAAATGCCCTTGGGGCCAGTCTGCAGCCACAGGATAAATCTTGGTTCTTCTCACGGTTTTTGGTTTGGTTTGGTTTGGTTTGGTTTTGGTTTGTTCGAGCCGACCTCTCTCTTCCTAGAGAAGAACCTGACTTGTCCAGATCTACCGGGCAGTTGGTGGTAGCTTTGGCCCAGCCTCCAGCCCTGCAATTCCATCTCTGCCGCCCCAGGAGCTAGTCTGACGGGACTGCAGGTTCCAGGCTGCTCGGGGGCTTGTGCTTGAGCTCTGAGCCCACCTGGATACTTGGCTTTTGTGGCCTTCAGCTTGTCCTCTTTAATATTTAGTGCTGTGAGGGGCTCTCCCAATTTCATGGACTGGCTGTGGGCTCCAGACTCCCCAGACCAGGGGTCCTCAATCTTTGTGCCACACGCCTTTAGGGGTCATATATCAGACATCCTGAATATCATAACAGTTGCAAAATTATAGTTATGAAGCAGCGATGAAATAATTTTATGGTTGGGAGGCCACAACATGAGAAACTTGAGTCAAGGGTTGCAGCATTAGGAAGGTTGAGAACCACTGCCCTAGACCGTTCAGGTCCTAGCAAGTCAGACACAGCCACGTGCAGGGCTTCTTCCAGGGGAGGCTGCCCCGCCTGGCGTCTGTGCTTGTCACTCGGGCTGTGGAATGACCAGCGGAACGACAGCTGGGATGCAGCCCCCTCTTCTCGCCTTCAAAATGAAGGGTTTCCCCAGAAGCACACGCGTAGGCTTTGCCATCTACTCCTAACGCTTACCAGAGCCTGTCAGAGCCAAAAGACCAGGAACAGGTCTCTGGGCGTTCACCACCAGCTCCTGGGGAACTAGTAGGGAGGGCTTTCACTGGAGCAAACGCTTACACAGTTAAGCAGAGAGGCCACCACCAGAGGTCACCGTGGTGCTGAGAAAAAAGTGGCCCATTGGCGTCTTGCCTTTGGAGACGTTCCTTGGCAAGAAAGGGAGGAAGGTTAAGAATCTGACGGGAGGCCGAAGCGGAGTTGTGAACATTTGTGTGCGTGTCCTGTCCGAGACAGCATATCCGATCTAGAAACGGGAAGCTAGGTATGTGCTCATTAAAGGGTAGCAGTGAGAATCGTAGAAACTCCAACCGCTGTCTCAGAGGGAACTCGCCGCAGGCTGCCTGTCCCTCTCCAGTCACAGCTAGGACCCCCAGGCTACGTAAAAGCAGGCTCCCAGGTTCTATCTCCAGAGGTTCAGATGCCTCCAGCCCAGGGTGGGGTTCAGGAAGGCGCAGACAGCCTAGTGGAAGCACACTGGAGAAACACTGCCAGTGTTTGCCAGATGACAGGCAAGGCAGACTGTTGCCATGGAACAGAGACGGAAATTGAGAAGGGATAATGCAATAGGGGCACCCAGCAGTGACTCAAAGCTGTAATGCACTCTGTGTCAACGTCGTCTTTGATTAGAGGAGGGATCCTGAATGTCTCACCACTCCCAATTCTAGCGCCTTCTGGGGGTGGTCTCCGAGGGAGGAAGATGCAGCCTTGGTCCCCTGGAGCTCAGAGGACAAGCTGGTGTGCTCAGTGTGTGTGTGTGTGTGTGTGTGTGTGTGTGTGTGTGTGTGTGTGTTGGGGGAGGGGAGAAGCTAGTCGGGACCATGGAATTTAGGTGGGGCAGTGTAGAAGAAACAGCCCCCACTCTGTCTGAACTGAACCTGGGGAGGAGAGCCGAGTGAGCCCCTCTTCCAGTGTTGAGGGTAGGTGTGTGCGTGGCAACCCGAGCTCATCAACCTGCCCTTGGCTACACAGCATTAGGGGATCAGACACGGAAGTAGCTATTATATATGTGAGATTTGGAAGACCCGCCCCCAACGTGCAAAAATACTTTCCACGTGGGTGGTGGTGTTGGGGTGACCTCTCTCTACAAACAGCAGGTTTGTTCCCACAGATTTACACCAAGTTCATCACTTCATAGAGATGAAAAGAGCCCTTTGGGAACCTCTTAGCGCCGGGACTGAGCTGGACTGGCCAGCTCGAAGACACTCACCATGGATGGTGACCCGGGCGCACAGATGATGCGGGGGACCCCCAACCTCCCCGGGAGGGCTACCCACCCAGGCCTGCCTGGGGCTCACCCCGCCCACGCTCTAGACAGTCCAGCCACTCCTCCCGCATCGCGACCCTTGTCCCTCCCACCACCTCGGACCAAAAAACTCACCGAACTGAAGCAGAGCGAGCAGAGAGACGAGGAGCAGGGGCGTGCCCCTCATGGCCGGCTGAGTGGCCGCCGGTCCCCCCACACTGGAGAAGCGAGTGTGCGCCCGTCCCGGTTGGCAGCGACTGTCTGAGCTGGCGGCACTAGGACCCGATGGAGCCCCACCTGGGAAGCAGCTGCGGGCCCCGCCCACTCAGAGGACAGGACAGGAGGTACGGGGAGACCTCGGGCGGGGTGTGTCCACGGGGACTTGTGGCTAAGGATGATGGTCCAGTGGTCCAGAGGCTTTCCCACGCTCGGGGGCCGGCTAGTGCGTTGCACTCAGGAGGGTGGGAAAGCTCTTGTCACATCTGTCTTAGGGACTGGGGAAGGGGTGGAGTTACAGGGTAAGGGAGGGTCAGAGTGGGCGGGCTGTGTTCCCCTCACCCGGATTAGTCTGGGCCTACCGGAGCCCACTAGAGCTAAACAGCAATCTCCTCTCCCTGTGGCCCACGCTAAGTTTCAGAACCTGGGACAACAACAAAGAGGTGTCAGTGCCAGCCCCGCCCCCATCCCTCACTCCCCACACACGTACACACCTGTAGGCCCCAAGAGGCACCCAGCATCGTCAGGGGCAAAGGAGCGCGGCCTGGAGGAGCGATGACCTGCAGAAGACCAAGGTCCAGTCTCTTTCACCCAAGTCTTCTTGCTATAATCTGACATGTTGGCCCCGGGTTCTAAAAACAAAACTAAAAGCAAACTAGCAGGCACAAACGTCGATGAAATTAGCTGCCTTCCCCTCAGGGATGGTTTAGAGGAGGTAATTAGGTCTGAGGGCATCCTCTGCTCTTTAAACTGCAGCAGTAACGGGTCAGATTCATAAAGGGAATCCACAGACACAACAGGACTGAAAAAACGTTCATCGTCCCCCTGAACTCAGACCAGGACAGAGGTGCAGAGGGCTGCCCGCTGTGACCCGCAGGGCTTTGGAAACCGAGGGGCGTGGACCATTTGCTCGCAGATAGCTGTCTGCAGCCCTGGCTGTCTAGTGTATTATCTCTGATGAGCGCAAGATGGGGGCGGGGAAGGGTAAAAGAGGAGGGAGGGAAGATACTGGAGGCCATTCTAGAAAAAGAAAAAGGACCAGAGGGAAGGGGACAGAGACAAAGAGAGTAGTTGAGAGGGTCCGATCAATGATCCAAGCATTTTATATACATAGGTATGACAATCTCATAGTGAACACAATTTTTTTTTTCTGAGATAGGGTCTCACTATGTAACCTTGGTTGTCCTGGAACTTGCTATGTAGAGAAGGCTGGCCTCGAACTCACAGAGTTCCCCCTGCCTCTGCCTCCTAAGTGCTGGGATTAAAGGCGTGCACCACTATACCCAAGTCAAACCCATTCTAAAAATAATTAATATATACCAATTCAAAAGGTTTAAAGGTACAAAATGTAAACTTTCTTAAAAAGTAAAGCCCTCTAGCCAAGGAACATCCATTTTACTGCCGTGCGATTTCTTACATATGTGACTAAGTAGCTGATTTTTCAATTTGTCAAAAAAGAGGAAAAAAAAACCAAAAAACTCCCTGGAATGATCTTTTTTTTTAATGACACAGAGAAATAAGTTCTTTATGTGGTACTTGTAGATTTCCCTGTACATCTCAGATCTAAAAAGGCAAACTGCACCTACATGCACGTCAACCACCGACGTGCCGGCCAGAGGCGACCATCCGGTCCTGCTCCGTACGTAACTCTCCACTGTATTCCTTGGAGGCAGGGTTTCTCAGTGTCCTGGAGCTGCCTGGTGGCCCGAAGGGGATCGTGAGACCACACCCAGATTGTTACTCTGGAGCTGGAAATTCAAACTCAGTCCTAGGGTTTGTGCACCCACTGAGACAGCTCTTCAGAGCCAGGTACGTTTTGTTTTGTTTTGTTTTAAAAAGAGAAAAAGAGAGAGAGCCAGCCAGGTAATTTCTAGAGCAGTGGCTCTCAGCCTTCCCGCTGCTGTGGTCCTTCAGTGCAGTTCCTTATGTGGTGACCCCCAACCAGAAAATTATTTTCCATGCTCCTGCATAACTGTAATTTTGCCACTGTTACGAATCATGATATAAATATCCGTGTTTTCCGATGGTTAGTACCCCCGTGAAAGGGTCTTTTGACCCCCACGGGCGCTGTGACTTACTGTTCGGGGGGTGGTAGCACTGAGCTGGGTCAGGGACCGATTAGAAAAGCTGCACTGTAGACCAGTCTGCCAGATGGGTCTCTAACCCATGGCGGCCGTGTGACCTCCTGAGGCTGACAACGGAGAACTGTAATCCACACCACTTATCACCCTATGTGATCCTGAAGAAGTGATGTGCCTTCTCTCTGCCTTCATTCCTTCATATTTAAAAAGGAGGAACTAGCTGTCCCAGAGGCCTTCTAAGGATGAAAAGAAATAAGTCACAGGAAGTACCTTAATGCTTCTTAATAGGCCCGGAACACAGAAAACTTAATAAATGTTGGCTGTTATTGTCTAGTATGAACATAGATTCTAAAGCTCTAAATAAAATAATAGCAAGTCAAGCAAGCACAGCGTGCACAGAGGGGAAATAATGTATCATGGAAATGTGGGCTTTCTTCCAAGAACACAAGGACAAATCCAGTCAGGTAATTCACTAGTGTAATATGCAACCTTAAAAAATTAAAAATTCATCTGATTCAACCCTTAGCACACTGTTCCTTAAACCGATAAACCCGTAGTATGGTAAATGGAAAAACTTTACAAGCAATTTCCATTCAAGTCGGACTTAGACAAGGCTATCTTCCATCACTGTTTTTAGTTAGCCCTGCACTGGAGGTATCAGGCAATGTGTAAAGTTAAACCAAATGAAGTTGCCAATTTTTTTTTTTTTTTTTTTTTTTTTTTTTTAGGACACAAACCTTCTAAATCAGCAATTTATATGATCCAACCTATAATAGAAGCAGACAAAGGTAATAAATTTTAAGAATCGTTGAGGGAAAACTACCTGTATTTGCAGATGATGTAATTGCTCTGTAGAAGATCCAGGAGAGAAATCATCAAACAGATAAATTATTAGGACCAGTGAGAGAGTTCACAAGGTTGCTGTATTCAAGATCAACTTAAAAATGATTCATGTCCCACAGGGGCTGGAGCGATGGCTCAGTAGTTTAAGCTCTTGCTGACTTTGAAAGGACCAGAAGTCAATTCCCAGCACCCAGACCAGGCAGCTCACTACTCCACGTAACTCCAGCTCCAGGGAATCCAGCTGGGACCCACACACATGCGCAAGAGCTTCGAGCTCTACAGATTGTTGAGAATATAAATTCCTGTTTATAAATTATCCAGTCTTGGGCATTTTGCTACAGTAGCATACATGAATTAAGACAAACATAAAAATTACACAGGGACTGACTGATGGAAATTTATACCAGACACATTCTGAATAAAACAATTCTGTATTACAACAAACTAATCTACAAAGTCAATTAAATTTCTACACAATGGGGGCTGGAGAGATGGCTCAGTGGTTAATAACACTGGCTGCTCTTCCAGAGGACCTGGGTTCAATTCCCAGCACCCACATGGCAGCTCACGCCTGTCTGTAACTATTTCCAGGGCTTCTAACACCCTGACACATACATGCATGCAGGAAAAACACAAATGGAAAGAAAATAAAAATAAATTACATATTAAAAAAAAAACCTTCTGCAGAAATCCCCATATGACTTTTCATGGTACATGACAGACCAATTATAAAATCCACGAGAAATAAAAATGTTCTGGTGCACAAAAATGCACAAAGAAATAGCCTGCTGCTCGGCTCGGAGCTGGAGGGCTTTACCTCTGTGTGCAAAGCCCCGAGTTCTGTCTCCAGCACAGCAGAGCGAAACAAAACAAAAGCTCAGCTGGGTAAGGCAGAACGTTACACACCCTAGGCTTGCCTTTCTCTAAGGTTGGGGTGCCAGCCTGGTTGCACCTTAGCGGGGGAGGGCTCCCAGCTCTGGATTGCTTGTGTTCCCTCATGATTGGAAAGCAGGGAAGAGAGCTAGCTGACTCTTCTACAGCCCTCGTGAGGGCTCTAATCCCACCACGATGGCTCCACTCTTGTGAACCCAGCCACGGACAGAGGCCTCCCTTGCTCAGACCATCACTTTGGGGCTGGGGGTTTAACATGAACTGTGCCCATACAAAATAGTGAGCAACCTCTATTTGTTTGTTTGTTTATCCATCCATCCATCTATCTACCTATTCATTAACTTAGAGAAGGGGCTGCCATGTGGGTGTTGGGAATTGAACCCAGGTCCTGTGGAAGAGCAACCAGAGTTCTTAAGCCCTGTGTCATCTCTCCAGCACCCCCCCCCATTATTTTATTTCATTTTTAGTTTATGTGTATTGGTATGTCTATGCACCATGCACCATGTACAGTGCCTGAGAAGGCCAGAAGAGGGTGTCATGTCCCTGGGACTGGGTTTACAGTTGGTGGAAAGCAGCCATGTGGGTGCTGGGAATCAAACCCAGGTCCTTTGGAAGAGCAACCACTGTGCTTAACAGGTAATTCATCTCCTCGGCCCCAGGGCCGAGACAAGAACCTAATACTAAAATCACTCTCTATTCCGAGGGCCAGCAGTCTGAGGAGACAGCGGAGTGTATCCAGAGGTCTGTCCTACAGCCCACGGCCAGACAGCAGATTCTCCCGGGAGAAGTGGGTAAGAGCAAACGCGCTCAATCATCCCAGAGCCCAAGTCTGCTTTGGAGACTTCGGATGACTGTGAGTCTCTTGCTCTCATGCCTCTTCCCTCGATCTGTGGATTCTGGGCTCAGGCGGGTTTGAAATACCGAGTGGAGTTAGTTTTTGTTGGTGTCAACCTTGCACTCGTCCAGGGACCTCAGGCCTGAGAGGAGAGGAACTCAGAGCAACAAACTGTTATGTGTGCCCATGCTGAGCCAGTAATAACATGTTCCTTTCCGCAGCATACAAGTGTGTGTGTGATATAGACTGTGAAACTGTCCCTCTGTCATCTGTCACCTCCTAGGGCAGGTGCAGAGGAAGCCACAGTGCTCAGGGCACTACTCGATGCTAGAGGCCCCATCACCTCTGCTCTCCTGTATCTTCACAAGAAGTTAGTGCCCGTTTCATAGGCGGCGAGAAGAGGAGGGAAAGCCGAACCTCACCACCCAACATCTAGTCTCCTGGGTCCCTTCAAAGCCTCCCGTGCCCACAGGGTGATCATACCCACCTCTGGCCTCTCTTAGTTCCACGACCCTCATTTCCTGGCCCTGTGCTCTTCCTGTGCTCTCCCCCATCATTTCTTCTCTGGATATCACCCTTTCTCCCGCCTAGCTCAGCCCACAGAGAGGCTTATCCGCACGTGGACCACACAGCCGCTGAACCACAGAACCACAGCGCTGGCGGCTGTTACCATAGCTGGCAGCAGCTCCCTGGCTGAGGCCAGAACTAACTTAACCCAGGCCCTCAGGAACAGCAGCCTCCAAACGCAAAGGACCCAAGACAAAGAACAGTTGTTCCACCCCTGTGGCCGTCTCCCTCCATGCGTTTCCGCAATCTGCTGCCACAGGGATTGGCTGGTGCCAGCTCAATTCCTGCTGCTGGCATAACGCCATGCTCAGTGTTGAGAATCCTCTCGGTCACAACAGTAAGAACGACTTTTCTCCCTGTGGCCTCCCATGGTAGGTGGTTTCGGGGCGGACAGACCCAGCCTGGCCCTGTCATTTGGGGGAGGTTGTTTTCCCTTTTCTCATCCAGAGGGCTACCAGATAACGTGGGTGGAGCCTATGCCGTACCGCGGCCCTTAGCAGGTACTCAGAGGCGGGGGCAGCACAGGGCCAGCACTGTTGCAAGGTAAAGTCCGAGAACTCTGGCTTGGCCAACTTAGGTTCAAATCCTAGGGTGACCACTTAGAAGCTATGGAAGGTAGATTTCTCAGCCTTTTCAAGTCTTGGTTTTTGTTTTTTGTTTTTAATCTATAAAAAAGAGTAATAACGCCAGGCGGTGGTGCTCGCCTTTAATCCCAGCAGAGGAGGCAGAGGCAGGTTGGAGGCCAGCCTGGTCTACAGAGTGAGTTCCAGGACAGCCAGGGCTATACAGAGAAACCCTGTCTTAACACCCCCCCCACACACACACACACGAGGATGTGTGGGACTGGGGAGATGGCTCAGTGGGTAATGCATCTGCTGCACAATTGTGAGTATCTGAGTGAGTTCAGCTCCCCAGCACCCTCCTAACATCGAAATCTGGGTGCAGTATCTCCCTGTATCTCCGCAGGAAAGGCGCTGGTGCTTGCTGGCCAGCTAGTCTAGCTAATAGTGGACCTTCAAATTCAGTGAGAGACTGAACTGTCTCAAGAAGTGAGGTAGAGGGCCAAAGAGATGCCTCAACAGATAAAGATGGCTGCTGCTGTGCCTGACCTACCGGGTTTGAGCCCCCGGACACACTCCACGAAGGAGATAACCTGAAAGTTGTCCTCGGACATGCACCGCACCTACACACACAAACACAAGCACAGGGGAAATCACAGATAAATGTAATAAAACAACACTTTCAGATTGTGAGGAAGAATAGAGGAAGACAGCTGATACAACTTTCTGTCTCTACACCACACACACACACAGTCTTCTGCATACTGGAGACCAGACATTATTTCCTAAGCATGTTCCTTCCACAGGCCTTCAAGCTCAGCGTCTCCAGAAACAGTGCTCCTTCAGACATCTGCTGCTGTCCTTCGATTGTCGTGGGCACCTCCGCCACCAGATGCCCGGGTCCTTATGGAAGAAGAGAAAGCATTCAGCAAATGCTCATGGGGAAGTAGAGACTGTAATAGCTAAAGGAGACCTCCTGGCCCTCCAGGGCAGACTTGAATGCTGGCTGCTCCCATAGGCTGGAGGGGTTTGGGTCAAGTTTCAGGAGAGACTCTTAAACTGGATTGTTTCAATCTGGAGCAACGATCTGACAGACTCCAGCTACAGCCAGGAAGAGTCTGGGGCTTCAATGGTGCTGGGGGCAAGGGGAGTATAAACCATACCCCGCTTTCCTCAAAGACACAAAAAAACAAAAACAAAAAACAACTCACCAGGTAGCCCCAGGCTAGCCACACAATCACAGAGATCCATCTGCTTCTGCCTCCCCAGCTGGGATTAAAGGTGTGTGCCACCACACCGCACCCACAAAAACCACCTTTTATTTATTTATGTTCAGGGCCTTGGTTCAGCTATGGAGTGCAAATAACACTCAGCACAAGGTGAGAGGGAAGGAAAATAGGAAGGGAGGAAGGGAAGGAAGAGGGCAAGAGAAGATAGGGAAGAGAGGCAACTGGGAGGGAGAGGAGAGAAGAGGAGGGAAGGGAGAGAGGAATTTTAGTTACTTCTGTGTGATGTGATCAAAACACCTAGGACTGCAGCGTAGGGCAGAGGAGTCTCAGCTCCAGGGGTCTAACCCACAGTCCTCGGGGCCACTGCTTCTGAGCCTTGGTGAGAGAGGACACCACAGTGGTGGGGGTGTGGAGGAGAAGGCCACTGCCTTCTGGCAGCTGGGAAGCAGAGAGACAGCAAACAGCAGGGAACCAGGCTCCGGGATCTCCAGTTCCAACTGGATTCCCTTCCTCTCAGATTTCCGTTATTCCTACAGAAGTGCAGCCGCCTGGGACTAAGCATTCAGTTGGTGACTCTATGGGGGACAGCTCACACAAACCAGAACAAACGACCACCAGACTGAATACCAGTTCTCTCTTGAGGACACTGAGGACCAGAGACCAGCTAACCAGGTGTATCAGTATTGGGGTACAAACCCAACTGTCTTGGCTCCTGGCCAGTAACTCCATTACTTTATCAGAACAGCTGTGACAACTAAGTGCAGGTTTCAATTTATTTTCCTTCCAACTAACGGTTCCTAAGTGCTTCCTGTGTGCCAAGGTGAGTCAAGATTGGGGGAAGCTATTAATGCCCTCTTTAGACAGCCACAAGATTTGGGGGACAGATATAAAAGCCTTTCTTTGTGAGTCCTGTCCCGGGCCAGCTCTTGGCCACTGAAAGCCCCCAAACAAAGATCACAGGATCTTCATCACAGATGATGATTGGCCACCACCATCACTTGACACTCACTGGCAGTCTCCCATGGGTCCTGGCTGGCCTCAAACTTACAGAGCTCTGCCTGTGCCGGGTTTGTGGGCATGCACCTCTAGCTATGCTTTCTTTTTCTTTCTGTGACTTTGTGGAGCTTCGTTACAAGCACCCTGAGAAGCTATAAAGGGCGCCTTGTCTGAGGTCAATCAACACACACCGAATGGATTTGTTAGTGGTTCTTGGTTCTCAACCTCTATAAAGTCCTGGGGAAACCTTGTGTTGTAACGGCTGAGAAGATGGTCCGTCCTACCAGACACTTGAGTCTGACGCGGTGGGTGCGGCTTTCTCCAGGCCTTTGATGGCCCTCATCTCTGCCTTCCGAGCAAGGCTACACAGTTATTACCTTTGACACTTCAACCCAAGCCTCCAGCGAGAGGCCCGTGGCAGACCACACCTGCATGTGAATCTGAGTGCCTTGTGGACCACAGGCTTGCCCTGGGTACTCCACACACTGTTTCTGCAGAACCCAAGCAGGTTCCAGCTGAATCTGGAATTAATTGTCAGCCGTCCTGGGCCCTAGGGATTCTGCCCCCCAGGCCAGGGCCTCCAGAGGAGCTAGAGGAGGGCATGGCTGAGCAGTTGAAGCCAGCCCAGGTGCCCTGTGTCCTGGCACCTCCCCTCCCCCTTCAGAGTAGCAGTGTGCCACCTGAACACTGATTACAATGTTGATCCGACACAGGGTGGGAGCCGAGTTTCTAATTCCTAACAAGCTCCTGGGTCCTATCTCAGAGGGTCACAGCGTAGGGGGAGGCAGAGAGGACAGGAAGGAACTGGTCACAGCGTAGAGGTCTGTGCTGGTGGGAGCAGCCACACAGCCTTTCTTCATCTCTCTTTTAGCTGACCTCATCTTTTTCTTCTACCCCAGTCAGCTGTCTTCGGTAAGCTTACTCAACACTGCTCCCCACCAGCAGTGCGAAGGACCCGTTAGGACCCCTGTGCTCTTGTCCCTTGAAGGTAGGGCACCCAACAAGGACGCCAGACCGTAGCGGAGCAAGTTCTCTCTTGCTCTCTCTCCCCTCATTCCTTCTCTCTTTCTCCATCCCCCTTTAATTCTCTCTCTCTCTGCAGAGGAGACAACTGATCATCAGCATGACCCCTGCTCCCCACCAGCATGCTTCCTGTCCCAGTGTGGTAGGAGACTTAATGAGGACAGAGGACTCCCTCTCCCTAATGGGACTTTGGGGGCTTGTAGGTGGCAGGGCTAGGGCTCTGAGCCCTCTGCTTTGACATGTCCTGCTTGGGTGCGCTGAAGAGAGGAGACACAACTATATATATATATGTATCCAAGGGGACTAAATTATCTTTAGCTGTGTGCATTCTCATCAGGATCTCAAAGGAACCGGAAGAGGGTGGAGGTAAACTTTATAAATTCATTCCTTTTTTTTTTTTAGATAAGGTCTCAGTAGGTAGCCCTGGCTGGCTTAGAATTCACTATGTAAACCAGCATGGCCTCAGACTCAAGAGATTCACCTGTCTCTACCTCCAGAGTGCTAGAAGGGCACCACATGTTTACCTTGATGGATTCATTCTTTAAAAATAAAACAAAAAACAAACAAACAAAAATAAAAACAAAAACCTGGTAAAATGGAAATATTAAATAACCAATGTAAATTGAAAAAAATAAATTTAAGGGCTGCAATATTTATAAAAAGAAATATCAACATAATCCAGTGGAAATTCAGAGGTCCCAAATGTACTTTAATATTTAGGATACAAAAAAAAAAAAAAAAAAAAAAAGACATTTAAAACTGTGTGAAGTGGCTGAGGAGATGGCTCAGTCAGTGAAGCTCTTGCTGGACAAACTTGAGGCTGAGTCCAAAGCCCAGCACCCAGGGCAGCATGGGCTTCTGATCCTGGCAGTGGGAGGTGGAGGCAGGAGGATCCCTGGGGCTTGCTGATCAGTGAGCCTGGCCACAGGTTCAGTGAGCTTGATAGTTTTTACTGCCAACTTGACATAACCTAGGTTGTCTGGGAAGAAGGCACCACAGGTGAAGACTTGCCTAGATCAGATTGGCCTATAGCCTAATATGGGTGGCTCTTTCCTGGGTGGGAGGGCCTGAGCTGGGTACGAAGACTAGCTGATCATGAGCCAGAGAGCAAGCCAGGAAGCAGAGTTCCCTCATGGCTCCTGCCCTGACAGGACAGGATGACACAAACCCTTTTTTCCCCAAGTTGCTTTTGCTATTGGCATTTATCACAGCAGCAGAATGTAAAGTAGACCAGTAAGTATAAGGTGAAGAACAACAGAGGGAAAAAAATCCACCAACCTAAATAGCACATACACACACACACACACACACACGCACACGCACACACACAGGGAGTGGGAGGGGTCTGGCAAGTTGGCTCAGTGGGTAAAGTCACTTTTTATATGGCCTGAACTTGATACCAAGGCTCCACGTGGTGAAACAATAGAGCTGATTCCCAGAGATTGTCCTCTGTATCTCCACTCGATTGATTGTGCCACAGCATGCATATGTCATCTCCCCACCACAAAACAGATGTAAATCATGTAAGAAAATAAAATGTTTAAAATGGGTAGGAACTGAATAAATATGAAAAATTTCAGAATTTAATTTTTCTCCAAGCCACCTATTAACTTTGAAGTGGGATAAAGCATCACACGTGAAAAATGATATTAAAAAGACAATGGAATAAAGCAATCCAGCTGAAGGAGGAAGATCAGTGTAGGGTCAGCCTGGGCCGTATAGCAAGGACCTGTCTCAAGGAAACATTTTTTGTACATGAAAAATGTTATCGTGGGCCCAACATAGGCCCATAGTGAATTGGGAGAATTCAACATTATCAGACACAGGGTTTGTAGGAGCACAGATCAATAGGAAGAGACATTAGGACAGAGCACACAGCAAGGATGCGTGGCAGAATAAGGAAAAATGACCAGTAAGTGTACAAACCATTCGTAAAGGTACGAGTAATTTTGTTTTTCAAGACTGGGTTCCTCTGTGTAGCCCTGGCTGTCCTGGACTTGCTTTGTAAACCAGGCTGGCCTTGAACTCACAGTGATCTGCCTACCTCTGTACTATTAGCTTTTAAAAATGCAACTAGACTCATAAGATACACACACACACACACACACACACACACATTTGTATATATATTCTGCCAAGCTTGCAGATAAAAAAGAGATAAAAAAGATACTGTCGAAAGAGCATCGGCGGAGGGAAGAATCTGAATTAGAGACATTCATCCTGCTCGTGCTTTGTGTTCTGTGGGGGCCGTAGCCCTGGAATCTTCTGTCTGCCGGCACCAGAATTCTCATCCCTAGAGATGGTTCCTGGAGAGGTAATCAGGCATGTGAAAAGCAGGAGCAGTATGCCTCCCTCACAGCGGCACTAGACGTGGAAAACTGTCCAGACGCGTAGCCACAAACCCAGCCAGCTCTCCTCCAGCTCTCCTCCAGCCCTCCCAGGGTTTGGGACAGGAGCTGTGATTGCCACTGAAGAGCTGTCATAGCGCCCCCTCGTGTGTCATGGTGGGGAGAGTTTTCCCGGAGAGTGGAAACCTGAAGGGGCGGCTGCTGGGATTTCACCTGTGCTTGGCTCCTAGGTGTCGAGAAGGAGTCGCAAACACCTCCTGTTTCCACGTCTATTTATTTTAGTTGACTTTTTGACAGTCTGACGAGGTTGTCCCGACTGGCCTCGAACTTGCTGTCCTCCCCCAGCCTAGCCTCCCCGACGCGGGGATTGCGGGTATACACCTACACACCCAGCTGCTCTGCTTTGCTAATACCCGGCTTCTTACTTTTAGGGTGATAACAAGGGGTCGAAAGGAGAGGGGGAACGGAGAGTCATTGTTTGATGAGTTTTGGCAAGGTTGAAAAACTTCTGGAGGTGACGGTGTTGGAGCAAAGTAATGGCTGAACCATACGTCACAAAGTTGTCTCTGCGCATGTGCGTGTGTGCGTGCTCGGACAGGTCTTGAACTCCTGAGCTCAAGATGTCCTCCTGCTTCAGGCAACTCTCCCAAAATGTTGGGAGTATTGGATGGTGCTACTGTACGCAGACAGAGTATATGCAGGACATGGCAGTATGCTCCCGTAGAGTGATAATATATGGTGTTTTCTTGAGATTGCTAAAAGAATACAGATTGCCTTTCGTTTTCCTTTTCCTCTTCTGAATTTCCTCTGAGGACTTGAGCTCCTGTTTTTCAAAAACTGTGGCTCTGAGGTGGCGTGCCTTTGTGGTGGCTAACTGCAGTGACGTGCTTGTGAGCCGAGCTAAGGGCAAACACAAGAGGAAGAAGCGTCGTGGGCACCCTCCAGACTTCAGTGAGGAGGGGCTACTCCAGGATGGGTGTGCGACACCAGTGCAGGCCCCTAACCAGGCAGAACATTGAGTTCTCTGCGTGCAGAGCCTCTGAATTTCCCCCTTAGAGTAGGACCCTCCGCAGCCACGACCTGAAGGAAGGGACATTCATTGTCACCGTCTAGATCTTCATTTTCTCTGCCGCACATTACCCTCTTGATACCTGCCTTGGACCCCAGGAACCCCCTGGCATGCACCTGGCAATAGGCCAGCACCTCCAGGCTCCCCTGCACGCTCTCTGGGCTTCTGTTCCCCATGGTTCTGCCTCCAAGATCTTTGTCTCTTTCTCATTCTTCATACTTTGAAGCAACACATTTGTGAACGATCCCCTCTACTCTCTGTTGTTAGAATGAAAACCTGGTCTGTTACTTGACTAGGATCCTGCCTGCCGTGAGGCCTTACCTCTCTCCCAGGAATCCCGGGGTGGGAATGGCACCAGAGAAAGGTAAAATCACAGGTGCTTTACCCCAGGTGAGGTTTCTGCACCTGCTCTCAAGCTCCTCGCTGGGGAAGTCACCTGTGTTCCTTTGGCCTCCACTACCTCCAGTTTCCACAGCTGCTACCCCATCAGCCTCACTTTCCTGCCCAGGACCACTGGGGTCCGGCCACCTCCAGACTCCTTCCTGCACACACTGCCACAGCCAGAGTGGACTTCCAGATGCAGAGATCCGAGCTCAGGGCTTCCCTGCGTGAGTTCTTCAGCTGACCTTTAGAGCCAGCTGGGTCAGCTCCACCATCCTGAGTGTGATATTCGAGGCCTTTGGTGAACTGGCCTCTGCCTGTGCATCTTTGTAGCTTCTTAGTGATCCATGCTTTCTTCGCAGCCTCCCAGCCTTGACCCATGCTGGCCACTGCACGGAGTGCCCTTTCAATCCCTTTATTCTTGGATAGTTCAAAGCACTTGTTAGGGAGAGGAACCTTTATACTCCAGCCTCCTTGTTTCCTTGAACGTAGAGGGACATCCATTAATGAAACACTCCTAGATGCCTGTCTTACTACATACCACTTTCTAGGTCTTCAGCTGCTCTTGTCAAGAAGGAGCTCTGTGACTTCCCAAGTTGGGGCTGGTCTTCCACAGTTAACATATGCACATTTAATCTTTTCTTAAAAAAAATGTATTACACTTATTTATTTACTTATTTTCTTTCTGTGTGCATGTATGTATACCCATGTGCATGCCATAGCAAGTGTGTGTGGGTTCAGGGACAAAATGGGGGAATTGGTTCATTCCTTTTACCACGTGGAAACTAAACTCAGGTCACCAGACTTCTTAGCAAATGTCTTTACCCACTGAGCTGTCTCGCTGGCCCTATTTCACCTTTTCTATAAAGCTGTAATACTGGCAGAGGAAAGGTGAAGAGAAACTGGACTCTTTCTCCAACTTGGTCAGACTGTAAAAGAGAAAGAAAGAAAGAAAGAAAGAAAGAAAGAAAGAAAGAAAGAAAGAAAGAAAGAAAGAAAGAGAGAGAGAGAGAGAGAGAGAGAGAGAAAGAAAGAAAGAAAGAAAGAAAGAAAGCCAGAAAGAATGAGTGGATGGAGCCCATTTTCTTTTACAGTCTTCCTCCCAATTTCTTTCTAAACACGGGGAATCTAAGGCAGCAGAGTTTTACTGACATGTTTTCTAGGTCCACATCGTAACTAACCTTGAAGAAGTTCCTGCCACTTGTTGAGTTTTATTTCTGTGTTACATTTTCTTTAAATCCACAACTATCTGAAAGGAAGGTTAACAGATAGCTCATCGGTGAGGTCATCCCAGGCTGCTGCCATGGGTGAAGGGCCAACAGGTGGCAGGGAGGCCCGGTCTGCTCCCCGGAACTAGCAGATAAATGAGGGTGTCTGGAGCACCTCGAGTTCCACATACTTAATACTTATCAGCGTCCGAAGCAGCTGGTACAAAGATGCACTTAGCTGCGCTGCTCCAGGGAGAAAATGAGGGTAATTGAAATTAACTTGGCTCCTGCCGTTTTTTCCCTCCTCTACTAATCACCAGGAAATCTGCTGCTGGCTGAACAGGAGGGCCTAAGGGCCAATGCCCTAGGGAGTCCAGGGCTCAATTAAGCTCTGGAAAATTAGATTTCTGGCCCTGAGGCCAGGGGGCTGGGTTTGGCATTGAGGCATAAACTGCCAAAAGGTATTAGGCCAAGAGCTGGCCAGATGGGTTCAGCAGCTAATTCAATCTGGCTTCCCAGAAACAAGGCTTGGGAGGGTGAGCCTCAAGCCTGAAGAGCAGTGGCTCTGGCTTCTGGGGTACGGCCCTGCGGTACACGGTGGCCACTCAGGGAGCTCTGTGCCTGGCACCTGGCCTCTGTCAGCAAGGCACTGACAATCCTGACAACCAGTGGTGAGTGGCAGTTAGTGCTAGGGAAATCTGTTTCCATGTGGGTGTCAGCTTGCTATAGGAGTGGCCATGGGTCATCCTTCAGCACAGGCATTTATGTTCTGAGGCTTGTCATGGTCTATTAGAAAAAAAAAAAAGAGTCAGGAAATGAGATAGGAGAGATAAAAAAGATGGGCAGTGTGGGACAGATGCAAGAGAGAACCTTCAGGATGATGACAGAGGACAGGCAGAGAAACAGAAGAGAGGGAAATAGAGCAACATTTAGACAAAGCAGGACAGAAAGCAAGATGTCAGCAGATTAGAAAGAGGAGAGAGAGGAGGCAGAGGGCCCAAAGTGAAGGAAATGGGTAGGAAGGCACAGAAACCCAGAAATGGAGGCAACCAAGGGAGCCTGGAGTGGGGTCTCCTGGAGGCAAGGCCTGGAAAGGTGGGAGAATCCAGCCACAGCTGGGAGCAAAAGGTCATGTCTGTTGTTGGAGTAGCTGTAGGGAAGGCCATGACAGGAAGACAGCATAGTCATTTCTTTTAGGACCTATCTGTGACTGGGGCCTTCTACCTCTGTTGGTGCTGAGGATTGGACCCACAGCTTCTGCCATGTTAGGCAAATGCTCCTCTGTGGAGAGCTGCTTGTTTGTCAAGCTGCTCTGTTATTGAGTATTTGGCGAAAAACATGTTTGAGAGTAAAAATGGAACAAGGCAGTAGCATCATGGTTTTTGTATGATCTTTAATTAGAGATAGTCTGTATCTGTGGCATGAGACAAAGAAAGTGAAACTTTCAGGGTTAATGAAAAAAAGGACAAAATGAGACTAAACCATTGGCTCCTGCTGAAGAGTTACTTGTCCCTCTCGATAACAATAATTCCTTGTTAGGAGGAGACTTTGAGAATGACTTAGATCCTGATGAGAGTGCAGAGCTGGAGGATTCTGAGAGATATCCTCTGTTTCAGGCTATGAATGTTAAAAAACCTGAGCCTTGGCAAAAAGAAATAAAAATGTTGGAATGGGGCTTGGAGGAAATAAACAGAAAAATTGAAAATTTTTTCAATTGGAGTGGCTCAATGCTCCACTCCAACTCCCTCATTGATTGCAGGTTTGGACCCTCCTCCTGGGGTGGCTACAGCTGCTATAGCTCAAAAGAAGAGTCCAAAAACAGACATTACCTTTTGCTCCCAGCTGTGGCTGAATTCTCCCACTTCTCCTTTGTCCACTGCATGAGCAACTGTACCCCCTTTACAAGCTTCTTTAGAACAAGCTAGGCAGAAAGGAGAAGATATAACTTAGTTTTATGGTTTTCCTGTTATAGAGCAACCTGATGGACAGGGAAATGTGGTGAGAGTCCATCTCCTATACCTTTTAAACAAGTAAAAGAATTGAAAATGGTATGCACTCAATATGGTCCTACAGCACCTTTTACTCAAGCTCTGTTAGAGTCCTTGTCTACTGAGGCCCTCTGCCCAGGGGACTGGAAGAAATTGGCAAGAGCATGTTTGACAGGAGGAGATCATTTATTGTGGAAGTTAGAATTTGCTGAGCAGTACAGCTAAAATCACTCAAGCAACAACAACAACAAAAAGGCAGCTTAAAAAATTGGATTCAGGGGGCTGGAGAGATGGCTCTGTGGTTAAGAGCACAGTCTGCTTTTCCAAAGGTCCTGAGTTTGTTATGCCCAGTTTGTGAGACCCCCCAAAGGCCACCAGGAATCGACTCTGCTGCATGAGGGTTTATTGGATACAAGCTCGAGCCCAGGTCACAGTGGAAACAGAGAGGTATGTGGTGGGATTATCTAGGGGATCAAGGTTTTTAAAGGGAAAAACCACAAGTGGGGAATTACATGCCTTGGCATTACATGATTGGGTAAGGGAAATTGACGTTTGAAATGATTGGTTTACTTTAGGTGTTTGTCAAGCTGCTTTGTTATTGAATATTCAGTGAAAAACATGTTTTCACCCTGGCCTTTACCTTGAAACAAAGGTAAAAGGATGTTTCCCCAAGTTCCTTAAAACTTGTTTGTGTGGTCTTGGACCATGTCTGCTACAGGGATATGGCTTGGCGGGTCCATGAACTTCTTTCTTGTATTGATGTGACTTGTTATTGCTTTGCCTATAAAAAGGAATTGTGGAATAAACTTGCAGCTGCAGTGTTTACTGACAGTCCTTTCAAGCTCATCCCTTGTATAACGTGACTTGCTTTAATTTTTTCAATCCTCACTTCCCACTCAAGTACTGTTTGACTCTGTGGGTGGGCCTTGGCACTCTTCCTGAGAATAATAAAGGTTTAAACACTCATATTTCTTTATCCTTGGATTCCTACTCCTTATTTTGTCTTCTGGACACTCTTGCTTGCTTTATTTCCTGGACAAGGAATCTCAGATTTTGACATTGGTCTTCCCAATATGACAAACTCCCTGAGCCATCCCTGTTCTGGATCCTGTCAGATCTGATGGGCAGGTGTTGTGAGGCCTGCATACTGACAAGTCAAGCCAAAGTTAGCTGTGATTGGTCCTTCCACTAGAGGAAGTGGGGAAATTGTTAGGTCTCAGGCTGGGCTGAGGTTCCTATTTAACATATCAGAGTGGACCTGGATGGGGTTCTCCCAGCATCCACCAACCCCTACCTATTACAGGCTATGACTTGCATACCCCACCCCCTACCCTGAACTCTCCAGCCTAGGGGCTGGGCTGCCCTTCCTCCAGCTGCCCTTCCCTATAGAATCCAGCCATTTAGTTATCTGGTCTTTTGTCTACCCTCTACCTTCCTGGCCTTTTGGTCTCCTGATCTCCCGGTCTCCTCTCCCTTCACATGGCTCAGGGTCATGTTCTCTGGACTTTCCCAGCTGCCCCTGCCTCTGGCTATGCTGTCCCTTTTATCTACAATAAAGTTTCTCCACCATACCTAGGAGCAGTCATGTCCTTCCACCACCCCCCTCCCATTCAGAAACCACATACAGTGAGTCTCTTGGTTCTTCTGTGTCCTACTTTGTCACCTAAGACTTCTCTTGTGATTTCTTCAGGTCCTTCCTCCCTGGGATCAGGCCTGTGGAGCCTCAGAGGTCCCTGGTATGCCCTCTGTCTGTCCAGCCCTTCTCCCTCAAGCATCTTGTTCCCTGTTTTCCCACCCCACCCTAACCCAAATGCTTCCCTAGTGACCTTCTCCTACCCTACAGCAATCAATCCTCTGAGGCATGCAGGAGCTCCTGAGGGCAGTGCTATTGCAGGCCTAAACTTCCCTCCTGACACACAACTCAGAGGCCGGTGGAGTGGGCCTCAGCCTGGACTGCACTGGAATCATCTGGGGAGCTTTTAAAATTCTTGTTAGTTTTTAAGATTTGAACATGTCTGTGAATGAGTGTGTGTGTGTGTGACTGTGTGTGTGTATATGTATGACTATGTGTGTGTATGACTCTGTGTGTGTGTGTGTGACTGTGTGTTGTGTGAAGGTCAGAGGACAGCCTTGGGTACAGTCAGCCCTTCCCATCTTGTTTGAGACAGGCTCTCTCCCACTACATCTTTCCCTCTAGCTGGTTCAGGAGCTCCTGGGATTCTCCTGGCTGCATCTCATTTCCCCGTAGGAGCACCAGGATTACAGACACTCATGTTATATGTCTGGTTTTCATGTGGATTCTAGGGATTTGAACTGTTTCTGCTGTTTGCATGGCCTGTGTTTTTGCCCACTGAGACCCTTCTGGGGAGTTTCAAAGGCTGCCAGTACCAGGATCCCATCCCAAGATGCTCTGCTGTCGTTGGCCTGGGATGGGGGGTGGGCATCAGGAATTTTTTAAAGTTCTCAGACGATCCTACTGTACACCCAGGATCAAAAGCCCATGCTTGTCCGTACACTTTCATTGCCTGACATACGGAAACAGAGCTGGAGCTGAGCTGGAAGCTTCCTGAAGTCTCTCATAGGCTTTTAGAGTGTCATAAAACGCTGTCAGGCTGCCTGGAAATAAAGCTGTCGATGATCTTTCCAGGCTGTGACCCCTGGGAGCCTCAGTGCCAACCTCTGAGGCAGGAAGTGCACACTGGTGCACTGGCGGCATGACCATTTGGGGGACAGGCAACTGCTCCACACGGGAAAGTCTCTCCCGGAGCTGTAATCTAGTCCAAAGACCACACCTGGGGTCCTCGGTCTCTAGGGAAAACTGTTGCTTTATTTCATGGACATGGTGCCAATCTGCCTTCTGTATAAGTATTTCTGGTTTTACCCATACGTTAGTGAGGCTGTCAGTCTTGGTTGGAGAAGCTTGTTTGCAGTGGGCAGCAGCTAATTCAGAGGGCTCATTGATGGTCAAAGTACTGAGAATAAGTGACTGCTGAGTCCTAGTCCCTATAATGAACATCTTATCACCCCTCCAAGGAGCAGGGGACATTGTAGAAGACAGGACAGAAAGAATGAATGAGCTGGAGGGTGGAAGGAGAGCTGGAAAGCACTGTTTTTCAGATGTGACATGGTCATATGTGATCTCATAACAACAGAGATTACCTGTGCAAAACCAACATAAGACTGGGCCCATCAGCTCTCCACCGTTGCTGGGAAAGAGCCTCAGAATGCCTCATTTCTCCCTAACAAGACATAGGCGGTTAATGGCTGCTGAAGGGAAAGTCACTTTTCTTCAAGGGTGTAGCCACTGGTAAGCTGTGTAAGTAAATGAGGCTCCATCCACACCCATGCAAGCACAGTGGGCCACTGGGTCAGGGTGGTAACGAAGTGATAAGCAGAGTGCTGGAGAGATGGCTCAGTGGTTAAAAGCACTTGATGTTCTTGTAGAGAACCCAACTTCAGTTCACAACCATCAGTACCTTCAATTCTAGGAGTCCGACACCCTCTCCTGACCTCTGCAGGCCCCGCACGTCACACATACCTATGTAACAAAACACCCATACATGTAAAATAAAATAAGTAAACCTAAACAATTTTTTTTTAAATAAAAGACAAGAGAAAGAAATTAAAAAAAGAGAAGAAAAAGCATGAAAGTAGGTGGGGGAGTTATTGGGAAGATGTGACTGGATGGAGGGAGAGGGAATCCTGGGGTGGGGGAATGTGAGTGAAGTATGTATGTGTGAAATCATGAAGGAATGTGTACATCTAAAAGAGGACAGGTGTTTTTCAGCTTGGCTTCTGAGCCTGGAAGAGACCATGAACACTTGTTTGACATAGGCCCTAAGTGCAGCTTCAGCTGGGCTGGGGCAGCCAAGAGGGCAGGCTGGTGCTGGCTAGACTCCCTCAACTATTGTGTTCTTTACCCTCTTTAGCCCCGTCCCTCCATCCCTCCCGAAGGGGGTCTTCAGGGTCACCAGTTGACACACCCACTGATGGGAATGAATTAAATCATGATGGCTACAACAGGTTTTATAGAAAGAGGTTTATTAGGTGGAGATGGGGAGAGAGAAGGGAGAGCAGGACATGATGGGGGAAGAGAGAGTGAGAGAAAAGGGGGAAGAGAGAGGGGGTGCCCCATAGAGAAAGGGAAAAAGGTCAAGAGGGCAGGAGCAAGAGAGACCAAGAGAGGGGCCAAGAGAGGCCAAGAGAGAAATGGTTGGGGTGGTCCCTTTAAGGAGCAAGGTAACCACGCCTTCCAGGTGTGGCCACCTGGCTGGCAACACATGATGACATCATAAGTTGCTAGGCAACCCAGAAGCAGGTTTGGTTCCAAAATCTTAACACCCACCCCCAGGGAAGCTGAGGGTTCCATCATGAGTTAGTGCTGGAAGGGCTTAAGCCTGAATACCTACTGGTACCAAAGTACAAATCCCCATCTCTGCAAAAGCCCCAGAAAGTTCCTTCCTGTCTGAGTCCCACTCACTTCCCACATGCGTACATCTCTCACTTTCAGAAAGAAACTGTCAGTGTGGTCAGTGCCCAGAAGCTAGGCCTTGGCAAGGCTAATCACGGCCTCTAGAGGGGAGTTGGTTACCCAACTCTACCCTCCCAGCATTGCCCAGACCTGCAAGGTCCGGACCTCCAGAGCTAATGGCTAATGTAACTGAAAAGGTCTGGCTTCTCCCCAGATGGACTTACAGAAAAATGAGTTCCAACAAAGTGCTTCCTGTGAACTATTGGAAAAGCTGCCCTGTGGTCAGCTGAGGGTGTCATTAGCAAGCAGGTCACTGTTTCTGGTTCCTGGCAGGCTTCTGGGGTCCCCGGAGGATTTTGTAAGTAGTGGCAGAGTGGCGGTGCGGTAAAGCCAGCTGAGAGAGGAGTGGTCAGCCTCTTAGGGCCATTCATCCAGACCTCACTTGACCATAGATGGGAATGGCTGCTTGAGCGATGCCAACGACAGTTTTATGACCACAACCTCTACAATGAAATCAGAGTTTACTGAGGAGTCCAGTAGCTCCATCACAGAGGCAGGAAAACAGGTTCGGAGAGGAGAGACACCCAGGCTATGACCAGCAACCGGTAGCCAGAAAGCTGCCGTGAGATGAGACTGCCCCCTGTGACAGCAGGAGGCACGGACAGCTTTGTGGTCCACAGTATGTGAAGAAGCAGAGAAGAGAGGCACCTGGGCAACCAGAGAGCTCTGGGCGAGGAAGGAGTGGGAAGGTGGAAGGCACAGCTGATTGATGTCGCGGATGGACAAGCTCCATCTGCTTGTGCTATCTTTCCTCTCTGGCTCTTGGCATTAACCCATGTTCTGGCCATGCCCCACATTACATATCTAACACCTATAAGAGAACAGGCTCTGGAGCTGGCCAGAGGCTCCTGCCAGCCCTGCGCCCTCTCCTGTTCACACACTAAGCCCGCCGCCCGCCCCCGGCACTGTCAGAGGGCCGTGAGACCTGCCAGCCCCTCAGCAGATACTTCACAGAGCACAGAATACAACTCTAGGCATGGCAAGATGCATAGTAGGGGAAATGAAAAAGAAAATCTATCTCTGCTTTTAAAAGCAAAAGGCGGGGGGAGGGAGGAATTTACCACTTAAATAAGACTAAAGAGGTGGGGGAAATTGCCTGGTGTTAAAACCTTTAGAGAACACAGGCAAATGCTGGCCAAGCTTCCTGGCTCAGGGTTCTAAGAGGACCTGAGTGAGTGGGGTGAGAGGAGTGCTTCCACAGAGACCAGAGGCAGGGAAAGAGAGGGGTGTGGCAGGGAGATTCCCTTGCCTGGAGCCCAGCCTGCTCCTGCTTCCTGGGACTGTGACAGTGGCTTTGCATTCAGTGGCTCCCAGCTTACAAACTATTGCCAGGGATGAGTGGTTCAATCTGTGCTCCCTCCCCGCTCTCAGAAACCTTGAGGCATCTTGCTCTGTGTTTCTTGCATATTTCCCCTGAATGGATCGTTTATTGCTTGTCCTGTGTGCTGGTGGGGCTCCTGCCTGAGACCTGAGGCTCCAGCGTAGGTCTGGTGAGGGCAGGAAGGAGAAAGGACATAGCAAAACAAACTGACCTTTCCTCTCACTTGGGGTTTTGGGGGGACGGTGTGTTTTAGTCAGGAAGGGTTTATTTGTTGATTGGCTGGCTGGGTTTTGAAATGGGATCTTACCAGACAACCTAGGGCATCTAAGGACTTATTGTGTAACCAAAACTGACCTCAAACCCATGATCCTCTTGCCTCACCCTCTTCAGCTGGGATTACCAGTGTGCACTGCTGTGTGCAGCTCAAGAAAGTTTGTTTTTCTGAGACAGGGATTCTCTGTGTAGCCCTGGCTGTCCTGGACTTGTTTTGTAGATCAGGCTGGCCTCAAACTCACAGCAATACCCTGCCATGCCCAGCCTTTAAGTTTTTCAATTGTGGTAAAATCCACACGAAAGTCACTAATTAATCATGTCAGGGTAGACTCCATTGATGCTCCACGTTGGGCAACCATCACTCCATTGTGCCCCAGCACCTTCTCACTATTTCTAAAGAAATCCAAAGCCATGAAGTATCACTTCCCAGTCTCCTTCCCTAGGCAGTGGCTTTGCCTGAGTCAAATAGATGTTTGTGTTCCATTTAAAATGCAAACAGAGGACCCAGAATTTGCATTTTCAATTTCATTCATTTCCACAACACAGACCATCTGCCCTTCTCCAGTTTAGGAATTATTTCATCCCTGTGCCATGGAGCAGACACTGAACCTTAGGAGACCTGGCTTCCAGGAGCTCCTGTCAGAAGCTGCGAGATATCACGAAGGACTTCAACACCCCCATCTTAAAGCAGGAGGTGTGGGCTGAGCAGACCCTCAGCCTTCTTCCTGACCCCTGTACAGTAGCAGGAGTGAGTGCACCAGTCCTGGTAAAATTCTGGGCACTGCCAGACCTGCCCTGCCTGCATTAGCTTCCTGGCTTGTCTCTCTTACATTAAATATAAACCTGCTCAAGGGAGACCCTCCTGAAGGCCTGAGTGATACGTATTCTCTGCTGACGAAATAAGCCAGCTCAAGCCAAATTACTGTATAAGGGCAGGGTCATTGGGAGCTGCTCTCAGGGGAGCTCACAGATCTCACAGCGGGGGGGGGGGGGAGGGGTCAATGAAGGTGCAGAGGGAGACAGAAAAGGGGGGCACACAGAGAGAAAGCACGCAGAGAGAGGTGAGGAGAGAGGAACTGCAGAGGGTGGGGAACCAAAATGTCTGGATTATATGGTGAAGAGCCTCTGTGGGGAGAGCGAGCCACTGGCCTGGAAAGTTCAGCAGAGCCTAGGGTATGCCGGCTGTGCCCTGTAACAGGTAGCGACAGTGGGATCCTGGGAGAACATGGACGCCAGGTCTGCTTTGTTGAAATAGGCATCTCGGCTGCTGGTCCCAGGTCTGATCCCAACACTGAAAGCCTGGCTGTGGGCAGGGTGGTCTGTGGGATGGAGGGGTGTGGAGGGCAGCGTGGCAGCAGGCTGGAACACAGGTATTCACCAGGGCCTTAGCCTTTTGTCTAAAATCAATCGTACAGCCGCTTGGGCTCCACTTGCCCCGGCTCATAGGCACAGCTGTCATTGCCTCTCCTCACCTTCAGCCAAAGGAGAGTCTCTTGTTTGTGGTTCTTGGCCTTCTAGACATCCTCATGTGGTGAAGGGGGCAGAGCAGAAGCAGAGGCCAAGCTACTTCCTTTGAGAGAGACCAGAGAATTGCTAGGACACCAGGAACGCTGAGTGTTCTGCTGTGCTCAGAGGGACAGTGGAGCCAGCACAAGAAGGCAGGGCAGGGTCAGAGGGGAGGGCAGAGCAAGCCTGGAAAACAGGGCAGGGTGCTGAGTCTCAGTGAAAACAAAGAAGAGAGGATAAGGTTTGGACAGTTGTGGAAGGACTAGGCCTGGAGACCGAGGTACTTAGAAGAGATTGGAGGAATGTTGGGTTGCATTTTGTGTGACATCAGCCTCTCCTCTGGACCTCCAAAACAGTAGCACGGGGGTTGGGGTAGGGGTGTGGGGGAGATTCTGTTTCAATTCAGTACTTTTGCTATTTTTTTTCCGGCGTTGTATTGGCTTGGCTCCATCTGAATTACAGAAAAACATGGTTAGTGAGTTTTGTCACTATTAGGGCTTCCTGTTTTTCAGGTGAATGTCAACCACTTTAAAAGCCTGTCTGCAGTGGGAGGCACCTTACAAACCATCTCCAGAGCTCTGTGTTCCTAGTTCAGGGTCTCATGAATAGACAGCCCATTCAGAGGATAAATTGAATGGGGTCCAGTGCTGCCAACTGGGGCAGCTCAGTCCTTCCTGCTCCTTGGGCTTCTATTGCCTGGCTTTGGGACCTTTCCTGATTTCCACTGTGGCAGTCACAGGATTCCAGCCAGGGACAGGCTATCAGCTTTAGAGTCCATGTACCTGTCTGTTTCTTTTCTCAGTGGCCTTATTATGGCTTCTGACCACCTCCGAAATGAGTCAGTGATGTCTTCCTCTACCGGCTGCTTGGAGGCTGGCGAGAGTAGATACAAAATGATGGTCCTAAGTTCAATGGGGCCTTGAAAATGCAAGCCCAGAATTGGGGTGCATAGCCGATATGTGTGGTGTGTGTGTGTGGAGGGTGTGTTCATGAGCACGCGTGTGCACATGCATGTCTGTGTACTCTTAGAGGCCAGTGAGGACACGGGGTGTCCTGTTCTACTGCTCTTCATTTTATTGCCTTTAGTAGTATCTCTCGTGGAACCCGGAGCTAGAGTGGCTAGCCAGCAAGCCCCAGCAATCTTCCTGTCTGCTCCCCCTACCCCAGTGCTGGGTTTACAGGAGCGTGTGTGACCATACCCAGATTTTTACCTGGGTCCTAGAGTTTGACTTCAGGTCCTCATGCTTGTACGACAAGCACCCACACCTGCCAAGCCATCTCCCCAGCCCCACCCTTGGTTGAAAACAAAGCCCTTGCATTTCCAAAACAAAATCTTTTCCCCCTGGGCAGCCAGGTGGACCTAAGTCTGTGGTCGTATACAAAGTCAGGAGCTATAGGGTGCAGAGAGACACCTCTATCTCTCTGCCCAGCTTGCTAGTGAGGCAGCCATCTTTTTGTTCACTCTGTCCTGTGGAGGAAGAGCTCAGGGTCATTCCTGATACACCATATTGCTGCTGGTAAGGGGGGAAAATGCTGGGTCTATGGTCAGAGGTTCACCCTATTTCTAGCTCCCTCCCTCTGCTCTGTCATATCCTACCCCATCACGAGCAGTGAAGTAAGCAGCCCCTGCCTAGGAGAAAAAAAGAGGACATGAGCAGAGAAAAAAACTAATGCCTCAAACCATGATCCTTTTACAAGTATCTACATGTGGGAGTGGAGCTGTTTTCCTGAGTGTCCTTCTGCCTCCCCAAAGCAGGGAGGCCCTGGGAGGCGTTTGGAGACATGAGGTCTCAACAGGAGGGTACAGGGAAGTTCAGAGCCCTTCCTGGGTGTGCTTCCCACAGCCCCTTCCTAATTACTTTGCTTGCTTTAAAGCTAATTAGCTGAAAACAGTAATGGGATTTCACAGTGGGGCTCCTTGGCCATATGGCTCAGAGCCTCCTGGGTACTCCAGAGATGGCATTTGGGAAGCTGAGGGGATGACAGACAGGTTTGGTGACATTCAGGAAATTATGCAGACCTGCTCAGCCATGGGCCTGGGGCCCTGATTCATGGTGGGCCTCCCAGGCCAGGGCTGGGGAGGGAGGACAGATATGAATTAGTGATCATGGGAGTGTGTCCTGCCAGCTGCTTTGAAACTCAAGGGCCCTTTAAATAAAACTGGTAACAGATGTGTTTTCAGGGGGAGGGGTTCTCCCATTCCAGGAACTGACTTGTACAGGCAGTGGGGGAGTAGCTTTATTGGACTCCTGCCAAAGATAGAACCATATCACACTCTGGGAAGTAGGGTACAGTGGCACCTCTTAGCTGGGGTGCAAACGAAGTCACATGTGTCTATCACCTCACCAGTGCCGGTACTAGGAACTGGCTCGTTAGTGTTCCATTCATAGGCAGACACTGCCTTTCTTGCTATGGGAAAAAAATGGATGACGTTCTGAAATAGTCACCAGCAGGGGACACAGGGAAGAAGAGGAAGCAGTCAATCCCCACACTCCTGCCCCCAGAAATTTGGGGGAGGAGAGGGGCCTCAGGAGGAAGGAAGAGGAAGGCAGGCAGGCCCAGTGGTCAAAGCCATCCAAGCAACAGTCAGACACGGGAGTCATCTGTTGCAAGGGCAGCCTCAAGTGTCAGAAATGAGAGGAGCCATGGGCATTGGAAGATGCCTAGTAAGGAGTGAAGACCTTCTGCCAGCCATGTGGAACCACTGAAGACTTTTGGGGAGATAACGCATGTGTTAGCACGGAGCCGGAGACACTATAGAGAGAAGGCTGGGGGATCAAGACCCCACAGTCTCATGCTTGGGGCTAGAGAACCCTTCTATGAGAGAGGCCACCCAGGGTTATTGTAGAGGTTGTGATGGTACGGCCAGCAGTCACACAAACAGTGGCGAGAGCTGATGGGGAGAATGGTCTAGAATTATGCCCTAACAGCTTGTTAGGAGTCTAGGGATTGGACTAGGAAAGGGGTTTACAGTAGACTTGAGGAAGGTGATGGGATTGTGTTTGAACATGGTGTGTCTGAGGAGCACTCTAGGAAATGACCGGAAAGATGAGCCATAATCTCAAGCAGGCATTGTTTTCTTGGGGGTCCCCGTGCACCCCTGTTCTCATGTCCCTTCAGTGCTGACAGTGGAGAAGCAGGACAGTGAGGCTGAATGGAATTTGATGCTCACAGACAGACTTGGTGTCGTGTCTGCTAAGCCTGGCAGAGAAGAGGGGATTTGAAGTGTGGACCCAGCCATTCTGCTGTGCAAATGTCCTTGCTTAGGGCTCAGCCCTGGGGCTCTGCTGCCCTGGATTCTGTGCCCTCAGTCTGCCAGGGTCTCCGTGCTGGCTACAGAGATATGCCTCAGAATGGAAAACTGGGGCTTAGCCCCGACCATTAGATTAAAAAAAAAAAAATCATGCCCTTTCAAATCTCGATTTCTCTTTAGTTTCTACAAAAAAGTAAAGTTTTAAAAAAGATAAATTTAATCTTCTTTTTTAGACTCAATGGCTAAAAATGAAATTGGGATTTTAATTCTCACGCTCCCTGGCTAAAGGGAAGAGTGTCAAGCCTTCTAATGCAGCGCGATGCCTAGCAAGGGCGTTCTTGAGGCCCTCACTGACTCCGCTGGAAGAAGCAAGCAGCTTGCTTGGCAAAGGCAAAGGCTTTGTTGGCTTTCATTAGGAAGCCACCACTAACTATGCAATAGCCTCAGAAAATGGACATAGTCTCTCTCTCTCTCTCTCTCTCTCTCTCTCTCGCCTCACTTGATAGAGCGTCAGCATCTCCTAAGTGTCTACATCACCACTAGGTTTTGGAGGACATGTTTGAAGTCAGGAGTCCACATGATGAATCTAGAAATTAGGGTATCTCAGGATACATGAACCTCCCCCATCTTAATCTATACCTAAGCCAATCAGAGCATGACATACCCCCAGCCCTAATGATCTCTTATAAAGTAGGTTCTTGATCGAAAGTGTTCTATCAGAGCCAAAACTACAACTTTTATTTAATAGTTAAAGAAAATAAAAATTTTCTTTTTTCAAAGAAAATTAAATTTTTCTTTGATCAAGACTCAAACTCTTTCCCAACCTGGTAAAAGGACCCCTTTTCACCAGAGAAATTTTTATGCAGCCTAGGTATGTAAGTGTCTAAGCCAAACAGTACTGCTAATAAATCATAAATAAATTTATTTTAGAAAAAATATTTAGTGTATAGATAATTTAGCAGCTATAAGAGAAGAAGGCCAAGTTGCATATGACATGAGATGAATGCGCCTGATTATTATTATTATTATTATTATTTGGTTTTTGAGACAGGGCTTCTCTGTGTAGCCTTGGCTGTCCCGGACTCACTCTGTAGACCAGGTTGGCCTCAAACTCACAGAGATCCGCCTGCCTCTGCCTCCCCAAGTGCTGGGACTACAGGTGTGCACCACTGTGTCTGACTGTGCTTATTTATTTTTGCACAAGAAAGTAAATCTTGACTGAGACTACAGGACACAGACCATCTTTGATGACTTTTGGAGTTGACTGAGATTTTGGTTCTGTAATTTGCAAAGCTGGAACCACACTTTACATAAACTGCCCAGCACAAAGCTGGCAGAAGTATGTTTAGGCCCATTACAGAAATTGGAAACCTTGTTGCAATTGTTGACAGATGCAGGGGCCGCTCAGAGCATGGCAGCTGTACTCTCTAAGCAAGATTCAAAAGACATCACATTTATCAGCCTTTGCAATGATCTGTCTTTGGGCATCACACCACCACCATAGAGAATTCCACACCTTAATTCATGGGCAGACACTGGTTGTCTGGAGTTTGACTCCTACTGGCCCATGCTGTCTTACACAGATCGCTGTAGAGAGAATATCTTGTGTATTGTAGAGATATAACACCTGTCAATAAATTAAAAAACAAAAAAACATGGCCTATAGGTAGAATAGAAGGTGAGATACTGGTAGGCAGAAGGGATTCTGGGATAGAGCAGGTGGAAGATTCACCCAGGAAGAGGCGAGGAGGACAGACACATGGCACCTGAGCAGAGATAACCAGCCATGTGGCAGAATGTGGAGTAGTGTAAATAGGTTATTTTAAATTATGAGCTAGTCGGAGGAGAGCCTAGCTCTAAGGTAAATATATTTTCAGTCTCATGAGTCATTATTCCAGGATCTTAGGGCTAGGAGGAAGAACACATACCCTATTACAGATAGCCAGTTCCAAGAAGAAACAAATAAACCATGCTATAAAAAGTACCAGGCGTGGTGGCTCATACCTGGAATCCCAGCACTCAGGGAGGCAGAGGCAGGTAATTGTCTGTGAGTTCGAGCCAGCCTTGTCCAAAAAGTGAGTCTAGGACAGCCAGGGATACATAGAGAAACTGTGTCTCTAAAAAAACAGAACAAAGCAAGCAAACAAACAAACAACAAAAACCCAAAAAGAAAAATGAAGTGTTCCTAGGCTGGTGAGATCGCTCAGTGGGTAAAAATGTTTGTCTTCAGGCCTGATGACCTGAGTTACAAACTCCAGGTAGAAGGAGAGAAACTACTCCCCCAAGCTGTCCTTTGACCTCACACAAACTCTGTGGCACACACACACACACAATGTTAAAAATTAAAATGTCTTCCTCTGCAAAATAGTGAAATGTCTATCTAATCGTATAGATATGGGCCCTACACAGATGTCCTACCCAGGAAGTCCTAAAACAGCTAGAACACTGACATGAAAGCATCAACTGGCTGATGTCACCCTCACTCCCGACCTCCTCACCCCATAACAGCAGCTATCAGACCCTTGGCTGTCTATGCCACAGCATATCATATAAACTCTCTACTTCTGTCTTTTTCTGTCCTGGTGAATTCTTCCATTTCTCTTGTACAGCATTGGTGTGTCAATGTTATGATACACTAAGCCAAAGTTCACTTAATGCTTTCTAGGATTCTTTTTTTGTTTGTTTGTTTTTTGTTTAAGACAGGGTCCTACTAGGTAGCCCTGGCTGCCTGGAACTTACTATGTAGGCTGGCTTCTAACTCAGAGAGAAATACCTATTTCTGCCTCCTGAGTGTTGGGAATATACCACTCTGCCCAGCTTAAACACCAATTAAAAAAAAAAAAAAACTATTTCATTTTATGTTGAGTATGGTATTTTTTCCTACATGAATATCCGTGCACCACTTCCATGCCTGGTGCCTGCAGAGGTCAAAAGAGTGTGTCAGATGCCTAAAAACTGTAGTTATAGACAATGCCATCACGTGGGTACTGGGAATCAAAACCGAGTCTTCTGGGAGAACAACCAGTGCTCTTAATTGCTGGGCAATTAAGAGCATCAAATCTCCAGCCCATCAAACAGCAATCTGGAAAGCCAAATATTATAATACAAAACAACCCAAATTGGATAGTTATCAAATACCAATTTGATACTCTCATATGGTGAGGGATGATGGTAGGAAAACATTATACATCTTTCTTTAATAGTTAAATCATTTTATAAAAGTAGAAATGCTTATGTGTACGGTAAGAACAGTTCATAACATACAATAGACTTGAATCTGAGCCAAATGCTACAAGCATTCATTGGCACTCATTGGCACCTGTGTTCAGAACCAAAGTTTCAGTGAAGTTCCATAATGCATGGGCAAGTGTTTCCAAAAAACATTATGAATTCATTATATATCTAAATCTGAATTATTAATAATGTGAGTTATTTTACATTCAGAAACCTTTCACCATTGTCAACTTTTTTGCAACTCCCCTATTCAGTAATGTGACTCCAGATGGGGTCTCCCCCAGTCCACTTAGGAAGCTGGGCTCTGGATGGCGCAGAGAGTAGAAACGAGACCTGAGCTGGGTGTGGTGTCATATGCCCTTAATGTGAGTCTGAAGGCAGAATGTTCTCCATAGTGAGTTCCAGGACTTCCAAGGCTTTGGAGAGACCCTGTCTTTAAAAAGAAGAAGGGCTGGGAAGATGGCTCAGCAGTTAAGAGCACTGGTTGTTCTCTAGAAGCTCTGAGTTCAAGTCCCAGAAATCACGTGGTGGTTCGTCTGATGCCCTCTTCTGTCATGCAGACAGACAGAGCACTCATACACATAAAATACATACATAAATATGTTTTTCAAAAGGAAGGAGAAAAAAAAGAAAGACAGACAGAAAGGAAGGAAGGAAGAAGACAGAAAGGAGCTGAAACAGCTTCTGCTATTGTGTGGCTATGAGGAAAGCTGGACAGAATAGTAAATGGTTATTCAGAAGAGAGCCAAGCCCTGGGATGCAATGAAAAAACACACCCAAAACACACCCCAAGCCCAAATCAAACTTTGACTGATTGCCAGACCTTATTGGCTACCTTACAAGTTCCCCCTGCATAAACCAATTTGTAGCTGAAAGAGTTCTAATTGGAATGGACACATGCTGTGTACCTGCCATTTACATGGCAGATCTCGGTTAGTCCTCACAACCGCGTTTTAATACTGAGATTGGTGGCCTATGGAAATGCAGAAGCCAGAGGCGAAATGACATCCTAGGAAAGTAAGTGAGGGAGTTGGATTTTGGAAGTTTTTCACCAAAAAAAATATTCTTATGTGTGTGTGTGTGTATGTGTGTGTGTGTGTGTGTGTGGTGTGTATACACGTGTGTGTGTGCGGTATGGTATGTGTATGTGTGAGAGAAAGAGAGGGAGAAGGAGAGGGACAGAAGGGGAAAATAGAGAGAGAGAGAGAGTGCGAGAGAGAGAGAGAGAGAGAGAGAGAAACTAAGATGTTTGCTGTGTTGGCTTAGTATTCCTCCCCCTCCCCCCAACCCATTCTTCTCTGGAATCTTCCTGGGTAATTGCTTTTATCTTATTTTTAGACAAGGTCGCACTATGCTGCTCCGATTGGTCTGGAAGTCACTGTGCAGACCAGGCTGGCCTCAGGCTCACAGAGCTCTGCCTGCCTCTGCCTCCTGAGTCCTGGGATAAAGGAATATGTCAACCACACCTGGCCGGTTTTTCTGTCGTCTGTAGGAGAGTAAGGACCTGGTTTTGTGTCTGAGTAGATGGAGGCTTATAGGGCAGACCAGGAAAAGCAGCCCATATCTTTGCAGCTAGTTTGGGGATGGTCTCACCCATGTGGCATTGCAGGATTAGGACCACAGGTCAGGAGATGTCAAGTGACAGGGGCCAGGCTGATGGCTGAAATTATTGACTTGCAGAGAAAAACATCTACCCCTTGACAAGCCTTCTGTCCTTGTATACAGAGGACACTTGACATTTATACAGATTAATTCCAGCTGGACATTTGGACTACAGGACCCATTAACCCTTCCCCTCCCGCAGGCCTGACCGGCAGGTGACCCCATCAAGCTGTTTTAGTCTCTTGCCTCGCTTCACAGCTTTCTCTAGGATGCAGGAGTTATGACGGAGGGACAGTGCAGCTGCTGTTTCCTGAGCTCATTTTTCACATCGGCTGTTTGGATGGAGAGGCAGTTGGAGCTGAGACTCATCGGGTGAGCAGGAGGGGCAGGTGGTGGCAGGCTGTGTCACCGGGTTGCTCAGAGAAATGTTCACATGCCCTTTGTAGCACAGTCTCAAGACTAGAAAGGGAAGGGCTTTGTTGACAGTTGTTTGCTGATGCCATGCAGCTTTTTCATGTTGTTGGTCTGTCTGACCATGAGGACAGACCTATAAAGGAAGCGGCTTGTGCTGGGGAGGAGACTTTGAGAATGTGAAAGCCCAGTGAGAGCGGGTTAGTTAGTTTCCTGGCTCGTTCAGCTGGTCAGTGTGTCAGGTCAATGCTTTTAGCCTCTGACAAAGACCCATTCCATGCACCAAACTGCTTTCTTCCTCTAAGCAGAGAGAAAATTTAAAGGCTGGGGGCTGTGGATGTAGCTCAGTTGGTAGAGCACGTATCTAGCACACACAAAGCCCTGGGTTTGCTCGCCAGCACTTTGTGAACTAGACGTGGTAATACATGACTATAATCCCAGTGCTTGAGAAGTAGAAGACAGAGGATCAGAAGTTCAGCGTCATCCTGGGCCATGAGTAAGTTCAAGGCCAACCTGGGACACATGAGACCCTAGAAAAAGAAGAAGAGGAGGAGGAAGAAGAAGAAGAGGAAGAGGAAGAAGGAGAAGAGGAAGAAGAAGAAGGAAAAGAAGAGAAAAAGATAGCTGAAGCTTAGTCTGTGGCAACTGGCCCCAGCCATCCCTTCTCCAGGACAGCTGCCGCAGCCTTCCCTTAGTGCCCTGTAGACACTGGGTTTTACCCACTCTGCTCTGCGCTCAGGGCACCCTGAGAGCTGTGAGCTGGTTAGGGGATCTCTCCTGGCGGCCCTATAGAGAATGGTCCTCCACTGGGGCATCACTGACACACAATGTTACACATGTTTAAATGGTTCTGTGGGGCTTTTGATGTCTTGGAGACCAGATCTTTGGTCCTGCTTGTGCCTCCCCTTTCTTTAAAGCCTGCGTGGCTATTTCTAAACCCCAGTGATGGGAGGTTTTGTGGAGAAGCAGCAGGCAGTTTTCCTGCCCACAGACTGAGAATGTGGCGTCTGGAGTAAGATGCCTGTGGATCCAAACCTTGCTCTACACCACCTAGCAGAGCAGCGTCGAAAGTTGCTTCCACATCTGGAAATTTTACCTCAGAGGGTAATCATGAATCTGACATGAGCTAAGGGGTCAAAAGCATAAGACTATGACAAAATGACATACTTTTTAAAGGCTGATAACAGAAAAAAAAATTAAGTCCTATTGCTTTAGGACATATGTGCCTGTGTATGCAGTAGGTACTCAATATAGAGAACTTGATTTTTCATTCCCAGCATCTACCTCAACAACGCTGTAGTGGTTTGAATAAGGATGGCCCCCAGACAGCTGTCGCTGAGGGGGCATGGATCTCAGCGAGCTGGAGAGGGACAATCCAGTCCGCTGTTGCCTGAGCTCTCCTGTCCCTGCCGTGTGCCTCCAGGAGCTGAAAGAAGCAGGCCCAGGTCCTGTGCTTGGCCCCATGGCCTATGCCATCTGTTACTGTCCCTTGTGCCCTGTCGGATCTGGAGGCCCTGGAAGCGGCAGACTCAAAGATCCGGACAGAGAACTAGCGGGAGAGGCTCTTTGCGAAAATGGAGGAGGATAGAGACTATGTGGGTTGGGCTTTGGACTTCCTGTCTCTGAACCCGCTATCTACCAGCATGTTTGAACGTTTGAACAGGTCAAGTACAATCTCAGCTCCCCGTCCCTCGACACAACTACGGGCTGATCCAGTACGTGCTGGATCAGGGTGTGAATGTCACCCACATATTTGTGGACCTTGTAGAAATGCCAGAGACATACCAGGCCCGACCACAACAGCGCCTTCCAGGGCTGGAGGTGACGGTCAAGGTGAAAGCAGACCCCCTGTTCCCTGTGATCAGGGCTGCCAGCATCTCCGGTAAAATGGCTCTCTTTCTGACAGTTTGTGGAGGGTTTATAGGATCTGGACTTTGTGGATCAGGCTTTCCCAGTGATCCCAAAATGAAAGCCTGGCTGAGGAAACACGAGGATCCTGTGTTCGGCTTCCCCCAGTTCCGAAGGTTCAGTTGGAACATAGCCCAGGCCATCATGGAAAAGGAGGCAGAAGTGGAGACAGCCCACAGCCTCTACAAGCCAGTGTGTGTACCTGCGCTCTAACTCAGGAATTAAAGCCACTTAAGGAGAGAGAGAGAGATAAAGAAAAAAAAAAAAAAAGAATGACCCCTTAGGTTCATGCATTTGAATGCTTAGTTATCAGGAAGTGGCACTATCTGAAGGGATTAGAAGGATCAGGAAGTTGTGGCCCTGTTGGAATTGGTGTGGTCTTGTTGGAGGAAATGTGTCACTGGGCGTGGCTTTAAGGTTTCACAAGCCCACGCCAGGTCCAGTCTCTGTCTCTCTCTCTGCTCTGGGATCCGGATGTGGTTCTCGGCTACTGTTGTAGGGCCATGCTTGCTGCCATGTTCCCTGCCCTGCTGATAATGAACTGAGCCTCCAAAATGTGAGCAAGCCTACAATGAAGTGCTTTCTTCTCTAAGAATTGCCACGGCCCTGGTTTCTCTTCACAGCAAAAGGACAGTGACAAAGACAGATTATGAGCGGTAGCAAACATTTATTGGCTCCGTTATACAGCAGGCAGTGAGCAAAGCACATCACACCGCTAAGTCCTCATGCAGCCCTCCAACATGGCTCCTGTCCTCTGCCTTAGAAGTGAAGTGACTGCTAAGTCTTTAGTAGGGCAGGATGTGGCCCGGTGGGGCTGCCACTGCCTGCCCGATGGGTCCACAGGTCCATGCCACCCGTGGGTGCTGTTGGCTCTAAGCAGTTGTGTGCAGCAGACAAGTGTGACCTTTAAAGCTTAGAGCTTTTGCCATCATGCCCTTCACAAATCATGCTTGCTGACCTTGATGTACAAAGTCCATCTACTTGTCAGGGGTTATAAACTGGTGAGTGCTAGAGCCAAGAGCCAGGGCAATTCAGTATGATTTCAGGGATGTAGTCTCAGATACCGCACGCTCTGGCGGGTTCTGGGGAGGTTTCTGCAGGGTGGTTATTAAATGAAGAAGCTGAGAAGTGTGTATTTTAAAATGAAATATTCTAGTTTCGTCATAAACCATTCACAAAATGGTCCATCTTGACATTTTAAAGAGGGTAATTCATAACCACTGTCCTGTTTCAGAACTTCCATCATTCCAAAGGGAAACTCCCAGCTCAACCCCCCCCCCCCACTCCCTTCCACCCCAGCTGCAGCTGCGAATTAATTGTTGACGTTCTGAGCGGGAGGCACGCTGCCTTGGACCTTGTTTTATCTGCATGCTGTTTTTAAGGCCCGCGCACACTGAAGATGTATCAGGATTTTTTTTTTTTTCAAAGCTGAGTGTGTGCACAAAACTCAGATGAGACAGAGGAGGGCCGGGGGGCCCCCACTCTGTAAAGCGCTTACCTAGCAAGCCTAAGGACCTGTGTTTGGTAGCAGAACCTACCGTGAAAATACAATTCCAGCATCAAGGATCGAGGCCAGAAGATCCCTGGGGCTCAACACCCAGCCAGTCTCTCCTAGTTGATAAGCTCCAGGCTAACAACAGACACTCTCAGGGGAGATGGACACCTGAGATCTTCCTCTGGTCTCCATAGGCTTACACACATGCATATGCATGCTTACACACGCATGCACACACACACACACACACACACACACACACACACACACACTAGCATGAGGCAGAGGACATAGCATGCAGAGCAAATCTCTCTCCCCTGCCCACTGTGCTCCATTGCCCCTCCCATCGCAGCGGCTGCTCCAGAGTGCTGTGGGTCCTTCCCGAGCATCTGTGCGCTCTGCAAACACATGTATGCAGCATCTGTGAACACGTTCTCACACAGGGTTAGGTAAACCTGTGTTGTTCTAGCATCCTGCTGATACTCTTTTTGTTTTGTTGGTTTGGTTTTTGAGACAGGGTTTCTCCGTGTAGCCCTGGCTGTCCTGGAACTCACTCTGTGACCTCAAACTATAGATCTACCTGCCTCTGCCTCCCGAGCCCTGGGATTAAAGGTGTGTGCCACCTTTAACTGGCTTTGATAATCTTGACAGTATCTTGAGGTTTGCTTTCTCTTCATTTGGGTCCACTTCAGTCTTTTCAGCCATTAAAGATAATTCTGCCAGATGAACGTGCCATCATTCACCCATTTCACTCTCATTACTACATGTGTGGATTGTTTCATTTTGGGTTTTTCCTCAGTTGTCCATGGTGTTGTCGTAAAGGCCCTCATCTATTGATAGACTCTTGCTGTGTAACAAGATGGCTTCGTTACTTTTTCCTTGTTTGGCTTATAGAACTTGTATAATTTTGTGTGCGTTTGTCCATTGGTGCTGGACATCATGAAGAGAGAAATGGGCACTGAAGTGCCAAGGTTCATATTACAAGTAGAGGCGGGGGGGGGGGGGAGGAAGAACTCCCAGTAAAGCCATTGCTCAGTGTGGGGCAAAGGTCCTGCTGTCAGATGCCCACCCTCTGGTTGTTGAGGGATGGAAGAGGCAGGGAAATGCTCCTGGCAGCCCCCACTGAGGGAGGCCTAGGTCCTCCCAGGATGGCAACAGAACCTCTCAGGAGCTGACAAGCCAATCAAGTACCTGCTTTCCTCATTCAGCACTGTGACCCTACATACTGGCAATTTGTGTTGTTGCTCTGACAAGGTCCTGATAGGAAGTGAGTTTAGGGAAGAGAAGGCTTATTTTGGCTCATAGTTCCAGGGTACAGTCCATCGTGGCAGATAAATCATGGTAGCAGGAGCTCAAGGTCACAGTGTATGTGCCGTCAGGATGGAGGTGAAGATGGTGGGGATGGATGTGGGTACTTAGCTCGCTCCCTTTTGTTTTGTTTTGTTTTTCAAGACAGGATTTCTCTGTGCAGCCCTGGCTGGGCCTGGAACTCAAGCTGTAGACCAGGCTGGCCTTGAACTCATAGAGAGCCATCTGCCCTCTGCCTCCCAAGTGCCAGGATTAAAGGCCTATGCCACCACCACCACCAGTACCCTTCTTCCTTTAATTCAGGCCAGCTGTTAGGATGGGTCTTCCCACCGATTAACCTAAGCTAGATAACCTGTTGATATACCCAGAACCCAGAACCTGACCTGATCTGCACAGACTCTCACAGGTCTCTTTAGAGGCTTGCCTCTTCAGGTAAGTCATTGTCCTATGAAGCTGATAATATTAACCATCACCACCCATAAGAACTATGGCTTTTGAAACAAGTGAGATGACACAGATCACAGAATAAGGAGCTGAACAGTAAGCCAGTTTGTAGGATATGGTAGCTATCCATGCTGCTTCCCAGAGCACAGCTCAGCTCTGAGGGATGGGCTTTGGATAGGGGTGGGTGAGAAACCTCCTGTAAAATGACCTTTTCAGAGCTTGACCCCATTTTAAAGGGACAGTTTGAATTACACATTACTGTGTATTTCTGCCTTAGGTAGTCTTTCTCCTCTGGGAGGCTGAATTGCTCCTCCAAGCCAATGTTAATTCCACTCTTTGCAAATGGAGCATTAAACAGCCCTAAAATCCCACAGTGAGTCATTCAGTCCTGGGAGGTTCCCTCCTTTAAGCCCTCATTTCCTCACTATTTGGTCTCAGGGTCCCCCAAGGCCAAGGTCTCGCTGGTCTGGAAGTATCCCATCTTCCTGGTCCCACTGAGGCCTTGTGAGTGATGAAACTGTGGTCCAGATCTTTCCAGGGAGGTGTGTCTGGGGTGGTCTCTTTCTGGAATGGGTGTTTCAGGTTCACGGTATCAAGTTTAAAGAATGGAAGAAACTGCAGGAGCACATACAAATAGCAAAACAACAAGGGTGTGTTTTACCCGAAGCAGAGGTGCAGGCAGTTACTGCCAGAGAGCTACATGCTCTGAGCCCGTTTACTGGAGCACGCTTAACTTTGAAGGCTCAGGAGGAGGGTGCATGAGCTGCCAGGGGCAGGATACACATGGTTTTCTGTTTTGGTTGATAGACTTGGATTCTATAAGCCTTTACGAGTTGAGCATGTCCTTTCCCACAATAGATCTGATTTTAAGCATAGGCATACCTCACCATGCGCAGGCATATACAATGGTGTATACATATGCAGGCACAGACAGTGGCAAACAGAATTTCCCTGAACGCTCCTCTGAGGCCACCTTTGTGCGTGGGTACCTAAAAATAGCTCAGCCTGGATTCCATTTCCCTTGATCTCAGGACATGCTTTAGGGGGTGCTGGGCCACGAAAGGGGAGGCGCACGTTGTTTGTGTGGAGCAGATTGATGGAGGTTGGTGCCCACAGTTGTCTCTCTGCATTGGCCCCTAGGAAGATTCTGCTTCCTCCCCACCCTCCCTCATTCATGCATCCAGTTAACTGTGGTTAGCATATCTTTTTGGTTTGGTTTGGTGTGTGTGTGTGTGTGTGCTAGTGTGTATTTTTTAGCCAAAACTGGCCTGGAACTCATGATTCTTCTGTCTCCTGAGTGGTAGATTTAATCTGTTTTGAGAGAAGATCTTGCTCTAGATCCTAGGTAAGGCTTCAAACTTGCAGCAATCCTCCTGCCTTAGCCTCTTGCATGCTAGGATTATAGTTGTGTGTCACCATGCTTAATCCGTGTATAGTTCTTTTTTTGTCCCAGGTGCTGGGGACTGAACACAGGATCTTCATATGTTTAGCAAACACTACCTGGCAGGCTCCAGCCTCAGTCTTTCCAGCGTGTGGGATCATGGGCCTGAGTCACAGTGCTCAACCTTGTTATATGCTAGGCACACAACTGTGCTGTGTTCACTTTGAAAACAGAGGCCGCCATCACTCTCCATGAGGCAGGGCCTCGGGGGACTAAATACCTCACCGAGGCTGTGTGGTTAGTGTGTAGCATCCGTGGACTGAGACTGTGTTTTAATTCAGTCAACAATTCCTAGTGCCACACGCACATCCAATGTTCTCTCGGGACAGAGGCAGCTGCATGGAGGTGCTACGTGGCCTGAGGCTAGGAGGGACCTCTGAGGCTGGGAGAGGCCCATTTCCCGCTAGTCTGCAGGCAGCCCCAGCTCTTTCATATCACTAAGGCGGGACCTCAGCGTGGTGGGGAAGGGTGACAGGGTATTCTTGGTGGCCCTGAATGTGTTGTGTTTGAGGGCATTTGCTTCCTGCCATGTGCTAGGCAGCAGCTCTGCCCTGGCATCCCACATGGTACCCACCGTTACCACGTGCCTGTGTCTCCCCTGGAGCTTTAGCAGCTCGTTCTCCCTGCTTTCCAGCCCCATAATCTCTAAGCTCCTAGGTGCCAGCAGCCCACACAGTAGGGACAGTGCTGATCAGAGCTGTCCTTCCCCTGCCCGTGGTCCAAGCCAGGGATGGGTCTTCCCTGATGGCAACCCAGCTCCAGCACACAGTGAGGTCCAAGTCAGGGACCCTCAGCGAGCTGGCCTGCAGAGCCCCCCCAATGAAACAGCAGAGCCTCTGTGAGTGAACCTGTTGGGCCATCAGGGTGTGGTGGGTTAGAAAAGTGAATCTGCTCCCTGTAGCCCCAGTAAAAGCCATTAGAGGCTCCAGTGTGCTACTCCATCCATTGGTGTGCATGGCAATCCCCAAAGCCCCTGCGGAGGCATGACCCACTCAGTGGGTAAATCAAGGCAGGTGTAGAGTAACCGTAATACTGATTCTTTAGAGGCTCAGTTCGGTGATGGGCATCTGAGTCCAAAATTAATAACAGTGATGATCATCTGTTTCCAAATATTTGCTCAGACTTCTGTGAATGGAACTTTTCAAGAGAAAAATCCAGAGTCTTTGACGAACAAATATAAATGTTTGCAGAATTACGGATATACTTCTGTTTGTTTGAAATATCTCCTTGGGAAGAAGCACTAAAGCATCTTCAATGCTTAGGGTCAAGGTCCAGCCTAGAGAGCTAATCAAAATCACAAAACCACTGAAGGATAGAGCTGGCGAGACACAGAACTGAATCCTACCCTCAGATCTGGACAACCCAGGCAAGTTCAGGCACCTCCTTTTCCTTCTATGAAGGACGTGGAGACACTGAGAGCTGGAAGGCAATACGGAGGAAGTGGGGAGCAGAGGAAAGCCAGGCTGTGGAGTTTGGGGCTCCTCCAGGCCTTACTGAATCCAGGGACTAGGAGCCTGGTGTCTGCATTCCTCGTGAAGGATTAGTGCCCTAAGAAAAAGACATCAGAGCTTGCTTTCCCAGAAGGCATCTCTGTGAGGGAACCAGGAAGAGCACTCACCAGAACCTGAGCATGCTGGTGGCCTGACCTCAGACCTCCAGCCCCCAGGACTTCCAGAAGTCCACGTCTGTGCTATAAGCCCACACGTTTGTGGTATTCTGTGACAACAGTTTGAGAGCTAAGACAACAGGCTGCTCAGGAGACCAGGCTTCTTGCTGTCCATACTTGCTGTCCACACACCAGGGCTTCGTGCACACTTGGAAGTATAGAGGCCAGAGGTCAACATTTGGTATCTTTCTCTATGCCTCTTGACCTAATTTTTTGAGACAGGAACTCAAGTCAACATTTAGGAAGAATCTCCTATTTTTACCATCTTATGTCTATGCATAATCAGACATACATATGAGAAAGGACATTGTAAGAAAAGACACAATATGGAAAATGAAAATGTGACCCAGTCTAGCAATAATAACAGAAAGCCATCCTAACTGTGGCCCTTGGGACCCAAGATCCTTCTCTTGAAACCTACAAAAGGAGCCGCAAACAACAGTTGAGCCCTTGAGTGCCTCCATTCATGGAGCTGCTGCAGTGTGTTTGGATCACCCCTGTTGCTTCACTACTTTTGTGAATCTGGGAAAATTTTAATTTCAGTTCCTTGACTAAGAGGCCAGGAATCTAGAAACACCCAGCCTTATTGGTAACACAAAGCTTGGCCCAGGAAGATCCAACCAATTCCTTAATTCTCAGAAGGGTTTTCCTACCTCCATCTCCAGGGTGTTGCTCATTTCATGACTTTTCTGACAATGTTTTCTCCCTAAACCCAAATGCTATCGACTGATGAGAGACCAAAGAATTTTGGGTGTCGGTTTAAAGCACAAGCTGAACGAAGGCCAGCCAGGTGTAGACATGTCCAGCCACCTGGGGAAAGGAACTAGCTTTACTGCATTCTTTTCCTGCCCACTAGAGATACAGTTGCTAGGAATCCAGCCCAGATGGCCAGGCCAGAACAGCTTATGGTCTTGGCACCTAAAGTAAACCAATCATTTCAAAAGTCAATTTCACTTACCCAGTCATGTAACATCAACACATGTAACTCCCTGCTTGCATTTTTTTCCCCCTTTAAAAATCTTTTTCCCATAGATTGTGGGGCTGCATTCCTCTCCTACTTCTGCAGGAAGTTTTTTCGACTGGGACTTGAGATTGTAACCAATAAACCCTCATGTATTTGCAGCAGAGTTGATTCCTGGTGGTCTTTGGGGGTCACACTAACTGGGCATAACACTGAATCATGTCTCCCCCAGACCCCTAAGTTCAAGCTCTAAACATTCTATGTGACTGCATTTTGAAACAGGGACTTTAGGAAACAACTAAAATCACATGACAGTTGTAAGGGCAGGCCCTAGTCTCAGAGGAGTGATGGTGGTCTATAATCAGAGGGCCCTCACCAGACACAGACTCTGCTAGAACCTTGATTTCTCATGTTCCAGGCTGTGAGCAAATAAAGTTTTGATGTTTAAGCCACCTGCCATGTGGTATTTTGTTATGGCAGTAAAGGCTGACCAACATACCAAATGTATATCCCCCAAAGACACAGATTATACCCTAGGTCCCCCAGAATAAGAGCCTCTTTTACTGTCTGCCCATGCTGTTCCTCTACACACATGGCACAGCACCTAATAACGTGAATGAGTATGGGAATGATGAAGTAGAACAGGTAATAAATGCTACAAAAGACTGGACGGCAGGACTCGCCTATGGGCCAAGTCAGGGGAGATGGCCCCAGGGAGGGAGCTTTTTGAAAAGAGGAAGTCTGTGCAGGCAGGGGATGGAGACAAAAAGATCTCAGAATTGGCAATGTTATGCCCAGATCTTAGAGTCCCCAAAGACCACCAGGAGCCGGACCACATATGCAAGAGCAAAGAGCTTTATTCAGGCTTAAGCTCAGTCTCTCCACCTTCACCAGCGTAGTGGATTAGAGAGGAGAGCCTCGAGCAGCTGCATGGAGGGGTTTTTATTGGGGTTTGGGCAAGAATGGGGAATTCCCAGTTTAGTAGTTACATGACTGGATGTCATTCAGCAAGGGCAAGCTTGTTACAAAGTGATTGGCTAACTAGCATAACTAACCTCAGGAATGTTAGGTGTTTTCTGTGCCATGAAATGTTCTACTACAAGGTCGGTGGGCTGTCCAGCACAGATGCCCCACCCTGAGATAGGATACCTTCCCATTCTTGTGGTTATCCTCAGGCTGTTCCTTGGTCCTTGGGTAGGGAATTTTATAACCTTCTTCCTGGAATTGGTGACCTATAGCCTAGTTCCTGGGACTGATGGAGCTGTGACTTTGTGGGGAGAGTGCGGGGATTCAGGGAGGGCTGGACCTCTCAGCATCATTAAGGCCTGATGGAGACAATCAATCAGGTACCAGCCAGACCAGAGCAGAGGCTCCCCAGAGAGGCAGGAAATGGCCTGGAAAGAACGAACCAGCTTGCCAGTCACAAAGACACAAAGGTCTTAATGGCCTTTGGAGAGAAGGAGTTGAACCCAGATGGTCAGTGCATGCTCCGTCTTTATAATTTGAGAACTCCAGAGTAGTCTTTCAAAGTAAAGCCGTGGCTTGAAAAGCAAGCTGCTGATACACTGTAGTTGTGTACCTGTAACTCAATTAGAAAAGTGCTTCCCAGTGTGCATTAAGCCCTGGATTTAATCCCCAGCACCACAGAAAACTGGTGATATACCACTGTAACCCTAGCACTTGGAAGGTGGAGGCAGGAGGATCAGAAATTCAAGGTCATCCCTGGCTGCACTGTAACTTTGAGAATAGTTTGAGTGTGTTTGTTACTTCTTTGTTGCTATGCTAAAATGGCAGGACCAAGACACAAGGCCGTGTCTAGAAGGAAGAGTTTATTTGGGGCTTTTGGTTCTAGAAGGTGAGAGTCCAGGATGGTGGAACCGCAGCTGAGAGCACGCGTCAACCACAAACAGGAAGTAGGGGGAGTACCCTGAACCGGCATGAGCTTTCTGGACTCTCAAAGCCTGAACCCAATGACATTGTCCTTCTAGCAAGCCCACACCCCTAAGTCTCCCAAAGAGCATCACAAGTGTTCACGTGTACAAGGACATGGGAGACATCCCATTCAAACCACCAGCTTAGCCACGTGATGCCGTAGATGGACACACAGACGCACATAATGAAAAAGAGAGATCTAGACAGAGATAGACACACAGAGTCACCTGTACTTTCTGGAGTAAGGACTTTGTCATAAGCCAGGCGTGGTGGTACCTGCATGCTGGCACTCAGACATTCAAGGCCACCCTTCGCTAACTGAGCTACTTTAAAACAAGCAAACCAAACAAAACACAGCAAAAGGGGAAGAAGAAAGCCGAGGGAAGGCAGAAAGCTTTGAGGCATTCTCTCACGGAACTGTGCAGTCACTGGCTCTCCAGGGGTGATGGGTGCAACTCACACTGAGTGTCATCAGTCTTGGGTTCGATACCCAAACAGGTAAGTTGGAGCAGAAGATCCACGAGAGCCCTTCTGCCCTGGCCTCACTGGGCTTAAAAAGCACCTAAGGTGACTGGAAACCATTAGAGTCACTGTGGCTTATAACAGGAAAGCTTACAGATTCAAGCATCCAGGGACAAGAAAAGCCCGAGGCACGGAGCAACTCTTGCATTCTCCCCAGGACTCGTAGTAAGCGCTCCCCTGGCCTTGATGGGCGGGGGTGACCACCAACCAGGAAGGTTCCTAGGCTGCTCCATGCCACACAGGGATTCAAAGCCACACTCTACATTCATGGGTTATCCTTTGTGACATGAGACCCCCTGAGAAACGCAGATGCTCCAGTGAGGTGTAACATTCTGGACTTTGTCTCCCAGGAGCTGAGAACAAAGGCCAGATCGCTCTTTTTAGAAAGTAAGAAACCCAATCGTTCGATTTTGCCAGTGAAGACTCAGGAGCCAGATGCTGGGGTGAAAGCTTGCTGGCTCAGAGAAGCAGAGAGAGCACCCAGCTGACCTTCCTGCTCCACCGGTGCCACAGCAGAAAAGGGCTCTTCTCTTTCTCCATGATGTCTTAAACACTCTTCAAATCAACGTCCCTCTTCCCTGCATTTCTCTCCACCCATCATCTGGATCTCCTCTCACTCTCTATGGTTTTTTCCCCATGTTCACTTCCTTGCTTGTGCCACCATTCGGCCTAGGGTTGACTTTATTTAACCCTGTTTACAGAAAGCTCTTGGATCAAAGGTTTGTGCTAGGGCTGACCCACAACTAGAAACAGATTTTCCAGTACACAATCTCAGGGTTCACAGTGTGATCAATTATCCTGCGACACTAGACCTTTCCAAAAGCTGCAATATCTGTGTCATTATTCACTGTGCTATCACTTTGCTGTCCTTTCCACACCATCAAAGGATCAGCCACTGGCTTGCTGGGGATGTTAACTTTTCATTTCACAGATAAGGAAACTGAGGTTTGGAAAGGCTGCACGAGTGACATTTGACTCATAGGCACGTCTCCGTTTTTGGAGAGCCCCGAGAAGATGCAAGTGAGGTGTGTGTGTCTGCTTGTCATGTGTGTATGTCACAGAGCGCCGCCTGAGTCTTGTTAGTGTGCGTGTTTACATGCTCGGGGAGAGTGTTAAAGAGAGACAAGGTCTCGGTGATTGATCTTCTTGAATACGGACAAAAACAAACCTGGAGCTGAGTGGGGAAAGACCAAGCACAGCAGAACGAGGCAGAGATGCATCTAATTAACAGCAAGGGAACAGGGCCTTGAAGGCGGCTCAGTGCAGAAGGCGCTAACGAGCCTCATGGTAACCTGAGTTTTATCCCTGACATCCACGTAAATAAAGAGGAGAGCAGACTCCACAGCAGGGTCCTTCGACCACCTCATACATGCTGTGGCACACAGTACCTGTGAACACACACACACACACACACACACACACACAGTACACAAACCAATTATAAATAAGTCAAGTGTGAAAATAAGTGAGCAAGGATAAATTAGTTTATTTATAAAGAAATACAGAGCCAAGTATGGTGGCATGTGCCTGTGCCTGCAATCCTTGGGAATAAGGAAAGAGGGCAGTGTTTAAAGCCAGGAAGGCTTTGTAGAGGGATCCTGTGTCAAAAGAGAAAACAGATGAAAGTTAAGCGGCAGAACGAAAGGTGAAGATGATTTCCTCTGGAACCCTGGTCGTATTGACAGAGACACTTCAGAGTCTGGAAGAGGACCTCGAGGGAGCTGGAGGGAGAGCTTGGTGTTTACAGTACTTGCTGCTCCTCCAGAGGACGTGAGTTCAGTTCCCAGCAACCATGACAGATGACTCACAACCCCTTCAAGGGATTTACCATTCTCTTCTGGCCTCCCTGCATCCCTTAACATGTGACACACACACAGATGAACATATATATAAACATTTAATTTGTTTTATTTTGTTTTTCGAGACAGGGGTTCTCTGTGTAGCCCTGCCTGTCCTGGAACTCACTCTGTAGACCAGGCTGGCCTTAAAGTCAGAGACCTACCTGCCTCTGCCTCCTGAGTGCTGGGATCAAAGGCATGTGCCGCCACCACCCCACTACCATTTAGTTTTTTTTAAGAGAACACCCATATTTTATTCTGTAGAAAGGAGTCTGTACACACACTGCTAGAGGATCGTTGATCCCATGTTTGTTGTCCTGAGCCAGCCTAAAGAAACGGGAGACTTGGTGGCCTGGGGGGGGGGCCCTGCCTGCCCTCTGCAGAGAGGCCATAATGAAGGAAATCCCAGCCACAAAGCCAAGCTCCCGGCCAGAGGCTCAGGGCTAAAGTGAGGATCGGCTGACTGCTCTTGTTGCCCCCATAGGCAATCCGCCGGCTAAGGATGAGAAGGCAGACAGAGCTCCAGAGAAGTCCAAATCTGGTCTTCTCGGGTTGCTGGCTCTCAGACAACGCTCAGATGAAGAATTCATTTCCTAGGGCTGAGGTGAGGGCTCAGCAGGTAAAGGTGCCTTCTAAGCCTGACGACCTGAGTTCGAGCCCCAGAATCCACACGGTGGGAGGAGAGAACCGGCATGCTCACATGCATGTACACACGCATGCCTGTGCACACACACACACACACACACACACAGTATACACACACAAATGAAAAAAACAGTAAAGATTCACTTCCTTTTTCTGTTTCCTATACGCCACCACCAGAAACTCATTGATTCCGTGTTAGTGGCCAAAGCTCAAATGACTCCACTTGAAAACCGTCTTTTTAGCCCTCTGTGCTGAAGTAGCATTGTCCAACAAACTAGGATTCCTCCCATTGCCCCAGAAGGGAAAGCGAGACGAGGCGTCCCTGGGAGCTATCCCCATGGCTGGGCCCAGCTCCCTGTAGAGCAGAGTGAAATGCGGCTTGGCATATTGCAGTCCTGGCTTGCTGATTGCAGTCACAGGATAAGCAAATCATTTTTATTTAAAGCCAGAGAGCCCTATAATTTATTCATGAATGCCACGCATTAGATCTTCCATTCTGATTTAGTTGCCTTCTTTGAAGTGAACTTATGAGATCTAAATTATGCACAAAATTCTGCCAGGCTAATAGAAGAAAAATATTGGAAATATCTCACAATACAGTACTGTGTAGTGGTAAAGGGCACAGGCTCTTAACCCAGACCTCTGCGGGTTCAGGCCCTGGCTTCACTGCAGTGGGCAGGTTGCCCTCTCTGTGCCCCAACCCCCCACCTGAAGAACAGTGCTGCCGATAGTCAAGCCACAGAGCTTGAGAGGGCTGAGTAGCAAGCTCGTGGCTAAGACACCAGGAACCATGACGACTGCTGTTTTACAAGCATTTTCTATCGTTATTGCGCACTTCTGGTGTAAGTGTGCCCCGGGAGATGCCTTGGCAGGTAAGGACACCACCGCTGCCAAGCCTGATGGCCTGAGCCTGATCCCTAGGAGCCATGAGGTGGGAGAGAACCGACTCCCACCTCTCTCCTCTGATGTCCACACTTACCCTCACATGCACACGAGCACAGACATGCATGCGCACACTCACTCGTATGCACACACACACAAGCACACATATGCATGCGTGCACACACACAATAAGGAAGTAAATGTCTAACGCATTACCCAGATGACAGGCATCCCTAAGCTGATGCCACAGGCAGAGGAGTTTTTCCAGCACCCATACAAGGAAGAAGCACCGGGCCAGGAGGAGGGAGCCTGTCTAAGATTGGACAGTTTGGATTCTTGGTCTTGTTGATGGAAAAAAAAAAAAAAACAACAACAGCTCTCGCCTCAAAGGGAATAAGAGACAGTTTATCCTGGAGGTAAAGCTACGTGACCATGGCCCAGGAAATGTGGAGCAGTCTCCCCAGGTCCCAAGTTTCAACATGGAAGCAGTTTCATAGAGCAGAGCAGAGGAAGTTAGAGACCAAGGCAGGTTTAGAAAACATTGGTGGGCACATCAGCTCTCTGTGGTTGCAGCAAGATGAGGGAAGTCTGGCCTCTTGGCCTCCGAGGCTACCTGATGACATTCTTAGCTTTTGGGTTGTTGGGAATTAGAAGTCCCCTGAGTTTCTGTTTAGTGACAGGGCGTTAGTTCCCACACGGAGGAGGGCTAAAGCTAGTCCAGGGTTAGGTAATTAGCTTCTAGACCTCTCCAGACCACTGCAGTTCATCTCAACCGTGGGTGCACCACCTATGATTCTCTTCCTGACAGAGGGCTCCCCCCTCGGAGCTCTCAGCCTATTTAATAAGAGAATTTAGAAATGAAATCAGAAGAAGCTTGAGGTTGTTTTGTATTAGCATCTGAGACAGAACACCAGGGCAGGCAAGCTGAAAATCTTGTCTGCTGCTGGGGGGGGGGGGGGGATGGCGATGACAGAGAGATGGAGCTGCGGTGCCTTCTAAGTTATGGCCCGAGAAAGCAAGCAGGGTCAGCAATGGAGGGCAGCAAACAGCCGGGGGCTGGGCAAGCAGCTCCCACATGGGAGGGTGGGGAGCTTCCGAGGGGTCCACTGTCAGGGAAAGCAGTGCAGGACGCTGGCCAGCAGCACCCAAAGGAAAACGATGATAAGGGGAAGAGGAAAGTTATGGTCTTCTGAGAACTGAGAACTGTGAGCAGACGCCGTAGCGCTGTGCGATGGTGGCCACGCTAGTGGCATTGTTTTATTCTATGTTGTGTGAGTGTTCCTGTGTGTGTGTGCGCGCACACTCCGTGTGTGTCTCTGCTGCCTTCAGAGACCAGAAGAAACTACTGGATCCCAGTGGTCTAGGAAGGATGAGTATATGCACTCATTAAGAGTATAGTTCGTCCTTCCATGGCCTTAATATGCCTTTAGGTGAATAGGCTTCCTTTTTGTAGGGGGCCAGGTGGATTAGCTCTTAAAAGGAGGACACAACAGCATGTGTGCAATGTTTGGGTAACTTAGAAAGTCAGGTCGCCATCCAGGACCAGGACAGAATTTAGCTTCTATTCTTTACCTTAATTGGACTCAGCAAGGTCTGAATATTGCCACTGTTTGACTTGGTGATTGTAAAGGAGGTCCTGAAAAAGGGCTTCCCTTCCTAGAGTGACCTGGAAAACACCAGGTAGGGTCTGTTCTTGACAGCCTCCTAGGCTGGTGGTGTCTGTAACATTCCTGCTTCAGGAACCCCTAGGCCAGACAGTGGTGGCACAAACCTTTAATCCCAGTACTTGGGAGGCAGGTGGATCTCTGTGAGTTCAAGGCCAGCCTGGTCTACAGAGTGAATTCCGGGACAGCCAGGGCTACCCAGAGAAACCCTGTCTTGGGAAAAAAAAAAAAAAATTGAGACCCTAAAATCAGTAAGGAACCTGACCAATGACCAGAGCCTTTAAGTCCTTCTGGCATTTCTGGCCTCCATCCAGGACAGCCTCTTTCTAGCCTCCGGCAAAGAACCTGAATCAGGCTTCTAACCCTAAACTTCCTACCCTGTCCCTCTCTCATCCTCACCAATGTAATCATCTTCTAAACTTTAGGACCTAAAGCCTAATTTTGTCACATAGAGATTAAGTTTTAACACGAATTTCAGAAAACACAAACACTGAGATGAGAGAAGAGATATTTTACTGAAAGGGCAAGGCCACGGGACCAGGTGTGATAGCGTGTGCCTGTGGTTCCAGCTGTGCGGAGGCTAAAGAAAGAGGGTCTTCAATTTTGAGGTGAGCCGGAACTACAAATTAAGTTCGCTCTCAGCCTGCTTATCGCTATCCAACAACAAACACACACACAAAGAACAAAATGAAGCATCTCCATTCTGAGGATGCAAGGCCTTTTCTTGCATTTCATACATTTACATCCCAGTTTCTCGCTTGTAGTGTGCTAGTGGATCCCCCTGAGGTGAGAAGGCCTTTAGTAACTTCTGAAGCCTCTCGTATGTATGTTACTGAGATAAAACCCACATTCCTAACTTAGACTCCTGTTAGGACAGAAGTTCAAGGCCACGTGCGTAGGACAGAAGTTCAAGTGTAGCAATGTGTGAGTGCCAGAGAGACTGTTAAACTGTCACAACCCAGCTATAAAAACAGGACTCTCCACCGAAGACTCCTTCAGACAAATGTCTTGTTTGGATAGCAGCGGTACGTCTAAAAGTGGAAATGAGAGAAGTTTGAGCCCTTTCTGCTCTGGATGTCTGTGGGTTATTAACTGAAGAGGGTTCAGAAACGAAGGCTAAATGGCGTGCTAATTCGGGGTTGAAAGGAGTCATGGGACGCTCTTGGAAGTTTAAAAATCGTTCCTAATGGGACTTGCCTGTTTGCAATTCAGTAAACCAGGATGCTTAGATTCAGCGATAAAGGGGGGTCCTCAGAACCAAATGACAGGAATAAATTTAGTAAGGAGGGCCACAAGGGGCAGGAATTGAGATAAGGGTCAGGACTCCAAGCCCAACAGCTCTTATTTCCTAACTCACCAGTGATCAGAACCGAGGGGCGCTGTTCTAACTGGAAGCAGCCCCTGGGCGGCTGATTAGACCCCAGAAGCTGCAGGGGTGATGGCGGACGTCGCCAGGTCACCTTCGAAGACAGGGCTGTTTAGGGCAGAACACTGGAAGCTTGTAAAGGGGAAACAAAATGGAAAGAAAGATGGAAACGGGAGAAAAAGTGACCAGAGGGTGGGGAAGCAGACAGCCCAGCTGTCGGATGCAAGTTTCCGCCTCTTGGCCTGGAATTCCTCACAGTGCCCCCTGCACGCGCTGAAGTTTATAGATTTGGCGCTAACCTCACGGTCATTCTCCACCGATGAAACTGGCCAAAGCACCCAGCTTTTTGAATGGTGTAGCCTGACAGTCCCCCCCAGCCAAGAGGCGAACACCTACCCCCACCGCCCACCCCCAGGCTTGGTCTCGGCTCCGCCCCTGCCCCGCCTCGCTGCCCTTAGCCCCGCCCCTTCCGCCCCGCCCTTCCAGAGACGGCCGTAGCGGGCAGCCCAGCTTCCACGTTGCTCTGGTGCCACCTGCAGGACACGGGGCGAATTGCCTCCCCCGCCACAAGCGTGGTTTTGGTTAACTTCTTGCGAGTGGGCCAAGCTGGGCCTGTGGGGTGAGCCAGAACCCGCAATAAAGAGTACGGGACCGGGAGGACCCAGCTGACGCCAAGAAAACCAAATTATTTTCACCGGCTCGCGTTCGTGTGCTGTGTAATTCCCCAGAAGGGAAAGGGGCCCGCTGCAGCCTTCCAGCCGCCCGCGGGGGGGAAAGAGCAAGCTGAGGAGAGCCCGGGGCGCTGCAGAGTACACTCTGCGGGAATTTCGGCTCGGGAGTTTGGGGAAGCTAGCCCTGATTGAGCAATGTTTTAAAATTACCAACAAAACAAAACAAAAAAAACCAAAAACAAAAAGCCACGAAAATCTGTTATTGGCCCGTGTGAGGTTGAATTGTGTCTTTCTCCCTCCTCTTCTTCTCTACTCTAGGTTGGAGAAAGGGGAATTTGAGGTGAATCTCATTAAAGTGTAAATGACTCCCACCACTTAATAGTTACCTTATCAAGGCCTAAGTCCAAACGCAGTTGAGGAGACTGTCTTTCCTTCGGCCTGGAATTATGAATATGGAAAAATCTCCTGGGTCATTAAATGAGCTCTGACCGCGGCAGCTGTTTGGTAAAATTTGCCAGAACAGATCTCAGGGTTCTCTCAAGGATTTTGGGTGGTACAGGCAAGAGACTGCTGTGCTGGCCATTTTCCAAGATGTTCTTTATGAAATGACTGGGTCTGCGAAGTTTATTCTACCCAAGGGAGGTTTCCTTGCCCTCATTTATCCTGCGTGGAAGCCTGTCTCCCAAACTGCTTTGGATTTATGCCTTGATAAAATAACTATTACGTGGTGGGAGTCATTCACACGTTAGTGAGAATCATCTCAAATTCCTCTTTCTTCCAAGTTAGGTTGACTGGGAGAGGATGGGCAGGGAGAAAAGTGACAGGAACAGTTGCGCTCTTGGAACTCGTGCTTTTTCTTTCCGGTTTCCTGGCATGGTGTGAATTTCGGTCTAAATGTCCCATCTCTGCCTGCAGGATCCAGAGGCAGACTCCAGGGGGGACTTAGGGTGGCCTGAAGGTGACAAGATGGTTTGCCCTAGGTAGACACTGTAGAGTGAGTGCGGCCCCTGCCACAGGGACCCCTCTGCCTGGGGCAGCCACCTCCGTGGGCGCGGCCCTGCCATCAGAGGGCTTCTCCTTCGCAGGGCGTCTACTGTATGCCGGGCGGACTTGACATCTGCTGTTTTCCTAGTCTCCAAGCCAGGCGTTTTCAGTCGTTCGCTCAGAAGTCACAGGCGAGCTGCCAGCTCCAGCAGGGCTCCTGCTCCCCGCTGGCCTCCCCAGGGTCGCTGAGGGCAGGACCCAGGCCTGCACAGGAGCCTGGGCAGCCCTGACATGCACACCACTGCCAGTCCACGCCGAGAACCCCTCCCGCTGGAGCTCAGGCACCGGAGGGGCACAGTGGGAAAGGCTGTGCCTGGTGTCCCTAACTCTCTCCGTAGATAAGTCACAGCACCAGGCGTGTCCCTTCATGGAAACGGAACAAGCCAAGGTCCCATTCCTACTGGGCAGCTGAGGCTGAGCCGCCTCCTGCTTCTCACCGAGGCCTGTCGCTCTGGTGGGACTATGCTAGCCTCTAGCCGAAGATGCTCCCAGAGCCACTGCAGGACGACAAGGCTCACCCGAGGGTTGCCCACCCCCCCGCCCCCACCAAACACACACAGGAAGTCTAATACCCGGAAGCAGGCCTCCGTGACGCATGCCTGTAATGCCAGCACTCTGGGAGGCAGAGGTAAGCGGATCCTGGTCAACAAAGCAAGTCCAGGACAGCCAGGGCTACACAGAGAAACCCTGTCACAAACAAAATTCCCAGAAGTTGGGCTGTGGATTTGGTTTAGTGGGCGAAAGCAGCCACATAAGCATGAGGCCCTGAATTCAGACACCAGCAGCCACAGAGAGAAAAGCCGGGCACGGCTACTCCTGTGACAGTGATACCACTGTGGACAGAGGTGCATGCACACACACAAATCAAGCCCAGAGCACATGCGCAGACATACAAATCACACCTGAAAGGAGCTGGTGGTCCTGCTTTAACAGGGTGGAAACTGGGCTGTGGAGAGCCGCTGCTGGCTGGAAATTCCCTTATCACACACTGCCACACACAGCCCAGAAGAGAGGGCAAGCTGCACACATAAGGTACCAGCCAGTGAATGTCACCTTTATCTGTGTGCCAGTCCACAAATGCATGGGGGGGGGGGGGGCTAGAAATAAACCATTTTACTTTTATTTATCCTGTAGGTTTTTGCGACATTTTGTTAAAGTTCGCTTAACTTATGCAGTCTTCGTTTGCCACATTTTTAATGTACTTATTTTGTGTGAAGAGGAGAGTGTGCCACACATGGTGTGTCTGCTGGTCAGAGGACAATGTGTATGTGTGGGGGGGGGTCGGTTCCCTCCTTCCACCACATAGGTCCTGGGGCCAGCCTGGTCTATGAAGGGAGGGGAGGGGAGGGGAGGGGAGGGGAGGGGAGGGGAGGAGAGGGAGGGAGAGGGAGAGGGAGAGGGAGAGGGAGAGGGAGAGGGAGAGGGAGAGGGAGAGGGAGAGGGAGAGGGAGAGGGAGAGGGAGAGGGAGAGGGAGAGGGAGAGGGAGAGGGAGAGGGAGAGGGAGAGGGAGAGGGAGGGGAGGGGAGGGGAGGAGAGAAAGCAGGTTTCAGGGCTGGAGAGATGGCTTAGATAGTAGAGTATTTGCTGTTCTTGCAGAGGACCAGGATTCAGTTCTCAGCACTCGCATGGTGGTTCATGACTGCCTGTAACTCCAGTTCCAGAAGATATGATGCCCCCTTCTGGCCTTTGCAGGCACTGCACACACACACACACACACACACACACACACATATGCACACACACACAAGTACACACATGCATGTAAAATAAGATCAAGTCTCCCACACCTATTCACAAAAGTATTTGCTTTCCTGGAGTCTTCCTGGAAGTGTCCAGACATATTCCAACCTAAACTGGAGGCCCTTACAGGTTTCTACAGCTGTGTCTTGGCTCTTTTGGCCTGGGGGTGATCTAAGAGACTGTTAGGCATACACACCCAGGGCCCGGGACCAAGCTGAGGCTGAATAGCACAGCCAGCATCTATGAAGGCCACCTTAGACAAGCCACCCAACTATCCCAAGGCTCTGCTTCATCGTCCATTAAAGGGGGCAACTACCAAATTTCTTTTTTAAGTTTGCTCTTTTACTTTGTGTGTGTGTGGGGGGGGGGTGTTTGGGCAGTACTCCAGAAGAAGGTATCAGATCCTTGGGACCACAGTTATAGGTGGTTGTGAGTAGCCATGTGGGCTCTGAGAATTGAACTAAGGACCTCCCCGGAAAGAAGAGCCAGTGTTCTTAACCGCTGACCGTCTTTCTAGCCCCTGCCTCGTTTTTCATGAGGACAGAAGGAGAACTTCCACAAGGCACCATAACAGCACAGAGCAGGTTTGTCTGTTCTAGCCTCTCATCCTACCGGGGTAAAATCACTCGTTTTTTGTCGTCGTTGGCAGCAGAGTGTTCCCGATAGGCTGGAATTCAAGTTGCGTGTCTCTTCATCCTATGCAGTAGTTGTCTTGCCCAGGGGCACGCGATCAAGACCGCTGACTTGGACATGGGTGCTGAGGCACGCCAGGGGCTCTGACTACCTGAATAGGTTGTGGCCAGTGTTACCTGAGCCCTACTTCCTCCTGTGCAGGGAATGAGGCCAGACCAGTTCCCTCCCGAGCCTTCCTCAGGGGCTCTCCAGAGGAGTGCTGTTTCTGTTTGGAGGAGAAGCTGGCTCACCTGAAGTTAAATAGAACCTAGGCAGCTCGACAGAGCTTGTGAGGTTTTCTTCCGCCATGCAGGGAGGAGCAAGATGCGAGGTTGTGCCTTTCCAGAGGTAAAGGCTGCTACATTGGACACCGAAGGTCTTCAGCTGCTGTTGGCCACCCCCAGCTCCAGATAGCACCCTCATTAAAGGAAGTCTCAGAAGGCGTCAGACCTTCCCTCAGCCTCAACAGCAACGGCGCATGAACTGTTTCGCAGATCCCTGTAATTTTGTTTTCTTTCATTTGTTCAACAATTTGTAGTTTGTAGGTCGGCCAGAAGAAAAGCTGACGTCACCATTCACGGATGGGGGTGCAGGGAAGAGTCAACTTAGGCGATAACATGAAAACTGCTCCAGGTTGGCAAAAGGACCTGGAGTTTGCTGGGAGGTTCCTGTTCCAGATCTGACGGTGGTGGTGTGCATTCAGAAGAGTTTCATGGCTGCTTCATCCCTTGACCATGGAAGGCCTCAGCAGCAGCAGCAGCAGCAGCAGCAATCCTGACTAGAAGGATAGAGTGCACACATCAAGACAGGCTGCACCACAGAGGCTGAGCTCTGCTCCCTGGGACCACACGGCTGGCATTCCTGTGACAGCAAGAGAACCAATCCCTGTTAGAACTGCAGAGGAAAGGCTGACCCACAGGGTCTATTAACGCATTAGTGTTCTGTCCAATCATTATATGCTTCCTATAAGGAGAGGATTTTTTTTCTTGTTTTTTTTTTCTTCTTTTCTTTTTCTTTTTCTTTTTTCTTTCTTTTTTTTTCAAGATGGGGTTTCTCTGGGTAGCCTTGGCTGTCCTGGACTCATTTTGAAGACCAGGCTGGTCTTGAACTCACAGAGATCCACCTGCCTCTGCCTCCTGGAGTGCTGGGATTACAGGTATGCACCATTGAGCTGGGTTTGGAGAGGTAATGTCTTATAGTTGCCAGAGAGCTCGCCAGAACTGAGTGGGGGTTTCCCCAGAAGGTGTGGCCTCGGGAACTGGCACTTAGAAGACATGGAGGCAGATGTTGGCTCTGTGACTTTGGATAAGCCAGTGCATCTGTACCAGCAGAGTGATGGATACCCTCAGCTCCTAACTTGACTGCATCTGGACTCAACTAAAGCCTAAGCAGCTGGGCCCACCTGTGAGGGATTTCTCTTGACAGGTTCATTCCAGGGGGAGGGAAGACCTACTCTAAATCCAGATCATTTGAATCCAGAAGACCCGCACTGAATCTGGGCCGTACCTTTTGGTGGCAGCTTTTTATAAAAGGACAGGGAAGAAGGAAACTTTTGCTTCTTTGCCTGCTTGCCCTTGCCCTTGCTGGCAAGTTCATTTGTTCTACTGCTGAGGCATTCCTTCCTGGTTTTAGAACCTACCTGTTTGGGATTCCAATGTATACTGAAGACCAGCTGAGACATCCACCCTCAAGGACTGAACAACTACTGGATTCTTGGGCTTCTGTCAGGACACGGCACTTTGGACTAGCCAGACCACACAAGGCAAGATCTTTATTTGAATTAGGCAGCAAAAACTGACCAATCAGGGACAACAGCACAGACTCAGGAGCTAACTGTGTCTTCCAATGTTCATCTTAGTGAGTATTTAAGCAAATGACAAAAATGTATTGTACTCAGGCGGCTACTGATTGATCACGGCCACAAAACAGATGTGGGAGCTGAACTGTGACCTGAGCCAGAATGTTAGAGTTTTTAAGCCCCAAACCCACAAATATCTGTGCCAACTTACAATCACGATGTCTCATCAATCAGGATCATTTGTTCTTTCATGGTTAGGAACAATCATTATGTTTTGGAGAACCAAAGCAGAATGAGGAGGAAACTGGCTCACCATCTGGAAAGCTCCCCTAGAACCCAGGAACTTGAACTTAATTTTACCTTATGATCAAAATGGAGTCTGAAAACAAAATGGCAGTACTTAGGATAAGTCTCATTTGTTTGATCCCAACAACATGATATATAAATATGTATGTAATATGTGTGTGCATCATATAGCATGATATGTGTGTACATATATATATAATAACTTATGTGTATGTAAATTCTATCAGTGCTGTTCCTCTAGTCCAGTGGTTCTCAACCTTCCTCATACTGCGACCCTTTAACACAGTTTCATGTTGTTGTGACCCCCAACCATAAAATCATTTTGTTGCTACTTCATAACTGCAATTTTGCTACTGTTATGAATTGTTACAAAGATATCTGCTATGCAGGATATCTAATATGGGACCATCACGGGGTTACGACCCCGTTGAGAACCACTGCTCTAGAGAATCCCCACTAAAACATAGAGGGTGCAAATAGTGTTCATCTTGTGCTCTGACGAAGTGGCTGCAGAGAGGACCACGGTAGAAAGGATTCTGAGGTAGACTAGGCTTCCTGGTGCACTCTACTATGATTGATGAGTGATGCCTGCCATGGTCCAAGGCTTGGAGATGACCAGCATCTGCCAGCTCTGCAGAAAATGCTCGTCTCCACTTTGCAATAGGGCGTTTTCCTGGTGCAGGTTCTGTGTACAACAGTTCTTGGAAGGGCTGTGTATTGTGTGCTTGGTGCTGAGCACCCAACATGTTAAGGCTGTACTCTAGCACCAAGCAATAGCTGCAGCCTCGGCAGGGTTCTTTAAGTCGGGGCTTTAGGAAAATAACAGGAGGAAACCGTTATTAGAGATAATGTTTTCAACTTTACTGAAAATTTTAAATCAGTCTATAATTTCCGGCAGAGACTCTTGAGAGGGAATATTTTTTCCTCTTTGCTAATAGAGAGGTGGATTTGTATAATTACCTGGTTCGTGACGGAATCTCATTATTGCTATATACAGGCGTAGCACATCTTAATATATTCTGTGGTGCTGTGAATGAGAATGGCCACCACAGGCTCGTAGGTCTGAATGTTTCCCACAGGTTCATTATGTTAAAGACCTGGTCCCTAGCCTGTAGTGTTTTGGGGAGACATGGAACTCTAAGATGGGGAAGGGAGTGGGAGGGAGTTTGGTTCGGATGTGCCCTTGAAGGAGATATGGGGATCCCGGTTCTCCTCCCTGTCTCTCTTGCGTCCTGACCGCCACCAGGCTTCCTGACTGTCTTTTTATGGTGACCATCTGGGTATTTTACTATAATGTGAAAAGCTGGGATGGGAAGATGACTCAATGGGACCTGCTAAAGCATTAGGACCTGAGTTTGGATTCCCCAGAACATGTATAAAAAAAGCAGGTATGGCAGCTCATGCCTGTAACCTCAGGCTCGAGGTGGGGTGAGGGTGGAGACAGACAGATCCCTCAGCCTCATTGGTCAGCCGGCCTAGCCAAACCCATGAGCGTCAGCTTCCATGAGAGACCCTGTCAAAAAGCAGAGGACATGGAAAGACCCTTGCACTGGCCTTGGGCCTTCGCATGCACACACCACATACAATCAACCCCCTCCCCCACGCACACAAATAAATACATGAAATTGGAAAGCTGGCCATCACACCATTGTGACTACTATCGAGTGCGGCATTCAACCATAGGAAACATACTAAGAGCGCTGTGCAGGCAGTTTCTAGAAACTGAAGCTACCTACTAACCGCTCCAGAGTCCTCGTCCCTGACCTGCCAGACGGTCTACTGTTTTTCTCTGTTTGACTAAACATCTCAGATAAGGTAAATCATACAGGATGTGGTTTTTTTGTGAAGAAACTTAGCATGGTATCCTCAAGGTCTGTCATTACTGTGCCATGACGTATCAAAATCTTCTTCCCTTTTATGGTCAAATAATATCCCATTGTATAAAAGGACACCTTTGGTTTACTCACCCATCAGTATGCACCCAGGTTGCTTCCAGCTCTCAGGTATTGTGAACAAGCCTTTTGCATCAAGAGAAAGTGAAAGCTTTGCCACGGAACTACACGGAGTTCTGCTGTGAGGGTGGACATGCCGCTCTCTCTCCTTGAGTTCCTCCTGATACAGTTTTGTTTGTTTCATCTTTGTAGAGCCCCACAGTGTATCCATGAATTCCCCCCCGGCTGTTTCCTGGGCTCCATAAAGAATGCTGTCTTCTTCCACCTCGTGGAATTGGCCCTTTTCTCTTACTGTCACTGCTAAGGTTTATATTTCTCATTATGCTGGTTCTTTTTACTTGCTGTGTGACGACACCCCAGGGATGCAGAGCCCGAGGCTGCCCACACTGACGCTTGGGTATGAGTTGGTATAGCCACTTTGGTAAAGCGGTTCGTCACGAGCTCAGGAGGTCAAAATCCCTGCACCCCCCACCCTGGCAGTGCCTTTCTTAGCGGAGAAGTTTCTGCCTGTGTAAAACCAGAACTGTGTTTGCAGAATGCTCCCAAACAGCTCTGCTGGCAGTATCAAAACCACCAGCCCGGAGCCACTGAGTGGACAATGGTTCAGCAGAAAGGTTTTCATCTCCTTGCCTTTCCATCAGTCACATGAAGCAGCAGTGTTCCTGTAGTCAGCTGGAGGACAGGAGTCTCAGCCATTTGGCACTTTGGTGGCAATCCTGTTCAGCTATGGGACAGTTGCTACAGACTCAAACAAGAGCAAGGAGGATAAGGGTCCCCCGGGGCCCGCTGAGCAAGTAGCCCGGTACTGGGGAGGGACCACAAAGAGAGAGAGATTTGTACCTGTAGGGCATAGACACCCTACAAGTCACGCCCGTGAATCCAGTGGCACCCGTTAAAATGCTGCTAGTTTGTTGGCGTAACCGCTTACCGAGCGCCTCACATGCCTGGCAGTGTGCCATGTCACGTGATTTCGTTTCATCTTCACCACAGAGTTCACGACAGTGCACTGCAAGCAGCTGTTCTCTCCATCCATAGAGGAGGAAGCCGAGGCCCAGCAAGGTCAAGCCACTTCTTAAGGAGCACACAGCAAGAGAACAGCTGAACTGAACCAGGACTGGAACCAAGGACTCCGAAACTGGTCCACCAGCAGAGACAAGCAAGGTCTGAGCGCTCAAGCTATTCTCTCGGCCGGTAAATCTTTCTCTACGTGTCTCAACATAGCCAATACCTGCCCTTCAGACAGCACACACACCCAACAGCCCTTCCTTCCCAGAGGAAGTTTTAAGGGCAGCTTCTGGGCCAAGGCTCCAAGCCAAAAGCACTTTCCTCCACATGTGTCTCTGCAGGCACTGGTGTGTCCATGCAATAAAGGATTTCCCCAAGGTGGCCCTCAGGCCTACAGCATCGTCCTTAGCTGTGAGTCAGAGGCAGCACAGCCCGGCCCAGCCTCCACCATTGCACTTGGCTTTTCAACTAGTTGACTGTTGTTTTCCAAGACCCCCTAAGCAGCAGGTGAGACGGAGATACAGTCTAGCTCCGACTCCTAACGTGGACTCTCCTCCCAGTCTCGGGGCCCAGCACGTCATCTGTACATGCAGCCCCAAGCCACGTCCCAGACTGCCTTCTGCTTACACAGATGTTATCCTCTGCTTCCTTCTCACACTCGGCTGGAGCTGTCAGAGGTCCCAGAAGATGTGAGCCTGGGTCTGGCTTAGTGTTCTCACCCAAGAGGTGCCTGTAGGAAAAAAGGCTAGGCGAGGGACTCCAATTCCTTTTCTTGGTTCAGTGACCCCCTACTCTGTGTGTGTGCGTTTGTGTGTGTGTGTCCCAAGGAACAAGCACTGCTCATACTCTGCTGGAAAAAGACATTCAGGAAAAAGCCCCACATGCTGCCTTATCTCTGGCATCAGGTGGCTAATATTTTATGTTTTCAGAGATGATTAGTTTTTCATTGTTCTCAGCCTCAACCTAATCTAATCTCGACGAATTGTGTAAGTAGAATTCTTCCAAACTCACCTGCTGTACACATCCTAATTTTGTGTAGCTGACTCTAGATTCTATAATGGCCAAAGGCATAGGATCTGGGCTCAAACACAGGCCCAGCACACACAAGCTGTAAAATTCACAACAGTTTACAGCCTCATTTTCTCCATATGGATGTGTAGCAGGGATTATTAACTAAGACAGGTGTGAAAAATCAGCTCACTCCTTGGCTCAGAAGGCCCTCAAGCGTGGCAATTCTCATTCTGACTACACGCTTATTAGGGAGACAGGAACCTGCTTATAACAATAGCTGAATATCCTGTGCTCTTGTCAAGAGGAGTGTGCATTCGCACGCTCTGTTTTGGCTCAAAGCCCTTATTCTGGCAAGGCTCTGGAACTCAGTGCTCAATTCACGGTACAGCACAGCTGTCACTTGGGCTGACAAATGAAGTGGACAGAACGCCTGCTTTCTATTTATCCAGTTTCAGCAGCAGGCACCTGTCTGGGTCAAGAACAGCACACTTCAAGGGCTGGGAAAGTGGCTTATTGGGTAGCAAGCATGAGGGCCTGTGTGTGGACCTCCAGCACTAAGTAAAAAGCTGGGTATGGTGGTATTTGCCTGCAACCCCAGCACTGGGCAGCTGGAGATGGGATGATGCCAGGGCCTCACTGTTCCGGCAGCCTAGCCAATTGTTGAGGCCCAGGTCCAGCATGAGAGCCCTATCTCAAAAAATGGGGAGAGTGATAGAAGATGATAACTGAAGTCACACAGGTGAGCACATCCGGATACACACATGTACATACATGCACAGACCACACACACACACACACATACACACACACACACACACACACACGACCCTGGCTGTCCTTCGTCTGGCACTGCTATCAGGTGGCCTAGTTTCCTATTACCTACAAAGCAATTAGCACCTTGGGGCACTGGCTGTGGCTTTTTTCTCTTCTCTGTGTCCTCTTAGCTGAATCTTCTCCCATTCTCCATCCTGTCCTCTGTCCTGGAGGCTGGCTGACGTATCTAGACTTCCTGGGGTCTCTGCTTCTGGCTGGTTTCTGCCAGTTTGAGTGAGGCCGAGAGGCTGGATAGAAGGGGTACAGTAGGGTCTTTTCTTCTCTCCTTCCCTAGGAGATTGTCCAAGGCTGGGTGTATCCCTGAGCAAGGCTGAGGCTCAAGGATCTTTCTAGGAGACTCAGCAAGAGTGCTTCTCAAACTGTCTAGGGCACAGCTAGTTTGTTTTAGTCTACTTCCAATCAAGTGTAATAGAAATACTTTCATAATATATGTAAAACATAAATTATTAACAATATTAATAGAAAAACTAAAAAGCAAGGACTGTAGGCTGGGGAGAGGGCTCCAGCTGGGTAAAGTGCTTGCCATGCAAGCATGAGGACCTGAGCTCAGAACTCCAGCACACACCTGTAACCCTAGTGCTGGGGAGATGGAGATGAAGATTCAGTGGTCGGCTAGTCTAGGCAAACAAGTTCTGGGTCTAGGAGAGACCCTATCGCAAAACAACAACAACATCAAAAGGTGGCGAGAGACTAAGGAAAACCGTGAACAGCCGCCCCTGGCCTCTTCATGCATGTATACCCACAAACACAGGCACCCACGCACATGTGCGCCACCTCCTACATGGAGACATATGAACACATACACACATAAAGATGAAATGAAAAAAGATGACTAGAAAGATGTAAACCACATTTTATTACTAGATAATAAAATTTAAAAAATTATAATATTTAAATTACAAATTATAAAAAATGTAATATTTAAAAAATATACTTATAGTAGAAAGATCAATGTCAATGATCAGGGTCAATGCTGACCCTGTCCTGGCTAGTTTTTTGGTCCACTTGACACAAGATAGAGCTACCTGACAAAAGGGAACATCAGTTGAGGAAACACCTCCCTCCCACTGGCCTATCAGCAGGTCTTTAGGGCATTTTCTTGATAAGGATTGATGCGGGAGGGCCCAGCCCACCATGGGTGGTAGCAGCCCTAGCAGGTTGTATAAGAAAGCAAGCTGAGCAAGCTATGCTTCAGCTCTGGCCTCTGACTGCCTTCCTCGGCTTCCCCCAGTGATGGACTACAAACTGTACGCAGAGATAATCCCTCTCCTCCCCAAGTTGCTTTTGGTCATGGTGCTTATCATGGCACTGGAGAGCAAACTAAGACAAGCATTCCTGGAAGAAGGGTCCCAAGCAACCTTAGACAGCTTGGACATACTCAAGCCAAAAGGCAAGGTGGTCCCCAACCTGAAAGTTCTGGTACCCGTTGAAACGCGTAGAGTTTGTGCTGTCATGAACTCATGACAGAACGCTCCCTTAGCCACCCACCATATTCCAACAGGTGAGCACAGTGGTTGGTTGGTGGTCAGCTCTCCATATCGTCCCATGAAAAGGTCCCAAATTAACACAGCAGCCAGCCTGGACAGACCTTTTACCGTGTCACCTAGCAGATCAAATGCTTTCAGAGGGTGGGTTAGGAGCTTGACTTTCTCCATGGAGGGGGCTACATGTCGACTGACATTCTGCTGCAAGCATCTTAATCAAAATACAGACCCTGGAGCCTTTGCCTGTCGTTTCTGCTGCCTTACAGACAATCTTCTCTGACACCCAGCTGCATGAGCTGACCGTCATGTGCTCTGATGTTCTGGCAATGGCCAGCTACTAATACTGTGTTCTAAATGTCTGGTTTTGATTGCCATCCACATCTCATCATGGACTGGTGACCGCATGCCCTGTGGGTCACGCTTTGAATGACACCGCTCTGCCTGGTTCCCTCATTTCCAGCTCCAGCACACTCGTACTTTCACCTCTCCTTTGGTCTCTCTAAGTTCCTGCCCTCTTCCTCATTGTACCCTCACAACCACACCTTCATAATTGGTTATCTTTTATTTCTTTTTTTTTAAAACAAGGTCTTGCTATGTAGCCTTGGCTGGCCTATAGCTCCCTATACAGATCAAGCTGGGTTCTAACTCATAGAACTCAGCGTGTTTCTGCTTTCCAAGTGTTGGGATTAAAGACATGTATCACCACATATGGCTATAAGACATCCACATGTACATGTACATGTGTGAAGGCCAGAGGTTGGCTTCAGGTGTCTTCTTTTATCACCTTCTACATCATCATCATCATCTTGAGACAGCTTCTCTTACTGAATCTGTAGCTTGACAATTTGGTTAGACTGCCTGGCTGGCAAGGCCTCAGTGTTCCTCCTGTCTCCCTCTCCAGTGCTAGGATTACAGATGCATGCTATCATATTCAGCTTTTCCTGTAGGTTCTGGGGATCCGAACCCAGGTGCTCATGTTTGTATGGCAAGCATTTACCTGTCTGGCTAGTGTAGCACTTCACTCACCTCAGAGAAGACAGATGATGTGCGGATATGGGTCGAGTGGGTAAATGATCAGATATCTGTTCTGAAGGAGGTTCAACAAAGAAAGAGCAGCACTAGGGGTACCCGAGAGGTCCCATTCCCTCTGAATCCGGAGTCCTTGGCGGAGCCATTACTGCCTTGTGTAATACTGTTGTAGAACTTGGGATAAGGCACAGGCTTTGGAAGGACACTGCCCTTCTCAGTCCTAGGACTTGGAGTATGGAGTCCCCTGAGCCAGGCACTCCTTGCTTAAACAGTGTATGTAGCCTTGGGCCATCCATCTTAGATGTTGATGAGTTAAGTGATTCTCTGAGGCAGCAACTTTTGTTCCCCTGCCTAATGGTTGTCTCCAAGGTTTACTGCCTCTGTCTGCTACCCTAGGCCTAGTTCTGGAAGCTTCTAGCCTCTGTATAATCTAATCTAGGCCTAGAATATTTTCAGTCTCTGAGACTGCTGCTGAATAAGCTCACCTTTTCTAGTTCTTTCTGAACTCTGGCTGGCTGGTTCAACTCAACTGTTCTGGCTCACACTCCTCTCCAGGCTGACTGATTCAAACTGGCTTCTTTCTCAGCATCTGACTGAATTGCTCTGCTTGGCCTCATTCTAACTTTGGCAATATGTTCTAATCTTCTGGTTCCTTCTCATTCCCTGGCTGGTCCTGTCTTTACCTGCATCTAGCATGTTCTCTCTTCAACTTGCCTCTGTAAGATTGCCTCTGAATTCCACAAACTGAACTGCTACAAACTCAGCTCCACTGCACTGCCTCTCAACAAACTGATTTAACCGAACTGACTGAACAGCACTGGCTAGAACTAGAGAGCTGCATGCCTCTGTCTCCTGAGTGCTAGGAATAAAGGCATGTATCACCATGCCTGGACCTAAGCTTGCTTGCTTGCTTATTTATTTATTTATTTATTTATTTATTTATTTATTACCTGAAACTTGCTCTATATCAGGCTGGCCTTGAACTCAGAGCTGCTTGCCTCTGTCTCCTGGATTTAAAGGTGTATCTGTATTCCAGCCAGATCATGCAGACCTAGAAGGTCTCTGGATGTGATCTCTTGTCAGAACAGCCATATTCTGAATTAGAATTCTTCTACACAGATTTTGTGGGAAAGTTATTCTTGTTTGCAAGGTGCTCTTTCTTCATACATTTCCTCTTTGGCGTACTCAGTGGAAGAGGAGCCATTCTTACTACATAGTGTAAGCAGGTAGTATCATAGTTTGAGGGGCCACAGGAGCTCTGGGAGTAAATGCTTCTGTTCTGAATACAGCTGTGTCGTCTCTGGGAGGCCTGCCTGTAAGACCCCACACTGCTTGTCTGTGACTGACAGCAGCCCGAGGGAGCAGAGTGGGGAGAGCGGGAGCTGTGAGCCAGTTCTCTCTGGCTGGAGCTCTGCATGACTCCCACGGTGTGTGTGTGTGTGCTGATCTCAGGAGTGGGCTAGGTAGAGGGAAGGAGGAGTTCAGGAGAGCAGGGTGAGGAAACCAAACAACTGCCAGTGCCTTGTGATTCAGACCTTCCCGTTGTAGAGGGAGTGATTTGGGTTGACATGAATTCCCAGAATGCCTGACACACCCACTGCAAGCGGGCCCCAACCCATCCCGGGGAGCTTCTGTTAACCAGCTGAGGGCTTGCGAGGCTTCTCCTCTCAGCGCCATTTCCTGCCCTAGGCCCACAACACCGGTGAGAGTTCTTCGTACGGAAAAAGGTCTAGAGGCTTTCAGGAGACTGAGCCTGCAGTTTTCAATAGGGGAGGTTGTTTCAGGAGAACTGGTGCCCCGTCTTTGCTGGAAGCTGACACACCTTAGCTGCTCTGATTTCCCTAACTGCTCAAGCAGATAGGTCGACCGTTGCCTTGGTGGTGATGACAGGAACGTTACTCAGTAATCAAACCAAAGGGGCTGAAACTGGGAGGACACAGAAGGTACTTCTAGAAGCGGGGGGGGGGGGGGGAAGCTATTGCTGTGGGGTCTGAAGGGAAACACCTGTTCTTGGGCCTGCTGGAGCCAGCGCTAGGCAGGGAGACTGAAAGCAGTGCCCAGAGCACTGCCCCTTTCAGACCAGGACAGTGAAGCTGGAAGAAATGCATTACTGCTGAAGGTTACCCAGGAAAGGATAAGGTCGGGGTTGGAATCCAGGTGTGATTTCTAGCGGGCTCTGCTGCCGCACGACGTGTTCTCTCTCCTTTTGTTCGCTTGCCATCATTCTTTCACTATCCACTCGCTCAGTGTCTGTGAAACGCTGCTGATAGTTGGCCCTGTGAAATGAGCCATGGGTGGGAGAGACGTGAAGTTTAAGTGCTATAAGACATGTTAAATGGGGAACAATATACAGTGCAAATGTGGCGCCTTACGAAGATCTGAGGATGCCAATGACAGTAGGTCTTACAAACCTAACCATCCCTGTGGGAGGTGATAGTGATGGCATCCTGGTTTGTCAAGGTGACACAAGTTATGTAGAGGAATTTTAATCCAGCAACATGGCTTCTCTGGCTGATGTACAGACATGCCTTTAACCCCAGGAGACAGAAGGAAGCAGATCTCTGTGCTCAAGGCCAGCCTATTATAAAGTTTTGGGTAAAGAAAAGCTTAGGTCCAGGCATGGTTGTACACACCTCTAATCCCAGCCCTCAGGAGATAGAGGCATGCAGACCTCTGAGTTCCACTCAGTGCTGTTCAGGCAGTCTGCTTAGATAGTTGAGTTGAGAGGCAGTGCAGTGGAGTTGAGTTTGTGGCCGTTCAGTTCATGGAACTCAGATGTAGTTTTACCAGGAGAGCTTTACAGGTTAAAGAAAGAACAAGCTAGATACAGGTGAGGACAGAATGAGAATGAGGAACCAGAAGATTAGAACATATTGCCAGAGTTAGTAAGAGGCTGAGAAGAGCAATTCAGGCAGAAGCTGAGAGAAGCCAATATGAATCAGGCAGCTTGGAGAGGAGTTTGAGCCACAACAGTTGAGTTGAACCAGCCAACTGGAGTTCAGAAAGAAGAAGAAAGGGTGAGCTTATTCAGCATTAAGTCTTAGAGGCTGAAAACATCTAGACCTAGGTTAGACTATATGGAAGCTGGAAGCTTCGAGGACTAGGCCCACGTTAACAGAGGAAGGCAGTAAGCCTCGGAGACAATTACATTAAATGAGTAAAAGTTACATTTACAAGCTAGTTATTTGGAAAGACAACTTCAGTTGAAAAAAACGCCTTCATAAGATTGCCTGGAGGCAATCCTATAATGTATTTTCTTGAGTAATAATAGATGTGGGAGGAACCAGCTTGCTGAGAGTGTAACCAACCCTGGGGAGGTGGTCCTGGGTTTTATAAGAATGCAGGCTGAGTCAGAGTATAGTGTCACACTCATGCCTTTAATCCCAGAATTCAGGAGGCAGAGGCAGAGGCAGAGGCAGGTAGATCTCTGAGTTCAAGACCAGCTTGGTCTACATGGCAAATTCCAGGAAAGCCATTGCTATCTACTTGAGGGACCTCTCTGGAAAACAAAACACAAAACAAAACAAAACAACAACAACAAAAAACAGGGAGTGTTGTGGATATAAATGTTTTTGTTTTGGTCCCACGTGTGGGATGCAGGACTGATTCAGATGGTCTACAGCAGCTCTGAGAGGAGTTCTTTGCCAGCTACAGATAGTTTAAATCTGAGGACTCCAGAAAGAAAATAAATGCCAGAGACCAGAGAGTGTAGAGGGTCTCCAAGAAAGAATGATGCTGCTGCTGCTTTCTCTTTGCTGCTCCTGGTTGCTGTTGAGACAAGAAGTTAGAGATCTCCTGAAATGAGGATTGGACTGGCTCCAAGGAACCCAACGACCCTAACCAGCAGGAAGCAGCTAAGAGAACTGCATCCCTTCTCTCACTAACCCTTTCTCTCTCCTACCTGGTTGGGATGTTGGAAGGGATTGGGGTAGGGTAGGGAGAAAGAGGCGTAAGAAACCAAAATAAAATAGTTTTAAAATTAGTGCCAAAGGGGGATGGAGGAAGAGAACGAGAAAATGAGTATGTGCAATCCACAGCAGGCTGAGCAAGCCATGGGAAACAAGTCAGTAAGCCTTGTTCTTTCATGTCCTCTACTTCAGTTCATGCCTCTTTGTTCCCCTGATGGTGGACTATATAACCTGTTAGTCAAATAAACTTTCCTCCCCAAGATGCTTTTGGTCATGGTATTTATCACAGCACTAAAAACTCACCTAAGACAGTGAGATCCTGGAAACTGTCCCAAGACGATCAAGTGATACAGAAGCTGAGACTTGGACGGTGGATAGAGGACAGTGAGGTGAAATGAGAAGGGAAGAGAGTTTGAAGGGCAGTGGAAGAGTACACAATGGCCGGATGTAGGAAAGGGGCGGAGCTTCGAAATAACTGAAAACAGATCTGAGACCTAAACTGCAAATGGTCTTGGGAAATAAAATGGGTTTGGAAAGTAGAAGGAGTCAGTTGGGCCACTCAAAGCATGGCAAGATGTCAGGATTCTGGATTTTATCTGCGGACTAGTGGGAAACCATGGGACAGTTGTTTTTGAGGTGTTATGACCAGAGTTTTAAAAGCTCACTGAGCTGACTGCACTGTGGGAAGCTGAAGAGGATGCTGGGCGTCGCAAAGCTCTTGCCAGAGCTCACAAGAGACAGGACAAGGGCATGCATCAGGTGCGAGGTGTGAAGAAGATATGAGAGATTTAGAATGTAGCTTGGTAATGAATGTGAAAATGGGGAAGAGAGGAGGCATCAGAAGTCCTCTCAGGGGTGTGGTGACATGTGGCAAATTCTTGAAGCAAACTTGAGGGAAGGGTCATGAGTGGGCATGTGCTTTTGAGAAGCCTTGGAGTCAAGGGAAGAGGCTCCAGAGAAGACAGCTGGAGGTTCAGGGCTGGGGTTCTGAGGAGAGGTTGACTTTGGAAATAGCAAGCGGAGAACTGTGTGTGACGTGTAACTGAAGTCACGGGACTAGAGGAGTCATTTAGAGAGAGAGAGAGAGAGAGAGAGAGAGAGAGATGCTGAGAAGAAAGGAGGTAAGTGAGGGGCGAGGAACACAGTTCATTTGGTGAAGTGCTTGCTGAGCAAGCATGCGAACCAGAATTTGATCTCCTAGAGCCCACATTGAAAACAGCAACAAACGCCAGGCACAGTGGGTGCTTGTAGTCCCAGTACTGGGGCCGCAGAGACAAGATGGTTGCTGTGGTCTACTGCTCAGCCAGCTTGGGGTGTTCCAGTTCAGCAAGAGAGCTTGTCTCCAAAAACAACACAGAGCTACTGAGGAAGACACCTGACATTGACCTCTGCCTCTACATGCATGTACATACGTGCAAATGTGTCCTGTACATACACATGTCCATAGAGATATAAATTAATAACCCAGCCTGGCTGGGGCTGGGTTCTGGTCAGGGTTTCTCTGTGCAGCTTTAGCTGTCCTGGAACTTGATAGACCAGGCAAGCCCTGAACTCTCAAGAGATCTGCCTGCCTCTGCTTCCCTGAGTGCTGGGATTATAGGCGTGAACACTTTGCCCTGACAAATTCCAATACCTTTACCACGGTGCTTGTCTAAAGGCCAGCTTTCCTGAGCCAAACCTCTTCTTCGTTGCTGCTTATGCCTCCCTGCAGTAGAGTGAAAACAGAGCCAAATGGCTTTCCTTTTCCTGCAAGGCAGCCTGTGAGCCGGGAGGTGTGAGATCCCTTACTCTGTGGAGGTAGGATTTATAACAGGGGAGATCAACAACTCTTAGCTCTAAAACTCTAAACTCTTGCAGTAAGGGGCTTACCCTGATTGGACCCCGCTACCTAAAAGAGAACCCTTGAGAAAACCCAGTCTTTCTTTTTTCTTTTCTTTTTCTTACTTTTTTTTTTAAAAAAAAGTTTATTTTGTTGTCCTTGTTATTTTGAGAGAAGCTCCACCTATTTAGCCCTGCTGGCCTGGAACTCACTCTGTAGACCAGCCTGGCCTCAAACTCAGAGATGTCTGCCTGCCTCTGCCTCCCAAGTGCTAGAATTAAAGGCATGTGCCACCACACCTGACCTTTGGCTTTTGAAACATGCTATCTTATTGACTAGCAAGCTCCAGGACTCCAACTGTCTCTGTCTTCCCAGAGCTGGCCTTACAAGATTCTGCCACCACAGCTGGCTTGCTTGCTTGTTTTTATTTATTTGTTTGCATGGTTTTGTTTGTTTGTTTGTTTTGAGACAGTTTCTCTGTATAGCCTTGGCTGTCCCGGAACTCACTTTGTAGACTAAGCTGGCCTCAATCCACATATATCTGCTTTCGTCTGCCTCCCTGGGCCACCACAGGTGGTGTCAAACTCAGCCCTGAGTGCTTTTACGGTTATCTTTTACTGGCTGAGGTATTCTCCCTGCTCCTCCCACCCCAGTCTTCTGGGTTTTTTGTGTGGAATAGCTCAGAACTCAAAATTAAGGAACAGTATGATCTATTCTAGCTGATACCTGAGACAGGCCCTTGCCTTCCCTTTCTTAGAGCTTTTTACTAAAAAACAACCGAAATATTTTCAGTCTCTTTGGTGTGTGTGTGTTTGTATTCTTCAACCCAGGAGTGTTTTGCTCAAGGACCCAAAAGCCATTCCTTTGAAATATAATCACCAGGATGGACAGGGAAGAGGGAATCCTAGCTTTGATGGTGGTCAGCTAACAGACACAACGACACTAATGCAGCTCTCCGCAAAATCTTCCCTTAGAAGCTCCTCAGTCCCTTCGCCACCCTTTATCCTCCTTTGTGACGGGCCAGTCACCTCTGCGCAAACTGGAGTGGAGGTTAGTTTTTTTCCTCCCGTTGTCAGAAGTTACTGAATAAAACCTGTTTTCATCACTTTAACTACTGTCTGGCTTTATTTATCATTGTCAGAACCTTCCCCCCAAATGAAAAGATTATTTAAAGAATGATTGGCAGCCGTGGGTAATGCAAACATCAGTAACAGGGGTTTATTTGTTCTTTTTTTCTCTTGTGACTTGTCTCTTTCCAGGAAGGACATAATCCAGAAAGTAACACAATAAGGCCAAAAGGGAAGCCAAACTGTCCTGAGAGCGAGTGTGTTGGTTAGGGAACAAGCTGAGAACAAAGAACCCAAAATAGAGTGCTGATATTTGAGAGCTTACTTCTCTCTTACACCCTAAGTTAGGAAGTGAGTTCAGGGGCAGAAGAGCGGCTGTGATCCCACCCTGCCACCAGGAGGGGGCGTGGAAGTGATGTCATCTCTTCCAGGTACACCCCTGGTCCATAGCTCCGTTACTGGCCCCCGCTAACCTGTAAGACATGTTGAAAAAGACAGACTTTGGTCAGGTGTCCACATACCCAGTGAAAACTCTTACAGTGAAAACTCTTACTGTGAAAAGAGGAGATAACTGCTCAGTGGTAGAGAGCGCCTTTAATTCCAGCACTCCGGAGGCAGGGGCAGGCGGATCACCTTGAGTTCCAGGCTGGCCTGGTCTACAGAGTGAGTTCTACACAGAGAAACCCTGTCTCAAAAAAAATCTATCCAACAAACAACCCCCTAAAAAAGAAAAGAAAAAAGAAATAGATGGACTTGGTGGTGTAATAAATATCCAGAACATAAGTACCCCAGACTAAGAATCAGAGATCTGACTGCCAACATTTGCAGCCTTCCTGCAGGCGCTATGTCAGTCATGTATAACACATCATGTGCCAGAGACAGAAAGAGAGCACCTGTGAAGTCAGACTACAGTTCACATTTCTCCTCAATGGCTGGGATCCTGAGGCATTCTAAAATGGTCTCAGAGTTATCAGAGAGACAAACTCCAGCTGCCTTTCTTCCTGCTTCCTGGGATCAACCCCAACATAAAATACTCGTATTGGAATCCTTGTTCAATGACTTTCTTCTGGGGCAGTGGAGCCTAAGACCAAACCTGGGACCCCTGAAATCCAGAGGGAAGCTGTTAAATTTAGGAAGTAGAAGTCAGTTCTTCAACCAAGACAGAGTATGCCAAGAGTATCCCCTCCATGCCAAGAAGCACTATTAACTGCTGCATTCCCCCTGTCCAGCTTGTCATGGTGCTCCTGTTCGCTCTGCCCTCACGCCTATGGGCTCCTTGACCCTGCAGACCCTGTGACCCAGCAAACGCCCTCACACATTCTCGGAACTAAGCATGTCTGGATGGTAGAAAATATGAACTCTGTCCAACACCTCTTGACACACAAAGAAACCAAGTTTCAGAGAATGTGACTGGCCACACATTCCCTGGAGAGTAACCGGGGAGCCAGCTCGGTGCCATTCTGGTTTTCTGGCATAAGCAGATTTTGTTTTACCCTCTGAGCGGAGCTCAAGGCTTTCAGCTGGAGTGTGTTTGTAAAGAGGCCTTCACGCTGAGGGGCTGGGTTGCCTCCCTCGGCCATGAGGTCTGAAGGGCTGTGCACCTTACCACTTAATTTTTCATATCTTGTAAGATGAGACCTAAATGTAACCACGGAGATGATCTATTGATTGCAGGCTATTCAGAATCCTATAATGCGTTCATTGATTATAGAATACTGCAAACAGAATCAAGCTCTTGTTTCCATGAATTTCTCCTGGAAATCTGAGGCCAGAGGAGGAAGATCCCCTAATCCAAACTGAAAACATCAAGGGCCCTTACTCAGCATGGTCTGAGGAGAAGGATTTTTTTCTAAAACAGGATAAATCTTGTGAAGTGTCTGTGAATTGGGTGTTTGTTGAGGAGCCTGAAGTTCAGGTGTTTGTAATTCAACCTCTGAGTCACTTTTATTTGAAGTGTCCCTTTGTGATTAGGAAAGAGATCAAACCAGAGCAGGAGTGGGGGAAGCCGCTGAGTCAAGTGCACCACAATGTAAACATGAGCGCCTGAATGTGACCCCAGCAGTCACATAAAAAATATGCGTGTAGTGGCACACGCATGTAAGCCCAGCACAGGGGAGGTGGTGGCGGGGGTTGGTGGTGGTGTCTCCCTCCTGCTGGCCAGTCTGTCTAGCTTCATCTCCAAGCTGCAGGCTCAGAGAGAGGCCTCAAAAAATAAACAAGTAAATAAATAAAGGTGGGCTGAGAGGTAGTATAGAGGCTGAGTGCTTTCCTAGCAACCTATGAGGCCTGGGTTCAAGCTCCAGCACCGCTGCCCTTCCCCCCCAGCCCCCCCAAAAAAAATTCGGGAAGGAGTACTATAGGAAGAAGACAGCTGTTACTGAGCTCTGCACTCTACATGCTCACGCACCCAAGCATACACACACCAACAAGTTCACACACAAACATACATGTCAAATCAAACCAAACCAAACCAAACCAAACCAAAAATATGTATTCACCCTTTAAATTTTTCCTGTGACATTCTTCCATGACTGACACCTATCTTAAATATATATAGACTAATTTAAAATTATGTATTTATGTTACTGTCCTGCATCTATTCAATACCAATATTTTGGAAAATATAAGCAAGCAGATAGAAATTGAAATAGTCTTAAAAGTCATTACCAAGATGGAAAAGTAACTTTTATTTGCCAGTTGTAATTGCTGTCTCGAGGCTTACTGCTTCTGTCTGCTAACCTAGGCTTAGTCTTGGAAGGTTTTAGCTTCCACACTGTCTAATCTAGGCCTAGAATATTTTCAGCCTCTGAGACTTACTGGTGAATAAGCTCATCCTTTCTTGTTCTTTCTGAACTCTGGGTGGCTGGTTCACCTCAGCTGTTCTGGCTCAAATTCCTCTCTAAGCTGACTGATTCAAAATGGCTTCTCTCTCGGCCTCTGACTGAATTGCTCTGCTTGGCCTCGTTTTAACTTTGGCAGTATGTTCCAATCTTCTAGTTCCTTCTCATTCTCTGGCTGGTCTGTCTTTGTCTAGCTCGTTCTCTCTTCAAGCTGTGTGTAGGCCAGGAGCCAACATTGAATGTCCTACTCGATTGCTCTCTATTTTTTGAGTTAGGGTCTCTTACTGCATCAAGAGCTCACTGATTTAGTTCCTTTGGCTGGCTAGGGAGACTCAAGAGATCCTTCCATGTGCCTCTCCATGCTGGGATTGTACTCATGTTACCAAACCCAGTTTTGGGTTTTGTTTGTTTTAAGACAGGGTTTCTCTGTGCAGCACTGGTTGTCCTGGACTCAATTCAGCTCACAGAGATCCACCTACCTCTGCCTCCCAAGTGCTGGGATTCAAAGCCTGTCCCACCACCACCTGTATCAAGCCCAGTTAATTTTTTTAATTGTTTTCTTTTTTTTTAAGATTTATTTATTATGTATACAATGTTCTGTCTGCATGTACACCTGCATGCCAGAAGAGGACACTAGATCTCACTACAGATGGTTGTGAGCCACCATGTGGTAGCTGGGAATTAAACTTAGGATGTCTGGAAGAGCAAGCAGTGCTCTTAATCTCTGAGCCATCTCTCCAGCCCCAGTTTTTAAAACACTCCTTGCTTTGACTTAGGTTACTCCAGGCCTGAGATACAAAGTCTCTATCTGGAGCCCTAAGCGCAAGTCACCTCTTTTTAGGCTGAGTCTGTGCATCTCTGCTTTCCTGCCATGTCTTCTAGCCTTTTCAAAGCTACTTTGAATAAAACTCTCTGGGCTTTTATCATCCCTCAGATCCAGCAGTTCTTCCACAGACTTGTCCTTAGAATTGGCAAGATTACTTTCTTCTTCAGTTTTTCGCACTCCTGACTTGGGCTGATCCAAAGTCTCTTAAAAAATGTTTAAGTTAGTGTATAAAGTTAGTGTATAAATTGTTTCACCACAGAATTCTGTGTGTGTGTGTGTGTGTGTGTGTGTGTGTATAGAGGCCAGAGGACAACCTTGGGTGTTGTTCATCAGGATTCTCCACTATTTTTTGATAGTCATTCACTGGCCTGGTATGTTAGGCTGACTGGCCAGTGACCCCCCAGGAATCTGCCTGTCCCTGCTTGCCTAGTGATGGGATTATAAGTATGTGCTATTAAGCTTGGCTTTTAATATTAAAAGAGTATTTCTGGGGGTATCCTAGTTAGCTTTTTATTGCTGTGATAAGATGCTATAACCAAAATCAACTTGGGAGGAAATAGTTTATTTCAGCTTATAGTTTCTAGCCCATCACCCAAGGAAGTCAGGGAAGGAACTCCAGGCAGAATCCTGGAGACAGGAGCTGATGCAGCAGTCATAGAGGAGTGCTGCTTACTGGCTTGCTCCTCATGGCTTGCTCCTCCTGCTTTCTTACACCATTCAGGACCACCAGTCTTATAATTAATGAAGAAAATGCCCCAAAGGCTTATCCACAGGCCAACTCAGTGGGGACATTTTTCTCAGTTGAGTTTCTCTCTTCTCAAAGGACTCTAGTTTGTATCTAATTGACAAAACAAGCAAGCAAGCAAGCAAACAAAACTAACCAGGATATGGGGATATGCCCATACCATGGCATGTGTTGAGGACCAGGAACAACCTTGTGGAGTTAGCTTTCTCTTTCTGGTTTTACACAGGTAACAGGAATTGAACTTGGTTCGTCAGGCTGCAAGTCCAGCAGGTGCTTTTACCTGCTGAGCCATCAACCTGGTTAATACCAGGTGTTTCCGCCTGAGGGGTTCCAGGTATCAAACTCAGGTCCTCATGCTTGCAAGGAGAGCACTTTATCAACTGAGCTGTCTTCCTACCCCTATTGTGACATTATCATTCACATGTCATTACAATTTGTTTTTCTTTGCGTTTCTTCCCTTCTTCTGATTTCCCATGCAACTCCTGTGGCTCCCTTCCTCCTGATAGTCCCCCTTTCTACTTTCGTGACATGTGTATTTCATTAACTCTACCCCACCTTAGGATTTCTTCCTTTCCTTCCACAATCTCCTTTTCTACTCTTATGTCTTCTAGTCACCCCAGTCAGAATGACGGAGCTGCTGCATTGAATTAGGGCTGGGAACTAGGGAGATAGGGCAGTTGGCAAAGTGCTTGTCACACAAGCAGGAAGACCTTCCTTTGATCCCCAGAACCCGGGTAAAAATCTGGGCATGTGTTGGAAACAGGAAGATCCTTGGGGCTTGATCAGCCAACCTAGAAGAATCCATGTACAAATCCCATGCCAGTGAGGTGCCCTATTTCAAAAAACAAGATGGAAATCTCTGAGGAGTGACACCAAAGGTTGATCTCTGCACACACACACACACACACACACACACACTGCTAACACACGAACACATACAAAGTTAAAAAATTAGGGGCAGGCCAGACTTAGAGAATCTGGGTTTAATGCCTCCCCTTATTGGCGATTTTGTTTTCCTAAACCAGCATTAACACTTTGTGTATAGTAATGCCAAACTAATTTTAAAAGTAGTAACCCTCACCAGATGAAATTATGGTTCTCAGCATGTATGCCAGGGCTCCAAAATCTAGTCACAAATGACATCTCAGCTTTCTCTTTCTCTTTGCCCCTGGCTTGTACTGCACACAGGAGGGATGCCTTCTGGGAGGTTCTTGAAAAGGTTCCTATGTCTTAGAAGGGGACATGGAAAAATACATCCTTTCTATCTCTAGATAATTTGTCTGGATGGGACCTGCTTACTTTCAGGGTGACGAGCTCCTTTCAAAAATCTGAGTTCTCTATGACATCATTGAGCACCGAGCCAATCAGTCCTCAAGATGGCTTTGCTTTTGGATATCTCATTACATGAAGCAATGTATTTCTTTATTGTTTATGCCATTTTCAACCACTTTCCTGTTATTTGCAGCACAACACACCAGGAGACAGTACAGTTTTTTTTTAATGTGATGTATTAAGCTTTTTGTAGGGCTTGGTATACACTGATCCCTCCAACAAAATAATTGTGATATTAGTATCTGTTACATATCTCTGAGCTATAACAGGTAAGATCAGTCACAATATAGGAATGTTTTATTGTCTTACAGCGCTTAAGAGATAACCGAAGAAAATGTAACTTATTTAGTGACACCTAGTTCTGATCAGAATGGGCCCCTCTTCTGCCAATCCTTGTTTATAACTGCTTGGCGTGTTAGGATGCTGAGTAGCAGGGGCTGAAAGGAGAAACAACAGGTCACATGAGTGCTTAGGGCAGCAGTCACCCCCATACAGTACATCATGTCTAGCTCAGAGCCAGGTGTATGCTGAGGCCACAAATCTCCACAAGTACAAGTTTTATTAGTGAAAGTATTTCGTTGGGAAAATAAGATTACAACTTTTCACCCCAGCACTCAGGAGGCAGAGGCTGCTAGATCTCTGTGAGTTCAAGGCCAGCCTGGTCTACATAGTGAGTTCTAGGTCAGCCAGAGCTACATAGTAAGACCCTGTCTCCAAAAACAAATGAATGAATTCTTAGCCAGGCAGTGGTGGTGCCCAGCCCTCGGGAGGTAGAGGCAGGCAGATAGAGCCTTGCGAGTTCAAAGCCTGACTGGTCTACAGAGGAAGTTCTACGACAGCCAGGTCTACACAGTGAAACCCTGACTCGAAAAACAAAAAAAACTCATGACTGATAGCAGGGCATTAAACCAGGCCCAGGGGCCTTACTAAGCTAGGAGCACTGAGCTGTTCCTGCCCAACACACGACTACAGCATGACGCATTAACTGTCTTCCCAGTTATAAGCTATTCCTTCAGAGTGCGAAGGTAGTCCTTCAGCTATTTGTGAGGGCCCCTGGAGTGTGTTAAAGCAGAGACAAGCAACCAACAGAAATAAGCAGCCTAGGGCATCCCCATGGTTACTTCAGCCTGGCTGGTCAGGAAGGCTCAGTTTGACACTTCCGACATGAGACTTCAACAGACGTGGGCCAGCCTGGGAAGTACAGCGGGAACTTAGGATGCGGAGTAGCTGCGACAGCGTCAACTCAGAAATGTTTACGAAAAAAGGCTGAAATACTGAGAGCTGGGAAGGAGCTGGCAGGCTCCATCGCCGGGCTTCAGCAAATGGGAGGGAAGGAGGGTGAGGACCTTTCAGGAGCCGCACTTGGAGAGGCGGTGGGCGGCTGGGCGCCGAGCGGGAGCGGCTGGGCGAGGCGGCGAGGCGCGCCGCCCTCAGCTCCGCACCGCGGCCGCGCCCAGGCCAGGTGAGCCGGTGGGCCGCGGCCGGGCCACGCGGAGGAGCCGCCTCCGGGGCCCGCGCGCTTCTCGCCGGAGCCGACGTGGCCGGCGCGACCGGCCGCGCACGTGTCCGGCCCGAGGCGGGGGCGCGCGGGGAGCTCCGGCCCGCGCCCGCCGTGCGGCCGGCCCACCTCGCCAGGGCGGCGGGGGCGCGGGGGCGCGGGGCGGCGCGGGGAGGAGGGGGCGGCCGGGCGGGCGCGCGCGGAACCGGCGGGCGGGCGGGCAGGCGGGCGCGCGCCGGGCGGGGGCCGCCCTCTCCCAGGCGGCGGTGGGGGCGGCGGCGCTGTTGCCCTTTTAAGCCGCGGGGCCACCGCCTCCTGCGGGTGGAGTCGGTTACAAAGGCAGTAGCCGGCCTGGCTCCCGCACGCCCGCCCGCCCGCCCGCGCGCCGAGGCCTCGCGCTCCTCGCCATCTTCCAGCCGCGCTCGGACGCGGGTCGCGGCGGCGGGGAGAGGCGGAGCCGCGAGAGCGCGGCCCGGGCCGGCCCCGCGGGGCGGTCGCGGCCGTGACGGCGGCTCCCGGCTCCGGCTCCCTTTCCTCACCCCTCCCGGCTCCCTTTCCCTCACCCCTCCCGCCGGAGATGAGGGGAAGATGTCCGTGTCAGGGCTCAAGGCCGAGCTGAAGTTCCTGGCGTCCATCTTCGACAAGAACCACGAGCGATTCCGCATCGTCAGCTGGAAGCTGGACGAGCTGCACTGCCAGTTCCTGCTGCCGCCGCCGCCGCCGCCGCCGCCGGGCAGCCCGCATCCGCCGCCGCCGCCGCCGTCGCCGCTCACACTCCACTGCAACATCACGGTGAGGGGCCGGGCCGCAGCGCCCCGGGGCCGGGCGGGGGCGGACCAGGGCTCCCCGTCCCGGGACAAAGGCGCCGGCCCCCGCCCCCCGGAGACCCCCGGCGCCCCGGGCGCGGCCGGTTGGCGGCTGGGCCCTGGCCCGGCCGGGAGCTCGAGGCCGGCGCGGCCGGGAGGAGGCGGAGGCGCGTCGCGGCTCGGCGCGGGCCGGCGTGGCTCTGTTGGCCCCTCACGGCCCCCGTCGGGCCCCGAGGTCGCCATGGCCGCCCGCAGCCGGCCTGCTCGGGGGGCGGGGGGGGACCGGGGCGAGTCGGTGGGCTCCAGCCGGCCGCCCGGGCGGGAAGGCTCCCGAGAATTTCCATCAGGTTCCGAACCCTCGTCCGGTTCTCTGTGTGTTGGTCTCCGAGGACGAACGGACCCTGAAGGCGTGCTTGCTGGAGGAAAAAGTTTAGGACGCAACCCCCGGGGGATGGTGGGAACCGCCGCTTTGCCCCGACCCGGCTTTGCGCTAACTAACGTGTTTTGGAAAAGCTCATGGAACCTTCCACGCGGCAGGTGGTGTAGCCAGTGTGCGAGCTGTCCCACCTGTGCAGAAGCCTGGACGCGACCGGGAGGGCCAAGGAGGTGCTGTCCAGTTTGCTACCCGGAAAGATCAGGTTGGGTTAGGACGCTGGGAGAGACACGTGGAAAGTTAGTTTCCTGTTTAAGCTAGAAGCTCCTTAGAAACGTACAGCTTGGTAAAATACCGGATTGTGAGCCAGCCCTCCCCTCACCCTGTATCAGAGTGTATCATGAGTCAGGCTATTCATCGTGGAATTGATCTCATGTGCAGGATACACTTTATTTACACCAGGAGTTAAGGTGGTAGTTTAAATATGGCTGAGATTCCTTCTGTTAACCCCAACAGTGGTGGGGGTTTGCACAGGCCTTGGCATTATGATAATTTGACTTTAGCTTAGTTACCACACTAGACACACTGTTACATCCTGTTAGGTCGGACAAAACAAAACAAAGAAACTGCTGCAGCGAGCTTCAGTGAGAGAATTCACTTCTGAAGATCTCATCATGCTGTTGTGGGTTCTGTGTGGGTACTGGAGTTTGAGAAGCTGGAAGACCAGTGCCTACTTGGAGAACTCAAGACTCTTGGAGAATTTTTTAAAAGTGATTTGTTTCTGCGTTGTTGTTTTGCCTGCACGTGTATCTGTGTGAGGGTGTCAAATCACTTGAAGCAGGGTTACAGATAGTTGCCAGCTGTCTCATGGTTGCTGGGAATTGAACTCTGGAAGAGCAGCCAGTGCCCCTAACTGGTGAGCCATCTCTCCAGCCCCTCTGGGAGAGTTTTAGACAACTGTAACAGCTACTTTGATGTTATGAAGTCTAAAGGGAGCATCAAATTTTGAATAGGAGTAGCCCATAGTGGTGGTGCCCCCAGGTGATCCTGTGGTGGGCATGGCTTGTAATGCTGCACTCCGAAGGCAGAGGCAGGAGGATCTCTGAGTTCAAGGCCAGTCTGGTCTGAAGAGTTAGTTCCATGGCAGCCTGGGCGGTTTCAGACAGTTTCAGCAACAACAAAATAAAACAAAAACCTGAGCAAGCCGTGGAGCTAGTAAAAAGTGTGCCTTCATGACTGCTCTTCAGTTCCTGCTTGGAGTTCTTGACCTGACTTACCTCAGTGACAGAGCTGGGACCCCAGAGTTGTGAGCCCCCCTCCCCCGCACCATTTTTCCCAAGTTGCTTTTTAGCATGGTGTTTAGTCAGAGCAGTAGAAACCCTGAGTGAAGACGTGCCTTAGGGAAAGTTTTGAGTAGCTGAACAGGTGAGTATAAATTTGGAAGGCTGGTGTAAGGGTGTTCCAGACAGAGGAAACCACCCTAGTGAGACACTGGAGCTTGAGAAAGTATATTTAGGACTAAACAGTTGATGCTCAGACTTGAAAAACCCAGGATTGTAGGCTGGTGAAGATTTTCCAATCTGGAATGCAGAAAGTAGTAGTCAGTATAAAGTGAGTGAGTGTAAATAGACTGGCCTGAACAGTTAACAGTTGGAGGGTTATTGTTCAGGTAGAACTACAACTGATCTAAATGACAAGGTGCTAAATTTGTAGATGATTGGGAGCCACACCCTTAGTAATAGTAAGTTGAGAAAATGTGTCTTCTTTCAGAACTCAGATTCTTTACAATGATATGGTATTAGAACATGTGTGAATGTATAGTGTTGGTTATTTCAGTCGGTGTTGGGTTATGCTGTTGGTGTGCTGGCATTTACTAACGGGTTGCTAATATTTTGTAATGTTTGGGCAGTCTGCCATGTCAAAGAATTATCTGACCTAAAATGCCAGCAGCAGCCCATGGAGAACCATTTTAGAGACAAATAGGTCAGAGAGAGGATAGTGACGGTCTGGAGTAGGTGGCTGTGGGAAGGAGTCAGAAGAGACTCAGATGAAAGGTGAAAGGATGGGTTGATGGGCTAGTGCAGTGGTGGTCCTGGTGGTCGTTATTACAGTGGAGCCAGTAGCGGCTAGGACCAGACGTTATCAGGAGACAGTTTCAGATTCTCAGTGGGAGTGGATGTTAACTTTATTGTGGAAAGCTAACAAACAGGCAGAACAGAGAGACATTGTGCACCCAGGCTCAGCTATGATAAAACTCTGTGTTCTTATTGGATTAATTCAAAGTGTAGTCCAGACATGCAGTTTTTTCTTTATAGATTTTTTTATGTGCCAAAGGTATACTTTTAAAATACGAGTGTTTTGACAGTCTACGAGGCCTGCTTATATAGGTGTAATTTGCTCAGAGGGCAACTGGCAAGGGAAAAATGCGGTTGAAATTCAAACACAAGGTCCTTGTTTACTAGGTTTGTGATTTGTTATTTTGTGAAGACTTGTAGGTCCTTAGTGTAGTGGACTTGATCCTTTAACTTTTCCTTAGACAGCAGTATTTATTGAGCACTCTACACACCAGGCTACCAAGGTACCAAGAAGCGTCCTCCTGCGGTTTCTGTAATGTTTGACCGAATGCCTCATACTGTGTACCAGTTTCTGAATAATCCGCCGAGGATCCTGTGCCCACTTTCCCTCCTCACCTTCTGTGTCCGCTGTGCACCGGGCTTCGTGCTTCTTCCGCCTTGTACCCTGTCTCAGGGTACCCTGCCTTTTCCATGGTTATTTGCCCCTCAAGATTTTCTGGGCATGAATAGTTAGTTCATGGTAACATTTCCCCTTCCTCCCTCAGTTATTTCTGCTTTATGTTTTCTCATGTTCTCTCATAATTCTGATTATCTTTTCTCCAAGTTAGTTTTTAATGGTGGAAGGAAAATATTCTGTAATTATAATTGTATGCATTGTATTATTTTCTTCCCATTCATACTTTTTTTTTTTTTTTAACTGGCTATAGCCACTGTTCTAGTTAAATTTTGTTAGAAGAGAATTTCCCTACCTTGGAAGACAGCTGGTAAGAATTTATTAGAAAGAGCAAGACTATCAGAGTGTCATGTCATGGGTAGTAAACAGATGTTTAAGAGGTCACTGAGGACTTGATTGGAAGTCTGTAGTTTGACTCCATGTGAAGACAAGTGTCAGAAGTAAAAGCTAAAACATAGGTGCTTTTCTTTCTAGGCCAAGGAAATTGGGCTGTTTTTCCCCTATCCTGTTTTATAAATTTGTCCTGCTCTTGACTGTGGACCTCAAGGAGTCTTTTTTCTTGTGGACTGCAAGACTATCTGTTATATAAACTTGCATGTTGTTTTTCCATTTCAGTAAACAGGCCTGGTTGCCAGTCAGTAGTCACTAACGTCCAGTTGATACACTCACACTCCAAAGCAAAGCTTATTTTAATAACCTGCGTGGTTGTTCAGGGAGCTAATATGTGGCTTTCCTTTAGTCCTTTAAAAATGCTTAAGCTGGCAGTTCCATTACTTTTTTTGGGGGAGTAAAGGGATGTTGAGACAGAATCTCCCTAGATTGCCTTGGCTGGTTTAAAACTAGCTATGTAGATGAAACTGGCCCTGAAACTTCATACCTGCCTTCAGATTTCTGGGATCATAGACCACTGTGTCTGGCTCCAGTTCTTAATAGACTTGTTAGAATTTTGTGAGAGTAGGAGTGTGTGTGTGCGCCTTCATGTCGGTACATGTGTTTGTGGGTACAGGTGGAGGTCAGAAGTCAGTTTTGGGTGGTACTTTTTAGGAGCCATCCACTTCTTTCTCTCTCTCTTTTTTTATTCTTTGAGACAAGGTTTTTCATTGGTCTGGGCCTCATCAATTAGGGTAGGTGGCTGGCCAGCGGGTCCAGGCATCCACTTGTCCTTACCTCCTTTGTGCTTGGCTTAATAGAGCTTGCTTGCTGCCTGCCTGCCTGCCTGCCTGTCTGTCTTTCACATGGATTCTGAAAAGCTCAGGTTTTCATGTTTGCCTAACAAGCACTCTATAGTCTGAGCCATCACCCCAGTCCTTGTCCTTTAACTCTGTGTGTGCGTGTATGCGCAGATAGATGTATGTGTGAGAAGGCTAGAGGTCTTAGGAGTTGTATACCCTGTGTTGTAAATTTTTATGTAGGTGTGTGTGCACATTCCTGTGTGTGGGCAGGTAGCAGCCATGGTGTGTGCGTATAGGTCAGAGGACAATCTCCACTGTTGGTTCTTGCCTTCTGCCATTTTTGAGGCAAGCTCTCATTTTGCTGCTGCACTAGGTACACCAGGATAACTGGCCAGCCTCAGGCATATTGTCCTGTTTCTGCTGCCTCATTTTGCCAACGAATGCTGGGCTTGGATTGTATAGACATTCACTACTTGAGTTTTGTGGTTCTAAACTCAGGTGGTGAGACATGCATGACACAGTTCTGCCTGCTGAGCCTTGTCTTATACCTTGGTTTTCTTTTCTTTTCTTTTTTAAGAGTTTTTCACTATTGTGAGGCCACAGTAGCTGGCTAGTGAGTCCAATGTGTCTCTCTCCCCACCACTGGGATTACATGACTGTACCACCACATTGGGCTTTTGTGCATTCTGAGAACCATATTCAGGCTCTCATGCTTTCGTTGTAAACTCTGCCAACTGAGCTGTCTACTCCTCTGCTCTGTCCTCCCCCAACTCTTTTTAGAGTTTTATGTAGATCAGGCTGGCCTTGGCCTCGCTTTGTAAATGAAACTCCTGATCCTCCTGTCTCTTCTCTGTGTGTTCCACCACACACCCAGCAGTATCTGGAGACTTGGTCATTTTGCTGTTTTAGAGTTTGTTTGTTTTTTTTAAAGAAACAGAAAGGAAGTATAAATGGGTATAAAATTGAAACTTCATTTTTTATATTGTGTACATAAATTGTTTCTTCATGAATGATTGTCAGGCTAGTTTTGATGAAATACACTTTCTGTTTAGCTAATTTTTATTATTACTAAAGCCCTCAATAGCAAGCTGCTAAATTAACAAATGTTCGCCCTGAATCTGGGAGGGAGAGGTGTAAAAGGACAGACAACCACAAGGAATCTGACCCTATATTATTAGCTGGTCAAATAAATGAAAATAATGACTTTCTGGTCTCACAGTACCACTTAGGAGCGTAATATGACAACTCTGATATTTCCAAGAACTTAATATTTAGGCTCTTATTTACTTAATATTTAAAATTATTTAAGTGCGTGTTTACTTGTTTACTTAATATTTACTTAATATTTAGGATCTTAAACAAATAATTTCTTTTATTATCATTATTATTATTATTATTATTATTTTTGGTTTTTCAAGACAAGGTTTCTCTGTGTAGCACTGGCTGTCCCGGAACTCATTCTGTAAATCAGGCTGGCCTCGAACTCACTGAGATCTACCTGCCTCTGTCTCCCAAGTGCCGGGATTAGAAGCATACACCACCACCGCTGCCAGCAAAGTCATTTCTTTTACTGTTTCTCCATAAAATGCCCTGGAATGTTATTGGAAAGCATCTTGTCAACAGTATTGGCCTATACTGTACAAACGGAAAACTAGTAAGTTTTATTTTAAAAATACTTTTTGCTGGATAGCTCAGTGATAAGAGTACTCCACCTTGCCTAGCATATGCAAGGCTCTGAGTTCAAGGCCCACCTACAAAGAATGGAAAGAAGGAAGAAAATAAATGATCTGCTTTGTAACATCTTTTCATGGGAAATTTCATGTTTTTTCTAGTTTTTATACTGATAAAAAGTTCAGCCAAAGTTGTACAAAGGAAAAAATGAACAAAGTGACTGCAGAGCCTAAGAGCCTTTGTTCATTTTTTCTCCTGTGACAGACTACCTTTCCAAGTTGAATTCATGGAGAAGCTGTTGGAAATATCAGCACTGTCATGTTAAGCTCCTAAATGGTACTTTCAGGTCAGGAAGTCATTGTTTTATTTATTTGACCAGCAAGTAATATTTCCTGTGGTTATCTGTCCCTCTCCATCTCCATTTTTATGTACTTTCTTGAGAGAAAGGGGTTATGAAGAGGCTTGGGCTTCCTTTGTATGCATGATGGTATACCTTAGTAAATTTTTGGTGGTGTCTACAGGGCTGGGGTGTTAAACTTAGACCAGGAAAGGGAGGGGTAGTAGTAGATAAATGTTAGCTAGAAAGGGAGGGGGTAGAGATAGGATGAAATAGACACTTCCAAATATAAAACATTACAGAAGAGAAGCATAACAAGGTCTCCCCTCAACTCCAAGGCTTTTGTAGTAGTGATCTCTGATAGCTTCTAAAGATAATTATGAAAAACAGTGCCTAATCAGAACTATTGAAATCATCAGGGGATTTGCAGCCGAGTTGATTCAGATCATCTTCATTATTTTATCTACCTCAGTTCACTTAGAAAGATGTTCTGAGTAGCTGTAATTTGTTCTCTACTTTGGATATTTAAACAGCTTTTTGAACATGATGCAGAGTTTGTGCTTAAAGTTGTTTCCAGTGGTGGTGGAAGGTATTTTGTAATATGGAGGACAAAGTGTTGTGATAAATTAAGAGACTAGAAAAACAAAATAAAACAACAAAATCTCTCTATAATTTTTTATAGTTGTTTGTTTTGCGACAGGGTCTCTCTGTGTAGCCCTGGAACTCTATATAGACCAGGCTGTCCTCAAATTCACAGAGCTCTTCTGCTTCTTGAATTTTGGGGTTAAAGTGTATGGCGTCACATCTGGCTACCATTTTGAAAAGTAACAAACAAGATTGTTTTGTGGTGTTCTCTCTTAGCAGTACTGTGGATCTGTGTCCTGAGGTTCTTCTCCAGTGTCTTCAGTTGTTTACTCTTCTGTGATATGACAAAATCATCTGGTGAATCCTGACTCTTAATATTGCACATGCAGATGGTGGCTGCTTCTATTTTCCTTCTCTATTTTAAGTAACGTTCTGAACGTCAGTCAGTAAATGAAATCCTTATGTATATAGGAAATGTTCATGGAAATTTTCCTAGAGGTGGTTGCTTTTAAGTTTTGTTGCTGATTTGGTTTTGGAAGGTAGAACAAATCATATTGTGGCATATAGAAACTTTTCCTTCCAGTTACTCGCTTTATAGATTGGTAAAAATGTTAGCATTGTGCAATGAATGAGCATCACCACAGTCATGTAGGAGGTAAGGTTGTCTACAGCCCTTCGAGAAGAAATTTGACCTCATGAATTCTCTCAGTTAGGGTCAAGATGAATACTGATTACTCCATGCTAATCAGAATTGTACCTGTGACCCCAGTTGTTCCAGAAAGAGATTAGTCTGAGGGGAGACCCAGATCTTCCTGGCTTCCCCACCTGATAGCTCCTGGATGGAAATGGTTACAATGTGTTCTGGCTAGTTTCATGTTAGCTTGACAAAGGTTAGAGTGTTACAGCCGAGGAGGATACCTCAATTGAGTAAAAGCCTCCATGAGATGGGGCTGTAGGCAAGTCTATAGGGCATTTTCTTAGTGATTGATTGGGTGGGGGAGGGGGCAGCCCATTGTGGGTGTTACCATCCCTGGGCCGGTGGTCCTGGCTTCTGTAAGGACACCCTGACATGTCCTCTGCATCAGCTCCTGCTCCCAGGTTTTTTCTCTGTTTGAGTTCCTGCCTTGGCTTCTTCCAGTGGACTAGAAGTTCTGTGGCCAGGCTTTGTGTCATGGTGGGGAGGTAGCAAAACCAGCACCAGTGGAACATGTAGGGTTAATGGCGAATGGAGAAAAGGAGTGTTTTTTTCCAAGGAGGAGAGGCTAGGGGATTTGGCAGGAGAGAAGCTGGAAAGCAGCAGTTGTCAATATTTTTGGAGTCAGGACTTACTCAAGCAAATATATTACAGGCCTAAGATAATTTTATTTTCATCAGTTATACCTTTAATATTTATCATTAGAAATTAAAACAAATACCTAGAACGTTAACAACTAAAAAAACCGGTCTTTTATAATGCAAGTTCCTTTGATGTTCTTTCATTCATTTGCTTCTGCACTTTGTTTTTTAAAAATACATTTTATTACTGTATTTTATGTGTGTGTGCTGTCTCCTGTTTGTCTGTGTGCCATGTGCATGCCTGGTGCCCGTGGAGGCCAGAAGAGGGAGTTTTATATATATATATATCTCCTAGAATTGGAGTTAGAGAAGGTTATGAACCACCGTGTGGGTGCTGGGAATTGAACTGTGGGTCCTCTGGAAGGGCAGTCATGCTCTTAACTTCTGAGCCATCTTTCCAGCCCAGTTGTTTGATGCTTTAATTGAAGTAATGTGAACAAACCCAACTTCAGATATCTGGTTGGAAAAAAACAAATATTTTAGCAGCAATAGTTGACTTAGATAATTGGTATTTCCGTGCCCCTTAGTGCTGGGAACTGAACCTAGTACCTCAAGCATGCTAGACAAGTTTGTTGGTACCACTGAGCTGTTTCCCAGCTTGTGAGTGTGTGTGTGTGTGTGTGAGAGAGAGAGAGAGAGAGAGAGTATTAGGAGAGAGAGAGTGTGTGTGTGATTTAACAAGAAGTTGATCTTTTTCTTGCATGATATTGTAGCATCATGCATTGATCATTGGGAAGATACTTGGTTGATCTATTTTCTAAATGCTGATAAGTTTCACTGTCCAACATACATAATCTCATCCAAAATATATAATCATATATAATCCAAAATATAATCTCAACCCCAGTCTCATTAGAATAATTTCTGAAGCTTCAAGCTCACACTGGTGGGTACAAGTATTTCAGAGTTTGAATGTTTTTCTCTAAAGTTTGACTTTTATTGGTAAAATGTACTGTCCTCTGTTTAAGAAATGACAGGCTATCTTTTAATTTTTGAGAAAACATCTTGCAAAAACTCAAGTTATGCACAGTCCTCTTTTCAAGGAAAAGTGGCGCCTCTTCGCCGGCCCACTTCAGAGCAGCCTTGCACGCTTACTCAGTTGCTCCACAGAGGTGCTTGTGTCCACTTCCCATTCAGTGTCATACTGTTAGGAAGGTGTATGAGGGGTAACCGATAGCACCTCCACCTTTCCATCACAGACATTCTAAGTAAAGCCTGACCTTTTTGAAGCTTTGTCCATTTAAACACTAGCAGTGCAAGAGTCCAGCAGTCCAGTGTTTAGGACCTTCACCTGTGCAAAGATAGCATATATTTTTCTTCCTGAAGCCAGGTTTCTCTGTGTAGCCTTGGCTATCTCCTCTGTAGACCAGGCTGGCCTTGAACTCACAGAGATCCACCTGCCTCTGCCTTCCTGGGATTACAGGTGTGTGCCACCACATTTGGGTGAAGATAGCAGTTTTACCTCTACTGAGTTTGTACATTATTGGGGATTAAGTAAAAAGACCATCAACATTTTAGTCTTCTTGTGCTGAGGGCGTCTAAGGCCTTTGAGAAGCATTGAAATGAGTGCTTAGACTTAAGCATCCCCATCTTTTCATGTTCAGGATTTAAAGTACAAATATCTGGGGAGGGGGCTGATTTCCTTTCCCTAAAGTTCTCTTAATGTAGTGCAAGGCATTTCTCTCCACAATAACAGCTCATGTTTCTTCATGCAGACATTTACTAGATACACTCTAGTCTAACAATGAACATCTAGATCTATTTTTAATTTTTAAAAGCTAAAGAAAATAGAAAGCCCAGACAATCAAAATGGTTTAGATGTTGTGTTCCCAAACTAGGCTGAAGAATGTGAAGATGAAGATGCCTAATCATTGAGTGTCTTTATTTAAGAAAGGGGTTGATTCTGAAGAGACTTTACCTTTTTAGCCTATGAAGAGATTTGGAATCAGTAAGAAAGAAATGAGAACACAAAGATAAATCAGCCATTGCTGGACAGGTACATAGGTATCACTACTCACTATTAATTTCAGTAGGGTGTTTTTTTTTTTCTTTTAATTTTTGGTAAAATATTTTCCAGTGTCTGTGCTGTTCTGTTATAATGTGGTTATAGTTCCCATATAGTGTTAAAGAACATTGTTCTTAAAACTATTTGTGTAATACGGTTTCCCACCGCTTAAATGTACTCAACAGCTACTATGTACCGATGAGGTCTTCTCCCAGATTACTAGTAAAAAACAGTATAAAGGAACAAGAAAAAAAAAGCCTGTTAGTGGGTAAAGGCTTCCTTAATTAAATCACTTAAAAACATATTTATATTAGTAGTATTTAATATTTATTAGTAGCATTTCTCAATAGTACTTCGTATGATAGGATATTGGAATTTTATCATGTTTCACTAGCAACAGGTGTATTTCTCTGCAACCAACTTAGAAACTTATTTTACATATCTTATGTGTATAGGTGTTCTGCTTGCATGTGTGCAATGCCAAGACCAGAAGAGGGTATTATATCCCCTAAAACTGGAGTTAGAGGTGTTTGTGAGCACCAAATCTGCTTCCCCTGTAAGAACAGTTTTCTTTACTACTAAGCCCTTAGAACTTAAAAAAAGAAAAGAGCCCACAGAAGAAAAAAAGAGCCCACAGAAACCAGAAGAAGGTGTTGGGGTCCCTGGAACTGGAGTTCCAGCTGCTGTGTGGGTGCTGGGAACTGAACCTGTTCTCTGCAAGAACAGCAGGGCTCTTTACCACTGAGCCTCCTACATTTAGTCTTTAAACAAGAAATGTTACTGTCCAGTTCTGCAGATCAGAGTCTGTCCACCACGTAACCTTGGATTCTCTGGCTGTGGTCTTTCCCAGTGCAGGAAAGTGTTGGAGGTTGCAGCTGTCAGAAGGCTAGAAAGCGAGATCTGTCGCCAAGCACTCTCACGGTTGTTGGTAGGATTCTTCTCATAGGGTGTTGGCCTAATCTGAGGATGTTGGTTTAGTTCTTAGAGTCAGTTTTCAACTTCTTACCACATAGGACTCTCAGAAGGTGGTAGCTAATTTCTATCACCAGGATTAATTGTAAGACCAGCAGAGGTAAGCAAGGCAGATGTTGACTCTAACTTGAATTCAGAAGTGGGATTGGTACTTTTGCTATATTTAGAAGTTCAAGGAAGGGTGGTTTTTATTTGTTTGTTTTGGTTTTTCGGGACAGGGTTTCCCTGTGTACCCTTGGCTGTCCTGGAATTCACTTTGTAGACCAGGCTAGCCTCAAACCCACAGAGATCTTCCTGCCTCTGGCTCCCAAGTTCTGGGTTAAAAGCTTGTGCCACCGTACCCGGCATAAGTCTGTTCTTTATGAAATTATATTCTGAAGCTGGCCAGTAATCCTAGCGCGTAGGAAGTGGAGGTAACAGAAAGTACAAATAGGAGCCTACATACTGAGACCCATCTCAGGAAACAAAAGGAAAGAGCTGGGGCGGTGTTAGCGCACACCTCTGATCTCAGCACTCAGGAGACAGAGGCAGGCGAATCTCTGAGGCCAGCCTGGTCTGTCGAGTGGATTCCAGGACTTCCGGGACTACACAGAGAGACCCTGTCTTGAAAAACCAAAAGCAAAAGCAAAGAAGGGGGGGGATCAAAGAAATAAATTATATTCTTTGTTACCGTCTAAGAAATGATGGAAAATATAAATGGATCAAACTACTCTCTAAATTTTATTTTTAATTATATGTGTGTGTGTGGAGGGAAAGCATGTGAGCACGGGTTTAAGGAGTCCCGAGGTGCTGTGCCCTCTGAAGCTGGAGATAGAGGCAGTTATGCGCTGACATGGGTGCTGTGAGTTGAACTCAGGTTCTCTGGAAGAGCAGTACATGTTCTTAACCACTGAACCATCTCTCCAGCCAATCCCCAGCCCACTTTTTGAGACAGGGACTCTATGTGTATTCTAGGCTGAACTCAAGCTCATGGGATTCCTACCCAGCCTTTGGTGGCCATCCCCAAGCCTGTCTCGGTGTAATAAATTTTATACTGATGGAGGCAAAAGAAAATCTTGAAGTAGCTTCTATAATTGCATGACTTTGAAGGCCAAAGACCATTATGAGTAGAGGGTCTTGAAAAGGATTGGTTAGCATGTATGAAGATTTGGAGACACGTGTTCCTTGGATTATTTTTAAAATTCAGAACTAGTACATAAAAATCTAGAAATGTAGAATACTATTTAAAATCTATAGACTGAATTTCATTTTAATTTGCCTTTTCACTTTGAGAGATTATAAGGATTCCATATTTTAAAGCCCGGAAAAAAAAAAGGAAAAGCCAGAAAATTCAGGTCATGATAGACTTGTTGTTGCAAGTCTTCAGTGGCACTTGAATACATTGTCTTCCTTTAGATAAAAGCAACCCGTAAGGTACACTTGCTTTTACTCATCCTGCTCATTGGGTAAAGTTCTGTTGTCTGCTTTTAAACTTACAGGTTGTATAGCAGGAAGTAGGTAAGATTACGCTGTTGAACTTAGCAGAGCAGCCAGGTCTCTGTACGTGAATTCCAGTGTCACCTCTTCCTTGATGCACGTTTTTTGTGGATCACCATCACCTTGCTGCTTAGTGGTGCAGTTTAGCTGCATCTGTAAGGTTGGTTTGTCTGTAAATTTGTCTCACCTAGCTGTCTCTATAACAGGAGTCTTACCCATCTTCTTCGCCAATATGGTTTGTGGACTCTGATGACCCAAATCTGACATCAGTTCTGGAACGCTTAGAAGATACTAAGAACAACAATTCGGTAAGGAGATGATGCAGTCTTTTCTTTTCCCTTATGGTCTTATACAAAGAAATTAAGTATTAAGAGGTAATATGATAAAACCTTATCATATTAACATTTATTCTATTTCTTATTCCTGATATTTTTCCATCCCTCCTTAGATCATAAGACAAGTTGTTACAGCGTGTTTAAGAATTATAATTTTAGCAAGATTAGAGGCTACAGCTTTTGTAGTCAGTCTCCCTCTTTGCATGTGCACAGTCTGTTTTAGGAATTGAGGTTTTCTTTTTTTGTTGTTTTTGTTTGTTTTTTCAAGACAGGGTTTCTCTCTGTAGCCTTGGCTGTCCTGGCTTTGTAGACCAGGCTGGCCTTGAACTCATAGAGATTCACCTGCCTCTGCCTCCTGAGTACTGGAATTAAAGGCGTGCACCGCCTTCTCCTGGTGAGGTTCTCTTTTTTTAATTCATTCTAATCATTAAAACAAACACTTTTGTTAGACTGTTGGGTAAGAGCTGGGTAAGGAGAAAGAAAGATAGCATCAGTATTAGTGTTAGGGAATTCCTTTGCTGATCAAGGGCCCACAAGTCTGCAGTAAATGCCAAATTTATTGAAGAAAGGTTTGTTTGTTTGTTTGTTTTTGATACAGAGTAGTTCCCCTGTCCAGATTCCAAGACTCCCAGTAGAAGCTAGATCTGTGGGTAGCTCTGAGCTCTATATAAACATGTTCTCTTCAGCATATTGCACACTAGGAGATTAATAGTAACTAGTAAAGTAGAACAGTGACAGCCAGCCTCTATGTTAAATAGCTTTAAAAGTTTACTTCCAGTTAGTATTTGTGGAGAACTGAGTGCTTATCTGGGGTAAAGGGAGACTGCTGTGTAAAGAGTTGTATCTTTGGGGGCTGGACAGACGGCTTAGGAATTTAGAGCACTTGATGCTCTTGCAGAGGAACTGAGGTCAGTTCCCAGCACCCAAGTTTGACAGCTGATAACTTCCTGTCTGTAACTTTAGTGCTGGGGATCTGACATTATCTGGTCTCCATAGCCACTGCACTCAGGCGTACAAACACACACACACAAATAAAACTCTTGTAAAAAGGATCCTTTCATGTTTTTTTTAAGTACTAAAAATGTTTATTCCTGATTGTAAACTCCTAAGTACCCATTATGAGAAAACTATTAAGTTGTAGATAAACAAAAAAAGGACATTTAACAATCCTATAATTTTCTATCCAATATAACCACTGTTTGCATAATGGATATTTTCTGCCAGCTTTTTCTTTGCCAGCAAAAGACATATACCATTTTATATGTTTTTAAATAGTTCGGTTCATAGTCTGTACTCTTACATCCCTTTTGATCTTACTGTATTTTTCCATGGTGTCATTAAATCCTTATGGAAAATAATTGTTCTTTGCAGATGTTATGGTTTTTTAAAAATACCCCACCCCACCCTTTTTTTTATTTATATTTTCCTGAGACAGGGTTTCTCTGTGTAGCCTTGGCTGTCTTGGACTCGGTTTGTTAAAAATACCCCCTTTAAACTCCTATAAACTGCAAAGGAGCCAGCTGGAGAAAAACAATTACATTGATTTGTTGAAGTATATTTTATAAAAATCTATAATTCTCCAAATGCTGTCTGTTCCCAGACAGAAAATACAATGATATTTTATTGATGATTATAACAAAAAAATTAAACACGTAGGAATAAACTTAAATATGGGAGAATTATATGAAGAAAACTACAAAATTTTGCCCAGCAGACTGTAATGATTTATTTACCAGGCCCCTGGGTGGGCAGACAGGTGTTTGAGGTTGTGTTCCAAGTGCCACTTGTCTCCATGTCCTTACATTTATAACTCTAATGCAGTGTTGCTGAAAAGGACTTACTTATTTTGCTTTTAAAGACAGGGTCTTGCTGTGTAGTCCAGGCTGCCTTGAACTTGCAAGTCTCTTGCCTCAGCCTTTCTAGTACTGGGGTTATAGGCTGTGTCTCCAGGCCTGGCAACCAACAGATTTGTTTCTGATATTGGTAGAATGACTCTTAAAAAAATAATAATAAAAAACAGAAATTTTAAAAGATAAAATATTTGTCCAAACAGATAAAATAAAATATTGAATATTAAAACTAGACCAGCAGGCAATAGAAATTTAGAAACAGTCAGGAACGCCGGGGCTATTGAAATGGACCAGCAGATAAAGGCATTTGCATACAAGATTGATGGCCCAAGTTCAATTCTTAGGATCCACATAGTAGACAGAACTAACTCCTGCAGTTGTCCTCTGACCTCTACATTATGTCATGGCACATGTCTACCTCACTCTCCCAACCTCCATAAGTGGAAAAAATTCTAAAAAAATGAAGAGTGTAAGCTTGGAAAGTTGGTAAAAAGAGTTTGTAGGAGGTACTAAAAAGCCAGACCAGGTACATGTTGACATCTCCAGCAGACTGGTGATGGAAAAGAAAAGACAGATATTTCTCCTTCAGTTGCTTATCAGCCAGGCCTGGTGGCACAGACCCATAATCCCAGCTACTTTGGAGTTAAGGCATGGGAGATTGCAAGTTCAAGGCCAATCTGGTCAGCAGATTGAGAGTCTGCCTCAAAAGTAAAACATCAGTTGAAGCTATGAGTCAGTGTGGGAATGCTCACCTACCTGTGCAGTATCCTAGGCATAATCTCTGGTACTATGAAAACAGTAAATAAACTTGTCAAGCTAAATGGAATAGGACTTTACATTGGACCTAACTATAGAAAGTAAATATATTTACATCATGACAAAACATGTTTTTTCACTCTTCTATAACTCTATATAAGAACTCTATGTATAATAGCCTTGCTAGTTTCTCTTAACTTGGCTTCTAGAGAGAATAGTTGTTTAGTTTTTACTTTTTAATTTACTTATAGTATAGATTCTGCTACTTTATGGACATTTATTTCTTAGTTGTCCAATCCAGTGCTTTCTATTTTAGTACCCAACTGGATTTTTCTGTGGTTGAAATGTTCTTCCATTAACATGTATTACTTAATACTCACCAATAAAGAGTTGGTTAAATTTAAAAAATGTGACGTATAATTGAATACTCCTTATAAAGAATACAGACAGCCTTTCCCCGTGATATAAGTTAAAAACAAGGCATAGAATATTGTGCAATTTGTCCTCTTCTGTATACAGTGTTGTAAAATACATATTAGTGCTGGCTTAGCTCCCTGCCATAAATGTAGGCAGCTGATAACAGAACACAGAAAAATGTGTTAAGAATATTGATTGGCTTCTCTGTGAAGCTCTGTGGTAAGTGATCCTTGTTCAAAGACAAGGTCCGTCTGTCCTGTGCAAATTGATAACTTAGTAGGGACTTCTGTGGACCAATATCCCTGGCTGTTTCCTACTATCTCGTCTTGGTCTCCTGAGATGCTGTTCCTTAGAATGTCTCTTCATTATCTTTTAATTCTGTGTTTTCTCTGTGCAAGCTCTTTTACTCTCATTACTTAAGTCGTACTTGATTTATTGCAGAGATACCTAAATCTGTATGTATCTCTTGTCAAAATGTATCTTCAGAGTTTGTAACCCATACGCTTATGTATATAGATCCTCTGTCCGGGGATCTGGCTTGGATGCACCATGGGATGTGAATATCAGTTTACATTTGTCTCTATCAGCCCATCCTGTTTCCCCTCACTAATTATCTTTGTGAAAATGAAATAATGATTCTGTTCATCTGTGCCTGGCCCTGGGAACTTAAGAGTTCTTTTTTATAGTTCTGTTCCCCAAACCATAAACTCTCTAGTAAATACCAAAGACTTGTCCATCTACCTTCTAAAAATTTTAGTCCCTCCCTATGATCTTAATTTCTTCCACAATCCCTGAAGAGGAGGGGGGGGAAGTGTTAAAAATTAAACTTCCTGGAATATATACGCACTCCCTGTTTTTCCCGTTGCTTGGTATGATGCCATCACACTGCTGCTGCCTACATCATTTCTACAGGACCCCATGCCAGGATTCGAGGTCAGGGCTGTGTCCTGGTCACCCTGTCTCATATCATTATATACTTACACAAATATCTAGATGGAAAACAAATCCACAGAGATGAGCCCTTTGCTTCCCTTTAAGCATGGGGACGTTTGTTTGATCTAAATTAGTGTTTACCCTTCCTCATGTCCACTTGGTCCTTCATCCACTTTGGAAGGGCTTGTTCTTTGCTGGGTTTAACCCATTCTAATCCTGTTTCTGTTTTCTTAGTCCTCCATAAACCTTCTTCTTCTTCATATCTTTTCTTGGTCAGAGACACTGAACTACCTCTCCAGTGAAGTAAGTTGCCTTATCAGCTCCCATCAGAGTCTTAAGTATTGCTTATCTTCTATGTTGGGGAAAAGCCCTAAATAATGAAAAGTATGTTTGCACATAGTTTGCCTTGTTTACTTCGTTAAAGTAAATACACCTACAACGTTTTAAAATGGAAATTTAAAGAGCTAGTCTAATATGGCAGTTTCCTAATGATTTTTTTTTTCTTTTCTTTTGGAGAGGTTTGATTTTTAACTTACTCCTTACTGTCATGAGACGGGCTTCATTTCCCTGTTTTGCAGATGGGAAGACTAAAGCAAGGGCTTAGATATACAAGATTATTTATTCCAGGGCTTGGTCTACTAGGTCATATTTTCTCTAGTTTTAAAAAAAATAATGACTGTTGCATATGTAATTTTATAATGCATATGCAACACTTTCTTTAGGTTTTTTTTTGTAGTCATGAATGCATTAATGGTCTCTTGTCTAAAGTTGCACGTTTCTAGGATGTGAAACACTAGGCAATGTCTGAACCTTCTTTCTGTGCCGTTTTGTTGGTGTTATCTGCTAGATACCATGTTGTAAGGACATATTAAGCTATAGTAACTTTTTAAAAATAGTGATTGTCTTATTCCAGTAGCTCTAAAATGTATTAGAGACTGTTACTTCATCCGTCAGCTGCAGTTGAGCAGGAAAACATGCTGTCATTTCCTTCTGGATTGATTAACAGTAGTTGTAGCATTATTCATTGTCTTCTAAGGGCTCTTTAACATAATGCTTATTTACTGAAATGTGTTTTGTAGCTTCGTCAGCAATTGAAGTGGTTGATATGTGAACTCTGCAGATTATATAACCTTCCTAAGCACCTGGATGTTGAGATGCTAGATCAACCACTGCCCACGGGTCAGGTAAAGTAAATATTCTCTAGTGTTGAAGAGCTGAAACCAATTGTCTTAATTGAAAATTAAACTAGGATAATTTTAACTTATTATACAGCCTTTTTTGGAAGTTAGTTTTGCGTTCTTAGTACATTGCCTTCCTGTAGGTACTAAAACAGCCTTTTCATTTCTTGGAGTTGCTTGTATTTTACTGTGATAGGTAAGCCCTTGCTCTCCAACGCTACCATTTTGGTTTTTGTTAAAATTTCTAATTTTGTGTTTCTTCTTTGATTGTTTGCTTGTTAAGTCAGGTACCTCCCCTTGACATACCATGTCCATAAATAAATCTGTGCTTCTTAAGGTCTAATGCAGTTGCCTCTCCTAAGCCATGGAAATTTCCACCGATTCAGCAATCACTCCTGACTTACAGACTTAGCTAATTAGCTATTAGTTACTGGCTTTTTATTATAGTGAATGAGGTTTTTAGCTCTTAAACCACCTACTTAACCACCCACTGCTTCTAAAACATGATTTAGTCATGAACAATTTGCTGTCAGGACTTTGTGGAGCCATGTTTTCTGTTAGGCCATTTCCTTACCTGTGCCATCTTTTATTTGTTAGTGTCCTTTTTATAGTAATACTTCCTAGTTTATAAAAGTTACGTTCTCTTCCTTCCTGTGATTCTCTCTCTTTGGAGTCATTGGTTTTTCTGTATTAGTCTTTATGAGTTATTCCCTGGGCTGGTTGTACAGTTGTCAGCTCGATTTTTCCTGTCTGCTCTCCTAGAGTGAATCCATTGATTCCTGGGTCTCATGCCATCTCTATTGGCTTTCCTTTTCTTGTTTGTCTCTATTATATTGTCATATAAAAGTCAAAGTATGAAGGAATGGCATATTTTCTGAGTTACCTTTTGAAAAATCTGGTTCAGATTGGGGTTTTAGAACAAGCCCACACTGTTTTTGAAACTTGGTTTTGGTTAGTACCTTAAGTTTTTTGGGTTCTTGGGCCATTCTCCTAATCACTCTGATCATTCTCATTTGCACAAAGTAGTTTTAATAGTACTTTAGCAGTGCTGGGGTTAGTCTAAAATAAGTGGTCAGTGAAGTACATGTGAATTGTTTGGGCCTTCCTTAGTATCAGCTGCTGTGATGCTCTGATTTTACTCAGTGTTTGAATTCATAAATCTAGGCTGAAATTTCTGCCTGTGGATTTCAAAGACTGTGCTGCTGCCGTCCACCCGATGGTGTTCCTGCAGCTGATGCCATCCGGAATCTCATTTATGCATGACTTTTTCTCTGGAAACTGCAGGAAATTTCTGCTTTCTTTGGTGTCATGAAATACTTCAACAGTGTCTTTAACTTAGGGTCTGTTTTTTTTTTTTTTTTTTCCCATTGTGCTAGGCTATCAGGATATTTATTTTCAAATTTGAGTCTTGAATTTTATCATATATTTTTTGTGTGTTAACTTTGCTTTTTTCCATTTTGTTTATTTTGGAGTTTATTAATTGTTTTCCAATTTTGTTTTCTTTCTTTCTTTTTTTTTTTTGGAGACAAGGTCTTGTGTTCTTCAGGCTGACCTCAAAAACCATAGGTAGCTGAGGCTGATGATCCTCTTGCTTCTACATCCTGAATACTGGAATTACAGGCTTGTGCCATCATGCCTGGCTGCTTTTAGATTTTAGACCTCAGTTTGAATATTTACATCTTTTGTCGTATTATATTCTTTTTAAATTTTTATTATATTTTTATTTGTCTGTGCATGTGTAATGTTGGTAAGCACATTGGTGACACTTTGTAGAGGGCAGAGAACAATTTGCAGTAATCTCCTTCTACCACCTAGGCCGCAGAAGCAAACCCAGGCGCTTAGGCTTGGCAGCAGGCACCTTTGTCTGCTAAGACACTTTACTTTTTTTTCTTTTTAAAATCTTACTGTTCTTTCAACATTTTACCATTTCACGTGGACAGTAATAACTTTGAAGGTTTTTAAAGTTGTGTATTTGTTAATGTGTATGAGTGTTTACATGTATGTATGTGTATCAGATATGTGTGGTGAAGCGTCTGTTAGAGTCATTGGAAATGGAGTTACAGATGGTTGTAAGCTGCCATGTGGATGTTGTAGTCAAACCCTAGTCCTCTGTAAGAGCAGCAAGTGCTCTTAACCACCAAGCCAACTCTTTAGCTCCTCAGTTTGGCTTTTATATATCTGTTTACCCCATTTTCTCAAAATATAATGGCTTAGATGTGATGTGCTGGCACATGTTTATAGTCTCAGCACTTAGGAGATGAGGAGGGGGAGCGTGAGCCTGTGTAGCCTGTGCTCAAATGAAGACCAGTCTCAAAAACCACAAAACAGGCCGGGCGTGGTGCCCTGCACCTTTGGTCATGGCACTGATAAGCAGAAGTAGGCAAAGCTCTTTTGTCTGAGGACAGTCGGGGCTATGTAATAAGACCCTGTCGCAAAATTTCAAAACAAAAAAGCTTATAAGCTTTAAAATCATATTTCTTGCTATTGGGTGGATTAGCTAGCCTTAGCTGGGTAGTGTCTGCTGGTTTCACTTGGTGACTGTTACTGTGCAGTCTGGTGGTGGCTCGTTCAGGAGAGTATGGCTATAGACAGCTAGTGCGCTCTTTAACCTGGGCAGCTCTCAAGTGTCCAAGATGGCTTCTTCTGTTTTTTTCCCCCACTCCTCATGTATCTGGCATCTTTAGCATTTTTTTTTTAAACTTTTTTTTTTTTTTCCTTTTCTTTTTCTGTACTTGACATCATCTTCTCGGGACTCTTCATAAAACTTGTGTTTCTTCAGAGGTCAGTCAGAATTCTTCAAGAACCCAAGCGGGAAGTTCCTGGTTTGTTTTTTTTTTTTTTTCCCTCTCTGTGTAGTCCTGGTTGTTCTGGAACTCACTCTGTAGGCCAGGCTGGCCTTGAACTCAGGGATCCATTGCCTTCTGAGTGCTGGGATTAAAGACATGTGCCACCACTACCCCACTGAAGTTGTTGGATATTCTTAGACCGCTCGGCCATCCTGACAACGGGCTGTTGGATATTCTTAAGGCTTAAACCTGGAGCAGGTCCGCTGGTTTGTGAGCTAAAGCTTTCTCGAGGCCAGCGCAGTTCACTGTGGGCTGGGACATCCTAGGCTTTAAATGCCAGGTGATGTGACTCATCTGGAGGGAATCATCTCTAGTATCTGAACGTGAACTTGAGCTCCAGAATGTCGTCTGATTCTCCCTTGTTCATAGCATTTTGTGTTGGTAGTGTGGATATGACAGAATCCTAAAGTGCTGTATTTTGGCACTTTAGTCCTCTTTAGCATCCGTATTTTCTATTTACTATGTATTTTCTTAGTTAACCATGTCTTGTTCTATATATTGTAAGCTTGTCCTCAAATACTTTTGTATTCAATGTTTGCTTATTCATATTTTGATTTTTTTTAAATATACCTTTTCTTTTGCACCAAATGAATCGGAGTTCCTCGTAGCCAAGGCTTGCACCTGATAGCTTTAGAGGGAGAATTTATGTTGCTTCCCAACCACTTTTCCCCATACTTTTCCACTTGTTAGTACAGGATAAGCGATGGCTCCCATTTCTCTGGAGGTGAACTCTTCTCTGAAAGATGAGCTGCTGGGTTCCACTTGAGGAGGTAGGAAATGCAGCGTGTCTGAGGGCTGGGTGATGCGCTGTGCTTTTGGTTAGTCTGTAGGTTTCTGTCCTGCCTGCTCTTCCTGTTGCTGTGTATTTGGTGTCTGAGTCTGGTGCTTCCTCGAGATGCTTTCTGTAATCTGTCCGTCGTCCCCAGACCCTGTGAGCTTCATTGATCACAGATCCTATTTGCAGTCATCTAATGAAGATGGAGTTTTACTGCTCCTGGTAGACCCATTCCTTTTGTTTTTAAAAATTTTGTGTTTATTCAGTATTTATTCTTTTCTTTAATTTAGTGGAGACTAAAGGAAGATGATGATAAAAACGCTTTATTTTTGTATTTGTTCAAGTTTTATTTTCTAAAATGTCTATGGTTTTGTTTTTTACTTAAAATATATTCTGAATGTGAAGCCTTTCTTGTTTTTCCTAGGCATACATAGGAGGACAGTATAGACATCTAAGATAATTTGTGAATTATGTAACAAAAATGTCCTGACTTTGAATCATCTTGTGTGTTTTGCTAATAAACATTGTTAGGATAGATATGGTGATTTTTTTTTTCTTTTTTTTCCTATTTGTTACTTAGATTCTAAGGTTGTGGAATGGCTTTGTTTCTTCTTAGGCTCTTGTTTCATTTCTGAGCCAAGGTTATGACTTAGGAAGCTTTGCTGTTCTTTCCAGCCCTCACCCCTTTTCTGAGACAGAGTTTCTCACTGGCCTGGAACTTACCCAGTAGGCTAGATTGGCAGCCCAGGAAGCCCTAGGATCTGCCATTGTCTGCCTTGTACATGGTACGGAGGATCTGAATTCAGGTCCTTAGGTTTGTATGCCAAATACTTTATTGACTGAGCCATTTCCTTCAGATTGTTATAGCTAGTCATCTTTCCTTTTCTCTGACTTTTATTATTCATGTGTGCATACTTGTGTACAGTTTAGAGTGTTGCCTGTTTTTTAACTTTATATTAAGAGTCATGATTTGTACTACGCATGTTTCTTTGTAGCTCTTTTTTCATTGCTATCTTTATTCCATTGCTGAGCTAGACCAGAACACTTGCCCATTTGTCATTTGAGTGTTGATGGATGGTTAGGTTCTTTCTGGTTTTTTTGTTTGCTTGCTTTTATTTTTGTTTTGTTTTTCTGTTAGGAAGAATTCTGCTGTGGGTTCTCTTGTTTGTATTTCTGGGTTCCTGTGTAGTCGTTTCTCTGGGGTACTCAAGAGTTGCTTTGCTAGGATATGAGTGCCTATGTTTTAGTCTTGTTGTTTTTTCTAGAAAGGTTTGGTTTATGGAGCTGTGTGGGATGCTTGGAGAGCGTTATGCTTGGTGTCAGTTTTCAGTATATAAAGTGTGTTGGTGGGGAGAATCCACTGGCGCACGCATGCACGCACGCACTCAGCTTGGGACTGAATGGAGCTAGCTCCAGAGCTCTTTGTTCTTTGTCGTGTGGCCTTCCAGTTACTAACATTTTCACCTCTGGCCTTTATTGTTAGAAATTAAACTTCAGTGGCTGTGATTCTTCTTTCTGTGTATTTTATTTTCCTCTCTGAATGTTAGTTTGGTTTCCTCTTTAACTGTGGGCTCTGTTTTGCTTCTCAGTATTTCTTTGGGGTAACCAGAGACATTTAATATTCTAAACTTCTCTCAGAGCTTGCCACCATTTGTCTCTTTTCCTTTTATATTTTCCCTTTTATTCCCTGGATGAACATTAGACCTTTGTATCCGTGTCTTCCACATCTCCTAAATGCTTTTATTTCTAACTTCTCAGGCTTGCACTCATTGCTTTCCTTCGTATTCATGTCTCAGTTTGGTCATCTTCATTATAAATGCTTTGTTCAGAGGGGAATTTTGGGCTTTTTTCGCCTTTTATGTTTTTCTTCAAATGTTTTTATTTTCTGAACCTGTCTTGTCCTTTTTGTAGTACCATGTTCTTGTTTTATGGGTGCAGTGGCTGCTTAGCCATGCTTGTGGTTGCAGTTAGAGCCTAGCTCTGTCCTTCTTGCTAGTTGTGCTTCAGGTCAGTTTTCTATTTGTGTACTTGGTTATTTGCTCATTTATAGAAAAGGTATGGCACCAGTCAGTACCGTTTGTTAACAGACGTGACCATAGGGTGCTTTTCTCCACTGTCCAGTATGTAGACCTGTGCTCTGCTGAAGTTGGACTGTGGAGCTCGTGGGGTTTCCAACTCCTGACTCTGTTAGAAATCCCACTGTTGTGTTGAGTTATAATAAAAAGACTCTTTTCTCTTTGGTTCTAATACCATGATAGTTGAGAGGCTGTCAGAGTAGATAGGCTTCCTACTGAATAGAGTGATTCTTAAAATTAATTGGGACAACTTAACAGCAGTTTGTCCTGTTATTCTCCTGTGGCTTTCTCAGCCAGGGTGGCTACAATTTCTTAGCAACAGTAGGATCCATCTGCCTTATGTCTGTTGTTTTCCTATAGTTGTGGTCTGTGTATTGTTTTTCTAGGTAGCAATATTGTTTTATGTCTCCACCCCCATTTTGGTTTTGTTGAAACAGGCTTTCTATTCACAGCTCAGGCTGTCCTAGATAGAGCTTGTAGGATAGCTGACCCTGAACTTACAGTGCCGGGATTTTAGGCGTGAACCACTATGCTTGCTTTCAGTGAGCTTTTGAAAGTAAGCCAGCCTGCTTGTTGAAATGAAGGCCTTAGATTTCGTGAGCCGGACTGGAGAGATGGCTCAGAGGTTAAAAGCACTGGCTGTTCTTCCAGAGGTCCCGAGTTCAGTTCCCAGCAACCACATGGTGGTTCACAACCATGTATACTGGGATCTGATGCCCTTTTCTGGCCTGCAGGTCTACAGACAGATAGGGCACTCACACACTAAATAAGTAAATAAATCTTTTAAAAAAGGACTTCATGAGCTTAATTGGCTTTGTGTTTTTGTCAAATGACTTATTCTTTGGGGAGAAGGGTATTGCTTAGCTTTCTCATTTACAAAATGTCAGGCAGGGACTAGTTTGGTCACAGACGTAGGCTAGAGCTGCATGTCAGAATCACCTAAAAATACTTCTTTAAATTGATTAAGTAATTTTTTTTTCTGTGACAATGTTTCTCTCTGTAGTCTTGACTGTCCTAAACTTGCTTTGTAGACCTGGCTAGCCTTAAACTCACAGAGATCAGCCTGCCTCTTTCTCTCTGAGTACTGGGATTACAGGTGTGTGCTACCATGCCTGGCTTTAAATTTAATTTTTAAAAATTAAAATATAGGGGATGGAGAGGTAGCTCAGTTGTTATGAGTACTGGCTGCTCTTTGAAAGGTCCAGGTTCAAATCCCAGCACCCCCATGGCAGTTTGCAAGTGTTTGAAATTCCAATTCTAGGGGCTCTGACACCCTCGCATAGACATACATGGAGGAATTTTAAAAATTAAAATAGAATTCTATTGTTACCCTCTTCTCTAGCATCTCCCGTACACTGGTCTTACTCTTTCAAATTCATGGCCTCTACTTCTCAGTTGTTTAACACACACAGCACACACAGCTTCTTCAGTCCATAGAATGTATTTTCAAGGCTGACCATGGAGCATTGGTTAACCAGTCAGTGTGCTCTTCTGTGGGGAGTATTATTTCTCCTACTGTTCCATAGTTCTTTGTCAGGCCCCATGAGAATTCCCCTTTCTGTGTTAACATTCATTCCTATTGGTGTCATTCTTGTTCAGGCCCTATCTTGGTAGCCATGATGGTGAGATTTCGTAGATGTAGCTTCTGTGGTATTTCTGGGAGACCAAAATCTCACAACAGATTTTCTTTTCCTTCCTCTGGCTCTTAAAGTCTTACCTGCCCCTTATTCTGCTATGACTCTGAGCCTTCGATGCAGGAGTTGTGTTATAGATAGATCAGTTGGGCCCGGATACTACCAGATCACTTGTTCTTTACATTTTGATTGGTTGTGGTTTACTGTAATGGTCTCTAACTCTTGTGTTAAAGTACATTTGAAGACAGAGTCTCTGGGGTAGGTTCTGAAATCAGTATTTCAAAAATGCTTTTCACCCTGGGTACACTCAGGCTTGTATTTGGGACCCTAGGACTGCTTGGGTAGCATGTTCTTTTTGATTTTTAGAAGATACCAAGAATAAATTGGTTTAGGAATGAAGAAAATGGTGAACCACAAAGATTTTGGGAACTGCTTTTCTCATTTCGTCGCAAGGAAAGGAATAAGTATTTAAAAGAGATTGAGATTTGAAACAAGCCTAAGCTTATGTTGTCTGTACCTGCTCAAGATTTCCCCAGCTCACCGATTGTGAAGGGTTGAGTGCTGTGTTAATGCTCTCAGACCGTCTCAACAGGTGCCTTGGGATCCTGGATCCTGGTTGATCTGATTTGATTCTTGTTTCTTGATATTTTAGATATTCTGAGTCCCAAACTAAACCCAGCTTTACGAATACAGACACATTTCCATATTGAGAGCTGGCAAAGTTTGCTCCGGCTGCAGACTTCATGTACCACTTAGACCCTTCCTAAAATCCCGCTTGACTCTGTGTGCATGAGTGGTAAACCATGTCTCATGAGCAGTATTCCACAGTCGACGGACTGCTTTTTCACTCACGGTCACGGTCATAAAGTGACTCTTTAACATACCTGACCGTTTAAAATCTAAGGCAGGTAAATTTATGGAAATATTAAGGCTTTTCAAGTTAAAAAGTTAGATAGATTAAGGAAAGAATAATTTGGAGCATTTGTTATAGGCAGAAGCCTTTGGCCATATACACATAGCTTTGTAAGTAAAACGTTTTTACAAATTAGGCATCTTTAGTTTTGATGCCTTTACGTTTGATTGCCTTTATTCTTAAGGCATCTGCTACGTTGAAGTGACTTAGAATTATAAGCTCTGCTCATGGAATTGCAGTGACTGATTAATAGTGGCCAGCTGTGTAGCATTGGCACGTTCTTTCTCTGTTTCAGAATGGGACAACAGAAGAAGTAACTTCAGAAGAGGAAGAAGAGGAGGAGATGGCTGAAGTAGGTATTTATGTAAGAATACTGTTTCATGAGTATTTAGAATTTGCTGATTAAAATTCAGATTAGGTGTCTAGATGGAAATGACTTGAGGTTGGAGGGGAAGGAGATATAGACAGATTAAGGGGACATTCACTGAGATACTGAAGAAAACAAATAGAGGACAGGAGAGAGGCTTCATTTCATGAAGCCCCCTGCACGGAGTTGATTAAGAACAAAATGTCACAGCATTGACTGGATTGAAGGTGGTCACTAACCTTCATTCCAATCTGCATGAAAAGTGGAGGGAATTGATAAAAACCCCTTCAGAGGGCTTGGTAATTGAAGCTTAGAGCAGTAGGATACTTGAAAAGTTAGGATCAGAAAGCTTGGGCATAGATTTGTGTATTTGTAAGAGGATATGATAACAGGAAGAGAGCCAAATGGCTGGAAAAGAGGTTGGTCTGCAGGTATTTTTCAATTTTTTTTTTTCTAAAAACTTTGCCCTAAAGTTCTTAAAAAAAAAAAATCTTAATGTCTTTTTAGCATTTTCTATTCAGTTCTTATTCTGACAGCATGGAGATTCTGTATATTCCATGTTTTTCATTTCAGGGTTTTTATTGATAGAAAAAATAATTATGCTGGCTGTGTCTGTGTCTTGCTTAAGCGGGCGCAAGATCTTGACTTTGATCGCCAGGCACCACATAAAACTGAACATGCTGGCACTTGCCGTAATCCTAGCATCAGGAGCTGTAGGGGTAGGAGTGTCAGAAGATCAGGGTTATTCTCAGTTACATATGGAGTCTGAGCCATCCTGGGGTATATAAGACCCTATTTCAAAAGAAAGAGAAGCTGGGCATGGTGGCACACGCCTGTGATCCCAGCACTCTGGCTAGAGGCAGGTGGATCTCTGTGAGTTTGAGGCCAGCCAGGTTTACAAAGCGAATCTAGGACAGCCAAGGCTACACAGAGAAACCCTGTCTCAGAAAAACAAACAAAAAACCCCAGACAAAGAGAATTAAACCCCATGATGGATGATCCATTGAATTAACTGGTTTTTATGTGTAGATTTTATTTTTGTAATTATCAGAATGAAATGGGTAGAGTCATGTGTAAATTAGTGTTCACATTTCTAAGAATAAAACTCTAAAGTCAGGTTTCTAGAACAAAGTATGAATAAATAACATTCTTAATGCTTACCACTAAGTTGTTTGAAAGGTTCCTCATAATCGGAGATTTTTAAAAATGGCATGTTTGATAATACTCACAACTTGACGAAACTGTGCAGTCTGCTGTAGTCAGTCCAGCTTTCCACAGAACAGTACAGGAGAGGAGCTTCTAGGTGGACTGTGGGGCTTTCCCCTCCTCCTAGAAGGCAAGCGTCTTTTTTCTGACAGAACCTTGAAGTAGAGAAACTTTAATGAGCCTGTTTTTCTCTCTGTAGGATATAGAAGACTTGGATCACTATGAGATGAAGGAAGAAGAGCCTATTAATGGGAAAAAGTCAGAGGACGAAGGGATCGAAAAAGAAAATTTGGCAATATTGGAGAAAATCAGGAAGACTCAAAGGCAAGACCATTTAAATGTAAGTGTGAGTAAGTATCTAAAACCTGGACCCTGGTTAAATAATTACAGATAACAATGTGATTTTTGTTTAACTTTTTTAGCAGACAACATATATACTTCCATTGCCCTTTAAGTTAGTGTGACAGTCTTCCATAATAAACTATTAAAGAGAAGCTTTGGTCAAAAATGGCATGGGATAGCACAGTCAGAACAAAACAAAAAGAAAACCCAAACTTTACCCACAATATCCACATGAACACACACTAGTTGCTTGATGAGCGTGGTTCTCACCACCATGCGAACGGCAGCGTGTGCTCAGCCCGGCTCCTCATGCTGGATGGCAGAGGCTCACTCAGACTCTCATTACCTAGAGGCTGTGGATGGAAGACTCTAGGCTCTTGAAATCCCAAATTGGCATGGCTCCATCATGTGCAAAATTGGTGGCAGTCTTGCCTGTCCACCTCATAAATAGACACCTGAGTGATCCTGTTCTGGTGCAGCATCTCCGGAGCTGTGCTGTTGCGGTTCTTGGTTGTGGGCCTCTTGGCCATTCTGATAATTACAAAAATAAAATCTACACATAAAAACCAGTTAATTCAATGGATCATCCATCATGGGGTTTAATTCTCTTTGTCTGGGGTTTTTTGTTTGTTTTTCTGAGACAGGGTTTCTCTGTGTAGCCTTGGCTGTCCTAGATTCGCTTTGTAAACCTGGCTGGCCTCAAACTCACAGAGATCCACCTGCCTCTAGCCAGAGTGCTGGGATCACAGGCGTGTGCCACCATGCCCAGCTTCTCTTTCTTTTGAAATAGGGTCTTATGCACTGTATGCTCTGTTTTGGGACGTCTAGCTTGACACCAAGGTCAAACAGTCATGGCAGTGTAGTTAAAGAGCAGTGGGCAGCAGCTGTGGCCAGCTGTTCTCTGAGATGAAGGACACTCAGCAGTGGCAGGAACTTTGTTTTCAGAGTTGAAACCTGCACACTTTTTGAGGCATCAGCAATGGACACATTGCTGTCATGGCTGACCCATGCCAGGCGGCTTCTACGAGCAGAGAAGCTGACCCCATCCACCCAGCCTCTGGTGCCACTGCCACCAAATTAAGACATCAGCTGACCAAAAGGCATCTTGCTGCCCCAGGGTGTGCTGGCTAGCTTCTTATCCACCTCTTTGATGGGACAGAAAATACTCTGCATTTGAAGTCACGTGAGCCTGCAGCCAGTCCACGCTGAGGACTGTGGAGTGAATCAGCTTCTTAAATGTGCTTGCTTACCCACCAGTCATTTTCAGGCTCAGAGTAACAGATGAGCTGACTCTGCTCTCCACAGCAAACTCATTCTCAAGTGGGGACCACTTCACAAAAGTGGCTGCAGTTGCTCCTCAGGATCACCAGGGTGGGCTTCCAGATGCCATCTTTCTGGCTGCAGACATTGGCCCCGCAGGCGATGATACAGTCACTCTTAGGAGCCCAGTCAGTACCCGTGATGTGCCTGTTATGCTCCTTCAGCTCACGAGCTTTCACCCACTGAGGCCCAGTCTTTGTGTAGATGTGCACTTTATGATTATTGGGGCTAAGGACAATCAGGGTTCAATCCCTGTTGCAGGCATGGCAGGTGGTTGGCTTTAGCAGAAACTGATGCAATGACATTCTGAAAGGTTTTCAAAGGTCAAAGCTGCGGTCGGGGAGGTTGGGAGACTCCGGCAGGCGCAGGTGGAGGGGGTGGCCTAGGCGATTGTTCAACTTTAAAGTGTAGGCAGACAGGATATTCCTTTTGGATGACTTGTGAAAAATTAAAATTGTGTGTGTGTTTAGTGGGGGGAGTGTTGTCCAGACAAGGGAGGTATGCAATGGCAGTCTGTCTGACACTTACTGCTAATAGCTTATTAACTCCATGAAGTCCAGGCCAGCTGCTTTGTCATGAATTGTAACAAGTAAGTTCTTATCTTCCTTCAATCATATTTAATATGCCAACTTAATTGGTGAGGTTTTTTTCCAGAGAACCTTAAGCCCACATCTTGACTATTGAAACAAGTTTGTAGTACCTGAACTAGTACTTTACCTGCTCTGTCTTACAATGAACTCCAGTATGTATGCTTTACAGTTAGAACAGCTACAAATTATTGGATCCTCTGACATAAGTGTAAGGCTAAGAACTTTGTGTTAGCTTCTCATTTAATCTTCATAGAATCTTCGTAGCCATTGTAGGAAGTAGGCAGTCTTCATATTTTGTAGATATAAAAACTGGGCTAAAAACCAGTTCAGGGGCTGCAAGATGGCTCAGGGCTTAAAGTGGTTGCCTCCCACGCAGCAAGTGTTAGGATTGGTGTTTGGATCCGAGAACCCACATGAATGCTGGGTGTGTGTGTGTGGTGGTCAGCCTCTATTTCCACAACTTGGAAGTTAGAGATAGGATCCTGTGTGCAATCTGGCTAATTAAACTAGACTAGTGCTCAATTAAGAGACCTTACGTCAGTGAATAAGGTGGAAATCAACCAGGGATGATGTTCCACCACCTATATCAGCCTTGGGCCTGCACATACATGAGTCTACATGTATACCTGCCCTTAGACTGTGGTGTGCCTGCAGGTATGCCCACATACGCCACACATATACAGTAAAGAGCCTAAGTAGTTCAAGTTCACATAGCAAATAAATCTTTGTAAGCTTTTAACTCAGAGTAGTACAACAGTTTTGGTTTTCTTGAGGTAGGGTTTCTCTGTGTAGCCTTGGCTATCTTGGACAAGCTTTGTAGACCAGGCTGGCCTTGAACTCACAGTAATCCACCTGCCTCTGCCTCCTTTAGTGTTGGGATCAAAGGTGTGCCCCACCACAGCCGGCTGAGTAGTACAACTTTGAACCTTTCTGATTTTTAAGAAAACTATTTTCTTTTGTGTGCATGTGTGTATGGGGAGAGGCCTGCAAAAGCACACATGTGGAAGTCAGAGGATGAACCCCTCTCTTTCTGGGGATCCTGGGGATGAAACTGAGCACATCAGACTTGATAACAAGTGCCTTTACCTGCTGATTTATCTTGGTCCACAGTCTTTAATTTTAGATAATAATAATAATAATAAAAAAAATGGTTGCATTCATCTTCGTCTTTAGAGATGTCCGAGTGCTATGAAGAAAATCCAAGTTGTGGAAGATAATGTGCTACTTTCTTGAGATGTAGCTAGACCTTGAGTGTAACTTCTGTCCTATGGTTTCAGGTAATGCTGAAGTGTCATGGTGAGGATCTAGCATTTTTAGAAGTGGTAGTTTGGAATAGACTTACACTGAGTCAGAGTCTAGTTCTGGATATTCTGTGAGGCCTCCTCTCGTGATGTAAACAAGCTAGACATGTCTTCAATTTTAGGTTTCTTGACACTTCATAATTTATTTAGTGGCACTTTCTGACCTCAGTGCTGAGTGGTGGCCATTTTTAGCATCACAGAAGTGTTCGGTCAGGCTTAAGCCTTTGCTTACTCACTGTTTCAGGGTGCAGTGTCTGGGTCGGTACAAGCGTCAGATAGACTCATGAAGGAGCTCAGGGACGTCTACAGATCGCAGAGCTACAAGGCAGGTGAGGCCCCGGCTTTCTGGCCGCTTGTCCTATGCATGTAGTGTTTCTTTCCCTTTGCTTTCCTCTTGGGGAGTGGTGTGGGACCATGTAGCCTCAACTATCTTTAAATGCACTGTTTCTCCGTTTGGTCGCGATGAAATTAGACATGTGTATCACTATGTCGATTAGACAGTGTCATTTCCTGTAAGGGTAGACAGAGTTGGAAATTTTTATTGACTTTATTTTAGAAATGTGAAACTCAGGTTTAATGAAATTCTAAAAGATGTAAGAGATAAAATGAGTTTTGTTTTTGTTTTTTTGAGACAAGGTTTCTCTGTGTAGCCATGGCTCTCCTTGAACTCAGAGATCCTCCTGCCTCTGCCTCCCAGCTGCTGGGGCCACAGGCGTGAGCCACCACCATCAGGTGACTTTATCTTTTTTATTTAAAAAAAACACAATTACATCATAATTTTTTTTGTCTTCTTCCTGATGGAGGTATAGCTTATGATTTTTTCATTTTCTGGCAAAAGCATGAGTAATATTACTTTAAAAAATAATTAAGATTAGTGTGCTTTGTTGTACAAGGAAATTTGAATTTATTTTTATAATTTTCTTATTTTGAAACAAAACTTACCATAGGGGTAGTATTCTCTTCAAAATCGGTGGGTTTCACTCATTTCATAATTCCATGAAAAAAAATATTCTTTCTAGGGCTGTAGTGATAGCTCGTTGGTAGGACACTTGCCCAGTCCACCTGGGGCCCTGGGATTCAATCCTCACTACCAGGAGTTGTTTTTTAAAAAATAGTTCTTTCTTATCTAGCAAGATTTGAGTATTATAGATCCCGTGGGGAAAAATGACTGCTGTAGTGTTAATAAACAAGAAATAACCAATTTAGGAATAATTTGTTCGATTATTTTGGAATCACTAAAAAGTTAACATAGAGTTGATTAAAAGATTGACATCAAGGGCTAAAGAATGGTTAAGAGCACTTGATGTTTTTGGAGAGGACTCCAGTTCAGTTCCCACAGTCATGTCAGATGAATCACAGCTGCCTCTAACTCCACATCTGGGGTATATGACGCCCTTATGGCCTCCAGGCATACACACAGTGGTATATACACTGATAAGTACATGTATAAGAAAATACAAATTTTAAAAAGTACATGTATGTTCTAAAAAGAGTAACAGCAGAAAAAAGACATCTCATAAGGGTGAAGATTTAAGTAGTGTATATAGAAGGATACCGTTTTCTTAGAAGTGTTTGCACAATCATATATACGTACAGGAGTACATACAGTGTCCTATACTTAGAACTACTACTTGACTAACGTGTATTTCTCAGTGATGGAGAGTACTAAGCAGCTTTTAATTCAGTGAAGTATCTTTCAGTTTATAGCTTTAATTATTTTACTAGTGAAATATTGCTGATATTGGCTACTTAGTATAATTAGTATATACATGTACTTGCACCAGAGTGATACATAATCAAATGAAGAGTAGCAGTGTGCCTATGTCTCCACAGGGATTTATTCAGTGGAATTAATAAATGACAGCTTATATGACTGGCATGTCAAACTACACAAGTAAGTACCTTTTATGATAACCTATTTTTTACAATGAAATCTTGGGTTTTCTTCACCTTTTTTTGCCTTACCAACTTCAAGCTTTTATATTCTGATTTACTAAGACAAGTAGCTAAATTACTGAAGTGAGCTGTTTCTGAGGCTTCCTGAGGAAAGTCAAAGAGGAGGGAGAGTAATAGATGGTCATGAAATGTTTTGAGAAGTTATGAGGTTGTGACAATTTATAAACAAAATGTATCATACAACATGAGACTGTGATACTGTTTTATGTTTGAAGTGAGGAGATTGAAGCAGTATATATAGAAGAGTTAGAGAAAATGTTTTTTGTTTTTAACAGTGGTTTACTTTTCTTGGTTTTATTGGTGGTAAGTTTCTTTAACTTCTTGGTTAAGAATTTAATTTTAGGAAAGCATATCATCAAAAAGTTTTTGAGTTATTTGAAAAATTATATGTATCCAATTGTTATTCTTTGGAATGACTATTAATTTCAAATTCCCTTTGTTCCTAAGGAGCTAGAGCCCATAGTGATTCCATTTTTCTTTTCTTTCTTTCTTTCTTTCTTTTTTTTTTTTTTTTTCTCTTTCTGGAGCTGGAGTACTTTAGACCTTCTGTTTGGAACTTACCCTGGGGCCTCTGTTGTCCCTTTGGGACTGATTCAGTCTGAGCTTAGTAAGGAAGGTTTTCTAACCTTGTTTGAACTGGCTTCTGTTTGTTGTTCTTAGGGTTGACTCTGATAGTCCTTTGCACAGCGATCTTCAGATCTTAAAAGAAAAAGAAGGCATAGAATATATTTTGCTTAACTTCTCTTTTAAGGTAAGAATATTGTAATGGGATTCCATGTTCTTCTAATGGGAATGTGTAAGTGGCTAAGCTGCCTTGGAGAACAGTTTGGTATGATTTGGTAAAGCAGATGATATTTATACCTCGGCTGGCATGGATCTTGCTTTTTTAACTCAGAGAGGTCTGCCTGTCTCCAACCCCTCAGTGCTGGGATTTAAATGTTGATACCGCGCCTGGTTAGTTCAGAATTGTTGAGGCATGTACTCCACAGGAGACGAGTGCTTAGACCCAGCAGGAAATATACAAGGATGTGCTGGGCAGCATTGTTTGTCATAACCTCAAACCCAAAATAACCCAGTTACAGTGAAGTGGAGAATGTGGCATCCATAAGACAGACATATCTGACAAGGTAGGTCACTGTTAAGAAGAAGAGCTAAACTCCTGGCTGTTTCATTTAGTTCCACTTACACAGGGTCCAACAATTTGGAAAACTGTTATTGCATAGGGCAGGTAAGTGAAAATTGGTCTTTAAATGAACCATCCTTAGGCATTATAATGGTCTTTAGCCATTTTAATACATATTTCTGTTGTACTGAAATTCCAACAGGCAGGCGACTCTGGTAAAATTAAACCATTTCTAGGAAGACTACGTATTAGGACAAGTGCTTGCAGACTGATTACTGGCTAGAGGTGCTCACGTGGGCATCTTCTTTACAATAATTTCTAAAGGCTTCCTTGTACATTTATGTTCCTTTCTGAATTTGTGTTACTTAGTTAATTTTGAAGATGTAAAATAGATAAAATGTTAGTGATTTAATGTATAATATGAGAAAATCTAATGATTGAAAAATCTCAACTGCATTGAGGTGTTTTGAGGATTTATGCTGATGTGATTAAGGGCTTCTCTTTGCCCTGTTCTTGTGAGTTGAAGAGGATTAGTGTCTTGCAGTGTTTGTTTGTTCATATTAGTTTACTCAAATGACTTTGAATCGTCTCATGCTATGTAACACTTTGGATTTGTAGCCCTTTCTGGGGATAAGGGAGCTGGCTATGAGACTTTGGAGAACATACTGTAAAGCCTACAGGCTCTGGAATTTGCCCTTTGTGCTATGAACCAGACATTGGAGTTTTTTATTCAATGATGTCGTAGGTCTGTTCAGCTTGTTTTGTCCTAAACAGTTACTGCCTTTCATCAGCACTGGTTGGAATAGTCGACCTTTGGGAGACTAGTTGAAGGAGTTTACTTTAATCTTAGCAAGAAATAACACGGAGCTTTGTGTGTAGCATTGGTGGTACAGGAGACACAAGTAGATTGAAGATGTTTTAAGGGAAAAAAACTAAGACATTGAAGAATATTTTCTTTATGCTTAGAATTTGTAAAAATCTTTTTTGGTTTTTCAAGACTGGGTTTTTCTGTGTAGCCTCGCTGTCCTAGACTTGCTTTATAGACCAGGTTGGCCTCGAACTTACAGAGATCCACCTGCCTCTACCTTGTCAAGTTCTGGAATTTCAGGTGTGTGCCACCACACTCTGCTAAAAATCTTAACAGTTGAATCCCAGAATGCAGTTTGTAGAAAAGTCAGCTCTGAAGTAGAATTACTTTATGAAATTTCTGAAACTGAAGGTAATTCTCAATCAACCAAAAGGTATTTTGTTGTTACTCATTTGGGATCATGTATTTAAAGATCTATTCTAATAATAGTCTTGCTCTTCCAAGGTTTGCATCCATGCTTTTGTTATACTGTTAAATTATAGATACATTTAAAAGTAGATTAATGTGTCATTAAGTTGGCATCTTGTATGGGCAGGTGACTTCTTTTTCTAACTTGAAGTAGAAATCTAATTTGCCCACTAAAAATGTGCCTCCTCTACCAGGAAGATTGAGTTTTCATAATTTTTATGTTCCTAAGAATCTTGTGAGCAGGCAGTGGTAAATTACAGAAATTATGCTGATTTTTCCCTTTTTATTTTCCTGGAAAGAACTGGATGAAGCATATCTTCCTGGCTTGCCTCAAAATGAGTTTTGTTTTGTTTTTTTGTTTTTGTTTTTTTGTTTTTTTTCTCAAAGCATTACTTCATGTTGTTTTTCATGTTGTTTGAACATAAAAACAGGACCTAATTTCTTTGTCCTTGACTCCCTTGGCCTGTCTTCATCAGGAGCAGGAGGGAAGCCATTTCCCCATCCAGCTGCTGTAGGAAGTTAGAGGCGGCTTCCCTGACCTGGCCATCAGGGGACTTATGTGTGACACTCCCGGCTGCTTGAGATACTGTGGTTGACATCAGACGACTGTCCACCCTTTGGGGGCTGGAGAGGGAGGGGGTAGGGTCTCAGACTAACCTAGAGTTGTCCAATTTGGCTAGACTGGCTGGCCAGTGAGCTCAGAGCTTCTCCTGGCCATGTCTACTCAGTGCTGGAATGCAGGTACGTGCCAGCACACCAGCCTTTCTTTTTTGGTTCTAAGGCTAGAACTCAGGTCCTCATGCTTGCGCAGCCATCTCCTCGGCAGCTCTTCTGATTTTTAGAAGCAGGTTATCCATTGTACTGAATGTTACTACTGTTATTGGGTTTAAATATATTATAGGTGATTTTCTACTTGTCTTTCTTGTGTTATATGGCCCCCCACCCCAACCCCAATTTTCTTAGGATTCCCATTTCCCACCTTTTAGCTGAGTTGGTTATGTGTTCTCTTACTCATCCCATATATATCTTTGAATAGTCAGAGTCTTTTTTTTTTCCTCCCCCCCCCCCCGCCTTGTAATCTCAGCCTTTGAGTAGTGATTCTCAACCTTCCTAGTGCTGAGACCCTTTAATACAGTTCCTCCTGCTGTGGTAACTACCAACTGTAAAATTATTTTTGTCGATACTTCATAACTAATTTTGTTAGGAATTATAATGTAAAATCTGATATGCAGGATCTCAGATATATGGTCCCACAGGAGGTCGCAACCCACAGGTTGAGAACCATTGCCTTAGAACAGTTGCGTTCATGTTCTCAATACATGCATTTACATTCTATACTTGGATTCTGGAATGTCATACTCTTCATTCTCCCAGGTTGCATCCAGCTTGATCTTTTTTCTGCTGAAAAAATATTGTTCATTATTTCTTTTTAGTATGGCTCTGTAGATGGGAGAATACATCTGGTTTTCTTTCTTTTTCTTTGAGACAAGCCTTGTTAATGAAACACAGAGTCTGGTCTCATCAAACTCGTTATTCTCCTTTCCTGCTTCCTGAGTGCTGGGTTTCAGGTATGTGCTGCTTTGCCGGCTGTAATGGCAGTGTTGAGGACTATAGCTTTTTAGGTTATCATTGAAGATTCTAGTTCTTCCTGAAAGTTCTTACAGTGGCCAAACCTTTGAAAAACTCTCCTCCAGTTTTTCGTGCCCCATTCTCTCTTCAAAGACTCAAACATGCTTAATAAACCTTGTATTTTCTGCATTTCTCACCTCTTCTTTTTTGGTCTTTCCTAACTTCATTCTAGATGTTTGTGATTTATTCTCCTGTTTCCTGAACCTCTTTTCTGCAGTTTGTTGGCATAGGCTCCCTGCCCATTAGGTTGTTGGTTCTTGCTGCTGTGGCTCCAGACTCCAGAGTCCTTATGGGTTCTGTTGTAATGGAATGGTTCTGCCACTCCAGGAAGGAATGGTTTCACCTTCTCTTCCTTCCAGATGTTCAACAGTTACTCGACCTTGTGTCTGTTAACTCCGTGGTTTTGCTGCACTGCTTCTGTTTTCTCATTGTGTGTCCGTACGTCTAAGTCTTAGTAATGATAGACATTGTATGTGAGAGATTGCAGAGGGGGGTTACAGTATTATGTTTGCCCTTTCCCTGTGGCCAGGGCCACAGACACCATCTGTGATAGAGAGGGCTGAGAGCCAGATTTGACTCCCTGTGAGGGTAGTTGGCTGTTGGTTCCCTCAGGGCTCAGCCTGGCATGCAGAAGGCTTCTCTTTGGTGTGCTGCAGCTCCATCTTTTGCCTCCCTGGCTGTGAATCTACATTTGCCGTTTGCTAACCTCTTCTATTTCTCTTGTGTAATGGGAAGAAAAGGCCTCTCCTAGGCCTGCCCACAGCCATGCGAGTTACTGCGGCTCTGTTCTGTTCTGTCCTAACTGGAGTTTCATATTTGATAGGTTTGTTGTCGTTTGTTTGTTCCTTATCTTTCTTTTGGTACTAAATGACCTTTATATTACTAGGTAATAAGAGAATACAATATTTTATTGATTATTTGAAAACCTTCTAAATAATGCAAAATTAACAATGGTGTTCTTAAATTGATTAAACTTACATACTTTTCTAGGATAATTTTCCATTTGATCCTCCATTTGTTCGAGTGGTTTTACCTGTTCTCTCAGGAGGGTAAGTTTATATATTTACTTTTTTGTGATAGTATGTGTCAGAGTACTTTGCAGAACTAGCTGGATTCTGGGAAGTCAGGATTGTTGAACTTCTGCCAGAGGATTCTGTGTAAAGTAGGTTGAGGGGTCCTGAGAACTTACATTTCTAAAAGTTCTCAAATAAAACTGATAGCACTGGCTTGGGGTCCACATTCAGAACCACTGGTACAAATTACTTCTTTATAAATAGACATCTTAATGGACATAGCTATTGACTCTTAAAAATGGTTTTTAACTGACTGTGCCTGCCTGCAATCCCAATCTGTCAGACACTGATGTAGGATTGTGAATTCCAGGTCAGCCTTGGCTATGCAATGTGTCTGAGCCTGCCAGAGACTATATCCGTCCATCCAATCTATCTAGAGCTTGATATTAGGTAATGAAGTCAATATATATAAGGACAGTTTTTTTCAAATATAAACTATGCTTGAGGATTTCGGGAGAGGTACACTTAACTGTGCTTCTCATAGGCCTGTGTTGCAGCCATCACAGTGATGGTTGGGTGTCCCGAGGCCGCTATGGAGCTGAGTTTGGCACAGATGGTTACTTAATACAGTCAACTGGTGATTGTCACACAGCTGTACTGAATTTTGCATTGCTTGTTTTTGTAGTTAGGCTATGGGAGGCATGGAAAAGATCAAGTTAATTATGAAATGTTATGTAATTCCCCCTCTAGAGGACTCATTCAACTAGTTGTAGGGGAGCAAGAGAGATGGCTCAGTTGCTTGGAGTAGTTGTTTCTCTTTCAAAGGACCCACTGTCTGTTTCCAGCCCCACGCCAGTTGATTTGTAGCTACCTGTTAATCTAGCACCAAGGGATTTAACACTTTTCTGGGCTCTGCAGGCATATATGCACAAGTGGATGAAAATAAAGTAAATCTTAAAAGAATTCTTCCAAGAGTTTTCAAATACTCAGCTTATCTACTTTGGGATGATTTTTATTTTAATAATAAAATCTGAAAACTCTTTGTAGGCTGATCATTTCTGTGTTTGAGATGGTAGTGGTGAGTCCTAAACATAGACTTCGGATCTTCCCCGAAGTAGTCTCTTTTAATGTGGATGTGCAAAGCACATACAGCAATAGATGCTGTTTATGAGATCACATCCAGGTCAATATGTGTGACCTGATATGAGGATATAGAATACTGCGGAACTGGTCAGGTGTCTGTAAGCTCAGCTAAACAAGCCCTGGCTTTAAACAAATCTGTGCTTATGATGCACTGAGCTCTTAAATGTCTATAGGACACTCAAGAAGTGCTCCGTGAAGAAGTGGCTTAGCTGATGCAGCCTGACCCTTTGCCACATCTCCTAGGAAGTCCCTGTATATTGATAGGCCAAAGAGTCTTTAATTAGAGACTTCATCTGATTTTCCACAAAGACACTAAATAACATTTCCTAACTCTGTCTTCTACAAAAATACTAAATAACTTTTAAATATTTTTAATTTTTTTTTAAAGATTTATTTATTATGTATACAGTACTCTGCCTTCATGCCAGAAGAGGGCACCTGATCTTATTGTAGATGGTTATGAGCCGCCATGTGGCTGCTGGGAATGGAACTCAGGACCTTTGGAAGAACAGCCAGTGCTCTTAACTTCTGAGCCCTCTGCAGCCTCTTTTCTTTTCTTGCCCTTTGGCATCTCAGAAGATAGCATCTTTTGGTTTTCTGTTTGGCTCTGTCAGAAGCGTAAAGCTCTGAGTGATGCTCAGCAAGGCTGAAGTAATCCCTTAGGGGTCTTGTTGCTGCTTTTGCAAAACTGTTGTAGTGTTGATCACAAATACTACTAGGACAAGTGAGGATCACAAGCTAAGATGTTAGACTCGTGAGGTTTCATTTTGTTACCTGTAAACGTCCGCTCATGCTTTCAGATTAGGCAGTGAAGGTAGTTTTTCTACCTTAAAGCCCCATGGCTGTTTATGGAAGGAGAATATTAGGTAACCTAGCCAAATATACAAAATAAACGTACAGTGGAAATATGGTAAATTTTAAACTTTTCTATCTCTTGCTCAAAATACCAGCCTTTTCCTAGCCAAGTTATAGCAATACTTTTTCACAGTGTAGTGTTGGTATAACATCATAACTTGTGTAACACTACTTTTTTTCTCCTTTGTCTTATAAGCGTATTTAAATATAAATATTGGATTTATCTGCCATTAACTGGTATAGGAGAAAGGAAATAACAAACTAAAAAAAAAGTTCTAGGAATGGAAGAGATGGCTCAGTTGGTAAAATGCTTCCTGAGAAACTAGGTCCTGAGTTCGGATTACCAGAACCCACATAGAATCTGGGTATGGTGGCTTATGCCAATAATCCTAGCACAGGGGCAGTTGGGTCAGGGAGAGTCCTTGAAGCTGCCTGACTAGCCAGTCTAGCCAAATTGATGAGAGGCTCATTGAGATTCCCTGTCTTACACAATATGGTAGATAGCTAAGGTTTACCTCTGGTCTCCATAGTATACAAAACACACACACACCCCTCATATACACCAAAGAAAGGATAAAGCATCTAGAGTGGATCTACTACAAAGAGTATAGAGTATAGAATGGTGGGGTGACACTAGTTGAGATCCCATGCTATAGGATCAAGTGACAAAAAACCTAGAATGATAGAGAAGCAACAAGATTACAAAGACGCCCAATGAAGGCAAAATCAAAATGGCTTGGTTTTCATAGTTCAGTGAAAGAGGAAATTTTACTGGCTGGCTTAAAATTTCTGAAATACATCTAAAACACAACTTTTAATCTCCAAATTGGAAGACAGCTTAAATTTTGTATGAGCCTACAGAAATGGAGGCACATGAGGGAGTGTGTGGGTCCTCTGCAGCAGCACCCTGCAGCTAGCTGTAACACTGTAAGCCAGCTGTGCTTTCAGCCTTGAAGAGCAGGCTGCAGGGACAGAAGGGCAGGAGTGTCCGCTAAGAAAACAGATGCTTTTGCTCTGATTATCAGGGATATTTAGAGCCAAGGTCTTAGTTTTTGGTATCGGAAAAGTTTATTAGTCTTCTTTCTGTTCATTTGTTTGACAAGTTGATTGTATTAATGTCTGTAAACATTTGGAATTGGCCAGTCTCATGTCTTTAACAAGTTTTCATTTTTGTATGTTGTCTTCTCATTTTGTGTGCATACTTTCTTAGTAATAGAAGTTAAGGAGTATTGATAACTGGAGAAATATGTGTGCTTGTTTCTCTTCCTAAAGGTACGTGTTGGGTGGAGGAGCACTGTGTATGGAACTTCTCACGAAACAGGTAACTCTTGTGTGCAGTTCTCAGCATTAGTGGACTATTTGCACATGTAAGCTAGATTCTAAGAGGAAAGTTCTTAAATGTAGTAGCACCTACTTTTAAAGACCAAAATCCAAGGTAACTCAGTAAAATCTTACTGTACTCTGAGCGCATTCCCTGCTGGAACAGGCGTTTAGAAGTGACAGGAGTGACGTTTAGAACACAGGATGGTTTGTGACATTTTAGACGTGGCCCAGTGTTTTTCCTGTCACTACAACTTGTTAGCGCTGATTGCGTTGTTGGGTTCCTCGGTGGTTTTTCTGGATGGGATTATAAAGGCCACTGTGTTTACATGCACTTCTTCCTTCAGGGCTGGAGCAGTGCCTATTCCATAGAGTCCGTCATCATGCAGATCAACGCCACCCTGGTGAAAGGCAAAGCCCGAGTGCAGTTTGGAGCAAACAAGGTACTTCATTAAGAACGCCACAGAGATGCGGGGTGCCATGTGAAGCATCTTCCTGTCATGATTCTAATTTTAGCATTTATTTATTTTTGTGTCTAAGTGTCTTGGCTAGATGTGTGTGTCTGTGCACCATTATGTGTGCCTGGTGCCCTCAAGCCGGAAGAGGGCATTGGATGAACTGTATTTATGGACACTAGTGAGTCACCATGTGAGTAATTGGAAATTGCACTCGGGTCTTCTTCAAGAGCAAGCAAAATGCTCTTAGCTGACTGGCCTTCTCTCCTGCCCCATCCCCTGGCTCAGTTCTTTCTGAGACTGTTTAATTAATTTTCATGTTTTGGAAAAGTGTAGGTAGAAAACATAGGTGTGTAAGAGAAGATACGCACTGCAGTCACTTAACCCCACTTCATCTCTCATAACCACAGAGATGTTTAGAGCCAGTATATTAATTGTAAAGTAAAAAGCCTAGTGTACTCTGAGATTTCTCTAAACTGAGACTGTGTTGGCATCATTCATTTTTGGCGAGCTGGACTCTGTTCTAATCTAAGTCATTAACTTTTTCAGCCCTTTAATAACCTAAGAGAAATTTCTGTCCTCTTCATTTTATAGATGAGGAAACTGAGACATATAAGGTCCTATACTCCTAAGGTCATTGGGTCAAAACAAGGGTTTCAGCCAGGCAGGCGTAGTCAGTGCACTTGTTCACTGAATTGTGTGCTGAATTTACATACTCTACTAGAAGGATCCTTCCAGATGGGATTCTAGCTATTCCTACCTATTTATGATGTTTGTTTTGAAAACAAACAAACAAAAAAAAAACAACAAAACAAAACAAAAACTTTTGTGTGATGGAAAATCCCCTTGATCTGATGCTTTTTGAATAGTGAATGTCCTTCCTGTAGTTCTTTGTGAATTTGCACTGTTTGTTCAGGTGGTAGATTTATACTTATACTGTAATTCCGATCATGAGATTTTTTTTCTTTTTTAAAGAAAAAGCAAAAAATTTAAAAGATCATTTAAAAAAAAATCTTTATTTGGGATGATGGTATTGCTTTTAACTGTTTTAGCAGCAGTTTATTTATCCTAGAACAAAATACTATTCTTTTTGAAATCCAGAAGTTAAGCAGCTCACCAAAGGTCAATAATTTGTATTGAATCAGTATTTTGTTTGTTTGTTTTGGAGACAGGATTTCTTTTGTGTGTAGCCCTGGCTCTTCTAGAGCTCACTGTGTAGACCAGGCTGACCTCAAACTCACAGAGATCTGCTTACCTCTATGTCCCGAGTGCTGGGCCAAAACAACATCTCTTAACAATATATGTGAATCTATATTTTTATCTTAATGTGTCAATAAAATGGTTGGTTATGTAGTATAATGTGAAAACTTTTTTTTTAATTTATTATGTAGACAATGTTCTGTCTGCATGTACACCTGCATGCCAGAAGAGGGCACCAGACCTCAGTATAGATGGTTGTGAGCCACCATGTAGTTACTGGGAATTAAACTCAGGTCCTCTGGAAGAGCAGCCAGTGCTCTTACCCTCTCCAGCCCATGTGAAAACTTTTTAAAGATAAAATGCCTTTTCATGCAAAGTTTCCGAAGTAGAAAAGATAATTTTGAGTACCTAGAGAAATAGGCACTAATATATTCTTCAATGCTTTCTTCATGGCATCTGTTCATATATAGAATTTGGTGTTAAATTTTAATGATTTTTGTTTTAATTCACGTTTTTTTTTTATTTTAAAAGGGAAAGGAAAATCAAAAGGGTATATAGAACAGTGATTTTTTTTTTCTTTTCTTTTTGATTAATTGAAAATTTGCCTGTACACTATGCAGACTTTCTTCTGAGAGCTGTGTATCAAATGCTCTATTTCAGGGTAATTTAAGTTCTCTAGTTTTGAAATTCTAGGACACCAGTATTCTTTATTCTGTGCTATAAATCTTAGATTCTATTTCAGTTGCTTTAAACATGCGATTTTTTAATGATGTGTAGTTTTCTTAACAAGTAAGAAAGCATTATGCGTAAGATAAAGTCAGGCTGCTGATTACTTTTGTATATTGAAGTACATTCACACATGGCTTAAACGTAGAGATCGTTTTGCAGTTCGGTTATGTAAACCATAGCACATAGCCACTAAGATGGCTATGATGACATAGCTTACAGGAGCCATTATCCTGTGTGCTGGCTTTTTGTTCATGGTCGACAGAGTGTTTATGTGTGTTAGAAGAAAAATTCAGTGAGATTTTAGAGTAAAACCTCACCTTTTAATTAAAAAATATTGTCAGCTAAGAAAGTGGAACCTTTGTGCAATATAATATAATTCATTGTCCTGAATTCTGAACTCTGCAGAAAATAGTCTAAACATTAACTTTAAAAAATATTACAAAAGACTTGAGATGGTGATACATGCCTATAGTTCTAGAAGTTGGGATGTTGAATCAGGAGACCATAAGTTCCAGGCTAGCCTGGGCTATGTAGTGAGACCCTGTGTCAAAAAACAAACCCAAAACTATCAAAAAAGGATGGATGGTGAAATAGCCCATTGGGTAAACACATTTGGCACCAAGCCATAGGACCTGAGCTTGATCCCTGGGACCCACATGGTGGAATGGGAGAGCCAGTTTCCAAGGTTATCCTCTGACCTTCAGGTGCAAACTAGGGCACATGTATTCTCTCCCCCACCCCCCATAAATGTACAGAAAGGTACAGGGCTGGAGAGATGACTCAGCTTTTAAGGATTGCTGCTCTTACCCAGAATCTGTGTCAGCTAGGTCACAACTGCCTCTAACTCCCACTCTAGGGGGATCTGATGCCTCTGGCCTCTGTGGACATCAGCACTCAACATAAAGACATATATACACATAATTAAAAATAATAAAAGTCAATCTTTAAAGGGCCAGCAAGGTCCTTGGGATAGAAGTACTTGCCATGCTGGCCTGATGAACAAGTCGAGTACAGTGGAAGGAGAGAATTGTCTCCTGAAAGTTGTCTTGGTCTCCTTGTGCCTGTACACATACACACATTTAATTCTCATTCTCTCTGTGCTTGCCTGTCTCTCAACTAAAAGAAATTGCTTACATTGGGGCTGTGTAAGTGGTTTAGTAGGAAGCCTGACAACCTGAGTTTGAGTCCCAGAAACCATGTAAAAGTGAAGTAAAGCACCAACTCAGAGTTTTTTTCTGACTGCCACACATGCACACAGTAGATGTTTTAAATAGTGTTAAAAATATTCAGTTGATGTGTGTGGATCGGTACATATAGATGTAGTGAGGACAGTGGTGAGGAAGGAGAGCTATGTAAATATTTTTATATCAGTATAGACTTTGGGAGAACATTTAAATGCTAATAGCTATTGTTTCTGGTTAGGGGTTTTTGAAATACTAGTGGGGTCAGGTTACAGATGATATTAGAATTTTGTGCTCTTCAAATTTGTTTTTTATTTACATTTGATCTTAGTCAAAAAGCCAAGATGATATTTTAATGATAGTGTCAGTTGTTAGTTCAAAGTAATCGAATGTGCTTGCCTTCTAAAAAGCTGCATTAACTGATATAAATTTACACATGTGCTGGAAACAGTTCCTTTCAGTAGACATGATTTAAGTTTAGGTTGGATTAATGGGGCTGAGAAGCTGGTAGCTCTGTACAGGCAGGAACCCATGGAGAGGTGGAAGTAGTCTTGCTGTCAGCTCCCCCACTTCCTGACAGGATGATGCCCAGAATGAGTGAGAACAAGCCACAGAGTTAGAAGGATGTAGGCCAGGCTGTTTTCTGTTTAATTGCTAGGAAATAAAGTCTGTAAGCATTAACTTGGGGCTATACAAGTAGTAAACCTTTCCAGAGTACTGGCCTGTTTGTAGAAAAGTAGTTGCCAGCACTTTGGGAGCTAAGACAGGAAGATTGCAAATTTGAGGCTAACTGGGCTACATTGTGATTCTGGCCTTAACTGGTCTATATAAGGAGACCTTATCTTCAAAACCATAAAATAAATAGCAAGCTAGTGTGAGCATGCATGTTACAGAGGAAACATTAGTGAATGATAGTGAAGTCCTGGAACACACAGCCTTCAGGGTAGCACTGACCCTGGTTGTACAGACAGGATAGGTATTGCTGTCATTCCCCTGCAGAATGCTAAGTAATGTGCACAAGCCCAGGAACGATATGTTTGGTTTTCATCTTTTCCAGTACTAGAGAGTGACTAAGCAGCCTAGTCTTGTATTTATAAGTAAGTTGTGGTGCCAAATAGAACCTTGATTCTCCATAGGGGCTGTGCTGATCCCATGTTAGCTGCAAGCACAGCTCTCACTTCCTCTGGAGAAGTGTTTCTAATTGAAGCTTGTAGGCTTCCCAAAGACTAAACTCAAAGATCACAGCTAGGTCACCCAGGCACAGATTAGTTGGAATAAATGTAAATAATACATATATGTGTTCTGGTTCTTCTTCTTTTTTTTTTTTTTCTTTTCTTTTTTCTTGAGACAGGGTTTCTCTGTGTAGCCTTGGCTGTTCTGGACTTGTTTTGTAGACCAGACTATCCTTGAAGTCACATAGATCCACCTGCCTCGCCTCCCTGAGTGCTGGGACCACAGGCGTGTGCCACCATGCCTGGCTCTAAAGACTGGTTCTCATCAGGACACAAGATAGGGCTAAGGACTTATAACTTAGTGGTGGAGTGCTTCCTTAGCATGTGTTCAACGCGCAGCACCTCCAAGCAAAAAAGAGAACATACAGAAAAACTGCAGTTATTTATTTAAGTGCAATAAGATAATTCTATGAAATATCAAAGGAAGAAAATGGAAGCTGGGCACATGGTCACACGCTTATAACCCCAGCACTTAGAGAAGGTGGAAGCAGGAGGAACAGAAGCTCAAGGTAATATTTTGCCACATAGTGTGTTTAAAGCTAGAGTGAGCTACATGAGACCTTACCTCAAAAAGCCAAAGAAAAGAAAAACATTTAAAAATGGAACCATGAAATTAATCAGTTAATAAGAACAGGAATGGTGTTGAGAGATCTGAAGATTTTAACAGAGCGAACAGAATAACTTAAAATTGAAGAGAAAACCCCTATAAAAGCACAGGGAAAACCAGATCAGTATGCCAACAAAGAGGTCTGTGTATGTGGTCTGCCACCTCAGCCAACAGAGCTCTGTGCCCAGTATTGGATGCCCTTTATCTTTCCCAGATGTATATACATGGGAAACCAAAAGGTTCATAGCAGATTATCTTACAAAATATATATAAAGCAAGGCAGACAATATAAAAAGAGTGCTGCTACCTTCCAGACCATATAATCTAAATATGTAACTAATTAGAAGATAATGCTATGCTCTTTAACGAGGCACATGCCAAGGTACCTCCTGAGGATCTGGTATAAATGATGTTCATTGGGGGAAGGGAGAGGAGGGCCTGGAGAAGGCCTAGAGGCAGCAAGTGAACCATGAGGGCAAGGAGGGGAGGGTGTGGGAGGGAGAAAAAGGTGAAGAAAGCTGGAACAGAGGGAACAGACAGCTGGTATGGCAGGGGTCCTTATATCCTGTAGAGCACCTGGCAGGCGAGGTAAAGCTAGCTGAATTGCCTGTAAGCTAAACGGATAATAATGAAGAGATAATTAGAGTATGTATGAACTTGGAAATCTAAGTGCCTTTCTAAATTGTAGTAAAAATATGTAAAATGAAAAATAATTTTAAACTGTAATGACCATACTGAAATTCTAAAACACTGTAAAAATATTTTTTTTCTAGTGCCATTCTGGTTCCCGAGTAATGAATGGGGATCTGTTGTATTCACTAATAATCCTCAAAGCACTCTAGCTGGGCAGACCCTCATCTACTGTAACCCACATCTATTTCCAGCCACATTCCCCATTACCTGCCATCTAGTCGCACCCTGTCTGCTCCTGCTCCATCTCCCTTCCTCACCCTCCCCACAGGGTTTCAGGCTGGCCTCAAACTCACAGAGGTCCACCTGCCTCTGCCTCCCTGAGTGCTGACATTACAGGTTTGTGCCACTGCCGCCGCCACTGTCACCCCTCCCCCTCCTGCTCTACCTTTGTCCTTATCGAGACCTTCTCTTTTTTCCTCTTTTCTCTTCCCCCCCCACCCGACCCCCCATAGGGGAGATTCTTCTATAGTAATGACAATGCCCACTTCCCTGATGCAACCAGATCTCTGGGCACTGAAAACAGTATCTGAACACACAGTGTACAAGACCATTCCCAAACAAAAAACCTTCCTAAAGTTGTTGAGTAAAGATGACCCATAATGCTGAAAAGCAAAAAGAGACAAGATACATTCTGATCCTAGTTAAATAAAATTTAATGGTAAGTATATGCCAGAAATAATACAACGAATGTTCTGTGGAATTTCAGACTCATACCGCCCTTTGGTCAAATAGGAATTTGAAAATAAAGTTCTGCAATGTCTAAGACAGCAGCAACAATGCAATCAGAAACTAAAGGAGGGATCTGAACAGGAGTAAAAGTAGAGAAAAAAAGGGCAAATGAAAGGAAAAGGAAGAGCAGCTGGAGGCAGCAAAGTTACAAGGGCAAGGAAGATGAGGGAGAGGAATCTAGAAATGCTTACCTTGTTTAAAAAGGCTTACAACCTACTTTCTTGTATGTTAATTTACAAAAGAAAAACAGAATTAACAACAGATCAAAACCCAACTCACTGTTAGATAGTCAAAAGGGAGAAATTAACAAAGGTTTAAGAAGTCTCTGCTGATCTAGACTGGAGGTCAATCATCAGCTGTCCACCGTGCAGAGCCTGTCCACAGTGCAGGTGCTTGGTGTGGGAGAGTGGGTGCAGTGTTTCCTGGTCATCTGAGAGTATGTCATGCGGATTTTGTTAAGCTTAGTTGATTTCTCTCTATGGAAAAGAAACTAATGTGTATGGATGTTTCACCCGCATTTCTTGTTTGTCCATACACTTGTATGCATGCTTGGTGCCTGCATAGGCCAGGAGTGGCCATCAGATCCCTCGAATTGGAGTTGTGAGCCAATGTGGGAGCTGGGAATCTAACCTTGGTGCTCTGGAAGAGTAGCCAATATTCATAACCACAGAACCATCCATCTCCGGCCCATGAAATAATTTTAAAAGTCATCTTTGAGATGATGATTTTTCTGTCTCTTATGGCAGGGTTTTTAAAAAAGATTATTCTCTAGAAATCAGGGTCTGTTTACAACTGGTCTGGTTACAGAAATAAAAATAAATGGGTCACAAATACATGGAAACCGGCCCAGCTGGACTGATTGGTAGACCAGCAAGCTGAAAGCACAAGGAGGGCGTGGCTTTACACAGCCTGCAGGACTTCTGGGAAGCTGCATGGTAGTGCTTACAGATGGATGGTCTTGTCAGCCCATATGCAGCACCTGAGCAAGGCCTCAGTACTGCAAAGCATTGTCCTTTGATACAGCAGCTTCCTTCTAGGTAGTTTTTTCGGTTTTTTTTGTTTTTTGTTTTTTTTTGGCCTGTACAGGTTGGTCCTTGGAAAACAGGCTGTGCATAATGTCCTTGCAAAATCTTCAGAGAAGTGGACAAAAAAACCTAGTAAATGTAGGTATCTTGAGTAAGGGAAGTGGGGATGGGAAGTTCGGTTGTTGGGAGACTGTGCACATTTGTCCCTCCGCACTGTGTGTTTGTCGCAGTAGGATGACCTGTTCTGCAGAACATGTCTGGTGTGGGTTGATGTTAAGATGCAACACACTTAAAGGTTGTGGACAAAATTAGTCTGAACTTGGCTCCTTAGAAAAAATTCTTTATTTTAACTAAAGAGGTGACTGGGTGGCAACCATGGGCATTCTTTATACTTCTAACTACAAGTATTTAGATGCATGGTACCTGAAACTTTTATCTGAAAACAGTATCTTGTAGACTGTCTTTTTAGAATAAATCAGAAGGAAGACTTGGAGTTTTATTCAGCCAAATGTATTTAATTTGACTTAATCTGACTGTGGTGAGATAAACACTAGCACTGTAAGCTCTCATGCTTGACCAGTGATAGGAAGACTTAAAAAAAATAAAACAGTAGCTCTGAAGTTTGTAGGGATTTAGTGAAGTACAATTTTGGTTTTGTTATTCTTACAAAATTGTAGCAAATGCAGAACCACATTTTGTCTGAAAAATGAAAATGTTCTTTTAAGCACAGTAGTGGTGTATCCAGAAATCTATTCTGATGGTGTTCCTCTGGCTGCAGTTTTGATTTAATAATGTGTATTTCTTTTTCAGAATCAGTATAATCTAGCACGAGCCCAACAATCCTATAATTCCATTGTACAGATACATGAGAAAAATGGTATGTTCAATTTAATAAGTACTTATTGCCATTCATGAAGTTGTACATAGCATGCTGATGTTTGCCTTGTTCATTTTTGTGTTTTTGTCTCAATTTTTTTTAACTAAATACTGTTAATTACAGTAGGGAAAAAACATTTTCAGTATTCATAATCTTGGAACAAATCTAACACTGCTTCTTTCAAAACCTTATGCCCTGAACTCTTGACCTTTGAGTCACAGCCAAGAACTTTAGCTTACTGAATAAATCCCTTTGCTCAGTTGAAATTAATTCTGTAAGTAAAGAAGTTGTTTTAACACCTGGATAGGTGTTCTCACTGTATACAGTAGCTGAGCGAGCATAACAGGATCATGACAATTTGCTTCTGAAACATACTCAGATTTACTGTGGTAGACCTCCCTTCCTTCCTATCTCAGAGTCAAACCTAGAACCCCCCCATCAGGCAAAAATATTCTACTAGTGAGATACAGTTTTACTGTCTGTCATCTGCCTTGCCCTTGTCTTTGCTTTTCTTTTCTTTCTGGTTTTACTTTTTAAGACAGGATCTCACTTATTTGCCCACGCTGGCTTTGAGCTCACTTTGTAGTCCAGGCAAACCTTGACCTTGGAGTCATGCTTCAGTCTCCCCCGCAGCTAGGATTATCGGCCTGGCTTAGAAGCTCTATTTGCAAATTCCTTTATGTCACTCCCTAGCTCTGTGGCTTTGAACAAAGCCTAGGATTGATTTATTTTGTGTGTGTGTGTTTGCCAGTATATACACCATGTGGGCTCTGAGAATCAAACTCAGGGTGTCTGGCTTGGTGGCAGCTATCTTCACCCACTGAGTCATTTTGCTGGCCTCTATGATCTCTTTTAGCCTCAGTTTCCTCATCTCTGAAGTTGGCAAAGTGTCTCTTAGTAAACATGAAGAAAAGAATAGTATGAATGCTTTGTAACCAAGTGCCCTGAAAAAGGAATTCATTGTAGCAGTGGGAGGGAAACTGTTGTTTTGTGTAGAGTAGAAGGGTAGGTTTTAGGGTAGGTTTCTGTAGTAAATGGTCCTAATGTTGCTAGTTGTAATGAATTATTAGTTGGGCTCAGGAGTCACCATACAAGCATGAGGCCCTAAGTTTGCTCTTAGAATGCACATGAAAAGCCAGATATGGCAGTAGATGCTCTGGTCCCAGCTCTAGGGAGGGAAGATTCTTGGGCTGACTACTAGCCAGCCAGTCAGAACTGTTGAGCTCCACATTGAGACCTTGTCTCAAAGAACAAGGAGAGCCAGCCAGGCATGGTGGGTACACCTGTCATTCCAGCACTCAAGGAGGCACAGGCAGGTGGATCTCTGTGAATTAAAGGCCAGCCTGGTCTATAGAGCGAGTGCCAGGACAGCCAGAGCTAAAACAGAGAAACTCTAACTTGATGTTTAGACATACATTATGAGATTATCAACTCTGTGAGGACTGCTTTGCGTAGCTAGAATGTAAATGTGACGAGAACACTTCACTTACCAATGTTTTTAATTCTGATTGCCAGGATTTTGTTTGGGCAATATTTTGACTGAGGTTTGCTTTTAAATTCAAAACTGAAATGGAAGGTTAGCATGTAGACTGCTGTTATTCCATACTGTCATTATCAGCTAAGAATATCATTCATACATATCTACATATATGTAATTACATATATGTAATATATGTAGGTATGTATGAATGGTATATATATGTGTGTGTGTTCATATATATATACATATATATGTGTGTTATATATATATATATATGTTGAAAACTCAAGAGTGATTGATTCATAAGCAACAGCTTGACCCTGAACATCTCAGAATTCTGGGTTAATAACCAAAAAGCAAGTTTAAGTTTCTACAGTAGAGCTAAACAACAAACTTGAATAGAGACCAGACCTGATTTTAGTAATGCCTTTTTTCTAATTGTTCCAAGGATTGAGGTAGTTAACTTTTTTTCCATTTTATTTCAGGCTGGTACACACCTCCAAAGGAAGATGGCTAACTACATTGACATATGTGTGGACCAATGTTGCTTTAAAGAAAATTGTTCCAACGTGCAGACATAAGCTTTTGAGTGCCCGTATAACAGCAGTACCGAAGACATTAGCTAATAGATCATTTAGTGGATAATCTGTCACCTGACATCCAGTTACAGCCTTTTCATTTTGCTCACTTTAGGTATCTTGGACTGAGCAGTGGGGCCTTTACTGTATTTTTCCTGATAAGTACAAGTACACGCAATAGCCACTCCCTACCACTTCTTTCTTGAAAAGTGAAATCTTTTAAGCAGGGAAGTCAGCATCAGTTTACTGCAGCTGTGATTTTAAAGTAACCTTCCTATATTGAGCCTATGGGATATGAAGATTTGCAAAATCCTGTTTGTTTAGAGCCAATAAAAGTTTAACTGATGGTCAATACTGGTTTAGAAATTTTAGGTCTTCTAAACCATAGCCTTTTCAGGTCTGAAATAATTTTATTGCCAAAATTATGACAGGAAGCCTCTTCATTAAATTGTCATACTTTTTCATGGTTGTGTGAAGGTTTGAACTATTCTGGAAGTATGCTTTTAATTGTATTGTATCATATTAGCTAAAGCAAAGCGAGGCAGCCACTTGGGAACAGTAATTTCTACTGGGGCAGCGGAGTCCTGTTGGACTGAACTTGCCTCCTGTTGGTTCAGCAATTCTTGTGAGGAGCCACAGTGTAGAGCCTGAAGTTCTAAAGTATGAGGTCATTTTACCTTTCCATTTATTAACGGGGTGTTGCAATTGTTGATAAACTAATAAACTTATGAAGTGATTGGCACAAAGACAGATTCCTTGAGCAAAATTATGCAAGATACCTAAATTGGAGACCCTTAAATTTTTTGCTATACTCATATAGTGGCATTTACATCAAAAGACCAGTAGGGAATCAGCAGGGTTAATTCTTTTATAAAATCAATGGAACTTCCATTTTATTGCCTCACCTGAATCAGTCTTCTTTGGTTGGTAATTGACTTTCTTTTTATAGTCCTAAGTTTGATTTAAATATAAATTCTAGCTATTAAGCACTTTTAAAAAAGAAATCCAGAAGCACATTTTCTTGCACAAACCAGTACAAAGTTCAAAGGTGTTTCATATTCATTTGATTTGAGATTTTTTTTTTAACTTTGTAAACCACATCCAGGAGACTTGGCACTTGTGCACTTAAGTGTGCACGTGTGCATTTTTAAGTGTGGGTTAAGTTTCTCTTGGTTCTGTTGGTTAAGAGGACAAGTAAAGAGATCTGGTATTCTTGATCACTTGGTTACCTTTAAATAAATGATTGCCAGTGGCCTAGATAACAAGTGACAAGGCAGAATTCTTCAACACATTATAAAGTTCCTTAAGCCTAAGGCAAAATCTTGAATACATTATTGAATTCTTTAATATCCTAATGGCTAGCATATTGACAGCTGCACATTTGGCATGCTTTTTTGGGATTTTATTTTTCATTGCAGATTTATTTGGCAATGTACAGTAAATTTTGTAAACTTGCATCAAGTTTATGAATAAAGAACCATTTAAAAATCGGTTTGTTACCTTTCCCTCATAAGACATGCTATGATTCAGGTGTCTTTGGGCTCTGTATTGAATTTCTAGTGTAGAAATTTAAAGAGATAGGGTGTGGGAAGTTTTAGAAGCAAAGACAAAGATTAATTTAATGAGACAGGGAACCTAGAATACACATAGTGTATTCAGACTTTCTTTAGTCGTTTCCCTTACATTCTTTTCAAGTACATGTGGGTTAGTAAATTTCTTTATTTTGAGACGGTCTCGCTCTCCAGCCAGGTTGGCTTTCTGGAACTTGTGTCTCAAGTGCTGTTTTAATTAATTTCCCTAATTTTCTTAGGATACTAGTAACATTATAACCCTTTGATACTCTGGCCCCTGGACACAGGAACGTCAGTATATCTCATCAGAAGCTCCGAGGAAGGAAAGCTCTATTCCCAGTATGTTTGGACAGGACTCTTTCTCTCCTTGAAATTTTCATGCCAGTTTATCTTTGGTTTGAATGTTATGTCTCAATGTACAGCCAACCTACTTCATTCAAAAACAGTGATTTTCTCTGAAAGTTGTCTTGGGTGTGGAAATCTTTTCCCTGGTCCTCATCAGATGTCTCCCTCTTCCCCACCAAGCCAGTGCCTATTAAGAAGAATGAGCCATTGAGTAGTTAGTGGCCAGTGTTTCTGGAAGTAGAACATCGGAGACCCTGAGAGTTGCTGGGGCGTTTGAGTTTTTTCATATTCTCTGTGTAGTGGAGTTTTGGAGACTGTATGACACTTCCGTGTGTTTGGTATTAAGCCTCAAGGTTTCCAGAGTAAAGTGGAAATTTATTACTGAAGGCAAGGAGCTTTGAGGAATTTTTCAACATAAGAATATTGTTAATGTGTTTTATGTTATCTTATATAAAATATTTGGGGGTTGCAGAGCTCAGTTGCTTTCGGCTTGTGATCCTCCTGCCTCCAGCAAGCTGGATATTGCAAACATGGATCATCATGCCCAGCTCAAAATGTTCTCATAGGTAAATAATCAGTATCTCAGTGTAAAAGGTCATGAGGCCAAGACAAGAAGCACCGGGTCAGACCCAAGTAGCTGGGGAACACAGTTCATTTGGATTGAAGCTGCGGCTACTGTCCTTTAATTTGTGGTTCGGGAATACATACGGGATCCACCGGAGGGTTAAAACAGGTTGTTGGGCCTTGTCTCCTGTGATTGTGTAGCCCTGGGATGAAGAAAGAACACGAGCCAAAGGATAATGGTTCCTGCGTGAAAATGTCTGGCTTGGCGTGTGCTTTCGGTAGCAGCTATAGTTAGTGCCCAAAGAATGGCGAGTGCTATCTATAATGTTTACTCCATTAAAACTTAAGAGATAACGTGTTAACCAGATTCACCAAACAAGCCGAATGCTCACAGTCGACTCAAAATCAAGGCTGTACCCGTTCCCTTCCGGGCGGAACAGTGCAATCCGTTTTAGCCGGTGCGCCGCAGCGGCCAGTCCGGAGCCGGAAGCGGCCCGCCGGAAGTGGCGCGCTCCTGCTCAGTACGCTCGGGTTGGCGGTGGTGCACCGGCCGCTCAGGTTCCTCCGAGCCTCCTCGGGGCTTTCGGCCCGGTAGGGGAGGAATGGAGCCGGTGGGCGGTGGCGGCGGCTCCTCCTCCACAGACCCGCGAAGTACTTACGTGCTGAGTAACCTTGCGGAGGTGGTGGAGCGTGTGTTCACCTTCCTGCCCGCCAAGGCGCTGCTGCGGGTAGCCGGGTGAGGGCGAATGGGGCGGGAGGAGACCTTCGACCCCATGGGTGGCGGGTTCACCCCTGCCCCGGGGTCCTAGGGCTTGGCCGAGCGCTGCGGGGCTGCTGGCGGCAGGGACGACCCACCCGGCGGCAACCCTTTGTGCTTTTGCGTCCCCAGAGTGTGCCGCCTGTGGAGGGAGTGTGTGCGCCGAGTGCTGCGGACCCACCGCAGCGTGACCTGGATCTCCGCGGGTGTGGCGGAGGCCGGCCACCTGGAGGGACATTGCCTGGTCCGCGTGGTAGCTGAGGCGCTTGAGGTAAGTATGGAGGTGTGCCGCGGACGGTCATTTGCTGGACTTGTGGGCCATCTTTGAGGACTTTTTTTAAGAATCACGTTCGTGATACACGTCCTTGCTTTTGTTAATTTGGGGGAGCCTTTGCTCGTATTCTGGCAAGATTTTAAATAGGCGTCAGGTTTTGTAAGGGCGTGTTGCGGCTTATTCCTTAGTAGATGTTGGACAGTTGAAGTATCCAGGTGTTCACTGTTACAACGCCTTACAGATCCTTCCCTAACTTGTCTCTGTTTTTCAATGAAGGCTTTGGGTATCGCTTGCCCGGGGTCACACCCTAAGGCTAGAAGAACTAAAACTTCTACTTAAATACTTAAGCCATAGACCTTTGCGTCCCCGGATCCAGGAGAGTCAACGTAACGGGAGGCGAAGACAGACTGTAGAGCCGGTAGTGAATCTCTGGTAGCTCACTAAGTGGCAGGAACGCTCGAGAGGAAACTGCCAATTTGATGTTCTATTACTCTTTATCCCGTAGTATGTATAATAGGCAAACAGAACTCAGTCACAGTATAGCCTCCAAATTGGGAAATTATCATAATAAATGTGTTGGTTAGAGGTTTTTATGTTTTTGTTTTTCAACTTGAGACAAGCTAAAAGTCATCTGAAAATAGGAAACCTCAAGTGAGTGTTTCCTACAGATTGGCCTAAAGGCAAGTCTGTGGGGCATAGTGTTTGGTGTGGGAAGGCCCAGCCCACTGTGGGCTATCCCACCCCTGGGATTATAGAAGTGTACCACGGCGTCCAGCTCCAGCCTTATATTTAGATTAAAATCTCTAGCTTATTTATACCTAACATAAAGTAAGTGTTCTAAAGTAGACTATATTAGGAAATAGTGACAAGAAAAAAAAAGTTTGTACATACTCAATATAGATGTAGCACACACACACCCCCTTTTGTAAATAGCCACATTTAGATCCTTGATTGGAGAGATGCAGAGAAAGCTGACTGTGTATTTAGAACTGTATTTCTGTCAGTACATGAAACTCATGAGTTGCCTTAATGAGTTGCCTTAGGCGCATCCAATCCAGCACAAGATTTTTGTCTCACTTCCTTTCTACTCATATCTGACTTTTTGACAGTGGGAAACCTGGCTCTTAACAAAACAGACAAACAAAAAAACACTTGCTGGGAGTGGTGGTGTATGCCTTTGATCTCAGCACGTGGAGGCAGAGGCAGGTAGATATGTGAGCTCCAGGCTAGCCTGGTCTACAGAGTGAGTTTTAGCATAGCCAAGGTTACACAGAGAAACCCTGTCTAGAAAAACCAAAAAGGAGGGGTCCCTATTTGTATGTGTGTGTGTGTGTGTGTGTGTGTGTGTGTGTGTGTCTCTGTATGCATGTGTGAAGGTACCCGTGGAGGCCAGAAGAATGCAGTGGTTCCTTTGGAGCTGGAGTTAACTGGTCATTGGGAACTGTATGAACTTTGTCCTCTGAAACACAACAATTGCACTGAAATGCTGAGCTGTCTCCAGCCCTGGTTCCTATTTTTAATGTGCCTGTCCCAAATGTGGTGTCTTCTATTCCCTGCTGTCTTGTGTAACTTTTCTTCTTTGCTCTTTTGGACTCCTGGACTTGTACCCAGAAAGCTGGCTAGCATTCCTCAGGTCTGTTGGAGTAGTAGTTCTCTCTGAAACACTGAACAACACCTACAGTCTATTATTCAGAATCTATTATTTGGGAAAATGTGAAATCCTTGCAAAGCCTTTTCCACAGAATTGTTTGGAGCATGATGTACAGTGAAGGAACTTACAAACATCCTGCTGTTTGTTTAGTAAAAGAAATCATTAAGTTATAAATCACAAGGTACATTTAGTGTTAAGAAAATCTTGATAAAGGTGCTGGAGAAATAGCTCAGTGGTTAAGGGGTTGAGGATTTAGCTCAGTGGTAGAGCGCTTGCTACCAGTCCTGGGTTTGGGTCTCAGTTTTTTTTAAAAAAAAAAAAAGAAAAGAAAAAGAAAAATTTCAGTTTCCAGCACCCACATTAGTGGATCACAACTGCTAGTAACTACAGCTGGTTTCTGAGGGCACACACACATAGCATATATCCTTAGACATATACACAAAATAAAACATTTTAAATGTTAGGAAACAGATTATTAAATTATATTACTATAATCTAGATTACTGTAAAGGAAGAGTCATAAATAAGCTAGAACGTTAATGAAAGTTTCCTGTGGGGAATAGAATTGTGTGGTTTTTGTTTTAGTAATGCTCTTTGGTTGTTTACAACTTTTTACTGCAGTAGGCATTCTGTATGTTTTAGTGGTTGTTATATACAGTCTTAGATGTTAATCCACATTTTGGCTCAAGCTAGCCATGTGTATTTTGTCCTCTCTGAGCCTTGTTCCACTTTGGTAAATTGAAAAGGAAGAACAGTGATTCTCTTGTATCCTTAAAGGGTTCTTGTAAGGATTAAATAGCAAAAAAGTAATGCATATAACTATAAATTTTCGATGGATATTAATATTCTCACAATATCACTATTAAAGTTCACATAGTAGTAGCCTTAAAAAATCAAACTCATGGTGAGACAAACATGGTGACTAAGTCATAGATGCTGTTTTCCAAATAAGCTTGTGGATGGAGTATTTTAATACATATAAAGGAAGTTTAACTTCCTATTAGAAATGTTTTGAACTTTTATAAGACAGCTTGCCATTTGTAACTTCTTTGACTAGTGTATTCCCAGCTGCCTTATACTACAGTGAGAGTGTCATTTTGAGGCTTTTCATAGTCAGTTGCTAGTGAGAATTAGAGATAGGCTTGTATATTTATTTAAACTTAGGAGGCTTAAGGCCTGACTGCGTTGTGGAAGTTACCCTGCTGGCGATGGCAGATGAAGGACCCGGCCCTGACTCCTCACTCATCAGGCATAGCAGACAAAAATAACCCAGGGGTCAGAAAGAAGCCCAGGGGGGTGTAGTGGCTCAGTGAGCTGTTGGTCCTGGCAGGTCTGCCTAGCCAAAGCTAAAAGGTAAACAATCTGAGTGTTTCCAGGTTTTATCGAAAGGATCAGGAAATATGTAAAAATTCTGTGGAATTTTAAATTATGGCAACTAGTTAAGACTTTTTAAAGATGTCAGGTGAAATCTAGAATTTGTATCCTTAGGCTATAGGCCTTACTCTGATACTCTTCAGTGTTTTTATGAGTTGTCTCAAACCTACGCTGAAACATCTGAGTCTCTCCAGATTACAAGGCAGTTAAGTTGTGCTTTATAGTCTGCACTTTATTCCATTCTGATAGGAAAAACACTTGAAAAAAGTCCTTGCATTTAGTTCGGAATACGAACAAGAATGGCGGGTGTGTGTGTGTGTGTGTGTGTGTGTGTGTGAAGGATGTCACATGGAGGTGCCAAATACAGTGTAACATCTAGAGGCAGGGGTTGAGAGGTTTGCTCTAAGGTACTGTAACGATTTCAAGGTGCTTTGGCAGCAAGGGAACCTATGCAAGCTTGGGCAGGTCTGACCCTGAGCTGGAGGGCTGTCGGTGAAAGCCAGAAGAGCAGTGCAGCCTGTGTCCCCTCCCTCTGTTGAGAAGCTTCTTACTGTCCAAAAAATCGAGAGGCAGCTTTAGCTGCTACCTAATGTCTGTTCTAAAAGATTAAATGAGCTTTATGAAGATGAACTTCTTAAGGCCTGAGATAGGTTAGACATAGACAAAAGAGTAGGTGCTCAGTAAGGAAGCTGACAGGTAGGGTGACAGGTGAGAAGTAAGAGGACTTGGGATCGATGGAGACAGTGGCTTTATTGCACTTGGGAACACCACAGCCTCACAGGAGCCAATTCTCTTTCTCTTTGCAGAATGTTCCCATCTTACCACGGACAGTTCTCTACATGGCGGATTCTGAGACTTTCATTAGCCTGGAAGAGTGTCGTGGCCATAAAAGAGGTAGATATGGAGAAAAGAGTTGGGTTTTTGTTTTTGGTTGTTTTGACATTGTCCTAGCCCCAAGAGCAGGCTTTCTGAAGCTTTTGGGCACTGCTCCTGGTACATGTGCTTGTGTCTGGCTTGAGCCGAGGAGCCTTTGTGCTGTAGATTGATGTCTAACCTCGCCGTACAATTAGGGTGGGGTTTTCAGAAAGACATTTTTCTTTTTTTGAAATAGTTTAATCCTCCAGATGTACTTCTGTATTAAAACAAGATCCTGGCTTTGGTTATCCAAGCCTGTTCCTGTGTAATGTGGTGCTATGAGGTTCCGTTTACCAAAGCTATTTACAGACACTGTATATTCTTAGCTTGCTAGGGGAAAATACAGACCAGACTTTGGTTTGGACGTTGTCTGACTTGAATCCAAATGACCTGAATCAAATGATAGTTAACGCTGTGACATCAGTTGAACAGAGAGAGCCAGTAAGTAGCACTTCTCAGACTCAGGGCTGAGCCAAATTTGATGCCTTTGGGGCAGAAGTAGGATATTTACAAAGGACAATAGCAAACTTGTGATGGTAAAGATTAGGTTTAAGTTTTAATAAAACAGGTATCAAAATGGGGAAAGCACTTATTTTAATCAAAATGTTTAGGCTTTCTTATAAAGTTTTTCCTTCCTTTTTTTTTTTCCTCCTATAAGACAAGATCACATGTAGCCCAGGCTGGCCTCAAAATTCACTATATAGGCAAGGATGAACTTGAACTCCTGATTATCCTGCTTTCACCTTCAAGTGCTAGGACTACAGCTTGCACCTCTTTGGGGCTTATGTAGTGCTGTGGCTAGTGATCGAACCTAGGACGTCTTGCATGCTAGGCCAGTATTCTACCAACTGACCAACACCCCCAGCTTCATAACCTGTTGTTAAATATTGTTTTTTAGCATTGTCAGATTTGACAGTGAACAGTATATGTAATGATTGTGCTACTGTGTTGTCACAGCGAGGAAAAGAACTACCATGGAGACAGCGTTTGCTCTTGAGAAGCTGTTCCCCAAGCAGTGTCAAGTCCTTGGGATTGTGACCCCAGGAATTGTAGGTGAGAGAAATTAACAGTTTATTTCTTGCTTAGTTTGATGTGGGGTCCCATGGATTGATGAAATATTTGTAGCTGAAAAGTACATTTCACATTTCCAGTCATCTAAAACAATAGCATTGGTCATCCTTGCCAGGATGTTGCATTGTACTTAGTATCTCTCGGGTTGTTGAGGTTCAGAGGTCAGATCTTAAGGCTGCTTAAGAGCAAAATGTGATCCCTGTCTTCCCTTAGCCATTGGTGGTGGAGGTGGGGAGGATCTCATTCTACCAGCCCCAGATTAGGAAAGACCTTAGCCAGTCCAGTCTGGTCAGCTCTTGATTCTTGCAGGTAGGGTGATGGGGTGACAACTTACAACGGGCCTTACCCAGACACTTGTTTCTCTGCATGTTGCCACCGTGGCACATTGCTAGTAAGTTTTTGCTGTTACTATTTGGATTGTTTCCTGTTGCTTTGGCAGTGGTTACAATAACTGGGTTAGGATTCCAGCCTAGTACCTGTGCTACTTTGGACAGCTTACCCGACATCCACAAGGCTTCAGTTTCCTCATTGGTGAAATGGGATGCTGATGTTAGTACTGTCTTTGGAGGGCTGTGAAGATGTAGTGACATTTAGAACATACCACTCCTGTTTTCTGGAGCTTTAGATGGAGCCTTGTCGGTAGCTCAGCTGTTAAAGTGCTGGCAGCTAGAGCATAAAGAAAGACCCTTCCCACCCCTGGGCCCTCACACTAGTACCCTGAAAGACCTTGTATTTCAGTCTTGTGCTATGAAACACAAAAAGTTCCAAGTGTTTGCTACCAGTGTCTCCTTACCACAGAGCTGCTTACACACTAACAGAGCAAGAGCTGTGGCTGTGGCTTCAAACATTTGAACTGGCATTAGGTAGCCTTTTTATCATTATTGGTTACTGTTGGATGCTTATGTAGACTCATAGCTCTTATTCCTCACATCTTGGTCCGCCTGTTATATCTACTGTAGCCACAGTCAAACACAGCCACATTTCTCTTTTTAAGTTTTCTGTTACAGGAATAGGGGCAGGAAAAAAAGGACCAGCCTTGGCTGGCAGCCCTGCCTTCCTCATGTGAGTGGGTGGCAGTTTTAGCTTTCCTTTTGTTGCTGCCTTTTTCTGAAGCAGCTTTGATTTTTTTTTTTTTTTGAGGGGGGGCGGGGTGCTGCTTTAAGTCCTCATGGTCTTATGTTTGGAGCTAAATACCATAACATCTGCTCCAGCCAGAGTGTGGCCTTTGGTGTTTGCTGGGTCTTCTCTATGCTGGTTGTGGTGGTTTAAATAAGAATGGCCCATGTAGCCTCATAGACTTTTGAATGCTTGGTTGCCTGGGAGAGGAACTGTTTGAAAGGATTACAAATGATTACAAGGTGTGGCCTTGTTGAAGGAAGTTTGTTACTGGGAATGGGCTTTAAGGTTTCTAAAGCCTATGCGAGGTCCAGTCTCCCTCTCCACCTGGGAGTCAGGATGTAGCTCCCAGCTTCTTCTCCAGCACTGTCCTGTTTCTCACCGCTGGTGCTTTCTTTGAGCCTAGCTAATTTCTTTATTCTTTCTTGACAGTCCCTGCCAAAACCCCTATTCTGGCTTCTATGGTGCTAGGTTAGTCTACCTGGTTAGTGTCATAATGATTGTCCTCTTTCTGTATTTTGGCTCTTTGACTCAATATAAATATTTTAAACATGTTTGAGGTTTATGTTACACTTATCAGTAAGTCCTTTAAAAGATTGGGTGTGTAAGCGTGTAAGCACATGCATGAAGAGGTCAGAGGTTGTCAAGTGTCTTCTTGAATTTTGAGACAGGGTCTCCCACTGAACTTGGAGTTCACTCTTCTAGCTAGACTGGCAGGCCAGTGAAGTTCAGGGATTTGTCTCTCTGTATGTGCTTCCCTCATTGCCTGACCTTTGTTCTTATTTTGGGGTCAGGTGTGGGGAAGCCTTCCAGCCTCTGGTGCTTGTACAGCAGACTCTTTTACTAACTGAGCCATGTCCCCAGCCCAGCATTTAAGTCATTCTGTGATATAAAAGACAAGATCTATTTTCTCATTCTTGTTTTTCTAGATAGACTGTAGTTTTCTGGTCCTATTTGCATAAGTTTTAAGTTTCTCTGAAACTTAAGAAGTGGACTTACTGGCTCGATGTATATTTAACTCAAAAAGAAACTACTAATTTTCCAAGTGTCTACCATTGTGTACTCAGCAAGCAGTGTATGAGGGTTTCAGTTGCCAGGCATCCTTGCTACTGGGTCACAGCTTGTGACTGTTAGCCCAGCCAGTAGGTGTAACCATCCCTGTCTTGAGTGTTGACTCTCTCTGTTCAAAGCAAGAGTGTTTTCTGACTCTCTCTAGCTGTGTTGCATACCTTGTGTGTGCTTACTGGGTACTTTGTATGTTGGCTTGTGACGTGGCTGGCTCACCGCTGGTGATTTTAATTTGTACTGTCCTACATCTACTCACATTCAAACACTGTTTAGGTTTCTTTCCCAGGCTTTGTGGGAGTGGCTTATTTTGCTGTTACAACAAAATACTAGATCATGTGAGGTTTGTTTTTTGGGGTTTTCTCTTTGAATACCCCACACCCCAGCCCACTCTGATTTGGGTTTCTTAGAAACTTAACACTTAAACATTTATGTATGTAGCATTTTGCCTCCATGTATATCTGTGCATGTATATACATATATTCCTGGTGCTCATGGAAGCCAGAAGAGGGAATTGGATCTCCTGGAACTGGAGATAGATGGTTGTGGCCACCATATGGGTGAGGGAACTGAACCGTGGTCCTCCAGAAGAACAGCAGTTCTCTTTATCTGGACTTGGCGGCTGCAGACAGTTTGGACACGTGCTTTTCTCTCTTTGTTTAAGAAGCATCTCTTTCTGAATGTACTTGAAAGTATGCTACGGGCCTAGCCACCCTAAGGTTGCCAGAGAACTTTGTTTACTCTAAGAGCAGCTATTTGATGATAGCCCAGTCTGGAGTTAGGGTGCAGTGGTTTGCTAAAGCCTCTTACTAAATCTAGTCCTCATGAAGCTGTCATTTTTCTCCCTAGTGACTCCAATGGGATCTGGTAGCAATCGACCTCAGGAAATAGAGATTGGAGAATCTGGTTTTGCTTTATTATTCCCTCAAATTGAAGGAGTGAAAATTCAGCCCTTTCATTTTATTAAGGACCCCAAGAATTTAACACTTGAAAGACACCAACTTACTGAAGTGGGTAAGTTATTATTATTTACTATTCTGTTATTATTTATTTGTTTGTTTGGAGACAGGGTTTCACTATGTGGTTCTGGCTAGCCTTGATCTCAGATCCTCCTGCCTCTGCCTCCCAAGTGCTGGGTTTGAAGGTGTGTGCCATGCAATTGGCATTTTGTTGATTATCGTGCTGTTTCAATTCTGGCCAGCTAGTAGCTTCTACGCTGCTGACAAGGCTAGTGATTGGTAGCATTGGTTTCAGATTACTCTCTTTGCCATGAAGTCCTAGATGACCAGAGATGACCATTTTTATGAGTATTCTGCTGATAAGCTTGTGTATGATGAGTGTTTTGCTTATGTGTATGTAGCATGTGTTTGTGTGCTGCCCAATAAGAGCAGAAAAGGACATCATATTCCTGGAACTAGAATTACAGATGCTTGGGAGGTAAGGTGTATGCATGCAGTTAACTGTAATTGAAGTTTGAAGGGATTTTTATTATTTAAAGCTGAAAAGCTTTTAAAAATATTCCTGGTGACTGTTATAAAAGTTTTTTAGAAGAAAAAAGTTGGTGTTAGGAGAGATAGGCCTGAACTTGAAGTATTAGGAAATGAACAGTTGAGATTGCACTGAAATTTGAGAAAGCAAGTGTGGTTGGATTTGGAGCAGGTCTAGTGTCAGGCCATAATGGGAAAACTTACTTGTTACAATAGGCCACTGGCTACTCCAGCAGAGCGGTGTGAATAAAGGCTTCTCATCAGCTGCACCTGCAGAGGGGCTGACTGAGCTTAAACCATCACTGTTCATAAAAGTTACTTAGTGCTAACTCACATCTGTGTATAAATGGGCTAGCCTGAAGACACAGGCCTCCATTAGGCAGTGGCACTCAGACCTGCCACTTTCTAATTACCTCTGATCACTTCCCTACTGTTCTGCTTCCATGTTGCTAAAATGTAAGTCAACTGTTAAAGAGGCCTGTGTTTATACAGGTTATTAGTTTCACTTTACAGCAAGGAAATGAGTTTGGAAAAGTTAGGAAGCTTGTCCCTACTTAAAGACCAGCAATAGAAAAATGGAGTAACAGCAAAAGAAGTTGGGGTTTCTGGATCAGAGGAAGAAGTGTTCACATTGAGAATGGCTTTTATATTCTCCTGAGCGGTGTAGACAGGAGAGTAAGAGCAGAAGCCTGGAGCCCTGCACATAAGCCTCAGTGTAGAAGAGGGTTGGGCAGGTACAGGCACCCTGTTCCTATAGGGTAACTGTTTAGAAAACAGGTTTGGGCTGAGGGGTGGCTTCAGGACTTTGAGACCACTCGGGAATATTCCAGGTGCACTTGCGTGTAGACCTAAGGTTGGCATTGGGTGTGCATCTTCAGTGTCTCTTCACCCTAACTTCTTTTGAATAGCCATGTCATTGTCCCCAACTAGTCACTTCCCTAGAATTAACAATCTCTTGTTTCTAAAATAAATAGACTTGTCTGCTGTTCCCACGGGCTTCTCCTATTCAGAAAAGTTGTTCTGCAAAAGAAAAGAGTCTTCTCCGAAATATGCCAGGCTTGTCTGTTAGAGGGAGGACCCTTTAGAGCTGGTTTGGGATGCATGGTTCTAGAAGGTCCTGTTATTTCCACTGTACCCAGGAGCATAGTCTAAAGTAGTATTTGTCACTAATTAATTCTTCTGTCAGCAGCATTGCGGTGGAGATAGTGCTCCCCGCTGTAACCTGCAGGTAACGCTACCTAGATTTCAGTACAGAAAAGAATTCCAGTATGACCCAGTGTGAAGCAGAGTAGGAGTTTATTAAAAGGAGATTTTTAATATAGATTTCAGCATGGGGATTGAGAGACCAGGCAAAGTGGACGTGGGCTGCTCAGGAAAGACCCACGTCATCATCTTTACAGAAGCTCTGTGAGAAGGTTAACTGGACTCACGGGATGGTTCCTGGGATGCAGGACAGAATACACTTGATAAGACTAGGTCACTGCATACACAGAGTTAGGTGTTAATGTGCTGGATTCTTGATTCTTGCCAGAATCTCGCAGCATTGTGGTCTGCAGGGCTCCTTTTCCTTCCCATCTTGCCTGCTCTATTCAGGCCGAGTGAGCCTTCTATCATGATGGAAGTCATGTGGCTGAGTTAAATGGAAAACATGAGTGTAGTTAGGGGCTGCATTTTCTTCCTGTCACGAAGCCATCTGTTTGTAATACTGTTCGGTTTTAAGTTAATGCTCTGAAAGTAATGTGCCGAGGCTCAAGGAGAGGCCCAGAGCTCTGGGAATGAGTTGACCTCTGGCTCCCTTAAGCTCGGCTGCCTGCTAGTGACGGAAGCTTTCAGACCACATTTGATAAGACAGAACTCTAGGTCACTGGCATGAGTGGAATTAGGATGTGGAGCCACCGGCATCATTGCTGTTTGCTCTATAACCGTGTCCTGCTTGTTTGAGGCATGTTATATTCAAATAGCCATTTAGGTTTATTAATGGGAAAATTATAACTAAGACCTGAGTAATCTCAAAGTAGACGAAATGGAAACCAGCCTCAGTGCTGCATGAGACACACTGCGAGTGTTGGCTAGTAGGAATTTCATGCAATTCATCGATGTTTGAAGGCTTACTGTATCCCTCACTTCTGCAGGTCTTCTGGATAACCCTGAGCTTCGCGTGGTCCTTGTCTTTGGCTATAACTGCTGTAAGGTGGGAGCCAGTAACTACCTGCATCGAGTGGTCAGCACTTTCAGCAACATGAATATCATCTTGGCTGGAGGCCAGGTGGACAACTTGTCTTCACTGACTTGTGAGAAGTAAGCCTGAGCACCTTGCTTTGCTCCCATGGGTGATGGAAGTGATTTCAGGTTCTCATTACTTTAGGCTTTTTAAAAAACAAATTTGAGGGATCAGGCAGAGTGTGTTTTTGTTATGTCTTTGATTCCAGTACTCTGAGGAAACAGAGGCAGGCGACTCCCTTGATTGAATTCAGGGTCAACCTGGTCTTACACTGGTGACTCCAGGCCAGCTAAGGGTACGATATGATACCCTGTCTCAAAATATACAAAGGGGGAGAGGGGTAGGTGGTGGTGGTTGCATGCCTTTAATCCCAGCACTTGGGAGGTAGAGACAGGTGGATCTCATGAGTTGGAGGTCAGAGGTTAGCCTCATCTACAGAGTGAGTTCCAGGACAGCTAAAGCCACATAGAGAAACCCTGTCTTGAAAAAACCAAATAAATAAAATAAAAATGAAAATAAAAGGAATTGCTAATATACCAATTCATTCCATTTTGCTGTTGCCAAGATGCTCATTAAACACAATTTTGCTTGCAGTCAAAGAACTAAACTTGTATTTATTGTCCTTTAAGAACATCAGAGTTGGGTTCCTTCAGCGTTACCATTGATAGGTTTATAGCTCTGGTCCTCATGATGCTCCTGCAGATGAAGAAGTCATTAATAAGTGAGGCTAAAATAAGTAAAATCACATGGCTTTTACTTCAGTGTAGGGCTGAGTTGCTAACTGGGAAATAGAGGTTAGGTAGAAACAAGAGTAGGTTTTAAAGGAAAGGAGGAACTGTAAGGACGTTGAAGCAGCAGATAGTAGTTACTGGATTCTACTAACCCAGGAAGAGCTTTTGTGTAGCTGTGTATTTGTGGCTGAAAAGGGCAGGTGCTCTCCTTTTTTGATCTGCCCTGTTTTTAATAACAATTTCATTTAATCCTTGCCTGAGAAGAGAAACCTCAGACTAAAGCTTATGTTGCTAAAGGTATCAGATCTCGTCCCTTAGTTAGATGTTGATGATCTTCCGTTTATTTCCAGGAAGCCTCTGGATATTGATGCCACAGGTGTGGTTGGACTGTCATTTAGTGGGCACCGAATCCAGAGTGCCACAGTTCTCCTCACTGAGGATGTGAATGATGACAAGACTGTCGAAGCAGCCATGCAGCGCCTCAAGGCAGCCAACATCCCCGAGCAGAACACCATTGGCTTCATGTTCGCATGCGTTGGCCGGGGCTTTCAGTACTACAGAGCCAAGGGGAATGTTGAAGCCGATGCCTTTAGGAAGTTTTTTCCCAGTGTCCCCTTGTTCGGCTTCTTTGGAAATGGGGAGATTGGATGTGACCGGATCGTCACTGGGAACTTTATACTGAGGAGATGTAATGAGGTGAAGGAAGAGGATCTATTCCATAGCTACACAACCATCATGGCGCTCGTTCACCTGGGGACCACCAAGTAAGCCGCCTTGGTGAGAGTGGTTTTCACAGTGTGTAACTTTGGAAGTTTGCCTTTTTCAAAACCATGAAGACTTGGAATATAAATTTTTAGAAAAACTAGCTTTGTGTGTTTTTTAGCTTTGATTGATGCTCTGAAATCACTTTGGGGTGATTTTTAATACACAGATGAAGGACAACTTCATACACATATAGGTCAAGAAGTAAGGCTGTTGTTAGGTGCAAGCAAAGCTGCTGTGGCTGAACTGCACCAGGTTCTGTGGCCACTGTGTATAAGTGCCCTGGGAGGTTGACAAGGCCACCAGGAAGGTGGAGGTTTAAGACCTTGTAGTGGTTGATGAACTTTTAGCAGAATCATGACTTTTTTTCTCTCCTAATAAAGGAGAAAATTAAAGAAATGGTTTGAAATGTCTGCTCTTCAGCTTTCGCAGAAGCTGTAACAAATATAACTGACATTTGACTTTTCTGATAAAGAACTGTCTTTGTTTTGGTGCTGTATAAAGTTGCTCCTTTAAGTAAGTTAGCTTTTTGCTCTTCACAGTAAAGACTCTGCAAGGGGAACAATCTTTTTCACATAGTTCTGAAAATTATGTCATCATATTTTGGTTTTATACCAATAAAATATACTTAAACCCACTTAACTGGTATTGCATTTATGACTTTGGATGAGTGAATAAAGGATGTAAAGTATTCCTTTATCAATGAGAAGCTGGAGCTGAGGGAGACGAGAGAGCGCATTGGTTTCCTCAACATCAAGCTCACTCTGCATGCTGTGATGGCAACTTTGGATTTTCAGTTACTCACCTGCCTGTATTTCTCAGTACTTCCCGTTGTATGTTCTTAAGAATGGCATGGCCTTTGTTTGTGCCTTTCTCCTTCTTGCTTGGACTATGTATGGGCAGGCAGAGAAGTCAGTACCCCAGTGTGGAGAGGCCCACAGGGGATCCTGGTTCCCCATACACTGTTGTGGTTATGCCCTTGTAATGGGCCCAGGCTGCTTCCAGGCTGTTTTACATGGACTTGCGCCAAGTCTGTTGCAGGGTATTCTTATAAGCTAACTGACTGGCATGTGACATTTCTGTAAAGGTCAGTGGTTGTATTAACAGAACAGTAGATAATTTGTAAATAAAATCAAATACAGGCATTAAAGAAATAATTGTTAGTTTGTCCAAAGAAACAAATTAAGGCCTAGAAATGGCAACTGCTGCAGATAATTATGAAGCTGCAAAAGTACATTTTTAAAGAAAGCTGATGTGAGCACGACATGAAGGTATGTTCGCACCTTGAGCTGCCTTCTCAAGCAAGGCTCAGCACTGATTTCTGTGTACTTCCAAAGGGAGCCATATCTGGTACTCTCTAGTTGGTTAGAAAAGGGCTGCTTTGATCCAAGGAAAAGGGAAGTGGATCTTGCAGTTAAGAACTCCAGCAGGCAGAATGCTAGTGAGAAGGGTGCGGCAGGTAGGTGGCCTGAATATTTTAGTTTTCTCAGTTGTGTTTAAACCTGGATCATGCGCTAGGAGGCCAGCAGTGAAAGACTAGTGGTTTGTGCCCATATTTAACAAAATGAGCATGCAAAGAATTACAGTAGAAATAAACTTAGAAATCTGAATGCTCTCTAGGCAATTGGCAGAAATTTTAGTGGGACAGTGCTTATGTCATCTATACCCACAAAGTCCGGCTCAAATTATCATCATTATAAATTCTTTTGATGGAAGCCAAAGAGTACAAAACCATGAAAATGAAGGTGATCCACTTGCTTTTCAGTTGTAGACTGGGTATGAATTATGTTAATGGAAACGTTGGTGAAGTAGGGTAGGCCCTGTACTAGAATTCTGTACAGGAATTTTAATCGGTGAAATGACAGTATTACTGTACAGTTACTAGAAGGCTGTTTTAATATTGGGTGAGCAGTGACATGTGCCACCTGTGTTGGTTTTTTATTGATAATTTCACTTCTGCCCTGTGCCACATCTGGAGAGAAGCTTCTAGAACATGTGCTGCTGTAAAGTGAAATCACCCGCCGGAAGTCAATAAAGAAGTCACTTAAGAGTGTGGAACACCTGCATGCAAGTAAACTTTTGTCTTATTTTTTGCCCAGGTGAGCAATAGACAAAAACAAATCATGATGGTGTTGGTTTTAAAAGCAAATGATTAGACTGAGAAAGCATGTGAGACCCCTGTTTTAACAGTTTTTCTTCCTGCTCAGGGTTCAGTCTCCCTGCATTTATTCAGGATGCATACCCTGTCCACCGTCTTCTGGTGCTAGAGTTACAGACAGGAGTAAAGCATACTGACCAGAGAGACCCAAACAAAACGATACTGAGAAATTCCCTACTCTCAGCAGGAATGGCAACAAGCAAACTGTCAGTTTTGCGGGAGCTCTAGGAAACAGGTTCATCTTTAGACAGTAGCTAGGTTCTGATGCTCTCAGCGACTCTGCCTCCTTGTGACTGACTCTTAAAAGCAGAGCCCCGGTTCCCACTCGTAAGGAGGGATGAAGTGGAAGGGAGCCGATTTGTAGGTGGGTGTACATATGTCGTCTTTCTGGATGGTACCTGAAGTGCTTGTACAAGGTGCTTGGTTGCTCAGCTTTGTTGGGTTTTACCTCCTAGTAGGGAGTGGGCACTGCTTATAAAAACTGCAGGGATCCACATGAGAGTCCAGAGGAGATGGGTGGAGATGTAAAGTTGACTATTTGAGGGGAGACATAGTGAAGTTAGAACATTTGGAAGCAACCACACGTATGGAGGATTTGGAATGGCATAAATGCTCTAAAGATCTGACCCCCCAACCTTTGAGCTGTGTCCGATCTCTAAGTAGCCAGTCACGTCAGAGGGTTACCCAGCCAGTCTGGGGGAAACCGGCATAACAGGGGTTGCTGCATAAATTGCCGAATAAGGGGGAGAGGATGTCAAATGAAGGGCCTCACAAAAAGGAGCACCTGTAAAAGGTCCGGGAGACCTTTTGTTTAAAAAGCAAACCGCTAAACCTCGAGATCGGGGGGGGGTGGGGGGGTGATAGTGATAGAATACTGACACAGCCAAAATGAAAAGTGACAGGCACACAGGGAAATGAGGTTCGTTCAAGAATGGAGATAGATGCTGGCAAGATGACTTGGCAGGTAAAGGTGCTTGCTGCCAAGACACAGCCTAAGTTAGGAAGAGTTAGGGGTCCCAACTGTTGCCCTTCCTCAGCTCACAACCTCAGCGCTGGGTGTTCCAGGGGAAAATATCATCTTGGCTCCATTAACTAGCGCCCCAATTGCCCAGCTTGCTCTTTATCTGAGCTCCATTTTCCATTGTCTCCTAGATACCAAGGCAAGGCCCTCACCTGGTGGAGGTGCTGACATCCACTCCCCACATGACAGAAGAGGAGAACTGGTGAAAGTTGTCCTTCGGCATCCACACATATGCTGTGGTATGGATTTGAGAGTTCAAACACAGATAGTCAAAAAGGAAGCAAGAGAAGTTGGTGCAGCTTACTAGAGATTTACATACACTCACAGGATCCACAGGAAGGTAATAAGGGACAGAATTGATGTCCACAAAGAGAAAGGAATTATGAAAAGCCAAAAACAAAAGCCACTAAGGAAAAAAGAACACTAACAACAAATGACCTCACTAGATGCTTTCAGAGGCCTCTAAGAACAAGGAGGGACAATGAAAAAAGAGCTGAAAGGTGGAACCGGAAGAGTGTAAACAGGTGAGCCCAGCATGAAGAATTTGTAGGACAGACAAATCACTGCCCAACACAGTATTGGTATTTTCAAGGAAAAATGGGAAAGGCATTTGGTAAAAACCATCCTTTTGTAATTAAAAACAACTAGCCAGAAGTAGAGGAAAATCACTTCAACATAAAAGCCACCATGAAATTGCCCACAGTGATGACACCTAAATGAACATCTGTACAAAGTCCCAATTTATTTCTAATATCAGAGATCAGACCTCTACTCTTGCCTGATGCGTCTAAAACAAAAAGGGGGAACTGTAGAGAGCTGCAGAATGCTATGCCTTAAAGATGGAGCTGGTTTCCGCCTTCCACCTTCCCGATGGTGAGTGCTCTCTGTCAGGAACAACTCCACATTTGGCTAAGGCCGAGGATCTGGCTTGCTTCCATGTATGTGGACCTATCTGCATTGCCCACGTGGCACGCCTGGGTTGGCTACCCAGAGGCTATTTAAGCTGTGGGCTGGCTTTCCCCGGGGTCCGAGGATTGTTCAATGTTCCTGAATAAACTGCATTGAAAAAAAAAAAAAGAAATTGCCCACAGTGAATTCCCAGCCATTGGATGAGATGTGGAGCAAGGATGCTTGCCTTGTCAGCTGCAAGTCAGCTTGGTCTGGCCAGAGCCACTAAGCAGCTGAAAGAAAAGGCACCAAACTGAAACTGGAAAGAAGCAAATTGTATGATATTATACACAGAAAACTAAAGATTTCACAAAGACTTTCAGACCCAATAAACTTAGAGTAGCAGTACAAGGTAAACACAGAAGACCAGCGTCCTTTCTTTACTTTAACAGTGAACAGTCAAACATTAGAGCAGGTCTTTTTATAACAGCATCCAGAATAAGAAACTGGGGCTGGAGAGATGGCTTAGAGCTTAAGAGGTTAGGACCTCTTCCAAAGTTCCTAAGTTCAAATCCCAGCAACCACATGGTGGCTTACAATGATCTAAGATGAGACCTGGAGTCCTCTTCTGGTGAGCAGGTTTACCTCAGACAGAATAAGATAGATACGGGGACTGCTACGAAATGATGGAACATGTCCATGTTGATGGGCTGAAAATTGTAAAATGTTAGCACTACCTACAGGCAGTCTACAGATTGAGTGCAGTCTCACAACCTTACCTGTTTTTGTTTTTCTGGACATAAAAATGCACCCTGAAGTTCAGATACAGTTTCGAGGAACTCAGAATAGCCAGCTCAGTCTTGAGTAATAAAGTGGGATGAGTCATCTAATTCTAGAACAGTGATTCTGGCATCAAGACAAACTGATGGAAGCGAAAGCCTTACAAAAGAAACCTCTGCAGCATGAATGACTTTAAACAAAAGCACCAAGAAGATTTCCAATAAGGAGCAGACAGGCCTCCAGGAAACAGTGCTGGAATCTAAGGTAATACCATACATGAAAATTAACTCAAAATCAATTTCTAAAAGTTTAACAGCAGCAGCTAAAAAAACTACACAACTCTTGGAAGAGAACAGTAGGGAAATATCAGGATAGACCATCAGGATAATGAATTTTACAGTGATTTTTTTGTGTGTGTGAAGTTGTTAACCAAGTTTTAGAGATCAAAAATTGACCTAAGCAGACTAATCAAAATTTTGTGCATGAAAATATCTTTAAAGAGCAAAAAGTTCATACATAGAATTGAAAAGTATATTTGTAACCCACAAATAAGGATTTAATGTCCAGAATGCAGAACTAATTAAAAGTGGCATGGACTTAAACAGGTCTCCAAAGAAGAAATATAAATGACTAACAAACACTGGCAGTATGGTCAACTATACCAATGCCCAGGGAAATGCAAGTGAAACCCCAATGAGAGGACACCTCACCCCATTAGGATGGTGGGTGTCTTCCATCTCCCTGCTCACTCGTCTTCCTTCCCTATGCACGGAGTAACACAACATACACAAGTGTTGGGCCCCAGTACTGGTAAAGCTCTAAAATGGTGCAACTGTTACCGAAAACAGTACGATTCTTGTCAAATGAAGCACAATTACAATTAGATTCAGAAATTCTACTTGAAGTACAGTATTTCAAAATAAAAGCAGGGGCCCTGGTGGTATATATTGTAACATCAGTGTTTACAGCAGTCAAATTGGAAATAAAATATATTTGCATGGTATATAGAATGTAATATATACACACTGAATAATATTGAGCTCTTATTAAAAGAATGGAATCTTGGCTAAGTGTGGATGAGCTTTGAAGACGTGTCGAATCGAAATGAGCCAATTACAAAGAACAAAGAGTGAGTCTATGTCTCCATTTTCTGTTGGTTTTTAGGGATGATACAAAAGGGGACTTGAAGAACAATGGTTCAGTGTGGGATGAGGATGTTCTGGGCAGTGACAGTGGTGATGGCCATGCACAAAGTGAATGCATTTCATGCTGCTGAGCTACGTTCTTCAAAGTGCTTTAAAGCAGTACATCTCCCTGTGTAGCCCAGGCTGGCCTGGATCACAGAGATCCACTGGTCTCTGCCTCCCAAAGATGGGATTAAAGGTGTGCATCACCGTATGTAACTCCCAGTAAATCTTAAGCTTTTACAATTGAGCTGAAGCGCCCTCTATAGAAGCCGCCTGAGGACTAGATCTCTAGTATGGAATGACGTGTGCAAGCAGGCTACGGAGAAAAGCAGTCAGGAGGCCTATCCAGCGGTAACACCGAAACAATGACCAGAATGGCAAGATATCTTGAAAGGTACAATAGCAGTACTTAAGTCCCGGGGAACAGATGTTTAATTGGACTTAATCTTTATTTATTTATTTACCAATAAATGTCACGTCTTGTGGTGGTTTGAAAGAAAATGGCCCCCATAGGCCCAATGGCACTGCTAGGAGGCATGGCCTTGTTGTAGGTGAGGCGTTATTGAAGGAAGTGTGTCGTTGGAGGTGGGCTCGAAAGCTCAAGCCTGGCCAGTGTGTCTCAGTTTCTTCCTGCTGCCTGCTGAAGAACTTCTCCAGCACCATGTCTACCTGCGGGCTGCCTTGCTCCCAGCCATGATGATAATGGACTAAACCTCTGAACAGGAAGCCAGCCCCAATTAAGTGTTTTCCTTTGTAAGAGTTGCCATGACATGGTGTTACTTCACAGCAAATAGAAGCCTAAGACACCCTTCATCAAAGAAGTCTGTGGCAGTAGATGGAGACTATTTTAGGAAGCCACAAAGGGATCAAAAAGCAAAGAACCATTGACTGTGTGGTGGTCAGCCCCACATGATTCATCAGCAACACAACCCATACACCTAAGGCTCATGGAACATGGAGGAGGATAGAGAGGTGCGAGGCAGTGGTCCAGAATTGGACATCTGCTGCAAGACAGTGTCTTCTCTGTGACAGGGATGCTGCACACAAGAAATCTCAATGTGATGGTCTAACCAAGAATGTAAACATGACACTACCAGTTGACAAGACAGTCTGGATGGGGGAGTACTGAAAAGCCTCACTCCTAGGAGAGACTCAGGCAACAGATGTCCAGTGATAAGCCCTCTGATAGGCTAGCTAACCCCAAGAGGCCAGCCCTTACCATACAGGAGCAATACAAAATGACCATAGCAGTTTGTAATTATAAGTGTGTGTATATAAGCATGTGCACATACACAAAATATGTGAAATTCTCAAAAACAAACCAAAAGGCAAAATTTAAAAACCATCAAGAGAAAACCCCAATTGTTAAAATGGAAAATGCATCAGTGAGCTACAAAAGGAAAAGAATCTTGGATGGCTGGGACTGCGCGAAAGAAGCCTGTCTGAGTCCACGTTTATGCTTGCAGTGTTAAGTGTGGAAAGCACAAAGTGAAGACACGAGTGGGCCCCAGAGAGGGAAAGCTGGAGAGAAACAGGGCTGCTTAGGGGGAGGAGACCTGGTGACCTGGAATAGTGAATACATAGAAAGTGCAGAGAACAACAAAAAGGAGCTTTAAACTTCGAGCATTAGCAACACAAACATCCGTGGAACCTGCTTGTGTAAAGCATTTCGCACAAAGATCTGAGCGGGCGGGGGCAGAAGGAAGCCAGGCTGTCTGCTCAGATTTCTCCAGCAAGCCAGCCAAACCCGTTAGAAGCTGAGAATATTCACGACTCAAGCGCGTTCAGTACACACTTCACCTAACCAAAACCGCACAGCTTAGCCATGAGGCCCACAGAGCCCGTGACTGGCCCGATCATGAGATGACTGGAATCATGGGATGGTTTGCTGCTGCTGACTAGCACACGAGGAGATTTTGCCTCGTATTATGAGTTTGGAGAAAGATGAAAGTTCAGTTTCTATTGGCTGAGTGCCAGCTTCACACTAGCAAAGCAAAGCGGCCAGTGAGTCCAACTATCTCAGTTGGGGGCTGCCTCTCAATCAGAAGTCTTCTAAAGCAGGCTTAGTTGGACATATGAGGGTCACTTTGTCTACTGGCCTCAAACCCTGACACTCCTGACCTGTCAAATAATGACGGATGAGTGGACTGACAATCACGCAGTGCTGGATGAGGCTGTATGGAAAAGCCTGTGAGCATGCCAGCCTGGCAGGCCAGGGTTGCATCCCGGCTGTGACTAACACATCACTAAGTCCCAGACCTCCACAAGAAGCTCCTGGAAGGTGCTGTGGCTTCTTGCCCACCATGTTTAAGTGCAACCTCAACAGGAGTAAAGGAAGCTGGAGAACCATTAACAATTAGCATTGCCTCCAAGAAGACCAAATTTGCTTTCTGCAAAAATATGCACCAAAAATTACAGGTCAGGAACTCATTTTCTGGTTAGTTTTATGTCAACTTGACACAGCCAGAGCCATCTGGCTGATGAGGGTGGGGTGGGAGGAGGCTGGGGGGGTGGGGCAGGGACCAGACACATCAATTGAGAAAATACCTCGGTAAGCTTTGGTGGTCGGCAGGCCTGCAGGGCATTTTCTTAATCAGTGATTGACAGGAGAGGGCCCAGCCCCTGTGGGTGGGGACATCCCTGAGCTGTGGATCCTGGGACGTCGCTGGTGGTGCTCGGTTCTGTAAGAAAGTATGGCGAACAAGCCATGAGGAACCTGCCAGTAAGCAGGCCTCCCCATGACCTTGAGAGACCAAAAGATTAAAAATTAGCAGCTATTATTTAAGCTAGGTGGGTGGAGAAGTCCAGGACTGCCCTGAGGGGAAGGACCACCTTACTGCATTCTTTCCCCACCCAGTAGAGATACAGTTGCTAGGAAACTGGCCCATCCCCCTAGGGAGGGACACCAGGTCATTAATGGTCTGGGGACCATTATAGCCAATATAGCCAATCAATTCAAAATGTAGCATTTTGACCATCTATTGCCAGGCAGGAATTGCCCCTGCCTTGGGCATGCTGGGAGGGACCAGAATCACCCAACTAACCTGAACACAGGGCTCGCAGCTCTCACCACTTCAGCGGTGGGGGGTGTGAGCCCAAGCTGCAGCTTGTAATTTGTAATAAAAAGAACCTCATGTATTTACAGCGGAGTCCGTTTATTGCTGGTCTTTTGGAACAACCTCTGTGTCAGCCACTGCCTCCAGGTTCCCAGCTGGCTTGAATCCCTGCTTTAGCTTCCTTCCCACAAGGGACTGTGACCCAGGATGTGGAAGCCAAATAACCCCTTTCCTCCACAAGCTGCTTTTGGTCATGGTGTTTCACCACAGCAATCGTCACCCTAAGATAGTAAAACCTGTAGAGACACAACGCTCCTAAGTTTCTTCTGGTCTTCGCAGTAGCCATCAAAGGATGCTTTTCTCAGTCAGCACATGAAATGGCTGTGTAGCTCTGCAGTCTGTATTTGCATACACCTTGATTCTCTGTAGGCATTTTCTCAATTCAGGTTCCCTCCTCTCAGACTTAAATTTCCAGGTCTCAAACCCTGGGACAAATGGCCAAGGTTCTTATTTAACATATCAAAGACCTGGCTGCCAGATTCCCCCAGAATTCCCCAGTCTTTCCCTGTTACAGGGTGGGGCTGGTATACACACCCCTTCCCTAAACTTCTCCAGCCTGGGGGCTGGGCTGCCCTTCCTCCAGCTGCCCTTCCCTATATACTCCAACCATTTCGAATACCGAGCTTTTTTGGTCTTTGGGTCTTCTCTTTGCCCTCCAGGCCTTTTGGGCTGGCTCTCCCTCCTCCCTACCTCCTCTCCTCACGTGACCCAGCTCAGTCTGCTCCCATCCACTCTGGACTCTCCCAGTTGTTCCTGCCTCTGGCTGTGCTCTCCTACAGATCTACAATAAACCTCCTCCACCCTACCCAGGAACACTCAAATGTCCTGCCTTTTAAATTTCTTTTTTCATTTAGTAGCCAAGAGTGGAAGTGAGGTGTTTTGTAATGCTCTAAAGCAGCTACTCCTTGCACTGAACGCATTTTCATCTTTTTCCTTACTTCAGACACTGCTCAGGAGTTCTGCCTGGTTTGATTGTACCCATCACTGCTGGAAAGAGGGTTGGGCCGTAACCCCTTGCAGAGTGCACCACTTCCCCTCCCCTAAACAGGCTGGCTCAGACAGGACTGGTTACCAAACCTCATGTCTAAGGAAAGGGAAACTAGAGTGTTACCTTCTCTCCTCGTAAGGTTCACTTTCTGCCTGGGTAAGCTGATGGCAATAATGCTCTGCGCTGGGTGTGTCTTCAGTGTTCTCTGTGACCTGTGGGAAGACAGACATCGGACTGTGCACTCACATACATGTATACACACACACATACACACACACACCTACCTACCCTCTTACCTGCATACACACACACACCCATACACACACATACCTACCCTCTTACCTGCACACACAAAAGCACAGCTCTGCTTGTGGCCGAAGACTTGAAGACTTGAGGTGAACTCATCCACACCCACAGCCCCTGCCCCACAACCCCTGTGCACACCCTCAGCATGCTCATTCTAGTCTCTCAAGGGCCTGCCTCTGCTTTCCTGCCCTTCTGCTGCTGCCTAAAGTCCTAACAGCTTAATGCTCCTCCTGAAATATTCACAATTACCAAGGGCTGGGTCCGGGGAAGAGCGCCGGGGCGATCGCTGACCACAAAGACAGCAGCAGATGCCAAACATGGGAAAACTGTTAAACACAAGGGTGGGAGAATCCTGGGGACAACGCTGCACTGGCCAGACAGCCCCAAGGACCCGTGGAAGGCCACGTGCAATGGGGAACATCAATCGGGACCAGTGACATCACTATCACTACGGTTGAACATGGCCTCTGAACTTTCTAACTTTCAAAACCCAGGTCTGAGCTGTGGCTGTTGAGCGCCTTCCACTGTCTGTAACAGGCACATTTCAGAGTCCAGCTTTTATATCACACATCTCATTTCCTTTGCTATGTTATGGCCTTATATATGAACGCTATTTGGCCTGGGGAGGAGGAGGGAGACTGCCTAATTTTGCTAACTCTGTAAGCTGATACTTAACCTAGCCTGGCTTTTGGTTGTCATTATATGTATAGCCTCATGGTCTTTTTTCTCCATTAAAAAAAAAAAAAAATTCATTTCAGCCAGGCGTTGTGGCACATGCCTCTAATCCCAGCACCCAGGGAGGCAAAGGCAGGCAGATCTCTGGGAGCAGCCTGGTCTACAAAGTGAGTCCAGGACAGCCAAGGCTACACAGAGAAACCTTGTCTTGAAAAAACGAAACAAAAATACTCGTTTCACTGAAGTGTGGGGGCTCATACCCGTTAACACCAGCATTTGGGGGGGCGGAGGTAATAGGACTGTTTCAAGCTTGAGGAAGCTCGGGTCAGTAAGTTCCAGGGCATCCTGAGCTGTGGAGTACAACTTAATCTCAGAAAATAAACAAAAACCTAACTAATATATAAAGAAAAAAAATAGTTAAAATTTAAAGCTCCTTTCAGAGTAGGGTATATTTTGTGTAAGCAAAGTCTGTAAGATCACATCCTATTCTTCTTAATATTTTTTTAAAACGATGTGTATGTGGCATGGGAGGGATTGTACATCTATGAGGTTAGAGGACCCTCCTGGAGCTGGAGTTACAGGGGGTGTGAGCTGTCCAAAACAGGTGAGCAGTGTGCACTTTTAGCCACAGAGCCAGCTCTCCAAAACCCGTTTTCTTTTCACAAATGTGTCTTTGCAAATAGGAAAGGGGAAAATGTGTTTTCTCTGCACATGGGTTATAAAAAGCAGTCACTGAGTTTACTGACCCGTCAACTACTCTGGGAAACTGTATCTTGAGGGATGTGAGAGAGAGCATGGTCAGGGCTCACGGCAGAGTGCCGTTTACACACACACACACACACACACACACACACACACACCGCTAGAATCGGTCCCTGTTTGTGTTAACCTTTCCAGCTGACAGCACACTAATAAAACCCTGCCATTTTCTTTGAGCACTTTGGTTGGTTCGCTGTTGAGCACTTTACCACGGAGTGTGACTCTAGACAGTAACACTCTAGAGGAAACAAGGGCCGACACAAGCCATTAATTAGAGCTGCCACTAAGCTACGCAGCAAGTGACACGTTTCCTTAGCGCTGTGAGACTGTGATCACCTTGAGCATATGAAAGCTCAGGGCATCGCATGATGTCGTCCTTAATTATCAATGTCTTCCACTCTGGCTGACTTCACTGGGAACTAAATAACAGGATTTGCCATTTTAGCCATTGTCAAGTTCAGTGACATTAGGTACAGTCACATCATAGGAATAGACTTCACCTCTAGAAACTTTTTGTTATTTCAAATTAAAACTCTACACGTTAAACAAGAACTCCCTCCACAGTCCCTGGCAATGCACTTGATCGCTCTAGGATCTCATTTCAGCAGAGGTACAGTGTTTACTTTTGAGGCTGGCTTTTTCACTTAGCATAACATCTTCAGAGTTCATTCACATTATAGTATCAGAATTACACTCCCTTTTAAGGATAACTAATGTTCCATCTGTATGCATCCATTTATTTTATCCATTCACATATCAGTTGTTTTCCACCTTTTGACTGTTGTGAATGCAGCTTCTGTGAGTGTGGGCGTACAGATATTTGTTCAAGCGTGTAAACTCCCAGTAGTCAACTGCTGGATAAATGGTGATTCTGTGGTTCTGCTTGAGACTTACAATACTGTTTCTCAGGGTGACTATAACATGTTATATTATGACAGCACATCAAGGGCTCCAGCTTGTATTCATCCTTGCCAACACATGGTCTCTCTCTCTCTCTCTCTCTCTCTCTCTCTCTCTCTCTCTCTCTCTCCTCATGTTTTTTCAAGACGGGTTTCTCTCTGTAGCCTTGTCTGTCCTGGACTCACTTTGTAGACCAGGCTGGCCTCAAACTCAGAGCAATCCTCCTGCCTCTGCCCCCCCCCAGGGGGCTGGGATTAAGGCGTGTGCTGCCAACACATACCCACTCCTAATGTGTGAGGGGTCCACACTCTCCTTTTTATGTTTCCAGAGGCCATAGATGCTCAACATTTCACAGGCTCTTGAAGAAATTTCTGAGGAAATCCTCTGCCAGTTTTTTCTAATTGGGCTGTTTTTATTCGTTACAGGTTGTTTATTCCGGACTATTTCTTGTTGTTAGCTTAAGGTTGCTATTAAAATAATAGTTTTCACTATGGCGTTTTCATGCACCTAGGTCACTGCATGTTGCTCACATTTGTCCCCTTTGATCTATCGCACCCTGCCCCTTCGGTTCTCTCCTATAGTAGGATTAGCCTCCTGAGTCCTGCAAGCTCCATCTTGCGGTAGGATGCCGCTTAACTGTTCCGTGTGCCAGACTGCAGCAAAATGGGCCGTCCTTTCTAGACGGCAGCATCCTCATGGGCATTAACCTTCCCAGAGTCTGGCTGGTCAGAGCCTTATTGCCTGAATGTTGTCTGACATACCACTAGGTGGCGCTCTGAGCCCAGGTTTGCACCAGTTCTGCGGCCAACTGAGACTCAGAGAGAGCAAGGGCTGAGGGCAGGCCTGTGAGTCATCTGTACCCCTCTAAGATCCCAAAGGATCTTAGGATCAAAGGGGTAAACTGCCCACACCATTGTATAGCCGCAGCAGCAATGGCTGCACTTTCCCAGATCCCCCAGACTTAAGAATCGTGGCAGAGTCACCGTGTTGGCTGGCATTTTACTGTGGCTTTTAATGAACGTCAATGTCAAGTATATTTCACCTGCTTATTGGCTACTTGTGTATTGTCTTCGGTAAAACAGCTGCACTTTGGCTTTAGTTGTTTTCTGTTACTGAGCTGAGACCCTTCAGCTGAGTGAGTTTTTGTACTACCTGCCCGTCAGATACTTGATTCAGCTTCACAGTGGGGTACCTTGAAGCATGGGGATCATTTGTATGCAGCCCAGTATATCAAGCAGTTTGCCAACTGTGCTTTCATATTCTGTCTTTGCCTAATCTTAGGGCATAGACGCTTTCTCCTAAGAGATTTATCTTAGTTTTTACATTCATAGGCATCTTGGTTATTTTTTTTAATATGGAAAAAAATGAATTTATTCCTGCTTGCCTGTGGCTATGTGAGTGTCCCAGCAGCCTGTTAGAGGCTGTCTGGGAGCCATGTCTAGATCCTTCATCCTTCATGCCAGTACCCTGCTGTCTTGACTATGGTAGTTTTACAATAAGCAAGTTGTGTCGTTTAGACCCTACAGTGTGCTGTTTCATCACTGCTTTCCTATTCCAGGCCCTTGGTGTTCCCAGGGGTGTGCTATAGTCACCCTGTCAGTTACCACAAAAACACCTGCAGGAGATTTATTGGGACGGCACCCGTCTCTGCGCAAATTCATACTGAAGAGAACGGACATCTCAATATTATGCTTCCAAACCCCTCAATGCAGCAATCCCCGCAATTAGCTGGCTCTCTCTCTCTCTCTCTCTCTCTCTCTCTCTCTCTCTCTCTCTTTTCTTAGCACTATTGCAGATTTCATCAGGCACAGCTGTATTAGTCACTGTTCTTCTAATGTGATAAAAATACCGTGGACAAGGTAACACGCAGAAGGAAGGGTTCGTTTGGCTGGTAATCAGGATTTGTTTGGCTTATGGTTCCTGAGGTTTAAGAATCCAACATGGCAGGAAGCTTGGCAACAAGCTGCAGACATAAGCTGAGAGTTCATATCTCGATCCACAAGCAGGAAGCAGAGAGCACATTGGGAATGGCATGGTCCTTAAACCCTCCAGGTCCACACCCAGGGACACACCTCCTCCAACAAGGCCGCCCCTCCTAGTCCTTCCCAAGAAGTCCCACCACCTTTGGACCATGTATTCAAAACCACGAGCCTCTGAGGCCATTTTCTCTCAGCCCCCCAGGGTCTTTCATGGCTTCTCTTAGCTTCACCCTGTGCACTGAGACCCTGTTACAAATGATGTCTTGCTTTAAAAGTTTCTTTTTTTTTTTTTTCTTTTGGTTTTTTGAGATAGGGTTTCTCTGTGTAGCCTTTGCTGTCCTGGACTTGCTTTGTAGACCAGGCTGGCCTTGAACCCACAGTGATCCTCCTGCCTCTGCCTCCCAGAGTGCTGGGCTTAAATGTGTGCGTCACCACCCCCAGCTGTCTTTAAAGTTTCTATATCTAGCAGTTTCTAATATATGGAAATATACTTTACCTTTTAATACTAATAATCTTGCAACATCACTAAACTACCATCTTGTCTCATATTCTGTATTCTCTTCAGTATTTCTAAATGAGTTTATATAGAATATACCTATTTCTTCATTGGATATTTGGTATCAGTTCAGCTATTTAGGCCTGGACTGTTATTGAAGAAAAGTTCCTATACAAATTCAACTCAATAGATATAGAACTATTTGAAGTATCTTAAATTTTTTTTAACTTTTTAAATATTACTTTCCAGGTATATATTTTTTGAAAACAGGGCTCCATGTAGCCCAGGTTGGGTTCACTGTAGCTGAGGATATCCTTGCATGTCTGATCTTCTTGTCTGTATTCCTTGTGCAGGACTGATACTGTAAGTGCATAGAAGGCTGCCTGGCTTTCTGTGGTGCTGAGGACAGAAGCAGGGCGTCTTGCTGGCTAGGCAGGCCTACACATGAGCTGGGTCCCCCGCCCCTCAAGGCACCTCTGCTTCATAGTTCCCTTCTTTGAAGAATTTGTCTATTTAATCTAGATTATGCCAGATCTAAATTATTAAATTTATTCTAAATTATTGTCCTGTCTGCAGTATTGATAGTAATGCTACCCTAACTTTTGTTGTTGATATTGCTAATTCCTGTCCTTTTGTTCCTCCTTTACCATTAGTTGATTTTGAAACAGGACCACCCTGCTGAGCCTGGATCTAATTCATCAAGATTATATGCCAGCTAAACCCAGAGGTCCTCCTGTCCCTGTGTTTCCCACAGTAGGATTATAGGACTGTGACACCAGGCCCTAGCATGTTTGTCCACTTTTCATTGTTTTCAAGTAAGAGAAAGGGTGCTTGCTGTCTGCTTTGCCAGAACTCTCAAGACAGCCTGTAAACACTGGCTTGTCTGTAGTTTTCCCAGCCTCTCGCTCCCCGCTGCCCCCGCCTCCCAGCACAACCCACATCAGAACATTTCTGGAACCCTGTCCCTCAGGTCTGCCTTAACACAGCACAGCTGAGGGCATTGCTTCAAGTGTTGAAATTCAGATAACTTCACATACTTATTTAGGGAAAAATATTACTTCTGTCACACTGAAAATAAATTGATCCACTGGGCAGTGGTGGCTCACACCTTTAATCCCAACACCCAGGAGGCAGAGGCAGGCAGATTTCTAAAGCAAGCCTGCACTACAGAGAGTCCTCGGACTTCTCTTGTATACAGAGAAATCCTGTCTTGAGAAACATAAAAACAAACAAATAAATTTATTCTCATGTGAAAAACGATTAGCACAAAATCCATGGAAAAATTTGTAGGCTCACCCTTTTTTTGAATGTCTGTGAACACAAATTCATACACATAAATGGCAAAGGTCTCCCCTGTGCCTCTACACACCCAGTTCAGAATTTACTCACTGTGGTGGGTACTGGTATTGCTGGTCTCTGCCAGGCTGATCTCACACTGCACTGAACTGGCTCTCTGAAGGTGGCTCTTCCTGGCATCAAAGAGGAGAGAAAAAAAACAAAATCAAATGGAAAACGGGTACCTGGAAAACACATCAGAAGAATCAGAAAGAGAATTCTGCTTGAGTATTTAGGAGCTCATTCTCTCTCTAGCGCTGCCTAAACTCACAGGGCTGCCCTGATGCTGTGTCCCCGCTTTAGCCAACCTGCCTGAGGAGGCAGCAGCGACACTCTGGCTGCTGCTGAGCTGACCCTCCAGCAGGGACTGGTGCTGTGACTCAGGGTGGCGTTCCTGTAAAGAGGTGACACCCCACCATTGTAGACCTGTTTATGCGACATGGGGTGACTTTAGTGAGCAACTCTAATTCACGACAATAAAAACATCATTTAGAGCCCACGCTCCATCAGCTCTGGATCATCTGATTATAACCTTATACAGGTTATAATTTGTGACTGTGTGGACTTTGAAAACTACTCTAAATATTAAAATGAATATTGCAATGTGAAAAGTTGCTTTGCTTTTTCCCCCTAATATGTCAGTCCCAATGTGTTAACTTACGTTTAGTGGAAATGAATTCACATCATCTAGCCAAAGGAAAATGGCATTTTCTAAAAGCAGGCTGGCCTCTAATCTCACAATGCCAGTTCTAGAGGGGGGTTATAGCATTGGAGGTGGGGAACAGTTTTTGGCTTCTCTCAAGTAGCATCTTTTCCTAAGTTACAGAAATCCCCAAAGGCCCTCAAGTCAAAGCTCTCTAAACCACCAGTTGGCTCTGTTAGAGGACTATTTGCTTCCATTCTTTTTCATTTATTAAACATTTCTCTCTCCTTCCTCCCTCCCTCTCTGCCACTGTGTGTGTGTAAAACACATTTGCCCAAGTCGAGGCCTGAGGAAGACGTCAGGTTTTCTCTATTGCTTCCTGCCTTGCTCCCTTGAAACAGGCAGGGTTTTCACTGGTTCAGCTAGGCTAGATGGTTAGTGAGTTGGTACCTGCCTGTCTCTATATACCCCGTGGAGAGAGGGGCTAAGGAGACAGCTTGCTTAGGAGAGTGCCCGCCGTGCACAAGGAGACTCAGATCCCCAGGTTTCAAGCACCTTTCAGCCTGACCTGAAAGTTATTTTGCAATATTATTTTTATAAGACAAATGCTACTTCTAAATTAAATTCACGTCGATTTCCTAAATGTTCAGGATTCCAATGCCTAAGTTTTATGGCTAGGAAGAAAACTGTTTGTAAAATAGAGCACTTCAAAAAGCGTGAGTAACAACGTTTATGGGCAGGTTAGGAGTCAGCACTCAGCCAGGCGCAGCAGCGCACACAACATCCCAGCGTCTGGGAGGTGGAGGTGAGGAAGATGCGCAGGCGAGGTCATTCTTGGCTGCATATGCTGTCACATATATGTTATACTTTACAAACACGCAAGATGATATTTTTAGGGTTGAAGTTTACACACCATTTCTCCATCTCACACTCACAGCAAGGAGAGTCAGTCCACGCTGGCCCTCAGGCAGAAGAGTCATGGGAACTAGCTCTAAGTCTGCATAGCTACAGTTATCTTGAAAGACATTTTCACTGCTACAGAGGTCTTTAATTGTTGCTCACCAACTCTGAGCACACTGTAAATGCCACTGCTGCCTCCTCGCCTCGGCCCCAGTCGGCCACTGGGTCCCTGAAGACTCGCTGTCTTTTCTACTTTAGTGAGGTTCCCCTAGGGTCGGTGCTCTGTGATTTTTATGACGCTGTGCTATGCCCGTGTCTTTATTCTTTAACCCACTTGACAGTTGCTGCATTTGTGGCTAACTTAAAAATTCCCCGCATCTGAGCTATTAGCCTCTTCAAGTACTGCCTCTGTCCTTAGTCTTTTTCCCCCATCCCCGACCCCAGAGAAACTGAGTTAGACAGAGTCACTCTGTTTTCTACATTTCTTGACCTTTCCTTAATTTTTTACAGTTTTTTTTTTCTTTTAGGTTTGGGATACTTTTTCCATTTTCATCTCTCCTCCAGGGTTCTTTGTTTCTTTTCTCTCTCTCCTCTGTCTTTCCCTTCCCTTCATTCCTCCACTTACTGCTTCTAATCTGTTTAAAAACAAAAACTAAACTTAAAAAATATTGAATAAGATATAGTGAATTTTTTAAATTATAGTTTTATTTTTTCAGCTTCTATATTGGCTTTTGCCAAGTCTGCTCTTTTGTAAACCTATCATTTATTTATTTAAAATTTTTGTATTTTAATTTTTGTGTGTGAGTGTTTTGCCTGCATGTATGTATATGCATCATGTGCATGCCTGGTGCCTGAGGGGTTCGGAAGAGAGACCAGACCCCCTGTGACTAGAGTTTTAGATGGTTGGGAACCACCATGTGGGTGCTTGAAATCAAACCCAGTTTCTCTGTAAAAGCGACAAGTGCTCTTAACCACTGAGCTGTCCCTTCAGCTTTTCATACATATTAAACAGACTTATTTGATATCATGGCTTGATTCTCCCCACAAACAAATATTTTGAATAATCTGATTCTACTCTTAGTTGTAGCATGAAGTTTGGAGAATGCATTTAAGCCACTGAAAGCTCAGAGTCACTGCAGCCAAATCTAGATCATCAGGGCTACTGTCACACAAAGTAGTTTAACAACCAATCAGCAGCAAATGAACATTCTGCTTCCCAATTGGCAGTACAGTGAATAATGAATTAACCGGCTGATCTTCCCTTTGGCACACTATGTCGGAAGACATGGTTATAACCAGATGAGACCATTATCCGCTTTTTCTAAGATGCGTGGACTTAGAGTGCTTGTTCTAATTGGCGCCTCTCTTCCTCCAAGCTGTGAGGGCCCTTTAAGGTAGAGGAGGACAGTGGGCGCTCCGAGAGCTGATTTGTCCTTGTTTCTGTCAATCAGTGGAGGCTGTGTACAGTCTGCACCACTTTATACTCTTAACCTTTCCCCCACTAGACCTCAGAAATACTGTGAGCTCAGGATGAAAAAAATCCACTTTACATTTGTGATTTCTTTCTTTTTGTGCTTGCTTTTGAGGCAGGCTCTCTGTACGTGGTGGAGGCTAGCCCTGGACCACCGCCACGTGGCTGCCTCTCCTGGCTTTAGAGGTTTCTTTTTAAGTTAACAACAACCATTCTTACATGGTCTTCTGCTCCTCATGCCTATATGCCTATACTTTATACCCTAAAGATCAGGCTTTGGGGCTTATTTTGGAGGGAGGGTTTGCCCTGGTAGGCAGGCTTGCCTGGAACTCACAGCAATCCTCCTGTATCAGCCTCCCAAGTGTTAGGATTCTAGGCGCAAACAGCTGTGGCTGGGCCAAAAGTGATCCCTTAGCATGATAGAGGGCACCTCAGGTTGAAATGTTCTTCTCTGTGACCAGGGCCTCACTCTAGAAATCACCCAGGCTGGCCTGAAACTCATTATGTAACCCAGGCTGGCCGTGACTAACAGCAATCTTTCCGCCTCAGCCTCTCAAGAGCTGCAAACAAAAACCACCACATCTAGGTTTAATCAGAACATTTCTGAATTCTGCCTCCAGTCTGTAGAGCAACTGTGCTTTGCTCTTTTATGAAAACGTCATCATTCAATAGGACTCAGCACAGCTGAGATATAACGTCCCGCTCCCTTTACAAATTCAGAGTGGAATAAAGGAATCTGGTTGCAGACAGTGTTCCCACATTGAAGCTCTGTGGGCGGAGTCACTATGTGAGACCTGACACCAGAAGGGTGAGCTGCACTGACAAAGGCTCTTTGTAATCGAATAGACCTGTGAAACGAATTCTGCCGGAGTATCTGTGTCACTTCTGGGACACTTTTGTGTGTAAGGCCCTCTGAGGCTTTCCTTTCCCTCTGGCGTGGCCACCAACATCACTCATGGTGGCTGCTTTGCAGTTTTGAGCCCTTATGACTCTGTTTAGCACAACCAATCCATGCTAAACCATAATGATTATATACCATGAATGAGAAAGTTTTTATTTTTAAGAGATTAAACTATCAAGGCTGCATCCATCTTTTCCTGTTGCTATACAAATACCATTGACTGGGTAATTCACCAAGAACAGATGCTCATTTAGCTCATGGTTCTGGATGCTGAGACCACTAAGAACATGGCATTGACAGCTGCCCAGCATCCAGTAAGGACCTTCTAACTAGGTCATTTATGGTCTCGGGTACCACACGGTGAGACAGGGCCAGCAAGTCAGACAGAGCTCACTTTAACAATAAAGTCATCTAACAACAATCCATCTTCCACTATGCATTGAAGGATTAATCCATTCATTCTTCAGGACCCCCATGGCCACTGCTCAAAGGCCCAACAGCCAGTCAATAGAAGATGAAAATCTATTTCCAAGCCAACACTAAAGCAAGTAGTGAGAAATTAGACTCAGTTAAGCTGATCTTTTTCGAGCATATTTTTCGTGGAAAACATGCATAGAGGGACGGAATAAGAATAGATGATTATTCGGTTTTCTCAAATGTTTTAGAGTGAAGGGCAAACAAATTCCCTAATACTAAGAATCTAATACTTCATAACATGTTACTCTAAACCCAGGAGATTAAAAGTTTTTCTCTCACGGTTCTACTGGTCGACAGGTAAGGTGTTTTTTTTTTTCCCCCTTAACCTGGGGACCTCTGCATGATTGCAGGCAACCAGCAGATAATATGAGGCAACTAAAGGCTCAAAGGAGCAGGATGTCCAGGGGCCTCGCTCAGACGGCTAGCTGTCGCCACTGACTGGGAGTCCAGCTGGGGCTGCTGCTTTTCTCTTCTTAGGCCTCTTACAGGACACTCACTGATTCTAAGATGGAGCTTAATTCTTAATTGTTATATATTTATGCACTATTTCTGGCTAAAGCAGTCGTAGTGCCTGTCTAGAGAAATAAACTCTATTTCTTACCACAATATGATGGATTGAACCCATGTTCAAAGCTTACTGGAAAAACACTTTACATAAATAAACACTCGTGTGACTTAAGCATGATTACTGAGTGTGGGTCCTTCTAGCTTAGAGTCGAGTGATGATGACAGTAAGAAAGAACAAGCTGAAATTGTTTAAGATGCTTTTAAAATGACTGATTAGTTTCTAGTAAAACTGTATTAGAGAGAGACTGCCAGACATCAAACAGTATCTGCAGAAACACCAGGAAGGAAAGAGCGTTTGCGTTATTTAGAGACCGCAGCTTTTTCATTCTTTTCCTCTCTCGAGGGTCTGTTTCTGCCTCAGTTACCTGCACAGGAAGCAGAGTGCTGCGATGAGGAGCGAGACGAGGATCGCCAGGGCCACGAAAGCTGCCGACAGGTTACTTTGGCTTTGGATGCTGGAGCTTGGGAGAAAAACCTCTTCGCAACGAGCTCCTGTGTAATTCTCAATGCACCTACAGGATAAAAGTTTAAAGAGTGAACCTCTGCTCCGTGCACGGATGTGGACAACAGTCTCCAGCCGGAGCGAAGGGAGAGGCCTCTACGTGTCGGGCTGTGAATGGGGAGCGCACATGCTTGCTGTGATGCCCCTAGAGCCACGGGCCCTCCCTTTACAGTTCTTCGGAATCAGGTGGTGTTCAGACTCCAAGTGCAGTTCTAGGGGAATCGGGTGGTGTTCAGACTCCAAGTGCAGACTGATGCCTTCTGCGTTTCTTTTCCTTCCAACTTTGCAGAAGGTTGCAATGTTGTTCTTCTAGTTGTTCTCCATCCCCTGGCTCAAGTTATCCTCCTGCCTCAGCTTTCCAAGTAGCTGGAACTGCCGGTGTGTGTCACTGGGGCTCAAAGTCTACATTTCCAGTGGTGTAACTGTCTGTATACAACTCAAATTCCTCTACAATTTATTTTATCATATGTTATATAGATGTATAAATGACCGGAACTCTTCCTGAAGATCAACTCTTCCAGACCCAGAGTTATCCAATATTACACTCCTTCCCTGCTCAGCAATGCCGCCTTGAACTACGTCAACCTTACATGAATAACAACATTTCTTTGTGTCTCCAGAGACAACACAAAGCAGAAAAAAAATACCACAAAGAGTCAGGCTTTGGGAGAGTCAGCCAGCCCTTTCCCCATTTGCATGTTCAGAGGATTAATGCACGTTAACAAGAATTATGCTGTGTGGTATCCAGCAACTTGTGTTACAGCTGAATGTAAAATAAAAAGTATTTCCCCTGGGAATGCTGGCACACAGCTGTAGTCCTAGTACTTGGGACGCTGAGGCTGGAGGATCAACTCAAATTTAAGGCCAGCCTGGGCTACGTGATGAGTTTTAGGCCAGCCCAGCCTGGAGTGTAAAACTCTATTTCAAAAAAACAAAACAAACAAAAAAAAAAAAAACAGTTTTTTGCTTTTTAATCTGAGTATTTGATTATAAAGTAACTCAAGAAGTCATGTAAGAAATTTACAACATATTATAATAATAATGCTATATGGAAACAAGTGTGCATGCACAGACAGATACAGATGTAAAGCTATTTTTTTTTAACAAAAAAAAAAAAAAGTAAAGGTTGATTTTGCAGAGCTAATTTTCCTCCTCACCTCTTCTTAGATTAGGCAAGCATTTAGACATTTATTCTCTCTGCTGCCCACGTTGTACTAATAAGGACAACACGCCTAGAGAATTATATGTGAACTAATGATTGGTTTTAACAACTAACATAATAGGGTAACTAATAGCCTACATATAAATAAGACAAAAGCTACTTAGCACAGAGCGAGTTTTAGTGTTCAAACGGCAGGTGTTTTATGAGCCGCGTACCGCCCTGATGAAGGCAGGAGGCTCCTGTTCTCGGCTTCATGGGGGCTTAGGCACACAGTGGGTCTCAAGCCACTGCAAAGACTGGTTTGTGGAGACAAGGACAGGGAAAATAAGGACAGGGTATAAAACACCAAGTGAAGGATAGTTTCAGGAAAAACTCATTATTGTTTATAGTATAAATGTTAAAATACTAATTTTTTTCCTTGGGGCTGGAGAGAAGGCTTAGCGGTTAGGAACACTGGTTGCTTGCTCTTCCAGAGGTCCCGGGTTCAATTCTCAGTACCCACACGGAGGCTCACAACCACCCTACAATCCCCGAGGATCTCGCGCCTTCTTCTGTTCTCTGCAGGTACCAGGCACACGCATGGTGCAGACAGACATGCAGATGAATCACTCATATATATAAAATAAATAAAAGAATAAAACACGGAAATATGATTATTATTCCCACAGACTCAATTAAATACACATGAGAAGATAAAATATAAATGAAAATTCATTTTGTTTTTTTTTTAGTTTTACTTTCCACTTCTTAGGACCAACTGACCGACCGACTGACTGACCAACAGAAAGACAGACACACATACACACACACATTATTCCTTAGGATGTAGCGTCATGAACCATGGTTCATAATCTTATATGAGGTCATGTAACAGTGTGTAGGGGTTATGATAAATTTGCAGCAATACAGGCTATCGGAATATGCAAAGCCCAAACACCATTCGCAGCTAGGCTGAGGCCCTGGGGGCTGTGGCAGGGCTCATCTCGTGCGTGACAGCACGTAGCTGCAGCTTTGTTCTGAACACACAGCACACACGTCGCTGTGCCTGTAGCCACACACTCCGATGGATGGAGGCTGCGTGCTACACCTCAGCTCAGACTTCCGGCCACTGTCTGCTGTGACCTGCAGCTACTGTGCGTACAGGGTTAATAACGGGAAACGAAGGCTTTGCCGTTTTCCTCCTGTCATTCCTGAACACGAAAGGATTGAAACAGCAGATACTTGGGTTATATTGTTAAGACATTTGAATTTAAAATTACTATCTAAATTGGTATCTTTTAAATAAAGATATTGAAATGAATTTGGCTTGAGACTAGGGCAGCGGTTCCAGCGGTTCTGAAGTGGCCCTAAGTGTGCTTCCACTGCTCTGTGCTCCACATCCTGGTGGTGAAAGAGGATCACAAAATCCCCATCGGCTCCTGACAGTGCTGCAGGCGTCATGGCATTCGGCGTCCAGCGTGCCAATTTGCTTCCCTCACTAATAAGCATGACTGACATCAGGGACAAATAACTCAATTATTTTTTTTTAAATGTTCTTATTAGTAAATTCTTGGTGTGTGTTCCAATCTTATGCGCTTCCCTGTCTGGAGTCAGGGAAGAAATTCTTAGCTGAAAGAGTGGTGGGTGGAGAGGTTGATGGGACTCTACCCTAGAAAGCAGCCCAGCACACACAGGGCAAAGTGAAGCCAGGAAGAGGTAGCTTCCCACAGGATAAACCCTGCTCTAAGTCCAGTAACAAGAGCTGTTCTAGAGGCACGGAAATACCGATGAGAGCTCTCCCACGATTTCCTTAAGATTCTGTTTGTATCTAAATAGAACTCGGTTAACGCGTGTGCCTTACAGAGGAGCGACTGCGGAAAAGCCAGGATAGTCCAGGAATGGCGTAAAGTTCAGTGATCACATCAGGATTGAAGCAAGCAGAGAAAGGCACCAGAGGGGAGCACTCAACAGAGTCCTCCTCCATCCGCCTCTGGGGAGGAAGTAAAACACTGATGGAAAATTTAAGCAAAATAACATCAAAAACATTTTGTTGTTCTTCACCTCATTAAATCAGAGAAAGGCAGAGACACGTTGTACTTCTTGGCTAACCTACAAGTGAATTCTGGTTTTCCAGATATTTGCCACACAAACAAGGGAACACTGCCTGCCCAGTGCTGTGCGTAAGAAGTCTTCTCTGAAAGCTACAGCTAACTTAGGAAAATGTTCTGGCTTCGGTTATGACATAAAGGTTAAACTTCAAGCAAATACCAGCCGGGCAGAGTGGAGCGGGGACACAGCGGGCTGGGAGTAGTGCTCTCATGAGCGTGAGAGGAAGGTCAACGTCCCAGAGCTGAGCAGCCCATCTGTATGTCAGTCACTCTGCTGAAGTGCTCCCGGGCTTCGGTACTCGGCCACTGCGTACCGAAAGGCTGTGCCATCTAACCTGATGAACACCAAGGGCTAACACACTTTCCTGGAACTGGCGATTAATACAAGGCTGGCTGCAAACGCCCAGGGACATGAGGACCTCCCAGGCTCAGGGTCCACAGAGTTTCACAGGCAGCACAGAAGCCACAGTCAGTGCAATGGACACAAGAAAAGTTCATCTGGGGAAAGTTGTTATGATATCGACGGCCTTTAGCAAGAGTAAAGGAAGCAAACTTGGACCTTTGTGAGACCGAGACAGGAGGATTAGCATGAGTCTGAGGCCAGTCCGGGATTTTTGTGGTGACTCCCTCTCAAAACAAAACACAAACTGAAAGATCATGAACAGATGCAGCTGTGTTAAAAAAAAAATGCTGGACTTGCGGTTAGAAGAAGCTAGCTTTCTGACCCTCTTGTCATGCTCGCTGCGTACATCACTTAAGCTTTAAAACCTAAAGTCAAAGACGAACTCTGGCCCTAATTATTTTATTTATATTCATAATCAAACAAGACATCTAGCAGTGCTATAGGAAAACACAACACTGTCCAGGTGAAAGAGGAATGCAAGAAGTCTCTTTATAAAAGCCATGTTCAGGGGCTGGAGAGATGGCTCAGGGGTTAAGAGCACTGGCTGTTCTAGAGGACCCGGGTTCAATTCCCAGCACCCACATGGCAGCTCACAACTGTCTGTACCTCCAGTTCCAGAGGATCTGATACCCTCACACAGACATACAAGAAGGCAAACACCAGTGCACATAAAATAAAACTAGTAAATTATTAAACAACCCAAAAGCCATGTTTACACCAATGCCAGACTCCAGGAAAACAAACAGACAAACTAGGAGCATGGTAGCCAAGAGACGTGCTACTTCCCAGACACAAGACACACGTGTCATACGTAAAAGACTCGCCGAGACTCAACACGACATCATTTCACTCGGACACAGTTACCCTAGAAGGAAAAATCCTAACAGTGTGGGCCCAGAGCTGACCCCACTCCATCAACATTCTATGACAATCAAAGAGTTCAAGAAAATACACTGATGACGTGGCTTGCACCCACGTAGTCCAAGACTATCTGATACACAAATACACGGCCAAATCCTGCAAGATGCCAACCAGCTACGTACAGGCCGAGATGAGCCCTGGCAACCTTTGCCTCTTTCTTTACCTGCTGCCACAAATGCATTAAGCATTTGCTAGCTTGACTCTGCCTACAGAGACGTAGCTAATATCCATTCTTGGAAAAATAGCTGTTTATGTCAAATGTGTGGCATTTGCACCGTTGAGGACTCCTGAGTGTGCCCAGGCTGGTCTGCCCGTGAACCCTAAGGGAGGAGCACCGACAGTACGTTCTTCACCCGAGCCCAAGACAAAGCCGTGCTGTGTTAGCCTTCATGATGGTGTCTTTCCCCACACGCTAACAAAGTAATTCATTCAAGTTTTGCTCTCTCTCTGTCTTTCCCATTTTGCTTATCTCAAACAATGTGATCAGAGAGAAAATTCTGAAAGTCACCCCCGCCCCCAAAATAAAGTGTATTATTTCCTAAAAGGTTGGAAGGTAAAGTAAAACTAAATTAAAAGTTTGCATGCCAGCAACGATGGCACACACCTACAACAGCAGCGTTCAGAACCATGTGAGTGTGTGAGTGTGTGTGTGTATGTGTGTGAGTGTGTGTGTGTGTGTGTGTGTGAGTGTGATGTGTGTGTGTGAGTGTGAGTGTGTGAATGTGAGTGTGTGCTTGTGGGCACGGTTGGAGACGGCTCAGTGGAGAAGGGCACCGGCTGCTCTTCAGAGGACCCCAGTTAGACACCCAGAACCCACATGGCCGTCAACAACCACCCCGAACTACGGCTCCAGGGGATCTGTCACCCTCTTCTGGCTTCCTCAGGCACTGCACACGGTGCACAGACACGCTGATAAAATTCGCACACATGAAATAAAAATGAATAAATCTAAAAAACAAGAAAGAGTTCAAGGGTAGCCTCAGGTATACTGTGAACTTCGAGGTTATCCTGGGCTACATGAAACTCGGTCTCAAACAAAAAAATATATGTATATTTTACATCACCTCTTAGAGATAATATGTGTATAATACATATATAAAGTATTTATACACAAAATTGATGTTACTTTTTTCTTGTAAGTAATATTTCCAGTATATGTAAACTATACTTAAATGGTAATGATACATAAGTGGGCCTTCCAACTACAGAGATTTTCCCTGTGCGTGTCTCTTAAGGGCTCATTAAGACCATCTTAGGAACATCTGGAAAGGCTGGCGTTGCTGAACCCAGTTTTAAAGGCACAGTGTTCATGCTGGGATCTTACCTTCCCAGGCTGCGGGGAAAACCACATGACCCAACTTGGAATAAGACAAAGAGAAGCCAGCATCAGTTCACTTCCTGACAAAAGAAGTTAAGCATTAGATCTATGTAAAAGTCACAGCTGTTCGCATTTCTGTGTAGAAATTAAGTCTTACAGATTCAATGTACGGTTGTACTCCAAAGGGGAGAGTGGATGGCAAAGACAGTTACCCAAGGGATAATCAAAATCAGATGCCACGACATAATTGTATAAACTCCATTATGCAACAACAAGAAGAAAGTAAAAGCAAGACCCATGCTGCCTTTGGTTGGTGCTCAGCTTTCTAAAGAGCAGCAGGCTGCCCTGAGTTGGCTCTGAAGGGCAGTGTCAGTTCTTAGTAACGCAGGCCAGGAAGACAACGCAGCTAGAGAAAGTGACAGGGCGCAGGGGGCTGGCGTGTGCGTGCGTTTCTCAGCCGCAGCTTGCACTGGGAGAGAAGCCACCAGGCAGCCAGGGGGTCGGGAGATTTACGCTCTCAAGTTTTGTTGGAAACGCGGAGGTCGAGAGACAGGCATCCGTTGTTTCTGCTGAGAGCAGTAATGAGGGAGTCTATAATCAGAAGTAAGGTTACTAAAATAAAAAGCATTAACGAAATGCATAAATGGAGCAGCGGCTGCATTCTGTTCTATTATAAGCACTGAGGCTGTTATTTCTGCTCCATAAAGGTGTTCTAAAGAGCAACCTAATTCCAGATGTTTAATAAAGCTTCTGACATACTGTCAGAGATTAAAGCAAAAAGGACTTTGCCGTATTTAATAGCAGAGGCATTTTGATTTTTTTTTTTTCCCTTGAAATACAGCCTTCCACTCAATTTAGAAATGCAAAGGCCCAATCTTATCTATAAGGAGAGCCAAGAACCGTCCTATCTTAAGAGCTGACCTTAAGAAAACCTTAACATTTTCTGTGGTTAATAAAGCAACCCACAAGATTCTGAAATTCCCTTTTAAAAGAATTTGGTAAAATATAGGGTAGTGTGGTCTGTTGAGTAAAATCTCCCACAGGCTCGTCTTCTTGAATGCTTAGTCACCAGGGAGTTGGCTCTACTTGGGAGGGCTTGGTGGGTGTGGCTTTTCTGGAGCAGGTGTGGCCTTGTTAGGGTAGTATGGTACTGGGGGGAGGACTTTGAGGTTTCAAAAGCTCAACTAAGGCCCAGTGTCTCTCTCTTCCTATTGCCCGCTGATCTGGATGTGGAACTGTCAGCTGCTTCCCCAGCACCATGTCTGCCTGTGTGCTGGAATGCTTTCCACCGTGCTGCTAATGGACTAAGCCTCTGAAACTAAAAGCAAGCCCCGGTTAGATGCCTTCTTTTATAAGAGCTGCTGTGATCATGGTGTCTCTACATAGCAGTAGACCACTAAGTGGGGTCCGGCAGTGCTGGGACAAAACAGCAGCCTATAATCAAACAAGATGACCTGCCAACCAGCAGCACTGCAGACACAGGTTTTCTTCATCTCATTTTTGTGTAACTAGTCTTCCACAGAGTACACGTTTGCTCTTCTAAACCCTGTTTTCTAAACAGAGCTCAGTCTGAAACACCCGCCACAAATCGTTTCTACCTGCCTGAGAATTGCATGACTATTGCTGCAGATGGAAACGGAGCCCAGATGACAGTCAGAGAAGCAGGAAGCTGCTCTGGTTCGGTCTTGCCATCACATGATTAACCTATTGTCTGGCAGAGTCCTGGTGAAACCAGAGCTCACTGCGTCACTGTGGCTAACTGTTCCACCAGATAATGCCCTGCCAAGTTAAGCTCCTATCACAAAGCTGAACATCACGTACTGGCTGGCCCTGAGGTGACCTTTGGACAAGTCACAGGACTGACAGGAGAGCAGGGCAGCCCACAGGGCCTCGCCCAGAGCTAGTAATGCAGGTACAGGTCAAGACAAGCCTCTCCTTCATTCTTGCCGCCTCAACTCTGTAAGTTCTGGTTGGAAGCTCTACTTGGCTGCCTTTGTGTCTAGATGGCCAAGTTGGCCAAGACGCCAAAGGCTAGAAGGCTCCTGTCCAGATTGTTCTTCAGGGAAAGATTTTGACGTCAACCACAAAACAGGTTCCCAGCTTCATGGCAAGCATTTCTTTCTGGGTTATCCAACACCAGAGGCCTGTACTTTCACCTTTGAGCAACTTGACAACTCTGTCAATTGCAAACCTTAGGAGAACACTACTGAGTTCTGCTTGGTATATGGCAACAGATCGCTGTGTGGGCCCACATCAGTTTCATACCTGTTCATATGTGCGCACATTACTGAATTTCCCTCTGCGTCAGTTGCAACTTCTTTTGGTCTTCTTGTACATAAGCAGCTCCTCAAATACACTTGTAACACATGCTCACTTTTTATTTGTGAAAATCTGATTATTCTCTTGTAAATTTTTAAAAAAATAATTTATTTTGATTTTATGTACATTGATGTTTTGCCTGCATGTATGTCTGTATGAGGGTATTGTATGGAAACAGGAATTACAGACAGTTGTGAGCATCCATGTGGCTGCTGGGAATTGAACTCAGGTCTTTTGGAAGAGCAGCCAGTGCTCTTAACCATTGAGCCGTCTCTCCAGCCCCTCTTTTACAGCTTTTAGAAACTGTTTGTTGAAATTCTCAGTAGACTCACTGGATATGGTGAGATGAGCGGAGGTGTCAGAGAGGCCTGCACATGGGGCCTGCTGGCCAGGAGGGACTGTTCTCAGGCAGTGGGCGGGAGGAGACTGCACACAGGGCCTGTGTTCTGAGCATCTTCTGGTCTCAGAGGTGAATCCAAGGGAGCAGAGCGTCTCATCTGCTGGTTCCCTCCTATTATGGATGTCACCTTCTCTATCATTTATTTTGTAGGCTTCAGTGTTGGTTGCTGTGGTTCACTTGTGCTTAACAGTTTACTTCCCATTAGTAAGATTGTGATGAAGGCCCCGGCTTGACTGTCCAAACATTTAAGCAGGTGGCTGACACTCAAGAGTATTTTTATTGGGAGAGAGAAGGATGACATGAAGATGAAGTATCTATCCAGAGAGGAGATTCTTACAATATAAAATCTCTCAAATTCGAGGAACTCTCTTCTGCCTATATATATATGTGTGTGTGTGTGTGTGTGTGTGTGTGTGTGTGTGTGTGTGTGTATTTGAACAGCCCTAAAAATCCATTATAGTACAGTAAGAAATATATCTAATATTCTAATATCTTAAATATAGTAAACTTAAGAAAATTATTCTCATCAAAACCAAAAAAATACTTTAAGAATATTTTAAGAACTTAATAGATGTTTGTTAAATATGATTAGCTTAATTTTGACTTAATAAAAACAGATTGTTTTTTTCTCTGATTTAGAATATTGAGTACAATATATATATGCATAAATATATGTGTATATATATATGTGTGTGTATATATATATATATATATATATAAAACTTATTTGACTAAGGTGTGTTTTCCCTAAACTTATATGGGTTCACTGATCAAATAAGCTATTACTCCTTATATACAGTTGAAAATTTTAAGAATGTAAAACTGTTACACTAAATTATTATTTTGGTGCTCTACTTAAATCATAGTTACGTTATATCTTTTATATGAATAGAAATTTCTAAGGTATCTTAAATTTTTGAACTGGTTAAATTAAATTTAATTAATATAATTAAATTAATAACTTTAGGTAAGGTAGGACTACTGAAACATTAATCACTAAGTTGACTTCAGTTTCTCACGCAAGGGATTTCCATTCTATTAATGAAGGTTGTGCCGCGTTAGTGGCTTCTGTGGAGGGTCCAGCCCAGTGGTGAGAGCCTGCTCTGCACGCAGATGCGCCGAGTTCCATAAGGGGAAAAAGAACGAAATTAGAACGAGCCCCATGTCTAAGAACAGAACAAAAATAGAAGTCCGGTGACATGATTCAGAGGGGAAAGGCCCCGGCTGTCAAGCCTGGTGCCCGAGCCCCACACATCATGCCGTAACCGCATGATGGAGGCAGAGAACCAACTTCTACAGTGGCCCACGGGCCTCTGATCTCCATACACAAGCTGTAGCACGCACACACAGTCACACACAGTCACACACAGTCACACACACTCTTAGGAAGCGGGAAACATTAAATTAAAACTTTAAGAGGGTGTGCGTAGAGGTAGATTGTAAGCTGCGGAATGTGTCGGTGACCCTGTGACCCTAGACGGGGCCAATGACCCTGAGCCTAGTTTTCCTTGTGCAGCAGAACTCACTTACTTGGTTACAAGTGACAGCTGCTGAGAGCAGTGAGCAACACACTAGGAAGAATTGTGACAGAGACGCGTGAGTTCATGCGCTTCTGTTTTTAAAGGAAGGTAGCCTGGATGGAAAGCAGCAGTTCTAGGCTTTTTTTTTTTTTTTTTTTTTTTTACCTCAAAGCCAAAGGTGAGGAACCTGCACGGGTTCCGAGCTGCTGGGGCTGGAGACCGACACGCAGCCAGTCTCTGATGGCTACTGACTCATTTGCAGGAAGAATGAACACCTACATAAATGACACCTCGAGTCGACGGGGAAGGGATGGCTGCCCAGGCTCACGAAAGTGTGTGGAGAATTATGAAAAGACCTGCTTAGAATGTCATGTTCTCGGCATAGGAAGTGTGTTCCCGGTTCTTAGCACCCTGCTGGCTGGGCTTTCAGGACAGACGAAACGCTGCTCTCTCGCCTTTTGAGGGACCAGTCCAGAAAGCAGTGAGTCAGCATCTGTCTGGGACATTTTGCTTTTCTGTGCTTAATGCTGAATTTCACATCATGAATTATTTATGGGAAGAAAAATATTAACCCAAAAAGAGGAAGAGGAGGGAGACGAGGTGGACTTAAGGACTTAAGAATGTCATTTTTACTTTTATTTTAAATGTGCTCTGTCCCTCCAAGGAAAGAGACAGCCAAGAATACTTTCTTAGGCACCCGTGATACTATAACCCAACTGGCCCTAATCTCTTCAATAAATTTTTAATTTTGATGTCCCCAAATTAAATCTTGAATATGGAAAAAAATTCAAAATATCATTTATACCTGAAAAGGATATTTAAAAATCACTGTTGCTTGCATTATAGAAACAGAGCTGGCGGTTGGAATCAGAACCACCGTCATTTGCGTTATAGAAACAAGGATGGTAGAATAGTGCTCAAACCCTCAGAAGCTCCTGGAGGCCCCTTGCATATCTGCTCCCCTCTGCTTGTGTGCTTGCTTGCTTTAAGATGGATCATGGCCTTCCTGAACAGCTGAGCTAGAGTGAGCCTCCTGTCTCTGCCTCCTGAGTAGCTATGGTCACAAGCATGCACTAGCATGCCCAGCTACCATAAAAGGTTTTACACACACATCAGAACTCATGTGACATAGTTAGCAACACACTTCGGTACAGAACTTTGTTCTTCTCCATGTGGTGTTATTGGCTGTAGGAGGAAATGAAACATAGCCGTTTCCTGCCATCTAAAAGGCTCATGTTTCCCTTTGTGTGCATGCATATGTGTGCACACATTCATGTGTGTAGGCGTGTCTGTGCATGTGTGTGCACAGGCCAGAGGTCATGTGGGTGATTTTCTTCAGTCATTCTTGATCACATATTCTGAACCTGGAGAAGCTCATCAATTGGGCTAGAGCAATGGGGCTGTGAGCTCCCGGGATCCTTTCTCTCTGCCTCCCCAGAACTAGGATTATAAACACCTGGCTTATGGCCGGGTCCTGAGACTCAGAAAAGCAGGAAAGAACACCGCAAGCGTCCCATTCTCTGCCCATCTCCAACAGTTTCTGTTTTAATTTGATGTTTGGAAAAGAAGCCAAATCACATAGGAAAGAAACGGCAAGCACGGCTTAATTCTTCAAAGAATAGATTCTCAGGAACAAGATTCTAAGATGATGGGTATTTATAGAACATTCAAGAAGAACCAGAGGACTAAGTCAGGATTTCCCAGGATCCACGGCACTGCAGAAGACCACTCAGGAAAGCAGACCTGTAACCCCAAATCATGAAGAGGAGGGAGACTGCAAGAACTACTGAGGGATAATTGTAACAGATACTTATGTAGATTAGTATTTTAATGCCATTTTTATATTAAAAAACCTTCTCTTCATAAGATACATTCTACAAAACATTCAGTAAACATTGAGTTTATAAACTGAAACTGAATATTTGAATTACCTGATTTCTGTTGATTTGAATTATCTAATGTGCAATTGTACAGAACCACACTGCTTTCACTTGTGGGTCCTGGACATAGGCAGGCCTACTTGGGACAAGTGACCTGGTCTCTGGCTTACGGCCCCTGAAGATAAAATCGTCCTTGCCTACCAGGCCTAGCACCTCAGAAAACTGGATGCTTCCAAGACAAGAGGAATTTGCTTAAATTTCCATATCACACATGAAATCTGGGGAATAGTTTCTTAGGCGTGGCTTCCTGACCTCCTGACAGTCGAGAGGTCTTTGAAATTTCGTTCCAAGACTCCTTGTGAAACACTTAAGCACAAAGTGAGTGTTGCAACTTTCATAGATTCGTTACTGACCTGCTAAAACTTGTGAGAACAAACTCATGGTGATACTAACACACTTGCTCACTCACATAAGCCTGCAGGAGCACTTCTGGACCAAGAACGACTGAGCCTGGCAGTGCAGGCTGGAATTCCGCTACTGTGTTGAGAGGATCACAAGTTCAAGCCTAGCCTGACCTGGACAAAGTAGTGAAAACCTGTCTTAAAATAAAAAGGTTTTGTTTTTTTTTTAATTGAAAGCAAAATCAACAGCTGAAGAAAGGAGTCAGCAGTGAGGAGCACTGGCTGCCCTGCAGAGGACCCAGGTTCAGTTCCCAGGATCCGTATGGCGGTTCCCAACCATCTGTAACTCGAGTTTCAGGGGGCGTGGCAGGCATATGGTGTGTATATATTTTTACAGACAAAACACTCATTCACATAAATTTTTTTTAAAAAATTTAAAAATAAGTATTTTATAAAGTCTTTTTAAACATGCAAAAGCCAACACTAGAAACCCGAATCACCTAATCCAGTGGTTCTCAGACTTCTTAGCCCTGCGATCTTTAACATAGTTCCTCATGTTGTGCTGACCTCCAAGCTTACTGCCACTTTAAAACTGTATATTAGCTGCTGTTCTGAATTGTGATATAAACATCTGTGCTTTCTGATGGGCTTAGGCCCCTGAGAACTGGCGATTCAACCCCCAAACGGGTCATGACCCACATGCTGAGAACTGCTGATCTAATCAATGAATGGCCTGAAGAACGGAAAAGATAATTCTAAAAAGAAGATGCACAAGCATCCAATAAGAACTCAACAAGCGTTCAACATCCTTACCCATGAGGGAAACCATCTCCTCTTGATCAGACTGGCTACCACCAGACATCAAGGAAACAAATGCCAACAGATGCTCAAGAGGACGTGGGGAAAGAGGGGATCTTGTTCACTGACGGTTAGAGTGTCACCTTGTGTAGCCTCCATGGAAACCAGCAGTAGCGTCTTCAGGAAACTAAAAGTTGAACTACGGCACAGTCAGACATACCACTCCTGGACACATGCCTGAAGACACTGTATCCTACTATAAAGATACATGTGTATCCATCCCATTGCTATGCTATTCACAGTAGCAAGGCAATAAAATCAGCCTAGCTGCCCACCAATAGAAGACAGACAAAACAAATGCAGTACAATACGCAGTAGAATTTTGAGTGCTCACAAAGAAAAATGGAATCATGATATTTGCAGGAAGGTGAAGGGAACTGGAAATGACTGTATCAAACACAACCTGCCACACCTAGAAAGATAAATAACACAAGTATTTTCTTATATTCAGGACCTTGGATTAAAGGTGTGTGCGAGGACTGAGCCACACCAAACAAGATCCAGGTTTTTACAGTTCACAATCTCGAGGTCCACAATGGATCAAGTAGCCTGCAACATATGTGCATGGGTGCATGTGCTAATGGGGGAGAGGTCCTGAGCAAAGAGCATTCATGTAACAGGAGGACAGAAGTGGGGACTAACTAAGAAGGAAGGGAAGCAGCTAGAGGGATCTAGACAGGGCAGAAGGAAACGGTGGGAGAGAGGAACAGCTGAGAACAAAGCGTGACACACACACGTGTGAGGAGTGAGGAGAAAACGTATTACCTCGTATGCCAACCTAAAACAATAATTGAAGAACATTAACCTAAACCAGCTAGCTGGGCATGGTGGAGTACGCCTGCAATCCCAGCACTTGGGGAGAAGAGGCAGGTGGATCTTTGTAAACTCAAGGCCAGCCTGGTCTACATAGTGAGTTCCAGGACAGCCAGGGCAAACAGAAACCCTGTCTCAAAAAGCGAAACAACAAACCCAGCAAGATGGTTTAGCTTCTAAAGACACTGCCAAAGTTCCCAGGGACCTGTGCGGGGAGAGGAGACAGCTGAATCACACCTGTTGTCTCTATACATGCGTCATTCTATGTATGTGCTGCCAGTGGAGAGGGGACAGACTGCACACGGTCACATGGTATTTGAAAGTGTCTAGCCACCCCACCGAGGACTCTCAGACAACAACCTTTAAGCATTCAGGAGCACATGTTGTGAGAACTTCGGAAGACAAAAGTCGTGATAAAACAGTTCACCCTGACTCAGGTTAACAGCGCTTTCTGTCCGACGGCTGTAGTCTCATCAGCAGAAGCTGCCCAGGCCGTGAGCCCTAACGGTCCTTTGCTGGAAGTGCCTGAGACTAAGCCTGCGCTGACTAAGCCTGTGCCAGCTAACAGTCCTGGGGGCACATGGCTAACAGGTCAGTGACAGGAGAGAGAAACTGCCTGACATAAGCTATTACAGGTGCTCCCCCATCCCCCTTGGGTGGTCCAATGAGATGACCTGTGTCAGGGCACACCGAGGTGTCCAGCTGTGTGAATGATATAAGCAGGAAATGTCTTAGGAGCAAATGACAAATAGAGAAGGAGATAGATAGTAGAGAGGTTTGTGGTTGCTGCCAGAGCATGGATGCAGGTTCGTTCTTGCTAATTACATGCTGTGCCAATGAGCCTAGCCCAACAACGCGGACAAAAATCCTCATTTAATTCTGAAATTTATGTATAAAACTAGAATAAATCACATATGTACAGAACATTTGAAAAAGTAATTTATACACAAAATAAAGTCTTAAAAATTATTCATTTTTTGACAATTCTTTAAGCGTTAGATAGACATATTTTTTTAAAGTAATGTAAGAAGCTAAAAATGTAACCGGATACCTAAAACGTCTGCTGTATTTTCTCCCTGTTGTGTGAACAGTCCTCAGTTGGAGTTCAGAAACAATAGCTTGCTCTTATTCCAGACAGTAAATTACAGTGAGCTCTCTCAGGCACAATGCGTCCTAACAGAAGTGCTGACAGCTAGTAACAGCGGGACAGCCCAGCATGACTATACTTAGGCCTGACGGCATTAGCTTGTGTCAGCAAAATTTGTCACATTGCTCTTTTCTTCTCTCCACGTTGAGCGGATTTTGACGCCTCCAGTTTTTGGAGGGGCTGTTAGGCCGTTTTAATGACATTTACTTGAATATAAAGATTTAAACACACAATTTTATCTCAAAATACTATTTGTCGAGGTCTAAATACCTAATATCAAACTCCAGTTTCCTGTTTGAATTATAACTATTTTAACACTTTTTTTTTGTTTCTGTTTGTTTGTTTTTGTTTTTCAAGACAGGGTTTCTCTGTGTAGCCTTGGCTGTCCTGGACTGGTTTTGTAGACCAGGCTGGCCTGGAACTCACAGCCTCTGCCTCCCCAAGTGCTGGGATCACAGGTGTGCAGCACCATGCCCTGCTGAATTATAACTATTTTAAATCAGTATAAAATTCTGCCCAAAGATACGAAACAAGCTCCCCCATACCAATGCCCACCATTTTCAATTTTACTGTGTTTGGACCTTAACTTACAGAAAGGGTCACTACACTGCAGATGCTGCATTTTAGCAGTTTTTAATGTCAAATGTGTTATTAATCCTACTCTCTCTCTCACTCTGTGTATATAGCACCTATGCAGCTTTGCCTGGCGGAGAATTCTCTAGGCCATGGGATTACAGGGACACCATTGCAGTCAGTGTTAGCTACTTTTCATTAACTGAACAAGATAACAATGAAACTAAATTCTAGAACGTACACCTCAAATGGCCATCTGGGTATCTTAATTTAGCTCATGCACTTTATAGCTAAAACATGGAAGACTTTCAGAATTGATTTATTAAAAAAGAATTACAAATGAGTTGACTTACTGATACAGGGTCTCACTGTGTGTCCCTGGCTGGCTTGGAACTTGCCATGTAGAACAGGCCGGCCTTGAGCTAACAGGGTGTCTGGCTCTGCCTCCAGAATTCTGGGACTAAACACATGTGCTCCTGCACTTGGCCTAATTTATAATCATTTTTCCTGAAACACATTGTATGAATAAAAAGCATGTAAAACATTACCTGAATGTTTTTGCAAAACAGTTTTGCTTTTATAATATTTTAATATTTTTTACTATTATGTTTAAAATGGGTTTAAGAGAATTTTGCATCACACAGATCTACAGTCTAGAATGGACAAGTATCTGTGGACAGTAGAACTAGTTTCTGAACAAAGCCTGGAAAGGCCATCTGGAAAGCATCCTGAGAAATTTTTATTTAAGAAACTGCCAGATTTCTAAAACCTTTAGACTTCATAAAAAGTAAAAGTGGGGACAGATTGAAGAAGATGATGAAAAATAATAGATAAATTCAAAACAGAACTGACATGGTCTTTGCTATAATCAAATAAAGAGAACGAATGGGAAGTTAAGCCTGGACACACTGGGTATGAATGGCAGGTACGATCCAGGGTATTTCCAAGCACAGAAAAGTGCTTCAAACGTCCCTCCTTTCTCTGCCATCCTTTACCCTTGCATTTCTCTGTTGTCACCCAAGTTCAATCCTCAAGGCGACTCAGGACATTCTATTAGAGTGACAGTCAGGCCAGGCCCCATGTTCTTCCGAGGCTTCACTCAAGCCTGTGTGCTCACCCAAATTTAATTAATATCTAATAATGCCAAAGGATTATCTCCCAGAGATCATGTTTCCATATAGAAGAGAACCTCACAAGCTATAGAAAATAATCAAATGTCACAAACCCATTTAGCTAAACTTGGTGATGGTAAATCTTGGTTTCAGTCAACAGGACTAGGTTGGGAATTGCTTAGGAGGTTGGGAATTGCTTAGGTGGTTGGGAGTTGCTTAGGAGGTTGGGAATTGCTAAGGAGGTTGGGAGTTGCTTAGGAGGTTAGGAGTTACTTAGGAGGTCATTCCTCTCAGTGCATCTGTGAGGGCATCCCCAGGAGTATTAGCTAGCTGAAGACGTGCTGGGAGTATGGCTGGGCCATCTGATAAGCTAGAAGCCCAGATGTAATAAAGGGTATTTTGCAAGCATCCTTTGCTTCCTGCCCGTCACGGTGGGCTCCTGCCCTGCCACTCTCAGTGTACAGTGAGGGACCAAGATGGCTAAAACTATGGCAAAACAGCTCTTTTTAAACTGTTTTTCTTGGTCACTTGATCACAGTAATAAAAAAAAAATTCCTCAAATAATGACTGACCATATTTATCTCACTAAAGAGAAATTGAACAATTGCTGAAAGAATTAGCTTTAAGGAAAACATTGCATTTAACATTGGACATAACTAAGGCTTTTCCCAATAAATTGCTGTCATAAAAAGGATTATTTCATATCCTAGCTTGAAAGCCTCACGTTCATCCTTGAGTCCTTATGCTGTATATAAAACATCTTAATCTTTAATTAGTGAAAGATTGGAAATATGGCAGAATTGGCTACATGTCCCCTCTACCTTCATGATCCTTTCACTATTTTATCTAATCATAGAAGCCATGGCTAGGCAGAAGGCTACACAAGTGGCAACTCTTTGCCCCACTTCTGTGAGATAAAGTCATGGGATATGTAGGTTCTAGCCAATAGGATACGAGGAAAAATGATTCAACTTCAACTTTCAGTAAATCTCCTTTAAAGGTTAGACTTTCTCCCTTTCCTTACACTGTTTGGAAAGCTGTAACCCCAAGATTCTAATATGTGTTGTGAGAAATATCAAAACAAGCAGAAGTCACAAAAGAGTTCCAGAGACTCGCAAGGCCAGAGCACACCATCAAGAGTGCTTCCTGAAGGGAAGTGGGGACTGCATTGGACGTGGACTCACTTGCTAGTTCTTTGATCACTCCTGCCTGGCAGGACTGCCAGCCACAGAGGAAGAGGACATGATCAGTCCTGATGCAACTTGATGAGCTGGGGTGGACACCAAAGAGAGCTCCCCTTTTCTGAAGATAAGGGGAAGGGGAAGAGGACAGGGAGGGTGGGACTGGAAAGGGGGAATACAAAAGAGTGCTTCCTGAGCCAGTCAGGTGTGGTGGCAAGTGCTTTTATGCCGAGAGAGAGAGAGAGAGAGAGAGAGAGAGAGAGAAGAGAGAAGAGAGAAAGAGGGGGGAATCTTTGTGAGTTTAGGCTAGCCTGGTCTAAATAGTGAATTCCAGGCAAGTCAAAGCTATGTAGTAAGACCCTGTCTCAGACAGACACATAAATAGATAGATAGATAGACAGACAGACAGACAAGACAGACATAGTGCTTTTGAAGGCAAAGCAGCCATTTTGAGCTGTGGGAACTAAGTGTCTTATTTGCAGATGGAAGCACGGGCTGGCAGGACAGAGGGGCACAGCTCTGAACGTGACAACATTCGAGGGATGTCCACACGGACAGCCATGGCATAGTCACTTCGAAGTTGCTTTTGCTCTAGTAAGTAACCTCCCACCCACACTCAGGCAAGAAACTATGTAAATTCAACGGGCCACACACAAGAAGATACGGAAGAAAGAAGGGCTTGGTTGAAAGAGAAAAAGGCTCCAGAGGAGGGGGGATGAGAGAGAATAGTGTGTGTGCGTATGTGAAAAACTAGTAAAATTCAACTGTTAAACAAGAAAAAACTCAAAGAAAAATATCAACATGGAAAAATGTTATCATCATGATGTGAGGCTGTAAAACAGTGATGCAAAGAGAGGAAGGGAGCCTCTGCCCTTGCTCTCAGGTCTGCTGTGAATATGAAACTACCCTGAAAAAAAAAGCCTTTAATAAAAAGGATAGAAAGCAGAGGTGAATTCCATTGTAATTCCCAGGATTGATGACTTGTTAAAAATGGACTCAGCATAGAGTCATCTCCAAGGCAACCGTTTATTATAGCATAAAGCGAAGCTGCAAAGAGACTGGTCCACAAGAGACCAGACACATGCCCCCAGGGTCCTCCCCTAGTGCGGGCATGGGGGAGGTGCCCAGTTTCTCCAGTAAGGACCTTTTGTGAAACGCTGTCTACCACCAAGGCTTCTCAGAGACTTGGTACCCAAGGTAATGACCTGACCTCTGTCTCGCGTACTCCATCATCCCATAATCCCGTATGCACTTGGCATAGCCACAGTGCATGCACAGCGAGACACCCCCCTTTTAGAGAAGGTTTTACAGAAGTATAAATGGCATGTTCTTGTCACTGTGTTGCAGACAAGTACTGTGCACGCGGGCTTTCCTAAGCGCGCTGTGTATTCAAATGCTGATTTCCGTACCCTAGATCTGGTTGTAGTCTGGAGTTTGGCATTGTCATTCTGAAGCATCTTCTGTCTCGGTATGTTGTAAAGATTGTTCTCCATTACCTTCTGATTGGTTAAATAAAAAGCTAAACAGCCAACAGGCTGGCAGGAGAGGATGAAGCGGGACTTCCGAGTCCAGAGACAGGGAGTCCCTGGAGGAAGTCACCATCTGGAGACCAAAGAAGTGGGGCCAGGGCGAGACTAAGATGGCAGGTAACAAGCCACATGGCTGGGAAGTAGGCCAGGCCACAACTGGCCGGTCACAATAGCTGAGTATCTGCCCAGCTAGAGTGCCTGAAGCTTTTCATAAATATACAAGTTCCCACGCCACCATTCAGAGCTAGGGCAGGCATAGAAAAAATATTGCATTTTACAATAGTCAGCTGTCTACCTGGGAAAGTTTTCTATAAAGAAATGAGTTTTTCGGGGCCTAGTGACATACACTTTTAATCCCAGCACCCAGGAGGAAAAGGCAGGCTGATCTCTGTGAGGCCAGCCTGATCTACAAAGCAAGTCCAGGGCAGCCAGGGCCACACAGAGAAACCCTGTCAAAAGAGAAAGAAAGGAAGGAAAGAAGGAAGGAGTGAGCTCTGTTACACTAGATACACGTGGGATTGAACACGTGTATTTACCACATCACTTAATGCATAAGGCGGTTATGTTGAGTGACCTGTTTTGTACCACCCAGGTTTGCATACCACTTACTCATGTTGGAGCAATGACAGAATCACTTAACACATTTATCAGAACACATCATTAAGTAACATAGGGCAGTGATATGCATCGATTCACGCTAGAAGAGAAAGATGATTCTAAGATTGCTCACCTGGGAATAGAAAATAGACACATGACAGGAAGAGAAACAGCACCGTATACCTGTCACTCCTGCTTGAGTCTTTTTAGCCCTGTATATTTGTTATCCATTCCAAAAGATGTCAACAGCTCCTAGAACCCACAGTAAAGCAACGGTAGGAGATGGTTGCTGAAGAGCAAGCACAGCCAGAGAACACTGTGTCCTGAGACTTCTGCTCATTTCTCTGAAAGATGCTAGGAGATCCCTGGACAAACAACCCCTTAACTGTCCGTGTTCTGTGTGTCACAGAGGACATTAACTCTGAGTAAGGTTCAGGCTCTGCTGCAAGAGCCAAGGAACCAGCCAGTGACTTCACTTCTAATCTGAACAAACAAAGCTGTGGGCGTCTGCGTTACCTTGGGGAAAAGCTATTGGGCAGAGACGGTGAGAGCTGATATACAGATGAGAACACACAGAGCCTGTGGGAGGGACTAGAAATACGATCTTATCCCAAACAGCATCACACAGATGTAAAAATTTCCAATGTTGTAAGAACACTCTCTCTGTTTTGGCTCAGGTCAATGTTTTGGTTCTCGGAGTTTCAAGTCTTCCTCTGACCAGTTTACCAGTGAACTGCTTTTAACAGTCTGTGAGCACGATGATGACTACTTGAAGATATTGCTTCTAGTGGGACGGGGGGTGGAGACAGGGTTTCTCTAGGTGGCCCTGGCTGTCCTGGAACTCAGAGATCCTCCTGCCTCTGCCTCCAGAGTGCTGCAATCAAAGGTGTGCACCACCACTGCCAGCCTTGTAGATACTGCTTATCTGTGAGACCCCAGAGTGACACGAGGGCTTAGTGGAGAAAGTGCTTATCACCAGGTCTGATGACCTGGTTGATCTCAGGAACCTCGATGGTGGAAGGAGAGAACTGACTTTCACAAATTATCCTCTGTTCTCCACATGTGCTCACGTGCACACGCACACGTGAAGAAGCAATGGCACAAAATATATACTTATAGAGCTATCTATCTACCTACCTATCTATCTGAAGAAGCAATCCCTTCCTCTCCCTATCTCGCTCTCTCTCCATATGTGCGTGTGTGTCCAAGTCTGTGGGACATTTTCTTGATTACTGACTGGAGTGGGCGGTTCCATCTTGCTGTGGGTGGTGCTGCCCTTGAGCAGGCCGTCCTGGCTGTCCAACAAAGCCAACGGAACAAGGCACGTTAGGAAGCGATGCCCCTCCACGGCCTTTGCTGCAGTTCCTGCCGCTAGGATCCGGCCCTGACTTCCCTTCAGGGGCTGTAGGTGAAATTAACCTTTCCCTTCCAAAGTTGCTTTCAGTCATGGTGCTTATCTGAGCAACAGAAAGCTAACTTAGGCAGAGGGCGAATCCACTCCAATTATGCCATCAGGAAGTAGTCATAGACTCGGCATCTGCAGGACACCTGCAGAAATAGCTGTATTCTTTCCTTATGGATGCTGGCAATCTTATTCATTCTTTCTTGGGTACTGAAGCAGGAGGATTTCCCTGAGTTTGAGGCCGGCCTAGGATATAATAAGAATGATTCCTTATCTCAAAAAAATATTTCGTGGCAAGGGTTAGAAAACATGTTTTCTGTAAAAAAGAAAGTGAATATTTTAGGTATTGTGGTTCATAGTGTCTTCTGCAGCAAACTCAAGCTTATAGCAAAGCAAGTATAGATGACATGTAAATGAGCATGTCTTTGCTTATAAAACCATTTGTAAATACTGAGATTAGAGTTTCATATAAATCACCTATGTCAAAAACATTCTTTAAAAATACTTTCAAACGTAAAGCCATAATTAATTCATATTCTATAAAAATTGGTGATGGTCTATGCATTTTGGTCCATGAATTTGCTGATCTTTGTTCTGTAAAATTTCTCTTCTTTCTATTTTCTTCCTTCCTTCCTTCCTTTCTTTCTTCCTTCCTTCCTTCCTTTCTTTCTTTCTTTCTTTCTTTCTTTCTTTCTTTCTTTCTTTCTTTCTTTCTTTCTTTCTCTCTCTCTCTCTCTCTCTCTCTCTTTCTTTCTTTCTTTCTTTCTCTCTTTCTTTGTCATCTCAGGTGACACTCAGCTTGAGGTTGACTTCATCTGTTTTGCCGCTATCATGACTCCAGCTGTGGCCTGCTGTTTTCATGGTGCAGCTCTTTCTCTTTTCCTTCATCCATTACAATGTCTCACTAAAGTTTTCATCTCTCTCTCTCTCTACTCCCTTTCCCCGCAGCCCTCCTTCCCGTGCACGCTTGTGTGTGTCACCGTTTTAGAGGTCATAATTACGCCACGTACAGTTAACAAGGCTGATAGGTCGTACTGGTCTACCCTGGACTATTTCTCTTGGCACCATTTGGCAGCTCATTTTAACTTACCTATGAGCCTCACAGTCAGCTCTGTACTGTGTTCCTAGGGCTGCAATATGTATTCTTAACTTGTCATAAAATCTTCCCGCCCTCCTACGTCATCGGCACCTGATCCTCTGTGGCCCGGGGTCATGGGTTATGCCTTGATCCAGTATGTTCCACAACACATTTTTGGTTTGAATAGTCATATGTATCTTACCTAAGTTGAAATGTAAGAGAAAGTCTGATAGGTATGTACATTTTCACTCTTTTTTTTGTTTGTTTGTTTTTCAAGTCAGGGTTTCTCGTGTAGCCTTGACTGACCTGGACTTGCTTTGTAGACCAGGCTGGCCTCAAACTCAGAGCTGTCTGCCTGCCTCTGCCTCCACCAGAGTGCTGGGACTAAGGATGCACGCCACCATGCCTGGCTCCATTTTCAGGCTCTGAGTGCTCTTCCCGTCTTTCTGTAGACACTGTTCTCCCTCCCGGAGAGCTTTGCATATCCTCTAATGCAGGCTTACCGGCAGTAATGATCTTCGTTTTCAGGTGTCTGAAAATATTTGTACATTACTTTCATTTTAACAGATTTATTGAGACAGACCCTTCCTATATTATATAAGTTGCCCATTCAACGTATATGGTCCAGTGATTTCAGTATAGTTACAGGGTTGCTACCAAAAATCTAATTTTAGGATGTTTTAATTCCATCTAAAAGAAACAGCAGTTCATGAGCAGCCGACCCCCATTTCCTTCCTCACTGCCTACCCAACCCCTCTATAGACTGACCTCTGCCAGATGACTGCTGTTGAATTCCAGATGTGGTGTCTGCCTGCAGGGCTTCACCCAGTTTCACCAGGGCACACCCGTGGGCAAAGAGTCACTAAAAGTGGAAAACTCACAAGGTGACAGTCCCTTCTCCAGATGCCTCTTCCTTTTTGGCTTCTACTGACTCCCAGGCACTTTCCTTTCCGGTGCCTTACCCCAGCATCCTGATTTACAGAGTCCACCATTTTCATCTGAAGGGAGTGGGCACAACTCCAGCCTTTCCTGAGGGGCGGGTTTAACCCAGAACTTGTTCTGAAAAGGCTCAAGCATGGAATAAACCCACGAGATTTAAAACTGAGTCACCTCTCCAAGGCTGGAGCAAAGTGGTTCATGATCCACATGAACAGCCTTCCTGAAAGACTTACAAGAAACACGCATAGAGGAAAGTAAGTTAGACAATAATATAGACTTCTTTTATGCTTGTACTATACTCAGATGGACTGTTAAGTATCAGCAGGAAACTGACGTGCTACAATACTTAGAACTGAAGGAAATAAGATTATTTAATTCAAAATTAATTACAAAGTTAATGAACCAGAGCTGAACAAAGCAAAGTTCTTTAACTAATGGAAATTGGTTCAATATACTTTAACATAAAGAAAGAGCTGTCTACCTCTTTTTGTGGTTGGAAAAAAAAAAAAACCCGCCAGGTATAGGAATGGCACAGAGGCAAATATCAGTGTCCTGGTATTAAGCGGTATCAAACAGAGGCATCGAAAGACACAGTGCAATTACAGCCCGAAGTGAGATTCCCCCCTCATAGAAATAAGTGCATCAGAAAAGTCATACATTCAAGTTATAGATCACTTTCTTGTTTGTTTTTTTTTTTAAATCAATAATGTTCTAAACTAAATGTTTTGATTACAAATTTGGCTTCCTACCTCTGAAAGTCCATAGGGTGAGAAAATGCCTGGCTCACGTGAACTCAAGTCCACTTCCCCTACACCTGTTGTAAACCAATGTTAGCATGCTTACTTTAGGTGCTAGTTTTCGTAAGTTCTCATCAGTGTGTGTGGCCACGAGGGACGAGATCCACTCACAGTGTAGAAATGCAAGCTGGCACACCATCACGGACACACGGTTCTCTTCCGAGCGCTCTGCAGCACTCTTATTCCCCACACGTGCTAATACCAACTTCACAGACTTGTGAACATTTTAACTACAGAACTTGGAGGCTCATTTTTTATATTGTTGCATAAGTTTGGGGGATTTTTGTTTGCTTCTTTCTTTCTTTCTTTCCTTTAAAGACAGGGTCTCACTGTATAGCTCTGGCTGTCCTAGAAGTCACTTTGTAGACCAGGCTGGCCTTGAACTCACAGAGATCCACCTGCCTTTGCTTCCCAAATGCTAGGATTCAAGACATGTGCCACTATGTCCAGCTAAGCCTTGTTTTTTTAGTGTACAATGTATGCCTAACTACATAAGACAAAGAAGAATAAAGACATAATTCTGGAAAAAGACTACACTGAAAAGCTGGAAAAATAAAGTAAGTTAATTAGTTAGTTTAGAGAACTAGCTCACAGTCTCTTATACAAATCTCCCTAGATATAGCAAAAAAAGAAATGTATTCACAAAACTGGAAAATGTGCCAACTTCCTTCTTAATAACTTATTGTTAAAGTGGCTAATCGTTTGTTTAGATCATTTGTCTACAGCACTGGCTCTCGCTGTGTTTACTGTTAGGATATTGACTTACAGTCTTGCGGGAATCAGACGAAATGGTTATCTCAGAACAGGAAAGTAAACAGGATCTACTTCAAACCTCAAAAATTTTCCAATGAAATGTATGATAGGAACTGCATAATGAGGGTCCATAAATACCAGCATCATACACCCATCTGACTCCCCCAGGGTTACTGCTCTATTTGGGGCTTTGTTTCACACGTATTGGCTGAAATAATTTGTAAAAAGGGATGAGGCAGGTGTGAAGCAGAGGGCACTCTCTGTCAGTGCGCTTAAGGCTCCCCTCCCCCCATTGAGCCCTTTCTCAATTTAATACTCTATTAGACTAAAAAAAGTTTCAGGTGTTCTAAAGAGCTGACTTGTTAACGGGAGGAGGAAACTGTGAGCAAGGGAAGAGTGAAAGTAGCTCAGGAACATACTTGCACAAAATCACAAACACACTTTATGAGGTAATTTATCTACGAGTTTCCCCAGTGGAAAGCAAGGCAATTTAAAAACTTGGGTGCCAATTTGACTTCGTGAAAAATTTAAAAACATGCCACATCACAAGATACTTGTGGTGGTCGTTCTTATTGTCAGCCTGACTAGATCCACAATCACCGTGGAAACGCCTCCAGGATGTCTCCAGAAAGGTCTGACTGAAGAAGAAAGCCCTACCTTGAATGTGGGCTAGGGCCACAGACTGAATAAAAAGAACATCATTTGAACATCAGCACTCATTTCTGCTTCCTGAGGGAGGAGGCTAACGTGATTAGCTGCCTCATGCTCCTGACAACCAGAAGCCAAAGTAAACCTTTCCTTCCTGTCGTAGTTATAACCACCTGTCAGTGTGATACAACCCAGTGTTGCTTGGGAAGAGGAAGCTCAGCTGAGGAAATGCCTCCATCAAGTTAGTTTGTGGGAATGTCACAGGGAGCCTAACTGATGTCGGGGGCCTGTGTGGGTGCTAGTTTTTCAAACACCACTTTTGGGGGTTCCGTAAAGCTTATGCCTTCCTTCCATCCCCCCAACCCCAGGCAGGGGAAAAAGAAGGTTGTAAGGGAAACAGGGTGTGGCTCTCTTCTTTCTGCTGGTCATAGGATTCTTTTGGGGACAATACAGATATCTGTCATCAGGAAATCCAGAAATCCAGGTAACCAGCAAGCCAGCAAGCCAGCAAGAGCAGGAAGTAGTCCTTCTCCATCTCCCTAAGCTTCAGCCCCTTCTTCCTCTGGGCTGTCATATTTATACCCCTCAAAGTCCTCAGAATGCAGCTAAGTCCAGCTGGCAAAGAGCCCCTTTCAGAGCCCACACGAGGCAAGTAGTCCACTGCTATGGAAAATCTGAATCAGCCCCTGATCCCACACCCGGGATTAAAACAAAACCAAGTTTACGTCCACAACAGGCCTGGCCTGCTCTGAAGAGTGTCAGCCGTAGGCAGGTAGGTCTGGAGTAGATGGGAAAGCCACTGACAGGAAGCGAGTCACTAAGCTTTCCCAAGGGCTCTACTTCAGCGTCTGCTGTGAGATCCTGACCTGGCTCTCCTGGCTTTTCCACGATGGACCCGTGCAAAGCCCTGTCCTTCCTGAGTTGCATTTGGTCACTGTTTAGCACGGCAATAGCAAACCAGCATCCTCCCTGAAGTCACTTCTCATTGCCTTGAAGGCAAAATGGTAGGTTAAGGCAACAGAGGTTTTTGTTATTGTTTTCTGTTCACTGTAGAGTCCAATGCCCAATGCTACCCTGGCTATCTTCTCTACCTCCTGGTTCTGCTTCCTGGAAAATATGACTCTTGGGTCCCTGAGCAGGATAAATGCAGGCTGGAGTGTTTTAGGAGCTGGCTTCAAGAGCCAGACTTACCAGTGGCTGCTGTTCCTTTTGTTGGTACCCAGTGTGAGAATCTGTCACATGGAGCCAACCTATCTGCAGGAAAGCCTAGGAAATGCAGAACAGACGCTCCTATAGTGGACAGTAAGAGCCTCTGCTACAGTGTGTACAACACAACTTGGTAAAGTCCACCTTGAGACCCCATAAAGGATAGAAGCCTTAGGCTGAGCTTCAGAACGCGCTGCTAATTTTGGCCCTATGTGATGAGAACCCAACAACTATCAGAAACTTTACAAACAGTGAAAGACTTGGACAAGGTTGTAGAGTACTCATTCATCCCAAAGGCCGTCATACAATAACTGCCATATGCCTGCTCTATATGGACTGAAAACAAAACAAAACAGATTAGAAACCCATTCCTCTGTGGAATTTATATTCTACCTTAGGGAGCTAGGAGGTAGAGTAAACACACACTCTGCAGTATATCAGCACATGGGGAGAGTGTGGGGAAACAGGGAGTGGGGGCAGAAAAATGGGTGGTAAGAAATGTAAAGGACCTAAGAGGTTGTCCTTGAAGAAATCGAGGGAAAGCACCCGGCACAGGAAGGGGACGTGGCAGCACCTCAAGGCAGAGCTGTCCTGGTGTGGGAACAGCAGGGCGGCTCCTGCGGCTCAAGAGGTGAGTAGAGAGACAACAGCAAGACACAAGGCCAGCCTGAGGCAGAAGGCTGTGTTGTTAGGATTTTATAGGCCGTTGGCTCTTATTGGAGAGAGAAAGACCCAGAAGGGTCCTAAGCAGAGAAATACTCTACTTTAAAATTCATGGAGAATGTTTTATTATGTTTAATAAAACATAAAATGTGTGGGATAAACTCCCTTCGGGAATGTTCAAAACATTTATATCATGTTGAAGGCATTCCTGAAGCACACGAAAGAAGCTTTGAACAAAAATACATTTCTCAACCTTGGATAAGAAGCCTCAGCATTATAAACAAATAAATGGTCCTTAAGTAAATTTCATGCAATTAAAATAACTCCCTCTGCCCCCCCAAATGATTTTTTTTTTCTGAAAAGATAAATTAATTCTAAAGTTCATGTGGAAAAATAATGAGCATGGGCAGGGGACAAGGACTGGAGTTACTGCGTATTGAACTTACTATAAAAGTTCAGCAGCTGTAGGATTGCTGCTGGCATAGAGGTGTGGAGTAATGCAGCCCTGTCCTCACAGGGCCACGCTAGTGGAGCTGTGACAGCCAGAGCAGGAACGCTGGGGAACAGAGCTGCTGTTGAGCTCTCAAGCTGTGTTCTCCAAAATGCTGTGCAGACTTACACCCATGGGGCGCTGCCGAAGGCCAAGCAAGCTAGAGGGGCCCCTCCTTTGTGAGGGCACCAAGCGCCAGCTCCTCTATCTTAAACCTTCCAGCCTCTAGACCTGAGAGGAATACATTTCCATTGAATAGTCAAGCTCAGGGGTCGTGTGAGCAGCACACACACCAGATAAACATTTTAAAGAGGGAAATTTATATCTGTAGCCACATCCTACACAAAACCCAAATATTTAATTGAAAGAGGTACCTGAAGCGAACATGGTGGATTACTTACAACTCAGACAAGGGGACAGTCCACAGTATGACTGAAACCCCAAGAGCTTTAAGAAATAACAGAGTTTGACTTCAAGAAAACAAAGCTACCACACAGAAAATTAAAAAAAAAAAAAACAGGTTAAAAAGGAAGAATAAACTATAAATAATAATTTTCTATGACTGATATCATAGGGAAAAAATTCAAACTTATACTGGAGGTTTTATAGGGAAAGGACTAAAAACTCTAATTATTAAACAAATACATCATCAAATATTTTACTTATACCTGAACAGTGGCATCGTCAACTCAACTTGGAAATAGGAGAATATATTTAAAAAGGATTCTGAGATGTTTGTATTTATCAGGCTGGTAAAACGCCAGAACTTTGTCATTTATCTGTCTAGGGTACATGTGGAGGCAAAAGACCTTCATGGTGGGAGTTAACTGTCATGCCAAAGGTTCTATGGAGAGAAAGTTCACGACACATTAAAATCACAGAGGCCTTTATGCTCAGCCCAGCAATCTCACAAATGCATTTACGTACAGGAGGGGGTGTGAGTTATTGTTTAATTGGTGTGAGCAGCCTCACAGGGTTGGCGTGGAGATGGATGGTGCTTGTGGCTGCACAGTATCGAGTATGTTTAATATACTGATGCGCACATTTAAAAGTGGTTTAGTAAATTTTATGTCATGTATGTTTTGGTACAACAAAAATTAAAAAAAAATAATTTATGTATATATCTAGACTCCCCAAATCTTTAGAAAATAAAAGATTACATTTTAGAAAACAAACATGAAAAAATATTTTTGAAATGAAAATTTAAATGCCATTTAAAGTACCAACCAAAACTATTTAAATGCCTATTTTAAAAAGAGAAGGAGTAGCTGGGCACAGTGGCACACATCTAAAATCCCAGCCCTTGGGAGACAGAGGCAGAGAAATCTCTGTAAGTTCGAGATTCTGGTCTACAAAGTGAGTCCAGGACAGCCAAGGCTACACAGAGAAACGCTGTCTTGAAAAGTCAAACCAAACAAAAAAAGGAGTATATGCAACAATATCATAACACGCCTATAATACAGGTATTAATGATGAAAACCTAATTAGGATATATAGCATGTACAGGGCTCATAAGTCTTCAGCTTTATTAAGATGTCAAATTTCCTCATATATGATCTAAAGATTCCATCATCTCATTTAAAGACCTTAGAGGTCTTTGTTCTTTTTCTTTTCTTTTTCTTTTTTTTTTTTTGGAAGTTGGAAAGATGATTCTAATGTTTATCCTTGTCACGACGGTAAGCCAGATGAAGTAGTCCGCATAAAATCTGAAGCCTCGCTGCAAAGGCAGCCAGCCTGTTTTTACTGTAATTTCTAGCCCCTGCCAGAAGCAGATCCTCTCTGGAGGAACAGAATACCAAAGGCCTTAAATTACCTCTGTGGTTTTCATATATAATGGCTGACACAGAATGAAGAAATAACCAGGCATGGTAGTACAGGCTTTTAATCCCAGCGCTTGGGAGGCAGAGGCGAGTGGAGGATCTCCGTGAGTTCAAGAGTAGCCTGGCTTACATATGGAACCTGTCTAAAACAAACAAACAAACAAACAAACAAAGCTGCATGGGTGCTCAAGATAATCTGATGAAAACAGAGTATCTACAGATACTCACACAAGTAGAACACACTCACACATATAGGACAACAAAAAGCCCATCTTAAGATTCTTAGGGACTTTTAAGGTACATTGATTAGCCAAAACACTTTTGAAAAAGAAAACTAGAGAACTCTCATTTCCTGAATTAAAAATGGATTATAGAAGTACAATATTAACATACTGTGATGGCGGCTGGTAGGCTTGCTCAGTGGATAAGGACGGCTCCTACCAAGCAGGGTAACACGAGTGTGATTCCTGAATCCCACATGGCGGAGAGAGCTGAGTCCTGCCTAGTTGTCTGACCTCCACACATGACATGGCACGCACACCACCCCCCATATAAATACATGCTAAAAAATTAAATTGTGATAAAAACTCAAGTGCAGACTGTGGACCACATGGAGCAGACTCAGAGCCCAGAAATTATCCCTCTCACAAATGGCCATGTCACCGCAACCATTCAATGAGGAAAAGACAGTTTTTCACTGAACGGTGCTGGAAAATCTGTACGGGTACATTAAAACAAACAAACCTTATCTCATACCAAAGACAAAATTAACATAAAACAGATCAAAGACCTAAACATTAGATGTAAACATTTCAGAAGAAAACAAGGGGGAACCTTCATGACAGGGGCCTGGCGATGAATTCTTAGATATGATGACCAAAGGGAAAAAAAGCTTAATTGTGACATAATAAAAATTAAAAATGTCAAATGTTACCCCTCGTGCTGGTTACCCCTCGTGCTGGCGTGATGCCGTTGTGGCGGGGCACAGGAAGAAGCCCCTCCGTGTGCTTAGGAAGGACACAGAGGCGTTACAGATCAGGCCAGCCCACCTATGTCACAGTCAGAGGAGAACAGCATCCCAGGCAGGGGGAAGCAGTGTGGGGGCAGGCTCCGCACAGGTTAGACATCCTAATTAAACACACACAGTTCAAGGGCCCTAGGACTACAGGCAAGCGTGAAGTGGGGCACAGCAGCAGCACACGCCTGCAGTCCCGGCCAGCCTGGGCCACATAAGAGTTCCGGGACAGCCTGGGCCGGCCTGAGCCCTTGCTCTAAAACAAAACGAAACAAAGCACCCTGAAGAGACCAGGAGGACTCTTTAAGGCATGGTAGAAATCGAAAAGAAAGATGGTTGAAAACTGATTTTAAAATTTAATAATATAACCAGAAAAACAAATTTTGATTAACTCTTATTAAAAGAGAAGAGACTCAGACTGGATTATTAAGCATACCCTGTGCATTTACAGACACACCGAATAAAAAGTTGAAGGAAAAATTCTACTATTCAAATACTCGGCAAGGGACGATTGGTTTAGCCACCTTAATGTCAATGAGACACACATGGGATGACAGGAAGCATGATTAGGATGAGGAAGGTCACTAATGTACAACGAGGAAAGGGAGCCTTATCAGAAAATAGTCCAGCACACATTTATACGGGCTTAATAATATTATTTCAAAAATATTTTAAGTAGAAATTAGCAGAAACCACATTGAAGGCTCAAAATCACAGGAGGAACTTTTGGCATAGCTCTTCAGCTGCCGACAAAGCAAACAGGTAAAAACACAGGAAGGACACCAACATGGGCAGAAGGTTGGTCGGTGGACGCGTACAGCACTGTCCCCTTCACAGAGACTCTGCGTCCTCCTCTAGCACAGGCTGACCACATCACCTCCTCTAGCACAGGCTGACCACATCACCTCCTCTAGCACAGGCTGACCACGTCACCTCCTCTACCACAGGCTGACCACGTCACCTCCTCTACCACAGGCTGACCACGTCACCTCCTCTACCACAGGCTGACCACGTCACCTCCTCTACCACAGGCTGACCACGTCACCTCCTCTACCACAGGCTGACCACGTCAAAGAGAGTCCCACACTGCCTCCCAGACTGGCTGTGAACCTGCAGCAATCCTCCCGCCTCCAGCCCCCCGAGTGCTGAGAACACACACAGGGTTAGCTACCACACCCAAGCAACACAGAAAAATTAGTATCAGTTACTCAGTTAGAGTGTTAGCTGAACGTCACTTATTTAAAAGACTAACCCAACTAAAGTATATAAAGACAGAGAATGTTCTGAGGAAGTGCAGACTAGGAGAAAATGCCGCTTACTGTGTGCATGGAGAGTATATCAGGGCTGTAAAGCATTCTTAGACATCACAATTGTACAATTTCTTCTTTTTTTAATAACTCACTTACCTGCTTCACTGAAGAAGACTTAGAATGCTTCCTAAAACTTCACCATGGGTAATGGGTCATTCAGTCTACAGGTGGTGAGACACAATGGGGGCTGTTTATATTTTAGTGAAAGTGCTGAGTATATAAATGACCCCAGATGTAGAGTAATAACTTTCTCACATTTCTGTACATGTCCACAGGGAGAAGTGAGCTCTGATTTATGATGGGGTCAAGGATTGGGAAAGAGGTAGCCTTGAAACACAAGGAGGTTTTTAATATGGCTGCATACAAAGAGGAGGCAGAATAGTCATGAATTCAAGGTAAGCAATGTAATGCATAGTGCTTCTAGATCAAGCACTGGGCAGGCATGAGGCCAAGGCCACGATAGGGTTGGTATCAAACTACAAATGGCTCTAAAAGTTACGCGAAACAGTAAGGTTTTACTTCAGAGGTAGTCAACCTGCAGGGTTAGGATCTACTATTTTCTTGATTTATCAGGTACAGAGAGGCAAAGGGGGCTCCAGGAGTCAGTCTGGAAACTGTTCTTGTCAGACAAACCAGCGGTCAGGAAGGCCTGAGCTAGTAGAGCATAGTAAAAACAGAAGATGCTGGAGAGATTAAAGAGACAGGGCAAAGAAGAAATCCGAATCACCAACTGGCTGAACCAGCTATACTAGTTGGAAATGAGTCTGGTTTCTTGATGACCAGATGATTGGGAATACAGGAAGTAGTATGGAGGGAATGGAAAATGACTTTATTACCTTCAGATATCGCTATTACAGTCTATAATGACAAGTATATTCCAAATGTGGCCCTAAGGTCCTTGGAAGGCAAATTTTTTAGTAAAATAATACACAATTTAAAATATGTCTGCCATTCAACTCCCCTGAATTGTCAGACACTCTAGGCCTTGATTCTCAATCATCCTTGTCCTGCCGTGTCATTCAGCCATGAACCTTCTTTCTCCAGGGTGTGGAACAGCTCTCGGTTACACCGTTCATGCATTGCCAGATTGGGCCAACCCCACTAACTTATGGCCACACAATATGGTGGCCAGCCTTCAAAGTCTCGTTCTCTGCCTGTGACAAACTCAGAGGAGCATGCTGTTGACTGCTGTTCGAAACTGGAAATCAGGAAGAAACCAGATGCATTCTTAAATTTAGTCTTTACCAGCAAACTTTCTGTTCTCTTTCATTGGGGGTAACTTTTCGGGGATGTACTGAAACCACATTTATCCAGGCTCCCTTCCCATTTTAATGACGCCCCAAATCCTGGCCTTCTCAGTGCTGTTTTTTGTTGTTTTGAGGTAGGTTCTCATGATGTAGGCCAAGCTGGCCCAGAACTCATAGAGATCTGCCTGCCTCAACCTCCCTAGTGCTAGGGTTAAAGGCGTGCACCACGTGTCTGGCTTTAGTGCTGTCTTTTAACTTATTTGGTGCAGACAGCTCTATGGTTCAACTATTCTGGCCACAGTGCGATTAACTTATGCATTGTGGGTTATAAGAAAGAAGTAGTGTCTGCAGGGCAAAGAAGTCATAATGAAACATTTTAAACTCGGAACCCAACAGTTAGAATTCGGAGGATGAACTGCGATGGCTTTCAGTCTCCTAAAACAGTAGTTACTATCTATTGGAAGAGAAGGTTAAGGTCCAGGCAGTTGTCTTATATTTAAGTGTCTGGTTTGGAATTTTCATACTAGTGATTTCTCATGAGGTTTTGCTGGCAATGCTGAACAGGTCACTTCCCCTGAACCACCATCACTCAGAAGCTTCTCTCGAATGTGTTCTTTATAGCCTGCCTAGGCTGGTAAATACCAAACAGGTTTTGAAAACAAACACCACGCTGAGACCTTTATTTGCCTCTTCACTTTGTTTTCTTCTGTCTACATAAAGACAACAGCCTCCCCACGCCCCTTCATCTTACACCTTTTGCCTTCTTTTAAGATCCCTTCTAAGTCATCAAATGGCGAGGCGGAAATCACCCTCTCCCCCAGTCAACGTCACTCACCTACAGAATGGGCTGGGAATAGTAGGTATCACATAACACATCCCCCCATTCAGGCAAAATGACCTGTGACCGGGACCACAGGGCTCCTCGTGATCTACAACACACATGCACATGAAACACAGACAGTTAACACTTTTCTGACACCATCAGGGATGGGAATGTCTCATCTAAGAGTGAAGCAGCACTTTAAAAAGAAAAGAATGATTTATTCCCCCTCTAAGTAAAACAATCTTATTCCTTATTTCTTGAGCAAGAGTGTCTATCCCTTCGAAAGAAAAGTCATTGTGTCCCAAGGATATGGACATTGACAATAACAAATTTAGAAGCTATATAACAGAAATAAGAAATCTTCACAGTTATTAAAGCACAGTCTTAGTATAAGACATGCCTGGCCTCGCACAGGCCAGAGATTCTGTAGTACTTAGACACTTCCTGGACGAAGAGGTATTTAGATTCCTCTCTTACTTTTTATGCCTCAAACATGTATAAAAAAATCTGAAATTGTAATGGGAAAAGACTTAGATAATTGAAACAGACTCTGATTTCTAAAAAAAACTCGTATGCATATCAATGTCAAAAAACAAAGGAAACAATTGCAGAGGTTTGATTTGCAAGGGGATTTCAGTTATAGCTTGTAGCTGGAGACACTGGGGACTTAGGCAGAACTGACAACTTAACCTGTTGCTTAGATACAAGCTACAACGTTCAGAACATCAAGGAGGGGAACTATGTTTTCTCTTTCGCTTTCCTCTTTCCCTGCTTTTTCTCCAGCTTCACGTTCTCTTTCATCTCTGAACTTTCCTTACTCTGTCTTCATCAACTACTATTTACATGGGAAAGTTGAGAACTTCTCCTTAAAGAGAGCATCATATTGCTTTAAAATTACATGTTGCCAGTTCCTGGTCATTTCTGTCTGAAACATGATCTGGAATCATCTAATGTGAAGAAGAAAATGGTATTACTCCATTTGACATTCAACTTGGCATTAAAAAGTAACATGCCATTAAAAAAAAAACTTCCTAGTATAGTGACCTTTAAAATATTGATACCCGTTAAGATATAATTGCAAGGAGGGCGATATCTCCAGTCTGAATCTGAAAAGTTTAAATTTTCCTTTTACTTTAGAAACAAGAAAAACTTGTTTAAGCTTCACATGGCAACTATGAAAGTATATTTTTAAAAAAAGGATACAAATGTAAAGAAGAAGAAAAATATCATAGAATTTAGTGTTAAGAAAGTAAACTGGCCCAAACACTTTTTTTTTAGATTCCCTTTTCTTTTTTTATAACAATGCTTCTAACATTACCCAAGAGCCTAGGAGTAATTTACTAACAAATAAAATGCCAATGATTGCTCCACCAGGACCAGGAAGGCAACACATTTTAAAATTGAGGGTGGAACGTGACTGTCACAGCTGGAGTCAATGTCTTCGATTTTAACTGCATTGCAACAAGACATCTTTAATGCCTGCGGAACTCACCTAACCCGAATTACTACCTCTTAAGTTATTTTTATTCATATTTTATTCACTTATCAAGAAGTTGATAACAGATAGAAAGATAGAATCTGTCACTTTGTAAAAAGAATAAAAACAGTAAAACATCAGTAAAAAAACAAAATAGTTTCATGTTATATAGTCTTTTAAATCTAAACTATTCAATGTTTTTGGAAGACTTTGCGTGGGGGATAATATAGCTTTATATTAATACACATTCATCACTTTCTTATTAAATAAAACTCACACATAGACAAAAAGTAGGAACTTACAAGAAATTACCTGTAGACATCTTAATTTTTAAATAGTTTCATTCTTGGTGAAAGGATTAGGGTTGAAAGACAGCACCTAAAATAATTTAAAATTTATATTTTAGGGGAAATTATCCTGTTTTTGAGGGCATTACAAAGTGTCAAATGTTCAATCAGCAAAATGCTAAACTATTGAAAACAAGACATGCATGACAGAATTTGAGCATTATAGATACATAGACAGTGCTGAGACACGAACAGATAAAACAGAGCGGTTAAAAGGTTAGCTTCCGATGAAGACCTCAGCATCACGGCGTCTTGCTTGAGAACGCTGTGAAGACACTCAGCGCCACACTCAACTGAGTCATCCCAAGGGCACTCGTGCCTCCTAAACCACGAAGCTCCCAGAAGCCCAACTTCTAGGAAGAACCTGTGACCTCCTGACCCGTTGAAAATGGTCATTCTCTAGAAAAATCTCAACAAGCATTTAAAAAGTTTGCACTTCTTTAGAAGAGCGCCTCCACACTGAGCGGAAGTTATGCCTTCTGCCTGCCACCAAGCGACAAATGTCCTTTAAAACAGTGTCTGAGGTCTGGCAAGACAAGGCAAATAAGGAGACGCGCTTGTGTGTGAAGTGTGCTACTGTAACAGAAACGGAGGCATTAAAATAGATGAAGCCTTTATCCTCACATTAAGATCACAAGCCCTTAGCACAAAGACTGCAGCCAGAGTCTATCCTGTTACTTCACAGAGGAACATGTGCAGTGTTAAAGTCCTCGAGAGCCGATCTCTTTACAGACGGGGTGCGGGGAGGAGAGAGGGAGAGAACAGACACAAACACAGTCATCACTGTATAATCACTGCCTTATTCCCTCCCCCCAAACAAACAGGGCTTACCTCAACAAAAAAATTATATTCCCATAAGAAAGTCAACTTTGCTAGACATGCAGCGTTTCACAAGTGTTTGGATCCTAAGGGCTTCGGCGGCTGTGACTTGCACTTTACAGCATGTCAAAATTCTGATTTACGTCACTTCAGTGTGGGTGAGGTCAAGGCAGACCAAGGTGTGCGCAGAGGTCAGGAGCAGCCAAGGGAACCACTCCCACAAGTTTCCACACTGCAGACGGGCAGGACTGCACTCACAAGCGGAGCTGCACCAGCTGGCACCCTGAGGCACGCTCCAGGTCCCAGGGTGAGGGCAGAAACCACACACTCTAGCACCCGGACTAATCTCTGCGTGTGTTTCGGAGGCTTGCGGAGAAATGGCACTGTGATGTGAAAAAACTCCTTATGAACTATGTAAAACTTGTATGTAATGACTTGAACTTATGAACGTGAGCAAAAACAGTGGTTGTAACAGAGCTCACACCTGCAACCTAAAATGACGCATCTAGGGGATCTGATAACGTAAGCCACCAGAGAGCCGTGACAAAGCCACTGTGCTACCACACACTCTTCAAATGCACGTGTGTGTGAGTCCTGTTGTGTCTGGAAAAGACTGTCTCCTTGGAGTCAGCCATCACCTCTGGCTCTTACGATCTTTCTACCACCCCTTCTGCATAGATTCCTCAGCCTCACATACATCAAGAAAAGGCAGGTTCCAAAACTCATGTTCCAGAATATATAATCTATCTATCTATCTATCTATCTATCTATCTATCTATCTATCTATCTATCTATAATATATAATAATATATAAAGCTGTTTAAATGAAGTATGGGGTTTTCCTTCATATGATTATCTAAAGTATACTAAGCATTTAGATGATTTTCTAAAATCACAATTCAAATAAAATCATTATTTCATGGGTATAAAACATAAAAACAAATACATTTGCTTTCTAAGATACACACACACACACACACACACACATATATCGAAGCTTTTGACTACAAACTTATTTTCATTGCCACATATTATCTCCCACATCCAAACAGAATTTTTATAGATGTAGTCATTACATGTGTGTATGTGTATACCTGAACCATTTTAGCACATAGTATTTGAGACTGAAAGTAAGATGATAAAAAACCCTTTATTCTTTCATTTGAACTAGAAAACTATTATGCTGTCAATTAATATGTGGCAATGTCTGATTTCTTCTTTTCCCTATATAATATGTGGCAATGAAAATAAGTCTACAGTCAAAAGTATGATATATACATACATATATACAATATATATTTTCTAGACACTGTGAGATGGAAAGCTAGCTCCACACTTCTTGGATGTGATCTTCTCTTACCACAAACCCAAAATCAACGAAACCAACTAACTATAGACCAAGGCTGTGAGCCAAATAAATCTCTCCTCCTTTATCTTACCTTCCTCAGGGTTTTCCCTTTTCGACAAAAAGCCAACACAAACACTCATATAAACAAGATTTTTAATTGGAACAAGGCTGATTTTGTGTGGGTCAGTCTACGATTCTTGCCAACTCCTTGTAAATGCGATATTTATCATTTTAGACAGTCTTGCTGTGTAGCCTAGGCTGTATGCCACTATAGAAGCACACATAGCAAAGCCAACAGCCCTGGCTAAGTAAGATGGAAGGTGAGAGACTCGGGAAGTATTATTTTCACGTAACCTTGGGAATTGAGAAGTGTTGTGAGCAGAGGTGGTTGAACGTATCACACAATATTCAAGGCACAAGAAAAGAAGATCCAGGTGGTTAACGAGTTGTTAGTAGTTCACGGGCCAGGATGCGTGCAGGGCACCTATATGGAGGGTGTGTGGATCTGCGGGACTGTGACATAGTGGAGAAAAGCGCGTCAGGTGTGAAGAAAGAGGAGGCCGGAGCTGAACAGCATCTGAAGGGCAACCCTGAAGAGTTTTGGGGAAAGGAGCTGTATGGTCACATCTGCACATCATGAAGTTCACTTTAATGAGGGTATGGGAAATAGCTGGCATCAGAAAAAAGAGCTTGGAAGTTATTTTAGTAACCAAGAACAGTGAAGAAATAAAATAAAGCAATAGAAATTAGGATAAAGGACAGTAATTAAAGATATACTTAAGAGGCACACCGCAGAACCAGGAAGCAGAGTAAGAAAAAAAAAATCAAGGGTAGTTTTCAAATATTGCTGAAAGTAAGCAAATAAAGCATAACTACCAGGTAAACAACTACAGAGGAGATGCCGTTTCATACCCACTTACAGCTAAACCACATGGTGGCAAGTTCTGACAAGGACACAGAGAGACCAAGACTCACGTTCATAGCCGGCACAACTCTAAAACAGTGCATCTACCTGAGAGTTCCTGTAAAGTGAAACGTAGGGCCCCTCACTGACAGAATGCTTGCCTACGTGTGCCAGGCCATAGAGTCAACTCCAAGGCTGCAAGGGGAAAGAGTTAAGTACAAATTCAGCATTTAAATGTATATAAAAAAGAAAATGAACCCACAGGTCTACACAAAGGCCTTTGCACAAATAGTTAGAACAGCTTCGTTCTTGCTGCCCCCGAACTAGAAACAACCTAGACGTTCATCAGCTGACGACCCGCAGACACTGGAAACAGTCACATGCTCGTCGACTGACAGAAGGATGTACATATTGTAGTGTGTCCCTACAGTGGAATACTGTTTGACAATGTGGATAAACTTCAGGACACGCTGAGGGAAAACGCGAGCCGTAGGAGAGCAGTACGTGTGATCTTCACGCGAATGAGTAAGCGGACGAGGCAAGCCTTTAGAGGTTAGGGTGCTGCCTGGGACTGGGGCTGGGAACAAGCTCCAGCAAACAGGAGGGATCTTTTTAGAGAGACAGAATCGTTCTAGCACTGGATTAAGGAAAAGGCCGGACAACTCTGTCAATGTAAAAATGTCACAGAACATGTGTGTTTCCATTGTTGGAAACAAAAGAATATAGAAATATAGTCCATAAGATGATTTCTATTCGAGACATTGTAGGTTTTTATAAGATTTTACTTACGTGTACGGGTGTGTCTGTGAGAGCGTGTGCCGTGTGTGGACGAGTACATTCAGAGTCTAGGGCAGCGGCTCTCAGCCTTCCTCATGCTGGGATTCTTTAAAGCCATTCCTTGTGATGCGGTGAACCTGCCACACAATTATTTCGTTGCTACACCGTGACTGTGATTTTGCTGCTGTTATGAATGGTAGATGTGATATGTGATTCCTGGGGGATTGTGACCCACAGTTTGAGAACCACCGTTCTAGAAATGCCAGATCTCCTGGACTTAGAGCGATAGTCAGTTGTGAGCTTCCTACTGCGGGTGCTGGGGACCAAACGTGGTCCTCTGGAGGAGCAGCCAGTGGTCTTGACGCCATCTCTTCTGCTTCCCAGACCTATTAAGCTGCAAGTGCTACAAGAACATGCTGAAGGAGAAGTTTGAAAACTCAGATCTCTCGCTCAGGAAGACAATCAGATTGGAAAGAGTGCCTCTGCACTTGGGGCCATTTACTGCGCCCTTGCTGCGGGACACAGAGGCCGGGGACTGCCTCCTGTAAAGCTCCCCACTTGAGCATTGGTGGCTGGAGGAGGGCCCCTCTCCCCAGAGCCAAGCTCTTCCCAGCAGACTTCCGAGGTTAACCTCAGCGTGTGTGTGCGCCTCATCTCCGTATTTATTACTCCAGACAAGATCTAAGGCTTTGCCACAGAGAAGTCTCTCAACCTCTCCCCTGCGTCGTTAACCTTTCCTCATATCAGCATCTGATAGGTTGCTTTCTTTATCTCTCCCTTAGCTGCATTTGTAATTTCAAATGAGATAGATGGTCTCTTGGTACTTGCCAGGGATTGGTTCCAGGACTTCTTGTGCAAACTACAATCCATGGGCGCTTGAGTGCACACACTTCCTATGTGCATCTTCTTGTACATTTTAACCTTTCCTGGATCACTTATAACACCTACTCCAACGTCAACGCTGCGTGGACAGTGGGAATAGGATGTTGTTCAAGAAACGGGTCTCTACATGTTAGCTGCGGATGTAGTTTTCCTTGAGTATTATGGATCCACAGGTGAATGAGCCCACTGGTGGTGGGGCCCAGCACGCATGGAGCCCACCTGATAGGAATGGCTAACTCTACCTCTACATCTTCACAAGCTGGGGTCAGTGCACAAGCTGATTTCTGAAAAATTTATTTTATCCAAAAGAGGCTCGAGTACACAAAAAGGACATTTGCTCAACCATGTTTGTAGCAGCTTTATTTGTAATAGCCAGAAGCTGGAAAATGCCCCTCAACTGAAGAATGGATGCAGAAATTGTGGTACATCTATACAATGGAGTATTACTCAGCAATGAAAAATAAGGAAATCATGAAATTTGCAGGTAAATGGTGGGACCTGGAAAGGATCATCCTGAGTGAGTTGTCCCAGAAGCAAAAAGACACACATGGTATATACTCACTCATATAAACATACAACATAGGATAAACCCACTAAAATCTGTACATCTAAACAAACTAAGCAAAAGAGAGGACCCTAACTAAAATGCTCAAACCCCATCCTGAAAGGCAAAGAGGATGGACATCAGAAGAAGAAGAAAACAGGAAACAACCTAGGAACCTGCCACAGAGGGCCTCTGAAAGCCTCTGCCCTGCAGACTGTCAAAGCAGATGCTGAGCCTGATGGCTAACTGTTGGGCAGAGTGAATGGAATTTTATGTAAAAAGTGCGTAATAGTAAGAGCTGGAGAGGACAGGAACTCCACAAGGAGAGCAACAGAACAAGATAATTTGAACACAGGGAACTTCCCAGAGACTCATACTCCAACCAAGGACTATTCATGGAGATAACTTAGAACCCCTGCACAGATGTAGCCCATGGCAGCTCAGTGTCCAAGTGGGTTACATAGTAATGGGAAGAGGGACTGCCTCTGACATAATCTGATTGGCCTGCTCTTTGATCACCTCCCCCTGAGGGGGGAGCAGCCTTACCAGGCCACAGAAGATGACAATGCAGCCACTTTTGATGAGAACTGATTGTCTAAGATCAGAAGGAGAGGAGAACCTCCCCTATCAGTGGACTTGGGGAGGGGCATGCATGCAGAAACAGGAGGGAGGGTGGGATCGGGAGGAGAAGAGGGAGGGGCTTATGGGGGGATACAAAATGAATAAAGTGTAATTAATAAAAAAATACAAACTTAAAAAATTTATTTTATACATACGAATGTTTTGCCCACAGGTATGTCTACAAACCACAGGTGTGCCTGGTACCTTTGGTGGCCAGAAGGCGACACCAGATTACCCTGAAATCAGGTTGATGATAGTACCCACCAACAGATGGTTGTGAAGTACCATGTGGTGCTTGGAATCGAACCTGGGACCTCTGCAGGAGCAGTGCTCTTAGCTCCCGAGCCATCTCTCTAGCCCCACAAGCTAACTTCTGATTGTGGAAAATACCCAACAGTGCTATTTTCTTTTCCCATTTCCCCCTTCTTTATTAGCTGTGCCTTGACTCTTACAGCATGATGATTTTTTAACACTTATATTCTGGTATATAATCCTAACTAACTATTTTATATTTTGCCTCTGATTTACTTTAAAAGTTGGGAAAGAACTTTTAGAGTACTTGTATTATTAAGACTACCTAATTAGTATTCATGACAGATCATGAGGTATGTAGGAATAACACATCTTTTCCTCATGAAGCAGTCTCTTTTCCTAGCCTCTATAAGATGGTTTAAAATCATTCTACATTTATTTGCATCTTATTTGCTTTTTCTTTTTATAGGTGGGAGGCTAAACAGTGATGTGGTTAGTCTTAATATCATAAGTATTAATCTCTTAGTCCTGCTATTTATTACAGGCCCTTTTCTTTCCCTTCCCTTCCTCTTCCCCTTTCCTTCCCCCCCCTTCCCTCCCCTTTCCATAGACATCATGTCTTCCAAAGCTCCTCCCTGTGCTCTCTTGCCCGAGTGCCCTGTAGAATTGCTACTGAACAATCAAGCTGGCATTCCGAAGCTTCTCTTCACTGGGTTGATTCTCTCTTCCTAGATCCCCCTATCTCCTGTTCTGTTCATTCTCTCATTCGGCTGGAACCTATCACCTAACTGTCTATAACAGGATGCAGTGCCAAATTTGAGTTCCTGCATGACAAGTGACATCTTTCTCATCTTTTACATGATAGCATTTAGCTGGTCATATTAATGTACACTGAAAAACAATGTCCAATTTGGATCCTGTATGGTCATCTTTCAGTGTCCGGAAGTGTAGAGCAGACTATGGTGCCCCTCTAATCATTAAAACCCTATAAGCCTCCAGCTCTTTCCGCTCTCAGGATGTGAGGTCTTTTATTTCTGCTGAAGGTTCTAAAATTTCATGAGACTGTTACCTAAACTTACCCTCAGGAAGGTTTTCAAATAGTGCTAGCATGTGGGTCCTTCCTAGCTCATGTTTCTTAAGTTAAAAAAAAAAATCCATCCACTATGGTTTTTGCTAACTATTTCTATTATAGTACTTTGTAACTTAGATTTGGGGGAGTTCTAGGTTTAATCTCCCTTACATCTATATTTCATTATATAACCCATTTTTAGACATCAATGTTCTGAGGGCTTTTCAGCTGTACCTTATTGTATTCTTGCCTTTGACTTAGTGATATGTTTAATCAATAAAGAGTTTTTCATTTTCTGGTCCTTTCCCATGGCTACAATTGAGGGATGCAATACCTCCTGTAATCTCTCACACTGTACCAGTTAAAAACATCTTTAGGGCCGGAGACACGGCTCAGCCGTTAAGAGCACTCCCTACTCCTCCAGAAGAGCTCAGGTCCCAGCATCTACAGCAGGCTCTCATAACCACCTGTAACTCTGGCTCCAGTCACACTCAATATGTGTATACATACCCAGGAACACATATAATTAAAAATAAAAATCTTCCAAAAAACCAATTCTAGGTTCTGTTTGGCTTCTTTCATTTCATCACGTCCAGGACCAGGGTTTGTTACCTGGTCTTCTCTAAACAGAGCTGCTTTTCCTCGGCTGTTTGAGAGGCCTGGACTGCTCCTGTTTAAACGTTCCTGCTCGGTTGACTCTTCTAGACAAGAGGTGTGGGCTCCTCTGCTACCGTGCAAGCACCTCTGCCTCGCGCCCTGAGGGGAACGGCAGCAGGCACTCTGTGTTCCTGGGCAGAACGTTTGACTGGCAGGTTTGGTTTTGGGAAGAGCTAGCCAGGAACCCCCTGGCCAACTGCCGAGCCCTGGAATGACACAGAAAGAGGAGCCTTCTCTCAGAGTTTAGATACCCTAGACCAGATTGTTTTTGTATGTTGTTTGATTGTGAGCATTACACACATAAACACACACTTAAAAATTAGTTTTTTTTTTATTTTTCTTATTAGTTACATTTTATTAACTCTGTGTCCCAGCTGTATCCCACTCCCTCATTCCCTTCCAATCCTACCGTCCCTCCCTCATCTCCCTGACCCTTTCCAAGTCCACTGATTGGGGAGGACTTCCTCCCCTTTCATCTGACCCTGTTTTATCAGGTATCTTCAGGACTGGCTGCAAAGTCCTCCTCTGTGGCCTAGCTCCTCCCTCGGGGGGGGGGGGGAGGTCAAAGAGCCAGCCATTGAGTTCCTGTCAGAAGTAGTCCCTGTTCCCCTTACTATGGGAAAACAATTGGTTACTGAGCTACCACGGGCTACATCCGAGCAGAGGTTCTAGGTTATATCCATACATGGTCCTTGGTGGAGTGTCAGTCTCAGAAAAGACCCCTGTGCCCAGATATATTTGGTCCTTGTGGAGCTCCTATCCTTTCCACGTCATACTAACTCTCCCTTCTTTCATATGATTCCTTGCACTCTGCCAAAGGTTTGGTTATGAGTCTTAGTATCTGCTTTGATACACTGCTAGGTAAAGTCTTTCAGGGGCCCTCTATGGTAGGCTTCTGTCCTGTTACTTGTTTTCTCCTACGTCCAATGCACATCCCATTTGTCTTTCTAAGTGAGGATTGATCATCTTACCCTGGGTCCTCTTTCTTGTTTATCTTCTTTAGGTGTATAGATTTCATTATGTTTATCATATCTTATAGGTCTATATGAGTGAGTATATACCATGTGTGTCTTTCTCCTTCTGGGATACCTCATTCAGAATGATCTTTTCTAGATCCTACCATTTGCCTGCAAATTTCATGATTTCTTTGTAAAAGCACCTTGCACAATTTAGATACATACAATCAATAAAAACTGCTTTGTATGAGTACATATGAATTGCTCCTCAACTTATGTTTCTCTTTTTTCTTCTTAAGACTACATATCTTTTGTTTGTTTTGAGACAGGGTTTCTCTGTAAAGTCCCTGCTGTCTGGAAGGGACTCACTCTGTAGACCAGGCTGGCCTTGAATTCACAGAGATCTGTTTGCCTCTGCCTTCTAAGTGCCAGGATTAAAGGCGTGCACCTCTGCCACCTGGCTCTTTTTAAAGCAGAAGATGTTTTACTTATTTTGTAGATCTTTCATCATTTAATGTAAAGATTTGATAATTTAAATTGTGTTGTCAGTCAAAAATAACAGTGGGGCATAAAAGTTATTTGTACAAGTGTCCAAAAGTAGAGCTGAAAAATGTAATACTACAAGTAAAAATATACTAATGACTTTGTCCATTTGAAAGCATGAATCTGCAAGGGAGAAGATGCACAGAAACAGTGCTGAGCCTTGGAGCACAGCACCTCGGAACTACAGCAGATGAGGATGCTTTGATCTGAGAATAAAGGCGAACACAGATTAGGGACCCACAGTAGTTTGACATCTGTATTAGTAACATATCTATAAGATTTAATATTAAAATGGTATTTTTCATTTGGAATAGGAAGAATAAAATCTTTGGGAGTCTAAAACTTACCTAGTTCAATTACTGAATTATAGGGAAGAAGTACATTAGGCTCATTCTGTACCCCTGGCTATTCTCAAGCTTGCCCCGCCTTCCTCCGTCTCTCAGGTGCTGGGATTACATGGACGCATTTTTGGATTTGGGGCATTCTGTGCGTCAACAGCAGCATCTCAGTTTTTCTAGGCAGCACGTGGTATCAAGCACCTCTTCACACAGCTTGCCACTTGCACATTCTCTTTGTAAATATGTTCGGAACTTTTGATCATTTTGAAAAAATGAGTTGCTTTCTTATTACTAACTTATATTTTATGTATATGAGTGGTTTTTGTCTGTGTATATGTTTGAATGCCACATGCATGCCTGGCGTCTGCGAATTTCAGTAGAGGGAACCGGGGCCTCTGGAACTGGAGGTTCGGATGGTTGTGAGCCGCCATGAAGGTGTTAGGACTCAAACTCAGGTCCTCACTCTGGTGGAGCAGTAAAAGCTCTTAACCACTGAACTATTGCCCAGTCGCTCTTACTGCTACATTCTAGTGGCTCTTTTTATATTTTTTATCTTATATATTTGTGTATTTATCAGATACACAAGTGGCAAATATTTTCTCCTAGTCTGTGTTTTATAATTTCCTTCTCTCCCGTTTCCTGGAAGTGTTTTAACTTTTAAAGGAATCCAGCTCATTACTTTATCTTTTGTGCATCACAACATTGGTGCAGTATCTAGAAGCTATCACCAGGTTCAAGACCATCTCTATTTCTTCAGTGTTATCTTCTAGAATTTTTATAATTTTGCGCTTTATGTATGTGATCCATTTTTATTTAATTTTTGTGAAGTATGCATAAGTGACTTGTGTGTGGAGTTCATCATCCTCCTTCCTCCTCCCCCCTTCTTCCTCCATGCCCTCTTTCCTCCTTTTCCCTCCTCCTCCCGTCCCCACCCCTCTTCAGCATGTGGAAAGCTAGCTGGTCCAGCACCATTTGTTGAAACTGCTTTGTCACATCGCCTGGGCTGGCTGCACGTCCTTGGTCTTCCGAGAGTCACTCACAGGCTCACACTGCCACACCCAGGATGTCTATTCTGGATTGCATTGCCTTTGCTTCTTTGCCAAATGTTAGTTGACTATCTGTGCATTGGTCCATGCCTGACTTTTCTCTTCTGCTGACCTTCTTTGTGGATTTATTCACTTCAACCAGGGTGCCTTGATTACATGGACAAATAGTAAATTTTGAAATTAAATGTTGTAAATCCAGTATTGTTCTGATTCATACTGTGATATTCTGAGTCCCTTAGCTCTCCATTAGACTTGAGAGTTTTGTGAGTATAACTGATCAGGAATTCTGATTGGGTTTGCATTGAATCTGTAGACTGGGTTGGGAAAACAAATTGAGCCTATCGGTTCTTCCGGGTGTTTTCTCATCAGCTTTTAGAGTTTGATCTTTATGTATATTTTGTTACTTATCCCTACATAGTTCACATTTTAGGAAGTTAATGTATATAGTTTACCTTCAATTTTCAATCCTATTCACATTTGTTCAATACTAGTAGATAAAAGAATGATGATTTCTATAGAGTAACCTTGTATCCTGTAATCCTTGTATCCTATAACCCTGCTGTAATAGCTCATTAGGTGGAGATCTTGCTGTTTCTTTTAGAATACCTACAGAGAATCATTCTATATACAAGGATGGCTGACTCTTCCATCTCAATGTGTATATTTTAATTTTTCTTTCCTTCTCCTAATACATTAGCTAGCACATTCAGTACTGTGTTGAAAAGAAGAGGTGAAAATGGATCTTTCATATTCCTGGTATCAGCAAAAGGTTTTTTTATTTTCTCACCATTTAAATAGGTGTTAACTGGTGGGTGTTTTGGAGGTGTTCTCTATAGGACTGAAACTTGTCTCCTCTCCTTTTTTTAAGTTTTCTCATGAATGGATGTTGAATTTTGTCAAAAGTATTTATTGATGCTTTAATGTGATTTTCTTAATAGTTTCTTGAAGTAATAGATTACAGCAATTTATTGTAAAATGGTAAGTCAGCCTCATATAATCAGGATAAATTCCACTGGTTATGATATACATTTCTTTTTATGCATTATTAAACTTTTAGTAAATTAAGGAATCTTTCATTTCTGTTCATGGGAGATACTGGACAGATATTTTCTTATCTGGAAATGTGCTTAGTTTTTGGAATAAGGCTCTAAGGATTTCATAGAATGATCTAGGAAGCATCTCTTTTGCATCTATCTTTGGAAAGGGATTGTAGAGAATTGGTATAACTTCCTTCTCAATGTTTGCAAGAAGTCACCGGTGAGTGCATTCGGCCCGGTGCTTTCTATTTTGGATGGTGATTAACCAATGGTGCAATTTCTGACCTATTCAGATTGTTTCTCTCTGTATGAGTAAGAGTGTATCCCTCAAGAGGCTGGTCTATTATGCCCTGATTGTCAAATTTGTGGCATATTTGTTCCTATTTTTGTTATTTTACTGTCTATACAATTTATAATCTTGTCCACTTTTTTGGTGTCTTTGTGTACATGTTAGTGCATCTGTGTGTGAAAGTAGGAATACACCTGTGTACAAACACAGATAGAGGCCACAAGGCAACCTCTGCTTGCGTCTGACGCTTACCAGTTCAGCTTAGCCGACTGACAAAACCCCAGGATCTGCCTGTCTCTGCCTTCTCAATGCAAAACTTAAAAGGGCACACCACCACGCCCACCTGTTCCCATGGGCTCAGCAGTTTCAATTTGTTCCCAGGATGTTGCCCCAGTTCCTCTTCCATTTTTCATATTGGCTACATATATATATATATATATATATATATATATATATATATATATATAGTGAAAGATGTATATAGTGACATTTTGGAACTTTCCCCCACTTTGGACAATGGACAGTTTGCTCAGGTAGAAAATCGATAGAGAGGGCCGGCAAGATGGCTCAGTGGATAAAGGTGCTTATTGCCAAGCCTGATGACCTGCTTTTGATCTCAGGAGCCCACACCGTGGAAGGAAAGAATCAACTTCTGCAAGTTGTCTTCTGGCTTCTATGCAAACCACGGAACAGGCATGTGTGTACACACACACACACACACACACAAATGAAAAAAAGAAAATCAACAAAAAGTGATGGATGAACAAAAGATGAGCTGGCCAAGTATGATGGTGTCTCCAAAGCCAGCATCTGGAAGGGTGAACCAGGAAGACTGCATCTTGAGGCCAGCCTGGTATACATAGTAGTAAGATAGCATCTCCCAAAAAAATAAAATTCATGAACTATAAAGAAAAGAATGATAAATTGGATTTGATCAAAATAAAAACTGCTGTTCTCTGTAATAGAGCTATTAAGACAACAAAAGGTCACACTACAAATTGGGAGAAGATAGAATATTCTTATGTATATACCTAATAAAGCACTTAGGTTTAACATAGATGTACAATGAATTCAAAAAATACAGTAGTAAGATAGCTCACTTTTAAAACAAGAAATGGTGAAGTCATTTTACCAAGGAAGATACATGAACAGCTGATTAATATAAGCACATGGAAAATGTTTAAAAACCACTCTCATCAGACAACAGAGACTTTAAAGCACACTGGAGGAAGCAGCTGTCGGAACGCACAGCACGTAAAGGTCTGTCCATGTCAACTGTGCAGGAGAACGTGAGTCAGTTCTCGCTCTTGACGGGAATGTGATGCACAGTAACAAGATTACCAAAGGGTGTCTTATAGATGTAAACGAACAGTTACTATAGGAGAAAGCTGTCAAGATGGAGCGTTTGCCTTCTACTTCCTAGAATTCAGACCCTGCACAGTCTTTTCCCTCTAAACGTGGCTTGGATTTATTAACTCACTTCTAAGGGCCAGAATATGACAGCATGATCAGATGTATTTCCAAGTCTGGATTTAAAAGATAATGGCTTCTTTCCTGCTTACATTCTTTTTCTTTTCTCAGACTGTTTTTTTGCTCTGAGGAAAGCCAGATGCTTGTCAGAAGGCTCTTGCCTGCCAGCAGGGAGCGTGAGGAAATAGTCTAACTCAGTGATGCCTGAGTTGAGCATGCTCCCTACTCTCCTAAGCTGGAACTATCTGGCTGAGTCAGTCCAAGAGTCCTGCTCTAATGAAACTGTGAGATAATACATTTTTGGTTGTTTTCAGCCTCTGGGTAATTGTTACACAACATTAGATAACTAATGAGCCTAGCATATGAGCCAATTATTGCATTCCCATATACTTACCCAAGGGAGTTTTTTTTTAAAGCAAGTCTGTATTTAAAAAAAAAAGACTGGAGAGCCTTTTTAAGAGCACACTCTCTGCTCTCCCAAAGGACGGGTTCAATTCCCAGCACCCACAGGGCAGCTCACTTCTGACTGTAATGCCAATTCCCAGTTCCAAGGGATCTGCCACCTTCACACCAGTGCACATGTAATAAAAGTAAATAACTTATTTTTTAAAAAGGTGCAAATAAAAATTCAGGGTATGATTATGCATTATAGCTAAACTTGGAAAAACCCAAATGTCAACCAACAGGTAAATGAATAAATTGTGGCATGTTTATATAATGGAACACTGAAATCAATGAAAAAGAACAAATGGAGACAACATGGCCAAACCTCAAAAAGACTGAAAGGAGATATATATATAGAGAGATATATAAGGATATATATATGTATATGCATTGATACAAACATTTAGATGATTGAGACTTTACATATATATATATGCACACACATGCACAAAGAATATATATCCATGAAATTGCTTTTTAAAAAACACTTCCAAAATAAGTAATTGGAATGTTGTTCTGGCTCTCAGGTTCCAGCATGTATCAAAACTACCTGGGGAGCTGTTAAAGCACGGAGTGACGTTTCTACTCTACGATCCTCTGGTTCTGCAGTTCTGTGAGGTCTGTGAGAAGCTGCACTTGTGCAGAATTCCCAGGTGATGCTGATGCCGTTTGGTCCCTTTCTGTGGACTGTAGCCCTGAATGTTTACAGCCCTCTGTGCTGCATAACATCTTTTGGGACTGACTTCAGAACACGAGGTTTGAGGGCGACGTCAGAAAGTTGGCTGACCAAAACACCCCACCATTCTTACCAAAGATCCAAACAACGAATAATGACCCACATTTCAAAATAACTAAAGAGCAGTGGCGAATCGTGCAGCAGCAGCAGCAGCAGCAGCAGCAGCAGCAGCAGCAGCAGCAGCAGCAGCAGCAGCCCTGTAGAACACAGAAGCCCAGGGCAGTCACACAGGGAAGGAAACGAAACTCCGCACCTACCATCCTGTCTGAATCAGCCTGAAAGCAGGAAGGAGTTTACGGCTTGAGCTGCCCCCAGACAAGCAGCAGATGCTTCGTTTCACCTCTCCCTTTAGTTCCGAGCTGTACCATCCAGGAACCGTAGTGCTCCTTCCCTGTGCCCTGTTCCTGGTGCAGGCCGCTATTGCACCTCTCCGCTGCTGAGGCCGCCGGCGTTTTGCCCACCAAGCAGGCCCTCAACCTAAACGGAGCCGCTGCTGTGCGCTACCCCGAGGCCACATGACTGCAGAGCCGCCTGTCCTCCGTCGCAGTGGCTAGTATGCTGTACCTTTAGGGCTGAACCGAGGTGGTGCCCCGCCCCTGGACAACACAGAGCATCCGGCTTCCAGAGCCACTGTTCCTCTAGTGCCACAGCCCAGCACCTAGCAACACAGGAAACCCAAGCCTCTGGCACACAGGGATAGAGGCACCCTCCTTACAAGAACACCAAACCTAAAGTACTGTCCTCCTCAAAGACCCAGAGGCTCTACTCACCAAGACATCGAATTACCCACACAGGCCAGGCCCTTACCTGGCACTGGACTAGCCCCCTCCTGGTCCAAGCTGTGGCGGCACCTTATCTCCCTAGAGAATGAGGTTTCTGTATCTGCAGGTCCATACTGCTGCACCCAGCCCTACACAGCAGGGCGACTGCTGTGTTTTGATGCTCCAGGGGTCTAAAGTTACAGCTCATGGCAGCTCACTGGCTGTTAAACCCAGAGGTCCCAGGATAGGCGACCTGATCCCTGGGGCCTGACCGTCTAAATCATTCCTTCCCTGGGCCAGCCAGTGTCAGAGGGACAGCTGGGCCTAGGCCTGGCATGGCCGTGTACCTCAGTGCAGCAGATCCCGGTTTAGTGGGAGAACTACGTTCACTTGCAGACTGGAAAGGGAGTGACCTTTTTGTAAGACCCCGAACCCAACAATCCGAGTCTACGGCCCCCCAACCTGTGTGCACTACTCACAGTCGAAGCCACATGGACACTTGGCCCCTCCACCTGTATAAACCAGGAAAGCCTCCCCACCTTGGTGGTTCTCCAACATCCATGTTTACTGCAGCACTCTGGACCCAGCCTAAGTGTCCATCAACAAATGAATGCATGGCAGAAATAATAATTTCATTCCATGGAGAACAAGAATGAAATCACGACATTCACGGGAAGACGGATGCAACCAGCGATCGTTATGTCAGACTCTAAATTTAACTGTGTGTGTGTGTGTGTGTGTGTGTGTGTGCGCGCATGACATGAAACATAACACTATAAAACATAAAACTATAAAGGGGAGAGAGCGGTCTCGACGTCAGGCTTGAGGCAACCATCAAGGGTTACAGAGCACATGCATCATGAAAATGGAGCAGGGGGCTCTTAGAAAAACAAAGGGAGCAGGGGCTCAGAGGGTGAGGTATTTGCCATGCAATGGTGGGGGTCAGAGTTTGTACCCCCAGCACCCACTTAAATGCCATGTGGGCCTGGCAGCCTGCCTGTGACTCCAGCGCACAGAGGTGAGGAGATCCCCAGGGCAAGCTAGCTAGCTGAACTAGCTTAGTCAGGGAGCTCCGGGCTCAAGTGAGTGGCCCTGCACCGCTGTGGAAGGTGGAGAATTCGAATTCTACCTGATTACATGTGCTCGTGTGTGCGCGCACATGCACATATGTGAACATACACACATACACACTATACGCACCACAAAGCATATACAGGCCAAAAAAAATTAAGAAAATAGACCAGTGAAAAGGAAGGGCTGTAGTAAGGTGAGTAAGAACAAACAATTATATATATGTCTGAAAAAATGCACAATGGAACATTCCTTTATATGCTAGCAAAAAGCAAGGGAAAAAGGAATGTTCAAAAGAACCTACAAATAACTAAAACTAATGCGCAAGTTGATTAAGGCCGTGGATACAAAGTCAATGCACAGAAATCGACTGAGCCTGATGGTTTCTCTGCAGAGACGGCCAGTGTGAATTCCTTCTGCCTCTGTGTGCATGTCCACTCCGTAACCATGTGACGTCTGTTTGCACTCTTGAAACTGGAATACCCAGTGACGTCTCCAAACAACAAGTAAAAAGGAGTAAGCTCAGGACTTAGCCTGAACCCTGCATTTTATATAAAAATTATGATCTTATACCAAAATATGAAAGCTAAATCTATTGAGCATCTAAAAAACACAGTCAGGGATAACCTCACAGCTTTGGATAAATATGTCTTAGGATCCAAATAGCATTAATTATTAAAGAAAAACCAATCATCCAGATATCAAAAACTAGGAATTTCTCCTTTAGGATGGATTCAAATTGAAAAGGGCTAACCACAGACGAAGACAGAGTACTCACAGCTCATCTGATAAAGGATGCATACAAAAGCACGGAAAAGGGTTGAGAATGTATCCGTGTTTAAAATCACTTGCTACTCTCCCAGTGGGTAGAGGGCCTGGGCTCAGTGCCCTCACCAATATGCTGGTAACAATCTGTAACTTCCATGTAGGGAAACTGGCACCTTCTTCTGGACTCCATGGGCACCAGGAACACATGTGGTGCACATATATACATACATGTGTGTATATGTATACATATAAGTATGTATAAATGTATTTACAAACCCTCATATACATAAAATAAATCCCTTTTTTGAAGTATTTAAAGACTTTTATTATGTTGTTTGTAAGTGTGTGTGTCTCTGTATATCTGTGTGTGTGCACATGTATGTTAGGTGTGGGTATGTGCCTGTAACTGCAGGTGCCTGTAGAGGCCAGAATCACCAATTCCCCTGGAGCTGGAGTTACAGGCTGTTGTGAACATCCTGATGGGAATACTGGGTTCTCTGCAAGGACAGTAAACACTCTTAACTTCTAAGCCACCTCTCCAGCTCCTGAAACAGTATAAGTGAATAATGAAAAAAAGAATCAGTGCAAATTTTTAAAGGGGCAAAAGATTTTACACTTCACCAAAGATATCTAAAAGGCTAAATGTGTATTAAAAAGGTACTTAGTCTCATTATCTATCAGAGAAATACATATGAAAACTATAATTAAATGGCAATAACCACCCTAGGCTGGCCAAAATAATACCAACCTTTAGCAAGAATGCAGAACAATTGGAGTGCTCATATTAGTGAAATGTTAAACAACAACCCTATAATGTTAGACAGTCACCAACCTATAACTTATCTGAAGGTATATCCAACAACAGAAATGAAAGCCTATATTCACAAATAGACTTGTCTGAGAAGGTTTACAGCAGGCTTTGCAATGGTCATAAAGTCTGCTTACACTGAGACTATAGAATAATCCAGGAACGCCACCAGGAGTATGTGCAAACAAACTGTGGTTTAGTCACATCATGGACCAATAGTCAGCAATTTGAAAAATCAATAAAAACTATAGCTTGGGTGCTAGCCAACAGCCCTCTTATTGGATGGAAGACCCATTCAACAAGAGGGAAATGAGACCTGGAGCTGGGGACGCAGAGCTAGTACAGTCATGATCTTGCTGGGAAACCTACAGTTACTACTTTACTAAACCAGCATAATCCCAACCATAGTATAAATGTTTGTCCTTGTGCCCACAGGTAAGCTCAGTTCTCACTGTTCATCAGAGAAACTTTGCAACAGACAAGGACCATTACAGAAAACAACAACTGACCATAATGTAGAGAACTAGAGATGACGTGGTGGCCAGTCACAATGGACACTTCTAACACAATTCCTGCACCTAAGGCTCAGGGATCATTACAGAAGATGCGGTGGAACGATCGTAAGAGCCAGGGAAACAGGAAGTTTAAGGCCACCCAGGATACTTCACCAATATGGCTGCCTGAACAAGACCTTAACAATGAGACCTCCAACAGATACACTAACATAGAAGGGGAAAGCTAGGGGCAACTGGAGAATGCTGAGAGCACATATATGTGTGTGTGTGTGTGTATGTAACATTATACAGTCTGTGTAGGTTGTATTTATGCATTTAGGGATGTTTACGTGTGTGTGTGTGTGTGTGTGTGTGTGTGTATGTATGTAACATTATACAGTCTGTGCAGGTTGTATTTATGCATTTAGGGATGTTTACGTGTGTGTGTGTGTGTGTGTGCGTGTGTGTGTGTGTGTAACAACAACTGAAGATAAAGAGGCCATGAATAAAGAGATTGAGCAAGGGAATGACTGGAGGGAGGAAAAGGGAAGAGGGAAATGATGCAGTGTAATTGCAAAAAACAAAATTATTATGAGGAGCATGGACGAGTCATTGGGATATAATGCTGAGCTAATAAAATCATGCATATCAAACCAAAGGATTCAATTTACATGGCATTCAAGGACAGGCAAAATTAGTAATGGTAATGGAAACAGTATCACGGCTGCTTTGGGGAGTGGGCTGGAGCTTTCTGCGGTTCTGAAATCTTTTGCACCTTGGTTGGCTACCATTTGTAAAACACTAAGAAATATGGAGGCCACATACTGTTTCCAGGAACAGAAGACATGCTAGCGAGTCATCTCACCAACATCTTACCTCCTTGCTGAGTCAGAGAAAAAATATTTTACAAAATATGTACAAAAAGGTCATGGAAGCCAGGTTTTGTGGTTCATCTCTCACACAGTTCTAGCTTCTAGCACTTTGGGAGTAAGGCAAGAGGATGACCACAAGTTCCATGCGTGGGGAGACAGTGAGAACCTGTCTTCAAAACTAAATAAAATAACTAAATAATCACAGAAGAGGTACTGAGGTAAGCTTTTTTCCTTCAAAGTTCATTATCATATTTACTTTTATATATTTCTCATTATTTATTAAACAATTGGGATACAAGACAGTCACACAGAAGAAAAGGATTGCAATGAAGATTACAGGTTTCAGCCTTGTTTGTACAATAGCTCAACATGGGTCTATTGGGTTTTGCTTTAGAAGGTGGAGAGCTTTTTTTTCTCTCTTCTAGGTGCTTTTAAATAGCCATGATGATCAACCACTGCTATTTGGAGTTTTATATACCTGTGTGTGTTTTATGCTATTATCTTAATGGAGCAATGCGATTAGTCGGCACTTACTCGTAAGTCCTTTAAGCAGTGACTTGAACTCTGGTAATATGTACTCCCTGCTGGGCTTTTGATCAGCTCTAACCCCCTAAGCCCAACAAGGTATGCTTCTGAGATGAAAACATATGGAGATCAATGTCTGTTTTGATCACATAGTCATACTGCTAAGTAAACCTAACAGGCCACTGTTTGAGGTTGAGATCCTGTTCCGCATCCAGAGGACCACTGAATGGAGTTACTTGGGTCAGAATGCCATGTCTGCATACTGAAACTAAATTGTTTTATCTGACTTTTTGAGGAATCAGGAGGATGACAGCTAAGTTCCAAATAGACCAGTTTTAGTGGACGTGGTAAGGAAGCCTCTCTGCTTTGGCCTTCACAAAAGGAGCTTGGGGTTGGCAATCCACTGTACCACGTCCTTTCCTTATTTCTGTTCAAGCCAGTCTTTAAACCAGAATGTTCTGCTGTGATAATAGAGCACCTTTATATAAGAGGCAGCTCAATTCAGGATTCACTCAAAAAAAAAAATTTTTTTTTTTCACTAGGGCTGGAGAGATGGTTCAGCAGCAGATAAGAGTACTGGCTGCTCTCCCAGAGGACCTGGGTTCAATTCCCACCCACGAGGCAGCTCACACCTGTCTGTAGTTTTAGTTCCAGTGCTTCCTGCACCCTCACACAGGTATACATACAGATATGCACACATACCAATGAACATAAAATAAAAATAAACTACACATTTAAAAAGATCTCTTAAAAATTCACTTAACCAATCACTGAAGACCAGTTGTTATTTAAATGTGTTGAATTTCAGGACATTGGCGCTGCCCTGCCCTCTGCCTTAGAAGGCAAGCCTGCACCGTGAGAAGGCTCACGTGTAAGAACTGTGCACATCTGCCTTCTGGTCTTCCAGCAGCTGTGGGTGCGGCCCTCCGTCCCCCTGGGACTCCACTCTCCAAGGAAGATGTAAGGATTGCAGCAAAACTCAATGGAAAGTAGAACTTGAACTTTGAAAACTATCAAGGGGAAGAAAAAAAATGCTCTCTGCATGGACTGGTGCTGCCTCCTGAAGGTGTCCACCTGAGCTTCAAAAGCAGTCTTGGGAAGAAATAACGCGTGCAGAGGAGATCTAGCTTATGCATGCTTATCATGTAATGAGTGCTGTGCTAAAGCTGGTAAGTACATTTTGAGATACAAATAATGACAATAAGACCTAATTTACAAGTGAGAAGACTCACTCCCTCTCTCTCTCTCTCTCTCTCTCTCACACACACACACACAGACACACACACACCATGATTAGTTGCTAAAGGTCACACGCCTTTAAGGAGTGGAATGCGCTGCTCCAGTAGACCATGCCTGTTCCCACTCTGCGTCAGCTCTCAATCTGTCCTCTTAAGAATCACATCTTGTTTTGCTTTGTATCTTTAAGTCAGACCCTAGTTTGAATAGTAAGGACGGATTTTAATCAGCAACGCAGCAGTGCACCAAGAAGGCATCTGGGCTGACACAGGCTGCACTTCAACTATTTAGAAAGGTGACGAAGAAATATTTTAAGGAGAAGGGGAAGGAACTGAAAAGAGGGGGAAGAAGCACAGTGAAGTCTGGAGAGGGAAACTTACAGAGAGCAGAATGCTTGGGTTTGCCGCCTGGTGACCAACAGCTTTAGACTCCTGAACGCCCCACAGAGGCCAAAGCCAAGGGCTCTGCCTCCGGGTGTTGGCTGCATAGCAGGAGATTGTGTTGCTATCCCTTAGTTTTCTTGGCATGAACCTTTGCGGCAGAAGGTGGCTAACAGCATCCTAGAAACACGGCCTTGAGGTATTAGAATTACATACTGCCCCCCGCCACACTTTTATGGTCCCACGTTGACGCCCAGTTGAGAAGCAGGCTCAGAAATGGGGTAGAGATTAGGCAAGAAGATAATCCGCCATCTATTAAATGCCAATCATGTATATAAATTATATATGTATAAAAATAGCTGAAGATTCGGCAAATGAATCTTGTGGGAAGAACTGAAGCAGGTGCTTTTGGCTAGGTGCAGTCGGCTGCAACCTGTGGAGGAATGAGCTATATGCTACAGAAAGGCTTCAGCTGCATGGTCGCTAGCCCATTCGACCAGCTATTTGACAACGAATCTGATCCTTTCAAGATACTGGAGGCAGCAGAGAACAAAAGAAGCCAATGGGGAGGCATTGGTAGCCCTGGCACCAAGAGCTAACTCCCACGTGGTGGTTAAAGTTTTGTAAAGAGTCCCAGGACTACAAGAACCCACTGCACCCAGCAGCACAGCTGGCAAAAAGAAGGTGCAGCTGCTGGTGGCACTTGAGAAAGACAGAACAAGACTAGTTGGAAGATGACCTGATCAACAACTTCAGGGTGAAGGAAAAACAGTTTCTAGGAGACCAGAAAGACAATTTACCTCCTCATGAAAAAGAATTGAAAAGCCGCTTAAAGAAAAGGGTGAAGGAAGCGAAATTTCAGCTGCTGGACCGAACTTCTGAGGCCAGGGTGGCTTTGGAAGGGGTCAAGGAGGCTGTAGCTGTGGAAGGGGCTGGAGGTGAGATTTGACTCGTGGCAAACATGAACTGATAGGCATAGAGGAAGTGATAGATCTGGTTTGGGGCATGGAGGAGGCGGCTCTCACAACCGGGGAGCTGTCAAAGGTGAATTAACGGATTTGGATCAATTGTGACTGAGGGAACATGAAGGTGAAGAGCACCGGGGCAGACACCTCAAACAAGGAGAACGAAGTTGAAGAGGTTAGAGGAGAGGGTCCAAAAGAGATGACTTCTGATGAGTGCAAAGTTGTTCAAAGGAAAGGCCAAGCAAAAGTAGAATTTAGTATTTGAAAACCAAATGAAGGTCCTGATGGACAATGGGAAAGGTGGTTTATTCTGCATAAATAAAAAAGTGAAAAGGCTCACGTCAAAGAGTTGGCTATGGACCACTGTTTTCAGAAGGCAACAAATGATATACATCTCAACTGGAGATCAGTTTTGGAGAACTAAGCTGCCCAGGACATGGTGGCAAGAGAGGACACGCTGGACTTGGGTGTGCTGGTCACACAAACTGTAGCTGACCCAGAGGCATTCCCAGTGCTGGCCTAACTGGATGCTATAATGCAACACTGGCCCCTGCTCAAAGCTTTCGCATGCTTAAGGATCCCAAATAACTTAGAATTAAAAACAAACAAACAACAACAAAAAACTGTCATTAATACCATTCCTACCTAAAGGCTGAATTTTATCTGTTTTAAAAATGAGCTTCCCCAGCTACACAGAAGTAACAAATATGTTAGTTAAGTTTTATCTTTAGAAATATATTGGTTGCAGAAGGTTTACATAATTTTCAGAGGTTATGCATTCTTCGTGAATACTTTTGTATTGCTGCTTTCAAATATGCATTTCTAAACTTGAAATTCAGGTGTTAACAGTGTGTACCAGAGAAGAAGAAGGAGGAGGAGAAGAAGGGGAAGAAGGGGAAGAAGGAGAAGGAGAAGGAGAAGAGGAGGAGGAGGAGGAGGAGGAGGAGGAGGAGGAGGAGGAGGAGGAGGAGGAGGAGGAGGAGGAGGACAAGGAAGAAGGAGAAGAAGAAGAGGAAGAGGACAAGAAAGGAGGAGGAGGAGGAGGAGGAGGAGAATTGACAGCAGTCCTGGGGTGGTTTGGGTGAGAACGGCCCCCACAGGCTCAATGTTTGAATACTTCGTCCCCATTTGTAGAATTGTTTGGGAAAAATTGGGAGGTGTGGCCTTTTTGTAGGTGGACTGTCACGGGGGGGGGGCTTGAGGTTTCAAAGGCCCAGGTTAGTGCTCCCTACCCTGTCTCTCTCCCTCTCCCCCTTCTCATGCCCCATCCTCTCTCCCTCTCCCTCCTTGTTCTTTTCTCTCCCTGTGTAGTATACTGGCATCAAACTCATAGTGACCCTCCTGCCTCAGCCTCCCAAATGACAGAACTACAGGCATGCACCACTAGGCCAAGTTTAGAAGGCATAAAGTTCTTTAAAATCTCAAACATACAATGTATCTTAGTTCCCATTTCTCTAAAGATAACCTATAAAGTCCATTCACAGTCAGCCCACTTAAAATAGAACCAAAGTTTCCTTTGTAGCAATTATAACTTGGCAAGTTCATTTCACCTTATGTTTAAGAAATTTTAGTTATAACTACAGTTACTTGCTAACACTTAGAAATGAACAAATCAGGTTGGTGATGTGGCTGAGTAGGTGCTTACTTAATATGCACGAAATTCTGGGTTTGATCTCCAACCCTGCACGAGAGTGAGAGTGTGAGTGAGTGAGTGAGTGAGTGAGTGAGTGAGTGAGTGGGAGAGCAAAGGAAAAACTGAACAAATCTGAACCTGAACAAATCAAGCAGTGCTTAGGCATAGCTTTTCCTACAAAAATTATTTTAAATTGGGCAGGAGAGATGGCTCAGCTGTTAAATGATAGGCTCACAACCAAAAGATAAAATTTTCTGTGAACGGACCTCCCCTCTCATTAACATGTCATTTCTACAAGGCTTTATTTATAAAAGAAATTTCAGATTATTGAAACATTTCTCAAGGTCTGTTTAAGAAAAACTATTTTTACGTATATGAGTCTTCCCAGTACATGGATGCAGTATGCATAGTGTGTGTGTATGTGTGTGTGTGTGTGTGTGTGTGTGGTGTCCAGTGAAGCTAGGAGAGTGTCACAGCCCCTGGAACTGGAGCTAAGGATGGCTGTGAGCAGCAGCCACGCAGGTGCCGGAAACTGTAACCCTGGCCCTCGGCAGGAGCAGCAGTGTCTTAACTGTTGACTCATCTCTCCGCCCTCCAGTGTCTGCTTTTAATTCTGATCGATCTCTACAGCCGTTTTTAAAAAGAGGCAAGAAAGTCACTGTCTTTTTTGTTGTTTCTCTTTCCTTAAACTCTGTGCTGTGCGCTATCAGATCCTCAGTTTTCCTTAGTTTAATCTGTGATTTCAGGTCACTGATCCCATTTCATCGCCTTCCCTTCGTCTTTTCAAGGCGCGCTATCGCCCCCAGATCCTATTGCACTGTGTGTTTTACAGGAGCATTTAGCAGGTCAGGAGATAGAGGACTGTGGAGAAGTACGGCTTGGTCCTACACGTAGGACTGACACAGTGACGGTCAACTGTGGAGACAGGAGTAGTGGGGAGAGGCCCCGGAGGACAGCAGCACGCAGACGAAGGCGCGGAAAGATCCCGTACTACCAAGCGCAGGCTTGAGATCTGTACGAGAAACCAAGAGCCCTAATGAAACATAACAGGAAGTGGGGAGCCCTGCCCTGTGGGGCTTAACCCAAAGAGGGACGCAAAGCCCTGATGAGCTCCACATGAGCAGCCCTACAAAAACAGTTTAAAACAGGAGCCTAACCCTAAGGACCCTGGCACTTTCCCCCAAGAGATCAACATCAAGAACAACTGGTGCTATAAAATTTAATCTTCCCTGAGCTAGCGAGCTGTTTGCTCATCTAGCCAGACAGGGGAAATGCCATGTCTCTATCTCTCCTTGAAGGATTTTTTTAAAAATAATTTTTCTTTAATCTTGTCTGGTATGATAAATAAAATTTATCCCCATGCTTTTTGGCTTGCCACCAGCATCCCCTGCGCATTTTGGCAGCCTGGACAGAGAACTTTCTCTTTGCCTCCTGTCTTAGCTGGGGTTTCTCCTGCCGAGTTAAACAACAGGATCAAAAGAAACCTGGAGAAGAGAGGGTTTATTTCATCTGATAGCTTATCGCTCATCTTCCAGGGAAGTTAGGGCAAAAACTCAAGGCAAAGAACTTGGAGGCGGAAACTGACGCAGAGGCCAGGGAGGAAGGCTGCTTACTTAGGCCTGCTCCCCATGGCTGGCTCAGCCTGCTATCTTATACCATCCAGGACCACCAGCCCAGAAGTGGCACCACCCCAGTGAGCTGGGCCCTCCCACAGTAATCCAGAAGCTGCGCCACAGGCCTGCCCACAGGCCAGTCTTGTGGGAACAATTTTATAAGTGCTATGCTCTCTTCCGAAACGACTCTGGCTTGTGTGGAGTTGACATAAAACTAGCCAGCATGCCTTCCTTGGCTTCTCCTCACTCTAGTACTTGTGGGGTCAGCTGATGGGCCAAGGACTGATTAGGATTACTGAGCCGCTCTCCAGGAAGCACCCAGGGCCTTCAGCCTGTGGCTCTGGCCTGCTGTCATCATCAAGGTTAAGGAGTTCCAAGGTTAAGGCGTCTCTTGTGGAAACACCTCACTTCCCATTTTCAAGAAAAGAACCCTGGCTATGAGTTTACTTGGGCAGCATCAGAAGGCAATGGACAAAGAAAGGTGTTCTTTAGCCCACAAGGGTATGAGAGGCACTTTAATTCCTCCTGGGGGGCCCCCTCATTCTCCACATGGCATAGAAGACAGCAGTAGCTCATGAAAATGGGTCTGCACATACCATGAGGACCCTTCTGCCAGCCCTCTCTTCTTCCTCCACCACAGCTCTCCAGAGTGGGGGGGGGGGGTGAGCATGTGGCTGACGGTGTCTGTGCTTGTACAGGAGGGCCCAGCCAGACTTCCTGATCCAAGAGACCAACAGTAACCAGGTGAGTGCCCTTCGCTTCCACTCGTGACTAATTTGACTCATTTGTGACAGTTTAGTTTGTGAGCTTTCTGTTCAAGGTCAATCTAGCCTGATCCACCAGGTTGGTTTGGCTCCAGAGAGAAACTGTATACTGCCTCTGGGAATTGCGGGAGACTCTATTCTAAGAGGCAGCCTCACATTAGAGCAGGCCTCAGTCGAATCCGTACAGTGAGACTGGGTTTCACTCTGACGTGAGGAGAGATCTGTTGTCCTCTGAGGTAAATGTATGTCTCTGGAACCCAGGTGACAGACCCATGTCCCTTCTGACTCACCCCTGGGATATTGTCTTAAGAACTGGTCTAAATTTGATTCTCAGACTCTGAAAAAAAAATTAAAAAAAAAAAGGAAGGAAAGAAAGAAAACAATTTCTTTCACAAAACTTGACTTCGACACACTTCCAGATCAATGATGCTGGCTACCCCAGGACACATCAAACTCTTATTGCATCCTGCAATTAGATGTCTTTGTCTGTAGTTTAGGAAAGGACTCAGAGCTCTGATAGCCAAGCCTTCAGGACTGTGACAAGACCCCCAGATGCAGGGGGGATGTCTTGTGTATTTTACTAGGCCCCACTACCTTAGCTCCTCAACAGCTGACATCTTTGACCACCTCCTGTTTGTATACAGCCATGCTCAACTTCTCCACCGCCACCTGCACCCCCATTTTCCCCTTCAGCTTCTCCTATTCTTCCTCCCCCCTCCCAAGGTCTATTTCCAATCACATCCCTCTTTACCCAGAATTCTCTCTATCACACACTTGTTAAGGGACTTCATACAGGAAGGCAGGGAAGAATGAAAGCCATTCTTGCTCCCTTCAGAGAACAGCCTTTCACTTTGCAAGGTGCTAATAAAGATGGCAGCACCATCGGCTACACACCTCTTTCCTCAGGCCTAATCTGTCCTCAGTACAATCCAAATAGGATCTTTCAGCCAGGATCCCTTTAGCTGCATTAGGGGATTCGGAGGTTTCATTGTGGCTTTTGATATAACATAGCAACACACCTATATCATTTTAATTATCTGCTTGCACCCATGAACAATTTAAAACTACTGCTTCTCCTGTAGAAAAAATTTCCTCTTGATGAGGTGGCTAATGGGAATGTTGGTACACATTCCCATTCCCCTGATCTGTCCCAAATATAAACCAAATCAGGATCTGCTAGCCATGATCCTCCCCAGCTTCATTAAAGAATTCAAAGGATCACCGAGCTTTTGACTTCAGCTAACAGAGCGTCTCCATCACTCTGATCACCTGCTGCACAGAGAGAAGCCCCCTCTGATCCTCCACATGTGTCTGATGAGGTATGTGTGTTCATTATCTAGTTACAGCCAGGCCAGCTTCCATAGCTAGCACTGTGACAAGCTCCCACTGGTCATGTGACGAAGGACCCACTGAGATAATATGATTACCCATGTATTAAAGGGAATTAAAGTGCCATTATCAAACCTGTTAGCTGTAACAGTGCGTAGAACGCCAACACAGGAAGCTGCCAAGAATCCAGTCTCTTTCAATTTTGGCTAGCTGAAACCATGTTCAAGTGTACCAGTGTGGACCCCGCTAGACAGGAAGGCTACGCCATCCTGGCTGTACATTTTATAAGCCAGTTTCTCCAGAGAGCAGACAACAGCTTCAAATACTACAGCAGGGACTAAGACTTTATTAGACACAGGCTTCACAATTTTTTTTTTTATACCCAAGAGGAGACTTCAAGAGCCAGAAAAGCCAAACTGGAGGATGGAAAGGTTAAATATGACAGGCTATCTTAGCATGGGGCTGCAGGCTTCTCCTCCAGCTCAGGAAATCCTAGAGTGCCACCTCGTGGCTAAACAGTTCAGTCTAAGGACTAAACCAGCCTCTTGGTCACGACTCTTCTATATCCTGTGGTCAGGCTGCACATTTCAGCCACCAGTGCCTAAAGCTTTCAGACTAGAAGCTTCTTCTAAGCTTATGTCTAATCTGCAAAGTGGGGGCTCACTGAAAGCAAATAGTCCCCTCTTCTACATGCTGGATGTATGAGCTCCAGCCAAGGCCATCATGATCAGGTTAAACCTGAAAAATGCCAAATGTCCATGACTACCTAAACTACAAAAGACTGTATTGAAGAGGACTGATGGGGCACTGAGGCGACGAGGCTTGTATTTTTTTCTGTCTCCATGGAGATGAACTTGATTACGATACATACTAAGAAGAAGCAACTTTTCCACTTTGTGTGGTTAGATCTCCCATTGCCCAGTTCTCTTCACCAGAAGCGCCAGCCATCCCACTGTCCTCCCCTCTTGACCTGTAGGGCAGGCAAACATTTTTCTACTCATTTTTGTCTGGTCCTACCATGCTGCCCTGATTCCAGGGTAGAGATACCATGTCTAAATTTCAGAGCTGCTTCTTCAGGCTTTTTGAAACTCCAGATGCTGTGGTGTCATTTCTAACACCTGGTCCTCTGTCCTGAATAGTCTGGAGCTCTCTGGAGCATCACCCAAAATGTTCCCCTGCTGTCTGAGCTACTTCCATCCCCGGACACTCCCTTTATAACTATCATTGAGGGGCCCAGCAGCCTCCCCGAAGCCCCCAGTTATTGAAGGCTGGGGGCATGCGAAGCTCACAGCTTCTCATTGACAAATCCCTGGCTTCTAGGTACCCACACCCATGTAACTCTTGATGCAACAACCTTTTCTTGGCAGTAAAGACGGCAGTAAAGATGGCCTGGCCTGAGGAGCACAAATGAGGCTTTAGTCCTGATCTAACCCATAATTCCAAACCCTTATACCTTCTTGGGGCAGATGCTCTCCAAAATCTCCCGGCTCCTAGCATTAGACCTTGAGGATGCCGTGTTGTGTACTCACATTCACCTAGACCCTCAGTTCCTATGTGGCTTCAAAGGACTGGACATTCCTACTCTCTCACCTTCTCACAGTTTAGATGAGCTGTGACACCCTTATGCACTGTGGATGGGAATGGAAATTGGTCCAGCCTCTGTGAAATCAGTATGGAAATTCTTTAAAAACCTTAGAATGGAACTACCATGTGACCCAGACATACCACTTCTGGTCTAAATTAACATACATCAGAGATACCCAGACATCTGTATTTATTATAGTACTATTCACACACGCCATATTCTGGGATCATTCATGGAGAGACAAATGGACAAAGAAAGGTGGTTTATATGTGCAATGGAGTTTTATTCTAGCCAGGCCGTGGTGGTGCACACCTTTAATCCCAGCATTCAGGAGGCAGAGGCAGGAGGATCTCTGTGAGTTCGTGGTCAGCCTGGTCTACATGCCAAGTTTCAGGATAGCCAGGGCTACACAGAGAAACCCTGTCTTGTAAAACAAAACAAAAAACAAACAAAAAGAAACTCTATCATTTGTTAGAAAACGAATTTAACTGGAGATTCTCATATTCAGCAAGAATGAACCAGACACACAAAGAAAAATATTGTGTTTTTTTTCACATTTGTTCCTGAAATTCTTTGCAGATACACAAAATCATTTGTTCATATTCATACATCTGCCATGAAAACAGAAGGTGGCTTGGGTAAAGGAAGAGACCAGTGGGGGAGAGAGCAACGGAAGGGAGAGAGCAGGGAGGGCTGATCACTAAGCGCATGATAAGAAACTGTGTGTGTGAAACCAAACACTGAGTGCTCAGAAAAGGCTTTTCCTTCCCTCCCTGTTCTGCATCTCACTCCTGCTCCCAGTCCTCAGCTTGCTCTCCTCTGAAGACACTCCTGCTCCCTCGTGGCTCACAGGACTCCTTGCTGAGCCCTGATTGCTTTCTTGACTTGTAATTCAGCAGCGACCTCTCTGTCTTCCGTGTTGCCCCCACCCCCCACCCAGCAGGCAGCAGCCAAGGCTCCAGCTTTTCTCCCTCAAGCTCCCAAAACATCATCCTGCAGTTCCTTCCGGGTTTCTTCTTTTGTTTAGGTTTTTATTAACTCAGTGTGTGTGAGAGTGTGTGTATGTACACACTCATGCACATGGAGGTCAGAGAACTACTGCTAGAGTGGTTCCTCCTTTAACCATGTGGAGCTCATGGTTGACTCAGGCTTGAGCGTAAAAGCTTTTACTCTGCTGAGTTTTAACATCACCACGACTACCCCCCACCACCACCATGCCTGTGAGACAAAAAACTGTGCAAAAGTGACCTGTGTCTTCTAGTGAGTGTCTAAAGCTCAAGAGAATGGGATCTCTAGCCTTGGGGGAGAGACCTCACTTTGCAGCTGGGTTGGCTCAATCACTTTGGCAAGGGACCTCCCCTAGGAAGGTAGAATCAGCTGAGACTGTGTTAAAGAGACGGGGCAGAAGAATTGGTCCTTTAGTGAGATACTGTATTTTTCCTTCCCCCCAAGCCTCTGCCTCCAGCGGAGGCTAAAAGCCATGCAGGAGTGTACGTCTCCCACTCATAATTTTACCTTTCTTCTCTTTCCTGAGCGTGTTTTCCTTAACATTTCGGGCTCCCCTTGCCCCGTAATTTGGACATCCTTTCCCTTTCCCTAAAACTCCCCTCCCTGCTCTGTGGCTGCTTGCCAGCCCCCAGTCTGACCTCCATGCCAGTCTGAGTGACATGGCTTTTTCTTTCTCTCCTTCAGGGAGCGGCTTTACTGTTTGCCTGCCCTGCAGTTTTAAACTCTAATAAAATTATCCTTGTGCTTTCGTGTGAGTCTGTTCTTAAATTCCTTTACTAAAGAGACTACAGGCCCCCAAAGGGACCCAAATGCAGCGACAGAAACACCAGGAAAAGATTCTGTATATTTCCAGGCCATTGTGTCATCTCGGCTGTACATTGGAACGCTGCTATAGGCAAGGCAGAGAACACCGGCTTTCCCTTCTCTAAAGTCTGGCCGAAGTTAAATAAATCAAATTGATTTTTACCAAGTTCTGGCTCCTATTTGTTTGCTGGGTTTGGTGATTTGGTTTGTTTGACTTTGGTTTTTCAGTAAGCATGGAAATTCACTAAAAATAAGCCACAGGTTTTAAGAAACCAATCTTTGGCAAAACAATTCAGACATTTGCTGAAGTAGGGAGAGCACCTGGTGCAGAGTTTCGGAAACGAATTGAATATATTTCATATAGAGACTGACCCCCACTCACAAGGACCAATCACATCTAGTACCCATGCCTGGGAGGATGGTCCTTCAGGATTTCTGCCTTGCAGCCTTTCCTTCCTTCAGATCTGGAGCTCGAAAATGCTCATGTTTATTAACAACTGTTTCTATGGCAGCAGAGGCCTGGTTTTAGGGCTCAGGGGTGGAAGCTATTTATAAGCCAAAGAATAATAGCACATGTCAATAGCAGCTTTTATTGATGAAGTCCTTTTGGGATCGCTGGGATAAATGACACGGTAACAGGAAAAATATAGTCACCATGCCTATCGTCTACTGAAGCCACATCTGGATTCTAATGTTGTTTCTCACCTAGGTCCACTGACTACATGCAATGCGCCAGCCCATGCAAGTTTCATCTCTCAAGAATCAATACATTTGACCCCTGGCATTTACATATTAGGTGCATGGGATGGAATGAATCCTCTCTGCGACAGCTTTCCTACAGCGTTAGACAGAGGGCAGGCTTTGTGGAGTACAATGCTTGCCATGTCCTTCTGACTAGTAACAGCTGGCCTTCCCCAAGCCACAAGCCCCTCCCATCCCCAAATATAGACATAAGCTCTTCTTTTAAAATGTTTATGGAATGAATAAAACAATTTTCTTTCCAGTTAGCAACTCACAAAAGCTACCTTCCTTCCTGTAGATTGTGCCATCTAAAACATATTAAAATCAGCCATTCGAAGGGGGATGGTTCCCAAGCAACCATCAACTCACACTTTTGATAGATATAAAAAACTATGTAGCGTAGGTACATGGCATTCAGAGCATGCGTTCGGAAAGCAAGAAGGTTAGTTCCAGAAACTGCTCCACCCCACCATAAGTATGTAACACTGGGCAACGCAGCGTTGTGACCCATTTCCTCATTATCCTCATTATACAAGGGACAGAGAGAAGTGGACAGGTGGAGGATCTTTAATCTGAAATCTTAAATGCTGCAAAAACAACAAGGTTGGCATCATCATGTCAGTGTTCAAATCTCCGGTATCAGAGCTCAGAACAGTTCACATTTTTAGATTAGAGATATTTTACCAGTAAATTCTATGCAAATATTTGAGAAAAAACAAAACAACAACAACAACAACAAAAAAAAACCCAAAAAAACAAAAACCTCTAAAATCTGAAACACTTCTGGCCCAAAGCATTCCAGATTAAAAAAACAAAAAACAAACAAACAAAAAAAACACTTAACCTCATCTACTGCAAAGGAACACATAAGCACAAAGTGAATTTGTACATGTAAAGTGCCTGGGGAATAGGCCACAATCCAGACAAAACCAAATTGTGTATGGCTGCATTTTAAGCATCATAAAAATGATGTCAGAATGATTACTTTATTCTTAAAATGTGTAACACAAATTCTCCCAATTAAACCCATCAAGAATCAGTGTCCAGGCTGGCTTCCATGCAATTTACATGTTCTTAAACTACAACCTCATGGTGATAACAAACTCTACTCTCTCCCAGCAGGACTAAATCCTGAGTTTTTCAGGTTTCCTACGAAATGCTATGGTTCCATACGACGATGTTAAGGACAGAGGGACTGCAGTTCTCCCAAAGCCTACCATACCCTCAGGGGTGTCCCCCACCCTGGTCTCTCTAGAGGTCTGTGTCTCTGAGGTCTAGAGACTTAGCTTATAAGTCAACACATAGGGCATGTGTGTTAGCATTATCCCTGAAATGAGGGTGGCATGGGACAAAATGAATCCTGTGACAGGGTTAGACCGTGTTAGACAGAGGGTGGGCTTGGTAGTATACAAGGTTTGCCATACCACCGGTCTTCAGAATAGTAAATAGGCCTTCCCCATGCAACGAGTCCCTCCCCTCTCTGAATGTACTGACATAAAGTCACATGACTTCATGTGTATACGCCCTTCTCAGGCCTGAGTAGTTACCAGTCTTCTCAGTTATATAGAACCAACTGATGATTCTTTTTCTTTCCTCACATCAATTATTTTAACAGATGTCTTTATCCTACAATGAAGTTTCTCTCCTCTCAAATGCTATTACACTTCTTTTTAATTAATTTTTTATTTTTTATATATTAATTACAGTTTATTCATTTGCTATTACACTTTTATTGCATTTTCAAACCTGCTTAAGCATAGCTTCTTTTCATTTGTGACTTTCACTTTCAAGTGAATGAGATGTCCCGCACAAATCTTGGGTACTTGAACACTCGTTTGGGAGGTTTAGAAAGCTGTTTTCAGAAGTGTGTTACTGGGAGAAGGCTTTAAAGGCTTAAAGACTCAAGCCATTTCAAGTTCGCCCTCTCTGCTTCGTGTTTGCTGTTCAAGAGGTGAGCTCTCAGCTGGCTTTGCTGGCCACCTTCCCTTTGTTCCACCATCATGGACTCTGACCTGCCAGCACCATACACTTAAACTCTTCCTTCTGCATGTTGCCTTGCTCGTGGTGTTTTATCGCAACAACAGAAAGGTAACTAAAGGCAGTTAAATTCTCCAACTTCCCCGTCATCTTCCTGACTTGTTTGACCCTCACCTATATCTACTAGAAAGTCCATTTCTTTGAAGACAAACTTTTGATCTCACATGAATTTCTTCTCCACTTTTCTGTTGTTGTTTGCTTGTTTTCCTTGGTTTTTGTAACAGGGTCTTTCTGTCATAGCTGTGGTGGTTTGAACAGGAATGGCCCCATAGACTCATGTGTTTGACTGGTTGGCCATAGGGAGTGGCACTATTAGGAGGTGTGGCCTTGTTGGAAAGGTGTGGCCTACTAGGAGGAGGTGTGTGGTTGTGGAGGTTGGCTCAAGGTATGCTGAGTGTGGCACCCAGCTTCTCCTTGCTGCCACCTGAGGATCAAGATGTAGAACCCTCAGCTCCCTCCAGCACCGCGTCTGCCTGCAGGCTGCCATGCTTCCCGCCATGATGATAATAGACTGAGCCTCTGAACGGTAAGCCAGCCCTAAAGAGTTTTCCTTTACAAGAGTTGCTGTGGTTATGTTGTCTCTTCACAGCAATGAAACCTAACCAAGACAATAGCCCAGGCTGGTAATTAAGTCACAATCATTCTGCCTCAGCCTTTCTGCCCTGGGATTAAATATGTGATCCAGCACAATCCCTCTTTTTCACTTCTCTCAGACTTCACTCTAAAATCTGGCCCAGGTGTGATGGTGTGTGCCTGTAACCACAGCCCTCTGGAGGCTGAGGCAGAAGGGCTGCTTTAAGTTCAAGGCCAGTTTGAGCTACATTGTGAATTTCAGTTCAGCCTTGCCCATAGACTAAGACCTTGTCTCAAAATAAATAAACAAATAAAATAAAAAAAATCACCTTCAGGCCACAAAGTGCTTTTTCCAACCTCACTATCCTTTATGCTTTCTCTGACTCAATTAAAAGAAGTAGAAAATAGCCTTTTTCTTGTTTCCAACCATCTTTAGATTGCCACAGTGTGGTTCCCCTCACATCGTATCTCCAATCTCACAGAACTATTCTCAATAATCCTTCTTGAATGTGCTATTTTTAAATTCTGCCTCACGTCATTCTCTCCACTCTTGATGGAGGCGACTCATTAAGAATCCACAATTCAGTGTCAATGTTAACATAAAGGTACTTGGAGAACATTACATGACCCATAAAACAGATCAGTGACAGTCACATGACCAGTGGAATAAACAGAATAAAATACAAGGCTTTCTCTGCTTAAAACTTTACAGTTTCCAACAATATAAAAGTCAAGTACGCAAGTTTGCATGTTTTATTTTTAGAAACATGTAGCCGTGTCTGCAGACATGGCTCACCTCCGGCTTGCTGAGCAAGGGCTAACAGCATTATAGGGCCAGGGAGCTTTGGGACAGGTACACACATGGGCAAATAGGGTGTTGCTGTGGGATGATCACAACTTAGAAGACCTTCCCGAAAAAGAATTCTACAGTTTCCCAAAGTATCCGATTCTGATCTGAAAGTCTTCTTAATTCCACAATCTTTTCATTTTTCTCACCTGAGTTTCCCCTGTAGGTTATAGAGGCAGGGGAGCACTCCTCAGTGTGAGCGAGCATTTCACCTACGTGAAGGCTGCTCTGACCACCTCGCCACCACCAGCCCCCAGTGTTCTAATCATGACAGCGTGGACTTTCTCCAGACTCGTCCATTCCAAACTCTTAACTCTGTTCATATTATTTTTACAATACAAAGACCAGGCACACAGTACTTTGATATTTCTGATATGCTATTCTTCTGGCTAACATTTAATGGAAAACAGGCTTCTCAAGTATTAGAATTGAAAATGACTTGAAAAATTGAAAAATTACATGATTTTACATGTTACAGAGAAGACTCTTTATTGTCTGTTAAGCCAACTAATCCCTAAACTTACAGCCAATGAGCTGCCTATGCACAGACGTTCCTCCTGAAATCACTTTAAGATGAGATCACCTACCTCCACACTGTTGGACCTCATTCCTCTCCTTGTTCTAGGCTGCATAGTGCAGGGCAGACGGGCCTTCTTCTGGGGCTCACCTCCACTGTTTCTGTTTAAACAGGAATTTAAACAGGATTTTAAACATGGCCACCATAAAGGACAGATTCAAAACAAAGAATTAGTTTAGCAATACATGAAAAGAGGAATGTATGATACTTATAAATTTCATATGAATTTTCAGTGAGCTCAAGGGACTTAGGAAGAAAATTAGGAAGAGAAACTTCCCTTGGTTGATATAGTTAGTTAACCCTTATGTCTCAGATAAGTGATTTTAAAGTCCCAGGAAGGGCTGGAGAGATGACTCAGAAGTTAAAAGCTCTTGTTGCTCTCACAGAGGACCTGAGCTCAATTCCCAGCACCCATACAGTGGTTCACAAATTATCCGCAACTCCAGTTCTGGGTGATTCGATGCATTCTTACCACTGTAGGCACAAGGCACACATATGGCACACATCCATACATGTAAGCCAAACATCCATACACACAAGCATATAAAAAAAATATAAGATCTAAACAATTGAAGTTCCCAGACACCTATTTGTTCTTATTTCCAAACACAAGGTTAGAGGTTAGAGTAATAGAAAAATCAAATTTCATTTAAAAATTACTAAATAAAAGGAACCCTTTGAAACATACAGGCCAGGTTTGGTTGAAGAGCCCATCTAGTTTTGGGAGTATGACAGGTATTTTTGCAGGGGGATGCATGAACATGTGTACAGAAGCCAGAGCTTAATGTCACGTGTCTTCTCTGATCACTCTCCACAGTTACTATTTGAGGCAGGGTCTCTCAGTGCATCTGAATCTCAGTCAGCCTAGGCTGACGGGCTAGTCAGTGTCTGCTTTTCTCCATGTACCCCAGCAAATCCTGGAGTTTCACTCCATGCTGCCCTGACAGCTTTTTATGTGGGTTCCGGTGATCCAAATTCAAGTTCCCACGCTAACCCAGCAGGGTTTTCTACCAACTAGGCCATCACCCCAGCCCAAAGAGATTCACTTTTTAATTATGAAATTACTCTTTGTATTGTCTCCCATATGAAAAAAATTTCACAAGCATTATTATAGAAGCCTAATATGGACTATCATTTCAATATGGTGGAAGTGTTCATCAGAAAATATGATCTGCCTACCCTCTATTTGTAAAGTTCATTTTCCCCCAAGGCTTTTATTCTATATGGAACTGAAACATCACAACAGTGGCTCAAAACTACATAAAATTATATAAAAGTATCCTATGCAAACATTGGAATGCGTAACAGTTCTGGACCTTTTCATCGTCACACAAATAAGAACACAATAGATTTAATAACCGTATGTTTATCAAAAACTTATCTACTTTCAAGCTTGACCATATTAGTACTTTATTTTCTGGCTCACTTTTTAAGTCTGATAAGTTAACAAAATCATTTTTTTCTCTTCTTTAGACAGAATAAACATAATAATATCTCTAACACTAGAAAGGGTTAGAAAGTACCTTGAGTGAGTTCAGTTTTCTCTAAGTCAATCCCCATTGCTTTAGTGAATGAAGACGGCAGCATGACTTAAGAGCAGAGACCATGGGACCCAGAATGCTTTTCCAGCTGCATCACACGGCTCAGATTTGCTTGGGCACAGCTCTGGGCACACTCGCAGCAGCGAGGCAAGAGGGCTGAACTTCAGACCTCTGAATCGGACTGCCTAGGTCTAAATCCAGACTCCATACAGACTACATGATCAGGAGCAAGTTAGCTATTCCCTCTGTCTCCATTATAAATAAGATTAATGGTAACTGCACATTTCCAAAAGAGTTGTTATGAAAAATCAATACAAACAGAGCTTATAGACTCATCATCAACTATAAGCAGTTGATAAATGTCAACAATTATTACAAGTTGTCCTAGTTAGAGTTACTGTCACTGTGATGAACACCAAAACCAAAGCAACTTGGGGAAGAAAAAGTTCATTTTAGCTTACACTTCCAGATGACAATCCATCCCTAAGGTAGCCAGGGCAGGAACTCAAGCAGGGTAGGAACCTGGAGGCAAGAGCTGATGCAGAGGCCATGGAGGAGCGCTGCTTGCTAGCTTGTTTCCCATGGCTTGCTCAGCCTGCTTTCTTACAGAACTCTGGATCAGGGCTGGCACTACCCATCATGGGCGGGGCCCTCCCCTGTCAACCACTAATTAAGAAAATGCCTTACAACCAGATTTAATGGAGGCATTTTCTCAGTGAGGTTCCCTTTAAGATATCCCTTTCAGATAACTGTAGCTTATGTCAGGCTGACATAAAACTACCCAGCACAGAAGTCTGTCAATAAAAATAAGGGGCTGTCTTTGCTATGTTTAACATAGCCTAAGGACGGTGTACCAGAACTGAGTTCTGAATCACTTGTTTTTCAAATATGTATTCATTGATATTCCACTTTGACTTATGAGCTGTGTAGCCAATGAAACAGTCAGCCCATGAAGCACAGGAAAACTTCCAAATAGAAATACCTAGGAAGGCTCACTTGAAAACCACTACTCATTTGGTGACCCTCTGGGACCAGCTACTCAGAGTACCTGATATTCTACAGATACCTCTACCATATACAAAAGTATTTTCAGTAATGATCACAAAGTGAAATGTTAGTAGGCAGGAAATAATGATGGTGAAAACTCCCTTATAACTCTATTTACAATAAAATACAATCTTTTTTTTTTGTTTTGTTTTGTTTTTCAGTACAGGGTTTCTCTGTGTAGCCCTGTCTTGTCTGTCCTGGAACTCTTTGTAGACCAGGCTGGCCTTGAACTCTCAGAGATCTCCCTGTCTCTGCCTTCCATGTTCTGGGGTTAAAGGTGTGTGCCATCATGCCAGCTAATAAAATACATTTTATAGTAATAAAACTGTGATGGAATTTGTTCATGTTTTGGGGAAAAGAATGCCTGCATTTTGGCTTGTCACAGTACTAAGCTTCATAATACTTCTATTTTCCAGATATGGCCTTTAGCTCTGAAGCAAATATTAACAATTAAGAAATTATTGATTAATTGTTAAATAAGTTATTAATAAATTAAATTATTTAAAAATTAATAAATTTTAATAAAGTTAAGCATATCTAAAATCAACTGGTCAAATCATAATTTCCCACATAAACTAAAAATAGGTAATGGTCAGCCAAAAATATAATTCGAAGCTTTTCCATACTGAGTGGAGTGTGGACATATTCATGAGGCTGAAGCAGGACGATTTCCATGAGTTTAGGATTCGTGGAATGAGACGCTGTCTCAAACAACCACAAAAAACTTGCATTTATGAAAAGTTCCAGATGACAACACAGAATGGCAATGCAGGGTGCCAGAGGTCTGTTCTTGAGCCTTACAGTCGCATGTAGGGAGGGACGGGTTAAGACAGGAACTCAACTCTTGGCTTGCCTTGAACGTTTATGAACTTCCCTGGAATACACCCAGCAGCTAAGGTCGTGCTTAACTAAAGGCCAACTGCAGCAGAGAGTCAAGTTAGTGCCCGTGTGGAGGGCAAAGTGTCAAAGGCTAAATGGTTAAAACACACTAATTTGGAAGTGTGCTGGTGATAAGTCTAGTGCCTTCTTCCAGTATGAAATATTCTTTCTCTTTCTCTGTGTGTGTTTTATGAGAAATTAAACCTTTTTCTTTTAATATTGTTTTGAGAAAGAATCTAGTAAATGTGCAGGCCAGCCCCAAACTGTCTATGTAGTTAAGGTAGGCCTCAAACTTTTCATCTCCTGCCTCAGCCTCCTGAGGAGCTGGGGTTACAGGTCAGAACTATGAGGCTTGGTAAGAAAACTTTTTGCAGTTGTTTATTGAAGCTGAATGAATGACCATCTGCATATGAGTGTTGCTAATTATGTCAAATATGTTTACTCATTAAAGCTACCTCATCAGGATTAAAAAAAAAATCTGCTGTTATAGGTTGCTATGAATACTTAAGCCTCAGGTAAATATCACCACACACAATATATTCTACTGTTCCAGCTCTCACTAACACAGATGGCTCTTCTCTGTAAACCCCACAGTAGCAAAGCTATGCTGTAAGGCATTTAGAAGCACTCACAACACACACACACATACATAAACGCAAACAATTTAAGAATTTGGCGTGGAACTCCAAATTGCACAAATCATGAGGCAACAGATTTGTATATATTTTTCCAATTAGTCACTTGAACAGAATTTTTAATCCCGAAACCATTTTTTTTTCCAGACATTCACAGGAACACTGTCATCTTCAATTTGCTTTTCCATAATCTCTCAGCCATGGTCTGAATGCTCATGAAATTCTGTTTATGCGATTATTGTGCTCTTAAAAACACTCTTTTCTCTAGCTTTTCTTTCTTTCTTTCTTTCTTTCTTTCTCTCTTTCTTTCTCTCTTTCTTTCTCTCTCTCTCTCTCTCTCTCTCTCTCTCTCTCTCTCTCTGATTTTGGATTTTTTTTAACAGGGTTTCACTATACAGCTCAGGCTAGCCTTGGGCCTCCTATGTAGCCCAGGGTGACTCTAAACTCATGGTCTGCCTGCATCTGCTTCTCCAGCGCTGGGAGTACTGGGATGCCCCGCCACCCAGAAAAACAAACAAACACCATCTTTTCAAACAAAAGAAGAGGCGGCTTACCTCTAAAGGCATCTTGGCATAGGCGTGCCAATGATACCACCTTAGAAACAGTGTTGTTTGTTAGAAAGTAAGACACAAATCTTAAGCAGTTTCTTCCATCCTGCATCTGAGCTTGTTTTCTTGTTGCTCCTTTACATGCAGACACAAAGGCCTCCCGCCCATTAGTCACCTGCCCTGTATTAAAGCAACACCTGCGCTAATTCACAGCGGGAGGAGCCCCCAGCTTCTGCTCTCAGGAACATCACCTAAGGCAGTTAAAACAAAATTCTCAAGTCAATCTTCTGAAAATCAGATTTCAATGTGTTTGAGAGGCTCCAGAATCTGACTTTAAACAAATGTTCGTCACTGATTCCTAAAAGCCAGGAAAGTTGAGTAACAACACCGAGGACCCTGGTGTAGATTTCACTTGCAGACCAATAGTAAGCCTCTCTGCATCTCAGGATTTAGTATATTATGGAAAGAAGAGGAGGCAAAATTAGAGGAGACATATTGTCACTATGTAGCCGTGTTCATCCGGTCCCCCGTCTCCTGTCCCCTATCCTTCCCTCTCGTCGCCCTCCCGTTCCGTATTCTGCTCTCCCTCCGCCCCAACCTCCCCCTAAAGCTAAGGTTTTCAACACTCTAAAAAAAATAATCTAAGGAAGATTTTTATCTGGGCACCTGCTGTGGCAATGACCCACCACCAGGGGGAAACGTAGAGCTGACACATTGCAAATGTTGGGATTTTTTTTTTTTTAATTTCCGCTGGGTTGCAGAGGAGGGGAGAAGAGAGAAGAGAGAAGAGAGAAGAGAGAAGACATCTGTGGCTGGGGATATAGCTCAGTGGCAGAGCACTTGTGTAGCACAACTGGATTCACTCGCCATGCTGCAAAGCCAAGCAAGCCAGAACGCAATGGCAAAAGATGTCATTGTGTATGTCTCTCTCCAGATCTTCTTGGACAACCATGGGAGGAAAATAATGCCACCCTAAAGTGCATTGGCTTATACTTAAAGGAAAAAAAAAAACTATTAGAATACAAAGTTTCTAGATAAATGGATGAGTCTATTTTTTCTTCCTGTAAATACTTGTCCTACCCTTAGTATTTACTTAGAATTTTATTTATTTAGTCTTTGACTTACAGTTTAGAGTCCATCGTTGAGAGAAGCCGGGGCAGAAGCTGAAGCAGAGGTCATGGAAGAAGACCGCTTGCTGGCTTCCAAGCCTGCTTTCTTATAGCACCCAAGATCACCTACACAATGTTGGCACCGCCCACAGTGGGCTGGACCCTCCCACGTCAATCTTTCATCAAAGCAATGCCCCACAGGCGTGTCTACAGCCAATCTAAAGGAGACAATTCTTAAACTGTAACGGATTCGGTCGTTTATTTTTTATTTTATTTATTTTTTCATTCTGTGGGCTGTCTCCTCTCGATTTTCTGACTGGAGGGGGTGATCACAGAAACTCTGTAACTTCACGCAATTCCATTTATTAATTCCAGGGTTTGTTTTTGTGCCTATTACTGGAGTCTTATTCAGGAAGTCCTGTGTTTATATCTTAATATTTTGCTAGATGTTTAACCGGCTCAACATTGGTCATGGATACTGGTCATTACCTTTAAGTTCTACTAAATGGGTGCGGAATAACATGTTGAGAGGGAAACAGTTTTACTTACAAGTGTATTTATGCCTAGAACTGGTAGGGGAAAAGCTTGTCAAACCACGTGGCTTCTACAACTATTTTTTTCCAAGGATTTTCCCCCCTCTGAAATTAGACAGTACAGATGGTTAAGAAATGTTGGTTGGTGAGGACCAAACCATATATATAAATATATTTTCCCCTCCAGGTGGCCAAAATTAGATGCACGTTCCCTATCTAGACTTTTCTGCTTCTATTAAAGGATTGGTCCGAACCCTTCAGGCAGCCCTATGTATGGCCTGGGTGTTAAAGTCTTCAATTCTGATTTCCTTCCCTTTGTTAGAAAGGCTGGGTGATAAGGCAAGGAAGCCGCGGGGCATTCCTGAAGGCCGCCTGAATCTAGCCAAACAGTGATTTTCTGGAGGGGAAGCCAGGGAGAACCCCGAAGTCACCCAGAAACTTTGTGTCCTCGAGAAAGGAGGGTCTCCGGATCTTGAAAGTAAGAAGGCCAGAACCCAGAAGGAAGCGGCTATATTCTTAGGAGTTGCAAATTCTACAAACGACTGTCCACAGCAGCACCTTAACCCCGGATTGCTCAGTGACTTGGTCCACTCTGGACATTCTCCACCCGGACAGGTGCTTCAAGGGCAGGGCTCTCCATCCGCGACCAACACACACCGTGTGTGTCGCGCGAGGGAGGGATGGGGACCACTGAGAGGTGGGCAGGGCCTTCAAAGGCTCCTTGGGGCAGCACGCTCGCCGGGGGTGGGGGGGGCAGGCAGAACGCTCGGAGGACACCGCGCGTCTCCGCTCACTGCGCACGCACCGCGCGAAAACGCACCGAGGGAGGTGCGGCTGGACCGCAGGCGCCGGCCTCCGCCTCTGGCCCTTGCTCGTGACCGGGTCACCCGCGCCCCGATGCCCGTGCGCCCTTCGGTGGCGGTGACCACCCACGCGCGGCCCCCGCCGTTTCCTAGACAGCCCGGCGGCCCCTCCGCGGCCCCCGGAACGCGCCGGCGGAGGCGCGCGCGCGCGGGCGGCGAGGGCGCAGGCGCGGGCCCGGGAGAGCCGCCGGCGCGAAGGAGCGCGCGCGCGCTGGAGCGGGGTGGGCGGAGGGGCGGAGGGAGCGGCGGGGCCGCGAGGGGGCGGGGGCGGGGGGCGGAGAGGGGAGCCCCGGGAGCGGGAGCGCGGGCCCGGCGCCGCAGAGCAGAGCGAATCCTGAGCCCCGGCAGCAGGTACGTGTCCTCGCAGCCGGCGGCCGCCGGGGCTTCCCCTGCCGTGGCCCGGGCGGGCGGGCGGGCGAGGGAGGCGAGGGTAGGGGCCGGTCGCGGTTTGCACGGTGACTGCCCGGGAGGACTAGGCTCCTGCAGCTGACCTTCATGCCCCGTGCTGGGGAGCCCGGCGACCGACCGCGGGGCAGCCCGGGGTCTTGAGCTCCAGCCTGGGGAATCTGCTTGCCACATGCTTCTTATTTATTTTTGCAAACTGCCCTGGTTCGGGTCCAGCTGCAGATGCCTCACGTCCCATTCTTTGCCTCCGTGTGCCATCTTGCATTTATTAATAAAACATGAAAGCCGGGGGTGCGGGAGGTTTGCTTCTGAGGGGAATCCCATTGCAGTATAGCAAGCGGGCGCCTATTTTCGGTTTTCAGACGTGGCGTAGAGGTGGAAATCCCACACCCTGGGGATTTGTGGCTTGGTTGGTCGTGGCCACTTCCTAGTGGGTTTCCCCGGGTTGTCGCTAGGCGCCCCAGCGGCAGGGTGGACGGTCTGGGAAGGATGGAGGGTTTCGCGTCAGCCTGGCATCCTGTTCAGAGGACAGGTGCAAGCTAACTTGCCAGGGAGGCTTAAACCCAGGAAATTCTCTCTCTAAATTGTTAAGGGGAGGCCTTCAATTGAATGTCTGATACTTGCCTACTCAAACTCATCGCGGTTTTGCATCTGAAGACGATTAAAACGAGCCACCTGTTGGAAGTCAGACCCCATACTCCATTCCGTTTCCTAGACACCCATACTGAGATAACGAAAGGCCAGTACAGGTCTCTTCTGTCTTCTTTGTGTTGCCTGTCATTTGTTTCTTTGGAAATAAAATCTGCCTATGATTTCTTTGCCTTATATGTCAGAGACTAAAATCGTACGATTTATTTGTATTCCATAGACATAGACCACCATACCCTAAGCACTGAATTTCTCCTCAGTGGATGTTACCTATCTCGCTAGCGTTTTTCTCAGCTCTGAAGAAGAGTGGGGAAAGCAGAATGTATGTAGCTGCTTCCCTACCGTCCTCCCCCCAGAAATAATGTAGTGAAAAGAACAGAAAGAGCTGGAAGCACAAAATGAAAATGACTATCGCAAGATGTGGGGCTATGACAGCTGGACCTTAGCACCACACTGCATCATGAGGTGTACTCCTCTGGACTCGGTGCTGAGCTAAAAGTCGTTTGTGGCTGATTTCCTTGGTCCTCACTGCGAGTCTGCTGTCTCTGAGCAGCTGGGTCCTCAAAGGCTAACTGACTTGCCCAAGGTCACACAGTCAGGAGCAGGAAAAGATGCAATTTGTGTGCATCACACCCGCTTGCAGGGCGCTGGGGGCTCACCCTTTAACTCCAGCGTGGCTGCCTCATCCACCTTTCCATTTTCATGTGGGAGCATAGAGGTCCTGAGGCAATTGTTTCCTTTGCTTACCAGTGTTGTGGCTTTCCAATATGAGAAACGGTTGTTCATGAGTGGGACTGTGTGGAATTTCTTTTGTGGCGACTCTGATCCTGTATTATTATTATTATTATTATTATTATTTACAGTTTATTCACTTTGTATCCCGGCAGTGGCCCCCCTCCCTCAACTGATCCTATTTTTAAACACAAGGTCCAAGACAACCTGCTGTAAAACTATCCCACATAATTATGTTAACAAATGTGTTTCGCTCCTAGCTTAAACCCATGAAGTACCTACGTATCATGTGGAGTGCCGGCACATTTTTCACACTCCCAACCACGCTCTCTGTCTTGAACACCATTTTTTTGCTATCACTGCCGGTCATCACAACAATGTCTTATCACACTTAGGGTGCTGTGATGGGGTGACGGAATCCATGCCAGCCATGGGCCATAATCTACTTTCTACAAATGTGGCAGTTATTGAGTCAAGGCTCTTGAAATTTATATTTAATTTCCCCTTTCACAAGTGCATTCTTATAGCTCAGGTGCTGGATTTTGTTACACATTCATAGCAGTTTTCATGGGCTTATAAACTGCTGTAGTTTCATGAATGGACAATTCGCCTAAGAGAGCTGCTGGATTTTATATTCAGGTTGTACAATTGAACTAGTGGTAAGGAAGCAATAGTTGAATATAAAGAATCAACTGGCTAGCATATCTCATGGCAAACAGCTTTTAATGATGCATTGGCATGATAGACAGTAGTAAGCAAGATATATAAAATTGTTTGCTATAAGTTCAGTAAGCCGTTTTTTTTTTTTTCCTTGGACCGTGAGCCTGGTTTGAGCAGAATGTTACTTCCTTCATTATACTGACTCCTATTGATCAGAAAATACTCTGTTTTGGAAGAGTTCAATTTCCAGTGTTTATGGAAATGCTGAGGTGGAATTCTGCCCTGGAGATTTCCAGCCTGTGGTCAGAAATTCAGGATGAATCCTGACAGCACTGGGAAGGAACAGAAAGTCAAAGGAGGTGTTGCTTGGTTTCTGGGGAAGAGAAGGGTTTCCCCTTGGAAAGTTATCAGGCTCTTCTCCAGGTAGGAATCTCATAATTGCCAATCATGAGGTAGACTGCTCTACCGCCATCCATGCGAACAGAATTTTATGTAATGCACAGGTGAGCACCCTTCTTGGTGCAAAGGTCAACTCGGGAAATGAAAAAAAAAAAAATCTGGACCACATATTTTTTTGAAACAGTTTTAAACCTGGAAAAGCTATACAGGCAATTATGAAGGCTTCAGCATTAATTTTTATTACTCTCACCGAGAGTGTACATTTCAGAGGGCCGCTACGCATTTTCCTGTAGCTGGTTATAGTGCAGGTTTTAATGCATTGGTGAATAAGTTACCGGGGCTTGTCTTGTGTTGGCTGATCTTGCAAGTTGTTTAGTTATGAGATGGGGTTTTACTTATAACATCCCTAATTTAGTAGTTTCAAGTGAAAAAATGTAACGCCAACCCTCGAGAATCACAGAAGATCATAGTTTACTCGGAAGTACTTAAATTTCATTGGTTTCTGTTTCTGTTCTTGATGGGAGCTGTAGCAAGGGCTGCCCATCGCCTCCTTTCAAATGGAACCAGCTGGGGTCATGGATGCTGGCCAAGGACCATCTCAGAACTCACTTGCCCCCCCCCCCCATGTGACGACCCTAGAACTCCCTAAGAGTCCCTAAAGTTGGGCCATCACAGCCTGTGTTAGGTGGGTGGGATCAAGTCCATGCAAAGCAAGGCCAGAAAGCTAATTTCCCTTCATCAGTCAACACTGGCCTATGTTGTGATGATTTTTTTTTTTTTGTAAATATAATAAATGCTCATTGTCATTAAGAGAAAAAAAAGGAAGGTTGAAAGTCAGTAGTCAAAATCTGTGGTAACCTTAGCTGTAAGCAGTGGGAACCTTTCACAGTTTGGTGTGGATTGCTCAAGATTTTTAGGTGCAGAAACTTAAATGTTACTTTCCCACGACCAACTCTGTTCATGAAGAAACAGTAGTTTTCGGTTTGTTTTCTTGCACCTGCTAATACATCTTCCGAGAGGCCCGTGAATGGCCTGCTTCCAATCACTTTCCTTCAGCCACAGTGGGAGCTGAGCAGAAAGAGCCCTGTGGAGCGAGGGAAAGGTGGAGGGAACCGGTAGGTGGTGGACCGGTGCCTGGCATGTGCTGTGTCCTGTTAGGGGTCTGGTATTCCATGTCTCTTTGCAGTTATCCTTTGTGGTCAGGTGTACAGATGAGGAGCTTGAAGCCCAAAATAAACAACACAGGAGCAGACAGGATTTCCGAGGCTAAGTCAGTGCGGCCCAGACCCCGGGCTTGTCCTTTCTCGACCGTGAGGGCAGGTCGCTGCTTCTTAGTTCTCCAAACTTCCATCCCACTCTGATCCACCTCTACTGACCAGCCTGTGTTTCTCAGCCCCAGCATCTTGGCTATGGTAGGTTTTCCTTTTTTTTTTTTTTTCCTGGAATGCTCTTCCTGCAGGTACGGGCGGGTGGACTCACTTCTTTACCTCCTTGAGGCTTTGCTTAAGGTCTCACCCGCCCCCCAGTGAGGCGACCCTTAGCCTTCCTGTCTTGTTAGCATTCACAGCACCTCCTAGCACACGGCATGAAGTCTTCCTTGAGTTTCTAGCCATCTCCTCCACGGAACACGTGTCCCAGAAGACAAAGACTTTGACTTTGTTTTCACTCTCTCATACCTGGTGCCATGGGAGGGGCTGACAAATCACCGCGCAGCGTCCTTGTCCTTGAATCTCCCAGCTTCCCACATTCCTTGTGTTTGTTAGTAGTGGCTTTCACTGTACCCTGTGGCGGCCTTATATGTTCCTTATAGGAACATGCAGACGAATAAGGAAAAAAAAATGTCTTATTTTTGCTCCAGTGTTGTGAAAGAGGAAACTCCTGGGGAGAATCGGGAAGTATAGAGATGGAGACTGGAAGACCCTGAGGTTCATTCTGAGAGTATGAAAAGGGCAGCAAAGAACAGAGAGAGTCCCATGGCAGTGGGGTTCTGTGAGACTTCTATCTACTTGGGCTGCACAGCACTTTTGATGACTTCCAAAGGAGACCCTACAATGCTTTGCCAACCACCAAGTTTTCAGCCTGTGTCACTAAAAAGAAAATCTGTGCTCCCTCACAGCAGCTTTCACCTAGGCAGTCCCATCCCTGAGCTACCTGTAGTACCTGTGGCATTGTTTAAACATTAAATACCTGCTGGTGTCTTCCCTGCTTAAGTTGGGGTATGAGCTCACTCTCGGAGCTCTTCCCAGCGTGACTGGGAAGTGTGGTCAGCAAGCATGAACCAGCAGCAGCACGCTCAGAGCTAGCTCGCTTGGGCCCAACAGTCCTGAATGTGCAGTTTGTGGGAGCATTGTTTGGGCAAAATCATAGGCATCCTGGGGGCTGATTCAAACCTGGAACTGTACAAGGACCTACACCAGGGTGCTTAAGGGAGCTGACAGGCATGGAAAGAGGCCTTGATAAAAGAACAACTCCACTTTCTCCTCTTCCAGCACCTCTTCCTTCTCTTGTGAACTCTATGGCTGCCCTCGTGGCTCTGAATTATTTGTCCTAAGTAGAACTCCCTTTTAAAAGCTACAGTTTCCCTGAGACTGTGTTTGATTTGTATCCAGTACCTAAAACTGATAAAAACTGTACCTAAAAGCTGCAGTTCTAACCACTCATTAAAACAAAAGACCTGTCTGAGAACGTCTGTCCTGCTGCTCAGGGTTTTGGTTCAGACAGGGATCAGACAGATGCGCTCAGCGGGGAGCCTTTGTGCCATGGCTTTCCCTCAAACCCAAAGCAAGCTGTGTGGAGCCCATGCAATGTCTTTCTCCCCAACAGTTTCCCTAGAAATAGTTAAATGTTTGCATTTTACCTGCATGCAAAGAAGCTAATTGTCTCTTGCTATAATTACTGAAATGTGTTCTTTTTGAAAGAATAGGATATTTCAAGCCCTCGAGTACAGTTGAGGCTGCATCCGCTCCTTCAGAAGGAAGCTTAGAAACCTCTCTGCTGTGCTCCCTGCCAGCTCCTCCCCGGGGCTAGATTTGCTGTCATCCTTCCTGCCCCACAGGAGACTCCTCTCCTCACCTCTCTCCCGAAACACAGCTCTGGTAAAGGTCACAAATCTGATCGCTGTTTCTCGGATTTCCTTCCTGATGGCTCAGCAACACCTGACCCTGCTGACTTCTTCCTGGAAGCGCTCTGTCCATCTGCCTCTCTGCACTTGGACGCTTCCTGATCTGTCCCAGGCCCGTGTGGTCAAGGGGTATGAATCCTGCCCCTTGCACTTGCTCACAGCAGAACTTGAAATAGTTAACTGTCTCGGGTCCCCTGTGGGAGAGCTATGTCATGGCTTCAGGAGTGAAGATGAAAAGAGTGTGGCAAGCAGCTGCAGTCACCAAATGTACCTTTGATCGTTAACACTTCCTGCTTAGATACCCCTTGTATCTTTGGAATAAAATCCTAACTCTCCCCCTCCCCCACATCAAGGCCCCTAAGACTAGTTCCTGTTCAGTCTCCCTCCAGCCTCTTCTCCTTTCCAACATACTCCCCGCTGGGCCACTTTCACCTTGTCCTGCTCTGCCCCCTTCCCTGCCAGAGGGATAAGGAGGTTGAGGGCCATGCCTGCCTGCCTGCTGAGGCACAGAGTGCAGCCTGCTTTGTGACGTCAGCCATCCTCCCTCGGGCACGGAACCTATCTCACTGGCAGATCACAGATTACTGAAAAACATCAGCTGTGATTTATACTTTTCAAAAATAGCTCTCTCAGCATACAGCCCACTACTTTACACACAGTAGGAATTTAACTCCTTTTTTTTTTTTTTAATCTGCTAAGACACTGTAGTTTTATGCGGACCTTCCAAAAATCTCTCTTCTTTCTAAATTGAAGCCTGTATTGATGGAGTCTAGAGTCCATACAGGCTGTATAAGAGAAAATTGAGTCAACAGCACAGGGACAGCAAAGCCCTGAGAACCTCTTGGAATGTGGAGGGATGTACAGAAATAGCTAAAAATAATGGGAGAACAGAAAATGATTTAATACTTTAAAAAGGAGCTTGACTTCTTTCCAACCTATGAAGCTATTTTTAAAGTGTTTAGAGTTTAGGTCTTGTGTGTACGTTGTTTTCTGTCCCAATCCTTTCCACCACCAGGATAAAATGAGTGCCAAGGGGGCACGCCACACCCCCACCTGCCCTCACACTTGAGACAGACCTCTGAGCTGCTCTGTTCTGGGCCTGCGTTCTTTCTCTGAGTGCCAGGTAAAGAGGACATTAAATAGATAGGATATCCACTTAAAAAAAAAATGAAAAAGCTGCAATGCCCTCATTGGTAAAGAATCTGCTGTAAACCCTAAGGACTTGTGTTCAGATCCTTAATACCTATGCAAGCAAAACCCCGCAGAAACAAAACAAATGGACATGGCCAGCCCCTGGAGCTTGCTGGTCAGCAATTCTAGGCAAGCAGGGAGCCCCTGTTCAACTGAGTGATGCTGCCTCACAAAATAAGGTGTAGTCCAGCTGAGCCCAAGTGAAGAAGTCACCTGGCTTTGGCGTGTTCTCCCTATGTATGTATGTGTGCTCCTCCGCACTCTCAGCAGTCCGGGCCGGGCACTCATCCCCATAGCCCCAGCCTGTGCTTTACCTAAGGTGCCTAGCACCATCCTGGTCCCCACCACTTGATGCCAGCTAACGCTGCCAACCCTCTCCAAATATGATTACCAAAAACTTCCCCCAAATTACAGGATGTCCTGTGGGGTATACAATCTTCCTCAGATGAGAACTACAGGGTCACCAAAGAAAACTCAGCGACAGTCTAGTTTGTAAACTACAGAATTTGAGCAGTTTTGGGTCAAATGAAGATTGTAACTAAGGGGTGAGATAAATTTGGTTCTGAACTTTGAAATAGTGGTGGTGTTTCTAAACAGTGTGTTGATTATATCACAAAATGATATGCAAATAAAGTAGCTACAGAATTTAGACCATCTTGACTCCCCAAGGTCTTAGATCCAGATGCAACAGTATATTCCAGGAGCACTGTAGTCATTCTTGGGGTATTTTATTTGGGCATTTCAAGTGTACAAAACAGTTTTAGGACCGTAATAATAAGTTTACCAAACTAAAAATAGTATTTCTGCAGAGCTATGAGTGGTTTACGATTTGAAGAAATTCTACTTGACTTGTGGTGTGCCAGCTCTGATTACCAGTTTCCTTTTGACTGAGAACTGCTCCAAGACAGCCCTTTGGGGGCTTCAGGGATGAAGAATGAATGACAAGGTACTTTGTGCTCTGGTGAAAGGCCACAGTTGCTCAGTAATCTTCATGGCTATTAGAAAATATGGCCGTCGACTCGGGATGTAGAGCCCACCTCCGCTCTACCTACAATCACCATTATGTTCTTTCCAAATGCAGGGGCAGAAATTGCATGCCACGCCCAAAGACTGTGACAGTTAAATACGTGCTTGCTCAAACACTTTAAGGCTCCATCCTTGGCAGAGACCTGCTTTGGCTGAAGGTTACCTTTAGGTTGCCTTTGGTGAAGGGAAAGCACACACTGGAAACACTCCTTGTGCTCCCCACACAGGAGTCTGGAGATTACCTGGTGCATGTTCTCCCCAGATCAGAGGAGGATGGGTGTCTTCAGGGCTGTATGGCCATTGACACAGTGTATACTCGGATGGCGTCAAACTTACGATCCTCCTGCTTCCACCTTGTCAGCATATCCTATTAGATGAAGAAAAGGGTTTGGAACTGGATAAATGACAGGGTTTGACTTACACCAGATGAGGGCTTGTTAATATCTGACCACCAGTGAAGGGGATCTAGCACATGAGCACACAGAAAGCTATAGAGGCTGTCAAAGTTGTCTTCAAGGCCAGAAAAGAGAAGGCTGGTGGAGAGAGTGTGAGGACAGTGGCAGGAGAAAATGAAGCCATGTTTAGTTGTCACTCTTACACGTTGTCTGGTAAAGCTCCTCCCCATTTCCAAAGATGATGCAAGAATCCCTCACACTGTGGTATGTCACATTCTTTTCTTCTTTTAATGAATCGAAGGCTTGTGCCAACCGTGCATGAGAAAGTTTATCTTTCAAACAGGTCAGAGCATCATTAGCAATAAAGAATCATGAAGTTTGTAGACAGCTTTAATTTTCTTTTAGGCTTATTTATCTTGGGTATATGATTGTTTTGCCTACATGTAGGTATGTATACCATATGCATGTCCAGTACATCCAGGGGTCAGAACAAGGTGTTGGAGCCCTAAAAACCAGTTACAAATGGTTGTGAGTCACCATGGGATGAACCCAGGTCCTCTGCAAGAACAAGTGCCCTTAACCACTGAACCATCTCTCCAGGCCCTGTATATTGCTTTTTTTTTTTTTAAATATAATGCTATTGCATATATAATAGAGCACAGAACAGTATACACATAACTTTATTGAAAAGTCAAAATATTTGTGTGACTTGCTTTAAGGTTATTTTTATTCTTTGAGAATTTCATACTATATATATTTTGATTATATTCACCCCAACTCCTTCCAAATCTACTCCCAACCTTCCTAACCCCCAACTTTGTGTCACTTGTTTGTTTATAAACTATTGACTCCCAGTTCCAGCTGATCATATATATACTCCCGGGCATGGGGCCATGTGCTGGAGCATGGTCAGTCCACCAGGAGCCATGCCACTAAAACCGACTGACTTCCCCCAGAAGCCATCAGCTGTGGCTCCTCAGTTAGGGCAGAGGCTCACGAATCCCTCCCTACTCCACGAAAGAATGTTGGCTGGCTTGGTTTTGTGCAGGCGACAACCACAGCTGCTGTGGAATCGTGAGCACGGAGATCCTCTTATCTCCAGAAGGCACTGTTTCAGTCTGGCCCTCCCTGCCCTCTGGCTCTGGCAGTCTTCTCCCTCTTCCATGATGGTCACTGAGCCCTGGAGAGACATCCCACTTGGGCACTCCACTGACACTTACTCTCTGCCGTTGGACCAGCTGTGACTTTTCTGTGTTAACCACCATTCACCGAGAACTGCCCTTAATCTACTGATGGAGACATACAAATTTAGAGGGCAATTTGATGTTGTATCCATAAAATGTAATAATAATAAGTATAAGTATATTTTTAGGGCTTATGAGCTCCCCAATCATGGGTTCATGGCTATAGTTACAGAACCGGGAACGCGTTTCTTCCCAAGGTGGGCTTTAAATTCAACAAGGACGTGGCTGGTTACCCCCATAGTAATTGTACCATTATTGCACACATGTGCATATCTTATCACACTAGTCATAATTACAGTTTACTAGGTTTACAATTGGATAAGATTATTAAAAATTTCCTGCCAGCAGCCTGCCTAGCACCCTCCAGTACTATGAAAGCTACTCAGTAGGGAGAAAGCTTCCTGATCAGTAGAGACTTAAGTGTTCCATGTCTGTGACCAATTTGTGTAGTATTTTCAACAACAGGGTCTTAACTGTCTCGTTCTGACGAGCAACCAAGAACGATGGCAATATCCTATATTTTGGGGGGTGTCTACAGAATCTATGGCTTACTTTAATATTTATTCACTTTATAATTGTAGCAGTGTAGAACTGAGCCCACAATACCTCCAAGATGTCTGTACTTACAACTTTGAAAAGAAATACTAGCTAAAGCGTCAGGGTCCCTGGAATCTAGTATTAGCTTTTCCACAAACTAGAGGTATGACTGCAGACAAGTCACTTTACTTTTCTAGGTCCTGGCACCCTCTTTTTTCCAATGATAGGAGTGAGCTTTGTGGTTTAAGTATCCAAAAGTAATTCCTCTACTCCTTTAGGCCACATAGTGCCTTAAAACAGCAGGGCAAAATAATTCACACAAGTGAGTTGGTTTTACAAATTATGCTTCAGTTATATTGGTTGGAAGATGCAAGTGTAGATGAATGGCATTTGGCAGGAGAAAACCTGTGTCTATCTGAAACCTTTAATTATACACTGTAGGCAGCTTTGTAGCTTGGGCTGTGTCAAAGGATACAATATTGTCAAATGACACATGATGAAGATAGTCAGGATTTAGCTGCAGCTTGTTCATCTGTGGATGATTGTCTTGTATCAGACAGGTAGCTTCCAAATTTCCAGCAGTCTGCTTTGAAAACCTGAGTCCTAGCCACGTGATGGTGACACATGCTTTTAATCCCAACACGCAGGAGGCAAAGGCAGGTGGGCCTATGAGTTTGAGGCCAGCCTGGTCTACAGAATGAGTTCCAGGACAGCCAGGGCTACACAGAGAAACCCTGTCTCAGACAAAACAAAACAAAAAAGAAAACCTAACTCCTATCTTTAAAGGACTCATGTCCAGCTCCTATGGAGACAGGTCCATTGTCATTGACCACACTCAGTGGGAAGTGTAAGGACCAGAGGTTATTACACATTGGATTTGTTTCAACACTGTTTATAGTCAAGTACTATTGCCATTCTGGATGTAAGGTGTTTGTTGTATGTGTGTGTTCGTGTACATGTATGTGACAGTGCATATCAAAACCAGAAGTCCATATCAAGCGTCTTCCTCTCCATTTTAATTTTTGAGACAGAAGAATCTTTTTCTGATCCTGAGACTTTCTGAGTTGTCTTGATTGGCTGGCCAGCAAGCCCCAGGGATCTTCCCATCTCCGCCTTCCTAGTGCTGGGGTGATAGCTGTGTGCCACCACATTTAACTTTTACATGGATGTCAGGGACAGGTCCTCGTACTTACATAACAGCTTATAGACTGAGCCAGCTCCTTGGCTCTCACTGGTGTAGCCAGCTTCTTATGAGACGGTTTCATATATCCCAGGCTGGCCTTGAACTCACTATGCAGTTACCTTGAGTTTCTTACCTTCTGACCTCGTCTCCTGAGTGCTGAGGTTGGAGGTGTGTACCACCACATCTGGTTTATGGAATGCTGGAAATAAAGCCAAGGACTTCATGCTGCCCGCAGACACTTTACCAGCCGAGCTCTGGCTCTAGCTCCTATGTGTGGGAAGGCCACAGGAGGGCATTGGGTGTCTTCCCCTATCACTTTATTCCCTCACTGAGCCTTGAGTTCACCGTTTTTCTGGCTAGCGTGGCTGGGCAGCCCAAGTGATCCTCCTCCCTGCCTCCTACCCAGCCCTGCAAGTGCTGAGGTTCCAGGCACACCTAGCCACACTCAGCTTTTTATGTGGGTGCTGGGAGGTAAACTCAGGTCCTCAGCACAGTAGATGCGTTTTCCTACTAAACAATCTCCCTAGCCCAGAATGGTTTATTTTTATTTTTTATTTATTTTTTTGGTAATAAGATTACCTATAGATATATCTGTTGCCTATCTCTATATTACCTATATAATAGGTATATCTATAATACCTATTGATAATTATAGATACTCTTATGGGTAATACCTAGTGTGAATGATTTTAAATTATTTTTAATTGTAGTAAAACACATAAAACTTACTAGTTTAACCACCGAGTTCAGTGGTATTTAGTGTATTTACAGCACCAGGCCATCATCCAAGTTCCGAAGTCCCCATCTTGCAAAACTGAGACTTTGCTCATTAACTACAAAAACTCTATTCCTTTACAGCTTTCTGTTATTGATGTTGCAAAGTACCTCTTTATATTTTATTTTATAATAGGTTTTAATGCTTTCTATTTAGTTCAGCTTAATAACTTGCTGAGGATAGCAAAAAGGTCTGTATAACAAGAGTGCTGAAATTAAGGCGATGGGGAATGAAATGGGAAAAGGAGCTCGTAGGGCCACACAGACCTCATCGATGATGTGGAACTCATAAAATTTATGGGGACATCTTTGGAGTGTTAGAGGCAGATAACAGAGATGATTGAATTCGTTTTAGAAGGGTCATGTGGATGCCATGAAAGATTGACAGCCCAGGAAGGCAACAGACAGCTGGATTCCGGGGCCTGTGTCATCTATAAGGTGACTTGGCTACAGGGCAGTCCACGGAAGTGGATCGAGTGGTTGGAATCTGGATACATTCTGAAAGCGGATCCCCATGAGACTGGCTGATGATGTATTGGGTTCGGAGTGGGACTGAAAGGCAAGAATTAAGAGAGACCTCACAGGTTTTGAGTTGAGCAACTGGAAGGATGAAATTGGCATTTATTGATGTGTAGATGGAGGAGGAGGAGATGTTAAATGAAGGAAATAAGGAGTTCTGTTTCAATCATGTTACATTTCACAGTCTATTAGAGATCTAATTGAAGATGTCAAACAGGCAGTTGAATATACAAGTTGGAGTTCAGGGAGAAAACGGGGCTGGAACCAGACACTTTAGGGATGATATGTAGGTGACATTTGGGTTTGAATGAACTTACCTAGGACAAGAAAGAAAAGACAGGGAAAGGGTCAAAGTAATAAACCCTAAGGCGGGTCAGTGTTTAGAGATCGAGGGGAAGACTCAGTGATGGAAATTAGGAAAGGACACCCAAGAAGGGAAGAGAGCGCTAAGGGGTGTGGCCTCCTGACAGCCATCTTAAGAAAGCACGCCAGGAAACCAGGAAGAGGAGTGACCAGTTGTACCTAAGGCGGCTTTGCAGCTGAGCTTTACTGAACATTGTATTCAGCAGTGGCTAATGTTGAGATGAAGCTCCAGGCAACACAGTCTGTGTCTATCTAATCATGTGACTAGATGGGGGGGGGGGGGTCCAGCATCCACACTTCATTTTGTTGCTCCAGTAATTTGGCTAGAATTTATCAGCACCATTTGCCTCATGTTTGACCAAAAAATGGATCACGTCACAGCTCTGGACCGCGCACCGCACAGCTTAGTAACCTGAGAGTTGTGCTTAGAAAGCCCCGAGCTGAGTCTTCTGCCTCCCAGGGTCCTGCTCTCAGGTATTCATGGACGTTTTTCAAACTGGGGCTCTATTTTGTGTAGGTGTAATTTTTTGGGCTACTTTATTGGGTTCTCATATCTACCACCCTTCCAACCCTTATTTTACCCAAATCCCTTCCAACTCCCCAGCACTAGGTAGGAGAGAAAGAAGGTTAGAGGGAAAAGGGGGAGCAGACCTCTTTAGACTACTTCCTGCTGAGGGGTGTTGAGTTCCTAAGGGGCAAGTCCAGTCTTCATCATCAGAATATCCAGCAATACAGCAGCAACAGCAGGGGGACCAACAGCAGGGGGACCAGCAGCAGCAGGGGGAGCAGCAGCTTCCACAAGCCTTCCTGAGGCTCTCCCATTTATACTCTCTCCAGAGTCCCCAGGATTAAACTATCTGCAGCTGGCAAAGAGCACACCCCTCCTAGAGCACGCGACAATCATAGTTAATGGCTGTGGAATCTGAAGCAGCCCCGTATCCCACACTTGGGACTAAAACAAAAACATATTCACATAATATAACTGGATTTTTAAAGAAACCAAATTTCTCACTACAATTTCACCTAAGCCTGGTTTTGAGAAGGTGGTTCTTTAAGCTCTTATGGTTCCTTCTTGAAGATCAATACCTTGTTTCTTGATAGAAAACTACCTCTGCGTTTCCTGTCTTGCACTATATAAAGGTTCGCCTTCTAATTGGATGCTAGACACACTTCAGGAGGCTGTTGCTGGTTTTCTGAATATTCTCTTTCCAATTCTCCAAGAAAACAGGTAGGTTGTGTCCTGTGCTAGGATGAAGGATGCTTTTGTTTTCATACAGCCTCTGACTTATCAGCTGTTTACCATACATTCAACAGTTAATTATATATATATATTATATATTACATCATTTCCTCCCTCCCTCGCCCTTCTGTGTAGCACCCACTCCTCAAGTCCACAGCCTCTTTTTCTGAAATTGTGACACACACGGGTGTGCACACAAAATAAGTACAATCTGCTGAATGCACTTAGTGTTGCTTTTATGTTACGTTTGTCGGGCTGGCTACTTGGTATTGAATAACCAGTTAGAGAGTCATCCCTGGGGAATTCTCTCTCTGCAGTAATTAATTGCCTATAGCTCTGCACCCAGAGGTGGGGCCTTCTGAGAGTTTCCCTACCCATGACCAACAATTCTTTAACAAATATATTTTGTGCACTGTTAAGGGCACTGTGAGGTGCCCCTCCACAGGCCTCTGTGTTTGAACATTTGATCTACAGCTGGTAGGCTGTTTGGAAGGTTATGGAATCTTGGAGTAGGGGGTATGGCTTACAGAAGTGGATCACGAGGATAGGCACAGCCTATCTGGACCTATCAGACCCAAGGTCTCTGTTTCCTAACCCATCAAGATGAGTAAGTGGCAGGGTTAGTGTCCACACACAGACTGACCCCTCCCACCACTCTGCTTCCTCTGCCATAACAGACTGATGTCCTCTTAAACCGTGGGCTGAAACAAGCTGTCGTCATGTAAGCTGCTTCTGTCAGGTGTCCTGTCACCACAGTGAGAACAGGAACTGACACACTGACTCTCTAGAAAGGCTTCCTTTTCAGGAAGCTTACAGAGTCCTAGAAATGGCATCCACAGCCTGCACGAGAAGACCTCAAAGGAAGGCATGAGCATAAGGAGATCTGTGTTCTGAGGGGTTCCTGAAAAGGGGCGTATTAGATGGGGCTGGAGCCTCAAAAGGTAGAAAGGGGGCTGGGAAGATAAGTGCTTACCTTGCAATTGTGAAGAGCCGAGTTTAAGTCTAAAACTCGTGTGAAAGGCTGGGCATTCTGATGCACACTTAAAATCCCAGCCACTGGGAAGGTAGAGGGAGGTGGATCCCCGGGGCTGGGTAGCCAACCAACCCCAATATACTTGGTGAGCTCCAGGCCAGTGAGAGATCCTATCTGAAAAATTAGAAGTGATGGTGCTCAGAGAATGATACCAAAGATTGCCCTTTGGCCTCCACGTGCGTGTGCAGATGAATCTGAGCAGGTGCACAAGCATGTGTGCATGTGTGTGAGGTAGAAAGGCTTTAAGGGCGAACTATAATCAGATGAGATCATTTGATACCCTATTCAGAGATTAACGTTAAGCCTGGTTCGGACTGCTGCGGACAGGTTAGCCTGAAGAGATGAAGTCCGTGTCAGGCAGCTCTCACTGCACTGTGGATGCCGGAAGCACAGTTTGAAGGGTCTGTGGTGTAAAGTTCGCGATTGCCTTTTAGGGGGTGCCAATGGGGTAACAGTGCACAGTGGTCATAAGGTGAGAGTTTGGAAGTAAGTTACCTTGATTTGTATATCATTTTCATGCATGCACGAGATACTGAGGACATATCAAAGACCTAAGGGGGCTAGTGAGATGGTTCATCATCTAAAGGGATTGCTGAATGCAATCCCTGAGACCTACACAGTGGAGGAAGAGACTGACTCACCCAAGTTGTCCTCTGGCTTCTTTAGATATGCCATGACATGCAGACTTTTTTTTTAATTAAAAAAAATTTGATAAGGTCCCAATATAAAAATTTGTAATATAATGTAATGAATATTAAAAATGAATTTCTGCCCTCCTTCCCACCCAAAGCATTATTGTAAAGTCCTTAGATCTTGTGAATGTTATGCTGGATACTTAGAATGCTGGAACTTGTGAATGTGCAATAAGGTCTTTGCGGATGTGATCAAATTAGCACACGCGAGAGCGAATTCCGCATTATCGGATAGGCTATAAATACTATGAGAAGTGTCCTTTTAGAAGAGGGGCGCAAAAGCTCTGATACAAAAGAGATGGCAGTGGGACTGTGGAGACAGACTGGAACAGCCAGAGCCCCTGGAAGCTGGGAGGAGCAAGTAGCAGGCTGTCCCTGGAGCCTGCAGGGCTCCATCCCTACTGACACCCTGACAGACACCCGTGACCTCTAGAACCACGGAGACAATAAGTGTCTGCTGTCTTCAGCCTCCAACATTGCAGGAGCCCATTCCTTAGTCAGAAAGAGCTGATTTGACCTCTAGAACCACGGAGACAATAAGTGTCTGCTGTCTGCAGCCTCCAACATTGCGGGAGCCCATTCCTTAGTCAGAAAGAGCTGATTTGCAATTCTTTAGGAGTCATGTTCAGAGCGTAATTATAACCTACCAGCAGCCAACCGACACTCTGAGAGGAGAGTTCCTTGGGCAGAGGTGGGCACTTGGCCCCAGAACATTGAGAGGCTGAAGAACCATCAGTCTGCAGCAAAGGCTACAAACTCTGTGAGGCCGGAGACTGCTGCTGGAGTGCTGGGTCGGCGACATCACCGGGCCTCTTCATGGTCTAGGTGGGGTCTCCTCAGGTCCCGCCCCTTCACTGTGGCTCCTGGTGTCTAGCTGGGGGTGGGGGTGGGAGTTGGGGGGCTTGCTGGCCAACGGGGGCATTTGGGATGCAGGAAGAGAAACTCAATTATTTCCCTGCACACATACAGAAGTGACAAATGAGCAGCTTTGTTTTCTTCCTTACGAATTTGAGAGTTTGATTAGTGTGACTTCATTAGTTATGCTGAGGTTGATTCAACCTTGAGAGCAGAGAATCTAGAGTCCACCCCCTACACTTAGTAAATGTGTCGGGCTAAAGCCACACAATGAGCCTTTAATGTCCCCGTTGCTCCCTCTGTGTACCTTTAGGGCAGAGCATACTCCCTGGGTATAATCTAGGGTATGAATTTGTTGGGGGGTTTTCCTGGTGCTTATCAATAGGCTTCCTCCTGTCTCCTTTCTGACCACCTCAGCATCTTTGCTACTTCTGTGCAGTCGCTCTGAAGTGTATCCATTGCTTGGTAAACCCTAAGGGCTTAAAACAATGGAATTTTTTTTTTCTTTTTAAAATTCTGAAAAATGGAAGTCCAAAGTCAAGGTGTTATCAGGGCCACACGCCTTCCCATTCTCTTGGAGATTCCTTTCTTATGTTTTGTTTTTGTTTTTTTTAGTAAAGCTGGCTATGCCTTGCTTGTGGCTGCCTGGGTTCCCCTTTGGCCTCTGGCTTGCGGTGATTTCTCCCTGTGGCTGTCGGTCTTGTATAAGGGTAGGTCACTAGTGTCCACCTTGACTCAGCGTTACCGCATTGGAACAGATCGCATCTGTGAAGACTCTGTTTCTAAGTCTAACCTCTCTGAGGTTTCCAGGGGGGGGTGTATCTTTCCAAGGAACACAATGCCGCTCACTGCAGGTCCTAAGGTTAGGAAATTTGCAGTGTCTGTAGTGACTAGGCAAAGTAAATCATCGATCACTTGTGAGCCTAAGAGCATAAGGAAGCCTGAACACAGAGCGCGCCCTGCCTGGCCCTGCCTGCTCTGAGTTGTCTGTTTAAAATGACCACTCCACACTGGGGACAGCTACCCATCTTGAGTTCTCCTGCTTCCTCTGACTGAAACTACTCCAGCAGGACTGTTCTCCACAGATGGATCTGGGTCCCACATCCCTGCTGTTTCTACTGATACGGCCACCTGTCTCCTGGCCCAGGGCCTTCGCTGCATTGTAGTTCTCTGTGGACATTTTGGGGATTCTCCAAGGGCTCCTTTTCTCCAGTTGGGGTGTTTTTCTCTTTAAAGGATCGCTTTCCTCAACCCCACCTTAGGTCACCTTGCTGTATTTGCATTTGCATACTGAGCTCTCAGAAAGGCAAGTTTCTGCCTTACTCATGCCTATATGGACAAGTCATTGACCTCATCTTCAGTTAACCAAGTTGGGTTCTTTGTCTTTGCAAGAAAAGATGTTTCCCTTAGTTTCCTGTTTCACATTTTGTGATCTCAGTTACTCACCGTCAAAGAAATAGTAAATGAGACATGCCAGAAAATAAAGTCTGTAAGTTCTTGAATGCATGCTGTTCTGAGTATCACTGTGAATTTTCTCACATCCCCCACTATTCAACCTGGCTACGAAGCACCCTTTCTCCAGTTCATTCACACTGTCTATGCCGCTCTGCCATTGGTCTCCTAGCATAAAGCTTGTCAGAACAATTGTCTCAGTATCACAGTGTTTATGTTCAAGTAACTATTATTTTGCTCAATAATATTCTCAAAGAAGTAGTGATTTGGGTGTAATTCTTATATGCCCAAACCAGTGCTTCCTTAAGTAAAAAAGTGAACATTTACCATCGGTATATATGTACAGAATAATAATAATAATAATAATAAAGGCCAATAGGGATTTGGTACTAAGGCTCTCGGTTTCATTTGTCCACTGGGGGAGGGATCTTAGACACCCCCACTACAGTTTGTTCTGAAGCTGGGTATCCCATTACATGCTACGTCCTCCAACCTCCATGTTTGTCACCCCCTGGGAGACTGGGGGTTAAACCCACACCACAGACAGAAGGCCTTAGCTACCACACACTGTATCTCTGCTCGCTCAAGATTTCATTCCAGCCATACTGGAGCAAGATAGCCAGGTGATCTGGGCTCTCAGCTTGCCCTAGCTCCTGGTTGGTCTCACCGTCTCGATTCAAACTCCAGATCAGCCACTCACTGTCAGTGTAGAGCTGTGTACGGTCCTTCCTTAGCTCCCCTAAGCCCGAGTGTGCATGTCCTCAGCACAGTTCCTGTGAGATCTTGGTGAGCTGGTGAATGCATTAATGCAGCCAGCACAGCCAGTTAGTCACTGCCCCACACACCTGCCCACGGTGATTGACAGCATGGCCACCGCATGGCTGAGGAACGGCTGTCGTACAGCACCAGGCGGATTCGAGGAAACAACTTCTGGACCACATGGCTCAACATCCCTCCCATCAGGTAGTGTTTTGTTTGTGGTGTACCCCCCATTTCCACCCTTTCCTCTTATTTCAAAGAAAGAATTGAAAGGGTTAGGCTAACTTTGTAACCTACATGTCTTCTAAAGCCTATAGTTTTGAGTTTTAGGTCCAGGTTAAGCTAAAGCCTCTTAGTACCTTTCCAGAGAATGGAGGAATGTGACCCTATCTGTGAGGACAGATATAAAAACAGTCAAGCAAGCAATGACCTTCACTCAGCAAAAGAAGGACCAGACCCTTGTCTTTGAGATAGCGTTTCTTAGCAACGAACCTAGACTTCTTCTGAGTAGCTTTTGACCTCCAGCCAAAAGTCTGTAGCCCCTAATCTTCAAGGATGAGCTAACCACCCCACCTTCAATTGCAGCTGCATCCACACTTGGCAGGACTGGCCAAGCTTGGGCACCTAAGACTAACCAATTATCTTACTTTATAGCTTCCTCATCCAATCCTAAATTGCCAAGACTGCAACTTCAAATCTCCAGCAATTTTTCTTTTAAAAACCTAAAGGCCTTTGTCTCCCGGTGCCACTCTTTGCTGACCGGCAGGGGTGACCCCATTGCGCAATGGTTAATAAACCTCTTGCTTTTACAATGAGTCTTGATCTGGGGGAGTTTCTGGGAAAGGCGCGATCTTGAATTCCTGAGCTGTGAGACCCCAGGTCTTATAGAATCATTCTTCCCTCTCAGAACAAATCACATTTGTACCCTCATTCCTGTCCCTTCCCACCTGTGGCAGAAGCTGATGTGAAGTTTCCATCAATTCTCTACTGCTTGTCTGTATTGTCTCAACAAATTCCACTTGGGCCTTTGCCTAAAAACATGCTGAGCCCTGCAGCCTACTTGACATTCTGTTTTTAGGGAGTAGCGAATGTGTACAAAATTCTAAACTCTCAAAGAACTAGTAAAAATGCAATAAATAAGTAAATAACTTTTAAAAGGTTAAAGATCCTGCTTGTAGCTTCCTTTCTTAGAGCCATCAAACTTTACAAACTCTTTTAACATTTATCAGCTTATCAAGATATATATATATATATATTGTGAGCACACTGACAGATACAATGGTGAGTCCAGGGAGCCATCAGAATGCTAGACAATGGATGGTACCTCCATTATCTTACAGTCTCAAGCAAGATTCTCAGCAATCTCTGGGATGGTGCTTGCCTAGCCTTCTCTGTGCAGATCACTTCAGCTTCTCTTCCCAGCTCAATTTCATTTTCTTGAACGGCCCCTGTTCACAGCATGTCACCTGATACATGCTCATGCATCTGTTTTAGATCTCAGTGAAAACATTGTTTCTTTGAAGGGACCTTGTCTTGCCTCATCCATTATTCCCTCTGCAATCACTGGGCTGCCTTTTGTGTGTCTCTGTAGTGTCTGGCTGCTGGGGATAGAACCTGGGGCCTCATACATACTAGGCAAACATTCCAGGCCCCAACTGTCTTTTTCCCAAAGCCCTCTGGGAGCAGGGATTAGGTCTTAATTTCCATCCTATGCTCATCTCTTAGCGTGACATCTGTCTGGTGGTGGTCAGTCAGCAATAATAAAAGGGAGAGACAAAGGACACCTCGTAAGAGCCAGTCAGGTAGAGAAAAGAAAATAATGCGTTCTGACATTTTGAGCGGAGTATTATGGTACAGTTCCTGTGTATTTGGGGGCCGGATGACAGAAGCAGTTGAATTCACAGAAGTGGGGTGCAGGTATGTAATAGCCAGAAAAGCCCTCTGCAGAGGAAAGTAGGCATCAGGGATGCAAATAAGGGGAAATGGCATCCTGGCAAAGGGAAGTCTTATCCAGAGACATAAAAGAACTTATGTTTCCAAAACTCTGTAGACTGAGGCAGGAGAAGCAAGTTCTGGGCCATCCTGGGCTACACAGCAAGGCACACTTTAAAGCAAAACAAAACAAAACAAAACAAAACTCATGAGTTAGAGAATTCATCAGTGAGTCTGGAAAGAAGGGAGCTTGTGAAGAAATAGCAATGAGACAAATTGTTAACTCTGCATGGCAGGCCTGACGTGTTTCCCGTGAAACTGAAACACGTGGAGAGAGGCAAAGGCATAATGTGACTGGACCTGCATCTTAAGGCTGTTTTAGGGGTCTGGCCTGCTCATGCATAGCTGGTGTGTGAGAAAGTGCTGTAACTATTTTACAAAGCTGTTTGGCAGCTTCTTACAAATCGAAGCATAAGACACACCCCAAAACCTGACAGTTCAACTTAGGTAATTAAACTGCTGGAACTATACCCCTCCCCTGAAAAAAAAAAAAAGACTCATGCAAAAATGTTCATAATGCCTTTTTTGGAAAAACTAAAGCTGAAAATAGGTGAATTTTTCATAAGCAGGTAAATGGGTAAGAAACAGAGACACATCTATACAGTTATCCATGACTGCAATAGAAGGCACTTAAGTCCACAGATGTTGAGTTAAAGAATCTATACTCACACAAAAATCTGTCCTGTCTAATCCCATCTGTGTACTGTTTAAAAAGCAGCAGAGCCAGCCTGTGGTGTTAGAAATCCGAATGGCAGTTGTCTCTGGGAATGCTGGGGCCTGGCTGCGAAGAGTCATGAGGGAACGTTCTGGGAAGTGGAAATGTTTTAGTGTGTTATTTATTTGATCTTCGTGTGTGTTTCCTGTGAGTGAGTACAGGCATGCACGTGGAGGCTGGAGGACCGCCATGGGTGTCGATCTCTGTCTTCCTACTTTTACAGCCAAATTGGTTGTTTGCTGCTGTGTCCCCCAGGCGAGCCAGCCCCTGGGTTTCTGGGATCTTCCCACGGAAATGCTGGGTTTTGGATGTAAGCGACCGTGTCTGGTTCTATACGAGCTCTGGGCATCTGAACTTGGGTCCTTGTGCTTGCGTGGCAAGTGTTTTTGCCCACCAAGCAGTCTCTCCAGCCCATGTTTTAAATGGCTCAGTGGCTCTGTTCATACTCCCCAAGCTGCACACTTCTAATATGTTAGGTTGCATGAAAATCATTCTCCAGTTTTTGGGAAATAATAGAGAAATACTTCCTTGGAATCACTATGAGAAGAGTAGAATTAAAAATAGTCTTGGAGAGATGGTGACAATATTGCAGCTGAAAATTGCAGTGAAAGCAAGATACCAAAGAGGGACAGAACTTGTGGATCACCAAGGTGAAGTAATTTAGACTTCAAAAGTAGATTGGATAAGAGGGGGTTGAGAAACGGTGGTGTTGTGGGTCTAGCTGATAGAGAAGAATGTTTTAGGGAAGTGACAGAAGATGAGTAAGTTTCAGAACAGCTGAGGTGGAGTATTCTTGGGTATCTCGGAGTCTAGTGGGCTCTAAGATTCAAGAGGGCTCTGGGTCAGAGACACAGCCAGAGAGAGGGACACATCAGCAAGGAGGCGTCATCAAAGCCATATGAATGGGAGAGAGTGTGTGGATTAAGCAGAGACAGCAGCTAAAAACAGAGTCCTAGGAACCTTGACCTTTAAAGGGCAGGAGAAAAAGGGAACCCCTGAAGTAGTCTGAGGAGATGTTAAAATGTCTGTCAAGTAGCCAAATAAGGGTGAAGTGATTCAACAAATACGGAGGGCCTCATCCCCAATGCCGTAGAGGAGCAGAGGGTTTTTATCTTCTGCCCCATTAGCCCAGCCCCTCTGGTCTCATCCATTCCTTCATTGTGCTGTGAGAATGTTTGTCCTGAAGATACCCAAAGCCCTGCAGGCCTCTAGATGGGTGACCCGTTCACAGCTGTACCACCGCTCTGCAGCCTTTGAGTCTCCCTAACATGCATCACCCTTCGCCTTCGTGACCTAAAAAGGTCCTTGTTAGTCTCACCAGGGCACCTCTTCTTGCCCGTGGACACAGTTACCTCTTCAGTTTCTCTCTTCTTTCAGCATCCATTGATGTATCCTCTAATGTATATCCTGTGCTAGGTGCTGGAGATAAAAGGTGGAGAGTGGCCCTGGCTTCCTAGGAGTAGACGGCATAGTTAGAGAAAATGAAAATCAATAGCTCCAATACTATAATATGGTAGAAAGTTACTCGCAGGGCGGCCTGGGGATATGGAAGGGCCGCCTGGGCTGGGGAGGGCTCAGTCTGGAAAGTACCTGCCATGCAAATGTAAGGACGTAAGTTCAGCTCCACATGAAAAGCTGTGCGTAGACATATGAGGTTGCCTGGTTAATAAAGACACATGCAGCCAATCCCAGCAACCTGAGTTTGATTCTGAGGCCTGCCTGGTCAGAGAAGAGAAATGGCAAGTTGACCTCCACATGCTGTCCTTAAATTGGGAACAGTGGGGGAATGTCTGAAATCCCAGGGCTGGGGAGGCAGAGGCAGGCACTCACAGGCCAGCAAAATTGAATCAGTGAGCTCTAGGCCAAGTGAGAGACCCTGCCTCATAAAATTAGGTGGAGAACAACTAAAGAAGACACCGTTTCAACCTGTGGCTTCCACATGTGTTCACATACACTCGTGAACACGCACAAGCACATATAACCATAAACACATACAATAAATTAGTAACAAAACAAGAGACACAAGATCATAGGGCTGTGGAGGGGATAGTGCACTGAGGTTGCGCAGATTCCCCCCAAATCATCCCGCTGTAGCTGCAGAATGTGTGAAGTTAAGGTGACATTGGGGAGTTGGATAAGTAATATGGAGAGAGGGACAGAAACCACAAGGCATTGTCTATAAAACTAAAGAGTTTAATCATTTTTCTACGAGCAGATGGGAACCAGCAGGGATCGTGATTAAAATAAATGGTCAACAGATTTGGGGAGGGGAGGCAATAAGTTGCAGATGGACAGAGGAGGCTGGGGGTTCAGGGCCCAGTTAGAATGCTGTTCTGTCGAGTGAGGGTTGGAAATAAAGGGACAGTGAGAACAGAGAGGGTGAAATTCCAGAGTCACATCTGGTGCAGCTCTGAGAGGATTTAGCAGCTGGCTGAGGGAGTGTGAATGAAGGAAAAGTTGAAGATGCCATTGCAGTTCTTAAACAGGAAGAACTGGATGAATGGTGACTTCATGAACTAAAACCACCACCGTAGGATTAGAATAGAAGTGAAATGATGAATTAAGATTTGGGAGCTTAAGAGATGGCTTAGTGGTTAAAGTGCTAGTTATGCAAGCATGAGAACCTAAGATTGGATCCACAGAAAAAGCTGGGCTGTAGTGGTCCATGCCTGTAACCCCAAAGCTGAGAGGAGGGGCTAGGAAAGACCCAGGTGCTCACTGGCATACCTTGTCAATTGGAAAGCTTTAGGTCCAGTGGCAGTCCCTGTCTTAAAAATTAAGGTGGCAAACCACTGAGGCAGATACTCAACATCTCTTGCTTCCATCCACACCCATAGGCATGTGTACATGTACCACACACACACACACACACACACACACACACACACACACACACATTTGGACAGGCCTTTATTTGGTGGTGCTTTGATTCAGAATATAAATGGTTGCTGTGTCCCCTTTGCTGGGTGAGCCATTTCAGAAAGCCCACACAGGGAACGGTCATCAGTGAGCAGAGCTGGGGTGTTGAAGGGTAGTACTGAAAGGTTGTGAACAGGAAACAAACACCCAGAAAGGAGTTCAAAGGGAAGTAACAAAGAATGTGTGATGCATTGAGAAGCAAAGCAAACAGATGTTATCAATAATGCCAATTTCTGCAGATAGGAGCAGGATTATAAATGCCTACTGAGTTTGCTAATTCACCAAACACAAGAAGATTATTTTCATTGCAGAAAGTGGAAAGTATAGTGCTGGAGTAGAAAGAGAAAAACCTAGAGAAAGCCAGTGTAAAATATAGCCACTTCAGTGGGCAAACACTCAGAAACTTTTCTTTCCATTTAACTTGCCAAAAACATATGCTCCAGCGGAATAAAATGAGTCCAACAAAGGTGACAAAGGAACTTCTGAAAAACAAAAACAAAATATGGAGCCAGGTCAGGATGACAGCTGATCAGCAGGTCCACAATGTAACGTGTCTGAAATTGACCACTTAATAGGAAACTCAGGGATCTTGATGATCATGCCGCACTTGCCAAAAACACCTGTTTCCACTTTCCATTAAAACATCAATGAGATGCCTCTGAGGGATTAGGAAAACCCAGGGACGAAAATTCAGACTAAGTACAAAACAAATTAAAGTACAGCATATCTTTGAGGCTAAAGAGATGGCTTTGGTGCGTAAGATCGGTCGCTTCACAAGCCTAAGGCCCCACGTTCAGATCTCCAGCCTCTACATAGGAAGCTAGGTGTGGCCATATGCACTTGTGACCCCAGGACAGGGTGAGTGCAGAGACAGGAGGTTGCTGGGGCTTGCTGGACGGCCCAAACAAAAAACAAAAAACACCAGCTCAGGTCCAGGGAAAGGCCTTGGCTCAAGGGACTAAGATGAGTGATTGAGCAGGATGCCTGACCTTCTCCCCAGATTCTGTGAGCGTGCCTGTGAACTCACAAGCACACATACACCACACATATATGTGTGCCTCACAGACATGGTGTGGTATAATATTGAACAACATGACAGCTTAAACGTTGATATGTGAAAAAGTATTCCTAAAGCTAATGAAGTTGGAATCCTGAGGAGGCATAGTACAACAGTATTCCTTCCATGCATCAGTTCTAGGTTCTGGCCACTGTTCTGACTTTGACAGTGCCAAGAGTTAGGTTCTTATCTTCATTTTCCAGGTAAGCAAACTGAGGTACGGGGAAGTAAAGTCACTGCCCAGCATCATGTAGTTAGGAAACAGAAGCATTGAACTGGGTTCAGGCTCTGTGGCCCCAGGCTCTTCTTTGTGACACTCTGCTATCCTGCTTCTCTAGGAGGGAGAGAGAGAGAGAGAAAGAGAAGAGAGAGAGAGAGAGAGAGAGAGAGAGAGAGAGAGAGAGAGAGGAGTGCAGATGTCAGCAACCACCTCTTCTGCCCTGGAGGGGCAAAAGGTACTGACTCAAACTAAGACTGGACCCAAAACTGAAAAGGGGCCTAAGTGGTCCCTTTTCAGGTTCAGGCTAGAAGTAGGAGACTAAGATGAAAACTCCATCTTCTGTCTTTTTTTTTTTTTTTGTACCATAGAACCAATTTGTATTGTTGTCACTGTGTATACAGATTACTCTCATAATTCAAATCCTGACCTGGCACGGTGACATAAACCTGTATCCCCAGCACTTTGGAGGCAGAGGCAGGCAAATCTAGAGGAGTCCGAAGCCAGCTTGGTCTACATAGTAAGTTCCAGGACAGCCAGAGCTATATAGTCAGACTGTAGTGTCAAGGATAACTAATAAAAATTTTCTACTCTTCATTCAAGGTTCCGTTAAAAAAGTTTTCTCCAAAAGTGCCTCAAAAGCTAACTCAGTCCTCTAGGTTCCCATGGTGATCTGCCCCATACTCTAGAACAGAAGTCCTCAACCTGTGGGTCATGACCCCTTTGAGGGTCAAATGACCCTTTCATGGGGGTCACATATCAGAGGTCCTGTGTATCAGATATCTACAGTATGATTCACAACAGTAGCAACATTACAGTTATGAAGTGGCAATGGAATAATTTAGTGATTGGGGTCAGCACAACATGAGGAACTGTGTTAAAGGATCACAGCATTAGGAAGGCTGAGAATCATGCCTCCAGAACCTGACTTCCCAGCAGCTGCCCTTGCAGAGGCCTTGAGGGCAGACCATCTGATGGTATATATCCTTATCTTGTTTTTTTTTTTTTTTTTTTTTCTCTATTCTCTATTCTAGCATGGCTTGCACTTTTGTTTTTCTTTTAATGGTCTTATTTTGTATTGTAGGCTGGCACAAATTCCTTTGGATGTCAGTACATGATGGATAGATGGGTGGGTGGATGAATTAAGGACTTTTCCAGGATCATATGGTTGGTTGGTCAGCAACAGATCTGAGACCTAGCAACCATCACTGCAGAACATCAAGCAGCTGAAGTACCTAGCACAAAAGAGCTTCAGGGTTGTCATGACAACTAAAGTAGTCCTCTAATTTCCATCCTCTGCATAGGGGTCAGAATCAGAATGTTATTTACAGGCACAGAGGGGAAGGTTTACATCAGGGACTGTTTGCACAGGCCCTTCCTGTTGTGTAGCCTAGGTTAGGACTCAGGAATCAGCAATTTGATAAAACAGAGAGATGGGTCAGATCTAAAAACTGTGCCCAGGAAAATGCATCTGGAGAACACAGTCCTTCAAAACACTTGTCATTAAGAGGTAGGAGGTAGAGCCAGCTTCCAGCCTTGGTTCTGAAATAAACCCATTGAGCGTCTCTGGGAGGTCATTGCCCCTCTGTGGGCCCTGGTTTCCTTATCCATCAAGTGAGATGACTGGACTCGTCCCTTGGTGGCATCGAAGGGCTCTTACAGTATGACAGCCCGTCCAACACAGTAAGTGAAAAGTGTCTCATCAGCATCCATGACAGGCTAATCCCGGTGCCTCTAGGACCTCTGGAACTATGAGGAAGAAACATCCTTGCTCCCTCTTTATCACCAATACACTTCACTTACATTACTGACATTTCTCATTGCTGCAGTGGCCTCTGTGCTTCAGCTGCCAAACGATGGAAAGCCCTTCCTTGGGCAGTTGCTTTCAACTGGGGACATCTTCTGTGGCATTCTCATGATAGGCACTCTCCCTTTCAAATAATTTGCATGTTCACAAATTGGAGTCTTGCTCTCAGAGCCCAGTGAAGAGCATATGATTTTGCTTTAATTGTGTTCATCTCTTAGACAAACAGCACATTTTCATACCCTCCTACCCTCTGCTACTGTAGATCCAAACAAAAACCATTCCACAACCCGAATGCTGGGCTGTCTTGACATTTCCCCACCACAGGCAGCATGCAGCTAGCTTCTGTTCCAGAATGTAACACAAACACCCTACATCCCAGTTCCCAGTAGAGTCCCCTCTCCTCTGACGTCTCCAGTTGGGCTCCACTGTCTGCATTTCTCTAAGCATTTCGGTTCTCTGGACTCTCACCAGCAAGGCCCATTAGGCGCTACTGCAGCAGTGGTTCTCTACCTTCCTAACGCTGGGGCCTTTTCATACAGTTCCTCGTGCTGTTATTTTCATTGCTCTTCATAACTCTAATTTTGCTGTAATGAATTGTAAATATTTTTTTTGAGACAGAGATTTGCCAGAGGAGTCGTGACTCATAGGTTGAATATCATTGGCTTACGCCAGTCTGGGGCGTGTCTAGCCCATAGCTCCAAACTCTCATTTCCTCGTTCCCCCTAAAGAAAGAGTTTGGTCAGGTTTAGCATACAACAACTTCACTACTCAGTATCAATATTCTAAATTAGTTATTTTTCTGATTGCTGTGACAAAGTACCTTATAAAATCAGTTTTGGGAAAGAAAGCCTTATTTTGGCTTCTAGTTTGAGGACAGAGTCAAGCAACCACTGTGTAACTCTAGCTGTGGCAGAAGAACATGAAGTTTAGTCATACTGCACCCACAGTCAGGAAGCTGGGATATGGCTAAGGTGTCATATCATGGCCACACTCAGTAGCTGAGACATGGGGTAAGGTTTCAGCTGGTGTGGTGGTTTGAATGAGAATGGCTCCTACAGGCTCATAAGTTTCAGTGTGTCATCCCTGGTTCCTGGAACTGTTTTGGAAGGATTAGGAGGTGTGGCCTTGCTGGAATATGTATGACCTTGTTGGAGAAGGTATATCACTGGGGATAAGCTTTGAGGTTTCCAAAGCCCACATCAAGCCTAGTCTCACTCTCCTTCTGCCTGCTGCTGGGGTGTATGTTCTTAGCTACCACTCCGGGCCTATGCCTGACTGCCTGCCACCACACTCCCCACCATGATGGCCATGGACTAGTCCTCTGAAACTGTAATCAAGGTCCCCGTTAAATGCTTTCTTTTTCACAAGCTGCCTTGGTAGTGATGTCTCTTCACAGCAACTGAACAGTAACTAAGACAGAAGTTGATATCAGTGACTGGGGTATTGCTGTGATAGGCCTGACCATGCTGTTGTTTGGAGAAGTATGGAAAACCTTGGGACTTTGGATTAGGAAAGCAATTGAGTGCTGTAAGTGGGGCTTAATAGGCCATTCTCATAGAGCATGGAAGACAGTGGTGCTGAAGGCCCAGCTCACAGTTCAGAGGGGCATGATATTACATACTATTCTTGTGGTAGTTTGTTAAATAATGCAGCTTTTTGCCCTTGTCTTAAAAATCTGTTGGAGGCTAAACTGAATAACTTTGGATTGATGTTGGCAGCGGAGATTTCAACAACTGACTGTGTCACCTGGTTATTGGAGATCACTCTTGTTCAGATCTATAATGAAAAGAAGCAAGCAAGCAGGGCAAAAGAAATACAAAATGTACAGTTCAAGGAGAAAAAGAGGACCAGGAAATGAAATGTTGAATCCAAGTCCCATGCTCAAAGAAATGAGAAGTTTAAAGGCCTGATGCCAAATTTAATAAAGGGAGTGGTGCCCTCAGAACAAGACCCACCCAACTAAGGTTCCAACACAGAAAAGCAAAGCTTATCTAAGAAAGAAATGCATCGACAAGTCAAATGTATTATGTATGCATACAAATACTTACATATACAGTATAATTACATTATGCAAATGTAATTCAAGGAGGGAACCAGGTTCCAGCCCTTGCAGGCAGCAGAACAGAATGTAGCAGCTTCAGTCATGTGGTTCTGGCTTTATCAGGAAAGACGAAAGAAAGGGGTTGCAGAATCTTCTGCCATTGTCAGGGAAAGCCACCAAGGCCAGACGTAGGAAAGGGGAGTCCTGGCATCACAGGCCCTGAGAGGCCATTGCATGAAGCTGTGGAGGTGAAGCCTGGATTTTACTGCAGACCCCAAGATGCCAAACATGCCAAAGCTGTAGGATACATGCTAAGGAAAGCTGCAGACGGGGTGTGGAAAGCTGAGAGAGAGGTTACACAGCCAGCAGAGCTGAGAGGGGGAGGGGGCATAGGAGGAGCCATCTGGTAATCTCTTTCACGTTAGACACAGAGAAACAGAATCTGGAGTTTGTCCTGCTGGGGTTCTTTCTTGCTTTGATTCAACATTTCTTCACTGTGTCCCCACTCCTCCATTTTAGAATGGTAACATATTTTATGTGACTGTATGTTGGAGGTTTGTAATGGGCTTTTCGATGTTACAGGATGTTAGAGTGAAGGGATTGCCGTGAGTCTCACAAGAGACTTGGGACTCTTAAACAGTCTTGAGATTGAAAGAATGTGGGGATTTTTAAATTGGACTGGATGCATTTTGCATTATGATATGGCTCCATGTAATGCAATGTGGTGGTCTGGTTTAAGAATGGCCCCCATAGGCTCATATGTTTGAATGCTTCATCCCCAGTTAGTGAAACTCTCTGGGAAGGATTAGGAGGTGTGGCCTTGTTGGAGTAGGTGTGTCACTGAGGGTGAGTGCTGGGGTTTCAAAAGCCAGTGCCAGGCTCAGTCTCACTTTCTTTCTGCTGTTGCCTGCTGCCAGGATGTTACGTTCTTCGCTACTGCCCAGCACCTTCCTGCCTGCCTGCTGCACACTCCCACTACGATGGCCATGGACTAACCCTCTGAAGCTGTAACCGAGCCCCCAATCAAATGTTTCCTTTTATAAGTCACCTTGGTCATTGTATCTTTTCACAGCAATAGATCAGTACCTAACATGCCTGGCTTCCTTCTTTTTTCCCTTTATTTTTGAGTCTGGGACCCTGGTCCATGAGATAGTCCATGTATATTCAGGTAGGTCTTTGCTGCTCATTTAAACCTTCTGGAAACACTTTCTTGGGTGTTCTTGAGTGTCTCCTAGATGATTCAAAATCCAGGCATGTTGATACTGAGAATTAGCTCTGACACCACTCCCTTTTGATAGTAGAGCAGAAGCACCCCAAAGATGCACCATTCCATCCCTGCTTTGATGAAATGCACATTCAGATTGGGAAGTAAGGGCTTGGGGACACACTGTCTTACTTCAGGGCCTGCCTTCCATTGAATGGAAACATTAGGAACCACTCAGGCTACTTGAATAACAACACCAACAAAAAGTGTTTTTCTCTGTGCAATCAGAGTTGAGCCTCCCTCTTACTGCAGAGGCTCATGGTATGTCAACAATGCTGGGAGAAGCCCCTGGGATGGAGGGGTGGGCCTAGCTACCAGATGATCGGCAGCAACTTTCTGTCCATATTCAGACCCTGTATGCTGTGTCCTTGACCTTGGTTTCTTCATGAGCTATGAACCCCTTCAAGCTCCCTACCTCCCTGTACCCTCTTGCACCCATACTGCATTTATTCAGCATAGGTTTTTTTTAAAAAACCTACTGTTCTGGGTGCTGAGAATATAGTGGTAAGTAGAGATTGGAGGATGAGGCCCCTGTTCCATGGAGTCCACACTTTAGTGTGCTGGGGGTAATAAGTGAACAACTATTGTATATATTATACAGATGGTAAGACACGCTATGAAGAACAACAAAGGAAGCAGGCAATGTAGGCTGAGTAGTGCTTTAGTCACAGTTGACAGGGAAGTTCTTGTTATTCAGGTGGCTTTTGAACAAAGACCTGAAGGAGGCAAGGGAAGAAATTCCAGACAACAAAGGAAGAGCATTGCAGATGGGGACAGAGGAAGAAGTGTTCTCAGCATGTCTGAAGAATGGGGCTAGCAAAGGGGACTCCAGGGAAACTGGAGAGGCTGAAGGGCCAGATGCAGAGCATAGAGACCTTCATATACTGGCCAAAGCAGAAGCCTTTGGAGGTGGTATAGGCAAGGGAGTGACTTGCCTGGCTTGGGCTTTCAAAGGGTGTCACCTGTGCGGAGCATTAACACAGCTGCCGGAATTAGGCCAGGCTAGCACAGCTCGTGTAATCATCCATCTGGGGGACAATGGGGCTTGAGCCAGGATGAGGGGAGTGGTGGTGATTGATATGATTCGGGGTGCACGCTGGAGGACAGGTTTGCAAACAGACTGGGTATGGATCATGAACAGAAGGAGGAACAGGGACAGGGTAACTCAGAGGCCTCTGGGTCCAAGTCATGGGAAAGATGTAGTTGACATTAATAAGATGAGAAGGGCACTGGGGGCATATTAGACATGGAAGTGGAGATGTCCGAGAGGCAGTCTGGAGGTAAGGACGGCAGTTGAGGACAAAGACGTGCAATCATCACGTACATCTGCCCCGTAGAGTAGTTGTCAGCCGCACGTGGCTCTTGGAGTTGAGAACAAGATGAAGTAGAAAATGCAATGCCACAGTTAGACCTGCCCTGTTTCCAGACCTCGGTGGCCCCATGGGACCTGAATAGCACCCATGTTGAGTGTTTTCCGGTTCCCGGAAGGTCTGCTGGATGGTGCTGACATATTTTGAGTCTCAGCAACACTTCTGGGTGAATGACGGAGAAGAGTGGGCATTTAGAAGTTGGAGAGAAACAGAAGCATGGCCTGTGAGGGTGGGAGAACCCCTGGACAGGAATGGGGCCCTGAATGCCTGTGAAGTGTTAAAATGGAGTGAAGGAGCTGGAGAGGGCAGGACTCACCAGGTCAGTTGCTGCTAGGAGGTCATGTAAATCAAGGATCGGTCATTGACAGATTTAATAAGTAGGCCATTGGTGACAGGATTGGTTTTGAGGCAGTGAAGCACATGACTGAGTGAAATAATAGAATAAAAGGGGCGAAGGGGACAGAGGCAGAACGGAGACCATTCATAGTCACACCCTTCCAAATGAATGTGCTCTGACAGGCCAGAGGAGAGTGAGGCGGTGAAGCAGTATCAAGGGATGTTCTGGGGACAGGAGGACTAACACACCATACTGGATGCTCTTGGGATCCATCTGATGCTGAGGAAAAACTGACAATGCAGGAGTAGAGAAAGTCAGTTGAGAGAGCTGGGCCACAGAAAGGGGTGCGTGGAGCCCAGTCCCCAAGCAATAGATTTGTGCTATGCAAGGACCAACAGTTCACCCGTGGAGTGGTGGCAGGCAGGAGACCACTGGGATGGTGAGAGTGCGTGCAGGTCTGCTTGTGACTGCCTTGATTTCCCCAGGGAAAAAAGGTCACCTCCTAAAGTGTGAACGGAGGCTTCACAGGTATGGAGAGAGAGGGGAGGTGGAAAGTCATTACCCTGAACAGAGGGCAGGTGGTGGGACTGGGCACGAACGGCATCGCTGGGCGGGACCCAGAGCCAGGCTCTCTGTGTTCACCCGGCGGCTGTTGGTTGTTGCAGAATCCTTTGTGCTTGCCTGTCCCTGTTGTCTTCTGAGCCAACTGTGTTCCTCCAGGACACAGCTTGGGGCTCCCTGTTTGAGATTATCCTTTTTTTGCCCTCCTCTGCCCAACCCTCTCTTATCTAGCCATTCTTGGCATATATGTCCGTTACTCTAAGATGGGGTCAGCAAACATTTTTCTAAAAAGTGACAGATAGTAAATATAGTTCAGGTTTTCTTGGCCGTATAGATCTTATCACACTGACATACCCATGCAATACAGAAGCAGCTGGATCATCTGTCAAAGACGGGACATCACTGTGTTCCATAGAATACTATTGTAAAAGCAGACAAGAGGCTGAATTTAACCTGCAGAGCATAGTGTGCACAAGGCAGTGGCAGGGATGAAGTCCCAACTATCCCTGTAGCTTCCGTAGCTGACATGAATCTGGGTACTGGGTAGGGACGGAGAAAATGTTTTAGATGAGAAGCAAGTTGATGCACTCAAACAAGTGCTTAGGGCTGTCAAGGTGTGGGCACCACAGTGTTCCAGCACCCTTGCCAATGGTCAGCCTTACTATACTGTGCATATAGAAACATGGGAACACGAGCCCTGGATACACAGAGAAGTGATCAGAGGTGGTTTACCAGGAACCCTAGCAGTGGTAAGCTGCTGTCCTGTCTTGGCAGCCTCTCTCCTAGGTTCCCGAATACACAAGCCTCCCCTCCCCAGTGCAGTGAGACTAGCCACTTCCCAGATAAATGTTGTGTGCATTCTGACGTACCGTTCCTGTTTCCCCTCTGGCCTCCAGCCCCTTGCAAATGACAAGTAGCCTTCAGGTACCTATCATATGCAAAGCTCGATGGGAGAATCATAGACCTAAGGATGCCTCTCCTTGGTTGTCAGCTTTACCACACCTGGAGTTAGCTAAATCCCAAGCAGCTGAGTACAGCTGTGAGGGATTTTTCTTGACTGGATCACTTGAGGTGGGGACCCACCCTAAATCTGGGCCCCACCTCCTATAGTGGCCTATCTAAAGAACTAGGGAGAAGGAAAATTTTGCTTTCAGCTTTCTTATGCTCACTCTAGCTGGCAAATTCATTACTTCATTGGCATCAGAGCCTACTTCTTCAGGATTCCAACATCCTAGAGACCAGCTGAGACATCCTCACAGACTGAACAACTATTGGATTCTTGGACTTTCCCTAGGGAGACAGTCATTGTTTACGTGGCTGAACCACGGCCTTTGGCCACTCTAATAAATTATATATATATTTACATATATATAAGATTCTATCAATTCCGTTTCTCTAGAGAAACCTGACTAACACAGTCACCCATGATCTCCTGACCTCAAGACTTTCCATGAAACCCCTACACACCTGATTCCTCCTTCCCTTTCCACTTATTTTTAATTGACTGAAATTATACACATTTATGATATATAACATGATATTTTGAAATGTGCATACATTATGGAATGGCTAAATTATATGCTCACTACTTAAGGTACTTACTCTTTTGTGCTCAGAACACTTAGACTCTACTCTTAGCAATTTCACATGTCCAGGCCATTATTATTAACTGTAGTCACATGCTGCTTTCTTTCCTCCTCGTCCTGCCTCCCAGAAGGCTCCCGGGGTGTGAGTGCAAGTGTGGATGTTTTCTTCCCAACATATTACATACACTACCAGAGCCCAGAAGAACCCTACTGACCAACAGAACTCACCGCACGTGGCCACCACCTCCAGTGTCTACCTCCGGGTCATGCGTCATCCTAACAACTGTTTCCCTGGTAGGAGAGCAGCATGCCTCTCCAGGAGGGTCACGATCACCCACAGAGCCAGTGGCTACCTGCCATGTCTGGATGCCTGGTGTGAGAGCCCAATCGGTGGGTCACCCTCAGGTTTGTTCAGGGCCAGTCAGCCAGCATCTTCCCAGGGACCTCCAAATAGCTGCCTCCTCACAGGACACAGTGTCATAGATTGTCGAAGGGTAGAACTAAGAGATCATTTAAAGATCCTGCATCCTGGTGCTTTCAAACTGCGGTAGATTACCCATCTGCCGATGCTATCAAGACGGAGTCTGGGTTTCACTCGGTCTGGAATAGAATCTGGAAATCCTTATTTCTAACAAGCACCAGGTGGTGTTTCTGCCACAAGGGGTCCAGGGACCACACCTTGGAAAGCAAGGTTCTTTCTTTCCCTGTCAGTGTTTCATTAAGGTGAGGAAAGTGAGGCATGGGAAAAATTCAAGTCACAGTGAAAGGCTCCTATACTATACTTCCTGCCTACAGGATCCCTTGGCACGTACCACAGGCTACTTGCAGTAACACCCTCTTCTTTCAGTTAGATTGTTGGAAGCCAGGGTGCACCCCATTCTCCTATGGATCTCTCTTTGGTCCCATCTAAGAGGACTTACAAGCTGTGGAACTCGTACTCTTTAGGGCAGGAACTCCTGAGAGTGTCTCTGTCCAGGTGCTCCTGGGATCAGAGGCACAATGGCTCAAAATCCAAGTTGGAACTAGGGGTTGGACCTGAAAGCTGAGTAGAGGGGTGGAAAACTTCTAGCGCAGGCGTCCAGATGTACAGAAGGTTGTACTGCAGCAGTCCACACGCCGAGAGAGAGAGCTGTGCTGCCTCACCTCAGTATGTCCTGGGCTAGAGTCATCTGAGAGGAGGAGCCTCCATTCTGAAGATGCCTGCACCAGATCAGACTACAGGCAAGCCTGTAGGGCATTTTCTTAATTAGTGACTGATGTGAGAAGGCCTAGGGAATTATGAGTGGAAAAGCCTCTGGGCTGGAGGTCTTAGGTTCTGTAAGAAAGCAGGTTGAGCAAGACACAAGGAACAAATCAGGAAACCCCACTCCTCCATGGCCTCTGCATCGGCTCCTGCCTTCCAGTTTCCCCCCAGTTTGAGTTCCGGCCTTGGCCTCCTACAGCGGACTGTGACTGAGAAGATGAGATCCAAATAAGCCCTTCCTCCCCACGTTGCTTTGGGTCACGGTGTCCCACCAGAGCAGTAGAAATCCCAAGGAAGACACACTGTGTCCATGACACGTGAGAGAGGTGGTGTGATTGCTTTTCAAATGAGTGGGCCCCAGTCCTGCCGCCTCTAAGGACTCTAACATTTGTTGAATAAACACACAGAGGTCAAAAAGAGACAGGGCGCTAATAACCAAGCATACTGAAAGACTCCACACACTCAGCAACGATCGCACACCTCAAACGTGGCGCAGCAAAATCAGTCTTCCTTTTATGCTAATGAATGGGGTTCTCTTCAGGGTACTCACAGCCCAGTGGAAGCCCAAAGATGTGAGCGGCCAAACAGGGCTACCCAGTAAGTGCTCAGGGTCAGAGTCAGCCTAAGTCTGTCTGCTGTGGTTGTTACTTTCCCAGTGCTTAAGAAACAGAGCTGGTAACAATTGTATCCATAAGAAAGTAAAGCAGGGGCTGGAAAAGAAGAGACAGAGACAGAGACAGAGAGAAAGCAAAGGGAAGAAACCAGTCTAATTAAAAAGGGGCTATCAGAAGCCACTACTAAATTAGTGTATGGATGTTAAGCATATGAAAAAATGTTTAACATCATATATAATCAGGAAAATACAAATTAAAACAATGGGGCTACTAACACTAGCTACTGGCAGTAATGTGGTAAAGTGATGGGAATGAGAAATGGTACAGCTAACCTGGAGACAGTTTGGCAGTTTCTTGCAAAGCAAAACATACCCCTTAGTATTTACTCAAGCAATCTGAAAACCATGTCCATATAAAACCCTACAAAATAGGCAGTTAATGCGGCTTTTTTCATAACCGCCCCAACCTGGAAGACTCTCTTTCAGACCCTTCCTGTGATGCATCATTGGCCAGCAATGGAAAGAAACTATCAAGCCACAAAATGATATGAAGGGGCCTCAATGAATACACCAAGGAGCCAGTCCGAGGAAACTGCATGCTGTATGTCCTCCCTGCTTAGCATTCTGGAACAGGAGAGGGTACAGAGGCAGAGAGAACCTCAGGGGCTGCAGCACGTTTGGGGTGATGGAGGGAGGGATAAGTCGGTGAGCACAGGAACTTTAGAGCTAGCAGCTTCACTTCATGGGGCACACACATGCCTTTGCAGATCTGTCTAGACCCACAGAACTGAACAGCACGAAAAGGGATTCCTGATTTAAACCTTGTTTAGTTCATGATAACATATTAATATTGATGACAGTTTTAACAAATGCAACATGTCAGGGAACTGTAGAGAGGCAAAGGCAGGAACAGGTGGAAATGCTCCATGCTTTCTAGTCAGCTTTTAAATAATTCCAAATCTTTTATAAAAATAAACTCCATTTTTTAAAAAAAAGTATGTTACTGAACCAATCAGGGGAATGCATATTCAGTCACGTTTCTCCTTAGGCACAAAGATGACCTTGGACATTTGCCACTGGTGTCCTTTCCACCCAGCTGTCCCCCTCATCACACAGGCTTATTGAGAACTGTCCTCCAGCTTGATGGGTCAGGGAGAAATAATACTCCAGTGCAAAGAGTGTGCTCCCAAGACCCTCCCGACCATTCCAGGGCCTCGTCTCATTCTCATTCCATCTTTGCAGAGCCGTTGGGCTAAATCAGGCAGGTAGAAATGCGCCTGGAGCTTGCTTGTTAAGTTTGCTGACTGTGACCCTGACCCAAAGAAGTGTTAGTGGAGACTAGATGGTGCACTAATAAAAACTCAACGTAACGGCAGAAAAGTGACTCATACGTAGCCTGTGAGGCGAGGGAAGGGAGAAGGGAAACATTGGCCTCTTCTCCTGTCCCCAGGTGGAAGCCACGGGACGGGGTAGAGAGAGTTGCATGTAAGAGCCTGTTTGTCCATTTTTCCCCATTACTGAAATGATTGGATAGTCCATTCGATGTATAAACTCAGCGTGACAGTGTGTCTTCTTCCTTGACAGGCTATGATTAAATTGACTGTGGACCTTATTTAACGGCTTCTTAGAGGCAAGGGAATGTGGTGTTCAGCAGCACCAGTTCCTCGTGTCTTATGACTCTGTCACACACCAGGATTAAGGGAAACATGATGGGAAAGACTGAGGCAGGCTGGTAAGCTGTCATTTATTTGCTGCAAAACAGCTCTGACTAGCTCCCGGCTTCTTAGCCGCCTGATCTAAAGCTATCTCTACCCCCGCTTCTTACAGAGTCTGTGTTGCTATTAACTCTGGTGAGTGAGTTGCCCAGATTAGGTCCAGTGGAAGTCATGGGGATGGGCTCTGGCCAGTGGCATCTGGGGAAAGAACAGGGTTTTTGAGAATGTCGCCCGGTCCACAGGAGGGCACTCATGGGGGAGGGCTGAGTAGGCCGAGGCCTGTGGGAGCTTCTGAAATTAGAGAGCCTTGCTGAGGTTTTTGAGAAATCAGTGATAAGGGCTGGGATCATTAGCTTGCTGCCTCTCAGGTGGCTGGTCACCTGGGCGGACAGAGGAAATTTGTCTCCTAGCCCCCCTATCAGAACCGCCAGCATTGCCCTGGAATCAGCATTGTCCCTGCCCGAGCCTCCGGAGAGCACACTGCTATGGAGGCCAGGGAACCGAGCCTCCTTTTTAACCTAAAGAGTTTACCACAGCGCCCGCCGTTCCCACGGGAGTCACCGCAGTGTGCCCAGCTGGGCAGCCCATGCTGCCGTCCCCCTGCCTCTGGGGTGTCACACATTCCTCCACAGCACCCAGCACGCACTCAGCACATGCTCTCTCCCAGCGTTATTCATCTCTTCCTGCCTCAGGCCCTCCATTCTGAACACTGAAAACCCGAGTGCGAGGGGTGCCTTGAACCGCTCTGCATCTCGCCTTGCCCTGAGCTTGGCACTTCCCATAGCCCCTGCCGATGCCTACTGCCTGCCGAGCCCTGACCATACGGCCATGCACAGCCTAGATACCATGGCTTGTTTCTCTCTGGTTTCCTCCTTCTGGGAAGAAACGATCTCTTGAAGGAGATGAGATCCAACATCCCGTGAGACCTGGCCATCACCAGGTGGCCGCTGGGTTCTGAGTTCAGGACGGGTTCTTCGAAGAGAGATGCTGTTGAGTGGCACTTCCATAAGTCCTGACTCAGACTAGACACTTCCTGGTGCCAGGGAGCCCTGTGCCACTGGTGTGCAAATGAGATGGCAGCAGAGTTTGGCCCTAGTCACCATGACACATCATGACATCTCCAGGGGTGCAGTGACAGGCCTTGCGATGGCACGTGGAATCCAGGAAGCCCAGGTGCCACCTTCTAGAAATGTCTGTCAATATTTTGACAGTATTTTGAGCAGCGACTTACATATTAGCATGCTACTTACTAAAAGAGAATAGCTCTCTCTAAAATTTTTTTTTCCTGTTTAATATGAAATCTACTGGGTTAAACCTGCTATATTTCTGCCTATGCTGTCAGCTTTGCGTCATCCAGTGTGTGGAGGGAAAGGACATTAGCAGAAGCCTACAGATTGGCTATGCGTTTGTTTTAGTTTGAGGGGTGAGAGTTTATGGAAAAAAATGGGATCCTCAGTAGATTGGCTGTTGCTGAAACAATCCATAGAAATACTTGATGGGGTGGTGCCTAAGCTGACTGAGGTGTTCTTTTGTTCCAAGGACAACTGTGGCTACTTTAGGTGTTTTTTTGTTTTTGTTTTTTACCATTATCCTTTCTTATTGTCACTTCAGTGCTCCATAGGGAAGGGGCATCATTAAGCAGATCTTTGGACTTACTGAGTTGGCAGCAGCCATCTTTGCCAACTCATGGTTGATTAAGGGGTCTCCCCTCCAAGGAGAACTTTCTTATTTTTTCTGTGGACTGTGATAATCACAGCCTTTTAGAAAGCAATTTTGTTTAATTATTAAAGTTTTAAATATATACTTGTTACCTCTGAAATAACCACTAGTGGGAATCCATCCCACATTAGCGAAAGAATCAGCACATAACAAAATATATCCAAGCGCTTTTCACAGTGGCTCCCCACAGATACCCCAAAATAAACTATATCTGAGCAGGGAAATTGTTAACAAATTGATGGGCATCCACACCATGAGACAGTCATTCATAAAAATAGTAAGTTGGAGTCTTCCAGCTCGATACAGCTAGAAGCAAGTACATATGAATTATGTTTTCTGAAGTAAACAATGAAATATTTCTATATACTTTTCTAAACACTAAGAAAAAGAACGATGCACAATTTGTTGACATTAGGAGTGACTTACATGTATGCATATGTGTATCAAGGCCAAACAACAGTAAGGCAGGTAATAGAAATAACAGACACCGCTAAAACATGAGTTTTACCTAATTAAATTAATTAATTTAATTTACCTAAACTTACCTAATTTCTGGAAAGGACATGTAGTGAGTAAAAAAAAAATGAATTTATTTTATTTTGTTAAAGAGAAACCCACCAGACTTAGTCTGTATATAAGTTTTATGTCTGACCTAACGTATTTCACTGGCCACCATGTAAAGCAAGAAGCTGCTTTGGCAGTGTGCGTGGTTGGTGTTTCTACTTCAGGTTTGCTTGGTCAGGGGTTGGAGGGCTGGAGGTTACAGGGCATCTGCCACAGCACTTGCTCATTGTTGGTAATTCCCCAGCCAGAGGGATCTGCATTCCCCAGTACCCCAGCGGAATTCTGGGATGACAGAGACTTCCGCTTGTCGCTGACGGAAGCTTGCTGATGGCGTTATTTTCCGCCTAGACTGCCCAGGGTTCCTCCATTCCAGCAAGGGTCACACGGTACTCTAAATTTAGGGAATTTAGGGAAACTGAAAATTGGGAGAGAGGAATGATATTGAGGAGAAGGAAGGAATTATGAAAATGGTCCACTTAAATCTCCTCTCTGAATACCTGACTTATTTTGGACAATTTGATTTGGTTTTGTGTGACCCACACTTCATGAGATCAGTAGCGACAGAATGATGGTGTGGGTTTGCACCCAAAAGGAAGGCCATTAGGGGTCCGCCCACTTGCTGAGTAAATCTGCAACTGAAGACCTTGCAATAGAGTGGAGACCGACTCTCTTCATTTTAGGTCCCTGCTAATGGAGCAAGGAATTAACAGGTCAAGCAGCAAGGATGATCTTACACTGCTGGACAGAAAACTTCCTCATCCAGTGGTGGTGGGTGGACGGCCGCCTTCTCCTGGGGGCGAGAGCCTCGTGTCTACGAAGGGTACCAGACTGTAGTGATTTCTCCTACAACCAGATTCCGCAGTAGGCTTAGTGGTGTCCAAATTGCATCTTCCACAAGTGCCAAGTTATAGCTCCAGATAAAAGAGACACAGAGTTTAGGATTTTTGTTTGTTTGTTTATGGATTTGTTTTTGTTTGTTTGTTTTGTTTTGTTTTTTGACAGCATGGCCTTGTAATTTTTTTACCAGCCATTCACCGATTGGCCAGTCTTGTTTGAAGGCCCCGGTGTGGCACACCCTTATTAGCTAGGCAAGAGCCCCTCCTTTCTTGTTAAGAGAACTGAGATGATGTTTATTGAAACAGCATGCTCACCCAAATGGATGAGTCATGGCTGGTCTAGGCTATCCTAGCACTCCGAACCTCCATCTGCCTGCTTTTCTAGTCTTCTTGGTAGCTGTGGGACGCAGCTCTAAGAGGACACCAGGAGATGCTAGCTGGCACGCTTAGAAAGATGTGCCTACTGAGGCTCCTCTTCAGGTAAAGACTGCCCTTCATCCTTTGTGTTTGGGAGCTGGTATGAAAATAGCAAGTTAGGGCTGAAGCAGCCATTCTTCAACCCCAGGCAGCAAGCCTGAGGGAGACATTACGTGAAGGGTAAAGGAATGTGTGAATGGTAAGAGCTTGGTTCTTAGTACACTGAAAACTAGTGAGGTAGTGATGAAGAAATGGGAGAAGACACACAAGAAAGGAAAAATATCCTTTGTTCCTGGATTAAAAGAGATCATATTTAAAATGTCCATACTGTTCAAGTCGTGTGTAAATTCAATGTAATCATGAATAAGACTGTCATTTTTCATAGAACTAGAAAAAAATCTATAATTCACTTGGAGCCATAAATAGCCAAAGAAATATTAAAATGGGAAAGGTTGGAGGCATCTAATTTTCAGATTATTATGTTGCAAATCTATAGTATCAAAACAGTATGGTACTAACATAACTCCAGACACAGAAATCAGTGGTTCAGAATGGTGAGCCCGGACACCAGCCATGCATACGGGACAGGGGGAGATGGCTGAGTGGGTGATGTGCTTGACTCATAAGCGAGAGGAACCTAGTTTGGAGCCTAGCACCCATTTTTAAGCTAAGTGTAGTAGCGTGTGCCTGTGATTCCAGCATTGGGAGGTGGAAACAGGAGGGTCCTGGAGGTGGTGGCCAGACAGTCTCGCAGAATGCTGAATTCCCAGTGAATTCCAGGTCTAGTAAGAGGTCCTACCTATAAAAATAAGCTGGAACCAGGCTCAGTGGTACAAGCCTTTAATCTCAGGAGGCAGAGGCAGAGGCAGAGGCAAAGGCAGATAGATCTCTGTGAGTTCAAGGTCAGCCTGGTCTACAGAGTGAGTTCCAGGACAGCCAGGGTTACACAGAGAACCCTATCTCAAAAACAAGACAAAACAAACAAACAAAAACCCTAAAATACCAAAACTAAAACCAAACAAACGAACAAAACCCCCAAACAACCCAATTAAAATGGCCAAGGAGTGTGCTGGAGAGATGGCTCAATGATTAAGGGTACTTGTCCTTCCAGAGGACCTGGGTTCAATCCCCAGCACTGACATGGAGGCCCACAGCCATCTGTAACTTCGGTTCTAGACTATCCAATACTTTCTCTTGAACTTTCTAGGTAGCAGGCATGCATGTGGTACACAGACATTCACGTAGGCAGAATACTCATACACTAAAAGAAAATTTTTAATCAGGATAAAGAGTAAAGAATGAAATAGGCATAGGTGTTTATAGCCACTGCTCCAAAGATGAGGCATTAGGGCATAGGAATATAAAACAGCGTTCAGGGCAGCCAGCCATCACTAAAGCACATAAAGCCCGTGAGCCATCTCCACGCAGCTGTTAACATGACCTCGTCAAAAGTCACAAGATATGTAGAAGAGGGACCCCTTGAACACTGTGGGGCTTTCAATAACCAACCTGAAAAACACTGTAAAGGTTCCACAAAAATTAAAGATACTTTGTAATTAAGCAATCTTACTTTTGGATATAGACTCCAAAGAAATCAGATCAGCATCTCAATGCGAGATCTACAGTCCCGTGTTCATGCAGCATTATTCATAGTGACCGTAGAAACATTGAATCAGCCAGTTTTCTTTCACCATACACATACCTCAGATAACCAACTATCGAGAGAAGAGGTTTAATTTGCCCTGTGGTTTGAGGTACCGGCTCCTGATCATGCAGACCCGTTGGTGTTAAGCCAAGTGTCAGATGGTAAAACTGTTGACTTCATGGCCAAGTAAGTTAAAATAAGGGGGCCGAGATCCCACAACGCCCTTTGAGGGCCTTCTCCCCAGTGACCTAACAGCCCTTCCCTCTTAAAAATTGCATGGTAATGTAGTAGTGACATCCTGGTGATCAAGCTTTTAACACATGGGCCTTTCCAGGTCACCTAAGCTCCAAACTACAGGGGCTGGAGAGTCGGCTCAGTGTTTAAGAATGCTTGTTGCTCTTGTAGAGGCCCCAGGGTTCCATTCCCAGCATCCTCACTATGGTTCATGACCATCCATAACTCCAGTTACAGGGAACCCACCACCCTCTTCTGACCACCACAGACACCAGACAGGCACATATGTGGTGCACATACATACGTGTAGGCAAAACATTCATGTACATAAAATAAAATCAATCTGGAAAAAAGGTGGAAATTATAGCAGACCCCACCGACAGATGAACTAATGGAGAAAATGTCTTTCTCTCACACACAGCAATATTATTTAACCTTAAGTAGACAGAAACCTGCCACTTCAACAAGGTGGATGAATCATGAAAACATTGCGTGGGGTGGAATAAAGCAGACACGGAAATACAGTACTACAAAACCTCTCATATCAGAATCAAAGCACAAGGCTGAGTTCACAGCGAGCAACATCTGAATGGTGGTTACCAGGAACTGAGCGATGAGAGGCAAGGGGAGACACAGTCAGACAGTAAGAACCTTTAGTTCTAAGATCGTGAATACTAGAGAGCTAATATCTACCGTGGTGGCCAATAATGATGATTGTTTCCTTGAAGTGTCCTGATCACCAGTGCTCTCACCACCACCAAAATAACGGTAAAGATAACAACACACATGACTGTTCTGTGCGCAGAGACAATAGTCCATTTGCTTTTGGGTTTGAGATGGCCGTCACACTGGGTTTCCCAAATCTTGCCAAGGCTCAAGTGATCCAGCTGCCTCACTCTCAGTAGTTACCTGAGGCTACAACCACAATACCCATCTCAAAACCTTTTGTTTTGGATCCTTGAATCTGTACAGCTTGCCAAATCCTAGGTCCTTGGTGGTACTGTCGTGCCCTTGTCCTACAGGAAAGACCCAGACTGTGTTCACTGTCCTTACTGCTTGCAAACAGCTTTCCTGGCGCTGTCCTTCTGTCTCCACAGCCTGGCCAGAACATGTTCTTCTGATAATTCCACCCAGGGAGCTTGGCAGACAGTTAGCTTCACCTGCCAGAGAGATACAAGTCTGTTCTTTACCTTGAACAGTCTTCCCTGTTCAGATCAGAGCGTGATCTGTGTGTTAGACCTGTTTCCAACAGAAATGCAAACTTTCAGGCTCTCTCCTGCCCCCACAATGCTAAATGAGAAACTTCAGTGAACCCGGCAATCTGGGGTCTACCTGTAAGCTCCCAAGTGAATGTTGTGCCGGAGAGGTTTTTGAGAGCCACGGATCTAGAGGGTCAGAAGCACCTGGGACACTTAACAGACTTCTCATCTTTCACCTGTGAGTTCGGGCTGACATTTTTTGCAGAGTAGCTGATGAATCTATATTTCCCAATGAGGCAGAGTAAAACTAGGTAAGGCAACCAACAAAATAGGCATGACTGCAGCAAAGGGACTGTCACTTGACGTAAGGATGAAGAATGAACCTAGGGACCTCTGAGGACAGGGGAGCTGGATTAAGGCATTCTTCCCCCCCCCCATTTGGTAGGTGAGGAACTAATTTGATCTTAGAAGCCCCTTTAAACCCCCGGTCCCAAGGACAGCAGATTTGCTTCAACGATGGTATCAACAGGTAGAGGATCCTAGAATTTTACCGCAGCCAAAAGGCAGCTTCCGCCCACTCGAGCCGGACAGGCCCGTCTTTCCCCTTCTACTTTTAACCAGGTTTGTGAGGCAGCAGGTTTGCACTTCAGATGTTCATTTATAGAGTGCCAGACTACACCTGCTTCGTGCTAGACTTGTGCTTTGAGGGTGGTTTTGTTTGGAAAATATTATTTTTAAGTAATAGCCAGACGAAGTGTTCCTGTCATCTTACGGCATTCTGTCTCCTGAAATGTTCTCCTTGCTCGGGGCCAGAAGTTCCAGCCTCAGCGGCTAGTTACTGTCCCTCCAATCTGACTCTACCCTCTTCCCCGTCCTCCCCTGTTCTTCCCTATCCTCCCCTGTCCTTCCTCGTCCTCCCCTGTGTTTAAGAGGCAGGCGACCCTTAAAGTGACAGCTCTACCTCTTCTCTAGGGAACTGCAGCTGCCTGTCTGGGACTCTGCTTCCTACCTAGGCCCCCACGCCATAGGCAAAGTGACTCCGAGAGGCTAACTACAGCAAACATCTCATCAGTCATTTCGGAAGCTGAGAGAAACCATCAGCTTCTGAAAACTAATAAAAAACAAAATGTGTATTTTTTTTTTCCTCTATAAGAACTGTCTTAGTCTGCTCATACCATTGATGGGGGAAAGCTCGTATTCAGAGAAGTTGATTGATAAATAATATTGAAATTGAAGTCAATATTTTGTAAACCTAATGAATGAATAAATGGATCTGGTAAATTGCCAGTGGCTGTTAATGTCATAAAAAGAGGGTTGGTAAGATAGCGGTAAGATAGCATTTGTTGCCAGCTGGTCTTTAATCCCAGTACTCAGGAGACAGAGGCAGGAAGATCAGGGTGAGTTTGAGGCCAGCCTGGTCTACAGAGCAAGTTCCAGGACAGCCAAAGCTACACAGAGAAACCCTGTCTCAAAACAAACAAACAAACAAACAAACAAACAACACAAAAAAAAAGAAAGAAAAAAATATTGACATGGGATTGATAATAGTTTTGTGGTATGCTTTTTAAAAGAAATTTTGGTTGTGACCCTCAGCTATTACTAGCTGAATTGAAAAGTGAGTGGTGGGGAGGAACTTTTCTGGGGAGGGAGGAGGAATAGCAACAAAAAAGAAGGAAGGAGGAGGGATAAGTAACATTAAAAATGTTTGGAAAAGCCATAAGGAATTATACTACTTTATGAATACTTAAAACCACACACACACATACACACACACAGTGAGGTCACACCAATTGGGCTGACAATCCATCCCAAAAAGAAATCCAAGCACTCCAGTGGCAGGCAGGGAAAACTTCCTTTGAGGCGTTGCTCAGGGAGATTCCCAAGATGATCCAGGCTGTTGCTTCTGCCCTTGGTGCCTTTGGGAAAAAGAAGGTACGACCCTGTTACTGAGGACACCACACATTTTGGGTACTAGAGTTAGAGGCATCAATCTGGGTCTGACCTTGAAGCCTCTGTCCGCACTGAGCACTAGCTCTCAGAGTTTCAGAAGGAGCCAAGGAAGCTGCCAACGGAGAAAAGCAATCAATAGTCCTACCCAGCTCTAACACCAAAGAGCCACAATAGCCGGGATGGCAAGATGTTCTGCAATAATGACACTTACAACATGGAGGTACACAGGAGTCACCTAATTGGAGTTAAGGCCTGATCAACATGAGGAGATCCATGCCTGGGACTGTAAATTCAGCCAAATGCCTGAGCCTGGTGAAGCCATTTAACCTAAAGACCCTAGTCCTGCCAGTTTCCTAAACCAATGTCATCTCTAACTGCTCCCATCCCTCAGTAAAGAAGCTTCTTTTTGGAGCAGGTGGACACAATTACAGAAAGCACAACTGGTCAAAACGCAGAGAACAACTAACTGACTGTGGGATTGATATGCCTACAACACAGAGCGTCGTAGAGAAGGGGGTGGAACTAGCGGAAGAACCAGAGAACTAAGACAGTTGCTCTAAGAGTCTCTTCAAAAAAAAAAAGGAAAATAGAGAAGACACTAAGAAGAGTGAAGAGAAGAAAATTAGAGGAATATAGTCGTGGTGGTTTGAATGAGAATGGCCCCCACAGGCTCGAATGTTTGAAAACTTGGTCCCCAGTAGGTGAGACTCTTGAGGAAGGATTAAGAGGTGTGGCCTTGTTAGAGGAGGTGTGTTGCTGGCGTTTCAAAAGCCCACACCATTCCTAGTTCCCTCTCCCTCCCCCTCTCTTTTCCCTTCCCTCCTCCCTCTCCCTCCCTCCCTCCCTCCCTCCCCCCTCATGCTTGTGGATGATGCCAGCTCTCAGCTACTGCTCCAGTACCATGCCTGCCAACCTGCTCCTGTGCTCCCCACCATGATAGTCATGGACTTTAACCCTCTGTAACTAGAAGATAAACTCTGAAATCTGCAAGTTGCCTTTGCCATGATGGCAAAAGAAAAGCAAAACAATGATTGATATATGTTATATGAAATTGTCTAAGAATACAAGTATTGTATAATAACAAATAAAGGAGCCTTGTGTTTCTTAGCACTGTATATGGAAATATTTTCAGATCAATATGATGATATCCAGGATCTATTACAATTTAATTCAAAATAATCTTTAGGGGCAGAGAATGGACAGGCGTAGAGAAGAAACAAGATTGTTTCATTGTTAAGTGTTGAGGTTGGGTGTCAAGGACACAGAGGTCTATTATACAATTCTCTACAGTGTTGTACATATTTGAAATTTTCCATCCAAAAAGTAAAATTAAAGTTTTGTGCGATTTTAATTTTTTCCTTTTTGCCTGTTTCATGTTTAACATGGCATATTGTTCTAATAGCATGTATTTATTGTTTCCAGTTACAGAGTCATCCGATTTTCTTCTTCTTTAGTTAGGTGTGTAGAAAAATTGGGGTTTTCTGTATTCTAAGTTGCTTGCCCAGCAGGACTGGGAGATGTGTGAACAAAAAAGGTTACCCATGGTCTCCTCCACAGGGCTGCTGTCATGTTTAGCGTTTCAGGTACGCATTTAGAAATGGCGGTTTGCAAACGCCCTATCTTGGAAAGAATTGCTCACCTAGCTCGCAGCTGTGGGTTTCTCCTCTCAGGCTCCATTGGCAGTTGAGGTTAGACAATCCTCTCAAAACCAGGGAGACATAGTGAGAGTGTTTATGAAGATGGGGAAAAGTTGAAATTGTTTAAACCTTCGTGGTGGGGCGGTGAATTTTATAATATCTACTGTATAAGTAATATATGGCCCCAAGTAATACTGTTAAGGGGAATCTTCCATTTAATAGTTAGACCTCTCTGCTAAGGTCCACTGAGGTGAGGTAAAGCCCATACCTTAGTGAGGAGTGTCTGCAAGACAGCTCTCAAACTCACATTGTCCAAATTGTCTCTGACCCTTTGTCTCAAGTTATTTTACCCCTGATTAACTTCCGGTGTCGAATGATTGCTGAATTGAGCTGAGAGCTCTCCTTGTCTTTCTGGTTGCGCTAAGTCCTGCCCTTCCCAGGGCTCCTCCCACACCATAGAGTGAGCTCATCACTGACCATCTGTTCCTGGTGCTTCCTGTCCTGAGAGTCGGTTTCCTTCTGTGTGAGGGAGCCACCCTCTGCCCTTGTCTCTGTAGTGAGAATGAGGTTTTATCCTGTAAGGAATTCTTGCAGGAACAGCAGTTTGAGGCATGGTGCACCTTACAGAAGGATTTCCCCTTTCAGCAACCTCCACAGTGGCTTGTCTGGAAACATCCAGAAGCAGGATCTGTCTGCCTGTGTCTTCCCTACAGGACTCTACCGGCTTTCAGGGGAGCCCTCTGGGGCATTGTCACGTTTATGGTAGAAAAGCTTATGTGGTTTACCTTAGTTGCATTTGGAGGGAAAGGCTTTATATTTAGGGCTCCGAATAATTTTTGGAATGTGATCAGGTTCGACAGATTGCGCCACCTTAGTTTATAACAGTGCCCGATCGAAATGGTAAAAGCCGGCATTTACATAGTTTGCCTCTGTCCCTGTGTATCTGTCATTTAGGTAGTTCGGGTGTTACCCTTGTTTGCCGATGGGGAGACAGAGCAGAGGCAGTAGGTGTGAGCGAGGTTGTGACCTCAACAGACTGGCCACAGGGCTAGTTCCCCTTAGCTGCTGTCCGGCTTTCTCACCGAAGACTCGACTGAGAAGAGGAGACAGAATTACCACTCACGCAGAGATTCAGGCACAGCAACTTAGTGGGAATAACTAGGAGGAGGCCTTCAGGGCTGGAGAGAGGGAAGCATGAAGACTGCCATTACTTCTCCTTGGCATTACTACAAAGATCCAGTCAGCAGTGTCATCAGAAAGTGCTGCGTGAGAGACAGGCTAAGCCCTCCATTTTTAGATGAGATTAGGAGAAATTCAGTTTGGCATCTGAAGGTAATAAATTCCCATTTATCATCCCAGGGCATTCTGTTTTCATGACTCTTGTGAAAGCCTCCCTCGGAAATGCTAAGATCGGGCTTAAGGACGGCTGAGCCCCACTAGACGTCAAGAACACCCATGGCTTTGGTTGCATCTTTCAACATGAACAACCCACAGTAAGTACCACCAGGATCTAGACTGTTACCATGCACGGCTCATGAGATGAAGGGCCGCTCCTTCAGACAACTGAGGCAAACCTCGGAGGAAGACTAGCAAGTGCTAAGATTATAATACAGTGGGAATTGCAAGGAAATTTAGAAATCATGAGGTTTCTAAAAGCAGACTTTATGAAGCCAGGCAAAGACCTCTTAAAAAAGAAGAGCCTTCAGTTCCTGAAACCCAAGATGCCATACAGGCAAACCACTTAATCTTAACACGTGTTAGTGCGGTAGTCATCAGGCAACTCCCTGGTAAATGATACCAGATAAAAACAACAGTCATTCTTAAACTGCGCTGTCCTAGCCCCTACAGCTGTGTGCTGGCGCCTCAGTCCCCACAAGCATGATGGCTCATGGGTGCATTCTCTCTGCCACTGCAGTGCCCTGTGACAGTCTCGTCAACAGGGCACAATGCAAGATCACATGGCTGGGTGATCAGCTAGATGGATCTGCTGATCTTGCCTGGGATCGCCCTTCGCTGTGGGGTTAGATCCAGATAAAAAAGTCACAAGTGCTTCTAACACTTCTGATGGTATCGTGCCTACTATCCTTCCTTTGACCAAAACAAGTCATGTGGCTGAACACACAATCAGGGTTTGGAAATATAACACATATACACATACACACACACACACACACACACACACACACACCAACACACATGTAGTGCCACATGACAAAGGGGTTAAAAGGGTGGTGGCTACCCCTTCAAGAAAGGCTGGGTAGAGATAGCACCGCACTTTAACCCCCATAGTGCTCTTCACACACAAGACCAAAGCACAGGTTCGATAACTAGGCTGTGAGTTAGCTTCACTTCCCCCCACAGGGAGCTTCTGGTCTCTGCTGAGAGAACCATGTGACCAGAGATGGTGCTGAGCCGCTACAGCCACTGTCAAAGGTGAGCTGGAGGGCAGGCATGCGAGGAGGACAGATGTAATTTGTCCCACACTTGTCGGACTTGAACCCTGCCAGTTTCAGAACCAGAACTCCAGCATACTTTGAACAGCCCACTGATTAGAAGGTGCAGTTTGTTCAATTCAAAAACCCCCTTTCCGTGATTAGTCCCTGAGAAGAGAACAAACCCAAACCCCAAAAGCCTGTGCTTTTCAGGAAACATCTGGGATAGCTGGGATTCCCCCAGAAACACCCACTCTTTTATATCAATTGTCGAGAGACACAGAGACTGCACATCTTGATGACTGTTCTGTCTGAAGCTCTTGAGTCATCTTGGAAATGTCATACTGTGATGAGTACTATTATATGTGCTTGTCAGGGAGAAAAAAAACCAAAGGCTTGGGGGTGTGTGGTCTATGCAACAAATCTGGGCATCGGGAATTACCTGGTGAATGTGGGTGCTCCAGTAGCCCAGCTGTAACCCTCGAATAATCCAAGCAAAGGAGACTGGGAGGCAGGCTCAGCTCTGAGCACCCCAGGTAGCTGCTACTGCGTGTTACCTGTTGGCTTTCAGACTGTTGGAGACATTTGGAATTTTAGAGTTTTCCCACAGAGAGCAAGCGGGGCTGGCCATCAGAAGCTCCTCTCAGCCGCTCTGTGCTTCTTAGATCCATAGCAGAACAGAGCGAGAAGAAACAGCCTATTTCAGAGAAAATGAGGCCTGGGGAAAGCACCACAGAAATTAGTACCAAAGAGCAAAACCCAAGAGCAAATCTACAGCAGACGGGCTCCCTCAGTATCGTCACTGGCTTCTCATTCCCCGCACACAAGCCCTCCATAACCCCCAGATGCTAAGTTTTTACTGTCTCATGCACACTGCTTTCCTTTTTGAACTTGGTAGTGCGGCCAGAGACACAAGACTCAGCCTCTCAGATTCTGCAGGATGAGGCAGGGCCGAGAACATGCAGGAGGGACTAAAGATGGAGCCCCAGGCAGGGCCAGCCCAGGTCTCCAACCGGCATCTTCCGTCAGGAGAAGTTCGGTAGCACAGGGCACAGCTGTTGGCCATCTTGCAGGATGTTTCTGTCTCTATCCCTACTATACCAGATGCCAGCCATATTAAAAATGCCTCCAAAACCCGAGAAGACTGCTGGTTGTCTGGGAGGTGGCCCTGCCCCTGGCTTTTCTGTGCCAGTGAAGCTGTGGGTTGGTCTTAGTGCAGAAGGTAAGCCCGCCTAAGCCAGAGACAGACACAGACTCCTCAGTTGGTTCCCAATTCCCTACTCCCCAGTCTTGAGAATGGAGACATGGTGAGACCTGTTTGAATGGGAAACATCCTAGGACATCAAGGACAGTGTCTTAGCTGTCCTCGGTTCTCCTCCTCACCACCCCACGTCCCCCATATCGCCAAGGAGGCCAGGAGTGTCTACCACCTTGAGTATATATCCAGATGGGAACGAAAGTACCTTCTATTACTGTGCCACTGATAATGGAACTGTTGCAAAGATCTGCCCACAGAGATTCCCAGTGTATCACTGCAACAGAAAAGTGCGGTGGCGCCGACTGCTGAAAAGCAGAAGCTGTGTCTTTTTTCTGGTTAGCAGAGGGTCCGTGCCTCCCTTCATGAAGGATTTTCCCCCAAAACTCACATGTTCAAGTGCTTCCATGCGCCCTGGCTGGTGGGGAATAGGGGACTAACCAGCAGAGGCCAGCTTCCTGTGCCTTCATGCCCGTCCCACTGACAGAAGGAAGAGGATATACTGTCCTCAGGGGCTAACCCTCCCCCGCTGCTCTTCCTCTTCACCCAGACCTGCCACTGAAGGAGGGATTTCTGAAGTGGAGATTATCTCCCAACAAGTAGACGAAGAAACCAAGAGCATTGCTCCCGTGCAGCTGGTGAACTTTGCCTACCGGGACCTGCCCCTGGCTGCTGTGGACCTCTCCACAGGCGGCTCGCAGCTCCTGTCGAACCTGGACGAAGAGTACCAAAGAGAAGGGTAGGTTCTGGCATGGCTGAGGGCCTCTTGTGTAACTCTCCGTGTTTCCATGAGTACCTCCCATGAGGCAGCAGCAGAGGTAAGAGAGGCGGAGCAGAGGCCAGAAGTTGACATTAGGTCACTGAGGCTCTTTTTGCACTCAGACATGATTTCCTCAGAGAAAGACTTTGGGGACAGAAAAAGGCCCGTTGCTGCTGGACAGACAGCCTTTTAGCTCTTTTGCGATGTTTGCTTAGAACTCAGATAATAATAAGATTTCCCTTCAGGCTGAAATGAACCTTAATATTCCGTCTGCCTCACGCTGTGTACCTCGCAGGGGCTGGGGATGTGCTCAGGGTTACATAGCCCACACAGGATGGACTTGGATGGCACTTTGCTCTGCACACAGTGACACTGGGTGTCTGGGAACTGAGCAGAATCCAGCGAGGGGTTCTGTAGACGCCGTCTCCCTCCCTGTCCATTGAGAACCTGCAGGGCTGCTCTTACTTCAGCTCCTGCTCGTCAATCAGATCAGGGCCTCTGTTTCCCATCTAGCTTCTCATCAGCCTGGTCTCTCTTCAAAACCATGGTGAGCTGTTCCAGCTAGAGAGAGGCAAGGAAGCTGAGAGTTTGGTGTCCCATTTTGTTTTGTTTTGTTTTGTTTTGGTTTGGTTTGGTTTGTTTGGTGGTGGGGGTTATAATGTTGAAGGCCACGGAAGAGCAGACATACATCCTTGGCTTACACTGTGGCTTAGACTTCTAACTCAGCTAGGCTTTCCCCGGTTCTGTCCTGTGGCTTTCAGATACAGAATTGTAAACACTGGCCTGCACCTAAGAGCCAGTTCTGGGCAACACTCCCAGGTGCCTGTAACCATTTTAGAACACGCTGGCTGCTTTAAACACAAAAAGGAAGGGTTGCCATGCATTTTAGAAGCACAGGAAAAGCCAGAGCTAAGCTAAATTTGCAGAGCTCGCATTCCCCGCGTCTGCCTCCCCAGTGGGGCACCCCCTTCCTAAGATAAATTGCTAAACAACTGGGAAGCTGTACACCTGCCTCTGCAACAATGACACCCCAGTGCCTTTCTCTGAAAATGTAATTTTTCCAAGTACCGTGAACACAGCTGGCAGGACCCTGGAAGAAAATGACAGGCGAATCAATAGAAAAATCCCCAAAGGGATCAGGGAGATGCTTTCAAGGATAAGAGTGCATGCTCCACAAGCATGAGGACATGAGCTTGAATCCCCAGCACCCAGCCCTACAGGCTTCATGTGCCTGTAACCGCAGGGGGTAGGGAAAGGCAGATCCGATCTGGAGCGCTCACTGGGCCGAGAGCTTAGCCAAAATGGTGAGCTTCTGGTTCAGTGAGAGGCCCTGTCTTAATAAGGCAGAAATCCACAGCATATGCCTGAGATCCTGCTCTGGCCTCTGAATGTATACACATAGGCATACACACACACACACACACACACACACACACCCCTCACACTTACATGCATACATCATGCATGACACACATGATGGAAGGAAGGAAGGAAGGAAGGAAGGAAGGAAGGAAGGAAGGAAGGAAGGAAGGAAGGAAGGAAGGGGCATGCCTGGCATGCAGTATTGATCCAAGCAAATTGACTGATTGACCAAATCAGACTTCGGAGCCTGCTTTTCCCTGGTCCCTGGTGGCTTAAAGCCTGAGCTAAGTCCTGAAGGGCCCAGAACCAGCTGAACCAGCTGTATGTATACATGGCTTTTGCAGCTGTGCCCGACGGTGCTCAAAAGGACCACAAAACTGAGCCCTGCTCTGCCTGAGCCCTGCTCTGCCTCCGCCCTCTCTGAAGTTCTGCCTGGTGAACTCCAGTCCATCAGTCAGCGGGGCTTTCCCTGGGCACCTGGAGAGTCGCTGTGTTATTGCCCTCTGGTGGGCAAATGCAGTAGTGCAGCCTCCGGAAACAGGCCCGTGCTCTGGCCCTTCTGTCCTGAACTGATCTTGATCAGGCCCAGTTCAAGTTCATAGTTAAATGGCATGGAAAGAGATGGGAAAACCTTTAGGAGCTCAGGTCCAGAGCCCGCATCTGCTCCTGCTGCTGCATGGTGAGTGTACCGCTCTGTGGGTGTGCCCCACGTCGGTGAACACACCACAGGGCGAGCCTCATTCCCAGGCCCACACTCTCCAGGCTGCCGGAGGCCTGGCTCAACCATTCACTTATCCCCTGCATTGGCTGTGTGCAAAGCAGAGGCCTTTGATCTGATCTGGCTCTCCAGGTGGGCTCCAGTGAAGCCTTGTCCTGTAAATAGGAAGCCCAGGAAAAGAGTCGCTGGGAGTCCTCGTTGGGACCCTCGTTGGGAGCCCCGTGGCAGCCAGACTGTATCCCAGAGGAAGGAGGAGCCAGGCATGGAACAGAAGCCAGGGTGAAAAAGGACCAAGCCAAAGCACATGGCGGTGGGAAGGAGCTAGGCTGCTCTTGGCTCTCGCCTTACCTCCCCGCGCTTCCCACCGTTTGTTTTCAGCCCTTTCTGAAGCAACACAATCCAGATGTGACGTCACAGTGCTCACGGTCACTTCTTGTCAGTAAAACCTCTTCCTGCTGGGGAAGGAGGCCCAGCTAGGAGTGGAAACCAAGGGAGCTTAGGGACCCTAAGGGGTAGCTGCCCAGTGACTCATCTGCCCTCCTGCATGTCCCTGGGGTATGGTGCCAGCGTTCCAGACTCTGGGACTGTCAGGCCTGGAGACCTCAGAGCGTGAAGCCTGCACTCAAGGTCACAAGACAGCGTCGATCAGTGCCATGTATCCCCAGAGCGCTTCCAACAGCGACTCTATACACACTGAACAGCACTTCCCCTCCCCGAGCCCTTGGCAGCCACCATTCTACACCACCCTTAAACAAGACCATTCCGGGTATCTGGTGCAAATGAGATAGGGTTAGTGTGATAAGTATTTTATGTAAGTTTACTTTCCTCAGAGTTCACCCGTGGTAGAGCATGGGCCAAAATTTCCTTTCTTTCAACACGAGCGTGGTGTCCACATTTTTACCTATCGTGGATGGTGCTACTGTGAACAAATATGTCTCTGAGGCCCCGTCTTTGTGTCTCCGAGGTGCATACTTCCAAGTGCACCTGCTGGGCCTCACCGCGCAGGTCCTCAGAACATCAAAAGCTAAAGCACCACTTTCCGTAGCAGCTGTGCCGGTTTGCGCTTCCGCCAACAGGGCACGAACGTCCCGTTGCCCTCTCCCGCACCAACAACTGCTGTTCACCATGTTTGAACTGTAGCATCCTGAGGGTAGAGTTTGTAAGTGTGTGACCCTGTGAGGTACGGTGGACCATCCTCCTAATTCGGACAGAGCCACAGGCACAGGTGAAGAGCTAGTCTCAAAATACCAGAAACACGCTCACAGACGCACCCAGAGGTGCTCTCTACTACAGAATATCCTAGACGTCTCTAAAAGGATCGAGAGTGTGTCAAGGAGAGTCAGGATCAACTGTCGCTTAGCCTCTGTCCTAAGACTCTGGCCTGCCATGCGCTCAGGTAAAGAGCTGTCTGTTGCCTTCGGGATTCACCTGTGCTGTCAGGCAGCTTGGGGCTTAAAGAGGAGAAGCGGACCACCGTGCAGGCCACCACTGCCTCAGGCTCTACCCAAGCCTCACTTGGTTCTCGGTTGTGTTTGGCAGTCCTCTCTGGCTGCTCCATTTTCTTCAGTCCTTTCCTGCCCTCAGCGGCTGACATTATCTACCACAGCCCCAGACGGCACGTGCTGCACCTCCGAGCTCTTCCTTCTTCCCCTCCAGGCCTGGCTTCCTCTTCTGAGCTCAGATTCCATCACTTCCTCCTTCTCAGACCCTGAACTCCATCATCTACAGCCTCCCCACCATCAGAGGAGTGTGCCGCCCTCCTCTGTCCTAACCTCTACTCTATACCCATCACTCCTCTCTTCCTCTTTGCAATCACGCTTCACGCAAGCTTCAGTGACGCCTGCTGCACGCCTCCACCTGCTGCAGTCTGGCTGCAGCCTCTTGGATGCCACACCACTGTTCTCAGGGGTGTGATGCCTAATACTGGATGTAAAATCACCTAGGCAACGCATCTCTGGGAGTGTCTAAGAGCATGTTCCGAGAGACGTTTAACCGAAGAGCTCAGATCCACCCCGAATGTAAGTGACGCCATCCCCCATGGGTCTGTACCAAATCTCCCTTTCAAACTCACAAGTTCTTTCCGGACATCTTCATGGGGATCCCCACATGCCTTTGAGTCCTGACAAATGTCAATGGAGCGATCTAGCCTTCTTGTCCTCAGTTAGCTGCATCTTTGAAAGGAGAAGTGTTCCCATCTCTGTCCAGATCATTCTATTTTCTAGCCTTTTTTAGTGATGGCACTCAAATCCAGACTGAATAACCACAACCTACCCACTGTGGCCATCACAAACACAGCATGTCCCGAGAAGAACTCAAAAGTGGAGCTGACACAGACCGGTGGGCCGTACAAGTTGCCTGGTCTTGGTCCTTTTTACCAAAATAAGCCATGACCTAAGGCCCTTCCTACCTCAACAGGAACCAGTGCTTCCAAGATGCCTTTAAGCTCCCTGAAGTCTCAGTCACTTACAGTCACCTGCAGTTGGTGGTCTTGTTCTCCCTTGCTTTGACTCACTCTGGTGGTCACAAACTTAACTACAGCTACTTTGAGAATACGAGTACCCATTCCAAAGGCACCCGGGAAGCCAGAACTCACGCAGTGTGGGTTCCACTAGGGTGAGGATGGAACGCTCCCTTCTCCCTCAACCCCTGACTCTGGGTCTTGCTGGCCATGTGCTTCTGACACTCTCCACTCTGCTTCTCCTCGCTTCTCACGTTCACCTCCTTGCATCCAGGTCCACAAGTCAAACCCAGATGCGGCCTGGCACATCATGCCAGCGGTATCGCCCTTTCCCTCCCTGTGTCTGCTCCCCTCTCCACCAAATGTCTCTCTCCTTCAGGAGCAATGACACAAACCTCCACGTGAAGCCACAGAGGTGAGCAGACTGTCTGGGGAGGCAAAGGGGGGGTGAAGGGAAGCAGAGGTGCCAGCCCCAACTGCCAAACTCTGATGACAAAATGCTGTGAGACCAGCTTGGTTCTCCTCCTCGTACCGACCCTACCCTCTGTTACTGACTCCTGCTCTCCTGTACTGCCTTACTTGTCTACTTCACTTTCTTCCTCCAAGTCCTCGCAGCTAGTTGCTGTGGACTGTGCATAAAAGAAAACCCACCTCAAACTCACTGGCCTCTAGAACGTGGGATCCAGAGCTAAGGCAGCTCTGAGGCTGATCCAGAGGGCTCACTGGTGTCTGCAAGGGCCAGATTCCTCCTCTCACTGCTGTTGACAGTACTGGCTTCATCCTGATGCCAAGAGCGGCTTCATATCGGCACAAGGGCTGCCTGTGGTAGCCATGCATTCTCCTTTGTATCCAGCAAGCGAGAACGGTGGCCCATAATTAGCTTGAGAACAACATAAACCCTCCCCAGAAGCCTCCAGCAGTTCTTGCCTAATGTGTCATGGGCTAGAATTGAGTCACATGGCAAAGGATGAGGGGATATCCAGAGGCTGGTTGGACCTGTCTTTCGAACGGTAAATTGCCATGTAGATGTGGGAGACTCACCCACAGGTCCACCACAGCTAAGAGAGCCAGTTTCAGGCTGGCAGTCTGGCTCGGCAGCAAGGGTGCTTGCTGCAGACCTGACAGCCTGCATCTGATCCCCAGAATCCCGTAGTGGAAAGAGAGAACTGACTATGCCAAGTCGGCCTCTGACCTTCACATGTGCCCAGTGTCACCTACGTGCTTGAACACACTCTCTCACACACAGAGATAAAAAATACTCAAAGGGAGAGCTAATTCCCATTCATAACTGCACTCCCAGGCAGGAGAGGCCTAGAAGAAGCAGGGGTCTCAAATATGTTTAAGACCAACAGCATATTTCTGCCAGAATTCCAGAGTCAGAGGAAAACAGTATAATGGGGCAGAGAGATATTTTTTGAGATGTCAGGTTGGAAAAAGAAGACAGACCCAATATAGCAAACACCTAAATAAGGACTGAAATAATTTTAGACATGACAGCAAGCAATTGCTCGGGGCAAAGAGAAGGGAGGATAGGGGCCTATCGAGCCACGGCCCCAAAATAGCCTCTTTGCAGAATACCTTACGAGGCATCTCCAGAAACCTCCTGTCCCTCCGTGCTCCCACAGCCCTTCCGTCATGTTGTCATTGATTAGGAACGCAACAAATCCACAGATAGACAATTTGTAAGCAAAATGCTCCCTCGCTCCCACCTCACAACTCGCAGGCAGGTGCACACGGCCCTGGACTCTTTCCACCTCCGACCCCAGCTCTGGGCCAGGAAGTTCCCTCTAGCAAGGGCCGGGGTAGAGAGCACGCTGCCAGAATAAAGGAATGGCTTAAATGGCCAGGTGAGCGAGAGAATCAATGGGCAGCACTATGACAAAATGACATGCGAAAACCCAGGTCCCCTGGAGAGTGGTGTAAGCTGACCTACGTGGAGTTGAGGAAGAGCATAGAAAGGGGGATGGGGAACAGCACTAGGATTCTCATGCCCACAGGTCAAAGCTGAGCTGCAGCCAGTATCCCTCCAAGCTCCGTTGGTGGCTCCACTCCTCTCCACAAAGTCAGCCTAAAAGAAAGAAATTGGATTTGCCTCAGAGCATGACAAGTTTATGTAGTAAGAATTTCGAAGTGTGGGGCTGCAGAGATAGCTCAGAGATGAAGAGCACTGGCTGGTCTTCCAAAGGTCCTGAGTTCAGTTCCCAGCAACCACATGGTGGCACATAACTATCTATAGTGAAATCTGGTGCCTCGTCTGGAGTGCAAGAAGAATGCTGTATAAATAATAAATAAAACTTAAAAAAAATCAGAAGCATCCAGGGTTAACAGGCATGTCCACCTGCTATGACAGTGCAGGTATGAAGCCTGGTAAGTTCCGTGTCATATGACTTGTGGAAGGGTGGGGAGACAGAAGAGAAGGAAGGGAAGAGAAAGGTTGAGATGCGTTATCTTACTTTCTTGATGCCAGTGAGATTTGCTGACAATAAAGCACTACCTCCCTCTGGCATGCTGGGTGTCCTTGTTCACCCTGAGCGCCTCAGGCTTTCACAAGGATTCTCTATCAAATAGAGATTTAGCAACTATCAAATAGAGATTTAGTTAAGATACAAAATGTATTGATCACAGGCAATATCATTTCACTGTAGTCCAGGAGGCCCTCATTTTTAATTGACTCAGCAATCAGTTCACAGATACATTATTAAAATGTTCACCATCCCCATTTGCTCACAACATACATGGTGTACAGCCTTGGGGGACCACTAGGTGGCGGCAGAGTGCCTCTGGTGGTCAGGGGTGGGACTGGGCACCTGAGCTCAGCCTGGAGGGAGCCTGGGTGCAGAAAGCAAAGGGAACCAAGGCTTATGATGTCCAACCTGAGAGGCCCAGACAAATGTGGAGGCATCCAGGAACCAGAGAGAAGAGAAGAAAGGCCAAAGAGAAGAAAGGTGTACATGGCCAACTCAGAATTTGCCAAACTCCTATCAACCCAGAGGGACAGGACAGGGGAGAGGAGGCGGTGCCTGAGACTGTAGGCCTGAGACTTCTTCCCACTGCCTGAGACTGTAGCTAGTTTCTTCCCACTGGGTCAGGAAGTTGACTTCATCCATGAGCACCAGTTGCAAAGGCTAGTGCAGAGGATGTCCTTAGACCTGTGGCCAGGTCACAGAATTGAGGGGTCTCTGGGTAGAAGAGAGCCCTTAATCTAACAGCACCCTACTCCCTTCTCTGGGTCAACTTGAAGGCCTTGCCACGAGTTGGGACCACTTTGACCATACCCGTCAGAGATATGTGGGTCATGTCCCTAGTCCCCTAAGCAGGGACAGAGGTCAGAGGGGTCAAGCAACTTGCCAAGCAGGACAGCCCCTGCCTCCCCACCCTCTGTTCTTGCCACTGCATCATTCATTCTCCCAGAGGATGAATTGGTACTTCTGAGGACTCAAAGGATATAAGATTTTGGACAGGCACAGGTTAGCCTCCGGTGGGCCCAGCCGTACACAGCCTCCTGTCTTCTCCCAGGGCCGTGGAGCTAACCTTTAGCTCAGCAGGCAGAACTGCAGCTGCCCACCTAGAAACTGAAATGTACTCATTTCCCCAAAGGTCTGGGTGAGAAGCCTCTCCCAGCCAGCCTGAGAGTCGGCGTGCGTCCGCACTGTGTGTGCTGCCGTGGGCTACTCCACCAACCACCTCAGGTCTTCCGTTTAAAGGGCATATCTGTGGGCACTGGCTTGGCAGTTCTCACAGCACAGGATGGTGTCTCTTTGGAGAAGTCATGCTTAGCTGTGCTTATCTCTTCTGTTGCTTTGTCTCTGGAGTGGACTAGGGCTGGGAGCTCACTGCAAGTCAGAGTTAATTTACAAGGTTCTAGGCCCTGTGGAGACGAAGGCTCCCTTCCCCTCCTGGGCCCAACACCCTGCACAGTGCCTAGATATGGAATGCTATGTATTCTACCACCTCTCAGAAGCAGATAACCTATCTGGAAATGCATGTATGGAAACCATCATTGTCCTGACACGGGCTAGCTTCATGGATGCTAGTTTCAATATTTCAGATCCCCCCCCAGTATCTCTTGCAAAGGCAGGCATCCCATTTTTAGGATTAACAAACTAAGACCCCAAACACTGGACTCAAGACTTAGTCAACATAGCTGGGATTAAAGGTGTGTGCCACCACTGCCTGGTGCACAGAGCATAGCATGTATGTGTCTGTTAAGCCAACAAAAATGAAGCATAGATTAAGAAGAGAGGTGGATTTCTGTTAACCCCCTGGCTTTCTGTGACCGGGTTCTAGCTATCCAATGAATACAGTAGAGAAAAACAAAGGGGTGACCCAGACATGTTGCTGACTGTCAAAGCCACCATCAAGTTCAGTGGCTTCCACAGCACAGTGATCAGGATCATAGAAACAGATGTGGGCCAGACCAGGGCTCCTTAAACTTTTCCCACTCAAAGCAAAGGACAAAGAACCCATTATATAACTGAAGGCACACAGGGATATAAACTAGATATACAAATCAAACATTTACTGATAATAGGTCATAAAGGAATCTATTTAAAATAGTCCTCTGGTATATATATATATATAATTTCCTACTGAAAACTAAACCAAATTTGCATAGCAGTAAGATGAATGTACCGGTTCATCTTTACAGAAAGAACTAAATCGTGACTGAATCTTTGGTGCTCTAGCGTAGAGGATCTTCACCAATATTTTGATTTTTTAAAATTTCCAATGTTGAGACCATCACCTCACATAAATATATAGCAAAAATTACATGTATGTTTCAAATCATTGGAGAGTCTTTCCTGATCCCAAGCTAAAATCCCTTTAATGATTTTTGTTCCTGTAAAAGCATGTAGACTATGTAGGCCAAGCTGGCCTCAGACTCTCGGGGGTCTGTTTGCCTCTGCTCTTGGATGCTGGGCCTTTAGCAAATTTAAAATGAACTTTGTCAGCATCTTAACAAGCAATTTTAAAAACCAGACATTCTAATAGAGTGCGATCTAAATGTACACTAATTTAACATGTACTGAGGAAAGACGATAGAAAAATAAAAATACTGGACGTTTCTATTTCCCACAGTGAAACTCCTGTTTCGTAAGAGCAGAAAGCTTCGCACATAGACTAGAAGCCCTGCAATTCATAACCTCTGGTTGTCTCAGCAATGAGCCAAGGTGTCAGAGGTGTCCATTGGTATTTCGTCACATGACAGCATGTGTTCAGATCCAAAGCTACGGTGAGGTTGGGTGATGCCTGAAACGCCTCTGATTCCTTACGTGTTTGCTAGTTTCAACCCAGTACCACCTGCCCAGGGGCGGTACCACACACAGTGGGCTACTCTTCATTAATCAAGGAAATGCCCCTCCAAATTTGCCTCCATACTACAGGCAGTATGACAGAGACATTTTTCTCAATTAAGGTTCCCTCTTTTAAGAAGCTGAGTGTGGGGGTGGGGAATAGACCACCCAGGTCTCCCTTGGTGGTCCTCCATGAGAGTCAAGGAGTCTCTGCATCTCCTGAAACCTTATACACCGGGTTGTGGTTTTATGCATATGTAGGGGCATAAGGCCTTTATTGTCATCAATCATTGGAGAGTTCTGCTCCAGGAAAGCCTCCAAGCCACTGGTGAAGAAGACCTCCTACCGGCCGGAGATGGCCTAGGAAAAGCCTGATGCACCAGGCTTCACCTCAGCGGCTTCTAGACTCGTTCTGACCTCCCCTCAGTTCTGTTCTTTGGGAACTTGATGGACAGCGACCTAAATGGGCAACTAACAAGGTCTTCTGGCCTGGTCCTCCCAGGGAAATCAGCCTTCGGTCATCTCCACTGCCTGTGGAGTACCTTTCAGACCGGCTAGAGTGTCCCCATCATCTCCACGGGCCCTTTCCAGGAGAACAAATCACAGTTTCTTCTGTTGCCCATCCCAAATTCTCCCTTCCACAGCCTGAGCGCGCAGTGGATTGTGGGGTAGAAGAGGCTTGGCCCTGGAGGAGCGGAAGAAGCTGAGGCCTGACTGGTCCGTACCACATGGCCTACTTCACCTCTAGGATGGGGCTGTTTCAGGGCCAAGCTTGGGAACACTGCGTGACAGAGCAGAGGCCGGATGCTGCCTGCCTGCCTGCCTTCCAGGCCACTCCTGTGGCCTTACTTCCCATAAAAGAGCCTTTGGGGAGTTGCCAAAGTTCATTTGCATATTCTAGAATTTATTCTCTCAATATGTTACCCAAACAACTAAGACTATAAAGCGCACAGGCACTCACCTGCTCTCCACCCCCGACTCTTCCGAGGCCTCAGGCGGGGTGCCGGAACTTCTCTGGAATACCACCCGCCTGCAGGCCCATCTGTCGGTGTGCACGATTTGGGCAGCTCAAGCCTGCCCCAGAGCTGCCCCTGCCTCGTGGAGCACGTGTTGGGAACTAGGGACAAGCCTGCCCTCTGGTGGCGACTCTAGGGATATCACCACCCCGGGGCTTTGATGGGCTGAGGCCTCCAGAAAGCAATTTTTCCCAGTCTGTGCCCAGGCTTCAGCCCAGTCGGTCCTGGGATCTTTAGTTAACCGCGCTAAACCGTGCAGGAATCTTTAGAAACGGGAACTTCTTCCTTTTGCCACGAACACACACTCCCTAAGCCAGCTACTGGCTCACGTCCCGGTATCCCGAGGAGAATGTTAGTGGTACCCAGGCAGGCCTGTTTCTCTCCCGGAGACCTGTGGAGACCTGCGGGCGCTGCTCTTAACTTTCTCGAACATTTGACATTGCTAAAAGTCCTTCCCAGGGAGGGACATAAACAGTGTCAGCCCTCCTGAGGTCCTAACTACAAAAGCAAGCAGCTTCCCTGCAGAGCTCACTCCAGGAAACAAGTTGATTGGGCTTACTTAGAGAGAATGGGAGGTGTCCGCAGGGGTGTGGGTGCTTCTCCCCGAAAAGGTGGAACCTTTGAATTGCCAAGTCTTTACCCTCTCCTAGCCTCCCTCCACTGAATATATATAATATATACATATGTACATATATATATTCTAACCCTGTGCAGTTATGGCAGAATTGCATACAGCAGCTGGTAGGGAGTCCTGAATGGTCAAGTGAAGGTCCCAGGTCCTTCCCTGCCTCTCGTGAGGGGATATAAACAGTCAAGAAGGCCCTCTGGGATAGTCCTTTTCAAGTTACTTGAAGAGGTGGAGGTCGTCAGGCTGGGGATGATCCTGAATACCTGGTCTCAAACGTCTGTTCAACTCTTCACCATCCTGCGTCCTTCCAAGCTCTGGGTTTTCCCTGAGGTGCCCATGACCTTGTAGCACATGATAGCTGGTTTGACTTCCTCTCTCACTACAATATAACGGTTTTGCTGACTTGGGACACAGGGCCATGCTGGAAGCACAGCATTATTTGACATCCAGATCTGTCCCTGCCTCCTTTCTGAGTCCTTCCATCTGCCTGAGCCTTCCCTTGCTTGAGAAGGAACAACAGGCTCTCAGAATGCAGCTCACATGCATCAGATGTACAAGGTAGGAGGTGGCCCAATGCCCAGCTGATTCCACTGACCATGAGGGCGAGGCCTCCTGTTCACCACTGGGCATCACCCAGCACCAACAGTTTTCCCAGCTGCCTGCTTTATTTATAGCTTCCAAAGGTGCTTGACTCCCATTTCAAGTGACAATGAAATGGCACCAGTATTAGTGGTCACTAACAGTAGCGGTTATAGGGCTGGACCTGAGGTGCCTTAGTGGCCTGGAACAGAATACATGCTGTCGGAAGACCACTGGTTGGGAAGGACACTGCATAGAGTTCCCACAAATGCCAGGTTGAATGCTGCGCACAAACTGAGGGGTGTAAACGGTGCAAAAAGGCCAAGCAGAAGGGGAAATAGGAGTGGCATGTGGGAAAGGAAGAGAGGAGCAGGGAAGTCAGCAGGAGAAGGGGCAGTATGACAAATCGACTTAGCTCTTTGTGGTTTCTGTTTGGTTGGCCTGTGGGAGCCCACGAGAAAATGAGAAGAGTGTCAACACAGTGCATTTTAAGTTTTACCTGCGAAGGGGCCAAAAAAATCCCCTAATGGTCTTTGTGACTCCTGTTTTCCATTTGTCTCTTAAGGAGAAGCACTCTCTTCTAGCCCAGCTGCCCCCCTCCTGTCTCACCCTGTCCCCTTGGCTTTGTAGGAACTCATGTCAGTCTTCCCCTATCCAAACCGATCTGCTAAGCTTCCTCCATCACCTGCTGACATCTTCAAGCTTCTGTTTCTGACCTGCTTCCTGACTCTGGAGATGATGACATCTGTTCTTGGTGTCACCACTGAGCCAGGGATGGAGACCATCACTCATTCCCAGAGCTGTTAGAAAGCACCCAGATCAACGTAGGCCAGCCCCTTTTTCTCTCAGGTTTCTTCAAAGCTCTCACCTCTGCCGTTCAAGCTTCTTCTGCACGAGTATGAGGGAAAAGTCGCCTTCTGAGAGTGTCCACATCATTCTTTCAGAGATAGCTAAAAAGCAGAGCTGCCTTCCCAGCCCTCTGGCCCCTGAGTCTTCGGGAGGAAGACATTGGTCCTCCCTGCAGCAGGCTGCAGCAGACTGACTCCCTCTGGATGGGAAGGATGTGGTGATGGTCAAGCATTTGGGCCATCATCATCACCACCACCACCATCATCATCACCACCACCACCACCACCACCACCATCATCACCATCACCATCACCATCATCATCATCATCATCATCATCATCATCACCATGCCATTGTGCTTTCAGGTTAGATACAGTCCTTCATTTAGCTTTCGACAACTCTACGAGTTAAAACAACACTAGTCTTTCATTTCCAAGAGGGGAACTGGAGTCCCAACGTGACCAGATGTCTTTGCACATGATCTCAGGGCAGTTGGCCACACCCCAAAGTAAAGATTTCCCTGGCTTGTCTCAGCCCCTTTAGGATGCATATTTCTACCTACAACCAGATGGGCAGGCAGGAATGGGTCCTAACCAACCAACTCGGTGAGGTTTGATTACAGCTCTCCGGCCTCAGAGGGAGGGGATCTAGTACCCAAAGAGCTCGATTGTTCTGAACTCCTGTGGCCTCATGCATACTCCCAACCTACTCAGGAGAGTCTGTCTCAGAGGCCTCATCTTCCCTATAAATGTCTCCCGAGAGTTGGTCCATACAGAGTGCGAGTCCCTGGGATGCTCTGACAAAAGGCAGCCCCGGCCTGAGCAGCTTGGTAAACACAGGTGGCATCCATGTGGTGCACAGTGAGGCATGGCAGTGTAGTAAAGGGACTAGAATAGCCCACAAACAAATGACCGTTTAACTTTGACTCAGATTCCCCCAGCCTTACCCAATGGCAGCAATTTGTTTTGCTACGTAACAGTTGTTAACACCCCGTAACACCGATGTTCAGAGAATCTGTTCCGATAAGCGGGGATCCAAGCCAAGTCTTTCTTTTATAGCTGAAAAAAAATCTAATTCCATCCACTGAGGGCCTCAGCATATTTTCTGAGCGCAAACAGATTTCCCCAGATGCCAGCACGCAGGCTGGGTTCTGAGATACATAGAAACGTAATGACAACAGCCTGTCTTGTATGGTCCGTGCCGCCGAGGCAAGTTTGACTCACCTGTGGGGTGTGAGTTTCACACCCATCTTCAGGCTGAGAAGCCTGAATCCCAGAGAGTTCCTGTAAGGTCCTGGAGTCAACCTGTACTCACAGCTGTGTCCCCTAATAAGATTGTTCTACTATTTATGATTCTCGCCCCCCCCCTTTCCCGTGGCCTCTTGAGTAAGACTATCCTCTCAGGAAGCCCGGCTGTGGATGGAGCTTAGTGGAGAGCTTGCTTAGCATACTTAGCAAGGCCCTCTCTCCTGTCCCCAGCACCAGGAAGCCCAGGCCCAGGGCAGCCAGGCTGTTGGTTTGAGGCAAGGCTGGGGCAAGGACCGTCCCTCAGCCCCTCAGTCCCTCAGGCCCTCACCCCTCAGCCCCTCAGCCCCTCAGGCCTCACCCCTCAGCCCCTCAGGCCTTACCCCTCAGCCCCTCAGGCCCTCAGGCCCTCACTCCTCAGCCCCTCAGGCCTCACCCCTCAGGCCCTCACCCCTCAGGCCCTCGCCCCTCAGGCCCTCACCCCTCAGCCCCTCAGCCCTCTTCTTGCTTTTGTCCCTACAGGTCTAACTGGCTGAAGCCGTGCTGTGGGAAGAGAGCAGCCGTATGGCAGGTATTTTTGCTCAGTGCGAGTCTCAACAGTTTCCTGGTAGCCTGTGTAATATTGGTGGTGGTTCTCCTGACTCTGGAACTTCTGATAGATATGAAGCTCCTCCAGTGTGAGTAGCAAGAGAGATCCATACACAAACACATATGTCAATATTCACTGTGCATCTGCGTCCCTTGGGGGTCCCTGGCCCAGCCCGTGCCACTGCAGGCTGCTGGCCCCACGGTCGCCCACGGGGATTGCTGCTGGGGAGGGAACACATTTGGCAGCTTCTCTGTCCCCATCGATATCACGTTGTCCTCTTCTGTCCAGCATGGCCACTTCTTCCTCCCCCCCCCCCCAGCATTCCATGATCAGGAACTGATGAGACCAAAACAGAAGTTGGGGACGCCTGTGTGCGTCTTTTTATATATACATATATACATCATTGTTCTCATTTGGAATTTTCCAGGCTGATTTTTATTTTTTTTCTGGCTTAACCAGAGTTCTGCTTTGGGAAGTTGATCACCTGTAGTAACTAGACAGCGGCCACAGCACTCATGTATGTGCCAGTCTGAAGTGGGGGTTGCATCCTTTACATGTGTCCTGGATGGCTTTGAAGATGCTTTTCTGCACCCACACCTCCAACCCTGCCAGGGACTATGTGGTGCACAGACTGATAGGGCAGGACCCCATTTTACAGACAAAGCCGACAAATTGAAGTCCGTGGGAATGCGAGACTTAACCTAGCTCAGAGAAACAGACCAGCAGACATCAAGCCTCCAGGCTGTCCAGCTGCTTGGCCACTTTCCTTACTTGCAGGGTTCCTTCTGGCCTCATGGTGGTGACGGGTTGGTGCTTGGGACGCCAGCAGAACGGATACCTTCTAGTACACTGTGGCAACATGGCTGTCAGGGCGAAGGCCTGCTTTCTGTCTCCACTCTTGGAAACCCCTGCTTTGTATACCAAGGATCCAGGGGCCCAAGTGTCTGGCTCTTGGCTGTGGATGAGCATATAGCTTATGGAAAAGTCTCCCTCACACACACACCTTTCTTGATTCAAGTACAGATACTTTAAAAGTGGAACTACTCGCTACAGAGAGCTTTTATTTTCCACCATCGACAGAATCCGGGAGAAGAGGTTCAGCCACCCCCAAACCCATTTTGTCCTCTTTTTTCTCAAATGTCCCCAAATCCTTCACTGAATCTCCTGTGCTGAGGGGTTGTCCCGGCTCCCTCCAAGACACGCCAGCCTTGTTTGCACTCTGGGAGAGCAGAGAACTGCTTTTGTCTGATAAGCCTAGTTGGGTTTTATGTAGCCGCTGGCCCCTTGGTTCCAATTAAAGTATCTTCCAGCATGAAGTGCTCAGTCCTGGTTTTACACTCAGCCTGGCTTCAATTAAACCATGCTGTAGGCTTCCCCCGCCCTTGGCCAGACTTCGGTGCTTTATGAGACCTGACCAGAACGGCGGCCTTCTTTCCCTGTGGTGGATCGGACTGGGGCCCTCCCCTTCTCAGGTTGTGACGAGGCATTGGGTAGACCTGAGAACCCAGCCAACACTGGAATTTTGCTTAAAATTAAGTATCCAGGAGATTGATTTTGGTGGGAGATCCGATAGCAGCCCATAAAAGGCATCTTAAATTCCATAAAATGCACAATCCGAGATTTATTGCTCTTCTAAAGCAAACCGTAAAAAAAGGCACAAGAATTCATTTGAGAAATAATGGAGAGAGATTTTTATGTTTCCAAAATCATCTGAGGTCTTTTCAGAGTCACACAGGCCTCAGCCTCTCTGTTCCCACTGGTACCCATGCGGCTCAGAATGGGGATGAATTCACAGTGTCTCTGGGGTTCATCCCTTGATGGTCATACAGACCCTGAGCCAGGGAACCTGAGTGTCTCTCTCCTGGAACGCACTATTGCAACCTTCTTCCTCTTGGATTTGCTTGAAGACCTCACTTTTATCCACTCACAGGACTCAGAGATTCTAGAACACTGGGAAAGCCAGCCCGAGCCAATGAAGATATCTTTCTTTGACCCCAGGGGAACTTGAAACAGGCCCTCTAGGGAGTCCACATAGCCTGTGTACTGTAACATCCCTTCCTCCTGCCCCCCAAATCCCCCTAACTCATCCAGAGAATTTCCTCTAGAGACCACTCTGCTCTCTTTCTACCAGAATCACCCCACCTTTGTCCTGGATCCCGGCACCTTGCTTTTAGCCTCACTAGCACGTAAACCGTGACCTGCGAGTGCTTGGAGGCAGTTTGTGGTTTTCTGTCCTTTAGAAGGGCCTTCAAGGATGGCTGTTTAGCTGAGGACGGGGTAAGACACCATCAGTGCCAGCTGCAGGTACTTCAGTGGGCCCCAGGCTTCGTGTTCTGTGGCTGCCACTCATCATCCCCTCCCTCCCGCTGGCAGGAGCTCCCACCATCTTTCCAAGGCATGCTGCTGTCACCTCTAACCCCACTCCAGCAAGTTCAGAATGGAAGGACAGACAGGCTTGCCCAGAGCCCCACACAAAGTACCGTGAGCTGTGGAGATGGTGTGCTGGGGATCTCAAAGCTATCACTCTGGTCCACAACTTGGCTATGGTCCATGACCCCTTCTTCGGTGCATCTGGCTAGGGCACAAAGGACAAAACAGCAGTGAGCAGGAGAAATCAAGAGCTGGCCTTTGAGGAGGAGGAGGCGAGGAGGCGGCTGCTTGAGAGACAAGCATTTGGGTCATGGTGCTCTCCCACCATCCCCACACACCACTGGGTACAGTTGCCCTTCCTCTCTGACCCAGTTTCTAACAGATCTAAAGGTACCTACAAGCACCCGGGGTCCCCAGAGGTCTGCGTTCCTGCCACACGGCCCCCTAGACTGATGCGTTCAAGTCCTCGCTCCTAAACCTGCCCCACTGTGTTCGTTGCAGTTTCCAGTGCATTCCAGTTTGCTGGTGTCATTCACTGGATCAGTCTGGTCATACTGTCTGTGTTCTTCTCAGAGGTAGGTAAAGATTCGGGCCCTGAAATCTCCTCTTTGGGGTGACTGGTTCCCAGGAAACCCAGGCTTCTTTTCACTACAGTTTCCTAGTGTCAGGCCCTCTGCTATCCCCGAGGCTGAGTTTCACCACAGGATACGGCACAAGGAATGTTCACAGATGCGTACGTGCAGCATGGTGGCCAACCCAGCTGGAGAGATTTGTCTCCGAACAGGCAACCTCTGCTCAGAATCCAGACTCTATACAGGCGTTATCCAGTGAAGTCAGGGTGATGGATCTGTGTGGGTGAGGTTGTGCATGATGTAGCTGAAGAACGGAAGTTGTTTGGGTGGCCAGTGAGGAGTATTCAGGAGACAAGGCCCAGGAAAACCCAAGGCAGAAGCAATTAGGATTTGCTTGCCTCAGGGCCAAGGCCTAGAATACAGACTCAGGGCTGGGCAGTGTACTTAACCAGGTCCTGTGGAAGGATGCAGTCCCTGGCTGGCAGGTGTCCCCAGGACAACAGAGGGCCGTGTTTCCAAAGTGGTGCCTCAGGCAGATGCTTCCTGGTGCTTCTGGAGTTGGTGACGTACACATCTGGAAAGCTAACTGGAATCTCCCAGAGCCTGGGTTTAGCATGTGAGCAGAAAAGACCCGCATGGCCACTGGGTAACTTGACAAACCTTGATACCAAGGCATCCCTTGATTTTTACACAGGGAGTGAGGGACACCTCTTTTGAGCAGTTCCCATGCCCCTGGTGATCCTGTGGCCTGTGTTTGTGGGACATCGGTTTGCACCTGCTTCGCATGGGGCTTCCTGGAAGGATGGGAAAGGATGGGCTTCCCACTGTGGGAAGCGAAGGGCTCAGAGCTTCATGGGGAACCAGTGCTTTCTAATAGAGCCAAGGAATGACCAGGTCAGCTAGCCCCTTGTCCTCTCCACCCAGATGCTCCCTGCTCCTGCCACCACAGGTACACATCTGTCCGAAAAGAGCCCTGGCGGCTCTTTCAATGAAAGAAAACACAAGTAAGGTACAGAGCCTGCTGGGAACACAGAGGCACGGGTGCACGCACAGCTGCTGGTATGCTGGAGGCAGGGAGCACAGCACAGACTCAGAAGGAGGAGGTGGCCAGAAAGGAGGGTCAGCCTGGGTGAGTCTAGAAAGAGAGATATTTTCTGTTGTGGTCAAAGAACTCAAGAAGCCAGAATCCCAGGGCCTTCTCTGGCCTTGCCAATAGTTCTGCTATCTCTCTCTCCCCTAAAAAGAAGAGGAAGTCTGGGGCCTCAGCTTTCGAGTTCGGAATGCTGAGTGTGGGTAGGGCTGGGCCGGGTAGTGTGCATTCTAAGCACGGAACCTTGCCTCCCCCGGCCCTGACTCCTGTAGCTCATGGCCAGTGAGCTCGACCTGTAGACGAGACAACTCCTGAAGATCCCAAGCTTGAATTCCCAGGACATTTCCTAACTAGCTTGCTGAGGTCGCTGGTGGTGGTCAGGTACCCAGAAAAGGCTGATCAGTAGACTGGGATCTCGATAGGGTGCAGCCATGCCTGGCCCCTCTTCTCTGCTTGGGATTCCCTCCTGCAAATCCTGGGCCAGCGCCAGATGTCTCCTTGATGCAAGCCTTGGAAAATGTGCCCGGGCCTATGACTGCCAACAAAAATGTTTAATCAGTTGCTGTGCCTCTTCCCTCTAGCCCTCTGCTTTGGTTTTATTGGCTTTTGCAGAATTTATTGCCCAGTGTTAATTTGGCATCCCCTTCCTGTCACTGCCAGAGACAAACCACCTGAAACAGACAAGCTCCTGTGTTCAGCAATAGCAGCCTCAGAGGCCCGACAGCCAGCCCCCTCAGTGGGGAAGGGCTGGGGCTTCCCACAGACTCTGCTTTCTCTGAAGGGCCTGTGGGGATGGGGAGAAGGGCTAGCCCCTTGCCTTGGACCTTGGGGTGGGGAGGATGGAACGGAGCTAGGCTATCAAAACAGCCGTGAAAACTCTCCCCTGTGCCGTCTGCCCAGCTTGAATGAGGGGCTGTGTATAGTGATCTCTTGTTGAGGAACCCTGGCTAGCAAGGGTGGGCTTCTGTAGACCCACAGAACACCAGGAAAAGCTTGGTGCCAGCAAGCTCTCAGATGTCTTCATAGCACAGGATTGTTGAATATGAGCCATTTGTGCCCTCACAATGACTGGGGTACCTCTGACAGAAAGAGCCAGAGAGCCCAGAATCCCTCGGCAGCGTATCAGGCCTGCATGTTTCCCTGCCAAAATGCTAGTGCGGTCCTTATGAAAACCCACACAGGGCCTGGGTGCAGTTTAGTTGGGGGTCACCTAACATACCCAGGGCCCTGGGATTGAATTCCACACTCCATGAGCCAGGTGTGGTAGTGATGCCTGCAATCCCGCACTCAGGAGGTGCAGGCAAAAAGAAGCAAAAGTCAAAGTAATCTTCTGCTACATAGAAAGTTCAAGGAACAGCCCAGGATCTGTGTGACCTTGTCTCAAAATACATACATATATACATACATATATACATACATACATACATACATGAGAAGGACATCCCAAGGTTATGGGACTTATGGTCAAATCTGGACAGAGCTCTCTGGGCTTCTAACCTGCCTCTTGTCATCGCCCTCAAAGGTTTCTGGCATTAGCAAGTTGAGAAGGAACCAGGAATCTCAGTGAAAGACCAGGGCCAAAGCACTGAGAAAAAAGATCAAACAAGACCTCTGAACACAGACCAGGGGCGACTAGCCCTCTCTCCTAGTCTGGCACAAATAGAAAGGTCCCTAGATCTGGCCCCTTCTTTCTCTGGCACATACCCAGGAGGGTCTCTTGGCTCTTGGTCTCTTGAGAGGTCATGGCAAGCCGTCCCTGGCCAGCAAGAGGGCTGTGTTACTCAGGCAAGTTCCACAAGGGTGAGCCACCAAGGGCTGCTGCAGCCCCAGGGCCCTCTGCCTGTTTCTGAGTGTCGTTCCATCCCGAGTTTCCACGGAGCCTCAGGGAAGGATGGCAGCCATGTTACAGTTATGAAGCTGAGGCCTGGAGGGGTGGAGAAAACCCGCCAGGGAAAGTCAGATACAGGCCTCCGGGTGGCCTGTCCACTGCCCCATTTTTAACATCTGAGTTCCGAGGCTGCTTCTGGAAGTTGGACCACTTCGGCCTGGGCCGGCCTCACAGGACAGAGCTAGGACAAGACTGTGAGTCTGGCTTGAGCCCAGTTCAAGGACATCTGTTCAACTAGGCCACACTTCAAACAGTGAGTTGGGGTCTTCTAGTATAAGCAGGAGTGGGTGCCCTTAAGCAGAGTGGGCTGCAGTCCCAACAGGGGCCCAAGGGGAGAGTGTGCCCACGAGGCTTCCTGGGCCCTGTGGCGCCTGGTCATAGTCACCATGTTCCCACGTGACCTTGGACACCAAGGATAAGCAGAGTCTTTAGAATCAAAATGAGGATTGTGCAAACAGGTTTCCCAAGCCCAGCCTGCCCTCGGTGGAGACCAGTCCCAGCTGGCCACTTGGAGGCAGAGAGCCCACTGCTCCTCTTCCTGTGCTTGCAATAGCTCTCGGGGCTTCCTGAGCTCCATCTCAGGGAGAAGAGACCACAACAGGCCGGTAGACGGGGCCTCAAGGAGACAGCTGTGCAGTGGCTGCTGGCTGCTTCCCCCACTGACCCTGGAACTCACCAACTCAGCTGGTCTAGGCTGGCTAGCAAAACCCCAGGGATCCTCTGGTTTCTGCCTCCCCAGTCCTACGAGAACAATACCACACCAGGTATTCCGTGGCTGGTGGGGATGTGAGCTTGTGCTCCCAGGCTGGCAGAAGCACTTGCTGGCTGATCCGGCTCTCATGTGAATGATCTAACTCTTCCAAGTATACAATTTGGTACATACACAAAACGCAGCTGGTGCCTCCAGCTAGTTCGGAAGCAGTTTCACTCCCAAACAAGACCTCGCACCCATTAGCAGGCATTCCCAAGCCCCAGCCCAAATCTACTCTTTACCTCTGTGAATGTTTCCTGTAATCAGAATCATGTACTATCACGCGTCTGTCTGGGTTCTGTCACTGAGCAGCATGTTTGTGGGATTGGTCCATGCTACGGTGTGGGGCAGGACTCCGTTCCCTTTTCTGTCTGAGTAATACTCTCTCGTATGGGTGCAGCGCATCAGTCATCAGCTTTTACAAAATTTACATTTTTTTTAAGGGAAGGAGTGTGTGCCTCTGAATCAGTTCTCTCTACCACATGTGGGTCTTGGGGTTTGAACTCAGGTTGTCAGGCTTGTAGAAAGGGCCTTTGGCTGCTGCGCCATTTTACCAGCCCCAGGCAGGTGTCTTCTGACATTAGCTGTAGGAGCGCCTCTCTGACAGCAGCCTCCTAGTGATTTTGGACCCTCAAGGGATTCTTCTGCCCATGCTTTGTCTCTGGAGCACCCCAGAGCCTCAGTCACCAGATAGGGTGAGAGAGTGTGTGGTGATGAAGATCAAGTTTGCTTACTCTAGGTGTCTGTGTGAGGATTAGATCAGCCACTAAGACATTGTGTGGCCTTGGACAAATCACTGCCCGTCTCTGAACATTGTTTCATGAGCTTCACCCTAGGGAACTGGCCCAGAATGTGGATTGCCTTCCTGACCCTACCAGAGGGGAGGCCACTGCTCGGAGTTTAGGGTAGAGACTGTCTTCTCTTACCCTCTCCATGTTCCATAGTGATGTGGGAGAATCAGGCTCTGGACCTGGCCCCTGTGGCCACCACAGCCTGTGCGTCCCTCTCTAGTGCCCGCCTGCCTGTGTAGAGCGGACAGCGCCCTTGAAAGGCTCAGCCAGATGAACCATGGAGATGCCATGAGCAGCTCTTAGGTCCTGAGGCTCTTGAGGGCCTGCCTTGATTCTAGATATCTCTAGAAATTTTCCATCCTACCTTCATGCTATGCCCTGCACTGGATTAATAATAATAATATAACTATATTTATGTATTATATAATAACTATATTATTATTGTTATTTCTTCTGTGCCTTCATGTGCACAGAAACAGGATGAAAGTCCTATTCTGTTCCACTGTCTCCCCTCATTTTCTGGCACAGAGCTGGGCATGTGGCCCCAACCACTGAAGGAATGAATCTGTTAAATATGTTTCTGAGAAACTACTCTTCATTTCTACTTTCTGATTTGCCATGACCTTGACAATGACCCTTTTGGAGCTGGCAGTCAAATGTGAAGATAATTGTTCTAAGCGAGCTGCTGGCTGCTGGCTGTTCACAGGGTAACTCACATTCAGCAGAAGTCTGCAGTCACAAAAATGGCCAACTCACCAGGTTTCTGGACCATGTATTACAACAGTGGAAGGGTTTGTGCTGTGCAAAACAGCAGTGAATGTCTGTCCGTCCATCCATCCTGTATCTCTGAGGCTAGAAATAAACCTAGGCATGGAGAGCTGCATAGCCTTCTCTTAGGAAAACATCCTTGCTGCCCTGACCCTAGAAACAAATGGGACCTGACATTTGGCCGTCGGGGTTATGTTAAGAAGGGGCTGGGAGGCCGTGGAACAGACAGCCTTGATAACTGCGTGTGCCTCATTTGCATCCAGCAGTCCCGTTATCTGAATAGTCTGATATAGAAAAATTGGTTTACTGTTTATAAGAATGATGTTATGTATGTATCAGTTTTTAAACATTAACATGCCAAAATAAGAAGCCAAACCCCTCCCATAGTCTATCAACCACAGATAACCACTGCTATTTTCATCCAGGCCCGGTGGCCCGTCCCCCTCCCACCTCAAGAGACATGAGCGCGCGTCCTGATTGGCTCACATGAGGGACCTGCTAAATAACTGTTCTTTGTAAACTTGAGAAGAGCTCCCAGATCCAGCCCCTGACCTTGCCCTGCGCACTCCAGACTGCCGAGCTAGCCAGTGTTCCCGCGGGTTTCCTCGCCCTGTGCACTCAGGTTTTGACTCTGTCACACTGATGGATCACTTGCCATTTCCGTATCAGCTCTGCGGATTTAGGGGAAGAGGCCTTGTAGCTGTAGTTGAGAGGGTTGGCTTTCCTCTCAGGTTCTTTGCTGCAGTGGGACGATTCTCAGCAACACAGGGGTTGTATCAACTCCATTGTCTTGCCAGGCAATTTTTAGGTGCATTAGGTAAATTCAAACATGTCTCAGTGTATTCTCAGTATAAGACCCAAGTAGAAATGCCCCGGTTAACATAGAGCATGTTTGCCTGGTTTTATGTACTTAATCAAATAATGTGTATCAACACACCCTATTTTACTGACATCTCAGAAACCCTTTTATTCTTTAGGAAATATTACCTTTTTGATATGTACACCTGTGTATGCGCATCCATGTGTGCACAGGGTAACTCGCATTCAGCAGAAGTCTGCAGTCACAAAGATGGCCAACTCACCAGGTGTGTGCACACAGGGGCGCCAGAGGACAGCCTTGGGGCAGTTGTTCTGTGTAGGCAGTCCACCTTGTTCTTTTGAAACAAGGTCTCTCGGTGACCAGGGACTTACCAGCTAGGCTGGCTGGCCCATGTACCCAGGATCTGTTTGTCTCCACGTCCCCAACACGGAGATTACAAACGCCATGCCTGGCTCCTGAGAACTGAACTCAGGTTCCCAGATTGCACGTCAGGCATTTTACTGAGCTCTTCCCCATCCTTATTCTCATCTTTATTTCAAAAGGAAAGACACAGTTTGGGTGTCATCTTCCTGGAGAACAGTGCAGAGCTTTTATCTGTCTACTAACAGCCAGCAACTCACGCCATGACAGTCAACCAGTGCCAAAACCATGCCTGCCATTCTTTTGGTCTACAGGCTTGTAGGAGAACTGAATTCACCGCTGTTTCCTTTTTCTTCAAGTGTGTGTGTGTGTGTGTGTGTGTGTGTGTGTTTTAATATACCAAAGCATTTTAAAACACAATATAGTGATGCCTAGTAAAGAAATCAAGACCAGAGACACTAAAATAGAAAAAAGATTCTGAGTTGAGGGATCTTTTATAAATTCACTGGGAAACCTGTTTATCTGAAATTGCTATGATTTAATGACTGTTTGTCAGGCTGTCACGAACCAGATGATTCCTGCTGTTCCATGTATTCCAGTCACAGAGACCAGATTTACACAACTGAAATGTTAACCCAAATGCTAAGTCAGGATTTTTCGTTCGCATGCTCGCATTGGCGAGGGAGAGGGTACAGGCTTGGAGAGACCCATGCCCTGTAGCTAGTGAGCATTGCTGGGACAGAGAGGTCGTGATGACGCTTTGAGGACAGGGTCGGCGATGGAGGGTGACAGGTAGGGAATTTGAAGAGCAGTTAGGAGGATGATTGGCTGAAAGGGAGTAAGACTCTGAACCCAAAAGGTAGTGGTCAGAATGGAGAGTTAACCAGAGCCAGCGGTTGGATGGAAAGGATGGACAGGAATGGTAAGGCACAGGGACAGGAAGTAGAGAGCTCCAAGGGCCTGGCTTAGTCAGTGAGGGGCCAGGGATGTCCCCTTGCTGCTCTTGCACTGATAATCAGGAGACACATCCAGACCGGAGACAGAGTCAGGGCTTCAGAGAACTAGGGGTGGGGGAAGCCAAGATATGCAAGGACTAAAAAGAGCCAACAGCCCAGGGAGACAGTTTTGGTGTGGGCGGAGGAAACCTGCAAATGTAGCTGAGAAAATGTAGCCAAGGAAATGGAAGGAAAGCCCAGCAGGGGTGAGGGGTAGGAGGGGCAGAAGGGGGTTGTCCTGGAAACAGTGCCTTTTCAGCAGGGCAATCACTAGCACCACAGACTGCCTGTCAACATGAGCCAAACAAGACCTCCAGGGCTCTAGCCTCAGGGACTCACTGGGAACGCTGGGGGTAGGGGCGGGGATTTCACTGCAGCATCGGGCTGAAGACAAGTTGCCACAGTTTCGCTTTTGCCTGGGAAGAAGAGGTGGGACATCAGTGGATCATTTACTTTTTAGGCTTCAAAGTGTTTACATGTTGGAAGCTCTGGAAGTAAGCCTTGCTCATTCTCTGTTCAGCAAGGTCTGGGACAGTGCTCCAGGCAATGTGAGTGCTCCGTCAATGTCAGACCCTTAATTGGCAGACACATAATCACACACCCACTGGCCCTTGCCTTACTCTGTAGCCTTGAACGCATCACTTTAAAGTAGCTGGGAGTCTAATGCCAGAATGAGCCAGCGAGAGGACAGTGAAGTCAGCTGGAGCTCAGGGGCCCCGCGGGTGTCAGCTACTGTGTCTGGTTGGGGCTGCACCCTTTGGACCCTGGGATGAGGCGGTCTCCTGGGTCACCAGCCCTATCGCTGGGGATTTAGGGGGAATAAGCTACAGACAGTGGTGTGTCCTTGTGACCCTTCTCAAAAGATACTTGTCACTTCACAGACTTTTTTGTTTTGTTTCTAGAGTTTCTCTCTGTGTAGCCCTGGCAGTCCTGGAACCCACTCTGTAGACCAGGCTGGCCTCTAACTCACAGAAATCCACCTGCCCAAGTGCTGGAATTAGCACCTGGCACTTCGAAGACTTTTTATTTTATGTGTATGTCTCTTGAGTTTGGTTTTGTGCACCTGAGTGCAGCGCCCATGGAGGCCAGAAGAGGGCATCCATTCTCCTGGAGTGGCACAGGAGAGAGTCTGCAAATGTGCAAGTGGAGGGGCAGGAGGGGAAAGAGGATGCCGATGAGGGATGCAGGGTCTTGAGTACCATCCTCTCCAAGGGATTTGGAGTGAATTCTGTCCGTGCTGAAGGGATTTCAGTGAACCTGGCATAAGAGGTACCGAGGGGGCAGTGCGTAGGTGGAGGGGCTGGGCCTGAGGACAGAGGGACCACAGAAGGCAAGGCCACCACTGTCCTGGTACTGGGCTCTTGTATTGGGGGTGGGGAGGCTGTGCTGACTGAGGACCTCACAGGGAATGGGAACAACTTTATTTGTTATTGAGCGTGGAGACAGGGTTCCAGATCTGAGCTCTGGAAACTTCTTTGGCAAGAGAACAATAATTTTTCTCTTCTTTTCTTTCTTTTCTTTTTCAAACTTGCCCCCAGACTGTTCTACGGATTGTGGTGCTGGGAATCTGGGATTACATCGAAAACAAAATAGAGGTATGAACAATTTCTGTGCCCAGGCCCTAGAGGCCAGGAAAGGTCTCATCTACCCAGAGCCCGCTCTGGCCAGCATGCACTTGACCACAGGGGTGCCACTTGGGTGGGGTGGGAGGAAGTGGAGGCTGGAAGGGAGCAAACCCAGGCATTTTCCAATCACAGGATTTTCTTTAAAACTTAGCTTGAGATTCACAAAACATATACAGCTAAAGCTGAACCAATCTGAAAGCCTTTGAAATGTATTTTAAAACAAATAAATCTACTCTAAATCACCCATGGTGGTGAACTAGTCACAGGAGCTGGCACTCTTCTGGTGTCCACTCTGGGTGGACGCCTGGCTGGTCTGGGTGTCCACTCTGCTCCAGGAAGTTGGGCTGGGTCATGAGGGAGGTCGCTACAGTGCTGGACGCCCGGCAGGGGTGTGCAGGGGTCCAAGGACAGGTTAAGCTTAGGTAGCTGGTGTCTGCTGCATTTTCCTTCCTCTCCTCTCTGTATTTCACCCTCTTCGGGCCCAAACCTGGGAGCCTACACAGAGCGCCTGGCTTCAGAAAGGCTCACACAAGGCCTTTCTCGGGCAAGCACAGAGCAAGTCAGAGGCCAAGGCTTAATCATGTAGCCTACCTCCCTCCTCTCCTTGCTCCACCCTCCTCTTGTGAGGTGATACCTTGGGCCTGGACTCTTGACATGCACACACAGAGAGTTCCCTGTGGCCGTCAGCTCCCACCCTGTCAGTGAAGGATTCCCCTCAGTCTCTGCCCAGGGTCTAGGACATGGGATACAGGCCTGGAGGAGGGCTGAGGCTGTAAGGAGTGCAAAGAATACTTGACCATGTCCAGGAGGAGGAGGAGCTGGGGCCGCCTCAGAGAGAGTAACAGCAGGAGATGGCGTGAACACCTGGTAGGCTCAGGCTACCTCGAGAAGGTGGCCTGCAGCAGTGGCCTTGCTGGCTGCTGTCCATCCTGACGCACAGCCTGACCTGGGACACTGAAGTCCACCCCTCCCTCAGGTGTTTGATGGGGCGGTGATCATCTTGTCCTTGGCCCCGATGGTGGCGTCCACTGTGGCTAACGGACCCAGGAGCCCCTGGGATGCCATCAGCCTCATCATCATGTTTCGAATCTGGCGGGTGAAGAGGGTCATTGATGGTGAGTATCCTGAGAGGGGGTAAGGAGGCAGAGGATGTAGCTGAGACAGGAGCCTCAGAGCGCTACAGTCCATGGGGGGGGGCACACAGGACTGGGAAAGCCACGTCCACCCTGCCCCCTCAGCATGCTGCTCCGAAACTACCCGCACAGTCATAGTCCGCACTAACACATGAGCGCCCGCTTCCCATCCCATGCAACTATTTACCTGGGAGTTTGGGGGTTTTGTTTGTTTTGTTTTTGAGACACAGTCTCAAGATGTAGCCTTGGCTGTCCTGGAACTTGCTGTGTAGACCAGGCTGGCCCTCAGCTCAGAGAGATCCACTTGCCTCTGCCTCCCGAGTGAGTGCTGGGATTAAAGGTGTGTACCACCACACCCAGCTCTGATGGGACTCTGTACAGTGTGCATGCAAGGCCAGCTTTCATAGAAGCCTGAAGAACATGTCAGTTGGGACATGGTAAAGAGGGTAATGGCACAGGGAGGACCTCCATTCCCTCTCCTCACCATGGGAGCCCCTCGGAGGACTATCAGGACACACCATAGAGCTAATACAGTAGATGTAAAGATTCTTCCCAGCCCTGAGTTTTGACTGCATCTGCTTGGCAGGTGTAAGGCAGGCAGGATGGCTGCCTGGGTCTTCTGTCAGCCTCTCCCCTCCCACCTGTGAACATGAGGACGATGCTTCATTTCCAAGCTTGGCGTGTTTGTCATTACAGCATCTTCACTGAACTAGAATGCGGGGGAGCCAGCCCAACTTAGGAAGTCTGGGAAGGCTTGAGGAGCTCATCCAACACATTCTTCTCATTTGACAGAAGGAGAAACTAAGTCAGAGAAAAGGGTCACACTGTGAATGCTACTCAGAACCATGATTGAAACTCAGGACACCATACACACACACACACACACACACACACACACACACACACACACACACATAACCTCAGTGCTTTTTTTGGCTATTTGATTCATCCCTTCTGCTCAGGGATCTTTCCAGTGGGAATATCTCTTCCTTCAACAAGAGCAATGCCTTTTGAGCCTGCCAGCTGTGGCCAGCTGCACATTCCTCACCAGCAGAGGCTGACAGCCCCCTTTGAACCGGCTTCTCCCCAGATCACACTTGGTGAACTAAGGAATGCTAATTTTCCACCCTGAGTGTGAACTGGTCTCAAGAACAGCTCAGGCAACCATAGTTAGGTACCACTTGGAGGCTGTAGGTGCTCATTGTTTTTCTCAGGGATAGGGAGTATCAAGATCTAGAATACAGTGGCAAGAGACACACGTGACCTGTGACTGGTCGGTCTGAAGAACTGGAAAGGGCTGGACTTTGAGCGGTGTGAGACCTAGGGGGTAAAGGGTAGAGGTCATGGTCAAGATCTGAAACTTCTGTGGGTCCTACGGTTGCCAAGCCTAAAGAACTGCCCCCCACCCGGGGTGGGGCTCTGGGGAGGTACTCTTAGCTAAGAAATCATAGGGACCCCATATTCAGAGCCCTGGCTTTCTCCTCGGCATCTCACTGTTTCAGAAATAGAATAATCGGCATCAGAAACCCAGGGTATCACAGATTTACACACCGCCCGGGCTTACCTCTCTCTGAGGGAAGTCTGCAGAAAGTGGCAGGTGTCACTCACTACCTTTAGGCAGTGACATGACACTCACTCTCTGCTCAGTGTAAGCTCCACATTTTGTTGCTCTGATGCACATAACCCACTTCCCAGAGTCACTTCATGGTCTAAGATGGCTGTACCAGTGCCAACCACCACTCCTCATCATAGCCAGGAAGGATGGAGGAAGAAAATACAGAGCAAAAAGAGATCCTCAACTAACTGCTGTCTTTCTGCCTATCTGTCATCTACCTACCTACCTATTGCCTACTTCAGAACTAGCCTTTATTGATAGATTATCTCCATAAACCAAGAGACCACATTTCAGCTATACCCTATGCCTACAGGATCTGAGCTCCCCAACTCTACCAGAATTTGTCTTACAGACACCTATAATTATAACAGTAGCTAAAATATAATCATTTATCTTGGCAGTTGTACCTGGATTTTTCCAGGGCTCTGTCACTATAGAAGAGAAGAAACTGAGTTTGGATTGTGGCCCCTGTCTTTCTGGATGCTTTTGGGTAACACACACATACACACATACACACAGTCTGGGCTTTGAATGCTGGGCTTGCCTCTCCCCAGCCCAAGCCCAGCTGCTGGCCAGTCCTTCACATGGCTCCTTTTTCTTCCAGCCTATGTCCTGCCAGTCAAGCTGGAGATGGAGATGGTCACCCAGCAATACGAGAAGGCCAAGGCCATCCAAGATGAGCAGCTGGAGAGACTCACGCAAATCTGTCAGGAGCAAGGGGTAATGCTTTCAGATCTACCCATCTCTGTCCTGGCCTTGCTGAGGACCCTTTAATGTCAGGATCCTGGAGCTTGGGGACTGAAGTCAGGGAGCAGCCTCACTCAGCTTCTGCCTGTGCCCCAGCCCAGCCTCCATCCATTCACTACAGAGCTCAGTAAATGCGTGTTCAGTGCTTCCTTTGACTCCTCAGCCACAAACTCCCACAGCTGACAAGTTTGGAAATCTGTGGAATAGCACTACAAATTGATCATAGGAATGTGCACACATATATACACACGTGAGGGAGGGTTTGCAGAGAAGCTGACCTGAGCAGAGCCATTTGGGAAGAGAACAGGCAGGAGGACCAGCATGAGAGTGGGGAATGAGCTGGGCTGCAGAGGCCATGCCCCCTGTGAGTTAGGGAAGGAGCGTTTGGGTAGGCTTGGCGGGGTTCTGGGCTGATGGAGGCATCTGGAGAAAGAGGAAGTGTTAATCTTCCATGGATCTTTCTGGCTGCTTCTGGAGGTAGGTAGGAGGGGACAGGTCGGGACGGAAAGCCACAGTGATAGCAATCACCTGGGTGAACGCTGACCTGGGTGTAGGCTGGGAGTCTGGGAAACTGAGAGGGGACAGCTGAAGTGTTACCCAGAAACCAGCTCAGAGTGTGCCAGGGAGCTCTTGGTCGCCTGGACAACAGGAAAACAGCGCTGCTGTTGGCGGCTTGATAGAGCTAAGTGCTGCACTGCTCTCCGCAGGCGCCCACCGGGGGCCCAGCTCCGCCACACGCCGCCGGCAGCCACACATTCGCCGCATGGCCCGCAGAAAACCCTGAAGGCAGACTCACGTATCCCATATCGCATAGCCTGTGTCCTGCGTCGTGCAGGGTCAAGTCACTGCCCACCTGGGAAGGGTACTCGAGCACTCTGTACAGGAAAGAGCAGTAAACAAAGAGGATCCCATCTGGGGTTGGGAGCATCTGGAAAGGCGCTGAACAGAAACCAACTGTCCTAATTTGAAAAGCACCTGAAACCTGTCATCTTAGCTAAGCTGCTGAGAGGGACACATAGCTGTGGTCCCTGTGGGCTGAGCAGGGTGCGTGGGTGTGGCCTGGTGGAGCAGGGCTCTGCTTCTGCAGAGAGAGTAGGAAGCAGGCCACTGCTCTCCAAAGCTGGAGCCCACTCCCCAGAGGCGAGAGACGGCAGCCCGCTGGCAGAATGAGGCAGCGTTTGAGACCTGACCAGGCAGCAGATACCCTGAAAGGAATGAGTGGCAGCTGTGGTTGTTAGGACGGCGTGTGGGATGATCAAGAATGGCCATTAGGGAGAGTCTTCGTTCCAAGCCAGCCCTGTTGCTTAGTGGCTTTGTGGCTTGGGCACTGACAGAACCTTGGTTTTGTTCATCTGAAAAGTGGAGATAGTAATAAAATCCTCAAAGGATGGTATGAGATGTAAATACTGACAGGTGGGGCCTCACTCAGGGCCACTCACTCCTGCACGTTTACCTGCTTCAGAAGGAGCCCTGAGTAGTGGCTTGCCCACATAACCCTCTTAGAACCCTCCTGTGATGCTCTCCTCTTTCCAAGCCCACCTTGTTGGGGACCATTCCTTAGCACATGTTTCTGTTTAGGCCAGTGAAAATGTTGCTTCAAGCTGGTGGTGCATGCCTATGCCAGCATTCAGAGGCAGAGACAGGGTTGTGAGTTCAAGGTCAACTTTGTCTAAGTAGGGAGTTCTAGCTCTGAGCTACAAAATGAGACCCTGTCTCAAAGAAACAAAAACACAAAAGCAAAACAAAACAAAGATCAAAAGAACATTGCTCATGTCAGCCACAGATCCACACAGGCCAAACAGCAGCCCATGCAGGCACTGGCCCAGACTTCCCAATAATCCGTAGTGTTTCCAGAATTTCCAACCTGCTGCCCAGCTAGCCCTGCCTCAGCCCACCCCCCCTCCATCTCTTCATATCTGCCTCCCACACAGAAGCTGACCTGCAAATGTAAAATACACAGGTTTCTTTGACTGGTGATTAATTGACTGATAAATTGATTTTTGGAGATGGGGATTTCACTGTGTAGCTCAGATTGACCTTGGACTTAAGACCCTCCTACCTTCGCCTCCTCTCCACTCAGGGCAGTTGGTCCTACTTTGCTCTCTCCTTTACTTATGGAAATATTTGCCAGGGTTTCATACATCTTAGTTCTTTCTAAAAAAACAACAGTAATTTCTGAGCACTTTTAGGCTTACCGAGTTCCTGGAGACTCCATGCATACCCACTTGTGGTATCTTGTATTTGTTAGTTACCATGGACGATCCAAATACTGAAACTCCATTCAAATTACGTCCATTCCAGGGTCCACCTTCCATTTCAGCCCCATCTCCTCAGGATCTCTGTGACAGTGCCTCGCTCTGTCCTTGTCTCAGAGACACGGTAATGTTGAGGGCACTGGCCAGGTGTATTTTAGGGGTCTTCCACTGCGATCTGTGCAGGTCCTCTCCCGGTGATAGTTGTTTGGAAGGAAGTCTGTGGAGGCGAGGTGCCGTTCTCACCAGGAGCAGGAAGGGCACACGGTCAGCCCAATGCCGCCTGCCCACCTAGCTCATGCTGGTAGGGTTCTCCACTGTAGAGATTCATTTGTTTATTGCCACAGGCCACGAACAGGTGCCCCGGAGCCCTTCACACTTCAGATAAAAAGCACACACACACACACACACACACACACACACATACACACACACGAGAGCTCAGGTCTGGAGACAGAAGTTTGTTGTTTCCCTCTCGATCCCTTCCAACCACTTGGCACCTTTTTAATCCCTCAGACCCCTGTGAAGAAAGGGGAACGTAAAGGACTGGGTAGGGAAGACACTCAGCAGTCCGTCTTGCCTCTGAGCTCTTAGTCAGCTCTTTGTATCTTACTGAGGCCGGTGTGCACTTTTCTCACCACCCTCAGCAGTGAGGGCGTCTACTTCCTGACTTTACTCCCTGACTACAGCCAGAGTTCTAATCCCTGTGATGGACACACAGTTGCCAGAGGAAGGGGCAGCTGGGCTGGCCTTTGGGGAGGCAGTGTGGACTACCCTCCATCTCTCACTCTCAGTCCTGGCTACTTGAACTATCAAGGTCACATTAGATTGCTGGTCCAGTTGACGTGGCATTTTGTTCTTCTGAGTCATCTTCCAAGCCACTTCTGAGATTCTGTGCTCGGTGATGCCCAGGCTCTTGCTGTAACTCAGAAACACATCCTAGAGCCCCATCCTGTCAGTTGTCTGCCCTTCAGGCTTTGCAATGGGGAGCTAGTGTTCGCCCTCTGTTGGGCCCCATGACAAGGAAGAGGACCGCTCCCTCAGCAGCTACACTGGCCTTGAGATTTTGGGGAAATACTGATGGTCTGGGATCACTGTAGAGTATCTTGTGCCGAGAGAGCCCTGTGGTCCTGTGTACGCCTCAGTACAGCTTAGACACTGGGAAAGCATCCATTCCCAAGAGAAGCATCCGATGGACGGCAGAGTTCAGGGGCCGGAATTTTGCTTATAGGAGTGGCCAGCAAGCTGGTTTCAACCTTTGTTCCACCAGCAACTAGCTGTTCCCCTGCTAATTCCTGGACATCAGCTTCTTTGTTGAAAAGATGAAGCCAACAGAGTTGATATTGCCCGGATGCTGTGAGGAAGCCGTCTAGTTAAAGGACGTGTGGAGGCTCTAGGTCTCAGACAGTACAAATACTCCTGAAGAAACTCCCAGGGTGGGCATTATTTGCAAACACACTGTCACATTCTTGGTGGCTTTTGATTCTGATGGCCAAGACTGGCAGGCTAGGCTTTATTAATCCCTCTCAGATGGGAAGACCGACTCATCCATGGGCTGCACCGGACCTGTGTGTAGCTTCTTATGAAACAGCGCAGGCTGCAGTGTCATTTCTTTATGTTGAAATCTGGTGTCCACACAAGGCATGGCCACACAAGGCAAGGAGTACCACTGGCTGCTGCCCCAGACTTCCAGGATTGGGCCAGGGGTTGCCAAAGTGCTTGCCGTGAGTGCTTGGGGGTTGGAGCTCAGATTCCCAGCACCTATGTGGTAAATGCCTGTAATTCCAGCGGAGGCAGGAGGAACCTGGAACTCACTTTGTAGACCAGGCTGGCCCAAACCCACAGAGATGCCTCTGCCTCTCGAGTGTTGGGATTGAAGGTGTGAGCCACCACACTCGGCATGTTTGTCTTTTTATCATTACTAGAGTAGGTTGCAGTGGGCAGAGCATAAGTTGCTGTCTGTCCCACTGTCAATCCGGCCCCCAGGCTCCTTCCATTGTGTGGCTCCCTGGGTCTTCCCAAGCCAGCAGTGCAGAAAAAAGAAGGGAGAACGAGTCACAAGTCTTTATTTGATAGGTCTGAAAGGTGACCCCGCTTCCTTATTTCACTGGCAAGTCTTACACAATTCAAAGATACCGAGAAGCCGACAATAGTGACTTGCATGCCCCAAAAGAATCACTATACAGTCATCTAACCCATAAAAAGAGGCTGCTGGGCTTATAACCTTCTTGTATAGTGGGAGGTACAGATTCATTCACCAAAAACCTCCCTGAAAGAGACTGTCTCCTTGGCCAGTTTCTGCAAGAAAAAGATGAGAATTTCATCCCAAGCTTTATGCATTTCTAAGGCAGAAAAGGTAGGATACACCTTTCTGTGCATGTGCAGGAGCTAGGGCAGGCTTTGTGGGTACAGAGGGCTGGGTGCAAAGCAAACCCATCTCCTCATCCCATGGCCTCACTCTGGACCTGGTGTCGAGAACCCTGAGCAAAGCTCACAGCTCTGTATAAACTGCTCTCCTCTGAGGCCGTGCCCAGAGCTCAGAGAATGGACCAAAGGGCTGGAATAACAGGAACCATATTCTATGCCACTTCAACAGTGGCTTTTTCTGGAGAGTTCCCTCCTGCCCTGCAGAAGTCTTCGGCACCATCTTTTCGGCGCAGTAGCCTTTGTTACCTGGGTTTTTCAAAATTTCCACTGAGGGAAGTAAAGTTATTATTTTTTTAACATGGGAAGTGGTTTGTAAAACAGCTGATAGCTTTAGTGACAATCCTATTTAGCTGATAAAATTAGCCATCAGAGAAATAACGTATGTTATCCTTTTACTATAATTTAAATTTATGGCCATCTACCAGTCATCTCCACTTTGGATGGAAAGGGGCCAAGGTCGATCTCAGCCTCACCCTGCTCCTAAATCATTAGTTTCCTGATTTTTATTGTTACCAACAATGGTGAAACTAATGGAGATAAACATTGGATGCCATCCCAGCAGCAGATGGCTTTGAAGGCAGGGCAGCCTGCACAGACAGCACTGACAGAATGGAGCCAAATTATTGCTATTGCATTAGAGGCCATCGAGCCGCTGGCCAGAGTGCATTGATCAGGTTGCAGCCGTGTCCATTGGACTCCGTAGCTGCCCCATTAAAGGCAGAGAAAGCTGGGTGTGGCCGCTGAAGAAGGGCCTGATTCGCTCCAGTAATATGTACTTTGGGGGCTCTCAGAGAATCGCTGTTGATCAGGTTGTGTCCTTAGATTAGAAACAGCTGCTTTAGTTCCTTTCCTAGTTTAGGGACAGGCTTCTGTGTAATGTTTGCTAGTGGAAATTTTGCTTTATTTTGTTGTTCAAGGCAGTGTGCACCTACCTTTGTGAGAGGCCAGGCTCTTGTGAGCTCTGGAGATCCCGGGGGACATGGTATTTCTACTGATTGTTTTTAGTGGTGGACTGCGGGGTTCTAGGAGTGGGGGATACACCTGTCCCACTTAGGAGGGCCTAAAAGTTTCTTTTTCTTTCTCTCCTGCCTTCCTGCCTTCCACGCTTTTCTCCCTAGGAGTTTCTGGACTAGATCAGACTGATAGTTTTCATCCGATTGTGAAGCTTGGGCGGGGCTGGTGATGGTGAGGTGGGGGTGGGCGGGGCTGGTGATGGATGGCGGTAATAAGCACACCAGCACGTGCTCGTCCATTGAGCTACACACTCTCAGAGGCTGAGTGATTTGCTGCTTCTGTCCTACTCTTTTGACCTCTGGGGCTCCAATTGTGTGTGCGTGTTTCACATCTTTCACACCCGTTTCTTCTGCGGGCTCTCCCTCTCCTCCTCTCCTCCACCCATAACTTTTGGTTTTATTTTTAGACTCATCTCCCATTTGAAAGCTCAAGAACTCTGTCTTTCTGCCTAGGCTGCTGCAACACCAGCTGAGTTCCCCTCTAGGTGCTGGATCATGAAGTGTGGTTAGATTCTTGTTCTCTGCTGGAAGGTCGTTAAGGGACTGCAGAGCCCAGGCTGGTCTGGAACTGGCCTTCCGCTTGCCTCAGTTCTTCAGGTGTTACGATTCCGGGTGTGTGTCACCAGTCCTGGCTCATTTACTTCCACATGTCTACGGCATCATTATGTCTAGGCCCTTATGTGTTAGCTTGACCGCTCACAAGTCTGCTTCTGCTGACTGCTTTCTCTTTTTCCCTGCTTCTTTGCACGGCTAGTCCATCTCACTATCTGCTAGACGCTCTTCCTGGTGTGTGAGGGTTCTGGATTATGTTATCATTCTTCCAAGAGTCAGCCTTCCAGGAAGGGCTCCTGGCAGCGGTGGCAGCGGTGGCCCTCCTGACCACACTGATACTGAATTTCACTACTCTGTCCCAGCCCAGCTCCAAACCTGGGCTCCCATGGCAAGACTCCGCCAGTCCGTGTGTCCTGAACTGGATGGAAAGTGAAATCAAGCCTAGAGGAGAAAAAGGAGATTCAATGTGGCAACAGGGAGGAGCTCAGGCCCTCTCCCCCAGGCCCAGCTTTGTGAGGACCCCGTGTTCTTCCCCTGCTGCCGTCAAGCTGACCTGGGCTCCGTTTGGCTGATCCATCCTTCCCATCCACAAGGCTCTACGTTCCCTGACACAGGTGGTGGAGTTTGTTCGCCAAAGGCAAGGGCTCCATCTGTGGTTTGCTTCTGCATACCATGTACCCCAGCCTGGTCCAGCCTTCCTTCTCCCTTCCTCCAACCACAGGACGCCCCTCCCACCTCCAGGCCTCAATTAGCTCATCTGGCTAATAGCACCCTGACATTCTTCTAACGGCCCTTCAGTCAACTGGGGGAGGTTAAGTATCAGAAGAATCGGGAGCCAGCGTCTGAGGGTCTCACTGGGACAGGCTGAGAACCCCCTGTGGGTCATGTCAGCCTGTGGCCGGAGTGAAGTGCCATCTGGCCCATTTGCGGTCCTCCCTTAAGGAGTCGGCCATTGTCAGCTCACAGGGCAGAGCCTGAGAGCGTCCAGCCACCCTACACCCTCTTTACATGAAGCGTCTAAAAACCTAGCCCTGCTGAGCACAGGCCACACAGCTTGAATACCGGGACTCGGGAGGCTGAGGCAGGTGGGCCTCTGTGTGTTCAGGGGCATCCTGTCTCACATAGATCAGACCCTTGTCTGGAAAAGTAAACAACCCAAACCCGGCCACCTGTACAGCAGACTGCCCTCCCTCTGACCCTCACTGCATACACATCAGGTAGGGGCTCTCTGGCCTCTTAAATAGTTTTCCTTGGCTCTCTTCTTATCTCCTTCAGTCCTGCTTTCCTCCCACTCTAGAATCTGGCCATCTCTGGGCTGAACCGCTGTGGGAGGCCCTGGTGGGTGTCCCACCCCTCCCCTTCACCCCACAGCCAGTGTGGCACTCTCCATCTGGGCCACAGCGCTAAAGCCACCGCTCTGCCCTGAGTGACCATTTTCAGGTGTTTCCTGCTGCTCTTTGAAGAAAGACTAAAGTCCCTGAGCTCTCTCACGCTGGTGACATGGCTCTGCCTGGCAACCTTCGCAGCTCCCCCTCAGCAGGCAGGACCCCTGCATCTGATAATATTCCTCCTATGCCTCAGGCACTAGCGCAGGACCAGCCTGGTGACCCTTGGCGGAGATGTGTCCCTTGCAGAGGCACAAACCATCTCCTCCCTGGGATCACCTAGGACTCACCTCTAAGCCATGGTAACAGCATTTTAACAGGGCCCCTACCTGACTTCTGCAAGAATGAATGAATGCGGAAACTACACGGACCTAGTGTTCACATCTTCAGTTCAGAACTTGTTTCTGAGCATGTGTGGTCTTGGCCTGGGCAGGCCCTGACCTCCAGCTGGCTGGCTTGAATTCCAGTGAGACTTCCCAGAGCGGCTCCATATCGATTACAAGCCATTAATAATGCATCCCTTCAGAGGGCCGAGGAAGCCATTAGCTGGGCCTGCACGCTCAGAGAAAGGGGCTGCACGTGCCCATGGGAAGTTCCCATCCCCACAGCGCTCGGGAAGATTACCTCATGGGCTCTCATTGATCTTCAGGACCTTGTTTCCAGAGAAGCGGCCCCTCACTCCCTACAAAACAGACCACTGCAAAATCTGCAAGCCATAGTTTCCCGGACTCTGAGACTCCTAGTCTGTTTGAGGGCTGGGTTGTTGAGGTTCAGCGTCTCCAGTCAGGAGTTAGGACTGTGACTGTTGCCAGGATTGGGGGCCCGTGGCAGACACGTGTGGGTTGAAAATATAACAAGGACCCACATTCACGTGTGACCAAGGGCTCAGAGTATGGTCTGTAATGGAGGGTGAGATTGTTGAGTCTATACTGGGTGTATCACCAGGATCAGAGCCCAGTCTGTGGCCAGGACCTGAGCTCAGTGTATGTGGCACAACCTTTGTCTCTACTTTGGGTTAAAGTGGAAGCTCAGGCTGTAGCTAGAGTTGGGTTCAGTCTGAAACCGCCGACTAGTTCTGAAGACACTAACTAGTTCTGCTTTTCATTTGCTCACCAGCGTTTGAACGCTCCCCGCGCACAGCACACAAGGCTCATGTTGGTGCAGCGGGGCTCTTACTGGCGTGGGAGAACCGGTTGAGCCCATTTCTCAGTTTGCCATGACATTGTGCTAGTAGCTTGAAATCCACCAGATAGATAGGTGTTTTGTACCTATGAAGGGTTTGTTTCTGTTCCTCAGCACACCCCTGGGGGTGGTGAAAGGTGAACTAATACACCATCTTAACAGAAAATGGGGAAAGCTACACATTTGCATCTGGTTTGCATGTGACCTGCATCTGCTCACCTCTCAGACACCGCTAGGATGAGAGGTGAAGGGAGAATCCCAATGCACAGAACTAGGAGGCTTTGAGTCTTGTAGGTTGGGTCAAAGAGGATACAGATTTCAAGGGATTTAAGGAAAGTGGAGGAAATGGTGATCGATATATAAAGACTGGAGGATTTGTGGGTGACATGTCCACAGAGGAGGGAAAAAGGACTAATTCTGCCCTCAGAACCCCAGAGATTCTGTGAGGAAGGAGACGTAGTGTGAAGCATTGGGGGAAGGGGGCTGGGTAAAATCTACACAGAGCTCTAAAATATTCCAAGGCATGTCTGGCCAAAGAGGCCATGGGTTTGTCCTCTGGAGAAATGGAACTAGCCAGAGACTCAACACATATGCTCTGGACTGGGCAGGTGCCTGAGGAGAGAGCTAGAAGGCTGAAATAGAGTTAGGAGAGAGTCCTCCTCCTCTGTGATGTCCCAACGCCTGGCCTGCTCCCACTGCAGAAGCACCCAGAGGCCCCCGACAGACGCTAATGAACTCTCAGAAGCTAATGAACTCTCTGGAAGCATAATGGCCCCAGACAAAAGCATGCACACCCTCACATTGGGGATTGTCCAGCACAGGGGTGGCTGCTGGGCCATTCCAGTGTAAGTAAATGCACTCATGTTCTACTTTCATGAAAACAAATGAAGGGGAAAGTTGGCCTGAGGAGGCATGGCACACTTGTAGCCTAGTTGCCCGGTGTGTGGGGAGCTTTGAGGTCCAGCTCCAGAGCTGCGTGGAGCACCCCAGCACTCTAAAGGCGTGGACCAAGCATCGGACGGAAGTTTAGGCTGAGTTTGAAGCCAGCTGAGTGTACAGGAGGCCCTGTCTGAGAAAGGAGAAAAGGAAGGGGGAGACGAAAGTATCTGAATGTAGCGATGTGACTGACAGCCTGGTGGGCCACCATAGAGGGGAGCCCAGGAAAAGCCCCTCCAAGTGGACGGTCAGCAGTGTGACCTGGGACAGAGCAAGCGGTATGCCTCTGAGGAACAGCCAGAGGGAACTAGAGGGCAGGAGAGGAAGCTGGCAGGTGGGCAGGCCCTGATCATGGAGGCTATTTGAGCCAAGGGCAGGAGGGTTGGGCTTTCTCCCACGTGGGGTGGGGAAGCAGTAAGACGGGACAGAGTCCACACAAGGACATGTGGCTGTCAGATGATAACCAGCAGTAGATCTGGAGACAAGCGAGCAGCTTAAGAGCGCTTGGAACTGGAGTTGGACTAGAGAACGGTTTGGATGCTAAGATGAGAGTCCATAGGAGACTTTTTGACTGCAGCTCATGAGAGATTAAAAACACCTGAGGTCTGGGGCGACGGCGGAGTACTGTGTTGACCAAGTGAACTGAGCACATGGTGATAGCGCGCAGGCAGCTGGAGGCGCGAGTCTGACATTCTAAGAAGGGGAAAGGAGGGAGATGGGCTTTGGGGCCCCGCGACAACCCTCTCGCGTAGAGAGGGTGCAGCGTGTGCTTTGAACACTAGGTGGCAGTGAATACCCGCTACCGCTTAGCCCACACAGACCCTTTGTCCTGCGTCCAGACGTCCCAGCGAGGTTTGGAGTCTGAGCACCTATGTCAGGCACAATCCCCCGAGACACTTAGAAGCCTTTCTAAGAAGCTTTCCAATGATCCGGTTTCCACTGAGTTTCGTCTTGTTTTAACCACGTCTTCAGAAAGGGACTCAAACATAAAACTCAAACATAAAACTGCCTTTACAACCCGGGAAACTGAGGCCAGAGGAAGCGAAAAACCTTCCCAAGGCACATATCCCAGTACTGGCTAGCCGAGGGCCGTCTCCCACAACTCGTGCAAGAGGGAGATGGCTATTACTGGAAAACAAGCTGGACCAGCATGTCTATGGAGCCGGAAAGCTTAGCTCTGCTAGCCCGGGGGTGGGGCGCCTCCTCACTGCCCCTCAGCACCTGTCGGAGGCAGGCGTGTGAGGAGAGCTTCCCTTCAATCCTCGGAGGCGCTCCCGCAGCTAAAGGCGGACTCAAGCCAGGTGTCCTGACGGCTGTCTTTCTCTTCACGGCCATTTACCCGGGGGAGGGCCCGAGCTCACGGTGTCCGAGACAAAGGGTCGCTCTCTGGGCCTGGAGAAGGTTCCGGTGCCGAGAGCTCCCGCCGTGGGGTGCTCAGCCCCCCTATCCCGACAGGCAGGCCTGCCACCCCGGTTCAGGGCCCCGACCCCGAGCTCCCCCCCCCATGCCCCCGACCTCACCCCGCGCGCGCACCCACCCAGCACCCTTCTGCCTCTTGCAGTTCGAGATCCGGCAGCTGCGCGCGCACCTGGCGCAGCAGGACCTGGACCTGGCGGCGGAGCGGGAGGCGGCGCTGCAGGCCCCGCACGTGCTCAGCCAGCCCCGCAGCCGCTACAAGGTGGTGGAGGCCGGCACGTGGGCCGAGGAGACGGCTGCCGAGAGCCTCGTGGAGGAGCTCAGGCCCCCTCAAGGTGAGCCCGCGTCCCCCGGAGTCCCCAGGACGCCTCCCTCCCTCCCTGCGGGCTGGGGCCGCGTGCAGGTGTGTGCCTTCTCGGAACTGCCTCTGGGGCCCAGGAGGAGCGTCTAGCAGGGGATCCTGACCCAAACTAAAATTTATTCAGATCAAGCGAAGCCGTTCAAATCCCGTTGAGAATTAATAGTTGTTCCTTGCCTTGTTCTTGCAAACAAACAAAGCCTGACGGAAGGAAGGGTTTATTTCGGTTTATTAGCGTGTAACCCACCATACTGGGAGAGCCGCAGGGGCCGAGTGGGCGCCTTGTAGCTCCAGGCAAGAACCAGGTGAAGGCTGAGACTGGCTTGTCTTTCGTTTGTCCTCAGTCTGGAGCGTCAGCTCATGGCATCAGGCATCCACCACCGGGATGGTCTTTCAACCTCAGGTAACCCAGCCTAGATACTGTCTGTGGGTTCTCGTCGGTTCAGAACCTCTGGGCACCAGAGGTGTGTCTCCTGGGTGACTGTCAGATTGACTGCCAACAGTAGCCAGCGCAGTGGGAGTGGCAGGCGTTTGAAGTTGGCGGTCTGTGACCTTCCTAGTGGACCACCAGCTAACAGGGCCCGGAGAAGAAGTCCAAGGCCGAAAACCAGAACGGCCAGAAACCTAAGCTTTGCAGGTGGGGCACATTGAAGGCCGTGAGATCAGTGGAAAAGGGCACAGGAGCTGTAGCTTAGCCAGGTGCTGCGCAGGGGAAGCTATTTCTAGATCAAAGCCCATTTCCTCTTCCGGGCAGCTCTGACATGGGCAGAGGAGTTGGCTCTTCTGGACTCTATGATTTCCACCTGCTATCTAGAAGGGGTCCTTACAGGCTTGTAAAGAACACAGCCCCACAGCCAGCGAAAGATGGTCCTGTGCCTAGACCTTGGACGTCAGGACTCCAAAGCCAGCTTGATCCAGGGATGACGTCACTGTGATCAGCTGTGTCCTTATCACATCAAGGACAGGACTAGGGCAATCAGGGGAGGGTGCTGCACGGCTTGAGGCTTTGGTGGTCTCACCTCCAGCTTCCTCCACTGCCTCGAAGGAGGCGTGAAGGACCAGGAGTGCAAGCGCTCTCCCCTTACCTTCTAAAACGCTTGACACTCCCTGACGTGACACCTTAACTGTTTCCCTGCGCTCTCTCAAGAAAATGTCAAACTCCCTTGGAGTAGTGCGGTCGTTGGTTAGAGGCCTGGAGCAAAATGCTACAAGCTGAAGGACTGGGGTGGTGGAAACAGCCTCACAGTTCTGGACGCTGGAAGTCTGGGGTCAGGGTTGGTCCCTCTGCGTGCCATGATGGAAAACCTTCCTCTTCGGTAGCTCTAGTTGTTGGCAATCGTTGGCTTGTGGAAGCACCGCTCAGTCTCTGCTCCCATCTTTACACAGCATCTCCCATTATGCCTGTGTCAAACCCTGTTTGTACAGCTGTGCCTCAACTTGACTAACTGGGTTGTAATTATGTTGTCTCCAGATAAGCTCATATGCTGGTGCCAGGGACTGAAACTTCAGTATTATAACACATGGAGGAGGACTATGGTTATCCAACCAGCAACAAATGCTCCACAAGACAATGCCCCCCCCCCCCCCCGCTCCATTTCCCCATGTGGCATCCCTGGGTACCTCCCTCTCTTGTAATGCACACTTACCCACACACAACTCAGTCCTCTGCATGCACTTTCACAGCTGTCTCCAGTGCCCTCAGTGCCACGGCCAGTGCCTCTGAGGCAGAGGGCAGAATGCAGGGGCTGTGAGAAGCCTCTGTGATTCATGGCCTGAAATAACCCAGGGACCAAGGTCCTCTCCCAGCTGATTTCTCTCTGAGCAAGAGCCATGTCCAAGGTGGGATTTCCATGACATTAGAAATTACAGTCAGACGAGCCAAGAGCATTCTGGGCCACTCTGAAGATTAAGGAAGGGCGACATTTGTTAGTAGCCATGACTCCCAGGCTGACGGGGCTCAGAGGCCTCTGCCTGCACAACAGGACACAGACAATCCAGGCGTTAACCTGCAGACACAGCAGTGAGTCAGAGGAGCCTTGGGACGTGGCCAGCATCACCTCTGCCTGGGGGAGGGCTACAGGGGACCGCAGGAGTGCCCGCTCCAGCCCCAGCCGAGCTGCATCCCTCTGAGAGGGAAGAGCTTCCCGGAGTTCCCAGCAGGTCCCAGTCAGACAACGCCGACAGCCTTCTGTTTAGACTCGCTCTAGCACAAATCATTTTTAAAACCTGGGCTGCAAAGTTGCAGGCTTTGGGGCCTGCCAAGTTCACAGTGCCTCTGTACAGTCATTAATACTTCTCTCCCAAATTTATTGGTCTTGAAACTTGCCCATAACTTATGAATTACAGCTCCTGGTGGGAGTGCCACAGATTTCACCATATTTCACAACTCTGGCATTCTCCCCCCCCCCTCCCCTTTGCTGCACCAGCGTCCAGAGGAGCAGCCACAGAGGTGCCTCTGGCCAGTCTGCCCTTGGCCTTCTCCCTTTCCCCCTGCCAACCAGCAGGGAACAGGAAGTTGGCTGCAGGGTTCATCCTCAGAGCAGACAGGACCTGTGCTCAGGGTACCCTGGCTGGTCCTGAGCGTACGGACCTGGTAAAGAGCTGGGGACCCTTGGAGCCCCAAAGCTTATTGGACAGAGCTGGGAAAGCCTTTGGAGTAGCCTGAAGAAGGAGTTTGGGGTCTGGCTTTGAAGGTCCCTGAGCAGGCCTAGTTCCATGACCTGTAGAGTCACAGGCAGCCCCGGCACCCAAGTCCCTGCTTCTGTCCTCCGGAAAGTTTTGGTGCTATTCGAGTTACTCAGTCCAGAGCTCCTCTGGTCTCTGAAGCTCTTCCCTGAGGAAGCCTGGCGGCTCAGTTGTGTGCCCTGCTGTCAGGCACGGCATCCAGCGGGTACCCTGGGAGTGTCAGCATCTTCTCGCTGCGCTCTGCTGAGCCAGAGAGGAGTGGGAGAGCGAGCGTGGGAATGAGGTGCAGCCTCTTGGGCTGGGCGATGTGTGATCTACATCAGGCTGCCTTGCCGCTCAGCCACATGGAGCTCAGTTGTCTCCTCGTGTCCAGGAGGCCTGGCCAGCCAGCTCACCAGCCTTTCTACCTCTGCCTTGACCAGCACTGACCAAGCTCTGCCACCTCTGGACTCAGCTTTTGCAGGATTAGTCAGGTTGGGTTTGCAAAGCACTCGCTCCTAGGGACTTCAGAGCCAACAGTCTTGCTGTGGACCAAGGATTCAGGCACCAGAGGACTGTCCCTGGCTAGACACTCATGTCAGTGGGTCTGGGTGGCTCCCCGGAAGCTTTGCATCTATCACTCCCATTTTATAGGTAAGCGAGCAGAAGCCCAGAGTGGCTGAGAGATTGCCTAAGACCACACAGCAAGCGTCCTGGAGAGCACCCTGGACTGGGTTTATGTGAAGCCTGTATACCTTCTCTCCCCACAACCAAGGTCTGGGGGCTCAGTCCTCAGTGAGTTGCTTTGGCAAACCTCAGTGTTAAGTCAAAACAGACCTTGTAGGAGGGGCTTGTTACCAGGTGGAAGCTGGCTGTGTGCTCAGGTATTCCTCTGCCCCAGGACGCAGGCTGAATGAAGGCTGAATGATGCAGAGATCATTTCATGGTGGCCTTGTGGCCTCCTGAGAGGGAGTGGAAGGTTTGGAGGTCCTGCAGACCTGTGACCTGTCCAGAATTGGCACGTGACATAGGTCAAACCAAAGTCAGAATTGGGTGGCATGTGGTTCCTGTTCTTAAAGGCTTTGCGTCCCTGTATGGCTAGGGACAGAGGCTCAGCCCCAGGGTCCTGTTCTAAGAGAATGGGATCCAGGAGCCTACACGAAGCATGTGATGCCATGGTCAGTGCTAGAAGAGACAGGGCAGCCCTCGGACACAGACACCCCTGTGCGGGTCTGGAGCAGGGGACAAAGAACACACCCTGGCCAGGACCCCATTGGCCAGGCTTGATATTCTGTACATCCAGAAAGTGAGTGATCTCACTCATTAAACCTAGAGGCAAGTCAAGCAGGGCCTTGGAAGTCCCTGACCAGTTAGGGTACAGGCTTGATAAAAGTTGGGGTGTTGAGGAAAGTGAGGAGGCATCTGTACGTCACCAGGATCTCTGCGAGGGTCTCCAAGGTGAAGGCTTGGGGGAGTTGGGGGGAGAGAGCATGAGCTCTGCTTCGGACTTGTTGAGTCACAGGGAGCTGGCGGTCAGCCAGGAGTTGTCCAGGGACAGTTGGCCAGACCAGTCAGTGCTCGGGAGAGAGGGCTCGGCTGACGGTTGCCCGACCGAGCCAGTAAAGATAGGGCAGTGGGGGCTCAAGCACCTCGGTGGTTGAGGTGGGGGATGCCTGCAGCTCAGCAAGCTGCAGCTCCAGGCCACCACCATCCCCCCTAGGTCTGGGATGGTGGTGAGGAACCTGGGGAGGGGCTGGGAGTGCAGTGTATTGAAGGCGGGGCGCTGGTCATGCTTGCAAAGGCAAGCAGGGCATCTGCTGGCCAAGAGCTAAACCCATGTGCCGGGTCTAGGCTGCTTCTGGGGGACGATTATGCTAGTATAAGAAGGATGAGTGGGGGGAGGGCAGTGGTGAGGGTCACAGTCACGTGCATGGCAGTTGCAGGCTCTGTAAACCTTGTGCATAGCAGGTATTTATTTTCTGATGAGAGGGGAAGCCCCTGCTCCACCGCATGGGGATGGCCCCAGCCTTGACGGTGCTCCTGAGGCAGGAGTCCCTTTAAGAGCTGGCAGAGGGCCAGGCACACTGTGTCCCTGAAGAACACAAAAGAGTAAGGAGTTGCCCAGCAGCAGGTCATTACAGATGCTCAGGGAGGTGGGAGAGTCCTCCTCAGAGTGCAGCCCAGTGAGAGCCTAGGCAGGGACGAGTCAGATGATTCTGGGACCTTCCTGGAATTTCAGGGCCATCTATCCACATACCCAGCTACATCAGTCTGTGAGAACCTTGCTAGGGACCTTCATGTCACAAACGAAGAAACTCAAGCCCAGCAACGGGGCATGACCCAAGCAAGCTCCAGGCCAATGATGGCACCAGAATTAAGTACACACCAGGTGGCACCTGATTAAGTAAACAGCCCCCGCTGCGTGGCCCAGTGGCCCAGTGGCCCTGCACAGTCCGTAACTTGCTGGGAACAGCCATGTCTGCTTCTCAGTGCAGTGGCAGAACTAGACTGCAATTACAGCAAAGGTTAGGGATGGCCACAGAGAATCTGCGCTAGCTAACGCAGGTGCAAGAGCCAGCCTAGTCCCCACCCCCGGCCCCACCCCCCCGCAGCATTAGTGGGGAACACACCTCTGACCACAGGCATTTCAAGATCAAAAGAGGCCAAGAAAGCTTTTAAGATCCATGCCTCTACCACTCAGCCTCTAGGTGGTGGACAGGCTTCAGCAGCCAGCTCAGGTGTGCCTCAGAAGGTAGCCTTAGAAAGCATCCAGGCTTTCACCTGCAGACCCTTCGCTGGCAGCTAAGCTGACGGGTATGCACGCCCCTGGGTCTCCAAGCCCTCCATAGGCCTTCTGTGTCTGGCTCCACTCGAAGAATCCAGTCTGCCTGTTGGGTCTCTGTAATCTTCCTAAAAACCAAGGAGTGTAGCCAGCACTATCCCCATTCCACAGTGGCTCAGCTAAACATGGCAACACTGTCACCTGCACCCCTCTCTGTCCCCATCTCTGCAGAGGCCACGGTGAAAGACGACATGAACAGCTACATCAGCCAGTACTACAATGGGCCCAGCAGTGGTAAGTGTGGGTTGGAACTGTTTGCACGCACCATGCAGCCTCAGGACACCTGTGACTTCAGCAAGCCTGAAAACCAAGGGCAGGTACAATCTGGCCTTCCATTATGAGCTTGTAGACTGTGATGGCAGAGCATTGAAACACCCGGAGCTTTAAGCCTTAGCAGATGGCTTAGCTGAAACCCTGATGCCCTAGAGCTGAGCCATCAGGGCAGTCTGATCTCTGACCTTGAGAGCTGAGTGGAGCCCTACAGAGGGAAAGGTTTGTAATCCAGAACTCAAGAGATCTCCCAACTGTGCACACACTCAGGTGGCCCCCGTGGAAAGCAAACTTACTCCACATAACTGGCTAAAGGGGCAGCAGGCCTTGGGTGAAATCCTAGGGGATGCTTATGTGTTGTCTGTAGGAGAAAGATTGATTTTATACCCAGACCTTTTAGCATATTTTTCTGTAGCCAAAGCCTTGAGTTTGGAATTCACAGTCCTTGAAATTCTTGCACTCTCCACGATAGGTAAAGTATATGGTATGTAACATGTATTTGTTTTTCTTCTTCTTCACTATTTAAACCCTAAGGCCCCTTCTCTTTTTTCTCCTAGTCTCATCCAGACTGCAGGTTCTCTAGCATGGGCTCACTTCTCAGTCCTCTTCCCTGCTTTGGGGACACATCTGTAGCACTGTACCCAGAGCAGTCCACCGTCACCCTTAATGCCTCTCAGAGAGAAAAGAGCTGCCGAGGCCAATCCTCAACCCAGCCCAGCCCATTCAAAACTCCCAAGAGTGTGACAGGGTGGAGCCCAGGGCTCTCTGGATAGCCAGCTAGTACATTCCAGTCTCCACGAGAGAGCCTGGCTCAAAAAAAAAAAAATGTGGTAGAGGGTATTAAAGGAAGACATCCAGGACAACCCCTGGCCTCCAAACTCACATACATGGGCAGGTGCTCCTGTGCTCACGTAATCAATAATAGTACATCAATAATAACGCACATGTTATCAATAATAATAGTAATAGCAGTATTCAATGGCTCCTCAAGAGAACACTAATTTCTTTTCCTGAGGCGAGCTTTCTAGGTTAGTTTCTCGCCTCGTAGTTTAAGGGCCCACAGCAGGCTGTGTAAGGTTCTCCCAGTCTGTCTCCAGCACACAGAATACTGCAGTCTGCCCTGATTGAGCACGGTGTGGGCCTTGAGGGCAAAGCCTTAGCTGTCTTGTATAGCCTCTACTGGAAGTGTTCTAGGTCCGTCTTCACGGGCGACTGGCTGAAGCGCGTCACGTGTGTGCTTCAGCTCACCGAGGTGGACTGGCAACGCTCCCTCTGCGCAGGCGGTGACAGTGACCTGGGCCCTCAAAGGCCTCCCCTCACCGTGGCTGCTTCCAAGGCCTGGCCATGCTTTCGTTGCCCAGCCCCACACTGGGCCTTCAAGTCCAGCCGTGTGGGCAGGGGCAAAGTGTGATCAGTATAACCTTTCTTAGCTGGGTGGTTGGGGTGTACACCTTTAATCCCAGCACTCAGGAGGCAGAGACAGGTGGATCGCTGTGAGTTTGAGGCCAGCCTGAGCAAGTTCCAGAACAGCCAGGGTTACACAGTACTGTTTTTGTCTCAAATTTATATATAGAGAGAATTGTTGTTTTGTTTCATATGTGTATACGACCTCTCTTACCTTCCTTGCAGACAGTGGGGCCCCGGAACCAGCAGTGTGTGTGGTCACTACAGCTGCCATAGACATCCACCAGCCCAACCTAGCCTCCGACCTGTTCTCAGTCGACCTGCCTCTGAAGCTCACTGGCAACAGCACCTGCACCCGTGCCACCTCCGAGACCACATCCCACTCTACCTGTGGCTCGGTCACCAGGGCCCAGAGCGCCAGCAGCCAGACCCTGGGCTCCTCCACAGACTGTAGCACCCCCCGAGAGGAGCCGTCCTTGAAGCCTGGACCTTCTGTTCTGCCGCTGCTACCGCTGCCTCAGCAGCAGGTGGTGGAAGCCACGGTCCAGGACCTGACGCCCTCTCTGTCAAAGGACCCCTGCCCATCCCCCAAGGCCTTGGACCCAGCGCCCCTGGCCCAGCCTACTCCAGTGGGCTCATCCCAGACCAGCCCTGAGCTGGAGCAGAGAGTAAGTCTGTTCAACCAGAAGAACCAGGAGGCCCTCTCCGTTCTTCAGATCAAGCCTCTCATCCACTTGCAGCCCACAGCTGGGCTGGAGGAGAAGTTCAGATCTTTGGAATCCAAAGAGCCGAAGTTGCATAGGGTTCCTGAGGCCTAGAGAGCCTACCAGCTTGTTGAGTAGAAAGAGGGGAGACAGCCATCTTAAAGCTCTTTCAGGACCCCAGAGGCCACCCAGGGCCACACATGGGGCTCAGGATCCCACCTGGCCTCCTTCAGGGTGCTGTCTGCCTCCAGGGAGGTGACGCCAGGCAGAGGCCACATGCCTCAGACCTCAGAGTCCAGAGCTGGGGCCACCTCTTGCCCTACTCAGGAGAGGGTGGTGCTCCTGGCTGGGGTTTTCCGTTTTTGCTTTGTTTTTAAGACCATTTTTTTAAAAAAAACCAGCCTATGGCCCAGCTTCATCAGGGTAGAGTGTGGGGCCCAGCTCAGCCTATTTCGTTGCCTTCGTTCCTGATGGCCACCCCGGATTCTCGGGAACAGCACTGTGAGCAGGGGCTGCCCAGCCCCACCCCAAGCCGTCTTTCCAGGAATGCCGGGGAGCCGACACAATCACGGAGACCGCACCTCAGCCTATCTCACCTGCCGTTCTCTCATTTCAGCATGGACATTTCCAAGTCTTCACAGGCCCTGAGGGGACTCATCTGGAGGCGGGAGGGGCATGGGAGGGCGGGGGCAGCCATTTTACAACCCTGGCTTTAATAATAAAAACCAGCTGCACTGAGACTTCTGGGTGGCAGAGGTTTTTTTGTCTGGTCTCCAGTGTCTAGAGTGGCTCGGAGCTAGCCTGGTACACACTTAACTAGGCCACTCCATTGCCTCTCTGGCACCCCCGAGGCCTTCACAGAGGGGAGAGCCTTGAACCCATGGTGCAGGCGAGTGAGTACCTTCTACCATCTCTCCAGCAGAATGGAACCCACAGTTGTGCCTCCCTTATTGGCAACTCCCGAGCAGCTATTAAACCAGGGCTCTAACCCTGGGGACCTCAAACTCAACCTCTGTTCAACATTCTGCCCGGAATAATTGTTTTCATGCTTGCTTTGCCATCTGCTCAGTTACAAACACTCATGGCGTCAGCTGATCACCCCCGGTCATTTTCCAAGTTACCTGACCCCAACTCACACCCTAGCTTTGGTGAGGCCTGTGTCCTCCAGTGGCTGGACGGCAGCAGGCCCTGACTGACCTAGCTTCTGGCTTTCCCTTCTTTACCACCTCCCCCCCCCCCCAGGGCTGCTCTCACCTCTCCTGCCCAAAAGCTTTCTGTGTGTGTAACACTCACATTTTCTCTCGTGTGGTACGAGGACAGGGAGTTAGGTTTTGCTGTTCTAAGGGCTCCTGTTCAGATGACTAGAGTGAGAGTCTGAGCCGTCTGTGAGGGAGCTCACACTCCCTTCACATCTCTGTCTCCCTTTCACTCTTGAGAGGTGGCTGCGGTGTCTGTGCAGCCTGCCCTGGCTCTAGCTGGCCAGGTGGAGCAGGCTCCTGGGGCCTACTGAGTTAGCCCTGCTAGGGCAGCAGCCCCCTGTGTGACCAGCGCCTGCTCCTTTACCTACTTCTTAGGTTGTTAGGCCCTGCTTAGAGGCTCAGGGCCCAGGCCGAGCCACAGAGGCATGCTGGAAAGGTGGGGATTGTTAAAGGGACACGGGCTTGGGTACTTCACAGGGCTCCAGGGTCCTCCCCTTTACCCCTACTGGTTCTGTTTAGATACTACCCCCTCCCCCCACCTTCCCACCCTCCCCCCGTACTGCAAGCTCAGGGCTTCTGCCTTCTCACCATTTCTCCTCAGTGTCTTGTGGGAACAAGAAGCTGCCATCTCCTGGAACCCAGTTTCGACTTCCTTATTTACCTATGTCCCTCTAATGCTCCTTCATTCTCATCTTTCAGAGATTGACACTGATTGCTGTTGGGGGAGGGGCCAAGGCTTCTCTAGTTGCTTCCTGATGAGAGAGGGTGGAGTCCAGGGGCTGTCCATACAAGAGAGAAGAGACTTTTATGAAGCAGACTCCTGGGTGCAGTTGAGGGAGCCTCAGTAAAATTCTGGCAGGTGGTGGTGCATCCAGCAGACAGGGGCAGAAGAGCTTATGGAATGGAGAGGACGATGTTGGAGGCTACTACAGTCCAGCCCAGTGTAGGGCACCCATCGCCAGGCATAGCCCACACAGGAGAAACCAGCCCCAGGCTGGCCTCAAGAGTGATGGACCCAGGATCTGCTTTCAGGTGCTCTAATAGCTGGCAGAGTAGCTAGCATCTGGTCCTTCTGGAGAGAGAGAGAGAGAAGAAATTATTTAACCACCATTTGATTTTCAGTTTAAACAATTAAGGGCCTACATCTCTAGGCTGGTTGGCCCTGAATTGAGCCAAGTCATGTCGGGAAAATAATAGTCGTGGGCTTTTACTCTTCGGTTGTTTCATTGTTCTCCTTTCCCCCTGTCAGAGTCAGAGGAAAAGCCTGACTCAAGAAAGGAGCCCAGAAGACACTTTGATACAAATGTACCTGGGTCTTGTCTAGTTAGGGGAACTATGCTGTAGTGAAACACCACAGCCAAAACACCCGGGGAGGACTTCTACTTCCACAAGTCAGTGCTAGTCATCGAAGGAAGTTAGACAGGAACTCACAGGGCAGGAACCTGGAGGCAGGAGCCCCTGCAAAGGCCACGGAGGGGTGCTGCTTACTGGCTTGCTCAGCCTGCTTTCCTACCGAACTGAGGACCACCAGCCCAGGGGTGGCCCCACCCACCATGGGCTCTTCCCCATCAACAACTGATTAATAAAACGCCTTACACCTGGGTCTTATGGAGGCATTTTCTCAATTGAGGTTCCTCTTCTCAAATAACTGTAGCTTGTGTCAAGTTGACATAAAACTAGCCAGCACAGGTCTGAAGTAGGAGGGCTAAATCCCATCCTCCAGACCCAGGCTCTTAGCTCAAACAGCACATGACAGTTTATACACCAAAGGTATTTGTTCCGCCATAGACCTGGATTCAGTGGTTTACATGGAACAGGGGACTTCCTGCTGAGCCCAGCGATGATTAGCTGGGCCCAGGGCACCCGTCCTATAGCCCGTGTGGATTTGTTCAGGTGAGTCTCCTCTTCTGCGCTGTGCATTGGGAGCACAGACTGACAAGCCCTACCTTTAGAATGCCTAATCTTTGTTAGTTCGTCGGTGAGTGGTAACAGGCAACCACCATTAAGGATCAAGAGGGCAGAGCTGCCCTTAGCAGTGCCTAACCCGAGACCATCCCTGGCAGGGCTTCGGAATGACCCGCTGCTTGCAAGCTGGTACTCACAATCAGCTTGGACGCGGCGCCCACAAATGGAGACAGCCTGAAAAGCTCTCTCTGGCTTTCTTTATCTGCTCCTGAGAAGCTCTGAATATAGGCGGGTCTGATTCTCCACCATATCCTGCAAGAGAAACATCCCTGGGGACGTTGGGGTGGTGCCTCCAGACAAAAGAAAACTGGAGTTTTGTTTGTTCGTTTGAGTGTCTGAGATCTAACTCTGCTCGGTGCTTGAAAAAATAGCTGAGCAGTGACTTTGTAGGGATCTTGGGACCAGTTTATCCCATCTGCAATGAGAGGGAAGAGGAGAGAGAGAAATCTTTGGTCAGGGTTGCTGGGTCCCTCCCTGCATTCCCTAGTCCGCCTGCTGGGCAAGTCTAGTCTGTCATCAGGAAGCAGTTAGCGTAATCTTCCCTGGGGAGAGGCCTACCCATGGCCCAGGCTCTGCCATCTCCCAGTTTCCTCCTTCTGTCTTACAGCCATGTTGACTGGGGCCCAGGCCCACACAAGGGCCACTTCCTATGTAAACCACACAAACTCCAGGAGGCAGCAGAGGCCTCACTGTGGAATCCACTGGGCACATGCTATATGACAGGCATTTCTCAGGTCCAGCCTCACAGCCCCAAACCCAAGGTCTTAACCTTTAACTCACCCAAGGTAACAGAACTTGAAGGCAGAGTCAAAGCAGAAAGAAGCAGGTAGGACCCATCCTACTGAACCATTCCACAAATGGCCAAAGGCAAGCTAGGGAGAGTCCAGGAGCCTTTATCTGCCTCGTGCTGTAGTCCACTACCAACTATCCAAGTGTTAGGCATTTGTAGAAATCCCAGGGCCAGGCCTGCTATCCCATTGTCAGCAACAGCTGGTAGGCCCGGCTGTCATTCCTCACAGGTTTGCCTCTGCTGCTCATCGCCTCCCTATTCAGTCCCTCTATGAGCAGGCTGAAGGTCTTTTAGAGAGGCAACTGGTTATGCAAGCTTTACACCTGTGACTTGGCTCCAAGTCTAATGCCACCCAAGTGAAAGAGCATCATTAGTCCTCTCAGACTGTCTGGCAAGGTTCCAGAAGTGCTGGGCCTGCATTTTGGCCAAAGCTACTCTGCCCATTTTTCAACAGAAATTGGCCATTGGTGTCTACCTTCCCTAGTAAATTCCAGACAGGGTGAATCCTCTAACAGTCCCCTCTGTTGTTTTGGGGTACCACTCTTGGTCTGCATCCTCTACTGACAATACTTGGTGGCGAGAAGCTGGTCGTTGTAGCTCTCAACCTGTGCTTACAGCTGTGGGGAGTGTCTATCCTCTTGTTTTACTCATTAAGTAGCTACACATGATTGATAGGCCCCACTAGAGGCAGCTTTGTTTTTATCCTCTAGATTATGACAAGCTCTGTGCAGAAAAATCGGGTGCTCTTAAGGTCCATGGGCAGAGAAATCCCAGTGGGTCGGGGCAAAGTGAAGGGGACTTCTGCTGCTGCTGAGCTACCTGAAACATGAAAGGATTCCTGTCATCCCCCTGCCCTGAGCACTAAGGTGGGCATGGATACCCATGCTCTGTCCTTTCTTGTTACCAACCATGAAGCTGAACAAGGGGAGCCTGTCCCCAATATTTGCTCTTATTGATGTGACTCTTCAATATCCTGTGCCCTTAATGACTTCCTAATGTTATATGGTTCCTCATTCAAAAATACCCCTGGAGTGAGTGTTCCCATTGACTCCTTTTTCTCATGTTTATAATCTGTAAGCAAGCATGATTAGCACCCAGAGTGAATAATTCGCCCAAAATTTAGAGAATACTGAATGCTATTTTTCCTCAGTCTGCTTATATCCTAGCATTTAGAAAGTGAAATAAATAAATAAAGCAAGAATGCCTAGGGCATGATGGGACAGAAGCAAAAGCTGGCTACAAAAAGCAAAGACTAGAAGAAAGAACAGGCATTAAGGCCTGGCAGAGTCCTCCTCTCCAGCCTCCCACCCAGCATGCTGGTCCTTCTCGGCTTCTGGCTGATATTGGTACCTGGCAAACTGTGCCGCTGAGGCAGAGGATCTGCCTCATTTCGTTAAACCAGTCCTTTCAGTGCTGGACAGAAGAGCTAGCCACAAGAAATGGAAAGTGACAGCTTCGCCTCTGGCTGGACATCTGCCAAACAGGCCTTGGGTCCTGACGTTTCCCCTGTGGGTCCCGTTTAGATATCCATCCTCTGTCCCCATGATCTCTGTCCATTTCTCCTCCCAAAGTCTTCTGGAAAAAAAAAAAAAAAAAAAAACAGCTGCCACCTCAGGAAGCCTGTTTGCATTCTGTCTACCTGCGTCTCTCTAACTGAACAAGAGGTGGTGACAATGGTGTTGAAGGGCATTGGCTGTCATGTTTTGGGGGTGATCAGGCCTGCCAGAGGGAGGCTTTTGTGAAGGCAGCAGTCTTGGAGGTAGGTTGGCTCCCCTGCCAGCACAGTGAAGCCTCCATATCTGAGGCCCTTTCATACTTCAGTGACCCTGTGAAGCAGGCTGAAATCCAGAGGAATCATCCTCAGGGCAGCACCAGTGAGAGGGAGTCCTGACACTGGGCTCGGCCCTGGTGCTGCCCAAGTTCAGAGCTCTTGGAGGTGAGGGGTGGGGCTGTCTTTCCAGTCTTCTGTATCTTGATGGGCAAGATGCCACTAGAGGGCCAACTGTCCGCAGGAGCCTACATGGTCAATAACCAGGACTAAAGGCAGCCCATCTTCCTCAGCCAGTGGCCACTATATTGAGCTCTGTTGTCCCCAGTGCTGAGCCAGTGCAGCTGATGAAGCAGATCAATCAGGGCCTGGCCAGATGAGCACCCACCTCTGCTGGGAAGCTCAGTTCCAGCCATGAACCACGGGACGGGGAGAGAAAGCTTTACAGGGGGATTTTAAAATAATACGACTATCACTTTTTATGGAGTAGTTTTGATGCAACTGCCAAGTCATACCACTTCCGGAAAATATGAGCAGGGTATCATGGATTATCTCTCCCAACTGAGAGCCAGCCGCCAGACCATTGGAGCTCAGGGAATGTCATGTGGAAATGTTAAGACAGCCATGCTGCAGAGTAGGGGATGCGAGAGGGGGAAGCATAGTGTCAGAACCTGTATCAGGGGTAGAGCCGTGTGGGGACATACAGAAAGGGAGTAGGTCGCTGAAAGCTGTTGTGAAGTGATGTTCCTGCTTTGGAAATATGCCACAGAAGGGCCTTGCAGTGGGGTATCACGGCTGCAGTGAAATGGGTGTCCAGAGCGGGACCAGCATGGAGGCAGGCAGGATGACGAGCACGGGACCTGAGAGGTGAAGACAGGTCTGGGCAGCCCTGCACCTACAGGGGAGTGGGGGTGGGAACTGCAGAGAGCAGAGAAGCCGAGTTCTAGGCTGAGGTGTCTGAGACCTTGGAATGTAGAGATGGCTGTCCTTGGAACCAGGAGTGTGCACAGGACACCAGATAGCATTACAGTTCCTTCTCAGGAGAGAGGGCAAGGGCCAGGCCTCAGTTATACCCCACCACAGAAGGACCTGAGGCAGATACTCACCGTGAAAGCTCTGGCTTTCATGGCTCCCCAGAGTGCTATTGCTGGGGGCCTGTGGAGGGGAGCCAGCACTCCACAGGAGGTCTCCAGGCCAGAGAAGAGGCTCCCTGCCCATTACTTCTTCAGAGAAGCCCACTCTGAGGTCTCACGGGAGACTCCCACAGTGGTGGGGGGAGCTTGTAGCAGTCGCTGCCTGCTGTAGGAGTAAGGTGACAACAGAAAAGGCTATGATTACTTCCTAAGGGGACAGTGCTTTTGAGAGTCTCCCCCTCCTTGTTACAGCCCTGCAAACTGGGCTCTATTTCCTCTGCTTTGCAGGGAGAAAATGCAGGCACAGCATGATGTGATAACTGCCCCACCCTGCCCCATTACAGACAGTTCACTGGGAATATGTAGTGGCAGGATTCAAACACAGGACTGTCAGTGAGGTGCCATGTAGGAAGTGGGGAATCAAATCAGGCACTAACAGGAAAGCCCAAACACAGAAATCTGGACTCCACCCTCTTAGTCCTCTGCAGCCTGCTGTGCCCTAAAGGGCTGGCCTCCCTGCTCAGCCTTGCCTTTGGAGCCTTGAGAAGTTTGGGAACATCCTGACATGCTGAACCCCAATAGCAAGGACAGCAAGGCTCAGAGCCAGCGGTGTGTGGCAGCCTGCAGCCCTGGCTGGAAGCCACCCAGGGCTCCGAGCTGTAAGGCCTTCTGTGAGAGGCATGCATGGTGTAGTATGTGCCCTCTCATTCCAGGGCCAGCCTGAGCCAGTCAAGAGAGCAAGGTTCTTAGCATTAAAAAGAGACCCTAGAGCTCGGCTCATTTTCCCTGGGAGCTGTCAAGATCTCCAAATGAGAGGTCCAAGCCCACAGCACCCTGAGCCCTAAAACGACTTGTATAGCAGCTAAACAAAGACTCCCACAACTCTGGGTATCTGAACTGATAGCTCAGGGCTAGAGTAAAGTCTGCTCATCCCTATCCACCCCAACGCCAGTGTGCAAGGCCTGGGAGTCTGGATTCCTAGACCAGCCCTACTTCTGTCTTGCTTTGTGACTCCAAGAAAACCCTTGAACTCCTCCCTCCCTAAGCACAAAAATAATGAGTCCTGTGTGCCCCACCCCTGAGGGTTGCTGGGATAACTAGTGACATAATGGAAGGGAAAGCCCTTTGAGAGTGTTTCACGGGAAACACAAGCTGAAGGCTCCCTTATTAATAATAGATGCCTGGGGTGCGCTTCTGCCAGCCAGTGCACGCTCAGCACTTCTGGGGCGGACGCCCAGGGGATGCTCTGTTATTTCATTTGCTGCCACTGATAGTTCAGGGTGAGGAGGGAGGATGGTAGGACTGATGGGTACCTTGCCCTAGCTCTAAGAGCCAGCTCCTGAGCTCTTGCTGCTGGCACATCCTCATTTTTTCCCTTGTAAACAACATCTCAGAATCACCCAGTTTCAGGAGGTACCTGCCTTTTCCTTCTCCAATCCTGGCTCTAAACCTACCCCTTACACATTGAGGAAATCACAATGTTTTTCTTTTCTTGCAACCTTTTCTTTTCTTGGCTCTAGTGCTCCAAAGTTTGGTTTTGTCTCCTGATGCATAGTTAATTTAATTATCCAAAGAAAATGATAGAACACTTGCTACTAATTTATTACCAGCTACCAAGGACATGGTGCTGACATAATTTCATACAGAGCTTCAGGCTGCAGCTTAGGGGAGCAGGCTGCCGACTCACCCTGAACAGCCAAATGAAATTGACTACCCAGGAGGTCAGCCAGGACATTAGCCAACGTGATGAGTGTGGCAGAACCCTGTGCCTGCGATTTACGGCGCACCTTTCACCCCACACTCCGGGAGCCTCCCCAACATCAATTAGGCCTCATAACTAGAAGACTCACCTCCACCTACTCTGCTTAAAGAAGAGGCATGGGCTGTGGGTCCTGGCTGGGACAGTGCCACAGGAGAAAGCAGACTGGAGCCAAGCTGCAGCACAACACGCCCTGCTTCCTGAGCAAAGCGCAGAGAAACAGCAGCCTACAAGAGGCCTCAGCAATGAGTGCCAGCTTGTTGCTGGGAACCTCTCTTCTTGGACCTTCAGCTTTGGAGGCAACCCCTTTTCTTTAAGCCATGCCCTCTAAACCTGGCTAGTTGCCACATCTTTCCAGCTGGGTCTCAGGGCAAGGTCCTTGGTTGTTTAAGGTTACTACTAGTCCTGAGTACCCAGGCAGGCTGTAAGCCTTGTCAGCTTTGTCGTCTCTTCTGTAGTACAGGGATTCATGAGACTTTAATGAGACCATACATCCAAGATTCTCAGCTCAGCATCTCGGCATACAAAGCCCTCAAAAAGTTATTGTCTTTATCCATATAGTGTGAGGCCTGACTACACATTCAGAGGTTAAATCATGAAGAGTACCCAGTTCAAGTCGCCAGCTTGCAGAAGAGGAAAATGAAGTCTAAAGGGGGACGGAAACCAAGCATAGTGGGTCATGTCAGTCATCCTGGTACTCATCCTGAGGCAGAGGATAGCCGTGAGCGTGAGCTATACAGGGAGTTCCAGACCACCTTGGGCTGCAGAGGGAGACAGTGTCTCAAATAATGAATAATAATAATAATTCTTGTTATTATAATTATTAAAATAAGATAAAAATGAACAGGTACCTTTCAACTAGGATCTAGCTTAGCTGTCTAGTTGATCAGCCTAAATGTCCCCTGGTGGCCGAACACAGGGGCAACAGCAGAAACTTCTAGAGAACCCAGAGGGAATCAGCATCTTCCCTGACTGCCTGGCTCAAGTGACAGGTTGTCGGAGGCAATGAAGGTGATGGCCAGCAGGCCAAACCTCCCAGGGCATCCATCCTAAGCCCCACTGCCACCTCTACCTCCTGCTACTAATGACAGGCTTGCAGCTCTGAAGCCATGCCCACGGTGTAGAGTCCTAGAAAAGCTGGGGGCCACCGGAGGAGCTGGGGTGTGGAAAGGCCACGCCAGAGTCCAGTGAAGGCCCCTGTGTTCCTGTCCACATCTCTGGCCATTACGCCTCTTTTCCATGCAGAAGGCAGCAGTAGTGAGATTACTATATCTGCGATCATCCAGTGTGTACTCAATTCTTAGGAAGCCATATTTTCCAAAACTGCTGGTTTGTGTTCCATATTCCCACTTGCTTTGTGACCTGGGGCAAATTCCTGTGCATCTGATTTCCTGGATCGCTCTCCTACCCACCAGCAGGGTGATGTGCGCCAGCGTTTCAAAAGCCAAGGTTATCACCAAGTCTTCTTCACTCGGGCTCCAGAGTCCCCCAAATCTAGGGTTACATGAAATGCTGACAGTATATCCCCTTATATGCTCTTTACAGGATTATCAGCAAGCCTCCAGCTAACTATATCCATCTGGCACAATCAATAGGGTTCTCTGGGTTTCCCACTTTCTCCAGCTCACTTTTATGTCCACCAAAACAAAACCCCCAGTCAGAGGCAGCATGAAACGTAGCCATGCTGAGCATTCCTTTCAGAATGAGAACATAAGGTGCATTTACGGCTGGGGTTTCCAGCCTTCCAGCCGGCGCAGACACACCCAGGCTCTGGCGGCAACCCGGCTCCCCTGCTATCCTGGGAGGAAAAGCTCGCTCTCCACCAGCCTCACCCACAGCACTGGACCCATTTACACAGTCTCTGGGGACCCATTTTGTAGCCAAAGAGTTTCCAGCTAAACCCATTCAGGGCATGAAGCCAGAGGACTCCTGTAACCACCTCCAAATGGCTTTCATCTTTTCTTCCCTCCAGCATTGTGAACACTCCACCAGGCCTGGCTAGTCCTCTAGGTAGGTCATGGGCTGCCCACAAAACCCAGTGGCTCTCCATTACCAAGGACGTGCTCAGGTGCAGGGCCTCATGTCATGCAACTCTATAGTACACTCGATAGGCTGTGGTTTGTCTTGTGTATGTGTGGTATACATGTGTATGAGTGGAGTGTATGTGTGTACATGTGTTACCCAAAGCTGAAATCTGGGAGTTGCAGAGGCAAGGTCTCTCACTATACTCAATTCTAGCTAGTTTAGCTAGCTAGGTAGCTAGTTCTAAGTTCCAGCCTCTTATAGGTGGCTAGCACACCTGTCAGACTTTTACATGACATGCTCTAGGGATCCAAACTCTGGTTGCCATGCTTGTGCAGGAGGCATTTTATTAGATAAAGCATGGTCTCAGCCCAATATTCTGATGTACTTAATTACAGTACATTCAAACAGTAGCCACCAACTAGCAGAAAGGGTTTTTAAAGTATTCAACCAAACTACCCACTTTGTCTCTAAGACAAACAAACGCTATGGAGCGGCAGACTGACCTCCTTGTTCACTCACTTGGGCATCTATCTGCTCAGCTGGCCCAGAAAGCAAAGGGTGCAGACAGCAACGTTTTAGTAAAGAGCGTGGAAGGATGACTTACTATCCGCACGTCTCTATCGGCCAGCTGTCCCTCAATGGCACTTTCATGGGTACCCTCATGGGAAGCAACAGTTGAGAAACACTGGCTTAGGAGGGAAAAGGCCTCCTACACTTGTCAATGACCCCTACAAACTGGTTTCCCTTAACCCATACTTCCCAAACTCCATGTTTCTGCCCCTTCCTACCTCAACTAGCCACATGAACTCTGAGCTCAGTTTCCTCTTCCACCCTCCAGCCCCTGAAGAATGACCAGGTCTGGTCCACAAGAGGATATTCATTGACAGTGCCAAGTGTTTGACCTCCTCTCATCTTTTCTGGTAAAATTCATGTAAGGCAGGGACCATGCCTTCAACAGCCTGTGGCCTCAGAGGCTAGCTTACTGCTCTGACAAGCAAAGCTCTTTAAGCCGTGGCTCCTACACATGATAACTTCTGAGCCATCAAACACTGCAAAACTGTTCCCTGCAGCATTGCTGAGCACACAGGACATACGCTGGGAGCACTGTCACCACTGCGCCTCAGGCTGTGTGAGGGAAGGGGCTGGCCTGCAAAGGAAAACGCTGCCAAACTCCCAGAAGCCACAGGGGCTAACCGGATTCCAGACAAGCAGACAGAAAGGGGGTGCACAGACAAGCAGTGAGCACACTGCCCCTCCCCTCCCCCACCTTTCCCAGAGGCCTAGAGCCAGAGCAGAGCAAAAGGAACTGTTATTCAGATTCGAGCGAAGGTAAACGGGGTACTTCAAACCACGCCTTTTGGATTAAGTTTTCACTTTAAGCCATCTTCTACAGCTTTTTGTGTGTACGTGTTCATATGTGTATACAGATGTGTGCACGTGGAAGCAAGAAAATGACATTGGTTGTCTTCCTCTCATTCCCTTTCCACTTTATTTTCTGAGGCAGTCTCTTGTAGCTCGTCAATTTAGTTAGACTAGCCAGCAAGCCCCACAGCCGCAACTTTGTCCATCTCCCCAGTAGTGGCATCACCTTTTACAAGGCACTGCAAACTCAGGTCCTTTGCAGCACTGTACCACCTAGACCACCTTCCTGGCCCAAACGACTTTCAGAAGCGCACTCCAAGTTGCTGCCAAAAGGGATGTGTCAGTTCCATCAACTTCTGGAGGCAGTACCCCAGAAAACTGCCTCTCTTTTCCACAGGAATCACTTAGTGCTCTTTGTCTGAGGCTGATTACTGTGGAGCCTTGGTCTCCCCATCCCTTGGGTTGAGGGAGAATCAGATTTCTGGTGACGTCACCATTCTGAAGCCAGACTGCCCAGTTTCAAATCATGGCTCTGGTTAATTGTCTGCATTTGGAGAAGTTATAGAACCTTGTAGAGGTGATAATTATTGCTATAATTACCAACCAAAGCAGAATATAATTTTACGGATCATTATGGAGACTGGAGGGATATGCCAGTACTACATGGGGCTACAGAACACCTACCTATGTGACAGTGGTCCTGTAAGACTGCAGCACTGCTGCCAATTTCCGATGGTGTGGTAGTACCATGGCACAACGCGCCAACCACACATCTGTGGGACAGGTACACAGGCCGACTGTGCTGCTGCTTACCTGAACACATATACACACTATGAACACTAACTAGGTGTAGAGTTGGCTGGGCCATTTAGGTTAGTACACTCAATGGCATCTGGAGATGAAAAAGGACATTTCTTAGAACTTAGCAGCCTGCTAAGTGGCCTGACTGTGCTAAATGCAATGATGACAACAAGCTGCACCAAGTAAATGCTGGTTCAGGGGCTGAGACGGGGCCGCTATGATAGGAGGAATGATAGGAGGAATCAAGTGGGAGAAAGGATCATCAGTTCAACTCAGAAGAAAGGCATTACCTGGGTGCTCCTCTCTGATTAGCATTTCTCAGTGGGGTGCCCCTATAGCCATCACATCTGCCATTGCTTCTGCCCCTGCAGCAGGAATGAGAGGTAAATGAAGACCTAAAAAAGCACCTCTAAGACAGAAAGATACAGTAATCACTTTGATGAGGTGACTGAAGCCGTGTATGCCCAGGCAATTCAAGATATGGTTTCCTCTCCTCTGTGCCCCACAGTTTCAACTGGGGCAGGGCACAGCCAGATGACCCCACAGCTCTGGCATTCTAGGATCCCATAGCACTAATGTGTCCATGACTTGTGAAGAGCTGTCACTTTACTGCTGTCCTCTCACTACACGGCTGAAATGCCACAACTTTCAAAAGGGCTTTGCAGCAAGCGCCTCTGAGTCGAAGCAGGATCAATCAGGCAGCAGCAGAAGCACATGGGGTCTAGGGGTCCCACTGCACCTTGCTTCACTGCTCACTTCCTATTGCTTCCTTACGGTGCTGCATGCTCACCCCAGGGTGCCACCTCAGCTTTCCAAGATGAAGATGTGTTTCCAGTTGGCAGTGGTAATTCTTCTCCTCCTCTTCCTCTTTTTTGTTTTTTTCGAAACAGGACTTTTTGTGTAGCCCTGGCTGTCCTGGAACTGGCTCCATAAACGAGGTTGGCCTTAAACTCAGAGATCGGCCTGCCTCTGCCTCCTGGGTCCTGAGATTAAAGGTGTGTACCACTGAACCTAGCTGTTGGCAATTCTTTTTATTCTACTTTGCAGATGACTCATGTGGCTCCAGATACCTGGCCATGGCCTCAGCCCGTCTCTCGCTTAACTTGTACTCCTGGTATATCAGAATCCTAGGGCAAAGAGTGCAAAAGATGATCACATGTGTGGATGATTGGAGCCTGGTTGCTTTTCTCCACACAGAGGAAACTACCGGGAGAGTAAAGGAAAGGGCAGTGCATTTTCTGAGCAGAATTCTAGACATCTATAGTAGTATCAAACTGAGTTGTCCCTCCTTCTCCAACTCCATCCTTTACAGACACAAAGTTCTATAAACTGACAAACCCCTAAAATGGACAACTAAAATTTAAGTTAAACCAACCAAACACTTTCACCATGGTTAGGCTTAAGCCAAGGTTACTTCGTCACATTAGCTGTTTTTCTGAAGAGTAGTGTGTTCCTGGAACATTCACACTTGGTGGTCAAGCTTCTGTAGCTCTGAATTGGCAATCCAGCCCCTATCTTTTGGGATATGCCATTCAACAATTATACTAGCATAGCTAGGCTATGAGGGTTTTCATGGTTACAATCTTGCCTAAAACAAAAACACCCATGAATAAGACAAGTGAAGAAATAAGTGGTGATGATGATGATGGTGATGATTTGAGACAGGGTCTTACTAAGCAGCCATGTTTGTCCAGGAACTTGCTATATAAACGAGGGTTACTTTGAGTTCACAAAGATGCTTTTGCCTCCAGGGTGCTGGAATTAGAGGTGAATGCCACCACTCCTGGCTAAAGTAGATTTTATTTCCTTTTTTCAATTTTTTCTTTATTTAAAGTACTAGACATGTTTCTGATAGTAATTTTAAAGGATGACAAAACTTCATTATATATTTTATTACAGAATTAGAAAATGTCAAAAAATATTGTTTGGAACCACAAAATATTAAATTAAAAAGGATTTAATAATTGATTCATCAAAAGGCATTCTAGCTGCTGTTAGCATACTTGCTTTCCTTAGATTATAAATTTTTATGATTTCAGCTGAATACTTTTGATCGTTTCCTTAAGACAGGATTGACTTATTTTTTCTTCAGTATTTCTGTCATTTCAGGAACCACCTAAAAAATAAACACAAAACCAAAACAGTAATTAAGAACATTGAACCCTCCCTCAGGCAGCCACAGAGGCTAAAATCATGGCAGCTCTCTGCTCAGCAACAAGTGCCACCCAGGCGCAGGCATGCCCTGCTCCCTTTGCCCCCCACCCCCGCGAGATGGCAAACCCTCTGTGCGGAGGGCTCACGAGGAACACAGGCTGTCAGAGCCTGTCACCGGTTGCCTAGAGCTAACTCCTGCCCAGATGCCATCTGGCATAACCACAAATGTTTAGGAGGCCCAGTTCTTTCCAGGGCTGGGAGCGGCAGCATCTTCTTACCTTTGTATTTCCCCAGCAGCCTCCCTCCTCTACAGTGCACCTCACTTTCCTTCAAGTCCTCACGCCAGTGTGACTACTCAGAACCACCACCCTCCTTTAGCACTTGCTTTTTCAGTCTTGCATTACACATTTCACAAACATTTTGTTGGCTTTCTCAACATGTTACTGTCACATGGTATATTCATATGAACCGAACATTTAGTATCATCACTTTTCATGAATATGAAGATTTTGTGTCAATGCTGTAGCTGGTCAGCAGACAAAAGAAACCACAGCAAATGCAAATGACTGAGCTAACGCCCATTCTAAAACACAACTAACTGTAACCCTGGGTCCTGTGAGGTTAGTGCCTGACTGCGTGGACAGCAGAGGAGAGCAGAGTGGACTGTGGGTGCACACAGACACTCTGAACACTAGCTGGGCCGCTTGTGTAAAATATCAATTACCCTGTCTTGCAAAGGGCTGTGGGCTGCCCTAGCTCACAAAGATCTCTGTTGACTGTCGCACTGATGAGTGCAACCTCTCAATTATTTAAGAGAGCTACATTTCCACCAGGTGGAAATAATGGGTTCCTACAAAATTTATTAAGGAAATTGTCGACATGTTGTTTCTTCCGAATGTCACTTTGTCTCCAACCTATTAAAAGGCCTGTGCTTACCATGGAGCCAGCAGGCACTCGCTCCGGGCAGCACTAGGTGCTGGCGCCACCTCCCCTGGCTTTCCTCAGTGGAGGAACCATGAGCTCATGCCAGTCATACGGTTGACATGCTCCCAGAACCTCATGTGGGATCAGTGTGTTGCACGAAAAATACGCCTTAACACAACATCTTTCCCCAGAAGGTCAAACATTTAGAACATTTAAATAAACAAACAAACAAATAAATAAATAAGCAAGCAAGCACCCCATAGAATGTCCGCTCATTACACTCCCCACAACAGACACAAGGGGACTTTCTCTTGCCATTGTTTATTAGTCTTAAAAAAAAATTAAACCAACAACAGACTTTACATGGATTCTATATAATCCTTTAGCAAAAAATGCTAAGTAGAAAGGCTGAAAGACCTGGATTCTTATTTTTATTGTCCTTTAGACATTGCACAGGTAGCCAGCCCTACTCAGGAAGAACAAGCCAGAGAAGACTGAATTTAAAAAGAAGGCAGTCTACTGCTATAAACATACGATGCGCACGTTCCCATTTGAGTTGGGGGAGTAGAGAAGTGTCTGCATAGTGGTTTCTCTTCAGTGTGACTAAGTGATGGCTGTGCAGCTCTGTGGACATGCTAAAAGTCAACAAACTATACACTGAGTTTGTTGCAACAATTCTGTTACTAGAGACATATTCTAAATGTGGTCATCTTATACCAGAATGTGGGAGAATGAAAGAAACAGCACTGTGTGCTCCAGATTCAGGGATCTTTAAGAAAGAAGAGACCAGTGTAGCCTAAGAAGATTCAGAACATCATACTAGAGGAGAAAAGAAATGTGGGGAAGAGATAGAGAGCAACAGAGATAAATACTACAGGTTCAAGAGGTAACAGAATATAATGGCTGTGGTGGGAAGACAGGTGGCATAACAAATCCAACCCATGGGAACACCTATGGTCTCTTCAGTAGATAGTGTGGAGCAAATGATAGCCACAGGAAAAGAATGAAGGTGGGTCCCTACTGTACACCATATACAAAAATGTACCCAAAACAGATCAATGACTATAACTATGAAGCTGTTAGAAGAAAACCTAAGAGTGAATCTTCATTACTTTAGGTTGACCATCGACTCTCAGATACAGCAATAAAAGCACAAACAATGAAAGGAAACAACAAGCAGACTGGACTTCAGCAAAAGCATCTGTATATCTGATAGTATCAAAAAAGTTAAAATAAAGTCAGGCACGATGATGGCACCTTTTATCCCAGCACTTGGGAGCAGAGGCAGGGGCAGAGCTATTGAGTTCAAGCTCAGCTTGGTCTACATAGTGAGTTCCAGACCTGCCAAAACTACAAAGTGAGACCCTGTTTCAAAAAAACACACAAAGCAACAATAAAACTATACTCAATGGAAAGAAATATTTGGAAACCATGTATTTGATAAGGGCTTTGTATTGAGAACACACAAAGAACTCTTACAAGCCAACAAAAAGATAAACAACCTAACCAAAGACTTTGGATGTGGCTTAGTATCTAAGTAAGAGCACTTGCCTAAAGTGCATCAAACCCTGGTTTCCACCTCTAGCATGAAAGAAAAGAAAGAGAGAGAGAAAGAGGGAAGAGAGAGGGAAGAAGAAAGAAAGAAAGAAAGAAAGGAAGAAAGGAAGAAAGGAAGGAAGGAAGGAAGAAGGGAAGGAGGAAAGGAAGGAAGGAAGAGAGGAAGGAGAGAAAGGACTTGGGTAGAAATGTTCAGTAAGCATCAGGTACTTGAATGTCCTCAACAACATTAGTTACTGGTGAAAGAGAAATTAAAACTATAACAGAGGTACCACTTCATCCCTAGGATGGCACTAATTAAAGAACAGAAAATTACAAGTGTTGGTGAGGCTGTGGAAAAAGCTTATACATTGCCAGCAGGAATGTGAAATGGTGTCATCTTTGTGAAAGCAGTCTAGAAGGTCTTCAAAAAGCTAAGATGGAATGACTGTATGACCAGGCCATTTTGTTCTGTGTCCATGCAAAGAAAATGAAGGTAGGGATTTGAACATATACTTGAAGCCCAATGATTACTACACTGTATTAGGAAAATTTTCTTTGGTATAAATAACACTTGATATATGTGTTAGGTATATGTAACACTTCTTGTTACATAGGTAACAAAAGATTAAATAACAAATAAACAAACAAACACAAAAAAAACCAGACAAGTACGACTTAACTGAAATTTAAAATGTTTCTACTCTCATGAAAGTGAAAAAGCAACTCAGAACGAGAGACCACACTGGAAACTACTCCTGATAAGGACCTTACTTCTAGCACAAACAACACTTACAACTCAAGAGCAAACGGGAAACAAAATTTTAAGACACTAGAGTCATTTCTACAGAGAGAATATGTAAATGGCCAATGAACACAAAAACAACAGTCAACATCATCAGCTGTCAGGAAAACACAAATCAAAACTGTAAGATGCCACTTCATATCCACAAGGACCTCTCTAACCAGAAAGACAAACAGTTAACATGCACTAGTGAGTGTCTAGAAGACTTGGAGCCACATGTCCTTCTAGTGGGAATGTAAACTGTACAGCTGTGATGAAAGCAGATTGACACAGACTCCTACAGCAATTCCACACGGAGAAAAGAACTCCAAAGAAATAAACATTATTGTCTGTACAGAAATTTACACACTGGTGCTCATAGCATCATTATTCACAATAACAAAAAAGCAGACACAACTGCGTGGACAAACAAATGTAGCCCTGAAATGTGCTATGGCACTATGGCACGGCTGAAACAAGAACTGTAAGCGCAGGGAAAGCAGCCAAAAACATCACAATATTAGTGACTCCAGCTATACAAAGAGGCCAGGATGGGCACGTCTGTGGACTGTAAGTAGAGCTGGGGTTGTACAGCACAGAAATTGTGGACACAGGGCTTCTCTGCAGTGGGATGGAACTATTACTGACATTACATTAGGTTCACTGTACAGCAGCATGGACAGACGGACAATCAACGGATTATGTACTTTATCTACATTTATTTGTAAGTATGAGGACGCATGCCTGTATGTGATCACGTGTGCAGAGGTCAGAGACAACCTTGTGGACAGGAGTGTGCACTCTCATTCTACCAGAGTCCCAGAGACCAGGGCGTCAGTTAAAGTGCCTTTACCTGTTGAGCCACCTTGCTGGCCCTAATTATACATTTTAAAGATATACTAAGAACTGTCTGAGTTGTGCATCTGTGTGGGGTCTGTGCATGTGAATGCAGGTGCCCACAGAGGCCAGACGACAGCACTAGAGCCCTTGGAGCTGGAGTTCCGAGGGGTTGGAAGCTCCCCGCTGTGAAGGTTGGGAAGCAGGCTCAGGACCTCCCCAGAAGCACTATGTGTTGAGCCATCTTCAGCCCTGAATGCTACATTTTTAAAGGGCAAACTTTACAGCATGATAATTTCATATCAGTAAAACCATTATGTTAAAAAAGTCAGGTGATATTTAATGTCCTGTCATTCTAATACCTTTTATGATATTTACCAATTACTTTGAACACCTACTTATATATCTGAACAGGAGAAAATACAAAAAGGTAGGCTGTTTTATTTACAAATTTATTACAAATTGCAGTAGATGCACTGTAATGAAATTTTCATTAGCATCTTTAAGGTAGGCAGTGTAATATATACAGTACTTATGATGAAGGTAACATCCAGCAAGATTAATCTGGCCAAGATTAATAATTTAACTATTATGAAGACAGAACAGAATTTGAATTAGAGCTCTTGGAACCATAGTAATTCCATTCTGTGTCCTATTTCAAAACTTCTGAAGTGTGAAGCTGCCTAGAGACAATAAAAATGTTCTCTTTTATGAGGGTGGGTATGAAGCTCAGTGGTAGAACTTCTAAGTCCCTGACTTAACCTATAGCTACACACACACACACCCCAGCACACCTTCCATCTCATTCACTAAACTCCCCTAACAGTTACACACCTAGGTCACCTCACCTACATGGACTCTAAATTCTTGACATAGAACCTCAGCATCATTGAAGTAGGGTTATATTCTTCCCAAGACAAGACCTAGACCCTTTAGAGGGTCCCCTGAGTGGAAGGATGGACTGTGCTGAACGAGAGCAGCCTCCTAGTTTTTCCAGGCAGTCTGAGCTAACGGTGTTGAAGGGTCTCTATCCATTCCTCACTGCCCTGAGTCAGGCAGGCCTCTTGCTGGGAACTGCCCTGCCTCTAGTCTCAGGCTGCAGCCCCTCCTAAGTGGCTCACACTCCCTCAATGTAGTTCCATGTTGTGGATTCCTATTCTAAGAAACCCATTTCTCCTAGGGCTGAGTGTCAACTTCCCTATGTGTGATTCTGCACAGACAGACCAGGGCAACAAGAGGAGGCTAGGCCAAGCATGAGCTATATACCTTTAAGTGTGGTCAAGTACATTTAAGGTGATCATCAACTATAATTTGCTAAATAAGTTCTATGACTAAAGCAGTCTTTCTCATCGGGAAGTGTCTTCCTACACAGGAAGTGGTAGGGTAAGAATGTTCACAAATGAAGTGTTTAAAATGGGCGGGGGAAGCCCCTGTTTTCCTTAAACCTGTCACATGAGAAAGACCTTAACTTTAAACCCAGTAAATAAAACATTCTTGTTGGGCCAGCTAAACTGGACTTGAGTGCCAACTCTTCCCCTGAAAAGGCTTCATGTCCTCAGCAATCCCTGAATGAGGAGCTTGATGTTCATTTCTTTAGTGTAATTGCCAAATGTGGTTCTAGGTTCTACCTACAGTGTGACATGACACTATGGTGATTTAGTATGTAATATATAAAGAGCCCTGTGGATATTTTACAATCTGGTTTCTTTGAAAGAAAAAAGCTATGTTGTATAGTAACATCACAAAGTTTAAGTTAGGGAGGCTACATTTTAAGTAGGACAAAAACATGTAATATATTAACAGCGTGTATACAGACACCCAACACACATTTTTGTCTACTCATTCATCCTTGACAAAGCCCACTGGATGACAATGTTGGTAATAGCAATCCCTCTTAAGATCAACTTACCTTAAATAAATCTGCGACTATTCCATAATCTGCCACTTGGAAAATTGGAGCTTCTGGGTCTTTGTTAATAGCCACAATTGTCTGTGAAATGAAAACATAGAGTTTGACTTTCATCAAGAAAATAATACACACTATTTGGTGGCTCCATTTTAACCTCCCTCTTACAATACACTAATATTCTTTAAATATCCATCAAGACTAATTTGGAGCTTCTATGCCAAAATTATATATGTATTAGAAGGTTTTGGATTGTATTGTAGTAAAATATCTACCACTTAGCCCATCTCAGAGTAAAGAGTTTAAAATTACTATCTTGTTGAAATTCTTTCTTGACTTAAGGGGGAAAAAAGGTTGATTTTAGATAAAACAGTAACAAATCTCTATCCCAAATCATAGTGTTTGTCAACTTTTGTTTCTTATATATTCTATTCTATTATTCTAAAAATCATCCTGGCTCTGTTCTGAGTATATAAAAGCTAATTATCTTGCCAACTTGCTAAAAAAGAAGAACTTTAAAAAATGTAAAAGTCCTTATATATGCATCAAATACATGTACTAAAACGAAAAAGTTACTGGGTTTCTTGTACAAACCACCAAAGATTAGCCTTACCACCTACAGATACATTCTTAAATATGAAAGCTTGTGGTGGTTACTCACAGGAGGCAGGGGAAATGGTTTGGTATTCCCATAGTTGTTTTGAATTGAACACCATTGCAATTAAGTAAAGTTGTGACTCAAATGTAGTATCATTTTAACAGATAGTAGATTATAAAAATTCAGATCTCTAGAGGTCAAATTTCTAACTACCTGTCATTGTGTTTTGCTGAAATGCACTGGTGTTATTTTGATGCAGTCTAACCTAAAATAAAGGCTTTGGAACATGTGTAATTCCCCTAGTAGGCCTCCTGACCGGGATGGTAGAACATGCCAGAATAACTGAGATTAGAGCTCAGAGAAGCCATGATGATGGCCACCCCAGAGACAACACATGCTTTTCACATGTGAGTCTCAAATCCAAACTTGCGAGGACAAGCACACAGGCCCGTTTTCACTGAGGTGCTTCTCTTCTGGGAATGTTTGCCCTGATTCACAGCTAGAAACAGAGGTTTATCTGATGATGGTTATCAATTCTCCTGGAGGTCACCTAGTCACACATTTAACACCTTAATCATCTGACAGCTTTTTCATCCCACTACATAAAAGTTAGCTTAAAAGAAAGAGCATATAACAATGATATTAAAAAGAGAGTGGATGGGTATGCTTTTCTAGATTACTGAAAGTAGTCTTCTTAAATTATCAACTGTAAAATTGCTATGATAAAGTATTGTTTGCTCTCAATAGCTCCTTGTAAATTCAACCTTTTCCTCCTTCTGTTTTAAATGGACACACTGTATTCAATTACACTACTGAACTATCACTATGCCCATAACTCAGTATATCAACTAATTTGCTACAATAATCAAATCTCACATTCAATTATACTACATGCTAATTAAAACTGCAGCTTACAGACAATGCAATTATCAGATTTAAGGCATTCTAATATCCCATTTTAGAATTTAATCAAAATTACCAATAGAAATCATTGGATCCCTACATAAGAAAGATATAATGGTATTTGATTATTTTTTTCTTTTTCTACCTTTTTTTTTTGAGTCAAGATCTATAGACCAGTCTTGCTTTGATATGATGATTTTTCCTGGCTTGGTTTCCTGGTTTCCTGGTGGTGGGATCAAAGATATGTGCCATCACATCTGATGGATTTTATTCCTTCAATCATTTAATCACATATCTGTTGACTGGGTGAAGAGATGTCACCACTATTTATTCCTCAACTCTGGTCTCCATGTTTCAGCTGTTCCCAGCTTGCTTAGACATACGCTATCAAGTCTGTTTTTTTTGTTTCCTTCAGCAACTAGTCCTGTTGCCAGGTGAGGGGAATTTTCACCAAAGTCTTTGTGGCACACATAATCCTTTATTTTGGAGAAGCAGTGTTCTAGACACATGTGAATTAGTCTAGACAAAAATGTATTGAAGCTTCTGGTACTGGAAAGGGAGTGTGTGTGTGTGTGTGTGTGTGTGTGTGTGTGTGTTAATGCATAAGTCACATTTTCCCCACTGGCACTGATGTTTTCAGAGCTGAGTAAAGAAACCTGCCATCCAACTGTGAAATCTGACTGGGTCTGAACCAATTCATTTAGAAGCTACAAAGAGACAGTGCATGTATTTCTTCAAGTTAGAACTTAAGCCTGTTAAAAGTTTTATTATCTTTTATATCCAGCTTCCATCTGAATGGATAAATGCAGGGTTTCAGATGCATCATGAAAGATAAGTTCATAATTCAAACTGTACATTGTTATGCATGAGTTAATATGTCATACTCTGAAATATATGTTCAGAGTTATTACAGAGGATTTCCAAATGGAGTCCAAGTAGTGAGTTAAAATCAAGTATTTGACTACACAGTGTACCTTCAACAATTACAAAGGCATTAAGATCGCCTGATATTGTAACCCAGTAGTTCTCAACACTCCTAATACTGTGACCCTTTAATACAGTTACTCGTGCTGTGGTGATGCCCAACCATACGATTATTTTTGCTGCTATTTCATTACTGTGATTTTGCTACTGTTATGAATTATAATGCAAATATCTGATATGCAGGATATCTGATATGTGATCCCCATATGGGTCACACCCCACAGGTTGAAAACCACTGTTCTAACCCAAAACGTGTCAGTCACACATTCTGAGCAACCCCAAAGAGAGCAGTTCTAATGGGGCATCAAGGTAGAGGGCCCAGCACAGAGGAATGGCAGTGTAGGTTTCAGCTGTGTCTTTTGATGAGCTGCCCTCCCCTAACAGTACACTTTAGGCAGGGGGTAGCAACTTCAGTCTTTTAGTTTCCAAATCTATATGAACGTGAAGTGTTCAAGTACATACACTAACCACATGTATGTAGAAATGTGAAAGCTTTTCCTTAGCACTCTAATCACAGCACACAATTACCTTGCTGTCCTTCATCCCAGCTAAATGTTGGATGGCTCCAGATATCCCAACAGCAATATAAAGTTCCTGAAACAAGAGACCACATTACTAATAAGCATTTATATTATGTAACACTTTTGAGGCAGTCTTGGGTATCTCAGGCTGTCTCAAACTCACTATGTAGTTGAGGGATGACCTTGAAGTTCTGGCCCTTTTGCCCCTGCTTCCCACGTGCTGGGATTACAGGCATCCAGCATGCCTTCGTTTACGGACTGCTGGAGTCGAGCCTTTGTTCACTATGGCTTTGTGCATACTAGCTTAGCACTCTACCATCTCTGGCCCTATATAACACTTTACAAAATATATACCACTGGCAATGCAAAAGATACGTAAAATGAATTACTCAACACGTACCACTTTAAAAAGTTTTTTTTATTATCATCATTTATTACAATTTATTCAATTTGGCTTTTTATACAATTTATACAATTTATCCTGGCTGTGTGCTGTGTCCCCCTCCCTCATCTCCTCCCAATCCCACCCTCCCTCTCTCTTCTCCCACTATGCCCTTCCCCTAGTCCACTGATAGGTGAGGTCTTCCTCCCCTTCTATTTGATCCTAGTCTATCAGGTCTCATCAGGACTGGTTGCACTGTCTTCCTCTGTGGCTTGGCAAGGTTGCACCCCCCAGGAGGAGGTGATCAGAGAGCCTGCCACTGATAAAGCTCCTGCTCCCCTTATTAGGGAACCCACTTGGAGACTGAGTCTATGGGCTACATCTGAGCCGAGGTTTCAGGTCCTCTTCATGCATTGTCCTTGGTTGGGGTATCAGTCTCTGCAGGGACCCCAGGGCTCAGGGTTTTGTTTTTGTTTTTTTAATGGCTCTGTTGGTATTCTTTTGGAGCTCTTGTCCTCTCTAGGTCTTTCTATCTCCCCATTCTTTCATAAGATTCCCTGCACTCTGCCCAAAGTTTGCTTATGAGTCTCAGTGTCTGCTTCGATACCTCGATCAGTAGAGTCTTTCAGAGGCTGTCTGTGGTAGGCTCCTGTCCTGTTCTTTGTCTTCTCCTGCTTCCAATGTCTATCACATTTGTCCTTCTGAATGAAGGATAGACCATCTTCCCTAGGGTCTTCCTCGTTGTTCAGCTTCTTTAGGAGTACAGATTTTAGTATGTTTATCCTCTAATATATGGCTAATATCCACTTATGAGTGAGTATATACTATGTGTGTCTTTCTGCTTCTGGGTTACCTCATTCAAGATGATCTTTTCTTAGTTCCTACCATTTGCCTGCAAATTTCATGATTTCCTTGTTTTTAATAGCTGAGTAGTATTCTATTGTATAAATGTACCACAATTTCTGGATTTATTCCTCCGTTGAGGGACATCTGGGTTGTTTCCAGATTCTGGCTATTATGAATAGAGTTGCCATGAACATGGTTGAGCAAATGTCCTTGCTGTATAGTTGAGCAAATTTTGGATATATGCCTAGGAGTGGTATAGCTGGATCTTGAGGGAGTACTATTCCTAATTTTCTGAGAAAGTGTCAGATTGATTTCTAAAGCAGTTGTGCAAGTTTACATTCCCACCAGCAGTGGAGGAGGGTTCCCCTTTCTCTACATCCTCTCCAGCATGTGTTGTCACTTGAGTTTTTGATCTTAGCCATTCTGATGAATGTAAGGTGAAATCTCAGGGTTGTTTTGATTTTCATTTCCCTGATGACTAAGGACACTGAACATTTAACATGTACCACTTAAATCATGCTTTTCTTCTCCAACTTTCGTACCACAGTTCTCTTTTTCTAGTGAGTTCCCAAAGTAGTGGTGGTATAAAAATAACATACATACACATCCTGAGCATTTACAATGCACCAAACACTGCTCAGCTCTCACAGCAACCATCCCAGTTTCATACTGGCACCTATGGCACTCACTTGGGTATCACAGTGAAACTCACATATGTTTTATCTATCCACTTACAGCAAGCACACACTGTATATTAATATATAAACACATACTTAAAATAGATTGTTTTGCTTGTTTGCCTTCTTACAAAAGGATATTTGTAAAAATGATAAGGACATACTCATTAAACTTCCTATTTATAAAGGCTAGAAATGCAAATTACTGTCAAGAGGTTCCAAGTATGCTATTTGCAGACAGATGCATGGATAGGTGTACATACACATGAATTAACTTATTGAAAGACTGGATGAGGTTTTTCCAGACCCCAACACAAAGGCTCCCGCTTGGGAGTTTCTGAGTGATGACGGCATCTACACCTATTTCTAACCCTTTCTCCCCAATAATTACAAGAAATCACAGTCAACTACTGTTCTATCCCCTTATCTTAATATTTTTTTAAAAGTACCAATGTTTGAAAATTAAAACTACCATCATGGAAGAGTGATTCAACAAGCGCTTAATTACAAGAGCTTGCTGTTCCACTTTGTCTACTAAGTATAATTACAATGTCAACTGAGAACCTTTCCCACCCATAAATTGGCATGCCCTGGCTTGGGTGGGAGGGGCACTGACCAAGTAACCAGAATGTCACTGCTTTCAGGTGAGTAACGTGGAGCAGCACTGGAGTGGCTCTGCACGCTTGCTTTCATTACAAGGCAAACACTTCAAAGCTACTGGCAGGGTCAGGTGCTCTCAGCTTGTTTTTTCTAATGCTTGTGATCTAATCTTAACAACTTCTCACTATATCAAGAACATTCATCTAGGATATAGGATATATATGGTCCTTCAGTGTTATATTTCATAAAACGCAGGTGTGTTTATGAACATGCATAAGTCCCTTTCCCTCCTGGGGGTCTCAGTCTAGTGGTGCTTTTCCGGGAGTACCCAGGACACTCAAGAGTAACGAGAACTGAATACCATAAGCACAGAGATCCTTCAGCTCTCATGCAGCCCCTCTAGAATGTTGGTAGCATAACCACGAGCCTTCTCTCTAAGAGCATAAAGTGTCCAACTGCTTCCACAACAGCATAGTGTCTCTATATAACCTGAAAGCAGTCTTGTCTCCACAAGGAGTCACTCAAGTTAAAAGAAGCTGAGCATGTTTGCTGAGTCAGCTGCACTAATCTTTCCCCACGTTATTCTTATAAAGAGACCATTTCTATCAGTTGTAAAAAAATACACACACACACACACACACACACACACACACACACACACACAGTGTTAATGTGACTTGGGAGGTGACAGTAAAAGCAATTCTCCTTAAAAGATTTTGTGTCTTGGATGAACGGCTCTAGAAAGGGAAGGTGAACAGCGTCACAAGTTCTGTCCCGAATAAACCAGCACTTGCACGGCTGGATTGCTGCATGTGACCACACCCAGCTGATGTAATTATTCAGACAGACAGTGTCTCACTAGTCCACTCTTTCTGATTACTCTTCTATGTAGATTCTCAAAGCAAGTATTGAAAAAGATCAATAGTCCTATAAATGACTCCTTTTGACATATAAATTAAAATTCAATGTCTTAAAAGCTCCATTTGTAGCATGAAATGCTAATAAAAATGTTAGTTCACTCTGGCAGTAAGTAAACAGAAGCATAATATAAGTAAGTCTACTTTGAACTTCTGCCTCTGTCAAATGAATCCCATTGCTTTTTACCATAAATGTATCAAGGAGACAAAAGAATCTTAGCCAAGGCCAACCCATGGCAGTTGCTTCAGGCTATGACTTTTCTATGACCAACATCAACAGCCTAACGGATCCACCGGATCCACCGGACCAATGGAACTTCATTTTGTTGTCTTGAAACCAGGTTCTCTCAGTAAAAATAAAAGCACTGAAATAAGTGTCAGAAGGAATTGGGGCTTTGGTCTGCTGTGCTGAGGCCTATGGCTCTCAGGAAGGAAGAGAAGCTTTCTTCTTCCTTTAAAAAAAACATGTTTAGGCAATTAGACTAATATCCTAGGATGCTTCCTCAGGCTTCAGAAAGCTTTTTTCTGTATTTCAGTAGCAATAATAATTAGTATGTACAGAACTCTACAGATGCTAATTTATGGAGTGCTTCAGTTACTGCTTCACAGCACAAGGCAATCCCTGCCCTGAGGCACTTTCCTTCTAAATGAGTAAAATAACTGGGAGAGAAAATGAGAGAAGATTTTGGAGGGGAGAACAGCAATTAAGGGTTCAAAAAGAGGTGGGATTAGAGACAGAAAGAGATACTGGGAGAAGGAGGAGGCATCTGAAACTAATCCTAGGGGCTTTAGTAAATGTAGGAAGAGAAAAGAAAAAAGAGACAGGCAGAGGAGAAGGAAAGAATTAGGGAGAGGAGGAAGAGAAGAGGGAGGGCAGATAGAAGGAACACAAGCAGGAATACAAAAAACAGAGCCACCACAGAGCTGGTAGCAGGATGGGTTGGTTACTCTGTTAGGAAATAACTCTGGTAAGTAGCAATGGGATAGAAGGACCAAAGTGATATGGGAGAGAGTGGCACCACTAAGCCTGGTCCAAAGAAAGCTTTACTTCTTTTACTTTTCACAAATGCTAAACAAAAAACAAATACCCTACAGCTACAGACCCATCCAAAGAATCCAGAGACTGAAGTCTCACAACAGATTGTGAGCCAAACACCAAGTCTCAGATGCTGCTTCAGACTTGCACAGAAGAGATGGGAGTTAATAACCCAGGCTCTGGAGACTGTTCGGATCCTAATCAATTATTTAACTTCTCTATGACCCTGCCACTTGCTCATCTTAAGACTAGGATCATAACACTTCCTACTTCTTAGGATTACTGTTGAGGTTTCAGTCTTTAGCACAATATCTGGTTTCCCAAGACACAATGGTGCACCATCTCTTAAAAGTCTGAAATCTGTTCAAACCTTAATTCTCTAATTTCACTGGTGACTTGGGTGAGCAACTGAGCGTGGCCTTAGGACTACTGTGTATGGTTAAACAGGTTGCACACTGAGCTACTCTGGAGAAAGGCACCATTTATGGAAGTCAGTAACAATCTACACTTATATTACAATAACTTTCCAACAGATGGCAGCACAGGAACTTGAGAAAAAGGATACTTTATAATTCAAAAGATTGAATGACATGAAACAGTCAAAATCCCCTGTGATACAAATAATAAAATTATAAGTGTACCAGATCAGGAAAAGGTTCAATGGTAAGGGTTAGCTTATGTTTTTCCTACTTTGTGTGTGCACAGCCTAGTGGCCAGAAGTCAGCACTGTGAGTTGTCTTCAATCTTTTTCCCTTTGACAGGGTCCCTCACTGAACCTGGAACTCAATTTCAATTTGGCTAGGTGGTTGGCCAACAAGCCTCAAAGATCATCCCGTCTCTACTTCCTCAGCACTAGCACTACAGGTATGCGATGTTTCACATGGCTTATCTTGTGTTACAAATACACTTTAACTTTTTCCCTTGGGTATCTCATATACTCATAATGTATTTTGATCACACCCGCCCCACTCCTTCTAGACCCTCCCAACCACACATCCTCTTTTTTAAGAGCACAGTAAGTCCAATCAGTGCTGCCACAGGACCATTCACCAGCGCCTGGGTAGCCTCTCAGAAGCCTCATCCTTGAAGAATTCTAATTCTCCTCCTCCAGCAGTCATCAGCTGCCAACAGCTCCTCAGGTAGGAATGGGGCTTGATCTTGTGCAGATCTTGTGCAAGAAACTACAGCCACTGTGAATTCAGGAGTGCAACAGTCCTATCATGTCCAGAAGACAGTATTTTGCATAGGTCTTACCCAATCTCTGTCTCTCACAATCTTTCTGCCCCTCCTTCTGTGATGTTCCCTGAGCCTTAGGGGCAAGAAGGTATGACACAGATATCTGACTTAGAACTGAGAAATCTATAGTCACTTATTATTCTCTGCATTTTGAGCTGGTATGAGTCTCTGTCTTAATCACCATACACTGCAAAAAGCTTTTCTGATAAGGGTTGAGAGGCACTAATCTATGAGTAATAAAGGTAAGCATTTTGAAACAATTTGATAAGACATCCATTCACTAATAAAAGTAAGTTTTCCTCCAGGATCTATGACTTCCCCAGCCACGGGTTCTTGGCCCAGTTTACAGGATCAGGGGATGAGCTGTGTTCTTTGGAATGAACCTTAAAGTGGTGGATTACCCCCTTCTCACCCTATAACACTACTGTACCGATATACATATCTTGCCATACCACACATTATAACTCACAGATAGCTTACTAGATAAGACTATTTTTTTGGTTGTCAACCTGGATAGCACCATCTGACACTATAAAAGCTAGCCAGAAGAGAAGAAGCTTCTAGACTAGTACTATTTGATTCCTTTGTGTCCTGTGATCCAAATATGCACATCTTCTGCATCAGGGTTGTACCAACAAACTCTGGTGAGTAACCAAGAACAGTAGAAATAGTTTGAAGTGTATGTATGAGTGTGAGTGAGTGAGATGGGGGACATTCCCCTGACCAACAGTTTAAAGGAAAGTATCCTATTGGGCCTTTACATGGATGCTGGGGTGTGAAAACAGGTCCTCCTGTTTGCACAGCAAGTACTTTATGCACTGAGCAATCTCCCCAGCTTGCTTAGCTGACTTTTCTATTGTTGATGCTGTTGAACCTTAAGTAATACAAAGCTGGAACTTCTCTGCCCTTGTCCTCAAGAAGCTTACTGTCTAACAATATAGCTTAAGCAAACTCATAATAAAGTAAGAGGACAATGAATGTGACAGTTCTGGTCTCCTGTGTAAACACTCACTTCTTGATTGACCACTGGGAAGGATAAAGGCCTTTAGGAGCAGAAACCAGATTTTGGGGGATGGGGAGAGCTGGGAAACAGTGTCTTTATCCTTCTACAGTCTATCTGATTTAGTCCTTCAAGCAGCATTTTTTTTTTTAATGGATGTAACTCAACACATATAAGGCTGACTGAAGAAGACCTTAGTACTTCCAGAGAATTCTAAGGACCCTGATGACTTCAACGATCAGTCAGGTCTAGCTTCTTTGGGAAGCCAGGAGCACTGACATCACTGATCCAGATCAGCTGGAACTCTCAGGGATGTAATCTGAGCAGTGCTTCTCCAGGGAAGCTGAGTGCAGAGGCTAAAGGGAACTGTCCCCTGCTTACAACACTGATTGGAGCCTAACACTATTAAGCCTGAAACAGAGATATTCAATAGAGATACCTTGTAAGCCACATGTTTAAAATTTTTAGCTGTGTTATGGTTAAAAAGAAACAGCTGAGACTAATTTTAATAATACAGTATCAACTTAGACTAACCACATTTCCAGTGGCAAAACCCACACATGGCTTACAAATCCAAAATAATTGTAGAAAGAGGACCTCTTCTTATGTTCTTCTATAACATTGTGTGTGGGGTTGTGGTCTAGAGATAGAACTGATGGCTGTTATCTGTTCCAAAAAGGAAGGCCAGCCATGTAGCAGAGGGACAGCAGCACAGTGCGGCCAACAAGAGGGGCCACAGGAGTCTGAACCAACCAACAAATATGCACTGGAATTCTGATAACACGGACCCCTCTGGGAAAACCAAAGGTAGATACAAATTCTACTGGCTTAATACAGGAAGTACACTCTACAAAGCATTTCTACAAATAGTAAATATTATTTCCTAATACTGTATATTATTCTAGAGGGACCAGAAGAATTTATCCTCAAAACCTTATGTATGCCCTCAAAATAAAGACCTGAAGAATCAAAAAAATTAGCATGAAAATTAAAAAAATACCTGGAATAAAACATCAAAAGTGCAGAGTATATCACAATGTGTGGGATTTAGCTAAAGGGATGGTTACAAATACATCAGCCATTTATGTCAGAATTGTTGTCTAATATTAAACTACTACAAGGAAGGTGGGGTGAAGTCCAATATAAATCCTTAACTCTGCGTGTGTGTGTGTGTGTATATATATATATATATGCATATATACATATATTTTATAATATATAAAGCTGAAATTGAAATTAAATTAGTTTATAATATGAACTCATGAATTTTTTTTCTTTTTTTCTGGAACTGGGACAGGGTTCTGCATGGAGCAACTTCAGATCTGCCTTACTTTAAACAATGAAGAATAAAGAGAATTAAACATTTACTTTCTTGTTTATATGAAATATGGATATGAGCAAGAGTGGTTATATCTGGAGTATTTGGAGCAGAAAACTAACTTGGTATTGTTTCTACTCAAAAATTTAATCAGGTTTTAAATTTCTTTTTACCAATAATCTCCCTCTCTAGATAGACATGGGGGAAGGAACATGAAAAACTACATTTTGCCAAAGGAAAAAAATTTAAAACACATTATACAAGTAGTTCTCATTAAATACGTTCAGAGTCATGTACTCAAAAACAAAATCCCTATGCTGCCTGAAACGAGCTTTGCAGAAGAGAAGAGCATTTGAACCTCAGCTCTCTTTATTCAATAGTCTGTAGGCAGAACCTAAGCAGCAACTGTCACACCTACACAGAGCGCAGGACACATGCTAGGTGAGGCTGGAAGTGAATTCATTTCAGCAAACAACAAATGCCTCTTTGAGGAATAGGTTGACTGAACTGTATTTTCTAATTACTGCAAGTCTTCTATGCATTAATGTTGCTATATATCATCCTGCTGTTCATTTTAAAAAAGCTAAACTATCTCCTTTGTTTGCCAAGTTTTGTTTAAGACTTCTTTTGGAAGAGGCTCCAAAAATGCAAAGACAACTATCTCTGGATCTTTTCTCAAGCAGCCCTCTGCCTATATGACCAAACTGTCAGGCACGGTTGTGGCTAAACTATACTTTACATGAATGGGAGTTGGTCTCAGTCTCACAGTAGAGCTGAAATTCTGTCTTATCCACGACCCTCCCATCAGGTTGACTCGTGGTACTGAGACTGCCTCAAGGCTGACCAGGACACAAGATTGCATGCCAATCACACAGATGTGCTGTTAGTGACACAGCACCCGCGCTGTTCTTTGTGTTATTTCACTGGCCTATAAGAACTCTACCAGAAAGAGACTGTTCCCGTTGTGTAAAGAGAAAGCAGAGGCTTAGGCAGGCTTTCTGAGCCACCTAAATTTAGACACACCCAGTGAAATCAGGCTCTTCGTTCCTAGCTTTAAGATATTTTTATACTTACTGCCTCATATTATCACCCTTTTCCTTCTTTTCTTTCCCTTCCTTCCTTCCTTCCTTCCTTCCTTCCTTCCTTCCTTCCTTCCTTCCTTCCTTCCTTCCTTCCTTCCTTCCTTCCTTCCTTCCTTCCTTTTTTCAGAGAGTGAATACTTATGATTCACTCTTAGGGCCAGAGGTATAACTCAGTCAGAGACACTTTGCCTACAAGTGCAATGCTCTGGGCTTGATCCCTAGCACTGAAAAAGTCTTAATAATAACACTCTCAACAAAACTCAAGTATCTAACCTAAAATTAACTACAGCCACTATTATCATTCTGGGCATTAGACTGCCCAGAATTCATTGTTTTTGACAATGAACACGTCATGCCCTTTGGCTCCCCTTTCCCATTCACCACCTCGCCAGCCCCTCTCTGCTCTCTCAAATGGTAAGCTTCTTAACCTAAGCCCTTTGACCCTCAAGTCAGCACACTATCTGCTATTCCATGTACACTAAATGTCATTACAGCACCCTACACGCTTCAAGTAAAGTCACCAGTCAGCTGAAACCGCAGCAAAGAACACACTTACCACAGAGAAAAGCGCTGGAACTTACAGGTCAGATGATTCTGACCCAACAGGTGGCAAGGCTCTGAAGTCACTGCTGTCTTTAGTGTTAATGATGCTTATTTAATTTGCTGATACTTCTTAGTTATGACAATCAATAAAGTCAGTATCTGTTCCCAAATAATCGTTACAAGAAAATGTCTAGTAGCAAAGCCCCTGAGTGGGTACTTCATGACTTAGTAGAGGGAGCTGGTGTTTGTTTATTAGGGAACACATAGCTGTCGTTTCTCAGTAACAGGTTCTCCAAACCCCTAAACTCACCCATTGATATAAATTCCCCATGGATTTTTTACAGTACTCTTTCTCTTCCAAAAGGGCCTTGGAATTGGCATCCTCTTCACAGCCTACTTACAAAACTCTGAAAGCTGGTCATGAACTCACAATGCCCCTGGCACTGCCTTTCAAATTGTTGGGTGATACCACCATACCAGGCTCAAAGCTTTATGAATTTTATTTATTTTCATTTTTACTTTTAACATGGATATTAAATTTTTATAATATAAGTGTTGAAAAATTAAGTATAAACAAGAAAAAAGAAAATTTGCTCTTTTTTTTTAGCTACAGGTTTCAGTTACACAGTATGTATAGAACCTGAAATGTTTTCACATCAAAATATGATTTAATTACCTTGCAATGACATGATTTTCCTTTACCTAATTTGTTTCTATACTAATTTACATTTCTTTCCATTTGGAGAAATATAATTTTAGTAAAATAACAGTAAGTCAAATATGGTCCTGTACACTGCCAAATCTACTTATGTGGTTAACTCATTAAAATGTTTTAGCATAAGGCACAGAATACTAAGATACATAATCAAGTCTATTACAAAGCTTTTTGATTTAGAAAGTCACATACAAAGTTTATTTTGATCACCAAACTGTCATCAGCAAATTTGTTTTGTTTTTTTTAATTTATTCACTTTACATCTGGATTGTAGCACCCTCCCTCCTCTCCTCCCAGCTCCACCTTCCCTCTCTCTCCCCTTCTCCCCCAGTTCTGCTGACAAGGGGAGGTCCCATCACCACCAACAAGCCACTCCAGCACATCAAGTTGCATCATGACTGAGCACACCCTCTTCCCCTGTGGCCTGGCGAGGCAGCCCCACCAGGGGGAAGTGACCAAATAGCAGGCAACAGAGTCCATGTCAGAGATAGTCCAAGCTCCCCTTACTAGGGAACCCTCGTGAAGCCTGAGCTGTCCATTGGGTACATATGTGTAGGGGGCCTAGGTCCAGTCCATGCATAGCCCTTGGTGGATCCTACAGACTCCATAAGCCTCCCTGGGCTCTGTTGGTCTTCTTGTGGAGCTTCTGTCCCCCAGGTCCTTCTATTCTCTCCCACCTTCGCTTTTCCTCAAGACTCCTCGTCCAATGTTTGGGTGTGAATCTCAGCAGCAGTTTTGATCCACTGCTGGGTGCAGTCTCTCAGAGGACAGCTATGCTAGGCTCCTATCAGCAAATTTCTTAATAAATCAAGTCAAAATATATATTTTACTTTTCTGTAGAATTGGGGAGCTGTAAAGGACCACTGTGATAATCTATTTCTTATATTTTAATCAATAAAAATAAATCTAGGCTACAGGAAACAAAGCTGGCTCTGGAAACAGACTCCAGCTTCTAAGCAGTACTCTTCCCATTACTAAGCTGTTCTCTCCACAAACTTCTAAAATCCAGGCCATTGCTTAACACAGTCTTTCTTTTTTTTTCCTGTCTTCCTATTTATTTATTTATTTATTTATTATTTTTCATGGCAGTGTTTTACTGTGTAGCCCTGGCTGTTCTGGAATTCGCTCTATAGACCAGGCTGGCCTTGAACTCAGAGATCCACCTGCCACCGCCTCCTGAGTGCTGTGATTAAAGGCGCCTAGCTAAAGAAGATTTTTCTTGATGTTTAATCTATTGCTACTTAGGTAATTTCTATACGAAAGCAATAAGCGCTACAAAGTAACAGGAGTAAAACTGCACGTCCACTCCTACGTCTAAGACCTACAAGTGACAACAGAGCAGCAGAGGGAGAGAGCCAACTCCACCAAGTTGCCCTCTGACCTCCACATGACACATCACATAGTGTTATGCGCCTACATAACACAAATAGACAGTCACAAGTGATAATAAAGCTATCCCCTTGAAACTTTTACACAATTTTCCACCTTCAAACAATTTAATTCAGGAAATGAGGGTGGGATGGGCAGCTCGACCAGTGATTAAAGCGCTGACCCCACAAGCATGAAGGATAGTTTGGATCCCTAAAAACCCAGGTAAGATGGCTGGCGGTCAAGGTGGCCCACCTGTAACTTCAGTCCCAGGAGACAAGCAGCAAGCCTCAGAACAAGCTGGCTACTGGGACGAGTCAACTCTAGATTTGACTGGGAAATTCTGTCTCGATGCAGAAGGTGGCAGAGCTATTGAGGATAATCTCTGACATCAATTTTGGGCCTGCATGAGCTTTTGTACCTACACATATGCACCCCTGCCCCCAAGACAACATAAAAAATGTGGCCCATCACGATGGCTCAGAGAGTAAAAGCACTTTGCCACACAAGCTTGGCAATCTAAGTTCAAACCCCATATCCCATGTAAAGTGGAAGAAGAGAACCAAATCCACAAAGTTGTCCTCTGACCTCCACATGTGCACCACAGCACACACAAGCCCACACTCGGACAATAATTATAAAGTTAAAAACATTCAAGAATCTCTGGTTTTAATATCTTTGAAAAATCTTCACATGCAATAACAATAGGGGAACCTGGGTATGGTCCTTCCCTGTACTGCCAACTTTTCTGTAAATCTATAATTGTTTTTAAAACCTTATTTAAAAAAATAATTTCACACTCCTGTTTGTATGGAGGTCAGAGACCAGCTTTGGGGAGCTGCCTCCCTCCTTCTACCGTGTGGGCTCTAGAGATCAAACTCAGGTCATCAGGCTTGGCAGCAAGTGCCTTTCCCCACTGAGCCATCTTTCTGGTCCACAAGCGCACCTGTTTCAAAAAGCAATCTAAGTTGGGAAGGTCAGCCAGAGTTATACAAATCCTCCTTTAAGCATCTTCACAAAGTGAAAGGAAACGGAATACAGCTAATACTATGGAGAAAGACAATGTCAGGACAAATATAATAAACCTCCAATACATCTGAGCTAACTAAAGAGCCTCTAAAACAGTTTTCAAAGTAACACTGCAACCCTTTAACACAGTTCCTCATGTTCTAGTGACCCCCAACCAAAAAAGTATTTCGTTGCTCCTTCATAATTGTGATTTTGATACTGTTATGAATCATAATGTAAATCTGCTATACAACCCCTGTGGGGGTCACAACCCACAGGCTGAGAACCACTGCTCTAAGATAATTTCACTTTAGGAGACAGATTGGGCTGGTGGCACATACTTGCAATCATAGCAGTGAGGGAGTAGAAACACAGTGATTGCTACAAGTTCAAGATCACCACTAACCAGCTCCAGGCCAGCCACGGCAATACACTGAGATCCTGCTTCAAAAACAACAAAGGAGCTGGGACATAGACTCCTGTCCTCTGGGGGAAGGGGTAAAAACTATTTCCAAAAATGCTGTTTGTCTTTTAATATTAACATATAAGTAGACTAACTTGTTAACCTTTTTTTTTTCCCTTTCCAGTTTGGTTTCCTGAGACAGGGTCTTGCTCTTAAGATACAGATGGCCTGGATCTATGTATCCTAAACCAGCCTTGAATGTGTAATCCTTCTGCCTCTGCCTCCTAAGCGAAAGCATTACAGCAATATGACACCATACTCAGCTTTAACTTTTTTTTTTTGGTACATTTCTTTGGCCTCAAAGTAAATCCAACTACTTAATTCCATGTGCTAAATCCACTGGCTGTATTTCCATCGGATACAGCCTTTTATCTTTGATATGCAAATGCACACATCAACTTGAAGCCACACACAAAAATAAATTCATTTTTATATGAAAGCCTCCAAACTACAGAGTGTTGCTTTTTCAGAATGGATATTTACAAGTTTTCTTCCTTTCAAGTTACCATATCAGGATGGGTAAAGTAGATTTGCTATCTACTCTAATTGATTTTCATGTCAGCTGTTAAATTAGGTTGACTATGTACAAGACATGCCAATTTATCATTCAGTAGCATGCTTTTAAGCAGATAAATGGGACAGAAAAAAGGGAATGAATGTATGCAATAGTTCCTGAAATTTAAATATTTTAACTTTATACAATAAAGTGGTAATGGGTTAAAAAAAAATCACTGTTCCAAGTCTTCTGGAATAAATGTAAAGAAATTAGCCTGACAAATTTTAGCTAAGAAAATTAACCAAAGATATAAATAGAACTGCTAATTTTTGGCAACTGCACAACCAAACAACGTATATAGGCAACCGCAACCTACAAATGCTATACCTTCTCTTTGTCACTTAAGCTTCCTTGTAGAGGCTTTGATCATCCAGGCCTTGTAATTACCTTTTAAGAAGCATGCTTAGGGTGTTTTCTGGACTGTGGGTCCACACAACATTTCTCTTTGTCCTCTTGGGGACAGAACATCAATTGCTTTCAGCCAAATGCACTCACATATGAATATTTTAGTACAATTTAATGCTTCTATACCAACCCCAAAGGAAAAGCGCATCAATTTGTGAACACAGTTCTCTTAGAGCTAAAAGCCAAGCTAGATAATGCAGTATGAAAGCGGTTGTCAATCTTCAGCTTTTTAGCAAGTTAGAGGGCAGCCCATCCCATAAACTCATTCCCAGTTGTATACAAATAACTCTATAAAGTTTGTTTCCACACTGACTTTTCAACTCTAGTGAATTTTCAAAACAAAGGGCAGAAACAAAACGTACGGTCTTTGTAAATTCTCCTAAACTGCTTACTCATCTGGTAACTTTGATTCTATTTACTTAATGTCAGAATTATAAACAGAAAGTTGATCTGTCAGTAAAAATATAAAAATACAGGCAAAGTAATCCACACCTCCCAGTATGCTGCACTAAGGCTAAGGACACAGTCCCTGGTGACAGCAGATTCTCTGATGATTACAACATGCCTATGTGTTTGGATGGCTGAGAAGGACCAGGTCAGCACCATCAAACACATCACTGAGAGCAATCCAGAAGAGGACCTATTCCTCGATACATCAAGACTTAAAAAGTCACATTAATAAAATCTAGTCACAGTGTAAACCTGAAACTCTGAGTCGGAACAAGTACTAAATGATAATAAAATCCAATGAGCCTGACAAATGTCAGAGAAATAACGATTGTTCATGATTTCAAGCAACAACAGAATCTTCTAAGAATCTGTAGGGCCTGGGAGGTGACCCAGAGGGTTGGAACATTTCCTGCAAAAACAAGAGGATTTCAAATGCACAGTACCACGTAAAAGCTGGGCATAGTCCATGCACCCTGCATCCTGAGCACTGGTTAGTGGTACAGGCAGATACCATGCTTGCTGGCTAGCCAACCTAGCTGCAAAGGGGGACTTCTGATTCAGTTGAGAGGACCTGTCTCAGAAACTACAGTGAAGACCAATAAAGAAAAACAGAAAGCATGTGTAACGCATACCTTATGCGTTAACATATGCAGGTACATACACAGCACACACACACATTATGCAAATATATAAAAAAGATTCTGTGATACTGTAAAAGAAGCTAGTGTACAACATTTGGAACATACCGAGCAGTTTTTTTTTTAATGTGATATACAGTCTCTCATTTAACCTTGTTTTACATTTCTTAACTCATTTATTATTTACAACTCTGTGAAACACGGATGATTATTACCATTATACATATCAGGACTCTGTACCACAAGAGGTTAAGTGATTTATCCAAGGTCAATAGAAAGCAAATGGTATGCTAAGAGCAGAGCTTGACTGGCATTTAGACTCTTTTTTTAAAATAATTTTTATTTTTTTATATTAATCACAGGTTATTTACTTTGTATTCCAACTGTAACCCCTCCCTCATTCCTTCCCAATCCCACCCTCCCTCATCTCCTGCCCCTTTCCAAGTCCACTGATAGAGGAGGTCCTCCTCCCCTTCCATCTACCTGACCCTTGCTTATCAGGTATCTTCAGGACTGGTTGCAATGTCCTCCTCTGTGGCCTAACAAGGTTGTTCCTCCCTCTCGGGCAGGGGAAGGTCAAAGAGCCAGCCATTGAGTTCATGTCAGAAATAGTCCCTGTTCCCCTTACTAGGGAACCTACTTGGATACTGAGCTACCATGGGCTACATCTGAGCAGGGGTTCTAGGTTATATCCATACGTGGTCCTTGGTTGGAGAAAGTCTCATAAAAGACTCTGGTGCCCAGACATATCAGCAGTTAAAAACAAGGAAATCATGAAATTTGCAGGCAAATGGTGGGATCTAGAAAAGATCATCCTGAGTAAGGTATCACAAAAGCAGCAAGACACATATGGTATATACTCACTTATAAGTGGATACCAGTCCTATAAAATAGGATAAACATAATAAAATCTGTACACCTAAAGAAGATAATCAAGAAAGAGGACCCGGGGTCAGATGATCACCCTCACTTAGAAAGACAAATGGGATAGATGTTGGAAGTAGGATAAAACAAGTAACAGGACAGGAGCCTACCACAGAGGCTTCTGAAAGACTCTGTCGAGCAGTGTATCAAAGCAGATGCTGAGACTCATAATCAGACCTTTGGCAGAGTGCAGGGAATCATAAGAAAGAAGGGGGAGTTAGTATGACCTGGAGAGAACAGGAGCCCCACTAGGACCAAATATATCTGGGCATTTAGACTTTTAACCAACCTTTCTTCCTTCCACGCGTCTTTATCCATCCCTCCCCTCTTCTCCTATTGTTTTTTTTTTTTTAAGACAGAGTCTCATGCAGTCCATCCTGTCCTAGAATTATGTACAGTCTGACCCTCTTGACTCCATTTCCCAAGTACTAGGATTAGAAGCCACTATGCCAAATCCCCAATCTGTGCATGTAATGCACGTGTCACTATTATTATTCAAATAAACAAGAATTTACATGAGTGTGCACTGAAAGTGTTTATAAATCTGAGTGAGACTATACAATCAACCCATCAGCTGTTCCTCAGCTCCTCCAAGACTGGATCATGTACCATGTCCACACCATATATGGAAGCGAAGAGAGCATACCCATCCATTTTGGGATTATTTTTTTTATTATTACTTTTTGACTCAAAGCTTTAGACAATGGTTAACAGCCATTTATTTCTAGTATTTCAGTAGCTAAGAAGACCTACCACCTTGCTTCAAATTACCCTGACACCATTGAACAGTTAGTAGAGCTCCTCCTCTCTAATATACAGAACATCTATAAAATATCTATTATAAAATGGATCAAATGTGATATATTCATGTAATGGGATACTATAAATCAATTAAAAAACAGCTGCCTTCATTTACATAGATAAGCCTCAAAAATAAGATTATCTAGGTAAAAAGAACCCACATAGTGTGTTGCTACTGCATATCAGTGCTCTTCAATATTTTTAGGTCCTAGCACACAAATCATGGTAACATAGTATGTTACACTGCAGTAAATGAATACAGTTGGTCATAAAGTCTATAGTTGAAAGGCTGAGAAGATCAGTCTCTGGCATACTTGAGAATCGTCCATAGCAGTCAAAGTTGTTTCCTTCCTTTCTTTCTCAGAATCCTGCTTTATAGCCTATGCTGGAACCAAACTACTCATGGAAATCCTCCTGCTTCATCCTCCTGAGTTCTAGGATTACAGGCACATAATCTGCTAGCTCTACACAGTACTGAAATTGAAAAGTTCAGTCATACACTATTTAGAGATTTGCACAAACACAGTAAAAGTAAAAATGAAATGTATTAAAACAATAATCATCAAATTTAGAATGACAGTTACTTTTGAGGAAAGACTATATATTCAAGGAAAATTTCATGATGTTTTCAATAATGTAACACGGCTTTTGGTTTTTGGGAGTGGGGTGGGGGAGGGGAGGTTCGAGACCGGATTTCTCCATGTAGGCCTGGCTATCCTGGAATTACTCTAGACCAGGCTGGCCTCTAACTCATGAGATCCATCTGCCTCCGCCTCCCTAGCCCTGGGAATAAAGGTGTGTTTCTTAAACTGGTTATTATTTCAATATTATATTATATTATATATGTTCATATAAATATATATAATTTTAGGTGAAAATAATAGGAAGTAAAGTAAATACAGCAAGTGTGAGCACTATTCCAAGCTCAGCTGTAGAATTTTAATCCAGGAACATGGCTACTCTGGTTAGAATACAGACACACATCTTTAGCACACTTTAGCACCACTTTTAATCCCTCTGGCTGGAATACAGACACGCCCTTAGCACACACCTTTAATCCCAAACAATGAAGGTAAAGTTAGTTTGTAGAAAGAAGCACCCATGTTTGAAAGTGATGTCTCATTGAGGAGCAGATAATGTGATGAATCAGACGAAGACTTGACAGATTAGGATATATCAACTCTCAGAAGAGAGAGGAAAGAGAGGCCTTGTTTTGTATACTTTTATAGCAAGTATATTAATTTTACTTCTTTTTGTCCCAGATTTTCTTTACCTTGAGCTTTTGGCTCTAATCATCTTGCAGAGGAAGAGGGCTGAGCCAGCACCTCTATACATTCACCACTTGACTTCAGATTCAGTCAGAATATTTTAATAAAATTCACTTGAAGGGTTTGATAACATAATTGCCAGCCTGCAATTTTACCATAACATAAGCCTAAATAGCAGACACAGAACCAAATAGTTTCTGCCTATCTTAGAAATGCACTTACTATACAATTGGCCCACAGTGAGGGGCATCATAAAAACAACCCTATAAAACTACTGTTCTATTTATAGTAAAGATATTGTTGAGAATGACAATCAATAGTGTCTTCTTTATATGGACTCGAGGGATATATCTCTCTGATCTTGATACCAAGCCAAATGATACTTCCCATGTACAATTAGTTTGTTTTACCTTTGGGACACTGTAAATCAGGGCACTGATCTTATTTCCTAATACGAACTGGCTTCTAGAAAGCCTAATGCCAAATTTGTTGCCCACATCTAGAGAGGGCTATATAGCTTTTTAATCTTTCTTCATTTGCCACCTAAAAAGTCTCAAAATTATTTGAAGTGTCACCTACCACAAAGAGATTGGAAAAGCTTGCCTGCCATAGGGAACAGGGTCATCAACAGAGAAAGCCTAAGACTGAAGTCAAATAAGAACCAAGCACCACTGATCACCACAACCAAGAAACCAAAGGCTAGAGGCATGATAGTGCATGTACTACTTGACCCAAAAGTAGATTCTGTATTGGGGGAAATCAGAACTAGTAATGGGTATGAAGATAAATGATAAAATTGGAATATTAAAATACAGAAAATGGGGGGATTGAAGAGATGGCTCATTGTTTAACTCACTGTTTAAGGACACTGGCTGCTGCTCTTCTAGAGGTCCTTTTTCCCAGAGTTCAATTCCCAGCAACCATATGGTAGCTCACAATGTCTATAATAGGATCTGATGTAATTTTCTGCTGTGTAGAGATACGTACAAAGTACTCATATGCACAAAATAGATAAATAAATAGATCTTTAAAATGCCAGAAAATCAGAATAAAAACACAAACAAAATTTGGATATAAAATATAAGTGTACTAGAGCTGGAGCTGGAGCAATGTTTCAGCAGTTAACAGCTACTCTTCTGGAGGACCCAGTTCAAGTCTCACCATCCACATGGTAGCTTGTAATTCCAGACCCAGGAGATCCAATGCCATCTTCTAGTCTCTGTAGCATCAGGCATGCACATGGTGCACATCTATACACACACACACACACACACACACATTAGTTAGAAAAATAAGGTAAAGCTGGGTGTATTGGCGCACGCTTTCAATCCCAACATTTGGGAGGCAGAGGCAGGTGGATCTCTGAGTTTGAGGCCAGCCTGGTCTACGGAGTGAGTCCAGAATAGCCAGGGCTACACAGAGAAACTCTGTCTCCAAAAACCAAAATAGATAGATAGATAGATAGACAGACAGACAGATAGATAGATAAGGTGGATAGTGATAGAGGAAGACGCTTGCTGTCCACTTACACAAACAGACCACACACACACACGTATACACATGTGCAGGCACACACATACACAAAGTAGTAAGTGTAAGAAAATAAATAAATGTAACTGTACGTCAGATGAGAATATTTTTAGTCTTAAAAAATTATACACAAAGGTATTTAGAGGCAAAAGCCACAATGTTACCTTACCTAATGTAAAAATGTTCAGAAAATATGTACATGTATGTACACATACGTATTATTGTATATACATGTAATATATTGTATTATTTTTTAGTTAATTTTCTAAAGTTGAAATTAACTCCAAATCAAAATTTAATTAGAAATAAAAAGCAGTCATTGTCACAACAGTACACTGTGAATTTTAAGTGTGAAGTTACAAGGACATTGGAAACTGTTTCACGCTTCGTAAATTGTTGTGAATGACAAAAAGAAAAAAAGCCATGTAACTAAATTCAAGGCATATGTGGAGTATTATATATTTTCTCAAATTAATAATAAAAAGTAAAACAATTATTTTATACAGATAACATTAACTTTGAATGTTCTTTTACTTGAAGCAGGGAACTCTTGGCTTCTGAACATCAGAAAAAAAACAGTGGTGATATTTCCCAAAGCTGTCACAAAATGTCAACAAGTCAAAATACTGAATATTCTAATAACAAAATGGGAAAAGAAATAAAGCCTTGAAATGTTCAAAAGTGGCAAAATAGACCCACTAAATAATAAACGAATGTGCTGTGTTTAGCTTTAAAAACAAAGAAGGCTGCATTAGTATTAGTGGAATGGACTTAACAGCACACAGTTCAAATGGGTGGGGGTGGGAAGAGATTTTGGATGTTCAAAAGTGTAATTCTTGCCAATAGTGGGATATGACTGCCAAAACCCAATGCAATATTAAGTAGCATTAATTAAAATATTATTTAGGGTGATAATAACCCAAATCCACACTAGTCAGCGAGCATATCAAGTAATACATTCAATTCTGGGCCTCAGGTTTCCTTTTGGCCCTAAGGGAATAGCTTGTATCAGACATCTTCCTGATAAAACATCATGTTTGGTTCAAATACAGATGGCAATTGTTTAAATATGTTGGAGATCAACAATGACAATAGAATTTGAGGAGCCAAAATTCTGTAGAGGAGGGAAGCATGCAGACATACTTCTCTTTCAACTGAGGTTTCTGCAATTTCTCCACAGGATAAAGACTAATCAGAAATTAAGCCCCTAGCTAAAAACCTGCAGTCTGACTAGTTGAAGAAAATACACAGAAGAAATGTAGCTGTCACACTAGCTGGAAGTGTGGAGAAAGTTCCAGAAAAGAGAAAACCATGGAGAACCATAGACTGCATATAAATGCCATTCACGACGAGAGCTTGCAGCAAATTAGAAACAGCAAAGAAGTTCCTTAGTTAGATGTCATATCAGAAAAACCAACAGGCACACCATAGATATGAAGAAAGTAAACAAAAAACTCACTACTAGAATGTATTTTAAAACTTCCATAATTTAATAATAAAAAGCAATTCAATTAATAAAAACAAACAACTTCAATATACACTTCAAAATACCCAGATGGCCAGTAATATAATAGTTGCCCTATAATCCTGCAGTCCCTCATAATGTGAAAGTAAGACTGAGAAACTAGGGCTGAAGGACTCATGAATCACTCATGTGATTCTAAACTAGTATCATTTACTAGAACAAACATTAATGAAATAACAGGCAAAATCCAAATGGAGTCTGACGACTTGATGGCATTACGTGCCAACGTTACTGTTCTGATTTGCTCTGATTTGAAAGGCTACATTGTGGTTATACAGGAAAATGCATGTATTTGAAGCTGGCAACTTATGCTCAAATGGTCACACACAAGTTCTGTTCTATACTTGCAAAGTGATTGTTTCCCAAAAAAGATTATAGAACCATGGTGTGTGTGTGTGTAAACATAAAACATACATATGAATATACATTTATGCCTGTAATGATCAATCTTCATTGTCAATTTAGAATCACCACGGAAACAAAACATGACTCTGTGAGTGCTTTTTCCAGAAAGGCTTAACAGGGCAGGGAAGGCCCACCCTGAGTGTGGGTGATACTACTATCCCACGGGCCAAGATCCCAGAGAGGATGAAAAGGAGAAATTGAGCTGAGCACCAGTATTTATCTCTGTTTCTTGACTGGATTCAGTGTGACCTTACTAAGCTCTTTCATGATTTCCTCGCTTTAATGGACTATACCCCTAAACTGTGAACCAAAATGTGTTCGTCCTTCCTTCCTTCCTTCCTTCCTTCCTTCCTTCCTTCCTTCCTTCCTTCCTTCCTTCCTTCCTTCTTTCAGTTGCTTGGTATTTTGTCATAGCAACAAGAAGAGGAACTAACACGATGCCCAACTAGAGAATTAATACATTAGGATCCTCTGAAGAGGTGTATGAGCTATGTTAAAGTTTTCAGAGCATTTAATGCTTAATCTCCTCATGAGCAAAATTCAATAGTTTTATAAGACTAATGTTGAATAAAGCTGATACAAGAAAAGATGCCACCAGCCACTCCCTGTACCCTGCTCCTGTTTAATCACTATGAATGCCCCCTTTCTGTCACAGTAAGTCTGCTTGTTACTTCAGGGTACACACTGAATTTCTCATAAAAGTAGTTTTGATTAGGAAGCTGTTGATCTTTTATGAATTCAAGCCTGAATGTGTCTACTCACATAAAACTGTACATGCAAGATTTCCACAAAAAATATATGTGTGCCACACCTAATTAAATGTCACGGACGGCTCCAGCTCATCTGCTCAATAAATCCACTTTCCCAGGCAGACTAATGTGGTTTGACAAGCAAGTCAGTCACACGGCGTTTTGACTTAATTTATGAATAGTTTTAGTGCTTATATTCAGTACTGAGACCCACTCTGCTTCAAGTAAGCTAAGTAACACAAAATATATTAACCAAAGAAGAAAGATTGCTTCATTGAACTTTGTGAAAATGAAACATTTCTGCTTATCAATTGAAAAAGAACAGGAAATCCTAGCATGAGAAAAAAATTCACAGTAAATATCTGAAAAATAATTTGTATGCAAACTATATAAAGAGGCTCTAGAAAGAGACAATAAAAAGATAAATGATCCAACTTTAGAATGACAAAATTGGTTATTTCAAAACAAGCTTCAAAGAGAAGACTTAAAAGAGTTGGGAGAAATTGGGGGAGCAAAAACACGATCAAAATGTTGTGTATAAAAAAGTTTTAAACGCTGATTTTAAAGTCACCATCTAATAGACCAGGGCACTAGAAGACTTAAATGGACATGATACAGTATCTTGATTTGAAATAACAAAAACATTTTGTTAGGAGTTACACAAAAATATTTTCCTCATGTAACATCAATCTAAACTGGTTGAAAAATGACTCAACACATTGCTTAAGAAATATGAACAGTCAGGAAAAGTTTTAGAAGACTCAACTTTCAATTCTACGTTTTCCTTTAAGCTCTGCAAAGGTTTTTAGAATACTGTATCTGGCTAGGTGTGGTGCATAAGCTGGAAATCCTAGCACTTGGAAGCTAAAGAAAGATGACTGCTGAGCTTTTGCCCAGAGAGACTACAGACTGAGATTCTGTGTCATCCTCTCAGCAAAAAGGAATATTCTAGTAGTACTTAGACGGAAGTATCTAAGTATCTCCTGAAATCCATGCGAATAGATAAAAATGTAGAACTAAACGAGGTGGTCAGGTGCACACAAGACTAGAACTATCATTATATTCTAATGACAAAGCCTAACTAAAATAGGCTCAATTAAAATAGGCTAGTTGCCTTAACAGCTTTTGTATCTAAAAGACTTTATGGACAATAAATCTCAGTGTAAGTTTATGCTATAATAGTAAAATAAGTTCGGGATGTAGCTCAGTGGACGAGCACTTGCCACACATAGAGTCCTAGGTTCTCCCTACCACACCATGCACACAAAATAACAACAATGGCAATGACGATAATAACACAGCATTTGACCTCATACTGCTTTAAATCTTTTTGCAAAGTAATTCCTAATTTAAAACTGCTAAGCATTTTATTAAAACCAAAAACCTCCAGACCTTGTGAGGACACATTCACCATCATAATGGCTAGCTGTGTAGGATCACTGAGTAAGATATAAATCACTGAAATTATTGCCCAACAAATATATACAGTGCTGATGCCCACAGAATTCTGCAGGGCATATTTTATTGCAATACTTACTGGCGCTACTATTTTTCCTGTCTGACCAACTTGCATGTCATTGGGAACAAAGCCAGCATCAACAGCAGCACGGGAAGCACCAACTGAAAGGGGAGGAAGCGTCATTATTTTCAAGCTCTATTATTCATCTAGTGAGATATTTACCAAGAACTACAAAGCATCCTAATATTGTACTCAAAAATTATTGTATAAAGGACTTAACTTTTGAAAAAAAAATCCTGATCAAGGATTTGAAACTGACCAAGGATTCTAAATACTAAGTACACACACATTTTTTTTTTAAACAAAGTAATTTCCATTGTGTATTATACTCACAATTTTTTTTTTTTTTAGACAGCATCTCTATGTAGCCCTGGTTATCCTAAAGCTCACTGTGTAGATTACACTGGCCTTGAACTCATAGAAATCCTGCTGTCTCTGCTTCCTGAGTACTGTGTTTAAAAGCATGCGCCACCACTCCAGGCACAAATTTCAATTTTTGAACTTGACTGGTTTCTGATGTTTTTAAAATAAAAATAATAAAGTATCCATAAATTCACATTACAATCTACAATACCCTACAATGTTTCTGTATTAATATCATGATTTTTGGAGAAATGCTGTATAATAACGTTACCTCTTATGAGCAGGTGAAGTCACATTTAACACAAAACTGAGGTTTAACAAGTATCATATTAAATTAACAAATAAAAATGTAACTGGTTTCCTCTCCACAAGGAGATCTATTTTGGGAGTAAAACCATTGCTTCTGGAAAGTGAAAGAAAGGGACTCAGGCATTTTTTTCTGTATACTGTTGCATTAATTTATTCTTCTTGTTCTAGTTCGCTGATAGAAGCTCAGATGACAAAACTTAGATCACCTTTCTTTTCTAATACATATTTAGTACCATACATTTCCCTATGAAAGCTCATCCTGATGGTACAGGCCTGGATTCCTAGCTACACGGGAGGCTGAGGCAAAGGATTACAAGGCCAGCAAGGTGATATGAGTGTGACTCTAGCTGAGACTCCTAATATCTGGGGTCATGCGACTGAAGAGGCCACCTTCTAACTAGACAGAGCTCCTAGTGGACGGAGGGGAACACCAATCCACCCACAAAAACTTCGACCCCAAATTTACCCTGTTTACAAGATAGGCAGAGACAAAAACAAAGCAGAGATTAAGGGAATGCCCAACCAACGACTGGCCCAACCTGAGACTCACCCACGGGAGACAGCCAACCCTGACACAATTAACAATACTCTGCTATGCTTGCAGAGGGATGCCAAGCCTTTGAGTGGCCCCTCCTAGCACCTGATGGAAAGAGATACAGAAACCCACAACCAAACATTGAGTGGAGCACAGGGAATCTTGTGGAAGAGTTGGGGAAAGGATAGAAGGTCCCAGAGAGGACAGGAATTCCACAAGAAGATGAACAGAGCCAATAAGCTAGGGCCCACGGGGGCTTATGGAGACTGAAGCAGCAACCAAGGACTGTACATGGACTGTACCTAGGCACCTACACAGATATGGCTGATGGGCAGCTCGTTCCTCATATGGATCCCTCCAGTAAGGGAAACAGGGGCTGACTATGACATCTGTTGCCTGTTTTTCCATCACCTTGCCCTGGTGTGGCTACCTTGCCAGGCCACAGGAGAAAAGGATTTGCTCAGCCCTGATGCAACTTGACATGCTGGGGTTGGGGTGGGGGTCTCTCCTTCTCTGAGGAGTAGGGTAAGAAGGATAGAGAAAACAGGGAGGAAGGGTGGGACCCAGAGGAGTGGAGGAGGGGGCTACAATTGGGATGTAAAATGAATAAGAATTTTTAAAAAAATTAAAAAGAGACTATCTCAAAGATTTGAAATTTAAAAACAAACAAAGTTGGGGGAGGGACCAGATAGGTATAGCTCACCTGCCATACAGGTATACAGCACCTGCCTAACACGTCAGCTCAATTCCCAATACTTAGAAATAAATTCTTCCCACCCCACACCACTGCTTTTACTGTACCCCACACTTTTTTTCCATTCAGTTCAAAATATTTCTTTTGAGATATTTTCTTTTACTCATATATTACATAGAAGTGTGCTGTTTAATATCTCCATGTATCCTGGGATTTTTCAGTTATGTTTCAGTTATTAACGCCTAGCTCAAGCTAAGAACAGACATCGTACATTCCCTACTACTTTAAATTTATGAAAGTGTTTTATGGTCCCAAATATGGTCTTCCTTGGTGAATGCTCCTGTCAGCTTGAGAATTCACTGTTGAGTAACACGATGACACCAACGGATGTTAATTCAATCCAGTTAACTGTTGAGTTGAACTGAGATTTCCTGTTTGTTCTATATATTTCTAATAGAATCATTGAACTTACAAGGTAAATCAGTAACAGAATCCCTTTTAGTTCTAAAGGATTACTCCACGAGTACAGAATTCTAAGTTGCTCGAAATTGTTCTCTCAATATTTGAAGACTTTTATCCCATTCTTATTTTATTCACATGATTTCTGAAGAAAAGTCAAATATACTTATCTTTGCTATTTTTATAGGGTAAGTCTTTTATTTTTTTTTTTCTCCACTTTGGTTTCTTTCAGGATTTTTATCTTCATCCTTGACTTGTTATAGCTTGCAACTTAGACACACATTTGGTGTTTTCTGAGCTTCCTGGATCTTTCCATGGGTATGATGTGAACTGGATGGAGCACTTCTCAGGCTTCACTGTATCAACCACTCCTGTTCTTTCCTTCCACCTTCCCATCACACCCATTTTTCTTCAGTTGTAGTTCTCTCTCTCCCTCTTTCTCTCCGTCTTTTAGGATTTTTGAGACCATGTTTCCCTGTGCAGCCCTGGCTGTCCTGGAACTCGCTCTGGAAACCAAGTTGGCCTCGAACTCATAGAGATCCACCTGCCTCCCAAGTGCTGGGATTAAAGGCTTGATTGTAGTTATTTTTTACTTTGCTTTTTATGGGGTTACTTGTACTTTTTGAGTGTCCCCTAGTTCCTGGGGTATTTTTAATTCTGTGCTCTTTTTTTTTTTTTTTTTTTTTGCTTTGCTTTTTAGCTTTAAGCATGTTTGTGGCATATCCTCAGGCTCAGAGATTCTTTCCTGGTCCTTCAAGTTTACTCTGTTCATAATATATAATCATTTCTGTTTCTCTGTGTGTGTGTGTGTGTGTTTAAATCTTTATCATTTTTTTCCAGTTCTTTCTCAAAATAAAACAAGGGATATTTATTTAGTAATGTGTATCAGAGCATGTGTGGGGTTGAAGAACAGGTAGCAGGAGTCTGCAGTAGGCTCTGAAGTTGGCAATTCATTACTTTTTGAATAGAAATCAAAACTAGATAGATTCCTAAGATTTAGCAAATGTAAAAAACTGCCACACACATACTTTGAAAATTATTAGGATGCCCGCTCCCCCTTTTCTGAAAAGTTTCAGCATTTATTGGTGGCTTAAAAAAAAAAAATTGCAGAAAGAATGAAATATTGGTCAAAACTAGAAATAATGATAAACAAAATAAGTCAGAGGCAGAAAAGTAAATATCTTATGTTTTTTTCTCATACAGAATCTAGATTAAAAAAATAAGGGCAAGGAAATAGAAAGGAAATGTATGGAAAGAGAAAGAAGAAAAAGAGGAAGGCAGAAGAGAAATAAGTAATCAAGGAAATATGATCAAAGTATGTTATGTACATGAATTGAAATGTCACAACCAAATGTGGCTTTGCATAGATGATAATATGGTTAAACAATAAAGCTAAGTCAATGAAGGAAAAACTAGAAAGCAAAATTACCTAAAGCTTTGGAGGACTTATATATAAACATAATGACAAATATTTCCAACAAAAAGAAGACATCATGTGACAAAGAAAGAGGACATTTACCTGCAGCATGCAGTTGGTCTGCCAGGTCGTACAGCAGCTTAAAGTTCTCTCCACTCTTCAAGCCCCGACCTCATTAAAAAATAAAATCAAATCAGGTATACACAAGTTGCACGCTGTAAAATGTTTGCCATTTTATATGCCCAGCCTAATGTCCGTATTACCAACTGCCACATTAAACACACCACCTCCTCTACAAAACCTTTCCTTGCTTTTATGAAGCATTCAGCACTGCACTTAATTAACTACAGAAAGGACACTATGATGTTTATAGTCTCTCCACTATAGTGAAAACACCTCACAATGCAAGATCCACAGCTCTCTAGGTCACTGATGTATCTGTAGTATTAGCAAACGCTTACTGGCATTTGGTAAATATTCCCTAAATGAAAGTTCCTGCTAGATTTTAAACTCCTTGATAGCAAACACATTCTTTTGTTTTCATCTCTCCAGGAAATAAAAATGCAACAGGCCCATCATAGAACAGATACAGGCTAATATTTCCTAAATATACAAGCCAATAAACAAGACAAACATCTTTGCAAACTATTAAATCATTTCCTCTTAATACCACTTGAGCAATAGATGCCTGTTGGTAACACAAATTATTTTTTTTAAATATTTAATTTGGAAAGATTTTAAAACCACATCAATCATCTTCTCAAAAAGTCAGTCAACAAACGACAAAGTAGCACAGTACACAAAAAGAGGTCAGCTGATGACACACTCAGCCTCTGACATTCACTGTGAAGGGCTTTCCAAGTGTTATCCACACAGACCTGAATAACACTGAAAGCCACTGAAAGTAGAATGGAGCAGGGCATTTATATGTGACTTTGAGATTGAGATTCCAACTGCTGTGTTCACAATTCAGAAGCAACTCAAAGGCCACAGAAAAATGTGGAAGTCTATAAACAAAGACACCATGTGGCAGAGGTGTGGGGATGAGACTTGTGCCCTGCTCCCTAGTGCCAGTGACAGATGTGTGACACTTCGCCCAAATTCTATTTATGGTCTAATTTCATACTCCTGGCAAAATATTACTAATACTTACAATTTACCAACTTCTAACATTTGTAAAGAAAAATTAAAACAAAATCAAACAAAAACCCTATGCTCCAGACTATAGATTCAGCTCAGAAGTTGAGAGTTTCCCTACCATGTACAAGGCCCTGGGTTCCAGCCAGGCATGGTGACACATGCTTGTAACCCAGCACTTCGAGAGGCAGACGCAGGCAGATCTCTGTGAGTTTGAGGCTTGCCTGGTCTACAAAGTGAGTACAGGACAGCCAAGGCTACATAGAAAACCCTGTCTCGAAAAACCAAAAACCAAAACCAAAACAAAACAAAAGACCCTGGGTTCCATCCCCAGCACCACCAAAAAATAGACAAAAAACTAGATAGAAATCATTCCTTTAATGACAGTGAACTACGTAGCTCTGCCATCTTTTAAATTACTAGTGCACTTACCACCAGATACCACCACTTTGGCACCAGTTAGTTCTGGACGATCACTTTTTGTCAATTTCTGGTCAAGCCACTCTGACAGTCCCGCTGGTGAAGAACTTGGTGCTGCATACATTGATAAATAAATTAAAAATGAGGATGACTTGAAGTTATATAGTAATAATTATTTTTAAGACCAACACACAAACACAAGTTCATGCACTTTCATGTTCCCAATCTCATTTTCTTTAATTATGAAGGCTTAAGAGGGCATTGGGGAAGTCAAACACTACCCATAAGTCCATCTGTATAAACCAGAATAGCCCATTCTTTCCAGTGTTCAATAAGATGCCACATGTTAAGATGTTTACTATTATTACATTTTTCTATTATGTTGAGTCACTCAAATATCACAATAGGAAACAGTAATGAGATTAAAAAGGTCCTAACGCAAACATAAAGATTAATCATAATTGATCCTCTCTCCTACTCTTTAATCTACCAGTCATTAAACTTATACCAAGATGATGTGAAACAGACATAAATTATAATTATTTATATAACCTTGGAATGAGTCACTTGAATTTTGTTTTTTTCCCTCTCTTTTGTAATTCTCTTTTTATTTTATGATTTTATCTATTCACTTTACATCCCGATTGTAGGCCCGAGTCAGCTGAATTTTTACTTTGCACTAGGAATTAAACCAGAGGTCGTCCCTTAGTCTAATAAAATCTATGAAGCAAAGAAACAAGAGATGCCCACCTGTCAAAAAGAGCGCATATCAACACTCACCCTTTTCTGAACTGGCACTACCGCCACTTGTTGCTGCAGCCTCAAAAGATGTTCCCCGAACAGAAAACACCTTCACTTTCTCATCACACTTCACTGTACATAATGCATTTCCTGAAACACATTTTATTATGAGGAAGGAATTTTAATTATAAGGAAGTATACCTCTCAGGCTCAGAATTTATTTTATGAAGACGAGGTAAAACTAAGCATGGACAACTGTTTCCTACATCTGCTAAGTATAGGAAAAGAGGAGCACAACAGTGAAAACCTTTCCCAGGGACTATGCATACACCTCCGGGTGTCTTTTCAAGCAAGAGAGTTAAGTTACTGTCTAGATTCAATAAGCTGAACAGGTGGCCACAGTAAGAAGGCACACCTCCTCTATAGGCAGAAGGAATGAAGCTTTTTTTTTTCCCAAACAAGTTAGTCAGTAACCTAAAAATAGGAGCTGCTATACGTTAATACAAACACAACTGCTATACACGCCCAAGAAAGATAACATGAAAGAACAATAGAGCATAAAAACAAGTTCAGAGGATCTAAAGGACTAGAGACACTTCATATTAGGAGTGATGTCACTATGACCAAATACTTGAATGTTACTAAAGATTTCAGGTCTGATTTAAGAATCAACCCGTTTACTAAAACTTTAACCAGAACAAAGGCAGTAACAGAAATTACTTCTTTCTCCAGCCCCACTAGAGATCAATGTGCTTAGAGATGATCAATCAACTAAAGAGATACTGAAATGATAATGCACATGGATGGAAAGAAAAGACTGAGAATACTATTTTTAAAAAGATTTTGCCTTTCAAGGTACTACTTACAAAATATAGCTATTTAAACAAGACCTGAACAATGACAACAGCAATAGACATGCTAATGTGGAAGGAGAAATCTCATGATTCCCACCCCTAGACAACAAACAACTTCTTGTTATTTTCTTGGTTATCCAATACAACTGGCTACCCAGTACAAAAGTAGCCAGCTCTGAAATCATATACACAACAAGCAAACTAAACAGAACCAGGGGGTTGTACTTAGACATCTGTGTGTGTGTGTGTGTGTGTGTGTGTGTGTGTGTGTGTGCGCATTGTAAAGCAAAAACAAAACAGGACATCAACTTGACATAAAGGGGAATGACACAGGAGGGAGTAGAGGGGGAAAGTGATATAATTACATCTCAATTAAAATTTAAAAATACACACACACACACACACACACACACACATATATATATATATATGGCAAGCTTGATTTTTATTAACCACTGGGGGAGAAAATCTTACTCCATAAACTGAAAGGCCTGTATAAAAGCACTGTGTACATGATAAATCTGATAGAATGCCATGTCAGGGTTAGTAGTAATTCTCAACTAAAGCATTTCTCAGAAAACCTTATGATGATCCATTTAATTATAGGTTGTTTCCAAATCCTATTTCTAAGATTTATGTATACTCTGAAAATTAACATGTTGATTAATTATCTTCCTTGGAACTTACCTGCATAGATAGTTCTCACAAATGTGTCAGGTGACTTGATCTCAATGATGTCAGAAACTGGGGCAACATCAAGTTTGGCTGCTACTCTGGGCAGAAGGTTCTATAAGAAAAAGAAGCAATAAGCTACACAAATGCAAGCTGACCAACATAACAATGGTAGCTTCTAAACCCCTTCAAAGAGGGGGTGTATCGTCCACATAAATTTTAACTGAAATTCAAATATTTTATACTTCACATGTATCTTTGAACAAGGGACATTAAGCTCAGCTTTTGAGGTAGTCTTTGAAATTAAGTGCCTACCATTACTCTATATTAAGTTAGAGAAGATTTATAGTAATAAGCTGATTAAAGCTGATAAATTATGGGATCTACCACCCTAATAAATATCAAGTACAAAGTGTGACAGTTATGGAACCCTGAATTTAAACAAGAGAAAGAGAAAAAATTAGAAGAGTAAAATACTGGAAAAGGTTTTATTATATACATTTACTAGAAGATATGAAAGAAACAGTTTTTACAGATGTTACCTTTGTCAAGTTTATGTTGCATAAACAGAGGAAGCACAGCAGCCTGTGTGTCGCACATAAAATGAGGAGCAGAAACAAGCATGCGTGCTCTTGTTGATACAAGCACATAACATTTTAAAGTAAACACTTATAACTTTATGCTTAGTAGCTAGCAACTTTAAGCAAGTCAAAATCTTCTAGAGTCTCAGTTAGCACTTCTCATAGAGGGGGGAGAGAATCTCCACATGGCTAGTTAAAATTCTATGACCCAGCCGGGCATAGTGGTGCACGCCTTTGATCCCAGCACTTGGGAGGCAGAGGCAGGAGTATCTCTGTGAGTTCAAGGCCAGCCTGGTCTAGAAAGCAAGTTCCAGGACAGCCAGGAATACAGAGAAACATGGTCTCAAAAAACAAAAATAACAGCAACAAAAACTCTATGACCCTAGGACTCTAAAGCAGAACAGAGTCACTTAGTGAAGACTGAACTTCCATGTTCTAGACTGAGGTTCTTTTAGATAACATAAGTAATTTTAAAAGTAAAGCACTACTTTTTATCCCGTGTTAACTTCTACATAGCTCATTCCATGACACCTCCCTGATTTCATGCACTGTTTCCAACAGCTATGCTTTCAAGATAATACAAAAAAAAAAAAAGATAATACAACAAAATAATTACAATATATTAGCTGTGACTAGCATGAATTTTTGTGGTAAAATAACTTTTAATATACATGCTGTATGACTCCTAACTAGGATTCTAAGCACCCTGAAGGTAGCAGGTTGTCTTCTAGTTCTCTTCTGTTCCTGTACTGTTTTTACTCACTGACCTCATATAAAGTGATGCTGTAAGTACTGACAGAATCAGCTTCCTTATATCTGCATCAGACAGTAATCCTCTCCCATGAATAGAGAACTCGGGCTTCGATTACTAAAAAGTACCAATGTTCATTTTCTTGCTTTTGTGGATCTTCCTTTCCATCCCCATTTCTACTACCCTTCTACCCCCAGGGTTTCCTTTCCACTTTCTCCTTACTTGTGTTCTATCACCCTGGCCAACTTCCTAAACACTCCCTCTTTTCCTCTGTCATCCACTTTCCACTTTCATGGCCTATAACGGTGTGTGTGTATGTGTGTGTGTGTGTGTGTGTGTGTGTGTGTATCTAGAAACTGCCTGCCAGAGAAAGAGTATGCTGTATCTGTCTTTCTGAGTCTGGGTCATCTCAATGTAAGAACTCCCAAATCCATGTTTTCCTGAAATTTTCATTATTTTTATTTTGTACGGCCATGTACGTACCAAATTTTCTGTATCTATTTATCCGTTGACATCTAGGTTGGTTCTATTTCCTTGCTATTACGAATAATACAGCAGTAAGATGTACACATACCTCTGTGGCAGGGTGTAAGCCTAGGAGTAGTACAGCTGGGTCATAAGGTAGTTCCACTTTTAATTCTCTGAGAAGCCTGGTTTGTATAATGGCTGTACTAATTTATACTTTCACTGGCAGTAAATAAAAGCTCCCTCTTCCTCTATATCCTCACAGAATTCTCTGTCCTTTGGTTTTTTTTGTTTGTTTGTTTTTTGTTTTGTTGTTTTTTTTTTTTATAATGGCTACCTTGATGAGGATGAAGTGGAACCCCAAGTTTTAATATGCATTTTCCTTATGGTGGAAGAGACTGAATATTTTGATGAGTACTTGAATACCCCCTCAAAGCCATGTGTTGAAGGCTTGTTACCAGCCTTTCCTGCTGCTAGAAGATGACAGAACTTTTAGGAGGTAGGACCTATGGCAAGACAGTTGGGAGTGTACCTCAAAGTAGGTATGGAAATGCTCACTCCTTTCTTCCCCCTCCCCTTCCCCTTCCTTTCTCTCTGATTCCTGGCTACTATGATGTTAGTAATTATGTCATGTACTTCCACCATGAGCCATGACTGCCTAATTCACCACAGGGCCAAAGTGTCAGGATGACATGATTGGTACCTCTAAAACCATGAGCCAAGATACATTCTTCCTTCTTTTGCTTTTTTTTACTGACAAAAAAACAATAAACACAATTCACAGGTTTATCACAGACCTACTATCATCTCCCTATGGAACTCCTCCTATGGGCTTCTCTTCACCTCAAATACATTTGTAGGTCAGAGCAGCAGCTATTCCAGGTTCAATTCCTAGCACCCACACGGTAGTTCACAACTGTCTTAGCTACTTTTCTATTGTGGTGACAAAACACCATTACTTAAGGCAACTTATAGAAAGAAAGAAAGAAAGAAAGAAAGAGAGAGAGAGAGAGAGAGAGAGAGAGAGAGAGAGAGAGAGGAGGGACGGAAGAAGGGAAGTAGTACTGGGAGGAGACAGAGGGAGAGGGCTACCGCTGGGATACAGAGTGAATAAATTGTAATAAAGAAAGAAAGAGAAAAGAGAAAGCATTTGATTTGGGAGTCATGGTTCCAGGGGTTAGAGTAGTGACTACCACAGCGGGTAGCATGATGGCAGCTGGCCAGCATGGTGCTGGAGCAGGAGCTGAGAGCTCACGTCACCATCGACAAGCACAAGGCAGAGAACAGCAGCCGGAATGGTGTGGGCTTTCTGAAACCTCAAAGTGCTCCTGCAGTGACACACCTCCTTCATCAAAGCCAACCTCCTAATCCTTATAGGGATCATTCTTACTCAAACCATCACAAGTGTCTGTAACTCTAGTCCCAGGGATTTGATAGCTTCTTTTGTCCTTTGACGGCATTACACCCACAGGGAATTCAGATATACATGTAGGCAAGACAGCCATACACATTTTGTTTTTTAATGAAACAGAACAGAATAAAAGAAAAGGGAACTGAGAGTTAAATTCCTGGGGTCCCATGCATGCTGAGCAAACACCACCTCTGAGGTATACCCCTGTCCCCTTTGTTCTTCCCTCCCTGCTTTTTTTTTTTTTTTTTTTTTTTATGTTTACTTGATATAGATCACTACTCATCTGTGATGGTTACTTTAACTGTCAACTTGACACAATGTAGAACCACCTGGGGCCTGTCAGTGGGCATGCCTGGAAAGGACCTTTCTCCATTACAGTAAATGCTGTGGGAAGAGGAAGCCCACTGTGAGCAACACCCATTCCCTGGGTTTGGTTCTTGAACTACATAAGTGTAAAGAAGGTTTGAGCACAAGTAAGCACGCATCCATTCATCTCTCTCTGCTCTTGACTGTGGGCATAATATGATCTGTTCTCTCAACTCCCTGACACTGTGACTCCCTGTCATGATGGATGTACCTTGGAATTTTAAACTGAATAGACCTTTTCTCCCTTAAAGTTGCTTTTGTCAGGGTATTTTATCAGTGTGTGTGCATGATCAGACTACAGCCCTCTTTAAGGATGTCCTAACCACATCAGAGTCTTTCCCGAATCCCCAGAGTATACAGACCTAGATTCTCTATTATGTCCATCAGCCATCCAAGTAAATCATCTTTTAGGATGAGTAACTAAACTGGGAGGTGATGGCACACACCTTTAATCCCAGCACTTGGGGATTAAAGCAGAGGCAGCAGAGGCAGGTGTTTGAGGGCAGCCTGGTCTATTGAGTGAGTTTCAGGACAGCCAGGACTACACAGAGAAGCCCTGTCTCAAAAAAAAAAAGTAACTAAACAATGTACACACATAAAGAGAATTCAATTTAACAATAGTTCTATCTGGTCCAAATTAGAAAACTTAGAAGTGGCAGGTCAATAAATTATAATAAAATCCTGAAAGAATACTTATCTCTGTGACAAAATCTGAAAATCTGAAATGACATTTAAATAGCAAATTGGATAAAATCTTGAGAGAATAAATCTTAGCAGTATCCCCTTAATACGACTAAGTCAGGGCTGGCTAGCTAAACAAAGACTTTTGCATTCTTGCCTCAGGGAGGCCCATCCTGTTCGAGGAGTGAGGTCAGACTCCACTTCTCACCTTTCCAAACGCTGATGCTCCAGCACAGATGTGTGTGTAATTGAACTGCTTCTGAGTTTCCAAAATCAATGGTGTCAGCTCCTCTGAGAACGAAACACATTTGGTAAAGGCATCTCATGCTATTTTCATAATCATACATTCGAGCAGAACAGGTTCAACATTTCCCACTGGAACACCTCACCTGGAAGGAGGCCTTTGTATGCATCATGCTGAGCCACCAAAACCTTTGCTACGCCAGCTACCTTACAGAGGTCCTGTGCCACCTGTGACAGAGAGAAGAGTGTCTCAGCATCCACTAAGAGAAACACTGAAGCACTGGTGAGTGCTAACCAAGTATAACGTCTTAATGGCCAAGTCTAAACATTATTTTTGTTTGTTCTGAGATGGTGAATGCCGCCCAACAGGCTCACAGTCCCTAGTTGATGAACTATGTGAAAGGATTAGGGGGTGTATCCTTGTTGAGAAAGGGTGTCAGGGTGGATTTGAGGTTTCAAAAGCCCACACTTAACCCAGTTCCTCTCCCTTCCCCTCCCTCCCCGATCAATCATTAAATAAGAAAATGCTCTACAGACTTTCTTATGGAGGCATTTTCTTAATTGAGGCTCCCTTCTCTCTGATGACAACTGTCAAGTTGACATAAAAGTAGCTAGCACAGCCAACAAGAATAATTTTTAAAAAATAATAAAAGTACTGCTTTTTTATTTTGATCTTGTTTTGCATTCTTTTTCCCCAGAAGGGCGTTGCTACCAGCCCTGGCTGGCCTGGTATTCACTATGTAGCCCAGGCTGGCTTGATCTTGCAGCAATCTTCAACCCTCGGTCTCCAGAATAATAGAATTACAAATACATGTCACCAAAGTAGGTTTTTTTAAATTATTCTTTTTTTTTAAATAAACATTTAATTTTTTTTGAAATTATGCATATGGGAGGGCATATATGTGCACAAGGTGTAAGATGCCCTAGAACTGAAACTATAGACAGATGTAAGCTGTCAACATGGGTGCTGGACATCAAACCTGGGTCCTTAGCAAGAGCAGTCTGTATGCTTAAACACTGAGCTATCTCTCCAGCCTTTCTTAAAAAATTCTTTATCAAAGAAAATTGTAAATCAACTGATTTTACTATGAACTGACTGACCTAATTAGTCCCACTACAAAATTCTGAATTAAAAAAACAAAACAAAACAAACAAACAAAAAAAAAAACAACTGGGCTAGAAAGATGGCTCAGCAGCACTTACTGCTCTCAAAGGTGACCTGGGTTCAGTTCTCGGCATCTCCATGGCAGCTCACAAAACTATCTGTAACTAACTCCAGCTCCAAGGATTCTAATAGCCTGTTCTGGCCTCCAGGGCACTGCATTGCCTGATTGCTATACAAACATGCTGACAAAACTCATATGCATAAAACAAAAATAAAACATTTTAATACTAATTGATGAACCCAAATCAGCATAGTCTTTTCCTTAAACTTAGCTGTAAACTATGTTTTTTCCTTGATGCTAACTTAAGTACATTATTTTCGGCAGAGAAAAATGAAAACTGGATGTGGTCCCCAGCATTTGAGAGGATGATGTAGTAGGATCACAAGCTATGCCAGCTTGGGATAGAATGACATCCATCTCACAAATCCAAAAGGAAACAGAAAAAGAAGGGAGAAGAGAAGGAAGAAGGGACAGCTCTGATGAGATCTTCATAGTAACAAAGCCAATGAAACTCTGGACTCAGGACCTGTTAGAAATGAAGACAGAACTTTTCTAATGTCAGTAGCTCTTCCTTTGACAATAATTTTCTGAGAGTATGACTAATAACTCCAAGAAATAGAAATATTTCCCATTTTCAACATGGAGTTTCTGACTACACACAGACTTACGAACAACAAAGCAAAGTGTTTTCTTATTTAACTTCTCATTTTTCCTGTTTGGAATCAAGGGATTCTGAAAAAGCTTTTGACTACTCTGAGTTTCTGTACACAGAAGGCAATTAACATTCTCTCTTTAAAGTAACTTTAATATGAGTGGTTTCTGCTTATCAGTCTCTTCTGCCATTCTGTCTTCCATTTGCTAACTCACTGACGAGTGGACACAGCAAGCTGAGCCTTTGACCCTCTTCCACAGACTAAAAGGCTCCACAGTATCCACTGAAAGGAGGCAGTGGGGCATACTCTGCCAGCTGGGTGATAGGTGGCACACCCACACTGTCTTACAGAGATGCACCAGTGTTAGCATCTCCAGTTTAAAGAAAATTCCTATTAAGAAACCAACTTAACTTGTCAGGCATGGAGACGCATGCCTTTGATCCCAGCATTTGGGAGGCAGACTCTGAGTTCAAGGCTAGCCTGATCCAGAGTTCCAGGACAGCAAGGGCCAGGGCTCTATACACAAAGAAATCCTGTCTCAAAAACAAAAACAAAAACAAAAACAAACAAACAAACAAAAAACTTCTTCTGCTTTCTTTTGCTTTCACTTATTCCTCCCTCCCTCCCTCCCTCTCTCTCTCTCTCCTCTCATGCTCTGCCACTGTCTCTCTGTTTCTACCTGTCTCTTTCTCTCTCCACCTTCAAGGCTTACTCAGGCCCTAACTCTTCTCTCCCTTCCTGCTCTCAAATAAACCTCTTTGTATCAGAAAAAAAGAAAGAGAGGAAAAAAACAAAACAAAACAAAAAACCACGTAATTCCAAAGTTGCTACACAGCAGCTTGGATATAAAGTAAAACATAATTTCTCATTGAAAAAATTTTTTAACTGTCAAAACTTCCAGTATTAAATAGAATAATCACCCTCAGTTTATGATTAACAGCTAAAGAAAACAATAGAAAATTAAAATCTGTCTACATTATCAGACATCTTTCTTAAAAATAAGAACATGACATACACAAGACTGCAACTGATTGAATATCAAGTATGTTAAAGTAATTAGTTAAAAATCACAGCAAACTAAATAAATCTAATATCTGCTTATATTTGAAAACTGAGCAAACAAACAAAAAATTAACCCTATCACCAGACATTGTGGTAAACAGCAACTGTATAAGATTCAATAATCCAATAATCAGCTGGGTGGTGGTGGTACACACCTGTAATCCCAGCACCTGGGAGGCAGAGGCAAATGGATCTCTGAGTAAGGCCAGTCTGATCTACAGAGTGAGTTCCAGGACAGCCAAGGTTACACAGAGAAACCCTGTCTCGAAAAACCAAGCAAAACAAACAGGCAAAAACAAAACAAAACAAAACAAAAAAACAAAAAAAACTAAGTAAAAAAGATTCAGTAATCCTCAAAAGAAAAGAGATAAAAGAAATCCACATAACCCCAAACCTGCTGAATATAGTCTTTTAAATACCAAGTTCATGCAAAGAATTAGAAGTGACACGAGCATTCTGAACTTGCATTACCACCTACTCCACATCAATAATTTAGTAAAATACATGACCTGCTAAAAAAGAAACATTTTCTTTCTACACTCACTCCTTCGTGAGGGCCAAGCTCCCAGTCAAGCTTAGCAACTCCCGACAAGGCGGAGGGGAACTGGGAGCTAAAGCTTTGTGGTCTTAAAAGGCTCTTATCTACTCAGCAGCCTAAGGTACAGACCCTGCAAACCACATTACAGAATAAACTTTCCCAAGAGTTAGCTTCCAACGCTGTCACTTAACAACCACAACAAAACCAACCTTTACTACCAGCTGTAATTTGGGAAGAATTTAAATTCTTCTACTAATTGCATATTAGCACCTCTGATACTTTGCCCAGATTGCCCACTTTCCTGAATTAGAAGCAATTAACAAGTATATTCATCAGATCAAAAGGGATCAGCTATTAACCTCTAAGGGGACTCAGATATTGCATTCTACTTGGTACCTGGTGCACAGGATGGTGCCAGTAGAACTAAATCAAGCATTCCAAATCATTTTGAAATATAAAATGCTTCATGAAAAAACCTTCTGGTTCTTCATTCATACACAGTAATGGTTATGCCACTGGCCATTTAATGAGGATTAGAACTCAGTCTGGGTTAGGGTCCTCAGCATAATTCTCTGTTGCCATCTTTCACAGTCTCTTGATGGAGATTATATTTGCTATGGCTGACCTTAAAAATCTCTCACCTTGTCACATTTGGTTCCAGCTACTAAGCAGGATACTTCCCCTCCAAGACGTCCAGCTGCAGTGATGGTATTTAGAGTAATGGGTGCTAGAGAGTCATTTGCATGCTCAGCTATTACCAAGGTACTCTGAAATCGGAGCAATGAAGCCTAAAAGAAAAAGAGAGCAATGTTAGTATAGTCTTTCAAGGTAACTGTTATTTAGCCTTTCAAGGTAACTGTTTTACCAAGGCACATGGGCTTTAAAGAAAACACTTTGAAATGCAATGCTCAGTTATATAAGGGTATTAATAAAATATTTCCTTGATGCCATAAATTAAGCTGTATCTACATTTAAAATATCAATACCTAACAGAACCCAAAATGCAAGTTTGTTTCTGTGGTAGCTAGTCTTATGTCAACTTGACACAAATTAGAGTTATCTGAAAGGAGGGAACCTTCATTGAGAAAATGCTCTCATAAGATCCAGCTGTAAAAAAAAAAAAAAAAAAAATCCAGATGTAAGGCATTTTCTTAATTAGCAATTGATGGAGGAGGGACCATTGTGGGTGGATCCATCTCAGGGCTGGTGGGCCTAGGTTCAATAACAAAGCAGATGAAGCAAGCCAGTAAGCAACACACTCCATGGCCTCTGTATCAGGTCCTGCCTCCAGGTTCCTACCCTGTTTAAGTTCCTGCCCTGACTTCCTTCAATGGAAGTAGAAGCCAAATAAATCCTTTCCTCCCCAACTTTCTATTTGGTCATGGTGTTTCACTGCAGCAGTAGAACGCCTAAGACTTACTTTTTCTCTCTTTCTCTCTTTCTTTCTTTCTCTTTCTCTTTCTTTCTTTCTTTCTTTCCCTCTCTCCCTCCCTCCCTTCCTTCCTTCCTTTCCTTCTTTCCTCCCATCCTTCCTTTTTTTTTAGATTTTTCTAGACAGGGTTTCTCTGAGTAGCCCTGGCTATCCTGGAACTCTCTCCAGGATAGACCAGGTTGACCAGGCTAGCCTCTAACTCAATGATCCTCCTGCATCTGCCTTCTGAGTGCTGCAATTAAAAGCATGGGCCACCACCACCTGGCTCAAAATGCAAATTTCTTAACATTAGAAAAATACTTATATCAAAACAATTTCCCCACTATGTCCAATAAATAACTGCTCAATTTAAAATCCTTAAATACAATATATTAACTGTCAAGCCAGGAATTGGACAAATTCTATCACCAAGTACATTCAGTTATATACCAGACTTCTAATAAGAATATTAAGACATGAGTATATTCAGAAATAATGGGTTTAAAATCAGTTACTGAAGTTGATTCCCATTGATGGGGGGGGGGGCAGAATCATTCCATATAAAAGTAACTAAGAATAGAAACCTGTTTTTAAAAGATGACATGAAAGGTTGGAGATGGCTCACTTGGCAAAGGCACTTGCCTATGCCTCGGGTCCTGAGTTCCACCTCAGGTTCACATGGTGGAAAGGCGGCACTGATCCTACAAGTTGTCTTCTGACCTCCATGTGTGTACTGTGGCATATACATGCACCTTCCACCAAAAGATGTAATTTTCAAAAGTTTTAAAGATATTAATCAGCAATTTTTGCTGGGGTTTCAACTGTTTGAATATGCTTTTGAATTAAAAGGGGGTGGGCTGAATGCAAACCTAGCCCTATCTAACAAAGACTATCAAACTACCACCAAGACACAGTTCATGGTCACCCACCATGGTTCCTTGGTTCAAACACCAAGGAAGAAAAAGAAGAGTGAACAAGAATAGTCCCCATGCTCAAAGATTTCATGGAAAATAAGACTTGTCCTTTTCCGTTTGATGGACTTCAGCAGGGGCCTGGAGTTGGCTTCTGGATGGAGAACGAGGGGGGCAGTTCGTTTCTCTCAAGGGCAGCTAGAGCACTTTAGGGAGATGCCCATGTGCTAAGCTGGGGTGTGGAAATGTGTTTAGGTCTTTTAGAATGAGATCGCCAGTGGCAGTGGAAACTCAGGGATTCCAAAGTCTGTGGTGATACAAAAGTGTTACAGCTCTTGGTTAAGCTGCTGTGCTGAGCATTGGTCAGCTTGCAGCTGAGACCCAGGTCTGGTGAGTCCCAGGCCCAAAGGGCTGGAGGGTGGACCCGGTGAGACTCAGCCTGGTGGGGAATAAATAAGGAATCTCAGGTGGCCATAGTGGAAGGCTGATGGTATCATGCAGCCAGTCTGAAATCAGGGATTTGAAATCAGGGATTTATAAACCTTGGGCGATGGGAAGGATTTCAAGGGTGAATGTGTTTGATTTGCTGGGGTCAGGGGATCAGGAATACTTGATTTACATGTAATGGTACAGTGCCTCCTTTTCATGCATTAGCATGGGCCTATCACAAGAAGGAAAATAAGAGTACTTCATTATCCTAGGAGAGAGGGGAAAATCTCCAAGTACAGTTGAAGGTCACTGCTTAAGACTAAGATCTTAAATGCAGGATGGGCATTTCTAGGAATTCCTAGATGTTTGCTGGAGTGGGTTTTCTTATCAGGTAAGGGTCTGGCCTGTAATCTGCTTCTCAGGTACTAGAATTATTGCAAGTACCAGCAAGCTTTGAAGAATAAGATTTGTTACAGCCAACTCACATATCTATTCATATAAACTACTTTACAACTAAATTTCTTCAGAAAGGAATTCAACTTAAAGTCAGGAATGTTTACACACATCTTAAGATGAGAGATGAAAAAAAAAAAAAGATTAGAGATGAATCAGCAGGGAAAGGCCTAGCTACCTGACTTCAAACCCTGGAACCCATGTAACACTAAAAGAGGGAACCAACTCTACAGCTGTCCTCTGACCCCAACAAACCTCTCCTGGGGCGGGGGCAGTGAGGTGGTGCTTGCTGCAACATGAGCTTGGCATCCTAAGTTCAATCCTTAGAACCCACATAAAGGTGGAAAGAGAGGACTGACTCCAGTCATCCTGACCACCACGTGGATGCCATAGCAGACATGCACCTCCCTTCTCACATACCACACACATATGCATTCATACATACTTCCTAATATTTAGAAACACTGCAAAATTTCCAAGTATTAGAAAGCATCCTTTTTACTACTGTAATGTGTAAATTGACCTCTAAAGAGTCATTTCAGGCCCAAGTCGGCCATTCTCCAGCACTGTTCACTGAGCCCCAGAGAATAACTGAAAAATAGCTAGTTCCATTCTGGAACAAAAGGTAAGAAAACTAACACAGTAGGTTAGTACACAGTTTAAATATCTGTTTCCACCTAACACTGTACCTTCCTTGTCTGGGTTTGGCAGGAAGCTTATTGAGGAAGATTCTAGAGAACAACTCCCTGAAGCCAAGGAGTGGACTGTGCAATAGGTTACACTGAACTGCACCATTGTGTAGAGGCAGCAGAATGCAGGGGAGCTCTAACGCCGACCTAAGCCCTGAGATCTGGAAATGAAAGCAAGGGGCTGTAGTCTCCTTTTTAGACTGTGTCCAGGTATTCCAGGACTTTTCCCTAAGTCCCAAGACCTCTTCTGTGTATTCTACATTACTTTACAAGGAATACACATTTTATTACTTATTATTTACTTACTGATTTATTTGAAGGTTTCTCTGGCTATTCTGTATGTCACTATGAAGACCAGGCTAGCCTTGAACTCACAAGTACTGTCTCTGCCTCCCAAGTACTGAGATTAAAAGGAGTGTGCCACCATGCCCAACTCACATGATTTTTAAACAGCTTCCCCCCGCCTTTTTTTTTTTCATAATATTGAGTACTTGGGAATTTCAAATTATGAACCCCAAGCCCCCTCACTTCCCAGTCCTCCTAGGTCTGGCCCCCACTCTTGGGACTGCTCACCAAAAGAAAAAAGAAAAGAAAGGAAAAGAAAAGAGGACCAATTTATGTGCCCATATACTCACTGGTGTATGTCAAACTCCCAGTGGCCCACCCCTTAAAGAAAACTGAGTTTGAGCTGGGCATGGTGGCACATGCCTTTAATACCAGCATTCAGGAAGCAGAGGCAGGAAGATTTCTGTAAATTCAAGACCATCCTGGTCTTCAAAACAAGTCTGAGACAGCCAAAGCTACACAGAGAAACCCTGTCTCCAAAACAAAACAGAACACCAACCCAACAACAATAACAACAAAGAACAAAAGCAAAAATAACAAAACACAGTTCTTCCCTACCTGTACCCCTACCGAAGCCATCAATTCTCCAGAGTTAGACTTCAGTACCCTTATCAGTTTTTCAGAGTTCTCTTTGATGACTTTCTGTAGAGGCTGTTATTTTAGGGGGGAGAAGGTTGCCACAGAAGCTGTCTATGTCCCTCTTTCTCAACTGAGTCTGCAGTCATCAATACCATGGCAAAAGTGCCTTCCTTGACTTTTACAGACTATGGGAGCATGGATCATGCGCTCCTACACGGCTTCTGGCAACAGTGCAACCACAAACATCCCTGGTGTCAGATGTCACTGACCTCAGCATGGTCTCCTGTGGCAGTATAGACCAGGGACATCAACGTGGCCCTCTGCCACTACATGGGCCAATGGATACCATCACAGCCCATGGCAGCAGTACAGGCCAAGGACATCAACATGGCCTCAGGTGGCAGCATAGCCATGGCCTCATTGGCATGGCGGTACATACCTTTAATCCCAGTACTCAACAGGCAGAGGCAAACAGGCCTGGCCTACAGAGTGAGTTCCAGGACAACCAGGGCTGTTACACAGAGAAAAGCCATCTCAGAAAAAACATGCACACAAACCTCCAGCTTCAACATAGCCTGAGGCAGCAGATTACAGATACCAAAGTGGCCTCCAGGGACAGCACTGACCAAAGGTCTTTTGAAGAGGTCCAATCCAGAAAACGAACCATTCTGCATCCTGGTCAGCCTGTAGCTGCTCAGAACCAGGGCTTTCATGCAACCGGGCAGCATGTTCAGGGGCCAAGTTGGAGTGCAAGCTCCAGGCTATTGCACACCACTCTGTCAGCCTTCATCGTGTGTCCTCTGGTCTCCCTATCCACTGCAGCCTTCTCTAGTTCTGCCTCTCCACTACTCACTCATCGCTCCATGCCTCTATCTTTCCCACCTCTCCATCAAATATTCCTTCATCACAGTGCACTGCCAACAGCAGTATGTCACATGGTATCATTCATTCATTCATTCATTTTGTCCAGTCAGTTCTGCATGCAAATATTCACTGAAAGGAGTTGTTGGTCTGGTTCAAGGATTCTGGTTACCGAAGCACCATAAATATTGGACCATTGCTTAGACTCTTGGATTTTCTGCTGTTGCCCAAAGTCAGGGTGATGCTGCAGCTAGATAGGGCTTTAGGGGCAGGTTCTGTGCAGGTCTTGGCTGCTGCACACCTCTCTGCCATCAACGTCTGCAACCCAAGGCTTGCCAGGCTCGTCCTTTGTGTTTGTAGCCTGTGGGCAGCATTGCTGCTCTGTGCCTTCTATCTCCAGCAGGGCAAGCAGCATAGGCCCCGGCTGGCTGGTGGGCCTAGGGCCAGCCTCATGCAGCAACGACCTGTTTCTACAGGAGCTCCAGGAAGCTGCACATCTCCCCGGGCTGGAATCCCCACTGCTCATCAGGAACAACTTTCATGCTTGTAATCTGCTGGCTAAGACATGGCAGTAAAGGATATAAATTCGTCATTCTCCAAGCCCAGCTCTGTTCTGCTATGTTTCCTTCAGATTTCATGAGTCCACATTTTAACGGCATCTTCTCATTAAGTTCCCCCCCCCACACTAGTTATTGCTGGCCCTGCAGACTCCTTTTCTGCTGCTATATCACCCACAGGGCCTCCATGGATCCCTCAGACCAAGACAAATCTCAGCAGCCACTGTCATTTTTCTCCTTCCCCTTAAATAGTTTTAAATATTCAAATTAATGTGATGGATATTTGTTTCTACTTCATCATCAGAAACACCATACTAAAAATAAAAACATGTTAACACACGACATGAACAAAATCAAAGCAATGGTAAGGTGATTGATTTAAACACACATTTTATTTTTAGATATTTCCGTGTATGTGTATGAATGTTTTATCTGCATGTGTCTATGTGCACTTCCTAGAAACCACAGAGCTCAGAGGAATCCATCACATCTCCAGAATTAGAGTTATGGATGATTGTGAGCCCACTATGTGGGTGCTGGGAGTCCAGCACTCTCACCCACACTGAGGCATCTCTGTGGCCCATTTAAAGAAAAAAGTATTTATTTTGTGTGTATACACACATATACCTCAGTGAGCATGTGGTGATCACAGTATAACCTAAGGGGATTAGTTTTCTTCACCACATAGGTCCCAGGGACACATCAAACTACAGTTGTCAGGCATGATGGCAAGCAGCTCTACTCACTGAACCATCTCAGTGGCCTACTTTTTTGTTTTTTGAGACAGGGTTTCTGTGTAGCCTTGGCTGTCCTGGACTCACTTCATAGACAAGGCTGGCCTTGAACTCACAGAGATTCACCTGCCTCTGCCTCTGCCTCCTCGAGGGCTGGGATTACAGGCATGTGCCACCATTTTTAGTCTAAGAAAAAATCCTAGCTGGGTGGTACAGCCCTGAAATCTCAGCTCCTAATAAGTCTAATATAGGAAGATCACATGTTCAAGGGCAGCCTGGGCTACAAAGTAATACCCTGTCTCAAAATAAAACATAAAAGAGGGTGGGTATAAAGTTTAATGGTAGAACACTTGCCTAACATCCTCAATATCACAAGTAATGTACTAAAACATTAGAGAAAACCATCATTTTTATTATGGTGTAGTAAGAAGCTTAACAAACCTCAGTTTGTTAAGACTATGCAATACCCTTTTAGACTTTCTCTGGCCCCCAAAGGATTTTATGCTTCCCATTTAAACATCTATTTATTCTTCCTACCCTGATGCCACTTACTGTGCCTGGCCTGTATCTTCTCCAGGCTACCTGCACCAAACAGGCAAGGACACGGCCCCATCTTCTTTCCCCCATGAATTTAGTATCTGCTTTGTAAGAGGCACTCAATGAATGTTAAGAGACTAAATGAAAAGGTTTTCCAAAGTATTTGAAAATTTGGAACCTAAAAAGCAACAATTCCTGGATCATCTGAGAGTTAATCACTGTATTAATTATTCTCAGTGATGTGACCCAATAAGAAGCAACTTAATGAAAGAAGGATTTGCTCTGGCTCTGGCTTAAGAAGGTAGAGCTCATTGTGGCAGGGAAAGATGGCAGAATTCACAGGACTGGGAGCATGCTGCTACGATTTGTTCCTGGGGCAGAAGAGAGAAATGAAAGCTGGTATTTGCAGGCTTAGATTTTTATTTAATGTTTTTAAATGCCTTTACCTCCCTTCCAACCCTCCCCCCCACACCTTAGGTAGAGATTAGTAGGGCCAGGGGTTATAGAGCTCTTTACTTCCTGCTGATAAAGGTTAATGGATTCTTTGGAAATTACCAAACTCAGGATACCAGCAGTCTAGCAAAGCAGCAGCAGCAACCCGCATCAACAAGGAAGCATTCAGTAGAAGCAGCTAGACACTGCCCAAATGGCATGAGCCCACCAAAGCGGCAAAACTCCGCCAAAGCATGAGCAGTTTACTCTGGAGCTTTTCTCTCTGCGAAGACCAGCGAAGAATGGAACCGTTGTAAAGTGTAGTAACACAAAAGCGTACAGATGCAGAAAGCATTGTTTCACGTCTGTGGGCTTTCATTTAACCCCTCTCAGAAGCCCACATGAGGATGTTTTGCAGCTCACAAAATCATGCCCCTCGTGCTAGGTAGCTTTCAGCTGACGAACATCACATGCCCTCTCACGGGGGCTATTTTCCGAGGGAACAGTTTTCCACTGGTTAAAAACATTCCCAGATCCCACACTTGGGACCAAAACAAAACTCACATTCATTCACATGACACAACTGAGTTTCCAAGAAACCAAAACCTTCCACTTCAGGTGCTCAAGTGGCTTTCTCCTTTTTCCCTGTTTTTTCCACTTAGAACCTCGGCTCATGGGACGCTGCACTTTCAAGGCAGGTGCTCCCGCTTCAGCTAAACAACTCTGTGAAAACATTAAGAGACAGACCCAAAGATATGCCTGATCAATGCCTCACATGTTTTGTTTTTAAAAAGGGTCTCAGTATATAACCCGATGGCCTGGGATTCAATATGTAGATAAGGCTGACCCCAACTCAGAAGATCTGTATGCCTCCGCCTCCTAAGTGCTGGAATTAAAGACTTGTGTTACCCCGCTGGGCTCCCTAATCCAATCAAATCCAATTGGCCATCACAAGCATCAAAACACATATAAGGATACCTAGGTAGCTAGTACATAACTTGCTAAGTCACTGACATAGATAACCCACCATGCTTCTTGGGAATGTATCTAGATACCAACTACATTTGGTTCCAAACAGTAAAATGTGGTTTTTTTTCTTCTGCAGGTCAGCCGGTATAATGATTGGTCCTCTCAAGCAGCATACTTCTTGAGTGCAGTGTTTAAACAGGTCATCACCGTCCCTATGCCTCTAAGAGCCAAGCTTATTACACCCACAGATCTCCCTGCTATCTCTCTTCTTTCTCTTCTTTACTCACAGCAAGCTGGCTTCCATCTCTACCACAGCATGAAGCCAATCTCTACCACAGCACAAACACTCTTGATTAGTTAGTCCAATGAACTCATCTTGGTCCTTCTGTTATTCAAATTCGACACTGCTAACTCTGCTTTTGCTTTTCAGTTTCTTAGCATTCTCATTACTGCAACTGCACAATCTAGTACCCCTAAAAACCTACTCATAAAGTAGTAAGAAGCATGCTAACCTATTTCTCCCCTAAGCACCTTTAAGAAAGCAAGTGGAACAGGACATAGGGTACAGATATGGAGGGGTAGGGGAACAGACAACGATTTAAAATTTGATTACCTTTTGCTTCTTAAAAAGCAAACAGAAAACAACAGAAATGAGCTATAAAATCTTGCCAAATACTACTTAAAGGGATTAAATAATAATTAAAGTCTCCTATCCCTATTTTAGCATAATTTTCTCATAATAAAACGTATATTACATTTATGTACTTAAACTACTTTAACCTCTTTAGTAATAAAACATAGTAGCTTTTAACGATGACTAGAAATGTCATATGACATTGATTATAATATTAAAAACAGCTGATTTACTTCATTTTAAAAACAGACAAGACTCTTAGTAGACACACTGGCAGGTAGCATAATTTTAATGAAATCATTTATGCAATAAATTTTGTTTCAGAATCACACCAAAATTGGCTCTCTTCTTTCAAACAAAATTTAAATTTGCATGTGAATCATAGAGTTCAATATCATTCATCAATGCTGGGCAATGGGCTCTGAAAAATGTCCTGTCCTTAATAGTTCACAGCTTCTCAATCATGACAGTCTTCCTGTCTGCCAGTGAGCAAAGGAACAAGAACACTTAAATGACCTTAAAGTGTTGCTTCACTTACTACATAAAAATTTTTTTTCTTTGCTCTTACTAATCTACAAAAATGTTTTAAACAAATTAATAAATACCAGTTCATACAATAACTCATCAAGAACACCAACTAACCGAAAATCCTTGGCTATTTTCCTGAGTGGACTATCTAGCTCTATAACTTGGCACAAAACTACCTTCACTGATTGGTGTCCTAACATATCTAATAGGCAGAGACAGGAGGATTACCATGGGTGTCAGGCCAGCCAAGTCTGGACAAGATCTTATTGCAAACAGACAAACAAAAACACCTTATTTTGGATGAGTTTGAGGATCTTCTCCAAAAGGACATTGCTTAGTGACACCAATCAGCCGAAACCAAAATGGCTTACATAGGAAATATGTTATTAGTAAAAACACATATTTGGGTTTTTTTCAAAGAAATCATAGCTACAGAGGTTTTGTTCCTGTTTGATTTTTTTTTAATTTAGAGCAGAAGCTGGAGAGAGCACTCAGTGGATAAAGTGCTTGCCCAGGAAGTATGAGGAACAGGGTATGAATCCCCAGAACCCATGGGGGGGGGGGGGAAGGCAAAGATTTGAGATAAACTATTTTGGCTGTATAGTATCATAAATTTATGTAATTTATATAGCCAGATTAAATTGGTTCCCACTTTATAAATACGGGAAGAACTTGAGTATCAAAATAAGGGTAGTAAGAATGATCTTTTAAACATGGATCCCTGGATCTATAAATATATAAATAGGCAAGAAGGGAAATTTTTTCCTTAGCATAGAATGCTAAGTAATAAACAAAGGAATCGTGGATTAGAAAAATCATGGTATTATTTCTCAATTAAAAATCAAGTGCTAAAACTAGTAGGTAAAAATCTGTGAGAGGGATGGAGAGGTGGCTCAGTAGCCATCTCTGATTAAGAGCACTGGCTGCTGTTCCAGAGGTCCTGAGTTCAATTCCCAGCAGCCATATGGTGGCTCATAACCATCTATAATGAGATTTGGTGTCATCTTCTGGTGTACATGCAGGCAGAACATTGCATACATGATAAATAAAATCTCTTAAAAATCTGTGAGAAACAGAGGCTTCACATAGTCCCCACTCTATCTATCTAATTAGTTTAAAATTACACAGAAGGATATTTACTTAACACTGGGAAAACCTGGCAAACAACTTCTTACCTAAGTAACTAAAGTTAAGATCTTCACTAATGGACAAACTAGTGTCCTGTACCTCCTAATACAATGTTCTGAGAGCATAAACCACACCTGACATACCTGCGTAACAGTCTACAAAACAGAAGTCCTGTGCTCCATAAAAATTCCAATGTCACAAAAGCCAAGTTGAAAGGCTGAGGAGCTTTTCTAAAAAAGACTAAATCGGCCTGAGAACCAGAGGAACTGGGGTACCTTAGAGGGGGTGCTTCAAATCCTTGGAGATTCACTTGCCTGTTTTTGTTGTACTATGAAACTAACAGAAGGCATGGCTCTACTACAGAGCCAGTTCCTTAGCCTCATCCTTGTAAGATACCTAGGGAACCATTTAGAATTAAAGAGTATGTCTAGGATGAATAGTTTAGAAAAACAATGTGTATGTACACTGAGAGGTAAGAGGAATGTGTCAACTGTTAACACCTGGTGAAATTTGAGGACCGGTTCTGGGAAATGTTTGGGGTTTTTTGTTTTTGTTTTGTACTATTCTGGCCACTTTTCTGTACACTCGAAAGTATTTTAAAATTTAAAAAGCTAAATATATGTTTTGTGTGTCCATGAGTGTATTCCAACCATTTGTTTGGTGCTTGCAATTCAAATCTTAAAAATACTAATGACTTCAGAGACAGTACCGTACTAAGTTTGACCTCTAATTTTAAAACAGGCCAAGGTCAGAACTCTTGGCAAATCACAACAAACGTTTGGCAATGTTGCCTATGTATGAATACTGGCTATGTGAATTTTCCCATTAGCTCTGCAAAATTACCAAATCCTAAATTCTCCTTACCACAGTTATGCCAGGCATAAAACTTATCCACAAAATTGCCTTCCAAGTACTGCATAGCTCTTCAAGTCAGTTTCTGGTGGTTGAAATTTCCCCAAAAACACGGTTTTCAGTTGCTTATTAAAGAAAGGGGGTTAAAAAAATCTCGTGGGAGAAAGACTAGGAACAAAGTGTTTTAATTTTTTTTACAAGGAGTGGCAAATTTTATGGAGCAAAGCAGCAACCCCCCCCAACACACGCACAAAGTGTTCAAACTTCCAAGAAGCCTGTGTGTCCCAGAGAGAAAAATCCCAGTGGTAGTGGGGGGGGGGGGGGAGGAAAGACACTAAAATAATAAATAGGAGACAAGTTGCAAGACATCAGGATAATTTCTAGCACAAGGCTGATGATACTGTTTCTCTAGCAATCTAAATGTAAATGAGAAAACCTACAAACTCCTTATTGACTTGGAATTGGTCAGCCTCCAACTGCTGTTCCCTTATGGCACTCACAAAAATGTTTTGTTTCGTTTTTTCTCCTTTCTGCAAGTCCTCGGGAAACAGACGAGTGGTAAACTTTTGTCACCACAGAAAAGGCATCGAAACCTTCGCACTGCCAACAGTTCCCTGACTACTGAAGGTCAAGACTGGACCCCAGGCTGATAGGCCCCAACCCCTCCGCCCTGCCCGGGCCAGCGGGCGTTCAGGGCAGCCAGGGGCGCCCGCCTTCCCAGCTACTCCCGGGAGGCTCCGCGGCGGCACTGGGGACGCAGATCCCTCCGGGCGCCAGACCCTGGAAGCCCCTCGGCGGCCGCGAGGGCCAGGGCCGTGGGAACCCCGGGCTGGGGACGACCCGGAAGCGGTCAAGGGCGGGGGCTCCTGAACTTTGACCCGGGTCTCCGACGCCGCACCGCCGCTCTACGGGGGTGGAAGGAGCCCGTGACCTTCGCCTGACAGGGTCAGCAGGCTGCGGCTCGCACGGCACCTGCTCCGCCCTTCCTGCCGGGACTCACCGCCCGCCGGAGCCGCCCAGGAGCCGCTGCTCGAAACATTGTCTCTCTCTGCTCTAGTCAGCCCAGCGGTACCCTCCGCCTCAGCGACCCGGAGCGCGCGAGAGCCGCCGCCGCCAGACACGCAAACGCTCGCGAGACGCGAGGACGCCCGCGGACGCCCTGGGCCGAGACTGCGGGCTCGCGCCTCCCGCCGGGCCATTGGACGGCCAGGCAGCCAATGAGGGGAGCGGAAAGTTAGAGGCGGGGCTTGGGAGTAGGGCAAAGGTAAAGGTGTGCGCTGGGAGGCTGGCGGTGGAGTGTTCCTAGGAGAACATACCAAAAAGAAAAAAAAGGAAACGTGGGCGCCACAAGGAGAGGGAAAGAGGATGGTAAGACCCCAGTGCAAACCCCGAGGTTGGTGTGCTGCACACGGCGCACACGGGAGGGCAGAACGGGATGGAGGCGAGCCACACCGGCAGGCGAGGTCTGAGGTACGCCCTGATCCCCCGCTCCTCCCTATCCTTGAGCAGCTCCATTTCCACCTCCTGGTGCCGGTGTTTGTGGCTGTTAACGCCTCTCGCTTTTTGGATGGGCCGGTCTAGCCGCCTTCTGGACTGCTCGGGATGACCTACGCAAGCCCTACCGCCCTGAAGTGAATTTCACTTTTAAGAGCTGGCTCACAGTAATATTTCTTCGCTAAGATTTTCCCTGGTGCCATGCAATGAATCTTTGTCTTCTTCACTCGCCTAGGTTTGTGAACCATGTGAGAACCCATCTTATACAAGACCACTCTTCATTTATTTATTTTTTTGAGACAGCGTTTCTCTGTGTAGCCTAGGCTGTCCTGGACTTGCTTTATAGACCAGGCTGGCCGCAAACTGCGCCTGGCTACAAGACCATTCTTGTGGAGGACTGAGACTGTCCACCTAAGCTGTCTGTGGAAGGACATCTAGACCATTTATCATTACTTTCTCTAATGGAACCCCATATTGGGTTCAAATCTAAATCCTACTGAAAGAAGAGAGAAGAATACTTTGAGTAAAATCCAAGAGGGTGTTTTTCTTTAAGGTTCTACATTTTATTACTGGACAAACCCAAACCCCAATTTAGACAGGACTACGTCTCCAGGTTAAAAATGTAAAACTTCATCTAGTAGGATTGATCGATGACCATGATTCAGTATAAATCTTCAGTCTTGTCATTGTGTGAATCCTTACAGACCTAGCCTTGTTCTCCTCCAGTGTCTTCTCTTGGAGTTGTACCTGATTTTGTTAACAGTTTTCATCCAAATCCATTGAGGAATAGGACAATTTTGCTTTTGTTTCTTGGCCAGGAATTGCTTGATTTGGAGAGTCTTGTGAGAAGACACGATGAGAAGTACAGTTAAGTGTACCCAAAAGAGATATTTTTATTAAAAAAAAATTAAATGAGATATGAACTACCTCTTTCCTGCCTCTATGGCAAGGCAAAACACCAAAAAGGAAGGCATCTCCCCTCCCCCATGGGATGTCTCTGGCACATCCCAGGCCCTAGTGAATCAGCAGCGGCTGTGCCCAGGAAAGGCACAATGCCCATGGGGTGTGATGGTTCCAGGCAGAGCAGGGCCAGTGCAAAAGGAGGCACAGAAAATGGCCCAAGTCTGACTCACTCTGAAGCAGGAGAATGTCCTTGAACTTCTAGAGGGAGAGTACAGATGGATGTTCCTACATTTACATGTATGTCAAGCACCAGAGAAATTTGTATGTGAAAGATTGATGTTATGACAATGTTCCCTCTAGGTGTTTGAATGCTTTTCTTTCCCACTCTGTTAGAGATGCTTTGGAGGCAGAAGGCCTAGCATCCATTAGCTAGCTTATGTATGGCTGCTTGCTATTAGTAGAAATAGTTGATTAAAGAACAAAGGAAGGAAGAGAGTAAAAGGAGAGAGGAGAGAGGAATTGCCTTCAGCCAGCCCTTGAAGTCTGATCTACTAATTTATGAACAGCTTCTGCAGGATTCCTTGTGGAAACAGGAGGTTGGTGGGATAATTTGCAGCTCTGGCTGGCAGCTGCCCTTAATGCTTCTCCCTCTGTTAGCATCTTCACTGAGCTTGAGCTAACCAGGATCCTCATACACTGACGACTGGAATCCCTGACCACCAGGCCTTTCTCAAGCCACAGTTACTGTGCTGCACTCAATGCTTAGATCACCATTGCTCAAGATAGCAGCTTTTCTTCCTGACTTCTGGGCCTAGAAGTTCCCAGATGACAGCTGTAGCTTAATAGCACTTATCAGTGCCTCACCCCCCCAAAAACAAACAAACAAACAAACAAAAAAACAACTCAGGACATATGGCTAATTGTGGTGCCTATTAACACACCAAAGTGTCTGCTGGCCTGAAGACTCACTCAGTACCTATGGCTCTTCTCCTCTGGCTCCCTACTCTAAACTTCTTCAGCTCATGGGCTTCCCTCCCTCCAGCTTCTCATTCCTATATAAACATGCCATTTATCACCATGTGTAATAAAGTGAGGACATGGGTGCTCAAATGTACGGTTGAGGAGAAGGTTGTAGATATGAGGAAGAATACAGCCAGGGACATCTGGAATAGTCTAGAGCAGGTAAAGAAAGTAGACTAAACATGGCCAGAAGACTGAACCAGACAGGGGCGGGGGTGTAGAGAGGAAGAGAAGAAAGGAGAGAAAGAGAACACAAAAAGATGAGAGAAGGTCAAGAGAGAGGGGCCCAAAGAAAACCAAGAAAGTGCCAAGAGGTTAGGGTGTAGAGGAATTTTAATCCAGCAATATGGCTGCTCTGGCAAGAGATCACATTCAAATACTTTCTAAGTCTGTGTGATCGGGCTGGAATGACACACCTTTAATCCCTCTGGCTGGAATACAGACGCACGGTTAGTACACACCTTTAATCCCAAACAATGAAGGTAAAGTTAGTTTGCAGAAGGAATCATTCATGTTTGAAAGTGACATTCAATTGGGGGCAGACACAGTGACAAATCAGAGAAAGATCTGACAGAATGAGTCTGAGATAGGATATGCCCAACTCTCCTGAGGACAGGAAAGAGAAACTACTTAGGAGCAGTAGAGTAAATCTCAGACAGTAGAGTAGGTACAGTAGAGAAGGCGACGTAAATCTGAGACAGTAGGTACAGTAGAGAAGACAGTACAGTAGAGTGTGGTAGAGAGTTTGTGGAGACGACAGGAAAGCTCCGGACTTCAGTGCAGTTTGCTGCAAGTCAGTTGAGAGGCAGTGCAGTGAAGTTGAGTTTGTGGCCTTTCAAGTTATGGGGTTCAGAGGCAGTTTTTAACTGGGAGAGTTACAGAGGTTGCAGAGAAAACAAGCTAGACACAGGTAAAGACAGGATAAGCCAGAGAATGAGAAGGAGCCAGAAGATTAGAACAGATTGCTAGAGTTAGTTTGAGGCCAAGCAGAGCAATTCAGTCAGAAGTGAGAGACACCAGTTTGAATCAGTCATCGTGGAGAAAAGTTTGAGCCAGAACAGCTGAGTTGAGCCAGCCAGCCAGCCAGAGTTCAGAATGAACAAGAAAGGATGAGCTCATTCAGCAGTATGTCTCAGAGGCTGAAAACATTCTAGGCTTAGATTAGATTGTATGGAGACTAGAAGCTTCCAGGGCTAGGCCTAGATTAGCAGATGGAGGCAGTAAACCTCGGAGATGAAAATTATAACAGGCAAATAAGATAATTTTACAATAGAGGGCCGCGTTTCTTTTGGACCTGACAAGACCTCCCCCCCCCCCCTTTTTTTTTTCTAGACAGGGTTTCTCTGCGCAGCCCTGGCTGTCCTGGAACTCTGTAGACCAGTTCTGGCTTTGAACTCAAGAGATTCACTGCCCTCTGCCTCCTGAGTGCTGAGATTAAAGGTGTGTGCCACTAGGCATGCACAATAGGACTCTTGGTGAGTCGTCTGGTAGATTTCTCCTTCAGAGATAAGACCTCTAGCCTTGTAGGGCCCAGGGGCACACCACCATAAAAACCTTCAATTCGTGACACTCTGAAAGATGTACCCTTTTCCTTGTAAAGTCCTGCCTGCAAGCTCCGCTCTAAGTGGCTCTCAGCAGGTTATCTACTATCTGTCAGAACCGGAGCAGCTGTATTATCATAAGGCACGACTTGGGATATAGTGATCCTTGACTCACTTCTGTAAATTATAACAAGCTCAGCTGGATCCCTCATTGCTCAGCCGATGGGAGTGCCCCCCTCATTAAGGGAGGGTTTCACCCCTTTGGAAACTTCCTCACAGACACCCCCTGAGGTATATCTTCTAGGTGATTCTAAATCCAGTCAAATTGACAACAAGATTGACTATCACAGATAGCCACCTCAGCTAAGCATGGTGGCACATGCCTTTAACCTCAGCCCTCAGGGAGGCAGAAGCAAGCAGATCTCTGTGAGTTCAGGGCCAGCCTGGTCTACAAAGTGAGTCCAGGACAGCCAAGTATACAAAGAAACCATGTTTCTGAAAAAAACAAAACCAAAAATAAACAAAAAACAAGCAGCCACCTCAAGAATTGTAAGTGGGATCCAAGCTCTTTCTGCCACTGTGATGGTACATTTGTGCCCTTAGGGCCGGCACAGGGTAGGTAATGACAAAAGTGAGTGAGCTAGCCAGGCATTGTTGCATTGGTTTCTCCTCCAAGATGGATTCTTCCATATACTAATTTTCATGCCTCCATCCTAAGCCTTCTTGTTCCTGGCTTTCCAACCCTCTAGTCTCTGCTTTTCTATCTGCATAAAGTGAGTGACCAAACATACCTTTATAAAGCTCTAGCTCTTCCTTCACCATTGTCTTCCAAGACTGTTCCTAAGTAAGGCAGTAGTGAACCTTCCCTCCATTTTTAGCCTGAAATCACATACTCAACAGGCTCCTCATAAGCTACTAAGGTTCCTCCTCTTGTTAGCAGAGTGTAAAGGATCTCCTTCCAGCCATAGTCTTTCCTGAGGCTGGTACAGCAGTGGTCATGGGGACGAAGCTACCAACTTTACAGATTGCCATGCTCTCTGGTTCTACTTGCACTCATTCCTAAATATATCAGTTCCACCCTAGAATAGATTGCCTCTACCTACCTGATCCTATAATTTGATGAACTGCAGCCTGGTTCATGATGGCTAACACCTGACATTTGGTCTCTTGATGTCCTCTGATCAAGCCCAGTATCACACCAGAAGTGTTTTGTTTTGTTTTGTTTTACTGTTGTTATTTGATGATATTTTTTTAGGCAAATACATTTCTACTTCGTATGTCGTTGTTTGACATATGTGTGCTACAGGGGTTTGTGTTGTGACATTCCAGCAGAGTTTGCCATAAAGTCTGCACTATATCTTTTAAAAATCAGGATGTAAACACACATGGCCAAGTAGCTGGACTGTCTTTAATGCAAACTAGATCCCTTGCACTGAGCTCCACTCACATCTGTCCGTCTTTTGTGTCACCTGGTATGTGAGCTGGGGCAGCATTTTTAGGTATAGAATAGACTGCATTCAGAACCCAAAGAGAGCACAGGGTTGTCAAGCATAAGAGTTCCTTCTGCATATTGGGAAGTACAAGATATAGTCTTTTGTCTTTTCATTTGGATGGGATAGCTAGCATGCTTCTGCTTCTGGACCCCTAAATATCTTACGATGCACCAAGCCCCTGGATCTATAGGGCTCTCTCTCGCTCTCTCTCTCTCTCTCTCTCTCTCTCTCTCTCTCTCTCTCGTGTGAGTTGAATGTCTCTGATGTGCTATCCACTTTTGTCCATTCGGCTGAAGTAAAATGACATCATGGTTGTGGTAGTTGTGCTGTGAGTCCAGATGGTGTAGATCTCTTCAGGCTGTTATGACAGATGCTGAATGTTAGCATAGCCCCAGAGCAAAACTGTAAATGTGTAGTGTTGCTTATTGTACGTGGATGCATGGTTCTGAATCTGCTTTTCTCGTAGAGATAAAGCTCGCTCGCCAAACTAGTGCCCATTAAAATGTATTTGGCACTATGTTCATCTACTGTTGCACGGATACCAGGTGAGACCTGGTGACTGCTAGACAACTACTACTTGAATGGGTTCGGGCTCTCTGTCCGTCATTATCCTCCAGGGTTAATCTCACTTTTTCAGGGATAATACTGGTGAGCTAAATGTGCAACAACCCTTAAATGCCAGTTCCTGATGTGTGTTTCATTGTGTACTATCAAGGAGATCTTTTCATTTTAAATGTGGATCTTGACTATTAGCAATTCCTAATTCCTGTGGTATTTTCATAGAGCAGTCTAACCACCCCTCAAGCTGTTTTCTTTGTAGTTACTATCTCCTCCCTTATATTTCTCAGAACGTCTGGTATATGACATAACAGAGCACACAACTCCAATTCAACACCAGTATAAGGTCTAGCATGTGGACTACTACCTTATGCTAAAGGCTGTCTGTGTTCAGCTGCCAGCTGTGGAGGGCTCCTCGGTGCCAGTGCGCCAAAGAGATAGACATCTGAGACCCCATCTTATATTACCGGCTTTTCCAGACACTTCCTGTAGTGTTTGTCTAGAAAGCACACTCTGAGAAAAGGCTAAAGTGCATATTAAGATATGGTCTATGATCCATAGAAATGTTAGGGAGATAATAGAAGCAGAATTGGGCAGAGGTAAAAGCTGGGTTGGTAAACTGAATGATAATCCAATAGAACATGAGTTATTCTGTTGTTAAACTAGATAACAAGACACTGTACATACATGCTAACAGATGTGGTATATGGGTACATTAGCAGACCAAGCACTTACCACAATAGTCTTCATAGACCAGCCGTCAGAAAAACTAGAAAAATGTCCTTAGGATAGAGACTTGGCTCAGTAGTTAAGAGCAGGCATTGCTCTTTCAGAGGACCCGGGTTTGATTCCAAGTACCCATGTCAGGCAGCTCACACCTGCCTATAACTCCAGTTCCAGGGGGAATGTAATAGCTCTGGCCTCTAAGGGTACCTTCATTGATGTGCACACACCACACACACACACACACATATATATATATACACATAATTAAAAATAATAAAAATATATTTTATGACAATCTGAATATCTATTTTTATTTATTCATTAAGTTTTTATTGATTCTTTGTGAATTTCATATCATGCACCCAATCCCACTCGTCCCACCCAATCCCACTTCATCCCTTTGTATTCACCCTCTATCCTTGCAACCTCCCCTCAAAAGAAAACAAGAAATTAAAAATAAATAAATAAATAAATAAATAAATAAGTAGCGTCTTGCCATGGAAGCTGCAGTGTGTTATGCTGTGTCACACAGTACAGCCTTTTGCCCAAACAGCTTTACTTGCAAATGTGCATTGCACTGAGTCACTGGTCTGGTTCCAGGCCAATGGCTTCTGCTGGACCATCAGTCCTGCATCCTCACTGGGCCTCCTCTCTGACACACTGTTGCTGCCTGTGTAATGGATCCTGCAGCCTCGATTCTGTAGGACCAGCCCTTTTGTGTATCCCAGCAGTTCTTAGATGGAGTAGTTGTTGGGATGGGCCAACTCAGTCCTCGACCTGAGCCTTGTTGGAAACTCAGTTGGTTATCCCACCAGCTCTCCTGCACCTGTACTGCCTGGCCATCTCTCCTGCTTCGCTCAGTCGAGGAGCGGGGCCATCTCTCCTGCTTTCAACAACTGGCAAAAAGTAGGACCAGCTGTCCTGTGTTCATACCATTGGGACCAGTTCTCCCAAGCTGCCCAGGGGAGGGTCAGAGCCAGCTCTCCCATACCCCTTCCACCAGGGCCATCATTCCAGCACTGGCCTGGTGAGGGGCAGGTCCAGTTGTGTGCAACCCTCCGACATCAAGAGGGCCTCAGGCAACAGTCCAGACAGAGACATCAGCCTGGCCTTTGGTGGTAACATGGGCCATGGACACTGACACAGACCCCTGCTGCTGCAGGGCCAAGGGCCCAGACATGGTCCTTGGCAGCAGCACAGGCCAGGACCTCCTCAGGCTGCAGTGCAGTCTACTCACATCAGGCTGTTCCTCCCCACCCTGAGTCATCAATTCTGTCTGTCTTCATGGTACACAAGCCGTTCTCATTCTCGCTCTCCCCCGTTTCTCCACCACATACTCAGCATAGAGGTGGCCACGGTGGGCAGGGGCCACAGTGGGCAGTGGTCACGATGGGCAGGCCATGCAGCAGGCAGGCCACATGGCAGGTGGACGCTTCTGGGTTTCTAAAAATGTTTTTTTAATATTATGTTTAAAAAAATAAATCACATGATCATCTCAACAGACGCAAAAAAGTTCTTTGGCAAAGTTCAGCATCCCTTCATGATAAAGCCCTGGAAGAAACTATTAATAAAAGGACAGAATCAACATAATAAAGGCTATAGATGGCAAACCAATAGCCAACAGTACTAAATGGGGAAAGTGGAAAGCATTTGATTTAAAATAAGGAACAAGACATGAATGGCTACTCTCTGCTCTTATTCAATTTAGTGTTCAAAGTTTTAGAAACATCAATAAGACAACAGAAAGAGCTCTCAAATTTATAAATACATTTCACAAAGAGGTAAGGCACAAAAATCAACTTATAAAAACTCAGTAGTTTTCTATAAACCATTAATAATTTTTCAGAAAAAATTCAATTCACATTAGTCTTAAAAACATGTAGAAGTAGCTCTTCTATGATGAAATCTTTCAGACACCAGAGGAACAAGACAGAAGATCCAAAGACTGAGTAGATCTGAAAATGGCTGTCACTGAAAGTACCAAGCTGATTCAACACATCTCCATCAAAACTCAAATGACATTCTCTACCGAATTAAGGATAATATTCCCAAAATTCAAATGGGAGCATGAAAAACCCTAAATAGCCTAAATAAAAAAACCCTAAATCTACACAGCTACAATTACTTGATTTTTGATAGAGTTGTCCAAAACGTACATTGAAAAACAGCCTTTTCAACAAGGAATAGCAGGAAAAATGGATGTCCGTATGTAGAAGGATGAAATGAGAACTTTATCTCTCTCTCTGAACAAGTTCAAAGACTTTAATGTAAGTTCTTAGGTGTTGAAACTTCCAGAAGAAAACATAAATGAAACACCCAAAGATACAGGCTTAGGCAACAGCTTTCTGGAAAGGACTCCAATAGCACAGGACATAATCCTAAGAACTGATGAATGGAGATGCACAGAACCAAAACCCCTCTGCACAGGAAAGGGAACAGCCACCAGAGTGAAGAGACAGCTCATTGAGTGGAAAAGGATTGGGGCTTGAGTTTAGCCCAGTAGCATAGCTCAATGAATGCTTCACTCCCCAGTGCTGCAGTAACAAAACAGCAATGGCCAGACAAACAATAACAATGGGAAAGAGTATTTGACAACGATACACAAGACCAGAATTAATAATCTAAGACATATATGAACCATAAAAATTTGACAGTAAGTAGACTGTCATAAATAGGCTAATGAATGGAATAGACTATTCTCAAAATAAATATGAAGGCTTTGTGATTCTGTCTTACCTCAGTCAGACTGGTTATTATCGCAAAAACAAGTGACAATAGATGCTGGTGAGATGTAGGAAAAGAGGAGCCATTTTTCACTGTTGGTAGAAATTGATAAACTTTATTGAAGCAAAAATATGAGTTAAAGCAAGACAAGTTAAAGTATATAAATGCAGGTGTATTTGGAGCATCTCTCTGCTGCCATGCATGGGGAGAGGCAGAGAGAGGGAGAGAAAGAGGAGGGGGAAGAAGAGGAGAGATGCAGGAAGAGAAAGAGAGAGAAAAGATGGGGGAACCATCTGGATTATATAGTGAAGTGGGGGGAGCCCCTGTCCCTGGGCTGGAGAGTTCAGGGTAGAAGCCAGGGTATGCCAGCGATGCCCTGCCTCAGGTAGGGACCAAGGGATTCTGGGAGAACCTGGAGATCAGGTCTGCCTTGATTGAAAAGGTACATCAGCTACTTGTCCCAATTCTGAAGTCCAACAGAAATGTATTCTGGTGCAGCCACTATGGATATCAATACACTTCAGATTGCTTCAAAACTAAAAATACAATGGCATTATGACCCAGCTCTACCACTCTTGGGCACCAACTCAAAGGACTTTAAGTCAGCACATCACAGAGACACTTGCTCACCCATGTTCACCGCAGCCAAGAAATGTAAGCATCAGCAAACGGATAAAGAAAACATGACATATGCACACAATTGCATCTTGTTCAGCTGTAATAAAAATGAAATCAGAGTGTTTGAAGGACAACGGATGGAACAGGAAATCATTCCATTATGGAAAAGAAACCAAACTCTAAACATGTATGTGAAAGAGAGAGGAGGGACTGAAAGAACATGAGAGGAGAAATTTTTAAGGAATTGGAGAGAGGCAGCATTATTCATAATAGCCCACAAGATAAAACGACCCAATGTCCTTCAACTGATAAAGTGAGATAAGGCCACACAGTGTAGTATTATCTAGTAATAGAGGGTAACACATGGATCTCTGGTGCCATGTAGACGACCTTCGAAAACATGATGCTAATGTCATAGTTAACTTACGCTGTTAAGGTGCCGTAAACCTGGAGTCATCTGGCAAGATGGATTCTCAGTTGAAAACAATTGCCTCCATTAGATTAGCCTGTGGCATGTCAGCAGAGCGTTTTCTCAATTGCTAATTGATAGAAGGTGGTCCAGCCTATGGTGGGCTGTGCCACCCCTACGCAGGTGGTCCTGGGCTGTAGAAGAAAGCTAGTGGAGGGGCTGGAGAGATGACTCGGAGCTTGAGATCACGGGCCGATCTTCAGCCAACTCGGCGTCATCTCTCAGCACCACTTGGTGGCTTACAATCACCTGCAACTACTGTGGCAGGGGACCTGGCCCTCTCCCCTGGCCTCCACAGGCATCGCACACGGAGTTCAGCCATACGTACAGTTCTCTCTCCTCTGTCTATCTGTAAGATTCCAGTTGGTTACAATCCACTCTATGACGGCTCCAGAATGTCTGGATGAGAGAAAGGCTCTGAGTCGTCCAGAAGCTCTGAACGGCTGACTTCCTGTTCTCACGGAGTGTTCGGAGGCTCGTAAAGAGCCCCTGGTCCCGGTTCAGTGGTCCTTCCTTCAATTTGGTGTGGGCCTTAAAGAAGAATATGTGTTCCTCCCAGTTCCACGCTCACGTGTGTTCTCAACATGTGATTATTTTGCAACCCATCCTGCCTTTCTAAACACAGGGAATGAGACTGGACTTATCTTTTTAACAGCACCTGCCAACAGGGTTCCTTTATTTGAGCTGAAAATAGTGCCAGGTGCTCCTGACAGCCATCTCAGGCGTTCGTCTAGGCTCTACTTTCCAGTGCGTGTGTTGTCATCCCTCCACTTGAGAATCATGACCACGAAGTCGAGCATTCATAGGTTATACAAACAGTTTCCCTTGGTATATTTTTAATAATTGTGAGTTTTATTATTACCAGATGTTGAAACCCAAACGGCAACAGAGTGACAGATTTAAAGCTGAGGTTATCTGAGCGGCGAGAGAAATGTAGTGACTGTTCTCTGGGAGATAGATGCCTGGGCTGGGATTGCAGACAGTGCTTTCTGGATTTAGCTGAGATGTTCACAAAGGCTCCTCCATCTCACTGGCATTCCATTCAGAACAGTAAATAGTAAAACAGGAGGCTCACGCCTTCTGCATGGGGGTGGGTGAAAATGTGTGTGATGGTGTGCTGTGCAGCTTGCTGCGCTACCCATTCCTTGCAATGGCAAAACACCTTTGGGGAATGAATGCAAGAAGAAAACTTTGAGCTCGTGGCTTTAGAGGTTATAGAGCGTGGTGCTGGAGGTTGGTCTGATGCGTGTTGCCAGCCCTCAAGATCTGCTTACACCTATCCTTGTTTTGTAAACCTGCCAAAGACATACCTGTTTGGTTTAGGACTGTACATGGGCAGGGCAGAATGGGGTAGGCAAGGCTAAGATTCCTGCGCTTGGAGAGGACAGGAGAATCATGGCAGAAAGACAGATGATGGGAAGAGAGGAGGAAGGAGGACACCATGATGGGTTAGTGTGGAGAAGGAACCACGTGGGCGCAGAGGAAGGACTGCACTGATGGAGAAAACACCAACATGAAAATATAAACAAGTGTTTATAAGATAATGGGTGGACAGTAGACCATATGAGGATGATTAGAGCAGATGGCATTGGATGGGGGCTGAGATGGGTGGTGGGGTTATTGAGACAGTGCAAGTGAAACATCTGCCTGGCCCAAGGTAAATAAGGCAATTCTAAAATCTAACAGGTGCCCACGCCTTATTGTTTGTCACAGTGGGTTGGCTAATACTGCCGTGATAAGCACAGGGCTAATAATAAATATTATATAGTCAGGGAGTCACTGTAAGGTCAGTGTGGTCCCACCTCTCTCTGAAGCCTTCCTTTAAAGGCTCATTCTTGTTATCTTTGAGAAGACTCCGGGACAGAGAAGTAGCTCAGTGTCCCGACACTTACCACGCATGTGTCAAGGCGTGGGCTCCATCCTTAGCACCAGGGAAAGAAATGGTAGTTAGGGTGCTTTCACCCAAAAGTCATGTGCAATACAGGACAGCTGGCACTTTAAAAGCCTGCAAATGGCCAAGAAAAAAATCTCCTAGATCGCTACCTCGCAGACTTTTCATTTTTTAGTTTTTTTTAAACTTTTTATTTTATGTGTATGAGTTTTGCCTGCATAAGCATCTATGCACTGTGTGCATGAAGGATCCATGGTGGCCAGAAGAGGGCACTGAATTTGCCTGGGACTAGAATTAAGAGGTGCTTCCGAGCCACGGAGTGGGTGCTGAGAATCGAACCTGGATTCTGTGAAAGAGCAGCCAGTGCCCTTAACTGCTAAGCCACCTCTCCAGTTCCTCATTTAACCTTTCAAGCAAAACCAGACTTATTTAACAAAATCTTTCCGCAGGCTGTTTGCTAACTTCTCGATGTCCCGTTATACCAGTGTCTTGGCTGTCTGTTTCTGTGATAAAATAGAGTGACCAAAGCACTGGGGAGGAAAGGGCTTCTTTCAGCTTACCACTCACAGGTCATACCCTACCGATGGGGAAGTCGGGGCAGGCTCTCAGGACAGGAAGCTGGAGGCAGGGACGGAAGCACAGACCGTGGTGGAATGCTGCTCACTGGCTTGCTCTGTTTGCTCTCTTATACCATCCAGGCCCACCTGGGCAGGGCGCCACAACCCCACGTGAGCTGTGCCGGCCTCTCGTCAGTCCATAATCAAGAACGTGCTCTACAGGCTTGCCTGCAGGCTAACCTGAGGGAGGCATTTCCTCAATTAAGACTTCCTCTTCCAAGCGGAGCATGGTGGTGCAGGCCTGTGATCCCAGCACTCGGGGATGCAGAGAGGCAGTGGAGCTCTGTGAGTTCAAGGATAGCCTGGTCTACAAAGTGAGTTCAGGACAGCCACAACTACACAGAGAAGCCCTGTCTCAAAAAAACCAAAGCAAACAAATAAAAAGTCAACCAGCACAGCCAGTGAGCCTCCTCCTCCTGCTCTTGCTCTTCTTCCTTCTCTTGCTCCAGCTTCTCCTCTCCTCCTTCTCCTCCTTTGCTCACACTGACATGCCCAGTCCGTGCGGTCATACCCATGGATGAGACATTGAACTCTCAGAGGAAACTTGGAGGTGGTTACTGCTGTGTTTCCTTCTTGTCACTGAGGTGCAGGTGGTTAAGAAACACCATTTTCACAGAGCTTCGGGAGTAGGAAAGCCTGGACCTCTGCCAGCTGCGCTCAGGGCATGAACCCCAGTTCCGAAGCCCTGAGACAGCGCTGCCGCCGTGCACACTCGGTCAGTGTGCACACCCTCCTATCTTTGTTCCCCTTTACGTCCTACTTGCTGGTATTATAAATGACATTTTAGTGTATGAGCCATGGCTAGATATTTAATTATGTGCATTTCCTTAGTATAGTTAGTATATTTCCTTAGTATAATTCTGGCAGGATTGCTAGATCAAAGAGATTAGAATTTGAATTCTTAGATAAATTTGGGTAAATGCTTTTAGAACGCTTCCTGCCTGACATAGCCTCTACAATCTCCCAAAGAGCCGAGTTTCCCACTTTTTGTCCACACAGACTTTTCAGGTTTTTGTTTTTTCAAATCTTTGTTAGTGTGAAAGACAAAACAAAACACAACAACAACAAAACACTAAAGTCAACCCCTATAAAAAACAAAACAAAACAAAAAAACCCAGTCAAGTCATAAAGCTAAAACCTTTTGCTTTTTTTGACTTCTAATGTGACACACGTACCTCCAAGTGACCCCCAATGAGCCATCCCTTATGTTCTAGTACGCTCGGTGATGAATACCATGAACAAAAGCAAGCTGGGGAGGAAAGGGTTTATTTCATCATATATTGCCAGGTCACTGTCCATCCTTTATGGAAATCAGGGCAGGGACTCAAGGCAGGAAACTGGAGGCTGAACACAGAGGAATGCCGCCTAGTGGCTGGTTCTCTGGCGCTTGCTGAACTAGCTTTCTCAAAGGCACAGGACCTCTCTGCCCAAGGGTGCTCCCGCTGTGGGCCGGAACCTACCACATCAGCCTTTAAGACAGTCTCTCACAGACAAGTCCATATGCCAATCAGATCGGACAATCCTTCACCTGAAGCAGTTTCCACATGACAAATGAAGCTATCTAGGATGCCTATGTATATACCCTTAAACGGTTGTGACCTTTCCCCTAATGAACAGAAGCTAAAGAAAGTGAAAGGATTTTTTCAGAAATTATTAGAATCTCTAATCAGTTGAATTTTTGTTAATCAAGGAGAAATTATATAAGATAAACACACCAGTTCTTTTACAGGGTCGCTCAAAGCTAGAACCGGTGTCTCTCTGTCTCTGCCTCTGGCATTGAAGATGCAAACTGACTGTCATAAAATGAACCGCAAGGACATGAGTTCTGACATCAACTGGGCTTTTTGTTTTTGTTTTTCCTGAGACAGGGTTTCTTTGTGTAGCCTTGGCTGTCCTGGAACTAGCTCTGTAGATCAGGTTGGCCTTGGGCTCACAGAAATTTGCCTGCTTCTGCCTCTGGAATGCTAGGATTAAAGGTGTGTGCTTCTGGTGGGTGCTGTCCCACCCAGTAAATTCTGTCACCAGTAAGTCTGAAGGAACCTGGAAGTCCATGCTTCCTCAGTCAGGTCTCAGTTTGAAGTCAGCTGCCTCCTGGGCTTCAGCCCTGTGATACCCAAGAATAGGAAACCCATCTCAGCAAAGCCCAGCTTTCCGACTCAGAAAAACTGAATTTGTGGTGATTTGTTATACAACCTGAGAACTAATACCACTCAGAAAGCTGCAGGTTTTCCATGTTGCTCAGAGGTTTTCTCCCTTCCAACCTATTGTTCCTCATTTTCTTACCAATAGTTGAATTCTTGGTGCTACTGACACTTCTGTCAGGACACCCACCTCTTGCCTGTCATAAACAGTGAGTACCTGGAGTCCGTGTCTCCCCGTCCTGAGCCTTCGTGATAGTGCCACTTGGAGAAGAAGCACACATACGCTTACATAGCACCTCATGTTCATATCATTCCTTGGAATCTTGAATTTATGCAAAAAAGAGTTACGTAAATGGTACACAAAGAAATCTATCTTCCAATGCATCAGCATTGTCTCCCAGGCTTGGGGTGAGGAGCTCAGAGTACAGGATTCCGTGCAAGAGGGTCTGGTACAGTCTCCAACATTAGGGTTATCTATTGGATAGTCATTTCCTTCCATTTAATAACTGTAAGTAAAAGGTCCAATTTTGCCTTTTAAAAGCATTACTTACTTTTTGAGAATTTCATACATGAGAATTATATTTATTTCATTCTGCTCCCATCCTCGCTCCCCTGACTCCTCCTGTGTTCCCCCCCTCCTTCATTCTCTTTTTTAGTTATTATTGTCCCGTATGTATACATACATCTTCATATGTCAGTAGAAGCTGCTGGGTCCACTTAGTGCTGCTCTATGTCCACGGCTTCAGAGGGATCAGAGGACCCATCCCTGGAGAGGAGTGCCTTTCCTGTCAGCAGCCAGTGGCTGCCCGTTGTTCTTCGTGTGGTGGCGGGGCCTTAAGCTTTCCTCCAGCTGCCCTGGTCATTTGGCTTTTCCTGCCTATCACTCAGTCTGCTTTCATCTGTTAACTGTTTCCACTGTTAGAACTTTACCATGCATTTAAGTCTCTGGTAAAAATAAAAATCGCTTTTCTCTTTGATAAATGTATATTGCTCCCTTCTCCTGAAGACTTTCACCTTCACTTTGTCCTCAGAATTATTTTCTCAAACTCCACTGGCAATTTAGTTATATTTGTGCTAGTTATAAATTAGTTATAATTGTTTTTATAGATGTATGTGTCTATTGATTAATTAGAGGGAAAAAACGATCTCCCACAAGTCATACCAGAACATGCTTTGTCATTCTTACAAATTTGCTTTCTTTCCTGGCTAAGAGAGCTTTTTTCATATTAACCTAAAATATTTCTTGTTGAATTAATGACAAGACTTTTAGTATTTTTGTTTAGAATATACTAACTCTAATAGCCAGGCGATGGTGGTACACACCTCTAATCCCAGCACTCAGGAGGCAGAGGCAGGTGAATCTCTGAGTTCGAGGCCAGCCTAGTCTACAGAGTTCCAGGACAACCAGGGCTACACAGAGAAACTCTCTCCAAAAATAATAAACAAACAAACAAACAAACAAATAATATATATACATACTAACTCTAGAATATGTTTATTCTTGTTTATTTCTGGATTATAAATGCAACCATGAATTGCCAAAGTTTGACACAAAGCAAAGTCCTGGGCTGAGGCCAGAGCTCAGTGGTGAGGAGCTTGGCATGGATGAGGCCCTGGATTCCAGTCCCTACCACAATAGATGAAAGTCATAAACTGTATGCCAGGTGGGGGTGGCCCACACCTTTAATCCCAGCGCTGCAGAAGCAGTCAGATCTCTATGAGCTTGAGGTCAGTCTGGTCTACAGAGCAAGTTCCAGGACAGCCAAGGCTATAAAGAGAAGCCTGTCTTGAAAAACCAAAAAACCCTAACCAACCAACCAACCAACCAACCAAAAAAGTTATAAACTGCCTGCAACACTGCCTATTTGTCAGTAAAGAAATAACAAATCTTATTTGTAAAATATAGACTAATTACATGCAACAAGAATTTTTTTCCTAGAGAGCTGGTCCCTAAACCTCTGTCAGTGTCCACTGAGTCGTATTTGTGCCTACACAGGTGAGCCTAAGCCAACATAGGGTTTCCTAGCTCCTTACTGGTGATTGCTTCAGAAATGGGCAAACCTGTTCCAGTCTGAGCTGTTGAGACAGAAAAGAGGCTTTTCTAGGTTCTGAAAACAAGGCATCTTTCCCCACTGGTTGCAGACAAGGAGGCATCTGCTTCTTCTGTTTTGGCAGCCATTTCGAGACCACACAGAAAAACAATTCTTATCGTGAAGCAGGTCTGTGGACAGGGAGCAGAGAAATACAAAAACCTGTTGCTGAGGAGGTTGAGACCCAGCCCACCCATCTCCTGGGCTGACCTGCGATCTGCTCCTGTTTGAGCCAAGCATTTCCTCTTTATATTAGCTTTAACTGGGAATTCTTTTCTACCCCCCAAGAAGCCTAGATGTATGTAATGTATGTAGTCCCAGCTAGTCCCCTACACACAGAGGGAAGGGAGCCACATGCCCCTTCTCACTCACCAGGCTTGCAGCTTTCTCTCTTGCAAGCAAACTCAAATCCCACCTCAGGCAGAGCCGGCAGGCCTTTCTCCGTGGCCACCCTGGTTTCATCTCCTACTACCCGCCCCATGTGAAATCCCGTGAGAGGCAGCGCCCTCCTGCAAGCTTTAAGCAGCCTCCTGGCCCTGGGCTGCTGCACTGGCTCAACTCTCCTCTGATGTTCTAGGTGTGTGATGATGAGGCCTCCGGTGATAAATCTCTCCTTTCTGCAAGCGGTGATGCTGCCGTTCCGCAGTGTGAGGCTGCAACAAGGGGAGCATTATGATTTCGTCCTCAACTGTAAGACATGTCTAAGGCAGCTATAAATAACGCACATTGTCCATAACTCAAGTTGATCAAAATAGAACACAGCGCAGGGATGCAGGGCAGGATCTGCTGCCTCCAAAGCAATCACACACTCCCAGCGGATGAGGCCCTGCCTGGAGTCCCTCCTGCGGCGGGCTAATGCCCATCCCAGTCTCACTAATCACTAATCACAATCTGGCTATGATTAGACCCTGGACAGTCGCCTCAGAGGAGAGGTGACAACCCAGATTCTGTTATCCCCTGCATTACCTGATTTGGGAACCCAAACCTCCAGGAGATGTTTGCAATGACAGGGTCTCTGGAGCGTCTCTGAGAACACTGCGCTGTGGGCCTTGGCTAGAGCCCAGTATTGGGTGCCACTGTATTTCCTGTTTTGATGCAAGGTGATGAATAGGCAAAATAAGACAAGAATCTCTGGTTCCTGTCAGGAGAAAAAAAAATCACATATTTAGTTTCTTGTAAATGTGTGTTGGAAAGAATAAAAGATATTCCTAAAAGCCATTAAAAGGACAATATCTTGATGAAGGGAAAGTCTTGTGTTGAGAGAGTTTTTCATTTGTCATAAACAAATGCAAGCACCTTTGAGCTTTGTTCTAATAGGCTCTCAAGTCTGCAAATTTTAAATCCAAACACATCCTGGAAACCCTCAGACCTTAGTGCAATAATCTGTTATGAGGTGGAGAGACAGCTCAACTGTTAAGAGTGCTTGCTGCTCTTGCAGAGGACCCAAGTTTGGTTCCTAGCACCCAAATTCCAGCTCCAGGGACTGTAACATCCACTTTCGGTTTCTGTGGGTTCCTGCACTCTTGTGACACACACACATAAAAATAAAACAAATAGGACTGGAGAGATGGCTCAGAGGTCAGAAACACTTGCTGTTCTTCCTGAGGTCCTGAGTTCAATTCCCGGCAACCACATGGTGGCACACAGCCATCTATAGTAAGATCTGATGTGCAGGCAGAATGTTGTATAAATGATAAATAAATCTTTAAAAAAAATAAAACAGAATTATTTTGTTACCCTCCTGTGTAAATAAAAAAAATTAAAGGTATCATTAATGCATAAGTTTATGATTCCAGGAATTTGAGTATAGCAATGTTGTTAAGTGGACATCCGAGCTGAGTCTGGACATACAGCCTTGCCTGCTCGGAGGGGGATCAGGAACCTCGTGTGGATTACACATTAGTGAGTTTGAGGCTGGACTAGGGTACATGAGCCCCTGTCTCGGAGAACAAAACTAAATAATGAAAACAAGTACCTAGCTCCAAGCCTGTCTGGTGCCATGGGTCAAATCGGGGGTGGGAGTCGGGGTGGAGCACGCCCAGGCGCCGAACTAGCCTGTTTCCCCCTTCTGGAAAGTTGGGGAACTGCAGCTTTCAAACCAGCGGCCACCGTTCCTCTCTATGGATGGTTCCTTTTCCAGGACCTATCCGGAAGCCTGGCTTCCAGTTCTTTGTGTGTTCCTCCATTTGCCTTTAGGGCGCGACTTCGAAGGAAACAGTGGTTCTGTGTGTGTGTGTGTGTGTATGTGTGTGTGCGCGCGCGCGCGTGTGCGTTCATTTGTCTCCATCTTCTGCAGTGACCCTGTGGTGGCTTTGTTATCCACCTCTCACCCGCATCCTCTCACAGTGACTGCCCCAAGGACAAGGGTGCTGCAGACTGTGGGTTTCTTGTTTGTTTAAACATGGAAGGCTTTTATCCCACGTCTGTCCACTCTAAACAAAGTGACAAACAACACAAAAACATCTGTCTGAACTGACCACAAGTTCATGACTCATCCCACTGCCTGAAGTGGGCCCGAGTCTCGGGCTTATCTCTCGCTTATCTCTCAGTCTTACTGTCCTGGCTTATGAAGGTTATTGATTTTGAGCTGCTTCCGCTGCAAGGCAGAGCTGGCTTCACGGAGCCACAGCCTCTGCAGTCACAAGGGCTCAGGGCTCAGCCATTAGGGTCCTGATGTCCTTGGTGTTGCTTAAGCAGGAGTCTGCAGTTCCACTTGAGTTGGGGTCTGTGGATTATGTGGCTGCTCTTGTTTAGGAGATGTCTGTGTTTTAAGTGGGTGTGACCTGAGACTTAGACCAGGCTTATTCTACAGCAAGAGCTCGGGATACGTCAGGGAGGAGAGAAGGGCCAGTCAGGGGGCACCTCTCCCTTCCCGGGGGGCAGAAGGGGTGGCACAGCAGAAGGGGAGGGTTTGTGTCGGTCTCAGGGGGCCTGACCTGCCAGGCTTCTTCTTTCCCAGCCCTGGCTGCTTCACTGGGGCGCGGTGCCCTCGGCTCCACTCCCTGGAGCCTGTGGTGGGAGCCATGGGTCGTAACGCCTCCCACAGTCTTTAGAGAAAAAGAGAGGTCTGTGAAAGTGGATTTGGAGGGGGTGTGTCAGGAGCAAGATGGTGTAGACCTCTGAGAAGTGCTCGGAGGTCTCAGACCTGGACCAGGGCAGACGGACATCCACAGGCAGGCACTCCAACAGAGACACCTGGGCCTGGCTCAGGCAGTCCGGCTTTCGGCTCCAGTTCTGACATTTACAGGCTGCACAGTGAACCTTAGTTTCCTTTCTGATACTATTTTGGTGTGGATTTAAGATTTCTCGGCAGCTAGCTCATCCAGATTGGTGGCATTGTGGAGAGGCGTTGGATCCTGGGGCTGTCTGACCTAATCAGTAGATCGTAGTTGGTGGGCTATTAGGAGGTGAGCCTGGATGGATGACAGAGGCCAGGTGTCCACGGAAGGCATAATTGCCCTGAGTTTGTCGCTGTCCCCTCCCTCCTGAAGCCACTTGTCCTGATAGTTTCCTCTGCCGCATTGCAGCCACAGAGCGACAGGGCTAACCGTGGACTGAAGCTGTCAGAAAAAAAAAAAACCAAAACTTTCTTCAGCTTGTTTTTTTGTCAACTATTTTGTTATAGTGATGAAAAGACATCCAGAGTGTAGATCAAGGCTCCTGCCCCCAGGAGCAGCTCCCGCTCTGCTCTGTTGGGCAGAGGTCACACTCACCACTCCCTCCGTGAGAGACTGGGAGGTAAAATGCTCCACGACCCCACAAGCAGAGCCTGGACACAGAGCCTGGTTCCGATACTCCTCCCTGTCAGCTGCATGACCTGGTCCAAGTTACTCACCTTTGCCTGCCACTGTCCCTCAGCTGTGACTTGGGACAGTAGGAGCATGGCAACTCATTACTAGGATTTCTCTGAAGAGAATCTCATCTTCCGGCCATGGAGACCGTGTTACCATGGCCTGGCATTCCTTTTTACATCTGTGACTCTATGGAGATCAAACAGGATGGCGGTGGTGCAGAGAGGAAGTTGTTTGTGTGGCTGCATGACGCTGCGTGTGCAGGCCGGCACATGCTACCTGGGTCCCTGGGCCAGACACCGCCTCTGCCCTGGGAGAGCATGAAGGCTCTCTGTCAAACAAGAGCCCACGACAGAGTCCTCAAAGGTGTGTCCTGCTTCCTGGTTTTAGGAGGAAAGAAACAGGAAAGGCAGAAAGGATGGAAAGACTGACTAAGCAAAAAACAAACAAACAAAACCACACACACACAAAAAACAGCCAAACAAAAAACCCAGAAAACAAGTAAAAGCCAGCTTGTTTTCCTGGCCTGTGTAGGTGACTCCCAAGTTTTGGGCAAATGCCAGGGACCCTGTTGCTCTTCCCCTCAAGCAAGGCTTGTTCTCAGGAGGGGACTGTTGTCATTATAAAGTGATTCGTTTCTCAGGGATCTTTTCAGCAGGGTCAGCTCTGGGCAGTTTTATCTATGAGGGAATGGAGGAAGGATTCAAGGGGTTTTCTTTGCCCTTCTTAGTCTTCCCATGTCACAGCCTGTGCTAGGGCTCTCAGGCCACGGCCACTGCTCCCAACAAGGACAAGAGGAAAGAGTCTCTTGGACGCCACAGCCAGGGATGTGGAGAGAAGACAACCCTGTTCCCTCTCAAAGGGGACCCCAGAGGCAGAGAAGCAGTGTTGGACCAGATTAAAGACACCCACGTATGTCACTGATGCCCATCTCATGCCAGCACTGCGCTCCTAGGGTAAAGGACCCAGGAGACCCACCTTACAGCTACAGAGAAACGAAGGCGGGGAGAGGCTCCCGACTCCTCTTGGGTTTCCGGTTGAGAAGGGGATTTTCTAAAGGCAGGAGAGGGTTAAAGGCAGAGCCCAGGATTCCTGCTGAGATCTGCTTCCCTCCTGACGCCACAGCCAGTACCCAGGAGGTTTGTGGGATCTTAAGAGTAATGGGAGCCAGGCGTGGCCCAGGATAGCCCTGGGGTGGAGGGTGAGGTGACAGTGTCCTGCTGTGCCTGGAGCTTCACCCGCAGCAGGCACAGAGCAGAACCCACTCACTGACATCAACAATAAACAAAGCCCACACCTAGGGCCGGCTGGTCCTCCCCGCCGCAGGCAGGCAAACGGAGCAAGCGCCTCCACAAACAAATCACTGACTGTGCTTAGTTAGACTTCACTTCGAGCAAGGCCCCCACAGACACCGTCCCGGCACGGGCTCCCAACAGAGACTGCCGCTACGGTTACCATCCCTACCACACACTGAGCGCCTGCTATGGTACAGGTACGGTTCTAAGGCTTTTCCCGAGATTAGTTTAATTTTTACAAAGCAGAGACAGCTGTTCTAAGTATAACCCATTTTCCACAGGAGGAAAAGTGAGCGAGGGAGAATGAAACGAAACGCCCGAGGTCACAGAGGCCAGCGCAGAGACCCGGGACCCCTTACTTTCCCTCACGGTTTGTGACTTACTAGCGCAGACACATTCATGGAAACTTAGCGCGGCCCCAGGCTCTGACAGGCTCACAGACAGCCAGAGCTGCTGGTAGGAAGGATGGGGAGGAGGTAGGTCTGTTGTTAGGGGTGTAGGCTGCCCCCAAACTCTGCGTCCAGTGAGAGCACTACAGCTGCAAAGGTGGAGACAGGGTCAAAGCCGCAGGAACCGGCTGTGGAGCAGCTGCTTCCGGTGCTGAAGCGTTCCCAAGGAGCGGTTTCTGTGCCCCCACGGCCTACTAACCCGACATTCTGCACAGCCTCCTCAATGCTCTCGGCTGCACCCATTTCCCAGCCCAGCAGCCTTCGGCGGTTAGCAGTTGGACCGCCGTGCCGAATCAGCTCAGGCCCAGAGGCCTCAGAGGTCCGCGTCCAGGGAGACTGGGTGGATGGACTTCATCCCAGGAGCCCACCGCACTCCACCTAGAGAAGCATCAGGTTTTCGGTGTCCTTTTAAACACGGGCTGGGAGGCCAACACTGGAGAAACACCGATTCACCGATACAATTCACCGATTTGTCTTCCAACCCTTTGAAACAAAACTCGTACCGATATTTTTTGTGAAGGAAAAAAAAAATCCCCCAATCCTAGAAGTTGTAGGTTTTCCAAGGATGAAAACGCCACCAGGAAGACGGGAAATTACCCCGGGCCCCACATTTGTCCCTGATTACTTGCGTTGTAATTGGTTTGTGAAACCCAGAATCAGAGTTCGTAAAAATCGTTTATTCTGGACGTGTAACACACCTCAGCAGCTGAGAAAGGAGGGGTGGGGGTCGCGTGGACTTCAGAAGAGCGCAGAAGACGGGGAGAGAGTGCGGCGGCCAGGGGCGAGCAGCACCGCGGCCCGCGAGCGTCGGGGCCCTTCGGGTACCCACCTGCAACCTCGGGTTTCTACGGGCGGCGCGGGGGCAAGTCCGCACCGAGGTTATCCGAACCCCGGTGGTCGGTTCCCGCTCCTGCTCCCCAGCCTGCGCCGCCGAACAAAGGCTCGGGCGCACAGGGCGAAAGGCGGCCGGCTGGACCGCGGACGGCCGGGACCCCGCGGATCCCCTGCTCTCCCTCACGTCCGCCGTCCCCCCGGAGTAATCTTTATAATTTAAAGATGACGAAAGAAGGCCACTGTAGGGGCAAGCGCGCCACCAGCCGCGCCCGGGTGTCCGCGGCCCTGCTGGGCAGCCGAGCGCCCGCGAGCCCGGGGGCAGAGCGGCGCTGCGGCGGCGCCCGCGGGGCGGAGGCCTCCAGGGGACTGCGGGGCCCGGGGCCGCGGGGGGCTGCGGGGGAGGGGGCTGCGCCCCATTGTTCGCCCCCAGCCAATCAGCGCCTCCCCGCCGCCTCTCGGCCAATCTCCCCGCGCCTCGGCCTCCGCCCCGGCCCTCCGCGCGCCCCCTCCCCCGCGGCCCCCGGGGCGGTGGGAGAGCGGGGTGACGCTACAGGTCCCGCCTCCAGCCCGGGCCCCGGGCGAGTGCGTGCTGACGTCATGCTGCGTGCGGGCCGGTGCGGAATCGCTCCTTCAACTCCGCGGGGCCCGAGTTAGTTAGCCAAGAGCCGAGGCTGGGCGCGCGACCCCGCTGCTCCTGCCCCCGGCCGCACGCTTGGCGCACATCTCGCTCTCTGCATGGTGGATATTATTTTTCATTATCCTTTCCTGGGTGCTATGGGGGATCATTCCAAGAGTAAGTCTTTCGGTGTGTGTGGGTGTGTGTGCGTGCTTAATATGCAGCGTTTCCAATGCAGAAGAATGTTTAGCGGATTCTACAAGTGGCCTCTATTTGACAAAATACTTGGGAGAATAAAAGGAAACGAACTAAACGATGCATTTCGCCTGCAACAGTGTTCATCCTTTGGAATCCTGTTTTCTTTTATAATTAGGCATTATGACCCAAGCCGGCCGGGCTGACCTCAGGCTGGGGATTTTTCCTCTTCTCTTTTCTGTGTTTTTTGGTAGGATGCTTAGGTTTGACTTAGGGAGATGGGTCTCTTCTGTTTGCTCGTCTTTCGGGGCTGGAGGTGTTTTCAGTCGCTTGATCTGAGGTGTTTAAATTGAGAACTGTCGGAGAGGCTGAGCGGGGACAGGGCTGATGGCTGCGGTGCTGGGACAAGGGTCGCTGTGAGCGGGAGCGGGCGGAAGTCCGGGCTTGGCCGCAGGGTGGACAGCGGAGTCGGGCGCCCGCTGTCCCCGCGCCGTCCTCCGGCGGGAACGGACGCGGCCGGCGAGGGTGCTGTTCTCGCTTCCTCCTCCCCGGGCCCTTCGGGAGCGCACGGCCCCTGCGGTGGCACCGCCGAGCGCGAGCGCGGGCCGGGCTGGGGCTGCGGCGGCCGGGGCCGGCCGGGGTCCGGCAGGCAGGCCTGACGCGGGCCCCGCGCCCTTCCCCGCCAGAGAAGCCCGGGACGGCCATGTGCGTGGGCTGCGGGAGCCAGATCCACGACCAGTTCATCCTCCGGGTGTCGCCCGACCTCGAGTGGCACGCCGCCTGCCTCAAGTGCGCCGAGTGCAGCCAGTACCTGGACGAGACGTGCACGTGCTTCGTGAGAGACGGGAAGACCTACTGCAAGCGGGACTACGTCAGGTGAGCTGGCGTGGCCCCGGGTTCGGGGCCCGGGGCTGGGGACGCGGCGGCGCGCCCGGGACCCGCGCTGACGCCGCCGCGCCCGGGCCCGCAGGCTGTTCGGCATCAAGTGCGCCCAGTGCCAGGTGGGCTTCAGCAGCAGCGACCTGGTGATGCGGGCGCGGGACAGCGTGTACCACATCGAGTGCTTCCGCTGCTCCGTGTGCAGCCGCCAGCTGCTCCCGGGAGACGAGTTCTCGCTGCGGGAGCACGAGCTGCTCTGCCGAGCCGACCACGGCCTCCTGCTGGAGCGCGCCGCGGCCGGCAGCCCGCGCAGCCCCGGCCCGCTCCCCGGCGCCCGCGGCCTGCATCTGCCAGGTAAGCCTCTCCCCGGCCCGCAGCCGCGCCGCGCCGGGGTGCAGCCGGGCGCCGGGCTTCCGACGGGAAGCCGGTGGGAGAGGCCCCGGGCGCCCGCCTGTGCGGCCGCGTGTGCCGGGGAAATTGCAGGCGTGAGCCTGTGAGCTTCGGGAGTCGTGTTCTTTGCGGCCCGGCCGGGCAGGACGCAGGGCAGCATCCGGAGAGTGGAGGGCCCGGGGTCCTAGGTGGTGCATGTCTGGGCTGTTTAGAATTCCTTTGATGAACCGGTTATCGTCAGGGAGCAAAGATGGTACCCCAGCGGAGCCTACGGGAGAAGGCTAGCCGCGCGGAAGAGGGGCCTGCGCTCTTGTCTGGAGATCCAGCGAGCGTAAAGCTTCAGGGAGTTTATTGACTAGAACCCTGCGGTGGTAGGTGTCCTGCCCGGGAGCTGCCAGGATCAGGGCCACAGGCAGGTGGAGAAGGGGCTCCAGAGACCCCAGCTCCGGGCGGCCGAGAGGTTTGCCGTTCGCCCCCGAGCGTCTAGACCTTGCCTCCCCGAGCTGTGTGGCCCCAGGCCTCCGCCCCTCCCCGCATCTCCAGTTCCACGCTGTGGAAGGAGGAAATTGGTCAGGGTGGGCTATTTGTAAATGTTTACCCAGACCTAGAAATGCCTAGAGGGGACACGAGCGTAAACAGTGCAGCTCGCACCCAATGGGTGTGTGGACCCGGCTGGAAGGGAAGCCGCGGAGTTGGTGTGGAAGGAACCCGAGCTTAGTTCGCCCGGGGGCTCCCCTTTGTTGTGAAAATGTAGGTCTGAGGCGGTTTGAGGTGGGTGCGAATGGCTAAGGTGCCCGGAGCGAAGGGGGGATTCGCGGGCTGACGCCCCCGGCCAGGCAGGCAGGAAGGAGCGGGTCCACGCCCGGAAGGCCTGTGCGGTCCCGACTCGGAGTCTCCCCCGGCAGAGCGTCCCGAGCGAGCGGCGACACAAGCCGCGGCAGGCCATGGCGCGAGAGTCCCCCAGGCCGGGTGGCTCGCTGCGCCGCGCGCCCCAGCCTCTGCCCTCCCTCGGAGGCCGCACTTCGATCCCCACCTCGTCCTCTAAGACCCCACCTCCCCCCAGAGGGCTCGGCCTGTCCGGCCGCTCGCAGTCGGCCTTGCCTAGGGTGTGCTAGTCCCGCAGGCCTAGAGCGGGGCTGCAGAGTCCCGAGGGCTCGGGGAGGTCGCCCCGCGCGGAGGCCGGGCCTGCCGGGACGGAGCAGAGGCCATCCTCTCCCGGGCTAGGGCGAGCGGATGGAGGGGAGACCGAGCCGCAGCCAGACGAACGGAATGAGAGGGGAACGAAATCTGGGGGTGGGGTGGGGCGGCCGGCCCGTCCGACCCGCTGCCCCCTCGGCCCTGCAGACGCCGGCTCGGGCCGGCCGCCCTCGCTGCGCACCCACGTGCACAAGCAGGCGGAGAAGACGACCCGGGTGCGCACCGTGCTCAACGAGAAGCAGCTGCACACCCTGCGGACGTGCTACGCCGCCAACCCGCGGCCCGACGCGCTCATGAAGGAGCAGCTGGTGGAGATGACCGGCCTGAGCCCGCGGGTCATCCGCGTGTGGTTCCAGAACAAGCGCTGCAAGGACAAGAAGAAGTCCATCCTCATGAAGCAGCTCCAGCAGCAGCAGCACAGCGACAAGGCGGTGAGGGGCTGGGGCGGGCGGGGGGCCCGTGCGTCCCGGGGCGTTTTCCGGGGCGCTTCACCGGGAGACCCGGGTGGAGCCACACTCCCCGCGTCCGCGGCACCCGCACCTTCCGAGGAAGGCTGGCTTTGGCTTTCGGGTCGAGGGGGCTGGTGGTGTCTCGTGTCGGCCACAGCCCAGACTGGTGAGGCCCTGGGCGCCGAGACGACAGAGTGGGGTGTGGGACCGCGGGGTCCTACATTTCTTGGGCAGGGATTGAGCGGGGCTTTTCGTTTGTTTGCTTTGGTTGTTGTTTGTTTTTGTTTTTGTTTCCTTCGCACGCCTGGCTAGGGAGGGGCACAGATGCCTCTGTTTCCCTGGCCTGGTGTGTGGTTTCTGGGGTGGCAGGTTGGTAGGCCCTGGGGCACCCCCGCAGCGGGGATTCGTTGTGCGCGTGATGCGCGCCTCCTCCTCAAACCAAAGTAATCCTCAAATCGCCCTCCAGAGCCAGGGGCTCCGTGCTCAAGCGGTGCCAGCGATCGGCCTGACTCACTCCCTGCTGTCGCTTGCCCCCTAGAGCCTCCAGGGACTGACTGGGACGCCCCTGGTGGCGGGCAGCCCCATCCGCCACGAGAGCGCGGTGCAGGGCAGCGCGGTCGAGGTGCAGACGTACCAGCCGCCCTGGAAGGCCCTCAGCGAGTTCGCGCTGCAGAGCGACCTGGACCAACCCGCCTTTCAGCAGCTGGTGAGGCCCGCGCTCTCCGCGGGAGGAGGGGGGCTTCTCATGGGACCCGGGCCCTGGGGACGGAACGGGCGGGCGGGCAGGCCTGCGGGGCCCGCCACCTCGCCGCCGCCGCTGAGCCTGGGTCTAACGTCTCCCCGCAGGGTCTGCCCTGCAGCTCGTCCGCGGGCAGCGCCGCGGGTCCCCAGCAGGTGCCGGGGCAGGGGCCCGGCCTGCGCTCACCTGAGTTCTCCTGCTGCCTGTCCTCCAGGTCTCCTTCTCCGAGTCCGGCTCCCTAGGCAACTCCTCGGGCAGCGACGTGACGTCCCTGTCGTCGCAGCTCCCGGACACCCCCAACAGTATGGTGCCGAGCCCCGTGGAGACGTGAGCGAGGACCCCTCCCCGCCAGCCCGCGGACCTCGCATGCTCCCTGCATGAGACTCACCCACGCTCAGGCCGTTCCGGCTCCGAGAGCCCTCCGGCCCCCGGGATCGTTGTTGGAGCGGCGGCGGCGACGGCGACGGCGGCCAGCAGCGCGGGGACGCGGCCCGCCCCCCGGGCCCGGGCGCCCTGCCGAGGGCTCTCCTGCCTTTCTGTAACTAGCATCGGGGAGTTCCCGGGTTCGCCGCGCCTCGCCCCGCGCCGCGGGGGACCGGCCTCCCCGCGGGGCCTTTCCGTGCGGGCTCCCGCCCCGACCTCGCCCGCGCTCCCCGAGGCGCTGCACCGGCCCCGCCGGCGAGGACGCGACGGCCCCAGGGACCAGGCGCAACCCCCACAGCGCATGACCGCCGGACAGGGTAGAAACCGGACTCAAACATGTCTTAAGTTATCAGTCGACGGAGGACAGTGAGAGCCTTTGCCGAGCAAACGTAAGTTATTGTTATTTATTGTGAAGCGAACAGTGGGACGGATATTTTGATCTTAATAAAGACATCTCCACCCCTGCCACGCCGCGCCTCCAAGTGTGCTGTTGGCGCCGCGGGAGCGGGGCGAAGGCCGCTTCGCGCGTGGGCCTCGTTTCGGCGCCCCCCGCCCTCGTGCCGCGGCGCGACGGGCGCCCGACGGGTGGGCCGGGCGCGGATTGGGCGCCGCCGGGGCGGGACCGACGCGGATTGGGCGCCGCCGGGGCGGGGCGGGTCCGGTGCGGCGTGAGCTGCGAGGCGTTTCCGGAAGCAGGAGCGCCCGGGGCCGGGGCCGCCGGGAGAGCGGTGCCCGGTGGTGGAGTAACTAGTTTGGGCCGCCCCGGGCTCTGCGGCGCGTCCTCCGCGTTGTCCCTGGAGTGGATGCGCGACGTGATCAATCTCGCTGCATTTATTAATTCCCCCGTCTAGACAGGGGAGAAGGCCGGGGCGGCTCCTTATCTGCGTTTGGCATCACCTGCAAGCGATACACTGAAGGAGCCACAACAAGCCCCCGCTAGGATCGCCGCTGCGGGAGAAAATAAGTCCACCCAGAACCAGTCTGGCGTGTCCTTGGTTTATTTTCTTTCCAGGCCCGAAATGGAGAGGGCGGGGGACGGCCCCTGGATATGTCGTGCCCAGGTCACTTGGTGTGACATTTCAAACCCCTGCGACTTGTTTTCTTGAAAACTGGCTTTAGAGATCGCAGGAAATAACCAAGAGATACTGAATCTCCAGCAGGCCCCCCGGGCAAGCAGAAGTTAAAAAAAAAAAAAAAAACAAAAAAAAAAAAAAAACAAAAAAAAAAAAAAACCGGCAGGCTCAGGTTTTACCCTCAACAAATATTTAACCCTTTGGCAGTCTGGGACAGTTCTTTCCAAAAGCCAGCATTTAGCCCTCCCTTCGCTGGTTCAGAAAGCTGCCAACTCACCATCCTGCAACAATCTGACATTTCTATTTCTATGTCCAAGTTTTGTGTTTTGAAGGCGTGCAGTGGCCATCCTAGCTTATAGGTAGCTACCAGTGACAAATGTTCCCAAGGGGAGCTGGGAGAGAGGATAGAGACCTCTGTTAGAAGCAGTTGCTTGGGCTGTCCTGCAGTTTCAACTCCCATTCCAGGAAAGGATGGAAGGCTTCCTTGTCAATTAAAGAAAATGAGAAGAGGTGGGGAAATCGAACCACATTTATAGTTTTCTTCCTGAAAGTCAAGGTGATACTAGCACTTAAAAACGGGAACATTCCCTTTCTTGGGGATTTAGGAAATGGTCTGCAAATGTACAGATAAGATACATATATACAGAGTTAATTAGGGCCAGCTTTACCACTCAAGGCTGGTTCTTTGAGGCGTTATCCCCTTTACTTAGACCATTCCGTCCCAAGCAGAAAAACAGATCTCTTTCTCTCTCTCTCTCCCTTTCTCTCTCCTCTCTGTCTCGTATCTGGTTGATTATTGAATAGGGGAAAAAAACCCTATAATAAATCTTACTTTTGGAAACTTGACTATCAGAATATTGTTTTTTTTTTACTTTTCTTTTTATTAAAAAGAAACAGGTCCTTAGGGAATTTAATTATTAGTACTAAACTTTGGCTTTTGACAGTGTGCAGTATTTTACAAACTATATCTACCTCTTACTATGGTCTTTTCCCTTATCATTCACAACTTCAACAAACTAACAACCCATTTTGACTTGACACTCTCCGTGTGCCTTTCTTACCATGGGAAAATTATCCAGGGAAAGTGGCGGTGGCACGGTGAAATCATCTCAAGCTTTTTCTTGTGTGATGCTCATATGATATATCACAAGCTTTCTCTCCCATTACCCACCTAAAAGAGTGTGTGGTGCTCGCAAGTTCCCAGGGGGAAAGGCTTTCAATGTCCTTGGCAAGCTAGAAGATCTACAGTTAGTTACATTAATAAATAGGAATTTCACTGGTTCCCAGGTCATCTTTAAACATCTTTTGTAATGAAGTAGGGATTTCCTGGTAAATTAAATTACCTGTGACAATTACAACTTTTGTGCTTTTACGCTAACGTTTAGCAGGAGACATCCAGATCTGTAGTAAAATTTCAGCTTGAGGAAAGGGGCTATGGGTGGAAAAATGGAATTATTTAGCGTGATTCATTTCAGAATAAGATTTCCTCAGAAGACTTAACAAATTTGCTTAGCTCTGTGAAATTGAGGCGGGGAAAAGATCCCAGAGGCAGACAAATTTTTGGCCACACAATTTGGTACACATTGTAAGGCTGCTGCACAATTCTGGGAAAATGAATTTTAATATTGAGTATGAGACAGAAATCAGCCTTTCAGTTTTGGATATGGAGTAAGTTAAAGCTCAATCTTGTCAGAGCCAGGAAGGCTGGGTCTAAATGAGCCATTGTTCTACCGCTACCCTCCCCAAATGCCAGACTCTGCCACTTTTGCCTTGGGGTGGGCTTACACTGCCATGCAGTAAGCTGTGTTCACCGAGACAGACAGAGAGAGAGAGAGAGAGAGAGAGAGAGAGAGAGAGAGAGAGAGAGAATTAGCCGAACAGAAGCCTGCTGGGGGGAGAAAACAATGGACGAGTAAGTTTTGCAGAGAAAAAAGTTCCCAATGGAGCTTCGATAAAAGCAGGAAATTCAGAGTTTATTAAGCCGATGCAAGGAAGATTAGAGGCTTTTAACTGTGTGTCTGATTGATGTAAAAGTAAACTTTCTTTAAAATGCTGAGGTTCAGCGCTATAATGAGGACTGTGTGACCAATTACAGGCTAGCACCTTGTTGATTGAGGCTTTGTGAGGAGAATGCAGATAAACAGAGCGAGGTTGAGAGTAGTGATGGGAGCCAGAAAGGGCACAGGGAAGTCCTCCACTCAGACCCAGACGCGCAGCCAGACAGCTCAAGGTCCAAGTTCCTTTGTGCCTTCAGTAGCAATCCCCAGCCAGGCGGGAACGCCAGGTGGGTCTAGCCTTGGTTAAGAAGGCCAGCACCTGAGGGGTGAGGGGGTCATCAGGTGGACTCTGGGGTGGGCAAGAGTCTGCCTCTTGGGAAGCTGGCTCTGTGCTTGAAGCTTGGGGAGGAGAGGAGAAAGACGGGTCCTAGCACACGTCCACCAGAGCTGGGAAGACGCAGATGTTTCTCACAGCTGCGAGAGGACTAAGGAACACAGAGGTTAAGGTTTGGGGCTGGGTCCTGACCTTGGCCACAAGGAGGCCGAGGTCCAGGTTCAAGGTCACAATGCTGGCGGCTGCCAGAGTCTGGCGGGGAGGGGGAGGGGCATTGCGGCTGAGGACCGGCAGGAAGGTCTGACATCTTTGGCTTTAGGAGTGTCTGGCTCTGCAGAGTTTGGGGGTAATTTTGTCATCCCGGGTGCAAAATTTGGTTGCGAATGTTGCTGTTCCTGGCGTCCGAGAAGCTTTTCCTTGCCGGTTTCGAATGCCGGTGGTGTGCCCCTGCTCCAGGAGGAAGCCACTGGCACCACCGGACTGCAGCGGGCGCATCCGGACCATTCGGTTACATGTTTAATTGCGAATTCTGGTACAGCTGCTGCGAGGTTAATCACAGCTGTCTCGATTATTTATGGCTTTCTGGCAAATTTCCGAGCAGATAAGAGGTATATTCCACCGTGAAACGTCTCGCAGGAAACCTTATAAATACTTGATGACCCTCCTGGGCTGTGCGGACCGCCCTCCGCTGGCTCCGTTCGGAACCGGCAACTTAGGCATCCCTCCCTCCATCCCCAGAGAAGGGGTACAGAGCAGGAACACCGGCAGCGCTCAGCAAGGCTGACGTCAGACCTCTTTATTTTCTTTCGGTTTGTAAAACAGCTAAAAAAAATTGAACACACAAAATTGCAGCACCATGAGGTTCCAAAAAGAAGTGCCCAGAAAAAGGAAGGTAAGATTTGAGTTGTTCAGCTTCTTGTGACAATCTAGGTTTTGGGGTCCATTTTCCACAGCCAGATCTTTCTCGGTAATTATTACCAAAGTCACCGCGGCTCAGCTCTGGGTGGGTTGAGGAGCCCTCCTCCCTCCCCCACCAGATGGCCAAAGCTTCGTGCCTTGATGGCTGGACTCAGAGGCCACCCTCACTGTTCGCTTTACTCCCATGTTGTCCCAAATTAATTATTTAAGAAGATGTCTGATGCTCCCAGATTTTAAAAAATTATTTTAGAGACTAAATTTAGCTCAGTAACGCTAAGAGTTCATAGTGCATTCTGCCATGAAGTTCCTGACCAGTGGTTGGGCGCTGTGATTTCAGACAGCCCCGAGGCTTACTCAAAGTGTTAGTTACACAGGTCTCAGCTTCAGGCTTTAGAAGAAAAACTTGGAGCAGGCTTTATAAATGAGTTAACACTTTCTCAAATTTGTGCTGCTTTAATGTGAAAAGTCAACACTGAAAACAGTTACTTAATTACAAGAATGATAGTTGTCTAATTTTACCCATATTACAAATGCAAATTACACAGCATGGTAGTAAACAAACTCCAGAATATTGTGCATAAATGAAACAAACTCAATTTGCAAAATTAGGAAGAACAGTACAGTATGTACAGTCTTTATAAACAGTGCAAAAAGGAACATATCTACAGCAGGAGAGTATAAACAAACCAGGGGTTCCTTAAGAAACAACATAAAACACCAACAATGGTACTCAAATACACAGTTAGCTAAAAAACATTTATTTTTTCTCTTTTTTCAAGAAAAATTGCCGGGCTTCTTCCCAGGCCTGCTGAGGAAATCTGTTAGCCAGTTCCAGGTAGTCTCCGGGGTTCCCACGTTTTCCTGAGGGAGACAGAAAATCTGAGACTAAAAAGTGACTTTTGAAGGCCTAGAAATTAAACTTACTTTGATATCAGAGTGCAAATGGGATCATACATTTCAAGTAAATCGCTATAGTATAAATGTTATAAATATGTATTTTAGCCACAATTCAGTTTGTGCTTCCAACATACTCAAACATTAACCTATATTTAAAACATTATGAAATATTTACCTTGGGACTCCAGAATAAGAAAATGAGTACAGTGACCCTAACAGGGTGACAGCGATGTAATCTTACTTCTGCACGGGTACATCTTATGTAAGTGGTCACTTTTACTATTATAATTAAATATTTGGCACTGGGGACTGAACTTGGGGCTCTGTAAACAAGGACCACCTCTCCCACTGAGTCACAAACCTGGCCTAAACAGTGACTTCTTTTTCCTAAAATAATCTATTTAATGTAAAACATGCATTTAGGTATAACTTTGCAACTGTTCAAAGCTGGCATTCAGTAGCTATCTAGCAGAGCAGAGGTGAACATCAGAGTTTTGCCGGCCCCCAGCATTTGGTGTAGCCCTGGGGCAGTGCACATGAAAGCCAAAACTGCCTCCCAGTGGTGAGAGCCTGGGAAGCCCATAGCTACTTTCACATCCAAGAGGTTGCCTGGACAACAACCTCAAAATGCTTGGCTGCATTTTATTGAGGACTTAATCTGTGACAAAGGTGTAAGCTAAATTGATGTCATCTTAAAAAAAGATCATTAATGTTTTTTGAGTCGGGTATCACTGTCCCCCTGGCTGGCTTATAACCTGCAGAGATCCACCTGCTTCTGCCTGTCGAGTGCTGGGATATTACATATATATCAGAGGCCGGAGGCACTGGATCCCCTAGAGCTGGAGTTGCAGGGGCTGTGAGCTGCCTGATGTGGGTGCTGGGAACTGAACTCTGGTCTTTGGTGAGAGCAGCAGGTGAGCTTGACAGATGGGCATCTCTTCAGCCCTCAAACCATTTCTCTTAAAGTCAGCATATTGTGAACTGTCACTAATTGTGCTCGGAGCAAAGCAGAGAGCACCTGTTCAGCTGCTGTTCTATGTGTGGAGCCTGCTGTACACACACAAGGAAGGCAAAGAAGGTGCCACCCCATGCAAGAAAGAAGGTTGAGACTTCCTCTGGCTTAGCTCAACCAAGCAAAGGGAGGCAGCTTCCGCTTCTGGAACTTGGCTTTCCAGACACTTAGATGGTGACTCATCGGAAGAAAAAGAATAAGTCTACATAGTTATATCAGCAAAAAGAAAAAAATGTTGCTTAATTAAAAAAATAAATACATTAGAATATTTGAAAAAGTATTTTCACATGCTTAAAAATTAAACAGTTGTTTTGTAAGAAATAGTAACAAACTGTACTGATTTCCTTTACATGTCCTAATAGCTTAAAAGAAAGAAAAGAAAAATGGCTGTGACTGCGCCAGGGCAGACCTGAACTTGCTCACTGACTGCTTGAAACAATGGTGCTAACTGAGATGCTGACTTGAGTTTCTGGGAAGTGGCAGAGCTTTGTTTACTTTTCTGAGTACCTGAGTCAATAAAGCCTCACATTTTTTCATGATATTGTAACAGTTCTGTTGTATTTTCTTCTGTGTGCTTTGCAACACCTGCCTACTGCAGATTTTATTTTATTTTGGTATGACAGCCAAATTGTCTACAAGGTGAGTGCCTTAGAGGATACTGTTGGATAGGACTGGGCCTCTGAGCGACCACTATAATACATTTTATTTCATTTTATTTTTTAAGATAGGTTCTCACGTAGCCCAGATTGGCCTCAAACTCACTGTATGGCCAAGGGTGACTTTGAAAGGATTCTCCTGTCTCTACCTCCGAGTGCTGGGATTATAAGCACATGCTACCATGTCCAGTTCTGAAGAACATTTAACACTGTCAAACTAATGAGGACCGGGGGAGAGTCTAGAGTGGGACTTCTCAAGCAGAGACTCTACCACATAGCCAGAGAGCAAGCTGAACTTCCCAGTTCCAGCCCGGGTGGCAGGACGTTTAAGAGGGTAAAAGTGAAGCGTAAAGGCTACATCTCTAACTCTGGTCATGAGCACACTTCAGCAAGAAGAAAATGAACAAATGCCTGTGACCCTTTACTTCCAGAGTTCTGCTAAGTGGCATTAATTTTTCTCAATGTATAGTTATTTCCAATTAAAACAGGTCAAATGCTTGAATTTAGGGGTGCAGCTACTGTCCTGCACTTTTATTTTGAACATGGACAGCGAACCCGTGTTGGGGCCTGGCGCATTTCTGAGTGCGTGCACGGGCCGATGGCAGTGCTACACGGCTGCATTCCCGTTAGGACTGGTCGGCATTTAATGGTTCTTGTAGCAGGTAAGGACACAAGCGGTCTGTGCTTTCCTTTATTTCCAGAGGCTTCTTTGTAGATTCTCATGATATAGCTGATTTCTTTACTCCTCAAGTGCTTGCTGTCTGACCCTCACATACTTGAAGTAACACAGGGATTCCCTAATTGTTCTGGAGGAAAAGAATGCAAACCCGTTCATTTAGCTCCCACATGCATGGGGCAGTCTCAGTAGGACCCACCTTTGGGGTGAGAAGACTGGTTATCCACATGACCCGGAGTCTGTGCAAAGTCCTGTGTGAGAAGAGAGAGGTGAACTGAGACCAGCGTTCTGAACAGAACTGCACACGGTCCCTCTAAGCATGCATCACAGCTGGAGGGATTATCTGGAGCACAGAAGAGCAGCAGAGACCGAGGCTGTGCCGCCAGATTCTTGGAAGGTGAAACTGAGTCTCTTCTGTGAACATGTCAAGGCCAGAGTGCTGTCTGCAACCACCCTGTACCCCCAAGCATGAAACCTAAGCCAAATGGACTATTTCAAGAGAACACCTTAAAGAGGCTTTGGGGGTGGGAAGAGAGGGTTGTGATCTTATTAATATAACTCAGGCTGGACTCAAATGAGTGATCCTCCTGCTTCACTCGGGCTCTTGAGTGCTTGCCTTATAGGTGTGTGTCATTATACCTGGCAAGAGTTTTAAAAACTGCAAATATCAGAGTCCTTATAATCCAGGACAGCCAGGACTGTTACACAAAGAAACCCTGTCTCAAAAAGCTAAGAGACAGAAAAGAAAAAGAAGAGAGAGAGAGAGAGAATTCTCCATCTAAACCTTAAATTTGGTCACTTTACTTTTAGATGGAAATTGAAAAAATGTAGTATATATTGCACACATCTTCAGAAGCCAACGACAGGCCATTTTAACATCACTTTCTAGTGTGTATACTCATAATCTATATATGGAGCTGGGCTTGGTGGCACATGCCTGTGATCCCAGCACTGAGGGAGGCAGAGGCTGGCAGATTCTGTGAGTTCGAGGCCAGCCTGGTCTACAAAGCAAGTCCAGGACAGCCAAGGCTACACTGAGAAACCCTGTCTCAAACAAAACAAAACAAAAATCTATATATGGAACCATGACACATTTATAAGTTAAAGTTCAAAATAACTCATTTTCCTGAGTATAATTACTTACAGAAAAAAAAGATTTAACTTTACTAGTCTAATAATGCCACCCCCCAAAAAAGTAATTTCTGTACCATTTAGTAAAACTGTATTAAACATGGTTTATATGGAATAGTTGATTATTACCCCCAAATGATATATGTAATATTTAATATAGATTTAATATAGATCTCATTTCTATTTCATTATTTAGTAAATAGTGTCTTTTGTTGTTTAGTGAATGGTATTATTCATTGTTACAATTCCAGCGTCTACTGCAGAGCCCGGAACAGAGTAAAAAATTCTAACAGAAAAGATCACCGTCTGAAAATACCTTAAAGTGTGTTTTATACAGAGCGGCTTTCTCTAATCCTGAAGTTCTAAGAAGCGATGAAGAGCCTGTGCTGAAATGATGGCTTCGCAGTGTAAGATTTTTGAGATTTTAATTTAATCATGAGCCAGCCAGTTTGAACTCATGCTTGCGGATCAGAATTTGTGAATTGAATGCATTTTCAGAATTTAGGAGCCAGACTCAAATGCCACGTCACTAAGCTGAAAGGCAGATCTTTCTAAGTCTTACTGACCTGGCTTATTAACTGATCACTGACAGAGAGGGAGGGAGCACTGACTGCCATGCAGTCGGGAAGTCCTTTGCTGTCCTCTGCAGCTCCTGGCAGCTGCACATATTCACACTCTGACAGAGAGAGCCGAACATTAGCCAGCACAGGGACAAGACACACAAACTCCGCTTTCTGTTTCACTGTTAGGAAGAACCGGAAGTGTGTGCAGCAGGGAGTGATTTTAGAGGGGAACATTTGAAAAAAAAAAAAAAAAAAAAAAAAGAGACAGTTTCTAAAATAATCATACACAAAGATACGACAGTTTGGAACTGTCACCTTGACTTTGCTCGTGCCAGCTCAGTGAGCTCATTTGTACGTGGCATTAACACTTTGCACAGCACTGATTCTGATTCCAATCCTATGGAATTTGGTTGGATCAAATACAAGGTTCTACCTCAAACTTTTAGATTAAAAAAAAAAAAGCAATCAAATAGGTTTTCTCTCCCCTATGTACACATATGCAAATCATACTTATTTGAAAATGTTCAAATAAACCTAAATTTTTATCTTCAGCAGTTATCCTCTGTCGCACGCCTAAAAACCCAACACGCGCAGCTGGAGCCTGGTGTCCAGCTCAACAGACTCCTTAGGCCCAAGTTTCCATTTTGTCAACAGCGAACAAGCTCTTTGCTTGAAATCCTCAGGGCAGAAGTATTGTGCACTCCACCCTAATGCCAGCTGTGTGACTTCAGGCTTTAGAAATGGGTTTTTTACACGCAGACATTGGTGGAGATTTAAAAGCAGCTTGGAGGGCGAACACAAAGCTGCCTCACGGTCACTTTTCAGTGTCACAAATTTGCCCACAAAACAGGAGAAGCAAGGAGTAGGTAGAAGTACCTGAATGAATGTGGCCAGTAAAACACAGCTCATGTCTTGCTCCAGAATGAGCTTGTTCTGATGGTTGTTGTGGCTAGCGGCGATAAGTGAAGGGAACAGCACTTTGATGAGCCTTGGGTCACTGAAATACTGGAAGGGCAGCTGGCAGAGCTTCTGTAGCACCGTGGGGTGGCGGCCCGACTGTACAATGACCTGCAACAGAGAAAGAGCTGGGTCAGCGCCCAAAACCCTGGCCTGGACCCCAGCCAATTGTTGTTGGTCTGAACCAGGGACCACGCGGAAGGAGGTAAAGAAAGGGAAGCGTACCTGACCAGAAGCCTTACCAGAGCTTAATGTAAGTGATATTTGAAAAGAGCCAAACTGTGTTTAAAAAAAATCTCATTTCTCAACTTAAGAAAAAGATTCCAAAGATTCTGTGATGAAGGGCACAGCTTCCATGGAAAGAGCCGCCCATAGAACGGATTTAGGATTCGAAGTTTTAGCAGAGAACCATCGGCCCTGCACTCAATCTCCCCTTCTTAACAAAGTAGGATAGAGCCTGAGGGCCCTGCCCACTGCAGTCTCTGCCGAATTTAGCTCACTGCATACACTGCATGCAGCTAGATGGATTCCGTATGTAGACAAGTCCTAGAGAGAAAAGGGCTGATTGTAGGGGAATGGACTGGTTCCAGCTAGTACAGGCACTAAAAGATCCTTCCTCCAATCCCTACTCCTTATCTTGGTTTCCATCAGTGCCATTGAATCTAAAAGGAGAACTGTTTAGATAAATGAGACTGTTGTCTTGAAGCAGTCTGGGTTTACAACTGTGTACACTTTAATAGGGCAATGCAATTAGTGGGCTGGCAGGGAAGCGCTCCTAATTCACTCCCTAGGCTGAAATGATAAACTAAGAAATGCCAAAATCAGATCTGTTTCAAGTAACTTTGATTAGACAATTCTAATATGAAAGGGCAGGGTGACCCAAAGCCCTCTTCGTAGAATGGGAGGAAACCCGGAGAAGGTTAGGGGTACTGCAAAAGCTGAAGGTCAGGACTGTAAATTGTACTCGGAAAAACACAATGTTACAGGTACACACCCAGACAGGACAGCATTCAAATTGAAACCAGAAGGACAGAGCGAAACAGCAGAGGCAGAAGAAACATAAATTACTGGGATTTACAAGTTTTCAAAGCACTTTTAACAATACTTTAAGAACACATTCTCAGCTGATAATGCAGGGTGGTTTAAGAACAGAATCAACAAAGTAATAGTTCACATATTTTCCTTCAATAGCTAAAATGACATCAAAAACCTTTAAAGAATGTTGATAGGGACCTGTTAATACCTTCAAATCCAAAAGGAATTTTAAAGACTCACACTGTGACAATTCTGCACATGGCTGTGTGATGCCATTTCTGACACCAACTGAGAAAAATGTGCTCCACCATCTACCTTATTGATAAAGTTTCCACTTAAATCTTTATTTTAATTATTATCTACATATTTTGTAACACAGCCAAATGGTCACCACTTTAGAATTTACAATGATGCCATTATTGAAACTCCTTCCCTCACCTCCTCTCTGGGCAAAAATTAAGAACTATTTTTTTTTCTTTGAAACTTCATTGTTAAAATGCCATTATTGGACGATTCAGTAATTTAAAAGGTATTAAAAGGGGCCAGTGTGGCTGGCACAGACACAGTGTTAACTCAAAGGCGTCAGCTCTCGAGTCCTGGTAAATTAGCAGAGTGTGAGAGTATCAGTTGAGCACGCTGCTCTCAGCCTCCTGAAGCGGTGTCCCCTGAGGACTGGACATGCCCTTAAGAAAGAGCACTGATTATCCATAACCTCTTTATAAAGTGCGTTTATAGATCTCGCCAGCAGTGTTGGTGACCCTGCTGAGTCACTACCTTTAAGTCTTTGAACCGGGGAAGATGCAGATGGGCACAGCACAGTTTGGCTGCCTTGTGTTAAGGAGCTGGAGCCCTAACACTGACTGTGGTGGGACCCAGCCTTGTTAGCTGTGAAGACTCTGGAAAGGCTGGTGCAACCCTTACCTACTCACACTTGGCTGTAGTCAATGGGACACTTCAGACACTGTGGGAAGGTACTGCCAGGAGGTCCAGAAAGTGCCCCAAGACCTGGTGGGCTAGTTCAGGTGGGCTTGTGGCGCAGAGTGTAATGTAGTGAATGCGAACCGTCAGCTGGATTCCGTAAGCGCTTCCCTTGGGGTTAGGGAAGGAAGTCTGGGGATACAAATTCCAGCACTAGGAGAGCCCCTAAAAGATATCAGGCTAAAGCCAGGCCTCGGTTTTGTTTCATTCCCCCACTCATTCCCATGGCTTAGCTGATCAGTTACCACCCTAGACTGCTTTCCAAACCTTCCCAAATCAGTTAAGAATTTAGTAGAACCATCATGGAACACAAGGGCCTTCCTGGATGTGTGTGACTAATCAGTTCAGACTCACAGTACAGGGTTTCTGTTGACCTTCCTGATGGAGTTGTAGCTGAGTCAGTAACCTTGCCTTTGTTCAGACAAACTGCCCAAGTCCTAAGATGAGTACTGGTCAGGACACACGTCCTACCTTTCAGGATACACTGGTTAACAGGGGATTCCTACAGAGCCTCCTTCCAGAGCGCAGTTGTGATATGAGTGCTCTGGCTCTCAGGTGTATGGCTCTCAGGTGGCTAAAGTCAGAGAGAGCTAGAGCTAGCAAGCCAGGAGCAAGTATAACCTCAGTAAAAGCGAGACGCTCTTTCAAATATGTCGTCTACTTTAAGATGCTGAGCTGGGCTCAAGACCAACAAGAGGAGTCTGGTGAGGTGACTCAGTGGGTGAAGGTGCTTGCCATCACCTGACAACCTGAGTTTGATACCTGGGACCCAAATGAGAAGGAGACATGGTGGAATGAAAGGACCAACCTGTGTAGGTTGTCCTGGGACTGTCACACCAGCACTACTGGCACACAAACACTGAGGCACACTCAGTGTGCACACATGTGTACATACACAAATAAACACATGAATGTAATAGATCCAGGGAGATGGGACGTGACCTTGATTTTAGGCACAATCATGAAATAGGTGCTTGCTGGGTATGGTGGTACATGCCCTTAATCCCAGCACTCCTGAGGCAGAAGGGAGGGGGAGGGGGGTTTCTGTGACTTCAAGGCCAGCCTGGTCTACATAGTGAGTTCCAGGATAGCTCAGACTACACAGAGAGACACTGTCTTGGAAAAAAAAAACCACAAAAAACCAATAAAACGAAATAGGTGCTAATCAAAGAGCAGGTCTGCCTTTACACACAGTAGAGTAGCCTTTGGCAAACTGTTCAATGGGTTTGGGTTTGAAAGTAGACAATGTTTTTAAAAGTATTTTCTTTGACATCCCTCTCCCTCTCATGAATAAAATAGCTCAATTTCACAAAGCAAACAAACAGCAGTATTACCATGCATCCCAATAACGAAAGGAAAAAAATGCCCAAGAATACTGGATTTTTAAACATTCTTTCTCATTGGAAGATTACATTTCTATATTTTAAATTTGAGAAAAATAGTATAAAAACTATTTGACTATATAAGAATACAAGGGAACAATTCGAGGCTTTGCAGCCATCCTTCCATTCTACTCTGGGGACAGCCATGGCAGCATGCTCCTCTGGTCTCTTAAGGAGAAGCCAGGGCCATATTTCTGCATTTTTATCCAGTTGCCTTGCTGACCCATAGGGTTTTCTTCAGTGTCTTTGGTGAGGAATCACTAATAAAGACAGCCCCATGATGACTATTTTTCTTGTTACCAGCCATGAATCTGCAAGTTGTAGCTTTAGAAATAGGAAGCAGAATTCCAGAAATGTGCAGGGAGGACCAGGAGGACCTGGACGCCAGAGAGAAAGGATTCCAGGTAAGAGGATTGTGCGTGTTTATGTGTGTGTGTGTGTGTGTGTGTGTGTGTGCCTGTGTGTGTGTGTGTGGGTGTGGGTGTCCAAGATAGACAAGTGAACTTGGTGGTTCTTAAATTTGTTTTGGATCCTGGCCACCTAGTAGGCCTCTGGTACCAACCAGTGAGTGCTAACTTTAGATATCATTTGTGGTATGTGTCTCATGCCAAGTGATATACTAAGCCATAGGAACAAAAGAGAATAAAGAGTCTTTCTCCTCATACACAGAGAAGATGCAATATGCTAGGCAGGAGTAGTCTGATGCAATATGCTAGGCAGGAGTAGTTTTGTGGGAGATGAGGTATTTATACTAGTGATCGTAATACAAGAAGTCTGGGGAGGATGCTGTAATTGGGAGGACACAGTTCCTTGCCAGATTCTCTAGAAGCTGTATTGACAGGGTGGACTGTACATGGAAGGCTGGATCTGACTGATGCAGGCACTTGGAAATTGTAGGTCAAAGAATTTTTGGTGGAGAGAAACTCACAGATTCAATATCAGATTGTCTTAGCTGACCACAGCAAGACACCATAGGCTAGAGGGACACAAGCAACACACAATTACCTCCTGCTGTTTCTCAGGCTAGAGGTCTGAGGTCAGGGTACCAGCATGGTCAGATCTCTTGACGACCTTTCCTGCTGCCTTGGTATGTGTTCACAGAGCCTTTTTTTGGCTTAGTGCATATGGACGGAGTGATACTTCTGTTAGTCTTGTCATAAAGCCACGGTCCAATGTCCTCAGAATGATGCTCCATTAGAAAGGCAACCATTACTCTGCAGGTACACAGAACTGAAAGCTTTCTCTGGGCTATGTCGCAGGCACAAAAGTGCTGGCTTTAGACAGCTATGGGTTCTAGGTCATGGTCAATACAACCGCTCAGCTAATTTACGTTCAGAGCCCTTTCTATGAAACTGGTGGATGGAAGCTTTCAAGGTTTAAATGCAGACCATTAATGTTTCCATGGCTACAAAGCATAGACAGTGTTGGGAATACTGGTTATCTCGCCAGTCCTCTGCTCTGAGTTTCCTGTTGGAGCAGGAGGAGAGCTTCCACACAGCCCAACAAATGCTTTCTAGCATTCCCCCAACCCCCATTTTCTTAGAGCAGAGAGGGTCTGGCAGAGGCCGCTTCAATCATCAGCGGGCTTAATGTCACCTGAGATGTCATTGCTGAGGTTGCTCCCTGGCCTTGCCTGTGCAGGACAAAGCTATGCAAACAGTGCTTGGGGTGCCAGCCAGGATCTTGTGGTGGTAAAGTCGTAAACGCATTCTGACAGTTATGAAAAGAAAATCCTTGCATAAGCATGATCCAAGAAACACAGGTAAGTGGGACAGAACAACAAAGGCTTAGCATTCTCTGTCTCTCTCTGTGTCTGTCTGTCTGTCTACATGAGTTTGAGGCTACTCTGCTAGTTTTGTTATTATGAAAACTGTTATTGGCTTCCAATTAATATTCAGGACGTACTTCCCTTGACACACTTAAGGAAGTTCTTAAGTGCTGGAAAAAAATCCCAAGCAGCACAGCTATGAAAGTCAGCTCAGCCAGATGCGGTGGTGTGCATCTGTGACTCCAGAACTTGGGAAATTATGGAAGGAGGATCAGAAGGTCAAGGTCAGCCTGAGCTGAGAAGTAGCAAAACTTCCCAAATCTCTCACCTACCACCCCAGGAGCAAACAACAAAATGTTTGGATTTTGTGATACTCTGAGCCACAAAAGATGTTTAGAAGGATGCCAGAACTGATATTCTCAAGGTCCTTTGCACCAGCTACAGAATTTTAGCCTCCCCTTTACAGAATGGGTAATACCGGTGTTTTATGAGGGATGAAAGATATTAAAGTTGTCTAAGGAACTGTACTGCCTGAACCTCAGTATCCTGCAGCTCAGCTGAGAACGTCAGGAGGCTCTGGGCCTAGCCCCTCTATCCATACCATCTGAGGTTGACTCTGAGGCAGCAGGGGTGATTGCTGTTATAATGGGGAACTCAAGCTTCATCAAGTCCAAGAGACTTGCTTTAAGTCCTAGGCCAGTTTGGGCTGGAGCTGGGCCTGGAAAGCTCCAAATGTTGGCTTGTTCTAGCTTCTCATGTCTGATCAGGGCACAGTGCTCACAAGGCTGGCCAGTCCTGGGGAGAGAAGCTCTCACTACCAGTTCTGTGCTTACTCCCATGACAGGCTGTCAGCCAGTGGTGTCTTGTGTGACAATACTGGCCCAGATAAAGATGAGCATGACCCCATGGCCATTCCAAACACTCTAAACCAACCAACATACACAGATTAAATTAACACGAAAGGCCTTTCTTCTAAAACACATGCTTTTCTTGGCTCAGTATCACATGACCAGTTCTTATCTATGTGCTGGGCTGTGCCAAGGGTTTGTTTCAAATGATCGGTTTTATTAATGTGAATAAGAGGAATGATTGGCGACAGAGCAGGACTCCCAGGAGTGAACAGAAATAAGCACTGTCTTGCTGTGGCTGAACACCTGGCCACCTTCTAGAGCATGCTTGTAGTGCTCCACTGCCTACCAACCCTGTCTCTCCCTCATATATATATATATATATACTCACACACACACACACACATATGTATATACATATATACACACATATATGAAGATGATATATAGTTATAAATTCCATATTAGACATTTAAATATATTTTAATGAAAATATCTACTCAACATCTTCAAATAAAAGTGAGTGGCACAATAACACATTTTAATAGTTTTATATATGTGGGTGTTTTACCTGCACGTATATCTGTATACATGTGCGGTTGGTGTTGGCAGAGGCCAGAAGAGGTGTCAAATCCCCTAAGACTAGAATGACAGACACTGGACCGGGTCCTCTGGAAGAACAGCTAGTATTCTCAATTGTTGAGCCACCTCTCCAGCGCTGTAATTTGCATTTCCAATTACAATGCTATGAGGATTTAGCTGTCCGTGGCTCCTCAGGTCCTCCATCCAGCTGCACTGCTCATTCCCCAGCAATCAGCACGGCTCCTCCTCTGTTGGGAGTCTCTGACAACTCCAGGGACTTGCCTCTTAGTAAATGTTTGATGACTTTCAGGTTCTTACTCACTTTATAGAGATAGTCTTGTGAACTTGAGGGAACATACTTTTTCAAATCCATACACCTTTATCTTTCTTCCAATGTTATCACTTTTTAGTAGATGTTGTTCTGGTTAAAACAGTTTGTAGAGTTGTTGGGCTGGGGGTGAGGCAAGTGTTTTTTCTGCAGCCCTCCTACCATATTTTTTTATGTTTTTAAGGCTGACACATCTGAATTCTTAATTGGTGAATTATCTGTGTAAATGAGAGTTCACACATCTTTTACCAGGGTGTGGCCTGATTGGCGACCTCTCAACTTTTGAGTACAAAACTTGTGACTTAGAGCAGCATCTGTTCTCTTTCTAAGCAATACTTACTCCAAGCCTAATCTTAGGCCTTAATATTTAAAAGTAAATGCTGTCACAGAAAATATGTCTAAAATATTAACACTTGGTAGGGCCCTGGTATAGCACTGTCAAAAATCTGAATAGAGAGAGGAGAAAAAAGACATAAAATAAGCAAAGGTAGGCAAGCAGTACTGAGGTTAGTCTGTAGACTTCAGCCCTGTGTGGCAATACGTGTCCCATTCATCCTAGGATCTAAGGAGAGTGGCTAGGAAGGTCGTGAGAGTCATACAAACATGGAAAGTGGCCTGACCTCCTCTCCTTTTGGAGGGCCCCCTTTCTCCAACTGTGACCACCTGGGCTACAGGCAGAGCAAGGGAGGAAGGAAAGATGCAAGCAGGCCTCTGAGCAGAGAGATGAGAAATAGGCATTTACCGAACATCTACACGGCTCAGCACTGGGTGAAGGCACTGACTGAGTCGGAGAACTCTGTATTCTTATACAGCAGACAATCTTCCTACATGATGCAGGCAGTTAGCGCAGGAAGTTCGCACACTCTAACACAATTCATGTTTCAGAAGCCAGCCTAGTAGAACAGGCTTTCTGGTCTCCAGTAGCTCAGAATAAACAAATCTGAAAAGAGTGCTGAAGAAAAGTAGATAAAACTGACAACAGAAAGAAGCAATGGGGACACAACTAAAAGAAGTAAGGATTAAAATTATTTCAGAAAATAAAAATTCAGAAAGTTGTCTGGAGCCACTTGATGTAAGAGGAAACATCTCTTTTCAATTTGGTCTTAAGAGCATAACTATATTATGGTAACAATATCTTGTTAATTATAATTAATTATCTTCACTTAATACTATATACCTTTAAAAATTATTTCCACAGACATGATGAGCCTCACATAGCTGACATTTCAGAAGGAGCTAATTCCTTAAGGCAGCAAAAATATACAATAAATCAATATAATGTAAAGGCAGGAAGTTAAGATATTTCCTTAAAAGTGACTGTTATGTAGTTAATATCAAACACATATTATGTTTTAAAGGTAATCTGATCACCTAAAAAATTCACTTACTCGGGGGAACATTTCCCTGACCTTATCGAAATGAGAACACGAAACAACAAAACTGCACAAGTGCTGTGTGGTTGCTTGTCAACTCCTCCTCTACACACTGGTTTATAATCTATAGGTGCTGGAATAAAACACACAGCGCTGGGAAATTCATCCACAAGAGAAAGGCAACAACAGCAACAAAACCAGCAGTTTTCAGGCTTAGACAGACTCAAGTGAACCCCCGTTGGTACAAGTCTCCAGACTGTGCTGAGGACAAGAACTACCCTTTGCCACTGCTCCATGTCATCATGCCTAGCAGAGTGCCTGGCAAACATAGCTTTTCCCCCAACTATCTGGGAAAAGAATGAGTTTTGACTTCTACGCCAAGCTATAAATTAGATTTGATTCTAAGTTATTTCAGAAGCTTGCCAAGGGTCTGCGCACTATAGGGCCTTCAAGGCCCTCAGCTAACACTGTCTTTGAATCTGTAACGGCAGAAGATAAAGCTATTTGGCATCTTGGCACAGTGGTAAAGGGAGTCAGGTGTGTGTGTGTGTGTGTGTGTGTGTGTGATGTGGAAGGGGGAAGTTTTGTCAATATGCATTGAAAGTTGTTCTGTCAAACTTAACACCAGACCAGTTCTGGCCATCGGTGTGGTGGGAAAAAAGTATATAGAGGAATGAATGCAAATAGTTAAATTTCCCAGGGCAAATTCCTTGTGCCTAAGAATTCCCAATTTGTTTTTTTCCCTTTTCTTGTCAGAGACAAGATGTCCTCAACTCAGGGGCAAAAATAGGTGTCTAGACATCTAAATTCATTAACACAGACAGCTGGGAGAGTCTGTAAATCATTGGAACAAAGAATATTTTTCTAGCAGAGCAGAAACAAAGTGGTTGGTGCATTCCTTTCTGCAAACCTGGGCTTGCACAATGCTAGAGCAAAGAGGTAGCAGTGGTAGTAGCCAGGTTCGTCAGTTACTGCTCTTGCCAGTTTGTCATACCTGGAACCAAGGCTCATGACAGCAGCAATGCAACAAGAACATCCTTGAGGCCAGAAATGTCTCCATTTTAAAAATGACATTTCCTAGACACACCCTTGTTCTTTAATCCAATGCCTTGTGGGGCAGGGTGGAGTGGTGGCTTTAACATCTCAGTAGAAAAATGAGAAGATGTGTCTACATATCAAATCACAGTGAAAGCAAAGAAACCCATGTGCTCCTTTGTATAGTCTTGCAATAATTTCCTCTCTTTCCAAGCTTGGCTCTTCCACAGATATTTCTGGGCTAGGGTTAAGTCTTACAGACCATATAAGAGGTCACAGCTTTTGCATAGCAGCCTTCTTAGTGGTGGTCCTGGATTCACTGCTGTGTAGCAGCAGTAGAGAATTCAGGAAGGAGGAAGAGAGAGGAGAGAAAATAAAGAGAGGAAGCCTGGGTTAAGAGAAACAAATTTACAGTAGTTGGGGACTTGGTCTCTTCTAAATACTAGGAACCAGGTGACCCTAGAGAAAGGGGTCTTCCCATGTAGAGAGGGGGAAGTGGCTGTCTATGTTCCATTGGGGAAAATGAGAAGGCCCTTAATTAGCTTCTTGAGGAAAGATGGTTATCTGCTAGTGTCACTAGCAGAGGAATAGGACAGAACCTCTGGGCTGGGTCGCTCACCCCACTTTTGCAGTGGAGAGTAATGACTCAGGACTATTGGTACCAGGTCCTGGATGAGAGGCATCCAGAGGTCTGACCACTAAGATACCCATTCTCCAAATACTAGACTGTGAGCCATGTGTCAGCTGATCAGCCACATGCTAACAGTATCAGGCTCCTCAATCTCCCAGTACTTGGTCATGACACTGGACCCACATGAACTGGGCTCTGCCTCATCTCAGGCTTAGCTCTTGTCCTCTTTCACTTTCTCAGTTTCAGCCACAACAGACTGCAGTTCCTTGTGCCTGCAGGCTGTTTCATACCTCAGTACCTTTGCCTATGCTCTTTCCTATGCATATGACCACTGGGTGACCCAGGAGCCTCATTTTACTTTTATGCACCAGCACAAGCATTGCATCTGTTGTGGAGTATCTCCATCACAAACCTGAGCGGTTTTTCTTTTTCTTCTTGAACTTCATTGTTCAAAACTTTAGCAACATGAGGGCAAAGACATGGTCTATTTTGTTTCCTACCATCATGTGTCTAGAATAATCCCCGGTGTATTCCAGGCAACTTGCAATGTTTGCTGAAGGAGTTCAACACTAATGGCACAGTGCCTGGCCTGTGGACTCCTCAAAAAATTGCGGACTGTAGGCATTTCTGCATCTCTTGGCAAGTGGTTTAAAACATGATGACTAGTAAATGTCTAAAGGGCCACTAAATTCTTTCCCCCAAGAATAAATCATCCTTTTGTCTTCTGTTGCATGACAGACCCTCTTTTTTGATTATTTCTCAAATCCTCTGTGAGGAAAAGAGCTATAGTTTAAAAGCAGCACATTTTAAATTACTTTCAAACATATCCTGCAGCAGAAGCTTGTGCTAGGTTGCTCACTTGGCCAACACTAAGAGCCGCCAGTTCTATGGTTTGCCAGAGATTATTCTTCAACCCTGCTTCCATTTTAATTTACATCTGAGAAGCAGGTCTGCTTGCAGAGCACTGACCTTGGAAACTATGCAGACTCATCATATCATGATCAATTTGGGTTTTTTTATGTGCATATATCTCCATATCCCATTTGCTGCTTGGATAGAGGAGAATGAGCGAAGGCTGCTCACTGCAAGCTCTGGACAGGGTATCGGGAGAATTAGCTCTTTTCTTCGGCCACAAGGGGCGTTGGCTAGACGATCTTTGAAGGCCTCCAAATTCCCAGACATCATCCTGTCCTGTGTTATGAGCATGCTCACATGGACACACCCTAAGCTGACCACACCTGCAGATACTACATGTAAACACGGTAAAAGGAGATGGGTTTAGAACATTTTTTTTTTCTCAAAAAGAAATAAAGGAAGTTATTTCATGAAACATGCCAATTCAATTCAAACCTCAGAGCCCAGGGTCTGATATTTAAAATCCTGCTTCTCTAAGAAAAATAAAGAACACATATGTATGACATACACAATACATACATACACACACACAAACACACATGGAGAGAGAGAGATAAAGAGAGAGAGACTGATTTTGCCCATTGCAAATGGCAGGGTGTGGGGGATGGGGAAGAGAGCTAAGTGGAAGCACAGAATCTCTTAACACCGTAAAAACAAATACTCCAGCGGCCCTTGCCAGCAGAGCTGGGTAAGCTCTGCCTCCCCTAAGCTGCTGTGTGGTGTGAGAACGGCAGGGTTAACAGATGCAGCGCACAGGCTGATAGGTTTTCTGGCCATAACCTAACAGCTGCCAGAGACTATGGGTGCATTCCATGGAGCATTTATGGGCTCAACAGCACTAGTCTATGACAATTTTATTTAATCATAAAAATATAATAGTAGTCAAATCTTTTTGTAGTTTCAGTTTACTGCTTTCTCAAGTAAAATAAATGGTCTCTCAGATTTCTTCTGCTTTCATCTCTCTGCTCTAAGAATAGTAGGATAAGGTTCCAATTAAGGCCCATTAAACGTCCACATTGATTCATGTGAGCCGTTTTCTAGTTTCTCTTCCTAACACAATCTCAATGCACCTCTCAGTAATCTCAGTGCTTTTCAGTTGGCTGTGAGGTCGTCTTCCCCTGTACCTACCTTCACTGCTTTCCAGACAAGCATATACCGACTAGTCAGGCAGGTTCAGCTGAACCAGCCATGGCTTGTTGGCCAGAGGCAGACTGACTATCCTGGGACTCCTTGGTGGCTGGGTCAGAGCAGTGTCTGTAGCAACAGCCCAGAGGCCCAGCTATGGGAAGAAAACCCCATGCTTTGGGGTCCGCAGAGGAACCTTGGAGACAGGAGACTCAGAGTTTTCTCCATCTTCTCAGCAGATGGGAGAACATACTCTGACAGCAGAGCTAACCTACTTAAGATGGTATTAAGTGTCAGAGCTGACTTGATGGATACAGGGGCTTTTCTCATTACGAGCGGGAATCTGGGGGAGACAACAATAGTTTCAACAATATCACAAGTTGGCTCTGGGCCAGGGAATGTGCTAATTACTAAGCAACTGATTTAACTCACTGTGCATAACAAGCACATGGCATGTTATTGATATGATATACATAGCACAGATAAGGATGTATACACCGGGAAGGTAAGTGGCTTGCCTAGGAGCACAGAGCTACAGAATGGAACAGCTGGTAATATAGTCAATCAATATACTCATGGTCAAAGCCCTATGTTCTTTTCATCAAGCTTTAAGAGCAAACTATTAATCCCTTAAAGCAGGGACATAATGAGGATTCCAGCGTATCAGGTACCAGGAGGTGGCAAAGGCAGCAGAAGACTATAGGGCCGTGATGCTTTACCCTGTCAGTCTGATTAGACTGAGAGCTTCTGAGGATATTAGTAAGCATTTGTGTGTCTGTAAGGGTGTTCCCGCAGATGACTAACTCAGGGTTGGGAGGACATGCCCTGAATGTGAGCAACACCCTCTCAGAGGCTGGGTGCAGACGACAGAACAGAATGGGAATAAGGAAGAAGACCACTAGCAGGGGTAGATCTCTGCCTCTTGGCTGTCAAAAAGTAAGCAGTGTCTACTTCGTCCTAATTGTCCACTAGGCCTCAAACCTTCCAAACTACTATTACTTGGGCAATGATAAGGTCTACAGTAATGACCCTCCCACGGCCTTGGACTCAAATCCCAGGGTTGGGAGGATTGGAGCTAGGATTGGAGCTAGGAGCTAGGATTGGAGCTAGGATTGGAGCTAGGATTGGATCTAGGATCTAGGATTGGATCTAGGATCTAGGATTGGATCTATTTTGTCATACTGGTAGAAAGTCTTGCCCACAATAGAAAATCAGGATCTAGAGGTGGGACTATTGCCGTGACTACCTGAGCCTGTGATCCCTGAGCCACTGGAACTAGTCTGTGGAGGAAATTTGGAGGTAGACTACAGAAGCCCTAGAATGTTGAAAGGTGAGCTCGGTGGTCAATTCTGGTAAGAGCTGAGGATGTTGACAGGAATGTGCAGATTATAGACTGTTATGAGGTTTCAGACGAGAGTCAGGTACTCTGGCAGGAGTTGGACCAGAAGCCCTGCGTGTTACACTCTGGCAGAGACTAACTGACATTATATCCATGGCAGGGGACTTTGTGGGATGAGGAGTTTAACGTGATGAACTAATGCATCTGGTGGAGGAAAGTTCGAGGCAGCCCAGCATTCAGGTTGGGGTGTGGGTGGCATTGACTGCTCTGAACCAAGTTTACAGGAAGAGTTGGAAGCAAAAAGAAGTGGGCAAAGTTCAGTCAAGTTTGTGGACTGGCTAGAAAAGAAACACATTTAAAGCTGCCAGCAAGGAAGGCATAGTTATTAAGGGAATTCATATTATTAAAAAGAAACTAAACACTTGGCACTAGGGCAAAGTAAAAATGTCTTAAAGATACTTCAGAAACAAAAAGGACCCTACCCTTTTCAAGGCAAGGAATATAAAAGGGTAAACTCAGTTGAAAGCTTTTGCTCTAAGGAGACAGCTTTGTGGCATCCTGTACACCCAAGGGTGGCCAGTCGTCCACCCCCTGGAATTTGAGTCCATTTTTCCCATGACCCAAGGCTGGGGGAGGGTCAGTACCATCTGACCTGGTGGCAGACCTTATCATCGCCCAAGTGATGCCGGTTTTTTTTTTTTTTTTAGACAGGGTTTCTCTGTGTAGCCTTGGCTGTCCTGGACTCTCTCTGTAGACCAGGCTGGCCTTGAACTCACAGAGATCCATCTGCCTCTGCCTCCCAAATGCTTCAAGCATGTGCCACCACACCCAGCAAAAAGCTTCTTAAATCAACTCATTCAAAGTCAGAGCAGATTTACTGTGATATTGCCACCAAGATAGGGAGAAAGAACCCACCTTAAAAGTAGAGCCACTGTTTCAGAGCACGAGTCAGACAAACTGTGACCTGGCTAACAAGGTGATATTTAATTTTTACAATGACCTCATGAGTTAGGGCCATTGTCTCGACAGCAGGGAAATCAACACTCAGATAACACATCATAGCCCAGATACTCTCTGTGAGAGGAGAGGATGAGGTAGGACCCTAGTCCTTTAACACTCCTCACAGTGCCACTTTTCAAATACAAAGGCGGCTACATCCTGACAAAATTGTTTTCTTTGGCCCTAGAAGTCAGCAGTTACAACTGTGACATTTCTTTTAGAAAGATAAATTATAATGCCAAAGAAATGGCTAAAGTAAATTTTAACTATTAAGTTTAGATTTGGTCAGTAAATGGAATATTTCAAAATCTAGTCATTTTGACCTTTTCTGTAAGATCACACATACAGAGAGACTTCTGCCATCTTGCCATCCAATATTTATTCAGGATATAGTTAATGTGCCTGGCACTGACATACGTACTACTAATGAGGACTTTGTTCTTAAGGTGTTTAACATTTTAGCAGGGTAAAAAGACAAAATGAAACAGATAAAATAATTGAACATTGGGGGTAACAAATAAGTGAAGGAAAATAAAGTATGGAAATTGAGAAACAGTGACTGCGTGTCTGGCCCATAGGTTAGAACCTTGGCAGATGCTATGATAACAGGACAGGTAAGAACAAAACTTTTGGAAGTGAGCACCAGAAATTATGGTGATTTCTGAGAGGAAGAAAGCAGCAAGGACGAAGGCCTGAGTAGAGAGTAAGGAACAGCCAGAAAACAAATGTAACTAAAGTAGTTGTGATTCTTATCCTTCGAAATGAACAGGGCTGGAGAGATGGCTTAGCAGGTAAGAGCACTTTCTGCTTTTTCAGAGGACTTGAGTTTGCATCCCAGGATCCATGTCATGTACATAACTACTTGTAACTCTACCTGTAACTCTAGCTCCAAGAGACCCTAGATCCTGTTCTGGTCTTCTCAACCACCCAGATACACAAAGTGTACGCACAAAGACACAGATACGGACACAGACGCACAGGTACACACACACACACACACACACACATTAACAAAATGAAAATAATTAAACTTATCTGAATGCTAGTCTGGTCACAGCTTAGCAATTCATCTTAGAAGTATAAGTATAAATTCATCTTTGCTAGAGCTGTAAGAAGCAAGAGCTTTTTACTTGCTGAGCTATCTTGCTGGCCTTCTTAATTCTTTTTATAGACAGTCCAGAGATTGGCTGTGACTTGCCCAGTGCCACACAGATATAGAAGGATACTAGTGAAGCCATTATGGCTCCTTTTGGGACTGATAATAGTAATATAAAAGTTTCTTATTTCGGGTGACCTTGAGTAAAGACTAGACCTTTATAGTCTATACCTGTGTATTTTATTTAAAAAGTTCCTCTATGGCCAAAAGCATAGATTCAGAAAAAAAATTGAATTATCATCATTTGTGAGTTAAACTGACAAAAGAGTCCTTCTAATTTTGGGCATACATGACAGCCCAAAAGATTTTTTAAGTGAGCAAAAGATAGGCCTGTGAACACTGCTGAACATCTGTCTTTGCACCTTGGGCAAGGGATCTGGGTTGGGCAATCCTTTGTCCATCTTCTGATGCTTTGAAGCAGGCCTAGCCTTAAAATGCACATGTAAGTTATTAATCTATGTCACCCTTGTGGCTAAACTAAACCACTGAATTAAAAATTGAGGCTTAATAACTTGCACAGGGTCACAGTGCTTAGGTGTCAAAGCCAGCTGACCTTAGAGCCTATGCTCAGAATCACCATAGCATTTAACTTTTTGTATGATTGAGTTAAGTTCAACATTTCAATTGTATATTCATCCAGAGCCTATTTAGAGCCTCCTCTCCTGCTACTGTGTCAGCCAAGGCAAGAATGCCTGGAGCAACTCTATTACTTATCAAGAAGCAATCCCCATAATGGTCCTTGCACAAAGAAGTGTGATAGTCTTAAGGTCTTTCTTTAAGAACTGAGGCTTGAGGCTGCATGTAGATTCCGGCATTGCCTGCTGTCTACTCCACTTTGTTCCTTGCAAGGCAGCCACTGTCAAGCCAGGAGTTTCTTAGGAACTCTCAGGTGGTTTGTAAAATAAATGAATGTGTGTATATATATATATATATATATATATATATATATTCCCCCCTTTGGGCTTTTCTTTAGACATGATGGACCCCATCTTATAGCTACCATAAGGAAGAAAATGTAGAAAGGTGAGTGCTGATGTGACAGGTGAAGAAGAATGAGTTGCTGACACTGGGAGAACAGGAAGGCCTTGAGTGATGGACGTTCTCTTCACTCTCAGCCCAATGCAGCACATGGGCTAGATGAGGTCAGTATGTACCAAGTAGGTGTGACCCGGGATGGATCACTTGCCTTTGAGAAAGACAAAGAGTGAGATAAGGATGTTTGAGCAGGACTTAGACCAGCTCTGAGTGCTCTAAAAGCTGGACTGTGATTCTGGAAACTGCCAGGCAAGCAAGCACTCTATTTCCGTATTAACTGCCATTCTTAAAACACAGCTGAAGCCAGGGATGTAAAGCTCAGCAGAAGAGCACTTGCCTACCATGTATGAGGCTCTGATTTCAAGCCCTACCATGGCAAACAAAATAACACAAAACTTCACAAAGGGCCGTGAGATGGCTCAGCCAGTGAAAGTGCTTGCTGCCAAGCCTGAGTTCCCAGAACTCACAGGGTAGGAGAGAACTGACTTCCATAAACTGTTCTCTGATTTATATGCATACACACAAATTAAAAATAAACTAAAATAAAATACAACAGCACAAAGAAAAGTATGAGGCTCTAGCTTAGTGGCAAATAACCTGTTAAGCTACTGCAACAAATGACAACCGAGTCTTTCTCAACTGAAGATGAAATAAAATGAATAAATTACTTATGTGTGCAGGGAAATGCCTGACATGAGTGTAACAGATTCCTTCAGAAATTATCATTAAAAAAATGGCAAGGCAGCCAGGTATGGTGGCACACATCTTTATTCCCAGCTCTCAGGAGGCAGAGGCAGGTGGATCTCTGTGAGTTCAAGGCCAGCCTGGTCCAGGACAGCCAAGGCTACACAGAAAAACCCTGTTTTGAAAAACAAAACAAAACAAACCCCAAACACCTTGGCTCTGATTCAACACTATTATATTTGATATGAAATAAAGTATTTTTACCACATATGCAAAGTTTTCTGCTCTTACAGAAACATTACAGTTTAACTGCAGAAAACAGAGACTTCTAATATTTTCCTGTCATGTAAGTATCAAGTTAGTGTATCTTTGTAGTGTGTTTGATTTTAAAAAATGCTGTTGGAGTTGCTGACTTTTGAGTTTCTTTTTTTTAAAAATAATTTATTTAACTTTATTTTATGTGCATTAGTATAAAGGTCAGATCCCTTGGAAGGGACAAATGGACAGTTGTGAGCTGCCATGTGGGTGCTGGGAATTGACCCTGTCCTTTGGAAGAACAGACAGTGCTCTTAACCACTGAGCCATCTCTCCAGCCCCTGAGTTTCTTAAAAAATCAAAAAACAAACAAACCGCTATGATATGAATTTGTCTTCAGGTTAGGACAGAATTTCCAGTAATTTCAAAGGCCCTAAGCATACTCTAAAAAATTTATGTTAGCTGGGCATGGTGGCCCACGCCTGTAATCCCAGCCCTTAGGGAGGCAGAGGCATTTGGATTGCTGTGAGTTCAAGGCCAGCCTGGTCTACAAAGTGAGTCAGGTCAGCCAGGACTACACAGAGAAACCCTGTCTCAAAACAACAACAACAAGAACAACAAGAACAACAACAAAATAACAAATACAATTTTATTTTTGAAATTATATTTAATTACATTTCTCCCTTCCCGTTCCTTCCTCCAAACCCTTCCATATACCCCTCCCTTTTTTCCCTCAAATTCGTGGCTTCTTTTTTCACTAATTGTTATTGCATACATTTATGTATTTGCATATGCATATATATTCCTAAATACAACCTGATGAATAATGTTACGTGTATGTACATTTGAAGGGTTGGCCTTGTAGTACTGAACAAACCAGTTGGTATGATCCTCCCTGTGGAAAGCTACCCTTCCTACTAAACACACTTTTTTCATTCTGCACTATGTATGTATATGAAGTGATGTCATAATACTGATGAGTATAAATATCAATCAACTTTGAAAACTGCTGAAGATGCTCTATCATCTATGGTATCAAATATTCAGTGAATATTAATTTTTATGTAAAAATAAATAGGCATACCCATCTAATTAGTATCACATTTGCCCCAATTTTTAGCAAACAGTGAAGTTGTATGCATACTAAGGATTGTTTTTAAAATAAATTTCTTTATGATTTGCTATCAGTAAATGTTTGCTTTCTATACCTATTTTATATACCTATTCACTTAGGGTCATGAAACAATTTCTTGGACAAAAAACTTTCCTGAGTTGAGAAAGTATAAAGCTCTGATCTGTGTTTATGGTACTATAGAGAGGCTGGACGGGCCAGGTGGGGAAAGTGATCTTTCCTTTCAATTATCCTAAGACTGTAGTTGGGGTACCTGGACTCCATCAGGCCTTTCCAAGTGAGACAGGCAGTCACTAATCAAAATCAATATGCAAAAGTGCTTACTCCCAGGACAGTAATATTCAGACAGTCACACAATCTTTCATTTGAGTTAATTTAATTATCAGACCAAATTTAATTATCCAATACAATGTAAATAAAGTGAGATTCTGACAGCACATATTAATTATGTTCATTATAATAATTAAATGGGAAAGAATTTAGAAAGTTACGAAATGTTATAAAACACAGGGAAGCTTTTGATTAAAACATCATTTTAATTAGACACTGTAAACCTATAGGAAACAGATGATTGGTTCCATCACGGACAGGGCATTACTTTTTATTATCTGGCTTACTCTTCTGAAGTGATCTGTGGTATCATGGGGCTTAGCCCTTCTAGTTAATTGACTAAGTGGCAGCAAGTTTAAAAAAAAAGGCCAGTCCTTTATGCAAAGCAGTTACCTAATCAAACACACTTAGGCTGCAAGAAGATTTCAGGCCCACAGTTTTGTAGAGAAACATGCTGTTTCCCTAGTAGGAAATAAAGACTTCTCTCTGGAAAAACATGCCCAGCGATTTAACATGAAACTTTCTCCCAGAAGGCTGAGAACAGGGGTGGATGAGAAGGACAGCATGGGGCGTGCCTGTGAGGTGAGGCTGCCCAGGTGACCAGATACAAGCTCTACAGACATGGACAATGGCGCAGAGCTTAGAGCTGGTCTTACCACGTCTCCTTAGCAAATGGTCACTTCCAAATTCCTGGGTTTGTGCCAGAGAGAAAGGGAATTAAAGAGTTCCACTCTAAAGGAAAGCAAACACACAGAAACTCCCCAGTTTCACTGGAGACAAGTAGTTGTCACTTCAGTGACGTGTGGCTGTCTGCCTTATGCTGTCCTCTATGTAGCCTAACCAGAGCCTGCCACAGATCCCCACTTGGGCTAGAGGACACATCAGATAAAACAACTGTGGCTGCTGACGGTGTGGACACATGCAAAGCCTAACAGGTCATCTATGAGAAGTCTGTTGTGTCTGCCAATGGTTCTTGTTCTCCTCAGTTCATGCCAGGGAAACAGAGGTACACTGAGCTTCAAATGACAAGGTGCCACCAAAGGCAGGCAGCTTACTAAGCTGCCTGCTGCTGACAGACACCAGAGGGGAGTAGAAGGATCTAAAATCCACAGGGGCGGAGAATCCTCCTGAAATCAGAATGCTAGTTTGTCTACGGTTCTAGTTGCCGAGTGTTAAGGGCATAGGCTCAAGACATTTTTAGGCAAGAATATCTATGAATAAGCTTTCTCATCCTCTCTTTGTTTATCAGGTGAAGTATACATAATTTAGCAGTCGAAACATTTTGCCCTGCAATTTAGCAACACACATACACACGTCACTGCTCTCAAGAAGTACTCTACTTTTCAAAAGTCACAGATCCAAAAAAGTAAAGGGGGAGGATTCATGTAAGATCACATAAGTAGGGTAGAAGCAGAGCTGAGCTAAAACTCAGGCTCTCAACTTGCTAAATTGTGTTCTGGGTTTATTTACACCTTCCTAGAATCCTTAGGGGCCTCTGGAACACACACGCACGCCCAGAAGCTCTTGGAATATGGAGGGCAAAGTGGTAGCTTGTAGCATACCGCCATCTCATACAAGCTGCCCAAGGCGTCCATCAGTGAGCACAAGTGGATGGCCTGTCACACACTCGACTTTCTCAAGTCTCCCAGCGCCTTTCTTTGTTTCCGGAGCTTTAACTTGCCTCTTAGAACACTGGTGCCTACCTAACCACCTGAAGCAGGAGTTAACTTTGTACTGATGGCTTCACTGTAGTGCTGAAGAGGTGAGAAAAAGCACCTGGGCACAAGAGCACCAACATGTCTACAGGACAAGGGTGATGCTTACAAATTGCATTGCTACAAACTTTTGCTTATCACAATTGTTATCCTTTGTATCAGTTTTTAATTTCTTTTTGTCATGTTCTGCTCTCTCCTCATAAACTGTGCATTTCAGCAACTCTCTCAGCGCTGAACCGGCTCTCTGATTCTGGTTTACTGATGACCAGTTTAGTACTTTGCCCTTGTGGGTGGTAAGGTACCAAAGCACAAGGTCTGGCTTTATTCACTTTTCTAATTTCATTTTCTGAGTGACATCATCTTTTAACAGTGACCTCCAAATCTTCCTGCATCCTTTTCTTCTTCCAGCGAGGCCTGATGGGGCAGTGGCTGCTGCTACCACCTCCTCCTTCACTTCTTTCCCCTCCTAACACCCATTTTCTCCTCTTCCACTCCCACTCCTATGTTCTCTCTACCCATTGCAGCTGCTTTTTCCTTACCACTTCAAATATATGTTCCCATGTCCATCTCTGTTCACTCTGGTGAGACCACAGACACTAAAGTGAAGATGGTGAAGGGGAGAACTGCTGTATGACCTAGCAGCAGCAAGAAAAGCTCAGAAATCCCACAGAATCCTGAATTCCATAAACTTACCATAATAGAGTTGGCTCATGCAAAAAGTTTCAAAGCATAGTTGCATGAGATACACTGAAAGAATGGAACCTCTTGGCATAGAACTACACACAACCAAACAGCACACTCACAAACTGCTCAGCTCTCTACACATGCAGCCATTGTGCCATGATACATGGCGCAAGTCACTTACATATAACAGGAAGTTGAAAGGTAAACCAAGAGTGTCCACACAAGGAAAAGCCATTAAAGATGATATTCTGGTGTAATATGAAATGCAGAAAGTAGGACATGAGTACAAATGCAATATGACTTCAACTACATGAAGTCATTCACTGAGAAGACTCTGGAAGGAAAACTGCTAGTGGCCATTTCAGATACTGAGACCAGAAACGACGGGGATTCCATTTTATTCTTTATATTCTCCATATCTTTTCATTAAAAATAAGGAATGCCTTGTGGTCATAACCATGAGAAGAAGCTTTAAAGTGAGATAAAAGTCATCCCATAGACTGACACACACACAAAGGGAAGAAATCCACGCAGGAGGGTCCCCTCAACCAATCTTTTCCTGAGTAGTTCTTTTTTCTTTCTTTCTAATTAAAAAATATTTTATTTATTTTATGTATATGCATGTTCTATCTTCATGTACACTTACATGCCAGAAAAAAAGGGCATCAGATCTCAATATAGACAGTTGCGAGCCACCATGTGGCTACTGGGAATTGAACTCAAGACCTCTGCAAGAACAGCCAATGCTCTTAACGGCTGAGCCACCTCTCCAACTCCTGAGTAATTCTTAAGAGCTTTGTCAACCTACTGGGCCTGGTCTTTAGAAACAACAAAAACCTGGCTGTTTGCAAGGGAAGAAGCTTCCTGAATATTTCCACAGTGGGAGGTGACAAACATTTGCTTACTGCCAACAGTGTGTGGGAAAAAGAAATAATATTGTTCCTCTACACACCGAGGTCTTCTACATGTTAATCACAGGAATGCTTTTTCTGAGATGGACTGCCCATTCCGTACCCTTCTTAAAGAGCGTGCCCTGAAGGCCCACTTTGCCGCCATGCTTCCTAAGGGTGAGTGCTCCTATGGGTGAGTGCTCCTAAGGGTGAGTGCTCCTATGGACCTATAAGACTGCCTTGTGCTCGCTATCGTCACAGACACGCAGCGGCAGCTCTCCGTGGGCGGCTCCTTGCCCAGGCTACGACAGTACACTGGTCTCTTGTTTTCCTCGTGTGTGTTCTTGGCTGGCAAATCTAATAGGCACATTTATTTGAGAGTCGCTTACAATGAAAACAGTGAGCTTAGAGTAAAAGTTAGTAGGACGTTCAGATCTTTTTCTGAGTTATAATCCATACAATCAAGTGTCTGTCTAGATAAAACAATATAAATGAGGTGCTTAAGTATTAGTTTGATATGTTAGTTGTGCATGATTTATTTAAAAAATAAAGTGAAAAGAGAAAGAAAGTGCCTCATTATCATCTTCTAATTTGTAACAAACATTCTACCTTCATAAAGCAGGAGAATGCAGTCATAGAAGCCCTCATCAGAAACCAAATAAAGCAGCCAGAAGCAAAACTATGCTTGTCACTCAATCAGGAGAAGCCAGAACCTTGCCGTCCTAGTTTCTGCCCCAAACCATCTGGAAGCTTCTGAACACGCAGGCAGAGCAAGGCCAAGGACAGCTTTATATGTTTTGCTCAGCGATCTGAGCCAAGAGATGCAGAAGCTTCCTTATCCCAGTAAAAGCACTGGAGTCCATATGGTGTGGGAGTCGAAGCTGGCTGAATAGGAGGGAATGGATGCTTCTGTGTACTTTAAGATGTTTCACTAGAAGACTTTACCTTTATAGCTCTAAGAGGAGGCCCTTGTGCTATCTGGAGCAGATCAAGTATCTTTTTAAAGATAAAGCCAGAAGCATATCCTGGGAGCCTGGCTAAGGGCCTTCACCTAGGACAGATGGGCTCCAGCAGGCTAGCCTGTCTTTTCTCACTTGAATACCCCACACCCTCAGTGCTGGGAGTAATCTAAGGTACCTTCCAGAGCCTCTTACCTGGTTATCTGGGTGGTTGACAGTGAAGTAGCCCACACAGACGATGACCTCATGAAGGAGGCTTTCACAGGAGACTTGACTGCAGTGGCCCAGCAGGGAGCTAGCCATGTGCCGGAATGCAAGGGACAAGCCCTCGGCCCCTACAATAGACTGACAGACAAGGAGCAGTTAGAACTCCCAGCCCAGGGAGAGCCAGGACTGCACAGCAAACAGCAAGACCGGGCTCTGCACACTCTTGTGTGGCAGAGGGACATGACATTTTCTTTCTCTCTTTTTTAAAACATTTGTAAGTAGCATGTATTTAATAACAGAGGTCCTGATTTTAGAACAATGGAGAAAAGAAACTAATGGTACAAGCTAGAGAGAAAAGCTAATAGCCTAGTTGTCAAATGTTTGTAGGGAAGTTTGCTTGAACCTGGAGCTTTATTTATTTTATTTTTAAAATTTCTATATGAATTTTTTATTGGAAAAAAATTCATACACTATTTTCATTTCCCCTTTCCAAACTCTCTAAGAATCTTCCTACCCAAGTCCACATGCTTTCTCTCTTTAAAAAACAAAAACAAAAACAAAGGAAGCTTCCCCAGACACACACAATGGAAACCAACAGTATCATGAACTTGCCTACGGTACTACGGATAGCAGTCAGTTCAGGGGTTCTTAATCTAATAAATGTCCCAAATAAATGTAATGTTTAACCTGAAGGACAGAAAATAGAGCAGAACAAATGCCCACAGCACACCTATCGAAACACTCTCCACCTAAAGCAGTTATTTATTCCATGCTTAATAACTTACATTTTCTCATTAGATAAGAATTCGTATTGTAGAAAATATGTAGAAATGTAAATACTAAAATTTATCTGTGAATGTGCTGTGTAAGCTAATTTCTAACATTTTTTTTTCTTAAGAGTGAAATCTTTTCTTGTGCACAGCAAAGACTCTTTCGTGTCTGTAGGCTCTGGAGACAGTGCCCAGGGGCCTCCCTACTCTAAGGAGATAGTCCATCACTGGGCTATGTCCCCCGCCTTTGTACAGGGATAAATACCCATTTCTAATTATTTACTTATGCTCTAAGAGAAAGAGAAATCTAAATAAGGATCTATTATTCAAATAAAGAGGGCTCTAAAACAAAGGCTACTGAGAAAATGTGAAAAACCAAACCAAATCAAAATAAAATATCCTTACCCCAAACTAGGGAGCCCTTCTGGGATTTTTTTTTTTTTTTTTTTGCTTCTGGGATCTTTTCTCCAGACAGGCTACGGGCTGTCAGTGGTGGGCGACTTGGGAGGAGAGGCTGAGTCTGCCTGTGCAGCCTGAAGCTTCTATTTAATAAACATGTCAAGCAGACGGAGCGACAGGAGGGCAAAGGGGAGAGGCGAAGCCCACAGAACACACTTGCAGCCCACACTGGAATGAGGCTCTGCTGCTGCCTGTGGGAAAGGCACTGTTTTACACTCATCTCTTTATTTGAGGTCTTCTTGGGTTTGAAACCAGGTCAGATGACTGTAGCTTGGAAATTCAGTTAGTTCACCATCTAGCTGCAGTGAAACATAGCCCTCCAGGTGGGCACTGCTGTAACGCTGTGACTGCTGCCTTTAAGAGTGTCTTCTGTCACAGTTCTATTGTAATGCTAGGACTGCTGACCTTAAGAGTGTCTTCTGTCACAGTTCTATTTCGCCAAGGCAACCCCCATCCCAAGTACTTTCAAGCCCCAGACATGTCAGGAGGGCCTTGTTCCTTTAAATCAAGTCTTGACACCTTCTCAGTTCAGCCCTTATTTAATTAGTTGCGTCCAGCTTGCTGTGACCTAGTGCCCTCTGTTTAACCTTCTCTGATAAGAGCAGGTCAAGGGGCATGTATGTTTGAATATAAAAATCAAACCATTTTTTTCAAGGAAACTATATTTCCTTTCTAGCTGGAATTAATTGCCAAGTCAGTACATTGATTTGTTTCTTGAGACCACCTTCAATTGTTAAAAACTGTCACTGCAAATGCAATATACAAGTATCACTGACCTCTAGGCCACCTGTGCCCATATGATTCCAGGGTGAACTCGCACTCTTTGTTGAGGGGAGAGATATTTTAATAGCCTTATTGGCATATGATGAAAAGGTTTTAGTGGATAACCCTTTTGTTGTTGTCACATGATAGGTTTTTCACACAAAACAAGCACACAGATGCATGGCTGTGAACAAACGGAGAGTAGCATGAATGCTACATTTGGCACTTTCTGATTCAACATCTGCCAGGAGGCTGAGTAAATGCTTTATCTTCATAAGCCACATAGTAAGGAACTCAGAAACAGCCTCCACAGAAACACCCTCCAAAGTGGGTTGTCAAAGGGCGGGCCTAGACGCAGAGACTACAGGGTTTCACGCCATGTGTCTGGGGCCTAGCAAAGGATGACTAGCACAGCACCACTGTGATGTAGATGTTTCATGAGGCAGATGTTTCTAATTTGCTTTAGATGAAGGTGCTGAACATAATACTCAGATGGTGGGACTGTTGAGTCAGTCAGGCTCCATCTCAGGGGTCTGATGAGCATGAGCGTCTATGGCACTCTGAATTCCTGTGATGGTGGGGGGTGTGAGGAGGAAGCCAACATCCTCCTCAATCATCTTGTCCTCACATCATCTTCTTCAGTAGCTTAGGCCACCTGCCTCATTTCAGTTTTCTTCTTTAGTTCCTGCTAGCCTTTAAGCTTCACTTCCAAGTTTTCTCAAGTCCGATCCCTGCTGAGATGCACATTTTCTTTCACTCCTCTGGAAATCTCTTTCCCCATCCTTCATGAAGTCTTATCTTTGACATAAAGCTGTCTCTATGAGCTAGACCATGAATATTTCTGATCATATCTATCATGAAAATAGTATTTTCTTCCCAAACTCTTTCACTATTGTACAATACAAACACTTGTAAACTTATCTGAGCTTTACATACTTGATCATCAGTGGTGTCTGTTTGGACAGATGTGTCACTTAGTTTGCCAAACAGTGGTGCAGGTCCTAAATGCTACCAAATATTTGACAATTCTCTTACTAAAGGTGGGACCTATGTCCCTCTTTCAACCTGGGAAGATTATGAGTGATTCAACTAGTATGTACGTATATACATATATATGTATACTCATATGCTTGTTGTTGTTGCTGTTATTTTTTGAGACAGTCTCATGGAGCCTGGGCTTGCCCCTAGCTCATTATGTAACCGAGGTCTTCAACTCCTGTCTTTTGTTGTTGTTGTTTTGCAGGACAGGGTTTCTCTCTGTAGCCTTGGCTATCCTGGACTTTGTAGACCAGGCTGGCCTTGAACTCATAGAGATCTGTCTGCCTCTCTCTGCTTTCCCTAGTGCTGGGATTCAAGGCATGTGCCACCATGCCTGGCAGGAACTCCTGTCTTCTTGCTGTCCGTCTTCTCCCCTTTCTTTCTTCTAACCGTTATCAGGCTTTTAAAATTATTGTTATTTTAAAAAGATATATTAACTTATATGTACACATGAGTGCTTGCAATTCATGTACATATGTGTACCAAATGGATACCTGGTGCCTACAGAAGCCAGAAGAGGCCGTGTGATCTCCTGAAACTGAATGTACATGTGGTTGTCAACTTCATATGGTGCTGCGAACTCAGCGTGAGCCTTCTAAGGAGCAGCCGGTGATCCTAGCCCTGAGCATCTCTCAGTCCCCTTAACATTATTTTTGAGACAAGGCCTAACAATGTAGTACATGACTACATTGCAGTACAAATTTGTAGTAATCCTGTGCCTCAGTTTCCAAGTACTAACTACAGTGAGTGTGCTTGATATATAGCTATATGGCTTCTGAAGCCAGGTCATAAAAGCCATGCAGCTGCTGTCTGGTTCTTTTGGAACATGTGCTTTTCAGAAGCTTCCTTTTAGGACCCTCCCTCTCAGGACTCTGGCATGATCTCTTGAGAAGCCAGTATCATCAAGATAAGCTGTATATAGGTACTCTGGCTGACTGTCCTACACAAACACAGTCTTTGAAGTGTCCCAGGCATCAACCATGAGTGAAGGAGTCTCTGGATAACTTCAGTTCCTAGTTCTACAAGGCACACTTACCTTCTCTCCCTTCTCCTCCTTCAGCCTTGTGATTCTCTTGTCATCAGGGAAGAGAGCCAAGCCATCCTGATGAACTAGGAAGAGCTCTATACAAACTGTGGACTCAGGGTCTGAGATCATAATAAAGCTGATCACACTGCTATTGTTTACTCCATTAAGCTCAAGTATTTGTTTTTAAATGCATAAAAATAACTGGTTTAGGTATGTACTTTTTCATAATCTGTGATAAAAAGGAAATCATTTTATTTGAGTCTAAGTGATTGGAAGACTGATGGGCCCTATATTCTGAGGTCCTCTGATAAAAAACAAATGTCATATGCAACCAAAATAAGAATCACTGGCATTTTCTGGAGCAGATAGCTCTCATTTAGGTGTGTCCGTAAAATTCTCCAACTGCTTTGGAAGCAGAAATACGTTAATCCGACAGGAGGGACTTCTGCTCTTGTGATGGATAAAGTAACTCTACAAAGTTAAAAAATACAAGTTCCTATGATACAACTCACCGTCTTCCTTTCTGAGCAGAATCCTAGGAAGACAGTGATTACCTGAATGTGGGTCATCAGTTTCACAACAGAGGTGCTTCTTCCAGTTCAGGGCAGTGGAGGCCACTATCTGCACAATGCAGCTCCAAAGCCCCTTTTCCTTTTAATAAGTAATTCATCTAAATTATGAGTTCATCATCTGCCAAGTTTGTTCCTTTTTTAATGAAATCAATTGACAGTTAATAAATGGACAGGGAAAATCTATTCCTTGGGGCCTGCTCTGTTCTACAGGTTCAGTGTTTTCGAAAATTAGATTTCCTACTAGAAAAAAGTCTGTTTTTAAGCTGTGGTATTTAAAAAAAGCCATTTTCTTTCTTTAGCTATAAAAAATTAATTTATAGGGGTTTGCACAGTTATATATAAATGAATTTTACTTTGGACACAAATCAGTTAAATCATCTATAGAGCATTATATCAATCAAAATAATTAATAAATTTTGGTTCTATTTCTATAAGAAATCATTAGTTTCCTTAATACTTAAAAGTTAATGGGATGATAATACCTTTACCTAAAGAATTCAAGACAGAAGATTTATAAGCAGTAGTGTGGCATAGGTTAAATTTAAGGAGAGTCTTGTTTCAGCTAAGTAAGACCTTAAGCAAATTATTTGCCAGCTTTTCCATCTGTAAAATGGGTACAATAATTTTTTTTGTAATAGTTATCAGAATAAATGAGAAAGCATGGCAACAGAAATCAGAAGCTTAATGAATTATATACTTTGCAATTCTATTTATTGCAATCTGGGATCTCAAATTCCAGAGAAGAACCTCCCATTATATATACATTAAAATATAAACTTTTTGGAGTCTAGAAAGATGGCTCAGCAGTTGGTAACACTAGTTGTTCTTCTAGGTTTAATTCTAAGCACCCATATGGTGGCTAGCAACTGTCTATAACTCCAGTTTTAGGGGGGATCTGATGCCCCCCCCGCTTTTACACATGGTGCATAGACACACATGCAGGAACATCATAGAAATGAAAATATATAAATCTGTGAAAGGTTTAAAAACAGATGAACTTTGCGGGGCTTGGGAGACAGGTCAGTGAATAAAGTGTTCACTGTGCAGGAAGGAGGACTATAAGCTCAGATTTCCAGCCCCAGTGTAAAAAGTCTGGCATGCTCACGAGCGCCCATCACCCTGTGCTAGGAGTGCGGGAGACGGGCTGATTCCAGGGGCTTGCTGGCCAGCAAGTCTACCATAAATGGTGAGCTCCAAGTTCAGTGAGAGACTGTCTCCAGTCTCAAAAAAAAAAAGGTAGGGCCAGGCATGCATGGTGGCACACACCTTTAATCCCAGTACTCCAGAGGCAGAGGCAGGTAGAGCTCTGTAAATCTGAGGCCAACTGGTCTATGCAGGAGTCCCAGCAAAGACTACACAGTGAGATACATAGTGAGACTGTCTCAAAAAAAAAAAAAAAAAGATGGAGAGGGAGTACTCAGCTTCCACATGCACATGCGAGGATGCGAGGACACATACAGACTCATGCATGTGCACACACATACTAACTTTTTGTTGATTTTAACATCGCCTGAACCACAGTTTAGTACCTGAAAAGCAGGCAAGTTAAGAACTGCGAAACTGTTGAAGAAACGTAAACTCTGAATGGCGACTTGGATGGTGTTCTGGGTGTAGCTGTCCTTGGGGCTGGCAGTGCTGGGCTCTGAGATGGAGCCGTGGAAGAGGATACAGTAGAGCATGTGTAGAACTCCAGCCAAGTCTGTGGCTTGAAGAGCAGCTGTCAGCCCTGTGGGATCCTGGTGATTATTGTCAAATATGCTGTAGGACCTGACAAAGAAACACACAACTCTGAGAAAGAGCTAGTTAAAGGATGTTATCATTTTTATTAGGCTAAATGGAACACAACAAGTCGACCGTTAAAAATAAACCATCTGAGTGGTGTAATGAGGTAACAAGAAACCCACAGAAACAAATGTAGCCTCCCCACTGAGGGACTGGGGGCTTCCCTTTCCTTCCCCCGGGCGATGAACCTCCTGCAGCAGCGCTAACTCAACACCTTGGAATTTGGCAGCCCAGGACAACCCCACTATCTCCAGGGCCTACATCTGGGCAAACTGCACAGTCTGTGAGAGCTCTGTGGACTCAGAGATGCAGAATATTGTAGTTTCCTTTTCTAGATCTTCAAAGGGAATCTTCTGAGGGTAAGCAGCTACCAGGAAAACACAGGCGTTCAAAACCCTGCAGTCCCACTGAGGGGAGATATTTTGAAGGCACTCAATACTGAAACAGTATTAGCGGGAGATATTGTGGAGGCCATAGTCCCCAAAACAGTCAGATTAGGTCTACCATGAAATCAGCTTAGTCACCAAGTTATGTACCTCTACTGATGAAACAGAAGAGGCAGTTCAGTGGTAAATGAATTCTTCAAGTCAATAGTTAGACAGCAAAGTTTTCCTAAATCTCTCTCATTCCTGAACTAAGGCATACAAAGCCTCAGGATCCAAGAGTATGCAGTCAAAGCATAGACAGCTGCCGAGTACTCACTCACCTCCGCACCCTCAGCTTCCAGCCAGAAACAACCAAGATTACTCTGAAGAAACGCCCCTCCTTACCTCACTGCTAGCGTGTTTGATGGGCCTTCCTTATTTACTCTAGCACAAGGGTGCCTAGGCCCAAGCTTAAGCTGTGCATTTTATTTCCCTAGCTGTTCAGCACATGACACACTCTGAGCTACCAGGCTACAGAGGGGCACTTTTGTCACTGTACTTCGAAAGGATTCTTACCTTAGCTGGCTCTGAGGAGATCTGAGTTTTGGAGGTGTGATAGACAGGGCCTCCATCTAGAGGGACGAACTCTAATGGCCCTCGGTTCTGTTACAAGCAGGTCAGTTACTCTCTCTTTTCATGGGACCTGACTTTTCTCTGAGAAGCTGTAAGGCTCTGCTCAGTGTCTTTCCTTAGTACTGTGCCATTGGTCCAGCCCTCAGCAGACGTCCCCATGCTGCTCTGCCGCCATGCAATGACACCCTTCCCTGTTCTTAACACTAACAGATTCTCCTTTACCATTTGTCGTCCTTCAAGCTCAAGTGTAGAAGGGAGAGAGGCACTCAAGATCTGTGCTTAGGGGCTGGAGAGAGGGCTCAGTAGTTAAGAGCACTGTCTGCCCTCCCCAAGGACCTGGGTTCAATTCCCAGCACCCACATGGCAGCTCACAACTGTCTGGAACTCCAGTTCCAAGGGATCTGACACCTTCACAGTAATGCACATAAAATTAAAAATAAATAAATAAGATCTGTGCTTACTTACCTCATTATCTTGCTAAGACATTCAGAGGATATCACTAATTAAGTAAGAACTGGAAGAGCTGGCTGGTGAATTTCTAGTACCTTGTCTAAAGGGATCATTTTATTGGTTTTAGTTTTGTAGTTGCATTGAAGTAGAGTTTTATTGATAACCCTGGTCTACATTATGTCTCAGATGCATTCTGTTTCAGATGCTGCTCAGAACAGAACCATAGAATATCACATATCCCTGCAATCCTTGTACCCTTCTTGTGGAATACTATTACCTCATGCACATACTGGCAGAATCTTCTCATAGTTGGTAGGGAAGGTACTACCCTCATGTACAATGTAACAACTATAACCTAAAGCAGATCACTTAAGCTTCCTAAGCAGCTGAGGCAGGGGCATGATACAGGGCTTATTACTTGTGATCTGCCAAAGGACCAGAACAAGATGTAACTAAAGCCTTTTCTTTAGTTAGAATTTTGTAAATAACTGAATATTGTTAAATATAATGCACTTTTGTATCATCACAAAAGTGTAGTATGTTACCTGAAAATTCAAATTTTAAAAACGACTTTTATTTGATGATAGGCACATTTCTAACACTTATTATAAAACTTGTTAGTGAATATCAGTTGGTCCTTACTTCCTGCCATTAAAGTTAAAAGAATTAGGGGTCAGACCCTAACTAAAGACATGAGAAGAGATTACTTTGTCTGCAGTTATTGTATAGGTTCCAAAAGGAGATCCATGTTTGGATACAGCTGACTGCTTGCTCAAACAGAGCAAGACAGAAGGCAGTTCTCTCCTAATCGGCTTTCAGAACCTTGAGAATGTGTGCCACTGGTGACAAGAGTTTTACTATCTACGAGTCTGAATGCTGACTTCCCCTTTCTGTGTCTGCTGAGTTCAACAGATTAGCGTATTCTAATGCAGACATTCAAGAATACAGCTTCATTGCTAAAAAACATTGTCATAACCTTTCTTAGCAATTACTAAATGACATGAACTTACTACTTTTTTTCTTCTGAAGACTAAATGCAAAAAAACCAACCAACCAACTAACCAACCAACCAACCAACCGACCAACCAACCAACCAACCAACCAACCAACCAACCAACCCAAACAAAAACCTTAAAGGAAAGGTCATCAGGCAAGGACTGATTTGACAGCTAATAAAACAACACAGTTTCAGTAAGGAGAGAAAAATGTTGGTAGAGGAAAATCAACCATGCATTTAGGGACCAAGTTGTGGAGATGGTTCAAAACTGCATATAATATTGCTTTGAGAAAAAGTATATTTCCCTTAAAGTGAGCTCATGGACTATAAAAAGGCTGTGAGGGCTTGTGTGGCTCTTGGCTTCCATGGACTAATGCAGAACTGCTGAAGGGACACTGGAAAATATTTACTTTAAGTTCTTATCAATCAATCAATCAATCAGTCAATCACTTAGTCACTCTATTTCTTTCTATATTGATTTATGTGTGTATACGCACACATGTACATGTGTGTATGCACTATAGCACATATATGGAGATCAGAGGATAACTTGTAGGAGTTGGTTTTCTCCTTCTACCACATGGGTCCTGGGTCAAGCTCAGGTTGTCAGGCTTGGAGTCAGTGCCTTTCCCTGCTGAACCATCTCACTGGTTCAGTGTTTACTGCTGAGTCAGCCTAAAATACAATTTGTCCATTAGCAGACTCCTGGCTCCTGTTTGGTCTTAACTGCTAGTTATCCAGTCTCTTTAATACCAAATGTTTATTTAAAAAAAAGGCTTTATGCATATCAGACAGACATTATAAAGTTTTCTTTAAAAAATACATGTTATTAAGAAAAAAAGACACAAAAGGGGGCAGGAAATTTGGGGGTAGTTCTGAGAGGAGTTGAGAAAAATAGGGGTGAATGTAATCAAAATACATTGTATACAAACCTTAAAAATGAATAAAAATACTTTAAAAATACAGGAAAGATGATAAAAATTAGATGTGAAGTTTGTATACCATACTTTAAAATTTAAAAACTCATCAATTTTTACCAGATTTTAAGAGGTTTTTATTTGGACTCCAGACTTTAGTGAAGTATTTATTTATGTTGCCGAAACTAGGTCTGAGTGAGAGTAAGTAAACTTATTCATCACTGCCATACAGTACCTGAAACCCAACACTGCTTTGTAGGAGTGTAGTGTTAGGTAAAAAAGTAGTAGTTTGCGTGGACATGAATTATGGGCCATCCACTACACAGCTGACTTCAACTAGTCTGAAATAGCCTAAATAGTGCATACACACACACACACACACACACACACACACACACACACGTTCTTTAGACTCTATAAACCCTCCCCTCCCATTTGTTCCTAGCTTGTCTATGTTTATCTTCCTGGCTTCAGCAGAGCTAGTGAGCATCCGGACTATTCCCACTGTTTCTGGAATTTTGTTTCATTCAACCTTGACTTCTAGAATCTCCGAGGCATCTTGTGAAACTTCCATTTCCATTAATCGCCACCTTTTTCCTTCTCTCCAATACATCATTCATACAGTACTTGTCAATGCTTCAAAATTTGTTGTTTTAGCAGGCCATGTTTCTCCTCAAAGGCTATTAATGACACTGTTGTCACCACAAGATAACAGAAAATAATTTATATTTTTACATTTTAACCTTATCATCATCTGGAAGGCATTACAACCACCACCAAACATTGGGTATTATTCATGTTTTTCTGTCTTTTTTGCTTATGCTATTTTCTGTTATTTATCTTTTCCTCAGATCTATATTCCTTATCTTTTCCATATTTCAGGTCCTGGACTAAATTTTAGCTACTCTAGACAATTATTTAATTCTTCTAAGCTCAGAGTGGCCTCTTCCTCCTCTGGGTGCCTCTGATGACGACAGTGGCCACCATTTATTGAGTGTTTACATGTGCCAGGCAGCCTGCTCAGCACACGCACTCACTGCAGTCTACTTTCCTTCTCATCTTTTTTTATCATGGATATTTGTATCTGCACCTTATTTTCCTCTTAACTTATTGGGCCCTTGAGAACATAATGGGAGTGCTGACTCATTTCTGCTTTCTCCCGAGTCTAGAACAGGACCTGGCATAGAGCAAGTGCTACATAAATATTTGTTCAATGAATAAATAGACAGGTAGGGAGGCAGAATTAAAAGTTTACTTTTGTTTGAACAAATGGTTTGGAAGGATCCTTAAACACTTGAGAAGCACTCATTTATATCCACATAATTAATGGGCTAAATTATAAATCATTCTGATCTTTTATGACATTGGATTCCAAATGCCATTTGGTAACAACTAATTTTGTTAGCATAGTTTGGATATGAAAATAGAAATGGAAAAACATATACATATCAACAAAATTCCTTTTTATAAAATGATTTTAAAATTCAGATGTCTCCTCCAGCCAATCATTATCAACCATGTCTTACAAGCTCTTCCCTCAGAGTCGAAAGGTTTGCAAGCATTACAGTATTAATATATATGTTTGCTTGTTTACTTTACTATTGCTTACTGCTTCTTGGTCCTCAATCACTACTGCACACCTGGAAGTGTAGTTATGAATTTGGTCAGTCACTGCAGGGTAAGTGAAGAGCTCCATGCTGACTGTGATTTAGAAAGCTCATTACTTTCTGGTCCTCTTAGTGCTGCTGAGGAACCCACACCTTAGAGGCTAAACTCAGTGGATTGTAGATTAGGATGCTGCCTGGGACCTGAAACTATCCTTTTCTTTTTACTTTCTGTAAGACCAAGAATGGAAAACTGATAGCAATAAAGGCTAAAACATAAGCATTTCTGAAAATCCTACAATAAATAGTTCAGCTTTTTTTGAGTGAGTAAGAATTACTGTTTGTATCTAATTTTCATTTTAAAATTCTGTAATAATCCTAAACTAAAACCAATTCTTTTATCACATTTTCACTTTTTACTTAAATAAAGACAAGTTTATTGTTCAAAATCAAGCCAGTATAGAAATCATGGGCCCATGCTTTCTACTCCCATATTGAAGCATAGATTAACAGCGCAAATTCTGACACCCAAATTGTCTTTCAGAACACCTAGGTAAAAATTAGAAGATTAAGGGCACAATAGGAGAGGAGGCCAAACGTGAACCTTCTCAATCTCCATCACAAAAGGCTGGCTGCTGGCAGACTGCAGAGTGTTTACTCAAAGCCTGAGCTATCAATTAGTTTCCTTAATTATCTCAGGCTCTGCCAGTTCAAGAGGCAACTTTTAAAGGCCTCTGAGGCTCTTCTTTGTCTTTTATTCCGGCTACTCACAAAAGGGCTTTAAGGACATGCCTTCCTTGACATTCTGGCTCTAGCTAGTCTCTGGTAGCCAAAACAGGCATTATGTAAACTATTACAATAAAGCAAAACCCACAGACCCTACTTCTCAGACTAGGCTGTGAGCTAGCACAGACATTCTAAAGCATGAAACAAAATGCTTGAAAGGGTCACTGTAGTTCATAGTTTAGAAATATACTTTCTATGAAGACAGGGAACAGCGCAAGTGACCTGTAAACATCAGACAGGAGCAAATCTGAGTGGTAGAATAGCCCCATACACTGGTCTGTGGTGTTCAGGAAATGCTGGGAGACAGAAAAATGACAAGAGTAATTAGGGATCATTTTTCCCACTTTGAGGATAGCAGCTTACACAAAAATCTACTAGAATATCCTGGACCTATTTTTATGTACAGGATACTCTGCTTTTGCAATAAGTTCTAACAGAAATTGCTAAGCAACTGAAGTTGAACAAAAATTATATTGAAGGTAACTAAGAATTTTTAGAAACTATCAAGAGTAAATTACTATCAACTACTTAATCTTTCCTAATTTGGAGACTACACTCATTTACTGTTCAAAACTCTAAGTCAGAAGCCTGAAGATTCACCCAGATCCTTCCCCTCATCTCTCGTATCAACAAGCCGTTTGCTATCTAATTTATTCTACCTCATCTTACTGTATCTGCCCTCTTTATTTTCACCGGGTCTAGAGGCACTCAAATTTTTCACATGGACTATGACAAAAGTCTCTTTGCTAACCCTCTGGCTACAGCCATCTCTATACTTTTCAGGAGTGCACATTCTAGAATAGAAATTTGATCCTGCTCAAACAACTCAGTGGCAGTAGGCCTCTGTTTTCCTTTGAGCCTCACAAGAACTAACATTAAGGAGCTCAATTAATGGCCCCTTATTCTCCATGAAACTGAACACAAAACGCTACAGAGTTTTAAATATCCATGTATTTTAGCTTGGGCTGTCCCCAAAGCAGGTCTTTACACAAGGATACAGGCATAAACGTATTTTTGTGTATCTGTGAAAAAGTCGAGCAGGTGAAAGGTTGCCCAAGGAATTATTAATAAATAGGCTATTGCTGGGAACCCTGTGAGACATGCATCAGAACTGTTCCAGTGAGGCGTCGGAAAGCAGGTTCACTGGTTCACTGAGGGTTAGTCCCCCCTCTCTGGCAGAGAACAACCTCAGGTGGAGAAACAGGACTGTCAGGTGGGCTAACAGCACGATACCACCTGCTTCACCATACTCTGTACTGCATTTCCCTTCAGCTTCACAGTTCAGCCTCACAGCTTTAATCTCAGCACTGAGGAGGCAGAGGCAGGCCAAATCTACGAATCTGAGGCTAGCCTGCTCTACATAAGGAGTTGCAGAGGGGCAACAAAGTGAGACTTGTTTTAACAACCCCCCCCCCCCCCGAATTCATTCTACTGAAGTGTTTCTTAACCTTCTCTGGAGGTGTTTTCCTTCCTCTGTGTGCAGTCTCTTTTGCTGTAGCCGATCATTTGTATGTCTGACTCTATCTTAGACTCTGGGCTCCTCACGGACAGTGTTATTAGTATCAAACCTAACATCCAACACAGGAGAAGCTCAGTGAGTGCCCCATGACAAGATCAAGATCAAATATGAAAGACAAGAATTCTTTTCTCCGTATATATAAATGAGAAAATTCAAATAAGTACATGTGTTAACATTCTGAGTAATATCAAGTCCGGTGTAGTGATAGAAATACCAATGCAGAAATCTTGAGTACTAACTCACATCAGTTTGGCTCAGTTGCTTTCCCTATGGAAATGAGACCTTTATATTTCTTTCAAGTGCCATAGACTTCAAATGACTGAATTTGTATAATCAAGAGGTAAAGACCACAGACTACAGAAACACATGCTTACCTTGGTGATGGTCATTTCAATTCAAAATGAGCCCAGCTAACACAGACAAAAATGCTGCCAAGTTTGAACTAGTGTGTACTACAGGTAGAAGGGTTTGCTGGGTAAGAGACAACCACGGAGAACTGACTGTACAGGGCAGAGGGCTCTAAGCTGGTGCCAATGTCCAGACAACTATTCCTATGTCTAAACTCTCTGCAGTGTGGTAATGTCTATTCCTGATTCTAGTCTAAGAAAGGCAGACTTCAGTTATATTCCTAGGCAGAAACAAACTGAAATACTGAACACTTTGCTTCCCTGAAATCTCAGACAGTTTTAATCTTCCTATAAATGTCTTGGAGGTGAGGGACTGGATCAGCAGTATTTGCTGAGACTCATAGCCAAACTTTGGGCAAAGTGCAGGGAATATTATGAAAGGGGGAGATAGAAAGACCTAGAGGGGACAGGAGCTCCACAAAGAGAGCAAAAGAAGCAAAAAAATCTGGGGAAAGGGGTCTTCTCTGAGACTGATACTCCCACCAAGAACCATTCATGGGGATAACCTAGAACCCCTGCACAGATGTAGCCCATGACAGCCCAGTCTCCAAGTGGATTCCCTAGTAAGGGGAACAGGGACTGTCTCTGACATGAACTCAGTGGCTGGCTCTTTGATCACCTCACTCTGATTTTGGGGGCGGGCAGTCTTACCAGGCCACAGATCACGACAATTCAGCCAGTCCTGATGAGACCTGATAGTCTAGGGTCAGACAGAAGGGCAGGAGGACTGGGAGAGGGGCAAAAGGGGAGAAGAGGGAGAAAGGACAGGATTGGGAAGGAATGAGGGAGGGAACTACAGCTGGGATACAAAGTGAATAAATTGTAGCAAATTAAAAAAATAAATTAAAAATACAAAGCTTAGGTGAGTTTAGGAATCCTATGTGTAATGGACTGAACCAATATTTATTTTAGAAGAAATGCCTTTCTAATTAAACACCATGTACACAGCACTTACATTCTGTATGCTATGATAAGATGGGTCAATTTTCTTTAAGAAGCTAGATTATTTAAGCTTCAAATAATGTTTTGTGACAAAACTTTAAAATATGTAATGAAAGAAAATTCAAAATACAAGTAAGTGGTATTTAGAATTTAATTTTAAGCAAACTACTTTACTGAATGTCTTTGCTATACTCCAGTGATATATCATAGTCCTATCAAAACACTAAGTCTCTGTGAGTGAATGACTCTTACTAACAGAGAAAAAGAACACCCAAGAGAGGCCATATCTTTTGTAGAGAACTTTTGCTTTTTAATTTATTAATTTTATTGTGTGTGTGAGTTCTGGACACTTATACACAACAATGTACAAGTGGAAGTCAGAGGGCAAGTTTTGAGATTTCTCTCTTTTAACCCTGAGGTCTGGGGATCAAAGTCAAGTCATAAGGCTTGTGTGGGTGTTAACCACTGAACCGTCCTGTTGTCCTGAGAATTATTTCTGAGGATACCTTTTGTTCCCTTTTAAAAAATTAATTATTATATCCCTTATCTCTTCCCAACCCCACCCTTCCTCCCTCTTCTCTCCCTATGCCCCTCCCCTAGTCCACTGATAAGGTAGGTCCTCCTCCCCTTCTATCCGACCCTAGCCTATCAGGTCTCATCAAGACTGGCTGCATTGTCTTCCTCTGTGGCCTGGCAAGACTATACCCTCCAGGGGAAGGTGATCAGAGAGCCTGTCACTGAGTTCATGCCAGAGAAAGCCCTTGTTCTCCTTAGTAGGGAATCCACTTGCAAACTGAGGCTACATTTGAGCAGGGGTTTTAGGTCCTCTCTACATTGTCCTTCTTTGGGGTATCAGTCTCTGCAGGGTGGCCAGGACCCAGCATTTTTTTTTTTTTTTTTTTTTGGCTTTGTTGGTCTCCTTTTTGAGCTCCTGTCCCTGTCCAGGTCTTTCTATCCTCTCCTTCTTTCAAAAAATTCCATGCATTCTGCCCGAAGTTTGTCTTGAATCTCAGCCTCTGCTTCGATACCTTCTGAGGATAACTTACAGGGTGGTGTTCAAGTCCATAGCAGTCCCTGGCACTTTGCTTTAAAAAGTAGAGACAAGAATGATCTAGGAGATTCACTGAAAGGAGATGAGTGGCAGCAATGTCATGGTGAGGCTGTGCTGTTCTGGGCAAATTGCCTGGTTTGGTTTGGTTTATGTTTTGTCACTGGCTCACTGACTGCTGGAGGACCATCTGCCATCTCTGGGTCTAAGTAGAAGAGGAACTGGCTGCATTCAGGTCTTTAGACAGTCAAGTTTATAACACCAGTGAAAAACCAGACTCTGACAGGAACATCCATCCCACCCTCAAAGAAAATGCAATACATGTCTCAATGTGGAAAACCAATGACAAGGGAAATACAGGAGAGGAGGCCAAGTGACTGCCACACAGCAGTGAAATCCAAAGACAGGCAAAACTTAAGAGATGCTCGAACACGTGGGTCTTACCTTCCAGTGACAGCAAAGCACAGCATACACAGCCCACGTAAAAATCCTGCAGCATGCTGCAGAAACGTGGCCATCTTGGGATTCTCATCCACGGGGCCTTGCACTGAGAGGAAGCAGCCATGCAGTCTGTCAATCAGACCCATGTTCACCACATAGCTAGTGAGAGAGAACAGTATGTCTCAGTCTGCACAGATGGCAATGTCTTTATCTTCCATGAGAAATCTTAGCACATCCAGGCCTGGATCCCTCAACATACAGACAGAACATAGGTTTGAAGAACAGAACTCAAGAACCAATATTCTTAGATTTAGTACTAAATAATCAGCCATTCTCTGATCATTCTTCCCGATCTGAAGACTCTGACAATAGGTAAAAAAAAAATCTGTAATGATCTCTATGGTCTTAACAAAGGACTAGGGAACCAAATTTACCACAACATAGGGACTTAGAAGACAAGTTGATGCTTTCCAGATACACTTTCAAAAACTAATTTATTCTTTACAGTCATACAAACATACCCACACACACCCACACACATATACACTACACTCTGCTCCAACTGACCACCTCACAATTTCTTATCCTCTTCTCCCAATAAAAACCCCTCCCACTACCATGTGTTTTGTGGTCCACTGAGTTTACCCAGGACTGTCCACATGGGCCTGCTACACAAATACTCTTGTTACCAATTTAAAGTTCTAATGCTAATTGTAGTTTCCCCATTAAAATACAATCACTGTTAAGAACATAAGAAACATTAAGACTCCTACTTGTCAAAATAAAAAGATGCATAACCTTAATTGAATCAGGAGGGCAAACTAGGAATGTTCCACAAAATAACTTGCCATGCCCACTGAAAACTGGATATCATAAAAAACAGAGATACTAAGAATGAAAATAATTCAAATTAAAGATCACTAAAGAGATATAGCAAGTAAGCTCAATGTGTGATACTAGACAGGACTGTGGACAAGAAAAAAGACATATGTAACGACACCACATATAAGTCACAGTCAGAGGACTTAGAGAAATCAAGTCATCCCCAGTGACTGGTTTTCACAGTGCTAGAAGGGTCTATGCATGCTACTGGGGAAGAGAAGTAGTCAACAATCTTACCCAGCTATAAACCCTGTGGGGTACAATAACTGGCCTGCCAATATATACCAACATTGTGCAAATGTCAGGAGGCTCACCGAGTACTTTCCCTAGTTAAAGCCCCCTCTAAAAGACAGAACTCATGCCTGGCAGCATTTACTAGGCCTCTGGGGCTAGTGAGGTCATTGCCCTAGGGCAGAACCTAATACTATTATTCTGCTAAATGGACATAGGCATAAACTGCCTTCTAAATTCTTATTTTTATGCCCATAGATTAATGCATTTAACAGCCCTGATCACAGAATCATTTTTTTTGTAGTAGATGGTGATTAATATAGAGATCCATAATTAGTCCATGTGTAGAGCATAAGAGACCATGGAGTGATGTTCTAACTGGGACACCTATACCATCCTTCTACCCACTGCAAGGCTTAGGGGTCACTGAAGAAGAGGGGATGGAAAGATCATCCTCAGCACAACAGTGTTTGTTAGACATGACAACAACGTTACACACGAACTCACAGCAGCTATGACAGCATGCCAACACTTCCATGAAATCAAGTCAGCCAAAATCCCAACATGATAGGGAAAGGGTTACTGGGTCCCACCCCTAGTTGAGGAGCTACTGGCAAGTGAGGGCTGCTGAGAGAAGGAGTGTCAGTTTTCTTAAGGGACGAGGCTGCTGACACCTTCCTGCTCCTACACTATGTGTATCCTATATACTGTAGCACCAAATGGATTTGAAACAAAAACACATGAAGTTGGGAGAAAAAAGTGGTGGTGGAGAGATAGAGGAATTGGGAGGGAAAGAATTAGGGAGTTTCCTCAGCTGTGACAAAGATTTACTTTATGTGCAACACCTACTTGGTTAGGCCCGCTGTTGTTCCTGTGAAACTTGGGCAAAACCAAATCCAACTCTTGAGAGTAACAAAATTCTTTTTCTCTACACTAGGGTACCTTGTCTCTTTTGTTGTCATCCATGAAACTGTAGCAGGTTAATAGTTTAGCTTGACAGAAAGGTACAATCTTTGACTGTAGAAGGAATCTCTTGTGTTTCGTATAGATGAAATTAAAAATCTCATGGCTTATGGCTGAGGCAGAATATAGGTGGGACATCTGTCAGGCAGAAGGAATTCTGGGTTAAAGCTAGGTGTGTGATGATGGCAAGCTGTGAGGAAGAGGAGCATATAGTACCTGAGCTCAGGTAACCAGCCGCATGACAGAATGTAAATTAGTATAAATGACTTACTTTAAGTTATGAGCTAGGCAGAAAAGAGCCTAGCCATATGGCTAACGTATTTGTACAATAATAAATAAGCCTCATGAGTCGTTATTCTGGGATCTTTCAGCAGGAGAAAAAAACCCACTTACAATATCTGACCTTTTATTATCTTTCCTTGACAAGCAATTAATATGGGCTAAAATATTAAAATAGTGCTCCATTTTAAGAATAAATCACACTTGGTCATCTTTTAATATGCTGCAGGATTTAACTGCTTAAAGTTTGTCAGGGATTCCTTTGCTACCTTCATCATAAGGGACACTGATGTGGGATTTTTGTCAGACTTAGTTATTAGTGTTTCTATTGACATCATAAAGTAAAGTGGTAAGTGTTATTTCCTCTTCTTTGAGAGAGAATCTGTGTGATTGGTAGCATTTTTTTTTTAAACTTAGTTTCACAGCCAGAACTCTTACCCACTGAGCAATCTCCTCAGTCCCTTGGTCTATCAGAATTCTTCATTTTTAAGGAGTTAGTAGTCCTTGATGTGTACACATATAATAGTCCTACAGTTTTACATTATTGTTTTAGGAGTTCCTAGAGACCCAACATAGATAATTTTGTAGGCACCTAATTTTCTACATTTAATCCTTTCAATTTAAATTTGTTACAGTAGGTTCTGTTTTCTACAACGAAATTCTGATTCATGTGATAGTGAGGAACAGTGTTCCACCTCAGTAATGAACAGCACAACGTAAATGAAGAGAATAGCCACTTATCATTTTATATCTATGAGAATTGCAGAAGCACGAATACGGGAAACGGGAAGTCCTACTTTTTGATGATAGAAATGGAAAATTATACATTTATTATGGAGAACAATGTGGTATTAACTGGTAAAGATTAATATTAATTTATCCTATTATCCATGAATGCCTCCTGTAAATATATGTCCTTGAAACTCTTACAAACACAGAACATGTCTACAAAGATATCAGCTCCAATTTTTAATGAAAAGTGAATGGGAGGAATCAGTTTCCTATGGGAACAGGTAAGTAAATATTATGAGCTTATTCATACAGCAGAATTGTAGAACAGCTAAAACTAGTAACATTAAAAACATGTTGAATTAATTGTAGCAATTAGTAATTGGCAAATACTATCAGAGTATTTATATAAATTTTAAGAAGTCATAAAATTTAAAGTAGAATATATTGTTTATGGATGTTCACACATACTCATACAGGCACATAGAACAGGCGTGGAAATGGTGTGTGCCAGCTCTAAGGTAATGACGTGGGTCTTAGAAGACAGTGAATGGGTAAAGGGTGACTATAAGGAGGTAGTCCTTGATGTGCCATTTGTTTTATTTACAATAAGAAAAAATCTAAAATCTGAGATTAATAAAGAAAAAAAGTTACCAGCTGTTGGAACACAGTATCTACAACATTGTTTCTGTGCATGTTGATATATTTTAAAAAACTAGAACATTTAAACGCTGAAAACAACATATTCGTGCCTGTTCTGTGCCAGGTAAGAAGAAAGAGACCTGTGAGGTCTCTTTGCTCAAGACCCATCTCAGGGGCAAGTCAGACAACAGCTCCAGAGACTGCAATGACACCTTTCCACTTAGCTTTACAGGTGACAACATTGCCCGTGAGGCACAGAGATAAAGTATGGTCTCCTGTGAGTTCCTATTTGCGAAGGTGAGGAAACAAATATGGAAATAAATACATGCTCTGTGTGCTATGTGAGGCATCCTCAAAGGGCAAAGTGAGCATGTTCCGTAAAATCATCAAAAGTGACTGATAAGATGTGAAACAAGGGGCTGGGCAAATCAATATTATAACTCATTATGTTCAAGAAAACAACTTTCTGCAATGTTGTTCAAGTAGGGGAAAGACTGCCAAGTGTTTGGGCTTGTGTAATCACCTCTTCAAAGCCACCCATTATCTGGCCTGACAGCAGAGCACTACTACTTTCCCCACAATACCGTCCTCCCTTAAGAAGGATTTGGTAACTTAGTAACATGTGCATTTTCTCCTAGAAGGTGGACTGGAATTGTGTGGAAGCATTAGGCTGGGCCTTCTGCCTCATCACAGTCAAGGCATGGGGCTAAACTGTCTGGGTGACAGGAATGCAGGGGCTGCTGCATCACAAAATAGCCTAGGGGAGATTGCTGGGACACAACAGCATTCATCAGCAGGGATGGCTAAATGCTACAATGACCAAAAGGACAGGAAGGAAATTGAATGGGATCAAGCAACTGAGAGAAAGGGCAGGGAGGGTAAAAGTCAAGTGCTCTAAGATAAATGGTTGTGGACCCAAAGGGCCTGGTGCTCTCTAGTAATAAATATGCTTGGGAAAGTGGGTAGACAGATGAAGGGGTAAGCAAAGGAAGTAATCATGAGTAAGAAAGATACTGAATGAAACTATTCCCCCAAAATCAGTACAAGCCAGAGGAAATTTATGAGCTGTAAAAGAAACAAATGCAGAGTAGGCCATTTTCTTTCTCTATTAACCTACCACAAGTTTCATAGAAAAACAAATTGCATGGATTTGGAATCCAAAGATCAGTGCAGACCACAGAAGGCTTGCTGAGTGGTGGAACAGTAACTGATTAACACCAGATGGAACCCTGCTGGGAAATTAAACATTCTACCTGATTCAAGATTCACAAGTAACAAAAAGTTCAGACACTAAAGTAGGAGTAAATTTCCCTGGAGCAAAAGAGACCTTTGAAGGAAGCAGGGCAGGCCCCAACAGGTGTCAGAAAAGGCCACATTTGTGTGGAGGAAAGTGTACAGATGTTGAGAGTCTAACTAGATGTGAGCTCCAGTCTCAGCTGTCCTCACTACTTTTTAACACATTACATAGTCTTCATCAAAGCACTCAACCTCCCCCAACAATTTCTTCATCTAGTCTAAATTAGAAGCTGTATGCTTGTAGAACTGCAGACTTCAACATTTTACCTGCAAGAAGTGCTCCATAAATGGTACTCTAGCTATATTAAGGCTGAAGTAAACATGTGACTGTGAGCGAGGAGCCCTCAGATACTTCTGATAGGAAAGTGTTGCTAGTGAGGAGTTGTGGGACTATGGGACCACATCTGAGAGTGGCAGCTGAGCTCTACGTTGTTTTTCCTTCTTTCCACAAACGATGGTATAGATCCTACGAAACATTTATGGACAATGCTGCAAAAACTACAGCTATCTCATGGGCCCTAACTTCATATTATTTTAAAATCTTTAAGAAAAAAAACATTTAAAGAAATGTAATGATTTACCTGATAAGGTCTTGAACTCGGCTGTTAAAAGCATCACCTTGCAAGGGTTTGTTTTTCATTTCCTGTGTTGATATTTTTGGTGTAGCTGGCCGGCTGTTTTCATCTGGTCGGTTGGCAATCAGACAGCTAAAAACCACAGCACCAGCTCTGAGAAGTCCAGTTGTCAAGCCTTCAAAAACTTGTTTATTTGTGTTTCTTCCCAAAACAGCATTATTTTCATCTGGAACATAAACCTAGGAAAACAAAAACAAAAACAAAAACCAGTAAATATGCTTTAGTGAAGTCATGAAAATTGGACAGAGAAGATATGGGATATTTCTAGAATCATAAATAATTTCTGAAATTCTACCCAAGGCAATGAGAAATTCAAGTGTGTTGGCTCTGAGGTTAGGTGTCCAGTTCAAATTTCAGTTTTGCCTTTATTAGTCAGGTGGCATTGGGAACATTATTTACTGTTCTAACTTTACATCTAGAAAACAGGGATAATGACATGCCAACATTACAGGTTCCTGAAAGGGCTAAATTAATTAATGTGTACAAATGCTTAGGCACACAGAACTAGTATTAAATCAACTATATTAAAATTTTGTATGAACTTAAATTTATACACTCATAACATTGTTTCATGTGAGAATGGATTCTTAAAAATACCTAATTTAACTCACCAATAAAACCTATGACCCCAAATGTGTCCTACCTATAAGAATTGTGGTGAGAAAAGTGGAGCAGAGACTGAGGGAATGGCCAACTAATGACTGGCCCAACGTGAGACCCATGGGAGAGAGCCCACCCCACACTATTAATGATTTTCTGCTATGACTGCAGGCACCTAGCATAGCTGTCTTCTGAGAGGCTTCATCCAGCAGCTGATGGAAACAGATGCAGAGACCCACAGCCAAACAACAGGCCAGGCTGGGGGAGTTTTGCAGAAGAGTGGGAGGAAGGATTGAGGGAACTGGAAGGGTCAAGGCCACCACAAGAAGACCTACAGGGTAAACTAACCTGAGCCAATAGGGGCTCGCAGAGACCGACCCACCAAGCAAAAAGCATGACCTCGTTCCCCTACATACATGCAGCAGACGTGCAGCTTGGTCATTATGTGGGTCCACAACTGGAGTAGGGCTGTCCCTGACTCTGTTTCCCATAGCTGTGCTGACTTGTTTGGCCTCAGTGGGAGTGGATGCACTTAGTCCTGCTGCGACTAGATGTGCCAGGGGTTGGTACCCGTGGGGGGGCCTTCACGTCTCTGAGGAAGGGAGTGGGAAATGGAGGGAGGGGAGTGTGAGAGTGGTGGAGGGGAGGGGGAGGGAGCTGAGATCCGGGTGTAAGGAAATTAAACAAATCAATAAAAAACTAATTTAAATATCTCTATTAGAATAAGGTTTGCATGCCTTATTAAAACATGGCAAAAAGTTCTTTTTCTAACACACGGGGTCACCTTGTGTCGTTCCTCAGGCACCTACAACCTTGTTTGAGATATGGCTGGTCTCTTATTGGTGGCAAGCTTCCAGGGATCCGCCTGTCTCGTCCTCCCCATATTGCTGTTGGCGTGATCACAGGCATATGCTATTGCACCTGGCTTTCTATGTGGGTCTTAGCCAAGCAAACTCAGGTCCTCATGCTTTCGAGGTAAGCACTTTACTGATTTGGCATCTTCCTAGCTCTTCCATGATGATTTTCATTTAATTAATTATATCTTTAATTTTGTAAAATTGGGTGTTTTAAACTAAAGAAAAATTCATTTTAAAGGACACTTTTAAAAAATATCTTGCATGACCTCTGCTTCCTCTGAGTTTTCTCTGTATTTTATGCGCAGCCTTTCTTTAAATATAAATAATCATATCTTGGAGACAATCCCCAGTAAGGCACTGAATAGCCCAGGTGGGCAGAGCACCCCCAAGATCATCACACCTGCGGACTTGGGCATGCGCAGGGCATAGCACTCCTAAGACAACTCCAGACACCCAGAGGCTCTTGATACTGTAAGATAAGCAAGTAAGTGGTAGAGAGATGGAAGGGAAAGAGATGCAGAAAGATGTGTGCACAATGAAGTGAGGAAGAAGCTAAGGCCACGGTGAGGTCCTGGCCTATGTTCCCATGGAGGGCCATGTCTAGGTCCATGGCCCTGCAACAGCAGGGGTCTGTTACCACCAAAAGCTAGGTACATACCCCTGGACTGGGCTGCTTCCTGGGGCCATGTTGATGTCTGATGGCTGTGTAGAGCTGGCCCCAACCCTTGCCTAGGCATTGTGGGAGAGCTGTCCATGAAGGCATGACAGCTGGAGAGCTGACCATACCCCGCACCAGCTGTAAATCTTGGAGAGTGGGCCCTGCACCTCTCCTGGGCAGCACAGTAGAACTGGCCCTGTGGGTGTTGCCCCGAGGGTCTGAGAGCTGGCTCTGTCCCTTGCTGGCTGTGGTACTAATGAGCTAGCTGGGGCAGTACAGGAAAGCTGGTAGGCTGACCATCTCAGCTATCACTCAGGCACATAACCAGGGCTTTGACTTGGCCCACCCAAACAATTATGTCATTGATGAACTGCTGGAGTGCAAGAAGGGGCCGGTCCTGTAGACCCCAAACTGTAGGATCTCCATGACACAGGGTAACAACAGAATATCAGAGAGGAGGCCCAATGAGGATCCAGGATTGATAGTGTAGCAGAAGCCAGAGGCCTGGAGCCAGACCAATGGATTCACTGCAATGCACATTTGCAAGTAAAGAAGTGGACAAAAGGGTGCACCGTGTGACAGACCGTGACATATTATAGCTTCCGTGAGGGTTTTTTTTCTCTTCTTTTGAAAGGGGGTTTGTCAAGAATGAAGGGTGGGTATAAGGGGACAGGGAGATGAGTTAGATTGGGGTACATGATGTGAAATTTACAGAGAATAAATAAAAAGTTAAAAAACCCATAGTGACCTTGATTTAAACAAAAAATCATATTAAAGATTCATGCCCAGGTATGTCAATCCACATATTATAGCCTGGATCCAGTAAAAATCTGTTTGACAAGAACTGTGTGGCAGGCTTCAATATGCCCTACTGGTAGATTCTAACTATTAAGATTTTTAAGCCTGTTGTCTTGGACCAATCAGTTTAACTATACAGAACTCTGTATTCTTCAGACCTGAAGTGTGCAACATGCTGCCCAGGAGGCAGAGGTTCCTAGAAGTCCAAGTGTCACTCATCTGAGAAAAGATTTAATTTTTTTAATCGATTCTTTGTGAATTTCATATCATGCACCCCAATCTCACTCACCTCCTTATCCCTTTGTACCCATCCCCTACCATTGCAACCTGCCCCCGCCAAAAACCAAACTAAACCAAAACAAAAAACAAAATCTTGCCAAGGAAGCTGCAGTGTGTCACGGTCTGTCACACGGTGCACCCTTTTGTCCACTTCTTTACTTGCAAATGTGCATTGCAGTGAGTCACTGGTCTGGCTCCAGGCCTCTGGCTTCTGCTGCACTGTCAGTCCTGGCTCCTCACTGGGCCTCCTCTCTGATACACTGTTGTTGCCCTGTGTCATGGAGATGCTGCGGCTTTGGGTCTGCAGGCCGCCCCCTTAATGTGCTCCAGCAGCTGGGGAGATGCTGGGGTGGGACAACTCAAAGCCCTGGACAATAGCTGGGTTGGGCAGCCTGCCAGCATTCCTGCGCCTGAGTCATTATAGTCGGCTCTTCTGCTTGCCCAGGTGAGGGGCAAGGATAGCTCTCCCATACCCATACCACCAAGGCTAGCTCTCCAGCATTGCCCTGGCTAGCTCACCCAAATGCTGCAGCTGAAAATGGGTGGGGCCAGCTCTCCTGCTGGAAAAAGATCATCACATTTTGGTATGGCTGGCTGGTGTCCCCAAGTCCTGAAAAACTGTCTCAAAATTTTCTGTGAGGGCTGGGGAGAAACAAATACTTGGATGCCCTCATAGCTCTTTTAAAACATTTTATGTGCTTATGTGTGTGCCTGTGTGCGTGCATTCGTGCTATATGCACTGAGTGTACACTGGTACCTGAGGTAGCCAGAAGGTAGTGTGCCATCTTCTAAAACTGGTACTACAGGGGCTGTTAGCCACCATGTGGATTCTGGGAACTAAACTCACATCCTCTTCAAGAGTAGTAGGAACTCTCAACCACTGGAATCTTCTCTCTTGCCTATAAACTGTCCTTTATTTACATTTCCAGACAATTCAACTCCTGGTTTATTTTAAGGTGTATGTGTGTGTGCATGTGTGTGCGTATGCATGAACATGAGAGCAGAGGCCACAAACACCTGATCTTTCTGGCTCTGGAGTCACAGGCATTTGTGAGCCATCTAGTGTGGGTGTTAGGAACAGGTGTCTTACTTACTGACCCCAGCTCCCAGTCCTACTCTTTTCAGGCCACCACATGCACCTTCTTTTGATGTCCTCCCTCTTGTTCTCTTTCTTCTCTTTTCTAGTATAGCCTTACAGCAGCCCCACACTCCCCTTCCTCCTGCCTTAGCCTTGGGAGGTCTGGGTTCCAGGCGTGGGCACTGTGCTTACAGTGTACTCTCATTTTCTGACATTGTTCGCAACACTCACTCTTAACCATTTGGGGTTTGGTGGTATAAATTTTCTTCTAACATAGCCGGACATAGTGGTGGCACATACCTTTAACCCAGAACTCAATGGGAAGAGGCAGGCAGATCTCTGTGAGTTCCAGGCCAGCCTGGTCTACAGAGCAAGTTCCAGGAAGAAAAAAAAAAAAAAGGAAAAAAAAAAAAACCTGTCTCAGAAAGAAAAAAAAAAAAAGTTAACTCAATAGAGGCAAAACTTTCTGATTCTTTCATATACTATAGAAGAATATGAGTAATCTATTTATTGGTAATGTAGGAGGGCTATCAATTTTTATAGTTTTGAACAAAATTATACTACTTCTTATCATGAAATGTTTAAAATAGAGCAGTATTTATGAATGAAGGTGTTTTTTAAAAGAAACCCTTTGATTATCCAGAAGTGTTTTATCTAGTAATTCTACCATTTAAGAATATAGTTAATAAAAAGGAAGAAAGAATTCTGAGATATAAAGTTAATGGCCCTTACTTAAATGGCTGTTTATCTCGCCTTTAAAACCTGCTAAACACATGGCGAAGGGAACAGAGCAGTACTCTCCCCACCCTTGAGTTTTTATTAGTTTCCCTTATGAAGGTTGTGTCTACGGGGGCATTTGATGACAATAACAAAAGTAAGTAACATAGGGGAAGGATAAAACGTAATGCTCGCTGTAGTTTTCAATGTAAGCATTATCCTTGCATCATCCATTTCATGTCAGTTTTGCAGATTAAGGAATCAAAGTTCAGAGATTTCAAGCAACACCCAAATTTCAGTTTTTTTTTTGTTTTTGTTTTTTTGTTTTTTTAAACAGAAGAGTAGGGCCTTGAACCTGGTCTGCTCTATTCTAAAGCCCACATCAGTATGCTTTTCTGATCTAGCACTCACTCCTTCTCCAATCAGGCATTTCTTTGAAGAGTTTGGAGAAGCTTTGTCTGTGGAGGACAGAAGTGAAAATTGGTCACAAGTCAAACATTGCTTCATTGATGTTTTTTAAAACCTAGTGAGTTCCACAAGAGCTTTACTGTTGGCTAAAGAAAAAGCCAATATTAAATGGTTGTTGTGGAAATACTGGCTGAAATATACTAATCTCATTGTTCAGAAGCTGTAAACGTCATTTGAGAAACAAATGTTTCTTTATCTGCCTCAAAAAAAAAAAAAAAGGTTAATGTAAACCACTTACCAGTTTTCATGCTGCTTCTATTCTCTCCCTATCTCTCTATAGTTGACAGCTTTTGAAACTTACAAATATAGTTTTTGCCATGGTTTCATAACGTAGCACAAAGAAGGCAGCCTCCCTTGTGAGGCTTGTTGGACAAACTCTGCAACCTCAGGCCCGGCTCTACAGAAAGAACTTCAATACACAAGACAGTATATAACTTTTTTTTTTTTTAACCACGATTGTCTGTTTTTCAAATGTCTACAATCTTTAAATCTGATTCAACCAATTTTCTATGTTTTTGCGTTTAGCACTCTCCCCCATCTCTATTTTCCTCCTTTGAGTATTAGCCCTTTTACTGATGAGAATTGGGTTGGCTACTTTTATGTCAACTCAACCCAAGCTGGAGCCATTTTGGAAGAGAGAACCTCAGTAGAAAGTGCCTATACCAGATTGGCCTGTGGGCTGACTGGAGCTCATTTTTTTTTTTTTAGCTGTATTTATTTATTTATGTATTTTTTTTTTTCAATGCAGTTTATTCAGGAACATTGAACAATCCTCGGACCCTGGGGAAAGCCAGCCCACAGCTTAAATAGCCTCTGGGTAGCCAACCCAGGCGTGCCACGGGGGCAATGCAGATAGGTCCACATACATGGAAGCAAGCCAGATCCTCGGCCTTAGCCAAATGTGGAGTTGTTCGTGACAGAGAGCACTCACCATCGGGAAGGTGGAAGGCGGAAACCAGCTCCATCTTTAAGGCATAGCATTCCGCAGCTCTCTACAGTTCCCCCTTTTTGTTTTAGACGCATCAGGCAAGAGTAGAGGTCTGATCTCTGATATTAGAAATAAATTGGGACTTTGTACAGATGTTCATTTAGGTGTCATCCACCCAAAGAGCATCAGACCCTTCTGATACCTTTTTCTCAGAGGCGGGACCTGGGGCATCAACCCGCATGCAATCAGACATGCTCTTCTCTGGGTCCAAAGCGGCTGACCCTGAGTGCAGTGCTTAGCCTCGCATCCTGAGCTTATCATTTTAGCTTTTTATGGTATCCAACCATGCTTGGGGAGAATGTCCTGCTTCAATGGTTGTAAAGGCCTGAATGATCATGGCTGCATCACACTGTTGTGAGACTCTAATCTTGCATATATACCACAGGCAAACCAAGGAGACCAACACCAGAAAGCCTGCTAACGCTCCCATGCCCGCCCATTCCTTCAGATGATTCATGGCTGCAGCAATCCATGATGATAATCCTGTGGCTAGTCCTGCGTCCACTCTGGTAGAATTTACTGTGACAATGGCCACTCTCAGCTGCTCCATCGTAGTATCGAATTCTCCAGTCCAATTACCTAAAATATAGCTCGACAATTGTTTAGACAGATTTGCAGCACAGGAAAAATTCTCATGTTGTATGCTAGTGACACAAAGTCCAGCATACTTTCATTGACAGCCAGGTTGAGTGATTTGCCATAGGGTATCAATTTGCTCCTGCAAGAGGTCAATCCTCTGATTGAACACCATCAAGCTTCCTTTTAGTTGAGCATTAATTCCTTTATGTACAACTAAGGCATGAGCTACATTGGCTAAATGATTATTCAGGGTCTGAGCAGTCTGCCCAGTATGACTCATGGCTAATGCCCTGGTGGTTGGAGCTCATTTTTTAAATTACTAATCCATGTGGGAGGGTCCCGGTCCTGCCTATTGTGAGCGGTGCTATCTCTCTGCAGATCGTCCTTGGGTGTATAAGAAAGCAGGATGAACAAGCCATGAGAGCAAGTCAGTAAACAGCAATCCTCCGAGGCCTTTGCTTGAGTTCCTATCCTGAGTTCCCTCAGTGATAACTATTACTGAAAGTATAAGCCAAATAAAAGAAATCCTTTCTTCTCCAAGTTGTTTTTTGTTCATGAAGTTTTATCCCAGCAATAGGAACCATAACCAAGATAAGATTAGTGTTTTCTGGGCAACATTTGGTTAAATCATTTTATTCAAATGCCCAAAGACATTTTCTTTCTCCCTCTGGATAAATCTTTTCTCTCAGTTATAATTTATGGCAGTGTTTCAATAGAAAACCGTATTTCAGCTAGGAAAAAATGTCAAAATTGCCAGAATTAAGAGGCTTAGCTTCAGTGGAACAAGACAACTCTTCAGAAAGTCGTCAAAAACAAGTTTTGTTACAAAGAAAAACAAGTAGAACTCTATCGACAAGGTACACACACTGCCGAAGACAATTATTCAAAGCAGCACACTACTTCCTTTCCATATCACTTGCAGAGGTGACATGTAAGCAGCTTGCCCTTCCTGGACACTCCAATAGCTGAGGATAGAGTTACAGAGACTTGTTATCAATTTGAATTCGCTTCCTACAGAGCAGCTAGCCCAAGGGCAATACTGTTCAACTACATCACACAACATTAGTTTTTTGTCCACCCCCACTGTCTAAGTCATAATGCACAGAATACTCTGGACGCCCTGAGTTCACAGACCTCTTAAAACCTCCACACGGACCCCTTAGCTTTGAGTCTTTTTCCACTGCTGCAATAGAAAAATTAGTTATTCCCATACCCTGTTTCCTGTATTAAGAGTTGCCTGTTTTGGGGAAGGAAAGATGCCTTAGTGGTTACGAACACTGACTGCTTTTCCAGAGGACTTGGGTTCAATTCTCAGCACCCAATTCTCTGTATGTAACTTTAAGACCTGACAGCCTCACAGAGACATACATGCAGGCAAAATACCAATACACATAAAATAAATAAATTCTTAAAGAATTGGCTGTTTCAACTTAACACCAGTCTACTGTGACTGTTACATATATTGGTTCCCATGTTGGGGTTGTTTACCCATCTCAGTTGTATGCACATTTACTATGCCTGTTTCTATGCCTCTCATAACTGGATTCCTATGAACACAAGGATTAAGCCCAAAGGTTCTAAATCCATACAGCTACCAAAACCACACTGAAGTATATTTGGCCAAAACAACATTTATGATTTTTTAGCCATGCAACCTATGACATTTAAAAACAGGCACCGCTGGGTCTAATAAGATACATTAGGTAGTGTAACAGATTATCTGTGTGCCACACATGGTGAACTACCTGTGACTGTGAAACTCTTTACTTCCTAGCATGTAAATGGGAAATTCCTAAATCAATTATTTAGCATTTTACACCAAATAATATCCCTTCTGCTCATTCACTAAAGATCCTGTAGACAGAAACATAATCCTTAACTACAAAAGGTTCTCCTGGCAACAACCAGGTTTTCTTCCATTGTTAAACTTTTATTAGTTTATTTACCTAATTTATTTTATTTTAAATTGAAATATAATTAGTTTCTGCATCCCTCTCACCTCCATCTCTCGAACTCATTCCTATTTTCTTTAATTATCATTATGTATCTTTATCTACATAAATGATAAACATTTAAACACAACCTGTTGAGTCTGTTTAGTGTTGCTCATATGTATACATTTTAGAGCTGACTGCTTGGTTCTGAATAACCAACTGGGGGCTCATCTCTGAGGAAAACTAGTTCTCTCTCTCTCTCTGCAGCTGTTAATTGCGTATAACTCTTCAAAAAAAAATAGCACTACTATCCTTCTAGGTGCAAAATCCAGATACCTGAGCTCTGTCTCTCTCTCTCATCCTACGTATCTAACTAAAAATACTTATCAAGTACACATCTTAACATTCTTCTTTTAAAAAATATCATTTGTTTAGTAGGTCAAAACAGACACTGTTATTTAAAATTAAATGAATGATTCTTAATTAACACCAATTATTAATATCATAGTAAGTAGGAACAATTTCCAAATCGTATCTTCTTAAACAAATTTACCCATTAGAATCTGAGTTAGCAGTGCTGATTTCTTGTTAAAAAGCATTGCTGAAGTTTAGATATTTCTGACCCCTTCTTTTGCACATGCCACCCACCCTCACGGATGAAACGACCATTTCCCTTCTCGGGACTATTGAAGTCATCTTCTAGTGCGTCTCTTGAACCCTCTAATTCACCTCAGGATAAGTATGTGATACTTACCTGTCACAAAATTTTCAGTAGTATCTTACTACATAGAAGATTAAAGTCCAAAATCCTTAATTTGGTTTACAAAGTCCAATATGCTCTATTTCCCATATATCACTGACTTCCTGTTCACTTCTTGTACATGAGTATTAAGCTTCAACACTCTGATTCACTGAGCTCAAGATCATTTTTCTTTCTCAGGATCTGTTCCCATAGCCCAGACCAACTTTCAACCTCTGTACTTTTGTCCCATTAATATTATCCTTCAGGGTTCAGTCTGAATATCATTTATTCAGAGAAGCCTTTTGATATTCCTGCTGGCTCAGACTATGTTTATGCCCACGCAAGATCTTGTATCTCTCGTCTCTGTAGCATGTATCACATACATTCAATTGCATGGCCTTTTTTTTTTTCTTAATTGGAAAATATAAGCTCTATGACTATTAGGACAAATTTTGGTTCACCACTTAGTTCCTAGAATATACTTTCTTGTAGATTATCTGTGCTTCGTAAAAGTCCTTCAAGAATCAACAATCCAATTACTATTACCAATTACTATTACTATACAATCCAATTACTATTTTTAAATGTTTTAGATAGAAAGGAATTTCTTAAGACTTAGAAAATAGCTAACCATAGAGTTGGAATTTGAACCCAGGTAGTTTTGAATTCACTGTATTTTACCTTTTAAACTTTTTATTGGTTTTGTGAATTTCACATTATACATCCCAAACCCACTCATCTCCCCGTTCCCTCATACCTGCCTTCCACCCTTGCAACCTCCCAAAAGAAAAAAAGAACCTTGTTGCAGAAGCTGTGGTGTATGACAGCATGACAGTGTGTTCCACAGCACACCCTTCTGTCCACATTTCTTTGCTTGCAGATGTTCACTGCAGTGAGTCGTTGGTCTAGTCTGAGGCCTCTGGCTTCTGCTGCACCATCAATAGTGGATCCTCACCAGAACTCCTCTCAGATATTCTGCTGTTGCCTGTGTCGTAAAGATCTGTAGTTTTGGGTCTGTAGGAGCAGCACCTTCATGCATTCCAGCACTGCACTGATGGAATAGATGTTGAGGTAGACTCAAAGCCCTGGATCTGAGCCTGAGAGGTATCTGAGCTGGTCGGCCCACCAGCTCTCCTGCACCCGTTTCATCGGATGCTCTGGCTAGGTTATCCAATGCTACAGCCAGCAAGGGGCAGAGCTAGCTTTTTTGCTCTTCAGCCCTTGAGGCCAGTTCTCCCACTGGCCAGGGGGTGAGGAATTATTGGTGGCACTGCAGAGTAGACAAGTTGCAGGGTCAGCTCTCCCACACTCATGCTCCAGGGGCGGCTCAACCATGCCCCTGCCACCAAAGTCAGCTCTACTGTGCTGCCCAGGTGAGGTGCAGGGTCTGCTCTCCAAAGTGCTGCAGCAGGTTGGGGGCTCTCCTGCTCCGATGGCCTAGGGCCAGCTCTTCTGCCTGCCATATCTATCTACCTACCTACCTACCTTTCATCTTGCCTGTTCCCAATGGTTAATTTATATAGTACAACATAAAATCTAGGAATTGGAATAGCTATGAGCACAATGAACACACAGAATTATCTTGGCACCATAAATACACCACTTTATAACAAGTAACATATGCTTTCTTTTTACTTTCATCTAGCAACTAATACTTTTTTTTTTAAAGAGATGTATTTACTATGTATACAATGTTTTGTCTGCATGTGAGCCAGAAGAAGACACAAGATCTCATTGTTGATGGTTATAAGCCACCATGTGGCTGCTGGGAATTGAACTCAGGACCTTTGGAAGAAAAGACAGAGCTCTTAACCTCTGCGCCATCTCTCCATCTCTCCAGGCCCCCTGCAACTAATACTTATTTTCATCTTTATGTAACATTTTTTGCTTTTGAGAGTATCATGTAAATGGAATAAATCAGCATGTGACCTTTGGAGACTGACATTTTAATTCAAAAGGATGCCAAGAGCTTGTGCATATGAGTAGCTCACTAGTGTTCACTGAATATTATACCACACTATGGATGTACTAAAGCTTAACAATTTCTCATTAAATAATATCCTTGTTGCTCTCATTTTGGGACAAAAAAATTAAATCACTCATACTTAATATATTACTGATGTGTGAGGGCTTATATTCATCACTTAATTCTTTGTTCATTCTGGGAATGCTTTGTTCAGTTTATGGCATCTATACATTATATCTTTGGGTAATTTGAGGCAGTCTCTCTTATGACCTCTTGATGTACTTTTCAGTCATATCTTTTTTCTCCTGTGTCTGATGACATGAATGTTAGATATTTTGTTACAGACCTCTCAGTCCCTGAGATTTGGTTCATGTGTTTTTTATGCTAGTATCTTCTTTATTTAATTTTTATTAAGTATGATTCATTTACTTTATATCCCAGCTGTAGCCCCTTCCCCTTTCCCCTCTCTATCCCATCCTCCCTCCCTCTTCTTCTCCTATGCCTCTCCCCCAGTCCAATGATAGGGAGGTCCTCCTCTACTTCCATCTGACCCTAGTTTATCATGTCTCACCAGGACTGGCTTCTTTGTCTTCCTCTGTGGACTGCTAAGGCTGCTCCCCTCTCAGGTGGAGGTAATCAAAGAGCCAGATACTGAGTTCATGTCAGAGACAGTCCCTGTTCCCATTACTGGGGAACCCACTTGGACAATGAGCTGCCATGAGCTACATCTGTGCAGGGGTTCTAGGTTATCTCCATGCATGGTCCTTATTTGGAATATCAGTCTCAGAAAAGACCCCTGTGCCCAGAATTTTTGGTTCTGTTGCTCTCCCTGTGGCATTTCTGTCCCCTCCATGTCTTTCTATCTCCCCCTTCTTTCATAAGATTTCCTGCACTCTGCCCAAAGTTTGGCTATGAGTCTCAGCATATGTTTTGATACTCTGCTGGGTAGAGTCTCTCAGAGGCACTCTGTGGTAGGCTCATGTCCTGTTCCCTATTTTCTCCCTCTTCCGATGTCTGTCCTGTTTGCCTTTCTGAATGAAGATTGATTGAGCATCTTACCCAAGGTCCTCCTTCTTGATTAGATTCCTTAGGTGTACAGATTTTAGTATGATTATCCTATATTATATGTCTAATATCCACTTATAAGTGAGTATATACCATGTGTGTCTTCCTGCTTCTGGGATACCTCACTCTGTATCATCTTTTCTAGTTCCCACCATTTGCCTGCAAATTTCATGATTTCCTTGTTTTAAATAGCGGAGTAGTGTTCCATTGTATAAATGTACCACAATTTCTATATCCATTCCTCTGTTGAGGGACATCTAGGTTCTTTCCGGATTCTGACTATTATAAACAAAACTGCTATGAACATAGTTGAGCCAATGTCCTTGTTGAAAGGTGGAGCATGTTTCAGGTATATGGATAGAAGTAGAGGTGGATCTTGAGGTAGCACTATTCTCAGTTTTCTGAGAAAGTGCCAGATTGATTTCCAAAGTGGTTATAGAAATTTGCACTCTCACCAGCAATGGAGGAGGGTTCTCCTTTCTCCAAATCGTCTCCAGCATGTGTTGTCACTTGAGTTTTTGATCTTAGCCATTCTGATGGGGGTAAAGTGAAATCTCAGGGTCGTTTTGATTTGCATTTCCCTGATGACTAAGGATGTTGAGCATTTCTTTGTTCGATGTTCCTCTATTGAGAATTCTCTGTTTAGTTCTGTATCCCATTTTTTAATTGGATTACTTGATTTGTTGCTGTTTAATTTCTTGAGTTCTTTATATATACTGGATATTAGCCCTCTGTCAGATATAAGGTTGGTTAAAATCCTTTCCCCATCTGTAGACTCTTGTTTTGTTCTGATGACAATGTCCTTTGCTTTAAAGAAAGTTTTCAGTTTCATGAGGTCCTATTTATTGATTGTTGATCTTAGAGCCTGTGCTGTTGGTGTTCTATTCAGGAAGTTGTCTCCTGTGCCAATGAGTTCAAGGCTCTTATCCACTTTTTCTTCTAACAGGTTTAGTATGTCTGTTTTTATATTGAGGTCTTTGATCCACTTGGATTTTAGTTTTGTGCAGGGTAAAAAGTATGGATCTATTTGCATTTTTCTACACGTGGACATCCAGTTAGACCAGCACCATTTGTTGAAGATGCTTTCTTTTTTCCATTGTATGGTTTTGGCATCTTTGTCAAAAATCAGGTGCCCATAGGTGCATGGGTTTATTTCTGGTTCTTCTTTTTGATTCCATTGATCCACCAGCCTGTTTCTATGGCAGCACCATGAAGTTTTTATTACTGTTGCTTGAGATCAGGGATGGAGATACCTCCAGAAAGATCTTTTATTGTAGAGGATTGTTTTAGCAATTCTGGGTTTCTTGTTATTCCATATGAAATTGAGAATTTTTCTTTCAAGGTCTGTAAAGAATCATTATTAAGGTGTATTTTCTCTGCTCTTCAAATTGGATATTAGGCTGTTCTGTTTTCAAATTTATATTTTCATTCTCTACATTCTATTACTAAGTCTTTACACTGACTTTAAAATTTTTCCTTCACTATCAGTTTTAGTTGTAATGTTTCTTTTTAATTATTCTTCATTTTTGTACTTGCTAAAACCATTTTCATTTGCTTATACATATTAATAATTACATGATGAAGTATTTTTATAATGGCTGCCTTAAAACCTTTGTGCAAAAAAAAAAAAAAATGTAGCCTCAATAAGCTATCTTTCTTGGTTGAGATTTCCCTAGTTCTTATCATGTTGAATGATTTTATTTTCAATGCAGCTTGAAAATTTTGGGTATTCTAAGATTCTGTGTTCTCTTCAAATCTTGTATTTTAGAAAGTGTCTTCCTGACATGATGTTAGCGGTGGGGCAAGACCTGCCATCTCATCACTGTCAGATGAGGGTGGAAGCCCAGGTATTTCACTGACCTTCACTGACATTCCTGATAGTAGTGATGCTGCCTTGTTATTTTGGGCTAAGATAAGAATTCACGTTAGTGCAAAGACACAGCATGTCACGTCTTCCTAAGTTATCTTCACAAGACAAGGACTGGGTTTGCTACCAAGGATGGGTGGTACCTTTACTAATATCTAACTTAGTTCCTGTTGATGAATCCTGGAAAGGGGGCAGTCTGTGTGGTTCTCATTTCTTTATTTCTGAAAAATGTGTATCAGTAAGACATAGAACAGATCAATACTTGTCAAAGCCAGGGAGAAAAAGTGACATTGACTTCAAAGGGAGCATTTACAGGGTAATAAAACTGTTCTAGATCTAGACTATAATAGTTCTCCAGTACGTAGGCTTTTGAATCTGGGTTTCTAAACCCAATGTTTTCAGGAATTCAGAATAATTAATTTATGTTTGTGTGTATCATTACTTCATTCATTTTTATTGTTAAGTGCACAATATATCCTATTCTGTTTATAACCTTACCTGTTGATAGATATGTATGTTGTTTAGCACAGTTAGTTATTTATGGATAGGACTTCTAAGATCGTTCTCGAAGAAGTGTTTGTGAAGAAATGTTTTAGTTTTTCTTGGATAAATAGCTAGGAATGGGATTGCTAGGATATAGCTAGTTAAGTGCACATTTTAAAGAACTTTCCAAACCTAAAGCATGTTTCTTTTTTTGTTTGTTTTAAATACAGGATCTGTTAAACTGTACTGCTAACATTTAAGAGGAAGGAAGTTGTCTTTCACGGAATAGGAATGCTGGAGCATAGGTATGGTAAGACTTTCAATTACTGCAGTCAGAGGTGTTAATGAGACCCAATGTTGCTGATTTTCTCTAAACAGAGTGCTTTTACAGGTGAGAATGAGCTGAGCTGGAGTAGAGGCTAACCATAAAGAATGCATTTAGTCCATTCTCAGATCTCATAAAACCCCAAGAGGAACAGGAAGGGCACAGAAACAGGAACTTAGCTGTGTGCACGACCACTTTAATGTCTGCTCTTCCTATTTCTTTCATTTACTAGGAAAACAATGCCCATTGCTTTCTACCTACATGAACTTGTATCTCCACATGAACACCATGATGCTGGACCGTAAGTGTCAGGAGGGCAGGCCAAGACTGAGTTCTTACAGGGTTCTGCGGAAGGCCTGAGCAGGGTTGCCTGTATTCACTCTTCTCATTTCCACCCACCCTGCACCCCAGACTCAACATGTATTACTCTCTTCTCCAGTCCACCTTCCTTTCCTAGCCCTGTCTTCACTGTTTGTTCTCCTGGTCTTCCTTTTGTTTAAGTCTTCCACTTTTTTTCACCTCTGAATTTTCTGAACATGTACACATGTGGGCCTTTGTATAACTCTTTACCTTCCTAGGTCCTCTGTTACTTGCTTCAGCTTTCTCCTAGTTTTTGCTTTTGGACAGTGGCTACCAAGCCATCCCCAGCTACATTAGCTAGGGGGCAACTGAACCACCTGCCATTGCTGATAGCCTCTTACTTTCAGCTGTAGTCATCCCCGTGCAGCCAGACCAGCCACATCTTACTACAAGATACCCGTATTACCTATTTCCCATCTGGATATTGGGAATGCCTATTTTTCCGACTTTCTGTGTTCTGGTTAGTTTGTACTGTCAACTTGACATAACCTAGAATCCTCTGACAAGAGGGAACCACAACTGAGGAACTGTGATTGGTCTATCACTGGCCTCAAACTCACAGAGCCCCACCTGCCTCTGCCTCCCAAGTGTCAGAGTTAAAGGAGTGTGACACCATTCGTGGCGTATACTTACATAAGTTATATTTCTTTACATTTCAAATATATCTCATGTAGATAATAACTGGTTCCTTCTTTTTTCAGTTTCAATAGTTTTTGCTTTATAATGAGGGTAAATATTCATTTATATATTTATTGTTACTTTAGGTCCTCTGTTTAGTTTTATGTCCACTGATTCATTATTGTTTTGTTTTCCTCCTGTTTTATTTTCTAGTTCTTATTCTCCTTTCTGTTGAATTTTTGGGTGTTTTAGAAGCCAATTTCAGTTTTATCTATTGAATTCTAAGTTAATTTGCTTGTAGTTTGCTCTAAAGGTATTAATACACACAATCTTAACTTTTCACTATACACTTGAAACTGATATTATGCAACTTTTTGAAAAAATGTAGAATAATAGGGCTGGAGAGAAGGCTCAGCTATTTAAGCACTGGCTGTTCTTCCAGAGGACCTAGGTTGAATTCCTACCATCCACATAGTGTCTCACTGTCTAACAGAGCATTCTAACCCCCTCTTCTGGCCTATGCAAACACTGTATGCAAGTGCTACAGGGACATGCATGCAGGCAAAATACTTACATAAAAAGAAAACGTAGTAATATAGATTCTCCCTGAATCTTTACAATATGTAGGATGATATGTACAATATCATGTGCAGCAAAAATGACAAATATTATACAACCCTGTAAGACAATGTTGACATTTTTGCTTTAAATTATGTTTTTAAAAATTTAGGTACTACAGACTTTCCATTTGTACTGCTCTTCATTCTTTCCTAAAGAATTTTCTTATCTAGCAGTGTGTGTGTCTGTGTGTGTGCATGCACGCATGCTGTTGGTGACTGAACCTGGGGTCTTACTACCAGTGAGCTACAACACAAGCCTAGTACAAGTGTGCTAGCAACTAATCTTGTGATGTATATATTTTCAATATAAAAATATTAAGTATATATAAATATGTGTAAATTCATAAAATTTCATTTTTACATTTATTTTTAGAACCTACAGCAACTGTGTGTGTGTGTGTGCGTGCATGTGTGTAAGGGGGGTCGTACAGACCACAGCATACATGTGGAGGTCAGGAGCAACCTGAAAGAGTCAGTTCTTTTCCTTTACTACAGTGGTCCCAGGGATTGTATTAGACTGTCAGGCCTGGGGCCAAGAACCTTTACCTATGGCAAATCTTAACACCCCTTGCATTTATTTCTGACGCATATCTTTGCAGATGTATAAATCAAGGACCGTAACATTTTTCCTTCAGCATTTGAAAGATGAATTTGTATTCTAATTACACTAGTAACAAATTATGGAACTTTGGTGAGCATCTTACCTCACACATCTCCCATCTAACTTTTGACATCCCTGTCATCTTTCTACAGCAGATGGACTGAACTCGACCAGAAGTTATGAAGGTCTCCTCTCTAGTTCTATAACTCTCTTTCAAGAAGATACATAGCTTGGTGAACACAAACTGAGCTTGTCTTTTGATGAAGGAAAAGGCAAGGTATATGAGACACCTAAGCAAGTGCCACATGATGAAGCAAAAAGGAAAAATGATGCAACTGGCATCAGGAAGAGTACAGATCCCTTCACTGCTGAGATTTCTGCACCCATGTAATTAACTATGGAACCCCTGTTCTGGTTGCTCAGGATAAAGAAAACAATTTGGCAACCAGGGAGTTCCAGGCCTCGCTGCTATAATGAAAGTCAAACAGGCACCTGGAAGGGTCTGCACATGGTTAAGTGAAAAACAATCTGAGACTCTAAGACTGCACTTATGCTTCCTTTGTTTGCATCCAGGGCTTTCCTGTCACCTGAAAAGCCCAACAGCTTCGTTGGTCAACAGTATCATATCAATTATTTAAGCTTTGTACATTACTTTTCAATTAACAGCCTCCTTAGCTCCAGAAAATACATACCTATAATTTATCAGCATATTTTTCTGAATATTTCAAAATAAAAGGTCACTATGAATCAGAAATAAGACTGCTAATAAAATATTTAATGCATTTAAAAACAGAAGGAACCATCAAGACGTTAAAATCTTTTAATTAAATGATTCTTTACTATATCCTACTCAAGTGACAATATTAAACATAAAATCAAAGTCACAAAAGTTTTTGCTGTTTCATTTTTATAGTTAATAAAGTAAGGACACAATTCAGTCTATAGCAGGAGTGCGGGACAAGCACTAGGAAAACAGGGGGTCACGATTCTGCCTGTGTATAGCTCTGGGGCCCCTTCTCCACATCAACCTGCTCCTCAGATTGTTGAGCTGCTCTGCTCCCATCCAACATTAAATGCCTGTCAGTTCACAGCACTGAGTAGCACCATCAGTGTTTTGTTTAATGGCATAAAACACAAAGCAATCCTCTTATAAATCTTAAGTATCTATTACAAAATTGTTGATTTATATAAACATGGTTGTGAAACATACCTTGAATTTTCTTCACTCATGACTGATGTCCTACTTAAACACATCTTATTGTTTTATAAGAGTCTGATCATTTTTGATACTTAATTCTGAAATTAATCCAGTATTTTAATTGTGTTGTGATTTGAATGTGAAATACTCTGGATAGGCAATTGTGTCTGAACACGTGGTCATCAGCTGGTAGAGATGTTTTGGAAGAACATTTAGGGTGGGCATTGATACTTCCTGTCCATTCTGTTTCCTTCCTTCTTCCCTACTGTGAAAAACTGCATCCCTTCAAACTGTAAGCCTAAGTAAATACCTGCTTATCAGGTATTTGGCCACAAGTAATAATTTCACTTGAAACTAGCCGTAAAGTCAGTATTCATTCATGTTGTGGCTTTTTAAGTCTTAGTAATGTTTTCTTTGTATATATCATTTTTTTAAAATCTACTCATCTATTGAGGGCATATAGGTTATTCCAACCTCTTGGCCTTGTGAATATACAATGAACATGACAATACAGGTTTTATTCAAGATCCCAATTTTAATTCTTTTGACTAGATGTTCAAAAGCTATGATCACATAGCAGTTCCATTAAAAACAATGATGGACATCAAACAGTTTTCCTCAGCGACTGTATCACCTCACGTTCCCAGTGATGCAGAAGGTTCTAGTTTAGCCATATCCTAACCGGTGACTGCTACTTTCTGATTTAAAAAGCAAGTGTGGCCATCTTAAAAGCGCGAAGTAATATATCACAGTGTTTTGGATTAGCGATTTACTAATCCTGGAGGATTAGCAAGTTAGATCATCTCTTCACATACCTGTTGTCTTTTAATTATCTTCTTTTAAGGAATGCTAGTTAAGCCTCTGATTTAAATTTGCAGCTTTCTTTGCTTAAGGGAGCTGTGGAATCTGTTGTAGAATTACTATAGTGAAATTTTTAGTGCATGTATTATTTTCTTCACTTCTAACTCTGGTTAGTTCTTTTAAATATATGTTTTATCTTTGTTGATAATCTCATGATACAATAACCCTGTCATGTCTAAAAGATACTATCTTGCAGTAGTCATTCCAACTTATTGGCTCTTATTCTCACAATCTTTTTTGACCCTTCTTTGTTGATGCTAAATGAGATTTAGGTGTAGAGGTTATGTTATAACTGTCTTCTATGGGTCTGGGCACTCCACCATAGTCTGTATTTCGATCAGTTAAGATTCTCTGGAATAGCCTCTGTCTTCTGATGAGGCATGAGGGCTCCACTTATTCAGATAATGCGTGAATGCCTCTCCACCTTATTTTTGAAACAGTTTCTCATTGAAGTTGTGGACTACTAATTAGCTAGGGCAATTGGCTAGCAAGCCCAATGAATCCTTCTGTCTTTGTGTTTCCAGTGAGGGGTTTTGATGGGTGCTAGGGTTCTGAACCCCTGTCCTGATGCTTATACAGCATGTACTTTACCATCCTGAGCCATTTTACCAGCACATTAGTGACTTCTTTAAGCAAAATTCTGTCTCATTTTCTCTTCCCTGTCTGGAACTTTCATAATGTATGTATTGGCCAGTTTGAGGGTCTCTGTAAGTCATTTAAGATGTCATCCCCCTTTTTGTTGCTCCTTCTCTTTTAGTTCTTCTTTCTAGATCATTTCAGACCACCTGATTTAAACTTGTAGCTCTCTTTGCTTAATGGAACTTGGAACATGTTGTGGACAATCACCACAGTAAAATTTTCAGTGCATTTATTATATTCACTTCTAAATCTGCTTGGTTCTTTTAAATATATGTTTTATCTTTGCTGATATTCTCATTTTCCCATCAGTATTTTTTCAAGTTTATAAACTATCTTTATAACAGCTGTTTGTTTGTTTGTTTTTCCTCAGTCCATGTGCTTCTGTTTCCTTAGGACCTTCATTTATAGATTTAGCTGGCTCTTTTGTTAGGACATGATTCTGTTTCTTTGTTTTGTTTTGTTTTGAGACAGGGTTTCTCTGTGTTTCCTTGGCTGTCCTGGACCTCACTCTGTAGACCAGGCTGGCCTCAAACTTAGAGATCTGCCAGCCTCTGCCTCCCAAGTGTTGGGATTAGAGGCATGTGCCGCCACTGCCTGGTCATTTTTGTAACTTTTGTTGAACTTTGTGCAATTGAAAATCTGCGTCCTCTTCTAGTCTGGCTTCCAAATGGAAAGATTCTAAAGAATAAACTGACACAGAGATTGTGGGGCCTCTGGAATCTCTTTTGGAAGATACAAACTTCTCTGAGTCATATGAATACCCTGTTAGGATGAAGATAAACACTTTTTAAGTCAGAAAGATATCTATGAACATTCTCTGGTTAATGTTCTAGGTATCCTTGCTGTCTCTTGTTCTCAGTAATCTCCACAGTAGAACCCCAAGAGAAGTGACTGAGATAAACGTAGTCCTTCAGGTAGTTCCCTGAAAGCTGGAATACTGAAGTAACTAATGGCTTCACTCTTCTAACTCCAGCAGAAAAGCTGAGAGTTGCGTGTCTTCTGAGCACAGCCTCTAAGGCACTTTGGTGCTACAGCTTGCTGTCTCTCTTGCCGTTAGATTCAGTAGTCCCTATCCATCAGGGCATGCTGGTTCTTTCCAAGCCTTTGGGTATGGAAAGACAGAAATCAGTCTGCTAGAACTTCTGTCTCCACTAACTCTGTCCTGGAAAAGCTGTGAGCTAAACCTTGGCATTGAGCTGTGGTAGTCTGACAAAGTATAATCTTGGGTAAAGTGAAAGGGATCTTTTTACTTGCTTCATCTCAGTGTGAATTCTCAGTCAGGTTGTATGGTGCACTGTAACTTCTTAATTGGTCTCTGGAGTTTCCATAAAGGTATACTGGCCAGTATATTTAGTCACTGTCTTTGTTGGGGAATGAGACATCAGGCTTCCTTTTCTGCCATCTTGACTTTTTTTTTTTTTTTTTTTTTTTTTGGTTAGCCTTTTTATTGTGTTCCGCTGAGTTTTTCTAGAACCCTTAAGGAGACATATGCCATTCTATACTCTGGGATGAACTAGACTTAGAGAAGATGTTTAATTACTTCATAGAGAAAGAAATCCACTTTAATATGTTTAAACCTTTCATGTTTCACTGAAGATACTATCCCAGTGTTAGCTTCCATTCTTAGGGAAAACTTGTCATAATGAACTGTCTTTTGCAGCACTCCAAATAAATTCCCACAAAGCATATCCTAAAAATACTACTTTGTCTTAACACTGCAAGAAGCATTACTTGTATTGTGTTATAAATGCTGGTTTATATATTTTAAAATTATGAAACCAGAAGTATAGAAACTTCATTTCTTTTTTTCTTTTTTTAAATTTTATTTTATTTTATTTTTTCAATGCAGTTTATTCAGGAACCTTGAACAATCATCTGACCCTTGGTAAAGCCAGCCCACTTTAAATAGCCTCTGGGTAGCCAACCTCAGCATGCCACGTGGGCAATGCAGATAGGTCCACATACATGGAAGCAAGCCAGATCCTCGGCCTTAGCCAAATGTGGAGTTGTTCGTGACAGAGAGCACTCACCATCGGGAAGGTGGAAGGCGGAAACCAGCTCCATCTTTCAGGCGCGGCATTACGCAGCTCTCTACAGTTCCCCCTTTTTGTTTTAGAAGCATCAGGCAAAAGTAGAGGTCTGATCTCTGATATTAGAAATAAATTGGGACTTTGTACTGATGTTCATTTAGGTGTCATCCACCATGAGTCATACTGGGCAGACTGCTCAGACCCTGAATAACCTTTTAGCCAATGTAGCTCATGCCTTAGATGTACAAAAAGGAGTTAATGCTCAACTAAAAGGAGGTTTGATGGTGTTCAATCAGAGGATTGACCTCGTGCAGGACCAAATTGATACCCTATGGCAAATTGCTCAACTTGGCTGTCAATGAAAGTATGCTGGACTTTGAGTCACTAGCATACAACATGAGAATTTTCCCTGTGCTGCAAATCTGTCTAAACAATTGTCTAGCTATATTTTAGGTAATTGGACTGGAGAATTCAATACTACGACGGAGCAGCTGAGAGTGGCCATTGTCACGGTAAATTCTACCAGAGTGGACGCAGGACTAGCCACAGGATTATCATCATGGATTGCTGCAGCCATGAATCATCTGAAGGAATGGGCGGGCATGGGAGCGTTAGCAGGCCTTCTGGTGTTGGTCACCTTGGTTTGCCTGTGGTATACATGCAAGATTAGAGTCTCACAACAGAGTAATGCAGCCATGACCATTCAGGCCTTTACAGCCATTGAAGCAGGACAGTCTCCCCAAGCATGGTTGGCTACCATAAAAAGCCAAAATGCTACGCTCAGGATGTGAAGCTAAGCACTGCACTCAGGGTCAGCCGCTTTCGACCCAGAGAAGAGCATGTCTGATTGCATGCGGGTTGATGCCCCAGGTCCCGCCTCTGAGAAAAAGAAACTTCATTTCTAGGCATATTTAAATTTACCTTCTCAAAATGCCACATGGCATAATAGTCCTTCCATCTGTCAACCTCTAACAAGCACCATTTTGTGCTGAACACTAAGAGTTTCTGATATCTTGTAAGTTCCTTTCTTCTCAGCTGCAGGCTTCTAGAATAAGGACTTGTGTTAAATTTTGTAACTGTGTCATCTGAACAGTACTAAAGAGGTCACTGAAATGAAATGTAAGAGTTTAGAGCAAATTTCAAGCAGCCAGAGGGTATAAAAATGTCTTCTAAAGCATTTGGGTTTATCAAGAACCAAGAAGTCTGAAGTGCCTAATATTTAAGTGTCTTATAAATTCTACTGGGTCACAATTAGCTTCTTTTATCCATTTTCTATCACTTCTGAACAATGTTGGTGACTACTCCTTACCCCTATTTAAGAGGTCTCATCAAATTAATGATCCGTATTTCAGTTATATGTACATGAAAACCACTTACGAGGACAGACAGAAATGCACTCAAGTTCTCAAATTACTACTAGAAACATAAAAGTAACCACCAAAATCCACCCTAAACTAGGAAACACACCTTTCTTCCTTCACGGCTACAAAACCAGTCACAGCACTAGGCAACTGACAATTCTAATATGACAAGCCTGTAAGAAACAGAAATAATCAGAATGAAAAAGGAGGGCTAAAATACGTTTGACAAAGCAGTTGTTCCTGGATCCAACCCGAGAAAAATTAACAGCAAAAGAAACACACAATGGGATGGAATCTATTACTGCAAAACTAAAAGTGTTTCTGAGTGATCACAAGCAAGAGAATATTCAAAGGAAGTAAGGACTTTCAAACAAGAGAGAAATAAGTTACTTAAGACTTTGGCTGATAGCTGGCACTGAGTAAATAAATGATACTAAGAGTCAGCTCAAGTGTCCCTTGTGACAGACCAGGTAGAATCACAGAATGTTTTCTTCCACCGTTCCACAGCTCTTTACAAAGAAGGTCATCCCACCATTTCTATATGATAAATCAAAGACTGTGATCTTCTCAAGTCAAGTGAATTTTAATCTGTAAATCTGATATATGCAGGTGAATTGAGAGGTAATTAATTCCTATAGGCAGAGCCTTCAGGAACGGGGATCAGTGCCCTCCGAGCAGGCAGCTAAGGAGCTAGTTTGCTCTTCTCTGCCAGGTGAAGCTTCTGCATAAGAGGACCTGCACAGGAACCTATGTTACCTGACCTTAGATGTCTAGCTTTTAGCACAATGTATAAAAGCTACACATCTACAGTGTTATGGTCAGAGCTGCCCAAGCCAAGATGTCACCTATCTTATCCCCTATGCAGGGATTTCCTAGAAGGCTGGGATCACAGCCTCGTTTTACTGTCTCAATCATTTCTATTAATAAAGCTTTTTCCCTTAAAAAGTATGATAGAATTTATTACTGTAAGATATTTTGTTCATTCTTTCATATTTCAAATGCCATTCTATTCAGTTCCCTGTTCTATTTAAAGCAATGTTCCCTCTTACAGTATCAACAGAAGAAATTCTTCCAAACTATTATAGTGTACAACTGAGGGGAAATATTGGGATTTAGTATTTTTCCTCATTCTCATTTTAAAATAATTTTAGATCAACAAATCCATTAAAAAAAAAGTAGACTAAGGCCAGGCCTGGTGACACATGCCTTTAATTCCAACACTCAGAGAGGCAGAGGCAGGCAGATCCCTATGAGTTCAAGGCCAACCTGGTCTACAAAGTGAGTTCAGGACAGCCGAGGCTACACAGAAACCCTGTCTTGAAAAACCAAAAACCAAAAAGAAAAAAAATGAAATGTAGACCCAGTTAACCCAGTGTCCCCCATTATCAATAAAACCACAGTACAATCATTGAGAAGTTAGGATTAAGTCACTAAAATGAACTGTTTTACAAAACTTATTTAAATCCCTCATTTCCCCCACTAATCAATCCCTCTTCCCCCCACCCCTGAATCATAGTCTCATCTTATATTTAATGGCTGCATCTCCTTAGTCTCTCCATATAGTGGTGGTTATCACATTAACCCTGTCTTTCACAGCACTGATATTGTTAAAAACTATCAGTCAGTTCTACTGTATAGGTGGTCCCTGAATTTAGATTTTTATAGATCTAGATTTGACTCCCAATTATGTGATTCTGATCTACAAAGCCTTAAAGTCAGATTCTCAGGGACTCAAATTTATTTGTTAAACAGGTAACAAGGACTTTTAAGACTATTCTGAAAATTAAAATTAAATCTGAGATAAAAGATATTAAGTCTTTCTGCCTATTCTTGAAGATTTTTTTTTTTTTTTTTTTTTTTTTTTTTTTTTTTTTTTTTTTACTATGAGAAAGATACTTTAGTAACTTATTTTGTAAATAAAACCATGCACAATTTAGCCTTGGATCCACACACAATGCCATCACTGTAAACAGTTGGCGTTATCATGTGTGGCAGTGCTGGTGGTCTGCATCTTTGCTTGCTGTTTCACACTGCTCTCTCTAATTCTTGCTGGCTACATATAAGGCTTCAGAGTCACTATGAGTTTTAGCTTGTGATCACTGATCAGTAAGGATTAATATAGTTACTCATACACAACGATCTATCAAATCTACTATCCTCTGTTAGGATATTGGGCATAGTAATAAGCTACTTGTCTTCATGGATTTAGTGGTAAAACAGACAAGTAAATAATTATAATTCAGTATAACCAGGTCTATGAGATGTGATATCTAGGGTTACATAAAAAAGCATTCTTAAACCTGGGATTGGGAAAACAGCTTTGTGATTTCATCAAGAAGATGCTCTTGTGTGTAAATTAAGGCCACAGAATGCAGAGGAAAGAAGGGAAGAAAAGGGACAAAGGTGTGGCATGGAAGGAGAGCAATTAGAACTAGGGGGGGTAGAAGCTGGCTTGGAAATCTCCTGTGTTGTAAACCTGCAGTGCCAATACTTCAGGGGCTCAGAAAACTCATCAGGAAACTTCTGGTCCCAGGGCTCCAAAGACTGCAGTTGGTAGACCTAAACCTTGGGATATTACACTGCGCTTACCTCATTTAACATCTGTGAATGGAGGTAAAATTTAAGGTGAAAATGGGCTGCTCGTTCACATCGTAAGTAAGTTTGCCCTTTCTCACAAGGACATTTCCTACATTTTCTTTTATGTGTAAATGGTCATGGAAAATTTCTTTTAAAATAGGCCCTTTGACATATGCTGATGAGAGGCTCTGAGGCCCTCTCAGTTTTCTCTTTCTGATACCCATTCCTGTGGCTATGGAGGTTTGGCATTGGATCCACCTGACTCCAGAGTCAAGTTTAACATATAAACTTCTGTTCTTCACAAGCGTTGCATAGCTGTTACTCATTAAACATTAGAACTTAAAAGACTCTGACACAAAATGTTCAATAACTCAGAGCTTTCACTGTCAGTTCCTATTGTACATTTGTAACCATCTTCACACCCCTTGACCCCTTTTCAATCTGGACAGTAAATGGGCTGAGTTCTTAGATTTTGCTACAGGAGTATTTCTCAAACCTTAACAGCTTCTTACTCAAGGCACTGATATTACATACCGTCAACTGGTGTATCAGGAGATCCATTAAGAAGGTAATCTTGTTACTAAACAGAACATCAGTGCAGTTTTCTGAACAGTTACTGCAGGTGAGGTTGTAAACATTGATTGCATTGCAGAGAGACCTAATAGGAAGGAAAACACCATTTGTAAAACCCAAGTAACTCTTCTCCCAACAATTTAAAATACATAAAGTCAATGGGACAGAAGGAACAGGCATGAGATGGAAGCTGATCTATAAAACCAACCCGAACCCTGTCAGGCACAGGCCCATCACCTCAACATAAAAGGGGGTTATTTTCATACAAGAGCAGTGCTCATTAGTACCTAACAGCTCTCACTAATAGCCATTAGCTACAGGGCAGACAATGCAAATAATTTCCCAGCTTTTCTGATAATGTCTTCATTTAAGACGAGATATGTGGGGTTTTTTTTTCTCTATGTTGTTGAGAATTTTTCTTTCAAGATCTGTAAAGAATTGTGTAAGTATTTTGATGGGAAATGCACTGAATCTGTAGATTGCTTTTGGTAAGATGGCCATTTTTACTATGTTAATCTTACTGAGCCATGAGCATGGGAGATCTTTCCTTCTTCTGATATCTTCTTCAATTTCTTACTTCAGAGACTTGAGGTTGTTTTTTTGTTTGTTTGTTTGTTTTGTTTTCCAAACGAGTCTTTCACTTTGACAGTTAGAGTTACAACAAGGTACTTTATGTTATTTGTGGCTATTGTGAAGGGTGTTGTTTCCCTAATTTCTTTCTCATCCCGTTTGTCTTTTATATACAGGAGGGCTACTGATTTTTTTGAGTTAACGTTTTATCCAGCCACTTTGCTGAAGGTGTTTATCAGCTTTAGGAGAAACCCAGAATAGCTAAAACAATCCTCTACAATAAAAGATCTTCTGGAGTTATCTCTATCCCTGATCTCAGGCTGTACTATAAAGCAACAGGAATAAGAACTGCATGGTGCTGGCATAGAAACAGACTGGTGGATCAATGGAATAAAAAAGAAGAACCAGAAATAAATCCATGCACCTATGGACACCTGTTTTTTGACAAAGAAGCCAAAACCACACAAAGGAAAAAAAAGAAAGCCTCTTCAACAAATGGTGCTGTTCTAACTGGATGTCCACATGTGGAAAAATGCAAATAGATCCATATCTAGCATCCTGCACAAAATTAAAGTTCAGTGGATCAAAGACCTTAATATATAACCAGAGACACTAAATCTATTAGAAGAGAAAGTGGGGAAGAACCTTGAGCTCATTGGCACAGGAGACAACTTTCTAAACAGAACACCAGCAGCTCAACACCTCAATTAATAAATGGGCCCTCATGAAACTGAAAAGCTTCTGTAAAGCAAAGGACACTGCAACAGAACAAAACAACAGCCTACAGATTGGGAAAAGATCTTCACCAACCCTATATCTGACAGAGGGCTAATATCCAGTATATATAAAGAACTCAAGAAGTTAAACAGGAACAAATCAAGTAATCCAATAAAAAATGGGATACAGAGCTAAACAGAGAATTTTCAATAAAAGAATATGGAATGGTGGAGAAACACTTAAAGAAAGGCTCAACATCCTTAGTCAACAAGGAAATGCAAATCAATGACTATAAGATTCCATCTTACACCCATCAGAATGGCTAAGATCAAAAACTCAAGTGACAACACATGCTGGAGACGATTTGGAGAAAGGAGAACCCTCCTCCATTGCTGGTGAGAGTGCAAATTTCTATAACCACTTTGGAAATCAATCTGGCACTTTCTCAGAAAACTGAGAATAGTGCTACCTCAAGATCCACCTCTACTTCTATCCATATACCTGAAACATGCTCCACCTTTCAACAAGGACATTGGCTCAACTATGTTCATAGCAGTTTTGTTTATAATAGTCAGAATCCGGAAAGAACCTAGATGTCCCTCAACAGAGGAATGGATATAGAAATTGTGGTATATTTATACAATGGAACACTACTCCGCTATTTAAAACAAGGAAATCATGAAATTTGCAGGCAAATGGTGGGAACTAGAAAAGATGATACAGAGTGAGGTATCCCAGAAGCAGGAAGACACACATGGTATATACTCACTTATAAGTGGATATTAGACATATAATATAGGATAATCATACTAAAATCTGTACACCTAAGGAATCTAATCAAGAAGGAGGAAAGGAGGACCTTGGGTAAGATGCTCAATCAATCTTCATTCAGAAAGGCAAACGGGACAGACATCGGAAGAGGGAGAAAATAAGGAACAGGACATGAGCCTACCACAGAGTGCCTCTGAGAGACTCTACCCAGCAGGGTATCAAAACATATGCTGAGACTCATAGCCAAACTTTGGGTAGAGTGCAGGAAATCTTATGAAAGAAGGGGGAGATAGAAAGACATGGAGGGGACAGGAGCGCCACAGGGAGAGCAACAGAACCAAAAAAATCTGGGCACAGGGGTCTTTTCTGAGACTGATACTCCAAAGAAGGACCATGCATGGAGATAACCTAGAACCCCTGCACAGATGTAGCCCATGGCAACTCATTGTCCAAGTGGGTTCCCCAGTAATGGGAACAGGGACTGTCTCTGACATGAACTCAGTATCTGGCTCTTTGATCACCTTTCCCTGATTGGAGAGCAGCCTTACCAGGCCACAGAGGAAGACAATGCAGTCAGTCCTGATGAGACCTGATAGGCTAGTGTCAAAGTGATGGGGAGGAGGACATCCTTTATCAGTGGACTTAGGGAGGGGGATGGGAGGAGATGAGGAAGACAGGATGGGACTGGGAGGAGATGAGGAAGACAGGATGGGACTGGGAGGAGATGAGGGAGAGGGTACAGTAGAGATTCAAAGTGAGTAAAATATAATTAATAAAAATAAATAAACTAAAAAAATTGGAAAAAAGAAATGTAAATGGCCAAGCTCCACTGCATACCCAGTAAACAGAAACTTGTATCTTAAAAAATTCTGCAGCCAGAGATGAAAACCACAGGTCTCAGAAACACCATTTGAGCATTAATCAATCAGTTAATTAATTCACCATATACTGCAGGTCCCTGACACTGATCATGCATTGTGCAATGGAGATAAGCCAGGGAAGCGTCACAGTGCTGATGTTTTTATTGGGAAAAAGAAGGTGAGGAGAGCCCCTGCTATAGCAATGTCTGATACAGTTGGATGTGACCACACAATTGGTGGATTCCTGGAAGTTGATTACAGCATAGTGCACCACTGAAGAGTACAGCTGCAGGGACCAGATACTTCCTGTTACCATTTAAGATTTTCCCAAGTTTCTAACGTAGCATTTCATCACTTATTTCACATGTTTAAAAACAAGAACATATGTACACTTCCTGTGACTGTCATGAGATTTAAGTGAGATAATATAGTACTCAGGTCACTACTTAATAAGTAGAACTCATTATGGTTACAAGAATAAGACTTCATTTTTTTTTTTCTGTAAGGTAAAAATAGGTGTTTAGGATTATAAAAATAATTATATTTGAGAAGGGTATGTATGAAGATATGATAAAAATGATAAGAGAAAATTTACTATTTGTAATGCCATTCTTTCTCTGATACTTGGTGTCTCCTTTAGCACTAGCTTTGAATTTTTAAAAGAGAAGCAGAATCTTGCTGAGAAGCACAAAACACAGACTAGAAAACAAGAGCTGTCCTGGCTGAAGTGGAAGATGGAGTGCTCTCCCTTCTCAAAGAACCGGAAAGCTTCCTTAGGCATATTCTCTTGGAATGCAGGGGATATGACTGCACTAAGATGCAGCTAAAGTGTAATTTTTGGGTAACTAAGGACAATCACAGTGTAACAGCTATGTAGGGAGTGTCAGCTTGGCTCCTTCCTAACGGGTGTGCCCTCAGATGGACCAGCACCCAGGGCATGTTCGGCAGCACTGTTTTTGGAGTCAGTGTCAGAAGTCTCCCAGTACTTTGCTGAGTCACATCCTCTGTGAATTCCTTTCTGAAAAAGGACAAACTGAAAAATGAATAATTTTTAGAATGCTGAACTTTGTTTTATCCACGGTCATAGCAATTTAGTTGAACCACTCTCTCAGTACTGTGTCCAACTTTCAATAGCATAATAATGTTCTTTGTTGTAAACTGCTGGAGAAAAGCTCCAGGTGATTTAAACAGAAAAACTGACAGGACAATTCTGTACATACTAGAATCTGGAGAATGCTTCTAGGTCTGATAACCAATTAAACACTATTAAGCTGGCCTAAACAAGCAAAACAAAACCAAAATATGACCTGGTATGATATGCCTCTCCTTGACTGTGACTTTGGGCTTTACAAACACTAGCCTCCAATTGTTAGACTAGAGTTTGGATATCCCTGCTTTATTTGTTAGCTCCAAAGTAAAAGCCTGGCTTTAAGCCTCAATCACCTGCCTGCACAGATGCATGAAGTCTGAAAGCAAATCTGCCTGCTTCTTTCATACTTGCTGGTTTCGATGAAATGGGTAAAAGGAACTGAGCGTTTTTAAGGTTTTCAAACACTGCCAAATTCAAACTGACTTCCACGAAAAAATTTTAAACCAATTTTTACTATGAGAAAGGCATCCCCTGCTCCATGTTATGGCCAATACTGACTACATCTTCAAAAATTTGATAGCTAAATAAAAAAAAGTTATTTTTTGTTTTATTTTTCTAAATAAGCATACAATGCAATGTCTTATTATATTTGTTTCCACATATAATTGTTCTGCAGAGCTGTCCCCTGGCGCCCTGCTTTAACTCTTCTACCCCTGGTCTTCACTTTCATGCGATACATACTCTATTATACACTGCATGAAAGTGTTCCTCCTCACGGTCCCCTTTCTAGTTTTAGGATTAATACACACACATACACACACACACACACACAAACACACACACACACACACACACACACACACACACACACACTCTCACATATAGAGCCAGGATCCACAAATAAAAGAAGAATATGCAATATTTATCTTTCTGGGTCTGGACCTTACTCAATATAAGAATATTCAGATCCAGCAATTTTGGGGCAATTTTTAATATTTTATTCTCTTCTGGTTCTTCTTCCTCCTCCTTTTATTTTTTGAGACAGAGTTTCACTTTGTATAGCCTTGGCTGTCCTGGACTCACTTTGTAGATTGCTGTGGCATTGAGTTTACAGGAATCCACCTGCCTCTGCCTCCCAAGTGCTGGGATTACAGAAATGTGCCACCACACCTGGCTTTATTTCATTTTTCTTGATAGTCTAATAAACTGCACAGTGTGTGTATGTACATTTTATTCATCCCTTCATTAGCTGATGTACATCTAAGCTGATTTCCTTGTTTCTAATTTTTGCTTTCTTTGTATGATTTAAAAGTACTTTAAGCTAAAAAATTAGGTACTTACTCATGTATTTTTAAAGTTATTACTAAGTGCTGATTCACTTAATCAGTGCACTGCAAATTTATTTTCTGTGATATATGTAACAGCTGCCTCAAGTCACTTTATCCCTACTTAGGGGAGTGATAAGCTTCCCTCCATATATTTGCAATGACACACAGGTAGAATATATTCCTTTGTTTCTTTGTCTAATTGATAATTGTCTTTATGCTAATATTGTAGTATATACTATATTATGTAAGTTAATGGCTGGGTTAATAAATAAATTATAGATCAAGTATTATGAGGCATAAGGAAATACACATAAAAAAGCAAACAACTTCTGGTATGGAGTGTAACTTCTTTTAACATCCTGTGTTCAAAAAAGAAAACATCCTCTCTGGTAAAGAAGAATGTGCATCTAAACAGCCTTATGTTCACTTAACTGTTCAACAAACTGTTTCTAATGAAGAAGAAAGGGAGAGGGAAGAAAAACTCGCAGGGTGAGAAAAAAATTTGTGTATGCAGTGAACATACTTGAAAGACAATCTTTATTTGAAGAGCACCTGGTTTAAGTGCACACTGCTCTGAACCCAGCTTGGGTGGTCTGTCCAGCAGCCCTCTCTGTAATTTTAAACGTGAATGACTTGAAGCACTTTTTGACATCAAACAGAAAGCCCCAACGTTTCCAAGTATCTTCTCACTGCACATTCTGTCAAGAGTATGCGGTGGTGGTGTTGGGGAGCCAAGATACAGACTTTCTTGCCCTGAGTATTCTTATGAATAAAGTTTCTTTTGTCAGAAAATTTTCTAAAAACACAGGTTAGAAAAAAGCATCATGAAACCAAGCCTTTTAGTGAGTGGTGCAGGAACACATATGAAAAAAGATTTAATACAGTTCAAGTACATACTGAGTAGATTAAGAATCACTTAAATGTAGGTCCTGACACAACAGTCATGGGATAGTTCAATACCATACTCTCATATGCAGAGAAGTCTAGCAAATTGAAAATCAGCAAAGAAATCGCAGAGCTATATTATATTATAGAGCAACTGGTTGTAATGGTATCTATATCTATGTCTTCTATAGAAGATGCCGCTTATCAGAGAATAAACATTTTTTAAAAAAGCAGGTGAGCCTTTCTCTACAATTGATCATATGAGAGGCAGTAAAGTAACCCTTAACAATATGCAGAAAAATAAAAACTAAATTTTAACTTATCAAAGCTACCATGGAATAGAACTAGAAATTAACAAGAGAAACCTCAGAAAACATATAAAGATATGGAGACAGAACATTTATGAAGCAACAGGGAATCAATAAAGAAAGAAAAAAAGGAAGTTAAAACTTTTTAGAACCTGCTGGGCATGGTGACAAATACCTTTAATGCCAACACAAGTACAGACAGGTGGGTCTCTGTAATTCAGGGCCAGCCTAGTGTACACAGCAAGTTCCAGGCTATATAGTGAGACCCTGTCTCAAACAGAACTCCTACAAGCAAATGAAAATGATAACAGAATCTTTTCAGAATTCCCGGGTTACAGCCACAGCAGTCCTAACCAGAAACTTAACAGCTGTAAATACATTAAAAACATTAGCAAGAGCTCAAAATAATACTGATGTGCCTCAAAACTCTAATAAAAGCCAGAAACAAAGCCAGAGGAATTAATGAAACAGAAAAGAATATATACTATCAACAAAATAAGAGTTACTCTTAAAAAATTGGTAAAACTCTTGGGCGTTGGTAGTATACACCTTTAATCTCAGCAATCAGGGGGCAGAGGCTGGTGGATCTCTTCGAATTCAAGGCCAACCTGGTCTACAGAGTGAGTCCAGGATAGCCAAGGCTACACAGAGAAACCCGTCTCAAAAAAACAACAAAAAAGGAAAAAATTCATAAGGCTGATGAAAGAATGAGAGACAGAGAGAGAGAGTGAGAGAGAACAGACAGACAGAAGGATCTAAACTCAACTTAATCAAATAAGAACTGAAAATTTGTTACAACAGACTCCACTGAAATCCAGAAAATCATTTGGGGATACTTTGAAAGCTTACATTTAAAAAAGCTGAAAAAGGAAGGAGAGGAGGACCTCCCCTATCAGTGGACTTGGGGAGGGGCATGCGTGAAGAAGGGGGAGGGAGGATGGGACCGGGAGGAGAGGAGGGAGGGCTTTATGGGGGGGATACAAAGTGAATAAACTGTAATTAATAAAAATAAATAAATTTTAAAAAAGCTTATTATGTAAAAAAAGCTGAAAAATATGAAATAGATTTCTAAACTACTAAAATTAAATTCAGAATATATAACGAACTTAGACTACTAACAAGCAACAAGAGTGAAAGTGAAGCAGTAATTAAGACTCTGTAGAGAAAAGCTCATGGCCATACGGATCCACTACTTAGTCTATTGAACATTCAAAGAAGCTCTAACACATCAAACTGCTTTACAGAATAGAAAGGAAAGAAACACTACCAAATTCATTATGGGGCCAGAACTACCCTGATATTAAACTAGATCAAAACTTTACAAGAAAAGAAAGTACAGAGTAATTTCCCTGATGAACATATATGTCAATAATCTCATACATGTATATGTATGTTTACATATATTTCTATATCTATATTATCTTAAAAGAAGTTCTGCCATTTGGCTTGATAATGCTTTTCATAAGAGTCACAGACTAACAGAAACTCAGTTTCAGGCACGAGAAACTTCCTTTCAAGTTGTTTGGTCAGGGTAATCCAACAGACACCCAAAACAATATAGGATATGGCTGTTTTCCATAGTTGTGCCCCAGAGGTGGAAGAGAATGAGTCCCTATTGTTGCAGTCACCACAGAACTCAGAAGATTCTACCTAGATCAGGCCTGCAAGCTTCTTGCCTGAGGACTAGTTTTTAATGGAATCAGAAAGTAGTGCTAATGCAAACTGACGAGAGGGTGTGCTGTCTATAAATTACAACAATTACCAGTATGGCAAGACAGCCCTCAGAGTGCAACACTGGACTCACACTTTAGCAGTAACAAACCGTTGTCTAAGTGGAAGCAAGGCTTGCTCAACAGGAAGGAAATCATACCTAGTACTGTATAGCCAGGCAACCACCAAAGGTTAACAAGGTTTTGTATCTTAGAAAAGAACCCACCACTGCTACCTTACTAGACCAGCTTCATTTCTAATTCCTTTCAAACATATCTGTGGGTAAGTAGAGTTCCCTCATCAAAAAAGCTTCTCTTTGCAACATGGAATTACAGAAAACCATTAACTGGTCAAAATATAAAGATCAAATGGTCTTGGGATGTCGAGCCCCAGTTGATAGGCTGACAATACAACTCTTATATATAAGGCTCAGGAAATAAAATAGAGGAGTGGCAGAAACACTGTAAGAGCCAGAGGACCAGACAATCTGTAAGTGAGACTGTATATCCTAAAAGTGACAAGAAAGATTCATCCATGACACCTGAACAACATGGTTGCTCAAGTAAGACCTGAACAAGGACAATACTGACAAACATGATAAATGAAAAAGAAAGATCTTATGGGGTTCTATCCCTAAACAAACCACAGGCAGCTAATGACCACCAAGAGAGGGAGAATGCTTCTCTCCTCAGATGAGTCCCTGAGCTGGTTATCCAACACCAAGTGGTAAACCCTGAAATTCTATTCATATAAGCAACACTAAACAAACTCGGCAGGTTGTATTAAAGGGAGGAAAGAGAAGAGGGAAAACGATGTAATTATATTTTAATTAAAATAAAAAATTCTCAAAAAACTCCCCATAATTAGGTTCAAGTGTACATTAAGAACGTCATACAACAAGACAGGTTGGTTTCATTCCAGGGATGAAAGCTTAGTTTAACATACGGAAATCAATAAATATAAAATACCATGTAAACAAATTTAAGGACAACAATCAAGCAAGTATTTTAATAAATGTACACAAGACACCTGACAAAGTTCAATGTACTTTCATGATTAAAATCTGGAGAAAATTAGGATCAGACAGAACATGTTTCGACATAATAAAGGAAGGAGTATAACAAACCTGTAGTAATCATACTAACTGCACAAAAACTGAATGAGTTCAGGGCACCCACTCCCAACTTTTATTCAAAATAGTAACCAAATCTTAGAGGAAGCAATTACTCAAGAGAAATACATATATAAAAGGAAGAAATCAAACTACCTCTACTTGCAGATAATATGGTTCTATACTTAAAGGGCCTTACAGATTTCATCAGAAAGTTTTTAGACATAACAGACACTTTTAAGTAAAGTTATAAGATATACAATTAACTTGAAAAAATTAGTAGCCTTTCTATATGACAATAACAAAACTGCTAAGGACAAAATTACCTAAAATAACCCAAACACAGCAGCTTCCAAAAAAATGAAATACCTAGGAATACACTTAAGCAAAGAGGTCAAAGTCCTTTACAATGAAACCTTCAAGACAGTAGAAAAAAAAATAAATTGAAAAAAAAAAACATCAGATGACAGAAAGAGCCTCATGTGCTTGGACTATATTTAATAATGTGAAAACTGGTTATGTCATCAAAAGTATCTACAGAATTAAAGCATTCTCATCAAAACTCAAATGACAATTTTCATAGCACTAGAAAGAAAAACCTAAAATTAGTATAGGAACACAAAAGATCATGGATACTCAAAGTAATCCTCTGAAGAAAGAATAAATAATCCTGGAGGTACCACAATATTTGACTTCAAATTATTCTTCAGAGCCACAGTGAAAGACAAAATTTTTATTGGTACAAAAACAGACTTCCAGAGGAATGAAACAGCACCCATTATAGAACTCCCCAAAACAAATTCAAAGAGAGTTATGGACTTCTAATATTTGACAAAAGCATAAAAAACATACATTGGAAATAGGCCTATCCAACAAATAATACTGGAAAAGTGGATATAGACACAGAAAGAACTGAAATTAGATCCACATTTCTCTTCGTCAGCACAAAAATCAATTCAAGATGGATGAAAGACCTTACCTCAAATCCTGAGATGCTGAAACTGCTAGGAGAAAACCTCTCAAAATACTGGCAAAGGTGAGGACCTAAGTTCAATCCCTAGATCCCACCTAAAAAGAATGGCAGTGTCCACTTGTAACCCTAGAGCTGGGTGGCAGAGAAAGGTAGATCCTAGCTAACCTAGCTTAATTAGCAAATCCCAAGCCAGTGACAGAACCTGTCTCAAAGGAGGAGGAGGACAGAGCTTAAGGAATGAGAGTGAAGGTTGGTACCTGTTTAGCCTGTGCACACCTGTGCATATGTACCTGTACACACACATATGAATACACACATGCACACAGCCTTTCTAAAAAAGATTCCATTATCACCTGAAATAACATCACAAATTGACTAATGGATTTCATAAAATTAAAAAGCTTTTTTTTGTATCACCAAAGTGAAGAAATGGCCTAAAGATTGAAATTTATTTCCTCAGATAAAGGATTCACATCTGGAATATATAAAGGGTGGCAAAAACCAGACATCAAATCATTAATTCAACAAATAGACTAATGAAGTGATCATGCAGTTCTCAAAGAATTATAATGGTTAGAAAGTATTTGAAAAAGTGTTCAACATCCTTAGCCATTAAGAAAATACAAACTATAACCACTTTGAGATTCTACCTCATTCCAGGCAGGATGTAAAATCTGGAAATAAATGACAACAGATGAAATTGAAGATGAAGGGAAAGAGGACCTCGCTTCACTGTTGGCAGAAATGGTGTAAACTGTTACAACTGCTATGAAAATCATCATGAAATCTTTTTATAAAATCAAGAGCAAAACTACTGTATGGCTCTACTGTATCATTTCTGGGCATGCATCTGTGACTTCAATTCCACAGTCATATGCATGTCACCACTGCATTAGTCACAAAAGCTAAGAAACAGAACTGGTCCATCACAGATGTGACACCTGCATACAATGGAACTGTATGTGTCTATAAGAAATGAGATCAGGACATCTGTATGAAAACGAGAAGAGGACATCTTGTTTCATTCTGTTAAATGAGACAAGCCAGTCTCAGAAACACAAATACTGTGTTTCTCGGAGAGGCAGACTCTAGACTTGAATTTATATATGTTTCTAAATGTGTGTGTGTGTGTGTGTGTTTGTGTCTATGTCTCTGTGTGTGTGCTTGCATGTCTAGGTCTCAAAATCAGAAAAGGAAATGTGAAAACAGAGGAAGAGATTTTATACGAGAAGGAGAAAGAGTATGTCTGACATGAAAGCACAAGGGGAACAATTTAAGAAAAAAGGGGAGGGGGACCAGCAAGATGTGGGAAGAGAGAGAATATGGTAAAGAGAGAATAAGAAGAATAAAATATACATGTATGCAACTACAATAACAAATATCATTATTTTTTATGTTAACTTAAAAAATTAAAAAGTTAAGCCAGTCATGGTGGTGAACTCCTGTAATCCCAGCACTTGAGGAAACAGAGGTAGGCGGAGCTCTGTAAGTTTGAGGCCAGGCTGGTCTACAAAGCAAGTCTAAGACAGCCAAGGCTACACAGAGAAACCCTGTCTTGAAAAACCATTAAAAAATTAAAAAGACATTTTCATGAATAGAAACACCGTAGAGTTCATGTTTTTTTGATAACTTGTAAAAAAGATGTCTCACCACTAAGAAACTTAGAGAAAGAATGATGTTAAAGTCTAAACAGAAAAAAGCTTTTCAATTTTGACATTTCTGACAAAAAAGAATTTAGATTTGTGACATATTTTGGTAGGTTTTTACTGACACTGATAATTTTGACAGTTGGGTCAGAGTACTAGTTGTGGATGAAAGATTCAAATCAGCAGCATTTGTCCTGTTCTGTTCTCTACATTGCGTTTTAAAATCGCATTTATTTCCCATGGGCCACCACGGAATTATGGTCAGAGGACAACCTGTGCGAGTCCTTTCTGTCCTTCTACCATGTGGGCTCCAAAGACCAAACACAGAGCCCCAGGCAGAGCTCTCTCAAAGGCCCAGACCCTGCTTTAACCAGTATATATCTACCCTGCCTCTCCCACACCCTGCTTTAACCAGTATACATCTACCCTGCCTCTCCCACACCCTGCTTTAACCAGTATACATCTACCCTGCCTCTCCCACACCCTGCTTTAACCAGTATACATCTACCCTGCCTCTCCCACACCCTACTCTGTGCTTTCAGGTGCTGGGATGGTGCAGACTGAGGGGGGCAGTGAATGACTTCAACACCTCAACAGCCATCCATTCAAGAAGGATCTTTCCAGGATGCTAATCCTGTCTGTTTACTAATCAACTTTCACTGCATCAACATTAATATTGCATTACATATATAATTAAATGTAAAATGTCAATGAAATTAAGCTTAACTTTAAAATAATTTTCCTAACTATAAGGATTCCTCAGAGCAAAGAGTAAGAAATTTTCAACAAGGTATGATTTTCAAAGGTTTTATTTTAAACTGATAATTAGATGCAAACAGAATAGGCAATTTCAGTATTCCATAAAGGCAAATTTTAATTTTAGATGAGAAATCAAATGTACTTAAAGCACTGACTGAATAAACCATTCTTTACTTACTCAAATTAACCTCTCACTTAGAAAGTACTACATTGAAAGGTTACAATACTGCATTAAAATTTTTAGGTTGAATAGCAAATTAGTATATTATTTTTCAATTCTAGTGCTAAGGCATTACTTTTACTGCTAATATTAATTTGATACAAGGCAGCTATTATTATAAAGTCTTTAAAAATGCTCTTAAATAGGACCCCATTATGTAATTTAAAGTTCACAATAAAACAAGCTGGCTCTGGAGGAGACCCCAGGTGGTTTGCAGTGCTAAATAGAAGATTAAAGTTGACACAACTAATTTCTTTACTTTAATCTTATTAGTGGTTCAACAGCTGTCAACTGTAACCATCTCTGCAAAAAAGCCTTTGAGACGTAAACAAAATACCTTAGTATGTCAAATAAAGAAATGAATTTATCAATCACTATGGCTAATTACTTTGTCTACTGGAGAAAGTTACTTTTTAAAAAATAAATTGCTATTTAATACATTATGTAACATTCCCACGTATAATCAGTTATGTTCTAAATCTGGTGAATAGTACTTTATTAACATCACTGAAGGTCTATGACATAGCAGAGAAGCTGGATGCAACATGGATCCCACCCTGTGAAAAGCTACATCTGGACTTAGAAGGAAAGTCTTTGATAAATTGATCCTAAAAAATGGTAGCCAATAAACAGAAATCTTTCACTTCTTTTTCTGAATATAACTGTTACATTTATCCTGAACGTGATGTTTTCTACACACAGTTACAAGTGATTTTGGTTCACCTACGTACCAGTGAGTCCAATTCCTAGCCTACAAGGTGAAAAAAAATGAATGTATAGACCATCTCCCATACAAAACACTCATACCCAACTACAAAAAGCGTAAACCCAAATCAATTACTCAAACAATGGTCTTCCCACATAATAGGAAGCTCTGCTTACCTGCTTGTCACATACCATGAGCACAGGACACTGTCATTTTGGAGTCCCTGTTTATCACAGTTTTTAAAGTTATGGCAATGAAATGTTCTCCTTTTATTAAAGCTGTAAGCATTACATTACACAATAGCACAAATACACAATTCAGCAGTACAGATAGCACCACTATCCCATAAATATCATTAGATAGTCAACCAAGGTCCTCAGATACTAATGCTTTAAATGATATCACCCTGTTTTGTTTTGCTGTATGATGTGATACAGAACATATTTATTAGTCTCATATTCTCTAAAGTGGTAAAAGGTGTTTGTTTTTTGTGACAGAAATCATACAGATCTCAGAATAAAATAAATTCAACAAAAACCGGTTGGTAAAGTTATTCTTTGGTGACACCAGGCAGGCAATATGGCACAGATGAGACAAGATGACAGTCTCAGTTCAGCTAATGTGATGATGGGGAGAAAAGCAGTTCTTTTAAACTTCTTTATCTACGTAAAATGATAGTTCGGTAGACAAACAGAGCCTACAGTTACTAGACACATGTGTTCTGTGACGGCCTCTGTGGAGAACGAGTGCCTTCGGCGGTCAGCTCACAGCTAATCCGCAGCACTGCTGCTTTCACCCAGCACAGGACCCAAGACCTTGTCATGTAACTTCTCCCTGTCACACATGAGTGTCATTCCTAGCAGCAGTTTGGTGCACAGCTGAACAGCTATCCTTCCTTGCATGAAGTATGCCTCACTTTTCAAATACGAGAGGAATAAAAAAATGGTTCAGTACCCTGAAACCTTGTGTCTACTGCTTGAACGCACCGTGTTTTAGGTAGATGGATAATATGGTTTCTTTGAGATGAACAGAATTGTAATAAAAAAAGTCTGTTCTGAAATGGTACAATCCAATTATTCATTTTTTGTTAAATGCTATAAATTTTTACATATTCATTAAACACTGTCTTATAAAATATAGTACTTATTTTCTCATTGTTAAAATTATGGCTAATTCTAATAAAAGTACATTATTAATGTACAAAAAGAGCTTTATGCTGTAACTGCAGGATTAAAGAGGCACCTCTCCAGCCCAAATTATTCCTTTTATGAAGTTTTTTTGAGATAGGGTTTCTCTGTGTAGCTTTGGCTGTTCTGGAACTTGCTCTGTAGACCAGGCTGGCCTTGAATTCACAGAGATCTGCCTGCCTCTGCCTCCAATGTGCTGGGATTAAAGATGTGAGCTACTACCACCTTGCTCCTTGTATAAAGTCTCATGTGTACTTCCAGGGCAGCTGTTTTGTAAATATAGTGATGTTTAGAGTTTATTACTTCTCATTTCCATGTCTATAAACTCCAAAGATAAAGGTCTGTCTCAATCTCATTTCTATGTCTGTGTGCACAAAACTGATCCTTAGAAAAAAATTCCTAGAACACTGTACCCTTGAGCATCAGAACAGGAAGCCTTAGGTTTTAACTGCTTCCATCAAACAAAGGCATTCCTCTCTTCCACTCTAAGATAACTTTATCACTCTCTGTACAAGCTCCATGAAAGGGAACAGAGGCTTTGAAAACAAAACTTGCAACAATCAAGAGACAGCCATTTTGAACATTCTTCTGCCACTGGAAAGAAGAAATGCTCCTTCCAATGAGATGCCATGTTCATCACCCTAACCCGAGAGTGGGCTAGGCATGTGCTTGCTGGTGATTATTAAGGTAAATAAAGTAATAATGCATGCAAAGCATCAGCCGTAGTTCTCGGTAGTAAGAGCACTCTCCATAATGTTAGCTACCATCTTATCAATTCAAAGGGCAAGTAGATAAAATACTGACAAATGAATAAATTAACATCGATGATGACTAGCTTTAATTATCAACTTGATGCAACTTGGACATCCTGAATTTCTATGTGTGACTGTCGACACTGGGTTGGCTTTCGGGCATATCTGTGGGGGACTGTTTTAACTAAGTGAATTATGTGGGAAGACCCTGCCCACCGTGGGTGGTACCATCCCTTAGGCAGCAAATCTTGAACTGAGTGAGTGGAGAAATGGTGCTGAGTACAAGCAAGCAAGTGAGCATGGATGCACTGACTTCTCTGTGCTCTTGAGAGAAAACATAATGTGACTGGCTGGCTCAAGCTTCTGCTGCCATGAGCTTCCCTGCAGTGAAGAAGTATTACCTGAAATTGTAAGTTCAAATAAATCCTTTCTCCCTAAGTTGATTTCCCCCCAGGTTTTTTTCTTTAATCATAGCAACAGACACGAAACTAGAATAATATCGTAAGTTTTCTTTTCCTATGAAAATCAACTTGTGATATTCTGTTATAAATTACCATTTTAGTAAGCTCTATTTAGTCTCATTCTAAGTTATTTTTTATTATATTAAAATACTTTACTTGATTTACTACAAGGAGATAAATGTATAAATGGTAAGAAAACAAAATGTACCTTTACTAATTTGTATGATATAAACTTATATATTTTTCTAAATGCCACAGTAGTGGGGTGGATCGTTTTTTCTTTACGGAAGGAAAATTTAAAAATATTAGGCCTACTGATATATTCTGATTCTAAAACTGTGGTAAGGATAATGACTAGGAATATAGTTCTAACATTTTATTTCGCCTTTTAAGTGATATCTAAAGCTCAGTAGTAATGCAGAATACTAGAAAGTCAGGACAGCAATGAATATAATAAATTCCCAAATGACAGAAAAGAAATTGAGAGATAGAACAAAGTATCCCACCCCAAATCCGTTGCCTAACGATCAACTAACAGAGCTGTCAAATGAGGAAGGCCACATGAGACGGAGATGCTTATCTCTGAAAATCAATACAAAGTCTGAACATTTGGAAAGGCCTGAACATTTAAAATTAGCTCAGCAAAATGGCTCAGCAGGTCAAGGCTCTTGCCATGAAGCCAGATGAAGAGAGTTTGATCCCGAGGACCCAAATAGAAGGGGAGAATAAACTGTTCCAAGTTGTCCTCTGGACTTCACTGCTGTGGTACACATACCTTCATAATGCATAGCCCCCCCCTAAAACAAATTGAATAAAAAATTAAGAGAAAAATCTTAAATATTACTTCCCTGTCCCTTTTGAGACAAGGAAGGTCTCATGTAGCCAAGGCTGGCCTTGAACTCATTATATAATCAAGATGGCTCCTGTGGTGGTTTGAATGAGAATGGCTTGCATGGTTACTCAACAGGGAATGGCATTACTTGAGAACACATAAGATGTGTGACCTGGTTGGAGTAGGTGTGGCCTTGTTAGAGAAATTGTGTCACTGGGAGTGGGTTCTGAAGTTTCAAAAGCCTAAGCTAGGCTCAGAGTCTCTATGTTCCTTCCTGCTGCTTGTGGATGTAGAACTCTCCGCACCATGTCTGTCTGCATGCTGTCATGATACCAACCATGACAATGGACTAAACTGAAACTTTAAGCAAGCCCCAATCAAATGCTTTCGTTGCCATGGTCATAGTGCCTCTTTACAGTATTAGAAAATTGACTAAGACAGCTCCTAAGAGATCCTCTTGACTTTGCTTCCTCAGTACTGGTATTATAGACATGTGCCACCATGCCCAGCTATATGCAGCTATGGGAATCCAACCTAGGACTTCATTAATGGTAATGGCAGGCAAGCATTCTACTAATTGAAGTACATCTCTAGCCCCATGATTGTTTTTTAAACAATATTTTTAGTAATTCTTTATTTCATACTATGTATTTTGAATATATTCACTCTCTTCCCAAATTTCACCATAATTTTCCTTTCCACCATCCCAATCCCATCCCATCCCATCCCATCCCACCCCATCCCATCCCATCCAACTTAGAAGTGGGAGCTAGAAAGACCTGGAGGGGACTGGAGCTCTACAAGCAGAGCAACAGAACCAAAAAATCTGGGCACAGGGGCCTTTTCTGAGACTGATACTCCAACCAAGGACCATGCATGGAGATAACCTAGAACCCCTGCACAGATGTAGCCCATGGCAGCTCAGTGTCCAAGTGGGTTCTCTAGTAATAGCAACAGGGACTGTCTCTGACATAAACTCAGTGTCTGGCTCTTTGATTACCCCACCCCCCCATGGGGGAGGCAGCCTTATCAGGCCACAGAGGAAGATAATGCAGTCAGTCCTGATGAGACCTGATAGACTAGGGTCAGATGAAAGGGGAGGAGGACCTCCCCTCTCAGTGGACATGGGAAGGGGCATGGGAGAAAAAAGGGAGGGAGCATGGGATTCGGAGGAAATGAGGGAGGAGGCTACAGCTGAGATACAAAGTGAACAAATTGTAATTAATAAAAAATTAATTCTTCCAATTCTATCTTCAGATCTTGAACCGTGATTTCCTTCACCTGTCTGACTGTATTTTCCTTCAATTCCTTCAGCTGTTTGTTTGAACATTCCTCTGTTTCTTTTACTTCACAATTTTTTACAGACCTTAAAAGAAAAATTCTCACCTTCATATGGAACAACAAGAAACCCAGAATTGCTAAAACAATTCTCTACAGTAAAAGATCTTCTGGAGTTATCTCCATCCCTGATCTCAAGCTGTACTATAGAGCAACAATACTAAAAACTGCATGGTACTGGCATAGAAACAGATTGGTGGATCAATGGAATCGAATAGAAGACCCTGATATAAATCCACATACTTATGGACACCTGATTTTTGACAAAGATGCCAAATCCATTGAATGGAAAAAAGACAGCATCTTCAACAAATGGTGCTGGTCTAACTGGAAGTCTACATGTAGAAAAATGCAAATAGATCCATACTTATCACCCTGCACAAAACTAAAGTCCAAGTGGATCAAAGACCTCAACATAAAACCAGACACACTAAACCGCTTAGAAGAAAAAGTGGGGAATACCCTTGAACTCATTGCCATAGGAGACAGCTTCCTGAACAGAACACCAACAGCACAAGCTCTAAGAGCAATAATCAATAAATGGGACCTCATGAAACTGAAAATCTTCTGTAAAGCAAAGGATACTGTCCTCAGAACAAAATGATAACCTACAGATTGGGAAAAGATCTTCACCAACCCTATATCTGACAGAGGGCTAATATCCAGTATATATAAAGAACTAAAGAAGTTAAACAGCAAAATATCAAGTAATCCAATAAAAAAGTGGGGTACAGAGCTAAATAGAGAATTCTCTGCAGAGGAATATTGAATGGCAGAGAAACACTTAAAGAAATGCTCAACGTCATTAGCCATCAGGAAAATGAAAATCAAAACGACCCTAGGATTTCACCTTACACCCATCAGAATAGCTAAGATCAAAAACTCAAGAGACAACACATGCTGGAGAGGTTGTGGAGAAAGGGGAACCCTCCTCCACTGCTGGTGGGAATGTAAACTTGTACAATCACTCCGGAAAGCAATCTGGTGCTTCCTCAGACAACTAGGAATAGCGCTTCCTCAGGATCCAGCTATACCACTCCTAGGCATATATCCAAAAGAGGCTCAAGTACACAATAAGGACATTTGCTCAACCATGTTTGTAGCAGCCTTATTTGTAATAGCCAGAAGCTGGAAACAGCCCAGATGGCCCTCAGTGTAGGAATGGATGCACAAATTGTGGTATATCTACACAATGGAATATTACTCAGCAATAAAAAAAACAAGGAAATCATGAAATTTGCAGGTAAATAGTGGGATCTGGAAAAGATCATCCTGAATGAGCTATCCCAGAAGCAGAAAGATGCACATGGTATATACTCACTCATATAGACCTATAATATAGGATAAACCTACTAAAATCTGTACACCTAAAGAAACTAATCAAGAGGGAGGACTCTTGCTAAAATGCTCAATTCCTATCCAGAAAGGCAAAGAGGCTGGACATCAAAAGAAGGAGAAAAAAGGGAACAAGTCAGGAGCCAGACACAGAGGACCTCTGAAAGGCTCTGCCTTGCAGACTATCAATGTAGATGCTGAGACTTGTGGGCAACCTTTGGGCAGAGTGCAGGGAATCTTAGGAAAGAAATGGGAAACAGTAAGATCTGGAGAGGACAGGAACTCCACAAGCAGAGCAACAGAACCAAAAAATCTGAACACAGGGGTCTTTCCTGAGACTGCTATTCCAACCAAGGACTATGCATGGAGATAACCTAAGACCCCTGCACAGATGTAGCCCATGGCAGTTCAGTATCCAAGTGGGTTCCATTGTAATAGGAACAGGGACTGTCTCTGACATGAACTGATTGGCCTGCTCTTTAATTACCTCCCCCTGAGAGGGAAGCAGCATTACCAGGCCACAGAAGAAAACAATGCAGCCACTCCTGATGAGACCTAATTGACTAGGATCAGAAGGAAGGAAAAGAAGTCCTCCCCCATCAGTGGACTTGGGGAGGGGCATGCATGCAGAGGGTGGAGGAAGGGAGGGGTTGCGATGGCAGGAGGGAGAGAACCGCAGGGGGGATAAAAAGTGAATAAAGTGTAATTAATAAAGAAAAAAAGAACAAAAGGCAAAAAAAATAATTAAAAGAAGATTTTTTTTTCCTTTTTCTTTCTTTCCCTTTTGAATCTAGTTTGAATTGCCTAGTTTAAGGAGTATGGTCTATAGTGGCATGTGATTGTCCTACAAGGGTTAGTCACCTCATTAAAGAAAACTGACTTCCCACCTCCCAGCAGGAGAACTAATAGCCCCTCAGCTAGTGGGGACAATCTGTGCCCACCGTCTCTATCCTCTGCTCAGGTCTTGTCTGGCTGGAGCTTAAAAGGAGCTTGTGCATGATATCATGATTTGTGATCATTTCTATCTGCAGCTTTCCTGGTGTGTCTGGAAAACAGTTTCCTTGGTGTTACCCATAAACCCTGGCTCTTACAATCTTCCTGAAACCTCCTCCATGGAGATCTCTGAACCCTGAGGGAACGAGTGTGATAAGACTATTTAGGGCTGAGAACTCATTAGTCTATTTTCTGTACTTTAAGAAGTTGAGGGTCTCTATGTTAATTATCATCTACCGAAATCGCGTATCTCAACCCTTCTAGGAGGAGGGTTGAGAGATATTCTATGCTGAGTATAGCAGCTGTCTCAGTTACTTTTCTATTGCTGTAAGAAAACATATCCAAAACAACTTATAAAAGAAAGCACTGAGTTTTTGGCTTATGTTTCCAAGGGGTCAGAGTCCAAGAACATCATGGAAAAACAGGTTGCTGACATGGTCCCAAAGCAAGTAGCTGAGAGCTTACTACTGGGTCCAAAAGCAGCAGCAGAGAGAAAACTAACTGAGGATTGTGTGGGGTTTTGAAACCTCAAAGCCATCCAACCTTCTAATTCTACCCAAACATTTCTACCAACTGGGGACGAAGTATTTAAATATATGAGCCTATGGGGACCATTCTCATTCAAACCACCATATTCTATTTCCTCACCACCATAGACTATTGGCCATGTCATAGATCATAATGCAAAAATGCACTTAGTCCAACAGCCAGTCCCCCACAGTCTTTCAGAATTAAGGGTATTTAAAATTACTGTCTCTTTTGTTAACCAAGGCACTCTTTCAATTGTAACCCCTTGTAAAATATAAAGCAAATCACATACTTCCAATATACAATGGCAGAGGATATACGTTATTGCTCTAAATGGGAGAAATAGAGCATAGTGAGGAAATACGGACAAAAGCAAGACAGACATAGCCAGGCAAACTCCAGATCCTGTAGCTCTATGTCCAATGTCCAGGGCTCAAGTGGCTCCGCCCTTCCAGCTTTGCTAACTGCAACACACTTCTCTCTTGGGCTGGTTCCATCCCATTTGCAGCTTTCCTTGGTGGTATCCCATAACTCTGGCATTTTCAACATCTTGTGATCTCTAACACAATCCAGGCTTCACCTTCACAGCTTCAGCAGTTGCCTCTCAGAAAACCATGTAAGGACTCTTCTACACATGCCTGGCTTTGGTAGCTTTTCTTAGCCTCAGAGGAAGACTCCACAGACCCTTTACTCTTACCATATGATCATAGGACCAAAGCAGTCAAGTTCTGCTGCCTGCTAGGGCTGGAGACAGACCCCCATCTTGACTTACACTTGTATAAGCATTTCTTTGTAGCTTTATAGGAACATATAATTCCTTAGGCCATTTCTTCTTCTAAATTGCAGAATTAGCTGGGTGGGATCTCAACCTGAGGGGATCTCAACCGAAGTGGATCTCACCATTCCCTTTATTTCATTTCTCATCTCTTTAGCACAAACCTTGCATCCAACATTAAGCTCCATGAAGCTCTTTTTCTCCTCAATGTACATTCTGTGTTTCTTTTTGCCCCACTTCCTCTTCTTCATTATAGACGTACCTAAGAATGATCACTAATAACTCCATTATAGAATCAGTATTAGGTTGTCTTGAACTCTTTGCCTAAGAATTAGTCCCAAACTCTTCAATTTAGCTGGAGGCAGATTATTCTTAGGACGAGGTTAACAAGTATCCACAATCTTTGCCAAAATCTCACGAGAATGGTCTCCAACACAGCTGCTACTGTTTTTCTCTCTGAAACTCTTGAGCTGGGCCTCACACTCCACACTGATCTCTACAGTCTTCCAAGTTCCTAATAGAAATGGTCCTTTAAGCTCTGCTTGCTTACAGCATTTAACTGCTTTCCTGGCCCAAAGTTCCAAATTCTTTCATATGTCTCCAAAGGACATCATGGTCAGACTTGTCATATCAATAATCCACTTCCGGTACCAACTTCTGTTTTAGTTACTTTTCTACAAACACCATGACCAAGGGAACTTATAAAAGAAGTCATTTAATTTGAGGTTCATTGTTCCAGAGGGTTAGAGTCCAAGACCATTGTGGCTGGGAACATGGCCACAGGCAAGCAGGCAGGAAGGCATGGTGCCGGATCAGTAGTTCCGTAATAGGAAGAAATAGAGAACTAAGTGGGAAATGTGTGGGTTTTAAAAATTTCACAGTCTACCCCCAGTGACATATCTTCTTCCACCAAGGCCACACACCCTAATCCTTTGTAAACAGTTCCACCAACTGGGGACCACATATTCAAATATATGACCCTGAGGGAGCCATTTCAAAGAACCACAGCAAGAAATCATGAGGAGTCATTTTAACACCATGTCCACTTAGCAGAAGTTTCAGGTTCTTCCCAAGGGACTACGGCCTACCAGGCACAGGTTCGTGGACCTTTAATAGTGCCAGGTATTGGTTTCATCTCATCACCTAGGCCTTGGACCCAACCAGATAATGGTTGGTTAGTCCTGTAACATTTGTGTCACTATTGCACTAGTGGTCATATTTTTAAAAAATGTTCAAAACCTTTAGCCATCAGGAAAATGTAAATTAAAGCTACTCTGAGATTTCACCTTATCCTAGTCAGAATGGCCGTGATCAAATGAACAATTGATAATTGATCTGGTGTGATGTGGAAAAAGGGCAACACTTAAATGCTGCTGGTGAATGCAACCTTGTATCACAGCTCTGGAAATTCTTCACAAAACTGAAACTAAATCTACCGCATGATCAAGACACACTGTATTCTTGGGTATATACCCCAAGGACTCTGCGTCATATCAGAGATCGTTGTTCTTTCATGTTCATTGCTGCTCTATTTACAATAACCAGGAAGTGGAAACACCCAAGATATCCATCAACTACTGAATGGGTACTGAAAATACAGTACATGTACATGATATAGTATTATTATTCTACTGCTAAGAAAAACCAACTTATGAAATCCCTAGTTCCATAATTCTTAATTTCACTTTAAGAAATCTTTAGGGTGCACTGGGACAGGGGAAGTACTGAAGAATGACTCTGAGATTGAGAGATAGCTTCCTGCTTTTACAGAGAAAAGAAGTGATTTTTAATCCCCAGTGCCCATAACAAGCAATTCACAATCAACTGTTACACCAGCTCCAGGTGATACAATTGCTTCTTCCTGCTTTTGTGAGTATCTGTACACATGTATGCACACACACACACACACACACACACAGATTCATATAAATAAAAATAAAATAAATCCTCAAAAAAAAAAGATGGAAGAAAATACTATTATCAGGAAGCCACATAACTATGGGGCAAAGCAAAGCTATGGAGTCACTATGGTCACTATGTGAAATAACTGAAATGTAAAGGGTGTTAAGAAAAAAGGAAGCAGGGAAAGGTTCATCCATGCACACACAACTCAGAGATGCTTGCCAGGGATACACCAGGCTTATAGTCAGTCAGTCATAGAACTCCGGAGTTCAAAATGGTGACTATTTATAGACAATGGCTTAAGTGTGATGCTTATCATGACGAAAACTAAATAATGCAGGATAGCCTGAACTGCCAGCTCTCTGGGTAAGAGTCATATAATAACACAGGAAGTGGAAAACAGTGACACAGAATGAGCTGAGATGAATAAAAGGTTCACGGAGTTGAGTAATAAGAACTAATCAGGGATGAGAAAGGAGATGTGGGCAGTCTGCGAGCAAATGGGGTACCAAGCCACCATGGACAGTTTGGGGCCACATTAGGAGTTTGTGCAGAAGAGTAGCTGGGAAGACAATGAGGAAGTATTTTTGAATTTATACACTAGTATATCTTCAGTAGCCTGCTCCACAGTTAAAGCTATAGTAGCTGAAGAGCTTTTCTCACTCTTCTGTGACTAAGCAGCACATACACTCCATTCTAACACTTTAGCGCTTATGATCTTTGAGTTTATGCTCAGACAAGGAAATTCAGATTCACTACAAGATGTCCATAGCTCCCAATGCTGATTTCTATCTATGGGCAGTATGAAGCTGAAAACTCAAATCTATCGGCAATGAAACAGGTTCTCATCCTGGCAAAGGGTCAGCTGCGGCTGACAGGTGAGGGCACGGGTGTAGACTTCCAGGACTCCTGGCTCCTTTCCAATGGGAGCACACTGCTACTCATACAGTCTTTTTAGGGACTGTGGAAACTCTCTTCTGCTCTATTAAGGAGAGACACAGATGAGCATAAAAACATGTTCTTTGCCTATGGCAAAAGAGGCTTTTAAGAAATAGCATTTAATTTAGGTTGCTAATTTGAGACCTCGGTCATGTGCCTTGAAGCCCACCAGAAAGCAAACTGCTAAAAACAAAAAGCAAATTTTAAAACCTCAAGATAAATTTAAGATAGGCAACATGAATTATTAATGATTATCAAAGCAGTGGACCAAAGGATCAGACGCTGTTTCACTTTTTAATCTTAAATACTTTTCACATGTCTGAATCCTCCTTTCCTCCTTCCTTTCTTGCCAATCAACACAGAAGGGACTCTTATCTCTCATACTCAGCAACTCTACCTAGGTAGACTCCATTTTGACAAGAAATGCCTCAAGATCATAGAAACCATTTTGCCTGCTGCAGCTATCTGATGTGGCACTTTCTACCACACAGAAAGATAGTACGAACTGAAGGCTATACATTCCCTTCAATTCACTCTACTTTGTCAGTAGAGCAAAGAAACCGATGCTAATTGTCAAGAAATGTACATTACTAACAAGTATCTCATACAGACAATAATTTAAATCAGGGAAAACTGCTACTTAAGATACTATCACCTAATAGTTGTAAAACACTTGACACAGCTTGCAGAGAGTTCTTACATACACTCTACCCAAATATGAAAATAGCTGCGAAGTGACCAAGGCACTTGCTGGGTAAACAAGTCCTACATTTGTGGGTTTCTGAAGCCAATGTGGCGAGTAGCTATTTTTTAATCTTACTAAGATGTACCTTAGGAAAAAATAAACAAATGGTTGTGCTTTTTATCCCTCCTCTGCATCCAAAGGAAGTGGAACGTTCTTTCTTTCTTTTAACAAATGCTTTATTGACATATAATAATTGACAAAATATTAGTATCTTCATTTCTGGGCTTCATGGCCACCTACAGACTGTGTCTTTGGAATAGGGAGAAAACAAAAAGATTCTGCATTCCCAGAACGGTAAAGCTGCCCCACTCAGTGCAGATCTATGTTCATCTAGTGCAAGATGCTCCATCCAAGCCCATAGGCTTGTTCCCTTTACTGACTTCTCTGCCTGGATCACTCACAGAAGAAACGCTGGCAGCATCAATATTTAGCAGCATGTTCAGCCTTGAACCCAACCATCTTATCAGCCCAGTAATTTCTATACAATTACTTCCACATAGAAGATACAGTCACCCCAATTTCCATAAGTGAGCGTTTCTTTCCTTTTCTCCCTTCCCCCTTTTTTCCTGAAGACTTGAAGAACATTTTTAAAACAATAAAAGGTACAGAGTGGGCTCAAGACAGTCCGAGCAGTTGTTAGCAAAGGGAGCCTGCTGCCGGCTAAGTTCCGGGGATGAAGGAAGGGACTGGATCCAGTCACCTAGTTCTCAGAGGAAGTTAGAAGGGTGAATGCAGAAACTACCCTGTTACTGAAGAGCCTGGGAAGGGGAAAAGTAACCTTTTCTCAGGAGTGTAGATAAAATGTTATCAAAACTCATTTAAACTACAAATTAGAATCTCTGTAAACTGCCTAGAAATTGTATATACTAACTGAAAACAATACTTCTGAAATAACACTTTCTGATATCATACCACAAATGGACAGAGACTAAAGTAGGACTTGACAAAACAAAACAAAACAAAACAAAACAAAAAAACAGAGATTAGACCCACATGCTACACAGGATCTTTATGACAAAGAACTATTTACCATTAGTGACTGAAGTGCAATTCAGTTCCCAGCAATTTGGCTGGGTCTCCAGACTTTGGCAGTCTTGGCCTCAGAATGTTCTTCCTGAGTTTGAGGATTTCCGTAGATTTCCAAGCTCAAGCCCAGAATATGGACTTACTTCTTTCACATAACACACAAAACGTTAGGTTTCTGTCACTCCTATTTCAGAGCTTCATCACTTCTTCTTGTTTTATTATTACAGTCAATCACTAAAAGATTTCCTTATAAGACTTTCTAGGCTCAATTTGAATTCTGTAAATGAAGTCAAGCACCCCTGTTTTTCTCCTTAAGGTAAGGTGTAAACTCTTGCTATTCAAGCCTAAGTATATATATAATTTTCCTGTGGTTCCCCCATAAGGAAACCACAGGGCAGAAATTACATACAAATGAAACGTGAAAGACAGATTAAGAAACTCTACTTACTTAGGAGGAATTCGTGAAACTGTGTTCGTGTTTGTGGCTGGAGCCACTACTTGAAGAATGTGTTCCAGGGCTGTTAATCCACCGGCAACTTGAAATGCAATCTGATCTGCCACATTCTAGACAGAAACACAAACAGAAGTTAGCCTAATATCCCAGGCATAAAATTCTAAGCAAATGAAGTATTCAGTTGCACAGTAGAGATATTTGCTGAATGATTTCTCAGTGCAGGAAAATGAAGGCAAACAGTGAATTTAAGACATGGTCACTCTGAGTTATGAAGTTTAAAGTCTGACAATGGGACAAATAAAAATCACGCCATTATAAATGACTGTCCTTAGTTAATTCTCTGAGGGAAGGCAAAGGTTTGTATAAGAATAGGTGGCCAATCTGTTTTGAGAAGACCAGGACATCCTTCTAGAGACAGGCAGAAAGAAGTAAGGGAGGTGGCCCGGCATAGCAGCAGGGAGATGACAAGACACATTTATCAGGAAGAGGAAATGTGTTATTTTGTAATCCTAACTCCTACCTAATTAGAGCAACTGACTTCCACAGAGGTTTTCTCCGCTGGAATGTTCTTCAGTAATACCAGACAATCTAACACTTTTGCTGTATGTATGTCTTTCTTTAGCTATTTTAGAGGATATTAAGATTTTAGAACTCAACCTATGATTACTAACAATCTATGATTATTCCTATATAATCTCTGAATTATATATAACTTCTCTAAGTTCTTTGTATTATTATGGCATTGGAAAAAGCCTTTTTCCATTATACTATTTTAGTTTTTAAGTACCATGTATGTAAGAAACAGGACAGAAACCTGTTCTGGCCCCTATACATATGCTGAAGTCCAAAACTCAGACAATAATAGCATTTAAGCTATTTGAAGAAATGATTAAATGAAAACAAAGCTGTAAGGGTTCTACAATGTGACTGGTACCCTAACAAAAACAACAACCACTACAACAACACAAGGGATATGCCTGCAAACAAACAAACAAACAAACAAACAGGCCATGTAAGGACAGAGTTAGAGCCCCTCGATGGGCAGGGAGAGACCGCAGGAAAAATCCAACCTGTGACAGCTGATCTTGAACTTTCTAGCCCCTAGAGATGTGAGAAAACAATTTCTGTTGTTTGACTACCTAGTCTGTAATTCTTTGTTACAGCAGCCCTAGAGATAAATACATTCATCTTCATTACCATACCCACTCTATCTCGTTTAGTAGTGTTCTACATTTCACAAGCTTGGATGCTTTTTGAAGTACTATGATGTGTGTGTGTGTGTGTGTGCGTGTGTGTGTTGGGGAAGGGTCAAATACAAGTATGTATTATTAGCTCTATCACACAGGTGTGCCTGAATCTTTTAATGCTCTGAACACTAATAACCTATCAATCAATGGCTCAGTTGATCTAGATTCTAGGAGTAAAAGCAACTATATATTCTAATGACTCATTTGCTATTTTTATTTGTGCTACAATAAGCTCACTTTGAAAACTAGGTAAATCAGACCTTTAAAATCAATAATTTAAAAAGATTAAAAATTAATAATTTATTATTTTTCTTTTATTTAAAGACATTTTAATAGATTATGTATTTCCTGTAAACACTTTTTTGTACAATTTTATTTTTAATTTTAATTTTATTTACATATTTATTTATTACCATTTATTCCCTTTGTATCCCTGCTGCAGGTCCCTCCCTCATCTCCTCCCAGTCTCACCCACCCTCCCTCTTCCCCCCACCATGCCCTTTCCCTGGTCCCCTGATAGAGAAGGACCTCCTCTCCTTCTATCTGACCCTAACCTATCAGGTCTCATCAAGGCTGTGTACAGTAACAAAGTGCACTAGATTTTAAAAACAAAAACAAGAATAAAAACATTTTAAAAATGGTTACACGTTAAAATAACATTTTGTTAATAGTTGAGTTAAACACATCATGAAAAGAATTTCACCTGATTCTTCCAATAGTTTTAGGTTTTATAATTTTTGGTTTTTTTATTGCAAGGAGTACTTTTCCATTAATAATAAATCAATTAACTATGTTAATTATAATAACTTATAATAACTAATAAATTATGAAAAATTATAAAACTCAGATTTTTAGTAATTTGTTTTATTTATGTAAAAAACTAAAATAATCCAATTAAAAATGGGATACAGATCTAAATAAAGAATTCTCAACAGAGGAATCTCTAATGGCTGAGAAGTACTTAAAGAAATGTTCAGCATTCTTAGTCAACAAGGTAATGCAAATCAGATTCCATCTTATACCTGCTAGAAGGCTAAGATAAAAACCTCAAGCGAGAGCACATGCTGGAGAGGATGTGGAGCAAGGGGAACACTTCTCCACTGCTGGTGAAAGTACATACTTATTCAACCACTCTAGAAATTAATTTGGCAGTTTTTCAGAAAATTGAGAATAGTTCTACCTTAAGACCCAGTTATACCACTCCTGGGCATACAACCAAAAGATGCTCCACCATACAACAAGGACATTTGCTCAACCATTTTCATAGCAGCTTTATTCATATTAGCCAGAAAATGGAAACAACCTAGATGTCCCTCAGCTGAAGAAAGGATTAAGAAAATGTGGTACATTTACACAATGGAATATTATTCAGCTATTAAAAATGATATCATGAAATTGATGGAACTAGAAAAGATCATCCTGAGTGAGGTAATCCAGTCCCAGAAGGAAAAACATGGTGTGTACTCACTTATAAGTGGAGATTAGCTATAAAATACAGGATAACCACGATGCAATCCATAGACCCCCAAAACACTAAGTAACAAGGAGGGACCAAGGGGGAATGCTCGAGATGGGAAAACAGAATAGACAATTGGGGTGGACGGAGGAAGAAGACTGGGTGGGTTAGGGGTGGGGAAGAAGGGATCAAGGGGGTGAGGACTGAGGGAGAGTACTGGGAGAGTGAACTGGAATTGGCAGTGAGGGGGCATCTCTAGGTCCCCTACGAAAGACTGCTTGTAACAGGTGATATGAAGCCTGAATTATCCATATCCTGTAACCAGGGGAGACTTAGAATGGAGTGATTGGGACACTAACCAGCCATAAAACCCCAGACCCACAATTTGTCCTGCCTACAAGATGGTCAGGGGTGAAAATGGAGCAGATATTGAGGGAATGACCAACCAATGACTGGCCCAACTTGAGACCCATGCCCTGAGAGAGAGAGAGAGTCCACCCCTGACACTATTAATGATACTCTGGTATACTTGTAGTCAGGAACCTAGTATAACTATCCTCTGAGAGGCTTCGTTCAGCAAGTGATGCAAATAGATGCAGAGACCCACAGACAAATATTAGGTATAGCCTGGGGAAACCTGTGGAAGGGGTAGGGGGAATGACAAAAGGAAGCAGTAAGGTAAAGGACACCACAAGAAAATCCATGGAATGAACCCACAGGGCTCACAGACACTGAACTAGAGAGCATACATGGGACTGACCTAGGCTCCCTACACACATGTAACAGATATGCAGCTTGGTCTTCAGGTGGGACTCCTAATAGCAGAATCAGGGCTGTCTCTGACTCTTTTGTCTGCTCTGGATCCCGTTCCCCAAACTAGGTTGCTCTGTCTAGTCAGTTCTACTGCAACTTGATATACCAAGACTGCTGGGAATCCAGGGCAGGCCTCCCTTTTATGAAGAAAAAAGGAGGGTGGGGGAAGTGAGAGAGAGGGACTGGAGGACAGGAGGGAGGGGAAGCTGCACTCGGGATGTAACATAAATACATTAGTTAATTAAATAAAAACAAAAAATAACTCCAAAACAAAAATGTTTTATTTATTTATTTTTGAGTGTTTATGTTGTGTTTTATGTATTAATTTCATCCATGATAAAACTATCCTTATTCTACTCACCCTCCTCATCTGTCACCTTTAAAGCCTCCTTTTCCTCTTTCACGTTCTTCTTTTCAGTTTCCTGGCCTCTGTACACACACACACACACACACACACACACACACACACACACATACATATATACACATATACTCAGGTATATATACACACAACACATACACACACATACGTTCTCTCTCTCTCAAGCTTGATTCTGTTTTCTTGCTATTGAGAATAGAACACTAATGAACATGGATATGCAAGTCTGTAGCAGGATTTAAATTCCTTTGGGCATATTCCCAGGAGTGGTACAGATGGTATGAATGGGTCATGTGGCAGCTCTACTTTTAGTTTTTAATGAAATCTTCTTACTTATTTCTATAGTAGTTGCACCAGTTTATACTCCTACCAAAAATAAATATGATTTACTCTTTCTCTACTTCCTTGTCATTTGTCATTGGTTTTCTGAATGACAGTCATTTGGACTGTGGTGAAATAGAATCTCAAAGTGGTTTTAATATCCATTTTGATAAGCTTATAACTTTGAACAGAGGTAATATATTCACTAGTTATTGGCTATTTGTATTTTTTTTAGAACTCTGTTGAGTTACTTCTTTAAATTTTTTAAACTGGGTTGTTTTCATGCTTAAAATTTTTTACTTATTTATATATTCTCGATATTAATCTTCTGGAAGATGAATATCTGTGAAAAGTTTCTCCCATCTCTAGGCTCTCATTTCATTAAACGTTTCCATTGCTGTATTCTATAGAAGCCTTTTATTTTTATGAGGTTCCATTGGACAATACTGCTTTAAATATTTAGCACAGAAGATGGGTCGAGCATATGCTTAAGAGTGGAACTTCTGGGTCACAACTATGCAGAACCCGTTTTACTAGTTATGGGCAAACAATGTTATAAACTGTTTAAATCAGTCTCTGCACATTCTGCAACACGCTGTTCATTTCAGTTAGTCCATATTCTTTCCTAAGTTTGCTTCTATCAATCTGTCTAACTTCAGTCCTCTCAAAAGTATGTGCTGATATTTTTGTGAGGTTTCTATTTGTCTTTTCTTTATACCCAGAGAATGAATATCTTTGTTTGTTGGCTATTTATGGCTTGGTAGTTTTCGAATTTCCTGTTATTTGGTGAAAATCTGAGGTTTTTTTTGTTTGTTTCTTTATTATTATTATTATTACTACAATTTATTCAATTTGTATCCCGGCTGTGTCCCCTTCCCTAATCTCCTCCCAATCCCACCCTCCCTCCTTCTTTTCCCCCTATGCCCCTCTACTAGTCCAGTGACAGGTGAGTTCTTCCTCCGCTTCTGTTTGACCCTAACCTATCAGGTCTCATCAGGACTGGTTGCATTGTCTTCCTCTGTGGCCTGGCAAGGCTGCACAACACCCCCCCCCCCCAACCCAAGGGGGACCTGATCAAAAAGCCAGCCACTGAGTTCATGTTAGAGACAGTCCCTGTACTGCTTTGTTAGAGAACCCACTGAGTCTATGGGCTACAGCTGAGCCGGGGGTTTTAGGTTTTCCCCATGCACTGTCCTTGGCTGGGGTATGAGTCTCTGCAGGAGCTCCAGGGCTCTTTTTTTTTTTTTGGCTCTGCTGGTTTTCTTGTGGAGCTCCTATCTCTTCCAGGCCTTTCTACCTCCTCCTTCTTTCATAAGATTCCCTGTACTCTGCCCAAAATTTGGCTGTGAGTCTCAGTCTCTGTTGCGATACCTCGATCAGTAGAGTCTTTCAGAGGCTGTCTGTGGTAGGCTCCTGTCCTGTTCTTTGTCTTCTCCTGCTTCCAATGTCTATCACATTTGTCCTTCTGAATGAAGGATAGACCATCTTCCCTAGTGTCTTCCTCGTTGTTTAGCTTCTTTAGGAGTATAGATTTTAGTATGTTTATCCTATATTATATGGCTAATATCCACTTGTGAGTGAGTATATACCATGTGTGTCTTTCTGCTTCTGGGTTACCTCACTTGAGACGATCTTTTCTAGTTCCCACCATTTGTCTGCAAATTTCATGATTTCCTTGTTTTTAATAGCTGAGTAGTATTCCATTGTGTAAATGTACCACAATTTCTGTATCCATTCCTCAACTGAGGGACATCTAGGTTGTTTAGCCAGAAGCTGAAAATCCGAGATCTTAATTAGATTTAGTATTCAGTTAAATCTGACAAATGCTTATCAAGTCCCAACTACTTCTTTTAAAATTTTTTATTTAACTTTTATTAATTACACTTTATTCACTTTGTATCCCCCCATAAGCCCCTCCCTCCTCCCCTCCCAGTCCCACCCTCCTTCCCCCTTCTCCATGCATGCCCCTCCCCAAGTCCACTGATAGGGGAGGTCCTCCTCTCCTTCCTTCTGATCTTAGTCTATCAGATCACACCAGAAGTGGCTGCATTGTCATCTTCTGTGGCCTGGTAAGGCTGCTCCCCCATCAGGGGGAGGTGATCAAAGAGCAGGCCAATCTGATTATGTCAGAGGCAGTCCCTCTTCCCATTACTATGGAACCCACTTGGACACTGAACTGTCATGAAGACCCAACTACTTCTATACCCCAAGAAAGTTCCCTCATTTCTCTTTTGCAGCCAAAACCTCCTCCATAGTAATATCATGATATCTCATTAATAATACTGTAAATTAGATCTGTCTATTATGGAATTTCATACAAATAAAAGCTGTGTTTTATATATGAATATTATTTGGATTAATTTGGTAGTAAGTATTTATTATAGTTACTAGTTTTAGCCCAATGGCACCATGAGACAGGAGAAATCAAAGAAAGATGGTGAAGAGACTTTGTATCAAGAAGTAAACACAGCTGAGCATGGGGGCACATGTCTTTAATCCTATTAGTTCAAGGCCAGCCTGGTCTACACAGCAAATTTCAGGATAGCTAGGACTACATAGAGACACCTTGTCTTTAAATGAAAAGTCTTTTGTATCACATACAAATTATACATACAATATCTAAAATAGATAAAAATATTAAAATAAGCAAAATACATCTGTAAAGCACAGTAATTAGCACTGAGGGCTTAACACATTTCAAAACATCCACTCTTTAAACTCTTATTTTCCTCCATTCTCACAGTGCTCAGGCCTTCAGATTCTGATAATCTTGTATCTGTTACATCTCTTGACTGCTGCCTCCTGTCCAAGCCTACTGTTCCCATATTCACTTTAGATTCGCATGTTCTCCTGCTCGAGGGAGGAGCCTAAATCATTACTGTAAATGGAGGGGAAAGGACTGAGTAAAAGCAGACCTGCTTAATGTATACAATTATGAAAAAACGGCCTCAAAGCCTTTTATGATATGCCAACATGGCTGTGATCTGAAGATCTTAAGCCACTGACTCTAATGGTTATTTAGCAGGACAAAACCCAGGAATTTAAAAAACTATAAAGGCCATTCAAAGACATCTTTTTACTCATATAACTGAAAATAGAAAATTTATCTTTTAAAGAAAATAAAGCAAAAAACACAATCAACTGCAAAATTAAAAAAACAAAAAATAGAAACAAGCCAGTTTCTCTAGCAGTCAAACTGATGCACACTTCTGAATTAGATATACAGTGAGAAATCTCTGATCTCTTCCAGTAGGCACAGTCAAATGGGCACTTTGCTTAGCATACGTCTAACCTCTTTCCTGCTCCACTGTCAACTCCTATGCACTTTATCGGTTCTCTTCTTCCCTACGGTCTGCAAGCTCCTTATGAGCAACTCACTTACCTCTCCATCCTAGTGGTAGAGAAGGGTAACTTGTTGGATAGGTGGCTCAACTAAATATTTGTCTCAGACAACGAAACACTCCATGAGATATGATGGATAAACTCAAAACAGAGGCTTGTCACTATAAGAAGGATGATGCCCCGCCCCTTGCCTCGTGGATCCCAGTCCTTAACACAGCAATACCAACAGCTCTTTTCCCTCTCTGAACATTAACAGTAGACATAATAATTTTACAATATCTGAGATTATTTTGTTGTTGTTGTTTGGAATTAAAGGCATGAGCCTGGCTTGAGATTATTACTTCTTTACCTCATAGGAATGGATACGGAAATTGTGGTACTTTTACACAATGGAATACTACTCAGAAATTAAAAACAAGGAAATAATGAAATTTGCAGGCAAATGGTGGGATCTAGAAAAGATCATCTGAGTGAGGTATCTCAGAAGCAGAAAGACACACATGGCATATACTCAATTATAAGTGGGTACTAGACCTATAAGATAGGATAAACATACTAAAATCTGTACACCTAAAGAAGCTAAACAAGAAAGAGGACCCAGGGTAAGATGATCAATCCTCACTTAGAAAGACAAATGGGATGGACATTGGAAATAGGTTCTAAAAAAGGAAATCAAGGTAGCTCAATTAAGAATCATTTCAAATGTTGAAATTAAAAGGATAAAAAAAGAACTTTTCAAGTATGTGGCATTAAGTGTATAAATGAAAAAAAAAACAACTAACTAACTTTCACACAATAACCCAGACAAATGTAGGAGCAGTAGATAGCCTTCCTGTCTATTCCCAAGTTTTGTCACATTAATTTCTTGTGCCTATCACTTGGCACTTGCTATTCTCTTCACATTTTGGCACCTCACTGCCCTAATAATGAGACACTCTTCCAAGCACTGTTTTATTCCTGTCTCTGTCTTCAGCATGCACAGAAATTGATTACCAAAATTACTTTCTCCATCAGAACTGCTGCCTCCTCAGCCTGTAGTGCTCACATGTCATCTTTTAAGCCTCTAAGACCCAGATGAAATGTTACTTCTTCCCGTGAGATTTTCTAATCCTTTCAACTAAAGTCAAAGTCTTCTATGTATTTAACTCTATTTTTGTGGCTATCATTTTGAATTTTATTTAAAGATATTTGTGTCTATGTGTTAAATGATCAGCTTAAATACTCTGGTCTCTGTGTTCCCACCTAGGGTCAAGCATGGGATATATACAAAAGCCTTAGCAAGTAAAGATTACTTCTTAGTTGAAATCACTTTATTCTAGGAGCGAACTGAGTGTACCTACTCCCTTTACCCCTTTTGCAAACACTCTGCATTTAGAATGGAAAGCCAGAGAATAATTTCACAAAGAGTTTTTTTAAAAAAGCTTTATAATTATGATTTGATTAAGAAAAAAATACCTGTAAGGACAGAATGCACTGCTCTCCTTTCTGTATCTGACATAACATCTTAATAGCTCTGCCTCCCCCTGCTCTCTCCCACCATGGACTGACAACTAATAGGATTAGTAGCTTCATTCTAATAACCCAGCTTAGTTAAAAGCCAGGAAAAAAAAAGATAGTCTCAATCTGAATTACATGGCCTGGGAATCCACCCAATTATTAAGTAGAGTAACTGTTATTAGCTCTCCTAATCAAAGGAGAGGCAGCTGCTCATCTCTGGTGACCTGCAAGGGCCGCTAGCCTTTGTACTTGACTTCTCTGTACACAGTGATTATGTTCTTTGTGATCATGGAAGAAGGCCTTCCTGGCTTTTTAGAGAGGCAGCAGATGGGGGAAGCTGTTTGCATGTTCATTAGCAGGATAGGTTAGGCATTTGTTCTGAGCATCTGTGGCACCTTAAGACCCATTTAAAGATAGTTCTGAGAAATGCGTATATTTGGAACTCAGCCCAATTTCTTTATAGACATGAGGAGCCTGGAAATGAAACTTTTTATGATTGTTCTCTGCATGCAAAGCTCCGCATACACTTCCAGAACACACTTCTCTACTCCCTTACTATCCTCACATGTCAATGCTAGCTTAAAAAGAAGCAAGCAGAATGAGCTGATATTCCCTCCCCCTGTTCTTTTACCCTTAAAGCTTTCAGCCAGTTTTGCTGGCTTCCCCACATTCTTATAATCTGAGTAAGTGCCTATGCTCAGATTTCTAGCTGTAGGTGCGAACACCAAAAGAACTAAGGTTCTAAGGGCAAAGAAATCACAAGACTGAAATTCTAAACTTGTGGGAATCTGGTGCCAAAAAGATTGAAATTCTAAAGTATATTTTGAAAGCTTAGGTAACATGGTGAGACTGAGGAAGTCTAGAGAAGCTTCGCCAAGAAGAGGGAACAACTACCTTGCGATGCTAATTAGAATGTGGACCCCTTAGAAAGCTCCCTCAGTGGGTGCTGGATTGTGCCATTTCTAACACATTTGGGCTAAGGGTGAAGGGAGTAGGGTGGGAGATGAAGAGACACTAATGGAGAATAACAGCAGGACAACAAAGGCATGATCAGGCTTTCTCTCTCTTCTTTTTAATTTTAATTTAAAAATTATTTTATTTAAGTTTATTTACATCCCAAGGGCAGCCCCTTCCCTCCTCTCTTCTCAGCCCCCGACTTTTCCTTTTTTGAGAGCTGTTGTGTGAAAGATGACCAAAAATTAGCATGGAGTTCATTGCTATCATCCACGATGAAGTGGTTTTTATCTTATTCTCAAGCTCCCCAAAGTGAACAGACACTGGGTTGGTCCTAGCACTCATAGTCTAGTGAGGGACAAACTTAAAAATTCACGCAATACAATAAGATAAAAGCAAGAATGAAAGGATATATATACAGAGTGGCCCAGACAAAGGAAATGATTACTTTGGTAATTTCTTTAATACTCAAATGGTGTCAATATGTGCAATTTTCTAAGTTATCACTCTACTACTTAAATAACAATGGGCACTAGGCATGGTTACACATGCTATAATCCTAGCACAGGTAGATGGAAACAGAAGGTTCAGGAGCTTAAGTCCAGCCTAGACTACACAGTGATTTTAGCTTGAAGCCTGCCTAGGTTATCTAAAATCCTGTCTTAAAACCAAAACCAAAACCAAAACCAAAACCAAAACCAAAACCAAAACACAGACAGACAGACAGACAGACAGACAGACAGACAGACAGACAGACAGACATACACACACACAGTCAAAACCCAAACACAATGGACTCAGGCTCAACTGTCCTGCAACAGTTTTGCAAACCAAACCATTTCTTCTTTCCTGGAGGTCAGTAAATCTGCACATCTCTGGAGGTTCTGATTCTCACTTCAGCAAGGTCTTGGTTGTTCTTTGGTTTGGGGGAGCAGCTGGCTTAAGCCTTGTGATGGGACACAAGGAAATAAAGCACAACCATATTAGAAGTGATTCTGCTAGCAAGCCCTGGGTCTGCTCGATTAGTCTAGAGGAAATGAAAGGAAGTAAGTAGCTAGTGATAAACAATGTCAGAGATTTCTACAGGGATTATTTGAAATCTTTCTAGTTTAGCATTAAAAAGGGCATATGGGAGAAACTGAGAAGGAAAAACACTCTAAAATATTCTCAGGAGACTACTTGATGCAAAATGAGGTTTAGGGAACTTCTAGGTATCCCTATGCTTTGCTCATGGATGAAAAGTGGGTAACATAAACACCAAAACTCTGTTATTCATCGAAATGTTCCAAACAATATCCTCCTGTGTGTAGAACAGTGTGATGGGTCTTTCTAAGATTTGTGTTCTTTCTTCTGGCCTTTGCTAAGGGAATATGAACAGATGTTTGCAGAATGGGTAATACTGTTCCACTGAATTCTTGTATTAGAGCTGAGCTTTGCTGCTACTTGTGGTGAGTGAAAATAAGGCTTTCCTAAGGGGATGAGATATTTTAAAGTCTGCTTATTTAAGGCGAATAAAACTCAGAGGTGTCATTAAGTCTGAAGAACAGACAACCATGATACATTATGCTTTGGGAAATACAAATATAAATCTCTTTCCCATTGCAAGCATACTTGAAAGATAAATTTGATGGCCAATTTATACTTTAAAGAGGCTTGTAAATCTGAATTGGAGATAGACTCTTGCTTTAATTCAATGTAAGTTTATATAACCACAACACAAAGAAATAAACCTATTGTATGAAACAGAATGTAAGGATGCTAAAAAGCAACTGTAGTGGGAGCCCACAAAGCCATTCTAGCAAGAATGGAGAAGTGGGGATCTGAAAATACTAGTAGAAATAATATACTGCATGGAAGAGGAGAGAGTGAGGCACAAAGAACATTTAAAAGACCAGTGCTCTAACCCCTGAGCTAAGGAGCCGTCATCTACAAGGAACATTTAGAATAGCCAACTTTGTGATATAGAAGATTGCAAAGTAAGTCTTTCCATATCAGATGGAGTATAGAGAAATTATGTACTCTGGACTGTGATCACCTTGTGGTAAGAAGTGGGTCTTACTCAATGTTTGAGGCTGTAAGCACAGGAACTATGAATGTAACTTATGGGATAACAGTTTGGGCCCCACAAAACATCAAAATAGTTAATTCTCTTTATTTCTCAGTGCTCTGACACATAAGGCTAGTTTCTATGTTAAGTGGTAACTGAGAGGATTAATTAAATTAATCTGCAAACATGTTTCCAACATCTTCCTTTTAAGTTTTAATTTTTCATATATTTTGATCATATTTTTCCTCTTTTCTAAATCTTCCCAGAATGCTTCCCTTCCCATCCAATTTCATGTTTTATTTTCTCTCTCTCTCTCTCAAAAAAAAAAAAAACCCTCCCAGACAAAACAAGAAAAATCCTCTAAATGACAAAAATTAACAACCAAAACAAACTAACAGCATCAATAGCAACCCTCCCCCCTCACAAAAACATGGAGTCTGTCTTTTTTGGCTAACTACACTTGGGTACTAGGCCTGCCCTGCACGTTTTTGTTTATTTAGTTTACACACATGCAACACACACTTGCATGAGCTTGTTCTTAGGGTTTGAATTCAGGTTGTCAAGCTTGGTGTCAAGTGCTGTTACCTGCTGGGACATCTCACCAGGTTTTTAAATTTCCTTTATACTCCTTAAGTAAGTACTTAGAATACTGTCATTACGTGAATATCAGTTCTACCTGATAAGACTTCTTACATTTTGCTTCATATTTTATTCTCAATTCATTAAAATGTCCAATGATAAATCTTCATAAATATCTATATCCACCAATCTACTAGCCTGTCTATCTATCTATCTATCTATCTATCTATCTATCTATCTATCTATCATCTGTCTACCCATCTACGTACCTTTCTCTTTCTTCTTTCCTTCCTTCCTTCCTTCCTTCCTTCCTTCCTTCCTTCCTTCCTTCCTTCCTTCCTTTTTCTTTCCAGGAAGAGGAGTTTTCTGTCTGTCTCTCTGTCCATCCATCTATCTATCTTTACAGAAAGGGTTGGCTTCAAAACTCTATGCAGCTGAGAGCTGAGGAGAGCCTTGAATTCCTAATCACCCTGCCTCCCCATGCGTGGCTTACAAGTTTGTGCTACTATAACTAGCTTAAAACCATGGATCTTCAATGTCCTGAAAAATATATTATGAGACCTTTGTGACATCTGAAAACTGTACTGAAGTGTGGTTCTCTAATAAATACCTCTCCTTTATCTAAGACTTCACCTACTTACTCTATTAGCCTCAGCTTTAATATTACTTACTGGAAGGGGCCTTGTCTTCTCTGACATTTGTTTATTTTGTTCAGTGTTCCTAAATACCCATGAGCAGCTCTATTTCTTCATAAGAGCAGTTTGTGGATGCATTTCGTCTACTGTCATATAAATTAAAGTGACTTACAGAAGTAAATCTCATTTTCACTCATGTCCTCAAGTGAGGACATTCAAACAATGTATTTAAGATATTTAGGTTTGTAGAGAAAATTTCAATCTAACAGTTTGACTTTCCAATTTACCTTGAAATCACCATCATTCTTCTATTGCCTTATTCTAAAAAGGCAAGCAAGATGCTATAGCCTATGGACTGTGAGGTAGTATGAGTCACAGACCATCTGCAATATGATAACTGTATTTCTTTCCTCAACAGAGGAGAGAAGGGTAGACAGAAATGTATTTAACAAAAACACACACTCTGAGGAGGTCATGGTCATCTCTGGAGCATCTGGTAGCTTTCAAAGCTTAAATATTTCTGGATGACAGCCAAGGCTTAGAAAACAATCACATGGTCATGCAGAAATCATTCTGCTATAGGCCATCCTGGACGGTTTTGATGACTCTGAGTCAGTATAGGTGACACAGGGCTGCTAGAGCTGGGATTGCTCTATTGAGAGAAAAAAAAAAAGTTCCCAATTTCTGTGTGCAAGCATTCAAGAGAGCAGTAGGACCTATGTTGTAATAGACAGTCCAGGAATCCTTTCCCGTGAATTCAAATAACAGAGAGAGGTGAGTAGGAGTCGCTGCTGGAGGACACCGCATCTAGTATAGGATGTCAGTCAGAAGAAAACTGCCTTTCCCATCAAAAGCATACTTCTGGTTCTTCCTTCCTCCCCTTCCAATTTCACTTCCCCTTCTTCACTGAAATTCTCTTATTGAATTGTGACAGCTAGTAAATGACAAATAAAGCATAATATGCCTTAAGTGCAGACCTCAGAAGCCAATATTCTACTGACAAAGATTTCAATGACAATTAAATGGGTTCTCACAGTATTTTAAATAATAATGAATTTACATAGAGGGGCATCAGGTTTCTCCCTTTTGTTTGACTGGCCTCTGGAGCCTATGATTGATACTCCTTATTTGGCACTTACACACCAAGTCAGAACCTGTGAGATTCTTTTAATGTCAGTTTACCCTTGAATTTTTGAAGGATTATATTATGATACTAGACCACTAGTTTGTTTTATATATCAAATCCTTTGTTCTTTTTTAAAATTTTCTTTATTGTTATTATTATTACTTATTACTATTTATTCACATTGTATACCAACCATAGCCCCCTCCCTCATCTCCTCCCAGTCCACCTCCCTCCCTCTTTTCCCTCTATGTCCCTTTCCTAGTCCACTGATAGGGGAGGTCCTCCTAGCTTATCAGGTCTAATCAGGACTGTCTGGGTCCTCTTTCTCTGTGGCCTAATTAGGCCACCTAACCAGAGGAAGGTGATCAAAGAGCTAGCCACTGAGTCCATGTCAGAGACAGCCCCTGTTACCCACTTTGTTCTTTTTTTTTTTTTTAAAGAACAATGCTTGATAAATTAGCTTTCCTTTCTCCCTGTACCTAAACCTGATTAATTTGCTCTTCCATATAGCTTTTAGTCAGCTAGTATTTCTTCCATTTCAATATGCTGGAATTAGAGGCGGTACTGTATAGCTTTTGTAAACTTGACACCAACTACAGACATTTGGAAAGAGGGAACCTCAACAGATAGGCCTGGGGCAAGTCTGTGGGCACTTTCTAGCTTAATGGCTGGTGTGAAAGGGCCCAAACCACTGTGAGTCATGCCATCCGAGAGCCTTCGGTTACCAGAGAGTGTAAACTAGGTAAGTCAAGAAGAGTAAGACAGTATTTCAACACCACTCATTTGTACCATTAATTTAGGTTTCTGATCATTAACCACTGTTTGCTAGAACACACGTTTTCCAGGACTCCCAAATGCGCCTGTTCTTTCGGCTTTGCCATTGATGTAAGGAAATAGTAACAGCTGAGTAATTCTATTCCCTGCATTAAATTGGGCCTCCTGTTTTACATATGCCATGATTTTAATTTCTTCCTTGCAATCCCCATCTATAATACCTGGATGCACAATATAACCTCGAGAAGTTAATCCATGTCTTCCCAAAATCATCCCTACTGTACCTGAAGGCAAAGGACCATAAACACCAGTGGTTATTTTGTAACATCCAACTCTTGGGGAGATAGTCTAAGAGACAAATCTGTGGCCAGATCCAAAGCCCTACTGCCTTTAGTGGCATGGGTAAAATCAGCAATTTTTAGTTTTGATCTTCATCCCTGCTTGTCACCTCCTGGCTGACCAAAGGAGGTCAGCTCATATTTTTTGCTGTGGGTCCTCGAGCTGACAGGCCCCTCCATCCATTTAACGGTGCCAAGAGGCTACCCTTTAAATTCCTTTTAGGTATATACTCATTACTCCAATGCTTTCCCTTCTTACAATACCCACAAATTCTGGGGAATGTGGGCACTTGAACATTTCAGCCAGAAGCCATTTTACCACAGGTAAAATTACTGTATTTCTCCTAGTTAATGTAGCTGCTATTTTGAGCTTTGAAGTCTCCAGCCTGACAATTTCTTTGGAAATGGCCAAAGTTGCCACAATTAAGGCACTGGGCATTTTGATTTCTGAGACTTCTAGCTACAGCTTGTCCTGTGATCTTGGCACGATGTTCCTGAGACAATACCAGTAGTCTCTCAACCATTCTTCTGTTGGGGCTTCTCGTGCTCTTAATGGTCTAAGTACTCTCTTGCATTCAGTATTTGCATTCTCGTGAGCCATTATCTGTGTCAATACCTGTATGGCTCTATTTAGAGTTGGACCAAATCTCTGTAAGAAGCTGATAAATGCTTCTCCAGGGCCTTGAATTACCTTAGTAAATGAGGTGGTTGTTTTACCAGGTTCCTCAACCATATCCCATGTTCTTAACACTGCAACATGACATTGTTCAATCACTACATCATCAGATCGGATTCGTTCTCGTAAGTCAGTATAACGGCTTTCACCAAGCAGTTGATATTTAACAATATTTATCCCTCTTGTTATATTTTGTTGTTCTATTTTTGTGGCTTCATTTGTCCACCATGATAACCATTGTAACTACTGACCAGTTTCTAACACAGTGGAGAGCGACCCTTTCTAGTCTTGGGGAATAAGCCTATTTTGTGTAGCCCAGTTAGTTAACATTTGTCTAACAAAATCTGAATGCATTCCATACCTCATGATAGCCTCTTTAAAATGCTTTACATCTAGCCTTTCAACTGGACTCCACATCATTTCACTGTCAGCCTCACCACCATCATTACCAGGCATATGTTGCACAAAGACTGGGAAAGCTGATGCTGCCTATGTAGCCAAAGGCTGTTCCTCTAGTGGAGCACTTGGCTCCAGAGCTCTTCTTCCTGTTCTTCTCTGCCCCTGCAGCACTCAGGTGCTCTGAACACGTGGTACATGGAGCGGGTGGTAAGGGCAGGGAAATTCCCATTTTTTTCAGTGGCTATTTGCTTACTAAGTGCTTCAACCTCTACCTGTAAACTTTCCTGTTGAGCTGCCAACTCTGTAATCCTTTCAAGAGCAACAGAATTGAGTGACACTTCCAGTTTTGTATCTCATCCATCATTCTTCCAATCATTTAAAAATCAGAATACAATGGAATACTACTCAGCAATCAAAAAGGAGGAAATCATGAAATTTGCAGGCAAATGGTGGGATCTAGAAAAGATCATTCTGAGTGAAGTATCCCAGAAGGAGAAAGACAAACATGGAATATACTCGCTTATATAGACCTAAAAGATAGGATAAACATAATGAAATCTGTATAACTAAAGAAGATAATCAAAAAAGCAGACATGGGGTATGATGATCTATCCTCATTTAGAAAGACAAATGGGATATGCATTGAACGTATGACAGGAGTCTACCGCAGAAAGCATCTGAAAGACTCTACCTAGCAGTGCTCCAAAGTAGATACTAAGACTCATAACCAAACCTTCGGCAGAGTGCAGGGAATCATATGAAAGAAGGGGAGTTTGATGTGGAAAGGATAGGAGCTCCACAAGGACCAAACGTATCTGGGCACAGGGTCTTTTCTGAGATGGACACTCAACCAAAGTCCATGAGAGGATAAAACCTAGAACCTCTGTTCAGATGTGACCCGTGATAGCTCAGTAATCAATTGGTTTCCCATAGTAAGGGGAACAAGGACTATTTCTAACAGGAACTCAATGACTGGCTCTTTGACCTCCCCACCTCCCAAGGGAGGAGCAGTACTGTTAGGCCACAGAGGAGGACTTTGCAGCCAGTCCTGAAAATACCTGACAAAAGGGAGTCATATGAAAGGGGAGGAGGTCCTCCCCTATCAGTGGACTTGGAAAGGGGCAGGGAGGAGATGAGGGACGGAGGGTGGCATTGGGGAGGGAATGAGGGAGACAGCTGGGATACAGAATTAACAAAATGTAACTAATGAGAAAAATAAAATTATAGAAAAAAAAGAAAACAAGGCTTTACGTAAATCAAATAAATAAATAAAAATCAGAATATAGGGAGAAAACAAAGCAAAACCAGAAAATTCCCTCTGGGAGCATTTTGGGAGAAAACCTGGCAGCAGCCACTGCTAAAACCTTTTAGTGACATCTTCATAACTTTGCTGTCTCCTGTACAGCATCAAAAACCAAGTTCCTAATTATTCCTAAGCCACATCTGGGTGTCAGTAGTTAGCTTTTTTTTTTTTTTTTAATCTTATCAACCATGTTGGGTACCACCTATAGCACTCTTTTTTATAAATTCTCTTTACTTGGGGTATTTAGGACTCTACCTACCTTCTATCAACCCCCCAACCTTAAGCAGAAGAGAGAAAAAGTTAGTGGGTAGAAGGGGCCAATGGTCCAATGGTCAGAACTGAAGAAGCTCCAGAAGGTGGATCTTCGGCCTAAAATCCCACCTAGCAGGCTGAAATGCTAAGTCAAAAGGGGCTCCCTGGCATTAGCTATTATCTTGGGCATCTGCTTAGCTGAAATGGAAACTAGTATTGCAGCAACTGGACTAAAAGCCTAGAGAGACCCTAGAGAGAAAGGATAATAGTTCTCTTTGGCTTACTACCCCTATATCCACCCTGAAGGGACCCCCACTCATTTTGATTTTTGTCTTTGAGCCTTGTATTTTAAATTGCTTGATGGCTCTCATGAAAAAAGATGTTTGGGAGCAATACACTAATGGTACTCAGATCCCATTGTAAAAAGGTAAACAAGGGGTCATACCTGGAAGACCCAAGATTGGGTCTTCAAATGATCATGGGAAGGGGGGAATGAGAGACCAAAAAGATTAAAAATTAGCAGCTATTATTAAGGCCTGAACTAAGTGGGTAGAGAAGTCCAGTAATGCCCTGAGGGGAAGAACCTGTCATACTGCATTCTTTCCCCACCCACTAGAGATACAGTTGCTAGGAAACTGGCCCATTCCCCTAAGGAGGAACACTAGACCATTAATGGTCTGGGGACCTTCCTGTAGCCAATCATTTCAAAATGTAGCATTTTGACCAACAGATGCTTGCCAGGCAGGAATCACCCCTACCTTGGGCATGCTGGGAGGGACCAGAATCTTTAAATTCCCCAACTAACCTGAGCACAGGGCTCTCGGCTCTCACTGCTTCGGCAGTGGGGGGGTGTGAGCTCGAGCTACAGCTTGTAATTTGTAATAAAAAAATCCTCATGTGGTTTGCAATGGACTTGGCTCCTGGTGGTGGTCTTTTGGGGTATCGCGATTTGGGCACAACACTGTGTTCAGCCCTTGAGTTCTAGGGCTATTTAAAATTGTTTGAATGCATATTGCTAGCTCTACCTCTTTTCCTGAAATGTTTGGCTGGCTTACCACCCTTTCTTTTTGATTGTTTCCCCTTATATTTTCTTTCCCCCTTTCAATGTTTCCTCTGTAGCTCTAATACAAATTCCTAGTCTGTTCAGTGTATTTTCTTTCCACTCCTACCCAGAGTAACTAATATCTTACTGTACACACTATCCTACCCATTGAGATCAAGCTAATCTCTGTTCTAAGTTGCTCTATACTGTACTAAACAGGTCATGTATTTCCCCAGGGGACTCCATTTTACAAGTAGCTTTTGACTTCATTTTGAGAATAAAGGATGACCACAGTCCACGCATACCCAAAAAATATAGCATCTGTCAGGCATGATACATGCAGCATAGACTGATACTTATTCCTGGAAGTATAAAGGGAGCTACCATAGAAGTTTAAACCATAAGGGCACAAAGTGCAATAAACTCCTATCAAAAAAAAAAAAAAAAAAAAGGCCCAAAAACTTACTGGACATGACAGACTAAAAAAAGGGTGCAACTTTTTCACATAACACTGCAAAAACATGGCCCCACACGAACCATCACTTGATACCTGGTGTGTGCATCAAGGACCAATACAAGAAGGACTCCTTGACTGCCCTTGGATCTTCAGCTTGTATAGGACCCATGCTGCTGCTATGGCCTGCTATAAGAGTACAACTTTACACCCCAGCAACTGCTGCAGCAACCCTTCTCTTAGACACTCACAGGCATCTTACTGAGACATTCTTTGTGACTCCATCGCTAACAGATGCTCAGATGCCAGAACCTTTTGCCTGGGGAGTTTATATTCAAAAGGGTATTGGTGTCTGCATACCCTTTAGAATCCCTTTTCCCACTTCCTTTCTGGGAATCAGAAAAGCCTAGATATGGGCTTGTATTTAAAATCCTCCCATGTAGAGAAAGACAAAGAGAGATTTGAGCGAGAGTCCAACCCAAAAGATAGTGTTGGCAGACAGTTGATTCTGGCTTCTATAGGCATACTCAGACACATATGCATGCGGACCTGCATGAACACATGCACTTCACCTCCATTACCATGCATACCATGCGTGTGCACACACACAAACGCAATAAACTCAACAAATCTAACTATACATCAAGAAGATCATTCACCAATAATAAGGCTTCATTCCAGGGGTGTGAAGATGGCCCAACATATGCAAATAAATAAATGTAATATTTCACATCAACAGACTCAAAGATAGAACTAACATGACATCATCCTCCCAGATCTGCCAAGGGCCTTTGCTAACGTCCAATGTACCTTTTTGATAAAAGCCATGGAGAAACTAGGACTAGAAGGGGGCATCTCATTGCAGTAAGGCCACATGACAGATACAGGCCCCACATATTATCCTGAAAGTCAGGGAACCCAGAACAACCTCACTACACAGGAATAACAAGGGCATCTACTTGGCCTACTAATATTCAAAACAGCCTTTGAAATAGCAAAGCAATGAGACAAAAGAAATAAATAAAAAGGATTAAGTGAAAAAGGAAGATATCAAACTATCCCTATCTGCGTACAATATGATTCTGTACATAAGAAATTATAAAAATTCTACCAGAAGCTCTTTGAAGTGATGAAGACTCTCAGTAATGAAAGAAATGAAAAAGACTCTCATTCACAATAGTTTAAAAAAAAATACAGATTTTAACTAGGATATGAACGACTTCTACAATAACTTTAGAACACTGAAAAAAGAAAATCAAAACTAGAAGATGAAAAGATCTGCCATTATTGTTCATAGACTGACAAAATTAATATAGTGAAAATGGGTATTACCAAAAGGGCTCTACAAAGTCAATGTAATCCACATCAAAATGACAGTGACATTCTTTGAAGAAATAGAAGATGCAATCCTAAAATTCATATAAAAGCACAAGAGACCTGGGAGGCACTTATGCAGTCTAAAACAAAAAGAACAATGGTAGATTACAGAGCCACAGTGACGAAAAGAGAATAGCCCTGATGAAACAGAGACTTGTAAATCAACAGAATAACATAAAGGATGCAGAAATAAACCTACACAGCTATAGTTACATGACTGTTAAATGAATGCAAAAGATATATTGGAGAAATGACAGCTTCCTCAATAAATGATGCTGAAAAAACTACCCACTTCTAAATGGATAAAAACCAAACTCTTAAATTCTAGAAATGTTAGGGGGAAAGGTGGAGGTATGAGCATTTTTTTTTTTTTAATTTTAATGTCTTCGGAACTAACACCAGTAATTGAAACTGGGATTATATGGAGTGAAAAGGCTTCAGTATAATAAAAGAATTATTGTGAAGAAACAGCCTTCATAATGGATTAAATATGTCTGAGCTATATATCTGACAAACAATTAGTACCTGGATTCTATAAAGTGACCCTCTGGCTTTCATGTTAGGTGCTAGGGACAGAGAAACCGATGTTCTTGCCACTGTGGGGTTTTCATCCTAGGATTCTCATCCCAAATAATTAATCTGTACTCATAAAGGGTAAGGATTATAAACATAGTAAAAGAAAAGTAATGAAGCATTACTCAATTCTCCAGTTTGAATCTTTTATAGAAAACACCCCCAAAATGTTAACATCACTTTAAGTTAACCAATTTATAAAAAGTGATTTTCATGAGAGCAAGGAAAGATATACAGAAGGTACAGAAGGAGGAAAGGTAAGGGAGAAATGGTACTTTAACTTCAAAAATAAAACAGTAATCTTCATTAGTACATCAGTAAAAAAGGATGGTTGGCCCCTCACAGATGTACCTGAGTAACATATACAACTGTAATTTATTTCTGCATGACACAAAACATACATGACACAGCAGTATACAAAATATGCAGAGAGAGTAGAGAAGATGAGTTTCCAAAGCTTTTCTGAGATTGTTATATATTTACCTAAGTCCTCATTTGAACTGGATGAGAAATTTATTAAACTTGCTTCTGGGGCACTTGATACAGACAGAAGAAAAGCCTTAAAATTCCTGAATCAAATGGACTTAGATGTCTAATCACAACTTGTCTATTCCCAGATATGAGGCTACCAATATGTTTATCACTGGCCCTGACTATAAGGATGTTAATGTAGTATTCATAAGTACCTATACCTTTTATAACAGTGACAGTAATATCAGCATAAATAACATAGGTAAAAGAATATATTGTGTTTCTGAAAAGTGATTTACGTAACATTTTCAATCATAGGAACAGAATATGAACGGATAAAACACTTGTCATTTACAGAGTTTTCTATTGAGAAAATCTAAAATGGATTTTGGCTTTTTAATGCTTATCTAAGTTTATATAAAATTTATGTCAAGAGGTATGTTCAGAATACCTAATAAGAACAAAGTGTGTATGCATGTGAGAGAGAGAGAGAGAGAGAGAGAGAGAGAGAGATCACTGAGACATGTCTGACTCAACCAGTTAGAATGGTGCTGTTAGTTCTGTCAACAAAGCAATGGTTCCTCTTCAAACAACATTTATTATTTTACTTTGCCAATTTATGAATTATCTAATTCATTTTTGTCTTCCATTCTTGAAATTCTGGCTTTCATTTTATTCTTTCTACTCAAGAGGTTTTCCACTATATTCTGTATTTGACTTAATGAGGTTTTCATTTATAAAATTTTAATCTCATTTATTGTCTCTTTTGTTTTATGCTTTTCTTTTTACATTCAGTGAGTTTAGTTTGAAATCAAAGGTAATTTTGATCACTGAAACATTTCAACAATATAGAGAGGGTTTCTATGTAGTGCTTACACTGTTCTAAAGCAATGTGACAAGTCAAGTGAATCAACCAATCTCTTTTAAGCAGTTTCATTAAATAAAGCACCATTAATATGAACTTTGGTGAAATAATGGCTGTTCTTAAAGATCTATTTTCTCTTAAATTAAAATAGATCTTCCAGAACACCAACCTACCAACAAAAGCTTCAATTCAAAACTTACCCTGTCTACAATACCTACAGGGAGGACAGAACAGATAAAGCAGGGATTTATTTGAGGGAATGTCCAACCAACGCCTGGCCTAACCCACGACCCACCCCACGGAAGAGAGCCAACCCCTGACACTATTAATGATACTGTGCTACACTTGCTGACAGGGGCCTATCAGAGTTATCTTCTGAGAGGCTCTACCCAGCAATTGTTTGAAATAGATGTGGAGACTCACGGCCAAACACTGGGTGAAGCACAGGGAGTCTAGTGGAAAGTGGGGTAAGGATAAAAGGACTAGAGGTGACAAGAGCTCCACAAGAAGACTAACAGAGCAAATCAACCAGGGCCTAGAGAAAGAAGCCTATGGAGTCTGAAGTACCAACCAAGGACCATGCATGGACTGGACCTATGTCCTCTACATATTTGTAGCCAATGGGCAGCTCAGCAAACGTAGGTCCACTAGTATGGAGACTGGGGGTTGTCTTTGACATGGACTCTATTGCCAGCTTTTTAATCACATCCCCATGATGGGACTGCCTTACCAGGCCATAAGGGAGGAAGATGAACTCAGTCCTCCTGTGACTAAAAGAGCTGGGGTGGGGAGTGGGTAGGGCTCCTCTTTTCTGAGGAATTAGGGAGGGGTTGGGGAAGGGGGGGGTGAGACTGGCAGGAGAGGAGGAAGGGAGCTACGACCTGGATGTAAAGTGAATAAATAAATAATTAAAATATAAAAATCTTCCAACCAAAATTATTACAATGTAACTGAAAAACATCATGACAGGCTTTGCTCTGTTCATCTCCAAGCATGGCCTACACAGTCAATTCTAAGTTATGAACAGCTGTCAGGCCAGACGTAAAAAGTTAGCAAAGTTACATTTTATGCCCATTTTATAAGTGTTTCTATCTCTTTATTGAAATCTTCTAACTTGTAGATTTCCTTTATTCATTCAGCTGGTTAAAAATTCTCTTTGAAAAATTAAAAAATAATAAAAATAAAAATTAATTCTCTTTGAAGTCACTTAGGAGTTTGTTTATATATTGTTAAATTTTGTTGAACATTTTTACAATTTTTCTTTTGTGTTCTTTGTCTGGGATTTCATTTAATTCACTCCCATTGCAAGCCATTATAATGTAATTGCTATGTTTTTCAAAGAAATCACACTGCCGTGATTTTGTTGTTGTGGTTGTTCTTGCATTTCTGCATTGCGACTTACACATCTGAATTAATTTTGTTAGTTGGATTAAAAATAATCAGCTGTATTTCAAATATTTGCAATGTTCATGTTGGAGACGAAGATATAGCAGGGCAGAAGTGTCGTCCCTCCAGTGACTTGGGGAGTTTTGCTCTGAACTCCATGTTCTTCCAGGGCATGGGTACCAATACCTTACGAGAGTAGAAGCCCATTTTGCAGATATTATAACACTTCACTAAAAACAGCTCTTCAACTAACTTTGAAAGTTTCAGGGGGTAAATTAACAAATTATGGTGTACAGTAAGACATTAATTATAAAAGGAGAAATGTAAAGGGAAATTGGTGAAATAAGTATTGCTATTAGATCAACTGAAAGAATATCAAGGAGAAAAAAGTAGATGAAAGGGAAAGTTGTGATACTGTTAGGAGTCACAGAGTTGAAAGATTATTTAAAGCTATGAAAGTAATAGTTAAGGAATAAAAAGAGGAGGGGATAGAGAAAAGTGAGGGAATGGGGTAGGAATTCCAGGGAAAGCATATGGGTTCTTCTTAACAAGAACAGTAGACAGTACAAAACAAAAACACAACAATCCAAAAGCCAAGCTGTTCAATCTAAGAACTAAAGCAGGACCATTAGGAAGACATCTTTCTGCATAAAAGACAAGATGGAATAAAAGTAAAATAGATAAAAACATGCATTACTCAATAACTTTCCTTACTACAGTGGGTTTTGGATGTCTTTTTCTCAGTGATATTTCATGTAACAAACTGCTGATGGGGAAGATGGTTTGCAACTTCAGTTCAGTGGTGTGAAACCACATATCCCAGTGGAGTTCAAACAAACTGCCTTTTAGATTGAGTTTCTGCTCAGTCCCCAGTAGGTGTCAGGCCTTCCTTGGCTTTTGCTTAGCTTTTTACCACAAAATGTTGCTTTTGGGAGCTTCCCATCAGTTACTTTTCCACATGTGCTAGATGGAATTCGTCCACTTTGGTTTCTAAGTCTGAGGCACTGAGACAGCCATGGCCATACTGCTGTCTCCTTTGCTGGCTGGGAACGTTGTCAGCTCTTGCTGCTGTCTTGGTGTCTGCTTCCACTGTCCCATGCAGCTCTAGCTGGGGCAGACCATGTGTTAAGAAAGTGTGGTTCCAATACAACCAAACTGCTTGCTGCAGGGTTCTCAGTTCCTGCACTGTCACCTGGCAATGACTGGACCTGCAATGAAAGACTCGCCAACCATACCCACATCCATTTCCATCCCATGGATTGGTTTATGTCTCTTCACATGTTGTGTCTTTAGGCAATGGTCACCTTTCTTGTTTTTAAACAGATGCTTTCATTAATTGGAACATACTAAATATACTTTTTCTTTTTTACTTGCAAATCAAAATCTACCTGTCAGGTAGTTTATTTTAGACTATTTTCTTGGGTAATTAGAATGTCCTAAGTCATTTGGGATATATTTTCTCGTGTCTTCAGGAGAATGAACCCAATCATTAGAACCAAAGAAGCGCTGGCTGAGGCATGTGACTGTCAGAGGACAACTTGTTTCCATTCTTTCCTTCTACCATGTGGGTTCTAGGAACTGAACTCGGTGTCAACTTTGATGGGAAGCACCTTTACCAACTAATCTATCTCACTGGCCTTTTTTTTTTCTTTGTGAAATTTAAATTAAAATATAATTACATCATTCCTGCCTTCCTCTTGCCTCTCCCAAGACAACCCCCAAATTAATGGTGGTGTCTTCTTCAAAAACTGTTGCTACATAAACATATAAACAAGCATATAAATACCACCTGCTGACTCTGTTCAGCGGTGCCTGCATGAGTGTGTTTCTAGGACTGACACTTGAGTATTGGATAACCTAATCAGGGGCTAATCCCTGGGGAAGACTAATTCTCCCCTTCTCAGCAGTTTTAATTGCTTGTAGCTCTTCATCTGGGACAGAGGATAGTGTGATTTCCTCCATCTATGTTGAGTTGCCAACTGGTATTGGAATTGTTCAGGTCTTGATAGGCAGCCGTGTTGCGATATCATGGCTGTAGCTTTTTGGTCAGTTAGAAGGAACAATCTTACAGCAGCCCTCCTGCCTAGACATTCTTTCAGCTCCCACTTCCATGCTGTTCCCTGGGCCTTGGCTGCAGGAGGTATGTTGCAGACCTACAGGTTAGGGCTAGGTACTTCATGATCAGCTAAGTATACATTTTCATTTTCTGAGACAAGGATTCATTTGCCCAGGCTGGCCCTAAATTCATGATCTTTCCACCTCAGCTTCCTGAGTGTTAGGATTACAAATGTACACCAGCACACCTGGTTAAAACCCTCTTTGCTGGTGACATTTCCTAAGGCACAACCTTAGTAAGTTTTTATGTTTACTGTCACCAGGGCTCCAGGTCCCATGAATGACCACTGTGAGGGTTTCTTCAGTAGAGCCACTGTACACTGTTTTTAGTTACTGAGTCGGCAGATGTTTGGTTCAGTTCGTGGTTGTGAAGCATTGGGCCCTCTCCTTTGTAAACACTCAAGCTTCCTATAAGCTGCTGCACTAGGTAGCATTTGTTTTAATTTTTCTTCAACGCCTTTTCATGTGTGGAAGAGACCTGATTTGACTCTAGCCTTGTGAACATGACTCAGTATAAGACATTTGGCATTCTTTTATTCAACAAGACTCCAAACACAATCATTAGTTTACAGATCCAAGAATGTGTCACAATTATGGCTTCTTTATGCTTCTACTGATTCCTTTTCAGATCTACAGAAATGACAATTTTGTTTTTAAACTTATGCTCTATATTTAATTTTATTTATTTTTATGCATTTGCAGTAAATAAAATGCACTGGTGAATGTTTTGTATGTGCTGGTTAGTTTTTAATTAACTCAACAAAAGCTAGAGTTGTATGAGAACAGAAAACCACAATTGAGAATCAGAGTGGCCTGTAGGCAAGTCTATAGGGCATTCTCTTCATTGATGATTGATGCTGGAGGGCCTAGCCCACCTGGGGTGATGCCACCCCTAGGCAGATGGGCCTGAGTTATAGAAGAAGACAGGGTGGGGAAGCTAGTAGGAAAAAGCCAATAAGCAACACTCTTCTGTGGACTCTGCTTCAGTTTCTGCCTCTAGGCCCCTGCTTTGAATTTCTCCTCTTATTTTCCTTCACTATGGACTATGATCAGAAAGTGTAGCTCAAATATAAACTCTTACACCTCCAAGTTGTTTTTTGGACATGGTGTTTCCCACAGCAATAGACTAGCTAACTGGGACACACATGCACTAAAAAGGAGTAGTGGGCCAGATCTGCTGCCCTAGGTTTAGTTTATGAATTCCTGCTTTTGTCCGACTGTTTATTATCAGGACTCTGATGATCTCTGTAGCATTATGTTTGCCATGTCCAATGCCATGCTCCAGATACTATAAATCACTAAGGTACCATACTCCCTCCATCTCTCTGGCCTTTCTTTGCAAGGCTGTTCTGAAACATTCTTTAAAATCTTCTTATTCCTCCAGGCATTTGAGAAACTTTAGCTTTACCATAAGTTAAATGTCTTCTTTGATGTCAATGACCAGACAATAGCTCTCATGGCATCTTACATTTAATTTTACTGACTCAAAATGTAATTACTAAGCACAGACAAAAATTCCTATTTTTTAGAAGTTTTATTCTATTTGGTGTGGAAAGTTATTAACAAAGTCATTTTAAACAGTGCAGGAGAAACCCTTTTAAGATCACATTTGAGCCAAGACCTAAAGATCAAGAAATAAGCCATGCAGCAACTGATGGAAGAGCTTTCCAGCAGAGGGATGGACCAATGTGAAGGACCGATTATGAAAGAGTGCTAACAGGTCAGAGGGATGCACATTCCGAAAGCTGCAGCACAGTGAGCGAGGACAGAGCGCTAAGTGATGAGGTCAGACACAGGTGGAGCATGTTCCCGTTCCCGAGGCCACTGCAGTATCTCAGCTTTTACCTAGACAAGGTAAAGAAGCACTGACGGGTACTGGGTCAGGGATGAAACCTGGCTCATGGACCACCCCTGACAGAGGAGCTAGGCACTGAACAGCTTATAATACTGTAGTTTTCACAGTTATCAAAGTGCCTTTTGGAAAGGATCTGAAGCATAGGCATTTACTGTTGCTGAAAAAAATGATCTCTTTACTAAGGATCTAGCTTCAATGTGGTTCTTAGGTTGAAAAACATGCTATATTACATAATAAAGACTATTATGCTTTTTGTGGAGACAAAAAACCTTCTGAAGTAAAAAATGCAGCATGTGTCACTATAGGACTTCATTGACTAAATTATATATATATAGGCTACAACCCGTCTTTTTGTTTCAATGACTAGGTGACTGTTTGATTTGTGTGAACTACAAATAATTCTTGGCTCTTAGGCATTTTATTTACTTTTCAGACATTGCACCTTTTTGAAGGGACAGTGTTCAGAGAAAGAGAAAACAATTAAAGCATCATGTGCTAGCTTCATTGACAGGAAGGATCTATGTCAAAGTGAGTATGCTACGTTTATTCAGCCCTTATAGTCATACTTAAGAGTATCTTGGGATAGCTCACTCAGGATGATCTTTTCCAGATCCCACCATTTACCTGCAAATTTCATGATTTCCTTGTTTTTTAATGCTGAGTAATATTTCATTGTGTAGATATGCCACAATTTGTGCATCCATTCCTCCACTGAGGGCCATCTGGGCTGTTTCCATCTTCTGGCTATTACAAATAAGGCTGCTACAAACATGGTTGAGCAAATGTCCTTATTGTGTACTTGAGAATCCCAGAAGCAGAAAGATGCACATGGTATATACTCACTCATATAGACATTTAATATAGGATAAACCTACTAAAATCTGTACACCTAAAGAAACTAATCAAGAGGGAGGACTCTTGCTAAAATGCTCAATTCCTATCCAGAAAGGCAAAGAGGCTGGACATCAGAAGAAAGAGAAAAGAGGGAACAAGTCAGGAGCCTGACACAGAGGACCTCTGAAAAGCTCTGCCCTGTAGACTATCAATGTAGATGCTGAGACTTATGGGCAACCTTTGGGCAGAGTGCAGGGAATCTTAGGAAAGAAGTGGGAAACAGTAAGATCTGGAGAGGACAGGAACTCTACAAGCAGAGCAACAGAACCAAAAAATCTGAACACAGGGGTCTTTCCTGAGACCCAAGGACTCCAACCAAGGACTATGCATGAAGATAACCTAAGACCCCTGCATAGATGTAGCCCATGGCAGTTCAGTATCCAAGTGGGTTCATTTGTAATAGGAACAGGGACTGTCTCTGACATGAACTGATTGGCCTGCTCTTTAATTACCTCCCTCTGAGGGGGAAGCAGCATTACCAGGCCACAGAAGAAAACAATGCAGCCACTCCTGATGAGACCTAATTGACTAGGATCAGAAGGAAGGAAAAGAAGTCCTCCCCTATCAGTGGACTTGGTGAGGGGCATGCATGTAGAGGGTGGAGGAAGGGAGGGATTGGGACGGGAGGAGGGAGGGAGGAACCACGGTGTGGGGGGGAGATACAAAGTGAATAAAGTGTAATTAATAAAGAAAAAAAAAAAGGAAGAGAGGGTTAGTCAGACTTAAGCAAGTAGGATGTTAAATGTAAGTAGAACGTGCTATTCTACATACGTGTTTTGATAGCTGTAGGCAAGTTACTGTGACGGGTTATAGAAAGAAGCTAGATGAGCCTGCCCAGACTCCTAAGAGTAGGAAGTGATGAGCTAGATTCTAGATGCTAGAACAAGAGGCCACGAGGAACCGGGGCAAGCCAGAGATGCTATAAAAGGGTACATGAAAACCCAAAAGTCGGGGCTGCAGAGATGGATCAATTGTCAAGAGTACTCGCTGTTCTTGCAACGTGGGTTCAATTTTCACCATCCACATGGTGGCTCACAACTGTTTGTAACTGCAGCTCCATGGGAATCAATGTTCTTTTCTGGCTTTCTCAGGCACCAGACACAGACATACACGTAATCAAAACACCCATACACACAAAATAATAAAGTAAAAATTTTTAAATCTCAAAGTACATTTTTGTGATGAGAACATTATATGTAATGTGAAGAATATGTCAATAAAAGCTTAAATAGACAAAAAAAGAGTATCCTGTTCTTTGAATGCTTTTTCCCAAACAACTGAATTTTATGAGTATTTGTAACCTAAGTTTGGCTTCTGGGTTTGCAGCGCAGGAACTTGAGAACATGTTTTCATGGCTTATGTCTCTGGAAATCATCATGAGTGTATGTTACTTATGGACAGATTGAGTATCCCATATCTAAAATGCCTAAATGACAGAAAATTTTCAGAATTCAAACTTTTTTCAGATTTTGAAATAATTGTGTATGCATTATGAATTGTCTTAGAGAAAACAAGTCTATACATAATCTGAAAATAATTCTATTAATAGTTTTTACCAGAATTGTGTTAGTTCACTTTCACCTGATGTGGCAACATATATGACATAAACAACTCAAAAGCAGGAAAAGCTTATTTTGGATCACATTTTCAGGTGTTCGGTGTATCACGTTGGGCCTGTGGTGAGACAGACCACCATGGTGGAACACATTATTGAGCAAAGCCATTCACCCAATGACAGCCAGGAAAACAACAACAGAGAGAGGGAAAGGAAGAGGGAGACTCCTGCCATTCTCACCAGTCTGTAAGAGCCCAAGATCAGGAAGCTGAAGTCTGCAAAGTGACTACTGCATAGAAAACGCTGGCTGAGAGGGTTTCCAAATCTGCCAGATCACGAGCCGAGGTAAGCACTGAGGCAGGCGCCAAGGCTCATCTTCTAGCATTGCTTGATTCACACAGAAGGCCGCACCATCAGCAGAAGAGGCAGATGGTTAATGCTCAAGTGCTCCAAGATTGTTTTCCCCAGTGCCCACTTTTTTCTTTCATTCAGCATGATTTTTCTCTTTTGAATATCCAGCTTCAAAAGGACTTTTTGTTTATTAACTTCATCATTCATTCATTTTCCAGTAAGTACTCTAGGACCTAAAGCACTCATCAACTCTATGACATTAAAGAAATGGAATAAATTACAAGGTTTCTGAAGGAAATGCACCTCGATACAATACTGAAAGCAGCAAGCAGAGATAAATAGAAAAAATGCGGGCCTATAAGAAACACACCACCAATAAATGAAGAAATGATGGAAGGTACAAGCATCATACATGATGTTCCTGTTCCTTAGAGGAACAGGAAAGGAAAGATTAAGAAAAGGAGGCCCATGAATGCTAGCCACATATAGCAGAAGAAAAATGCCCTAAATTAACTAATTCACTATTTGACCCTATTATATGCAGAATACTGTTTTTGTTTTTAACTAATGATACAAGCTTAAATAAAGTAGTTTTGCCTTTTATGAACTTATACTTTAGTAGGAAAAACAAACATGATAATCAGCAACTACTAATATGCAGTAAAAGTGATCCATTATATAGCTATGATATAGCTGGGCAAGCTGAGGCAAATGGAGGAGTTGGGGAAAGCTTCATTTTTGGTAGAGATTATTGACTTTATTTTGAAGGATAAGGGGGGGGTTGGCTTAAAGGACTGGGTATTTTTGAAAAGGAAATTGTGTAGACATTCAGGAAGAAAAAAATGCCAGTAAAGTTGGTCATTTTTATACATGTATGATTTATAGACATATAAAAATATTAAGTTTATTCACACATTTTTCTTATTCCCACTTAATACCTGATAGGGTTAATAAATGAAACCACCAAATAGCTTTTAACAAGCTTTCTACTGTGTCTACTGCCAGCAGTTTGGTTCTGGCGACCTTAGGGATGCTGGGAAAGCCCGAAAGCACATGTGAACCGCACGCTGCGCTCTGGGGACAGCACCAATCACACCTCTGCTGCGGCAGTGTCTGCCGCTTTAGAAAACACCACTATAAAATACAGCTCTGAAGACTAATTCAGAGCAATCTATATAAAACCCGTGTGCTATTCATCTCATCCTGCTGTAAGTGGTCACTCTAGTGAGCAGGCTTGACAGTTTGTAGATTAAAATGTAAACACTGGGTTTGACTCAGTTATGTTGAGGCCAACTGTTCCTGACAGTCTCTGCAACATGATAAACACCGTCTGTCTACAGTTCCCCAGTATTTGAAAGTTATGACAAACATTTTGCTGAAATGTAAACAACCGACATCATGACGAGTGAAGCAGCACACTGCAAATTTATCTAAAATCAAGAAAGCAAAGATCTTGTTTGACACCAGATAAACCATTAGTGCTCACCAAGGGAGCAGCTCTGGGAGGTCATAAGTGTTGTCATCAGTCTTCAAAAAATATGCACTAAAGACATCGCTTTAACTTGGTTCAAGAGAGAATAATTTAAGAAATAAAAAGATTAGAAGCCAGAATAAAACAGAAAACATTTCTCTTTAAAGGGCAATTTTAAACTAAAGACTTTAAATATTTATTCACTCTAATTTCTGTGTTTTCAATGATTTTTAAGTGAAAGAGCATAAACTAAACTAAAACGTGTCTTATTTTTTAATAAAATATATACTTTCTTCTACTTCAGTTTTATAGAGAAGAATATTATTAATCCTTTTACAACTTTCATAAAAGGTTGTGTAATTCCAAAGAAATGAACAATTAAAGACCTTAAGTTACTTTAAATTTAATACTATCCTGCAATTCAAAGTCCATTCTTTTCTAATTATATACTATAAGGTTAAAGCAAATTATATTTATAAATTATAACTTTGTAAAATTATGAGGTTAAAATATTGCTGACTGCATTAGTCTAAAATGTTTATTAACTCTACATCTTTACACTTAGAGATTAATTAGGACTTTTAATATAGAGGTAAATATATTAATATTTTTGTTTCTAAAAATGTTAAATAGTGGTCAAAGGGGAATGGATGTCACTTCACAACATGGTAACAAATTTATTTAAAAAAACATGCTCATACCAAATTCTTATCTTGACATCGGACATTATAAAATCAAAGACAAAGGATGGATTTGTTTCTTTTTTTTTTTTTTTTGTGAGTCCAACTGGTTAGTTCAGACTATTTCTTTTAGATATCGAAAATATGTCAAACTTTCTAGTTTCCTTTATCTGCCACAGATGGGGTTGGGGAGCTGGCACAGTCAGTAGAGTGCTCCATGCAGCCCTGAGGAGGACTGGCTCTCCAGCACATAGCCACACACAGTGGAACAGAGTGGCCAGCATCTCTAGTCCCAGTGCTGGGGTGGTGTAAGGGAGGTGGGTGCAGGAGCCTGGCCAGTCATTCCAGCTGAATCCATGAGCTCCAGGGTCAGTGAGTGACCGTAGCTGAGGAACAGACCTAATATCAACTTTTGGCCTTCAGATACAAATGTACACACATACACATATCTCACTCTTTCACAACCACTAAAAACAAACAAACAAACAAACGAACAAACAAACACAACTGCCAGATATCTGTGAATATGTCTAATAGTACAAAACAGGAATGTGACAGCATTCTCAGGCACAGGCTCGCGCTAACTCTTGGTTCTCTTCTTTCAGCTGGAGCTCACGGTGCTGCTCGGGTAGCACTGAGCTATGAACAGTTGTCCTGCTTCAGGCCAGGTGGCAGAGACAGGTGTGTGTCATCAATTATGACTGGGTCTAACTTCTTGCTCAATCTACATGATGCTTTTTCATCTACATCTGTTCTCAGCTTTTTCTTCTGTTTCTCCCTTTCTTGCTCTCTGTACTAGCCAAGTTGCCCAGAGCTACTGTTTTTTGTCCCTAAGGTCTTGATTATACTAGAATATTCTCAGATAATCACAGTGCCTTATTGTGCCAACTTATTAATCTAGGACCATATTTTCTTTTAAATCTTTCCTGGCCGTAAACGTAGACATTGTACTATGGATGGCTTTAGCTTAACTCCCAATGCACAGGAAAAAAAAAAAAAAATCCCTCAACTAACAGTGATGCGAAAGCAAGCTCATATCTTCCATGAATAACTTACTTACTTAGCTTAATATTCTTTATATGTAAGAAAGTTAGAGCAAAGTTAGAGCAAAAAGTACACGAATACATACTATATGAAATTGTACATTCTGGTCTATTTCTCATTCTCTCGTCAAATAATAGCATAACTGATCTTAAAAAAAACCTTCTGGAACTATAAGTTCTATTATCTTGTTAGATTTTCTTAGTTAACTAAATAATCTTAGTTGTGCATTCATTCAATTTGTAGCTTCTGCAATGTGTCTATAGAGCCTCTTTGACATGTCATGTATCAGAATACCTTGTAGTGACACAGAGACCAACAGGCCGTCAATGACTCAACAGTAGTGGAGGAATAAACCAGTCAATGTACTGTTTATACGTGCGGGTGATTTTCTTAGTTACACCTCAGCATTATTGGATATTTTTATTTTTTTGGTCTGTGTGGTCTAAAGTTTCTTTTTCAATTTTTAGTCTAAAAATTTCAAACACAGCCAAGCATAATGGTATATGCTTATATTCTCAAGTCTTGGGATGCTGAGGCAGGTGGGATGCTATGGATTCAAGGCAAGTCTAGGGCACATAGTGGGATCTCACCACACAGAAAGTTTAAAACAATACAATAAAAAGGACAGAATTACCCAGTCCCACATTTACTGTTTAAATTTACTGTTCTTCATTCTAAGGAACTAAGTATTGCTGAATAAACTAACAGTAAGTGCCAAGGTGATACTGCTTTTTTTGTTGTTTTTGTTTGTTTGTTTGTTTTGTTAGCTTCCATTGATGCATAGAAACACAATTGTACCAGGGATCCCCAGTGGCCACATTGGGCTAAGATTCAGGTATGCAATTTGCTCTAATCTTCCAGCCCTCCATTCCAAATTTCTTTAGACTTATTCTTAGTTCTGCTGTGGGTTGTCTATAAGAACATTCACTCCAACCTTACCTCCATTCCCTAGAGTCTCTGTTTTTTTTTTTTTTTTTTTTTTGATGCAAATCCATAGTCCCCTAATTCTTTCCCCTGATCACTTTTAGTCTTTCATTCTACCCATCTCCATTACTTTGATACACACCTGCTAGCCCACAACCATCACACTTGGCTAGATTCCAGAGTGGGAAACAATACCAAAGAACAAAACATCCAATCAACCAACAAGGAAGAGACTAAATAGCTACCCCAAGAGACATTTCAAACACCATAGTTCCAGATGCCTAGATTCCAGCACAAAACACAAACATGAACAGTTAACACAATATGCCTCCTCCAGAAGCCAGCAACTTTACTGCAATAGGCACCAAGAAATGCAATTTAGCTGGAGCACAATACAAGGACTTCAAAATAGAAATTATGAACATGTTCAAGAACCTCAAAGAGAATATGAATAACCCCCTAATGAAGACTCAGGAAAACACAAACAGTTGAATGAAATAAGAAAAATAACGAAAGTAGAATCTAACAAATAAATAGAATCACACCCCCCACACATACAAAATCCCACAAAAAAAAACCAAACCAAAACAACAACAAAAAAACCCATCAAACAACAACAACAAAAAAAAAAAACCCCACATTGAAATAAAACTGGAAATAAAACCTTGACCAAACTAAAACTCATCAACATATTAGAAGCCATGGAAATGAGAATTTTAAGTCTTACAGACAAGTTAGAACATTAAATCTACAAAAATCCAAGTACAAAATGCACAGGAAATCTAAGATAGTGAGAAAAGATCAAACCTATGAATAATATAGAGGAAGAAGAAACACAGGTCAAAAACATAGAAAATACTTTTAACAAAATCATATAAGAAAATTTCTCCAATCTAAAGAAAAAGATGCTTATAAAGGTATAAGAGGGTGTACACAGAGAGCTAAAATTTCCCACAACACATAATTAAAACATGTACAGAACAAAGAAAGGATATTGAAATCTACAAAGGAAAATGATCAAGTCACTTATAAAGACAGTCCACTGGAATAATACCTGACTTTCCAATTGAAACACTAAAAACCAAAGGGTCTCAACAGATGGTCTGCAAATCCTGTGAAACCACATATATCAGGCCATTTTACTATTCCCAGCAAAACTATCAACTACAATTGATGGAGAATGAAAAACATTCCATAAACAAACAAAAACCAAATGTAAGAAATTTTTATCCATCAATACAGCCTCAGTCTGAAGAGGCTAACTAAGGGACACAAGAAATAAAATAAAAAAAAAAAAATGCAAGAACAGTAAATTTTTTAAAAGGGAGAGGATCAAACACTTATACCACCACAGTAAAATATCAGTAATCAATAAAAATTTCTCATTAATAACTCTGACATGAACTCTGTTGCCCACTTTTTGATCACATCCTGTTGGAGGGGAGGTCTTGCCAGTGCACAAAGGAAGAGGATGCAGGCAGTCCTGATGAGACTTGATAACCTAGAGTCAGATTGTAGGGGAGGAGGGCTCCCTCTTTCTGTGGATTAGAGAATGGGGGGAAGAAGGTGGAAGCATGGGACTGGGAGGGAAATGAGAGAGGGGGCTACAATCAGGATATAAAGTGAATAAATTATTTAAAAACCTCACTATTAATAATATCAATTCTGAATAAAGAGACAGAGACTAACAGAGTATGTTAGAAAGTAAGTTCCATTTTTCTGCTGCATCCAAGAAATACATCTCACTGTCAACCACAGATATTACCTCCGGGTAAAAGATTAAAAAGGTATTCCAAGCAATTGAACCCACAAATCCAGTATGTGTAGTTATTTTAAAACCTGACAAAATAGATTTCACACCAAAACTAATGAGAAGATATAGGATAGGACATTAAAGACTCATTAAATGAAAAATCTACCAAAAGGAAATTGCAACTCTTAATATTTATGCACCAAACACAAGGTCCATAAAAGAAACACTACTTCAGCTAACATCACACATTGACCCTCACGCAGTGATGGCGGGCGACGTCAATACCCTACTTCTGCCAATAGAAAGTAATCAGCAAAATCTAAACAGAGAAATGCTGGGGTTAAATTATATCATAAATCAGACAGACCTAGCAGGCCTCTACAGAACATTCCATCCAAACATTAAACAATATACTTTTTTCACAACAACTAATGGTACTTCCTCCAAAATTGACCACATATTAGGATACAATGGAAGTCTCGACAGATAAAAGAAAACTGAATATTATTTGACCATCATGGGAAGGCTGGATATCAACAGCAACAGAAATAACCAAATGTATACAAACTCATGGAAACTGAACAATTCACTAAGTGAAAACTGGGTTAAGAGAAAAACCAAGAAGGAAGTGAAAATCCTTTTAGAATTGAGTGAAAATTAAAACACAATATACTCAAACCTGTAAGACACAACAAAGGCATTTCTAAGAGGGTAGTTCAGGGCACTAAGTCTCTTCATAAAAAACACTGGAGAGATTTCACATTAATAATCTAATGGCACAGCCTAAAGTTCTAGAAAAAGAAACAAGAAATAATACCGAAAAAGAGTAGACAAGAAGAAGTAAACTCAGGGCTGAAATCAATGGGAAAAAAAAAAAAGACCAAAAAACAAGACAAAGAATCAATAAAACAAAGTGTTGGTTATTTAAGAAAATTAAGATTGACAAACCCTTGGTCAAATTAACCAAAAATGGGAAGAGATGATGCAAGTTAATAAAATTAGATATGAAAGAAAGAACATTACCACAGACACCAGTGAAATTAAGGGAGCCATAAGGACATATTTCAAAAATCTGTACTTGACCAAACTGGAAAAACTTCAAGAAATGAGTGAAAAACAAGATTTACAGTAGATATGCTAGGTGCACTGTTGTCACCATGGCCTTCTTCTGCAGGCTACATTTTCTTGGCTCTATTACGACTGTGGTGGAGAAGGAACTACAGCCCTTGAGGTTCTGGACTGCTGAAGGGCACTTTGGTGCCTTAGGGTTTCCTCCCAACCTGAAGATCTCAAAAGAAAACAGAATGAGAGCCTCTCAGAAAAGGCAGGAATGACTGCTGGGCGGCAGGCTACTCCACTCCTACAAATTCTTCCTTCTGGGCACTACACCTATACCCAGAAAGATCTTTTTTTCTTTTAGAGAAAAAGTTAGGAGCATAAGGTAAAAATAAAGAATAGCTTTTCTCTGGAATTGTAATGTGCAAAATGTGACATCAGGGGTGGGGTATCACAGAGCCTATTTCTATATTTAACAATACTATTTTACTTCTTGAGAATATGACAGTGAAGTATAAACATCTTATTCCTATGATGAGCTAACCCCCTCTACTGTACTCTTAGAGAATCAGGCACGTACATGTTACACAAAGATACATGCAAACAAAATACTTTTACACACAAAATAAAAAACTTTTTTTAAAACCTGGGAAGCAGCATTTGTAGACAATCTATTATTAATACAATATACTATTAATATTATGAATAGGCTTTATTTCAGAAAAACTAAATGAAACTCCAAAGAGCCATTCACAAAGAAAATTCTTGCTCCTGCATCAGAAGACTATGAACAAATATATCCTCCAATGGTTTGACCAAATAAAAATATTTGAGGATTTGGCCACCATTTACTTTGGTTTCCTTGTTTGGCTTTCAAACCCACCCAAGCAGCTGCTGACAGTAACTATGCTGAGAGAAAAGGTTACTACTTAGAACATTCCAGAAGGATAATATGTTTTTTTGTCCTTATATCAAAATTTTATTGTAATTTCTGATCGGAAATTATACTATTGAGTCAAAGTAACAAGAGCTGCATGGTACTGGCATAAAAACAAACTTATAAAAGCAGTGGGACAGCATACAAGATGCAGAAATAAACTCAAATAGCTGGAGACCTAATTTTCAGCAAAGGAATTAAAACACATAGTAAGGAAAAAGTTTCTTCAACAAATGGACATGTGGGAAAACTGAATATCCACATGCAGGAAAATGCAGTATGATGCACATGCCTCACACTGCACAAAATAACTCAAATGCAAACTTGAAAACTTGAGGACCTAAAACTCAGAAACCTCCAGAAGAAAGCTTAGGTAACAATTCCTTAAGTATCAGGCAGAGGCAAGGACTCCCTGAAAAGGAATCTATAATACAGAATCCCAAGAAATGAGAAATAGGCTCATGAAATAAAGAAGCTCCTGCAAATCAAAAGGAAAGTGATAGGAGAATGAAGTAACAGCCTAGAATGAGGGAAACCTTTGTTAATTATATATCAGACAGGAGATTACTATTTACAATATAAAGGACAGTAAAAAATAAAACATCCTCCCCCCAAAAAAAAATCCAATCAATAAAAGTGTAAAAAAATACAGAAACAGCTGAAAAAAAATACTTGAAAAGATGTTCGATATCCTTAGCTACTAGGATCAATGCCAATTAAAACTGCTTTGATGGTCTATCTTCCGCTTGTCAGAATAGTTATCATCAACACAACAAACAAAAAACAATTGATGTGGGCTAGAGAGAAGAGCATATACCCACTGGCATAGGACCCAAATTTGGTTCCCAACAGACATACTAGGTGATTCACAACTGTCTGCAACTTTAGCTCCAGGAGTTTTGACACCCTCCCCTCAATCTGCATACACTGGCACAGACCCACTATTTAATGAATAGTAGTAAAAATAAATCTAAAAGAAATGACAATAAATGCTGGTGAGGATCCTATATACTCCTATATAATCCTATATACTGCTGAAGTTGTTAAGATCTGCAGCTACAGTGGAAGTCAGCATGGAAGCTCTTCATATAACTAAAGATAAAAAACTATTTACATAACTTAGTAATATCATTCCTGATTATATACCTGAAGGGTTCTATGTCAATATACCACAGAGATACTTATGCACCCATGTTTACGACTGTAATATTTATAACAGCTAGAAACCCAAACAAATTTAGAAAGCCACAAACAAATAGATGGATAAAAGAAATGTGATACACATACACATGGAATTTTATTTAGCCAAGGAAAAATAAAATCACAATATATTCTAGGAAAATGGATATAACTAGAGAATATTGGCAAGACTCAGAAACACAAACATTATACATTTTCTATCATACTCAGTTGCTTTAAATTTATACAGGTATATACATTTAATAACATCTATATAATTATATGTGTATGTATACATCTGTGCATGCTTGTGTGTGTGTGTGTGTGTGTGTGTGTGTGTGTGTGTGTGTGTAGGCCCCGAAGCAGAAAGAGAACTGTGAGAGGGAAGGAAGAGATCTTAAGGAAAAGGAGAGGGAAGAAAAAAGAAGAATGGAGTGCATGTGACAAGGCAATAAGGAAAAATGAAGAACAGAGGGTAGAGGAAGGAAGAATAAGAAAATATAATGGCATATATGAATAAAATGTCATAATGAAATCTATTACTTGCTATGTATAATTTCAATTTTTACATCCAACTCTCTATCCTGGAAAATAATTCCCAGTATATGGTGCAATATTTACAGAAAAAAAAAACCTCCAAACAACTGAAATAAGAATTTGTTCATAAAGAAACTGAAAAGTAAGTAAATAATACAAAAAATATATCAATGGAATACTACGCAGACTTTAAAACATTAAAACAGTAGAGTTTCTCTTTTGAATGGTGTAAGTCATGTGTAGCATCCTTTTTAAATAAAAAATAAATCTAGCAAATTAAAAATTAATTAAGTAGATCTTTACCAATTAATATAGAATAATTTTCATATACTACTTTGGAAAAAGCACTATATTATAATGTATACATGAATAAAATATGTGCATATATATGAAAACTAATATACATAGAAACAATGCTACATTGTAAAGAGCTAACATTTCTGATACAGAAAAAGAAGGCTAGAAGACAAAACTGAAAAGGACTTCATTCACTCCTTTTCTATACTTCTGTATTGTCTATTTTAAAAATTATGTATCTTAGCCATTTTGATGGGTAGAAGGTGAAATTTTAGGGTCGTTTTGATTTGCATCTCTCTGATGGCTAAGGATGTTGAGCATCTCTTTTAAGTGTTTCTCTGCCATTCTACACTCCTCTACAGAGAAGTCTCTGTTTAGCTCCATACCCCATTTTTTAATTGGATTACTTGATTTATTACTTGATTTATTTACTTTTTAACTTCTTTAGTTCTTTATATATTCTGGATATCAGCCCTCTGTCAGATATAGGGTTGGTGAAGATCCTTTCCCAGTCCGTAGGCTATCGTTTTGTTCTGATGACAATGTCTTTTGCTTTACAGAAGCTTTTCAGTTTCATGAGGTACCATTTATTGATTGTTGCTCTTAAAGCCTGTGCTGTTGGTGTTCTGTTCAGAAAGTTGTCTCCTGTGCCAATGAGTTCAAGGCTCTTCCCCACTTTTTCTTCTAACTGATTTAGAGTATCTGGTTTTATGTTGAGTTCTTTGATCCACTTGGACTTTAGTTTTGTGCAGGGTGATAAATATGGGTCTATTTTCATTTTTCTGCATGTATACATCCAGTTAGATCAGCAAAATAAAAAAAAAAAACTCAAATGACAACACATGCTGGAGAGGTTGTGGAGAAAGGGGAACCCTCCTCCATTGCTGGTGGGAATGTAAACTCGTACAACCACTTTGGAAATCAATCTGGCACTTTCTCAGACAATTAGGAATAGTGCTTCCTCAAGACCCAGCTATACCACTCCTAGGCATATACTACCCAAAATTTGCTCAAGTACACAACAAGGACATTTGCTTAACCATGTTTGTAGCAGCTTTATTTGTAATAGCCAGAACCTGGAACCAACCCAGATGTCCAGCAACGGAGGAATGGATACAGAAATTGTGGTATTTTTACACAATGGAATACTACTCAGTAATCAAAAACGAGGAAGTCATGAAATCTGCAGGCAAAAGGTGGGATGCAGAAAAGACCATTTTGAGTGACGTATCCCAGAAGCAGAAAGACAGACATGGTATATACTCACTTATATAGACCTATAAGATATGATAAATAAAATGAAATCTATACACCTAAAAAAAAGAAACAAGAAAGAGAACCTAGGGTAAGATGATCAGTCCTCACTTAGAAAGACAAATGGGATGTGCATTGGACGTAGGAGAAAACAAGTAACAGGACAGGAGCCTACCACAGAGGGCCCCTGAAAGACTCTAACTAGCAGTGTATCAAAGCAGATACTAAGACTCACAACCAAACCTTCGGCAGAGTGCAGGGAACCATATGAAAGAAGGGGGAGTTAGTATGACCTGGAGAAGACAGGAGCTCCACAAGGACCAAATATATCTGGGCACAGGGGTCTTTTCTGAGACTGACACTCCACCAAGGACCATGTATGGATATAACCTAGAACCTCTGCTCGGATATAGCCTGTGGTAGCTCAGTATCCAAGTGGGTTGCCCTAGTAAGAGCAACAGGGACTATTTCTGACATGAACTCAATGGCAGGCTCTTTGACCTCCCCACCCCCCAAGGGAGGAGCTAGGCCACAGAGGAGGACTTTGCAGCCAGCCCTGAAGATACCTGATAAAACAGGGTCAGTTGAAAGGAGAGGAGGTCCTCCCCAATCAGTGGACTTGGAAAGGGGCAGAGAGTAGATGAGGGAGGGAGGGGAGGGTTTGGGAAGGAATGAGGGAATGGGATACAGCTGGGATACAGAGTTAATAAAATGTAACTAATAATAAAAATAAAAAATAAAAATAATGTATCATAATAGCATAGATCATTTTTTTAAAAAAGGTCTTGTGAACCTAAATGTCAAGCTAGAGATTAGCCAAATCAATTACAGTACTCCTACATGACAGAATATAATGTGCTCCTTTCACTCACATTTATAAGGAATGAAAAAAATTTTGTATGTTACCCATTTTCTATAACACACATTATTTGAATAGACTAAAAGTATGATGTTTTGTTTTTAATTTAAATACATAGTTATTTCTTAAGTCCTGGCAAAAAAAGAGGTACTGCAATTCTTAAGGACAATTCATTTTCAAGTCTAGTCCATTAGTAGAGGAAATCAATGCAGCCAACTTAACCATGTTAGACTTGTATAGAGTTGTTCCCTGTCCTCTTCCCACATGGTACATCTTTGTTCATTCTCTTTAGGACAATTCAATTAGCAGTATTAATGTCCTCCTCTGTCAGTGATAGACAACACAGAGATTCTCCTTACCACGCAAAGACAAGTAAGCAGGCTTCCTGATCCTCTGACTTGCTAGTTAACAGAATTAATTACTGCTTCTTCTATAAATGACTCTATGTATCTTGTCATAAACACAATGACAGCTTCTGAAATCAATCTTTCATGACCTTATTGATTAGGACACTTAGAAATAATGAGACTTCACTGGTAGCAGAATAATGCTTAGAAAAAATGAAAAAAAAATTCTAGTGGGGGCTTGTCTATTAACGTCTCTAAATCCACCTCTCCACCCCTCCTCTCCTCTTACACTCCCCTCGATCCAAGCAGGACAATTCAATCTCCATTTTCCTGTGCATGTGTTCTTTTAATACTTGGTAGCATTTTAAAAATTACAATAAATTGGCTTTAAGTATTTTTGCTCATTGTTTTTCTAAGCTATAAATTCAAAGGGAACACCAGGATTTTTGTTTTTTTTTGTTTTTTTTTTTTTTTTTTTGAGACTGAGTCAGGAAAAAGTCACTGAAGGAAAACTGAACATCAAAGAAGCTTTAAAACTGTTTTAGTCATCTCAACATTTAATAATTTAAGCACAAAATCAAATATTTTTAGAGGTCAAAGTTCTAACTCAATTTACTTCTGTAGTGTATATATTAAAACAAAGCAAAACTGCAGCCCAGAGAGGAGCAGTGCCACACTGCAGGTCCCACTAGACTCTTCGTGAATTCTGGGATGAAATGCCTTTAACCTCTTCCTTCAACTGAAGAGCTTAGCTGATTAGTAAAGACAATGGAAGGAGAACCCTCCTTTTATTTTCCTATAACTTAGGTCACCTCGGAAAATGTAAAAAAAAAAAAAAAAATCACATTTTATTTAAAATATGAGCCTACGGAGATGTGTGCCCACACAGGGTGACAGAAGCTCCGGATCCCAGTCAACATACCTTCTGCAGGATTTCCTAAGCTTTACTTTTTTTTGGTGGCAGAATGGATCTTAACATTTTGGTTCTTTTGTTTTGTAAAGGGGAGAGTTTTGACTGCCAGGACTCCTCTAGTCTTGGTCTCCACAGCAGCTAGAATGACAGGCACAAATACTACTACTGGGCTTAGATTGCCTCTTAGTTTTTAGTAGATGAACTGCTTTGAATGTTTCAACACAAAGTTGAACTACAGGATAAAGACGCCATTGAGAAGGTGAAAGAAGGTGGGAGACAATACCTGCGATATCTACATTGAGAACAAGTTAAAAAGGCTTAATGCAGAGCACAGGAAGAAGAGTGAGAAAGCTATTTTAAATTTAAGACAGCTTAACACACTGTTTTTTTCAAATCTGCACAAAAAGTAATGGATTTCATTGTGTCATTTTCATACATAAATTGTATCACAACCAGTAGGATAGCTATATTTAAAAGGACAGTATTAAGACAAGCAGAAACTGAAAATTTTCTACACTAATAATAGAAATAAGAATGTAAAATAGTGCAGTGATTTTGGAAAACTGCCAGTTTCTCAAAAAGTTAAAATAGGATTAAGATATAAGTTGAACACCCCTAAAGAAGCCATATCTCCAAACAAAAATTTGTGAATGAGTGTTTACAGTAACACTAATAGCCCAAAGCAGGAACAAGTTACGAAACTTCAAAGAAAATAAAATGTGCTATATAATGGAATAACACTGTATGTGTGTGTGTATAATAGTCTATTATTTAACAATAAAAAGAAATAAAATATAATCTGTTCAATCTATATAAAACTACCCATAAGTATGTTTTTAGGGCTGACCACTTGGCACTGGACAGCCAATTGCTGTGTTCTTCTCGTGGGGAAGACCACCTCTCTTGTTCCCAGTTTTCCTCAGTTTGTACACACTTTTTATCTCCATTCACTTTAACGATCAGAACACAAGTTCAATAACTCAAAAGAATGTATACAGTTACCTTCATATCCTCAGTAACTAGAGAGAATTTGCTATATGGCGGAAAGCTAATCTGAAAGGACGCAAGGATGTTCTGTGGCATTCTATCACATGCTGCTGCAAACATACCCATTCTCCTACTACCATCCTTCTACTCAGGCACATTTATGTTGTTTTCAAGTTCATACTCTAAAGACAATGCCAAGATGGCATAATAACCCTAAGGCACTCACAGCTTCGCAGTAACCAACCACTCTCTAATTGGACTTAAGACCACTCTATGGTGGTTAACTCATGCCAGGTACTGCAAACCCACCTGACCACTCAGTGTGAACAAAGTCATGTCTATCAAAGGAGAAACCACGATCTCTAATTTACTAAAGCAGCATAATCCTTAACAACAATCTATAAACATTGCCCTTATGCCCACAGACAGGTGTAGTCTTCATTTCTCATCAAGGAAACTTCTCTTCTTGATAGACAAGAGACCACCACAGAAAACTCGACCAATCAAAGTGTTGAGCTGTGGAGTCCAATCCCAACAGATACATCTACAAAACACTCCCACACCGAAGGCTCAGGGAACACTGCAGAAGAGGGGGTAGGAAGAAAGTAAAAGCAGAGATCATGGAGTTTGCTGTGAGATTGTGTCTCTCAATAATATCAGATGCTACACCCATAATGTCTCACCAACACACCTGTCCAAATAGCAGACGAACCAATGGATATGTTAAGCTGGATAAAGAAAAGCCCCCAAGGCCTCAACACTACACAAAGAACTACAGGCAACTGAAGAAAGCTGGGAAGAGGAAAGGTGATCCTCCCCCAGGAAAGAACACACCAATTGGCTGTCCAGTGCCAAATAGTTAGTCCTAAACACACACATATGGTTCTGAACACAAACATACATACATACATACATACATACATACATACATACATTCAGTAACATTATATGAATGAAACAGGTTATATTTATGAGTGTGTGTGTGTATTTTTGAAGGAGAATGGGGAGGAACATACAGGAGGAGGGAGAAAAGGGAGAGAGGAAAGGGAAGGGGGAAATGTTGCAATTAAATTAAAATTTCAAGGGGCTGGAGAGAAGGCTCAGAGGTTAAGAACACTGGCTGCTTTTCCAAAGGTCTTGAGTTCAATTCCCATCAACCACATGATGGCTCTCAACCATCTATACTGGGATCTGGTGCCCTCTTCTGGCATGCAGGCAGGTGTACATGCAGACAGAACGTTGTATACATAATAAATAAATCTTAAAAAAACAAAAACAAAAACAAAACACTAAATCTCAAAAGTAAAGTAAAAAATATCAAAAAACATAAACATTAAAAGAAAAGGATAGTGCAACACAAATCCTTTAATACATGTTGTTACATTCAAGTATATTAGTTTCCCTAAGGTGTTAACCCGAAAAAACAATTTTTGGGTCAAACAAAAAACACAGCTTAAAACTTCACCAGGCTTGTCTTTTAAAGTTGTCTCCCAATTTACATGCCACCAGCATTTAAGAGTTCCTTCTCTAAGCCTTTCTAACACTTGGTATGTCATGTTTGCAAATTTCTTTTGCTGCAGAAACTGCAGTGATATGTTTATCGTGCTTACAGGTCTGAAACTCTGGTTGTTAATGCTGCTGAGCATCTTATCAAATATTTATTGGATATCTGAACATCTTATTTGCATTCTTGGCATTTATTTTTGCTCATGCTGAATGACTTTTTCCCTTAAAATTTATATTTATTTATTCTTCTTGAAAATAAATGTTCAATAATGTTAAAAATAGGAATGACTTAAATTTTAATTTGTGCCCTATTTCTACAAAAAATTCTTAGGTTGCCTCTAATGTACAAAGATAAGAATTCATATTTTTAAATGAGTTATAATCCTCTAATTCACATGACTATTATGACTATTATATGTTACTAAACCATCACAACTCAATAAGACTGATAACCTATGATTACTTTTCAAAGAAGGAAACTAAAGCCTACAAAGGTTTATTCGAACCAGAAAATCTTCAGTATTAAAAAAGAATAGATACAGAGGGCCTTTGAAAGACTCTACCCAGCAAGGTATCAAAGCAGATCCTGAGTCTCATAGCCAAACTTTGGGCAGAGTGCAGGGAATCTTACGAAAGAAAGGGAGATAGAAAGACCTGGAGGGGACAGGAGCTCCATAAGGAGAGCAACAGAACCAAAAAAATCTGGCCATAGGGGTCTTTTCTGAGACTGATACTCCAACCAAGGACCATGCATAGAGATAACCTAGAACCCCTGCACAGCCCATGGCAGCTCAGTGTCCAAGTGGGTTCCCTAAGAATGGGAACAGGGACTGTCTCTGACATGAACTCAGTGGTTGGCTCTTTAATCACCTGCCCCTACCAGGCCACGGAGGAAAACAATAAAGCCAGTCCTGATGAGACCTGATAGGCTAGGGTCAGATGTAAGTGGAAGAGGTCCTCCCCTAACAATGGACTTGGGGAGGGGCATGGGAGGAGATGAGGGAAGGATGGTAGGACTGGGAGGGGATGAGGGAGGGGCTACATCTGTGATACAAAGTGAATAAACTGTAATTTATTAAAAATAAATAAATACATAGTAGGTACCTGATAAAGAGTTACTTCCTGAGTCCTGGCCTGCTTTTTTTTTTTTTTTTTCAATGCAGTTTATTCAGGAACATTGAACAATCCTTGGACCCCGGGGAAAGTCAGCCCACAGCTTAAATAGCCTCTGGGTAGCCAACCCAGGCGTGCCACGGGGGCAATGCAGATAGGTCCACCTACATGGAAGCAAGCCAGATCCTCGGCCTTAGCCAAATGTGGAGTTGTTCGTGACAGAGAGCACTCACCATCGGGAAGGTGGAAGGCGGAAACCAGCTCCATCTTTAAGGCATAGCATTCCGCAGCTCTCTACAGTTCCCCCTTTTTGTTTTAGACGCATCAGGCAAGAGTAGAGGTCTGATCTCTGATATTAGAAATAAATTGGGACTTTGTACAGATGTTCATTTAGGTGTCATCCACCCAAAGAGCATCAGACCCGTGCACAGAGAAGTAAAGGCTAGAAAGGTACCTATACCAAGAGAGATCTCTGACAGCAATGTCGGATTGGATACTACAAAAATTGTGATCAACTGCAATTCAAGTACCTAAGAATCCCATTTAAGCATCTTCCCAAATGTACTGATCTTGTATTAAACTTGCTTTTCGACCTGGATAGGTAAAGAACTCCACAAGGAGAAGAACATAGCTAAAATACTTGGGCCCAGGGCACCTGCAGGGATGAATACTTCAACCAAGGACCATGCATGAAGAGGACCTAGAACCTCTGTTCAAAGGAAGCCCATAGGCTGCTCAGTTTCAAGTGGGTTTCCTATTAAGGAGTACAGAGGCTGTCTCAGACATGAACTCAGTGCCTGGCTCTTTGACCACCTCATCCTGTGGGGTACAGCCTTGCCAGGCCACAGAGGAAGATGATGCTGCCAGCTCTGATAAGCCCTGATAGTCTAGGGTTAGATAGAAGGGGGAAGGACCTTCCCTATCAAGGACTAGGGAAAGGGCATAGAGGGAGAAGAGGGAGGGAGGGTAAGACTTGGAGGAGATGAGGGAGGGGGCTGCAGCTGGGATACAAAAAAAAAAAAAAAAAAAAAAGAAAGAAAGAAAAAAAAACTTGCTTTTCTTTAAGCATTGATATGCAGCAAAAATAAAAACCTTCTCATGGTTGTTTCACACTTAAAATAAATAAATAAATAAAATTTAAAAAATAAAAAGAAAGTGATTTCTACTTACCTTATTTAATACTAGTTAACATTTCCCAAGAAATCTGCTCATGCAAAAGAACTCAGTTAAATTGAAGAAAGCTGGCATCAAGTTCCACACACAGGTATTGTTGTTATTATTCTGTCATTATTTTCAAGAACCCTGACTCAGATAAATGTGGTTAAAAACAGTAAGTGTTTACCGACCGCATGAAGCCATCAATCACAATCAAACACTAAGGTGAGCCCCAGCAGAATAACACATGATGAAATACTGTAAGGCTGCAATGGGAGAAAGCATAAAGAAGCGCGTCTTACAAGAGGCCAAAATTACTCAACATCACATCTGTTAAGGTCAAAGGCCCCACGTGCTAATAGTTATTTATTTGTTTGTTTGTTTTATAATTAGTGAGAAAAAGGTCTGTAATTTGTTCTTCTCATTAGAAATATCATTTCCAGGTCTTATAGATAGGGGAAGTTTTGGGCTGCAGTTTTTGTGTTTGGGTTGGTGATCTCCTCTGTCCACTCCGAGGTCTTGTTAGATAAAGGTGTCCTCTTCAGTCTCCATGGCCCCGGCTACCTGGAGTCTTAGCTAGAGCCCCCTCATATTCTTCCTGGAGCCTGCTCTGATGTAGGTGTGCAGCCTATTAAGAGATGCCCCCACCTGCTGTTCTCTCCTCTATGAGAATCTTCTGCTCTCCTCCCCTATTCTCCCCAGATCCCATCTCCACCCTTATTTCTCTCTGAGCTCTCTCTTCTACCTTGTTCCTATTCTTCAACCACTACCTCTGTCTATTCTAGTTCCCCGTTTTAGTGAGTTTTATGTGTCCTCCCTGTTACTTGTCTTCTTGGGGTCTGTGCATTGTAGTATATCTATTTTGCAATATATGGCTAAAATCTGCTTAGAAGTGAGTACATACCATGTGTGTCTTTCTGGGTCTGGGTTACCTCACTCAGTATGATCTTTTCTAGTTCCATCCACTTGCCTACAAATTTCATGGTTTTTAATGGCTGAGTAGTATTTCATTGTATACATTTATCACAGTTTCTTCATCCATTCTTTAGTTGAGGGACTTCTAGGTTCTTTTCAGTTTCTGGCTATTACAAACAAAGCTGCTATGACCATAGTTGAGCAAATGTTCTTATTGTATGGTAGAGCATCTTTTGGGTGTATGCCCAGAGTGGTATAGCTGGGTCTTGAGGTAGGGCTATTCCCAGTTTTCTGAGAAAGCACCAGATTGATTTTCAAAACTTACCCTATCTACAAGACCTGCAGGGACAGATAGAACAAATAGAGCAGATATTAAGTGAATGAGCAACCAATGCTAGGCCCAACCCTAAGACCCACCACAGAAAGCCAGCCCCTATCACTATGAACGATACTCTGATGTGCTTCAGACAGGAGCGACCAGAGTTGTCCTCTTAGAGGCTCCACCCAGCAATGGTTACAAACAGATGCTGAGACTCACAGCCAAACACTGGCTAAAGCATAGGAAGTCTACTGGAAAAGAGGCAGAAGGATAAATGGACCTAGAAGTGACAAAAGCTCCACAAGAAGAGCATTAGAGCCAATCAACCAGGGCCCAGAGGGGCTTATGAAGTCTGAAGCACCAACCAAGGACAACACATGGTCTGGATCTAGTTTTTCTACTTACAAGGAGCCAATGGGCATCTTAGGTTTCATGTTGGCCCACTAGTTAGGGGAGGGGGGGATATCTCTGACATGGACTATGTTGCCTGATTTTTGATCATTTCCAGCTGATGGGACTGCCCTACCAGGCCACAGGAGAGGAAGATGAACTCAGTCCTCATGTGAATAGAAAAGCTGGGGTGTCTAGATAAGGAGAGTTCCTCTATTCTCAGGAATAGGGGTGCGGGAATACAGGAGGGAGGGGCCTATGTCTGAGATGTAAATTGAATTAGTTAAAAGAAAAAATTTAAAATTGATATGAAAATACAAAAAAATTATTACTATTTCCAGAAATGTAAGAGTAAATAATTCATGGTTATTTTCATGACACTTCTTCTATTAATGTTACAATAACATGGGCTTACTGAAATTTTTGTATAAATTATTTTACAAAAGTATTTTAGAAAATTAACTTTTTTCAAGATACATGATTAAAATGGTCTTTTGCAAATGTGGAAAAAATTTTCTAAAGAATCTAAAGGTTGTTTAAATTCTTCCTTGATATATTTGACTAGAAGACGAACTTGAAGGCTGATAAGTAAGGCAGTTTGGTGGGTATCAGTACTTGCTGCCAAGCCTGCTAGCCCTAGTTCCATCCCTGAACGGAGTCCTTCAGCTGACCTGTGGCCTTCACATTAAGCCATAGTATGTGTGCTCACCCCACAAATAAATACAGAATAAAATTTAAAATGAAAACTTAAGGAAGTTTTCAATTTGTATACAACACTCTTGAGTACTTCCCCTAGTACTGTTTTAGAAAAACAAAAGAGTTTTAGGTTTAACCTGCCTATAATGAGTAGTGAATATGGTTTAGATCTGTTATGTCTAAACTTCTGTAGACAAGCAACACTCTGTTTCTAGGAAGACAACAAACAGCCACCCCAAGAGGATGTAAGGCCTATTTAGTTTAAAAGGCAACTCTAGGGCTGGGAAGATGCTTAGTATATAAGTATTTGCTGTGCAATTAGCAGGATTTGAATTCAAATCCTAAGAAACCTTATAAAAAGCTGGACATAACCCCAGCACTGCTGGAACCAGGGAGAAGTAAGAACCAGGAGGACCCCTGGTTGTCTGCTAGCCTCCAGCCTAGCTTCAGAGCGAGTAAGAGACTGTGCTTTAAGGGAACACAGTGGCGAATGATAAAGTAGAGCACCTGACATCCTCCTTGGGAGGTGGCTCTCCCACCCCGCAGTGCTAAGGGAAAGTTCACAGCACTAAGTGCCTTCATACAGAAACGGCAAAATCCTCATACTAGCAATTTAAAAGCACACCTAAGAGCTTTAGGACAAAAAGAAGCAAAACTCACCCACGAGGAGTAGACAGCAGGAAATAATCAAACTCAGGGCTGAAATCAATACTTTAAGAACAAAGAACTTGTACAACCACTCTGGAAATCAATCTGGCGCTTTCTCAGACAACTAGGAATAGCGCTTCCTCGAGATCCAGCCATACCACTCCTAGGCATGTATCCAACAGAGGCTCAAGTACACAAAAAGGACATTTGCTCAACCATGTTTGTAGCAGCTTTATTTGTAATAGCCAGAAGCTGGAAACGACCCAGATGCCACTCAACTGAAGAATGGATGCAGAAATTGTGGTACACCTATACAATGGAATATTACTCCATTGAATAATCCTTCAAGCTACACTTGATGATTCTTGAGAGACATTTAGGCTTTGAGCTTGGAGTGAATGGCTCCAGAAATATAACAGTCTTAGTATCTTCTCAAAGTAAATGAAGTATTTCCAAAATCAAGCACCATCACATCCCAAACACTGTTCTGATCATAAGGGTGAGGTCTCCCTTATGATATATAGGGAGATTATGAAAAATGAAAAATAAGGAATGAAAAATAAGGAAATCATGAAATTTGCAGGTAAATGGTGGGACCTGGAAAGGATCAACCTGAGTGAGTTGTCCCAGAAGCAAAAAGACACACACGGTATATACTCACTCATATAGACATACAACATAGGACAAACCCACTAAAATCTGTGCATCTAAAGAAACTAAGCAAGAGAGAGGACCCTAACTAAAACACTTAATCCCCATCCTGAAAGGCAAAGAGGATGGACATCAGAAGAAGAAGAAAACAGGAAACAACCTAGGAACCTGCTACAGAGGGCCTCTGAAAGCCAGAAGAAGAAAACAGGAAACAACCTAGGAACCTGCCACAGAGGGCCTCTGAAAGCCTCTGCCCTGTAGACTATCAAAGCAGATGCTGAGCCTGACGGCCAACTGTCGGGCAGAGTGAATGGAATTTTATGTAAGAAGTGGGAAATAGTAAGAGCTGGAGAGGATAGGGTCTCCACAAGGAGAGCAACAGAACAAGAAAATTTGAGCACAGGGAACTTCCCAGAGACTCATATTCCAACCAGGGACTATTCATGGAGATAACCTAGAACCCCTGCACAGATGTAGCCCATGGCAGTTCAGTGTCCAAGTGGGTTCCATAGTAATGGGAAGAGGGACTGCCTCTGACATAATCTGATTGGCCTGCTCTTTGATCACCTCCCCCTGAGGGGGGAGCAGCCTTACCAGGCCACAGTAGAGGACAATGCAGCCACTTTTGATGAGAACTGATAGACTAAGATCAGAAAGGAGAGGAGAACCTCCCCTATCAGTGGAATTGGGGAGGGGCATGCATGCAGAAAGGGGAGGGAGGGCGGGATTGGGAGGGGAGGAGGGAGGGGCTTATGGGGGGATACAAAATGAATAAAGTGTAATTAAAAAAAAAAAGAACAAAGAGAACAATACAAAGAATCAATGTGAACAAGAGCTGGTTCTTTGAGAAAAATCAACAAGACAGGCAAACCCCTAGCCAAACTGCCTAAAAGGCAGAGAGATAGTATACAAATTAACAAAATCAGAAACAAAAAGGGGGATATAACAACAGACCCTGAGGCAATCTAAAGAATCAAAACCTGTATTCTACAGATTTTCTAAATGAAGCTATGCACTGGGCTCAGTCAACCATGGCATGTCTCATTTTCTATTCAACCGAATCCTCTACTTACAATCTATTTGTAAGAATAAGATGGTATATGCTATTTTCCAACATCTGAAAAAAGGCTCAATATCAACAGGCTGATGTTGCATTACACAAATTACTAATTTAATTAGAATATCCAATTCACAAAACTCTGGATTTATATACTGTTTTTTGATTTTGATATATTTTTATACCATCAGAAGGACTTCACAGTTCAAAAATGACAAACTGGTTAAGTAAGGCAAGATTTCTGTTGAAAACAAATGATAAAAAAATGAATACCCTAACAAAAACTAAAGCTATCAGATAGACAGCTACCAGTCAACAACTCAGGAGCAGGTGAAACTCTGGAGAGTGATGCACAGGGATCCTTCAAGCTATACTTGATGATTCTTGAGAGACATTTAGGCTTTGAGCTTGGAGTGAATGGCTCCAGAAATATAACAGTCTTAGTATCTTCTCAAAGTAAATGAAGTATTTCCAAAATCAAGCACCATCACATCCCAAACACTGTTCTGATCATAAGGGTGAGGTCTCCCTTATGATATATAGGGAGATTATGATCTCCCTAGATGAAGAGCTTTGATCAGACTTATGAGTACCAGGCATGTATTTCCTTCTGTGGAGCAGGTTTCATATCCAATCTGAAAGCCATTAGTTACTGCCATCAAACTATCGCACCAGTGGGCACATCGTGCCTGTGGAATTGAGTTTCACGGGGTTCATAGCAGGGTAGGAGAAGAAAATTAATGGCTTGTTTTCCCCAGCAGCCTGTATAGTGTATTGTAGCACAATGTAAGCTGGCCACTAGGGAAGAAATGTCTGGCTCAGTTCTAGCTTACTCTCGATATCTATTATATAGTTCTGGTGGGGACCCAAGAGAGACAGCAGCAGCCTGTACTGTCTGGGGGACCCCTGGGACCTCCCTGACCAACATCTCCTAAGCAGGGACCCCATACTTGGCAATGGAATTTTTTGTTTGAAAAACAATGGCTTCTAGGACCAGCATTGTGCAGGTACTCAAGATATTAGCTTTCTAGCTTATTTTTTTAATAGGCTTAAAGCAGTAGGTTTTCATGTGGCTTTTTCATATGTCCATTACTTTTGGCTAACCCCGCCTCCCTAGCCTTTCATCTCGACTGTCCCCAACCACATCCTTATTTGAATCTTGCCACACTTAGTATTACCCTTCTCTCCCCACAGCCAAATTCTGTATTTCTTCTTTGTAAGATAATATTTTATTTGACTATTTGGGAATTTCATATCATACACCCCAATCATCCTTACTTCCCAGTCTTCTAAGGTCCGTACCTCCCAACCATGTGGCCTCCCAACCAAAAATAAAATAAAATGCCCCCATACAAATGAAGTCCAATTTGTCTTGTCCGCATAGTCAGTGGAGCATGGTCAAACTCCTGGTGGCCTGTCCCTTAAAGAAAAGTGAGTCCTTCTCCACCTCAGCCCCACCAGTAGCCATCTATTACAGAGAGCTACACTTCAGCACCCTTATCCCAATTCTTAAGAGTTCCCTTCCATGGCTTATTATCTAAGTTGTTACTTTTTCGGGAGGCGGGGGTAGAGGTTGTCACAGAACCTTCAACGTCTCTCTTAACTGTGAGTCTGCAGCGACCAATATCACTGCATAAGAAGCTTCCTTGTCCTTTATAGCCAGCAGGAGCATGGATCATTGAGTTCCACGTGGTATGCGGTAAGAGCACAGACCACAGACATTCACCTGGCCTCCAGTGTCAGTGCATGCCATGGACCTCAGTATGGTCTCTGGTGGCAGTACAGGCCAGGAACACCAACAGGGCTTCAGGTGGCAGCATAGATCATGGGCATTCATATGGCACCCCAACTGTAGCAGGATCACAGACCCCCAACATGGGCCTCTGCAGCAGCATGACCCATGGACACCAATGTGGACTCAGTTGGCAGCACAGACTACTCATATTTGCACAGCCCCCAACTGCATCATAGCCCACAGACATCAACATGGCCTCTCCATGGTACCTCAGGCCTTGGATATCGACATGGTCCAGCCTCTTTCCACCTCCACTACAAATTCATGTTGCAATGGCACTGGAAAGTGCAGCGTATCACTCAGCATACTTTTTGCTCACACAGCTTGACATGCAAATACCATTGCCATAAGTCATTGGTATGGCTCTGGGCCTCTAGTCTCTGAAGCACGATAAATATCAGACCACCGCAGAGACTTCTTTGATCATAGCCGTGCTTCAGGTATTCTTGCGTGGCAATCACGTGCTCCCAGATCTGGTTCTGCACACTTGCTCCTCATCCTGGTCCAGCAGCTTGGAGATAACATAGGTGAAGACCAACTTGAAGCACTGGATCTGGCTGCCAAGTTGGTCAGGCCACCTTGCCTGGACACTCTGTTGGGCAATGGGCTCTTCCTGGCAGCTGCCCTACCAAGCAGCTAGTACTACTCTTCTTCATTTTTATTTCATCTACGTTATATTAGCTCCCCTCCCTTAAGCCATGGCTCCAGCAGTGGCCACTTTCTAATTTCCTGGCATCTCCAGGTGTTCCAAGTTAAGCATATGAAACTAAGGATTCAAAGTTAAGATCTACATATAGAAACCACAGGTCATGTGTGGCGGCACAGACTGTAAACCCAGCACTGGGGCACAGACTAACCAGATTCTCTGGTGACAGCCTAGCAGAGTTATTACACTTCAGGTTGAGGGAATGATGCTGTTTCTCAAAATAAGGTACAGAAGCAAATGAAGGAGACATCTAGACATCTATCTCTGGTTTACACACACAACACACACACACACAAGGACCACAGCAGATTAAAAAAAAACAAATCAATTTCTGGATATGAAGGATAAAATATAATTATAACTAACCACTCATTTGACTGTTTTAAAAATAAATCAGAATAATTAGACAGAAATTAATAAAGTAGAAATGATTAAGGTTTCTGAAGTTGTAAAAGCTAGAAACCATTAAAAGGAACAGTACAAATGTTAAGAAAAGAGAATATAACACATGCTCATAAACTTTTGGTTTATAATAGAGCAGGCAACAAAAAGCAGTGGAGAAAATCATTCTTGTCAATAATCATCTGAATGGAGAAAAAAATTAAATTAACTTTCTCACATTAGAAAGAGAAATTAATTCCAGATGGATACTAGGCTAAAAGAAAAGGCAAAGTACGGTCTTAAAAATATAGAAGGTGATAACTCAAGTGACAACACATGTTGGAGAGGATGTGGAGAAAGGGGAACCCTCCTCCATTGCTGGTGGGAATGTAAACTCGTACAACCACTTTGGAAATCTATCTGGCACTTTCTCAGACAATTAGGAATAGTGCTTCCCCAAGATCAGCTATACCATTCCTAAGCATATACCCAAAATTTACTCAAGTACACAAGGACATTTGCTCAACCATGTTTGTAGCAGCTTTATTTGTAATAGCCAGAACCTGGAACCAACCCAGATGTCCCTCAACGGAGGAATGGATACAGAAATTGTGGTATTTTTACACAATGGAATACTACTCAGTAATCAAAAACGAGGAAGTCATGAAATTTTCAAATGGTAGGATCTAGAAAAGATGATTCTGAGTGAAGTATCCCAGAAGGAGAAAGACACACATGGTATATACTCACTCATATAGACCTATAAGATATGATAAACATAATGAAATCTATACACCTAAAGAAGAGAAACAAGAAAGAGGACCCAGGGTAAGATGATCAATCCTCACTTAGAAAGACAAATGGGAGGTGCATTGGATGTAGGAGAAAACAAGCAACAGGATAGGAGCCTACCACAGAGGGCCTCTGAAAGACTCTACCTAGCAGTGTATCAAAGCAGATACTAAGACTCACAACCAAACCTTTGGCAGAGTGCAGGGAACCATATGAAAGAAGGGGGAGTCATTATGACCTGGAGAGGACAGGAGCTTCACAAGGACCAAATATATCTGGGCACAGGGGTCTTTTCTGAGACTGACACTCCACCAAGGACCATGTATGGATATAACCTAGAACCTCTGTTCGGATGAAGCCCGTGGTAGCTCAGCAACCAATTGGTTTTCCATAGTAAGGGGAAAAGGGACTATTTCTGACACTAACTCAATGGCAGGCTCTTTGACCTCCCCACCCCCCAAGGGAGGAGCAGTCCTGCTAGGCCACAGAGGAGGACTTTGCAGCCAGTCCTGAAGATACTTGATAAAACAGGGTCAGATGAAAGGGGAGGAGGTCCTCCCCAATCAGTGGACTTGGAAAGGGGCAGAGAGGAGATGAGGGAGGGAGGGGAAGGTTTGGGAGGGAATGAGGGAGTGGGATACAGCTGGGATACAGAGTTAATAAAATGTAACTAATAAAAAATAAATAAAAGAAAGAAAGAAAGAGACAAAAAAATATATATAGAAGGTGGGAGAATATTTACTAAGAAGGTAAAAACTATTAACACAAAAAAAGAGATCAATCAATCTGACACACTTAAAATAGCAACTTCTATCAAAAGGCAGCCAAATGGAAGCTCAAGCATGAAAGCAGATGCCTTTGGGACACTTGAATACCTAAGAATGGTGTCTGAACTTACAAGGAAATTCTTACGAAACAGTAGAAATTCAGAAAAATTTAAACAGGTATTCCATAAAAAAATTCAAATCCCCCCCAAAAGGAAAAGTGCTTGAACCTTCCAATAAAGAATTCCACATGAAAACTATGAAAGATACATATAATAGCCACAAGAGTAATAGAAATTTAAATCTTACAGTCATAAATATTTTAAGAGAAAACAGAGGCAGCCTTTACATACTAATAGGAAGGCAAACTGGTAAAATTGCTTTGGAAAACTGCTACCATGTTATAAAGGAAGGTGAAGGGTATAACCTGAGAGCTGCACTCCTCGGGAGTTCTCATCATGGAGTGCCAGGACACACACTTGAAAGTGCACTTTAGTAACTGAACCCGGGGCTTCTGAGTCCAATGGGGGATGAGGACTTGTGTCCAAGTGAACACTAGGATTGCTGTCTTGTTACTCCAAGCTTCTTACCCTAAATCACCAACCGTCACGAGCTCTACATGCCAGCACATGTCTCCCAGGAGACGCTGAGTGCTGCTGCTGCCTCTGCTGCTGCAGCCGCCACAGCCAACGCACCAACCAGCGCAGTAATCTCACCAGAAATGCTCATAGGAGGAACAATGGGAGGTTCGGGAGCAGCGGAGTGGGCTGTTGATGACCAAACAGGAGAGTGATTGGGGCATAGTCAGCAGAAGAATTTGTAGGGGGGTGTAGTCTTAGAACCGGAACCTCAGATAGATAGACAGAACAACTCTCTTAATACCCCAGCATTGATGGACAGCAGATGTGTGTAGTGACCCCTAACACAACATCCTCATTACACTGCACACAGGCGTGTAGGTGTGCAGTCCTGGACTACCACTTGGGATTATGAATCACAGAAAGCCCTGCTCACGGGGAGTGCAATCTCGAACTTGCCATGAGAAGACCGGAATGTGCTAGGCTGTGGGAACTCTTGCCAGTGAATCCTAACACAAGTCTGTGCTCACACACATCTGGGGTACAGTGATGCGGCTTGTCTAATTAATGCGACTGGCATTCTACCCCCGCATCTGTGGAAAACTATACAAGTGACGACTCAGGACGAGGAAGGATGGCAGCATCCCCATGAGGGGACAATATTTACACAGAGTTTGCTACCTTCTGTTTCACGTCACTGCCGATTTAAAGTTAAAAAAAAGAAACACCTTTTTAGTTGTATCAGTTTTTCATAGTTTTGTTATCACTTCCAATTGTTATAGCTTCATTGTTAATCTACTGTTTTAACTTGCATCTCACCAGAAATGGTATTTCTGACTATCCCTTGTTTCTTCACATTGAAAAAAAATCTTGGATGTTGAGTTTCCTCATCAACAACAGTTTGTCTGTTACTTCTCAGAATTCTAACTCACTCATTACCTCCTCCTTTCTTTCTTTACAACTTAAATATACGTTTAGCCCTCTGAATGGCCTAATTTTCCCCAACTAATAACCCAAACGAAGCTTGGTGAATCAATGAGTTGTATTTCAGTTACTCATAGGAGTATGGGCATGGGGTTACTAATAAGGGCAGAAATGACTCCAAGACAGCTGTATCACCAAAGCCCACCTGGGCATGAGTGCCCGCTCAGGAAGCTGGGGACCTGGAGGCCACTGTACAGCCTGCAGGCAGGCTGGAAGTATCTTTTGCAGGTGCCTCGCTGGTCTGTTTCCTCCTGGTTTCTGGGCTTATAGACACTTGTCTAATTACCACCTGAAACAACATGCATGGCATTTCTATCATCCTTTCCAGAAAGAGCTTGCTGCTTCTTTAAGGGTCGATTTTCTTCACCTTAAAAATGTCCTTTCTTAGCTGGGTGGTGGTGGCACATACCTTTAATTCAAGCACTCAGGAAGCAGAGACAGATGGATCTCTGTATGTCCAAGGCCAGCCTGGTCTACAGAGCAAGTTCCAGGACAGCCAGGGCTACACAAAGAAACCCTGTCTCAATAACCAAAACTAACCTCCCCCACCAAAAAACAAAACAAAACAAAAAAATCCTTTCCTATATAAGACAAATCTTTGTCAGATTGTAGACATAACAACCCCATGTGTCAGTACATTAGTATTCTAACTCAAGGTAGCTAAGGAATAGCTAACACACATTTCTTTTACTTTGAGCTACAGATTATCAATTTCTGACACAATATGGAGCCACAGAAGCTAATTCCGTTAATTACCAACTATTCTGCTGAAGCAGCTGGGTAAGCTGAGAACACTAAAAACATAAAATGAAATTTCTGGTATTGAATACTTTCCAGATTTTCCACTTCTACACTGAAAAGTTCCAGCTGAAAATAAAAGACATAAAACCAAACAAGACCGTGGGCTGTGGCAGCCTGGCAATGTCTAGAACACAATGCTCTGATTAAATTAGGTAGTGAAAGTTCTCAAGGCTTAGTGATTTATTCTCTCTCAGCCTAGGTGTGTGGGAAGTACCTACAAATAGCTGGAAAAAAGGTAAGGTGGAATTTTCATGTCTGTTCTTTGTGTGTTAGTATGAACTTCCAAGATGAAACTCGAAAACTTCCTGCATGGTAGGCTTGGCTAAAGACAATACAAAGTAAATTATGATTTGACTTTCCTCACTTCAGTTCAAACTGTGAATCCTGTCAGCTATGTGGCTTGCTTATTCAGGTTTAAGAGATTAACAGCTGAATCTCTATTTAAATTTTGGCAGCCATCTAAAAGCTTAGTAAGGGCAATTGGACAAATTCCACATCCAGTCTCTCTGCTTAAACTGTTTACTTACAGTAATAGCATACAAATGTCTCATGTTACTGATAAACCACAGAAAGTTTTTGGGACGCTATTCCTATCCAATCATAAAAGTAATGTTCATCATCACAGAGTAATGAGAGAAGTCAAAGCAAATACAAATCATGCTCTTGTACCAAATGCAACACTATAGTAAAAATAGGGGAAATGCCTTTCTGAACACAAAATGTTTTAGAAATACATAGGAAATAACTGAGCATTTCTATAATAAAATTATTTTGCTTAAAGCAATTTATTTTATCTTGAATTTGTAATGATAGTTTTATGCTGAAATATAGTTTTAGGAACAAAGTAAAGAATGGTTGTTAGATGATACCAATACGTCTGTGAAAAGAGTAGAAGCAGTCAAGAGTGTAAGCTCTGTATAATGTTGGGTACCTATAGTTGCAGCACTTGCGAGACTGAGTCAAGAAGATCACTTGAGTTTAGGAATTTTAGATCAGCCTGCGCAACAACAATAACGATATTTCAAAAATAAAAAACAACAAAAATCAAAGCCACCTGGGTAATGCTTCTTGGATACACTTCCTTCTCTGAGTAATCACTATTGTGGGAAAACATCAAGTATTTTCTTTCTATTTTACCACCTATGTATAAACTGTAAAATACATGTGTGTGTGTGTGAGAGACAGAGAAGCATTTTTTATGTTGTCCTTGTATCTAATGGCCTTACTCTAAACTTGTCAGTTATCATAATTTGTATGAAATAATTCATGCACAATTCAATCACTAGCCAATAAAGGTTTACTTTTTTTTTTTTTTTTGAAAATCTTATAGGCTTTCTTTTTTTATTAAACAGTACTTAAGAAGTATTAGTGGCAGGCACCCCCTTTCTGCTCTCAATTTTACAAGGGCCATTTTTAACCTTTCCCAGGAGGGTTTTGATATACACTGTTTTGTGGATGTATTTTGTCAGACTAAGGAAATTTCAATTTCATCACATCATCAATCTTTAAAATGACTTTGTATACAACTTACCCAATGCTTTGGCTGTATTTCTCAAATGATCTTTTTGTTTGTTTGTTTTTGGTTTTACCAAATGCTTTGGCTGTATTTCTCAAATGATCTTTTTGTTTGTTTGTTTTTGGTTTTTTGTTAATTTAATTTTCCAATGTTAGTCCAACTGTATCTTCAATGAATACAGTTTTGTTATGAAACACTAGTTTGTTTTAAAACACACACACAAACATATACAATACACAATGCAGTCTGCTAAAATTCCGTTTAGGAATTCTGAATACAAGTCTGTGAATGATAGTGCCTTATAAGGGGACCCTCCCACCCTCTTTATTATGATATTGAATGGACTTCATGTGGATCTTAAATCTGCAAGTTAACTTGTAGGGTGGGAGGACCCTGCTGTTTGAGGTTGCAGTCCTCCCCGTCCAGTTAGCCACTCTGAGCTCCGCATTAAGGTGCAGGACTCCCTCTCCCCAAAAGGGCTTCCTACTCTCTGCCTGACTTGAGGAGAGTGTCACTAGACATAGATACCACATTTGATAGATGGTCTTGACACAGTCCCTGCTAACTCTCCCCTCCCTGTGCCTATAGGATAATTAGGGACTGTGTTCATATGATAGGAGCATGCTGTTTAATGCAAATCGAGCATCCTTAAAGTGCCTAATTTAAATCAATCATGTATATCTATCTCTGAAGCCTCCCACCCACTCCCCAAGGGGAATATAGCCTTTGTTCTCTGGAATTAAAATTGAATTAGCTCCCTGAGGTGGTTCCCAGAGTATCTGATTTCTGTACATGCTCACAAGCCTTCCAAGCTCTGTGCCTTGTCTCCTGGCCCCCAGGAGAGGAGAACCACATTATAGTTCTTGAAACATTCCTAGTAACAATTACTTCAAATTACCATTCAATCACTGTTGCCATTTTTTGCCCCAGTCTCCTTCGAGAGCCCTGGTTCTCTACCAGTGAGTCATGATGGACAGAAGTCATTTATCAGACGTCCTGCATATCAGATTCACACTGCAATCTATTATAGTAGCAAACTCCCACTTATGAAGGAGCACTGAAGTAATTATCTGGTTGAGGGTCAGCGCAACGTGAGGAGCTGTATTGGGGTCACCGTTAGGGGGGCTGAGGGCCGCTGTTCTGCAGTGCTGGCTACACAATCCTAGAACATTCACTGCATATCATGCCCGTAACGCTCTTCTCTCACTTTCCTATTCCCCTCTACAAGCTTAGTCTAGATCCCTTCTTAGGAACCACCACTGAGAACACTAATTCCACATCTGACAACTTTGATTACTATTTTTATTACTATTATTTTTAATCACTATAATTTTCAGGTCTCAAATGTCTATTTTCTTTTAAACACGCTACATGTCTTTAAGGAAAAAAAAGTAATTTAGCCTTGCATTTTTTTAAAGCATAGTTGAGGAACATCGATAATCTGCTTATATTGTGTTTTATCACTCCATTGTTCTCTTTGTGTGCCTAATTAATATTTTACTATGCAATGTTCTATTTGGAAATTTTGTTGAAACGATTTGAAATCAAGACTGTTATTATCATTATTCAGCATAAACTTTACATCTGCTTCTGTTAGATTCTTAAATTACTAACTCAAAATCATTTCAGTCTTTTCTGCAGTAATCTGGAACTCCCTAGTCACCTTGATGAGCATAGACTCAGCTCTGTAATGATGGACATACTTCCACCCATCAGCTCTGCTTGAGCATTCTTAAAATTCTAATTCAAGACATGAGTTTTCTTCACTTTTGACCATTTATGTTCTGGGACTCCAAAGATTCTTCCCCTCAAGCTGAACAAATATGTCAACAGTACTACTGAGTCTCTCGTCCATACCTTCTGAGTCACTAACTGAACTCAGCCACAAATTCGTTACCTTTTTAACAATTAACTCATTTATATATTTCCTTTGCCTAGTGTTCAACTCTGTCCCTACTGCTAATTTAATTCTTATAGGTAATTTCAAGCTTGTATTTCATACTGCATTTCCTTAATAGCCAGTGAGTGTATCTCTATAGCCCTGGCTAGGAATTACAATCCTGTACTCACGGTTTCTTGTTTGACTCATCACAGCTTACTTGTTTCTATGCTTCCTTCCTTCCTTCTTCTTTTTTTTTTTTTTAAGTGTGTTTGGTCTATTTATTCTTCTAAAATTATTTAACAGAAATTGTCTGAGGCAGGCCAGTGAGATGGCTCAGCAGTTGAAGGCTCTTGCTACAAAACCTGACTCCATCCCTGAGACCCACATGGTGGGAAGAACTGACTCCTGTAAATTGTCCTCTGACCTGCACATGCATACACACACACACACACACACACACACACACACACACACACATGCGCGCGCGCGCGCACATGCACTACAGTAAAAAACAGAAATTATCTAAGGCCTAAGATGAAATATCTGTGTTTATTTTATCATGAGAAATACCATTTCATTGATCTCAGACTACTTCAAACTTAACTCACAATTTGAAATAACAAAAGTGTTTGTGAAACAGGGTTGCAAGTAACTTTGGGTTATAATTTTTATACTGTGCCAAGATGCATTCTTCATAGTCTCTGGCAGTAAATAAGAGGTTCATTGTATGAGGAAGCAGATGTTTTGGTCTTATTACGGAGGGAAAATCTTCTATTAGACATTCCTCAGCAGCCCTTAGACTTTGCCTTTTCCAACAGCACTCAGGCTGGCAAGTACTCATGCGTACACAGAAACACAGCTTTCTCATTTTTTTTCTTTCTTTAAAGAAAACCCCCCTTTCTCCATGTAAATTTTTTGAGAGAGTTGATGCAAATCCACCTGAGACCATACCTATACACACTTGGAAGTTGTGAGGTATTTTTTAAAAGAATTACACATGGAATAAAGCTTATACATGGTTCATTTCTGAACAGAATAACAACCACAAACCCTTGGAAAACCTGACAATCCCACGAGTTTATATTCGAGCAGAAATAAAAACAAGACAAGAGACATTTTGTGAATAAATTTAAATTCTCAAAACCTCAGAAAAATTATCTAAAGAACTGTATCAAAGCAGTAACAGAAAACACTAGTGCTTTGGTCTGAATTAAGAGAAGAGTCCTTAGCCAGTCATAGTGTGTATGTCTTTGATTCCAGCACTTGGGGGACAGAGGAAGGTGGATGGATCTCTGAGTTACAAGGCCAGCTTGGTCTACGTAGTGAGTTCCAGGTCAGCTAGAGCTACATAGTGAGACACCCCCTTCTTTTTAGAAATTTTTTTTCTTTCTTAAAAAATTTTATGTATGTAATTATTACAATTGACTCACTTTGTATCCTGCCTGTAGCCCCCTCCCTTTTCTGCCCCTATACCCCTTTCTTAGTCCACTGATAGGGGAGATCCTTCTCCCCTTCTCACTGACCATAACCTATCATGTCTCATCAGGGATATCTTCATCATCTTCCTCTGTGGCCTGCTAAGGCTGCACCCCCCAGGAGCAGGTGAACAAAGAGCCAGCCACTGAGTTCATGTCAGAGACAGCCCCTGCTTCCTTTATTAGGGCACCTATTTGGAAACTGAGCAGCCTATGGGCTTCCTCTGAGCACGGAATCTGGTCCTCTCCATGCATGGTCATTGGTTGGAGTATCGGTCTCTGCAGGAACCCCTGGGCCCAGGTTGTTTGGCTCTGTTGCTCTCCTTGTGGAGTTCCTGTCCCCTCCAGGTCTTTCTATCTCCCCCTTTTTGCATAAGATTCCCTGCACTTTGCCCAAAGTTTGGCTATGAGTCTCAGCATCTCTTTCGATATCCTCATGGGTAGAGTTTTCAGAGGCCCCCTGTGAAAGGCTCCTGCCCTGTTCCTTGTCTTCTCCTACTTCTGATGGCTATCCTGTTTGCCCTTCTGAGTGAGATTTCATCCTCTTCCCTAGGGTCCTCCTTGTGGTTCAGCTTCTTAAGGACATAGATTTTAATATGTTTATCCTGTATTATATGGCTAATATCCACTTATAAGTGAGTATATACCGTGTGTGTCTTTCTGCTTATGGTTACCTCACTCAGGATGATATTTTCTAGTTCCCACCATTTGCCTGAAATTTCATGATTTCCTTGTTTTTAATTGCTGAGTAGTATTCCACTGTGTAAATGTACCACAATTTCTGCATCCATTCTTCAGTTGAAGAACATCTAGGCATCTTCAACAAATGGTGCTGGTCTAACTAGATGTCTACATGTAGAAAAATGCAAATAGACCCATATTTATCATCCTGCACAAAATTAAAGCCCAAGTGGATCAAAGACCTCAACTTAAAACCAGCAAACTAAAATCTGTTAGAAGAAAAAGTGGGCAAGAGCCTCAAACTCATTGACACAGGAGACAACTTACTGAACATAACACCAGCAGCTCAGGCTCTAAGATCAACAATTAATAAATGGGACCTCATGAAACTGTAAAGCAAAGGAGACTGTTAACAGAACAAAACAACAACCTACAGACTGGGAAAAATTCTTCACCAACACTACATCTGACAGAGACCTTGTTTTGAAGAGAGACAGATAGACAGAGACAGAGACAGAAATGGGGGGGGGAAGGGGAGAGAGAGAGGGGAGTGAGAAAGATTCTCAAAATTAAATTTTTCTTTTAATCATTTTCAGTATGGGTGTGCTCCTATTCCTGTCACTGACAGGCTGGTTTCAAATCATTTTCTGAGGTTTTGTTACTCCAGGCAGCTTCCCAAACAGAAGAATGGTTATTTATAATTCCTAGACCTGAATTACAACACCATCAGCTGAATTACGCTGCAATGTCAGTGAAGCTCTACAGAACAGAGGTCTCTATACAGTCAGTGTGTCTTGGCGAGGTGAAAGGAATTCCGTTATAGAAGCAGAAGGGTCTTTCTGCGGCTCATTTTACACTCTGGGGAGTAGTGCAGGATGTGCTCTTAGCACGGCTTCACAGCCAGGCTCCTCATACACACCATTTAGACTGGGACCCAGGCTACACTGCTTTCTCCTTTAAATTATATAAAATCAGTGGTATACTGCCACTGGTAAATTGTCCCTTTGTGCATTAAACAATACCTTTTTAAAAATAACGATCATGTTAACTTTTTTCTTAAAATTTCTTTAAATAATTCAATATAAAATGCTTTTTCTACAACAGTGGTATCTTTAAACAAATACTGTTTAATTTAAATTTCAAAAATGATCAGTATATAATATTTAAGTTTTTTCATGCCACATCAAACTTCTAAATACTGAGTGCATGCTGACAAGTGCCAATTCATGAGCGTGTCAACACTCTGAGAGTGAGACTCACCATGTGTTTCTGCCACAGGAAGTTTTGACTATGCTACTACTGGTTACCACGGTTACTGTACTGTCTATGCCAAAGTGCAACAGCAGGTTTGTCATTCATCTACCTGAGAACCTAGCAATTCCAGACCTAAGGCATGTGCCCCAGCCTACAGCACTAGTTCTCAAACTAAGGTTTTCTCTACCCTCTCCTGGGGACACATTAGACAGTAAATCTTGGACCCACCCTCAATCCATTAAATCAGAAATGTAACATGTGTCTTAACAAGTCCTCTAGTGACTCTGATGTCTGATAAACGGGTTAAGTGTAGTGTTAACACAATCACGAACTTTGTAATACAGAAGAGGAATGAAAACATTCCAGCCACATTTATAACACCAATAAAACTAGAACATAGATCTGACAGATAACCTAAGTCTATGATATACTTTGTAGAGGTCAAACAAGCAACAAGGGTATATTCTTTAAGAAAGAAAAATTTGCATGATAAAGCAATAAACTATTTTTAACACAAGGAAATGTTTTAACAATAAAACTATTTTTAAAACAAAATATCTTTCATTCTTTACAGTGTACCTGGGAGGAAGCAGGGGGACAGGTAAGGAAGTCATTTCCAGGAACTACAACTATACTGACAACAATTTATCTGTTAGGTTAAGTGATAAGGTCACTGGCTTTCCAATACCATTCTTATTACCAAATAACCCTATGTATATCAAATACTGCATAATCTATTTTAAGTCCAGAAAATAAAAATAAAAATACTGCTAATAATTATAGATAGCCATTACCTTAAATGGTAAATGAGATTTCACCCAAATGTTAACAAATTATTAACTTATGATACTGTCATTCAGTTACATGGAAATGATTTAAGTATGGTATGAAATTCTCAAAACAGAATTTAAAAATTATTTTAAAAGAAAATTTAAAAATATGAAATTAGCCAAAAATGGAGTAAATGCACAAAAAAGGACTAGAAAATATAAAGTGACATGTTACCAATTAATAATATTACATAAAACTTTACTTCTTATATACTTAACATTTTCTTCTGTGTATAATAAATTGTTAGAATTGTTATAGATTTCAAAGTATTGCTGAGACAACAAGTAAATTTTAAATGATTTTTTAAAACTACCAAATTTTCTATCCAAAATGGACAAGAAACTCGCATTTCATAGATATTTGGTTTTAATATTTAAGGTATATAATTCAAAGTTTTGTATTTTCTGCCATAAAATTACATATCTGCATAGCTATCACTTCTGATTAAACAATTTCATTTATTTGTAAGAAGAAACTATCACAGAAAATCATGGCATAATTAGAACTTTACTAAAAAAAAACAACTTAAAAAATTTTAATTTATTTATTGGGTTGAAGAAATGGCTGAGTTGTTAAGAGCACTGGCTGCTCTTGTAGAGGATCCCAGAACCCACATGGTGGCCTACAACCAACTGTAAAGGGATCTGATTCCCTGTTGTGATATGCATGAAGACACAGCACTCATATACATAAAATAAGTATTAAAATTATTTATCAAATGTTGACTAGCTTTTATTAATACAGAAGGAAGGAACAAATTCTGTCATATTTCCTGTCATAGTGAGTCATCATCATGAAGGTCAAGGGTCAGGCAACAAAGGTATGTTACATACCTCTTTCTCCAATATTCTAGCAATCTCACCAAGGGTCCGATCCAAAGCTGAAGCTTTATTGTTTGCCCAGGAACCACTGTCTTGTACTTGAAGTTGTTTTACAAGATCTTTGGCTAGTCTCTGAAGCCTTGAAAACAAAATGAAAAGTGGCATTACTTAATTATGTGTGTGAGGTATATATATATATACACACACACATGAGCATTTATACTTATTTGTAGGTTATAGACTTAATAAAACATGTGAAACACATGTTATTTTCCAATATTCTACCTGAAACTTGTCCAGAGAACAGCCAGGGGAGGCAAACAGAGTTCGTCTTTAAGACCACCCAATTACTCTTCATCTAAGGAAACAACTAGCAGACAACATCAGCCGTGGCTGCAGTAATTGAAAACATTCTTTTTGTGTGATCCTCAAATTAGAAAAGAATTGGGAGTGGGAGAAACTGACAGGATGATGATCTGGAACATGAGTAAAGAACCTGAGAAGGCTTCACGTCCTGATCTGATACTCCTGTTAGGCTCAGGCACAGAAGCACTGCAAATTCCCACAGTCTCAGTCTTCCCAAGGCCCACTTTGTAGGACCATTTGGTGTTAATTACCAGAACAAAAGAGTACTCACTCATTTGCTTTTTATCTAGGGATGCCATACATTTTCTATACTATAAGCCTCCTCAGAGGGACTGAGGTTAGCATCTCACAGCAGACCTCCCTTTGTTCTCCTTCACCTCCTGGCACCATTCTTTGTTCCTGCTTATTTGCTTCATCAGCTGATGGGCTACCAGAAGGTCTTCCAGACATTCCTTCTCTTGTCTGTTTTTAAACTTTTCAAATATGGTAGATTCCACAAGACAGAACTATAATCAAATTCTTAAAATTTTCTTTCACATTCCCTCTGTTATTTCTTTTGTTAATTACATTAGACAAGCCCCAGCAATACTAATAATGTCAATTTAGCTCCTACCTTGGGATGACCAACCTTGAATACATTGATTTATTTAGTTGACTTGGTTAAAAACACCTATGAGTCTTTTCCACTCATGACTCTCTGAGAAAGTCACTCAATGCTGAAGATTCACACTCTCACTTTATCTCATAATCTGCCAGTTCCCCAGCCTCCACATACTTGGTTCACACCATTCTTTAGAATGTAAGCCTTTCTTTTTCTCTCTTTTGCTTTTATAAGAGTTTATATTTCACAGAGAGAAGAAAGCTACTAGAAGAAAAATGAGCCTCACCATTATCTCTAGTCACCCATCTCTCCTTGTTTCTCTTATTACATCTCAGGAAGGTCCCCTCTTCATCAGGGGAGTTAAACCCTCTACACAACTGTAAGGCATGAGGCCCTTCTGGATTTCAATCCTTTTTTTCCTTGGTGTTTTTGAGAATGCTCTTCATTTCCTCCTAATGTTTTCTCTACTCTCAAATTACAAAGGGAATTCCTACTTATCTCTCTATTTTTAGCATAGTAGTCACATTCTCTACTTTGGATGTTTCTTTAATGCACTCATCACAAGAAAATTAAGTACTTAACTAGCTGTTTAATGTGCTTTTCCCATGAAGAGCTTTCTACAATGACATATATGTTCTTTATTTGCATAATCCAACATGGTCATTGCTAGGTCCATGTTGCTATTGAGCACATGGCATGTATTACGGCCCAAACACTAAGTTGTACTGAATTTTAATAATTTAGTGGAAATATGTGACTAGAAGCTATTGAATTGGGCAGTGAAGAAGCAGATGTATTTACATTCTATTGCTCATCTATTGTGTGCTGGTTGAGTTATCAGAGAAGCTGGCTCTGAAAGTGGGGTAATCCCCACAACTTCAGAACCAAACATGCTGATGGCAGGTTTTCCCTAAACCCTGGTCTGGGTCAGGTTGGCCTCTTTCTCTGTAACAGAGAGAGTAAAATACAAAAAGCTTGGGGTATTAAAAACTGTGTCCTCAAAAACAGATAGAAAGTAAGCCACTTCTAACAGAGGTGACTATTATTTACCCCCCAATATGAAAATATCTGCAGTGGGAACATGAAGTCAGATATTTAGCCACAGGAAGCACATCCATGGACAAAAATTCAGTCAGGTACTCTAGATGACTGCTCAACTTCCTCTGGATGTTGTGAACACCAGCTGTCCATATGCTGTCATTTGTCATTTTACTTGAAACCCTCAACTATGGGGATGCCCTGCTCTGCCCTGGGACTCCCTTAATAGGAACCCCAAGTGACTCCCTCAACATGACTTTCCCAGTCAATTTCTGTTAGATCCTTGTAAGTCCTGAAACTGATGATGTAACTTTTTGCTTGCTCTCTTCTCAACTGAGCTACTCACTTGTCTCTGTTGGATGGTTTGAACAAGCCAATTTGACAATGTTTTGCTATATATCTGCTGCATCCTCTATTTTTCATGCACTATTTAGTGTTTGTTCATTATATACTTAATAGACTCACTCACTTAAAATGGAAAGTATAACTGTTACAGATCATTCTCTAGACTGTGCAGAATTTTAGAGTGTCAAGTTGATGAAAAAAGATTCCTTATATACCTCCTAACACATGAGCTGGACAGAAATGTACTCTAGTTATTTATTGAGTGAATAGTGTTGACAAGAAATTTAATCTTAATAATATGCATTAACCTTATAGGCTTCACAATAACTTAATGTACAGGATCTTCTTAGGTCACCCTAGCAACACTGTCAGTTAGTACTGACTCTGAAACCTGAGGAAGCCAAGGTTCAGGGAAGTGATATGACTTTCTCAGGGTCAATCAGCTGACAAAATGTACTCCTGGGACTCAAACATTTGATCTCCAACTCTTTTTTTTCTTTTTTATTAATTACACTTTATTCACTTTGTATCCCCCCATAAGTCCCTCCCTCCTCCCCTGCCAATATTACCCTCCCTCCCTCTTCTTCACGCACGCCCCTCCCCAAGTCCACTGATAGGGGAGGTTCTCCTCTTCTTCCTTCTGATCTCAGTCTATCAGTCATCAAAACAAAACGACTGCCTACAGATTGGGATCTACAGATTTATCTGACAGAGGGCTAATATCCAGTATATATAAAGAACTAAAGAAGCTGAAAAGCAGCAAAGCAAGTAATCCAATTAAAAAATGGGGAACAGAGCTAAACAGAGAATTCTCTGTAGAGGAATATCGAATGGCAGAGAAACACTTAGAGAAATGCTCAACGTCATTAGCCATTAGGGAAATGCAAATCAAAATGACCCTGAGATTTCACCTTGCACCCATCAGAATGGCCAAGATGAAAAACTCAAGTGACAACACATGCTGGAGAAGCTGTGGAGAAAGGGGAACCCTCCTCCACTGCTGGTGGGAATGTAAACTTGTACAACCATTCTGGAAAACAATCTGGCACTTTCTCAGACAACTAGGAATAGCACTTCCTCAAGATCCAGCCATACCTAGACATATATCCAAAAAAGGCTCAAGTACAATAAGGACATTTGCTCAACCATGTTTGTAGCAGCTTTATTTGTAACAGTCAGAAGCTGGAAACAGCCCAGATGCCCCTCAACTGAAGAATGGATACAGAAATTGTGGTACTTCTACACAATGGAGTATTACTCAGCAATGAAAAACAAGGAAATCATGAAATTTGCAGGTAAATGGTGGGACCTGGAAAGGATCATCCTGAGTGAGCTGTCCCAGAAGCAGAAAGACACACATGTAGACATATAGACATGTAATATACGATAAACCTACTAAAATCTGTACATCTAAAGAAACTAATCAAAAGAGAGGACCCTGACTAAAACACTCAATCCCCATCCTGAAAGGCAAAAAGGAAGGACATCAGAAGAAGAAAACAGGAAACAACCTAGAAACCTGCCACAGAGGGCCTCTGAAAGGCTCTGCCCTGCAGACTATCAAAGCAGATGCTGAGACTTATGGCCAACTGTTGGGCAGTGTGCATGGAATCTTATGTAAGAAGTGGGAAATAGTAAGATCTGGAGAGGACAGGAACTCCACAAGGAGAGCAACAGAACCAGAAATTTGAACACAGGGTTCTTCCCAGAGACTCATACTCCAACCAAGGACCATGCATGGAGATAACCTAGAACCCCTGCACAGATGTAGCCCGTGGCAGTTTAGTGTCCAAGTGGGTTATATAGTAATGGGAAGAGGGACTGCCTCTGACATAATCTGATTGGCCTGCTCTTTGTTCACCTCCCCTTGAGGGGGGAGCAGCCTTACCAGGACACAGAAGATGACAATGCAGCCACTCCTGATCTCCAACTCTTATGCCACATTGGTCAACTCAAATAAAGAAGATCAGCTCACAAATGAGTAATCTCATAGAATAAAATTTTACTTAAAATTTATTCATTTAAATTTAAAAATTTGTTAAAGAATACAAATAAGTAAGTACAACTCAAAAAAGCAGCAGTGGGCTATAGTCTAAGGTTCATCTATCTATATGTTTATTTCAGTAAGTTTGAAAAAACATCCAAACTCTAAAACCCAAAGTAGCTAAGCTTGAAATCTGGAGCCAGTACATTTCAGGTGAATTAACCTTAAGGATGTTATTTAACTTTTCTACATTATGATTTCTTTATCTTAAAAGCTGGAAAAAACAAACCTCTCCATCTCTCCTTCCTTTCTCTTTCTCCCTCCCTTTTCCTCTCTAGACTCTTTGAAACTGTACTTAATACCATTCACTATAATAGACAATGAATAACTCATTAAATAAATCAACTATCATACTCTACCTTAAGGAGAGGTCTGGACCTAACAAAAGGAAAAAGGAATACAAAATATAAAACAATACCAGCATCATTTCCCTTCTAATCTAGTATAAAATAGACTCCCATCTGACACTAGTTATTGACTCTACCATGGAGCTCACTAGCAGCAAACTTCACTGTGCGGTAGATAAGTAGCTACTTTGGCTCTTGGTTGAATAAAGTTTACAGAATATGTAACTGAATATCTAGCCATAACAGAAGCTAGCAGTATTCTTACCAAGAATGCTTACATTCCATTAGAAACCAGAAGTATTTAGGAAAGTACAAGGACCATTTTAATTCACAGAAGGAAAGGAGCTCGTATTTCACTGAGTTAAATCAATCTGAGGTTTACATGAACCTACTTTCAAGGAAAAATGCCAAATCAAGGGCATACTTTAGTAACATGAGCTAAATCTCAGTGTCATTCCCTATCTCTATTCAAGCACCACAGACAAAAGAGTCCCTTTCAGGAAAAGACAACACATCAGATTTTGATGGTTATTATCAATAATTATAGAGCACTTCAGCAGTCAAGCTGAAACCTGTATCATTCCTAAAGTCTTAAGAAAAGAGAATGCAGCTTTCAACAAATTGTAAATTGTTACTGGGGTTACTTTTGGCAGGTAATTTTTTGTTTGTTTGTTTGGCAAAAAGCAAGAATAGAGAATAATTCCTTGCCTGATGCATGGGAAGTATCTGTCATATAAACAGCTTTGTAGAGAATATTAAAGATGGACATTTTATTCTTAAAAATATGAACAAATTCTAACAACTCTAAGCTCAAATTTGCCACTGACAGATATAAATACAAAACAATTTCTAGGGAATTACATAATTTTATGTTTACTTAAAGTTACACATAATATATGTATATATTATACAATAAATATTATATATATTACACACAGTTACACACACACAAACCAAAGTCACACCACTTGGGTAACCACACTTTTCCCCCACACTAAGGATTATCTAACAAAAGGTCCAGAGGCAGGCATGGGAAACCTCCTTTTGAGTTGTTGGTCAGGAAAGTACAAAAGATTTTCCTAAGACAATGTAGGCTGTTGCTGCTGCCATTGGTGCTTTCCAGAAAAAAGAAAATAAGAGCCTGTTGCTGAAGACACCCATATTTTGGATCCTGTGGATGATGGATCTGGTTATGATCTTGGAGCTTCTTCCCTGAGGACTAGCTTTCATAATGCAGTAAGAAGCCATGGAAGCTGCCAAGGGGGAAAAGCATTCAGCATTCCTATCCCAATCAACATCTATGAACCACAGCAATGACACAAATGGCAAGATATTCCAAAGGTGCAATAGTGAAACTTAAATCCTGGAGGTAACCAACAGCCACTTAACTAGATTTAAAATCTGCTCAATAGGAGAGAATTCACACCTGGCCCTGGAAATTTAGCCAACTAGCCATGGCTAGTGAGGCTGGAACTTGGAGAGTACCCCCACTACTGCCACTTTCCTAAACCAGTATAATCTCTAACCACATTCTGAACACGTATCTTTACACCTGCTATTAACGTAACGCTCACCCCTCTTTTGCTGTTGGTGCCTCTTGCTATGGAAAACCACAGCATGTTCTGTTTTAAGGAACTATGCAAGCCACACACCCAGATGACTATACTGGGTGTGCCTGTCATCAATTGTTCCGCTACTAAGCACCTCTTCAATGAGAAGAGCTAGGGAATGGCTGCACACTATTTTACATATTTTACATAAATCCATAACTATATTTATTCTTATATACTAGAAGACACATATTTTCTTTCTTATTTTTAAATTTTTTATTTATATTTTTTACAATTTATTCACTTTATATTACAATTGTAGCCCCCTTCCTCATGGTCTCCTGGTTCCATCCTCTCTTTGTCTTTTCCCCCATCCCCTTCCCTACTCCACTTGAAAAGGGGAGTCCTCCTCAACCTGCCATGACCCTAGCCTATCAAGTCTCATCAGGACTGCAAGGATCCTTTTCCTCTGTGGCCTGGTAAGTCCACACTGCCAGGGGAAAGTGATCAAAGAGAAGGCAACCAAGTTCTTGTCAGAGATAGGCACTGCTCCTCTTACTAAAGAACCTACATGGAGACTGAGCTGCTATGGGCTACACCTGAGCAGAGAGTTTCTAGGTTATCAACATGCATGGTCCTTGAGTGCTGCATTAGTTTCTGCAGGTGGCCTTGGGCCCAGATTTTTGGCACTGTTGGTCTCCTTGTGGAGCTCTTGTCACCTCCAGGTCCTTCTATCTCCCATTATTCCATAAGATTCCCTGCCCTCTGCCCAAAGTTTGCCTCTGAGTCTGCTTCTGCTTCCATCCCTATTGGATGGAACCTTTCAGAAGACCTTTATGGTAGCGTCCCCTCCTGTTCCCTCTCTTCTACCACTCTGTTGCCATTCTGAATAAGAATTAAGCATCCTCCCTAGGGTCCTCCTTATTATGGGTTGGTCTGATGCTTGTATTTTGAGGCTAATTTCTGGCCTTCAAGATCTGGTTATAACCTGGATAAACCTATCCTGTGTAAATCTGCCTAAGACACTATACCCAATTGGGTGATTAAAGGCCTAAAACCTCAGCAGGGTAGAATGGCTAAGTATGGCTAAGGTTCCTGGGCTTTGGGTTCAAAAGATGGACAGAAAGAGAGGAAGGAGGACGCTGCTATGGGTTAACGTGGAAAAGAAACTGTGTAGGCTGGGAGGAAGGACTCCAAGGATGGCATGAATGGAAAAAAACACCAAATATAAACAAGTATTCCTAAGATTATGGATGGAAGATAGTCCGGATAAGGATGGTTAAGTCTGATGGCATTGGGGACGGGGAGTTGGATGCTGAGGTTGTTTAGACAGCACAGGCGAAATATCTGCCCAGCCCAAAATAAATAAGGCAATTATAAAATTTATCAGGTGTCTGGGTCTTATTATTTATGATAGCGAGTGAAATAATACTGCTGTGACAATCTCAGGGCAAATAATAATATATAGCCCAGTATAATTTTTAATTTTCAACAACACCTCCCTGTTATTTCGCTTCTTTAGGTCTGTAGATTGTAGTATGGTTATTCTATATTATATGGCTAATATCCACTTCTAGGTGAGTACATACCATGTGTGTCTTTCTGGTTCTGGTTTACCTCACTCAGAATGATCTTTTCTAGTTCCATCCATTTGCCTGATTTCCTTGTTTTTAATAACTGAGTAATATTCTGTCGTGTAAATGTGGCATAATTTCTGTATCCATTCCTCTGTTGAGGGACATCTAGGTTGTTTCTAGATTCTGGTTATTATGAATAAAGCTGCTATGAACAAGGCTGAGCAAATGTCCTTGCTGAATGATGGAGCACCTCTTGGGTATATGCCCAGGAGTGGTATAACTGGGTGTTGAGGTAGTGCTACTCCCAATTTTCTGAGAAAGTGTCAGGTTGATTTTCAAAGTAGTTGTACAAGTTTGCAGTACCACCAGCAATGGAGGCAGGTTCCCTTTTCTCCACACCCTTGCCAGCATGTGTGGTCACATGAATTTTTGATCATAGCCAATCTGATTGGTGTAAGATGGAATCTCGGAGTCTTTTTGATTTTCACTTCCTTAGTGACTAAGGACACTGATATTTAAGTGTTTTCCCAAAATCTGATATCCTTCTGTTGAGAATTTTGTTTAACTCTGTACCCCATATTTTAATTGGATTATTTGGTTTATTGCTGTTTAATTTCTTGAATTCTTTATATATTCTAGATATTAGCCCGCTGTCAGGGATGGTAAAGACCTTTTTCTAGTCTGTAGGCTGTTGTTTTGTTCTGTTGACAGTGTCCTTTGCTTTACAGATTTTTTTCAGCTTCATGAGGTCCTGTTTATTGATTGTTGATCTTAGAGCCTGAGCTGTTGGTGTCCTGTTCAGGAAGTTGTCTCCTGTGCCAATGAGTTTGAAACTCTTGCCCACTTTTTCTTCCAACAGATTTAGTGTGTCTGGTTTTATGTTGAGGTCTTTGATCTACTTGGATTTTAATTTTGTGCAGGGTGATAGATATGGGTCTATCTGCATTTTTCCAGTTCGACCAGCACCATTTGCTGATGATCTTTTTTCATTGCATGGTTTTGGTTTCTCTGTCAAAAATCAAGTGCCCGTAGGTGTTTGAGTTTATTTCTGGGTCCTCAATTCGATTCCATTGATCCACCAGTCTGTTTCTATGCCAGCACAATGCAGTTTTTAATACTGTTGCTCTATGGTACAGAGTGAGACCTGGGATGGAGATACCTCCAGAAGATCTTTAATTGTATAGGATTGTTTTAGCTATTCTGGGTTTTTTGTTTTTCCATATGAGGTTGAGAATCGTTCTTTCTATCAGTCTGTAAATGATTGTGTTGGTATTTTGATGGGAACTGCATTGAATCTGTAGACTGCTTTTGGCAGGATGGCCATTTTTACTTTTACTTTGTTAATCCTACCGATCCATGAGCATGGGAGATCTTTCCATCTTCTGATATCTTCTTCAATTTCTTTCTTAAGGGACTTGAAGTTTTTTTCATACAAGTCTTTCACTTGCTTGGACAGAGTTACACCAAGATATTTTATGGTTTTTTTTTTTTTTTTTTTTTTTTTTTTTTGTGGCTATTGTGAAGGATGTTGTTGCCCTATTCATGTTCTCAGCCCGTTTGTGTTTTATATTCAGAAGGGCTACTGTCCCCCCCCCCTTTTTTTGAGTTAATTTTGTATCTAGACACTTTGCCGAAGGTGTTTATCAACTGTAGGAGTTCCCAGGTAGAATTTTTGGGGTCACTCATGTACACTATATCATCTTCTAATACTGATACTTTCACTTCTTCATTTCTGATTTGCATCCCCTCAATCTCCTTTAGTTGTCTTATTACTCTAGCTAGGACTTCAAGTACTATGTTGAAGAGCTATAGAGAGAGGGGGCAGCCTTGCCTTGTCCCTGATTTCAGTGGGATTGTTTTAAGTTCCTCTCCATTTAGTTTGATGTTGGCTATAGGCTTGCTGTATATTGCCTTTACTATGTTCAGGTATATACCTTGTAACCGTGATCTAAGACTTTAAACATGAACAGGTGTTAGATTTTATCAAATGCTTTTTCAGCATTTAAGGAGATGATCATTTTTTTCTTCTTTCAGTTTGTCTATATAGTGGATTACATTGATGGATTTCTGTATATCGAACCACCCCTGCATGCCTGGGGTGAAGCTTACTTGGTCATAGTGAATCATATCTTTGATTCAGTTTGTATGTTACTGAGTATTTCTGCATCAATGTTCATAGTAAAATTGGTCTGAAATTCTCTTTCTTTGTTGGGTCTTTGTGCAGCTAGGGTATTTAGGTGAGGGTAGCCTCAGAAAATGATTATGGTCATGTTCCTTCTGTTTCTATTTTGCAGAATAATTTGAAGAGTACTGGTATTCTCTCTTCTTTGATGGTCTGGTAGAATTCTGTGCTGGCCTTGGGTTTTGTTTTTTTTTTTTTTTTTGATGGGAGACTTTTGATGACTGCTTCTATTTCCTTGGGGGATACAGGACTATTTATTTACCTGATCTTGATTCAACTTTTTTAAGTGGAATCTATCAAGAAAATTGTCCATTTCATTCAGATTTTCAAATTTTGTAGCATATAGGCTTTTGAAGAAAGAACTAATGAGTCTTTGGATTTCCTCAGTGTCTGTCGTTATATTCCCATTTTCACTTCTTATTTTGTTGATTTGGATAGTGGCTCTCTGCCTGTTAGTTAGTTTGGATAGTGGTTTGTCTAACTTGTTGATTTTCTCAAAGCAGCTCTTGGTTTTGTTGATTCTTTTAATTGTTTTGTTTCTAATTTATTGATTTCAGCTCTGAGTTTAATTAGTTCCATCTGTTACTTCTCTTGGGTGTGTCTGCTTCTGTTTTTCTAGGGCTTCCAGATGTGCCATTAAGTTGCTTGTATGAGATGTCTTCAATTTCTTTATGATGGCATTTAGTGCTATGAACTTTCCTCCTTAGCACTGTTTTCATTGTATTGTGTAAAAATTTAGGTATGTTGTGCCTTCATTTTCATTGAATTCTAGGAAGTCTTTAATTTTTTTATTTCTTCCTTGACCCAGCTGTCTTTGAGTAGAGAGTTGTTCAGTTTCCATGTGTGCGCATTGCTATTTCTGTTGTTGCTGAGGTCCAGCTTAATCCATGGTGGTTTGATAGGATACAAGGGATTATTTAAATCTTCTTGTATCTCTTGAGGCTTGCTTTGTGATCGACTATATGGTCTATTTTGGAGATGGTTCCATGAAGTGCTGAGAAAAAGGTATATTCTTTTGTGTTTGGGTGAAAAGTTCTGTAGATTTCTGTTAGGTCCATTTGATTCATGACATCTGTTAGTATCATTGTTTCTTTGTTTAATTTCTGTTTTGTTGACCTGTCCTTTGGTGAGAATGGGGTGTTGAATGTTTATGTGTGGGGATCTATGTGTGGTTTAAGCTATATTAATGTTTCTTTTACAAATGTGTGTGCCCATGTATTTGGGGCAGATGTTCAGATGTTCAGAATCAAGATGTCTTCTTGGTGGAATTTTCCTTTGATGAATATGAAGTGTCCTCCCTCATCTCTTTTAATTTTGGTTAAAAGTCTATTAGATATCAGAATAGCTACTCCTGCTTGTTTCTTGGGTCCGTTTGTTTGGAATGCCTTCTTCTAGCCCTTTACTCTCAGATAACGTCTATCTTTGTGGCTGAGGTGTATTTCTTGTATGCAGCAGAATGTTAGGTCCTCTTTACATATCCATTCTATTAGTCTGTGTCTTTTTATTGGAGAATTGAGTCCATTGATGTTGAAAGAGATTAATGACCAGTAACTGATAGTTCCTTTTATTTTGATGTCAGTTGTGGTAGTGTGTTTGTGTGCTTGTCTACTTTAGTTTTGTTGTAGTGAAGTTATTTATCTCCTGTGTTTTACTGGGTATAGTTAGCCTTCTTGGGGTGTATTTTTAATTCTAGTATCTTCTGTGGGGCTGAATTTGTGGATAAGTACTGTTTTATTTTTATTTTATTTTTTTTGTCGTGCAGTATCTTGTTTTCTCTATGTATGATAATTGAAGGTTTTGCTGGTATAGTAATCTGTGTTCTCTTACAGTCTGCATGACATCTGTCCATGCCCTCTGGCTTTATAATCTCTGTTGAGAAGCCAGGTGTGATTCTGATGAGTTTGCCATTATATATTACGGCCTTTTTAATTTGCAGCTTTTAGTACTTTCTCTTTGTTCTGTACATTTAATGTTTTGATTATTATGTGGAAGGAGGATTTTCTTTTCTGGTCTAATCTATTAGGTGTTCTGTAGGCCTCTCATATGGTTATAGGCATCTCTTTCTTAAATTAGGAAATTTTTCTTCTAATTTGTTGAAAATATTTTCTGAGTATTGAAAATGGGAATCTTCTTTTTCCTCTATTTATATTATTCTTAGGTTTTGTCTTTTCATGGTGTCCTGATTTCTTAAATGTTTTATGTCAGGAATTTTTCAGATTTAACATTTTCTTTGATAGATGCATCAGTTTCTTCCATTTTATCTTGAACACCTGAGATTCTTTCTTCTATCTCTTGTATTCTGTTGGAGATACTTACCTCTGTGGTTCCCGTTTTCTTCCCTAAATTTCTCCCTCTCCAGGATTTCTTCTGTTTGTGTTTTTTTTTAATGTTTCCTTTTTGAGATCTTGAACTGTTTTGTTGATTTCCTTCACCTGTTTGAACTTTCTTTCAGTGATTCAATTATTTCTTCTCTAAAGGCCATAATCTGTTTGACTGCATCTTCCTGTATTTCTTTACGGATTTTATTCATTTTCTTTCTTATCACCTTCATAAGCATAGATTCAAGGTTATTTTCTTGAGTTTCACTTGTGCTAGGGTATCTAGGGCTGCTTGCCCTTGGATATCTGGGTTCTGGAGAGAACATATTACTTTGGATTTTGTTGATTATGTTTTTATTCCTGCCTTTATCCATCCGTTTGTTTCAGGTATTGGCTGGTAGTTTCTGGTGCCTGCTGGAGTCGGGGAGTGGGGAAAGCAGGGGTGGTGCTAGAAATCCCGTGGGCAGGAAGCTGGATGTTCCCACTAGAGCCCTCCTCAGATTGGTGGGTATGGTCTCCAACTGGTGGGTGGTGCTCAGGGAATTGCTGAGGCTCTCCTCAGGTGTATGATCCTCTGGGTTAACTGGACTACTCAGAGGTCCAGGGGTTTGCCTCTCTCTAGGGAAGTCCCTGAAACAGCTACCCTGCCACTGGCTTTTTTGCACTGAAGTTAATGAGCTGCAGCTACTCAGATACTGTGTTTGATGGGTGCAGCCATCTTGAAGAACAAGTGGGCCCAGAGCTTTGGTCGGTCTCCTTAGAAAGACAGGTTGAGCAACTTCCCTAGGGTCCTCCTTCTTGCTTAGCTTCTTTAGCTGTACAGATTTTAGTATGTTTATCATATAGTATATGTCTAATATCCACATATGAGTGAGTATATACCATGTGTGTCTTTCTGCTTCTGGGATACCTCACTCAGGATGATCTCTTTTAGATCCCACCATTTGCCTGCAAATTTCATGATTTCCTTGTTTTTAATTGCTGATTTTAATTCCATTGTGTAAATGTACCACAGTTTCTGTATCCATTCTTCAGTTGAGGGACATCTCGGTTGTTTCCAGATTCTGGCTATTAAAAATAAAGCTGCTGCGAACACTGTTGAGCAAATGTCCTTATTGTATATTTGAGCACATTTTGGATATATGCTTAGGAATGGTATAGCCGAATCTTGAGGCACCAGTGTTCCTAATTTTCTAAAAAATGCCATATTGATTTCCAAAGTGGTTGTATATGTTTACATTCCCACCAGCAATGGAGGAGGATTCCCCTTTCTCCACATCCTCTCCAGCATGTGTTGTCACTTGAGTTTTTGATCTTAGCCATTCTGGTGGGTTTAAGGTAAAATCTCAGGGTCGTTTTGATTTGCATTTCCCTGATGACTAAGGACACCAGGGAAATTGCTCAATCCTCATTCAGAAAGGTAAATGGGATAGATATCAGTGCCGATAACACTGTGACATGGCTGTGGTTGCCTCACTTAATGGTGATGATTTTCTTTGGAAAGAAGAAAAATAAAACTAGAGGAAGAAAGTATTGCTTTTATTTATAAGCAGGAATAACTCTAAAAGAAATTCTTTACTTGTGCTATTTAGTTACCAAGTTCATAGAACAAAGGAAGAAAAATATCTGACTCATTCCCTTTCTTTTTTGGTTTTATTATCTTTCAGAAGTAATAAATTAACTTTTAAATGTTATTAAGTCATAGATTTCACTTGTTTCCTGTGTTTTAATCAATCAGTGCAATTAATTATCTTTCGTGAAATTCTAATTGCCATGAGAATGAGACCCTTCAAGTTCATGCCTGAGTTCTTTAATAGCACAACAGTGGTCTTTAACAGTCTTCACAAGCTGTGTGACAATATAGTCAGATATGGAATCTCCCAATTATAAATACCCGTATGTTTGAAGGTATGAACAGACTTGCAAAAATATACAAGTTGCATGTTTTAAAAAGATAAAACAGCTTGCAAATTCAATCAGTTGTTAGCGATTTCTATTATATTTTACCAACCTCCTTTTTTCAAGGCTGAGAACTCCATTTCTCTGGGTCACATATGTTAAAGAATTCTAGTCTCAAAGATGGAAATCATGTTTGATACTCTTAGTTTGGCCAAGATCCCATGGTTGGGGATGTCATAAGCTTAAGGAGAGAACTTACTATTACTGCGAAATGCACATAGCATTAAAACTGCCTCCTAAGTATTTATCTTTGCACCCATAGATTAGTCTATCACTTAACACTCATCAGAGAAGCTTCCTCTTGTAATAGATGGCAGTTACAACAGAAACCCACAAATTGTCAACATGAAGAGACTAGAGACTTCAGGGTAATCAGCTCTATATGGGACAATTAGATTACAATTCCTCACAGTCTGTTCCCCACAGGGCAACCAGCAGGAACAACAGTCGCAGACTTTTAAAGTAACTTCAATCTTTACATCAAAACTAAAGAACAAAATTCTTTTCCCAACCCAAGGCTCAGGGATAATCCTGGAAGATGGGGTAGATTTTAAGAGTCAAAGGGAGGGGCCAACAACAGCAAATATGACTTCCAGGTACAACAGGGCTGTCGCACACAAGAACTCATAGCAGCTCACAGTTCCAGACGGTTAATAAATTGACCATTATGGCAGGCAGGCAAACATGGCATTTGCATGTGATCCACATACATGGGCCAGGGAGAGAGCTAATTGAATGGTGTAGGCTTTTGAAACCTCAAACCCACCCCTGGGGATCCACCTTCTTCAAGAAGGCCATACCTCCTAATCCTTCTCAAACACTTCTACCTCCTAATCCTTCTCACATTCTTCCAACACCCAAGGACCAAGTAGTCAAACATTTGAGCCTATTGTAGCCATTGTCATTCAAGCCCCTACAGAGAGGGTACTGAAGTTCTATTCCTAATTGAGGAGCAGCTGGTAACTGATGTCTGCTGGGAGAGGGAGTCAGTTTCCTCAAGGGATGTGGCTCCATGCTCCAGCAGATGGCCCTTCACAAGCGCATATACTGCCAGTACTGAATGGACTCAGTAGGCTAAAAAAAAGTAGCACAAAAAGTTAAGAGGGAAAAATGGTGGGAGGGGATGGGGAGGTATTGAAAAGGAATGAAAGGGTGGTGGATTTGATCAGAACACAACATTCATGTATGAAGTTCTCAAACAATAAAAATGTGAATATTCATTCAATTACCCCCCGTTCCAGTTCAAAATAGGTAAAGAAATGAAGACAATTGCTGGCTTATAAATAAGAAATGTTGGGAAGAACAAGGATTTGAGCTTCCATCATCTCCTTTATCTCATACATAGACACAACAGCCTCAGAGGAGCAGTATTACTAAAATTATCACAGGTACAAAAATTAATCTTTGGTAAATATATTTACTCATTGTCCAATCTTTAAATATCAATACTACAAATTATAATATATATTATTAATTATAGCCATTTTATACATATTATCTTCCTTCTGGGAACTGGTTAATTTTACTTCTAAAAAATGCTAAGAATGCTCATTCTTATCCTTATTTGATGTTATCTTTTTTTATTTTATTAATTACACTTTATTCATTTTGTATCCCCCCCATAAGCCCCTCCCTCCTCTCCTCCTGATCCCACCCTCCCTCCCTATTTTATGTTATCTTGATTACCTAAAGTTTATTAGCTTTCAGTTTTTACTCCAAATATTAAATTGTAAATAATTATAAAAATATATTATAAAATATTATAAATAATTATAAAAAATTTTACATTTGCAGAAATACTGAGCAAAAATTATCCAGTAGTTGTTAAGATCGAAGGAAAAAAATGTGTACATTGCCTACAGGTCTAAAACTGAAAGCTATGCAAAAGCAAGAATTGAAAGCATTGTGTTCCTTTAATTTTGAAATGAAGACTGAAAATATTTTAAAGTATGCTTCTGTCACTCTTGCTGGTTGCCCTATGAGGAATGACTATTAGGAAGAGTAAAAGCTGTAAGACTACTGGGTTACAGAGCAATCCAGAGGACAAAGGAAAACAGGGTAAGCTCCACTCCAGCTTCTAGAGCCTTGGGTTCTAACTCCATGCAGAAAAGGAAGACTGGTACCAGCAAAAGGCTTCTGAATGCAAAAACCAAAACTTAATTCAAAATTAAATGAATATGAGCTGTTTCTGCCAGTGCTTACCCACTTAGCAGCATGTAACTTCACTGCAGCCTTGGTTCTGAGCATACAATATTCAAACGTGCACTGTACATGTTGTCACGCCACATTAAACCAACGAAAAAATTACATGAAAAACCTTGGCACAGATTCAGGACTACTGTATGTTGTGAACTGCAGTGTTTTTATACATATAAAGTTTTTTGCTTTCATACAAATATAATGTTTTAATTATGAAAAATTCACAATTGTGTAGATGTCATTTCTCAGCACTGAAGTATCAAATTAAAGCATATTTGCAGTTTACTGAGCTTAAATGTTTGGTTTTCTTTTTTTTAATTTAATTTTTTTGTTATTAGTTAAATTTTATTAACTCTGTATCCCAGGTGTATCCGCTCCCTCATTCCCTCCCAATCCCACCCTCCCTCCCTCATCTCCTCCCTGCCCCTTTCCAAGTCCACTGATTGGGGAGGACCTCCTCCCCTTTCATCTGACCCTGTTTTATCAGGTATCTCCAGAGTCCTCTTCTGTGGCCTAGCAGGGCTGCTCCTCCCTTGGGGAGTGGGGAGGTCAAAGAGCCAGCCATTGAGTTCCTGTCAGAAATAGTCCCTGTTCCCCTTACTATGGGAAACCAATTGGTTACTGAGCTTACATTTCTTTAATGGACACAGGCCCAAGTCTGTTCTGCATTTTCTTGTATAAATTGGCAGATTGTGCCTTTTGAGGAATAACCTCTTTCATCTAAGCAATCAAACTAGAGGATAACAGTTACTGCTTTTATTGACATATTATCCTTTTAATGACCTTGGGCTCTACAGTGTTGTCTTATTTGATTTGTTGACATTAGTTATGCTGTATCCTATCTTTCAGTTTTTGTTAGCCTAGTTTGTCAATTTTATCTTTATATATTATTGTATACTAGTTGTACAAAGGGGTTTCACTGTGACATTTCCAAGCATGGGCATGATAAACTTTATGATCATATTCACTCCCCGTGTTACCTTTCTTGTCCCCCTACTTGTTCATCATTCTCTTCCCAATTCCTAAAGATACACCATATCCTTTACCTTTCCTCACCACCACACTGGATTCCAAACAAGAAACATTGGAGGGCTGGCGAGATGGCTCAGAGGTTAAGAGCACTGTCTGCTCTCCCAGAGGTCCTGAGTTCAGTTCCCAGCAACCACATGGTGGCTCATAACCATCTATTACAAGATCTGGTGCTCTCTTCTGGTGTGCAAGTGTGCATAACATTTTGTACATAATAAAATAAATAAATCTTAAAAAAAAAGAAACATTGGTATCCTTGTAGTATTGGCTTATTTTACTTAAAACAAAGAGCTTTAGTTTCATTAATTTTACCACAGCATCATTATTTAATATTTCATGGTTGAGTAAAACTCTACTGTTTCTATCACCTTTGATGATGAGACAGAAGCTAAGCCGATTCCACAGCATGGCTAAGACAAACTGTGCCATAACAACCGAGTATGGAGCAATCCTCCACAGAAGGCTGGCTGTGGTTGTTCCAACCACATACCCCAGAACTGGTAAAAAGAATCATGTCAGAGGTCTATCTTTAGTTCTTGGAGAAGCCTTCATAATGATTTTCATATTGGCTAGACTAATCCCATTGGTGGTAATTAAGAGTTTCTTTTTCCTACCTCCTCATGCTATCATTTTCCTGGTGACAGCCATTCTAACAGGAAAGGAGAGAATCTCAGTATAATTTTAATGTGGATAAAGATACCATAAAGTGTCCTATATATTTATTGGTCAGGTGTACTTTCCATGTTGAAAAGTATCTGCTCAGTTCTACTGCCTGGGTTTGTTGACTGGTCTTCCAGAAATGAATTTCTTGTATTTTGTAAGCTACCTTTACTTTGTTTCTTTTGCTATGCAAAACATTTTTTTTCTGCTTTCACCTCTTTTATTCAACAAATAGTCTAGCCAGAACAATTAGTCAAGGAAAAAAAAAAAAGAATAACAAAGAACTCACAAATTATTAAGAACTACCCAAAATAAAATGGTCTCTATTTACAGATGGCATGATTCATAATCTCGTATTTAGAAAATACAGAGATTCCATAAAAATAAAAAATACAAAAAAAAAATATAGCTCGACAATTGTTTAGACAGATTTGCAGCACAGGAAAAATTCTCATGTTGTATGCTAGTGACACAAAGTCCAGCATACTTTCATTGACAGCCAGGTTGAGCGATTTGCCATAGGGTATCAATTTGCTCCTGCAAGAGGTCAATCCTCTGATTGACCACCATCAAGCTTCCTTTTAGTTGAGCATTAATTCCTTTATGTACAACTAAGGCATGAGCTACATTGGCTAAATGATTATTCAGGGTCTGAGCAGTCTGCCTAGTATGACTCATGGCTAATGCCCTGGTGGTAGCTCCAACAGCCGCCAATGAGATGGTAGTAACAATGGTGGCTGTAGTTCCAAGATCCCTTTTCTGTCTGAAGAGAGTCATAGCGTGAGGAGCATCAATGGGCACAGGCACCCAGTGAGGCATGCAAGTAACCGGGATTGTTCAAGGTTCCTGAATAAACTGCATTGAAGAAAAAAAAAAAAAAAGAACAAAAAAAAAGAGAAGGAAAAATAAATAAATAGAAAAAAGAAATACATAAAATGTATGTAACATTAAGGGATTAAGATGATCTCTGAGAATCAAGATTCTAGGATTATGAAATGTTATATAGTAAATAAATGTAGAAAATCTGAAAAAAAAATACAAAAAAAAAAAAACCAAACCATCCTTACCCTTATCTGAGCTAACAAATAAAGCTGGCTAGCCCAGTTGCAAAACATACGATCAACACACGAAAAACATATATATATATATATATATATATATATATGAACAATCTGAAAAATAAACATTTCCACTTAAAATAATCTCAAAAAGAAAGACTTTGTTTTTAAGTTTCATACAATCTCATTTGTCAATTCTTGATCTCATTACCTAAGACAGTGAAATTCTATTTAGACAGTCATTGCCTATACCTATTACCTAGAAGCGTTCTCTAATGTTTTCTTCTAGTACTTTCAAATTTCTATCATTTTGTTTTCTGGTCCCTTCCATACAGTTTAAATTGATTTTTGTATTGTGTGAGGGAAAGGAATCTAGATCTAATGTTTTTACATTTCAATAGCCTGTTTTCCTACCACCCTGACTTAAACAGCTTTTCTTGCCTATGTCCTTTTTGGGTTCCTTAGTGAAAAATAAATAGAATTTCAGGCTTACTTTTAGATCAACTACACTATTCATCAGTCTACATGCCTGTTTTTATTTCAGTACCATGCTGGTTTTGTGAAGTCAGGTGTTGTGATATATTCAACAGAGATTATAGTTCAGGATTTATTTGGCTATTCAAGGTCTTCTTTCCATATGAAATTCAGGTGTATATTCTACTTCTGTGGCATTTTGATTATGATTGCATTAAATCTATATATTGGTTTAGTATTGCCATTGTAACAACAGTCTGTCAAACCATGAACATGAGAGGTCTCTGCATGTTCTGGTGTCTTCTTCAATTTCTTTTTTCAGTGTCATACAGTTTCCTCTTTATATCTGGCTAAGTTTATTCCTAGGTGTTTAATTTTTTTAAGATGATTGTAGGAATTAGCTGTTGATATATAGAAAAAGCATCCAATCTCTAAGCTGATTTGTGTCCTGTCACTCTCTTTGAAGCATTTAGGATACCCAAGAACCTTCTGGTAGAGGTTTAGGGCTTCAATTATAGGATTCTATCATTTGCAAACTAGGAAATTTGACTTCTTTTCCTATTTGTATCTCTCTGATTTCTTTTTTTGCTTTTATTTTTGTGGCTATGATTTCCTCTTTCTCTCCTCCTCCCTCCCCACACCTCTTCAAAAAGAGAAGTGATGGTGGATGTTGACTTTAGAGAAAATGCTTTGCATTTTTTTCTCCCCATTCAATAAAACTACAGATCTGCCACATAGAACCTTATTGTATTGAAGTATTACCCTATTACTTGTTTCTTGAAATCCTTATCAAGGCAGAAAGTTGGATTTTGTCAGAGGCTTTTTCTCCATCTTTTAACATGCTTATTGACTATTATCCATTATGTTTATAAATGATATTAAGTTTATCATGCTACATATGTTGAACCATCCTTAAATTACTGTTATGAATTCAACTTGATTATGATTTATGATTCTTTTAAACGTGTAATAAATTTAGCATACATGTTACATTTTAGAGAATTTTTACATTGATGTTATCAATATTTTTATTTTCATGTTGGTATCCAAGGCATTACTGGCTTCATAGAATGAGTCTGGAATTGTTCCTTTTTATTTCGTGGAATGGTCTAAGAAGTAATGCTGCCAGTTCTTCTTTAAAGATACTGTAGGACTCAGCAGCTAACCCATATAGGCCTCAGCTTTTTTGTTTGGAAAATAACAATATTACAATTTCAATAATTTTGCTCCGCAGACTTCAGGACATCTGTGTTTTAAAACAGAAAATCTGCTTGGCAATGAGGTAAGTATTGTGTTCTCAGTACCGGTCCCTCATCTCTTTGGCCTGCGGCCAAGGCCACTTTTGTCGCTATACCTCCTGAAGATCTCTTTTCTTGTTCTGCTCACCAAAATTTCTGGTTTCAATTTGTCTTCAAGTAAGATTGTTACTTCACAGCTAAATTACAATGGACATTTTTGAGGCTCTTAGTTTGTTTCTTTTGTCTGTGTCTACCTTCTGCACCTGGGCTTGCTGTATGCACTGGAACCATCTCTCTTTCCCTCAGTTTCTGTTCCTGAAATCTTTGGTTTTTAAAATATGCTTGTGACTGTTTGCTATGGAAACTGCCTTTACACTATCAACCACATCCAAACAGCTTTCCTGCTGTTTTCAGCCTATTCCACAGAAACACTAACATCGGTGATTCGTACTCGACCAGGCCACCATCTTCTGCCATCTAAGTCACTAATACACTTCTGGCGTTCAGAGTACACTGTTCTCCCTATCACTCTCCAGGTATCAGAACATCAAACAGTAAGAGTGGATGCAACAGAGGCCCTTGGACCCACTAAACAGATGAGACAGAGCCTGGAGACAGAACACATACTTTCCAAAGTACGGGTTTATGGATACCTCCCTCCTTCCCCTAAGAATCTATTTCAATTCCCACTGAAAATTACACTTCTTCCAATTTCAATCATTTATTTTCTTCTGTTCAAGTTCACTCTTCTTTTATAGTATTTGAAGGTGGGAGTGCAGATAACTCATTTTAGGCCTTCTTTTCTCACATGTACAACTAATGCTATTAATTTCCTTGTAGGCATTTTCACTGCATCTCACAGATTCTGTTTGTATTATTTAAGTTTCTGTTTATTTCAAAAGATTTAAGATTTTCTTCTCAGACTTTGTATCTGAGCCATGTGTTACTTAATCTTGTTTTATCCGCAAGTATTTGTGAATTTTCCAATTACCTTTCTGTTACTGTTTCTGGGGCACTTTCATTATAATTAGAGAGCAGATACTGCAACATTTCTGCTCTTTTTAACTTATGTTTTTCTTTCATATTCTAATTAAAATGTTCTCAAACTTCTGCTTGAGGCCATTCCTTAATTGTTTTTATTAACAAGACTAAGGACCCAAAAGGGAATCCCAATTTCCCGAGTAACTGTATGATAATTCAGACACCGTTATTTTAAAAGCAGAAACAAAGGAGAAATATAACTAAAATGTGGGTAAAATACTCACTTTGCTTTATAAGGTGAATCGGAGCCAGAACTTTTGTTTTCTACTAAACTTTCATATTCTTTAGCCCTAAAGAGAAAAAAAAATATTAGCTTTTTTTTTTATAGCCAGTTATTTAATGATCCAAAACTTTAGCTCAGGTTTTCTTTTCATAGTACAGAATCACACTGTTACTGTGACAACCTGTCTCACCTCTAAAATCCCTTTCTTAGATTACATAAATGCCACCCTCAGAGACTGAAGCACACACTCCATCATCGGATACAGATCTCACCCAGTAAGAGCACTGATGACTTTATAGCCTTGACTGAGTTAAGAACTGTGGTGATTAAATTTGAAGGCTGTATGATTCCAACAAAGTAACTGAGGCAGCTACCTTTCTATGTATCACAAGAAATGTGTAGTATAAACTTAAGTACAAGGTAAATAATTTTCATTTAAGTTGACTATAGAAATGAGCTGAGCTGACCCTCAAAGGTCTGTCCTGTTGTTTATACTGACTACACATTAAGGCCCATTTAAATCCATGCTGCCTCTTCTTTGCCACTATCTATGTTTTAGCTAGTCTAGAGCAGGAGGTGACAGCCATCATGAGGAAAGTCTCACTAAAGCAATGGATTAATATTGAGTTAATATACACATTTCTTCTTTCTTTTTTTGAAAACAAAAGAGAAACCTTCAATGTTAAGTATGGGCTAGAGCAATTGTGTGAGCTACAAAGGGTTAAGGACCTGAATTTCAGGTCCTTAATCCCAAGAAAAGCCAGGTATAAAAGCACAAATTAATAACCCAGTGCTCCTTCAGCAAGATGGAAGGTTCAGGCAGAAGTCCAACATACCAGCGGACCAGCTAGCCAGATGCACAGTGGTGAACAAGAGACCCAGTCTCTAGCAAGTCCAACATACCAGCAGACCAGCTAGCCAGACGCACAGTGGTGAACAAGAGACCCAGTCTCTAGCAAGGTGGAAGGTAAGGACCAACACATGAGATTGCCCTTTGGCCTCCAAAGACCCACACTCACAAACACAAACTCTCTTCTCTCTAAGATTAAAAGCTGGTATCACTTCATCTTTATCTTGTAACATTTTTGCCATGAAGTCTGTTACGTTCCCTATATTACTCTCTTTACGGAATTGTTTGTTGAAAATATGTATGTCATTTTATCTTAAATATAGTCACATGTCTCTATCTGAAGTGACCCTCTGGAAGATATGACGCATTTTCATATCCTTTCTGAAAACGTGCTTTTCCTGGGAGCTTAATGTACTTACACGCCGCGTAGTTCCAGGACGGAAAGGCTCTCTTCTACCGTTTGCCACCGTTTTCTGTGTCCTCTCACCTTTGCCTCTTAAGGGCTCCATCATTGCTTTTTAGAATGCTAAATCACTATTCTCTGTCCCTCACCTCTCATGAGTACGGCTGTGTGGTATGTGTATGTATATGCGTTTACACGTGGGGAAACATATGTGCGCCATTATGAATAAAAACCTCTGAAACTGTTTCTAAATTGTTGTCATGAGGAATGTCACTAATGAGTAACTGACTAACTCATACAGAATATCTTTCCAAATTATTTTCTAAAAATGTTTTACAAAATATTTTGTGTTTCATAGAATCCATGGATGCCACTGATATTGTGAACCATCTGTGCAAATGACACACAGTGTGCTCACTGACAGAGTTTTAGTCTATTGTACACAATTGTCTTTAAAATCAAACATAAAAACCAGACAGTAAAAATCAAGATATACTAACATTGAATTTTGTAATTATCTAAATAGTTGCCTTTACAATGTTGGGTTGTGTGTTTGCTTTTGTTTCTACAAAGATTCAAACTACTGTATAGTTCATTTCTATATTTAATTTTTTTTAATTCAAATTTTTCATACAGTATATTTTGATCATATTTTTCTCTCCCCCTCCTACTCCTCCAAAAGCCTCTCTTCTTACCTACTAGCCTTCAACTCAAATGCCTATTAAGGGATGACTGACCAAAGGTTTTGATATTATCTATATGATCCAACTATCTTAGAAAAAAAAGTACTCAGTAAGAGGCAGCAGCAAGAGATCATGATTTTGAATATAAAAATTTATAGAACAAAAAAAAAGCAGTCTATAATTACAGAAAGCATGTAAGGGATTGCCAAGGGCCAATGTAGTAGGTTAATAATTGAAAGGACATATAAGAGTCAGGTATGGTCCAGCACACCTATTTTCCTAGCACTCAGGAAAGCAGAGGCAGAAAAACTGCTATTCAGGGCCAGCTAGAGCCACACAGTGAGATACTGTATAATAATAATTAATAATAATAATAACAACAACAATAAAAGCATCTGTGAACAACTCAGTGTTGTACTGACTTGTCATGCATAAAACTTTGGGTTCAATATCCACTGGAAAAGTGATGGGCAAGAAAAAGGCAGAAGGAAAAAGAAAGAGAAGAAAAGAGGGGAGGGGAAAGGAAAAGGAAAAAAGGAAATAAAGAGGAAAAGAGGAAAGAAGAAAGGGTATAAAGGAAATGGAAGCAAAGAGAATGGAGGGGACAAGTATTGCAGGGCAATGCAGGTGGTCTACATTTTAAAAACTATTTATTATTTATTGTATATACTAGTATCTGCCTGCATGTGTGTATGTACGCCCTGCGTTTAAGGCTGGTGCTCAAGAATGCCAGACGACAGCGTCAGAGATCCCTGGAACTGGAGCTACAGATTGCTATAGCCACTGTGTGGGTAACATGACTAAACCTGAGTCACCGGAAAAGGCAGTCAAGTGCTCTTAACTGCTAAGTCAACTGTCCAGCTCCATTCTGTACCTCTCCTCCCCACGCTGAGATTTAGTCGGGCTTGAGCTCCTGCAGACATTTTGAACCGAGCATTATTTGAATGAGTATGTGGTTTGTGTCAAGTGGGAGGTCAAGGGCGACTTAAAAGGGCCTGACTAGGGCAATGATAACAGAATGCTGAATTCCTTATAGTGACAAGACAATGTTGAGGGCAGATATCAGAGGGAGATGAGTGGTTTATTTTGAGCATATTAAATTTCACTTAAAGGTGTAAAATTTGTAATCAGCAAGTATAGGGTATATAAAATCAGAACTTAGCAGGAGCGTACCCAAAGGAGAAAACAGAACCAAATAACAAGAGCCAGGAGTCAAAAGCTCTCAGCAGGAACTTCAGATGAAGCCAGTAATACCCTGAAGTAAACTATGAAAATATTTTAAGAAATATATAGTGACTGCACATCTTAAATTCAAGAAAGCCTTTTCTGTTCACTGTATAAAACCTCATCCTTAGCTGAATACAAGAAATACATGGTACTTCCTTCTTTTGTGAAGTCAAATCAGGAAACATTACTATTTTCTAACTATTCATTTTCAAAGAAACAGAACACTCTGGAGTTACATCTTTGAGATAAAACATATTCCTTGACGGGCCACAATTTGGATTTTGAAATTACAGACAACCACATCACTGAGAATTATTGCTTTTAAAAACAGTTAATTAATTAATATATTTATTTATTCACTTTACACCCCAATCATACCTTCTCTCTCCAATCCTCTCAGTCCCACCTTCAATATCTCCTACCCCATCCCCCTCCTCTACTCCTCAGAGAAGGGGAGTCCCCAACCCATCTAAGCACACCAAGCCACATGGGGAGAGGAACTTCACTCAGCATTATTCTTGTTCCACATTTTTATAAATAATTCCACAAGCTAAGTGTCTCCTCCCTTTGAGACACTCATGATAAAAGATACGTTCAGCTCATTCAGCACAGGAGACAGAACAGAACAACAACAACTCAGGTTTTCAGATCAACAATTCATAAATGGGATCTCATGAAACTAAAAGGCTTCTGTAAGGCAAAGGACACTGTCAACAGAACAAAACTGCAGCCTACAGATCGAGAAAAGATCTTCAACATCTCACAAAGGGCTAATATCCAAAACATATAAAGAACACAAGAAATTAAACACCAACAAACAAAATAATACAATTTAAAAAAGTAGTACAAAGCTAAATAGAAAATTCTCAACAGAGGAATCTCAAATAGCTGAGAAGCACTTAAAGAAATGCTCAAATTCCCTTTTTTTAAATTTTTCATCAATTACACTTTATTCATTCTGCATCCCCCCATAAGCCCCTCCCTCCTCCCCTCCCAATCCCACCCTCCCTCCTCCCTCTGCTTGCATGCCACTCCCCAAGTCCACTAATAGGGGAGGTTCTCCTCTCCTTTCTGATCGTAGTCTGTCAGTTCACATCAAAAGTGGCTGCATTGTCCTCTACTATGGCCTGGTAAGGCTGCTCCCCCCCAGAGGGAGGTGATCAAAGAGCAGGCCAATCAGATTATGTCAGAGGCAGTCCCTCTTCACATTACTATGTAACCCAATTGGACTCTGAACTGCTCTGGGCTACATCTGTGCAGGGGTTCTGGGTTATCTCCATGAATAGTCCTTGGTTGGAGTATGAGTCTCTGAGAAGAGCATGTCTGGTTGCATGCGGGTTGATGCTCCAGGTCCCGCCTCTGAGAAAAAGGTATCGGACGGGTCTGATGCTCTTTGGGTGGATGACACCTAAATGAACATCAGTACAAAGTCCCAATTTATTTCTAATATCAGAGATCAGACCTCTACTCTTGCCTGATGCGTCTAAAAAAAAAGGGGGAACTGTAGAGAGCTGCGGAATGCTATGCCTTAAAGATGGAGCTGGTTTCCGCCTTCCACCTTCCCGACGGTGAGTGCTCTCTGTCACGAACAATTCCACATTTGGCTAAGGCTTGCTTCCATGTATGTGGACCTATCTGCATTGCCCATGTGGCACGCCTGGGTTGGCTACCCAGAGGCTATTTAAGCTGTGGGCTGGCTTTCCCAGGGTCCGAGGATTGTTCAAGGTTTCTGAATAAACTGCATGGAAAAAAAAAAAAAAAAAAGAAACAGAACAAAAACAAAAACCTAAAAAAAAAAGAAATGCTCAAATTCTTTACTCATCAGAGAAATGCAAATCAAAATGACTCTGAGATTCCATCTTACACCAGTCAGAATAGCTAAGATCAAAAAACTCAAGTGACAGCACATGCTGGCAAGGATGTGGAGAAAGGAGAACACTCTTCCATTGCTGGTGGGAGTGCCAACTTTTACAACCACCTTGGAAATCAATCTGGTGTTTTCTCAGAAAGTTGGGAATAGCTCTACATCAAGACCAGCTATACCATTCCTGAGCATACACCCAAAAGATGCTCCACCATACCACAAGGATGTTTGCTCAGCCATGTTCACAGCAGCTCTATTCATAATAGCCAGAAACTGGAAACAACCCAGATGTCCCTCAATCGCGAAATGGATAAAGAAACTGTGGTACATTTGCATAATGAAATACTATCCAGCTATTAAAAAAAATTCATGAAATCTGCACGCAAATGGACAGAACTAGAAAAGATCATCCTGAGTGAGGTAACCCAGACCCAGGAAGACACACACGGTATGTACTCACTTATGAGCAGGTATTAGCCATATAGTACTGGATAACCATTATCACAATTCACAGACCCAAAGATTAAGTAACAAGGAGGGTTCAAGGGAGGATGCTCAAAACTCACTCAGAAGGGGAAACAGAATAGACAGTGGAAGTAGTTGAGGGAACAGGATAGGAGACAGTGATGAAGGAAATGAGGTTGAAGAGGAGAGTGGAGATGGGAGGACAGAGGGCCTGCAGAGAGAAGAGAAACCATGGTAGGGTCATCTCTGAGACAAGTTGGAGACCTATGATAGGTTAAGCTCCTGGGAGGACATGGGGTGACTAACTGAGACCCCTAGTAACGGAGTTAATGGAGACTGAAGAGGCCACCCTTTAACCAAACAGGATTCCTAGTGGAGAGAGGGGAACTACAACCCACCCACAAAAACTTCCACCCAAAATTTACCCTACCTATAAGGGACAAAGATAGAGCAGAGATTGAGGGAATGTCTAATTGATGCCTGACCCAACCTGAGACCCATTCCAAAGGACAGAGCCAACCCAACACTATTAAGGACACTCTACTATACTTGCTGACAGGAGCCTAATATAGCTGTCCTCTGAGAGGCCCCACCCAGGATTGCTCAAAACAGATGCTGAGACTCACAGCCAAACATTGGGTGGAGGAGTGCAAGGAGCCCTGTGGAAAAGTTGGGGCAAGTATAGAAGGACCTGGAGGGTACAGGCACTCCACAAGAAAACCAACAGAGCCAACTAACTTGGGCCCTGGGGTGCTTGTGGAGACAAAAGCACTAAGCACGGACCATGCATGGACAGGACCTAGGACCCCCACACATATGTACCCGATGGGCAGCTTGGTCTCCATGTGAGTTCCATAGTAAGGGGGTAGGGGGCTGTCTCTGGCAAGGATTCTGTTGCATGCTTTTCAATCACTTCCCCCTGGTGGGGCTGCCTCACCAGGCCATGGAGGAAGAGGATGTGCTCAGTCCTGATGTGACTTGATGTGCTGGGTGGGTTGGTGGTGGACTCCCCTTTTCTGAGGGAGGGGGGTTTAGGGGAAGAGGGAGAGATTGTGGGACTGGGAGAAGAGGGAGGTGGCTACGATTAGAATGTAAAGTGAATAGATAAATTAAAAAAAATTACTCTAACTAGAAAGGGAAGTTTTGGAATGCTTCCTCTCAAATGCTAAAGGTATCAACTAAGAAAGAACTGTATTTGTGTCCTCAAACAAGCCCATCAGTCACTTTATGACACTTAAAGCTTGTGAGGTAATGTACTACACAGCTGTCTGATCTCAGATGTCACTTTGGAGGCTGATGATAAACTACAGGTCTGATAACTCACTTTCCATTTTAAGATATTTCTTGAACTTTTCCTGTTGTGACAGGCAACCAAATTAATTAAACCCTGTCATGGGCTTTGACACCACAGCCAGCTGACTTCTATTTGTTGATTGCTATTGATTTTCTTTGATACTTCATTTAAAAATCAATAGCTGGAAAGAAAAATAGGCTTAGTTTACAAATATTTAAATGTACCATTGTAGGCTGGAAGAGGCACAAGTTTGGCATGGCCTTGGCGTCTAATTATAAGAAGAGCCCTTGAGTAGGTGAAAGCGAGGGCTTTGGATCAATACTTAGTTTCTTTCTCAATCAAAGAAAGTGGCTATAAATTTGGTTCACTGGTGTTTTTTCCAAAGCGTTTTGAAGCAAACAAGTTTAAATGTTTTTCTTTTCTTTCATTAAATTAAATGATCCATACTTAAGGGCTTTTGTTTTGTATTTAAGGACATTTATGTTACCTGGAGTTCATCCGTGCTTTTATCTTTTTTGCTTTTTTCTTATTCTTTTGCCGTTCTTCTACATCCTTCACTGGCTCTGGTGGAGCTGTACTTTCAATTACAATGTCAACAACATACTTTTTCAAAGACAGATGTTCCTGCAAAATAAACATTGAAATGATGACGGTGATAATATTTTAAAATAATACAAGATCACTACAGAATAGTAAACAGAATAGATTATAAAGAAGAAAATAACAGTAATCCCTAGGCAATAATGGCTTTCTAAATTACTCTGAAACACACTAAAAAAAAATTCTATCTTAGTTGAGATTTTCCATGACTCACTAAACCTTTGGTGAACAGCAAATGGACTACATGCTAAGAATATATGGACAAACGGAAAGGAAAATATATGCAGGAAATGACCGTACCATATAAGTATTCAGTTAGCCATTTAATGTCCTGTATGAGCCTAAGGGAAAGCAGGACAGGTAGTCACTGAAGGTAAAGACAGAAGACTGCAATGAGGCAGTACAATGTCTGCTGTTCCTTCAGTGTGAATAGGATCTGAGCAGATGCTATATTTGTATGTGTCCATCTGGACAAGAGTAGGACAAAGGGAGAAAGGAGAGAAAGTGAAGTCATCTCAGAAAACACATGTCAGGGGAAGTGGAATGTAGCACTGGAGACAGTTTTGGTTTGGTTGGAATGCAGAATGGCTTGTTTCCTTTCTCATCGTCTTAGATTTAAGTCTTCTCACTGTAACTACTCCACTTCAGGCACTCAATTCCTTTGCCTTTCTCTTCATTCATACCTACACAACGAATCCCAACTCTACACCACCCTCTCCAACTATTCTGTGCCTATAGCTATAGAATAGTAATGTATCTATAGGAGAAACTGTGTCAACTACTTTCACTTTTTAAGATACTATACCTCAAGTGTACATACAGTCAAGTATGCGTACATTACCTTATCTACATACTCATCTTCCTAGAAATTGTTTTTAGAACCTTTCTTCAAATCTCAAACACTTGTTATTCTTTCCCCATATCTCCCAGGTGAAGCCAGTGTTTCTTTAACTAAGGAGAGTAGCATTATTTAGAAGAGAAATCCCATACACTCACAGGACCAATTTACCAACCACTCTGTGTGACTGTACACTTTGTCTTTTCTCCACTATGCTATATACACACTCATGTTTCCGTCAAGGTTAAGACTTCCAAAAGTACACTAAATCTTATTCCTTCTCCACAACTTACTTCACTATCTCTCTGATTCTTCCCACTTTATTTTTTCTTTCTACTTATGTCCCTTAAACCCTTTCCCTTGAAATCATCTCAAAAGAATCCCTTTTCTTGTTCTTCTAAAGCGACTACCCTATGGAACCAGAATGTGCTGCAAGTGGAGCCTCTGTCTTTACTGCTTTGATTCTGCTCAATTCTCTTGAACTCATGAGTCCTGCAAAGGACTCACCAACACTAACCAATCTGCAAACTGCCCTTGTTTAAAAACCAACATCAAGGCCAACTCTCAGTTATATCTCTTCCAGCCTCTGCCCTACAGACCTCTTCCTCCTCCCCAAGAATCTTTCATCACAAGGCTTCTTGATATCACATTATCCTCCTAATCCAAAATACCATGCCTATAAAACTTTTAAGCTCCCCATGTCCATACATTGTGCCATTTTTATGTAATTGCTCAATCTAATACATTAGCAAAACTTATCCATTCTCTTTTCAAATACAACCCAAGGTCCATTCCAAGTCTACCCACTAATCCTCATTAATGTCAGCAAGCTTAACCCATCATTGAGTGACATCTGTATAACCAAAATAACGCTTCAACTCATATCTCAATTTCTAATTAGACTTGTACACTTTTCCTGCATGTGTGTTGTATGTGTGCAGTGTGCATGCACCTTTGCGCACAGGTATGTGTGCATGGAGACCAGTCTGCCTACCAAGCAAGCCCCAGTAATCCTCCTGAATCTGCACCATGTCTCCCAACCCATACCTTGCACTATGGTTATAGACATGTGTGGCCATAATCAGCTTTTCATGGCAGTATCAGGATCAGAACCCAGGTGCTTCTTCAGGAGCTCTTCCCCAATAAGCCATCTGCCCAGCTCTCCTAGGTATTTTTTATATATAAAACAGCCGGTTATTTTTAAATATAAATCAAATCTTAAAATTACTCTTATCAAAACTTCCTCAAAGCCAGGTTGATACTTCAGTCAGTAAAGTGCTTGTCACGCAAGCCTGAGACCTGAGTTCAATCCTCCAGAAACCACATTAAAAAAAGAAAAGGGAAAAAAAAGTATGTAGTGGTGAATGTGCTTATGTCCCCCAGCCCCACCCACAACCCTTACTGGGGATATGAAGACAAAAGGATTCCTGACATTCCCTGTTAGCCAGCCTAGTCTATTCAACAAGTTCTAGGCCAATCCGTGGCCTGTGACAAAAGACAAAGGTAGATGGTAACCGTGGACGCTCAGCTGATGCTGTCCTCTGGCTCCACATACAAGCACACCTACATATAGACCCACACACTTGTCCAATTTAGCTTCCACAGTACCAAAGAGCACTACACAAGCTGTCAAGGAAGGGATGAAATCAACAGTCCTATCTGCCTGTGACATCTATGAGACGTAACAATGACCAGCATGGTACATAGCCCTAAAGGAGCAGTAGTGGCACTCATATCTTGGTGATAACCAAAAGCTGTCTACTTGGAAACAAGACACACTGAGCAGGAGGGAAATCATGTCTGGTACTAGAAACCTAGCCAACTACCCACGGATCCCAGAAGAGAGCTTACGACTGCTACTTTACTCGCATAATTCCTAAGAAAATTCTACAACAAAGCCTCCTATCCATAGATGAGTGTAACTCTCACCCCTCCTCAAAGATGCTTCTCTCTACAACAAATGGAAAACCACAGCTGGACACCATGCAGTGCTCACTGGGTTACAAGGAGCCAGGCCCAGTGGATACATCTGAAATTCAAATCTTGCACCTCAAGTGCCAGAAACATCAAGGGAGAAGGGACAGAAAGACTATAAAAGCCAGAGGACCAGGGAGTTTCCTGTGGGATTGTCTCCTAGAAATGACAGAGCAGCTTCACCCAATACCTCAACAACATGGGTGCCTGAACAAGGACAGTATCAACACACATGCTCATGTGGTGGAGTAATAATCTCAGAGCCCCACCCCTAGACAAAGAACTACAGACTGCTGAGAGAAGACTCAGCCTCCCCCAGGGATGACCACCCCTTGATTATCCAGTAGAAAGTGGTCATCCCTGAAATCACTGACATACAAACAAAAGGAGACTCAGCAGATTGTATTTATATATTTGTGAACACACACACAAACATGCAACAATAAAAATCAAAGAAAAAACAGCCATCAATTTGAGAGGGAAACAGGGTAGGAACATGGAGAACATAAGAGAGGAATAAGGATGGAAGGAGAAAAATGATCATAAAGTATATTTCCTCCCTAGTTTGAGAAAGAGGAAAGAATATAGTTTGTATCTTTTGTAAAAATAAAATGCCATAACTTTAATACACATATACTCTGGATACTTACAGATACACATACACACACAAGTAAATAAACTGAAAAAAAAAATCTAAAACCCTGGGGGCTAGAGAGAAGGCTCAGTGGGTAAAGTGCTTGCTGTGCAAACATGGGGACCTGACGTAGCAGCCCAGCATCAATGGGAAAGCAAGGTGTAAGAATGGCAGCATGTGGCTGTAGTTCCACCTCAAGAGATGGGGACAGGTAGGTCCCAGAGGCAACTGGGCCAGCCAGCCCGGGTAAAAACGGTAAACTCTGGTTTTATTGATTGTCTCAACACCACACACACACACAGACACACACACAGTTGTAGAGCAATAGAAAAGGTACCTTAAGTTGACCTCTGACCTCCACATGCACACAGGTGATTGCACTCCTACCTGTGTATGTATACTACATACATACTTGTTTTCATCACACTAGGCTAAGATAAAATTTCTGTGCCACAGAGGGTGGTATTCCTCTCTCTCATGCTCATCAGAAACATTACTGTCTCAGAATTGCATGCTGTTCCTTAGCCAGTAATATTCCTTCACCAGAAATATTCACATTCTCAACTAAATAAAGAACCTTAGGCAATGAGCTATATTGTTTGCTATACCCTTACTCTGTTTACTTTCTTCTAGAGCTTGCAAAACAGCACATCTTTACTCATAGTCACTAATAAAACAGAATTTCTGTTTATAATTGTGCCTGGTATATGGTAGACATTTAATGTTTTAAATGAGCAAATAAAAACAATGACACAATACCAATTTAGTAAAGTGTTTTACATAAAAGTCATTCATTTAGTCCTTAGAAATAAATTTAAGAAACAATGAGAAAGGATATAATTTTATTTTCTCCATTCCAAGTAATAGAAGAACAGTCTCAAAGGAGTACAAAAATAGCCAAAACCTTGACTGAGTAACAAAGACCAAACTTAAAACCAAACGATGACTGGGAAACTCTTGGATGTCCGATAGTGTTGGAAATGAGTATGAACTCTGGAAATGTGCTCATATTCTTCTCATATCACCATAAAAAAGAAGGAAAGAGGATAAAGGAAGTCCAATAAACCAAAAAAAGGGGAAGCACTTTTTCACAAGCAGGAGTGACTTGATAACTTTGCCTGTTACATAGAACACCTTTATATTTTGGCATTAATCACAAACAATCATCCAAGTGGTGATTATATATACAGTTACATGAATGTAATTGAAAATTCAATCCATTTCTAGAACTAACTATGGACCTAGAGTGGCCATAAACTCATGATCTTCTTGAGTGCTGTGCTTATGGGCTGCGCCACCATGTCTAGCTCCTGATTTGGACTTTTTCTTGTTTAATTGTTCTGGTTAAAAATTTAACAGTGTTGAATAGAACTAGTAAAAGTGGGAATTATCTTTATCCTTAAAGGTCTAAGACTTTAGGTCTGACCTAAAAGTCTCAAGTGGGCTGGGAAACTCCAGACACTGTGAGAATCCAGAAAGCTTCGGGTAAGATCAACAAATCAGCATTCCTTGGCATCTACCACTTTAATGCTACAAGGAATTGACCTGCAGATAGACTCTTCCATCCCCAATGCCACCTTTTTTATCCTACAAATCCCCGAGACCCAATGCCACCTGTCCAGTCTCCACTTCCTCAGAGATTGGTGTCCTTCAGTTGTTCTTACTAAAGGAACAAGTCTGTCTCTAGAGAGACCAGCTTTGTTTTCGTTCATTTAGACATCACTGCCATCAACCCAGATCTAACAATCTTGACTTTAGGGGAAAAGCTTGCAACCTTCCATGATTTTTGGTTGTGTTATTGCTATTTTCTTATTCTTATTTTCCATGCATTTAAAAATTATTTTATACAATATTTTGACCATGTTTTTCTATCTCCCAACTCCTCCTATATCCTCCCCACCTCCCTACTATCATCAACTTTATATTCTCTCTCTTTCAAAAAACAAAACTCCACAAAAATCAAAACAGGCAAAAGACTAATAAAAAAAAGATGCCAAAACTAAACAAATGGTACACACACAGTCGCAGTCTCCTTCAAAATTATGTTCATTTGTGTTTGCCAACTGCTCCTGGGCATGGGGCCTGCCGTGGTGACACTAACTGGAGAAAAGCAGTTGTCCTTTACCAGCAGATATCAAGCAAATGGCTTCTTGGTTAGGAGTGGATCTCCATGTCCGCTCCCCTCTCTCAGCGCTGGGGCACAGTCTGGCTTTAACTTGTTATTGTGCCATAAGAACAGAGCAATATAATGATTCCTAATGACGTACTTCTATACCCATAGATCAGTGCCTCTTTCAAGCCACATCAGAGAAACTTCTTCGTGAAGTAGACATGGAATTAAGACAGACACGCATAACTGGAAAATGTGCAGAGTGAGAGACTTTGGAGCAATCAGCCTTAATTGAGCTATCTTCCTTGAAGCCCTCCGCTCAAAGCTCAGAGGTCTATATGGAAGAGGTGGTAGAAAGACAAAGAGCTAGAGGGAATGGTTGACTCCAAAAAATGTGTTTCCCAGACACAAAAGAACTGATGAACATATGACTTCACAGAGGCTGTGGAGGTATGCAAGACCTGCACAAGACAAGCTTTTTCTAATACTCCAGATCCCTTCCCTCTATACTGCTCAAACGATCTACACTCTAATATGTCATTTCTAGTCCTATACTACAGAAAAGGAATGCCCCAATGACATCTTTAATTTCACAAAAGGTCCAATTATATTATTGTTAAGTGCACAGAAATGCTACCCACATATCTATTAGAGATCCCCCAGGGTCCTATATCCAATGAAAGATACTATTTAAAAAAGAATCAGACCCTAACTAGAACTACCAAGAACCTTACCTTTTTTACAGGTGTGGTGATGCACACCTGTAATAGAAGACCTGAAAGGCTAAGGTAGGAAGGCTGTCATGAAGTTGAGGCCACTCTGGGCTATACTGTGAGTGTACAGAGGTAGAGTATGACCCCCCCATCATACTTTTAAAATAGACAATACATTGGTGTATGAATTGACATATACAATATATACATTCTAATAAAGTTTTTAAAATCTAAAAATTAAAAATTAGGATGTTTTTATTTGATTGACTAATAACTTTACTTAATATAAAGCCAAGACATGTTAATCATAGGAAAGCTAATAAAATTAAAAGGAAATTTTCTTTTGACACTTACCACCCAAAATAACAATTATTTTAGAACATAATCTAGAGATATTTTCTTTGTGTGTGTTTAATAAAAACAGGATTATCATAATGATTTATGAGCCATTTTCAAACAAATATCAAAAACATACTCTTCCTCCTAAATTTTCTACAACATAAGTTAATGAATGCAGCGAGATTAAATGTAGCTGTGTGGCTGGTGTCTCACTGTTAATCATGCGGGCAGCTTAAAACTTCCAATATAAAAACAAATTTACTCCCGTAGTTGTGTTTGGCTTTTTGTTATGAGCAAGACCACCCTATTTTTTTTTCCCTCTCCATGCCCCACATCACCTTTTGATATTTAAAAAAGATACACTATTGGGTATGACAACAGTATAATAAGCAGTTGTTTTAAATCAAACTGGGAAGAACTATATAGGAAGTGAGTTTTGACAGGACTCATGGATTTGAAAGTGAAATAAAGACTTCAACACTGAGGACCAGTTCAGTAAAATCACAGTATATTTCTGAGAAAGTATTAGGCATTAAAATCCTTATCAAGATTCTGAAAAAAAGCTGACAATAGGACAAGAATTTTAAGATGATCTGAATTATAGAGAATTTAGTAAGAAAATCCACAAAAAATATTTATAATAAAACAAAGTAACAAGGAACAGCCATAGCTACAAATAAAAACAGGTAGAACCAACCACCATCACATGACCAGGAGTCATGTGTCTTTCCAAGGAACATGAAGCTAGCCAGCCAGTGAAGAGCTCAGCAGGTCACTTGAGAACAGTATTTGGAAGGAGAGGGGTGACTGAAAAGTGTAAATATAGAGGAAAACCATCGCCTGCAGAAATATAAAAATAATGAGGTGCTTTATAAGAGAAATGATACATGTGCACTGATCCAATCATCTTTCTTGACTGACTCTTACGTATAACTCATGGAACAGGGCAAAAGTTAACTGCCAACCACAGAGTAACACAGAAATTGAACGTACACTAAATAACTGCTGGCCAAAATGTCCCTCCTGCTTGCAGTAGCTTAGTTTGCTAAGGTTCAAATGCCTTTCACTTAATCCCATGGCTGAGCACTAAAAGGAAGCTTGTCTGCAAGAGCTACCCACTAGCTGGTAGGCTGCAGTTTTGCTCTCCCTGGTCTAAGTTCAGAATCCACTAACCTGAGTAGTGTTGGGTTAAAGTGGGTCCCCACTATAGCAGTGTTGGTGACAATGTCCTAAACAGAAGGACTCTGACAAGGTAATCGGAAGGACCATTATGGGTAAACAGAAACCTGAACTCCGCATTCCTCAGGAACCCCACAGGAAGGTTACTTTTTTTGCCAGGAAAGGCCCTACTATCATTCTCCATGCCAGTGCCAGTGGCCAGTTCCCTCATGCAAGGGCATCTAGTACCTGATTAAACAAACAACTTACAACAGATCAAAGCCCCACTGCTAAATCCCAACTTGTTCTGACCTGCACCTCTCTTCATGCCACTACCTGTCCTCTTAAAACTGAAAGGTTTTCTCGGCCTCTCAACAGACAAGGTGGCAGTATGACCCCTGTAAACTTTTCTTCCTATCCACAACGGGATCTAGAATGATGGATTCACTTCGAAGTGGCTTATAGTAGAGCTTGAGCACCTGTGAGCAGGAAGGCAGCATTCTCCTCCATCTTCAGTTGTGGTCAATTCCATGAGATTAGGGTTTTAGGTATGGTTTCTCCCTTCTCACAGGTTATTCTCATTGTGATGTGAGCTGTGCACAAAATCCTAGAACAGAACTTTTGATTCTGATCCTTTTTAAAAATCACACTCCAACATTACTTTCCCACACCTCATTGTTCTGTAATGGCTAAAATCAGGTAAGTCAGGCTTGGTGTGGTGGTACACACCTTTAATCCCTAAAACTAAGGGCATAGGCAGGGGAATTTCTGCATAGGAAGTTCCAGGCCAGCCAAGGCTACACAGTTAAGACTGTTTATTTAAAAAGAAAAATTAGAAAAACCGAGCAATCTTAGTTCTTACATCAAATCATCTAGAGTTCTAACAAGTAAAAATGAGGCTGTTCTTTAGATACTGGTATGCCTGTCTCTGTTCACAGACTGGTGTTGCTAACACATATAGTTCACTTTGCTAAACAAGCTCTACCGCCTTGTCTGCTTAACATTTAATAAATGTGCAGTTAAAAAAAGCTATTTCAAATAATTTTACTTCAGTAGAATTAGCATAAGAAAACAGAGGCACTACAAAGAAACTCACTGTAGTAGATACATGAGAAAACAGTAGACAATTTATATAATTATGGCATATATGTTAAAGTTAATTTTTTAAGAACTATTCACATTTCTAAAATATGCATTACACAATCTTAAATAAGTTTCAGGGTTCAAATCTGTGTAACACATTGTATATATGTTTAATTATGATTTAAATATCAGCATATAATGAGTATACATAGATCAAAATGTTAACAGCAGACATTACTTTGCTTTCCTACTTTGATAACTTTTTATAATGCATATTAGTATATTCATAATGATTAAAATTAGAGAAATGCAAAGAAAAGCAGCGTCTTCAAAGAAAGTCGATTTACAAAAGTTGCAGTTCCTTCAGGACGATTTACTCCAGGGAAGAACGAGCATCACTGATCTCCAGCTGCTCAGAACTGTAATTACGGTGGCACGTGCACAGTAAGGTTTGGTCAGAAGATAAAGCGATGAGCACCAGCTCTCATCCTAAAGCAGCCCTGAATCTCACTCTTTCCTAACAGGTTTTTTATTATCAATTTTAGCCCTATGGAAGTCCTCAGAAATGATCCACAGAGCATTTCATACTGTTGATTCTGAGGAAGCACTAAAAGGCCCCCCTGTTCTATTTGTATCTGTGATGAGTAGGAGGAAGTCAGACACTGAGCTCTCCGTCAGATTTGCAACTCAGCACAGTGACTTTTCCTGGTCTTGCTCGCTTAGTAAACTGAAGAGATCAAAAGAGAAATCTGAAATTCCCATCCAAATATTTTAAACGTCAACGTGATAAGTGCAAAACCTAACCAATGATACCTAATTCTACAGCTAATTCTACATACATGCATTAAGCCTAGTTCTTAAGTCATAACTGAATTGTTAACTAATTATTATTATAACATGGAAGACAAATAATGTATATAGAACTTTAATACTTATACATCTTGTCAAAGTTTGTATCTTCTTAATATTTTCATTACCCTTTTCTGCATATACTATACCCTCTCCAGTATCACAGCTCTCAAAGTTTATGATACTGATATTTATCTGTCTCTTCCTAATGGCTCCATGTTCCTTATTTTACAAAAAGACACACAAAAACTGAGCTACATAGATAAGAATCATGATCTGTGGGAAATAATATTCTAAAATGAATAAGCATAAAAATGTGATAAAAATACAGAAGTTTTAACCATTGATAGTACAACTTTTCAAATAAAGACATTTCATAAAATATGAGACATAAAGTATATAATCCACTTCACATCTTCACATCTTAAAATACTAGTTTTTAAGAATGTTGATTTTCATAGATCCTTTAAAAGGATCTGAATGTCTACTTTGAAAAAACTCACTATAATAATGTATTTTTATTTTTTATTCCTATACAAAATGAAATACATTTACTGTTGCGCTGCATTTAAGTTGTCCAGAGCCCAGGCTCCTGTTCAGGGTGAGGCGGGGCTGGGCACTAACCTGCACAGGCAGGGAGCTAGTAGTGTCAGGTGCACATTTCCCCCAACTTCACCCTGTAACTTCTGAATAAAGTTTGGAATCTAAAATTCAATATTATTTTACTGAAGAATAAAATGTTATTTTCTTAATTATTAAAATGACTACATATTTCAAAGAAATCATATTTTAAAAAATATGAAAAATGAGAGGTACTTTCACAACAGCCCCTCACTGTCTTCTATGAAAAGTAAGGAGTCTACTCCTTGTAGACAGAGGATTTAAACTCTACATTTATTGTGTTCTCAGGATGGCAAGGCAAAAGCAACTAGTAGAATCAAAGGTAAAAAAGATAAGGGAATAAGGACAGGGATGACAGTATGCAGAATAGAAAGAAGAGGAAGAAGAAAGTTAAGAGGAAACAGAGAAAACGGGCAGATAAAGTAACATTCCATTTAAAACATGGCATGTTTAGACAGGTCAGTATTTCAGACTGTGCTCACAAATACAGCACACTGAATACAATGCATATATAAGCTTTAGCTCAAATCCCGAACATTTAGCTCAAAACCTACTATGTGACAAGAACTTAGGCTAGCAGCTTCTGTTAAAGAGGAACAATTTTCTGGACATCAGAGTTTTAGCTAGATGTTGAAAAAAATCTATACCAAACTCTTGCTGACATCATTCCTCATAAATGATTTTATCTGTAAGAAACAGTTTGGAGAAACTCTTTAAAGGTGATTTATAACTACTGATGGCTTTTGTTGGATATGTGCAAAGTGTTCCTGGGTGTCAACTGAACATTATCTAAAATGAAGGTACTATACAGAGCAGTTAATTCACACTACACCAAAGGTGTTGGGAGATTTAAGAAACTGTAACATGCATCAGAGCTGGGTTCATATGACCACTTGCTTTTGTTCCCTGGTAAGGGTCCAATGCAATGTACAAGTAACTTCTTAATACTTGAAGAAATAAAGGTTTAAGAGTTCCATTATATTTATGGTTTATAAATTTGTCAAACAGTAAATTTGAGAAAGCCTGAAATGCAGTATCCTCTGTCAAAATGATGCCCTTAGTGACAGCATCCTTTGAAAAATGAAATTAAATATATATGGCACTGACAAGTTTAAACTAGAAAGGGCATTTTAATTATACAAAAGGCTCAACTCTGTTATGGACCCTGACTTCAGATGTAGACCACACTAGACGTTTATCAATTACAATCTATGTATTATATTGTTTGAAGTGACAGATGAGAAAAATGAAGCTAATGAAATACAGTGAAAAAGACACCAAATAAAAGAGAAAAAGCCATCCCCTGATAAGGATTATAGTCCACCATCTGTCCCCTTTCCACTCAGTGACATTGCAAATGCTCCATCAGTTTCCTAGCAGGTGAAGATGATGAATGGGTCAAGGGCTTCCTGTGCAGATTCTGATTTTCCTTTTGATCTAATCTGAGACTTAACAGATGACTCAAAAAAAAAAAAGGCTCAGAATTCAACAACCTCATTACTAGATCATGGTGTAGAGACTGAGGAAGGTCTGAAGTTCTGCAGTGAGACATAGTTCAACTGTAATAATCCAAGTCTTATAAGTAAGTAAAAGGAATTTTCTTAGAATGCTCAGATCTAGTAACTGGGACCATTGTTAGCACCATCCTTAGAAATTGGTTCAGCAACAGTGATAGCACATGTCGAAAAAAAAAAAAAAGCATCACCCTCTAGATTCACAGTCAAAGTGGAGGTGATCATCAGAGCCCATGCCGCTCTATCTCCAGTGGGGCACAGCTACGGCAACAAGGCTGGACAACAGCCAGCAGCTTCCCATCAGCCACAGAAACCAAACAAGTATCTCTTTAAATGGATACATGCAAAAACAGGACACAAAAGCAAACAGCAAATTAGGGAGTGGTTATAGCAATATGAGGCAAGGCAGATTTTTTTCAAAGCAAAAAAATATGACCAAGGATAGAGAGGTAATGTTTCACTAATTAAGGAGCCAATCAAGAAGACAAAAGTTTTTGGCATTTATACAAACATCTAAGCACAAAAATGAATTCTACACAAAACAAAGAAACTGATAAACCTACTATTAAAAACAGAAACCTCAAAATCCTTCTCTAAAAACTGGGGGAACAAAGAGACAATGGTAGCAGAAGTACAGAACAGGGCTAGCTGAGAACAGGGCTGGGTGTGCTCGCTGTCTGGACTGCGAGTGTGTGCAGGTGCCAAGCTATCCTATTATGCGGTTAAGAGCAAAGTAGAACATGACAGTCAGAGAACTAGCGCTTTAGAAATAAAAAAAAATGCTTCTATTCCTTTAACTGAAAAATTTATCTGTCAATTTTGTATAAGCTGCAAACTGTAATGAAACAAGGCACTGTAGAATATACTACAATATTAAAAAATACTGAACACTTTATAAGAACAAAACATGGAAGAAAGCTACTTGAGAGATTTACCTAAAATCAAATAAAGAACAAAAATAATTATTAGGACTAAGGGTGGGTTACATATACAAATCAAGTAGAGAATTAAAAAAATACAAGAATACTCAGTAGCTATAAGAAATTTAATTTTAAAGGTATAAAATAATTTCTTGGAACTAGCATGAGAAAATCAAGGAGAAAGAAAATGTTTTCATACTTTAGTTCATTAAATATGCTTAAAAATAAATCTTCCCATAGGGAGAAGTCGAAGAAGAAATGAATTTTTACAGGCAAGTTCTTTAAAATCTTCAAAGCAAAAGGTCTGGGATCATAGTTCAAAGGCAGAGCCCATGTAAGCTCAATGTAGTTAACAGACTCTCTTCCAAGTTTTTTTTCCATGAAAAGACAATCCATATACGTATATATCTTCTGAACACCAAAATAAAAAATAGATCTCACCTTACTCTGTGTGTATGAGCCTGATAACAGAACTAGGTACTGAAGATGAAACAGATTAAAAAGCTACATTAGCCACAAATTTAGATATAGGAAATTTTGGCTTGAAAAATAAATAATATACCATTAATACATAAAGACTCTATCAGTATGACAAATATAATATTAAAAATAAATAAATGTAATCATTACATTAAAAGATTACATGAATAAGATAAATAATAAGCTAGAATTCAAAATTTATTATACCAAAACAGCATCAAACATCTAGAGAAAACACTTAAAATATGAAAACACTAGAATCAGACAATTTGCAATCAGAACTGATACTATATATGTTAAACAGTGGTACTATAGAGATGAAACAAGGTGAAAAAATTAAGTATATTCATCATAAGCAAAAAGAAAAATAAAACAGAAGCAAAAATAAACTCTAGAAAGGAGTAAAAAGGAAATAATAAAATCATGAGCTGATGTTATAAAAAACAGGACCTGGAGAAATGACTCAGTGGTCAAGAGGACCTGGGTTTCATTCTCAGTACCCAGATGGTTGCTAACAACCATCCATAATTCCAGGTCTAGGGGATCAGAACCTCTTCTGATCTCTATGGCCAACAAGCATGTATGTGGTGCATGTGTGGACGGATAGATAAACAGAAAGACAGAGAGACACTTTGATAAAAGATTTACTTGGGGATAATATATCTACAAGAATCCAAGCAGGAGCTTTAAAAAACTGAACTGTGGTATGGTGGAAACCATGCTCACAGCACTTGACTTTCTGACAACAGCAGACATGCCTTTCTCTACTGAAAGCATAACTAAAATTCACTGACTCAGATGACTTACACAGAACTATTGCAGAAATAGCTTTCTATATATGTATTAATTTAACTGTATTATAGGATGTGTATAGGAATCACAAAAGAGTCTTTGCTAAAAATTAAATGGTTTAATTTCTCAACTGCATTTGTTACCGACTTAAAATTTTATTTTATGGACCTCAGTCGGTAAAGCTTATTGTGCAAGTATTAGGACCTAGAGTTCATCTCCCGAATACACATAAACAGCCGGGTGCAATGGAGTCAGCTATGTATTTGTGTATTTGCACAGGTGGGTAGAGCCCTAGAACTCACAGGCTACTCAACCTACCTGAGTTTCAGGCCAGTCTGAGATTCTGTCATTATGGGGATGCTCACCTACAAACACATGAACCTGCACACAAGCACACAAATACACACAACATATATACACACACTTTGACTTTGAAATAAATCAACTGCCTAAAAGAAATACATATAAAAGGAAAGTTTCCATAGATGATCTTTGGATTTCCAAACCTAAATCTTTAGTGATATTTCCAAAACTTAATTATTTTAAAAAATTTAGATCTATTTTATTGAGTATGACTGTTTTTTCTGCATGTATGTATACCATATGTATGCCTGCAGGTCAGAAGATGGCATTAGATTTCCTGTGAGCTACCACATAGATGATGGGAATCAAATCCAGGTCCTCTGAAGAGCAACAAGTACTCTTAATAGCTGGGCCATCTCTCCAGCACATACCCCCCCCCCAACTAAACTTTTAATGTAAGAAAAAACAGCATATAATGTACCTCTAATTGTTAGTATTAATAATAAAAGTAGAGGCTAGAGAAATGGCTCATTAGGTAAAGGTGTTAGGCCACTAAGCCTCAACCTAAAACTGAGTACAATACCCATAATCCACATGTTGAAGGAAAGAACCAGCTCCCATACGTTGTCCATTGATGTCCACATACATGTTCACACACACACATTTATATATTGAGAAATAAAATAATTTCCCAAATTGACTTAAACTTCCTATCCCTACTGAAGCACAGAATGGGAAAATTGAAGAACTGAATGATTTAGAATAGCTGTTTTCAACCTGTGGGTCATGAACTTTTTGGGGAACAGAATGGCCCTTTCACAGGGGACAGCTAACACTATCTTGCATATCAGATATTTCCATTACAATTCATAACAGTAGCAAAATTACAGTTATGAAGTAGAATCAAAAATTCTTTTATGGCTGGAGGTCACCACAACACGAGAAACTGTATTAAAGGGCCGCAGTATTGAAAAAGCTGAGACCCACTAACTTAGAGTTTGTTCATTTACTTTGCTTTCCTGTTGACAGTTACATAGCACTCGCCTTAACAAGTGAGTAAAGGCTTCTGTTACTACAAAGGAAAAGTAAGGAAATGAGCAAGTCACTGTGCAGCTTTCTGTTTCCCAGATGGATCAACACTTCTTCCACAATGCCGGATGCCAAACAACCTCACCAATGAGCTCAGCCTGTATTTCATAAGATGCAGTGAATTTTTTATGCTTTTACTGATATAAAAGTTAATTTTGAAACCTGAAATTTCCATCCATCACTTAATTAGCAAAATATAAATTGAGCATTAAAAAAAAAATCTCTTTTGATTGCAACTATCCAATGAACTTTGGTGACTTTAAGACCGTTCATGAAGATCCTGCACATAGTTTTCAGGAAACAAGTGAAATAAACTGTTATTTTCCTTAATATTTGAGAATGCAGCATAAAATTAGAACTTGTCTAAGTCACATGTTTTGAACAAAAGCATCTATATTATGTGCTTCATTAGATAGTATGAGACAGGACAGTGAAGAAATCAAACATTAAAGCTAATGCTGTTTCTCTAGTAATACATGTAAAGATTTTCACTTTAGAATATTTATAACTAGCTCTCCTTTTTGATCTTTACAAATACAATTATTAGAATTATAAAATCACTAAAATACAAAATACACATCAGTTCTTTTGTGAGAAGTCCTTTAAAATGTATGAAAATTTCTCCAGATAAATTAGATAAAAACACAAAACAATAAAGCTTTCTTACTCAGCAGCTACCTATTATGTTTAACAGGCTTAAAATAAAATGTGTCAAAGATCAAGAGTAAGTTATCTGAGATGTCAAGTGCACTGGGTCAAAGGTACAATTTTATTAGGTCAGAAGTGATATAAATAAAATCTTATATGCCAAAGAAGAAGGGTAATAGACACGGTGTATATAATGTAAGGACATCACAGGTGACAAGCAATAAGTTTAAGTAGAGCAAGTGGTTTACTATAGACACCTTCACTGATTAAAAACGAAACTTCCATGTGAGTAATATAGAACAGCCTTTCTGTATTCTATAGCTCATATGCCTGTATTACCAACTTTTAAAGGAGGAAGAAGCTTTCACTAACAATAGTTACATAGATTAAGAAGTTAAATTTTTTAATTATTTAAACTGATAATATACACAAAATGAACACATCAATCAAATCTCAATCCACCAAGAGATCACTACAATAGAAATTTGCACATTGGTCCACACTGTTTAGTCTACTATTCTTTACTTTTCATTTCTTCTCATTGAGATGAAGATATAAATTTTATATCTGAGTTTATGAAATAGTATACTGCAGAATATTTTTTCCACTCTAGGGATAAAACTGAGGATAAGTGGATACATAAGCACTCTCACCAAGCTGGCCCACAACCCCAGAAAACTTTTTAAGCTTTAATTTTAATTTGCTTCAAAATAAACAATATATTTAGCTTTATCAAGAAAAACTACAACTAATTTTTTAAAATGAATTTATTTTGGGGAGAAATTTAGTATCCCCATAATTTAGAGCAGCAATCCTCATTTAAAACAAATTATATCTATAAGAATGGATAAAGGTCTCTGGTTTGTTTGTTTGTTTGCTTGCTTGCTTGTTTGTTATCTGACAGTCTCAGCCCCAGCTGGCCTAGAATTCTAGATCCTCCTGCCTCTGCCTTCGAAGTACTGGGATGCAGGAATATGCCACCATACCCCCTGGGTGGCTACAATTCTAAAAGCAAATTCAAACACAAAATAGGACTATTTGTAAGAAATTAAACTTAAAAAATCCATACCACCATTTCTAAAAATACTCATATAATCTCAGTAAAAATCATAAAATTATTTACATCAAATATAAATCCGTAAGAATTCAACTCTGGAGACTTAATTACAGGCACAATCAAGTGGCTACTACTACATTTGTCTTCCAACTCCAAAGGCCACACAAAATGCACCAAGCAAGCAAAGTCCATGTAGTAAGAAGCAGCCAAACAGCCAGAACTTGTGACAGGGATCTCAGAGGATAAGCAACCCAGAAAGTACGCCTCTACCCTGATTCTTCCTTAAGGGCTTATGCTGGTTGTTGGTACAGGAGAATAACACCAAGTACAGGTGAGAATTAGGAAGCTGAGGAGACACAATCCAGAGTTCAGAGCTATCAAAGGAAGACATCACAGAGAATGCAGCCCAATTACTTTTGTGCAATTTCCCTTTAACCATCTATTATATCCAGAAAATCCTGAGAAAATAGCCATTTCATTCCTTCCACTTATTTTTACAAAGCTTTATTAAGAAACTAGCCACAAAATTATTCACTTTCTCAGAGTATTCAACCCAGAAAAATGCATTCAACCCAGAGCAATGCCTTATCTGCTGGAATCTCCCAACCCCATCATCTCCAATAGCCAAAGTCTATACAAGGCCTTTCTAATACCTCCTACTGAGAAGTAATGCAATTACCCATCGAGTGTTTTCCTTTCCTGGAAATAAAACATCATTAAATAATGTTATTAAGCTCCGATGTGTTACTGATGGGTTTTGCCTACAGGGTATTAAGAAAAATCTAGTAACACGATTGCTGCAGTTTCACAGAAGAGCCAGTCTCTCGCTAAAAAGGGAGAAAGACACAGGAAAGTACATGCCATGCAGTATCGTCTCTACAAAGCTCCAGAATAGGCAGAACTAACTGACGATATCAACACACTAGTCATAGTGTAGGAACATATCTGTGAGTGGGCAAAAAGGAATCCTCTGGGTGACAGGGTATTATATCTTGTTCTAGGTGATGTAACACCAGTGTTTACATCTACAAACGTCTTGTAAATGCTTGAGATTTGTGTACTTAACTAATGTTTGACATACAATTTAAAAAAGCTAACATAGGCAGCATCAGCACCCAGCTCTCCTCAGAAGGAGTCTGGGTCCCTATGACCGTGACTGCTGTCTGAGCCACTCAGCCCCACCAGCCCTGCTTGGGTTGGAGTCCATGAGTCTGGACAGCATAGAGCCTGTCGCCATGAAGTCAGCAAAAGCTAAGATGGCTAGAGAACCCATAATTTGAAACAAAGAATAAGGATCCCAGACAAAACCTTAAAGGTCCAACTGGAGGGTACTGTAAGGTACTCCCAAAAGCTTTCCTGATCAGGAGCACTGCGTAGGCGTGGCCAATAATACAACTGTGTGGCTCCATACTGCTGAGGGCTCCCGACTCAACAGAAAAGAAGACTAGCAGACTTGGTATTCATTTAGGCAACTCACACCTTCCAGAAGGCACTTTTTGATGCTGTTCATAATCCTTTGGTAGATGGCCTCATTCATGGTAATAATGGTCTTCTGTTTCTATATGGTGTGGCTGGAAGTAGAAAAGCTCACACAAAGACAGCCTCCAGCGGATGAAGGACTACTCCCTCATTGTTTGGACATGATTTTCAACAGCACATGTCATTTCAAATCTAATGATAGGAATAGTATGGACATACAGTACTAAATTAGTGCCTTACTGGAACAACAGAAAACAGAAGTTGTGCCCACTCCAAAGACTCCGAAGTTTGCAGATTATGGTAAATTACAGCATATTGTCTCTTACATTGAAATCTATAGTAATTACATATATTATCTATGGAAGAGGAGCGGTCCGATCCCATGAAGCCCAAGTCCAATAGCTGCTGTACAACTGTAAGAACTCAGAGTCTGTACTCCCACAATCTAAAATGTTCCAAGAGGAACCGCAGTCTGTGTGCTGCAGGGTGTACAGAAGTAGAAGGAGGCATCTGAAGCTTTTTAGGAAGTCAGAAAAAGAGACATGTTGTTAACACCCATTTGAATAGAGCCCATCCTTTCCCATACATGTTCAGCACTAAACTAGTCAAAGCTCTCCTGGATGTCAGGAGAGACAAATTACAGGAAAAAGAACAAATTACTATGAGCCAGTTGTCTCTGGTGGATCTTTCTGGATGTGTACAAACTGGCCAGACTGAAGCCGTAGGGAAGAGGTCATGTGAAGCTGGTGACGTCAACCAGTCAGCAGGGATGCTAAGAAGCAGCTGCAGGGGACAAACAAGATGGCTCCACATCAACACTCAAAGTTACCCATCTGTTCAAGAACTACTTCGATGGGGAGGAGAAGGGACAGATTGTGTGTAATTACAAATGCAGAAGACTTGGCAGAAACCTTCTAAATCATGAGATTTGCTGACACAACCCAAGAGGTGAAGTAGTGAGACCGGTAGACAAGATGATGTGTGGCTTGACACCAGAAGGCAAAATAAACCTTCATGTTAGGAAGGCCGGGTAGAAATGAGCAATGACACAAATGATCCTACAGATTTCTCACAATTGCTCCTGTGCAAACTTCTGGATATCAGTAAGAGACGCTTCCAAAGGTGATCAAACTTTTGGAGAAATGACATCCATTTATGACAATGGATGACTGAAGAGCTTAGCAAACAATGAATTACTTTCAAGGTTTTATTAAAAGAATTTGACAATGATGTTTCAAATAAAGAAAACTACACTCAAGAAAAACCAATGAAAAAGAAAAGTTGATCTCAAAACTGAAATTGGAAATAGAATGCCTGGAAAGGAAAAAACAAAACTTTGAAGTACAAGGCTGAGATTTTGGAGAAAGCACCTATGATCTATGAAGACGATAAACACAACCCTGCAGCTGAAGCCTCAAAGACAGAATCAGAAGTTTCAGTGAAAGGTTTTTGACAAGCACAAATAAAGGCCAGTTTGCAAGTCATGGTGAGAGATGAAGTGGCAGAAAGAATGTGAGCATCAGGTAGCATCTACCCGGCTGGAGAATAAACTGTGTCAGCGATGAAAAGCTCAAGCAGTTGAAGGCCAGTGGAACTGAACCTAAACCTGTGACCCAAAAAAAAAAAAAATAACTCAGAGATCTGTGTCTATATCAATCATGCCTCATACCCCAAGTCCTCTATGACACAGACAGTCCTGCTCTGCAGGGAGAGGATGGGTAGATCATAAGCCTGCCTCTAACGTGCAAACTGAGAGTCATGCAGCCACATGACCCTCATGCTGTCACAGTGTCTGTTGCAAATGAAAAGGTACTACTTAAGTGTGAGATGTACATGCTAACCCACAAGAAAGGTGCCTCTGATAGGGAGGTTGTGACTAAAGTCATTAAGGTTGATGTTAACAAGGTAGTGGGCAATCTGTTCAGTGTATGAATGAACAGATTGAGATTTTGAAACAAGAATCACCAACCAGTGGTTAAAAAACAAAGATCATCCACAGTGGTACCTAACTAACTAGAGGGTATAGAGTCTGACTGGACCAGGGTAGAAACAAGGTGTTCCCTGGCTGTGAAGATGAAGGCAGGACCTCAGCTCATATCCCAATACCATCATCATGCACAACCAAAGTAGAAAGAGGCCTTGAACTGACAGCCCTTCGCATCAGAATGTTTTTGTTCATGTTGGTGATTTCTCTAAAGCAGTGGCAGAAGCAGTGTCTGAGTTGTCTTGCAGAAAAATATATCTATAGCACATTTAGTTTTTGCAACTTTTCCAACTGTTCTAATGATTTCCTAGGGTTTCTTAAACAAACCAAAAAATGTTACTAATAATTAAATGCAATAATGTACTTTAAACAAATGGTGAAACCATTTTAGGAAATGTTTAGAATTCTGTACATACATCGCTTTCTGACCTTCAGATATGGCAAAGGAATTGAAATAAAAAAACACAAGAAGTGTACACATGGCCGGTAAGATGGCTCTGTGAGAAAAAGTGCTTGCTGTGCAACCCTGATAAAAACCCGAATTCAACAGCTGTCAGTGAGCTATTCCTATGGTGAAACGGGAGAAAGAGAACCTCCAGAAGCTTGAGTATGCAGGGCAGTGGCCACCTTAAACAGAGAAACTCCGCCTCAAGAACAAAGTAGAAGGAAAGAACCAACCCACTCAAGTTTCCTGGCCTCCAGCCCACAACACTCACAAAGTAACTAAGTAAGAATAAATGTTAAGTTTAACATACAATAACATCTACAAACAGGTACTGCTCTCAAATAAACCACAATAATCTTTCCTGGGCACCTTAATGAGCATAAATTTCACATTCTTTAGTAGCTTCAGACATTTTGTATAATAAAGAGAGCAAACAAGAACAGTTAATACAAAATTATAAACATATTTATAAAACTATATCCAGTACACAATGGTTACAGGTAAATAATACATTCCTAAAACTTTGTAAATGGTTTATCAAACCAATATTAACCACTTATATGAAATAGACATTGATCTATGTTTTCTAAAACATTTGGTAAATCACTGATGAATTCTTATCTCAAATTACAAAATATTATAACTTCTCTTTTTTTTCCTCCCCCCCCGCCCCCGCCCAAGACAGAGTTTCTCTGCGCAATGACCAAGCTGTCCTGGACTCATTTTGTAGACCAGGCTAGCCTTAAACCCACAGAGCTCCACCTGCCTCTGTCTCCCAAGTACTGGGATTAAAGGTGCACAACACTACGTCCAGCCCAACGTCTCTTTTTTAAAGATCCACTTATTTTTATGTGTATGGTGTGTGCCTGTGTGCATCTACATGCAGCATGTAGGTGCCCACAGAGGCCAGATGAGGGCATCAGATCTCCTAGGGCTGGAATTACAGGCAGTTGTGAGCCACCCAATGTGGAAGCTCAGAAACAAATTCTGGTTCCCGACAAACTCTGGTGCTCTTAACTGCAGAGACACTTCTGGAGCACCTGATTATAACTTATTAAAAATCTTTTAAAATGCTTTATTCATTCATGGTGTGTGTGTGCATGCCATGGCATGTGGTAAGGGTTAGAGGACAATTTGAAAGAGTCAATTTTCTCCTTCTACCACTGAGTGTCAGGGATCAAACAGGTTGACAGGTTTGACTGGATGTGCCTTTATCCTCTGAGCTAGCTAGCTCACCAGCACAAAATATTGTAACTTTTTCTTGTATAAAAAATATGTACGTAATCGAAAATCTTGCTTGTATAGTTAATAATATGTATAGTAAAATAATAAAAGACCTGTCTACTCATATAGATATTAACTGCTAAATAAGGTTCTAAATAGTTATACCAATACACATATACACAAAACATATAATAAAAGAGTACATCCCAGGTAATCAATTAATAATGGTAAAAGGACAAAAGTAAAGCTTAAAGCTTACCACTTCTTCATCTGAAAGTTCACGGCCTTGGATACTGCTATTCTCTCTCACAGCTTGCTGATGTTTTTTCCCTTTAATGTGGCTAAAGAGATATACTTCAGAAGCAATCTAAAAGCACAAAATCAAAGAAGCTGTATCAACCAACATACCATTTTATCCAATAGTCAGAACAAAACATTCAAGCCAGTACATTATATAAAGTTCAGATCACTTTAGGATATATGTATTAAGCTCAAAATACTTTCCTTAGAATGCAGTTCTGAGACTAAGTTTAAAGATTCAAGTCTCAGCATTGAAAAACTGCGTTTTGGTTTTTGGTTGTACCAATACGCTAAAATATTGACTTAGTCTACCATTAAGCAGGTAAACAAAAGCTTTAGTACTACCTGGAAGCAATGGCACATTGCACTGGCATTCCTAAATGCTATTATTTTAATACTTACTTTTCATTTAGGATCCTCAAAGTCAAGAGCAAGCACTTAGTAGATGCCTTAGCACAAGATTTAAAAGGCTAAGAGCCTTTAAATAAATTTTAGCAATAAATTATATCACCAGACTATTAATAATGACAACCACCTACCAGGACATTGCAGAGAGAACACTGCTTCTTTCTTTCATAAGGGGTCAGTTTAGGGGCATAATCAGTATTTGCATGCCGCCCACTGCTTAACTCAGCAGCTTTTTCTTTCCTTTGCTCAATCTGTTCCATGTGCCTTCGAATGCTTTCATCATGCTGTAGGCAGGGTCAAAATGTGAGAAAATTTAAAAGTATTTAGATTATAACAAGAACTTGGAAATTTGGGGGAGTTAATACGACCTGGAGAGGACAGGAGTTCCACAAGGACCAAATATATCTGGGCACAGGGGTCTTTTATGAGACTGTTTCTCCAAACAAGAACCATGTATGGATGCAACCTAGAGCCCCTGCTCAGATGTAGCCTTTCGTAGCTCAGTACCCAAGTGGGTACCCTAATAAGGGGAACAGGAATTATTTCTGATATGAATTCAATGGTGGGCTCTTTGACCTCCCCCCGCCCCCCGGAGGAGCAGCCTTGCTGGGCCACAGAGGAGGACTTTGCAGCCAGTCCTGAAGACACCTGATAAACCAGTATAAGATGTAAGGGGAGGAGGTTCTCCCTTATCAGTGGACTTTGAAAGGGGCAGGGAGGAGATGAAAGTGGGAGGGTGGGATTGGGAGGGAAAGAAGGAGTGGGATAGGATACAGCAGGGATACAAAGTTAACAAACTGTAACTAATATTAAAAAAATAAAAATAAAAATAAATAAAAAGAAAACTTTCTAAAATAATCCAAAAGTACCTTGTTTTGATATTAACTTTCACACTAAATAACAAAGCTCAGTGTTTTACCATATCACACATGCACAACATTGCTTCCTAAGATGTGCCCTAGAGCATGCTAGTACATGATTTGTGGGACTAGTTTCATAGACAAGTTTGAAAAACTAAGTTAAAGATGAACAGATGTTTAACTTCATACATGTTCTAGTGTGCCACTATGCTCACACTCAACACCACTGGTTACTGGGAGGTAGAATTTGATAAAATTTTACCCACCACTTCTTTGGTTACCCATCAAACACTGTGAGAAGTGCTAACCCACAGAAACACTCAGGCTGAGTCACACAGCAGAAAAGTGACAATGGCCTAGACCTACTCCAGCTCTATTACTTCTTTTTCATCCCAAACCACTACCCTAGGAAAATATTTTTTGTGTTTTGGCTATACTAAATAGCCAGAACACATCTTACTCAACTGTACTTTCTACATTCAACTCTTCTTTTCAAGATTAAACTGAGTAACTATTCTTCCTGATCTTTCATAGGCATATGAAACCAAAGAGCCCATCCTCCATTCTATATAACCTTACCTCTATTTTGCATAAGTTATCCACTTAATCTCTGAATGTCAACTAGATTAGACACTTCCTGAAAATGGAATCCTATCTTATCTGTAAATATTTACTGCACTAACTTTAAATGAATGAGAAGTTCCTCTGACTCTATAAATAGAAAACTATAGTCTTTCAAATTAAAAAGTTCTATCTCTACAAGGAGCCAACATGTAAATCACTGTGATACGGTATAAAGTGCTCAGATAGCAGAGACCACCTACATGTTATAACATGGGAAATTTTTTCTAGAAAGTAACAGTTTTTCATAGTCTTCCAAGTTAGAGCTATGCAATTCAAAAGCATTGAAGTCAAATAATTAGATAATAAACTATATAAATAAAATAACAAAATACTACTAGTAATGCCTTCGAGTTATTTATTAAAAAGAGGATATATTAAATTTCTTATTGTTGTCCTACAATGATCCTATGATATCAAAATAAATTTGTAAGAAAATAAATTTAGTTTTCAAATAACCAATTTTAAGTCAGTCTAACTCAATCATAAAAGATGATAAATACAAATTAATTCAATTCTTATCCTACAAAATTTTATAGTGTGCTCCAAATTACGAGCTCTAAACTTTCGAATGAAAATAACACGCCATGCCAACCTTGAGCTGAATCTTCTTCTGCAGCTCCTCCATAGCCTCCTGCTGCGCCGCTGTCAGTGCCGCCAACCGCTCCTCCCTGTCCCTGTAAGAACAGTCAGACCTGTATGTTCAGCCGCCTGGAGCACATGCCTCAGCCTCATGAAACCAAACAACAACGACAGTGTGGAGGCCAGGCTTCTATATCCTGATAGGCCATTATTTGAAAAATATTCTGAATGTGTATCATGTGTTAGGCATATTGTCTCATAAATATGCAAGAAGCAACAAATGCTTGTTTCATTTAGTTTGCTTTTGGTGGTAAAGCAACATAGAAGATGAGCTATGAAAATAAGTTTTTGAACCAAAAATGGTTCAGAACTATCATTAAATACAAAATGTTGAAAACGTATTTGATATTTATCCTCTCGTAAAATCTTACTAACATCAAAAGAAAACGGAAAGAAAGGTGTACACTGACAAGCAAAGAGAACAGGAGAGAAAACCAGGCTGCACAATGAGCATCAGTATTTCATACTGAAAAGCGAAACAGAGAATACCGGTATCTAAACTATCAGGGAGAAATTAGCATAGAAGGCATTTTGATCAGAAGAATTTCAAAAAAGCTCAAAAAAATGTTAAAAAAAAAATCAGGCCATAAGTCTAAAAAAATAAAAAATGATAACTCTGTTAAAATTAGAATGAAAATTCACAAAAGCTAAAAACAAAGCGAAAGTATAAGAAAATGAGGAGAATGAACTCAAGATAGCCAACAACTCTGTTGTGTGTTGTGTGCTACATGCCTGTGGTGGTCAGAGGTCAAAGGCAGGTGTCTTTCCCTATTGTTCTCCACCTTAGAAATAAGTTGTAAAGATTCCCAGGGAAAGGGAAGCAGATAGGCTACCTGCAGGCTTTCACCTCTTCCTTTTCTCTCCAAATCCAACTGTAGCCAACTACCAGCTACAGCCTCCCCCTCTGCTTTGCCCCCACCTGCAGTGGATCAAGCAGATATTTTCCTCTAGCCTTCCTACCCATGCATCCTGTTATTCTAGCCCCCAACTCCAGTAAGCTCTCTCAGGAACTTGCCAACCAAGCCTGACAGAAAAGCAAATTACCCAGTGGTTCTCAACCTTTGGGCTGCGACCCCCTGGGGGAGGGAGGGTCAAACAAGCAGTTTATGGGGGCCACACATCAAATACCCTGCACACTAGATACTTACATTACAATTCATAACAGTAGCAAAATTACACTTCTGACACAGCAACAAAATAATTTTATGGTTAGGGGTTATCACAGCATAAGAAACTGTATTAAAGGTTCACAACATTAGGAAGGTGGAGAATCACTGTAAGCCATTAAAGCAATTAGATAAGCTTCAGATTTTCACTCTCCTCTCTCCTCCACAGCCAATCCCCATTCTCACTCCTAGTTGTGACCACTTCTCACCCTGTGCCCCCATTTCCAGGGGACTAAGAAGATCTTAGTGGACATCCTGCTTCCTCCCTCCTGTGGACTCTCTCACAACCGTGCTCCTAGCCCACCCCCATTCCTAGGTTTCAGCTCCCAAAATCTGAAAAAACATTTTACCTGGAATCCTCAGTGGCCACATAAATCAGGATCCCAGAAGAATCTCACACAGGCACTAGACTCTCCCAAGAACCAGAGAGGGCAACCAAAACCAAGGAACAAAACACTCACCTAACAACAACAGACATTAGCACCTAGAATTACAAATCTTAACGAACTAAAATGCCTAGATGCCAGCTTTAAAACACAATCAATAGCAACCAGGACAAAATGTCTCCACTACAGCCCAGCAGCCCTACGATGGTAGGCCTAGGCCCTGTGCACTGCAACAAAGCTGAAGCACAAGACAAAAAATTCAAAGTAGCCTTTATGAATGATAGAGGTCCTTAAAGAGACATAAACAAATACCTTAAGGACATCTATGAAAACAAAAACAAATAGTACAAACCAATTAATAAAACAGTTCAAGATCTGAAAGTAGAAAAAGAATCAATAAAGATAAATTCAAACTGAGGGAAATCTAGAAAAGAAAAATTTAGAAACTTGAACAAGAACCTCAGAGACAAGCCTTTCCAACAAAATTCAAGACACAGAAAGAGAATCTTAGGCATTGAAGAGATGACAGAAGAAATGGATACCTCAAAAAAAAATTAAATCTAAGGGGGAAAAAATCCCAAGAAATCTACAACACTGTGAAAAGACCAAATCTCAAATATTGGACTGCAAAGATAGTTATAGGCAGTTAAGAGCACTGGGCATTCTTCCAGAGGACCAAGGTTCAATTCCCAGTACACACATGGCTCCTCATAACCGATTTTAACTCCAATTGCATGATATCCAAGGCCATCTCCTGGACTCTGTGGACACTGGGATCACACAGACACAAATGTATGCAAAAGATCCACACACATAAAATAAGTAATTTAAAAATTCTGAATATTACTCCCTAAAACTTTGAAATCACAACCCCTAGAAAGCCTATGAAACCATCATAATTGGAATCATTTCCTAATTTTAACTTTACCAAATGTATCTGGGCACAGGGTCTTTTCTGAGACTGACATTCAACCAAGGACCATGTATGGATATAACCTAGAACCTCCACTCAGATGTAGCCTGTGGTAGCTCAGTAACCAATTGGTTTCCCAAAGTGAGGGGAACAGGGACTATTTCTAACAGGAACTCAATGACTGGCTCTTTGGTCTCCCCACCCCCGAAGGGAGGAGCAGTCCTGTTAGGCCACAGAGGAGGGCTTTGCAGCCAGTCCTGAAGATACCTGATAAAACAGGATCAGATGAATGGGGAGGAGGTCCCCCCTATCAGTGGACTTGGAAAGGGACACGATGGAGATGAGGGAGGGAGGGAGGGACTGGGAGGGAATGAGGGATCGGGACATGGCTGGGATACAGAGTTAATAAAATGTAACTGATAAAAAAAATAAAAAAAAATAAAAAAAATGAAAAAAAAAACATATTAATATACAGAACAAGAGAAATAAGAGGATCACTAGAAAAATCATTCTCAAACTAGTAAAAGACAGAATGATTATTGTGTGATCATGAAGAAAAGAAACAATTTACCATATTAGGGGAAAACAACAGGGGTAAAGGCAGAGTTCTCATTGGAAACAAAAAGAAACACAAGTCAAAATTTTTAAAGAAACATTTAACATGGAAGAAATTTTTGGGGTCACTTATGTATACTATTATATCATCTGTGAATAGTGATACTTTGACTTCTTTCTTTCCAACTTTTATCCCCTTGATCTCTTTTCATTTTCATATTGCTCTAGCTAGAATTTCAAATACTATATTGAAGATACATGGAGAGGGTGGGCAGCCTCATCTAGTCTCTGAATTTAGTGGAACTGCTCTGAGTTTCTCTCCATTTAATTTGAAGTTGGCTATTGACTTGATATACATTGCTTTTATTATGTTTAGGTATGGATCTTGTATCCCCAATCTCTCCAAGACTTTTATCATTAAAGGGTATTGGATTTTGTCAAAGGCTTTTTTAGCATGTAATAAGATAATCATGTGATTTTTTTTTCTTTCAGTTTGTGTATATGGTGGATTACATTGATGGATTTTCGTAAGATGAACCATACCCACAGTTGGGTAGTGGTGGCACATGCCTTCATTCCCAGCACTCGGGAGACAGAGGCAGGCCAATCACTGAGTTTAAGGCTAGCCTGGTCTACAGAGAGAGCATCATGACAACCAAAGTTCCACAGAGAAACCATGTCTTGAAAAAACAAAAACAAAAAACCCAGAACCATCCCTGCATCCCTGGGATGAAGCCTACTTGATCATGTATTTGATGTGTTCTTGGATTCAGTTTGCAAAAAACTGGTCTAAAATTTTCCTTTGTGCAGTTTTTGAATCTTTGAGTCTTTGTGTGGTTTAAGTACCAGGGTGACTGTGGCTTCACAAAATGAGTTTGGCAATGTTCCTTTAGTTTCTATTTTTGTGGAATAGTTTGAGGAGTATTGGTATTAGCCCTTTCCTTACTAGAGAACTACAGCTGATAAACACGTTCAGCAAGTGGCTGGATACAAAATTAACTCAAAAAAAATCAGTAGTCCTCCTATATACAAATGACAAATTAGCGGAGAAAGAAATTAGGGAGGCAACACCATTCACAATAGCCACAAATTGGTATGATTCTAACCAAGGAAGTCAAAGACCTGAATACAAGAACTTCAAGTCTCTGAAGAAATAAATTTAAGAAGCTATCAGATGGAAAGATCTCCTATGGTCATGGACCTGTAGGATTAACAAACAAAAAATGGCCATCTTACCAAAAGCACTCTACAGATTCAATGTAATTTCCATCAAAATACCAACACAATTCTCTACAGACATTGAAAGAACATTTCTCAACTTCATATGGAAAAACAAAAGCCCAGAATAACTAAAATAATCCTCTACAATAAAAGAAATTCTGGAGGTATCTCCATCCCTGACTTCAAGCTGTACTATAGAGCAACTGTAATAAAAACTGCATGATGATGGCATAGAAAGAGACTGGTGGATCAATGGAATGAAAATGAACACACAGACAAATCTGTACACCTACGAACACTTGATTTTTGCCAAAACTATACAATGGAAAAAAGAAAGCATCTTCAACAAATGGTGCAGGTCTAACTGGATGTCTACATGTAGAAAAATGCAAATACATCTATACTTGTCACCCTGCACAAAACTCAAGTCCAAGTAAATCAAAGACCTCAACATAAAACTAGAAATACTAAATCTATTAGTAGAGAAAGTGGGGAAGAGCCTTGAACTCATTGGCACAGGAGACAACTTCCTGAACAGAACACCAGCAGCTCAAGCTCTAAGATCAACAATTAATAATTGGGACCTCATGAAACTGAAAAGCTTCTGTAAAGCAAAGGACACTATCAACAGAATGAAATGGTAGCCCGCAGATTAGAATAAGATCTTCACCAACCTTACATCTATCTGACAAAGGGCTAATATCCAAAATATATAAAGAACTCAAGTAATTAAACACTAACAAACAACCTAATTAAAAAATGGTGCACAGAGCTAAACAGAGAATTCTCAACAGAAGAACCTCAAATGGCCAAGAAGCACTTAAAGAAATGCTCAACGTCATTAGTCATAAGAGAAATGCAAATCAAAATGACTCTCAGATTCCACCTTGCAACCATCAGAATGACTAAGATCAAAACTTCAAGTAACACCACATAGTGGCAAAGATGTGGAGAAAGGGGAACCGTTCTTCATTGCTGGTGGGAATGCAAATTTTTACAAACACTTTGGAAATCAAACTGACACTTTCTCAGAAAATTGAGAATGGCCCTAACTCAAGACCCAGCTTTACCACTCCTGGGCATATATCTAAGAGATGCTCCATCATTCAACAAGGACATTTGCTCACCTATGTTCACAGCAGCTTTATTTGTAATAGCCAGAAACTGGAAACAACCCAGATGTCCCTCAACTGAAGAATGAATAAAGAAACTGTGGTATATTTACACAATGGAATACTACTCAGCTATTTAAAAAAAGGAAATCATGAAATCTGCAGGCAAAAAGACAGAACTAGAAAAGATCACCCTGAGTGAGATAACCCAGACCCAGGAAGTATATACTCACTTATGAGCAGATATTAGCCATATAGTACTGGATAACCATATCACAATTCACAGACCCAAAGAAGATAAGTAACAAGGAGGGTTTAAAGGAGGATCCTCAAAACTCACTCAGAAGGGGAAATAGAATAGACAGTGGAAGTAGTTGAAGAGAGGGAACAGGCTAGGAGAGGGAACACCGAGGGAAATGAGGGTGGAAATCAGATGTAGGGCAGGGGCAGGAGGACAGGGAGCTTGCAGAGAGAGCAGAAACCATGAGTTTGGGCATGTCTTAGACAAGCTAGAGATCTGCAACAGGGCGGGTTCCTGGGAGGATATGGGGGTGACTCTAGCTGAGACCCCTCGTGGCAGGGGTCATGGAGACAGGAAAGGCTACCCTCTAACAAAACAGGATTCTGAGTGGAGGGAGGGGAACACAAACACCTACAAAAACTTCCACCTAGAATTTGCCCTGCCTACAAGATGTGCAGGGATGAAAAGAAGAGATGGAGACACTGTGCAACCAATGCCTGGCCCAACCTGAGACCCACTCAGTGGGAGAGAGCCAACTCCTGACACTATTGAGAGCACTCTACTGTGTTTGCAGAGCAGAGCCTAGCATGGTTGTTCTCTGAAAGGCTCCATTCAGAAAGGGATTGAAACAGAAACAACTGAAACTCACAGCCAAATATTGGGCGGAGCATAGAGAGCCTTATAGAAGAGTAGGAGAAAGGATAGAATGACCTACAGGTGATAGGAGTTCCATAAGAGCAACAGTCCCAACTAACCTGGGCTCAGAGGGACTTGTGGAGACTGAAGCACCCACTAAGGACAATGCATGGACCAGACCTAGGCCCTCTATACATATATATCCAATGGGCAGTTTAGCCTCCATATGGGTCCCCCAGAAAGGAAATGGGGAGCTGTCTCCATGGTCTCTGTTACATACTTTTCGATCACTTCCCCCTGATGGGGCTGCCTTGCTAGGACACTGTCAAAGAGGAAGTATACAGTCCTGATGAGATTGGATGGGCTGGGGGGCAGGTTGTAGGAGATTCCCCTTTTTGAGGGACAGGGGAGGGAAATAGGGGGTAAAGGAGGGATGGAGGAGAGAGACCAGGAAGAGAGGAGGGAGGAAGCTATGATTGAGATGTAAACTAGATAGATAGATAGATAGATAGATAGATAGATAGATAGATAGACAGATAGATAGATGAAAGAAATTAAAATAGTCCCAGATGAATGAGTATCCATGAACATTAAATCATTTGCAAAAATTCTACAGTCCCATCAACTAAAAACAACAAAAAACCTGAATAAAAAGAAATGGTGCATATCAGAAATGATTAATAAATGCATAAAAAACACAAAGGAAAGCAAAAATGCTTTCTGGTTTCATTTTATAGTTTCTTTTAAATATATAGAACAGCATAAAAAAATAATTGCAATACACATTATTCTGTTTGTCACATACAGAGATGCAAAATTGTGACAATAAGGACATGAAAGGAAAAAAACAAAGTTGCTGCATTTACTATAAGTAATATAGCCAAAAATTGAAGTGTATATTAAATCAAAATGAATTCTATAGTCCAGACAACAACTAGTAAGAAAATAATTAAAGTAATGTACCTTTAAGACACAATAGAGAGCTGTGATGGAGAAGCTGCCTCTCCCAGATAGGGCTACAATCACTTCTGAGTGGCATTGTCTTGACTGCTGATTGAGACAAAAAGGGCCGCCCCACCATGGGCCATGTCAACCCTAGGCAGGTGGGCCTGAGCTCTCTAAGGAAGGTGGCTGAATGTAAGCAAGCCAGCGAGCAGCATTCCCACGGATGCTGCTTCAGTTCCTGCCTTGGTTTCCACGGGCAATGGATTATACCTGCAAGCCAAATAAAGCCTTCCTTCTCCAGGTTGCTGCTTGTCACTGTTTTATCACAGTAACAGAAAGCAAACTGGAAAAATGGTTACAAATTATCTACCCCAAAACTTTAGTTTAACAAAGAGCAAAGCAGTAAATAGTGACACAGGGATGACAAGTGACACTTGGTAGACACAGGAATGCCAGATCTAAAACTGGCAGCAAAAAAAAAAACCCAATAATATTAAAAAATGACATCAAGTGAAGTAGAATAGACATATGAATCAGAAGGCAGAAAAAAAATAAGCAGATTTCAGAAAAGTAAAGTGCATGTTTAAGAAACAAAATCACAACAGGATAAAAGTAAAAGGACAGAAGACAAACTAAATAAATAGTAACTATGGTTATATTTATAACAAAAAAATGACCTTCATACTAGAAATATTTTTAGAGCCAAAGAGAAGCATTTCAAAATGAAGAATCAGTATCTCAGTAAGATACAGACAAAACAATGTACGCACTTGAAGAATCAAGACACGTGAAGTTGCCAATTAGCTACTATACTTAGAGCCCGGGCAGACTGAACAGAAAGCCAGCAGACACAGAAGTAGAGGGCTCTGCACAGGTCTCAGTTGGCAAGCAGAGGATACCCTAACCAATTATCTCCAAAGGCACAGAGAACGGTATGCAGTACAGTCCATATCTGAGGCTATAAACATGGTCTCCACAAATATAAAAGCACCAAAAATATGTAGAGTATATTCCGCAAATGACAAAACTTCATTAGAAGCCAGTGATAGAAAGCAATGTGATATTCAAAGCTAAATACATACTCCTAAATAACTACAAGTCAAAAGGATCTAGATATCGTAGGAATCAGAAGAAAAATCTGCAATTTATCACCCTTTGTTATGCAAGTATCTTGAAAGACAATTCCTTTTCACTGAAGCTAACTGGAGTCAAATATATATTTGTGTATATATATTTTTTTCAGACAAAAAGAGGCTTCAAATAACTTTCTCAGCCAACAAAAAGTTTCAAAAGTTCTCCACCTTGAATGTAATGTCAAATATCCCAGAAATTTGGCACATTTATAAACTTGTGGTATTTCTAAAATATATGTAAGACATCAGTGGTGTTAAGATCTGATATAAGTATTTGCTCAGTGGCAAACTGTTCATCAAGACCAAAACCAAGATAGGAAATTATACCTAGCTCTCTCCCGGGCTGCATCTTCACGGGCTTTCTCCTTCTCTTGCCTCTGTTGCTCAATTCGGGCTTCTTGCTCTTTTCTTTTCATCAACAATTCCTCCACACGGGCCTGCCGTTCTGCCTCTAAGGCTCTCTTGCGTTCCTGATGTTAAAAAGCTTAAAGTGATCAGAATTATGTGTGCAATTAAAATGATCCAAGGTGATATAACTTTGACACAAAAAGCAATGACGTGGTTTTCACACGTCATTTACCAGTGTCACACAAAATTATAATAACATGATTTTGTTAGGATTTTGGAACCAAACTGCCTTCTGAGTTGCCTAGTAACCTATGATGTCACCGGCCAGGTGGCCACACCTGGAAGGTGTGGTTACCTTGCCCCTTAAAGGGACTAGCCGGCCATGTGGTCTTTCTCTTGGTCCTTTCTCTCTTGGTCTCTCTTGCTCCTGGCCCCTTGTCTTGGCCTCTCTTGGCCCTCTCTCCTTTCTCTGTCCTGTCGCCTCTCTCTTTCCCCCATTATATCCTGCTCTCCCTTATCTCTCTCTCTTCATCTGCACCCAATAAACCACTTCCATAGAAAATGTGTTATAATCATCATGATTTAATTCATCCCCTTACAGATCTTGTATGTATTAAATCCTAAGAAATACATGCACCCTTATATGCATACCTCATGACACAAAAAACAAGTTTAATCAAGGTTGATGATTCATGATTCACAAAAATATATCAACTATATTTCTACAAAGTAATAAGGAATAATTTGAAAATATAGTTAGGTGAAAATTCCATTTAAAATAGTGTGATGGTTAATCTTGGCTGTCAGTTTAACTAAATCTGAAATTAACTAAGAGCCAACCAAGCAACTGGCACATTTAGGAGTGATTTTTCTTGGTTGAATCAAGGTAGAAAAACCTACCCTAAATCCGGGCCACAACCTCTGGTGTCAGCCCACATAAAAGCACATGGAAGAACAAAGTGCTTGCTTTTCGCCTGGTTGTCCTCACTTTCACTGGGAAGTTCATCATCCATGCTGATGCTAGAACCTATTTCCTCAGGATTCCAACATGGACTGAAAACCAACAGCTCTCCAGGACCGCCTTAGACTCAAGCAACAGATTGGGACTGCTAAGACGGTCAGTCTCATGGACTGAACAACTATCAGATACTTGGCTTTTCTGTCAGGACAGAGCCACTGTTGCACTATCTAGTCTGTAAGCCACTCTACCACACACACACGCATACACACACACACACAAATTTCTGAGAGACAATGAGGAAAGAGGAGAAGCTTTACTCCTGTCTGAATCTTCAGCCTGACTCAGAGCCTGAGATTCGAAAGATGCTCAGGAAATGCAGAGTAGGATCCTACCTGCACAGCTTCATCACGAGCTTGCTTTTCTTCTTGTCTTCTCTGACGCTCTTCCTGCAATTCATTAAGCCTCTGCTCATATTCCTTCAACTTTGATAGAACATCATGACGTTTATTCTGAGCTTCAAGGGTATTTATGAAGGCAATCTCATTTACCTTCAACGAGAACAAACAGTCAAATTTCAATTAATTCTTAAAAGAGAAAGTATGTATGTATGTGTGCGCGTGTGCATGCGTGTGCATGTATACATGTGTTTGTGCATATATATGGGTGCAGTTGCCCACAGAGTTCCTGGAGCTAAAGTTACAGGCGTCCACGAGCTATCTAACATGTGTGCATGAGGACAAAATTCAGGTCCTCTGAAAGAGCAGTACATACTCTTAACTACTGAGACACTTCTCTAACCCCTCAATTTAATTCTTATAAAAATACAAAAATTAACAACGATTTTATACAATAATATTTGAATTATCAGTAAGGCCCACGGAAAAATAACTGATAAAGTTTTCCTGCCAGTATTTGCCTCAAAATAAGCAAGCATAATGACACACCCACAAGTTTGTTTTAAGCTGATAGGTTTCTCTCCTTAGACTCAGTCTGTGGGTGTGTTTACCAGTGACTGTTTCTGGGAGACAGTAGGAAGTTGTAGGTTTTAATTTCCTGTGGATACTATGGACAGGATTATTTATTTTCTCTAAGTTTAGATGTTAGGCAACTAACAGTGTCTTCCACTGTGTTTTTTTATTTGACTTAGTTTTATTTCTAACATTTCTATTTTAAAACAGGAAACAATTTAGTATTTGAGACTATTTTACAAAGTTTTGTTTAATATAAATTCATAATGACACAAAACAAAGTACAGATAATTAGGTATGTTCGTATTATTCTAGGGAAAATTTATTTTTTAATCTGATATACAAAGTAATGCATTTTATGATACCCATGAGTAATGGAATTTTCATACAAGTAATTACAAGTTGTCCTAATAGGTCTCCTCCCTCCAACTTTCCCATGCCTGTACCCATCACTGTCTGATTAGCTCCATCACTCAGGCAATCTGCTCTTCTACTTTCGTGACATGTATTCCATTACCCTCTCTCCTTGCCTTAACGTCTCTTCCTCTCTCACAGTTCCTTTTTCATCTTTATTAAACTATTCATATGCAGAATCTTTAAACAAGTTTCTTTATATGAAATTTTAACTAATCAGGCTTATCTTGCTTAGCTTAATGGCTTCCAATTCCATCCATTTTCTGCAAATATCATGATATCATCTTTTTATGGCTAAGTAAAATTCTATTATGAATATGCACCAATTTTTACTTATCTATTCATTTATCAACAGACAAATAAGCTGGCCTCACTTCACATCATATGGAGCTATAAAATGGATGTGCAGGTATCTCTCTGATATGTGGTATGACCTTAGAGCACTTCAGTTATACTATGGCTAGATTATATGGCAGTTGTACTTTTAGCTTTTTCAGCTGCACAAATTTATATTTTCAACAATACCACCTGAAGGTGCCTATCTCCCAGCAATCTCCCTTTTATTTAACCATCTCTTCTGTAACTCCTAGTTTGGGGAAATATTTCCAAAGGCCTCCATAATGAGCCTCCTGATTTCACTTGGAAAGAGCCATGCATCTTTAATTTTACTAACTTGGTTATTCTCTCTAGTTAGCTTTACTAGAGGTTTATTGGTTTCGTTTTCTCTAAAGACAATTTTATTATTCATTCTAAGTATTACTAAGTATTTATTCTTAAGCATTACTCTTTTCATCTCTACTTCATAATTTCTATTCTGATCTTTTTAATTTCTTGGTCCCTACTGCTTTTTAGTTGGATTGTTCTTCTTTTCCTAAGATCTTGTGGTATAATAACTTATTATTTGAGAACTTCTGGAGTTATCTGTCAACATAAACATACCTAGCTATATATGTTCATCTTAGAATGGACATCTTTCTGTTGTTGTTGTTTTGTTTTGTTTTTCAAGACAAGGTTTCACTGTGCAACAGCCCTGGTTGTCCTGGAATGCACCTTTTAGACCAGGCTGGCCTTAAACTCAGAGAGATCTACCTGCTTCTGCCTCCTGAGTGCTGGCATTAAAGGCATGTGCCACTGCTGCCCAGCTTTGATATATCTTAAAGGTTCTAGAAAGCTATCCCTTCATTTTTTATTGAATTTTTAAAAATTTAACTTCATGATTTCTTCAATGAGTACTAATCAAGACAGTGCTGTTCAACTGCCATGTACCTACATAGTTCCTATAGGGAATTGGGCTTTTTGTTGCTTTTCTTTTGTTATTGATTTTAGTTTGATTATACTATGATCTACGATGATAAAAGAAATTATTTTAATTGTTTAGTATCTGGGAAGACTTGATTTAGATGACACTTGTAAGAATGTGGTCTAATTTTAGGGAACAATGCATATATCAGTATCTGTTTGATGGACTATTTTATATATTGGGACGCTCAGTCCATTTGATCTGTAGTGAACTTTTAATTCTGATGGTAGATGCCTTATCAACAGATTAGAATGTGGTATTGAAATAATCTATCACTATTGTATTAGCAACTGTTAGACCTTTTGTGTTCATCAGTGCTTGTTTTGTAAAATTAGGTATATCAATTTCATATGCACATAATATTTTAATTATTATAATTATATATAATATTTTATTATAAGCATCTCCTCAATGAGTTGTTCCATTTCTTAGTAGAAAAACTACCCTGGTTTGTTTTAAGCTGATAGATTTTCTCCTTAGACTCAGTCTGTGGGTGGCTTTACCAGTGACTCTGTTTCTGGGAGACAATAGGAAGTTGTACGTTTTAATTTCTTGTGGATACTGTGGACAGGATAATTTATTTTCTCTAACTAATTTTTTATTTTAGGCCACTGGCAGTGTCTTCCACTGTGTTTTTTATTTGACTTAGTTTTATTTCTAACATTTCTATTTTTGTTTCTTTAAAAATCTCAATTTTGTTCCAAATTTTTATTGCCTATTGCTGACTTTTCTATCTATATTTCTGGCTTTTTTTTTCTGTGTTGCTGACTTCCTCCCAAGATCATGGATTAAATTCATCTCTATGTTTCTCTGCACTTTCAGGTAATTAATTGATCATTTTCATCTATAAGCTTTTGAAATGTTCATCTATTTCAATACCTTTGATTCAACAACTAAGTTATGATCTTTGGAAAAGTCATGTTGTTTTGCCTTTTCATGTTTTTAATGTTTCTTTGTGGCAGTTTGTACATCTGTTGGTTTGGCTATCCCAGGTTCATTTTTTGGGGGGTAGGAAAGGTAACTGTCTTACTGTTCAGCCTAAACCACCACCAGCGCAAACCACTGACTCAGAGTAGAAAAAGCAAGGCTGTTTAGCTCTGGTCTCCCCTCCACTTCTCTGTATCCTTTTACTTGTGGCTTCCCCGTAGCCTGTTCTCTCTGAATGGGTGTCTATTCTAAACCTGATTCCTATTAAGAAGCATTGTCTATAATGAAAGGCTCTGTATAAAGTTGTCCACGCATGCAGCATAAAAATAGTTCTGAACCTAAATAGTAGATGCTGTTTTTTATAGTGAGGTTTAACTTTATTTGCTATATTGCTAAAATTTTTTAAAATAATATATAAGTGACAATGTAACCACTGTTGTGAATATAACATGATATTGAAGAAAGCCAGAGTAATACATTTACATTAAAACTGAAAGGCAAGGTCAATGAGATGGCTCAGTGGGTAAAGCACTCATCACAGATGCCTAGTGACCTAATAAAATCAACTGAAACCCATTTAAAAGTAGGAGGAACTGACTCCACACAAACTTCATGGTTCATACATACACCATACATAATAATACATAATTTTTTAAACTTGAAGGCAAAGGGAAAATCCCTGATGGTTCTTCACCTGAATGCTATCAATAATCACAACTTTTGGAACTAGGAAGGGCAAAAGATAAAAATATCAACAGCAAGTATTTAGGGAGTATATAAAAATAACTAAAGTACAGCTGAAATGGGAAAAATAAACACATGGCTAACAATGAGAAATAAGATTACAGATGAACTGAAATGAGCTCCCAGAAGTGAGAAAAGACTAGTTTGATTTTGTGTAGTTGTATTCCTTATAAATAAAAGCTGGTTTTTAAAATGCAGTGATTATTTATAATACGCTATTAATAATCATCAGCCAAAATGAAGAGTTTTAGAAAACCAAATGATCTGGGGGAAGGGGAAAGGACAAATAGAGAACTGACTGAGTCCCATACCACTCAGCCATAAGGTAGCTTAAGTGTAGGACCCAGTGGTTGAGACTAAATATTCATATTTAAGATTCACCATGGTAAAGCCTTGAAATCTTAGTTGCTGTGCTGAGAAGGAAAACAGCAACTGAAGCAAAATGAATTCATGAAAGAATCACTGCCCTGATCATACTAGTCAAAATTCTGTCAGTCTTTTTGATTAATACAATTAATCAAAATCTAAAACTGTAACAGTTCCATAAATTTCAATATTGTACAGAAATTTAAAGTCATGTGTATAGGTGGTTCATTAACATTTTAAACATTTTTAATATATGAGAGCCCATTCTTGAATAAACTACAGGTTCACTCTCTGGAATAAGTACTAGGAGCTTATTATTTAAAATATGATTGCAGCTGCTCACCACTCCATGTGTCCTGGTACACACACAGAGGTGCAGCTGCATCTCTGACAGGCAGCACAATATTGCATGTTGGCAGACTGTTATTAGAGAAATATATGTGTACGGATGTAGTTTTCTACACCACCTGAATTAAGTGGCATGTATTAGTTGGTCAATCAGTTTGGTTCTTAGAAATTTTTTTAAACAGAATAGGCAATCAATTCAAAAAGTGTAGAAAATGAGAAAACCTAAAGGAAGTGAAAAAAAAAAAAGAGGAGACATATCAGATCAACAAATCCTGTTACAGTAAAACCTCAGAATGAAAAAGTGTATAGAATAATCTGTCTTATTAGCACTGATGGAATTATTCTCAATTCTACCAAATTTCTCAATGTATAAAGATGGCGGTATATTGTGTTCATATGAGACCCATTGCATTTCCCTCATTATTAGTACTAATGCCTCTTCCAACATACTTTTCTTCTCTTTCCTATTTTACCTTTTTCATTTCCCTCAAGCCCCCTTTTAAAATTAGGATATTATGAGCTCATTTAAGTACTAATTTTTGTGAGGAAGTGGAAGGGGGTGTTCGTGTGTGGCTGTGTGAATGTGGCACACTTGTGTTTGGGTTAACCATGGTGTCCGACAGGAGCTATATACCTTGCCTTTTTGTTTAATTTCTTTCTTGTTTGTTTGTTCATTATGCCTTGGTGTCCGTTGGGAACTATATACCTTGCTTTTTATTATATTTGTTTGATTGTTTATGTGGGGTGTGGTTCACATGCCACATTGTCCTATAGAGACTAGAGGATAACGTGCAGAAGGTGGTTCTATAGACCATGTGGGCTCCAGGGATTGAACTCAGGTCCTCGGGGATGGTGCATGGAACTTTACTGCCTGAGCTGCCATGCATGCCAGCCCAAGCCTGCTTGTGAGGCAAGGTCTGTCACTGAAACCTAGGATTACTGACTAAGACAGCTTAGCTGGCATTGCACTCCAGACCCGCCTGTCACCATTCTGGAATTATGAGTACACACTTCCAAGACCAGTTTTTTTTTTAACTAGTTAACTGCAAACTATAATCTTAGTTGTTTTATGACACTATAACTATAATTAATCAGTCTCATAGAAGACAACTCTAGGAACCTTCATACTATCCTATAACTTGGCTATTCTATGCATTATAAAATTCTATGTATAGTTCACTCTTCAGAGCCTCAATAATATTGTTTATATTTCAAAATAAATTGTTACTTAGTGACAATAGACTTATATCATTTCCCCTCCTGCCTGTCCTTCCTATCTCTACCCCATACACTTTCAATTCATGGCTTCTTATTCTTTTGTTACATAGTTTATTTTACTTTATGCACACATACATATAGTCTGCATGTGTGTGTGTGTGTGTGTGCGCGCACGTGCGTGCTTTATATACATGCCTGGTGCACACAGAGGCCAGACGAAGGTGCTCAAGTTACAAACTATTGTGAGCTACTATATGAATGTTACAAATTGAACCCAGGTCCCCTGGATGAACAGCCAGTGCTCTTAACCACTGAACCATTCCTCCAGCCTTATTGTTTACACACGCACACACACACACACACACACACACACTAATAATAATAATAATAATAATGCAATCTGCTGAGTCTAGTTCATGTTTCTAGGTAGTTTCTTTGTAAGGGCTGAACATTTGGGAAGTGGCTTCTTAAACTTGGAGACTGGCCTTTTACATGGGTACTGTTGACCAATCTTAGCAATTCATGCTTCCTAACCCATTTATTACTTTTCAACTTCCTAATCAACGTATTTTGTCTTGGCTCATTGCCTGTCTACCACTTTCAACCACCTGACACCCATGTCAAGCAGCTTACAACCACTTATAACTCCAAGCTCTAGGGATCCAACAACAACCTCTGGACTTTGCAGGAATCTTCATGCATGTATGTGTGTGTGCACATAAACACAGAGAGAAAAATAAATCTTTTTTAATAAATCTTTTAATATATTAAAATATTTGGCTTGTTTCTATGCTGTTGTTAGCACAGTATGCGTCCTAATCCCTGAGTTCTAGTGGGGAATGAACTACACTGAAGATCAGAGATATGCTTACTAGGAAGACAGTCTTAGAAAAGTAGTAGAGGCAACAAGACCTGAGTTCGGTTCCCTAGAAATAATGTAGAAGGTTGGACACTGAGTCTTGTGTTTGGTACCTGAGTTCTAGCGATGCAATACATATCCCAGGCAGGTTCTTGGCTCTCATGAGCTACCCAGCCTGGCTAAAAGATGAGCTTCTAGGTTTACTGAGAAATCCGGTTTTTACACACATGCACACAGGTCCATGTATACCAGTATGGACACATATACACACCTACATAAACATATACCAGCACCCTAAATACACCAATAAATGTTCAAGATACCTATTCTAACAAATACACAAATGACAATAAAGAAGCAATATGAAAAATGAAGAAAAACAAAAAAATTGAGAAAACAAGGCACTGAGCCCTCTGAAAGTCTACAACTATTCAATAATCCAAATATACCATTAGGGATGAAGTGAGAAACAATGTAAAACATCAAATAAGAAAAAAAATTATCAGGCTTGAAGACAAAATAAGAAAATGTTACACTTAAATAGCAGTTTAAAACAAAAACCAATCATGATCACAACTTTCCAAAAATGCTATTTAAATGCCAGGGGTAATAATCAAAGAAAGGAAACTGAACACCATGAGACTAGCTTCAAATCACTGAGAGAAATCTATCAGAGTAAGACTAACTCCTCAGAATAAACCCGAAAAGCCACAGAGTTGAAGGCCTGAAAGTAAATAATTGATAAGAAGATCACTATAGGCAGCAAAGTTCCCACTGAAAACCACTGGAAAATAAAGACTTCTGAAGTAACAACAAGCTACAGCAATTCATCACCTAAGCTCTTCCCACCAAAGATACTGAAAGAAACCCCAGTCAGAAAAGGAGGAAGAAAGACATGTATAATCCTAAGATTCCAGAAAGAATAATCTCAATAGAATAAGCAAATGATTTTTTTTTTCACAGAAGCAAGCAAGATAATCAAGGAGAAAGAAAAGAACACAGAGCACTTGAATCAACCAGGTAAACAAAGACAAGGAGTTACCATACACTGGCAATGACCACCATACAACCAAAGGACAGACGAGTGGAAGTATGAGTGGGAACATAGCTCAGTAGCAGGGGGCCTATATGTGCCAAAGCCCTACATTCAATGCCAACACCACTTACACGCACACGCACACACACACACACACTCACACAACTTGCTTAAAAATTTAAAAAGTTTAACATGTATTGAGGCAGATGTTGAGACTCATAGCCAAACTCTGGGCAGAGTGCAGGGAATCTTATGAAAGAAGTGGGAGATTGTAAGACCTGGAGAGGACAGGAGCTCCACAAGGACAGCGACAGATCCTAAAAGTCTGGGCAGAGGGATCTTTTCTGAAACTGATACTCCAGCCAAGGACCACTCATGGAGATGGCCTGGAACCCCTGCACAGATGTAGACCGTGACAGTTCAGTGTCCATGTGGGTTCCATAGTAATGGGAACAGGGACTGTCTCTGACAGGAACTGATTGGCCTGCTCTTTGATCACCTACCTCCGAGGGGAGAACAACCTTACCAGGCCACAGAAGAAAACAATGCAGCCATTCCTGATGAGACCTGATAGACTAGGATCAGAGGGAAGGGGAGGAAGACCTCCCTTTTCAGTAGACTGAGAGAGGGATATGGGTGGGGAAGAGGGAGGGTGGGATTGGGAGGGGAGGAGGGAGAGAGGTACAGGGGGGATACAAAGTAAATAAACTGTAATTAATAAAAATAAAAAAAAATTTGGAAAAAAGTTTAACATGAAAAACAAGCCTTAGAGAAAGAAGTACCACATGCTCTCTCTCATATGTGGATTCTAGAACATAAAATAATATAAAAACATGACAGGATTACGGAAGGCTTTTATAGAAGAAAGAAAGTGGTCAGGTGAGGGGGTAAGAAAGATAGAGGAGTGGATGTGATTAATATGTACTATGTGCAAACATGAACATGAAACAACGCAGCACTGTCCAATAGAACTAGATATGCTTCATATTAAAATGTTAGACATGAAGCCAGCAAAATGATTGCCTGGGTAAAGACACTTGCTGCCAAGACTGACAACCTGACTTTGAACCACAACAACCGATCTGTTGGAAAGACAGAGCTGACTCCTGAAATGGTTCTTTCATCTCTACATATATACTACAGCATGCACATGAAATTTGCACAAGCACATGGAAACAAATGCACAAAAAATAAATAAGTGTAAAAAGTTAAACACAAACTTACTGTAAGCCTGTCAACCCTCTCTAAGTATTTACAAAAACAAACAACAAAAACGGAAAGCAAGCATCACCTAAAAGCTTGATAAAGGAATTCTCATAGCAGTTATCCTGGAATAGACAAAAACTATGAGAAAACAAACACCCATGAACAGGTTACCGGATGAAAAAACGATGGCTTTTGCACACGGTGGTAATATTTCATGGCAATAAAAAAGGAAGACATGAACAGTACATACAACAACATGAAATTCAAATAATGATGAGCAAAAGAAGCCAGAAGAAAGGGTACATTCTATGTGATCCATTCATGTAGTTCTAGAAAATTCAAACACCTACAGGGACAGAAAGCAGACCAGCAACTGCACAATTACCGAGGTGAAGAGAAAGATGAATTCCAGAGACTTATGACTGTTCACTGTACTGATAGTCGGAGAGATATACACATGACAAAACTCATCAAACTTAGTGTTTTACAGCTGTGCTGCTTCTCCTCTCAACAGTCCTGCTTTTTATGAAGGTTAAGATTGTACCTAGTAAATTCTAAGTAAACCACTGAAATCTCTTATCCTAAAATAAAATGATACTTAGATAACTTGTTATACTATTATACATTATGAAGTACTACGTGATTAAATACTTTAATACACCGCACCTTAGCTTCTTCCTCTTGAGCTTTCTTCACAATTGCTTGCAGCTGGACCTCTCGTTTAAATTCAGCATGAAGTAATTTCTCTTCCATCATCCTACGCCGTTGATCTAGTAATTCTTCCTTCCACTTTCGTACATCTTTCTCCTATGTGTGAAAAATTATCACATCATTAACTTCAAAATATACAATAATTTAGCAGAAGACCAAGGAGTAAATAGAAAAACTCATGAGTGTGATTAATGATTAAAAACCAACTGCACAGTCAGAAAACAGTGCCATGATTCTCTGGCCACTTAACAGCTGTCTACTCTTGGCAACAGTGTAGCTGATGTCTCAATTTTCTTATATGCAAAAAAGGAGAATAATACTCATCCCTAGTCAACAAATTTTTATCACCTCACCTAAGGCTCAGAAATATCACAAGAGAGTGGAAGATAAGAGCGGGATGACAGGGAGAAGGGTTGCAAAATGCTGTCTTTTGGGCACAACACAGTCACCACAGTCAGTTGTAACTTAAAGCAGCTGCGGTTGCATTCACTGGGCATGCACGAAACCTGCATGGATGGGGAGATCACGGGAACCCACCTCTCCATGAGGAACTATTTGATATTAATGGTTGCCTGGAAGAGGAGGCAGGTCTTCAGTTGTGTACCTGTTTAGTGAGCCCACTAAGCTCCAAAGGACAGTTCCACATCCATGTTCACATGGGTGGCCCTGGTAAAGCCTAAGAGATCACAAAACAAACAGACACTGTGGGGAAAAGAGGACTACTGGGATTGGGGTAGACAGAGGCAGAAGGGAGATAAGCAAGGTGAGAATAACAGTAATCAGGATATATATAAACAGGTATGAATTTGTTAATATGTGTGTGTGTGTGTGTGTGTGTGTGTGTGTGTGTGTCAGTAAAATAATACTTCTATCAAAGAAGGTAAAGGAAAACTAAAACGGTACTTGACTGGGTTATTTTCAAGATTTAATTAAATGAATAAATCTCTTAGGACAGATTTTCAAGTCTGGCATGGAAGAAGGAAAACCCCAGAACCCATCAGGTTTTCAAGTTTTAACCCTTTCGTTTCCTAGTCAGTGAAAGGACCTTTCTGTTTATCATGTAAACTCAGAGTTGGGAGATATTTTGCACAAGGAACTGTTTTGAGAGCAATTCTGCTGAGAGGAGACCAGGGAGGGGGCTACAGTCGGGATAAAAAGTGAATAAATTTTAATGAATGATAATAAAAAAAGGAGAAAAAAATCTCTTAGGACAGTGAGTTAGATATGACTTTATTTGCAGATACATATTATTGCACTGAACCATAAACACTGTGTATGATATTTAATATTCATGATCAGCCTGATTAGGTCTACAAGTACCTACCAGCCAAACCTCTTGTAAGGAAGGCTAGGTTAACTCTGGCAGAAAAACCTAACATAACAGTGGACCATAGCGATTCATGGGCTGGAGTCCCACCCAGATCAAAAAAAGAAAAAAAGGAAGCTGAATACTAACATTCACTTCTCTGCTTCCTGACTACAGATGTGTGTAAACTGCAGCCTCAGGTCCTGCTACTACGACTTCTGTGCTGTGATGAACTATACCCTCAAACTGTGAGCCAAAATAAAAGCTTCCATTCCTGAGTTTGTTTTGTCAGCATTGTATTTCAGCAATTAGAACTGGAAATTAATACACAGTGTATTTCTTTTCTTTACAAACTTTAGCATTTCTAGAAAACAATCTATAATCAAGAAAAATACTTTTCATTCTTAACATTTCAAACAAGGAAAGTAAAAGACGTATTCAGTGCCTCAGGAAATCAGATTCAGTATGAAGGCAGATGTACATGAATAGAAAAAGCAATGAACCTGTCAGCTGGATTTTATTTAAAATCCATAATTACATGGTGAGCCACATAAATAAGTTTGTAGAAATATACTTTACTATACTATAGTAGGAACTATATAGTATTATAGCATGCTATAATACTACATATTATACTATGATTATAATATATAATTATATATTATAAAATATATTTTATATAATTATATATCATAATAAATATAATACTATAATTACTAGAATAAGAACTACTCCTTAAATTTTGAGCTCTGAACACTGCTCCTCATGTGACACTAAAAACTCACTTGTATTCTCACAGATTCAGTTTTCATATATGTAAAATGAGGAACACCTACACTGTGCACCACACAGTTACTGTGGTCAGATGAAACCTTTACTTAGAACAATGTTGATATAAGAACCTATTATAAAATTGGAAAATAGAATACTACTAAAGTTAGAAAATACATAGGGAAAGTCGATTAAACCCAAGAATCTATACAATTATAATTCAATCTCTGAATTGTTCACATAAATACGTAGAAATCATACTATTAATGCAAAAATACACTGTGAAAGTTTCTTCATATTTTTAAAAATATGGCTATTCTAGAATATTAAATCTGGGGTTTCCAGATTCTGGCTATAATAAATAAAGCTGCTACAAACATGGTTGAGCAAATGTCCTTGTTGTGCACTTGAGCATCTTTTGGATATATGCCTAGGAGAGGTATAGCTGGATCTTGAAGAAGCACTATTCCTAATTGTCTGAGAAAGCAACATCCTGATTTCCAAAGTGGTTGTACAAGTTTGCATTCCCACCAGCAGTGGAGGAGAGTTCCCCTTTCTCAACATCCTCTCCAGCATGTGTTGTCACTTGAGTTTTTGATCTTAGCCATTCTGATGTGTGTAAGGTAAAATCTTAGGGTCGTTTTGATTTGCATCTCTCTGATGGCTTAAGGACATTGAACATTTCTTTAAGTATTTCTCTGCCATTCTGTATTCCTCTACTGAGAATTCTCTGTTTAGCTATGTACTCCATTTTTTAATTGGATTACTTGATTTGTTGTTGTTTAACTTCTTGAGTTCTTTATATATACTGGATATTAATCTTCAGATATAGGGTTGGTGAAGATCCTTTCCCAGTCTGTAGGCTATTGTTTTGTTCTGACAACAGTGTCTTTTGCTTTACAGAAGCTTTTCAGTTTCATAAGGTCCCATTTATTGATTGTTGCTCTTAGAGCCTGTGTTGTTGGTGCTCTGTTCAGGAAGTTGTCTCCTGTGCCAGTGAGTTCTAGGCTCTTCCCCACTTTTTCTTCTAACCGATTTAGTGTGTCTGGTTTTATATTGAGGTCTTTGATCCACTTGAACTTTAGGTTTGTGCAGGGTGATAAATATGTACCTATTTTCATTTTTCTGCATGTAGACATCCAGTTGGACTAGCACCATTTGTTGAAGATGCTGTCTTTTATCCTTTGAATGGTTTTGGCTTCTTTGTCAAAAATCAAGTATCCTTAGGTGTGTGGGTTTATTTCTGGGTCTTCTATTTGGTTCCATTGATCCACTATTCTGTTTCTATGCCAATACCATGCAGTTTTTATTACTATTGCTCTGTAGTACAGCTTGAGATCAGGGATGGAGATACCTCGAGATGATACCTCGAGATACCTCAAGATGTTGTTGTACAGAATCGTTTTGGAGATTCTGGGTTGTTTGTTTCTCCATATGAAGTTGATAATTTTTCTCTCAAGGTCTATAAAGAATTGTGTTGGTATTTTGATGGGAATTGCATTGAATCTGCAGATTGCTTTTGGGAGAATAATCATTTTCACTATGTTAATCCCACCAATCCATGTCTTTTGCCATTTTCATTGGGAGATTTCTTTCGGTAGGCCTGCCCAGAATACAGAACTACTTGCCAGGAGAGTTTTGAAGTTAAAATTCTAGGCTTGTTGTGTGTTCCTGCTTGTGGGGCTAGCCCTGGTTTCTGCTCTGGCTTAGAGTTTTGCTACTGTGAGTTGTGGCTCTGGCTATTTCCCTTAGCTAGAGGCATAAGATAACTTCTCCTCAGCTAGAAACTTATGAACTGAAAACCTTATGAAACTGAAAAGCTTCTGTACAGCAAAGGACACTGTCGTCAGAACAAAATGACTGCCTATAGATTGGGAAAGGATCTTCACCAATCCTATATCTGAAGATTAATATCCAGTATATATAAAAAGAACTCAAGAAATTAAACAACAACAAATTAAGTAATCCAATTAAAAAATGGAGTACAGAGCTAAACAGAGAAGTCTCAATAGTGGAATATTGAATGGGAGAGAAACACTTAAAGAAATGTTCAATGTCCTTAGTCATAAGGGAAATTCAAATCAAAACGATCCTAAGATTTCACCTTATACCCACCAGAATGACTAAGATAAAAAACTACACAGATGTAGCCCATGGGAGTTTAGTGTCCAAGTGGCTTACATAGTGATGGGAAGAGGGACTGCCTCTGACATAAACTGATTGGCCTGCTCTTTGATCACCTCCCCCTGAGGGGGGAGCAGCCTTACCAGGCCACAGAAGAAGACAATGCAGCCATTCCTGATGTGATCTGATAGACTACGATCAGAAGGAAGGAGAGGAGGACCTCCCCTATCAGTGGACGTGGGGAGGAGCATGCATGCAGAAAGGGGAGGTAGGGTGGGAGCGGGAGGGGGAGGAGGGAGGGGCTTATGGGAGAATACAAAATGAATAAAGTGTAATTAATAATAATAATAATAATAATAAAAAACCTCAAGTGACAAGAAGTTGTGGAAAAAGGGGAACCGTCCTCCATTGCTGGTGGGAATGTAAACTGGTACAACCACTCTGGAAATCAATCTGGCGCTTCCTCAGACAACTAGGAATAGCACTTCCTCAGGATGCAGCTATACCACTCCTAGGCATCTACCCAAAAGAGGCTCAAGTAAACAATAAGGACATTTGCTCAACCATGTTTGTAGCAGCTTTATTTGTAATAGCCAGAACCTGGAAACAACCCAGATGTCTATCAATGGAGGAATGGATACAGAAATTGTGGTATTTTTACACAATGGAATACTACTCAGCAATCAAAAACGAGGAAATCATGAAATTAGTAGGCAAATGGTGGGATCTAGGAAAGATCATTATGAGTAAGGTAACCCAGAAGGAGAAAAACATACATGGTATATATTCACTTATATAGACCTGTAAGATAGGATAAACATAATGAAATCTATACACCTACAGAAGAGAAACAAGAAAGAAGATCCAGAGTAAGATGATCAATCCTCACTTAGAAAGACAAATGGGATGGGCATTGGATGTAGGAGAAAACAAGTAACAGGCCAGGAGCCTACCACAGAGGGCCCCTGAAAGACTCTACCCAGGAGTGTATCAAAGCAGATACTAAGACTCATAACCAAACCTTCGGCAGAGTGCAGGGAATCATATGAAAGAAGGGGGAGTTAGTATGACGTGGAGAGGATAGGAGCTCCACAAGGACCAAATATATCTGGGCTCAGGGGTCTTATATGAGACTGTTTCTCTAACCAAGGACCATGTATTGATATAACCTAGAACCTCTGCTCGGATGTAGCCTGTGGTAGCCCAGTAACCAAGTGGGTTTCCCTACTAAGGGGAACAGGGACTATTTCTGACATGAATTCAATGGCAGGCTCTTTGACCTCCCCATCCCCCAAGGGGTGGCCACAGAGGAAGACTTTGCAACCAGTCCTGAAGATACCTGATAAAACAGGGTCAGATGAAAGGGGAGGAGGTCCTCCTCTATCAGTGGACTTAGAAAGGGGCAGGGAGGTGATGAGGGAGGGAGGCTGGGATTGGGAGGGAATGACGGAGGAGGATACAGCTGGGATACAGAGTTAATAAAATATAACTAATAATAAAACTTTAAAAATAAATAAATAAATAAATAAATAAATAAAAATAAAATGGCAAAAGACAAAGAACATCTTTAAAAAAAAAACTTGTAAACCATCCATGAACTAGATAGTTTAAGAAAAAAACAAAGTCTTTAAAAAAAAACTATATTACAACATTACTTATTTGACTTTTAGTACCAGAACAACTACTTGAAAAACTACTTGAAAGCAGTCCACCAATTGATGATCATCATTTAATTTTTAAAAATGTAAAAGCTCACCCTTTCTAACAACTTCTGAAGCTTTAGTGTCTTCTCTTCACGTAGCTTTTCCCTTAACTGTTGAGCTTTCATGTGCTTCTCTTCATATTTCTTCTTAGATTCTGCGATAGTCCTGTAAATATATACAAATAAAGAAGAAACACACATGTTCATAAGACAAGCCTAAAACCAGGGATCTTTAGACTTCAAAAGTCTCAAGGTATACAAGGTGCATTTCTGCTAATGCTTGTCAGTTCCAATAGATATGGAATGCCCTGATATAAAATGCCAAATAAGTACGGTCAACTCCAGGCAATAATCAGGATTTCTTACTATCAATCATTTCAAAGGAAAGTTCAAAGGCCAGACCTTTTACGAGATGGTGAGGAAAGTTTTTCATGCATGTGAATTCCATGCCCTGGAAGTCTAGCAGGCTCCTCTTCTACAATATCCCCCCAGGATGTATTCTGACGCCATGATTCACGAGCTAACAGGGGAAAAGAAAATAAAAACAAAAACCAGTTAGTATTTAACCATATACTTCCTTAAAGCTAACTTGACATATTTTTCTTTTTTAAATTTTTATCATTAATTATAATTTGTTCAATCTATATCCCAGCTATGGCCCCCTCCCTCCTTCTTATCCCTCTGTGCACATTCCTCAGTCCACTGATAGGGGAGGTCCTCCTCCCCTTCTATCTGACCCTAGCCTATCAGGTCTCATCTGGACGGGTTGCATTGCCTTCCTCTGTGGCCTGGCAAGGCTGCACCCCCCTGGGGGCTGTGATCAGAGAGCCTGCTACTGAGTTCATGCCAGAGAGAGTCCCTGTTCCCTTAACTAGGGACCCCACTTGGAGACTGAGTCTATGGGTTACATCTGAGCCAGGGTTTTTGGTCCTCTCCATCCATTGTCCTTGGTTGGGGTATCATTCTCTTCAGTGGCCCCAGGGCTCAGTTTTTATGGCTCTGTTGGTCTCCTTTTGGAGCTCCTGTGCCCTCCAGATCTTTCTATCTCCCCCTTCTTTTCTAAGATTCCCTGCACTCTGCCCAAAGTTTGGCTGTGAGTCTCAGCCTCTGCTTGATCAGTAGTCTTTCAGAGGCCATCTGTGTTAGGCTTCTGTCCTGTTTCCTGTCTTCTCCTGCTTCCAAAATCTATTGGGTTTGCCATTCTGAATGAGGATTGAGCATCTTCCCTAGGGTCTTTCTTGTTGTTTAGCTTCTTTAGCAGTATAGATTTTAGTATGTTTATTGTATATTATATGGCTAATATCCACTTATGAGTGAGTATATACTATGTGTGTCTTTCTGCTTCTGGGTTACCTCACTCAAGATGATCTTTTCTAGTTCCCACCATTTGCCTGCAAATTTCATGATTTCCTTGTTTGTAATTTCTGAGTAGTATTCCACTGTGTAAATGTACCACAATTTCTGTATCCATTCCTCAAATGAAGGGTATTTGGGTTATTTACAGCTTCTGGCTATTACAAATAAAGCTGCTATTAACATGGTTGAGCAAATCTCCTTGTTGTGTACTTGAGCATATTTTGGATATATGCCTAGGAGCGGTTTAGCTGGCCCTTGAGGTAGCACTATTTCTAATTTTCTGAAAAAGCATCAGATTGATTTCCAAAGTGGTTGTTTATATTCCCACCAGCAACAGAGGAGGGTTCCCCTTTCTCCACATCCTCTCCAGCATGTGTAGTCACTTGAGTTTTTGATTTTAGCTATTCTGATGGGTATAGAAATCTCACGGTTGTTTTGATTTGCATCTCCCTAATGACTAAGGACGTTGAACATTTCTTTAAGTGTTTCTCTCCAATTCTATATTCCTCTATTGAGAATTCTCTGTTTAGCTCTGTACACCATTTTTTAATTGGATTACTTGATTTGTTGCTGTTTAACTTCTTGAGTTCTTTATATATACTGGATATTAATCCTCTGTCAGATATAGAGCTGGTGAAGATCCTTTCCCAGTCTGTAGGCTATTGTTTTGTTCTGACAACAGTATCCTTTGCTTTGCATAAGCTTTTCAGTTTCATCAGGTCTCATTTATTGATTGTTCATCTTAGAGCCTGTGCTGTTGGTGTTCTGTTCAGGAAGTTGTCTCCTATGCCAATGCGTTCAAGGCTCTTCTCCACTTTTTCTTCTAACAGGTTTAATTTGTCTGGTTTTATGTTGAGATCTTTGATCCATTTAGACTTTAGTTTTGTGCAGGGCGATTAATATGGATCTATTTGCATTTTTCTACATGTAGACATCCAGTTAGACCAGCACCATTTGTTGAAGATGCTATCCTTTTTCCATTTTATTGATTTGGCTTCTTTGTCAAAATTCAAGTATCCACAGGGAGATTAAAAAAAATATACCCATGTATATATATGTACATGGGAACTGAAGGACAGTCTCCGACTTCATCCTCAGAAACCCTGCCTACTTCCTTTGTCATAGAATCTCTCACTGTCCTAGAGTTCTCCAATTAGGCTATGCTGCCTGGTCAGCAAACCCCAGAGATACACCTGGCCTGCTGCCCAGTGCCGGGTACAGAAGCATGCACAAATATGCTTCCCATATGCACTTGGGATTTGGGGACCGACCTCCAGCGCGCACGCTTGTAAGGCATGCACTTTATTGACTGAACTATCACCACAAAAACAAGACTTTTAAAAGCATTTCTCCCTAAAATTATTTTTCCTAAAACCTGCATATAAGATGATATAGTATATCCCACTGTGCCTACCAACCAAATAGTCAAAGGCACACTATAAACACAATACCTTCATAATCTGCAAGAACATCATTCCAGTCCAGAGACATACCACAGAAAGACAGACTCCCACTGCCCATGCTGGCCTAGAAAGGAATTAAAAAAACAAAAAACAAAAAACTTTAGATTTCTCTAAACTAAAACCAAAACAAAACCACAGGCCTTTTACAGTCCTAACTACCATGTTAAAATACACAGAAGGTGTTTTTTAAGAGATTAGGCATTCACAGGAACAAATGCATTATATTTTAAAACAGGTAAAGTAGTCTTGTACAAAATATACAATGAAATTCAAACTTATTTGGTAGTAATTAACAGAAAAAATGAAACATAAAACTTATTGTTTTATTCAACATATTCCTCCGTTAACATGTCTACCCTGTGGACTTTGCAACAAAGCAATGCATCATTTACTATTCACTAGAAGAACAAAACAAGAATAATACCTTTAACCTTCCCTAAAAATTACATTCTGAAGAATAGTGGATTCTTACTTTCTGACAAACACAATTTCTTGATTTTTAAAGTGAAAATGTCCGCTTCCTATTTATCACCTGCATCATACTTGAAAATACTTTGTAATAAGTAATATTAAAAAGATTTTCTATTGCTTAATATCTAAACAACCGTGATAAATTTTACTATTATTCAAGACTTAAAAAAGCTCACAGAGAAGTCACTGTCGTTGTCAGTCTCGATGTTAATGTCATTATTTTCTTCAGCTTCAATTTCTCTAGTTAACTGTTCTTCTTCAGCAATAGCACTGGCAATGGCTTCTTCATTGGCCTTTTCTAGGCGATCTGCTAGCTCTTCCTTTTTAGCAAGAACTTCTGCCATGGACTATAAAGTTTTTTTAAAAACAGGGCAGAATCATGAAACATTAATGAATATTTTTTCTCTTTCATGATAATTGTAACCTAACAATGTATACATATTTATAATGTATATAAACATATTTACTATATATTACATATGCACACTACATATATATATATATATATACATATATATGTATATATATATATATATATACACACACACACACACACACACATATACATATACTTTATACCTAGAATCAGAAAACCTGAATCCAATACAGGCTCAAGCACTTAGTAACAATATAACTTACAAGGTGCATGAAGCCAGGGACTTATTTATTGCTCCATGAAATGCAACAACAATCCATACCTGACCTTCTTTACCAGACTCCCTTGTATGACAAGCCATGAAGTTACATAATAACAGATATTATCCATGGAAAGTAGGAATTTCACATGAATGCCCAAATTCAATAAAATTGCAGATCAAATATTTTCCTTAAAAATGAAGCAAGGATAGTATGCTGTGATAGGAACATTTAAAAAACACAGGCTACAGAGGAGTTGGGGGGTTAGGGAGGGAAGGTGAAACCGGGAGGAGATGAGGAGGGGGGCTACAGCCAAGATACAATGTGAATAAATTGTAATAAATAATAATAACATTTAAATTTTTTAAAAATGCAGGCTACAAAGATGATTTTATAGTTTGAACATGTTTTTGTAAACTAAAATAATTATAATTAAACAATATGCCTGAGAACTATCTGTTAATAAGTCCCATGAGTAACTCAGGATTCACACTATAAACTCTAAAGCAAACACTAAAATAACAAAATGAAGGTTTATGCTTAGCCAACCAACAAAGATGTAAAACAGAATTTTAAAGAGCAAAAACAAACAAACAAAAAACAAGATACACATGAGTCAAAGGGTAAAGCAAATACTAAGCTGGTAATTGAGAACAAATCATATTACATGCAAATAGCCTAAGCGTCACCAATTAAACAGCAGATACTATCAAACTAGATCAAAAGCAACACCCAGCTATGTTTTTCATAAGAAACTTAGAGACACAGAGTAAAAGTGAAAAATAAATAAGTACATAATAAAGACAAAAAAACCGAGATAGTGCGCATGTAGGGATTGACTGAGAAGGGCTGTAAGGAGTAAAGGGAAATGATGCAATCATATTTTAATTCAGAAAATAAAAAAAAAACTGAGACAGTCATATCAAAGTCAGTTTTCAGAGCAAAAACTACCACTAGGAACATCATTTCATAAAAGGACAATTTATCATGAATGCACATCTCAAAATCTAATTAACTTAAAAAGTTTCAAACTATGAGGCAAAGCCTAAGCCATAAGAGACCTATGAACAAAAAACTGTGTAACTTCCTTAGAAAAAAACCTGACAGTTCTTCAAATAATGAAGCATGTAATTTATATGGCCCATCAGATTTAAAATTCATATATATATGTATGAACATATATTTATACAGGAGAAATAACAACATATATAGACAGAAAACTTGCATGCAGACACTTGCGTAGAGTTACTGAGACTAACAGCCAAACAATAGAAACAACTTAAGTGCACAACTGAAGCATAGATAAGTACAGTATTGCATATTCATGTAATGGAATGAAATGCAACACGAAGACAAAAATAAGTATGACTGCAGAAGACATGAAAATATAATCAATAACACTGCACTAGATATTGCCCAAGTGAAATGACAACACATGTTCACACAAAGCTGTGTGCATAGGACTAGGAATATTGCTCAGTGGCAGAACACCTACAAGGCCCTGGGTTCAATCCTCAGTGCTGCAAATTAAGAAATTTACACAAGGTGCCAGTGATGGCTCATGCCTTTAATGCCAGCACTCAGAAGGCAGAGACAGGCAGGATCTCTGTGAGTTCAAGGCCACCCTGATCTACACAGCCAAGGCTACACAGTGAGACTCTATCTCAAGAAAAAAAAAAAAAAAAAACCCAAAAGAAGAGAAAAAAGAAATGTACACAAACATTGATGCCATTTTCAACCATAAAAAATAAAAACTAGAATCAACTCAGATGTAAGTAAATGAATGAACAAACATTCAAGAAACAAGCTACTACTGAAGTTGAGAAAGCAACAAACTATATCACATACTTCATGAATGAACCTAGAAACAACTCTGCTATTGAAAAATGCCAAAAAAAAGAACACAGGACTGCATTTATATAAAATTCTGAAAACACAAACTTCAATATAGTGAAAGATAGGAGAAGAGGATACAGGGAAGAGGGAAAATGGAAGGCTGGAAGGAAGGGTGTAGAGAGGAATGCAGCACTCACTGTGTTCAGGATCTTGGTTATAGTGACGGTTTCAAAGGTATAAGCACAAATAAAAGTTCATTTGCTAAATATGCAAATCTGTATTTGCTAAATATGCAAGGACTGCTAAAAATCAATTATAACTCAATGTATTTCAAACTGCAAATGCTTAAATCTCAGGTTATGAGTAATTTGGAATAGAAACTATATATCTATATTTTTTCAGTGGCTCCTCTCATTTAGTCACAAGCCCCCTTCAAAACACAGAAGGGACAAGGGTTGTCTCCAAGAAGTCTCAAAGTCCTACAGACAGCAGCTGTTATTACTGTGCCACACAAAGGTAACAATACCTAAATTTCAAACGTCAAAAGTGTGTGCGTGTTTGTGTGTTTGTGGGTGTGCTAGCAAAAGATAAGTTAGTATATAAATCTATTTTCTTTATTTTCTCAATTTTATATTTTCTGGAATATAATTTTATTTATGAAAATCTGAAGAGTCAAACCTTGTACCACAGCTTATGAATGATACACTGATTTAGTCATCCATACACAACTTTGTTATCAGATAGTGAGAGATACATGATTTACAATTTTTTAAATAACTTTTAAAGAAAATTTGAAAACGCAATTCCAAAAAGTTAGGAATAATATAAGCTAGGTTTATTATAGCATATTATTATTATTATTATTATTTTAGCAAAAATTAGCTTTTTCTTTTCAAAATTACTTTATTTGCAGATATTCATTAGATATAATAATATAATTATGGGGCTTATTATGACATTTTAATGTACATATATAATGTATTTTATATTTTATTACATAATGTATTTTATTAATTATTTGAGAATTTCAAAAGCATATGAAATTCCCATTGACCATCTCTTCACATCTAAGTTGGGATTTTCCTTCTTCCTCCTCCTCCTCCTCCTCCTCCTTCTCCTTCTTCTTCTGCTGCTGTTTCTTCTTTTCCTTTTTTCTCTTCATCATCTTCTTCCTCTTCCTTTGCTTCTGCTTCTTCTACTTCTTTTTCTTTCCCCATGAAGCTGAGTTTGGGTAGACCAGCTAGTCTTGGGAATAGGGCCTGCTTTATCAAGTGTTTGACTTCATTAAAGAATTATGATCACATCATTAAAAAACACTGACTCTTCCTCTCCCAGAAGCACCAGATGCCTTAGCTTTCTGAGCTAGTGGTGGAATTTCATGTCCACCCCCAGCCCCACCCTGTGCTGGGATTTTAGTCTGGCTAGAGCTCAAGACAATCTTATGCATACTGTCACAGTTGCTGTGAGTTCATATGTGCAGCTACCGTGTTGTGTCTGGGAGAATATTGTTTTCTTGGTGTTATTGACCACCCCTGGCTTTTACATCTTTTCAAGGCTCATGGATCTTTGTAGAAAAGGTCGACTTTTTTAACACTAAGACTAAACTCAGGGACACACACATGTCAAACAAGTACCCTATTACTAAGAAAGATTCTAGTAATTTTTTGGTAATGGTTCTATAAAGCAGGTGAACAACAAGTAATTTGTGTTTTGTTTTACTTTGAATAGCCCTATGACAATGTCATACTGAGAAACAAATTAAAACATTTTCTCATCATTGCAAGAAATTACTACCAACCTAAGAAACTACATAAGACACTAATCTAAAGCAGCCTATGAGAGCACCCTCCCATAATCACAAGATAAACAACTTACTATGCTTTCTAGCTGCAGAAACAAAAAGTGCAAATACACTGTAGTTAAAGCAATTACTTGCTTGTTCTTAATTAGGTTAATTTTTTTAAAGTTCATTTCTAGAAGACACAAGAAAAGAAAAATTTATATAGCCTTATTAAAGGAACTTAAACTTATTTTTGTTATTGTTGTCATGTTCCTATCTTTTTCTTCATTTAAACATCGCATATCAATTTCCTACTATATTTACTGTGATTATGTCTTTAAGATATAGAATGTCACCTAATGCCACTTGCAGATATCATGTTATTAATATTTTTTAAATATTATATACAATTAATTGCCTCTAAAAGTAAAATGAAGGACCAGGAGATGGCTTATTTGGTAAAGCACCTGCTGCTCCAGTGTGAGGGCCTGACTTCAGGTGTCTAGCACACACACAAAACTCAGGCACAGCAGTACACATCTGTAACCTGGGAATAGAGATGGAGGGCAGGAGCGTGCCAGGAACAGGCAGGTCCCTGGAGTTCATTGCCCAGTCATCCTACCCACCCCATGAGCTCCAGGATTAGTGAGTCTCTATCTCACTTAAGGAGGGGAGCAATAGAGGAAGACACAGTGACTGACTCCCACTAGTAGCCTCCACACACATGTAAACATATGTACATATGCCATATATGTACGTACATTCACAAAGGAAAAAGTCAAAAGTAAAACTTGAACCATAATGTACCTCATTTACATATGTGCTCTTTTCTTTACAAAGTTACTTACACAAAGCTAGTTAAGTGCTAGTCTGGATTAGCCACAGGGTAAGGTGCACCAATACTAAAATGAGCAATATAAAACCACAGCTAACCAATGTGCTTTCAAAGACTTGGGACTAAAGATAAATACATCTCATTTTAAAGACCAACTCCAGCTGGTTCTGAAGGCTCACTCTTGCAATCCTAAGACTTGGGAGGTATAAACAGGGAATCAGGAGTTCAATGTCATGTTCAGCTACATAACAAATTCAAGGCCAGCCTAGATGACATGAAAACCTTGATTTAAAAAAATAAAAATAAAAAAAGGCAAAAGACTAGCAGGCATCCTTTCTCACCAATGGGATTACCAGATGCCAAAGGGAAAAAAAGCCTTTCTGGCTTATTTTTAATGCGGATGCTAGGTTGTTAAAATGCATTTGATCAAATCACATACACACTTATTCTGAACAAGTTTTTAACTGTTATATTATCATTTTCATCCTCTACAATACAGTAAGAATCTTAACTATATGAGAATACTAAAATGACATCACATAAAATGCTTTATTAAACCTGTCTTGTAGAATATAAAGTTGTAATACAGATCACTATTACTTAAATGTACACTTTTTTAATCCACTCCTACAGAATTCTGAGAAGTTGTTCTTACCAAGTCAGCAGCACTCACATTTGAAATATCTGAAGGGTCCGTCTCAGTCGCCATCCCTGCTTCCTCGGCTGGAGCTCCGTCTCTGTCTGTTGGCAAAGCTGTGGTGGCTTGCTGAGTAACGGCAACGCATAGTGCATCACTGTGAACGGCTGGGATTTCAGAAGCATGCACTGAACTATCTTGACTACTACCAGAATTCTTGACATCATCCAACACACTCACTGTGAACTAAAAACACGATCCTTTAGAAAAGACCAAGGAGGAGTTTCAAATCTATCAAATATTAGATTCTGTAAGAGCTAGTTCTACTTAACCCATCAACTGTGAAGCAGCACTTACCTGTCTACTAGAAAATTTTTTGAAAATTAAAATACCTTTTAATTAAAAATGGAAAATGGACTCACGTGAAAATTAGTCTTTATTTGATCATGAAAATTTACAGAAATATCCCTAATATTTATAGACTGTCAACCAAAGAAAAATATGAGTAAAAGTCACTTAATCCCACTTGATGACTATGGAATTGAAAAAAGAAATAGCCATCTTAATCAGGCTTTGAGAGTTGATTGTATCCTCAATGAAAAGGAGGCAGAGGTGTGATCTCTGTGTTCAGAGCCAGCCTGATGTACACAGTGAGTTCCAGGACAGCCAGGGCTACACAGAGAAATCCTGTTCTCTGTGTGTGGAGCATAGCGGGAGAAAAGAAATGAGTTGCAGAGACTTTATCTACATGCCTGCTATGTGTTGAGCATCAGATTCAGCACTCTCTAAAATAACGTTTCATAAACTGTAACATTCCATTTCAGTACACTAGTTTTTATTCATTTTTAACATTTCTCAATTATGCACATCTGTATGTGTGTACACATGTTCACACATGTCACTGAGCTTGTGTGAGCAGAGGACAACTTGCCTGAGTGGATTCTCTGCACTATGTGGGTTCTGGACACTAAACCAGGTCACTGAGCTTGGTAGTAAGTACCTTTACTTACTGAGTCATCTCGTCAGCCCTCTAGGCTACTTCTTAATGAGCATCTCATTTATCTCCCAAGGAATTCTAGTCACATGCACAATGCTGACTGTTGCACTCATTTATGCAGTCTTTTTGTAAAATATCTAATATCAAATGGAAGAGTCAGCATCCTGAAAATATTCTGAAACCATTTCTAAAATATATTTTGGGACACTTTACTCAAAATTACCAAACTTGTCTTCTTAAAAACATGACTTCATAAATTTTTGAAATTTTGAAAAAAACAAACAAACAAACAAACAAACAAAAAAACAACACCCTAGAATAGTCTCAAGAAAAAAAAAAGGTTGAGCTAAGAAGACACATTTCCTCATGCAGTTCATACACTTTACACTTAGATATCCCAGATTCCTCTCAAGAATAACTCACACATAGGCTGGCCTTGAACTCAAAGCAATCTACCTGCTACTGCCTTCCTGAGTGCTGGGATTAAAGGCGTACAACATCACACCCAACTTACATATCCATTTTTTTTTTTTTTATCTAACTCAGTAAAAATAAGCAAGTTTATTTTCACATTTGGTGCTTTGTATTCCAATTATACTTCAGGTCAAAGAACTAAAACTGATTATTATGAATTTAATCCTCACATCACTTCTAAATAAACATAGACAAACACTGCAGAAGCCATAAAGCTCCCAGTTTGATGAACTGTTTCTAAAAATATTAAACTTGACTAAGTCTCATAAGCTACTCTAGACATTCTACTATTCGTCAGAATATAGCAACCAAAGTGTTGATTTTAGCATAAGCATCATTTAAACTGGATCATACTGTTTACAGTGGTTTACAGTGCTATCAACATTATTAACCTGTCAGTCATTGTGGTTTATAATCTTCTTGACAATATTTACACCAGCATTACTTATGTTTACAGCATAGCTAACTGTTTATTAAAAACTCAGTATCATTCATTTATCTAAGAAATCAAAACTAAACCATAAAACAGAAAAAATATAAATGCCCTAATTCAATTTTTAGAGTAAGAGTGAAGAATATGAATACTGCTATGACTTTGACTTCCATTAGAACTAAGTTCTCACACTGAAACACTACAGCAACTATTTTAATTATTCAAACATTCTCTCTATGGACTACTCTTGAAATTTCCAAAATCAAATATATGTATTTCAAACATATATACAAAAAATATACAAAAAAATAGCACTAATTTTAATACCAGATTATAGTTTTATGTAAGACACATCATTCTTATGGTAGGTAAAATTAAAAAGTGATTTCTTCCCAGGCATGGTGATAAAAGCTTAGAATCCCAGCACTGGAAAGGTAGAAGCAGGAAGAACATGAAGATAATGGGTGACAGTGTAAGACCCTATCTCAAAAGCACCAAGAACGGGGGTGCCACACACTTTCGATCCCAGCACTAAGGAGACAAAGGCAAGAGAAATCCAGGGTAGCCTGGTCCACATAGTAAATTCCAGGCCCACCAGGGCTATGTAGTGAGACCCTGTTTGAAAATAAAAAGCAGAAAGAGAAGGAAGTAGGAAAGTAGGGAAGGACAGAGAAGGAAAAAAGAAGAAAGAGATGGAGGAAATGAGAGAAAGGGGAAAAAAAAAGTAAAGCGGAAGGAGAAAGGATTTTGTCACTAATTATCTCCAGGCATTCAAGTTTCTTAAATTTGCATCCAATAAATATATACTCACTATTTTCTACATGTCTAGGGGTCTTACATATTGTCTCAAATTAGAACACTACGTAAGGCATCGCTTTGAAGAAGCGTCTCACAAAGACATAAAATACACAGTAAAGAGTACTGTAGTCTTAGAGCCTGTCACAACCAGGCTTGGCAGGGCATGCCTGTGGTTCCAGGTACTCAGGAGGCTGAGAAGAGGAGCACAAGTTCAAAATCAGCCTGGGCTACAACCATTCTGTCTCCAAACAAAAAACAAAACAAAACAAAAGGTTACCAAAACAACAACAACAAACAAAAAAACATAGCTCAGGGGTAGTGCACTCGCCCAGCATGTGCACACGACCCCTAGGTTCATTCACCAACACTGAAAAAGTAAAAACAAGAAGGAAAAAGCAAGACCAGGAAGTTAAGGATTATTTCCAATGGGAAAAATATCTTTTGACTAACGATTAACTTAAACAATATCATTCTAAACTGAAAATATTATAACTATTTTGTGAATGATATGTTTAGATCCTTTCTTCTGATACTAAAGAATATGTCACTATTCATTTTACATAACAATTACACCAAATGAATGAGAATATTTACATAAATATCCTAAAAGCATGAGTTCATAAGTCAAAGAGAAAAAAATAATGGGAACCTTAACTTCACAGAAGATATTTAACATTGCTAGCTGTAGACAGTTAAAGCAAAACAATCTCAATGTCACTCTTTAATGATTCTAAACCCCAAATGAAGCAAGAGAGAACACCATTTGAGCTGACTAATAATAAACCTTGTCAAATTACAATCATTGTGACATTAAGTACAATCACTTCATTTCTGTCATAAAGGGATAAAACAAACTGAACTATAGACAAGGAATGAATAAACAAAGAACAGTTTACAAAGCAAAGGAAAGCAAAGCAAAACAAAACGCTGCAATGAGTTCTTCAAGACACTTAAAGCCATGAAAGCCTAAGAGAGATGAGGAACGGTCCCTAATGATAAACAGTAAAGAAACAAAACCAAATGTACTACAAGATTCTAGATGAGATCTTAAATCAGAAAACAAATAAAAAAAAAATGATAAGCACAGCCATGCATACTAACATATTCTTGCAGTCCCAGAACTCAAGAAGATTAAAAAAAGATGATCAGGAGTTTTTGAAGCCAGCTTGGGCTACTCAGAAGACTATCTCAAAATAAAATAGCAAACAACAAAAGCAGCCAAGCATGGTAGGCTATAACTACCCTTAAAAGGCTAAAGCAGGAGGACACTGAAGTTCTAGGTCAGCCTGGGATACACATTAAGACCCTGCCTTTAAACCATATACCAAGGGGTGGGCAAGATGGCTCTGTGGGTAAAATGCTAAGCCTGATGGCTTGAGTTCAAAACTCCAAACCAAGATATCAGAAGGAGAAACCAACTCCTATGTGTTGTCCTCTGACCTCCACAGGTACATCACAGCACATACTCATAATAAGTGTAATCCTGAAAACAATTTTAAAGCCTTTTAAATTTTAACATACTACAAAAAGTCTGAGACAGCAAGAAAAATTTAAATATTGACTATATTAGATATTATATAAATGTTAAATTCATTTCATAATATAATTACATAAAAGAGTGTAAGTGTTCTTAGAAGACACATGCTATGTTATAAAAGTGGGTGGCTTTGATGTTGGCACATTAATCTCAAGGGTTTAGCAGAGTAAAGACAGACATACAGGACATCTGTGGTGTGTTTCCTCTCTTCTACTGCTTCTGGTGTCTATTGCGTTTTCCTTCCTGAATGAGAATTAAGCATCTTCCCTAGAGTCCTCCTTGTTCTTTAGCTTCTTTAGGTCTGTAGATTTTAATATGTTTATCCTAAATTATGTGGCTAATATTCACCGATGAGTACATATCATGTTTGTCTTTCTGCTTCTGGGATACCTCACTCAGCATGATCTTTTCTAGTTCCATCCATTTGCCTGCAAATTTCATTATTTCCTTGTTTTTAATTGCTGAGTAATATTCCATTGAGTAAATGTATCACAATTTCTGTATCCATTCCTCAACTGAGGGGCATCTAGGTTGTTTCCAGATTCTGGCTATTACGAATAAAGCTGCTATGAACATGGTTGAGCAAATGTCCTTGTTGTATGGTTGAGCATCTTTTGGATATATGCCTAGGAGTAGTATAGCTGGATCTTGAGGTAGCATTATTTCCAGTTTTCTGAGGAAGTGCCAGGTTGATTTCCAAAGTGGTTGTACAAGTTTACATTCCCACCAGAAATGGAGGAGGGTTCCCCTTTCTCCACATCCTCTCCAGCATGTGTTGTCACTTGAGTTTTTGATCTTAGCCATTATGATTGGCGTGAGGTGGAATCTAAGAAATGTTGTGATTTGCATTTCCTGATGACAAAGGATGTTGAGCATTTGTTTCTCTGCCATTCAATATTCCTCTATTGAGAATTCTCTGTTTAGCTCTGTACCCCATTTTTAAATTGGATTATTTTGGTTTGTTGGTGTTTCATTTCTTGAATTAAATTTATTTAATCAAATTAAGTTCTTTATCTATTCTGGACATTAGCCCTCTGTCAAATGTAGGGTTGGTGAAGATCTTTTCCCAGTCTGTGGGCCATTGTTTTGTTTTATAGACCGTGTCCTTTGCTTTACAGAAGCTTTTCAGTTTCATAAGGTTCCATTAATTTATTGCTGATCTTAGAGCCTGAGCTCTTGGTGTTCTGTCCAGGAAGTTGTCTCCTGTGCCAATGCATTCAAGGTTCTTCCCCACTTTTTCTTCTAACAGATTAAGAGTGTCTGGTTTTACCACGCTGTCTTCTAAAAGACTCCACCCAGAAGGGTATCGAAGCAGATGCAGAGACTCGAAGCCAAACTCTGGACAGTGTTCAGTTGGTTGAAGGGGAATATAAAAGAACCAGAGGGACAGGAGCTACCCAAGGTGACCAACAAAACTAAAAAATGCAGGGCCCGGGAGGGCGGGGGGAGCTACGGAGACTGATGCATTAACCAAAGAACAAGCATAAAGGGGACCTAGGACCCCTCCCCATGCTGCTCAGAAGTAGCCCATAGACAGCTCAGTCTCCATGTGGGTTCCCTAAGGAGAAGAGACAGTCTCTGACATAACTTGGTTGTTGTCTGCCTCTTGATCACCTCTTCCTGGTGGGGTGACCTAGCCAGCCCAAAGAGGAAGAGGAACCAAGCAGTCCTGATGGGATCTAATAGGCTAGGATCAGACAATAGGGGAGAAGGACTTCCCCTCTCAGTGGACTAGGGAAGAGGGATAGGGGAGGAAAAAGGAGGGAGAGTGGGACCTGGAAAAGATGAGGGAGAGGGCTACAACTGGGATACAAAGTGAACAAATTGTAAATAATAATAATAACAATCAAAAAATAAAAAGACAGACACAAAAATGCAATAAATATAAATCTGTGAGTCTAATTAAATTTTATTTATCTAAGTAAAATTTGTGAATCTAAGTAAAATTTGTGAATCTAAGAAGTGGTAGATTAACCAATCTAATCTTAAACTTTTCTTAATATCTCAAATTTTAAATGAAGAGTAAAGTGGAAAGGATAAGACATTCTAGCACAGACTGATGTCTTTGAAGACAATAGTAAGGATTTTCAGAATACATTACCTGCGTTCTCTCAGAAAGAGGATGGTCAGAAGAGTGTAAGGAATCTTTGGATAGAGATTCAACAGTAGAACATCTGTCCTCAGCAAGTTCCCCTTTCTGTATCCTTTCTTCAGGTAAAAGACATATGTTTTCCTTATCACTGTCATCCTTTGGCCTTAAGGTTTCTGTCACTAGTGAAGCTCTTGGCATCATGGCTGTCCATCGGGAACGAACTGGCCGTCCTCTCTGAACAGTCTCCCATCCCTCAGCATCTTTCCGTTCTATGCAGTTAAGGGAAGAAAATAAATCAATTTTTCTTTAGATGATAAAAAATTGGGAAACCTATAAAATAAAAATGTTTTCTAATTTAATTACTTTCTCCTTCCTTATTTTTCCTAAAATATTTTAAGGCAAATTCTAGACATTGTTACACTTTTTCTATAAATACTCAGTTGGTTTCTTAACAGAAAGCATCTTTAATACTATGAAGTACAACCAGAAAAGGGAATAATGCTATAAATCATACCAATTCTATATTCAGCATTTTGTCATGCTTAGCTTTATCAAAACATAGTACATGTTATTAGGTATATCTTGTTTATACTTTAAAATAATGCAAATTAAATGAGAAACCATAAAATGAGTATAAACCACACAAGGAGAAAAAACTGAATTATAAAATTAGAAGAGTTTAACAAAAGATTTTAGTCCCAGTTAATTTAGCCAGTTCCTCTTTAAACCGTGATGATTAATCTCTTCATTCTTTAAAAGAAAGAAAAGCACAACTGAAAATTTGGACCTAATCCATTAGCCAAGACAGCCAACTCAAACACTATCATATAATTAAATAATTGAAGCAAGTAAAAAGGAGTATTTAAAAAAAAAGAAAAAGAAAAAAAAAAAAAGCTCTACCAAGGTTCCTTGGAAACAAAAAATAAAAGGCTACAGACAAATTACATCTTCAATGAACCTTGAGGGAAATAGTATTTATAAATTATTTCCATAATAATGAATGTTTAAGGACAGCAAATCATGCATTAAACTGTCTGAGCCACTCCAAGTAGAATATTAGAAGAAAAGTATAAAAACTAAAGATTACATCTCCTTTCCCAATCTTATATAAATAAATTTTCCAATACTAGAAATGTCATTAGTAAAGTTACATTCAATTCAATTCAATACAACCACTACCTGAGTAAGAATTAAAATATCCTACATGATTGTGATACATTAACTTTTTAATCATAGTATTTAATTCATTAATGCTTGGTTAAAATATTTACATCACTGTTTAAGTGACAACCTTCCTGCAATTTCCATGTTAGTCTTGGTGTTCAGATTATGTTAACATCATAAAATATGATCTATTTTTTCTCCTAGAACAAATTTTCATAGGCTTGATATTTTTATTTTACAAGTTTAGAAAAATGCACATGTTCAGCCCTATTGATCTAGAATCTTATTTGTGAAAAGATATTTCAAAATCACATTCTTTCAAGGTACTTAAGCTTCTCTAATTCTTCTGATGTAAATTTGAAAATGTTTTAAATTTTTTTCAATTTCTTCTGATTTTCCAAATCTGCAGTATAATGCTGCTTTTCATACCTGATTACTGCCTTGTCAATATTGCCACGGTCTCTACAATGCTCCCTATTTCTTCCTTAACATAAACCTTTGTCTCTTCTTTCATCTATATTACTAAAATGTGGTTATTTTATTCATGTATCTGAAAAATACCTTTTAACTTTACAGCTATCTCTGTATTTTTCTTTTTAATCTCCTTAAACTTAACCATTTTTTGCAAATTCAAAAGGGTACTTTAGTTTTACTTCTTTATCTCAAAAGTTCTTAAACATTCATGTTTATTCATTTTTCAAATTTTCATTGATGCCCTTTTTGACATTATTCAAAAGTGTATTATGAATTCCCAAAATTTTCAGAATTATACAGCTATCTTCTTGCAATTTGTTTCTACCTCAATTCCATGTGGTTAGTAACAAAATACGTTATCTCTATCACAGAGGGTGCCAAATGTGCGTGCCTGGGGAGTGCACTGCACACGGTGCTCATGTGCAGATCAGAGAACGTTCAAGCGTTGCTTCTCTCTTTGTACCATGTGGATCCCAGGAACCAAGCTCAGGTCATCAGCCTTGGCAGCAAGTTCTTTACCTACTGAGCTATCTTGCCAGCACCACCCCATCTCCCAAATGATTTAAATCACCTAAAATTTCATGACTTTCTAACAACCCAGCATGTTTTAAATTGAGTAAATGTTCCATGCATGCATACATATTTAGACTCAATAGTTCAGGTCATAAAAAAAACAAGGACTTAAATTAAATTTTGTCTTTTTCTTGCCAAAAACAGCCATAAAAAAAAAACTAGACAAAATATATAAATGAACTGTTTAAAGGCACTGGAAAGCAACCAGCATAAGCATCTCTTGAGAAACTATAATTCCTGAGTGAAGGGAATGGCAGCATGAGACCCACATTCACCTAAGCATTTTGACTGAAGACATTTGGGACTGAGTACAGTGAAGTGAGTTCTAGCAAAAGCCAACATTCCTGGCTGGCTGAAGCAGACTAGAATCCAGGGGCAACACCTTACAGAAAGTGAGGGATGCTACAGAGAAATGAGCTCCCACAACAACAACAACAAATCTGCATCCAATCTTCTCCCAAGGTGCTGACAACCACTCAGCTTTCCGTATACAAGGCAAGACTCCAAAAAAAGCAGCAGAAAGCAGCAGCTGGTATGTTAACGAGCTAAGCAGAAACTGTACAATGCTGGAAAAAAAAAAACTGGAATACAGGGATGTAATGGTTTCTGTGAATAGTCTGGGGTTTTCAGTGAAAATCTCAAAAGGAGTAATAGACCTTAATATAATCTCAAACCAAACCCTGAAAAGATTAGGAACACAGTTCTCTCTCTCTCTCTCTCTGGGTGTGTGTGTGTGTGTGTGTGTGAGAGAGAGAGAGAGAGAGAGAGAGAGAGAGAGAGAGAGAGAGTATGAGTGAGTGTGTGTGTCCGCCATGGCAAGCACTGCCACTGTAGCCTTATTTATCACCAGCTTGGCCTGCTGGCTACATACAGCCTAGAAGGACTGGGATATAAATGTAGGACTGTAGCTTTGTACCATTCACAGCACTGTTCCAAGTTCTACAACAATCGCGAGTCAGGCATAAGGTCCAAATGTAGGCTTTGAATTATAGAAGTCAGGGCCTTCTGTTGAAGTGTGTGTTGGGGGGATCTCTCCTCTTTATTCTCTCACCTAGGCCTTAGTGAGAATTGCTGCAGGAGAAAAATCACTAAGCTCAGGATAGCTGAAGTTGCTTCAAGTTGTCTCAAGCAGCCATGGCGAGTGAAGGGCCTTCTGAAATAGGAGTCACAGCTTCAGGTGCAGCGGTTCCTAGAGCTGAAATGAAGCATTCCTACACGGTAGAGGACGATCTAAAACAGCAGGCTGACTTGGAGACAGTCTCACAATTTGCCACGGGGCTGTTTGTCAGCTTCACACTTGAAGCAGCCAGACATTAAAATGGATCTGAAAACTGCCTCTCAGAAAGTTGAAAGGTTGCTTCTAAACAGCTTAAGGTGTTAAAGGGTGTATGTGTACATGTACTCGAAGAGTTCAAGGATTAACTATATCAAGGAATTCATATTAAATCAGCATTCTTAACAGTGCTTATCAGGACCTTTTTCCTAGTGTGTTGAAGACCTTTTAACTCTCTACTAAGTATCTTTAAGGAGGGTTAGATACATCCAGGCTCTTTCAGAGAAATTATCCTTTTTCAACAGTGGGCTATCAGGGAAAACAATCTTTTAAGAATTTGAAAATGACCACAGTATAAAATGTCTGAAACGTGCAGATGGTTAGATGGAAGAGACAGTTCACCATACTGACTGGATTAATGCATGGACACACATGGATTGAAATTAACCACACAAAGAAGCACCAGTTCTACAGACTAGGAAAATATTATAAGGAAAGCTAAAGAGAAGGTCAGAGAGTTAAAACTTACCAAAACCCTATTTTAAAGAAAGCGCATACAATTTGGGTATTGGGGTGGGGTTTTTTGTTGTTTGTTTGTATTTGTTTTTTTTCAGGTACAGATGTTTCAAAATGTCTGTGATGAGTGTGAAAAGACAAGGATAATGAGCAGATACTGAAAACCTTTTATTTTTTAATTGATTCAAATCCTAACATGTACCCAAACATAAGTACATATCTGTGAGAAAGCTGACTTTAAGTTGAGCATGTGAGATGTTTGTTTCTATGGTTTATCACAAATACATGATTCAACACAGATTTACATTTGTTCTTATTTTGTTATTGTCACACTTAGATAGAATTTTTTTAAAACTCCAATACTGTATTTTCAAGAGCCATCAATATTTCATGTAGTTTAAAATTTTTTGTCTGAAAATTTCATACATGCTTGTAATGTGTCTGTCAATCCTACTCCTATTCTCTCTTCTCTAATTTTTCCCTATTCCATCTACACCTTTCCCCTCCTAACTTAATGTGCTCTTCTGTGAACATACTGGGTCCCCAGTATTAGAGTATCTTCATGAATGTAGGGCATGAGAGGGCCATTGCACATATTCATAACTCCTAACAGCTGTGTCTGTGTAACACAAGATCACAGGATGAAGAAAGGATAGTATTTAAAATAAGTGAACATGGCAGAAATCAAAATGGAAAAATAAAATGAAGTACATCTGTAGTACTGGAAAAGGAATGTCTAGACGTCAACTCAGGATATCCCATATGCTAAAGAAATACTCTACTAATGATTTACCACATTGAGCAACCCTGTATTTTCTGATTTTAACTAATAGAGATCAATATGACATAGGTAAGGCGAAAAAATATAAATATATAAACATATTAGGAGCAAGTTTGTTTTGTTTTTGTTGGTTTGTTTTTTGTTTGTTTGAGACAAGGTTTCTCTGTTCCACCTAGGCTGTCCTTGACACACTTTGTAGACCAGGCAGGCCTCGAACTCACAGAGATCTGCCTGCCTCTGAGTGCTCGGATCACAAGCGTGCGCCAGCGCATTCAGCTAAGTTGCAGGGGGAAGGGGGGATTGTTTTTCAAGACCGGGTTTCACTGTGTAACAGCTCTGGCTGTCCCGGAACTCACTCTGTAGATCAGCATGGCCTCAAACTCACAGAGATCCACCTGCCTCGGCCTTCAGAGTGCTAGGATTAAAGGCGTGTGCCACCACCACCCTTAAAGGCCAAGTTTTTAATTTTAGTACAAATATCCCTTTATAACAACAGGCAGCTAAAACATGAATAAATAAAAATTTTAAAAAGCGAACTCAAAATCACTTGCCATTTCTGCGGGCAGTCTTCTGCACTGTCGTTGCACAGGGCTGAGCAGGTGTTACATCGGAAGTGGTAGAAACAGTATGATGAGCCTTGACCTTGTCTGCCCAGCTGACACCTGTGGGAGCCAGACATGGGGCAGTTACTGCGCCAGGTAAACTCCTATTGAGAAAGGTAAACAAATATAATAAATAAAGAGCAAAGTAATTATTGTAAAATCGCACCACTTATATAGAAGTATCTAAATTTGTCCTTCTACTACTAGTTTTCGTAAGTAACGACGCATGTTAATAAGTCATTCTTGACACAGGCAATACTAAGACTGTTCCTTCTCTGTGTATGTTTCTTTCATAAACTACTACACACATGATGCTACATTGGCAACATTCAATTTTGGGTCTTTAAAAATTAAGTAATACTATTATCTAAAGTTATATTTCTCAAATCTTCATAGCTATCCTATTCATTCCTTCTACAGTCACTTTAATAGCTCACATTTATCAAAAATCTGCTGCTGGCTTAGTCTGAATTATCTTCCTCCATCGACTAAAGACTCAGGACACAATGAAAGCAAATTATTGGTACACATTACAGACTACTCAGGTCTGAGGAGGCACCAAGGGCTGTGAGACCACTAAAGGGCTCAAGTTTTTCTTCAGCTCAAATACAACCCAACAATGATATCCTTCCTCTCTCACATATTGGTCCACACCACCCTGCGCTACAACCAAAAATAGGTCCTGAATTTGTTGCACTGACACGGTGTAGTACTGGCTGGCCGGGGACAGGGTAGCTTCCAACCTCCCTTCCATCTGTGGCGTCACAGGCAAAGAGAACTTATTGCAGGTAAGGAGACATGGTCTACTTTCCCTCCCACCCTTTCCCTTCCCTGGACCCATGGCTTTAAAGGCTCCCAAAAATCTTCCCCCCCCCCCAGAAAAAGTGACTCTGCTCTTATACATAGTAAATGGTTTACATACTATTTAAATTTTGAGTTAAAATAATGAACAAAACCCAAACTTTATAACTAACATTTCAGTTAGTAAAGCACAACCCAAGCAGCATGAGATGCAGGCAGGTAATAAGGGCGGGCGGCCTATGAACTGCATTAGGAAGTAAAAGAGGCAATACATTATACAATGATAGTGAATGGGACCCCACGAAGAGCACTGTAGGAGCGTTATGCATGTAGGCGTTGCCATAGCGAACACTGTCAGCTTGACAGCGTCTAGAACCACCTAGTAGACAACCCTCTGGGTATGCCTATGAGGGAGTTTCTGACAGGATTAACAAATGAGGCTAGCACCCCTGCATGGGCTGGGGGCCCAGACTGAGGAGAAGGCAAGCATATGTTAGCATTCATCTCTCTCTGCGTCCTGACTGCAGACAGTGTGATCAGGCCCTTCACATTCCCTACCATGATAAACTGTCCCATCCAAGTAAACCCTTCCAAACTCCCCTAAGTTTCTTTTGCCAGATATCTGTTACCAGCCATGAGAAAAAGTAACTAAGGCATACATTAAAACACTCCAGCACTAAAGTAAGTCTACACTAAAACATACTCAGCAAACAGACTAATACACTGCAGTAGACAGCAAGTTTGGAAGAATGCATTTGGTTCTTTCCGTTTATGTATATTTTCCCACCTGCCTAAGGTCCAAATATTATATGACTCTTAAGCCTGTCACACATCAAAGGAAACACTTTCTAGGAACTCCACAAAAAAAAGATTGAAAGCAAAAGTCTAATTCTACTGAACAAGAATCAGCTTGCACTAAATGCCAGCTACTATGTTAGGATGCTTAACATACACAGATATGTCAAAGATCTTGCCTCAAAGATGATAATAGCAGAGAAAATTGGCATTAAAATTATAATGCTTGGGAGAGAGCTCAGTTGGTAAAGCATTCATCATGCAAGTATTAGGACCCTTCACATACATGAACACCTTCACATGCCTATACACACATAAAACATGTAAAACCTAGCATGGTGATGCATACGAGCACTTGGGAGGCTAAAGAAGAATTATCAGTCAAAAGTCACTCTGTGGTATACAGTGGGACCCCTGCCTTAAAAATACAGCGATGCTTTCCAATTGCAATAATAAAACAAGCATATCCAAGATAATAATAGGTAAAAAGCTGTGGGATGGTGAGTGTGACAGATAGGGCAATGTCAACAATGATCAGGTTTGGGGGCCAGAGATGGCTCAGTGGTTAAGAACACTTACTACTCAATCATGAGGTGCTGAGTTCAAAGTCTAACATTCACACTGGGAAGCTCACAAATGCCTGTGATTCCAGCTCCAGGAATCTGATACACTTTCCTAGGCTCCACGGGCACCCACACATACATTCTGCTTTTACTAATACAGACACACACCCATGCACAAATAAATAAAATAATAATTTAGAGGAAAAAAGGAATATTAGGAAATAGAGGAAAGAGAACTGATAAAGCAAGCACTTACCAACCTTTTATTAAAATACTATACATTAAGGCTTATATTAGTAAAAGAAAAATGTTTTAAAAGCAAATTTCCCACAAAGACATAGTAGTACATGATTATGATACCATCTTGGGAGCTGAAGTTAGGAGAATCATGAACTCAGTATCATCCTCAGCTGACTAGCAAGTAAGAGACAGTCTGGAAAGACCATTTTTTGAAGTCATGAAGTTAACAGTAATGATAACAGTCACAATAATAATGCTGCAAAGCATATCATTAATTTATATGGCATCCATGTTTTATTTAAACTTCTAGTTGAAACAAATGAAAATCACATTCACAAAAAATATGCAAAATGTTATGGCCCATGTATAAAACATAGTAACAGAATTTAACAGACTTAGTTTTAAATCATGTGGTATCATGTTTAAAGAACACCATGTAAACCCCTCACCTCGTGCCATATCCTGGGCTATAACTCCTGCAGAAGATCCCTACTCTATCCGAGGCCACCCCAGTAACAGGAACCCCAGGTAAGGCACTACGCTCTATCTACCAACAATCCTTGAAGCCCACCCAACAGTCCCCTACAGCACCCACCCCCCTTGGCTGTATATCCAGGCCCACAACTCCCACAGAAGACCCTCCTCTGCCAGATGCCATGCCACTTGCAGGAACCCCAGAGGCCAAGCCAATACATGGAACACCGGAGACCACACGGGTACTGGGAACCCCAGAGGTCACACCACTTCCCAGAACCCCAGAACCCCAAAAGTCATGCAAGCTGCCAAAACCTAAGTAAAGACCCCTTACTGGAACTGAAGAATTGCTGGTCACCAGAACCACAGCCACTCAGGCCAAAAGACCAGAGAGGAAACAGAAACCAAGATAAAAACACATCTAAAAACCCAGAGAAGAGCATGTCTGATTGCATGCGGGTTGATGCCCCAGGTCCCGCCTCTGAGAAAAAGGTATCGGACGGGTCTGATGCTCTTTGGGTGGATGACACCTAAATGAACATCTGTACAAAGTCCCAATTTATTTCTAATATCAGAGATCAGACCTCTACTCTTGCCTGATGCGTCTAAAACAAAAAGGGGGAACTGTAGAGAGCTGCGGAATGCTATGCCTTAAAGATGGAGCTGGTTTCCGCCTTCCACCTTCCCGATGGTGAGTGCTCTCTGTCACGAACAACTCCACATTTGGCTAAGGCCGAGGATCTGGCTTGCTTCCATGTATGTGGACCTATCTGCATTGCCCACGTGGCACGCCTGGGTTGGCTACCCAGAGGTTATTTAAGCTGGGGGCTGGCTTTCCCCGGGGTCTGAGGATTGTTCAATGTTCCTGAATAAACTGCATTGAAAAAAAAAAAAAGATTTCCAAGTACACATGAATTTTAAGAACTATAAAAAAAAATAAAAAAAAAATAAAAAAACATCCATCATCATAGATAAATTCAGGAACCAGCATCTCAACCTATAATAACCCCAAACACAGATGACTAGAGGCCAGCGTAAGAATATAATCAACAACAGCTAGGATAATATGGTACCACCATAGTCCAACTAACTATCCTACTACAGCAAGCCCTACCTATTTCAACACAGCTGAAGCACAGGAAAATGACCTTAAAACAAAAAAAAGAAAATAATAATCCCTTGAAGAAATCCAAGAAAACACAAAAAACAGGTGAAGGAAATGAATAAAACTGTTCAAGATTTGAAAATAAAAACAGAAGCAATAAAGAAAACACAAAATGAAGGAATCTTGGCGATGAAAAATCTAGGTAAACAAACAAGAACTACAGAAAGGCAAGCATCACCAATAGAATACAAGAGATGGAAGAGAGAATCTCCGGTGTTTAAGATTAGGAACAGAATGAGGAAATTCCCCAGCTCAAAGGCCCAGAAAGTATTTTCAACAGAATCATAGAAGAAAGTTTTCTTGCTCTAAAGAAGGAGATGTCTATAAAGACACAAGAAGGTTATAGAACACCAAATAGATTAGACCAGAAAAGAAAGTCCCCCTGCCACATAATAATCAAAACACAAAACGTACAGAACAAGAAAGAATATTAAAAGCTGCCAGGGAAAATGAGCAAGTAACATATAAAGGTAGAACTATTTAGAATTATACTGTCTTCTCAAGAGATAGATACTCTAAAAGCAAGAAGGCCCTGGGCGGGAGTCTTGCAAACTCTAAGAGACCACAGATGCCAACACAGACTACTGTAGACAACAAAATTTTCAATCACCATAGACAGATAAAACAAAATATTCTGTGACAAAGTCAAATCTACACAGTATCTATCCACAAATCTAGCACTACAGAAAGTAACAGAAGAAAAACTGCAACCCATGGAAGTTAACTACACCCATGAAAACACGGGAGATAATTTCACACCAGCAAAAGCAGGGAAGCAAGCACAGAACGGATGTGAAAACAGGATACGTTCTTCTGCCGAATGCAAGAAACAAACCTGAACATCGAAGATAAACATTATCCCAGAGTAAAAGGTTAGAAAAACAGTTTTCAAGTAAATGGACCCAAGAAGCAAGATGGTATAGCCATGCTAATATTTAACAAATTAGACTTTCAACCAAAATTAATCAAAAGAGATGAAAATTTAACATCTATGCCCCAAATATAAGATACTAACATTTGTATAAGAAATATTACTAAAGCTTAAGTCACACATCGAACCCCACATATTAATAGTGAGAGAGTTTAATACCTTACTCTCACCAATAGACAAGCCATCCCAACAAAAACTAAATAGAGAAATTAACAGACATTAAGAGTCAAATAGACCTAACAGAACATGCCACCCAAACACAAAAGAATACACCTCTTCTCAGCACCTCATGGAACCTTCCCCACGATTGACCACATACTCGTTCAAAAAACAAGTCTCAACAGATACAAGAAAACTGAACTAACACCTGAATCTTTTCAGGCCACCACTGACTAAAGTTGGATTTCAAAAACAACAGAAATAACAGAAAGCCTACAAACTAGTGAAAACTGAACAAGTCTCTACTGTATGACCACTGGTCAAGGCAGAAATAAAGATATTAAAAACTTCTAAAAATACAATGAAAATGAATGCACAACATACCCAAACTTGTAGAACACATGAAAGCAATGCTAAGGGAAAGTTCACAGCACTAAGTGTGCTAATAAAGAAATTAGAGAGATCTCATACCTGTGACTTAACAGTATACCTGAAAGCTCTAGAACAACCCACCCCCCAGAGGAGGAGAGGGCAGAAAATAATCAAACTCTGGGCTAAAATCAGTAACATAGAAACAAACAATACAAAGAATCAACAAAAGCAAGAGCTGATTCTTTGAGAAAAATCAATAATATAGACAAACCCTTATTCAAACTAACTAAAGGACACACAAGAGAATATCCAAATAAACAAAATCAAAGATGAAAACAGGGACACAACAGACATCAAGGAAATCCAATAAACCACTAGGTCATAGGTTGGTATAATGTTCTTTTGGAATGTATATACCTTACCCTGTTAATTCAAATGTTGATTTCTCTCCCCCACTACCTGGTTTCAATCCGGACATTGCATTGTGATATTTATTCTAAGCATCACCTGTCTCAAGTTCGTGTAAACATGCCACTATTTGTTCTCTAAATTGTCAATTAAAACAACCAGCCACGATGTTAAGCAATAGAAAAGAGAGGATGGGATATCCCAGTTCAGAGTGGGAGGAGAGGAAGGAAGAGGAGGACAAGAAGGAGTAGGAGGGAGAGAGGAGTAGAAGCTGGGAGAGCAGAAGCTGGAGGAAAGGTCTTAGAATGATATGGAGAAATGAACCAGACCTAAGATAGCACTAAAAGCAAGTATAATGGGTGAGTCTGAAAGGCAGGAGACCATGTGGGCTGGAGGTTTAGGATGGAGTAACTATTACCCAGCATTGTGTTCTAGGTTAACTAAATAAATCCTAGTCTCTGTGTGGTGATTTGGTTATACAGCTGTTTAAGATTAACCACAGCTTTACTAAAAGATATATCAATAGTGAATATTAATCACCAAATACAACAGTCATACTTCAAAAACTTTAATTTCAGAAAACTGAAAAAATCAGAAAGAAATGGGCGATTTTCTTAATAGATACCATTTGCCAAAGTTAATTCAAGATCAGATAAACAATTTAAATAGACCTGTAACCCCTAAGGAAATAGAAGCAGTAATTAAACGTCTCCCAACCAAAAAATTTAAAAAGCCCAGGTCCAAATGCTTTTAGCACAGAATTCTAACAGACTTTTAAAGAAGAGCTAATACCAATATTCCTCAAATTATTCCACAAAATGGAAACAGATGGAACATTGCCAAACTCATTCTGTGAGGCCACAATTACCCTGATACCTAAACCACATAAAGACTCCACAAAGAAATTACAGACCAGTTTCCCTCATGAACACTGATAAAAACAAACAAACAAAAAATTACTTAATAAAATACTTGCAAACTGAATTCAAGAACACAATCAAAAATATCAACCATTATGATCAATTAGGCTTCATCCCAAAGATGCAGGGATGGTTCAAAATATGGGAATCTGGATGGAGAGATGGCTCAGAAGTTAGGAGCACTGGCTACTCTTCCAAAGGTCCTGAGTTCAATTCCCAGCAACCACATGGTGGCTCACAACCATCTATCTGCTGCCCTCTTCTGGTGCACAGGCATACATGCAGACAGAACTCTGTATACATAATAAATAAATAAATCTTTTTTAAAAAATCATCCATCATGATCAATTAGGCTTCATCCCAAAGATGCATGTGATTCAACATATGGGAATCTGAAAAACAAACTGAAAAAACCACATGATCACATCATTAGATGCTGAAAAAGGCAAAATCCAACAACCCTCCATGATTAAAGTATTGGAATACACCAAAACATAATTAAAGCAATTTACAGCAAGTCAATAGCCAACATCAATTTAAACAAAGAGAAACTCAAAGCAATTCCACTAAAATCAGGCACAATATGAGGCTGCCTACTCTCTCTGATATAGTTGAAGTTTTACCTGAAGCAATAAGACAATTAAAAGAAATCAAAGGGATTAAATTGTTAAGAAGTTAAAGTATTGCTTTTTCCAGATGACATATAATAGTATACATAGGTGACCCCACAAATTCTACTAGTAAGCTCCTACAACTGTATACTTACAGTGAAATGGTTGGAGACATGATTAACTAAAAAAAAAAAAAAAAAAAAAAAGTAGCCCTCATGTAGACAAATAAGATAAAATATCTTGGTGCAACTCTAACCAAGCAAGTGAAAGACCTGTATGACAACTTCAAATCTTTGGAGAGAGAAATTGGAAAGGTATCAGAAGAGGAGAAGATCTGCCATGCTCATGGATCAGTAGAATTAACATAGTAAAAATGGCCATCTTACCAAAAGCAATCTACAGATTCAATGCAACCCCATCAAAATTCCATCACAATTTTTTTCTTTTTATTAATTATTTATTCACTTTACAACCCAATCATAGCCCCTTCCTCCTCTCCTCCCAGTCCCACCCTCCCTTTCTCTTCTCCATCCCTCCTTCCCTATTTCTCAAAAAGGATCCCTCCCTACAAGCCACATCAGGACTGAGCATGTCTTCTTCCTCTGTGACCTGGCAAGGCAGCCCCACTATGGGGTAGTGATCAAAAATCAGGCAACAGAGTCCATGTCAGAGACACCCCTGCTCCCCTTACTAGGGACCCACATGAAGCCTGAGCCATTGGCTACATCTGTGTCTAGGTCCAGTCTATGTATGGTCCTTGGTTGGTGCTTCAGTCTCTGCAACCACCTCCGGGACCTGATTAGTTGGCTCTACCAGTCCTCTTGTGAAACTCCTGTTATCTCCAGGTCCTTCTATCCTTCCCCATACTTTCCACAAGACTTCCTACGCTTCACCCAACATTTGGCTGTGAGTCTCAGCATCTGTTTCGATCTGCTCCTGAGTGGAGCCTATCAGAGGACAGCTATGCTACCCTCCCATCTGCAAGCACAGCAGAATCATTAATAGTGTCAGGGATTGGCTCTCTCAGGTTGGGCAAGGAATTGGCCAGACATTCCCTCAACCTCTGCACATTTTCCCTGTACATCTTGTAGGCAGGGTAAATTTTGGGTTGAAGTTCTGTGGGAAGGTTGGTGTCCCCCTCCTTCTACTAGGAATCCTGTCTAGTTAGAAGGTATCCTCTTCAGTCTCCATGGCCCCTGCTACTAGGAGTCTCAGCTAGAGTTACCCCCATATCCTCCCAAAAGCCTACCCTGTCTTAGATCTCCAGCTTGTCACATAGATGCCCCTGCCCATGGTTTCTCTTCTTTCTGTAGGCCCTCTGTCCTCTCACCCCCATTCCTCCCAGGTCTGGTCTCTATCCTTATTTCTCTCTGCACTCCCTCTCCTACACTTTGTTCCCTCTCTTCAATCACTTCCACTGTCTATTCCATTTTCCCATCTGAGTGAAATTTAAGCACCCTCCCTTGTGTCCTCATTGTTACTTCTCTTCTTTGTGTCTATGAATTGTAGTATGTTTACCATGTGCTGTATGGCTTATAAGTGAATATATACTGTGAGTGTCTTTCTGGGTCTGGGTTATTTCACTCAGGATAATCTTTGCTATTCATTTGTCTGAAAATTGCATGATTTCCTTCTTTTTAATGGTTGAGTACATTGTGTAAATGTACCACAATTTCTTTATCCATTCTTCAGTTGAGGGACGTGTAGGGTGTTTCCAGATTCATCTGAGATTTTATCTTACACCCATTGAATGGCTAAGATCAAAAACTCAAATGGCAGTTCATGCTGATGAGGATGTGGAACAAGGGAAACACTCCTCCATTGCTGGTGGTAGTGCAATCTTGTACAGCCACTTTGGAAATCAATATGGCAGTTTCTCAGAAAATTGGGAATTGACCTACCACAAGACCCAGATATACCATTATTAGGCTTAGAAAGATGTTCCATTCTACCACAAAAGACATTTGCTCAACTGTGTTCATAGCAGCTTTATTCCTAATAGCCAGAAACTAGAAACAAACCAAATGTCCCTCAATCAAAGAATGGATAAAGAAAATGTTGGGTATTTACACAGTGAAATAATACTCAGTTGTTTAAAAAAATCATGAAATTTGCAAACAAAAGGATAGAACAAGAAAAAGAAATAATCTTGAGTGAGGTAACCCAGACCTAAGAAGACAAACATGGTATGTACTCACCTGTAAGTGGATATTAACTGTAAAGGATAATCATGCTACAATCCACAGACCTAGAAAGGCTAAGTAACAAGAAGAGCTCAAGGGGGAAAGTATAAATCTGTCCGGGAAGGGGAAATAGAATAGATACTGTGGGTAGACTGGGGTTAGGTAGGGATGGGAAGAGGAGGAAATGGGGTTAGGGAGAAAATATTGTAAGAGTCAGTTGGAACTGGGGAGCAATTCAGGGGCAAGGTAGAAACCTAGTGCAATAAAAACTCCCAGAAATTGGGATGATCATAGAGCTAAGACTCCTAGTAATAGGAGATACAGAACCTGAAATGGCCATCTCCTATAACCAATCAGGACTTCTAATGAAAGGATTAAGACACAAACAGGCTCTCACATCTGTCCACCTCCTTCTGCATAGATCTTTTGAGCTTAGGGGAGGGGTTTGGTAAAGGCTTCTCATTTAGGGTTGATTGCACCGGAGTCACTCTGTACATTGTCTGCTGGATGTGGGTCTCTGTATAAAGCACCATCTCTTACAAAAAGAGCTTCTCTGCTGAGGGTTGAGTGGTGCACTCATCTGAGTGTAGCATTGTGTCCTGAGGAGTCACTTACTGTGTTCCCGGTTGCCCTCCACAAGCTGAATGTTCTACATGCTTTTGAACATGGAGAAATCGAGCTGGTGCTCAACTGGGAGCTTTACCCCAATGGCTAGTCTTTTTTTCTGACATCCTACTTTGTCCAATCAGTGCTGCTCATGAGTGCATGAGTGTGGGGCCATCCACTGCCATGGAACAACCTACAATGGCCACACCTTCAAAGAAAAGTAACTATCCTTCCCCTGCTGACAGCAATGGCCAACAGTTCTCAGCCTACGGACGGGGACTTGTGGGCCCCTTCCCTGTCCATGCTGAGGTTTGGCTGTCTTGAGCTCATGCAGGGTCTTGTGTAGGTAACCACAGCAGCTATGCATTCATGAATGCAACGGCCATGTCACATCCTCAAGGATAGAATTTTACAGCATTCCTCCCAATCCTCCAACTCCTAGGTTCTCTTCTGGTCCCTCTTCTGTGGTATTCCATGGTCCTTGACGGGGAAGGACACTGATTTAGAGTTGAGCACTCACAGTCGACTGTTCCTTTGTGTTTGGGTTTGTGCATGTGCGCATGTTGGTATGCATGTGTGTGGAGCTCTGAGAAGAAACTGTTGAGTACGTCTTGGAAATGATAAATGGTTTTTCCTCTGTGGGGTTGACACCTACGTGTATTTTTCTCTTGAAATACCCTGGTTTTAAACAACTATGAGTATTTTCATCTCACCCAAAGTTTAAGCTTCTTCTTGCAGTTGAGGTTGCATTCATTCTATCTGTTGATGGGCTTGGAATCACATGGCGTCCTGGAGACATCTTCTTTACTTCCCATGCCAGGGAGGTTGGTCTGACAATTCAGAACATAGAGCAGATTACTTTAACAGAGAAAAGGAGAAAAAACTAATCTTTCCTTTTAGCTGTTACTAAGTAAAAGAAATGGTCAAATCTTACCTTCTACCTGTAGCCCTGCTTACCAGGAAGGTACCACACTGACAAGTGAGCAATCACTGATGGTTCTTGGTACATAATTCCTCACACAATGAAACAACACAAGCACTACTTCCCTCAAAAAGGCCATGGGGTTACAGAAGACATGAGCTGCACTGTTTGTTTGCTAGTTTTGAGACACGGTACAGGTCTGGCTGGCCAGGGACCTGCTACGTAAATCAGGCTGGTCTGGAACTCAAGACATCCTCCTGCCTCTACCTCGTGAATACTGACATTAAAAGATAAACCTGTTAACAATTTACAAGCTTCTCCACATACACAGAAAAATAAATTAAAGCAATAATATTAATTCAGGTTATTTTGTCTGAAAAAATTAGGTTTATGGAAAAATAATCAAAACAAAGGAAATAGCAAGGGCTAGAAGAAGACGCAAGAAAGCATGCAATCTCTACCTCTGAATCACCATATAGTAGAAACATAAAGACACACTGCTCTTTATGGAGAAGCTAAGGGTGTAAACGGCCTTCTGTTCCTATTTATCCTCTGTCCCACGTCAGCTGACAGGGCACATATCCTACTCAAATGTTTGTCTAAGCTACAGCCTATATTCTAAGTCTACCATTCCAGTCAGTCTCTCTACAGCTTACTTTCCATGTGATACAGTCATTAGATATTTTTCCTCCCCACTCAAAAAAGAAACACATAAAACTGATTACTTATAGAAAACAAGAGAATTCAGATAAAACATTTTTCAAAAGCCCAAAGATTTGGATAAGTTATAACCAAATCAACTTTCTTAAAGAAGTCATAGCCCTACCAGATGAAAGATGCTCATTCTCAAACAGCCTTGCCAACACTTGGTATCTTTTATTGAAAAAAAAATGGTATCAACAAAATGGTACAACACTGTCTTTATTTTTTAATTGTGCATGTTTAGTACTCTAACTCGTAAGAATAACATGGTATGGCCATTTGAAGTTTTTCTTTAGGACTTTACATATCGGTATCTTTGGATCACTGTTTCTATATTAGAATTTGTGTCATTTTCTGAATGATTTAAGAAAATGTATTGCTGCTGCTATCATAATTATCAAGGCTATAGACACACTGTTACTGTTGTTGTAAGATTTCTTTACATTTTAGATTTACATATAGGTTTATTCTTGTTAAATCAAGTGAGTCAGTATTTTTTGGTAGTTTCTAATTTTATTTCAAAATCCTTACTTAAAATATATAACTGCTTACCAGTGTTTATATATATACTTTATGTGTGTGTGTTCAATCCTAATCTTTAACCCCCAAGTCTGCATGATTTGAAGAATACACAAAAGCTAATGCCATCAACAGGAAATTTAAGGTTTTCCATATGTTCGAGCTGCTTCACGAGGCCAAAAGAAGGCACGCTGGTAACTGGTTAACGTAAAAAGTGATGCGTGCCAAAAGAAGACACGCTGGTAACTGGTTAACGTAAAAAGTGATACGTGCCAGGTGTGGCAGTGCATGCCCTTGGTGCCAGCACTGGGGAGGCCAAGGCGGGCGGATCTCACTCGAGCCCAGCCTGGTCCACAAAGCGAGTTTTAGGGCAGCCAGGGTTGTTAAACCCTTTCTTAAAAAACCAAAAGAGATGTCCCGAGTGCTAAGGAAATGGCTCAGTGGGTAAAGTGCAATCATGCAATCATGAAGACCTGAATCTGGATCCCAAGTACCCCGTTAGGAGCCAGGTATAGTGATGTGCATCCATAATTCCAGACCAGGAGGAACAGAGGCAGGCAGGTCTCTGGTGCTTCCTGGCCAGCCGCTCTGGCTAAGCCTGACAAGCTCCAGGTTCAATGAGAGACCTTTCTCAAAACATGTGGTAGAAAGCGACAGAGGAGGACACCCAATACTAACTTCTAGCCTCCACATGTACACACAAGTGTGCATGCACAAATACTTGCATGCACCCAAATAACACACAAAATTTCGGTACTTGAGCACAATTTATACTTATATTCTGTCCTATTCAGCTGGTAATTTAATACAGTAGGCTAAGAACGCTACTGCATGCCAGAATACACAGTATCACAATAATTTTGAACAACTTATGTACAATAATGATAAGAATTTGAGACATATTTCTCTCCTTGCATTTCCTACCTTGTCACTAGTAACTTTTAAGCGATTTATATAGTTAGAATGAACATGAATGACTTTTCATGAATATGCATGATTAAATTTACTCAAAGAATCAATGAGTCTCAAATATTCTCATGTGCTTAGACCGTTAGTCTAAGAAATAAAATATAATAACTTGAAGCGATGTAAAAAGAATATTGAATTAATAACTATAGTATAATAATAATCAGCATATATAATTAGGCTTTTTAGATTTTAAAGTTACAACCAAATGAAATCTTTTTTAAAGATTTATTTATTTATTATGTATGCAGTGTTCAGCCTGAATATACACCTGAACACCAGAAGAGGGCACCAGATCTCATTATAGATGGTTGTGAGCCACCATGTGGTTGCTGGGAATTGAACTCAGGACTTTTGGAAGAACAGCCAGTGCTCCTAACCTCTGAGCCATCTCTCCAGCCCCACAAAAGGAAATCTTGATGTGGTATTCTATTAGCAAGTTAATGAATATAGAGAAGCTAATAAACAATCAATCTCCTTACTGCTCACCACAATGAGAAAATATATTATACCTTCCCAGAAATTTTTACTTTGAAGATTGTTTTTACTTTGAATATTTCCTACACTTACAGAACTGTTTGATTTGTTATCTTTGTCTTAAATGCTAGCAATCCACCCTCCTAAAACCTTATTATCCATAAACAGCACTGTGTATAAATGCTTTGTGTCATATGTAGCAACTTAATTTCTGTACTAAATAATATGGCTTGCACTAGCAGTTGCATTAACAATAAATATTTGTAACTGATTCAAATGAGAAGTAGTAGATTGTTACAGGTTTTGAATCAACCTGGTATTAAGTCCACTGTCAATTTCAATGCTTGCTACTGAATTTAAGGTGCCTACAAATATAAGTACCAGAGTTTGTTACCTGCTTTGAGCATCTGTCTTCTCTAACTTTTCCTGAAGTTGAATCCAGTCAATCAATGCTTTGAAATCTCTTACATAGTAATCCAGCATCATTAACACCTCCTAATTTAGATAAGAAAACATTAACTATTATTCTGTGGAAAAAAAAAAACTGTGAAAAGAAAAGCTTTAGGAAAAATTATCAAAGTGATAGGCTTTCAGGGTAACAATTTTTACATATACGTTCATTAAAGAAGACATGTACAACCTACTGATCTAATTTTTGTTCTTTTGAAATTGCTGCTTGGTTTTTATTCTGTTGTTAAGATAATGTAAAGCACTTTATGTCTAGAGCTTAAAGACCAAAAAAATGGCATTAACACATCTTCTCAAGGCCTTAATCATTTTAATACTTTTATTGTGCAGTTCCTATACAGAAAAGAGCATAAGTAATACATGTAAATTGTTTAAAAAATCATGTGAACAACACCAAACACACAAGCATGTAAGTCACTCATGACATTCAATATAATATGCAAACTTCTTGGTGTACCCTCCCAAGCTCCACCCCAGCCCTCTGCCAAGGTAACCAGTGACTCTAGTATAAGACCAACTACGGCTACCAAGAGAAGCCTTTATTTCCTGATTCCAGAGACAGGAAAGCTTTCAGGCTTACACCATTAAATATAATTTTTGTTCGGATTTCTCACATACTCATCATTGGGCTTAGGAACTCACCTTCTGTCTTTCCACCACCTTTCTTTACCTCAGTTCCGGGAATCAAACTTGAGTTGCCAGGTTTGGGCAGCAAGCACCAACACCTTCTGAGACAACTTACCATTCTTTCATTTTCATTCTAAAAAGGTCCTATTCTATATGACTCAGTCTCCATCCCATATTTATCATTATTCAGATTTTTTTATTTCTACCACAATATCTCATTTAACAAATAAATTATTCTAAAATGTTTTCCTGAGCTTCTCTGTTCAAAGTATTTTCTGGGTCAAGCCCCAAAAACTGTTTAGATAGAAGACTCCTTCACTACTCTAAATCTTTCTAAAGAATTACTACAATTCAACTAGACCCTGTCTTCGGTGGGAGAACTGGTCTGAATTACGCATTCTAGCCTTCAAGAGAATTTGATTTAAACAGACTTTCTGTTGGAAATGTTTAAAAAAACAGACACCAAAAAAAAAAAATCTTTACAAAGAAAATAACAGAGGTCAGATACACAGCTGTACAGAAAGAAAGGTACAATATCAAAGAAATAAAAGTGAAAGAAAATTCTTATTCATATTAATGGTTTTAGCAAACAAGGGTTGTTTGTTTTTTTTTTTTTTCAAAATAAAAATGTCAACATTGTATACCATTAAGTATACATGTGCGTTTATGTCAAAAGATCATTGTTTAATTATTATGTTAAGTGTTCAAGAGGTTTGTCTCCAAGCATGTTGATGCATCACATGTGTGACTTGGGCCAATAGAGGCCAGAAGAGGGTGTCAGATTCCCTGGAACTGGAGCTACAAGACAGTTATAAACCACCATGTAAGTTATGGGAATTGAACTCAAGTCCTCTGGGAGAGCAGCCAGTGCTCTTAAGTACTGAGCCATCTCTCCAGCCTCTACCCTGTGTCTTATAATATATTAAAACAAAGTAATATATGGAAAGGAAATGAGGAATTAAAATTATTTTGCTATTATAAGAATGTACTATAAAGTAGAATAAAGCTACGTGAAAGTAGAAGTATTCATAAATATATATTGCAAATTCTAACCACTGAAAAACAATAACAATAAATAAAACAACCAAAATACTATAATCCAAATTTCAGTTAAACGCATATAAAGAATAAAACTTGAGAGCAGGGTTAAAATGGGAGCTCCTCAGGACATCCTTACTGGGGTTCGGTCTGATGCTTGTATTTGATGCTAATTACCTGCTCTCAAGATCTGGTTACTGTCCTATCCTTGTTGTGTAAACCTGCCTAAGACATTATTCCTGTAAAAAAAAGGCCTGTACCTGGGCAGGATGGAAGGAGGTAGGCGTGGATAAGGTTCCTGGGCTATGGGGACAGGAGAATCACAGGAGACAGACAGGAAAAAGGAGGAAGAAGGACACCACAGTGGGTTAGGATGGAGAAGGAACCACGTAGGCTGGGAGGAAGGACTCCAATAATGTCATGGAAAGGCCCAGATGAAGAGTATAAGCAAGTATCTTGGGGTTATGGATAGGATGGACGGTAACCCAGATAGAAATGGATAAGGCAGATGGCATGGGAAGGAGCCAGAAGAAACAAGACAGTGTAGGTGAAATATCTACCCAGACAAAGGTAAATAAGGCAATTATAACATCTAACAGGTGTCTATGTCTTATTAATTGTGACAGTGGGTTAAATAATACCACCGTGATAATTATAAGGCAAATAATAAAGTCTATAACCCGACACCATTTTATTTCCAACAGCACTCCTCAGATGCTTTCACCCTGGGGATGAACAACAGGGTGCAGTAGGGGCCAGAGAAATACTCAAGACAGACCACTACCCTCTCCATTATGCTTGCTGCATGGTTGAGGGAGACAAACTCAAGCTGAAGGGAACAAATGGAGATGTGGCTCATCGGGCACAGGCAACCAACATACACACACACATACACACACATACACACACATGTGTTAATTTTTTTAACTAACATAACTGCAAGAAGAAAAAGATCAATGTGTTACAGTATTTGCAGAGCTCAATATCTATCAGAAATGTACAGAACACACAGGTAGTAAGCCAGTAAGAACAAAGGTGAGCTCCACAAAGTCAGCATTCAACTAGATGATAACTGAATGGGAGGAGCATTTAGCAATGTCAGAATACACATTCTTTCAGAACTCACACAGAGTATCTACCAACATAGAGCCCACTGTGACAAAAAAAAAAATATAAGACAGAAATCATGCAATATTTGCTCTTAGACAATAATGAATTTAAACTATAAATAACTTGAAAAATCTCAGAACACGTGGAATTACAATCTATGTGTGTATTACCACTTTAAAATATTCATATTTTCCAATGCAATCCATTACCAAAAATCTCATTGCATTTTTCACAAAAATAGTTCCACAATTGTAGAATTCAAATAAAATAAAATAACAAAAAGATTTGAAATGGTCAAAGCAATCCTGAGGGGAAAATCAAATGAAGACAGCATAATTCCTATTTCAAGTTATTTATAAAAATTAAAATAAGCAAGTATAGTAGTACTAACATAAACCATACAAACTTTATAAAACAAAACACTGCATAAAAACAAACATATATTGATATCAACTTTTTGACAAAAATATTAAGGACAGTATCATCAATAAAAGGTGTTAAGAAAACCAAAAGAATAAAAACAGTCCCTGTCTTCACCATAAAAAAAGACCTGAATTTGTAAAAGTTCTAGGAGAAAACAAAGTAGAAAATTTCCTTGACATTGACCTTGGCAATGATCTACACCATTCCAGAAGCTTAGACAACAAAAGCAAAATGAACTCTATAAAACCTCTAAAATGAAATATTTACTAGAATGAAAATATCTTTAAATAACAAAAGTATTAATAATTAAAGTATTCATAACAGGTGGGAAATACAGTCATAATGACATATATCTGACATGGTACTAATTCTCAAAATATGTAAGTAACTCACATAACTCAACAGCAAGGAAAAACAACCTGATTTCAAAATGGGCAAAGGAAGGAAATAAGCAGAGGACCTATACAGTTTTCCTAAAGGAAATAAAGATGGAATATACATGTACATGTATATGTATATGTATATCTACAAAAGTGATGTACAGTATTACTTGTAAGAAAAATGCACATTGCAACCCCAAAGGGGCACACCCTATTAGGCTGGCTACTACCAAGAGGACTGGCGGTAGTAAGTACTGGCTGAGGAAGGAGAGAGAATCTTCCCATGGTTAGTGGGATGACCGAGAGTGAAGCCGTTCTACAGAGCAGTGGGAAAGGCCTCACGAAGTTGCCACTACACTCACCATATATCCCAGCTGTCCCTCTGCTGAGCATCTACCCAGAGAGTCAAATCAGCACCTTGAGGAGACATCTGCACTTCCACGTTCCCTGCACCATTATATGGATGAATAAAGGAATTGTGAGACAGTGTTTAGCCTTCGGGGGTGGGGGGTATGACATTCGCAGCAACACGGCTGAACCTAAGAGACACTATTCTAAGCAAAATAAGCTAAATGAGAGGAGAAAGCAGTTTATCATGTAGGGGAAAGCTAGCATAACACACACACACACACACACACACACAAATATAATTAAGGTTACCATGAACAAGAAGCAGAAGAAATGGAGAGACTATAGGAGAAAAAGAACAAATTTCTAGTTACATATATAAGCCTAAAGGTCTACTGTAAAACATGACTAGAGCTAAAAGTGTTGCAATATATACTGAAAATTAAATAAATGTTGATACAATTACTACACACACACACACAAAAGGAACAATAAGGTAGTGACTATTAATTAGCTTATCCATAATAATCATTTCATTATAAATAGCAAAACATAAGTATAAAACAAAATGTATTTATAACAAGTACATGTATATATAAATAAATAACATAATACCATCTACAATGGTAGATCTGAAATCTACGGAATATTATACATATAAATCTAATAAAAGCCGGGCCTGGTGGTGTACACCTGTAATCCCAGCACTCAGGGAGGCAGAGGAAGGTGAATCTCTGTGAGTTCGAGGCCAGCCTGGTCTACAAAGCCAGTCCATGACAGCCAAGGCTATGTAGAGAAACCATGTCTTTAAAAATAATAATAATAATAAAAGTCCAGTGACCAGTATTGTTTCTGCATGAGAAGGTACTTAAGAGTACCCAAAACAACACTGAACCATGCCACAGAAGACAAGTAAATTTAGTAGGAAATGCTTGTGTTGGTATATATTAAATCACAGAAAGTTTCAAAAAGAATAGCTGTGTGCAGAAAATAAATGTAAACATTCTGTCTGAGGAAAATCATGCCCCCTATCCCAAATGAATCTATTCACAATACAGGACCTCAAAATGTCGTTTGTGATTTTGGAAATTAGCCAGTTCTTATGAACTACCTGTATATAAATGTCGCAATAAACCTTTCCGTGTGTCAACATTTGGTTTTTCTGCTTTTTTGCTTTTCATCTTAAGCATTTTATCCACTAGTATAATAATCAGCAGTATTAGAAACAATTTACTATGTTGTGTAAATTTTCCAGTGCATGAAGTATATGCTTCTATACTGTCCTCTAAATTTTGTTGTAAGCCTAAAATTGATATACTCTAAATCACTGGTTCTCAACCTTCCCAATGCGGCAGCCCTTTAATACAGCTCTTCATGTTGTCGTGACTCCCAACCATAAAATTATTTCATTGCTACATCATAACTGTAATTTTGCTCCTTTATGAAGTCAATGTAAATATGATGTCCAGGATATCTGAAAATAAGACCCCCCAAAGGGGTGGTGAGCCACAGGTTGAGAGCCTCTGCTCTAAAACTTGTATCAACAGATGAGCATCATCAAAGAAGCCTTTTTTTACAGCAAATTGAGACCAACATTCACAACCATAACTAAAACAATACAGAGATCAATGGATCACTGGGAGGACAGCACCACGAGATACATCTACGGTTCAAGGAACATGGTAGAAGAGGAGACAAAAATGACTATAAAGGCCAGAATACTAGGAACTGTGCTGTGAAACAGTCTCTACTAGAAACAGATGCATAAACAAGACTCACACAATGGCAGTATCAACAGACATGTTAATGTGAGAATAGTCCCACCGACTTTAGACAAAGAGGTACAGGCAACTAATGAATGAATGCTGGAGAAGAGTTATCCTCTCCCAGGAATGAGCCTCTTAATTGGTTGTCTAATACAGAGTGGCCAGCCCAGAAGCCATTTACACACCCCCACGCCCCCACCCCCACATACACACGTAAGTAACAATAATTAAAAAAAGAGAGGCTATCAACTTGAGAGGGGGTCATAGGAGGGGGTTGGAGGTAAAAGGTGAGGGAGAAAGTAATGTATTTATATTTAATTTCTTTAAAATAGGAGAAATCCAATCAAATACAAATGAAACTCCTGGCTCAAAAAAGTTATTTTTTAAAAGTAGTAAATGCAAAAAACAAACAAACAAACAAACAAAACAACTAAAAGTAGTAAATGCTTCACATTTTTAAATTTTTTTTCATTTATTACAATTTATTCACTTTGTATCCCAGCTGTAGCCCCCTCCCTCATCCCTCCTAATCCCACCCTCCCTCTTTTTTCTCCTCCCATGACCCTCCCCGAGTCCACTAATAGGGGAGGTCCTCCTCTCTTTCCATCTGACCCTAGTCTATCAGGTCTCATCAGGACTGGCTGCATTGTCTTCCTCTGTGGCCTAGTAAGGCTGCCCCTAATTGGGGGAGGTGAAGAGCCAGCCACTGAGTTAATATCAAAGACAAATGCTTAACATTTTACCATCATTTCTTATGTGGTTGGTACAAACTCAAATGAGGCTGTAAGCAATGAGTTAGATATGATGTAACCAAAGAAATTGCAGCTTTAGCTTAGCAGCTGTGTCTCTTGGTTAGGCAAGAAGACAGAGGTGAGGAATGCAAGAAAAGTTAGTGCTGCTTCTCATACTGGTCAAAATGTTCCTTTGAACTTCCAAACACAAATACTAAATTCACTGACTAGGACAGAAACATTTTAAGACCAACTTATCTTGAATTAACATACCATCTCTGTTCTCTGTCCACTTCATAATTACCATTATTGCATTCTAGGACTCTTCTAGTTTTATGTATGTGTGGATGTATATTCACATGCATTTGTGGGTATGTAAATACATGTATACATATAAATACAAAACAAGTACCTTGCTAAACTAGAAGCTCACTGTTTCAACTCAGCTGACTAAGCAACAACCTTCCAGAAAATACCTGTCTTTGCCTACCAACACTGGAGTTATAGCTATGCCTGGCCATGCCTAGATTTTTACATATGGATGTAAAGTCTGGTAGGGATTTAAAGGTGCCTGCTTGAAAACAAAGTGCTCTGTGGTGATCTGAATGAGAATGGCCCCCACCTAACATATTTGACTGTTTCCCAGTTGGCACACTGTTTGAGAAGGACTAGGAAGTATGGCTTTGGAGGAAGTGTCAGTAGGGGTGGGCTCTGAGGTTTCAAAAGCCTATGTTAGGCGAGTTCCAGTCTCTCTGCCTCCCCTTTGTGGATCTCCCATGTAATCTCTATGCTCCGGCGCCATCCTTGCCTGTCCGCTGCCATACTCCCTGCCATGACAGTAACAGATGAATTCACCCTCTGAAAAGGTAAGCAAGTCTCAAATTAAATGTTTTCTTTTATAAGTTGCCTTGGTCATGATGTCTCTTCAGAGCAATAGAAGAGTAACTTAGACATGCTCCTACCCACTAGGCCTTTTCCCCATCACCCACCATATTTTTTGAGGCAGGATCTCTCCCTGAGCATGGAGCTCAGTGACTGGCTACACAGGTGGGCCAGCAGGAACCAGGTTCCTTCTTGTCTCTGCCTCTCAACACTGGAATTATATATACATGCCACCAACCCTGACTCTCCATATGGGTGCTGGGAATGCAAACTCAGGTCCTTGGCTTGCACAGCATTTATATTCTCAGCCATCTCCCTGGGCCCAAGTTTTCTTCTTTAGATGACCCAAAATTATGCTAGTTTAACAATATATTCTATACCTCTCACAAACGTAATCTTTTGTAATGGGCTCATTGTACATCTAGATCTCAAATTTTATTTTGTGTAAGAAATTAATGTAAAGCACAAGTCACTAATATACCCCTTTGCCCTATAAGGAAATTGTAAAGTATAACTAAATATATAAACATTGTTTCACCAGCCAAAGCTGACATTTAGATGCATAAAACAAAGAAATGTAAATTTCTTTCTATTCATTATACCATCCTAGACCATCCTCCCTAAGAGATGTCAGTCACAAGAGTGGCTCAGCAGGTATGAGTATTTACTGTTCTTCCAGAGGACTAGGATTCAGCTACCAACACTCTCATGGCAGCGAACAAGCACCCTCTTCTGGCATCTACCAGCGCCAAAATGTAGATGTTGCACATATACATACACATACAAACATTCAGAAACATAATTTTTTAAAAATCTTTTTAAAATTCCAGCCTCACTTTACTATAAAGACTTTACAACAGGAGGTATCAGAAAATGCAAGCCATCATTTACATAATGAACTTTTCCATAGCTAAGTTTAGATCAACTTTGTAGAATCCACAGTAAATACCTTAAAAGTACACGCAGAAATATACTTCATAAATCAGACCCAGTATTAATTTGTCAAGTTATTTACAAATGAAATGAAGTCCCACCCTTAATAGTCATAGAAAGTATATTCTACTTTAAAACTCTCCTGAACAAGGAACTATTGTTTATTTCCTTTCAAAGGTAGTCGTTGGTGCCAAATTACTGGTAATGAAAGTCTTCTACAATCAGGAAAGGGACAAATTAAAAAAGTTAGTTGGCTTCCTTCTTTCAATTTTACTAATATAACTCAAATTGTCTAATTAAATTCATTCTACTTAAACTACCTACATTAGGGCACAGAAAGATTTAATTTTGGATGATTTATTTTAAAAATTTTCAACTGATTTCCCTTTTGCTTGAAAAAAATATTACATGGCAAAACTACAGCAGCTGTATTTCTGAAACTAGTTGGCAGAGAGACAGTGCATCTGGTGGTTAGACAGCATACTTTAAGGAGTGTTTAGCCCAATGTTATCAAAATGATCAGAATGGTAGTGTGCAGCTGGAACCTGAGCCATGTGTGCAAATGAGCAACTACAGACAGGAGAGGAGCTGCAGGAGCTCCTCTCAGTCACTGATGCACATCCGTCTCCCTGAAGCTATGAAGGCCATTTTGTCAAGCAAGATGAAACAGAACAAAATTGCCTCTGAGAATGATGTTATAGACATTCAGATAACTGCATACAGAAACACAGCTAAAATTACCAATTAGTTTACCAATTGGCTGCAACGGATTCAATTGGTTCATAATTAATTCTAGTTACTGGCACAGAAAACAGGATGGTTGACGCCATCCTCCAGACACACAATACTGGTGCACAGACCCTTGGGTCCAGAACATCAATACGGCCCTCCATTTGAGCTACAGGAATGAGCACAGTGGGTGCCTGTGGTGATGAAGAGGTAGAAACATACATCACAAGAAATCAGTGCCAAAAGAGAAGTTTATAGAAGCACTGCTTTGTAATAACTCCTTAGTTTGTGAAAGGCTATTACTAAAACCATACTTCAAGAAAGAAATCAGCAAAAAAAAAAAAAGATGGGTAAGTAATTTTAATTTTCAAAACTATCTAATAATAGCTCATTCTCTTCTTTCAAATATTGCTTCTTAATTTTCAACATAAGAACCTAGAATGTCACATAAATATATTTATCAAACTCCTGGGGGGGACAAGAAATGAAAATCTGCTAGTAGAAGCCATTCTCCCATAATTTCATCAGCAGCACATGTGAGCAAATTAAAGCTGCCGCTGTTATTAACACAGAAACATCTTATTATAACTGCCAACCACCTTAACTCAGCAGCAAGTTGTCTTCCCATATGTTTTTCTTACAGATTCCCCGCTGCTGAGGTGTTGCCAGTTTAAAGTCTGCCCCTAACATCGTTTCATGTGCTAAATGACTGGTGCCCAAGGTGGCAATATGGAAGGTACTCGAACCTTAAAAATGGGTCTTAGTAAAAGGTCTTTAAACCAAATAAGGCATGTCCTCAGAAGATGTGGGATCCCAGTCTCTGTGGGTTCCAGTTCTGAGACGTGATTCCTTCCACACACACATACTCCTGCAATGGCAAGAGCCATAGACATGTAACACAGACAAAAGGTTATACAGCAAATCAAATCTTTAGAACGATGAGTTAAATTGACCTTTTTTCTCTATAAACATTGCTCATCTGTGGAATTTCATTATGGTAAGAAAAACTGAATACACCTACTAAGAAAATGCAAAGACCTAATGCCTATAAAAATAAAGACAAAGATAAGTTACAAGGTTCACAATCAACACACCCAAACTCAAATTCCCCATTGTTTACCTCAAACAATTGCTTAGGGCATTTACTCTGCCTATGATAGTCTCCCGAATAGCAAATAATAAATTTATGTGAAAGCTGAAAGGTCTTCAGACCTCATCTAGACCAACTTGCTCATCCAAAAATTAAAGTTAAATAATGTTATTGACTTTTATCCAAAGTCACACAAAAAGGAAATTCTGCTTTCCATTTAGGAAACATCACAGATTTCACATACACAGCCTCCTATGACCAAAAATGAGAAATGACCACTCTTATAAACATTATCAAGTAAAATAACCAATGTTATTATACCATAATAACAATGTAACCAATGCTGAACACTCTCAAGTGTCATGCAAATAAGTCTTTTCTCTTTCAAACTATTGACATTATATTAACATATCACACTGTCTAAGCCACTGCAAGAAAAGTGTTTTTCAGAAAATCTTTGCAGCACTGTGCATAGAAAAGCAGAAATTATTCTGTCATATAAAATACTAAACAGCCTTTCTTACCAAAAAGCAAATCTGAATTTGTTTGAATAACACAAGAGATGATATGATTATTAGATACAATCTTTGCTATAATGTGTTATGGTCTGAGCAACAAGAACTGCTTTCTATAATGAAGTGACTTGACAGTATTAATGAAAAATTTGTGAGGAAAAAAACAAAAAAACAAACAGAATCTTTCACCAAAAAGTGTAGATGACCAAAGATCACATCACTGAAGGAATATAAACATAGACGTTCTCTCTTTAGCAAAAACCTACACATAAATAAAAAAGAAAATCTCTGGTGTTTGAATCAACATGGGTTGAGGGTAATTTAGGGGTAATTTAATTGCAGTTACACTTTCTTTAGGTCCTATAAGCAGCACCAAGAGTACACATTTCTGAAATAAATAAATGCTGATGGTCAGGCAGGGTGACACACACTTTAATCACTACACTCAGAAAGCACAGTCATGTGGATCCCTGTGAGATCAAGGCCTGCCTAGCTACATGGCAAGTTCCAGGACAGGTAGGGCTACATAATGACACTGTCTCAAAAGCTGAAACGAAAACAAGTAAGTGTCAAAAATAGTATTGTTGGAAACCAATGTTGGAGTAATCAATAAATAGTGCTTTGCAAAGAATTGTCCACTTCAGCTCCAGTCCGCAGGCCTGCTGCTGATTGACCACGTAATTTCAGAGCTGCTAATACTTTTATAGTCCCTCGTCAATACATAGGCATGCTGGAGCCTATGATTTATAAGATGACATTTACATATTATTATGATGATTTCTATTTCACCTCTGTCACGTTTCTGAATTACCAATCATTCTTTTTTTTTTTTTAATCTAAACTTTCGTATTTCTCCACTCTTGTTTTACGTTGAGCATCAGTATGTGCACATATGCAAGCATGCTATGGTTTACAAGGGGAGGCCAGAGGACATTTTGCAGGAGTTGGTTTACTCCTCCTATACAGGTTCTGTGATGTCCAAAGCAGGCCCCAAAAATGGCAGTGCTGCTAACAATGTTCTGAATGACAGTGTGGGCTCAGCTCGGGCTGTACTCTGACTGGAGTAAACAGAAAGACTGCTACCTGAACTCAGCATTCCTCAGAAATCTTGTGAAGCAGGTTTCTTTTTGTCAGGAAAAGCCATTATTAATTCCCTTATGTGCCCCCATAGCCAACTACCTCTGGCAAGAAAGCACATCTAGTTCCTGATTAACCCAAACAAGCCCGTAACAGATCAAATCCCCATGGTAGGTCAGAGGCTGTTCCGGTTCATATGCCTTCCCCACACTGCAACCTGTCTCTTTAAAATTGGCAAGGCTTGTCTGCTTTTTGTTGTTCTGTGCTGCAAACAAAGCTGAACTAAAGACTCTACACTGATGCAGCTAGTAGATAAAAGATAAAACTCCAGGGTTATTTTAAAAATTCTATAGCCAGCAAAACCAGCTCTTCTGAGAAAAATAAGCACCGTTATGTAGGCTCTGGGGATTTAAAATGTGGCATACTGCCACAACCAAGAACTGTGACCAGTTTACCAGCCCTACTGAAGAAAGCCCAGGAAAAAAAAACCAAAGAGAAAAGCCAAGTGCATGCTTTGTCATTGGAAAGCACTGTTGCAAATCAAACCTAGTGCCTTAGACATACTAACATACAATATACATACTAAGCTCTAGCAGCAGCCTAAGAATAGGCATTTCTGAGGAACCTCACCCTTTCATAGAAAACTACACTTCTGCTATCAGCTAGCCTGTCTAGGATGGCTATCTAGGACCGCCCTCTCTAAACTTTTCAGGGAGAAGTTTAAATGTCTAACTTATCATTCCTCATGATCCTTTCTCATCCATGTTAAAACAGAATATACACTGACCCAGATCTACAACTTATTTTCAGATCATAACCATCTTTCAGAGCACTGCAAAATAACTTTGTAAAACACACATGAGCAACACCAAGGTAATAAGTCCTACTCTGGCGCCTGAGTAAAAAGATCTTATTAAATTTTTTCTCTCCATTCCTGAAATCTATTGTTCCCTACATCTGCTTTCAGAAACTTCTCGATGCCTTAAACACATAGATATTTTGAAATACTTACACTTTAAAATCAATTACTTTTCTACTGCTGTGATAAAACACCATAACCGACTTATAGAAAAAGGTTTATTTTGGGGCTTATGGTTCCAGAGGTTAGAGTCCACGATGGCAGGGTAGAATTAGCAAACAGCGGGAGGCTGCAACTGCAGCTCAACAGGAAATAAACAAAGCACTCAAAAATTTGAAACCTTAAAGCCCACCCCCAGTGAAGTTAATATTGGAGTTATTAAAAAGAAGTGTATGTCCATCATTTTGTTGCTTTTCTTGTTTGTTATTAGACCTCTATTGATTTAGTATTCTGGAATTGTTTTTGTTCATTGTGCCTTCTTGAACATGCTTAACCTCCTCTTTGGTCTAAGTATTCATTCTAGATTCTCCACAGAATTTGTTTAAGGTCATAAGTTCCTTAAATCCATTGTTGTCATGGAAAGTTTTTCTTTCTCCTTTGAGAACAGCGAGTTTTGATGGACACAGAAGTCTGAACTAGCATCTGTAGACTTTCAGAACATTAGTCTAAACTGTTCTGGCATCCAGAGCCTCCATTGAAACAGCAGTGGTTGGAAAACAAGACTCAAGAGCAGAGCCACAGCCCACTATGAGGAGCCTGAGAGAATGGAGGCTTTAGGGAGAGACAAAGGAATGGAGGATGAAGCTGTAGAGCTCGAAATATCTCTGAAACAACTTTTAAAAGGCAGGTCTTATAGGAAGATGCATTTAAAACATGGCTTCATGGAACTGGGGGAAAAGATGGTGGAATGGAGTGGCACACACACTGGACAAAGGGAGCATGTTCTTGCAGAGCAGGGCTAGTCCTATATCTGCTGAGAGGCTCAGGCCACCACGAGGCCATCTCATCCCATCACCTCCCACTAGGCCAAGGCCACCACTCCACCTGCAGGCCCAGCCACTGGCGTGGAGCTTCGCAAGGGCTGCACAATGGTCGTGTCCCGGTGGGGCAGCAGTGCCAAGGGCACGATGGTGTGCAGTGACCTGGAGCTCAAGCAGGTCCTGCCAACACACATGATGCTCAACTGTGCAATCACCCTGACTCTGGGTAACAACAAGATATGTGAAATGAAGACTGGTTCATTTTCTGTATTAAGTCTCCTCAAAAGACTTCCATGGTCCACGCTGTCAAAGGTAGCCAGGTTGATGTCCTTAGTCTCTGCTGTTGCTGGAAGCCATGTTAATATCTGGGGTCTGTGCTACCACCACCAGAGGCCATGATGATATCCTTGATCAGTGCTACCAATGGAAATATGCTGAAGTCCACAATCTATGCTGGCACTGTTATGGGCAAGGAGGCTTCTTTTGTAGTATTATGGGTGACTGCAGACTCATAACTGAGAATGAGACACAGAAAGCTTCTGTGACAATCCCTCCCCACTCCAAAAAAAAGAAGCAATGATCCAGATGTTTTTAAAAACTGTGATAAAGATGCTGAAGTGTAGCTCCTGGGTGGGAGAAGGGGGAAGGAGGCACGGAATGGGACAGGACAGTTTTCTTTAAGAGGATGTCCACTTAGGTTTGAACCATGCTCCAATGAGTATAGCTAGAGCAACATAAATTGGACTTGGTTTTCTGAGAAGGCATAGGTGCAAGGGTGGGAGGATAGACTTGGAAGGAATAGAAAGCAAGTGTGAGTAGGCTGCATTGTGGCTGGCTCTTTGATCACCTTCTCCTGGCAGGTACAGTCTTACCAGGCCACAGAGGAAGATGATGCATCCAGCCTTGATGAGACCTGATAAGCTAGGGTCAGAGAGAAGGGGAGGAGGACCTCCCCTATCAGTGGACTAGGAAAAGGGCTAGGGGGAGAAGAGGGAGGGTGGATAGGACTGGGAGGAGATGAGGGAGGGGGATACAGAGGGGATACAAAGTGAATAAATTATAAGAAATAAATAAATTTTAAATAAATAAAATTTTTAAAGAGAACTATGCTGGGAGGAAGTAGCGTTTATTCCTACCTTTGTATGTACCTGATCTTTCTTACAGCTTTTACTATACTTTTTAACTTACTTCATATTAGTGCTTTGGCTATTATATGTAGTGCAAGACTGTTTGTTTTTTCTGGTCTCATCTATTTAGTGTTCTCTATACCTCTTAGATCTTGATAGGCATCTCTTAGATTAAGGACATTTTATTCTATGATTTTCTTAAAATATTCGCTGTGCCTTTGACCTGTGCTATTTGTCTTCTGTATCTATTATTGATAGGCTTGGGTAATGATAGTGTCCCAAAGTTCATGCATGTTCTGTTCCCGGATTCTTTGGGACTTAACATGGTCTTTGGTTACTCCAATTTTTCTTCTTTGTCTTTAGGATTTACTTTTCTCTCTTCCACTTAATACAATATGTTAATGAGGCTTTTCTCTGAATTTTTGGAATGAATTTCTGAGATTTTAATTTCATTTTTTGGTTTTTCTGATTGTCTATCTCTTTATTAAATGCCATTTTCTTATCTTGAATTGGTTCCATTATTGCATTCAGGAATGTATCAGGATGCAAAATTGACACATAAAAATCTGTAGTTTTTCCTATATACAAATGACAAGCATACTGAGAAAGAAATCAGGAAAATAACACCACTCAAAATAACAAAATGCATTGCAAAATAAAATTAACAAAGAAAATGGAAGACTTACATAATGAGAACTTCAGGCATTTATTTTAAAAATGAAGACAAAAAGAAGATGTAAAGACCTCCCATGCTCATAGACTGGTAGCATTAAAACTGTAAAAATGGCATCAAAATGGCATACCAAAAGCCTACTAACACAATCCCCATCAAAATTACAACACAATTAACAGACATTTTTTAAAAAAGAATATTACTCAGCAATGAAAAATAAGGAAATCATGAAATTTGCAGGTAAATGGTGGGATCTGGAAAGGATCATCCTGAGTGAGTTGTCCCAGAAGCAAAAAGACACACATGGTATATACTCACTCATATAGACATACAACATAGGACAAACCCACTAAAACCTGTGCATCTAAAGAAACTAAGCAAGAGAGAGGACCCTAACTAAAATGTCCAATCCCCATCTGGAAAAGCAAAGAGGATGGACATCAGAAGAAGAAGAAAACAGGAAACAACCTAGGAACCTACCACAGAGGGCCTCTGAAAGCCTCTGCCCTGCAGACTGTCAAAGCAGATGCTGAGCCTGATGGGCAACTGTTGGGCAGAGTGAATGGAATTTTAGGTAAGAACTGGGAAATAGTAAGAGCTGGAGAGGACAGGGTCTCCACAAGGAGAGCAACAGAACAAGAAAATTTGAACACAGGGAACTTCCCAGAGACTCATACTCCAACCAGGGACTATTCATGGAGATAACCCAGAACCCCTGCACAGATGTAGCCCAGGGCAGTTCAGAGTCCAATTGGGTTACATAGTAATGTGAAGAGGGACTGCTTCTGACATAATCTGATTGGCCTGCTCTTTGATCACCTCCCTCTGGGGGGGAGCAGCCTTACCAGGCCATAGTAGAGGACAATGCAGCCACTTTTGATGTGAACTGACAGACTAAGATCAGAAAGGAGAGGAGAACCTCCCCTATTAGTGGACTTGGGGAGTGGCATGCAAGCAGAGGGAGGAGGGAGGGTGCGATTGGGAGGGGAGGAGGGAGGGGCTTACGGGGGGATGCAGAATGAATAAAGTGTAATTGATGAAAAATTAAAAAAAAAAGTAAATTTCACGTGGAAACAGAAATAACTCAAGAAAGCCAAAATACTCATAACAATAAAAAGCTACTCAAGGTATCACCACCCCATCTTTTCAGTTTAACTTCAGAGCTGTAGCAGCAGTGCATAAATGTAAGCCCACATTCTTAGACTGCCTGATTTTCTTTAATAAAGAGGCCAAGGATACACACTGGAAAAAAGAAAGCATTTCAACAAATTGTATTTGTCAAGCTGGGAAGCTCTATGTAGAAGAATCAAATAGATCCTGTTCTTTCACCCTGCACAAAACTTAACCCCAAATGGATCAAAGACCTGAACACAAGACTTGATGCCCTAAATATGATAAGAGGAGAAAGTAGGGAATATGCCTGAACTGACAGGCACAGGAAAAGACTTCCTGAACAGGACTCTAGTAACACAGGCATTAAGATACAGACTTAATAAATAAGAACCCATAAAACTAAAGTTTTTCTTTTTTGTTGTTGCTGTTGTTGGTTGGTTGGTTGGTTGGTTGGTTGGTTGGTTGGTTGGTTTGGTTTTTCAAGACAGGGTTTCCTTGTGTAATGACCCTTGCTGTCCTAGAACTTCCTTTATAGATCCGGCTGGCCTCAAACTCACAGAGATCCGCCTGCATCTGCCTCCTGAGTGCTGAGGCACTCAGGCGTGAGGCACCATACCCAGCAAAACTGAATTTTTGCACAGCAAAAGGTGTCTTAGAGTTATTACTGCTGTAATAAAAATACTATGGTCGAAGCAAATTGGGGAAGACAAGGTCTATTTCACTCACAGTTCCATTTAACTGTTCATCAAAAAGTAGTAAGGGCAGAAACTCAATCAGGACAGGAACCTGGAGGCAGGAGCTGATGCAGAGACCATGGAAAAATAATGTTTACTGTCTTATCGTCTGTCCGTCCCCCCCACCCCGGGCTTACTCAGCCCGATTTCTTACAGAACCCAGGACCACCAGCCCATGGGTAGCCCCATACACAAAGGACTGGGACCTCCCACATCAATTACTAATTAAGAAAATGCCCTACTGGCTTTTCTACAGCCTGAATTTATGGAGGCCTTTTCTCAAATAAGGATCCCTTCTTTGTGATGACTCTAGCTTGTGTCAAGTTGACATAAAACTAGCCAGTACAAAAAAAAAAAAAAAAAACACGCCAACATTCAAGTGAAAAGGCAGACTGAGGGAAAAATCTTTACTAGCAAAACATCTGACCACGTGTTAGTATCTAAAATACTCAAAGAACTAAAAAGCAAGTAAGCGTCAAAAGACCAAACAAACCAATTAAAAGATGCGACATAGATCTAAACTGAGATGAAATATAAATGGCTGAAAATACTTTTTAATATTCAAAAATCCTTTGCTATCATGGAAATGCAAATTAAAACTACTTTGAGATTCCATCTTAACCCAGTCAGAATGACTAAGCCTTTTAAAAAGGAAAAAAATAATAAAAATAATGATGGCAAGTGCTAGTTAATACGTGAGGAAGAGGACATCTATTCACTGCGGGAGTGAGTGAGTAAGGCAAGCTGGCACAGCCATTATGAAAATCAGTGTGAAGGTTACTCAGAAAGCTAGAATAAATCCACCACACGATCCAGCTAGGCTTTTCTTGAGCATATATCCCAATATAGGGTATTTCTATACCCTACTACAGAAATAAATGGCCATGCATGTACATAGCTGTATTCACAATAACCTGAAAATGGAAATGGCCTACATGTTCATCAACAGATGAATGAACAATGCCAATGCGGTAGACTTTCAAAATGGAACATCATTCAGGTGTTAAGAAAAATGAATTCATGAAATTTGTGGGTAAATTAATGAGAACTGGAAACAATCCTCCTGAGTAACCCAGCCCAAAAAGACAAACATCACAAAGAATTGCACTCAAGGCTTCATACATGCTAGGAAACCACTACAGCATGAAAATATGTCTCCAGTTCTCTCTCTCTCTTTTTTTTTTTTGTGACAGGGTTTCTCTCTGTAGCCCTGGCTATCCTGGAACTCACTCTGTAGACCAAGCTGGCCTCACACTCAAAACAATCGGCCTGCCTCTAACTCCCCGAGTGCTGGGATTACAGGTACGTGCCACCATACCCAGCCTTTTTTTTCCACTTTTTATTTTGAGAGAGGGCTCACTAATATGTCTAGACTAGCCTTAAACTCACTCTGCAGTCCAGAAGGACTTAAACTTGTTATTCCCCTACATCAGCTTCTTGAGTACCTGGGATTACAGGCCTCTGGCAGCAAGTCTAGTTCAACACATTTTGAACTTTCCTTAACTTACTGAATTGAGAAATCTCAACTCATTGAAATATAAACATAAAATAATTCTTACTTTTTTCCATAACTACTCAGCTGAATCCTCAACTTGTTGAATATGATTACAAGAATGCCATTTTTTTCAGCACTAGTCAATTACCAGAACTGGATGGTGAGATAACTTTATTTTCTGAAGACACCACATGTCTTGGTTTCTCCAGCTTGGAGAAATCAAGCTGGAGCTGAGCTGGAAAAATCTCCCTCGTGGCTAGCTTTCATAGTGCTAGAAGGTATTATTCAGGCTGCTGGGGAAAAGAGGTATCAATGGTCTTACTTAGCTGTGAACCCCACAAACTACAAACCTAAGAGGCAGGACAATGCACCCACTTATGTAACAGTGATATAGGGTAACTAACTTCTCTCTGCTGAATCTGAGGTCCACACCACAGAAGGAAATTCATGCCTGATACTGTAAATACACTTAAACTCATGGTAGAAGAGGTCAAGGGTCCTACAGGGGACTTAATTCTGTTGCACCGCTAAACTGACATAGTGTATAACTCCTTTCTTAGTGTTTATGTATAAACATAAATATACAATTACTACTCTCGGCCTTAATTAGAGAAGGTTCTTTCTCCATAAACTGCAGTGAATACAAAGACTCAGAGCTGAACAACGTTCTGGAAGTAACTGACAGTTGGGTGCTCAGCCCTAAACAACACATTTACATCACCTTCTCCAAGGCTCAGAGAACACTAGGGAAGGGGACAGAAAGACTAAGAGCCAGAAGAAAGGAGAAGGGCCATGAGATGCCATCTTCTGGGTAATACACAACCATTGCAATCATGAAATCTCAACTGTGGATGAATGCCTTGAATCTGTACAAGAATGACTCCATCAACAACCAAGTATGCAGGAGGGACTCAAGAGGCCCTACTGCTGAACTATAGATGAACTCAAGGAAAGGGAGGGGTTACTACCTTCAGTTGTGTACCCACTGGTGACCCCCAAAGGTCCAAATGGGTAGACCCAATCCAACAATTACACAGATGTTCCTGGTTAAACTAAAAAGTCACAAAACAAATCTAAAAGTCATTAATCTGTGAAAAGAACAGGTATGGAGGGTGTACTGAGAGAAATGGGATGTTCATCACAATGTGTGGGAAGAGTGACTGGAATGTATGTATGAAATCAAAGAACTTAACTAATTAAAATCTTATTTAGTTATCCAACTAATACACAACTATAATTATACCTGTATGGGATAGAATAAGATCATTAAAAAACGGGTAACTAACATTTTTTAAAACTGGTTTTTAAATCATCAATTGACTCCCTTCTTCATTAGCACAAGTGGTGGGAAAGAGTATAACTGTTCTTACTGGCCCTCTCTTTCCTTCATCCTCCACAGCTCCCCTTCTCTCTTTTCTTTACAAACTTCTATGCTCTGCCCTAAGGGGCACCTACAGAAACAGCAACATTCTACTCACGCAGCCTGCCAGACACACTGATGGTCCACCACAGTCATCAGCCAGCCCTCTGTAGAAGCTTAACTGATGTCAGTTGCCAACAAAAGTGCTCCCAGGACAAGATGTGTTTAGGCTCTTCTCTCTGACTCAATTTGAAGTCAGTAGCCTCAACCTTGTGCAGACTGCATAGATAGTGGTTTCTGCACAGGTACCATATGTAATCTCCAGACCGTGTACGTTCACAGTAGATCCCTCTCCTCAAACCTGCCAGAATTTTTCATGCTTTCACTTAACCAAATGTTCAAGCATCCTTCAAGGGTCATGGGCTACTACAGCAAGTTTATTACACCATACACTCTCTAAAGCAGAGGTAATACTCTGTTAGCAAACCTGCCAAGCTACAACAAATTGATACCTAGTTCCCCACACTCCAAATTCAAGTGGGAAACATGGAAAGGAAGAAAATGTACTCTCAACATTCTTTAACTCATTCCAGAGACATCACAATCAAGGCAAACATCCATCCAGAGAAGATGGTATCATTCTCTCTGTGAGGTTAGACCTACAAATATCCCAACAAAATCCTCTTTGTTTTCACCTTAAACTTTACTGTGAACAAACAGGAGGGCTGGCCACCTACACACTTTTAAATTCACATCCTCACTTTTAGGCTCAAGCACTTACTTTTAGACTCACACACTCAGTGTCAGACTCACACACTCACCTTTGGACTCACACACTCACTTTTAGGCTCATCCATTCACTTTGTAGAAGAAGCTGCACCCAAAACCAAATACAGTAATTTTTTTTCTACCACAACATCCTGACTCATTATACTCAAGTGTTATGATTTTAAGTAAAAGTATTGTTCTTTGGGTAGCAAGATGAGTGACCAAATTAAGATGCTTGCTGTCTCCTAACCTGAGACTGATCCTCAGACCCACACAGTAAAAAGAGAAAATCAATTGCCACAAGTTGTCCTCTGACTTCCACATGTGTCATGGCACATACAAACACACTAAAATTAACTTTTAAAAATTAAATTATTTTTTAAAAAACTTAAAAGTTTTATATAGCTAATATTAGTTGTAACCACCACACTACATATTTGATTAATTCCAACTATTCATTTTAGAGCATGCTTCTAATGAACCATATTTTCAAGCTAGTATAACACTATCTTGGCTGTTTCCAATTAAAGAGGAAACAAACACTGTCTCAACCTGTAACTTTCCTTTGACTCATCATGTATTGCAAAAACTAAATAATGAGCCATGATCACCATCAAAACCACAGTTACTTTTAAAACATGAACTCAGTTATCTCTCTGATGATTCTGTGAAAATGTACCATTGATTTTAAGATTTTCCTAGGTAAGGATTAACATCGTATATAGCTTGTATCTCCTAAAAGGCTGTTTAGTGGTTTTCAGAGCAGACTATGCTACACAGCTGTTTAAAATTTTTACAAACACAAGGTGATCTACAATCAGAAAGCACACCTTATAAGAATATCCTAACCCCACTCTGGATTGTTTATAGTTAGCTATCAATCTCTTTTCTCTAACCAGAATGAATTAGAAGCACACTGATTATCTCAGCATAGTGCAATTCCCAACTATAAAATGAAACCAATGACTAAGAAAATCTCACTATAACTACTAACAGTAGCCAACGAAAATGCAAATAGGACTTTTAAAATCCTCTGGGAGTACCTGCATGTGTGTGTATGCATGCATGTATGTATTTTGATTCCTTCCCTAGGACTATGAGTTAAGACAGCTGTCTACTAAACCTTTCACAGACAAAGAGAAGTCATGTATTACATCAAATAAACAAAAAAAAAAATTTTAATTTAAAAAAGTAAAAAATCAAGAAAGCCTCAAGCATATGTCTATCTGAGAGTAAAGACTAAAAGACTAATTCTCATTACCCAGTAATGAAGTAAAAATTATACAATTAAAACTCAGAAAAGTGAAATAAACAAGTCAGGTGTTGGAAAACACTTGAAGCACCTCCCTGTAGATGAACAAACCCCAAAGCGCCCTTACCTTACATTCCACCACACTCTGATCTGACTCACAAGTCACATAGATTTCATCTACTGCCCGGCGAAGATTGTCAAAAAGAAATGCCCAGTAGCGAGCTCTTAGGTCAATTTTCCGTGGATGCCTTGCTTTTGTGGGACTTTTATCAAAATGTTTCTCTCCAGTTGTGGATGTTATTTTACATTCTACTGCAGTATTCTGATGAAATAAATGGACCAATAAAAAGGTAAGTATAAGGCTTCTACAAACTAATTTCTTTATAAAACAAACTTTCGACATAAATACGTAAGACATTCTTTTCAGCTTATATCACACTTGAGTTCACCAAATACATTTCTGTTCTGAACAAGAGGCAGGTTTTTCCAGTAAAAATTCCAGCATGGAAGGGAAGGAAGCCCCAGGGCCCCACCATTAGCTGAGGAGCTGATGGCTATCAAAGGGTACTGAGAAAGCAAGAGTCCATGTGCATGCATCCATGTGTCCACAAGCATATATGCCACAGTGCAAGTATGGAGGCAGAGGTCAACTGGCGGGAGTCAGTCTTCTTCATCACATGGGTTCCCAAGATCAAAGCCAAATTCCAAGCTTGTTAGCAAGCACTTTACCCATGAGTCATCTTGCCAAGCCAGCTGATCTCATGTTTTGGTGAGGATATTATTTATGGGATAACAAACCCATTCCTGTGATATTGGCATAAAACTCTCTGCCAGACTGAGCCAGCAAGAAGATTCTCACCCAGTTGGGTTCAAATCTTAGCTTTCTCATGAATGTCTATTGCTTTTAAATTACCCATTTTGTGGAAGTTTGTTTCAGGAGCACAAAATAGACCAAAGCAATGGTCAACAATGAAGTCTTTGCATCTCTGAAACTGACTTTATTTCACTTCTAAATGGGATAATCATCTGACTAGCACAGAGCTTGAGCTGAAGAGTTTTGTGGTTCTGCTGGCCTTAGAACCCGGAGGTACTCCTCTACTGTTTTGAGACAAACAAAGGCTGCTAATAACCTGTAATCCTCTGTGGTGTCACTTTTTGGTAAGTTTAAAGATTTTCTTTTACCCCAATGTTCAGAAGACTGTGAAATAGACCTAAGTGTAAATCTGCTTTTGTTTATACTGTTCAGCTCTTTATTCTAAAGCCTTTGAGAATTCTGCAAGTAAAAAATACTCTCAATGCATCACTTCTTTTCTCCTTTTGGAAGCCTGAGAAGACGTGTGCTAGAAATTCTCTCAGATTTTCTCTCTCATCTCCCATGTCTTCAGTCCTTTCCTAGTCTAAATCCTCCTCAGAGCACCTTCCAGCTCCTAAATTTTCCTGTCTCCTTTCAACATGCCATTTATTTATTAATTGCAGTTTTTCAGAATTTCACTGTCACGTGAATACATGTCTGAAGCTAATAGCTAACTTCTTTATTTCATAATTTATCAAATTTCCTGTATAGCTACTCTTCCCTTGAGGAACTTAAATGCATTTCTTGGAAGCTGTCTTTCGAGTAGTGTGTTTCACTTTCTGTTACCTAAGGAGTAAATTCGCATTTCTATAAAGTACTGACTATGTCTTACGACATTTCTTTCATATACTTTGATATTTTATTTGGCAAACTCAAAATTTTGAGTTTCATGCCTTTCATTTTCTTACTTTGCTCACCTTTAGATACCATCAATCTGATCCACTTTAGTTCTACTTCCTGGGGTCTTTTACTGGAGCCTACAGCTCTCTCCCTTAAGGAATATGACAGACTGAGTCTTCAATCAGAAGATTACCACGAAAGCAGTCTCCACTGACTTTAGACATCAGCGGTCATCAGCTACACCCCCAAAAGGGTATATCTTTTTCAGTGTAATAATGCACAGTACTGTACAGGCGTAAGTTTTCAAATCAGACCCTGGTTTTCTTTCCCACCATAAATGGCATCCAGCCTCTATCTCACTGGAAGTCATCTTCTAGATGCTTTGACCATTTAGTTTGTGTCCCCAACTCCACTTACTTCTGAATAGAATGTTTAATTTTCCTTCTACCTGTAGGTATTTACCTTATATTTAAAATATTCTTTATTCATATCTAAAAATATTATCATTGATGCATGTGTAAGATGGACTCTTTGTGAACTCACAACGATGGCATGATTTACACTGTTTTCTTCATATTAAGTTTTTGATTTATATAAATATATAATATCAAATTAAAATAAAAAATAAAGAAAAGGCTATAGAAAAACTATAATTATCCTGAACATTTTAAAAATAAGAGGTAGGGCTAGATTCTGTACAGCTTCAATGAATCTATTTGGAAACTTTTAGAGTTACTAAATTGTGACTTCTACAAACTGAAAGTATCATTTCTTAAAAAAAAAAAAATAACATCACATATCCCCCCACATACAAAATGCAAGTATTTGAGAGAAGTAAGGAGATAAACTGAAAGCTGGCCGTATGGGCTGAAACACTGTCTGGCTGTCACTTACTAGAATGCTATACAGTCTCTCTGAGCTTCTGTTTCTCTTCATACGGTGACTTCACGTTCTTGCTGACATTACTGAATGTTGCACACATGCATGTGGGTGTTTGCCCCATGTACACACAGGTAGAGGCCAAAGGTGCACAGGTGTCTTTCTGTACTACTATCTACCTTATTCAAAACTGCTCTTTTGGCCAGACAGGCTAGCTAGCCAGAGTGAGCGCCTACAAGCTGCCTGGATCTGCCTTTCGAAACTGGAGCTACAGGCACATAATGCCGTATCTGGCTTTTTCTTTTAATATGGATTTGAATATAGGTCCTCATGCTTGCACAGCCAATCGGTCATCTCCCCAGCCCATAACTTCATTTTGTTAAGCGAAGAAAATAAGGCCTATACCAAAGGGTTACTATGAGAACAACAAATTTTAAAGTACTTAGGACTAGCCATATAGAGATTAAAGAATCCACCTTTTTAAACTTAAAAATGTTATAGTGAATTTTTATGTAAACAAGATACGTAATACTCAAATCCTGAGATTTAAAAATTTGTATAATTGATAATATACTCAGGAAACTAATTAAAACAAATTAGTAAAAAATTGTATATGCTCTACCTGTTTAGTGGTTTTATGAGTGCCTTGAATTGTCCTCTTTGATTTTCCACCAGTTTGACATTTAGGTTTTCCTTCAAGGCATGAAAAGGAAATAAACACATAAATCAAAAGAGATAACATAACTAAACTATAGGTGATATATAACATACAACTAAACAATATAAGGCATTCAGGCATTCCTAGTATATAATTTCCACCCAGAAACTATAGAACAGTACAATGTCATTCCTTGTCAATGAAGATGAACTGGTGGTGGGTTTTTGAGGTTTTTGTTTTGTTTTTTAAAATCTATGTTCTCAAGTCCAAGAGACTGTTTTACTCAATGGCTTTCTTGGAGAGGAATCTTCAGCTCTGGGTTTTGTTTTTTAACCATGACTTTAAACATAAGCATTTACTATGGAGTTATTACCCAAACCTGAGGTGCATTCTTAGTTATCTTGAAGCATCCTATTTTGTAAAGCTGTTCTAAAAAAAAAGAAAGAAAGAGAGAGAGAGAGAGAAAGAGAGAGAGAGAGAAAGAAAGAAAGAAAGAAAGAAAGAAAGAAAGAAAGAAAAGGATGTACAAAGGAAACAGGAAAACCAAGAATCTCCCAGTAGTAAAGTCTAAGACAATCTAAACATCAAAAAAGAGTCAGAGTATACCCAATTAAATAAGAAGTCATAAAACTACACAAATTTAAAAATACATACACTTTAAAATAAATGGGAAAAAGAAAAGCTATTCTTTATATTAGAAGAATACTGATAAATGCAGAAGAAATTATGAAGTTAGTAAATCATCATTTCAACTACCAGAGTAATAGCTAAATAACTTCATTATTTCTTAAAACAGTAAATGAAAAGAAAAACTTTTTAAACTATTTCTGTACAAAACAAATTTTATTTAATATGCCAGTTTGTTGCAGAATTCTAATTGTGAATATTCAGTTTAAATCTACCTATTCTCTAAAACTAAATAAGTGCTTATCCATTTTGCTTTGTTTCATTTTGTTCCGACAGGGCCTTGTTATACTGCCGAGGCTTTATAAGGCTGATCCTCTTGCCTCCAGTCTTCCACACAAGCACATTCACCTGTTCTCCCCATTTACCCTGAAGGAAAAGCTAACTTTGAGAATACATACCATCATCATCTTTGCTTTCTAGTGGGACACTCCAAGCTATCAGGTTTCTTGCTGTGCGACCCTCCTCAGCAACAATTCTTCTCACTTTGTCATGACTATTGGAGCGCTGGAAGGAAGCCTAGACATATTGAAACAAGAATATTTATGAGGCTATTAGGTATCAACCTCATTTAGCATATATTTGACAAGTTCATTATTCTCCATACTTATTCAAAATCAAATACTTAAAAAGTAATTTGAGAGGCTTGAGAGACGGCCAATAGATAAAATACTTGTTGTACAAGCATGATGAAATGAGTTCAGGTCTCCAAGATCCATGTAAAAACTGAGTGAGGATTATAACTGTAATCCTAGTATAGTAAGGGGAGAGGCTGATAACCAGTTTAGTCAAAATAGGAATTTCCAGGTCCAGTGAGAGACTCTGCCTCAAAATATAGGTGGGCCAAGCAGATGGCTCAGTGGCAAAGACTGTAGCCAACAAGTCTCAGGACCTGAGTACAATTCCCCAATACCCACATAGTAAAAGGGCAGAACCAACTTCCACAGTTGTCCTCTGACCTCCACACAAGTGCTGTGGCACTTGCATGCACATGGGTGCGCACACACACAAATAAATACATAATAAATTCAAAAATAAAAGAAGGAACTGCTTGGATGGTGGTTTAATGTGTTAAGTTCTTACTGATACCAACAAAAATAGCAAAAAAATTAAGACAGAGCATATCATATTTTTATGTTCCCTGAAAGAATCCAAGAAAGGAATTGTCAGTTTTATAGGGTAAAGAGAATAACATGCCAGCTAAATCTATAAATATGGTGGCCTCAATTTAGTTCACTACACGCCAGGTAAAAAGCTAGGCATGTCAACATACGCCAGAATCCCAGAACTGGAAGAAACAAGAAGATCCCAAGGGCTCCTGGCCAACAGGAACTCCGGGTTCAATGAGAAACACTATCTCAAAAACAAGGTGGAAAGCAAGAGTAAGATACCCAACGTTGACCTCTAACTCACACACACATGCGGATTCCAAGCATGCACCATAATAACAATGTGGAGAGAGAGAGGAAGATATCCAAAGTCAATTTCTGGCCTCCACATCATGCACATACAAACCAATCTGAAATTTGAAATGTGGTTCATCAGACATCAAGACTCTTTTCAGGTTAAAAACCCTAAAATTAAAACTTTAAACCACTTCCAAAACAGTCTGAAGCCTGAACAGCCACAGCAAGCAGCAGAACCGCCACTCTGCACCTACGCCAGTGCCACAGCTTCCACATCCACAGGTCTACTGGGTGGAGTGACAATCAAAATGCTCACAAAAGAAAGTTCAAAAGAGCAGGGTCTTGAGAGAATAGACATAGACCCTAGAGCTAAAATCTCTTGTTGGAGTTTTACCTTAAAGAAAAACAAAAAAAGTAAGAAAGAAAAGCAGGATTTTTTTAAAGAAAGAAAATATTTTTATACTTGTGTAAGAATCTGGTACAGAGAAATTTTGTTGTATAAGGGAAAGGCAAGCATCCCTGCTAAATCTATGAGTAACAAAAATAAAGTTTCAGTACATAAATGAATGAACTTACTACTAAAAATCATAAACTGCTGCAAAAATACCACCTATTTGAATACTTTGATCAGAGACTAATTCCTTATCTTCTCTCCAGAACTCTTAATCTTCTACTTAATGTCTATATTTATAGCCCTTTACTCTTCTGGCCTTACACTAAAAATCCCAGAGGCAGTTACCTAATTAAAGCTTTCACAGGAATCTGTTACACTGTGCTCACTAGATTCGCAAAATTCACAAATCTCTACTTAACTCTCATGCTTCTCAATGATGTAACACTGTAAAACTCCCTCTGTTTGACTGAACTTAATGCTATCATTTCAATTACCTAAAGCATAGTTTTAAATAAAAGGATCACTATTGACTCTAGGCCAAATGAACAAGTTTAAATAGATGTCTTACTTTCAGCTCTTTCAGCTAATTCCCTTATTCCCCTGTAGGAAATCTTACAGGTAGAGACATCAGGGCATAAAACTCACTATTCCTACGTCATATTCTGAGTCCTCATCAAGTGATAAGCTTCCAAGAACTAAAGCAGATGTCCTCGCTGTCCCAATACTGCAACACCACTAACTGAAGCTTCTGACTGAATGCTCCTTTCTCCTCCTTTCTCCTCTGAAGATCAGCATTATCAACTCAGTTCTTTTGTACTCAGTACAGACAGACAGAGAAAAAGACAGCAGCTTGAGACTTTGTACTTATCCTTTATTCTAATATTAAACATGTAAAAATATTACTCTTCATCTTGTATGTGCTTAGAACACTTTTCTCTTTATATTACAGATGCTTTCTGTAACATGCTGAATAGACTTCTTTCAGTAAAAACTCAAAATCTGATCATTTTTAACAATTCTTATAAACATGTCAATAACATACTGCTTTTAATCACTTTGGCATATGCACCAAGGCTTGAAATGCAATCAATGAGTCTCAGATATGTCATTACCTTACAGATGTCTATTTCAGCTGCATTCTTACTCAGGTTCAGATCACAACAAAATTTTTACTCAAAGTTAAAGTGTGCCACCTAGTGTTACATGGAGATTTTACACAGGCTTGTTCAAATACTTCATGTTTCAAATAAAAGCAACAAACATCAGCTTTGAGTTATATTCAAATCTTGCCCAACACACTGTAAGAAATCAAATACTGCACTCATTCACCACAGCCTACACACTTCTGAGATTTGCTCCTATTTACAAAGTCCCAAAGAAGGGACTTAGGCAAGACTGCATTCCCTCTTCCTAAGCCTTTCATTTGAGTGGTTTAAGGGATATAGAAGTGACTGAAAATACTGAGTTGTAAACGTGTGAGGGATGAGAACATGTTCCTTCTGTTTAGGCTCCCTACTCCAGTGCCCATCCTGGATCAGGGCAGTCCAGGAAGTTAGCTCTCCTGTTTTCCTACCCACACCCCACAGGTGTCAGATCAAGGCAGCAGCCGTGCTTGACGCAGCGACTAAGACTGCAGTCAAAATATGACAAATAGATGGCAGGAAATACGACATAAGACGCAAACAAGAAGCATGGGAAAACCTAAACTTGGTTTTTAAAACAGCTCGATCGTAATAGCTAGCAGGACAGCTCAGTGAGTAAAGGCCCTTGCTGCCAAGCCCAACGACCTGTTTGAGCCCCAGGAGCCATGTTGTGAAAGGAGAGAGTCAATTCCTGTAACCTCTCCTCCGATCTTCTTACGCACACACTATGGCACATGTGGACACAGAGAAGCAAACAAACAAATATAATAAAAAAAAGCTCTACTTACCATCATTCTTTAATTCTCTTCTGTGGCAAGATCTTTTACCAAATAATCCCATGGGTTATAATTCCTGCAATTAAAATATATGTATGTATATATATATACATATACATCCTTAGTTACAGCATTATCATAAATTATATGTAATCATCAAAAGATAAAATCTTACCAAGTCCCTCATAACATTAAATATTAAACAATGAATAAAACTATATTTTATTGTCTGTTAGTATGCATAGGATACAGTAAGCTTTAAATACTCCACACTGAATAGTGTCTTAGTACTTCAAAATAGAAAAACAAGATGGAAAAAAACAATGCTGATTACAGGACTATAATCCTAATCCAGATGCATCAAGCTTGTTTTTAGTATAACTCTTTAACAAAACACACATACATACATTTTATATGCTTGAAAAGTTTATTTTATTTAATGTGTGTAAGTGTTTGCCTGCATGTATATAATACATACAGAGCATATGTACCTGCAAAGGCCAGAAAAGGGCTTTTCTACCAGTGAACTGGAACCACAGGTGGCTACCCTCTGTGGGTAGTAGGAACCAAACCTGGTCCTGTGTAAGAGCAATAAGTGCTCTTAACCGCTGAGCCACTCTCTAGCCCCACAGTTCGTATCTTAACCCAATTTATAATGTTTAAAGGACAAGCTCATGAACATGTATCCCTATTGTGAGAAATCCACTCTTGCCTTCTCTATTCTATTTCATGTTCCCACTTATTTATTTATTTAATGTCTTTATAGCCTGATCACAGCCCCCTTCTTCCTCTCCTCCCAGTCCTACTCTCACGGTCTTCTCCCCTATATCCCCTCTCCCTTTTCTCAGAGAAGGGGAGGCCCCCAAGGAGTACCAACCTACCCTAGCACCTCAAGTCACAACAGGACTAAGTGCATCCTCTCCCTGGGGCCTGACAAGGCAGCTCAGCTAGGGAAAGGGATACAAAGCAAGCAGCAGAGTTGGTGACAGCCCCTACTCCCATTGTTAGGGGACCCACATAATGTTCATTCACTTGACTCATTAATGAGAATCAACTTAAAACAGAAAATCATGTGTAACCTCTCCTTAAGAATTTCAATAAAACAGAGGCTGGAGAGATGGTTCAATGTTTATGGGAACTTGTTGCTCTTGCAGAAGACCCAGGCTACAGTAGATACACAATAAAAACCAAAACAAAAGCTTATCATTATTTAAAAAACATAAAATCATAAAGGAAAATATCAAGAAAGAAACTGAACATGAAAGAACTATTAAGTTAGAACGTAATTACAGTAGTAAGAGCTTTTTACCATTAACTGTGAATGGATCACACTCGCCAATTAAAACATAAGAGTGGCTAAGTCAACTTTCAATCATGCTCAAACAGCACACTGCCTATAAGAAACTGTGGTTTTCAAGAAGAAAATGGGCTGAAAACGGAAGGACTGAAAAAAATATTCCATGTAAATGCTATCCTAAAGAAATCAGAGTTATTTTACCAGTCAAGACAGATTTTTGTCACACAAAATTACCACACACAAAAGACATAATATATAAATAAAAATCAATTAATCAAGAAAATATAGTAATTATACAAATATCTCAAGCACTCAGGAGGTAAAGGCAGGAAGATCTCTGTGAGTTCGAGGCCAGCCTGGTCTACAGAGCGAGTCTCAGGACATCCAAAGCTACAGAAAGAAACTCTGTCAAAAAAAAAAAAAAAAGAAAAAAAATCATATATGTATATATAATATATATCACAAACTCAGAGTAACATTTTAAAAAATTACATTTACTTATTTCTTGGGGACATACAACAATTCTCTCCTTCTACCATGTGGATTTTAGGGATCAGCATCTTACCTACCTAGCCCTCTCACCCACCCAGTACCTCACTTTAAAGGATAGATCATCAGGGCATACAGCCATTAAGGAAAAAGTAAACATGAACAATAGTACAGATAAAATGAACCTGAAAAACATATTTAGAATATTTTACTCAACAACAGAGTACACACTATTTTTTTTTCTTTTTGAATACACACTATTTTTAAACACAAATGGAACACTGTCTAGATTATATGCTAAGTCACAAAACAAATGTTAATAAATTTAAGGTTTTAAGTGGTAATTTTTTTAATTTCTTTTATTTTATTTTTCTTTATTAATTACACTTTACTCACTTTGTATCCCCCCTGTGGTTCCCTCCTTCCTCCCGTCCCAATCCCTCCCTTCCTCCACCCTCTGCATGCATGCCCCTTCCCAAGTCCACTGATTGAAGAGGACTTCTTTTCCTTCCTTCTGATCCTAGTCAATTAGGTCGCATCAGGAGTGGCTGCCTTGTCTTCTTCTGTGGCCTGGTAATACTGCTTCCCCCTCAGGAGGAGGTAATTAAACACCAGGCCAATCAGTTCATGTCAGAGACAGTCCCTGTTCCTATTACAATAGAACCCACTTGGATACTGAACTACCATGGGCTACATCTGTGCAGGGGTCTTAGGTTATCTCCATGCATAGTCCTTGGTTAGAATAGCAGTCTCAGGAAGGACCCCTGTGCTCAGATTTTTTGGTTCTGTTGCTCTCCTTATGAAGTTCCTGTCCTCTCCAGATCTTACTGTTTCCCACTTCTTTCATAAGATTCCCTGCACTCTGCCCAAAGGTTGGCCATAAGTCTCAGTATCTACATTGATAGTCTGCAAGGCAGAGCTTTTCAGAGGTCCTCTGTGTCAGGCTCCTGACTTGTTCCCTTTTTTCTCCTTCTTTTGATGTCCAGCCTCTTTGCCTTTCTGGATAGGAATTGAGCATTTTAGCAAGAGTCCTCCCTCTTGATTAGTTTCTTTAGGTGTACAGATTTTAGCAGGTTTATCCTATATTATATGTCTATATGAGTGAGTATATACCGTGTGCATCTTTCTGATTCTGGGATAGCTCACTCAGTATGATCTTTTCCAGATCCCACCATTTACCTGAAAATTTCATGATTTCCTTGTTTTTTATTGCTGAGTAATATTCCATTATGTAGATATACCACAATTTGTGCATCCATTCCTCCACTGAGGGGCATCTGGGCTGTTTCCAGCTTCTGGCTATTACAAATAAGGCTGCTACAAACATGGTTGAGCAAATGTCCTTATTGTGTACTTGAGAATCTTTTGGATATATGCCTAGGAGTGGTATAGCTGGATCTTGAGGAAGCACTATTCCTAGTTGTCTGAGAAAGCACCAGATTGCTTTCCAGAAAGATTGTACAAGTTTACATTCCCACCAGCAGTGGAGGAGGGTTCCCCTTTCTCCACAACCTCTCCAGCATGTGTTGTCTCTTGAGTTTTTGATCTTAGCTATTCTGATGGGTGTAAGGTGAAATCCTAGGGTCGTTTTGATTTTCATTTTCCTGATGGCTAATGACGTTGAGCATTTCTTTAAGTGTTTCTCTGCCATTCAATATTCCTCTGCAGAGAATTCTCTGTTTAGCTCTGTACCCCATTTTTTTATTGGATTACTTGATTTTTTCCGGTTTAACTTCTTTAGTTCCTTATATATACTGGATATTAGCCCTCTGTCAGATATAGGGTTGGTGAAGATCTTTTCCCAATCTGTAGGTTATCATTTTGTTCTGAGGACAGTATCCTTTGCTTTACAGAAGATTTTCAGTTTCATGAGGTCCCATTTATTGATTGTTGCTCTTAGAGCTGTGCTGTTGGTGTTCTGTTCAGGAAGCTGTCTCCTATGGCAATGAGTTCAAGGGTATTCCCCACTTTTTTTCTAAGCGGTTTAGTGTGTCTGGTTTTATGTTGAGGTCTTTGATCCACTTGGACTTTAGTTTTGTGCAGGGTGATAAGTATGGATCTATTTGCATTTTTCTACATGTAGACTTCCAGTTAGACCAGCACCATTTGTTGAAGATGCTGTCTTTTTTCCATTCAATGGATTTGGCATCTTTGTCAAAGATCAGGTGTCCATAAGTATGTGGATTTATGTCAGGGTCTTCTATTCGATTCTATTGATCCACCAGTCTGTTTCTATGCCAGTACCATGCAGTTTTTAGTATTGTTGCTCTATAGTACAGCTTGAGATCAGGGATGGAGATACCTCCTGAAGATCTTTTACTGTAGAGCACTGTTTTAGCAATTCTGGGTTTCTTGTTGTTCCATATGAAGGTGAGAATTTTTCTTTTAAGATCTGTAAAGAATTGTGTTGGTAATTTGATGGGAATTGCATTGAATCTGTAGATTGCTTTTGGTAAGATGGCCATTTTTACTATGTTAATCCTGCCAAGCCATGAGCATGAGAGATCTTTCCATCTTCTGATATCTTCTTTTAATTCTTTCTTCAGAGACTGGAAATTTTTTCCATACAAGTCTTTGACTTGCTTGGTTAGGTTCACACCAAGGTACTTTATGTCCTTTGTGGCTATTGTGAAGGGTGTTGTTTCCCTAATTTCTTTCTTGGCCCTTTTGTCCTTTGTATACAGGAAGGCTACTGATTTTTCTTTTTTTGAGTTAATTTTGTATCCAGCCACTTTGCTGAAGGTGTTAATCAGCTGTAGGAGTTCCCTGGTAGAGTTCTTGGGGTCACTCAGGTATACTATCATATCATCTGCAAATAGTGATACTTTGACTTCTTCCTTTCCAATTTGTATCCCTTTGATCTCCTTCAATTGTCTTATTGCTCTAGGTAGGACTTCAAGAACAATGTTGAAAAGATATGGAGAGAATGGACAGCCTTGCCTTGTCCCTGATTTCAGTGGGAATGATTTAAGTTTCTCTCCATTGAGTTTGATCTTGGCTACAGGCTTGCTATATATCGCCTTTACTATGTTCAGGTATGTGCCCTGTATCCCTGATCTCTCCAAGACTTTAAACATGAATGGATGTTGGATTTTGTCAAATGCCTTTTCAGCATCTAAGGAGATGATCATGTGGTTTTTCTCCTTCAGTTTGTTTATGTGGTGGATCACATTGATGGATTTCGTATATTGAACCACCCCTGCATGCCTGGGATGAAGCCTACTTGGTCGTAGTGGATGATGTCTTTGATGTGTTCTTGGATTCGGTTTGCAAGTATTTTGTTGATTATTTTTGCATCAATGTTCATGAGGAAGATTGGCCTGAAATTCTCTTTCATTCTTGAGTCTTTGTGAGGTTTAGGTACCAAGGTGACTGTGGCTTCATAGAATGAGTTTGGTAGTGTTCCTTCTGTTTTTATCTTGTGGAATAGTTTGAAGAGTATTTGTGTTAGCTCTTCTTTGAATGTCTGGTAGAACTCGACGCTGAAACTATCTGGCCCTGAACATCTATGCCCCAAATGCAAGGGCACCCACATATGTAAAAGAAACTAATAAAACTTAAACCACACATAGACCCCACACACATTAATAGTGGGAGACTTCAACACCCCACTCTCAACAAAGGACAGGTCAACAAAACAGAAGTTAAACAAAGAAACAATAACTCTGACAGAGGTCATGAATCAAATGGACCTCACAGACATCTACAGAACCTTTCACCCAAACTCAAAAGAATTTACCTTCTTCTCAGCACCTCATGGAACCTTCTCCAAAATAGACCATAGAGTTGGTCACAAAGCAAGCCTAAACAGATACAAGAAGATTGAAATAATCCTTTGTATCCTATCTGATCACCATGGACTAAAACTGGACCTCAATGACAAAAATAGCAAAAGGCCTATACACACATGAAAACTGAACAACTTGCTTCTAAATGACAGCTGGGTCAGAGAAGAAATAAAGAAAGAAATTAAAGACTTCCTAGAATTCAATGAAAATGAAGGCACAACATACCCAAACTTATGGGACACAATGAAAGCAGTGCTAAGAGGAAAGTTCATAGCACTAAGTGCCTTCAAAAAGAAATTCGAAACATCTCATGCAAGCAACTTAATGGCTCACTTAAAAGCCCTAGAAAAAAAAAAAGAAGCAAACACACCGAAGAGGAATAGATGGCTGGGAATAATCTAACTCAGGGCTGAAATCAATAAATTAGAAACAAATAAAACAATTCAAAGAATCAATGAAACCAAGAGCTGGTTCTTTGAGAAAATCAACAAGATAGACAAACCCTTAGCCAAACTAACTAAAAGGCAGAGAGAAACTATCCAAATCAACAAAATCAGAAACAAAAAGGGGGACATAACCACAGACACTGAAGAAATCCAAACAATAATTAGGTCTTACTTCCAAAGTCTATATGCCACAAAATTTGAAAATCTAAATGAAATGGACAATTTTCTTGACCAATTCTACATGCCAAAGCTGAATCAAGACCAGATAAACCAATTAAATACTCCTACATCCCCTAAGGAAATATAAGCTGTCATCAAAAGTCTACCATGCAAGTGGTAATAATTTTTTCTGACACAGATGGTTTGAAACTATTACAGGAATCAATGATGAGATGAAAAATTTTAAATTCATAAATATGTGGAAACTGAGCAATGTATTTCCCAACAACATATTCCCCAATAACCTACAGGTTAAAGAAATCAAAGCAGAAATAATAAAATCCCAAGGGATAAACTAAAATGAATACAAACAACAAGGCACAGATGTTGGAACAGTCCAATGGAGCCATGTGAGAATTTCTGAGTGCTTGTGAGAAAACTCTAGAAAGACAAGAGTCTTGTGACCATGGTTTCTTCAAAAGCAAATTATTCTTCAGTTGTGCTTTCATGCCTCTCCAGGTGTAGCACATCGAAGAGAGTTTACTTCAGATTATTCATTACCCCTGGCTATTATTTCTTTATATGCCTCTACAGAAAAACATGTTTTTGCCTTGTGCAACTTTCCCTCCACGCTCAGCTTGCTCACACTTTACTCATGTGACTCTTCTTAACCCCCAGAATATAAACTGTCTGATGCTCTGAATGAAGTCGGCTATTACAGGAGGCTTTAGTCCCTCTCACTTTTCGGCTCCATTCTCCTAGGTCCCACCGTCTCTAGAGTAGTAAACACATATGAACATGTCAAAAGCATTTCTAAAAGGAGATTTTAAAACAATGAATGCCTAATTAAGAAAAAGAAATAACAAATTAACTATACAACCTAAAGGTTTAGAAAAAGATCAAAACTCAAAGACAAGAAACTAAAAATCAAAATAGAACTTAGTGAAAAAATAAAAAGTCCAGAAAACAGGTAAGATCAATGATTCTAAAAGCTAGTGTTTCAAAAGAAAGAGGAAAAATGTCTGATTAGACTAAGAAACCTGGCAAAAAGCTAGAAACAAGAACTGAAGCAGGAGTAATGGAGGAAAGTTGCTTACTGACTTCCTGGTTGCTTTCCTTTTTTTTCCCCAGGGTTTCTCTGTGTAGCCTTGCCTGTCCTGGACTCACTCTGTAGACCTGCCTCTGCCTGCTGAAGCGCCATCATGCCAACTTCAGTCTGCTTTCTTATGCTACCTAGGACTACCTGCTGGGGGTGGCACCACCTTCCGGTGGGCTGGGAGCTCTCTCATCGACCATTAATTAATCAAGAAAATGGCCCACAGGCAACCTGCCGCAGGGATTTTCTCATTTCAGTTGCCTCTAACCCAGTGGTTCAGCCATCCTAATGTTGACCCTTTAATACAGTTTGTCAGGTTGTGATGACTCCCAACCATAAAATCATCTTCACTGCTACTTCGTAACTGTAATTTTGCTACTGTTAGGAATCATAATGCAAATATTTTTGGAAATAGTTTGCCAAAGGAGCCAGACCCACAACTTGAGAACCACTGTTGTTGCCAGATATGTCTAGGTTTGTGTCAAGCTGAGAAAAAAAATACAACCAGAACAGATTCTATATATAAATTCTCAAGATTCTGCCAAAACCCAGCTAGATATAATTAAATTAATTAGGAAAAGTTTCTGGGGTCTGGAGCAGCGACTCCCCATGTAGGAGCAATGTACTGCTCTTGTAGAGGGCCCAGTTTTCAGTGCTAGAATATGCACATGATGCTCACAGTTCTCATTCACTCCAGTTCTGGTGGATCTAACACTCTCTTCTGGCCTCTGCAGGCACACACACGGTGCACATACATCCAAGCAGGCAAACACTTATATACATGAAACAAAAATAAATATCGTTTATAGTTTCAGGATACAAAATGTATATAGCCACAGATGACCTTGAGCTTTCAGACCTATCACCACTACCCAAAGGCTAGGATACAGGCATGTACCAGCAAGACTTGGGGTTTCATAGGTAAAACTGACAAATATTTTAGATCCAAACTAATAAAGAAAAAGAGAGAGAGAACAAATAAAACAAAAATGACATTACAACAGATTCCACAGTAAATATAAAAGATCACTGGGCACTACTATAAACAGCCTTGAAAGCCTAGAAGGGTGAATACATTAATCATAAGAATACATAAGAATCATAAAACATTAATAGTAAGAAAACCTGAACAGAGCAATAATGAGTGAAAAAGCCCAGGACCTGAGGTTTTACTGCTGAATTTTATCCAGCTTTAAAGATGCTGGAAGAGAACCTTTTCAACCTTGGTCTATGCCAAAACTAAACATACAGGGAGGAAGGGAAAGATAAAGGAAGGAGATTATAAGCCAATAAAGCTGATGAATGTAGATGCAAGACCTCTTAGGACTACCGAACCCAAGCAACACATCCTGAAAATTATACAGGATCGAATGGTATTTATCCCAAAGATGTCACAAGAAAAAGAAGCCATTTCCATCATTATTTGGAACGTAAATTTGTGCAGCCTTTATGGAAAACAGTACAGAGATTCCTTAAAGTTTTTTTAAATACTATATGATTCAATAATCATCACTTCTGATAAATATCCAAATGAAATGAAATAATAATATCAAAGATACATCTGCATTAAACGTTCTTTTCAGCATTAATCACAAACTCCAAGATAATCAACCTCCGTGACTGCCAATAAATGATTACATAAAGAAAATGTGCTGTTTGTCTAAGGGTATGGAATAGTACTCAATATTACGCTAAGAAGAAAGGGCAGGCATGTAGGTGTGACTACTGTGCTGCTGAAACTGCTCTCGTAGAGTGGGTACATTTTTAAATGAGTTACACCTCAGTATGTACATACGTATGTAGGTATTTGGTTTTTCGAGACAGGGTTTCTCTGTGTAGTCTTGGCTGTCCTGGACTGGCTTTGGAGACAAGACTGGCCTTGAACTCACAGAGATCCACCTGCCTCTTCCTCCCCAAGTGCTGGAATTACAGGCATGTGCCACTATGCCAGGCTATCCCTCAATATTTTTAAAGGGCACAATACTTAGAAAAAGTAATGGCTAACTCTATCACAATTTTATCAGGAGAACTAGAGGAGATAAACATATCCTGAAATAAACTCATACAGCAGAGAAGAGTATATACTGTGGGACCGACCTCCAATTTATCTATTAACTAGAATCATAATTATGTAATTTCAGATATGTTACTGTTCCCTTGGGACGTTCTTTCCCCTAATATAAAATAACATCTACTTTACAAAGTTAAATGGAAGTGTGCTAGAGTGAAAATTCACACCAGATGATATAAAGATGCCCAAATAATTTCTGAAATATTACAGAAAATCGGGCACATGATAAAATGTTGCCCTCTTTCTCCCAAATCTCTCACATTTCAAGGCCCTGAGCATCAGTATCAGTATCTGAAAGACCTCTCCCCTACTAGAGTCACCTAGAGCAAAAAGACTCTGCCAGAAAGGAAGAATGCAGCACTGAAAAACTCACTGGTTAAGCAGAAATACCTCCTTTCAGTCACTGCAGAACCAGTCTATGAAGCTGTGAACTCTACAAGCCTTCCCAATAAAGAGAATTTTAGAGTACACACACTTTGCAAGCAGATACAAAATCCTATGGCCTTATAAACTAAACTGTAAGGAAAGAGAGAACAATGTGGTACCTACTGGAAGACAGAGCTGATGTCCACAGGAAACAGTGAGAAGAATGTGATCTTTGAAGTCAGACTCACATATACCCCAAGACTGCCATGTACAAATTATACAATCTTTAGGAAAGTGATCTAATTGCTTTTAACACAGTGCATAGTTCACAGTTAGACAATGAAAGTAAAAACATCTACCCTATAGAGTTATTTTCAAAGCAAAAAAAATTTGTGTGAAGAACCTGACAGCACAGAACCACCCACTCATTGTACCTGGTAATGGTACAATATAGAGATTATGAGTGACTGTTCAGCAATAGTTTCCTGATATTCTGAACTATAGCTACACTACAATTACAAACACCAAAGACTATAATTATTAAATTTTTTAAAAATACTTTCAAATTACAGAATAAGAATAATGGCTCCAAACAGAATCATAATCTCTTTAGTCCTACCTGATCCTGATTTATTCCAAATCTTATCACTGTGCCTTGGACACTATTGTTCAATTTTGGTACTTCAAAGATTATTATCTCTATCTTCAAACTTGTCTCAGAATAAAAATTTATGATTTTCTTTCTTCTAGTAAAAATCAAGATATTTTTTTTCTGCACAAAAAGAAAACGACTTCAATGTGTACACTAATAAACATGAGTAGGTGATGTGTGCTTCATAAGAGAGCATCTCAAGATTGCAAAGGATTTCTGGGAAGCAATCCCTTTAATGACATGAATTTTAAAAAAGAATTCAAAGAAAGCAAGAGTGAAACACATTTCAAATTAAAATAGAAGCACTATGTAGGTTAAAGGGCCATGTCCTCATTTCTGCAAAAGAGATGTTCAAATTACTAACAAGTGCAAGAAAAGATTTTCAAATCACTAGGAACACAAATCAAAAGCACAATAAGGTATCGCTTCATATCACCCAGATATCTACAATCAAAAACACAGGACTAGCATGTCAAAGGAAACCAAGACACTGGAACCTCCCTCACCCACTGCGGTGGGATGTAAGCTGGTACAGCTGACCTAGCACGGTGAGTTGGGCATAAAGTTGTCATACAGCCCAACAATTCCACTCACAAGAAATGAACACACAAGACCACACAAACCTTATACAAGAATGTCCACAGCAACACTGTCCTAACAACCAAAAATATAAACATGCAGATGATCAAGAATCATTCAATGGGTAAATAAAATGTGGTATACCTATACAATAGAATGCTAGTTACTCATAAAAAGGAGTAAAGTGCTGTATTTTTTCTGAATCTGGTACTTAATGTTGTTATAGATAGATTCAAAAGCTATCAATAACTCATTTTTGATGAATACAAACTAAGCGTATAGGAGAAAAAAATGAGTATCATTAAGGGTAATAGAGAAACTTTGTAATTCCTAATCATTTAAAGAGTTTTTCAATTGCTTCAGTACATCCTGCCATGAATACATCAACCAAGAAGTGTTTTTCCTGTCAATATGGCATGACCCAGTGAAAATGACAACACTACCTCATTCTTGCTATACTGTATTTAAAAGCAAGCCAATATACCAAAATTTTCAAAATGAAATGCGGAGGTGGGTAGCATTTATGGGAAAACATACATCATGTGTAGACTGCTTAAACAGCCTAATATACAGCAGCTCAATTTTCCATTTCTACAATCCTTCAAAATACATAATAAACCTGCTATTAAATTAAGGTCTGGCTGAGCTACAAAGACCTGTCCAGATCCAGGACAAAAACAGATGCAGGAGCCGGGAAGAGATCTCAGCCAGTAAAGTGCTTATCACACAGCATGAGCATGGGACTCCAACTCTCAGGGCCCATGAAAGACCAAGTGTGCTTGGTTACCCACGGCTGTAATCCCGGGACCAGCGAGCAGAAACAGGACTGCCGAGTCTTGCTGACCAGCCAGCCTGTCTAGCCAGATAAGCAAGGCCCAGGCCCAGCAAAAGCCCGTCTCAGAAAAACAAAGTGGCCAGCTCCTGAGGACTGGCAGCCAAGGTGGGATCTGGCTCCAACTACACCACTACATACAAACAGAAAGGAACCACTTAACATTCATAAAACCCTTAGTATGTAAGACACAAATGTTTTAAGGACATTAAGCACCAGCACTGAGCTGCAGATCTGTTCTGTCTAAATCTCTCCAAGTTCGCTTTCCATTGCTGTAATAAGAGAGCATGACCAAAAGATGGGAAGGGGACTGGAGGGTGGTTTTCACCTTAACGATTACAGTTGGTCAAGAAGGAGAGTCCGGACAGCACTCAATTTGGGTGCAGGAACTGAAGCAGAGGTCACAAAGAAATGATGCCTACTGGCTTGCTCTTGGCTGGCTCAGCTTGCTTTTTTGTACTACCCAGGACCACCTGCCCAAGGGTGACACCACACACAGTGGGCTGGGCCTTCTCACATTAATCATCAATTAAGAAAATGCCCCACAGACTTGCCTAGAGGCCAATCTGATTGAGGAATTCTTCAATTTAAATTCCATTTTCTCAAATGATTAGTCAAGCTTGGGGGGAGGGAAGCCGGGCAATGTTGGCAACATTGTCCTAGTAAGTTCTAGGTAGACCAAGGCTATACCAAGATACTGTCTCAAAAAAGAAAAAAACAAAAACAAAAACAAAAAAAAACAGCAAAAATTTAAAATGCAAGAAGAATTATATTGGCTTAATTTTTATTAAATAAACCATTTCCAATATTTTTATTTTTGTTATGTGTATGTCTATGCACAACCTGCATGTCTAGTATTTGAGGAGACCAGCAGAGGGCATTGGATCCTTCAGAACTGGTAATGAGCCATCATACGGTTGCTGGGAATTAAACCTGGGTCCTCTAGAAGAGCAACTGGTGCTCTTGAACCTCTGAGCCATTTCTCCAGCCTCAGACATTTGTAATTTTTATGTCTACAGTTTCAACAATGACAATTCCACTGTAATTATACTGCACCACTAGAGAAGACTGTTATATTACCTAGAATATAACAGTACATCCTGTGTACAAGCATGCAAATGTGTGGGGGTAGGTATAAATGAGTGTGGACACCAGAGGTTAATGTCAGATGTTTATTCAATCACTTATTATTTGGTGACTGGAGGAATAATGCATGTGTGCACACATGTGCAAATGTGAAGGCCAGAGTTCGACACTGGGTATCTTCCTCAATCACTGTCAACTCTTTTTGAGACCAGGTCTCTCACTGAATATGGAGCTCTGTCTCAGCTGGTCTGGCTCGTCAAGGCCCTGGGATCTACCTCTCTCTGCCACAACGACCATCACTCCAGTAATGGGGCTACAGATGTCACATCTGGCTTTTATGTGGATTGTGGGATCCAAACCTGGTCAAAAACTTTACCCACTGAGACATCTGTCCAGCTACTCTACCTTCTGAGAGGGGAATAGCAGGACAGGGTCTCTCACTGAATTAGGCTAGACTGGCTGGCCAGGGATCCTTCTGTCTCTGCTTCCCAGCACTGTGATTACAGATGTGCACCCATGCGCCTGATGTGTACATGAGTGCTGAACTCAGGTCCTCATGCTGACACTGCATTTTACCTACTGAGAAATCTCCCTAGCCCTGACAGCATCAATTTCTAATGATTCAAGAATATTCCCACATAATTCACAAAGGATTTCTGCTCTAAAAGTGGTTTGGATTGTGGGGGTCGGGGAAGCACAAGGATGAAACTAAAGAATTCCTATAAAGCACTCATGAAGGCATTAATTACTATCGGTCAATTTTCAGTGATCTCTGGAGCACAGAGGAAAAACATTTTTAAAATCTGTATAAAACAACCAAGCCTTGGGACCCCAGCAACCCTGGTTTTGGCATAAACACATCAGGTATTTAATCACAGTGCTATGTGCTCAATGTTTGCGTCCCCTCAAAATTCATGTTGAGATCCTAGCTTTCCAAAGTGATAGTATCAGATGAATGCTTTGGGAGGTAACTAAGAGCAACAGTCTTCATAAATGAGACTGATGCCCTTATAAAATGGGTTAAAGAAAGAGCCCTGTCCCTCCTCAGTGAGGATATATAGGTGTCACCTATAATCAGAAAGCAGGATGTCACCAAACATAGAAACAGTTACCACCTTCATCTTGGACTTCCCCAAGCAGAACTGTGAGAAATCAATCACTGTTCTTTATACACTTCCCAATCTAGGGTATTTTGTTATAGCACCCAAACAGACTAACACGGGGAATTTTACAAATACTGCTCAAGGGAATGGAGAAAGAAAAGGAACAGGGCATTTGCTGAAGGCTTACTATGAACTAGAAGCCGTTCTTTATAGAAACAATATTTTCTGCTAGTAACAATTTTATAGGCTGGGTGGTATCCAAAGGAGGGGCACCAAAAGACAAAAGCCACCATATCACACTTTCTCCCCACAACAAAATACCCCACATGTCATTTTTAAAGGGCTCTGTACTAAAGATATTTAGATGTCAGAACATTCTCAAGTCATTTGTGTGTTTGCTGTAAGCATTTTACAGAAAGTCATGGTTAACAGAAAAAATACCAATGCAAAGTACCAACACGGGCCATGGTGGGATAACGCTATTAACCTTAACTCAGAAATCTCCCACATCACCTCCAAGTGACCTGGGTAAGAATCTCTGAGCCCCAGGTTCCCTATTCATAAATGTCCACAGCACCTATCTCTTCTTCAATACAATGCTGATAAAATATGTAAGGAATTATCTGTTCAGAAAGATGACTGTAATGAATTGCTATTTCTTGGACAATAACTTGGCGCACCTGAGTGGCTTGGCACACATAAGAAATACTGTCGCGACCATCAGACTAGCTGGGCCTCCTCAGAGGAAGCCTCTGGGACAGCAGCAAGTGCTGCCTGGAGAACAATTTTTCTGGCTGCTTTCTAACCAAACCAAAACTCAACGGAGTCACCTACCGACGCTAACCGGCTTCCGTGACTAGGACTGCAAACCTGAGCAGAAGAGAGACGCTAGTAAAGCACTGGGGCAAGCACCGAGGCAGGAAGCTGGCAGGTGAGGGAAGCCTTGCTTTGCACCTGAGGCCCCAACGTTAAGCATTTGTAAAATGAAAATTAAAAAAAAAAAAAAAATCCCCTCTTTCCTTCCCTAAGAAAGCTAAAGCCTAAATCAATGGAAACTGTGGTAAACCCCTGGAGGAAAAGATGCTGAAGGCGATTAACTGCCAAACGCAGGCAAGCAGCAGCTGCGGAGGACCCCGCACCCCGCAGGACGGACATTCCAGAAGCCTCGACTACCCTCTAGAGACAGCCTCCTGCTCCGGCCCCGGCCCCGACGGTCACAGTCCACGACCCTCACAGCCCCGGGGGCTGCGGGGCCAGCTCGACCCTCCCCTCCCCGTCCCGGCCCGGCCTCCCCGGTGAACCTCGCGGCTCCCCTCCCCCGGCCACACGCCCAGGTGAGGGCGGAGGTGGAAGGGTGTTCCGCCGCCATCTTGTCCCCTCAGCCCCGCAACCTGGGCTGCCCGCGCCCTTCCTGGGCCCGTCCGGGTCGAGGCGACGCGCGCCCCTCGCGGACACTTACCCGGACCGCCCTGCGCACTTCGGGGCGGCTCCCAGCGTCCCGGCGGGAAAGGGGCGGGGTGGGGCGGGGCGGCCGCGGAGGGCCGGGCGGGGCGGACTGCCGGCGCACCACGTGACGGCAGCGGAGCCTCGCCACGCCCCCGAGGCTGTCCTGGGACATTCGCGCAGGCGCAGCCCGGCTCATTCCTTGCACTCAAATAGAAGGAAAGGTGGAGAGTTTGATCCCGGGCTAGGAGCGCCTAATTCTCCGGAGCTGTTCTCTTCCTTGGACTGACGGTCCAGCTCGGCTTCGGCCACACAGGCCCCTTTCTCGGACTCAGCCTTCCCCGGGCCTGTCACGACCTATCAGGTCCACTCAAGAAATCTAAGTGTGATAGCGTTTCACAAAAGCACCTGGGGCTTAACCTAGCAGGGCATAGCCTCCACCTAAAGGCTTGTTGTGCCAGCTAGGCTTGGAAGGATCCAAAGATCTAACAATGTTTAAGCCACTTCAAAGACAGCAAAATGATTATGTGTCGATATTTAAACCACAGTTCTGAACTAAAGAGACTATGCACATCGTCTCTCTTCCATCATCTCTTTCTTTTCTAAAGAAAACCCATTCGTTCAGTTTGACAAATAGTTATGAAGTACCTGCCACATTAGAGATAGATGCTTAGGGTCAATAAATAAACAAAATAGATCCTCCCCCGAAAAAAAAAAATCCTGGGGCAGGGGGGAGGGGGAATGTTTGTTCTTGAGCTGGAAGGAGACACAAATAATAAACATCATAAGTAAATTATATGATAAGCACTATTGGTAATACGGTAAGCGGGGGACAGGAGGAAGGCAGGACAACATAAATGACGGCCAGGGTCTTGTTTCTCTGGTTAATCATCTTCTCTTATTCCCATTAGTAAATAATTTCAATCTCTTTCAATTTCGAATCTCCCAAACTGCTGCCTTCACTTCAGCATGTTTTCATTCCCTTTATATCCTGCCCTTTGTACTTTGCAATTTATAAGATGACTCCACCACTGCAGTTATTATTCAGATCTAGACTTACCGCACTTAAGTTTCTGCTCATTCTTTCCAAAGTCACTAAGAATTTCTCTACTGCAAATCCCCACAACCTGCAGTAGCTTGAATTTTTAATGTTCCCCCAGAGACCCAGGCATTGAAGGCTTTGTTGCTGTGGCAGTGTTTCCTGGGATCAAAGCCACAGAAAACAGTGTGGTGATCCCAAGAAACCACCCCAACAACTCTCCCCAAAACAAAATAGAAAATATGATTAGATCAATGCCTTATTCAGCCACAGAAAACAGTGTGGTGATCCCAAGAAACCACCCCAACAACTCTCCCCAAAACAAAATAGAAAATATGATTAGATCAATGCCTTATTCTGCTGCTTCCTCCTGCAGCAGACCAAATACAGATACTCACAGCCAAACATTGCACAGACATGCAGACCTTAGAACACACAGCTCTAAGCCACATGCCTCCATCAAATCATTCCCCTCAGAGCTGAGAAAAAGGAGGCAGGAGTTGGGGAGACAGAGAGGGAGTAGAGGACACCAATAGGCCCTCTAAAACAACTGAGGAAAGCTTATATGGATTCAGAGGCTGAAGCAGGGAGCACAGTGTCCACACAGGTCTACACTGGGTCCTCTGCACACATAGCTTTCAGTTCAGTTCTTGTATGGGACTCCTGAAAGCATGAACAAGTGGGTCTCAATTCTTGTGCCTTCTCTTGGGTTGGTTTTGTTTTGTTTTGTTTTGTTTTTTCTGTTCCCCTGCCTGGGTTGTCTGTTGTTGGTTATTCATATTTATTCTTGATGTATCCTTTAGTTAAACAGTGGTTATTCCTAAACCAGGTGCATACCTAATTCACCACACAGAGACAGGGATTTATTTAATTAACCTAGAGCACAATGCTGGGTAATAATTACCCCATCCTAAACCTCCAAGCCCATTGGTTTCCTCCCATGCAGATTTCATCCATAATACTTGCTTTTAGTCATATCTTAGGTCTGGTTCATCTCTCCTTGTCCTTTCAAGTCCTGTCCTGCCAATCTCTCCTCTCCTACCTCCCACTCACTTCTTTCTCTTCTCCTCCAGACCAGGATGTCCCACCCTATTCTCTCCTTTGCACATCATTGGCTGGTTGTTTTATTGAAAATACAGAGAACAAATGGTGGCATGTTTACACAAACTTGAGACAGGTGATGCTTAGAATAAACATCACAATGCAATGTCTGGATTGAAATCAGAGAGTGGGGGAGAGAAAACAGCATTTAAATGAACAAGGAAAAATTGTATACATTCCACAAAACATTTCCTCCTTAAGTCCAATAAAAGGCTCCTTTTCTTTCAATACAAAAATAATTATAAAACAGTAATGAAAACTATTATGTAAGATTTACATGTGCAATGTCCAGTCCATGAGTATTTAGCAACTTCGGAGAAAGTATATGTTTATCTATCCTCTCTTGACAATTTTAGAGTTCTATACCTAAATTAACTTTTATCCTAATTGGTATTACTTATATGAAAATATTTTCTTAAATTCTAAACAACTTAAGCTTAATTGTGGAACTATAACTATTTGGTCTTCAACCACACCAGAAACTTGAGAAGGAACAAATTAGTTACTGGGGTAAATAGGAAGTGCATGTTAGCAGCTTCCAAGATTAAAAAGTTGACAAAGACAGTTTGCTGCCTGAACGGTCACCCAAAACTCTTTATAATGTTGGAGCATCATCTTCAGCCTTCTGGCTCAGTATATTTGACAAACATGTATGAGAAGCAGGAACTATTTAGGACTTGCTTACCCTGTCTTGGAAGAGTTCAGCAGTCTACTTGTCCTGATTTAAGCTTGCCCAATTTTGGCAGAATTCTGTCTGTCATGAAATGAGGGCGTTTTCTTTTTGCCCAGGTGGTTCACTTGCCACATTTGAAGCCATCTCCATGCAGAGGTTCTTTGATACTCATCATTGACTTTGAGGTAGGCGGGGTATTACCAGGAGATGACTTGTCTGATTGTCAGAGAAACTTTAAAATAATAAAGACATTTTTAAATGCCATATTCTGTAGGTCTCTGAAGTTTTTGAAGACTTACCTATCTATATGTAATCAACCTATCTACTAAGTCATATCAATCTGTTAAACCTAGGATGTATACTCCTGTAATAAATTAGACTAGTATCTGACATTAACTAACAATTAACTTGTAATTAACTAACAATTAACTAACATTTAACTAACAATTAATTAACTAACAATTACCTAATAGCCTAAACAGTTTGTAATAGCAGTTTCAAAGTATTGGAAGTAACCTTGAATTTGTATCAACATACTAAAATTTACTAATGTATTAAAATTAGACTTATTTTTGCATCAATATACAAAATCCTATACCAGAGTTAAAAATAACCTTATTGGATAATAACAAATAAAGCCTTAAATTGAGTAGATTCAATAATCTACCTTTTGTCTTATTGTTCCTATAAGATATTCCTGTATTCCCCTTTTTTTCCTTTCAACTCCTTTTTTCCTTATCTAAGAAAGAAAGAGAAAAGAAAAAGGAAAAGACAGAAATCCCTGTGTCTAACCTTGTTTTCTCTCTGAATAAGATTTAAACTTATAACTTATAACCATCTCCCAATGACAATAAATATTCATAGCCACAGAAAACAAGCAAAAACCTACCCAACCCCCTTTAAAGGAAATTGGACGTTGTTCCCCCTTTAAATGAATTTTTTCTAGCTGACTTTTTGGATACACAGAAATCCTGTCAGGAGGCCCAAAGGAAATTGGGAAAAATGGTTAATTAAGCAAGCATTAACATTTGTGATCCAGTCTTTGAATGTTGAGAAATTTCAGACTTAATAGAAGTCCTGTTTGGAACAGTCTAAAATGCCAGACCAACTGAGATTATCAGCTTTCTTCAAAGCTCTCTTGAGAGCAGGCTTTGATGAGAAACAGCAATTGAAGCAGTTGAGGCAGGAACAAGCAGAATGCTGGAACATGCAAGAAGCTGGAACAGATGTGTCAATGTCTCAGCATGCTGGAATGATGAATTCTGTCAGGTTTGTTCTAGAGTCTCCTGTATCCAGTCCTTTTGTATATATAATTTCTCACAAGCATTACACAGCCCTAAAATTATAAATGTATAAGATGTGCAGGACGAAACTAAACTATAAACCAATTTTATCTATGGTAATTAAAAGAATAGCATAATAAATTTTGAGGATATTATAGCCAAGGATTTATTGGACATGTATTGTTGAAGTTCTGGCTAGAGACAGTTTTTATGTCTCAGTCAGTTTTAAAGTTGTTCCCATGTGAAGGGGTCATCAATTTATGTTACCTGTTCTGTTTAGTCTTCTTGATTTCTCTCTTCTTGTGTGTGGCCAAGATCTTCAGGTGGTCTTCCTCTGTCATATCTGATTTTTGTTAGTTTTGATGGAGCCCATAATTTCTCTTTTCCTGTATGAACATACACAAAACCTCTTCCCCATCAGAACACATGCTCTGTTCTCCATTTTGGAATTAGGACCTTTACATGCTGCTCTAAATCACTAGCCCTTTCTAAGTTACACTGTGTTTTAGCAGATGTGCTACTTATCTCAGTTAAACATTTTAAAATTGATAACCATTATTTAATCTATTTGGGGAGATATATTTCCCTTCTGTTTTTTGACCATCTTTTTTAAAATTACTGTTAGATATTTTCATAATTGACCTGTAGGGTTATAAATTATATTCATATCAGGTTTCATGTCATAATGTCTAAAATATTGTTGAATTCCAATGGATATACATGCTTGAAGCACCATCAGCCCCAATTTGCAAGGGTATCTCCAAAACATTCATCATCTCTAACAAATGTGTAACCTTAAGATCATGCTCTCCAGAATTTAAGGCAAAATCCCACTGGAATTCTGAAGATGAATCTATGGCATGGTGCATGTATTTCAGTTCTCCAAACTCTGTAAAGTGGAGCACACCAGCCACGGTATGACCTTATTTTAAGACAACCCTAAACAGGATCTGCATTTCTACTTTTGCATATAGCCCTTTATCCAGTAACTGAACCTTGACAATACAGATATAATATCCAGACTGACCAAGCTGGCCTATGGCTGAAGACTTTCTCTTCAGCATTTCAATAGGCTGCTGCCATTTTGCAATATCTTCAAGCCTCTGTGGACTTTTCTCATATGGAACTACCTCTTTTGGCATTATTGTAAATTTCATATTGGATTTCTCTGAAGGCTCTCCATTTTGATTAAAAGATTCCCCGAACCTCTGTTCTATGGCCTTTAATTTAGCATCTATTTTCTCAGTCTCTTCTTTCTCCAGGTCTGTCTTATCCTGATCTTTCCCAAAGAGGATATACAAAACTGAAATCATCAGTGAAAAAAAAATCATTTGTATGCAAAGAGAAACAAACTCAAATGGTAACCCGAAGCATTGTGTCATTGTGTCCTCCTCCATTTTCAACATAGAAAATTATCTTTTTTAATCTTAAAACCTTTCCCTAAGGACTTTACTTTCTTAGACCCTGCTTTCCTTTCAGACCTTACCAGTTCAGATGCTTGAGGCTTCTCTGTCTGTCTCTGGCTCCTGCTTCCAGGGAGGGGTATTTTTTTTTCTGCCTCCCTCACTGGATTCTGACCCCTTCCTCACTCTGGGAAGTTATTGGGTCCACAAATGTTTGCTCTTCAGACCAGCAAGAATCCTTCTCAAAGGGATTTGCTGCCTTGGATTGTAAAGTTTGGCTTTGAGAAGCTTTCTTGTTAAAGAGCCTCTCTCTCTTCTCTCTCTCTCCCTCTCCCTCCCTCTCTCCCCCCTCCTCCTCCCTCTCTCTCTCTCCTCCTCCCTCTCTCTCTCCCCCTCCCTTCCCCCCCTCCCCCTTTCCTCCCTCCCTCCCTCCCTAAAGAAATGGCCTCTCTTGGGTTTGTATGTACCAATTTTTGTTTTTCTGAAGCCTGCTAGAGGCCTTGCTTATCTGTGAGGGTCTGACTACTCAGGAATCTGTGAGCTGCTAGTTTAGGAACTTCCTTTGCTTTGTTTTTGAGGACAGAACTAAAAACTGCTCTCTGGTGTTACTTTCTATGCAAGTTCTTCACTACATTACGGTAAGTTCTGCCACACACGGGCATGCCATTTGTTGTTGGTTATTAATATTTGTTCTTGATTTATCTTTTAGTGAAACAGTGGTTATTCTTAAACCAGCTGTATATCCAATTAACCACACTGAGACTAGGATTTACTTAATTAACCTAGAGCACAATGCTGGGCAATGATTACTCCATCCTAAACCTCCAAGCCCACATAGTTTCCTCCCATTCAGATTTTCCACATTATACTTGCTTTTAGTCACATCTTAGGTCTGGTTCATCTCTCCTCATGGTTCCAAGTCCTCTCCTGCCAACTCTGCTCTCCTACCCTCCCACTCGCTTACTTCTCCTCCCCTCCAGACCAGGATGTCCCGCCCTATTCTCTCCATTGCTCAGCACTGGCTGGTTGTCTTATTGAAGATACAGAGAACAAATGGTGGCATGTTTACACAAACTTGAAACAGGTGATGCTTAGAATAAATATCACAATGCAATGTCCAGATTGAAACCTGATAGTGGGGTAGAGAAATCAGCGTTTGAATAAACAAAGGTAAATTGTATACATTCCACAAGAACATTATACCAACAGTTGTCCAACTTTAATGTGATGGCTTTTGTTTCTTGCTATATGTTATTTTGTTACATTTTGTTGTTATCGCTTAGACTGCTCTTCTTTTCTAATGAGAGACAAAAATGGAGTGGATCCAGATGGAAGAGGAAGTGGGGAGGAACTGAGAGGAGTAGAGGAAAGGAAAATATATTCAGATTATATTGTATGATAAAAGACTATTTAAGTAAAGGGAAAATAAAAGAGAAGATAATGACTAAAAAGCACAGAGAGAAACTCATTGAGGAAAGGTATCTCAAGAACACAGGCATTGCATCAGCCCTGTCTCCTCAGGCACTGACACAGGCCTGACTGATCATTTCTGCACGATGGCTCAGGTGGTGTCCCACAGTGACTATCGCTGTGATGAAACACCATGACCAAAAGCAAGGTGGCCAGGAAAGGGTTCGTTCACCTTACACTTCCAGGGAACAGTCCATTACAGAGGGAATTCAAGGGAAGACCTCAAGGAAGGTAGGAACTTGAGGGCAGGAGCTGATACAGAGGTCATAGAGGAACACTGCTTACTGGCTTGCTCTTCGTGGCTTGCTTAGCCTGCTTTCTTATAGAACCCAGGAACATCAGCCCCAGGGTGGCACTGCCTGCCACAGGCTAGGCCTCTCCTATCAGTCACTAGTTAAGGAAATACCCCACAGGCTTGCCAGCCTACGGCCCTTACAAAAGCACTTTCCAAGCTAAAGTTTCCTACTCTGAAATGATACTAGCTTGTGTCAAGATGACATAAACCAGCCAGCACAGGTAGGTTCTGTCCATAGAAAGTTGTTGTTGGAACACTAATTTTGATGCTTTATGCATCAGACCCATTCCTGGAATCTGAGGTGATTTCAGGTGCAAACTACCCACAGCAAAGGACATGGTTGCAAAATGGAGCTGGAGATGCCATGCATTTACTCTGCTTAGCAAGAAGAGCAGCTGCAGCAAGCAGCATCCTCCCGCAGCCTGAGAGAGCCAAGCTCCTTGGAACCTGGTTAGGTTCCGCTGAAGTCGTCAGCCGTGTCTAGGTAACTCCAGAGGGAAGGAGAGCCACAAACCGTCTATACAGATGCCATCCTGCTAGACCAGCCCTCCAGTGGGACTCAGGCCACCTCTCCAGCTAGTCTCTTGCAGAAAAGCCCCAACCAGTTGCAGAATAGAAAAGTCAAAGGTTTGGGCTGCCTCCTTGAATGGCTGCCCAAGGACCAGTCAGTGGCTATCTCTGCTTTTCCTCACTCTTTTACCTCCCTCATCCCCTCTCTATTATAGCTGTTCACTTCAGATATTTTTAGCAATATACATGAACGAGCGTTCTCTGTTCTTCATTCTTAGGCACACCCCACTTGAGTACCTGCTCTCAGTGGATCTCCCTCTGCGGTGGCTGTAAGGGTTGATGCTGGGACACCTGCTCGAAAAATACTTCAGGCCTCACGTTGAACAGCTACAACTGAGCGTCTCTGGGGTAGGATGCTAAAATGTTTGAACCTCACACCATTTTCTTCTGATTCAGAGAATCAAGGAGACCACTCTTGAAAATATTTCTCCTTGAGGCTCTCTCCAGTTATAATAGGTATAGCCTTAAGATTTTATTCCTGCTTCCATTGCACTGATATCAGCAAGTTACTTTCTCAAAATCTGTGGTTACAGGCACACATGCATATTTGTTCGTGAAGCACTGATGGAAGCTGATCACCGTGCCATAAAGTTACTCATTGTTTTGTCTATAGTTTCACAGTAGTGAATACTGTGAATTAAGTAGCAGCTTTGATTCAGCTAAGGGAGAAGGCAAAAATACTCCAGAGAGAAGCTGTCTAATTCCACTCAGAATCTGCTATAGAACTGGCTGATTTCAACTGGAAACAGTCAGTACACTGCACTCAAGCCTGTGAATTCCAACTTGCTAATTATCTCTAACATTTTGCTTCTACACGATTGCTGTTACTTCTTCATTTTCAACTTTACCACGGGGAAAGCAATATTATTAGCTCATATTGATCAACATGATTAGTAACTGTTGCCTAATTATTTGATATACGTAAATTTGTTATATATTTGTCTGTCTTATATTTGTCTGGGTTGCTGTTTAAAATTCTAGCCAGTTATTTAACATTGTTCCAGTGGAGGTATTTATAGAAATACAGCTGAAATATTTCTGAACAAATAACTTACTGGATACCTTATACAGAACTATTTCCTGTGTTAAAAAAACATTTCCCTCAAAAATATTTATTCTAATTAAAAGCAAGCAAAAACTATGAACATCCTTAGGACACATTTACCTGCAGGCTTTGGGTCCATTTTTGATAGCTGGTTGTTTCTACTTGAGCTTCACGGCCTGCATCCTGCTCTGCAGTGTGTGGCCCTACAGTACTGAACCAAATGCAAGGATGATAAACTCTGTAGCCTCGGCACCTCCTTTGCCAAAGACGCCCCGAGAGATGGACTGGTGGCTGGGGAACCACTGCCTCGGCCAATGAAGCTCACCTAGTCCTCCTTCAGTCCAGACCATACAGACTAGCCGCTCCCACTCCTGAGGAGCTCTTTTGATTTAAAGGCCTTCATATCTTATTTCAAACACAAAGTTGGAATTAAATATCAACATGGGATCTGGGGAGAAGGCTCAGTGAATAAAGAGCTTCCATGCAATCATGAGGACCTCCATTTCAGTCCCTAGAACCCATGCAAGCCTGGGGTGGCAATGCATATCTGTAAAATCTCAATAGAGAAGGTGGAGGACTGAAGAATCCCCTAAAGCTTAAAGGCCCAGAGCCTGGCATGCAGTAGGTGAGGATAACATCAAACAAGGTGAAAAGAGAGTGCCAACATCTGAGGTTGTTCTCTGACCTTTGCAAGTGCATGACTATACTAATTCCCCCCCATACACACACACATACACACACACACACACACACACACACACACACAGAGACGTAATTGTAATTTCATCAGCCATTTCAAATTAAGATTAACAGGGAAGAGTGTAGAACCGAGTTAACTGGATGGAAATGAGCAGTTAAAGAGAAGAGATGCTTACATGGGGCAAAGAAGCAAGTTCATTATTTGTGGATTTATAAATCTAGAGATTTACAGATTTGTAGTCATTTGTTTGGCTTGGCCAAGCTGTTTCTTGTGATCCTCCTACCTTAGGGTGTTGATTATCCAGAACTACTAGAAGATTCAGTACCAGATCCAGCCCTCAATATCTTTCTAAACTCAAAGCCTTATATGAAATAATGAAGTACCTACCATCTCATCCACACTAAGAAATAGGGCAGGTGACTACACCACAGTCTTTTGTGGATGAGGTGGAAGATAGATTCATCATGAGTACTCCCTACTTGAAGGCTGGTAGGGTCTGTGTTGTCAGCGAACAGGAAACTTCCTGAGAACATAGAATGAGAATGATACAAGACAGGTGTCCAGAAATTTTGCCATTCAGGGCTGTTATATTGCATTGCCACTGAAAACTGTAACTTCAAATTGTATATTCATTTGTTGGAAGTGTGTGCCCTCAACTAAATTAGATTGTGAGATTTAAGAGAGTAGAACTATTCCTTTCCCCTCTCCCCCATCTATATCCTCAGTTCAGTTCAATAGGATGAGACCCAAGATCGGGAACAAAAAGTTCATACAAACATCTCAAAGAATAATCAGTTAGAATAAGGTCAATGCTGTTATTCCCATGCTCACAAGTTAAAAGAAAGCCCAAGTTTTAAAAAGGAAACAATACACATGTTTTCACACTTTTAGAATGGGCAGCGAGCACTCAGGAGGCAGACGTAGTTGGATCTCTGAGTTCAAGGCCAGCCTGTTCTACACAGTGACTTCCAGGACAGCCAGGAACAGCTGCACAGAGAAACCCTGGCTCAAAGAAGAATAGAAGAGCACAAATGAATGCAACATAATAAGAATGATGATCTGGGGAAGAAAGACACCCAAGTGTTCTCTATGGGTACAACTATGATGGGTTATACCCATCACATGACGATGGGAAGGAGTACAAGGTGGAGCGATGAGAGAGAAAGCAGAGCTGAGAGGTTCATGCACTGTGGAGAAAAGTGACACTGGAGGCTTGAGGGTGGTGGTAAGGAACAGGCAGATACGAGGGGCCTATGCAACTACCTGAGGCAATGGTGATGTCCTGGCCCTGGCTGCCACTAAAGGCCGTGTGGTCTGTGGTCCTGCTGAAGCTGGGTTTGCGTCCATGTCTGTGGCCTGAGTTACCACCAAAGGCCAAGGGGCTATCAATGGTCTGGACTATTGTCTGAGGCACTGTGCCTTACTCCTCTACCCCTCGTCTGCTTTGGGGTGGCATGGGTGAGGGAGAGACACCCTTCCCTCCTTGCCCCTCTCCACCTGTGACAGGTGGGAGGGCTGGCCCCAAGGTCATAACAGCAGAAGAGCTGGCCCCAACCCTCACTGGCTGCAGCACTTGGGAAAGCGGGACCTGTACCTCACCTGGGCAGCCCAGTAAAGCTGGCCCTGGTCGCATGAGGGCAGGTGAGCTGCCCCTGCCCCTTGCTGGCTGAGGTACTGGGTGAGCTAGCTGGGGTGGTTCTGGAGAGCTCACCCTGGTGGTGCAGGTCCAGGAGACCTGGCGGACTGGCCAGCTCAGCTACTGCCCAGGCCGAGATGCAGGGCTTTGAATTGGCCCACCCAGCATCTACCCTATCCATGATCGGCTGGAGTGTGTGAAGGGCAGGTCCTTCAGAACCAAGGCAGCAGTGCCTCCATGACACAGGCAACAACCTGACAGATCCAGGAGTCCTGGTGAGGATTCAGTACTGTCAGTGTCCCAATAACTCACTGCAGTGAACATTTGCAGCTAAAAACGTGTGGACAGAAGGGGGTGCACTGTGTGATACACTGTGACACACTACGGCTTCTATGAAAGTTTGTTTGTTTGTTTGTTTGTTTGTTTGCTATCCATAAAACTTTTCTTTTGGTGGGAAAGTTGCAAAGGATGAGTTGGACTGGAGTGTGTGACGTGAAATTCACAAAGAATCAATTAAAAGTTTGGAGAGGAAGAGGGAGAGGTTATCTAGGTCTAAAATGGACTTAGTTGCCTCCACAGCCCACACAATCTCCCACACATAGCCCCGCCTTTCTTAGGAAGGGGTAAACCAGGAAAGGATGAGTTTTAGGAGCGTGGCTGTCTTAGGATTTATATTGCTGTGAAGACACATCACCACAGCAGCTCTTACAAAGGAAGACATTTAAATGGGATTTGTACTTTCGAATTCCCTGGAAATGTCCGGATGCCACAGGACACCATACCGAAAGTGCGTGCTTCTCCACTGGAAGGTCCAACCACCATAGATCTACGGCAGAAAAGCACGAAGCTCAGGGTCCAGAGTTCTGCTTCCCTCAGGAACATCGGGCTCGGGTGGGGAAGGGTGGAACACAGAATGAGGTCTGTGTCACAAGACTTCCGGTTCGGCTGGAGATGCGGGAGAAAAAGATTTCTCCACAACAAAGGGTTATGAGTCTTTTAGTTGGACGGCCAGCATTAGACAGCAGCGGAAGCACAACCTGATTCGGGGGAGCAGAATGGCTGCTTTGGGAACAGCAAGCATAGATCACTACCACAGATGGGTACTTTCAGAGCTGAGTGGGACAAAAGGCCACAGCAGATACCCGCGGCAATCAGTGCTGACTTGCCAAGGAACAGCAGGTGCCCGGTGGTGACCAGACCAGCTTCTGCGGTGGCCTCAAAGGTCCTATGGTGACAGCCTGGCTGGCAGTCAAGTACACAGGTCTAATAATACATTCTTCGGGGAGATGGGAAGCCCTTCTTTCCCCAGTGTTACAGCTCAGAATAAAACAGCCAGTCTCAGATGATCTTCATTGGGGTGTTAGATGTGAATGTGCTTCCTTGGCTGGGACTAGGATATTGGCAATACTCTATTTGTATGGGGAAAGATGAGAGGTGACAAGCTCACTAGACTGACCAACTGTAACCACCTTGGGGTTGTGTCACATGTTCCTGAGGCAGGCACAGAAACATGGAAAGAATTTTGTCCCTCACTTTCCGTTCTCAGGATGAGATTTTAAATCTCAAGGTTGAGATTTCAGGGGTTTGAACCTTCTCCATCTCACTAGTTCCATGCCAATTCCCCTAGACACACAGCCCATGATCCCCACAGGGCTGGCTTGCAGTTTTCAGAGGGTTAGTCTATCATCATCTTGGGGAGAAGCATGGCATCATGCAAGCAGATATGGTGCTGGAGTAGGAGCTGAGAGTTTTACATCTTGTTCCATAGGCAGCCGAAGGAGACTGGCTTGAGCTCCATGGGGCGTAGCTTGAGCATACAAGATCTCAAAGCCTGGCTCCACAGTGGCACACTTCCTCCAAAAGGGCCACACCTCCTCCAGGAAGGCCACACCTCCTGATAATGCCACTCCCTATGGGCTAAACATTCAAATACATGAGTCTATGGGGGCCATTTCTGTTCATACTACTACAATGTCATAATTCATTTTGTCTTAAAGAGACAAAACACCACAGAGTGGCTAATGAATAATGCACAGACACATATTGGCTCATTTGAGAAGGTGTAAGTACAAGGTGGAGGGCCTAGCATCTGTTTAGGCCTCCTTATGATGTCATAAAAAGAAGAAATTCAAACTCTCTGTGTCCCAGTGTCTTCCACTCAAATGGATCTGTGTAGCGAACCACAAAAGTGCTATTTGTGCAAAATTTGAAACTCTTACTAAAAACACTACTCAAACAAGCACGAACTTATATCTCAAGTCATTGGCAAAATGACCAACAGGTGGGCATCATAAATGAATGTCCAGATTAGGTTTTTTTCTTGCCATTTTCAAAATAATTTTCTATAAGTGAATATAACTCATATAGGCACATATAGCTATCAGCATGTGTGTGTTGTCTTGGACTTTTTAAATTCTTGTTTTCACTTTTTTGTGGGGAGGTCAAGAGGGGAGTAGAAATGGAAGGACTTGGAAGTGAATGTGATTGGGGCGCATGATGTGAAACTCCCAGAGAATCAGAGAAAAATGATGGTGGCAGCTGCCAGCACTTACCATGGAGTGACTCGGGAGAGTCCCAGGGAGACTCTGAGGAAAAGATGGCAGGCAGCACAGAGCAATGCACAGAGAATGACAAATCTTTGCTGCCCTTTACTGCTGCTGCCCTAACTCAGCCAGCAGGCTGCAAGCACAGAAGTCATTCCTGATGAGCAGCGGGGATGCCAGCACTGACAACAGGGAATATGGCCCCCTGGAGCTCCCATAGAAACAGGTCAATGATGAATAGGGGCGGTCTTAGGCCCTCTGGCAACTCCCAGCATGGAGTCCCAGCCATGGCCTGTGCTGCTTGCCCTGCTGGGAGACAGAAGGCATGGGGCAGGCCCACAGCTACAAACATAAAAGTTGAGCCTGGCAAGCCTTGGGGTGGCAGGCACCAAGGGCAGGGAGGTGTATGGCAGCCAGGAACTTGCACAGCACCCGCCCCAGGAAGGCCTGCACAGCTGCAACATCACCCTGAGTCTGGGCAACGAACAGCAGGATATCTGTCTTGGCAATGATCCAATATTTATGGTGCTTCAGAAACAAGAACCTTGAACCAGGTCAACAACGCATTGCAATGAATATTTGCATGCAAACCTGTCTGGGCCTAATAATATTTTTATTATATTATGTTATGTATTATTTATTATATAAATTATAGTGACACACTGAAGCTCCTACAGCCACTAGGACAAATATTTCATGGAGGTGGAAATGATAAGAGAGTGATGAGTGAGCAGTGGAGAGGTGAAATTGAGGCCATGACAATATCCAGGTCTTTGCTGCCACCGGAGGCCATGCCTGGGTCTGTGGTCCTTCCGCAATCCAGGCCTATGTTGATGCCTGTGGCCGGTGTTACCACCAAAGGCCATTCAGGAGCCTGCAGTCTGTGCTGCAGCCTGAAGCTATGTTGATATCTGTGGGCTATGCTGCTACTGGGGGCCATAGTGATGTGGGTGGCATGTACTGCCACCTGAGGCCATGGTGATGTCTGGGGCTATGCTGCTGCTGAGGGCTGCCTCTGAGTTCATGGTCCTTCTGCAGCCAGCGTTGATGTCTATAGCATGTGTTATTACAGAAGGCCATGGGGACACCCATGGTCTGTGCTGCAGCCTGAAGCCATGTTGATGTCCTTGGCCTTGCTGACGCAGAGGGCCATGTTGACACCTGAGGTCGTCTTGATGTCTTTAGCCTGTGTTGCCATTGTGGGCTATACTGGTCTATGGCCTATGCAATGGTAGAGGTCCAGGTTGATGTTTGTGGTCTGTACTGCCACAAGAGACCATGCAGAAGTCAGTGGCTTACCTGTCACCAGAGTCCATGTGTAAGTCCATGATCCAGGCTCATGCTAAAGACCAGGGGAAATACTTTTGCCATGGTACTACTGACTGCAGACTCACAGTTGAGAAAGAGGGACATAGAAGGTTTTTGTGACAACCCCTGCTCCCACTCCCACTCCCAAAAGTAACAGCCTAGACAGAAAGGCATCAAGGAGAACTCTCAAACATTGCGATAAGGATGCAGAACCCTCCAGAACTGATGGTGTCTGTGGGGGTTCAGGTGGGGAAGGACTGTTTCCTTAAGGGGCTGGTCGCCAAGATTTTGACCATCCTCCACTGAATAGAAAATGAACTTTTTTCTTTGTCTTTTTTTGTTGGGTGTAGGTTCTAATGGTGGGGAAGCAGACCTGGGAGGACTGGGAAGTGAGGGTGCTCTGGGTTTATGATGTGAAATTCCTAAATAATCAACAAAAATATTATGGGGAAAAAAGAAACCAACATATTGGGGCTGAACACAGAGGTGGACAGAGTGCCTGATGTCAGCCTGTTACACAGAAGGCAGGGAGAGGGGGCTAAGAATATTTCTGTCTCTGGTTCTGGCCCAATTTTAAATAAATTTATTTTTATTTAAAAAAAAAAAAAAAGAGTTCAGAAGCTCTCAGCCCAGCCTTGTGGGCTCAGATCCAGTATCCACTCCTGCCCTGGGGCTTCCATGCTAAAGATGGCTTTGGCTGACCAGGAGCTGAAAGGCCAGTGTGGTCCTGAAGCCTACTGGCCCCAAGCAGACGGTGCTGAAGCACTGGCGGGGAAAGTGCCAATGGGCTATGCAACTGGACTGTCAGAATGGGAACAGTCGGGCTGATGCTGGAAGAAGGGGGTGAGGGCCCATGTGACCCATGCCCCAGTGGGGTTCTCTGTTTCCTCCAGGACAGAGTCTAGTGGCTTCCTCATGCCCTCCTGCCTTCAGACTGTCACCTTCTGAGCAGGGTTTGGCCTTCTGTCTCTTCTGTGTCTGCCCTGTGTTCTTTTAAGTGCAGAATTCTGGCCTCAGTGTTAATGTTATCTAGAAAAGGAACAGAGACATCAGAACATACACCTCAAAGTCCCACAGCAAGAGCAGCTCTGCTTGCTCCAGAGCAGCAGACAGCACCTGCAGTGTCACAGCATCACAGACAGCCCATTGACCAGAGCACTGAGAGCTTGCTGAAAGACATGCTCCTTCCCAAGGGACACCAGAGCCCCACCTGGTGAGGAAGCAGCTGGAGAGAAGCTGTATGGGAACAACAGCAAGAGGAACAGAGCCCTTCAGATCAAGAAGCAATGGCGGGGTCCAAAGACCTAGCTCCTGACAGGTTGACCTGGGACATGGAGAAGGATGATGATCATACACAGGAAGCATCTTTCTGCCATGAAACCCACAGTCCAGGAGCCAGAAACATGGATAGACTAGAAGGAGAGAGGAGTCAGAAGGCAGCAAGGGAAGCACAGAAACTCAAGAGAGGGAGGGACAACTCTCTAGGAGCATCCAAAAGCCTGGGAGGGAATGCGGTCTTCAAATCTAGACAGTGGTAAGCAGCTTAAATCCCTGGCTCAGATTCCCAGCAAGCAGGCAGTCCAAGGAAAGGGACCTGATCTCTCTGGGTCCCATAGAAACTAAGGGCATAAAGAGAAGACTGGCTGAGCTCCTCAGTGGCCATGAGCTACCCAAACTCAATACAACATGAACACTGGCATTTTAGCTCAACACAAATGAAAATGTGGAATCAGAAATATGGACAGGCCAACCCCAAGTTCCATGGTAGTTCTTTACCTATGACCTTCTCCATTCTGAACTAGAACTGACAAAGAATCCAGTTGGGGAGGGTACTGAAGTATGATGCTCTGGAAATCGTTGGGCTAGGCTACATTATTAGAAAGTGGGCCTATAGGCAACAAAGACTGCAGAAAGGGGCAAAAGTACCAGGCTCAATTCCCCAACACAGAATGGCCATGCTACCTCAGCAACCCCTGACTGAATAGCTGAATTTTCCCACAACAAGCTGCACGCACCTATAATCCCAGTCCTAGAGAGGCACAACACCATGAGTCTGAGGGTAGTCGAGTCATTCAGTGAGACAGTGTTGCAAAGTTGAGAAGTAAAAAGTGCATATAGAGAACCAGAACAGGGCATCTTTGCAAGGAAAAGGAACAATTCCCTAACTCTGAACAACCTTCCCAGACAGAAAAGTGCCAGGAGACCAGAGAAATGTACATTCAAACAACAGGATTGTGGGGAGAGGGAGGGGGCTTTGCTTGATCCTGGGCATGGAAGATGAACAGGAATGCCCAACTCTCATGAGGAGAGAGGGGAAAGGGAAGCTACTTAAGGGTCAATGCAGAGAAGGAGGAGGCAGTTTGCACCAGGACAGTAATAGAGAAACAGGTTGCAGAGAGAGAACTCAGGTGAAGATGGAATGAGCCAGAGAATGAGAAGGAGTCAGAGATTAGAGCAGATTGCTTGAGTTTGAAGCCAAGCAGAGCAACTCAGGTGCCAAGAGAAATGCCAGATTGAATAAGTTAGCTGGGAGAGGAGTTTGAGCCAGAACAGTTGAGTTGAACCAGCCAGCCATGAGCTCAGTAAGAACAGAAAATGTTCAGCTCATTAAGCAATAAGTTTCAGAGGCTAAAAATACTCTAGGTCTGGGTTAGATTGTGCAGAGACTGGAAGCTTTCAGGACTAGGCCTAGGTTAGCAGACAGAGCCAATAAGCCTCCCAGGCAACAACTGAAACAGGAGACTAAAAGTTCATTTTACCTATGGTGCTCAATGTGGTTGGTAAGAAAACACAAAGTGATTGAAGAAGAAAGCCCACAAACATTGCAGAAGCTGAGGACATCTAAAAGAAACGTCGCAGAGGTCAAGAGACATCTGACAGAAAGCCACAGAGGAGAAATTCGTCTGGGATCATCCCCAGAGAAGGATTTGCTTCTTCAGGTTCAGCTGGATACCCAGAGAGACTCAGGAGACCTCAGGGCAGTGGGATCCTCGAGCCCAGAGCTAGGAGCGCCGTAGGAGCCTCTGAGGCAGTGAAGCTCAGTAAGCAGCGCCATAGGAGCCTCTGAGGCAGTGAAGCTCAGTAAGCCACCCCAAAAGACAATTTGAATTATATAGACAGACTTTTCCTGCATTAAAAATGGGAAACTCCATTTCGGATCCATTGAGAGAAAGGGTAGGAATCGAGGGCATAGAAACGTTACTTGAAAAAGCCATTGCAGTACTCATTGCAATTATGACCACTGAAGCAAGTCCCTCTCTATTGGCAATTGCAATCTTTATATTTTTCATTTTCAAAAAAATGTGGAAACAATAGTTGCACAAGAAAAATTAGCTATGATAATACAAAGCCTTGAGAGACAAGGGACAGAGGAACTAAGAGAGCAGAAAATGCTTAATTGTGAACCCATAGTATCTAATGAAATTGAGGATCAGGTTGGAGAGATGGCTCAGAGGTTAAGAGCACTGTCTGCTCTTCCAGAGGTCCTGAGTTCAATTCCCAGCAACCACATGGTGGCTCACAACCTTCTAGAATGAGATCTGGTGCCCTCTTCTGGCGTGCGCGTGTACATTCAGGCAGGACACTGTATACATAAAAAATAAATAAGTCTTTTTTTTCTTTTTTATTATTAGTTACATTTTATTAACTGTATCCCAGCTGTATCCTGCTCAGTCATTCCCTTCCAATCCCTCCCACCTTCCCTCCCTCATCTCCTCCCTGCCCCTTTCCAAGTCCACTGATTGGGGAGGACCTCCTACCCTTTCATCTGACCCTGTTTTATCGGGTATCTTCAGGACTGGCTGAAAAGTTCTCCTCTGTGGCCTAACAGGACTGCTCCTCCCTTGGGGGGTGGGGAGGTCAAAGAGCCAGCCATTGAGTTCCTGTCAGAAGTAGTCCCTGTTCCCCTTACTAGGGGAATCCACTTGGTTACTGAGCTACCACGGGCTACATCAGAACAGAGGTTATATCCATACATGGTCCTTGGCTGGATAAACAGTCTCAGAAAAGACCCCTGTGCCCAGATATATTTGGTCCTTGTGGAACTCCTATTCTCTCCACGTCATACTAACTCCCCCTTCTTTCATATGATTCCCTGCACTCTGCCGAAGGTCTGGTTATGAGTCTTAGTATCTGCCTTGATACACTCCTGGGTAGTCTTTCAGAGGCCCTCTGTGGTAGGCTACTGTCCTGTTACTTGTTTTCTCCTATGTCCAATGCCCATCCCATTTGTCTTTCTAAGTGAGGATTGATCATCTTACCCCGGGTCCTTTTTCTTGTTTCTCTTCTGTAGGTGTATAGATTTCATTATGTTTATCATATCTTATATATGATATCTTATCTTTATCATATCTTATATATAGGTCTATATAAGTGAGTATATACCATGTGTGTCTTTCTCCTTCTGGGATACCTCACTCAGAATGATCTTTTCTAGATCCCACCATTTGCCTGCAAATTTCATGATTTCCTCGTTTTTGATTGCTGAGTAGTATTCCATTATGTACAAATACCACAATTTCTGTATCCATTCCTCTATTGATGGACATCTGGGTTGGTTCCAGGTTCTGGCTATTACAAATAAAACTGCTGCAAACATAGTTGAGCAAATGTCCTTGTTGTGTACATGAGCAAATTTTGGGTATATGCCTAGGAGTGGTATAGCTGGGTCTTGTGCAAGCACTATTCCTAATTGTCTGAGAAAGCACCAGATTGACTTCCAAAGTGGTTGTACCAGTTTACATTCCCACCAGCAGTAGAGGGAACCACAACCTCTCCAGCATGTGTTGTCATTTGAGTTTTTTATTTTAGCCATTTTGACTGGTGTAAGGTGAAATCTCAGGGTCATTTTGATTTGCATCTCCCTGATGACTAAGGATGTTGAGCATCTCGTGAAGTGTTTCTCTGCCATTCTATATTCCTCTATAGAGAATTCTCTGTTTAGCTCTGTACCCCATTTTTTAATTGGATTACTTTATTTATTGCTTTTTAACTTCTTTAGTTCTTTATATATGCTGGATATATACCCTGTCAGATATAGGGTTGGTGAAGAGCCTCTGCTTTTCCAGAGTTCCTAAATTCAATTCCCAGCAACCACATGGTGGTTCACAACCTTCTAAATGAGATCTGGTGCCCTCTTCTGGCGTGCAGGTGTATATTCAGGCAGGACACTGTATACATAAAAAAATAAATAAATCTTAAAAAAAAAAAAAAAGAAAGAAATTGAGAATCAAGGTAGATAGCCCATCAGTAATGGGCAAGAAGCCTTGCTTGCTTGCTCACTGGCATAGAACTGGACATATAATGAGAGTGCCAAAATATCTAGTTTCTGTGTGGATTCACAAAGACCTAATTGTACCTTGATAAACAGAAAGAGAGAAGAAGATTAACCAAAAGACACTGGATTATAAACTGGGCATGGTAACACACAACTTTAATCCCAGCACTCAGGGGGCAGAGGCAGGGACATCACTGAGTTCAAGGCCAGCCTGATCTACAGGACAGCCAAGGCTACACAGAGAAACCCTGTCTCAGAAAAAAAAAAAAAAAAAAAAAGACACTGGACTCTAAGAAAAAAACTATTGAATTAGATCAACCTGAATACTTTTCTCATCAGAATGGAACTCAGGAAATGTGTTAGGCTGGGAGAGAGGTTTTGCTTACATTTCCATAGGTGATAAAAGTCTATGGGCTTTGTCAAAATTGATAAAGGTAAAATTAAAATAAGAGAAGCTTCCAAAGGAAAGGCACAACTCAGGGAAGAAACACAGAAAGACAGCGAAGCTGATGACACAGAAAGCAGATCCCACTGCATGGAGACATCTTAACAAACCAGCTGAAGAGGAGCAGATAGTTCTTCAGACTGGCAGACTGAAAAACTTGGGTGCTGAAATGGATTGTTGCTGAAGGACAAATAAAGACTGCAGTTATGGAGGATCATCACATCAATGGCTGAGTGGATTTTCATGAGGACATTTAGACTATTAAATTTGTGGGATTGATAATTGTTTCTACTGTAAAAATTAAACTGTGTACAATTTTTAGCTTAAACTGAAAGGGGAAAGTTGTAAAGGGATTTTAATTCCAAACATGGCTGCTCTTGCAAGAGATCATCACATCAAAAGCCCTTCTAGGTCTGTATGATCCAGCTGGAATACAGGCATACCTTTAATCCAGGAGACAGAGGCAAGCAGCTCTGAGTTCAAGGCCAGCCTTGTATGGAGCAAGTTTCAAGAAAGAAAAGTTTAGATCCAGGCATGCTGGCATACACCTTTTATCCCAAACAATGAAGGTAAAGTTGGTTTATAGGAGGAAGCACCCATGTTTGAAAGTGATGTCAACTGAGTGGCAGAAAGAGTGATGAATCAGAGAAAGACTTGACATACAAGGATACGCCCAACTCTCACGAGAGGAGAGAGGAAAGGGAAGCTACTTAAGGGTCAACGCAGAGAAAGAGGAGGCAGTTTGCACCAGGACAGTAATAGAGAGGCAGTTGCGGAGAGAGAGAGAGAGAGAGAGAGAGAGAGAGAGAGAGAGAGAGAGAGAGAGAACTCAGTGAAGATGGAATGAGCCAGAGGATGGGAAGGAGCCAGAGATTAGAGCAGATTGCTTGAGTTAGTTTGAGGCCAAACAGAGCAACTCAGGCACCAAGGGAAATGCCGAATTGAATAAGTTAGCTGGGAGAGAAACAGAACAGCTGAGTTGAACCAGCCAGCCCTGAGCTCAGTAAGAACGAGAGAAAGAGTGAGCTTATTCAGCAGTAATCTCACTTTTACACTATAATTATACCATCTCATAAAAGTATTACTAAGAATACCTCAATTGCTAAAACTACTAGGAAGACTGTTCTTTGCTAACTTAGAGCAGACATAAATTTCTATATAATGTGTCTTTGACCTAATGATTATGAGAACTGCCTGACCAGTTAACTGCTGATTGTCCAGAATTACAATCCTGAGGGGGAAGCTCCTGCAGGGTTCAGGTCCCAAAGAGGAGGTGTGGAGTTGGTGAGGGAAGGAGACTGACACAATCTGACAGTGAATCAGGACAGCTCGTTTATTTAGAGAGAAAAAAAGGCCATACCTTTTATACTCTATATTTGCATAGTAGCTTAATCACAAGTAATGTCAAAAGTAGAGTTAATGATTCCAAGAAATATATGATCTTTTCACAAATTTTTTAAAACCGATTTTAGCCCTGTTTTCAACATCCAGAAAGAGGTAATTAAATTTATTACAGTATTTTCTTTAAAGCAAAAACAGTAAGTTCAGCAAGCATCTAAGCCCCTCTTGTTCTCTAAAGTTCAGCAACCCCACCAGGTGCCCCTTTACACTTTCTCCTGCATGCTGTCAGCCTTCATGATCAGGAGGTGCCAGACATTGAGTCCTGAGAAACAAATCCATAAGAGCAATTTCATTCCTCAGGTTTGCACCATGTAGCATAACAGGCATTGAGCTGTTTCCTAATTGTGTTCTTATGAGCCTTAATCTTATAATATGGGCCTTTTCTCATACACTCCCTAAAGGGAAGGTCTGGATAGCTTATTCTTTTTCCAATACGCCATTTCACCCTAATTCCTTCAATTATGCTCATGTATATTGCAGAGGAGGATCTAGCCAGTTCAACTTCTTAATAGAGTCTGCTTCTCCCAGGCATACCAGCTCTTGCCTTTCATCCTGTAAGTCACATGCACAGGGACTCAGTGGTGAGCACTATACTAAATCATCTTTCCGTTTTCTATTCTTGGTACAAACAGGATGGGGAACAAAGGGGATTCTTCTGTAGGAGTAGGCAGTTTCACACTATACAGTTCCAAGGTGGCAGACTTTTTCCAAAGAATTATTTTGTTTAGAGACTGCCATTGGATACATTCACACCCTCTACCAAATCCCACAACACTGAGTAGAGTCATCAAAGAATAAAGTGAAAAGATGGAGAATTGTGATCTGGTATGTCGATAGGCCGGAACTTGGTCAAGTAGGAGTGGTTACCAGGTGCTCTACACCGCGAAGCTCTTGTGTCTTAGTTTATGTCTTTCTTCTGTGTGTGTGTGTGTGTGTGTGTGTAATGGGGAAAGGGAAGAAAATTGTTAAACCTGAAATTTCTGAAAGAAATAACAGTTCCAAAATTTTGAGCCAAATTTGAAGAAAGCTTTAATTAAATACTGGTCAGGAAAAAAAAGGATTCTGGACAGGTCCACCCCTGGACTTCCCAGGAGTGGTTATGAGTCTCATTTTTTGCAGGGGCTTAAAAAGGCAAACCCCACAATTCATTGCATTTCCCATCAGGTCAAATCAGGGGCAAGCATGCATCCTGATGTATTTCCTGCCCATGTATCTCCCACCTACACTGATCAAGCACATCCTGTGTAGTTGGTTCAAACAAACTTATTTAGGGGAGTGAAAACATGTGGCTTATTATTTTCCAAGAACTACAGCTCCCAGAACTCCAGGAAATTACCTTGTCCTGGGAAAGTGGGGCTTACAGGTTAACTTTGGCTTTTGTAAAACATTACTTAGCAACTAAAAACCTCTACTGTTGTTTCTGGGGGTTGGCCTAGTGCTATGTATACAAATGCTAATTACTGACCCAAAAATCTGATTACAGTCCAGATAAGTACATTCTCAAGTACACCAAATGATGTGCAAACTTTGCCCCCCAATTATCTCTGATTGGTTAATAAAGTTGCTGACAGCCAATTACTGGGCAGGAGAGAAGGAGGTAGAGTGTCAGTTCTTGGGTTGGGAGTCTTAGGTAGGGACTACAAGGCTGAGAGGAGAAGACAGAAAAGAAAGGAGGAAGAAGATGGAGAGAGAGGGTGTGGCCTGATGGAGCAGCCCAGATAGGACCTATATTGGCAAGTAACTTGGGGAGCGCAGCTGGGAGGTAGCCAGACTAGTTTAGAAAATTAATTGTACCTGTCCAGTTAATGTACTAAAGCTGTGTAAATAAACAAATAAGTTTCTGTCTCAAATTATTGGTGAGCTAGCCTGGTCATAGAAAAGCCCTATAGAATTTCAAACTATTCCCAACATTGGATGTTACTATAGGACATTCTATCATAAACTGGCTACTCACATATATAAAGAAGAGTCCCCACAGTTAGGACATCAACCTGTAGTCCCCAGAGCCAGTGGAGGAATGTAGCAGCTGTAAACTCCAGTTTGACCAAGTAGCTCTACTAGATACCTGAGGCCAGCCCTGTCAGCAATCTGAAGCTGTTAAGACTTTCCAGGAATCTTAAGCCCACCAAGCCATTTCAGGAATGCAAATGTCAAGTTACCTCATGCCACAGTATGTTCAGTGTACATCTGCAAGAATGAAGTAATTGTGACTTTTGCCTTTAAAAGCTCCCCTTCCCTTTTAGCTGGGCTGCAATCCTGAATCCAACCAAGTCAGCTCAGCTTAAATAAAAGTTGGCTAATTAAAACGCAATAGAGTCTTTTGGTGTTCTTGAACTCTTGGACAATATTTTAATTTTGGTGCTCTTGTTCTTTGGTGTTCTTGAACTTTGCAACATAATTTTAATTATCAAGCTTTTTGTTGTAAGTTTAAAGCTTTTTTAAAAATTTGCCTGGAATTTTACTATTTTTAATTAAATTTTTATCTTTTTATATTAATTACAGTTTATTCACTTTGTATCCCAGCTGTATCCCCCTCCCTCATTCCCTTCTAATCCTACCCTCCCTCCCTCATCTCCTCCCATGCCCCTCTTCAAGTCCACTACTAGGGTAGGTCCTCTTCTCCTTCCATCTTGACCCTAGCCTATCAGGTCTCATCGGGACTGGCTGCATTGTCTGGCCTGGCAAGGCTGTTCCTCCCCTCAGGAGGAGGTGGTCAAAGAGCCAGCCACTGAGTTCATGTCAAAGACATTCCCTGTTCCCCTTACTAGGGAACCCGCTTGGAGACTGAGCTGCCATGGGCTACATCTGTGCAGGGGTTCTAGGTTATATTCATGAATGGTCCTTGGTTGGAGCATCAGTCTCAGAAAAGACCCCTGTGCTCAGATATTTTGGTTCTGTTGCTCTCCTTGTGGAGTTCCTGTCCTCTCCAGGTCTTATTATTGGCCCTTCTTTCATAGAATTCCCTGCACTCTCCCCAAAGTTTGGTTATGAGTCTCAGCATCTGCTTTGATACTCTACTGCTGGGTAGTCCTTCAAGGACCTCTGTAGTGGGCTCCTGTCCTGTTCCCTGTTTTCTCCCTCTTCTAATGTCCATCCCGTTTGTCTTTCTGAATGAGGATTGATCATCTTATCCAGGGTCCTCCTTCTTGCTTAGCTTCTTTAGGTGTACATATTTTGATATGTTTTTACTATCTTATAGGTATAGTATCCACTTATAGTGAGTATATACTATGTGTCTTTCTGCTTCTGGGATACCTCACTCAGGATGATCTTTCCTAGATCCCACTATTTGCCTGCAAATTTCATGATTTCTTTGTTTTTAATTGCTGAGTAGTATTTCATTGTGTAAATGTACCACAATTTCTGTCTCCATTCCTCCGTTGAGGAACATCTAGGTTGTTTCCAGATTCTGGCTATTACGGATAAAGCTGCTACGAACACGGTTGAGCAAATGTCCTTGTTGAATACTTGAGTATATTTTGGATATATACCTAGGAGTGGTATAGTTGGATCTTGAGAAAGCGCTATTCCTAATTGTCTGAGAAAGCACCAGACTGATTTCCAAAGTGTTTGTACAACTTTACATTCCCACCAGCAATGGAGGAAGGTTCCCCTTTCTCCAAATCCTCTCCAGCATGTGTTGTCACTTGAGTTTTTTATCTTAGCTATTCTGATGGGTGTATGGTGAAATGTCAGGGTTGTTTTTATTTACATCTCCCTGATGACTAAGCACATTGAGCATTTCTTTAAGTGTTTCTCTGCCATTCTATATTCCTCTACAGAGAATTCTCTGTTTAGCTCTGTACCCCATTTTTTAATTGGATTACTTTATTTGTTGTTTTTTAACTTCTTGAGTTCTTTATATATTCTGAATATTAGCCCTCTGTCAGATGTAGAGTTGGTGAAGAACCTTTCCCAGTCTGTAGGCTGTCATTTTGTTCTGACAGCAGTGTCCTTTGCTTTACAGAAGCTTTTCAGTTTCATGAGGTCTCAGTTACTGATTGTTGATCTTAGAGCCTATGTTGTTGGTGTTCTGTTCAGGAAGTTGTCTCCTGTGCCAATGAGGTCAAGCCTCTTCCCCACTTTTTCTTCTAAGCAGTTTAGTGTGTCTGGTTTTATGTTGAGGTCTTTGATCCACTTGGACTTTAGTTTTGTGCAGGGTGATAAATATGGACCTATTTGCATTTTTCTGCATGTAAACATCCAGTTAGACCAGCACCATTTGTTGGAGATGCTGTCTTTTTTTCATTGTACAGTTTTCACTTCTTTGTAAAAAATCAAGTATCCATAGGTGTGTGTATTTATTTCTAGGATTTCTATTCAGTTCCATTGACCCACCATTCTGTTTCTATGCCAATACCATGCAGGTTTTATTACTATTGCTCTGTAGTACAGCTTGAGATCAGGGATAGAGATACCTCCAGACGATCTGTTGTTGTACAGGAACATTTTGTCGATTCTGGGTTTTTTGTTTTTCCATATGAAGTTGAGAATTGTTCTTTCAAGGTCTGTAAAGAATTGTGTTGGTATTTTGATGGGAATTGCATTGAATCTGTAAATTGCTTTTGGCAGGATGTCCATTTTCACTATGTTGATCTTACTGATTCATGAGCATGGGAGATCTTTCCATCTTCTGATGTCTTCTTCAATTTCTCTCTTCAGAGACTTGTAGTTTTTCACTTGTTTGGTTAGAGTCACACCAAGGTACTTTATGTCCTTTGTGGCTGTTGTGAAGGGTGTTGTTTCCCTAATTTCTTTCTTGGTTCTTCTGTCTTTGGTATATAGGAGGGCTTCTGATTTTTTTTTTTTTTTTTTTTTTAGTTAATTTTGTATCCAGCCTCTTTGCTGAAGGTGTTTATCAGCTGAAAGAGTTCTCTGGTTGAATTTTTGGGGTCACTCATGTATACTATCATATCATCTGTGAATAGTGATTCTTACACTTCTTCCTTTCCTATTTGTATCCCCTTGATCTCTTTTAGTTGTGTTATTGTTCTAGCTAGGACTTCAAGTACTAAGTTGAAAAGATATAGATAGAGTGGGCAGCCTTGCCATGTTTTTTATTTCAGTGGGATTGGTTTGAGTTTCTCTCCATTTAGTTTGATATTGGCTACAGGCTTGCTGTATATCACCTTTACTGTGTTCAGGTATGTGCCTTGTATCCCTGATCTCTCCAAGACTTTAAACATGAATCTGTGTTGGATTTTTTCAAATGCTTTTTTGGCATCTAAGGAGATGATCATGTGGTTTTTCTCCTTCAGTTTGTTTATATGGTGGATTACATTGATGGATTTCCATATATTGAACCACCCCTGCATGCCTGGGATGAAGCCTACTTGGTCATGGTAGATGATCTCTTTTATGTGTTCTTGGATTTGGTTTGCAAGTATTTTATTGAGTATGTTTACATCAATGTTCATAAGAGAGATAGGTCTGAAGTTCTCTTTTTTTGTTGGATCTTTGTGTGATTTAGGTATCAAGGTGACTGTGGCTTCATAGAATGAGTTTGGTAATGATCCTTCTATTTCTATTTTGTGAATAGTTTGAAGAGAAGTGGAGTTAGCTCTTCTATGAAGGTCTGGTAGAATTCTGTGCTGAAACCATCTGGCCCTGGGTTTTTTTTTGGAAGACTTTTGGTGACTGCTTCTATTTTCTTGGAGGATGTAGGACTATTCAATCTATTTACCTGATCTTAATTTGATTTTGGTAAATGGAATCTATCAAGAAAATTGTCTATTTCATTTAGATTTTCACATTTTGTGGCATATAAGCTTTTATAGTAAGACCTAATGATTGTTTGGATTTTCTCAGTGCCTATTATGTCCTCCTTTTCATTTCTGATTTTTCTGATTTGGATAGTTTCTCTCTGCCTTTTAATTAGTTTGTTTGTCTATCTTGTTGATTTTCTCAAAGCTCTTGGTTTCATTGATTCTTTGAATTGTTTTATTTGTTTCTAGTTTATTGATTCAGCCCTGATTTTGATTATTTCCAGCTCTCTACTCCTCTTGGGTATGTCTGCTTCTTTTTTTTTCTAGGGCTTTTAAGTGAGCCTGTAAGTTGCTTGTATGAGACGTTTCAAATTTCTTCGTGAAAGAACTTAGTGTTATGAATTTTCCTCTTAGCACTGTGTTCTTTGTGTCCCATACAATTGGGTATGTTGTGCCTTCATTTTCATTGCATTCTAGGAAGTCTTTAATTTCTTTATTTTTTCCCTAATCCACCTGTCATTGAGTAGCAAGTTGTTCTGTTTCCATGTGCATATAGGCTTTTTGCTATTTTTGTTGTTGAGGTCCAGCTGTATTCCATGGTGGTCAGATTGGATACAAGAGATTATTTCAATCTTCTTGTATCTGTTGAGGCTTGCTTTGTGACCAACCATATGGTCTATTTTGGAGAAGGTTCCATGAGGTGCTGTAAAGAAGGTATACTCTTTTGAATTTTGGCGAAAAGTTCTGTAGACATCTAGTAGGTCCATTTGATTTAGGACCTCTGTAATTGCCATTGTTTTCTTATTTATCTTCTGTCTAGATGATCTGTCCCTTGGTGAGAGTGGAGGGTTGAAATCTCCCACTATTAAGGTGTTGGGATCGATGTGTGATTTCAGCTTTTTTTTTTTTTTTTTTACATTTGTAAATGTTTCATTTACATTGTAAATATTTCATTTACAAATGTAGTTGCTCTTGTATTTGGGGCATAGATGTTCAGAATTGTGATGTCCTCCAGTTGGATTTTTCCTTTGATGAGAATGAAATGCCCCTTCCTCATCTTTTTTAATTTTGGTTGAAAGTCTGTTTTATTAGATATTAGGATAGCTACCCCAGCTTGTCTTCTGAGTCCATTTGCTTGAAAAACATTTTTCCAGCCCTTTACTCTGAGGTACTGTTTATCTTTGTTGCAGAGGTGTGTTTCTTGGATGCAGCAGAATGTTGGATCCAGTTTCTGCAACAATTCTGTTGTGTCTGTGTCTTTTTATTGGAGAGTTAAGTCCATTGATGTTTATATATAATAGCGACCAATGAATATTGGTTCCTTTTATTGTGGAGTTGGTTGTATTACTGTGATTTGTTGCTTGTTTTCTTTTAATCTTTTTGTTGTGAAGTTATCTATATCCTGTGTTTTCTTGGGTGTAGTTTTCATTGGATTGGAGTTTTCCTTCTAGTATCTTCTGTAGGGGTCTTATTCTTTGGTGCTCTTGAACTCTGCAACAATACTTTAATTATCAAGCTTTTTTGTTGTAAGTTTAACTTTTTTTTTTAATTTTCCTGGAATTTCACAATTTTTTAAAAAAATCTCCAACCCCATTGCTGGTTGGGCCAACTGGCTAAGGTGACTATTTAAAATATCAAAGCAGAGGTTGGTCTCCAGGTTCTCCCTGCCTCCCTCAGTCCCTATCTGTTACAGAGTCATCCTGGCAGGCATGCCCTCCCCCTACCTTGACTCTCCAGCCCAGAAGACTGGACTGCTCCTCTTCTCTCTGTAATCCAACCATTTTGGTCACAGGGTACAAAGTTCTCTTTGTACTTTGGGCCTCCTGGCTGCTGTACCTGGTTCCCCTCTCTTCTCCCTCCTCTCCCTACATGGCAGAGCTCAGTCTGGTCATGATCACTCTGGCCTCTCTCAGATGTCCCCGCCTCTGCCTCTAACTATGTTCTCCCTTTTATCTGTAATGAAGTTCTCCTCCATCATACCTAGAAGAAGTCATGTTTCCTTTGTATAATTTCTTTATTTTTTTTTTCACTCATGATCTTACAGATCCTGATAGGAAGAATGTTAGTGTCCAGGCAATTCTGCTGGCCTGCCCTCAGGGACTTAGGAATTGCTTTGGTCATGACCTGCTGCTGTTGCTGCTGCTAAATGCAACAGATAAGTGTGGCTGGATGAAAGACTGCTGGCCCAGCCAACCCAGCTCTCTGTTCCTGGTGATTTCTCGGAGTGTCTCTCTCTCTGTCCTCAATGCCATCTCTTTACCTCTCTGCCCCCATTTTCTTTGACTTCATGGCTCCGCCCCTGTCTTCATGTCTATCCTTTCTCCAGGTCCTCACTGTTCTCTCTTCTCCCAATAAACCTCCTTATTTCAGATCTGTTGCACAGCCTAATTTCTCAGGGGCACATCTTGGCATGGGCCTACCATGCTATCCCCTAAACACATTATGTCTCATAACATTTGGTGACCTCTGAGGCTTCTCTTGCCACTTCTGCCTCTACACCCACCCGAAACAAATTTGCTTTCAGTGCATTCCACTGAAACACCAGCAATGGGTGAGTTCTCTAATTCTGCCTAAATGTTCTTCTGAGTCTTCATTACTTTTCCAGCATGGTTTCTCTCTTTGGCTTCTCTTGAAAATCGTGGTATCGGGTAAACCATATGTGTTCATACTTTTAGTGAAGAGATCAAAGAATTAAAAATTAGTTTTTTGAGGTATTGGCTTAAAGTTTAAAGTACAAGCCTGAACAAAGGCCAGCCAGGTCTCCACATGTCCAGCCACCTGTGGGGACGAACCAGCTGTACTGCATTCTTTTCCTGCCCAGTAAAAATACACTTGCTAGGAAACTGGCCCAGATAGCCCCTCTCCTCTAAGACAACCAAACAAGGGAAGCCAGACCATTAATGGTTTTGGGGCCTTCCTATAGCCAATCAATTCAAAATGCAACATCCTGTTTTGTTTTTCAACCAATAGATGCTTGCCAGACAGGAATTCCCCTGCTTTGGGCATGCTGGGAGGGACGGGAATCTTTAAATCAACCACCTAACCTAAGCATGAAGCTCTTGGCTCTCAACCACTGCTGCAGTGGTGAGGGTGTGAGCCCAAGCTATAGCTTGTAATAAAAAGATCCTCATGTATTTTGCAACGGACTCAACTCCTGGTGGTCTTTTGGGGTCTCACGAATCTGGCACAACATTAGCACTGGCCCCTGTCTGAGTGAATGATGATTTACATTTACAGCTTGTGTCTTGTTAGTTCAGTCTCCCCCGGGTTACCTGGGACGCCTGGGACCAAGGCTTGGGACCACATCTATCAGAACTGTGTCTATACCTCGCTTCTGAAAGTATTGAAACTGGCTTCAATATAGCACCCAAGTGATAGGGGAGGGAGAGGGGACATGAAATTTTTTTTTCTCTATTCCCTTTTCATTCATATTTCCTTTCTTTTCCATTTTTTGTTTTTCATCCCCCATGATCTTACAGATACTGATAAGTAGAAACTTTACGTTTCAGCAAGAGCTTCAAAGATATCAATGATCTTGAACAGGGGACTATTGTTTGTAAATAAGAACAAGATGGGTAGCCAGTAACCTCTAATTATATTTAGCCATTTTAACCTTTATCTCTCTTGATTTAAAAAAAAAAAAAATTGAGTACCATGAGACAGAATAACATCGACAAATCTATAGTTTGTTGTAAGAAATTTCTTCTAAGGTGGGAGGGTCTTAGGCAGCATCTGGGGCCTCAAAGTATACATAAGAGCTTTCACACAGCTGCATAAGTGATCCCATCTCCCCTCTTAATTTTTAATCATTGTACCTTCGTTTTTCCAGAAACCTATGAGGGCTAATACAGTTAGGGCCTAACTGAATGCAGCCAGCTGGGAGGAGTGACTGTGCTCGTGTGAAAGCCTACTGACCTCGTCTACTTCCTCTTCCTGAGGGAAATTAACAGTTAACGAGGCCAGCTGTGACTTTTCTAAGCAGGCTCAGCAGAAGTTATTGAGCAATTTTAGACAGAGGGTATTTTTTTTTTTTAGAAACAGATTTAAAAAAAATTTTTTTAGTTATATTTTATTCACTTTGTATCCCAGCTGTATCCCACTCACTCATTCCCTCCCAATCCCACCTTCCCTCCCTCATCTCCTCCCTGCCCCTTTCCAAGTCCACTGATTGGGGAGGACCTCCTACCCTTTCATCTGACCCTGTTTTATCGGGTATCTTCAGGACTGGCTGAAAAGTTCTCCTCTGTGGCCTAGCAGGGCTGCTCCTCCCTTGGGGGGGGGGAGGTCAAAGAGCCTGCCATTGAGTTCATTGCCACGGACCGGCCCAGTCGGGCTCCCGTCGTCTGCGGGAGAACAAGGCTTTAGACAGGAAGACACGGTTTCGGCGAAGAATTGACAGACAGAGACACCTTGATGGTTTTGACTCTGCTGCAACTTTACTGAAATCAAGCTAGTATTTTTATAATGATTTCACAAAAGGCACCTTAAAATTGGCATACTTCCCAGAACATTCAGACTTTTACCAAGAATACAAAGTTTACATTTTAACTCAAAATGCAATCAAACATAAAGCAGTACCCACGAATAATCTTGGCCTAAAAACTTTTTGATCAGAGCAAACAAAGGAAAAGAAACCTCAAATATAGTTTCATTATTGCTAACCAATGAAGAGGAAAGTCAGGAGCTAAGTCAGATGCCTGTCAAAGTCCCTCTCTATATCAAAATCTAACTACACCTTTGTTAACCCTCCTCCCATATGTCCTGCCCAAGATTTATGATCTTCCTTAGGAACAAGGCACTGAAGGGAGGGGGAAACTCCCGCCAGCTGCACCTCTCATGCTATTATTTCTTAAGAAGGAGCCTATTATTATTTTACTATTTTTAATGACTATTAATACTAAATCTAATTCATTACTTTCCTTAAACTTATTTTTATTAAAGCCTTTAACAATCTACTAATAATAAATTTCTTTATAAAGTTAGTTGTGCTGTTTCAGGTGTCACAGGGAAAGATCAAAGAATTCATTATTCCAGCCCCAGAGCCACAACTGAAGAAGCGTAGAAATCTCAGAACACGTCTCTTTTCCAAGTGGGATGAGTTTGCCAGGGACCTTCCAGGAGGCATTATTTCCGGGGAAATCATATCCCCCGCCCTGTAGCTTATGCTACTATGGCGACACTGGCGTGGGTATGGCAGTTCATGTCAAAAATAGTTCCCCTTACTAGAGAACACACTTGGATACTGAGCTACCATGGGCTACATCTGAGCAGAGGTTCTAGGTTATATCCATACATGGTCCTTGGCTGGATAAACAGTCTCAGAAAAGACCCCTGTGCCCAGATATATTTGGTCCTTGTGGGGCTCCTGTCCTCTCCAGGTCATATATATATTTTTTTAATTAAATTTTTTCTTTTTTTTATTTTATTATTATTTTTTTTATCAGTTACATTTTATTAACTCTGTATCCCAGCCGTGTCCAGGTCATATTATATCACTCTTCTTTCATATGATTCCCTGCACTCTGCCAAAGGTTTGGTTATGAGTCTCAGTATCTGCTTTGATACACTGCTAGGTAGAGTCTTTCAGAGGCCCTTTGTGGTAGGCTCCTGTCCTGTTACTTATTTGACAGAGGGTAGTTTAAAACATTAAAAATTTTTAAATACATTTCTTTTTATGTATGAGCATCTCATAAGCTGTTTTTAAGGGCACAATCTTTCTCTTCCTCTCTCCTTCCCTTTCTCCCTCCCTCCCTTCCTGTTACAGAGTCAGAGTCTAGCCTGACCCAGAACAGGAGGTTTGGAGGAAAGGTTGAGACAAACCTATCTGGGTCTGAAGATGGTAGGCCAGATCCCAGCTCCAGAGCTAGCTTTTCAGTGAGCCCAAAGAGGGTAGGATGATATTTTTAAAAATATTATTGCTACCCGAAAGACCCTTGTTTCTCTATGACTGAAAATAGAAGTGAAAACAAAAGTCTTGGGGCAAAACCAAAACTGGACCACAAGCACAGGACAAGGGATCTCAGGAATGCAGGAAATATCCTATCTCAGAGGAAGCAGACTTGGAGACCCATGGAAAGCATCCAGCCTACTCCTTGTCTCCAGGCTCCTGTCCCCTTCGGCTACTCTAAGGAGGGGTCCCAGACTCATTGGCTGGCGAGGCTGCGGAGTCTCAGCAGAATGAACTAAGTGGAGAGGACTGCTCCATCCCTGCCCACATTGCATGTCCTGCTCCCGTGACTCCTGCAGGCACAACGGGCCCAGGGCCACAGGCCAGCCTGTCCCAGCTGGGACCTACTGTACAGTGCTTGGCTGGTGAGACTTTATGACTTGCTCCTTTAGGAGAAGAGAGCCAGGAATTGAGTAGGCTCAGGCTCTGAGCAATGGTATAAGCAAGAGATGTAGTAGAGAAACTGCCAACATGACCACTTCAAGGGTAGGAGCAAGGGAAACATTTTTTTTAAAGATTTGTTTATTTATGTATAATACTACTCTATTTTCATGTATGCCTGCATGACAGAAGAGGGCATCAGATCTCAGTATAGATGATTGTGAGCCACTATGTGGGTGCTGGGAACTGAGCTCAGAGCCTCTGGAAGAGCAGATAGTACTCTTAACCACTGAGATATCTCTCCAGCCCAAGGAAAAGGTTTGTTGTTGTTGTTGTTGTTTTTAACTGTGTATGAGAGGGAAAATATCCAGAGTCATCTGGAAGAGTCCAGAGCAGAGAGAAGAGAAAACAGACTGGATATAGACAGTCAGGGCTATCTGTAAGAGAAGGAAAAATAGGGCAGGAGGGTGGGGACCTTACTGTTCTAAAGAGAACAAATGGTGTCTGGGAGGAGGCAAGCCTGGGGAGGTGAGAAGGGCCAGGATGCATGGACTCTGAAGTGTATACCAAGTTCTTGTGAGTAGGGAATGAGGGTGCTTGAAGGCCAGGCTTGGGCTTTGATATGCAACCACTGTGTGTCAATGGAGACATGGGTTTCTTCTGCCAGAGGTAAGGGAAATGACTCTCTTTGGCAGAGGGGAACCAGTTTAATAAGTTCCTGGGGGATGGTGGCTCTTATCCAATTGCCCCAAATGCTCCTACAGTCCAGGCTGAGCTCATTTTTGGATACATGGACAGCCTGTTGGTCTGCTGAGGCCTAACAAATGGGAAATGAGCTTCTGGGATGAGAGGCAAGTGAGGAGAGGAGGAGACTGGGAGCCTAAGAAGGAAAAGCAAGAGGCAGCTCGGAAGTCTGAGGATGAAAGACAAAACAGGACCAGAGGACAGGATTCCCTGGAACTGTCAGTATAACCCCAGAAAGAGGTTATTAGCACCATTAACGCAGGCAGCAAGGGCAGGGCCTCCCTCAAGAGGGAGGTATGTATCCTAAGTTGGCTTCTGGTTGCTAAGAAGTCAAGTGAGCTTGGAGAATAGACCAGCTCTCCTGTCCTAAGACAAGCAGTCAAAGGAGACAAGATGAGACAGAGACGCCAACAACAAAAATGACTCTCCAGAGAGGACCTATCCAGAGTTCATTCAGTCACTCGCACAATAATTTGGCTGGCCAACCACTCAAAACCCAAGTCTCCCATATACTCATGGAGGTGAAATCAGAAAACCAGGTTCTCTGCTACTGGCAGCCCATTAAAGCAAGGTAGGACAAAGGGGGGTTCCTCAAAAGGCTTCTCTTTTTTTTTTTTTTTTCTCTGTCAACTTTTTATTTTTTTTTATTTTATTATTTTTATTTATTTATTTTTTTTTATCAGTTACATTTTATTAACTCTGTATCCCAGCCGTGTCCCGATCCCTCATTCCCTCCCAGTCCCTCCCTCCCTCCCTCCCTCCCTCATCTCCACCGTGCCCCTTTCCAAGTCCACTGATGGGGGGGGACCTCCTCCCCATTCATCTGATCCTGTTTTATCAGGTATCTTCAGGACTGGCTGCAAAGCCCTCCTCTGTGGCCTAACAGGACTGCTCCTCCCTTCGGGGGTGGGGAGACCAAAGAGCCAATCATCGAGTTCCTGTTAGAAATAGTCCCTGTTCCCCTCACTTTGGGAAACCAATTGGTTACTGAGCTACCACAGGCTACATCTGAGTGGAGGTTCTAGGTTATGTCCATACATGGTCCTTGGTTGAATGTCAGTCTCAGAAAAGACCCTGTGCCCAGATATATTTGGTCCTTGTGGAGCTCCTAACCTTTCCCCATCAGACTAACTCCCCTTCTTTCTTATGATTCCCTGTACTCTGCCAAAGGTTTGGTCATGAGTCTTTGCTTTGAAAACACTGCTAGTTAGAGTCTTTCAGATGCGCTCAGTAGACTCCAGTCATACGTTCAATGCACATCCCATCTGTCTTTCTAAATGAGGATTGATCATCTTACCCCATGTTCGCTCAATTGATTATCTTTTTTAGGTGTATAGATTTCATTATGTTTATCATATCTTATAGGTCTATATAAGTGAGTATATCCCATGTTTGTCTTTCTCCTTCTGGGATATTCTGAATTCAAGTACATGGGCTTCTCTTTCTTAACCAGAACTGAATTCAAGTACATGGGCTCCTATGACTGTCGGAAGGACCCAACCCATTCTAGTGACAGGAAACATGGCAGTCATTCTCAACCTCTCTGGGTGCAGTGGGAGCCTCTTCAGGGGGTGCCTTCCCTGTAACCTCCCCACCATTCAGCAGACCCAAAGCAAGACTGAGTCCTATATGCATGCGGTAATATCACTGGGGACTTCCGTATGTTATAGTCCAGGGGAGAAAGGTTCAGACCACCACACATATAAAGCCAAGAAAGTCCTTTATTACCCAGCAACTGAGCAGGCTTTCAGTGCAAAGCCCTTTCAGCACTGAAGCTCAGAGGAAGAGCATTAATAAAGGAAACCAATAAATAGAAACCAAGATGACATTATTGTCAGATAGAGGGCAGGGGAACCGGCTACTATTGTTTTGAAAGAACACATTGGTTGTTTGGGGTATACATCTGGGCAGGGTCAGAGAAAGTCAAATGTGTTGTCAAGGCAGACATAACTGTCAGGACAAGAAGACATCACCTTGGTCACTTCAGTGTGTGTGTGTGTGTGTGTGTGTGTGTGTGTGTGTGTGTGTTCATATGTGCATGTGTACCATGACATGTGGGTAGAAGTTAGAGGACAAACTGGATAAACTGAGGGAGTCCGTGTCTCCTTACATCGTGTGAGGTCTGGGGATCAAATTCAGACAGGTGTGGCAGCAAGTATCTTTACCCACTGTGTGGTCCCCTGGCCCTGACTTTTAGTTAAGTTTTGAAAGATTAAAAAATTAATAAAAATCCTGTTAAGTGGGTAGACCTCCAACTAACAAAAAAAGGGACTACTGAGATGGTTACAATCATCAGAGGTAAGTGATGTTATTGGTGAGATTATAATGAAAGATGTATGTAGATTTATAAAGTTAGAAATGTTAAGATAGTTACTAGAATGTAAGTCAGGAAATTGATACTTAATAACTGGTGAGAACATTTTAGATGAATAGAAGTTGATGCAGCTCTCTGGCATGCTTCCAGAGTCCTTGGTCACCTCTGCAGCCAAAAGTGAAACAGAATTAGGCTTAGTTTTATTACTGAAGTTAGTAGTATGTTACATATGAGCATACTCTTACTTAGAAGAGATATCTTTTAATAAGGAGATTTGATACATAAGAATTACAGAAAAACGTGTGATGCATAGTGGCTACTGTAACAGTATAAGGAGCTGGAAAGATAGTTCAGTTGAACAAATTTGGGAACTTTAGAAGGAAGTGAGGACGTCAGGAGCCATACACAGGCCATGGGGGCAGGCAGACTGTGCCACCTTCCCTTTACCAAAATCCTCCTTAGCCAAAGCCTGAACACAGACACATTTGGAAGTACCAGGTTCAGTAATGATGCCATGCAGTCACACTTCTGTCAGATCTGACTCTGTACATCCAGGGAGTGGATGCTAGCTCTATGCATCTGCTCCTTCTGCTCACACCAGTCAACACAGAGTCTGACCTTCTCTGCTGGGAAGTATTTTTAGGCTCTGAGTCTAGCATGTCTTTGAAATGGTATGGTCAAGGAGCCCTGAGTGAGAACCTGGCTTTGACTGGAGTTCCCAGTATACAGGAAGCCTTGGTAGACTGTGTGGCCCTAGGCCTGCACAAAATGGTCTTCAGATTGCTGGTGCATTCCACAAGTTCTCAATGATCTATGTTGAAACGGAACCCAATTATGCCATGCGTTCCCCCTTGCTTTTGGATGTCTACCCCTCCTCTTGCCTGTTTCACTGTGACTAGAAGCACATGGGCATCTTTCTGGACAATGGATGGTTTCCACCCAGCATCTCTTGTGACAGCCTAGGCTGGCCTAGAAAAGCCTGAGCCTAGACATGACCTTGAGCCTCCGAGCTGCCATGGGCCACAACACCCCAGTTTCTGCAGCACTCGGGATCAAACCCAGGATCTCTTGAGTGGAATGCTGCGGGTCCATGTCCCAGCACACCTGGCCTTTCTTCACAGCTGTGAAGATCCGTGGCAGGTGCCATGGGTGTTTCATGTGTGGGTGGCAGCAATGGCAGGGCTTGTGTTCTCTGTTCCAGGCTTTTGCTTGAAAGCTGACCTCTTCCCTGGTGACCAACGTCCTGGTGAGGCATTAGGTGGAGGCTGTAATTTTGAGTGTGCTTTTGATACCACACATTTGGTACCCCATTTGTTCTTGTTCTCCATAGGAAGCCTGCTGGATCAGTTACCTCTGGGTCTTGGTCTGTTCTAAGTGGTGAAGCTAAGCTGAGAAATCTACCGTACCTGACTGGCCTGAGGGTGGAACAAAGAAATGTAGGTAAAGGGGAACTATGACTTTTTTTTTTTTTCACTAAGAAGATTGAGTTGTATGACTGGGAAAGCTGATAGTGGAATCACACGCAGACATTTCCCCAAAACAAGTTCCCACGGGGGAATGCAGAGGCTCCTGGGACATGAGCGATGAGTTGTGACGTGGGGTGCCAGTTGCTGTTTGCTTGGACTATGCTGGCTATCTTCATTGCCAGCCAGTTTCTCAGAATATAATGGTGCACCTCACAAAAGACAACCAGTGTTTACACCGTTCTTCTCTAAAATTGTGTCTTAGGGAAGCCATGCCAGAATACATACAGCATCTTCTCCTTTGAGACTGGACCTGAAATTCAGAGAACATGAGTTTAGGACAACATCATTATGAACTCTGGTCGCACATATTTGTGGTTCCCTTGACGATTTCTTTTGTTAAACCTTATTCATTTGTATTTTGCTCACATGAGCTTATTTCCTGAAGTATGCGATTGTACCATGCTGTGTGCAGTGCCTCTGCAGATAAGGATAAAGCATGACCCCACAGAACTGAGTGATTGTTGCGACCCGCATAATTGTCTCACCAGCAAGAATGCACGCGGACAACAGGATCCTTCTGCAGCAAGCTTTATTACAGTCAAGCAATGAAAGGAGGAAGACCCCGAGCCCCGAAGTGGCGCTGTTTATATAAGCCCTGCTCGCACCAGAGTGGTGTGAGATGATGTATCATTCCCTGATTGGCTGCTCACCCATGGTGTGAGATGACGTATCATCCCCTGATTGGCTGCTCACCCATCACCCCATATGACGCCCCGGGCTGGGCTCGTGACTTGGCGTGCTATTGCCGAACAGTCAAGCACTCTAGGACTTGCTTACCAGTTTTGAGGGTGGAAGCCAGCACCATGGCGACCAAACCCCAGCTCTCCACATCTCCCCCTTTTTTATTTTGTTTGAACAGTAAGCTTCCTACTGTCAATACAGCATTATGCCAGAAAGCCAACATCTGAGCCTGGTGGAAGGCAATGCTTCAGCCGTTGCCCGTCATTGGAGCAACCTCCTCACTGTGAGGCTGTCCTGTCTTAGGTCGGTGAAGACTTATTTGCACTCTTCCGTCACTGACTTTCCAGATCATTTGTCAAGAGAAAAATTGTGATTTACACCCATCCCCGTGCAATGGGAAACAGATCCCCAGGGAGTGCAAGGGCTGTAAATCCAAATTGTGGCATGTGCCTGCAAAGACAGAGGCAACCTTGTCAAACATTAATTTTTCAGCATGGATAACCAAATATTGGGGGAGGTGGCTTGCTCCAGAGCGGCTAGCACCTGTGCAATCACCACCTTGTCACATTTTTGTTGGGTTTTGAGTTTGCAGAACAACCAGAGGACAAATATTAAACCACAGCACAGGGCAGCGCCAAACATCCCAACGCCCACCCATTCCTTAAAATAAGAAAAGGCGGAAGAAACCCAGGATAATAAGCCATCTGTGAGCGATAAATCCACTCGAGTAGAATTAATGGTCACCACCGCCGCCCTTAGCTCTTCAAGTAGTTGCAGGTATATTCGTTGAAAGATCATCTTCAGCGGCCGCGAGCTTTCGCGTGAGGTGCTCCGGTACCCAGAATGGATTGTTTTCTTCCTGTGGGAAAACACAGACAGCTCCCCTGGATCTTATTAAGATAGGATCCAGGCCTTTTCATTAACCAATCAAGACATCCTTCCGTTTGACCATTTCCTTAGGCCTATCAGGCTCTACAGGGCACGGCTTGCAGCCGGTGTTAAGGCTCTGGGTGAAAAACTATGAGCATCCCCTTCCAAAATATCAAATAGGGGTTTTAATTCAGCAGAAGGAATCTTTAAAAATGGCCTAAGCCAATTTCTATCACCTAATAATTTTTAAAAATCATTTAAGGTATATAAATGGTCCCTGCGAATTTCTATTTTTTGAGGAACTATTTTGTCCAGGTAAATGACCGTTCCCAAAAAGGAACCTACCTCTGAAATCTAGACCTTTTCAGTGGCAATATGCAATCCCCATTGCTGCAGGGTTTTTTGCAACAAAGGATACGCATCTTGCAAAATGGCTAACTCCTCATGGCACAAGAGACTATCATCCATATAATGAATCAGCAACAAGGAAAGAAATTGCTGTCTAACTGGTTCAAGAGCCATCTGCACATACAATTGACACATGATGGGGCTATTAGCCATGCCTTGAGGTAAAACCCTCCATTGATATCTTTCTGGTTTATGATGATTAACAGAGGGTAATGTAAAGGCAAATCTTTGTCTGTCTTGTGGGCACAATGGAATGGAGAAAAAACAATCCCTGATATCTATTATTATAATTCTCCATTGCTTAGGCAGGGCTGAAAGCAGAGGCAAGCCTCATTGCACTGTTCCAAATAATCACATCTGTGCATTAATAGCCCTCAAATCATGGAGAAGTCTCCATTTTCCTGATTTCTTTTTTTTATAACAAAAATGGGTGTATTCCATGAAGAGGCAGAGGGCTCCAAATGACCAAGCTAAGTTTGTTCTTCCTTTAATTGAGTGGCAGCCTCTAACTTTTCAGAGGAAAGGGGCCATTGAGGAACCCATACGGCCTCCTCTGTGAGCCAGGATATGGGCATAGAACCCTCAATGGCGGCTAATGAAAACTCAAGCCCTGTCTTCCTTTATTATTTTCTTGTGAAATTGGGTCTATTCTCCCTTGTTCTTTCTTGGCAAGACCTTCGGCATTCATTAGCCCAGTGATTGCCTTTTCTACACTTAGGGCAAAGTCCAGGAACTTTCTTTTGCACAGACATACGACAGTCTCTTTTTAAATGACCCATTTTGCCGCAATTAAAACAAACTTTATTGTTTCCAGAACTTGGGCGGTTCTTGCTTTGTAATATGGCTGCCGCCAGGCCGGCGTTGGTAAGCGGGCCTCCGAGTCCTCGGCAAACTTTTATCCAATCTGTTAGCCCTTTGCTCCTTCTGGGGGTAATGACTGCCTTGCATTCTGGCGAAGCATTCTCATACACCAGTTGCTCTATCATTGGTCGGACCCGTTCCGGGTCTCCAAATATTCTGCCTGCTGCGTCTGTCATTCTGGCCACAAATTCTGGGAATGACTCCTGAGGACCCTGGATAATTTTTGTTAAATGGCTTTCGGTCCCACCCTTCTTTGAAAGGGCCTTCCATGCTTTAATTGCAGCGGCAGAAATCTGGCCGTACGCTCCCCAATCATAATTTGTCTGTCGCTGAACATGTGGACCTTGTCCTGTTAGTAGGTCAAAGGTCCAATTTCGTTGATTGTCCTCTGCATTAACATTAGCCCTAGCCTGGGACTGACAGGCATCATGCCATAAAGCTTTCCATTCCAAATACACTCCCATATTGGGGAGGGCAGCTTTTACTACAGTCTGCCAATCATTTGGGGTCATTGCTGTAGAGCCCAGCCTCTCAAGCTGCATGATTGTAAAATTAGCATCCACCCCATACTTGTTAACTGATTCTGCCAGTTCTTTGACTATGGGGTAGTCTATAGGCGCGTAGACACGGCCTCCCTCCACGTCTTCGAATACTGGAAAAGTCTGAAAAATTTTATGTCTATCTTTTGTTGAAAAGGAGGAGTCAGGACAGTACCTCCCGATGTAGGGAGGAGGAGCACTAGGGACAACAGGAGCGGCTGACAGAGAAAGTGCATGCTTCCTGTTTCTCAGTAGTGGCCGCTCATCCAGGTGGTATCGTTCTTCCTCATAGCGGGCTGCTTCCTCCTCTAGATTTGACTCCTCGGAGGGACTTAACTCCTCCGACTCAGAATTGCCAATTTCTAAAGCCTCTAGTTCTTTTATTGGATAGAGAGGCTCCTTTTTAGATTTTTTCTTCTCCTTATCATGTTTCTCTGCCAGGGTGTCCTTTCCCTTGCTTTTCGCTCCCGCGGCTTTACCGTCCGTGGAAGGGTCTTTATCCTTAGGGACATCTTTAGAGACATCCTTTTCCTTTTTTGTAAGAGCTCTTAACCTTTTATCCCATTCTGTTTCTGACATGCTGTCTTGTATCTCCTCCAACACTTCCTGACCAGCCTTAATAGAGGAACAACAGTTTTCATCTTCCAAGCAAGATTTAACCAAAAGCCACAGTGATCTAGTACCTGCTCTTAGCTTTCCGTTAATCTCTTCCCTTTCGAGATCGCCCTCAAACTTGTACAAAACCAAAAGAAAAAGGACGAGGGCAACAGTCACAACAGGGAAAGCAATAAGGGCTCCTGCTAGCTGAGGTGAAAGATGAGATAAATCAAGACCAAACATACCTCTCAGAACTTACCTCGATGCTGCAGTTCTGAATCCTCCCCGCAAACGGGGGGTCTCCTCGGCACCGGCAATGGCAGGCTCCTGGCGTCCTGGGTTTCGGCACCAGATGTTGCGACCCGCGTAATGGTCTCGCCAGCAAGAATGCACGCGGACAACAGGATCCTTCTGCAGCAAGCTTTATTACAGTCAAGCAATGAAAGGAGGAAGACCCCGAGCCCCGAAGTGGCGCTGTTTATATAAGCCCTGCTCGCAGCAGAGTGGTGTGAGATGATGTATCATTCCCTGATTGGCTGCTCACCCATGGTGTGAGATGACGTATCATCCCCTGATTGGCTGCTTACCCATCACCCCATATGACGCCCCGGGCTGGGCTCGTGACTTGGCGCGCTATTGCCGAACAGTCATGCGCTCTAGGACTTGTTTACTAGTTTTGAGGGTGAAAGCCAGTGCCATGGCGACCAAACCCCGGCTCTCCACAACAGATAGTTTGGAACCACATCATGGGTGTGGGAAACTGAACCCAGGTCCTTCGCAAGACCATTCAGTGCCCTCAGCACCCAAGCCATATTTCCAGCCGCTTCTGATGATTTTGACAATGGTGCACCAACTTGTAAGACTGCTTGAATTGAGATTCTGGGTTAATCTGGTGTGTGATGCTGTCCCAAAGACCTGAGATTGCCACCATGTGACTACAAGTGTCGCTCGCACTTTTGCCTGTCCTTTCAGATCATGCAACTCTAACTTTGGCTGTGCTTGGAGTCTCCCGAAGCTACCCTGAAGTATGGCACAGAAGCCACCTGCTCTTATTAGAGGAATCCTTCCCCACACAATATGCCTAAGACATAGAAATCACTTACTATATTGGAGAACACAGCTCAAATGCCTTAACCTTAGAAGTTTCCAGAAGATTGGTGCACCACAGCTCCAGAAGGCCCTCATGGACCAAGCATTGGGCCCTGGCTGCTGGGTGCAGCAGAAGCTAATGTGGGTAATGTTATGGGGTGCTTTGAGAAGCAGGGCTTCAAGCTTCTGGGGATGAAGATGTCCCAGGCACCAGAGAATATCCTTTCTGTACAGTTCTGGGACCTGCAGAGAAAGTTGATCTTCCTAGCCATTATCAGCCAAATGAGCTTTTGGCCTGTGGTGGTCTTGGAAGGGAACACTATGTTTCATGTCTCAATGGCTACTATTGGGCACATTCAGTCACCTGAGGTAGATCCCGGGATCATGAGGGGAGGCTTAAGTGTTCAGATTAGCAGGATTATCATCCTGCTGAAATAGTGAACCTGTGTTGGGGTCGAGAGGGAGATCCAGCTATGGTCCAAGAGCACTGAGCTTGCTTTTAATTGCTGTTCTGTGGTTCTAGCCCAAGATTATGAGATTTGAACCTATATTATATGCACAATGTTCAAAATAAATAGATTTAATGCCATGGACAAGATGAATTTTGATGGATTGCTTTTTGCTTTGGTGTGCAATAGGTGAAAGAGTGGAAGATGCTGATATTATATTTTCAAAAAGCTCGTATCATCTATCTACTTCTGTTTTCCTTTGTTAGGCCATCCTTTGTGGATGTGTAGGTTTAGAGTGGCCAACTCAAATTTAGGTTCACAGAAGGATGTTCTTTCCCTGCTGACCTCTGAGAGAAAGTTCTGCACCACACCTCCACATGGGTTTCCAAACAGGTGAGGCATCAGGTAAATGCTGCTGCTTTAGGGACTCCTGTGTCACTGTCTTCACTGGACACATCACTTAGCCTCAGAACTATTAATCACAGGTTATTTGCTTTGTATCCCAGCTGTAGCCCCCTCCTTTATTCCCTCCCAATTCCACCCTCCCTTCCTTATCTCCTCCCTGCCCCTTTCCAAGTCCACTGCTAGGGGAAGTCCTCCTCCCCTTCCGTCTGACCCTAGCTTACCAGGTATCTTCAGGAATGGCTGCCATGTCCTCCTCTGTGGCCTCACAAGATGGTTCCTCCCTTGTTGGGGGGAGGGTAGGGGGTAAAGGAGCCAGTCGTTGGGTTCATGTCAGAAATAGTTCCTGTTCCCCTTACTAGGGAAACCTACTTGGATACTGAGCTACCAAGGGCTATATCTGAGCCAAGAGCTGGTTCTTTGAGAAAATCAACAAGATAGGCAAACCCTTAGCCAAACTTACTATAAAAGGCAGAGAGAAACTATCCAAATCAGCAAAATCAGAAATGAAAAGGGGGACATAACTATGTACACTGAGGAAATCCAAACGATCATTAGGTCTTACTACAAAAGCCTATATGTCACAAAATTTGAAAATCTAAATGAAACGGACAATTTTCTTGATTGATTCCATCTAAGTCACGCTCAGGTAGAAAGATTGAATAGCCCTGTATCCCCCCAAGGAAACTGAAGCAGTCATCAACAGTCTTCCTTCCAAAAGAAAGCCCTGGGCCAGATGGTTTCAGCACAGAATTCTACCAGACCTTCAAAGAAGTGCTAATTCAAATTCTCTTCAAACTATTCCACAAAATAGAAACAGAAGGATCATTACCAAACTCATTCTATGAAGCCACAGTCACCTTGATACCTAAACCACACAAAGATCCAACAACAAAAAAAGAGAACTTCAGACCTATCTCTCTTATGAACATTGATGCAAAAATACTCAATACTTGCAAACTGAATCTGAGAACACGTAAAAGATAACATTCACCATGACCAAGTAGGCTTCATCCCAGGCATGCAAGGATGGTTCAGTGTACGGAAATCCATCAATGTAATCCACCATATAAACAAACTGAAGGAGAAAAACCGCATGATCATCTCCTTAGATGCCAAAAAAGCATTTGACAAAGTCCAACACTCATTCATGTTTAAAGTCTTGGAGAGATCAGGGATACAAGGCACATACCTGAACATAGTAAAGGCGATATACAGCCTCAGAACTTCTTAAAGACACTTATCTTACTAATGTCAATAACAGGTTTCACCTTTTCTGAAGGGCTTCAGAGCAGGTTTCATGGATAATCCAGTGTTCACAGAGAATGAGTATTCCCAGTGGTAAGCATCAACACTACCATCAGCATTGGTTCTAAGGCTGTCCACATCTCTACTATGATGGAAGCCTGACATCCCAGCAGTGATATCTGAGCTCGACTCTGGTAGATAAAATTCTCCCTCATCACATGTAATTCAATAGACTGAAGAAATCCAGTTATTTACACAGAAGAAGATGGACCTTCATGAAGGGATAATGATGCTATAGGTGGAAAATGAGCAGACACCAACAGTTTAGGGCCTCAGAATCATGGTCCACACAGGTGATGCCAAATTCGGCCTTTTTATCAGAGCACCATGAAGTTGGGTCCATTCACTTAAGTGTCTCTTTAATGACAGCCAAAACAACAACAAAAAAAACCAAAAAAGCAAAAAACAAAAACAAACAAACAAACAAACAAAAAACAATGTGCATCACAAGCAAAGGACACACAGTTGTGCTGTTCCTCAGTGGCTTAATGAATGTAAGGCATGTGAGGTAAATGTTTAGAAGTTTCAGTTATTGGCAGAAGCTCCTGCCACAGACCTCACAGGTTAGCCTTCTTGACAGACTCACAAAAGCCCTGGTTTCCAATACTCAAGCCGCTGTTCTTCTGTGACACGTCTGCTTCTCCAGAAACAGGCGCAACAGAGTCAGATAAAAGGTTTTAAATGCTGTCTCTGTTAGCTTTTACACATACTCTGTGTCCACTTCTTAAGTAAGGTCAGCAGGATTCTTGAGACTGTTCCATTTCCTCATCATGGTCCTCAGGTCCTGTTTGAAAGAGATGAGCCCCAGGATGCTGTGTAGAGTGAAGCCCAATTTTGATAGTCTAGTCATGAAAGGCCAGCAAACCTGGCATCTTTTATTATTAATGCCTTCAAATAGGAGTGCTTCTCCATGTAGCCATTGATTGAGTCATGGGAAAGTTCTGAACATGAAACCAGGCACTTCATTGCCTAAGCTGTCCACCTGGCCTTCTGTGGGGAGATAGAGGAAACAGAATCAAGTGTTTACAGACAGAAGCCTGACCTTTTCCCATGATACAGGAAGTCTTCCCATTCATTTCCGTGCCATTGGAAATTCAAAATGATGTCAAATTCTCCTTCCATTTTTCATTCTTTGATAGATGTGCATCCTGTGTGGCATCCCTGACGTCACAAAAGATTCTGGATTTCACACATGTGGTTTCAACTAGAGGTAATGCATATGCAATGACTGAACTACATAAAAGCACCATGAGGATGAGAGGTCAGACGCACTTGGAACATACTATCTTCTTCAGTGGAAAGATGATAAAAATGCATCACACAAGAGAATGAGTCCTTGTATTTCTGAAAATCCATTACGTGGCATGAGATGATCAATTTATACAAGGTCCTAAAGCACAGTGCTTGTGTTCTGGTTTTGAAAGAGAAATGTCCCCCACAGCCTTATGTGTTTGAACTAGCTGGGGGTTGCAAAAGAGTAGTGTCTGGAACCTTTAGAAGATGGAGACTCTCTGAAGGAGGTGAGTACTGCAGGAAGACTAGAGGGTTAAGAGTGGGGCCCGGTTCTCTTTTCTCTGCTTCCTGGATGGGGGTACAGGGTGACCAGCCTGCTCCCTGGACCCCTTACCACACCTTCTCTGCCCTCTGCCAAGTCTTTCCTTCCAGGAGGAAATGATATCCTTGAAGCACAATCCAGAACGAAGCCCCCTCTACCTCAAATTGTTTCTTGTTGGTCCTTTGGTTGTAGAGATTAATCACTATTCCAGCCAGACTGGGGAGTCTGTCATTTGCTTCCCCACTTCCTCTACCTCTCTCCTCAGCAGGGACAAGCCTCTTCAAATGCACTCTGTCCCAAGAACTTGACTCAGAATGCCAATACCTCCTGAGCACTCCCCCTTGTTTGCTTGGAGACTCCTCACACTTGCAATGCTACCCTGCAAGATTGCCTCTCACTGTTTCTCATATTCATGCACCTATTCCCTATCTGGACAGTCAGTAGAGAGAGTGTCTCACACATGTTGGTATTGACAGAAGGGGAATCGGAACCGCCTTTTATAAGAGCCCAAGTTTTTCTCTGCTACATAGCATCCAATAGGAAGGTAAATGAACATTTAAATGCATTAGAAAACAAAAAACCTTTGGTGGTGGTTCTGCATATGAGTTTGCTGAACTCATTAGGGTTTCTATTGCTGTGATGAGCACCATGTCCATCGCACTTGAAAAAAAACCTTTCATTGGACAAGCCTACAGGTCAGAGGGTTAGTGCACATGTGGCTGCACACAGGTAGACATGGCACTGGGGAAGGAGCCAAGAGCTCTACATCCTGATTGGCATGCAACAGCAGTGGAGGGTGGCCATGGCTGGAACTTCTGAAACTTTAAAGCCCTCACCCCCAGTGACAGACACACTTCCCCAAATAAGGCCACAACAAGGCCACATGTCCTAATCTTTCAAATACCACCACTCCTTATGAGCCTGTGGGGGACATTTTAACTCAAATTAACATACTAGTTGAAGTCACACTTCCATGCGCAGTCCTGTCTGCACCTGCTGTGTGGGACTCCTGCATCCACGCCGTCGAGCCAGTGCCTCCTTAACAGCACTGAAGTGGCATTTTACCAGCTGGCCTCATCCAAATAGCTTTAATAGACACTTGAACACAGGGAAATTTGTGCAATTCCAAAGTTCTTCATTTTGTCTGTCTATACTGCGGCTTCTCTGTTGACAGTGAGCCACAGATGGTATCACAGAGGGATGTGTGCAGTTTGAACTATCTGTCAATAGTTCTCAACAAATGAACAGAACATGCATCGTGGGTATTTAGGGGCTAGGAGAGAACAGAGTGAAAGTGGCACTTGATACTCTGAAATCCTGGTCCAATCTCAAGGGTTCTGGACGACTGCATGAGGAGTAAGAGTTACTTCTTGTAGCACCGTTCAGGAAGGTGATCAGGACACGCAGGAGTGCAGCTCTGGTCTGGCGACCTAGTGCCTGAGCATACCACTCCTAGGCATAAAGATCCAAAAAAGGCTCAAGTACACAACAAGGACATTTGCTCAAGCATGTTTGTAGCAGCTTTATTTGTAATAGTCAGAAGCTGGAAACAACCCAGATGCCCCTCAACTGAAGAATGGATACAGAAATTGTGGTACATCTACACAATGGAATATTACTCAGCAATGAAAAACAAGAAAATCATGACATTTGCAGGTAAATGGTGGGAACTGGAAAGGATCATACTGAGTGAGCTGCCCCAGAAACAGAAAGATGCACACAGTATATACTCACTCATATAGACATATAATATAGGATAAACCTACTAAAATCTATACATCTAAAGAAACTAATCAAGAGGGAGGACTCTTGCTAAAATGCTCAATCCTTATCCAAAAAGGCAAAGAGGATGGACATCAGAAGAAAAAGAAAACAGGAAATGACCTAGAAACCTGCCACAGAGGGCCTCTGAAAGGCTCTGCCCTGTAGACTATCAAAGCAGATGCTGAGACTTATGGTCAACTGTTGGGCAGAGTGCATGGAATATTATGAAAGAAGTGGGAAATAGTAAGATCTGGAGAGGACAGGAACTACACAAGGAGAGCAACAGAACCAGAAAATTTTAACACAGGGGTCTTCCCAGAGACTCATACTCCAACCAAGGACTATTCATGGAGATAACCTAGAACCCCTGCACAGATGTAGTAGCCCATGGCAGTTCAGTGTCCAAGTGGGTTACAGAGTAATGGGAAGAGGGACTGTCTCTGACATAAACTGATTGGCCTGCTCTTTGATCACCTCCCCCTGAGGGGGGAGCAGCCTTACCAGGCCACAGAGGAAGACAATGCAGCCACTCCTGATAAGATCTGATAGACTAAGATCAGAAGGAAGGAGAGGGGGACTTCCTCTATCAGTGTACTTGGGGAGGGGCATGGGTGAAGAAGGAGGAAGGAAGGTGGGATCAGGAGGGGAGGAGGGAGGGGCTTATGGGGGGATACAAAGTGAATAAAGTGTAACTAATAAAAGTTAAAAAAGTTACTTAATATTTTTATGGTCCTCCAAGGCGTGATGTGGGAATCCAACAGGAACCACCCCCATCAAAACTGAATCTGGAAATGGGAAGGAATTTAGTCCAGAGACACAGATGAGGTTTTGGCCAAGTTTTGTCACATTGTTAGACATTCCCTGGAAAGATCAAGGTGACCCCTTGAGGTGCCTTCTTCCCTGCTACCCCCAAGTTTGGGGAAGTTTCTGTTGGTGTTGACTCTTTTCCGTGTCTGTTCTCATGCTTAAGATTAGCACTTCTCCTATGTTATATGTCTATATGAGTGAATATATACCGTGTGTGTTTTTCTACTTCTGGGACAGCTCACTCAGGATGATCCTTTCTAGGTCCTACTATTTACCTGCAAATTTCATGATTTCCCTATTTTTCATTGCTGAGTAATACTCCATTGTGTAGATGTACCACAATTTCTGCATCCATTCTTCAGTTGAGGGGCATCTGGGCTGTTTCCAGCTTGGGCTATTACAAATAAAGCTGCTACAAACATGGCTGAGCAAATGTCCACTTCTCCTACTAAAATCTGTACATCTAAAGAAACTAATCAAGAGAGAGGACCCTGACTAAAACACTCAATCCCCATCCTGAAAGGCAAAGAGGTTGGACATCAGAAGAAGAAAACAGGAAACAACCTAGGAACCTGCCACAGAGGGCCTCTGAAAGCCTCTGCCCTGGAGACTATCAAAAGCAGACACTGAGACTTATAGCCAACTGTTGGGCAGAGTGCATGGAATCTTATGTAAGAAGTGGGAAATAGTAAGAGCTGGAGAGGATGGGAACTCCACAAAGAGAGCAACAGAACCAGAAAATCTGCACACAGTGAACTTCCCAGAGACTCATACTCCAACCAAGGGCTATTCAGGGAAATAACCTAGAACACCTGCACAGATGTAGCACATGACAGTTCAGTGTCCAAGTGGGTTACCTAGTAATGGGAAGAGGGACTGCCTCTGACATAATCTGATTGGCCTGCTCTTTGATCACCTCTCCCTGAGGGGGGAGCAGCCTTACCAGGCCACAGAAGATGACAATGCAGCCACTCCTGATAAGATCTGATAGACTAAGATCAGAAAGAAGGAGAGGAAGACCTCCCCTATCAGTGTACTTGGGGAGGGGCATGGGTGAAGAAGGGGGAGGGAGGGTGGGATCAGGAGGGGAGGAGGGAGAGGCTTATGGGGGGATACAAAGTGAATAAAGTGTAATTAATAATAAAAATAAATAAATAAAAATAGAAAAAAAAAGACTAGCACTTCTCGCTGCACTGAACTCTTCCCTTTGGTGCAGTTCTCCTGCTCCAACAGCTGCTCACCAGCAGCCTTCATATCTGCCCCAGTAAAAGGAGCAACTGGGGTGACATCCTAAGTCTCAAATGTCTGTCTTCCTAGGAACACTTCAGTGAAGCGTTCAGTTCTGTCCTCTCACCATTGGGCTCATGGCCACATGTGCAGCTTTGTGAGGAGTCAAGAGGACATTGACTCCTGAGGGACAAGGTACCCTGACAGGGAAGAAAGGCTGAATGAAGAGCTATTAATAAAGAACCGGGTTCTGCGGATGGGAGCATGTAACAGAGCCTTAGTTCAGGTCATCTGGGCAACGAGACCAGGGACCCAAAGTCAGATGCAAAGTAGCAGGTGAAGAAGATCCCAAAGTCTCTGTGGACTGTCAGGCAGAGAAAACACTGGCAAACTGACTCAGCATCTGCTCTGATACCCTGCAGGGTAGAGTCTTTCAGAGAGGGGAGGCTTGGGTAAGAGATAATCAGGAAAGGGTGATGGAGGATGTGGCCGGGTCTCGAGGGGCTAAAGCCGGTCACACAGGACAGATTCAGTGCATGAACAGTGAGAGAATGTGGGCCAGGTCTTCACACTCTGTTGTAAGCAAAGGCTGTGACATTACTGCAGAGGCTCCTGGGAAGACAACGGGAGGAAGAATACTTAGCCTCCACACTAGTGCCCACAGAACTGAAGAAACAGCTCAGGACTCCCTTGAGTGGAACCCACAGAAGATCCACAGATGTCAGGGGACAACCAGAAGTCTCAGGCAGCCTTGTGACAGAGACAGGAGGAGAACAGTGAGGTTTGGACATGTGCAAGTCTATGGCCACAGAGTTCCAAGGAGAGGTGATGCCCAAGTGTTCAGGCATTTTAGCTCTGTTCCATAGCTACAAGAGTTGTATGGAGGACACCAAAGTCCGTCCTCTGCATCTTACCTACTCAAACAAAAATATTAGAAACCAGGCAAAACTGGATCAAAAGTGATCCCTCATCTCTAGGTATGAGACTCCCAGTGGGCAGGCCCAACCCCCCTTGCCTGGTACACAAGCCCCTCTGGGGTGCAGGCTAGAAATAAGGGGGAAGTAAGCTCTGCGCTCACCTCCCAGATGCCACGGTGGAGAACTAGCAAGAGTCACTGTGTTCTTACCCCAGGTGTACCCTTTAAAGTGGGGCTAGAAGGACCAAGAGGACAGAAAAAGCCTTCATGTGGCTCTACACGTATGGACAGAGCAGAACGAGGTCTTCCTTGCCCTGACGGGCCCAAACTGGAAGACTCAGGTTTCCAATTTTGTGCCAAGTGCCCATAGAGAGCTGTGCCTCTCCCTGCCCCCCAGGTAGATTACATCTATCACGGGTCAGTATCCCAAAGTCAAAACAGACTTCAATGGACACAATTGGCTAGAGATTGACAACAAAGGAAACAGGCGGGAGTAGGTGCTGCTGCAAAGATCATGTTGAAATGGCAGAGCGCCAGCAGGCACACAGGAGCCCACCTAGAGCACTGCTCAGCCTCAGGCACTGAAAGGAAGAAGCAGGCGCCACGGGTCTCACCGCCTCCTCTGCTCCCTCAGCCTCTGAAGCACCAGGGTGACCCGGATGCCCCTGGGCCCTCTTGCTGCATCCACAGGGATGCTTGGCCTTCCCTCACTCTCCTCCTACCTCCTCAGGGCAGGGACAATGTCCCATAGCGGCTATATTTGAAAAATGAGCACAGGCTGGCTCTCTCATTCCTGCCTGTGCCCAGTGAAGCCAGGCTGGTTCTCCCACAAGATCAACTTCAGTTTTTCTCTGTCATGGAACTTCCATAGAATTTTCAAAATACTAACACACAACAATTTAAAAATAGTCAGTGATGAGACTAGAGAGCTGAAACAGGTGAAACCAGAGCTGAGACAGGCATTTCACAAACACCTGTAGTCTCAGCTCCAGGGGATCTAACACCAGTTCTGACCTCCCAGGCACTGGGGGCATGTATGTACCCGCGTTTGTGCACACACAAACACACACACACACACACAATGAAAAAAAAAGTCCTCAAGTATTTCTCACATCTCTGTGTGCATGCCTTTTGTTACTCTATGATGAGTCAAGGTTTCTGGTTACTCTCCCTAAAGTTGCAGTACCCTTGAGCTCTGCCTTCGTTCACAGGGGTCAAACTTATGGAACTTCTGTCCCCACTCACAGCTGGCATTATAAACTGCCACACATTGTGTAAAGGGTTAAACTCAAGTCCACACAAGGGCTTGACTAGCTGAGCTATCTTCCAGATACTGAAGATGACATCAGATCTTGGGGACACCTGATCTTACACAAAGACTGGTGCTTTTGCATCCGATGTCTACTCTGTATCATATACAAATGATTTTTAAGACTTTACAGGTTTTAAGACTTTCACATGTTTGTTGTTTTTCTCCAGTGTCAAAACAGATTATATGTGGCTCTCTACAAAAGAAAACATACAATAAGTAACTAAAATTCTTATAAATGCAAGTAAAAGGACGGAAGGAAAGTAACTTGCATTGATTTGAAAATAACAAACTACTTTAAAATTTTGGGCAGATGACCCAGGCATTACTGTCTCCCTAGATTACACAATCTTCCTTTGTTGACAAAGGACAAAGAAGAAAGTATTAAATGGGAAACTGAGCCCTCGTGTCTACCCTCAGACAACAGTATATGGAACATGCAGTGGTCATTCTCTCTGAGCCACACTTTGCTTCAGTGAGGCCGCTGCAGCATGGCCTCTGCCCATCTCCAAGACTATTGAGCTGACTTACCCTCCCTTTACCACCCAAAAGAAGGTGTAACCTCACCACTCCGGGGTCCTTTGCCATTGAATCCTGTCAGGGCTGCATTACTTACCGTTATTGCTTTCTGTGATGTTCATGGTTAGAACGCTAGCCAGGTCTTCATTATTATCTGGAATAAGCCGTTACAGGAAACAGCTTACACACACATTCTTGCCCATGGTAGAAGAAGCCACATGGCTTCATGAAAGGACAACCTCAGCTGTCCTTTGATTCATCTCATTCAATAAGAATTAATATGGATGATGAAATACATTTCTATTTTAAATCCCATGGTTAAAGTTCTACTGGTGGCTAAGGTTATGAACACAAATATTTTAGACATCTTTTTTTTTGTTTTTTGTTTTTAATCTATAAGATGCAGAGCATCCTGTGACTATTCTAAAAAATTTTGAAGTAATTATAGAAATTATCTTGGGTCAAAAGGTGTGGAGATAAATGTTATTGTTAAAGGACAGATTTCTATCACTTTCTCAGAACATTTTCAAATCGGGAAAATGAACACTATTTAAAAAAATCACTCAAACCTCTTTTCTCCACCCCAGACAAAAGAGGTTATATATGTGCACATATATTTTTTTAACTGCATGTAGAATATATATATATATTGCATTTGTTAACCATATAAGACTATTTTAATTGCTTTTATAATATTATCGATTGTTATTGCTGTGTATGTACGTGACATTGAGGAATGATAGTTATTGGCAGACTGTGTTGGCATAGATCACATAACTTAGGTTTATAGACACAGAACCCCCCAGATAACACATTCTCCAGCAACTGTTCTTCTGGGAGATTTCCACACTTATTAGAAAGTGTTCATTTTAATTTCACATGGACCTGGGCTGGACAGTAATAAGAAAGCTTAAAACTGTCCCTATATTGGCCTGCGTGCATACTCAAGAATCTATTCCTAACAGAGGCCACCATTATTCTCCATAATGTTGCATATTCTTAACTACATTTGAATGAGAACTCAGGAACATAGGGTAGATTTAAATTATGTATTAAAATGGCTACTATGGTTATACCTGGAAAACCGGCCATCATACATTATTAATACCCTACAAATAGGAGGGTTTCTGTTGAGCCACTGGCCAACTCATAGCCAAGTCCTTGTTTCTCAAGGCAAGCACTGTATCTCCTGAGCTACCCACACGGCCCCCTAAATCTAAATCTAAATCTAACTCATCTCCACAGAGTTTGCTGAGGAAATAAATAGATATTTCTCCCTTCTTAATTCACTATACCATGTGGAATTCAGCAAAAAGTGGCACATAAATAACTAAAATATGAAATTCTGAAAACTCATGTCAGGACAAGGACATGGGAGAAAATGGGCTTTGGTTTGAGGAACTAAATGAAAACAAACAGAAACACATCAATGTCTTCATACTTAGAACATATCTTGTGGAAGATGACAAAAAAATAAATAAAAGATGAAGTGTGTCCTTTTTGTTTAGATTACACATTCATGACATAATGTGGTTAGTTCCTATGAGGCCATGAATCCTATGAGTTTTAATTAGAATGTAGCCTTGTATGTTTGCACATGTACCATGAAGCTGGTGGCACTGTTTAAGAAGGGCTTGGAACCTTTAGAGGCACAGCCTCCAAGTCATTGGTGATGACTTTCAGGCTTTGAAGACAGCCCCACTTTCATTATTTCTGCCTTCTGATTGTGGACTGTGAATTCAATGTGACCAGGTCAATGTGACCAGCCAGTCCCCTGTACCTACAGCCACCCCTTCCCTGCCAGCTACCATGTCTTTTCCAGCATGATGCTATCATCCACTTTAACAGTAGAGCCTTCCTCCATTAAATTGTTTCTTGTCACTTATTTCATCACAGCAATGAAAAAAGCAAGTAAAACACATTGAATTGGGAATAGACGCTGGTCATTGTTGCTGCCCATTTGGAAGACACTTCAACTCACTTTCTCTCTTCCTCTGCCCTCCAAGCAGAAGGAACACATGATTGCCGCTAGACTGGTCATTGGATCTGACCAGCAATGCTATTACCTACCACTAAGAAATTCGTCATTTTGCAGGCTGTCCTTGCTACCAAGGCCTTCTCACTATTGTGTTCTTTCATGTCTACAGTATCTGGAAGAAAGTAGAGAGTTGGATCTGACCAGGAATGAACTATCATTACCAAAGGGCTGTTCTCCCTACCAATGTCATCCTCAGCATTTTCCTCATCCTGGTCTCTAGTATCTGGAAAAAAGTTGTGGACAGTTGAATCTGACCAGAAATGCCATTACCTCCCACCACCAAGGTCATCACTTTGAAGGCTGTTCTCCCTACCAACGCCATCCTCAGTGTTGTCCTCAAACATATGTGGAAGAAAGTCAGTGGAGAGAGTGACTCACACCTGAGTGAGTGAGCAGTGCAGCCACACCGCCTCACACAAGAACAAACTCCGTTTTCCTTTGGTTCACATCGTTCACTGGGAACCACAGTAGACATTCCAATAACGAGATAAAATATGGCTTCACATGTTAAAAGTACTGCAAGACATATTCATTTGTTGATGTAGAGGACACAATCTATTTACAGCTCCTATTAATAACAAACTAGGAGCTTGAGAGATGACTCAGGGGTTAAGAGCACTGCTCTTGCAGAAGACTAGGGTTTGATTCCCACCACCCGCATGGTAGTTCACTACCATGTGTAACTCCAATTCCAGGGGATCCAGTGCCCTCTTTAGGCTTCCACTGGCATCGGTGACATGTGGTGCACCAACATATATGAAGAAAATATACATTAAAATTACTTTTTTTAAGAACTCAAACATTATTGAATTTCCATCATACCGTCATGTGTGCTGCAGGCCTTTTCTGCTGTGTGAACAGTCTTTGTTTGAATGATGTTACTGTCTTCAGAATCCTGGGCACATCTGAAACCCAGTCTTTTCAAGATAGCAGAAACTGGAATGCATTCACGAACAAAAACAGGTTAGCCGAATCACATAAAATAAAAGAAAAACTGGCCATTGTTCTGTGCTCAAACATTTTATCCCATTACTGATTTGCAAGCACATTTGTTTGATTTGGAATGTCACTTCTGGAAGGTCAGGGACCTCATTTATTAAAGCACATATAACATGGTCAGTGTAGGTAAGATCTCAACCCATGTGGATGAGATGAGATGGACAGAGAGCATTTGGCAGAGTATGCAGGATGGCCAGCATGCAAATTAGTTTAAGGGCCATGTGAACACAAGGAAATTAGAGCAATTCCTTGCTTCTCAGTTCTTGAAACTATGGAATTCCAACTTCCTAAAAAGTCCCATTAAGACTAATGAATCTAAAAGAGAAAATGAATGTCAAGCCCTAAAGAAAATCACTAGCTCTAAAAAGGGAGCTCTGTGGTGTTTGCTAAAGGCCAGAAAAATCAGCAAGAGGCCACAGTTAGGTTCAGACAGTGCATGTACATGCCAGATCAGTGGGTAGTGGTTTTACCGCTCATATAACATGTTTTACAGTTTGCAAACAATACATAAATCACCAAGAGAGAGGTGCTAGTAAGGAACCATCTGTACTTCCTGCTTCTACCGAGGGCATGGTAATAGTTATAGACCAAATTATAGACTTATTATCATAGACCAAACTATCAGACAGAAAAAAGAAACAAGGGTGCATGTTCTACATTTCCAACCCTGACCCTGGCGCCTCTCCCCCAAAAATGAACATTTCGTTTTAAAGAAGCAATATGCAGAACCAGCATTCAATGTGAAGCAAAATGCATATTTAAATCCTTGGTGGTTTTCCCTTGATAAGCTAGGTAAAGTCACACTTTTATACAGTAAAGCACAGTGCTACATGTGAGATGCTAAATATAATCCAATAGTGTGATGTTCATGTTACCCTTTCATTTGGACAGTACCTTTTTGCATAGTGCTTCAATGTTTTTATTGTTTGGTTTTGTTTCTGGGAACAAACGGCCAAAGATAATTAGGATTTCCCAAAAAGCTTAAAAGGGAAGCAAGAGTTAAGGTTTGAGGAAAGGAAAGTTGGTATTAAGAAAGCAAACTGAGGTGACAGAAGTATCTGTCCCCACGTATGTGATGGGGAGATAACCTGGTTTTCATTGTTGCTGTTGTTGTCCTTATAGCTGTTTTAAATCCTAGGGAGGATAGGAAAGGTGTTAATTGATCCTCATTTGGGCACAGGGAGGTTAGAGCCTCTACACACCAAGATATCGTCCATATGATGTGTAATACATGGCAATTTAAACAACTTTGGCTTAGTGCTTCATACCTTGCTTGTGATTGCTTTGGTACTAGAACTGTATCTCCCCTAAATTTTTTCTCTCATGAGTGACTTACTCCCACTATTTGGGAAGAAAACAATTCCCATGAAGGGACATTTACTACTATTTCCAATAGTAGGGAAAAATGAAAAAATATTGAAAAAGACTGAAGCAAAGACTCAAGAAAATTCTCAGTTCTGGGCCAGTTGTGTTATCTCAGGCTGCAGTAGCAAAACCTGCCCATCATTCTTGAACCTCACACTGCTTTGTGCTCGCAGGCTTTTAGCAAGAATAACTGACAGGTGTCTTGCAGCCAGAGAGCGCCTATGCCTAGTTCCAGCTGAAGTAGTAAGTTTCTTCTTTTTGGGGTGTGTGTGTGTGGTGTGGTTGGATACAAGGTCCAGTACATGATTGTCCTCTTGACATCTGTCATCATCAGAGTCATATGATGGCAGGGCTGTAGCATTCTTGGCAGGCCCCCGGCTTACAGGGACCCACACTGTACAGGGACTAAAGCTGTAATGGGCAGAAAACGGAGGGATGGGGCTTTCCTGTCTAGTCTGGGCAGCAGGCTAGAGGAGTGACCCAAGTATGTGTGTCAGGGTCATAGGGGTCTACTGCTGCCATCAGGATGGCTGTGTCAAGGACCTCTTCCCAAAAGAGATGGCTTCCCCTTGGTAAGTTTTATGCCACTGGTCTTGAGCAGGACCCACAGGCCTGTAGTTTGGGATTCCTTTTGATATGATGAGGTATTTGCCATGATGGAGAAGACTTGGAAGCCCTAAGGCAGAGGCAAGGTTCCCAGGGGGCCATGTGGCCTGCTTCTCCTCCAGTAGTCGTGTGCTCAAGATTACAACACGAGGAATCTAAGACAGTCATTTTGAGTTGTGTTTCTCTGATGAGTAAAGACGTTGAGCATTTCCTTAAGTGCTTCTCAGCCATTGGATAGTCCTCAGTTGAGAATTCTCTGTTTAGCTTTAAATTGGATTATTTGGTTTGTTGGTGTTTAATTTTTTGAGCTCTTTATATAGTTTGGATATTAGCCCTCTGTCAGATGTAGAGTTGGTGAAGAACTTTTCCCAGTCTGTAGGCTGTCGTTTTGTTCTATTGACAGTGTCTTTTGCTTTACAGAAGCTTTTCAGTTTCATGAGGGACCATTTATTAATTGTTGATTCTAGAGCCTGGGCTCTTGGTGTTCTGTTCAGAAAGCTGTCTCCTGTGCCACTGAGTTCAAGGCTCTTCCCCACTTTCTCTTCTAAGTAGATTTAGTGTGTCTGGTTTTGCACTGAGGCCCCTCATCCACTTGGCCTTTAGTTTGGGAAAGGTGATGACTATGGATCTATTTGCATTTCTCTACATGTGACATCCACTTAGTCCAGCACCATTGTTGAAGATGCTGCCTTTTGCCCATTGTGCTTTTGGCTCCTTTGTCAAAAATCAAGTGTCTGTAGGTGTGTGGGTTTATTTCTGGGTCTTCAATTCGATCCCATGATGCACCAGTCTGTTTCTATGCCAGCACCATGCAGTTATTACAGTTGCTCTATAGTACAGTTTGAGATCACAAAGGGAGATACCTCCAGAAGATTTGTATTGTACAGGATTGTTTTAACTATTCTAGGGGTTTTTTTTTTGTTTTGTTTTGTTTTGTTTTTTTGTTTTGTTTTTCCAAATGAAGTTCAGAATAGTTCTCTAAAGGTCTGTAAAGAACTGTGTTGGTATTTTAGTGGGAATTGCATGGAAACTGTAGATTGCTTTTGGTAAGAAGCCATTTTCACTACATTAATCCTACTGATCCATGAGCCTGGGAGATCTTTCTATCCTCTGATATCTTCTTCTGCTTGCTCTCTGCTTCCTGGGTTGGATGCAATGTGACCAGCCTGCTCCCTGGACCTGTCACCTGCTCTGCCTTCTGTCCCTTCTTCCTTTCTAGGAGGGAACCCTAGCCTTGAAGCACAGTCCAGAATGTTTGTCTTTCTCACATTGCTCTTTGTTGGCCTTTGTGCACATTCCCATTGCTATTTCACCCCGACTTGGGCATCCTTGACATTTGCTTTCCCACTGGCTCTTCCTTTCTCATAGGAAGAGACAACCAGCACCTCCTGCACTCTGTCTCAGGGATCTGACTCGGTATGCCACTATCTGCTGAGGAGCAGTTGGTGATCCTCACACTTGCTGTGTCATTCTTCAAAAATGAGTTCATTGTTCTTGATGTCTGGAAGGAAGTCAGTGGGGAGATGACTCCTGTTGGTGTCTACAGCAGGTAAAGGCACACTGCCTCCTATTAGAAGAACCTCAGTTCTCCTCTTGTTCGCAGCATTGAGTGGGAAGCGAAATACATATTTAAATGCTTTCCTTGGTGGTTTCCCCTGGATAAGCTAGGTAAAGTCACACTCTTGGGAGGCAACTTCGGGAGACAGCTAGGTTACTGGGGGAACAAAGGCCACTTTGTGGGGTAAGTGCTTTCAGGGTGAGTGCACATCCTTGGCTTAGACAGTGTGCTGGGAATGCCTCATTTGCATAAAGAGGAATTCCAGGAGTTGCTGGGCAAGCCCTGATAAGGGGAGAGGAAATGTAATCTGGCTACTGGGCTGCATGACCTCCAGGAAGATGGCAAAGGTGGGCTGCAGGGCTATTTGTGCAGGGACATGCAGGCCTGGGGCACGATGGGAGCCATCCTATTCCTGCCAATGTCAGGACAAATTTCTGTGGTTTGGAGATGCCTTGCCTCCACTCGGACTCTGGACCTGCTCCCCACCACTGGACCAGTAACTTCCAAAAAACTAAAGCTGTTGGACCCTCACCCCTGTTGTATGCCAAAATGTTAGTTCTATCTTATAAAATTGTGTTTCTCTCTCAGCATGGCTATCACCCATAGAATTAAGACTCTGTTCTATTACTTGTTAAAACAAGTTTCATCACACAATAACTGAGCAGTTATTTTCAATTCTTAACCCTTTTAGCTAACTGAGCTTCCTCCCATAGTATAACCCAGACATACTTGCACTTTGTACCCTTGCTACTCCAGTTTCTCTCTGCTGATATCCCTTGTCCTCTCCAGGGACTGAAGCCCCTCTTTTCTCCTCTTATTTTCTCTCTCCTGAATGGCAGAATGTCAAGCCTTATTCTGTCCCTTGCTCAGCAATTGGCTGTAAGCTGCTTTATTGGCATGTCAGGAACAATTGGGGAGCAGTGTTAACACAATGCTGAAATAGGAGATTCTCAGAGCAATGATTGCATTCAGATATGCAGGATGCAGATCAGAATTTTAATTGCTCAGCATGATACAACATGGGAACAGTCGGGCTGATGATAGAAAAAAGGCAAGAGAACATGTGACCCATGCCCCAGTGGGGTTCTCTGTTTCCTCCAGGACAGAGTCTAGTGGCTTCCTCATGCCTTCCTGCCTTCAGACTGTCACCTTCTGAGCAGGGTTTGGCCTTCTGTCTCTTCTGTGTCTGCCCTGTGTTCTTTTAAGTGCAGAATTCTGGCCTCAGTGTTAATGTTATCTAGAAAAGGAACAGAGACACCAGAACATACACCTCAAAGTCCCACAGCAAGAGCAGCTCTGCTTGCTCCAGAGCAGCAGACAGCACCTGCAGTGTCACAGCATCACAGACAGCCCATTGACCAGACCACTGAGAGCTTGCTGAAAGACATGCTCCTTCCCAAGGGACACCAGAGCCCCACCTGGTGAGGATGCAGCTGGAGAGAAGCTGTATGGGAACAACAGCAAGAGGAACAGAGCCCTTCAGATCAAGAAGCAATGGCGGGGTCCAAAGACCTAGCTCCTGACAGGTTGACCTGGGACATGGAGAAGGACGATGATCATACACAGGAAGCATCTTTCTGCCATGAAACCCACAGTCCAGGAGCCAGAAACATGGATAGACTAGAAGGAGAGAGGAGTCAGAAGGCAGCAAGGGAAGCACAGAAACTCAGAGAGGGAGGGACAACTCTCTAGGAGCATCCAAAAGCCTGGGAGGGAATGCGGTCTTCAAATCTAGACAGTGGTAAGCAGATTAACTCCCTGGCTCAGATTCCCAGCAAGCAGGCAGTCCAAGGAAAGGGACCTGTTCTCTCTGGGTCCCGTAGAGACTAAGGGCATAAAGAGAAGACTGGCTGAGCTCCTCAGTGGCCATGAGCTACCCACACTCAATACAACATGAACACTGGCATTTCAGCTCAACAAAAATGAAAATGTGGGATCAGGAATATGGACAGGCCAACCCCAAGTTCCATGGTAGTACTTTACCTATGACCTTCTTTATTCTGAGCTAGAAACCCATGGCCAAGAATCCAGTTGGGGAGGGTACTGGAATATGACATTTTGGAAATGGCTGGGCAGAATCTATGTCGTTAGAATGTGAGGCTGCAGGCAGCAATGACTATAGAAAGGACCAAGGGTCCCAGATCCAATTCTCCAAGACAGTAACTCCTGGCTGAGTAACTTAGTTTCCCCACCACAGAATATTGCAGTATTTCTGTGTTCTCTGGGACATTCAATAAACAGAGAGATTTAAAAAGCAAGCTGCAAATTAAAAAGAAGCAAATCATGAAATTTGCAGGCAAAGGAATGGAACTAGAAAAGATCATCCTGAGTGATGTATCCCAGAAGGAGAAATACACATATGATACTCACTAATAAGTATATATTAGCCATATAATATAGGATAAACATAATAAAATCTATACTCCTTAAGAAGCTAAACAGGAAGGACCCTAGTGAAAATGCTTAATCCTCATTCAGAAGGCCAAACAGGAAAGACATTGGAAATAGGAGAAGACAGGCAATAGGACAGGAGTCTTCCTGAGAAACTCTTCCCAGCACTGTAGTGAAACAGATGCTGAGACCCATAGCCAAACTTTGGGTAGAGTGCAGGGCACCTTATGGAAGAAGGGGGAGATAGAAAGACCTGGAGGCCCTAGGAGCTCCACAAGGAGACCAACAGAGCTAAAAAAAAAAAATTGGTCCCAGAGGATTTTGCAGAGACTAATGAATCTACCAAGGACCATGCATGGAGAGGACCCATGCACCTTGCTCAGATGTAGCCCATGGACAGCTCAGTCTCCATGTGGGTTCCCTCATGAGGGAAGCAGGGGCAGTCACTGGCATGAACTTGGTTGCCTGCTCTTTGATCACCTCCCCCCAGTGAGGTGGCCTTACCAGGCCACAGAGAAAAAGATCCACATAGTCCTGATGAGAACTGATAAACTAGGGTCACATAGAAGGGGAGGAGAACCTCCCTATCAGTGGACTAGGGGAGGAACACAGGGGGGCAAGTGGGAGGAAATGTGGGACAGGGAGGAGATGAGGGAGAGGGCTACAGCTGGGATACAAAGTGAATAAACTGTAATAAATAATAATAATAATAATAATAATGATGATGATGATGATGATGAAAAAAGCAAGCTGCAAACAGTTTGGTGGCACACATCGATAATCCTAGTCCTAGGGAGACAGGAACACCAGGAGTCTGAGGCTAGTCTGAGTTATTCAGTGAGACAGTGTTGCACAATGAGAAAGAGAAGGGTACAGCTAGAGAAAAGAACAAGAACAAGTCATCATTGCAAGGAAAAAGAGAAACACAATCAATCATTGAGGCAGCCTTCCCATGTAGACAAGTGCCAGGAGACCAGAGAAATGGACATTCAAACAGCAGGATTTGTGGGGAGGAGGATGGGGCTCTGCTTGATTCTGGGCATGGAAGGTGAGCAGGGATGCTTCACCAGGATGGGAAAGACTGCAGGCAGGAAGAAAGCTGGAAGCAAAGTGAAGGTGTGTGGACTGTGATGAGGACACAGTGGGATCCCCAGTACCAAGAGCCAGCATGCAGTGGGTTGTTTGGGGCTAGAGCTAAGACAGGGAAACATGGAAGGGAAAAGCTCAGGGGGAGAAAAGGCCCAGGAAGCAGCTTACCCAAGACACAGAAGGTATAAGCACATGAAGTGGGCATCCAGGAAGAAACTGACAGTTTTCTTAAAAACAAAGGTGCCTGATAAACGTTTAGAGGGTCAAAAAGGGTGAGGGGAACCATAATGCCCCAGCAAACCGAACCATTGCCCAATTTAAGTTCATAGAATCACTCAGCCCTCCCTTTATCCATCCACAGAGCCCACGCACTTGTCACCCAATTTCACAAATAGTTCTAGTGTCTGCAGGGCTGCCCCATGCTTACCTAACACAGCATAGCAGTGCAGGGCCGGCAGGTCAGGGCAGATGTTCAGCAGCATGATAGCAGCTTCACCATGTGTGAGATGCAGTCGTGGAGGGCGCCATTCTGAAGCTGGTTCCCCCAAGAGGGTGGTGGACAAGCTTCAGGGGGTTTCATTGTGCAGGAATTGGTACCCAGTGGTGGCTGGCAGTCAAGAGCTGCTCTTGTGAATGGGCAGTCACAGACAGCACACGTGTATGTGGGAGAGGTGCACAGTTCTGTGCACATGAACCGCTGAAGATGAAAGAGCAGTTTGTTTGCCAGGTAGTACCACACGGAGGCAGCCCTGATGCACAAACTGGTCAGCCCCAACGCTGCAGCTTCTCTGTTTACAGCGAGCCACAGGTGGCGTGTGTGCACACAGCAATGCGGGATGTGTGCAGTTTGTTACCTGCACCTCCCAATAGTTCTCAACAGAGGTCCATCCATGATGGGCACTGATGGGCTAGGAGACAACAGGGCTTAGAGTGGCACTTGAAATGCTGGCGCCACCTCCAGGATTCTCGGGGAAGGCATGAGGAACAGTTACTTCTTGGCAGTCTTGTCCTCCCAAGCAACATGTGGAGGTCCCATAGGGGCTGCCTCTGGCTCAGTTGAATCTGGATATGGGAAGGAATTTAGTCCAGAGACACAGATGAGGTTTTGGCCAAGTTTTGTCACAAGGTTAGTTGTTCCCTGGAAGGATCAAGGTGACCCCCTGAGGTGCCTTCTTCCCTGCTATCCCCAAGTTTGGGAAGTTTCTGCTGGTGTTGACTCTTTTCCATGTCTGTTCTCATGCTTAAGACTGGCACTTCTCACTGCACTGAACTCTTCCCTTTGGTGCAGTTCTCCTGCTCCAACAGCTGGTCACCAGCAGCCTTCATATCTGCCCCAGTAAAAGGAGCAACTGGGGTGACATCCTAAGTCTCAAATGTCTGTCTTCCTAGCAACACTTCAGTGAAGCGTTCAGTTCTGTCCTCTCACCATTGGGCTCATGGCCGCATGTGCAGCTTTGTGAGGGAGTCAAGAGGACATTGACTCCTGAGGGACAATGTACCCTGACAGGGAATAAAGGCTGAATAAAGAGCTAGTAATAAAGCACTGGGTTTGGAAGTTGGGGGAGCATGCAACAGAGCCTTACTGGGAAAGAGCATTCATTGCTCTAGCAGTTGACTTTGGTTCATATCCATCTGTAGCTCCAGTTCCAGGGAATCTGATATCCTCTTCTGACCTCCTGGGTACAGACATGCACATGGTACATTTACATGCATTCAGGACAACCGTATACACATACATTTTCAAAGGATAAAGTCATTCATTTAAAGCCTCCTAGAGCTACAAAAGCAACACAACCTGCCTGTGAGAACATCCACAAGGGAAGACCGTGAAGAAGTTTCCTGGTAGCTTGAATGTTATCCTTTGTCTTGGAGAAAGTTGATAATTTAGAGAACAAGAAATAAAACCACATCAGAATCTTGATTGCCTTGGAATGACCATGAAGGAAAGGGTGAAGGCTCTGAAGCATTCACTGGTTGTTTCGATACTGGTAAAACAAGGCAATGCAGTGAGTATTTTACATTTAGGATTCTCCCAACGACATGCCGAGTTTTACACTGCACAGAAACAGGCAAAAGTGCCAAAGCAGAAAGCTTTGGAAAACACACTGAAGAAATCCGCTCGCAAATGAGAACACACAAACACTAGGTCATGGCAACATCTTACAGTGCTCTTGCCACACACCTTTAGAGTGACCAAAGCCCAGAAAACTGACCTCACCAAATTCTGCGGGAAGTAGAACAGCAGCAGGACCCGCCTTCTTGAGGAGGAGGAGATGTGATACACTGATAGAACGCCAGCTGTGCTCAGGTCCTTTCTAAACAGAAAATGCCTGAGATCCATAAATCACACTTCTTATCTACCCAAACACTTGTGCTCACAAAACTGCACTCAGATATTTGTAGACACTTCGTGTGTAACTGCTAAGATGTGAAAACAAGATATAATTTAGCAGATAAAAGGAAAAGCTGTTACCCAGACAATGGTAATGTCATTCAACACTTAAGAGAAATTAGGCATAGGGCAGGGGAGATGGCATAAGACTATAAGCCAGGTGCTTTGAAACTGGAGTGGGAAGCTCAAGAATTCAGCGGCAGGGCCTGCACACCAGCAGAGGCAGAGCCAGCCTCACTCACAAGCTGACCAGCGGGGCTACCATCTGTGCCCAGACCTGGTGCTTGAGTCAGTTCACTCCAACATCTACCCTATCTTCGAGCTGCTGGAGTGCATGAAGGGGCCTGTCCTGCAGAACCAGAGCTTCAGGACAACAGGACTCGTGACAGCAGCAGGATAGCTGAGACGAGTCTTGGCAATGGTCCAGGGCTGATGATGTGCCAGAAACCAGAAACCGTGAACCAAACCAATGACTCCTTGCAAGAGACAGTTCATAGTGTCTCAGTCCTGAAGAAATCAAGAACAACGTCGTAGCCTTTTTGGAGAAGATAGGAATCGTAGGTGAAGCTGAGGCTGCCAGAATGGACAGGAGAAAGGCACTTTCTGGAAAGCCATTGCCAAGGTGATTGTTGAAGCAAAGGGGTTGGGTTAGCAGTTTCCAGTGCCACTATGAGGGGTGAGTATTCAATGAAGAGCGGGAAAGAGAGTAACAGAGCAGTGGATGAGCGCTGGGAGAGGCAGAACTAGAGAGCTTTCCTTGGTGATAGGTGTGAGGAAGACTGTCTGGACAGGGGAGCATTTCATTGTTGAGTGGGGCTGACAGGGTGCTGTGCAGCAGTCTGGAGTGTCATCACACACCACCTCAGACCCCGAGCACACCACCAAGTGCCGAGATCACCCTGGCTCTGAGCACAGACAGGATGTCCAAGATGAAGCATGGTTCATTTTCTGAAGCACTGCCCCATGCTGCCCTGGAAGGCCGCTTTGGTATCTACGGTCCTACAGCAGCCAGGAGCCACATTGGCGTCTCTGGTCCGAGTTAGCACTGAAGGCTGAGGCCATTCTGATGTCCAAGGGCCATGCTTCTGCCAAGGGCCATGTTGATGTGCAAGGCCTGTGCTGCCACCTGAGGACATTGTATGTTCAGGTCATTGCTGCCATTAAAGGCCATGTCTGGGTCTGTGATCCTGCTGAGGCCAAGGTCTGTATTGATGACTGTGGCCTATGTTGTCACTGAATGTCATGTGGATGTCAGTGGTCTGTGCTGTAACCTTAAACCCTGTTGATGTCCATAGGTCATGCTTACTGCTGGAGGCCATAGTGATATGAGCAGCCTGCACTATCACTGAGGCCATGTTGATGGCCTTGGCCCATGCTGCCACTGAGGGCTATGATGGCGTCCATGCCCAGTGCTGCAACAGAGGGCTGGTCTGTCCTGACCCCTGAGACCGTGCTGAGGTCTGTGGCACAGGCTGACACAGGTGATCAGGAGGAAGACATGACCTGTGCTGTCACCCGGAAACCATTACAAGTCCATGATCTGTGCTCCCACTGACAGTAAAGGGTGAGGAATCTACTTTTGCTGTGGTACTGCTGACTGCAGACTCACAGTTAAGAAACGGGGACATACAAGGCTTTAGTGACAACTCCTACCCCCAACCACCCCAAATAGGTAAGAGATTAGCAAGAAAGCCACTGAAGTGAACTCTTAAATATTGTTATGCTGACGGTCTCAACTGATAAGTTCTGGCGAGGGTGCTGGTAATGAGGAGCTTAGCTGTATTTAAGAGGCTGGCCACCTAAGACTGACCGTGCGTCAGCGAGTACATAGGCAACACAAAAGACTGTTTTCTTCCTTTCTACTTCATTTCTGGGTGTTAGAGGTTACAGGGGTGGGATAGGGGTAGACACAGGAGGACTGGCAGGTGAGTGTGCTTTGGGATCATGATGAGAAATACACAAATAATAATTTTTAAAAATTTATACAAAAAATTTATTGGCAGGCCAGGCTACAAAATAAACTCAAGCAATGGGTAAGCAATTGGAAAGGACTTGCCCTAAGGAAAAATAACTAAAAATGATAGACGCTTTTATTCTTTTTTTTTTTTGACATTGTAATGTCAGTATTATTTTATTTTTTTTATTATTAATTGCACTTTATTCACTTTGTATCCCCCCATAAGCCCCTCCCTCCTCTCCTCCCGACCCCACCCTCCTTCCCCCTTTTTCACCCATGCCCCTCCCCAAGTCCACTGATTCCTTCTGATCTTAGTCTATCAGAGCTCATCAGGAGTGGCTGCATTGTCATCTTCTGTGGCCTGGTAAGGCTGCTCCCCCCTCAGGAAGAGGTAATCAAAGAGCAGGCCAATCAGATTATGTCAGAGACAGTCCCTCTTCCCATTACTCTGTAACCCACTTGGACACTAAACTGCCATGGACTACATCTGTGCAGGGGTTCTAGGTTATCTCCATGAATAGTCCTTGGTTGGAGTATGAGTTTCTGGGAAGACCCCTGTGTTAAAATTTTCTGGTTCTGTTGCTCTCCTTGTGGGGTTCCCGTCCTCTTCAGCTCTTACTCTTTCCCACTTCTTAGATAAGATTCCATGCACTCTGCCCAACAGTTGGCTATAAGTCTCAGCGTCTGCTTTGATAGTCCAAAGGGCAGAGGCTTTTGGAGGCCCTAAGTGGCAGGTTCCTAGGTTGTTTCCTGTTTTCTTCCTCTTCTTCTGAGGTCCAACCACTTTGCCTTTCAGGATGGGGATTGAGCGTTTTAGGGGGGGTCCTCTCTCTTGCTTAGTTTCTTTAGATGTACAGTTTTTAGTAGATTTATCCTATGTTGTATGTCTATATGAGTCAGTATAAGCATGTGAATATGACACTCACTGCCTTCCACAGTTTTGTGTGTCCGCTAGTGTGTATGAGCAACACATGCATGCCCGGTACTTAAGGGCTGTTAGATCCCCTGAAACTGCAGTTAAAGACAGTTTTCATGAGGCAGGTGGATCCCCTGTACCCAAAATAGATCCCGATGAAAGCCTGACCCATCCCCACAACACAGGAAGTTTTCCTATTCATTTTATGCCATAAATATGCAAAATATTGTAAAAATTTCCATCAATTTCGTTGCTTTGATATATGCGTATGCTGTTATCACAAAAGATTGTGGGTTTCACGTGTCTGGTTTCAACTAGAGGTAACGCATGAGCAAAGAATGAGCTACTTATTAATAAAGAGAGTATCCCATGAGGAGGAGGATGCAGTTTTGTACTCAGAACATACCATATTCTTCAGTGGAAGAAGGATGATGAAAGGCATCACATAAAAAAAAAAAATGAGTCCTAATTCTACTGAGAATTCCCCACATGGCATGAGATGGACAATTTACACAAGGTACTAAAACCACATAGCTTGAGCTCTGGTTTTGAAAGAGAAATGTTCCCCACAGCCTCATGTGTGTGAACACAGCTGAGGGTTCCAAAAGTTAGGGGCTGGAACCCGTAGAAGTTTGAGAATTCCTGAAGGAAGTGAGCACTGCAGGAAGATGGATGCTTAACAGTGGAGTCCCAGTTCTGTTTGCCCTCTGCTGCCTGGGTGGGGGTGCAGGATGACCAGCCTGCTCCCTAGACCTCTAACACACCTTCTCTGCCCTCAGAAAGTCTTCCCTTACAGGAAGAAATGATAGCCTTGAAGCACAATCCGAAATGAGACTCCTCTAACTCAAATTGTTCTTTGCTGGGCCTTTGTTCATACCTTCTCATTATCTCACCCCGACTGGGGAGGCATTGTCATTTGCTTCCCCACTTCCTCTACTAGGAAGAGACAAACAATGCCTCCTGCGCTCTGTCCCAGGAATCTGACTAGGAATGCCATTACCTACCAATGACCCCTTCCTTGCTTTGGAGGCTCCTCACACTTGGTGAATCTTCTGTTAATGTGAGAACCTACTCTTCAATGCAAGGAAGAAAGACAGTAGAGAGAGAGGCTCACACATGCGTTCATGTCCACATGGGTTTCCTCAGAGGTGATGCATCAGATAAATCCTAGTGAGCTACTCTAAGGAATCCTGTGTCACTTCTAGTTGGACACATCACTTAGGCTCAGACCTTCTTACACACTAATGTCTTACCTTACTCCTAATGTCAATAACAGACCTGGACATTTCTGAAAGGCTTTAGGGCAGGTTTCAGAAATGACCCAGGGCCACAGAGAATGGGCATCCTGAATGCTGAGCATCAACACTATGATCTTCATTGCTTCACTCTATGGGCTATTCTTATCTGTACTGTGATGGAAACCTGATATCAAAGCAGCAAAAACTCCACCCAACTATGGTAGTTAGGATTCTCCCTTATCACATGAAATTCAGTGGACTGCAGAAATCCAGTTATTCTAACCAAAATTGGACATTCGTGTATGGATCATGAAGTGGTGAAAAAGCAGGTACCCACAGTGTAGGACCTCAGAATCCCTACCAGCAGGTGCTGTCACTTGAGTTTTTGATCTTAGCCATTCAGATGGGTGTAGGATGGAATCTCAGAGTCATTTTGAGTTGTGTTTCTCTGATGAGTTAAGACGTTGAGCATTTCCTTAAGTGCTTCTCAGCCATTGGATAGTCCTCAGTTGAGAATTCTCTGTTTAGCTTTACCTATGTACCCTATTTTTAAATTGGATTATTCCGTTTGTTGGTGTTTAATTTCTTGAGCTCTTTATATAGTTTGGATATTAGCCCTCTGTCAGATGTAGAGTTGGTGAAGAACTTTTCCCAGTCTGTAGGCTGTCGTTTTGTTCTATTGACAGTGTCTTTTGATTTACAGAAGCTTTTCAGTTTCATGAGGGACCATTTATTAATTGTTGATTCTAGAGCCTGGGCTCTTGGTGTTCTGTTCAGAAAGCTGTCTCCTGTGCCACTGAGTTCAAGGCTCTTCCCCACTTTCTCTCCTAAGTAGATTTAGTGTGTCTGGTTTTGCACTGAGGCCCCTCACCCACTTGGCCTTTAGTTTGGGAAAGGTGATGACTATGGATCTATTTGCATTTCTCTACATGTGACATCCACTTAGTCCAGCACCATTGTTGAAGATGCTGCCTTTTGCCCATTGTGCTTTTGGCTCCTTTGTCAAAAATCAAGTGTCTGTAGGTGTGTGGGTTTATTTCTGGGTCTTCAATTCGATCCCATGATGCACCAGTCTGTTTCTATGCCAGCACCATGCAGTTATTACAGTTGCTCTATAGTACAGCTTGAGATCACAAAGGGAAATACCTCCAGAAGATTTGTATTGTACAGGATTGTTTTAACTATTGTAGGGTTTGGTTTTTTTGTTTGTTTGTTTTTGTTTTGTTTTTCCAAATGAAGTTTTTCAAATGAAGTTCAGACCTTGAGAAGTTCTCTCAAGGTCTGTAAAGAACTGTGTTGGTATTTTGGTGGGAACTGCATAGAAACTGTAGATTGCTTTTGGTAAGAAGCCATTTTCACTACATTAATCCTACTGACCCATAAGCCTGTAGACCTTTCCATCCTCTGATATCTTCTTCTGTTTGCTCTCTGCTTCCTGGGTTGGATGCAATGTGACCAGCCTGCTCCCTGGACCTGTCACCTGCTCTGCCTTCTGCCCCTTCTTCCTTTCTAGGAGGGAACCCTAGCCTTGAAGCACAGTCCAGAATGTTTGTCTTTCCCACATTGCTCTTTGTTGGCCTTTGTGCACATTCCCATTGCTATTTCACCCCGACTTGGGCATCCTTGACATTTGCTTTCCCACTGGCTCTTCCTTTCTCATAGGAAGAGACAACCAGCACCTCCTGCACTCTGTCTCAGGGATCTGACTCGGTATGCCACTATCTGCTGAGGAGCAGTTGGTGGTCCTCACACTTGCTGTGTCATTCTTCAAAAATGAGTTCATTGTTCTTGATGTCTGGAAGGAAGTCAGTGGGGAGATGACTCCTGTTGGTGTCTACAGCAGGTAAAGGCACACTGCCTCCTATTAAAGAAACCTCCTCTTCTTCATAGCATTGAGTGGGAAGCGAAATACATATTTGAATGTTTTCCTTGGTGTTTCCCCTTGATAACTAGGGAACGTCACACTTTTATACAGTAAAGCACAGTGCTACATGTGAGATGCTAAATATAATCCAATAGTGTGATGTTCATGTTACCCTTTCATTTGGACAGTACCTTTTTGCATAGTGCTTCAATGTTTTTATTGTTTGGTTTTGTTTCTGGGAATAAACGGCCAAAGATAATTAGGATTTCCCAAAAAAGCTTAAAAGGGAAGCAAGAGTTAAGGTTTGAGGAAAGGAAAGTTGGTATTAAGAAAGCAAACTGAGGTGACAGAAATATCTGTCCCCACGTATGTGATGGGGGGATAACCTGGTTTTGATTGTTGCTGTTGTTGTCCTTATAGCTGTTTTAAATCCTAGGGAGGATAGGAAAGGTGTTAATTGATCCTCATTTGGGCACAGGGAGGTTAGAGCTTCTACACACCAAGATATCGTCCATATGATGTGTAATACATGGCAATTTAAACAACTTTGGCTTAGTGCTTTATACCTTGCTTGTGATTGCTTTGGTACTAGAACTGTATCTCCCCTAAATTTTTCCTCCCATGAAGGGACCACTTGAGTGAGTTATTCCCACTATTAGGGAAGAAAACAATTCGCATGAAGGGACATTTACTACTGAGTTATTTCCAATAGTAGGGAAAAATGAAAAAATATTGAAAAAGACTGAAGCAAAGACTCAAGAAAATTCTCAGTTCTGGACCAGTTGTGTTATCTCAGGCTGCAGTAGCAAAACCTGCCCATCATTCTTGAACCTCACACTGCTTTGTGCTCGCAGGCTTTTAGCAAGAATAACTGACAGGTGTCTTGCAGCCAGAGAGCGCCTATGCCTAGTTCCAGCTGAAGTAGTAAGTTTCTTCTTTTTGGGGTGTGTGTGTGTGGTGTGGTTGGATACAAGGTCCAGTACATGATTGTCCTCTTGACATCTGTCATCATCAGAGTCATATGATGGCAGGGCTGTAGCATTCTTGGCAGGCCCCCAGCTTACAGGGACCCACACTGTACAGGGACCAAAGCTGTAATGGGCAGAAAACGGAGGGATGGGGCTTTCCTTCCTGTCTAGTCTGGGCAGCAGACTAGAGGAGTGACCCAAGTATGTGTGTCAGGGTCATAGGGGTCTACTGCTGCCATCAGGATGGCTGTGTCAAGGACCTCTTCCCAAAAGAGATGGCTTCCCCTTGGTAAGTTTTATGCCACTGGTCTTGAGCAGGACCCACAGGCCTGTAGTTTGGGATTCCTTTTGATATGATGAGGTATTTGCCATGATGGAGAAGACTTGGAAGCCCTAAGGCAGAGGCAAGGTTCCCAGGGGGCCATGTGGCCTGCTTCTCCTCCAGTAGTCGTGTGCTCAAGATTACAACACGAGGAGTCTAAGACAGTCAGTGACATTGAGGAGAACAGACTCTTGGGAGGTAACTTCGGGAGACAGCTAGGTTACTGGGGGAACAAAGGCCACTTTGTGGGGTAAGTGATTTCAGGGTGAGTGAACATCCTTGGCTTAGACAGTGTGCTGGGAATGCCTCATTTGCATAAAGAGGAATTCCAGGGGTTGCTGGGCAAGCCCTGATAAGGGGAGAGGAAATGTAATCTGGCTACCGGGCTGCATGACCTCCAGGAAGATGGCAAAGGTGGGCTGCAGGGCTATTTGTGCAGGGACATGCAGGCCTGGGGCACGATGGGAGCCATCCTATTCCTGCCAATGTCAGGACAAATTTCTGTGGTTTGCAGATGCCTTGGTACACTCTGACTCTGGACATGATCCCTCCACAGCTTCCCCTGGTTCCAAGACTACCCTGGCCCCACAAGGGCCAGTGCCATCTGGATCCTCCTCACCCAAAGCTGAGAATGCTGAGACACTGGCTCTTCCAATTCAATAGACTATGCAACTGGACTCCTGCATCCACTCTGTCGTGCCAGTGCCTCCTTAACAGCATTGAAGTGGCATTTTACATCAGCAGGATATTGCAGTGCAGCTACTACTGTTTGCCTCAGTGAGTCTTAGGCCTCATACACTCTAGGCATCATGGTGGAAACTGGAATGCAGTCACAACAAAAGGTCAGCTGAATGCCAGCAAGAAAAGCAGACAAACTGATGACTACTCTCTGTCTGAGAGGAGATGCTTCTGGACGAGCACACTTCACACATGTACTACATGTACTGTAGTTGATATGGGTGGGACAGGGGACCCAGAAGAGCAGTGTGACTGTGGGTGTGGACATGGTACCAGCTGGCCTCATCCAAATAGCTTTAATAGACACTTGAACACAGGGAAATTTGTGCAGTTTCTCAGTTTTCCATTTTGGCAAAGATGACACTAACACCTCCTAAGGACTTTTAAGCCCAGTGAGCCTTAGAAAACCCCAACGAACGTGAACCCTAAAATAAATAAATAAATAAATAAATAAATAAATAAATAAATAAATGAATGCACAAGCTCCACAGAAGTGCTCTCTAAGTCCTGCTAAGAGCCAAAGAGTCAGCTGAGGTGCAGGAGATGGATCTACATTGGTGTTTCCATGGCCTTCTCTTCATTCTGTATACCCCAGTGATATTTCCAGTTGGCCAGGAAATTCCTGAACCAGAGATGACCTTGAGCCTCTCGTATGCGCACATCCTGCCATGCATTCTCCATTCTCCTGCAATCACCCCCTTGAACTCTCATCTAGAGCAAACCCTTCCTTCTCTAAACGCTTCTCATCAGGCCTTTGATGCCAGCAATGAGATAAATAAGGAACACATAATGATTCGCAGGTAGAGATCCATCGTTGCTCTTGTCTGTTTCGGGGTACCTGAGACTGGCTTGTTCTTTCCCGCTGTCTCTCAAGCAGCTGTTACCTGACTGTTCCTGGACTCTCCCATGGAGTTCAGCTAGGAATGCCATCCTTTTCTACCTGCTAACCCCACCTCCCCCTGCAGGTCCCTCAGAGATGCCCTGCATCTTGTTACTCTGTTTAGACCTGCACACATTGCTGGCTGGAAGAAAGACAGAAGAGAGTGGCTCACACACACCACTCTCTGTAGTAGGTGAAGAGCAGACTCATATTTCCTGTGCTCCATAGCATTCAAAAAGAACAAAATACACTGGGCAGCGGTGGTGGCACAAGCCTTTAATCCCAGCACTCAAGATGCAAAAATATCTGAATTTGAGCCCAGCCTGGTCTATAGAATGAGTTCCAAGACAGCCAATGCTACACAGTAAGACCATGTCTGGTAAACAAAAACCAAAACAAAATCTGAGAACAAAATGTATGTTTAAATGCAATATATATATGTATATATATATATATATATATATATATATATATATATGTCTGTGTTGTGTGCATGTATGTCTGTAGCACATGCATGCATTTTGTGGTGCCTGTGGAGGCCAGAAAGGGGGAGTCAGATCTCTTTGAACAGGGGTTTACAGATGGTTATCAGCTACCATGTGTGCTGGGAATCAATCCTGGGTCCTTTGCAAATGCAGTCAGTGCTCCAAATCACCTGCAAATTCAGATCCTTTAAGTTCATTTTTATTAAAAATTTAAAGAGTTAATCATTTTATATCCTAATAATAGCCCCTTCCCTCATCTCATCCTCCTCCTACCCTCCTTTTCTCTTCCTTCCCTCTCTCCCACCTCTAGTCCTCAGAAAGGGGAGCCCTTCTCCTCTACCAACTGACCCCAGCTGTCCCTCCTCCCCTAACAACTGAGTCCAGCTTTCAAGTCTCATCAAGACTGGCTGCATCCTCTTCCTCCAAAGCCTGGCAAGGTTGCCCCATCAGAGGGAAGTGATTGAGAAGCAGACAACAGAGTCCATGTCAGAGACAGCCCCTGATTCCTTGTGGAGAGCCGAGAGAATGCAATCGCCATTACAAGATGGCGCCAACATCCGGCCTGGGCCCTAGTAAACAAGTAATAGAGCACATGTGCAAGTTGCGAAAGCGTGCCAAGTCACTGCCCAGCCCGGGGCGTCATATGGGGCAATGAGCAAGCAGCCAATCAGCGGAATACACGCCGCCCTAGGATGTATTTAAGCAGCACCATTTTGGGACTTGGGGGGGTCTTCCTCCTTTCATCGCTTGACTGCAATAAAGCTTGCTGCAGAAGGATCCTGTTGTCTGCGTGCGTTCTTGCTGGCGAGACCATTACTTGGGTCGCAACATCTGGTGCCGAAACCCGGGATGCCGGGAGCCTGCCATTGCCGGTGCCGAGGAGACCCCCCATTCACGGGGAGGATTCAGAACTGCAGCATCGAGGTAAGTTCTGAGAGGTATGTTTGGTCTTGATTTATCTCATCTTTCACCTCAGCTAGCAGGAGCCCTTATTGCTTTCCCTGTTGTGACTGTTGCCCTCGTCCTTTTTCTTTTGGTTTTGTACAAGCTTGAGGGCGATCTCGAAAGGGAAGAGATTAACGGAAAGCTAAGAGCAGGTACTAGATCACTGTGGCTTTTGGTTAAATCTTGCTTGGAAGATGAAAACTGTTGTTCCTCTATTAAGGCTGGTCAGGAAGTGTTGGAGGAGATACAAGACAGCATGTCAGAAACAGAACGGGATAAAAGGTTAAGAGCTCTTACAAAAAAGGAAAAGGATGTCTCTAAAGATGTCCCTAAGGATAAAGACCCTTCCATGGACGGTAAAGCCGCGGGAGCGAAAGGCAAGGGAAAGGACGCCCTGGGAGAGAAAGGTGAAAAGGGAAGGAGAAACCCAAAAAAGAAGCCTCTTTATCCGATAAAAGAATTGGAGGCTTTGGGGCTTGATAGTTCTGAATCTGAGCAGCTGAATCCCTCTGAGGAAGAGGACTTAGAGGAGGAAGCAGCCCGCTATGAGGAAGAACGATACCACCTGGATGAGCGGCCACTACTGAGAAATAGGAAGCGTGCACTTTCTCGGTCGGCCGCTCCTGTTGTCCCTAGTGCTCCTCCTCCTCCCTACATCGGGAGGTACTGCAGGGACCATTTACATACCTTAAATGATTTTTAAAAATTATTAGGTGATATAAATTGGCTTAGGCCATTTTTAAAGATTCCTTCTGCTGAATTAAAACCCCTATTTGATATTTTGGAAGGGGATGCTCATATTTCTTCACCCAGAGCCTTAACACCGGCTGCAAGCCGTGCCCTGGAGAGCCTGATAGGCCTAAGGAAATGGTCAAATGGAAGGATGTCTTGACTGGTTAATGGAAAGGCCCGGATCCTATCTTAATAAGATCCAGGGGAGCTGTCTGTGTTTTCCCACAGGAAGAAAACAATCCATTCTGGGTACCAGAGCGCCTCACGCGAAAGCTCGAGGCAGCTGAAGATGATCTTTCAACGAATATACCTGCAACTACTTGAAGAGCTAAGGGCAGCGGTGGTGACCATTAATTCTACTCGAGTGGATTTATCGCTCACAGATGGCTTATTATCCTGGGTTTCTTCCGCTTATTATCCTGGGTTTCTTTCTTTTCTTATTTTAAGGAATGGGTGGGGGTAGGGTTGTTTGGTGCCACCCTATGTTGTGGCTTAGTGTTTCTGCTCTGGTTGGTCTGTAAGCTCAGAGCTCAACAACGACGTGACAAGGTCGTGATCGCGCAAGCACTTGTGGCCTTGGAGCAAGGATCATCTCCCGAAATTTGGTTATCCATGTTAAAAAATTAAAACAGACTGTGACACTCAGTCGATGCACCTCAGGGGTTTTACCCATTGCACTGAGTCGATGAGTGATCCAAGTCACAATGTTGCCTTTGCCTAAGCGGCTATGGTACCTTGATAGGAGGATGACAGCCCTTGCACTCCCTGGAATTTTATTCCATTGCACGGGAATGGGTGTCACCTCCATTTTTAATCTTCTCCCTTAGCCCCTGCACCCAGAGGACTTGTCTCCATTGCACCTGGTGGGGTAAGGGAGTAATCTAAAGCTCTTGATCGCTTACTCCCCAAAGAAGGAGTTCGCTTGATCGAGCTTAGGGCTTTCTTGTGCCGCGCTTACAAGGCTTTGAGGCAGTTTTCATCTATTAAAACAAAAAGGGGGAGATGTGGAGAGCCAAGAGAATGCAATCGCCATTACAAGATGGCGCCAACATCCGGCCTTGGCCCTAGTAAACAAGTAATAGAGCGCATGTGCAAGTTGCGAACGCGCCAAGTCACTGTCCAGCCCGGGGCGTCATATGGGGCAATGAGCAAGCAGCCAATCAGCGGAGTACACGCTGCCCTAGGATGTATTTAAGCAGCACCATTTTGGGGCTTGGGGTCCTTCCTCTTTTCATTGTATTAAAGCTTGCTGCAGAAGGATCCTGTTGTCCGCGTGCGTTCTTGCTGGCATGACAATTACGCGGGTCGCAACAATTCCTTGCTAAAAAATCCACATGAAGCCTGAGTTTGTTTATGCTGTGGTTATAGCTCTCATGAGTTAGATGACTTAACATTCACAATTAAGAAGAACTGCCTGTCACCTTCATCCCTTTTACATATGAGATACAGTACAATCTGTGACTATAGTAAACAAAAAAATCTAATCTTTTCACTTTTCCTCCAATGTTCAAAAGTGCTTCAGTTTCGTGCTTCGATGCAGTTTTACTTCGACTACAGCTCTGTGCATCGGGATTTATTTCTTAAGGCTTAGTCTTCTCACAATAGCTGAAAATGGAATGTGTTCAAAACAAAGAGTTAGACTAGCTGAGTGGATCTAAAACTATTGTCCATTTTATGTCTTCAGGTACTTTATTGCAGGCACACATGTAAGTTTGACTTTGTGCTCCTAGGTGCTAGAGAAGGCAGTAACATCCTCCTGAGAAATGGTCATGGGAGTAGGGAAAGTCTGAGATGGGATCCAGATTAGACATGGTATGAGACAGAGGCTTAAGGTCTCCCAAAGAACCCAGAAGGGATGTGGGTAGAATGTTAAGGCAGGATTGTTAAGGTCGACAGAATTTATGCCTTCCCCACTGGATCTACCTGAGAACAGGTGAAAATACTTAAATTAGGCATGTCCCTAATTAGGTATGTCCCTTTCCTGGAGCCCTCTGGCTCTCTGGAAGCCTCGTGGGTCTGGGCTGAGGAGAGTAGGCAGCTAAGACAGTGGCCACAGCTTCTCCACTGCACACCACAGTCCTGAGAAGATCCAGTCTTGACATCCACTGAGAGCCGAGGCTGTGTCGCAACCATGTGCGTCTCTTCCTCTTTTCCCCTCTTAGACATGTGGTGACAGGGCACAGAGCCTGAAGGCCCACAGGTAGTGAGATGGACAGGAAGCCCAGTGAGGTGGCAGAAAACTGCTACACATCCCTGGACCCTCGAGGCTTCTAGAGCTGGAAAGAGGCAAAGAGGCTCCTGTTGGCCCAGGACGCACCCCTGACTGACAGGAGCTCCCACCTTCTGGCCAGATGCCTATATGCATGCTGCCCCAGCCACACACACAAGAGGTGAAGTGGGATTCTCCATGGCTCTGGGGAGTCTGTAGGATGCCAGCTGGCAAGAGGCACCCATCGGAAGTGCCAATACCTCCATGGAAGCCTTCTGCCTAGAGGGACCCAGGAGATGCTTCTGCTTGTCAAGCTCAGTCCCAGGAACTAGGGCTTGAGTACAGCACCCTGGGACCATTACAATATAGTCTAACTGCTTGTGTATAGATTTTGGAAGAACCGGGAGAAAAAAGGGTAATAGTTGTGGGTCTTCCAGGACATAAGGTACTTTGGTGGGCAGATAGCCACCCATGGGTGAAATGCGAGGATCCTGGGTTATGCCCCCTGAGATCTCTGGCACAACTTCTAAGAGGAAGAAGAGACAGAAAACAGTTTTTGAAGGTACCAGGCATTTCCTTTGCACTTTTGGGGCCTCCTGGAGGACTAGGGCCACTCCAGAGGGGTGGCCCTCAGAGCCCCAGGGAAAGACACTGCTACTGGAACTACAAGAAAGCAGGTGTGGGCACCATTCATCACAAGGGATGCTGGTGCTGATGAGGGCTGGGAGAGGAAAACCTCTGACATCCTCGAGGTCTCTCTGGGCCAGCATTTGGTGGCTTCCACCCTGGCTTCCTGGTGTTGGGGGCTGGTGATTCCTGAGCCAGGGCTTTGTTTTGTGGCTCATCTGTTGCCACTGAGGACCCTGACGTGGCACAGCTCTGCCCTCAGTGTGAAAAGGAAGACATCAGCAGACTGCAGATTTGATTCCTCCAGGTCTCACCTCCTGTAGAACCCAGGCACACAGAACTACAGTTCTGCTGTCTCGGTTTCACCATATGCCAAGAGCAGTGGGAAAGCAGTGTCACACTCATCACAGACCCCTCGTCTTTACACCTGCCCATTGACCCCAGGTGTGGGAACTTCCTGAAAAGACACACTCCTTGACAGCAGCCTTCCGGTAGGGAAGGTCACTCCCTCCCTCCCATGTGGGAAGGTCACTGATGTGTGTGCACGTAAACACAGCAGCTTAGACAGCAATTCACTCGCATTCCCTAAACTCTTGGAAGTCCTGGCTCGCAGCCCAGTGGTCTGAATCATGGACATGCTTTTCCGGTAAGCATGGCCAAAGAGCCACTGATGTCATTGCAGCTCTGTAACCAGCATGTCTTTGACGATTCCCACACAGGAGTATGTCATCAGGGCCACTTGAAAACTACAATAGGCATTTTGAGAATGCTAGTGCCAATACTTTCTGCTTCTGGGGAAGATATGAAGACTGACACACTGATTGCATTATTGCCCTTTCATGCTTCTCTTGGAAGTTCCACCAGGGCTGCCTCCGGGACATCTGACTCAGTGGACAGAGTGTTGATAGTGAGGAGACAGGGATGGGTTGTGTTGCTCTTGATGGTTGGATGTTTTCGATACAGGTTCTCACTATGTAGGCCTAGCTGGCTTGGAACTCCCTATGAAGATCAGGATGGACATGAACTCGCAGAGATCTGCTTTCTCTGCCTCCCAAGTTCTGTAACCTACAGTGTGTGCCATCATGCCTAGCTTGGAATGAAGTTTTGCTCGAATTTGTGTCATGGTCTCAGATTGTGACTGTGTACTCTTGCTGAGGCTGTCTCAAGTTTAACTAGAATTTGATCTTTTGTCTTTTTAATAATTTATTTTATTATTCTTTATGTGCATTGGTGTGTAGCCTGCATCTGGGTCTTGGCACAGGGTATTGGCACAGACAACTGTGAGTTGCCATGTGTGTGCTGGAAGAGCAGTCTGTGCTTTTAACCACTGATCCATCTCTCCACTCCCAGAATTTGACCTTTTTGATGGAGAATACCATGGAAAGAGACCAATCTCTATTCTAGGACCCAAGGTCAAGAAGCCCCAGCTAGCTTTACACAGCTTCCTTCAAACTGCCTGCTTGGTTCTTTAGAACCCTAACTACTTAGCAGTTTCCGTTAAACTGCCTGTTCCTTTGGAACCCTCGCCAGCCAATTGCTTATCTTAGCTTCTGTTGAACTGTCTGCTTCTCAAGCCTCTTGCTGCTGCTGAGCAAGATGCCAGCATGTGCTTTTTGTCTTCAAAACCCTCCTGCTCTAGACTCTCAGGACTACACCTGGATACCTGAGTGTAGTCCTAGCCAGCTGGAATAAAGACTTGAAATTGGCTATGAACTGCGTCTGAGTGGTCATCGCTGGTGGGCTTCCTGTAACAGGGTGTGCCATGGAGGAACCACAGTGACCACCCTAGGTGTCTCTTTTCCCATCCTTCCCTGCTATTCCCAGTTTGGGAAAGTCTCTTGGCTGGCTTGGTTTTTCTCTGTGTCTGTCTTGTCTTGTGCTGGGGGGGGGGGGGCTCTTTCTTGGCGCTGAGCTCTGCCTCTAAGTGCTGCTCTCCTGTTTGAACAGCTGGTTGTCAGCAGCTCTTTTTCATATTTGTACTCAAGTAAAAGGACTGAAGCAGGTGACAGAAGAATCCTAGATCAATGTCTTTGTAGGAACTATCCCCAAGAAATGCTCAGTTCTGTCCTCTCACCATTGGGCTTAAGTCTGTGTGAGCAGCTCTGTGAGGGAGTCAAGTAGGGCCATGATTCAAAAAGTTTTGAGGCTGGGGAAGCACCCCACAGAGGTTTAGGTCAAGACATGTTGGCAATGAGAATGGGGACATGAGTTCAGGAGCAAGGTAGCAGGAGAAACTGATCTCCCAGCCTCCCTGACTGCCAGGCAGAGAACTCAGTGCCTACAATGGCTGAGGGCAGCAGGAGGAAGAGTGAGGAGGCTCTGTAAGAGGTCATCAGAGAAGGAGTGGAAGCCAGGGGTGGTGGTTTGTGGGCTGTGAAGGACATGATGCAAGGCAGGAGCACCTAGGACATACAGAGCATGAACGCTGAGAGACTGTGAGCCTGACAGTCATATTTTTGATGAGAAGACAATTGACAGACATGTGTCTCAGAACTGAGACAGCATGAAGGCAGCCAAGTGCGGTGCTCATGGTAGGGGTGGGAGTATGGGGGAAGGTTGGAGGGTGGGACTGGGAGGAGAGGAGGAGGGTGGGACTGGGAGGAGGGGAGGGAGTGATGTTTCGATTGGGATGTAAAATTAATGAAAAAAAGAATTTGAGTTCTCTGCTGCCTAAGTGCCCAAGAAAACAGAGACAGAGAAATGGTTGGTGAAGTAACTGTGCCATGTCTATCTTTCATGAAAATATTCTTCAAATGATTTTAATTAATTAATTTTTATTACAATTTATTCACTTTGTATCCCGCATCCCCTTCTAATCCTCTTCTCCTCTCTTGCCTCTACGCCAGTCCACTGATAGGGGAGGTTCTCCTCCCCTTCCATCTGACTCTATCCTATCAGACCTCATCAGGACTGGCTGCATTGTTTTCCTCTGTGACTTAGTAAGGCTGCTTCCCATTCAGAGGTAGGTGATCAAAGGGCTTCTTATAGAGTTCCTGTATCCTCCAGGTCCTTCTGTCTCCCCACTCTTCTATAAGACTCCCTGTGTTCTGCCCAAAGTTTCGCTGTGAGTCTCAGCATCTACCTTGATGCCCTGGTGGGTGGAGTCTTTCAGAGCACATCTATGGTAGGTTTCCATCCGGTTCCCTGTCTTCAACTGCTTCAGGTGCCCAGTCTCTCTGCCCTTTGAATGAGAATGAAGCATCCTCCCTAGGGTCCTCCTTGTTACTTAGGGTCTTTAGGTCTGTGGGTTACAGTATGGTTCTCCTGTATTATAGAGCTAATATCCACTTATGAGTATACGCCAGGCTTGTCTTTCTGGGTCTGGGTTAACTCACTCTGGATGATCTTTTCCAGACCCTTCCATTTGCCTGTCAATTCCATTATGTCCTTGTTTTTAATAGTCGAATAGTATTATGTTGTGTAATGTGCCATAGTTTGTCATTTCTTCAGTTGAGAGACATATGGCATGAATAAAGCTACTTTGTACCTAGTTGAGCAAACATTCGTGTTGTATAGTGGAGCATCTTTTGGGTTTCCGCCCAGGAGTGGTGTAGCTGGGTCTTGGGGTAGACACATTCCCAATTATCTGAGAGCAAGACAGGTTGATTTACAAAGTGGTCGTACAGTTTTAACTCCCACCAGCCATGGGTTCCCCGTTCTTCACAACCTCACCAGCATGTGTTGTCACTTGAGTTTTTGATCTTAGCCATTCAGATGGGTGTAGGATGGAATCGCAGAGTCATTTTGAGTTGTGTTTCTCTGATGAGTAAAGACGTTGAGCATTTCCTTAAGTGCTTCTCAGCCATTGGATAGTCCTCGATTGAGAATTCTCTGTTTAGCTTTAAATTGGATTATTTGGTTTGTTGGTGTTTAATTTCTTGAGCTCTTTATATAGTTTGGATATTAGCCCTCTGTCAGATGTAGAGTTGGTGAAGAACTTTTCCCAGTCTGTAGGCTGTCTTTTGTTCTATTGACAGTGTCTTTTGCTTTACAGAAGCTTTTCAGTTTCATGAGGGCCCATTTATTAATTGTTGATTCTAGAGCCTGGGCTCTTGGTGTTCTGTTCAGAAAGCTGTCTCCTGTGCCACTGAGTTCAAGGCTCTTCCCCACTTTCTCTTCTAAGTAGATTTAGTGTGTCTGGTTTTGCACTGAGGCCCCTCATCCACTTGGCCTTTAGTTTGGGAAAGGTGATGACTATGGATCTATTTGCATTTCTCTACATGTGACATCCACTTAGTCCAGCACCATTGTTGAAGATGCTGCCTTTTGCCCATTGTGCTTTTGGCTCCTTTGTCAAAAATCAAGTGTCTGTAGGTGTGTGGGTTTATTTCTGGGTCTTCAATTCGATCCCATTGATGCACCAGTCTGTTTCTATGCCAGCACCATGCAGTTATTACAGTTGCTCTATAGTACAGCTTGAGATCACAAAGGGAGATACCTCCAGAAGATTTGTATTGTACAGGATTGTTTTAACTATTCTAGGGGTTTTTTTTTGTTTTGTTTTGTTTTTTGTTTTGTTTTTCCAAATGAAGTTCAGAACAGTTCTCTCAAGGTCTGTAAAGAACTGTGTTGGTATTTTGGTGGGAATTGCATAGAAACTGTAGATTGCTTTTGGTAAGAAGCCATTTTCACTACATTAATCCTACTGACCCATAAGCCTGTAGACCTTTCCATCCTCTGATATCTTCTTCTGCTTGCTCTCTGCTTCCTGGGTTGGATGCAATATGACCAGCCTGCTCCCTGGACCTGTCACCTGCTCTGCCTTCTGCCCCTTCTTCTTTTCTAGGAGGGAACCCTAGCCTTGAAGCACAGTCCAGAATGTTTGTCTTTCTCACATTGCTCTTTGTTGGCCTTTGTGCACATTCCCATTGCTATTTCACCCCGACTTGGGCATCCTTGACATTTGCTTTCCCACTGGCTCTTCCTTTCTCATAGGAAGAGACAACCAGCGCCTCCTGCACTCTGTCTCAGGCATCTGACTCGGTATGCCACTATTTGCTGAGGAGCAGTTGGTGATCCTCACACTTGCTGTGTTATTCTTCAAAAATGAGTTCATTGTTCTTGATGTCTGGAAGGAAGTCAGTGGGGAGATGACTCCTGTTGGTGTCTACAGCAGGTAAAGGCACACTGTCTCCTATTAGAAGAACCTCAGTTCTCCTCTTGTTCGCAGCATTGAGTGGGAAGCGAAATACATATTTAAATGCTTTCCTTGGTGGTTTCCCCTGGATAAGCTAGGTAAAGTCACACTCTTGGGAGGCAACTTCGGGAGACAGCTAGGTTAGTGGGGAAACAAAGGCCACTTTAACCTTTGTGGGGTAAGTGCTTTCAGGGTGAGTGCACATCCTTGGCTTAGACAGTGTGCTGGGAATGCCTCATTTGCATAAAGAGGAATTCCAGGAGTTGCTGGGCAAGCCCTGATAAGGGGAGAGGAAATGTAATCTGGCTACTGGGCTGCATGACCTCCAGGAAGATGGCAAAGGTGGGCTGCAGGGCTATTTGTGCAGGGACATGCAGGCCTGGGGCATGATGGGAGCCATCCTATTCCTGCCAATGTCAGGACAAATTTCTGTGGTTTGGAGATGCCTTGCCTCCACTCGGACTCTGGACCTAATTCCTCCACTGCTTCCACTGGCTTCACAACTCCCTGGCCCCACAAAGGCCAGTGCCATCTGGAGCCTGCCCACCCAAAGCAGAGAGTACTGAAGCACTGGACCAGTAACTTCCAGCAGACTAATGCTGTTGGACCCTCACCCCTGTTGTATGCCAAAATGTTAGTTCTATCTTATAAAATTGTGTTTCTCTCTCAGCATGGCTATCACCCATAGAATTAAGACTCTGTTCTATTACTTGTTAAAACAAGTTTCATCACACAATAACTGAGCAGTTATTTTCAATTCTTAACCCTTTTAGCTAATTGAGCTTCCTCCCATAGTATAACCCAGACATACTTGCACTTTGTACCTTTGCTACTCCAGTTTCTCTCTGCTGATATCCCTTGTCCTCTCCAGGGACTGAAGCCCCTCTTTTCTCCTCTTATTTTCTCTCTCCTGAATGGCAGAAAGTCAAGCCTTATTCTGTCCCTTGCTCAGCAATTGGCTGTAAGCTGCTTTATTGGCATGTCAGGGAACAATTGTGAAGCATTGTTAACACAATGCTGAAATAGGAGATTCTAAGAGCAATGATTGCAATCAGAGCTACAGGATACAAAAATCAAAATTTTATTGTTCAGCTTTAGATAGTGTGGGAGCAGTTGGGCTCATGCTAGAATAAAAAGGCAAGAGAAAATGTGACCCATGCCCCAGTGGGGTTCTCTGTTTCCTCCAGGACAGAGTCTAGTGGCTTCCTCATGCCCTCCTGCCTTCAGACTGTCACCTTCTGAGCAGGGTTTGGCCTTCTGTCTCTTCTGTGCCTGCCCTGTGTTCTTTTAAGTGCAGAATTCTGGCCTCAGTGTTAATGTTATCTAGAAAAGGAACAGAGACACCAGAACATACACCTCAAAGTCCCACAGCAAGAGCAGCTCTGCTTGCTCCAGAGCAGCAGACAGCACCTGCAGTGTCACAGCATCACAGACAGCCCATTGACCAGACCACTGAGAGCTTGCTGAAAGACATGCTCCTTCCCAAGGGACACCAGAGCCCCACCTGGTGAGGATGCAGCTGGAGAGAAGCTGTATGGGAACAACAGCAAGAGGAACAGAGCCCTTCAGATCAAGAAGCAATGGCGGGGTCCAAAGACCTAGCTCCTGACAGGTTGAACTGGGACATGGAGAAGGACAGGAAGCATCTTTCTGCCATGAAACTCACAGTCCAGGAGCCAGAAACATGGATAGACTAGAAGGAAAGAGGAGTCAGAAGGCAGCAAGGGAAGCACAGAAACTCAAGAGAGGGAGGGACAACTCTCTAGGAGCATCCAAAAGCCTGGGAGGGAATGCGGTCTTCAAATCTAGACAGTGGTAAGCACTTAAATCCCTGGCTCAGATTCCCAGCAAGCAGGCAGTCCAAGGAAAGGGACCTGATCTCTCTGGGTCCCGTAGAGACTAAGGGCATAAAGAGAAGACTGGCTGAGCTCCTCAGTGGCCATGAGCTACCCACACTCAATACAACATGAACACTGGCATTTCAGCTCAACAAAAATGAAAATGTGGGATCAGGAATATGGACAGGCCAACCCCAAGTTCCATGGTAGTACTTTACATATGACCTTCTCATTCTGAACTAGAAACCCATGGCCAAGAATCCAGTTGGGGAGGGTACTGGATTATGACATTCTTGAAATGGCTGGGCAGAAGCTATGTCGTTAGAATGTGGGGCTACAGGCAGCAATGACTATAGAAAGGACCAAGGGTCACAGACCCAGTTCTCCAAGACAGTAACTCCTGGCTGAGTAAGGTGGTTTCCCCACCACAGAATATTGCAATATATCTGTGTTCTCTGGGACATCCAATAAACAGAGATTTAAAAAGCAATCTGCAAATTAAAAAGAAGCAAATCATGAAATATGCAGGCAAATGAATGGAACTAGAAAAGATCATCCTGAGTGAGGTATCCCAGAAGCAGAAAGACACATATGATATATACTCACTAATAAGTGGATATTAGCCATATAATATAGGATAAACATAATGAACATATACTCCTTAAGAAGCTAAACAACAAGGAGGACCCTAGTAAAAATGCTTAATCCCCATTCAGAAGGCCAGACATTGGAAATAGGAGAAGACAGGAAATAGGACAGGAGTCTTCCTGAAAAACTCTACCCAGCACTGTATTGAAACAGATGCTGAGATTCATAGCCAAATTTTGTGTAGGGTACAGGGAACTTTATGGAAGAAGGGGGAGATAGAAAGACCTGGAGGGCCTAGGAGCTCCACAAGGAGACCAACAGAGTGAAAATAAATATGGTCCCAGGGGTCCTGCAGAGACTAATGAATCTACCAAGGACCATGCATGGAGAGGACCCAAGCACCCTGTTCAGATGTAGCCCATGGACAGCTCAGTCTCCATGTGGGTTCCCTCGTGAGGGAAGCAGGGGCAGTCACTGGCATGAACTTGGTTGCCTGCTCTTTGATCACCTCCCCCCAGTGAGGTGGCCTTACCAGGCCACAGAGAAAAAGATCCACATAGTCCTGATGAGAACTGATAAGCTAGGGTCAAATAGAAGGGGAGGATGACCTCCCTATCAGTGGACTAGGGGAGGAACACAGGGGGGCAAGTGGGAGGAAATGTGGGACAGGGAGGAGATGAGGGAGAGGGCTACAGCTAGGATACAAAGTGAATAAACTGTAATAAATAATGATGATGATGATGATGATGAAAAAAGCAAGCTGCAAACAGTTTGGTGGCACACATCGATAATCCTAGTCCTAGGAAGACAGGAACACCAGGAGTCTGAGGCTAGTCTGAGTTATTATTCAGTGAGACAGTGTTGCACAATGAGAAAGAGAAGGGTACAGCTAGAGAAAAGAACAAGAACAAGTCATCATTGCAAGGAAAAAGAGAAACACAATCAATCATTGAGGCAGCCTTCCCATGTAGACAAGTGCCAGGAGACCAGAGAAATGGAGATTCAAACAGCAGGATTTGTGGGGAGGAGGATGGGGCTCTGCTTGATTCTGGGCATGGAAGGTGAGCAGGGATGCTTCACCAGGATGGGAAAGACTGCAGGCAGGAAGAAAGCTGGAAGCAAAGTGAAGGTGTGTGGACTGTGATGAGGACACAGTGGGATCCCCAGTACCAAGAGCCAGCATGCAGTGGGTTGTTTGGGGCTAGAGCTAAGACAGGGAAACATAGAAGAGAAAAGCTCAGGGGGAGGAAAGGCCCAGGAAGCAGCTTACCCAAGACACAGAAGGTATAAGCACATGAAGTGGGCATCCAGGAAGAAACTGACAGTTTTCTTAAAAACAAAGGTGCCTGATAAACGTTTAGAGGGTCAAAAAGGGTGAGGGGAACCATAATGCCCCAGCAAACCAAACCATTGCCCAATTTAAGTTCATAGAATCCCTCAGCCCTCCCTTTATCCATCCACAGAGCCCACGCACTTGTCACCCAATTTCACAAATAGTTCTAGTGTCTGCAGGGCTGCCCCATGCTTACCTAACACAGCATAGCAGTGCAGGGCCGGCAGGTCAGGGCAGATGTTCAGCAGCGTGATAGCAGCTTCACCATGTGTGAGATGGCAGTCGTGGAGGGCGCCATTCTGAAGCTGGTTCCCCCAAGAGGGTGGTGGACAAGCTTCGGGGTGTTTCATTGTGCAGGAATTGGTACCCAGTGGTCGCTGGCAGTCAAGAGCTGCTCTCGTTAATGTGCAGTCACAGCACACATGCACATGTGAGAGGTTCACATGAACCTCTCCAGGTGGGAGAGCCGTTTACCAGGTAGCCTCATATGCAGGCGTACAAAGTGGTGTGCCCCAACGCTGCAGCTTCTCTGTTTACAGCGAGGCACAGGTGGCTTCTGAGCACACAGAACTGTGGGATGTGTGCAGTTTGTTACCTGCACCTCCCAATAGTTCTCAGCAGAGGTCCATCCATGATGGGCACTGATGGGCTAGGAGACAGCAGGGCTAGAGTGGCACTTGAAATGCTGGCGCCACCTCTGGAATTCTGGGGGAGGGCGTGTAGTAACCGTAGTTACTTGTTGTCCCCCCAAGCAGTACGTGGGGGTCCGATAGGGCCTGGCTCCGGCTCATTTGAATCTGGAAATGGGAAGGAATTTAGTCCAGAGACACAGATGAGGTTTTGGACAAGTTTTGTCACATTGTTAGACATTCCCTGGAAGGATCAAGGTGACCCCCTGAGGTGCCTTCTTCCCTGCTACACCCAAGTTTGGGGAAGTTTCTGCTGGTGTTGCCTCTTTTCCATGTCTGTTCTCATGCTTAATACTGGCACTTCTCACTGCACTGAACTCTTCCCTTTGGTGCAGTTCTCCTGCTCCAACAGCTGGTCACCAGCAGCCTTCATATCTGCCCCAGTAAAAGGAGCAACTGGGGTGACATCCTAAGTCTCAAATGTCTGTCTTCCTAGGAACACTTCAGTGAAGCGTTCAGTTCTGTCCTCTCTCCATTGGACTCATGGCCGCATGTGCAGCTTTGTGAGGAGTCAAGAGGACATTGACTCCTGAGGGACAAGGTACCCTGACAGGGACTAGAGCCTGAATGAAGAGCTATTAATAAAGCATTGGGTTCTGAAGATGGGGGAGCATGTAATATAGCCTTACTTCAGGTCATCTGGGCATCGAGACCAGGGACCCAAAGTCAGAAGCAAAGTAGCAGGTGAAGAAGGTCCCAAAGTCTCTGCAGACTGCCAGGCAGAGAAAACACTGGCAAACTGACTCAGCATCTGCTCTGATACCCTGCAGGGTAGAGTCTTTCAAAGAGGGGAGGCTTGGGTAAGAGATAATCAGGAAAGGGTGATGGAGGATGTGGCCGGGTCTCGAGGGGCTAAAGCCGGTCACACAGGACAGATTCAGTGCATGAACAGTGAGAGAATGTGGGCCAGGTCTTCACACTCTGTGGTGAGCAAAGGCTGTGACATTACTGCAGAGGCTCCTTGGAAGACAACAGGAGGAAGAATACTTAGCCTTCACACTAGTGCCCACAGAACTGAAGAAACAGCTCAGGACTCCCTTGAGTGGAACCCACAAAAGATCCACAGATGTCAGGGGACAACCAGAAGTCTCAGGCAGCCTTGTGACAGAGACAGGAGGAGGACAGTGAGGTTTGGACATGTGCAAGTCTATGGCCACAGAGTTCCAAGGAGAGGTGATGCCCAAGTGTTCAGGCATTTTAGCTCTGTTCCATAGCTACAAGAGTTGTATGGAGGACACCAAAGTCCATCCTCTGCATCTTACCTACTCAAACAAAAATATTAGAAACCAGGCAAAACTGGATCAAAAGTGATCCCTCATCTCTAGGTATGAGACTCCCAGTAGGCAGGCCTAACCACCCTTGCCTGGTACACAAGCCCCTCAGGAGTGCAGGCTAGAAACAAGGGGGAAAGTAAGCTCTGCGCTCACCTCCCAGATGCCACGGTGGAGAACAAGCAAGAGTGACTGTGTTCTTGCCCCAGGTGTACCCTTTAAAGTGGGGCTAGAAGGACCAAGAGGACAGAAAGAAGCCTTCATGTGGCTCTACACGTATGGACAGAGCAGAACGAGGTCTGCTTCGCTTGCCCTGACGGGCCCAAACTAGAAGACTCAGGTCTCCAATCTTGTGCCAAGTGCGCATGAGAGAGCTGTGCCCCAGCCCCCCCTTGCAGATTACCTCTATCACGGGTCAGTATCCCAAAGTCAAAACAGACTTTTATGGACACAATTGGCTAGAGATTGACCAAGCACAACAGAGGAAACAGGCGGGAGTAGGTGCTGCTGCAAAGATCATGTTGGAATGGCAGAGCGCCAGCAGGCACACAGGGGCCCACCGAGAGCACTGCTCAGCCTCAGGCACTGAAAGGAAGAAGCAGGCATAGCTCCACAGGTCTCACCGCCTCCTCTGCTCCCTCAGCCTCTGAAGCACCAGGGTGACCCTGATGCCCCTGGGCCCTCTTGCTGCATCCACAGGGATGCTTGGCCTTCCCTCACTCTCCTCCTACCTCCTCAGGGCAGGGACAATGTCCCATAGCGGCTATATTTGAAAAATGAGCACAGGCTCGCTCTCTCATTCCTGCCTGTGCCCAGTGAAGCCAGGCTGGTTCTCCCACAAGATCAACTTCAGTTTTTCTCTGTCATGGAACTTCCATAGAATTTTCAAAATACTAACACACAACAATTTAAAAATAGTCAGTGATGAGACTAGAGAGCTGAAACAGGTGAAACCAGAGCTGAGACAGGCATTTCACAAATACCTGTAGTCTCAACTCCAGGGGATCTAACACCAGTTCTGACCTCCCAGGCACTGGGGGCATGTATGTACCCGCGTTTGTGCACACACAAACACACACACATAATGAAAAAAAAATTGAAACATTAAAAAAGTCCTCAAGTATTTCTCACATCTCTGTGTGCATGCCTTTTGTTACTCTATGATGAGTCAAGGTTTCTGGTTACTCTCCCTAAAGTTACTCTATGATGAGTCAAGGTTTCTGGTTACTCTCCCTAAAGTTGCAGTACCCTTGAGCTCTGCCTTCGTTCACAGGGGTCAAACTTATGGAACTTCTGTCCCCACTCACGGCTGGCATTATAAACTGCCACACATTGTGTAAAGGGCTAAACTCAAGTCCACACAAGGGCTTGACTAGCTGAGCTATCTTCCAGATACTGAAGATGACATCAGATCTTGGGGACACCTGATCTTACACAAAGACTGGTGCTTTCCCATCCGATGTCCACTCTGTATCATATACAAATGATTTTTAAGACTTTACAGGTTTTAAGATTTTCACATGTTTGTTGTTTTTTTCAGTGTCAAAACAGATTATATGTGGCTCTCTACAAAAGACAACACACAATAAGTAACTAAAATTCTTATAAATGCAAGTAAAAGGACAGAAAGCAACTTGGGTTGATTTGAAAATAACAAAATACTTTAAAATTTTGGCCAGATGACCCAGGCATTACTGTCTCCCTAGATTACACAATTTTCCTTTGGTGACAAAGGACAAAGAAGAAAGTATTAAATGGGAAACTGAGCCCTCATGTCTACCCTCAGACAACAGTATATGGAACATGCAGTGGTCATTCTCTCTGAGCCACACTTTGCTTCAGTGAGGCCGCTGCAGCATGGCCTCTGCCCATGAGCTGACTTACCCTCCCTTTACCACCCAAAAGAAGGTGTAACTCACCACTCCAGGGTCCTTTCCCATTGAATCCTGTCAGGGCTGCATTACTTACCGTTATTGCTTTCTGTGATGTTCATGGTTAGAACGCTAGCCAGGTCTTCATTATTGTCTGGAATAAGCCGTTACAGGAAACAGCTTACACACACATTCTTGCCCATGGTAGAAGAAGCCACATGGCTTCATGAAAGGACAACCTCAGCTGTCCTTTGATTCATCTCATTCAATAAGAATTAATATGGATGATGAAATACATTTCTATTTTAAATCCCATGGTTAAAGTTCTACTGGTGGCTAAGGTTACGAACACAAATATTTTAGACTTTTTTTTTTTTTTTTATCTATAAGATGAAGAGCATCCTGTGACTATTCTAAAAATTTTGAAGTAATTATAGAAATTATCTTGGGTTAAAAGGTGTGGAGATAAATGTTATTGTTAAAGGACAGATTTCTATCACTTTCTCAGAACATTTTCAAATCGGGAAAATGAACACTATTTAAAAAAATCACTCAAACCTCTTTTCTCCACCCCAGACAAAAGAGGTTATATATGTGCACATATATTTTTTTAACTGCATGTAGAATATATATATATTGCATTTGTTAACCATATAAGACTATTTTAATTGCTTTTATAATATTATCGATTGTTATTGCTGTGTATGTACGTGACGTTGAGGAATGATAGTTATTGGCAGACTGTGTTGGCATAGATCACATAACTTAGGTTTATAGACACAGAACCCCCCAGATAACACATTCTCCAGCAACTGTTGTTCTGGGACATTTCCACACTTATTAGAAAGTGTTCATTTTAATTTCACATGGACCTGGGCTGGACAGTAATAGGAAAGCTTAAAACTGTCCCTAAGTTGGCCTGAGTGCATACTCAAGAATCTATTCCTAACAGAGGCCACCATTGTTCTCCATAATGTTGCATATTCCTAACTACATTTGAATGAGAACTCAGGAACACTGGGAAGATTTAAATTATGTATTAAAATGTCTACTATGGTTACACCTGGAAAACCGGCCATCATACATTATTAATACCCTACAAATAGGAGGGTTTCTGTTGAGCCACTGGCCAACTCATAGCCAAGTCCTTGTTCCTCAAGGCAAGCACTGTATCTCCTGAGCTACCCACACAGTCCCCTAAATCTAAATCTAAATCTAACTCATCTCCACAGAGTTTGCTGAGGAAATAGATATTTCTCCCTTCTTAATTCACTATACCACGTGGAATTCAGCAAAAGGTGGCGCATAAATAACTAAAATATGAAATTCTGAAAACTCATGTCAGGACAAGGACACGGGAGAAAATGGGCTTTGGTTTGAGGAACTAAATGAAAACAAACAGAAACACATCAATGTCTTCATACTTAGAACATATCTTGTGGAAGATGACAAAAAATAAATAAAAGATGAAGTATGTCCTTTCTGTTTAGATTACACATTCATGACATAATGTGGTTAGTTCCTATGAGGCCATGAATCCTATGAGTTTTAATTAGAATGTAGCCTTGTATGTTTGCACATGTACCATGAAGCTGGTGGCACTGTTTAAGAAGGGCTTGGAACCTTTAGAGGCACAGCCTCCAAGTCATTGGTGATGACTTTCAGGCTTTGAAGACAGCCCCACTTTCATTATTTCTGCCTTCTGATTGTGGACTGTGAATTCAATGTGACCAGGTCAATGTGACCAGCCAGTCCCCTGTACCTACAGCCACCCCTTCCCTGCCAGCTACCATGTCTTTTCCAGCATGATGCTATCATCCACTTTAACAGTAGAGCCTTCCTCCATTAAATTGTTTCTTGTCACTTATTTCATCACAGCAACGAAAAAAGCAAGTAAAACACATTGAATTGGGAATAGACGCTGGTCATTGTTGCTGCCCATTTGGAAGACACTTCAACTCACTTTCTCTCTTCCTCTGCCCTCCAAGCAGAAGGAACACATGATTGCCGCTAGACTGGTCATTGGATCTGACCAGCAATGCTATTACCTACCACTAAGAAATTCGTCATTTTGCAGGCTGTCCTTGCTACCAAGGCCTTCTCACTATTGTGTTCTTTCATGTCTACAGTATCTGGAAGAAAGTAGAGAGTTGGATCTGACCAGGAATGAACTATCATTACCAAAGGGCTGTTCTCCCTACCAATGTCATCCTCAGCATTTTCCTCATCCTGGTCTCTAGTATCTGGAAGAAAGTTGTGGACAGTTGAATCTGACCAGGAATGCCATTACCTCCCACCACCAAGGTCATCACTTTGAAGGCTGTTCTCCCTACCAACGCCATCCTCAGTGTTGTCCTCAAACATATGTGGAAGAAAGTCAGTGGAGAGAGTGACTCACACCTGAGTGAGTGAGCAATGCAGCCACACCGCCTCACACAAGAACAAACTCCGTTTTCCTTTGGTTCACATCGTTCACTGGGAACCACAGTAGACATTCCAATAACGAGATAAAATATGGCTTCACATGTTAAAAGTACTGCAAGACATATTCATATGTTGACGTAGAGGACACAATCTATTTACAGCTCCTATTAATAACAAACTAGGAGCTTGAGAGATGGCTCAGGGGTTAGGAGCACTGCTCTTGCAGAAGACTAGGGTTTGATTCCCAGCACCCGCATGGTAGTTCACTACCATGTGTAACTCCAATTCCAGGGGATCCAGTGACCTCTTTTGGCTTCCACTGGCATCGGTGACATGTGGTGTACCAACATATATGAAGAAAATATACATTAAAATTACTTTTTTTAAGAACTCAAACATTATTGAATTTCCATCATACCATCATGTGTGCTGCAGGCCTTTTCTGCTGTGTGCACAGTCTTTGTTTGAATGATGTTACTGTCTTCAGAATCCTGGGCACATCTGAAACCCAGTCTTTTCAAGATAGCAGAAACTGGAATGCATTCACGAACAAAAACAGGTTAGCCGAATCACATAAAATAAAAGAAAAACTGGCCATTGTTCTGTGCTCAAACATTTTATCCCATTACTGATTTGCAAGCACATTTGTTTGATTTGGAATGTCACTTCTGGAAGGTCAGGGACCTCATTTATTAAAGCACATATAACATGGTCAGTGTAGGTAAGATCTCAACCCATGTGGATGAGATGAGATGGACAGAGAGCATTTGGCAGAGTATGCAGGATGGCCAGCATGCAAATTAGTTTAAGGGCCATGTGAACACAAGGAAATTAGAGCAATTCCTTGCTTCTCAGTTCTTGAAACTATGGAATTCCAACTTCCTAAAAAGTCCCATTAAGACTAATGAATCTAAAAGAGAAAATGAATGTCAAGCCCTAAAGAAAATCACTAGCTCTAAAAAGGGAGCTCTGTGGTGTTTGCTAAAGGCCAGAAAAATCAGCAAGAGGCCACAGTTAGGTTCAGACAGTGCATGTACATGCCAGATCAGTGGGTAGTGGTTTTACCGCTCATATAACATGTTTTACAGTTTGCAAACAATATATAAATCACCAAGAGAGAGGTGCTAGTAAGGAACCATCTGTACTTCCTGCTTCTACCGAGGGCATGGTAATAGTTATAGACCAAATTATAGACTTATTATCATAGACCAAACTATCAGACAGAAAAAAGAAACAAGGGTGCATGTTCTACATTTCCAACCCTGACCCTGGCGCCTCTCCCCCAAAAATGAACATTTCGTTTTAAAGAAGCAATATGCAGAACCAGCATTCAATGTGAAGCAAAATGCATATTTAAATCCTTGGTGGTTTTCCCTTGATAAGCTAGGTAAAGTCACACTTTTATACAGTAAAGCACAGTGCTACATGTGAGATGCTAAATATAATCCAATAGTGTGATGTTCATGTTACCCTTTCATTTGGACAGTACCTTTTTGCATAGTGCTTCAATGTTTTTATTGTTTGGTTTTGTTTCTGGGAACAAACGGCCAAAGATAATTAGGATTTCCCAAAAAGCTTAAAAGGGAAGCAAGAGTTAAGGTTTGAGGAAAGGAAAGTTGGTATTAAGAAAGCAAACTGAGGTGACAGAAGTATCTGTCCCCACGTATGTGATGGGGAGATAACCTGGTTTTCATTGTTGCTGTTGTTGTCCTTATAGCTGTTTTAAATCCTAGGGAGGATAGGAAAGGTGTTAATTGATCCTCATTTGGGCACAGGGAGGTTAGAGCCTCTACACACCAAGATATCGTCCATATGATGTGTAATACATGGCAATTTAAACAACTTTGGCTTAGTGCTTCATACCTTGCTTGTGATTGCTTTGGTACTAGAACTGTATCTCCCCTAAATTTTTCCTCCCATGAAGGGACCACTTGAGTGAGTTATTCCCACTATTAGGGAAGAAAACAATTCCCATGAAGGGACATTTACTACTGAGTTATTTCCAATAGTAGGGAAAAATGAAAAAATATTGAAAAAGACTGAAGCAAAGACTCAAGAAAATTCTCAGTTCTGGGCCAGTTGTGTTATCTCAGGCTGCAGTAGCAAAACCTGCCCATCATTCTTGAACCTCACACTGCTTTGTGCTCACAGGCTTTTAGCAAGAATAACTGACAGGTGTCTTGCAGCCAGAGAGCGCCTATGCCTAGTTCCAGCTGAAGTAGTAAGTTTCTTCTTTTTGGTGTGTGTGTGTGTGGTGTGGTTGGATACAAGGTCCAGTACATGATTGTCCTCTTGACATCTGTCATCATCAGAGTCATATGATAGCAGGGCTATAGCATTCTTGGCAGGCCCCCGGCTTACAGGGACCCACACTGTACAGGGACCAAAGCTGTAATGGGCAGAAAACGGAGGGATGGGGCTTTCCTGTCTAGTCTGGGCAGCAGGCTAGAGGAGTGACCCAAGTATGTGTGTCAGGGTCATAGGGATCTACTGCTGCCATCAGGATGGCTGTGTCAAGGACCTCTTCCCAAAAGAGATGGCTTCCCCTTGGTAAGTTTTATGCCACTGGTCTTGAGCAGGACCCACAGGCCTGTAGTTTGGGATTCCTTTTGATATGATGAGGTATTTGCCATGATGGAGAAGACTTGGAAGCCCTAAGGCAGAGGCAAGGTTCCCAGGGGGCCATGTGGCCTGCTTCTCCTCCAGTAGTCGTGTGCTCAAGATTACAACACGAGGAGTCTAAGACAGTCATTTTGAGTTGTGTTTCTCTGATGAGTAAAGACGTTGAGCATTTCCTTAAGTGCTTCTCAGCCATTGGATAGTCCTCGATTGAGAATTCTCTGTTTAGCTTTAAATTGGATTATTTGTTTTGTTGGTGTTTAATTTTTTGAGCTCTTTATATAGTTTGGATATTAGCCCTCTGTCAGATGTAGAGTTGGTGAAGAACTTTTCCCAGTCTGTAGGCTGTCGTTTTGTTCTATTGACAGTGTCTTTTGCTTTACAGAAGCTTTTCAGTTTCATGAGGGCCCATTTATTAATTGTTGATTCTAGAGCCTGGGCTCTTGGTGTTCTGTTCAGAAAGCTGTCTCCTGTGCCACTGAGTTCAAGGCTCTTCCCCATTTTTTCTTCTAAGTAGATTTAGTGTGTCTGGTTTTGCACTGAGGCCCCTCATCCACTTAGCCTTTAGTTTGGGAAAGGTGATGACTATGGATCTATTTGCATTTCTCTACATGTGACATCCACTTAGTCCAGCACCATTGTTGAAGATGCTGCCTTTTGCCCATTGTGCTTTTGGCTCCTTTGTCAAAAATCAAGTGTCTGTAGGTGTGTGGGTTTATTTCTGGGTCTTCAATTCGATCCCATTGATGCACCAGTCTGTTTCTATGCCAGCACCATGCAGTTATTACAGTTGCTCTATAGTACAGCTTGAGATCACAAAGGGAGATACCTCCAGAAGATTTGTATTGTACAGGTTTGTTTTAACTATTCTAGGGTTTTTTGTTTTGTTTTGCTTTGTTTTTCCAAATGAAGTTCAGAATAGTTCTCTCAAGGTCTGTAAAGAACTGTGTTGGTATTTTAGTGGGAATTGCATGGAAACTGTGGATTGCTTTTGGTAAGAAGCCATTTTCACTACATTAATCCTACTGATCCATGAGCCTGGGAGATCTTTCTATCCTCTGATATCTTCTTCTGCTTGCTCTCTGCTTCCTGGGTTGGATGCAATGTGACCAGCCTGCTCCCTGGACCTGTCACCTGCTCTGCCTTCTGCCCCTTCTTCCTTTCTAGGAGGGAACCCTAGCCTTGAAGCACAGTCCAGAATGTTTGTCTTTCTCACATTGCTCTTTGTTGGCCTTTGTGCACATTCCCATTGCTATTTCACCCCGATTTGGGCATCCTTGACATTTGCTTTCCCACTGGCTCTTCCTTTCTAGTAGGAAGAGACAACCAGCACCTCCTGCACTCTGTCTCAGGGATCTGACTCGGTATGCCACTATCTGCTGAGGAGCAGTTGGTGATCCTCACACTTGCTGTGTCATTCTTCAAAAATGAGTTCATTGTTCTTGATGTCTGGAAGGAAGTCAGTGGGGAGATGACTCCTGTTGGTGTCTACAGCAGGTGAAAGGCACACTGCCTCCTATTAGAAGAACCTCAGTTCTCCTCTTGTTCGCAGCATTGAGTGGGAAGCGAAATACATATTTAAATGCTTTCCTTGGTGGTTTCCCCTGGATAAGCTAGGTAAAGTCACACTCTTGGGAGGCAACTTCGGGAGACAGCTAGGTTACTGGGGGAACAAAGGCCACTTTGTGGGGTAAGTGCTTTCAGGGTGAGTGCACATCCTTGGCTTAGACAGTGTGCTGGGAATGCCTCATTTGCATAAAGAGGAATTCCAGGAGTTGCTGGACAAGCCCTGATAAGGGGAGAGGACATGTAATCTGGCTACTGGGCTGCATGACCAGAAGATGGCAAAGGTGGGCTGCAGGGCTATTTGTGCAGGGACATGCAGGCCTGGGGCACGATGGGAGCCATCCTATTCCTGCCAATGTCAGGACAAATTTCTGTGGTTTGGAGATGCCTTGCCTCCACTCGGACTCTGGACCTGCTCCCCACCACTGGACCAGTAACTTCCAACAAACTAAAGCTGTTGGACCCTCACCCCTGTTGTATGCCAAAATGTTAGTTCTATCTTATAAAATTGTGTTTCTCTCTCAGCATGGCTATCACCCATAGAATTAAGACTCTGTTCTATTACTTGTTAAAACAAGTTTCATCACACAATAACTGAGCAGTTGCGCTGCAAATCTGTCTAAACAATTGTCGAGCTATATTTTAGGTAATTGGACTGGAGAATTCGATACTACGATGGAGCAGCTGAGAGTGGCCATTGTCACAGTAAATTCTACCGGAGTGGACGCAGGACTAGCCACAGGATTATCAACATGGATTGCTGCAGCCATGAATCATCTGAAGGAATGGGCGGGCATGGGAGAGTTAGCAGGCCTTCTGGTGTTGGTCTCCTTGGTTTGCCTGTGGTATATATGCAAGATTAGAGTCTCACAACAGTGTGATGCAGCCATGATCATTCAGGCCTTTACAGCCATTGAAGCAGGACATTCTCCCCAAGCATGGTTGGATACCATAAAAAGCTAAAATGATACGCTCAGGATGCGAGGCTAAGCACTGCACTCAGGGTCAGCCGCTTTGGACCCAGAGAAGAGCATGTCTGATTGCATGCGGGTTGATGCCCCAGGTCCCGCCTCTGAGAAAAAGGTATCGGACGGGTCTGATGCTCTTTGGGTGGATGACACCTAAATGAACATCTGTACAAAGTCCCAATTTATTTCTAATATCAGAGATCAGACCTCTACTCTTGCCTGATGCGTCTAAAACAAAAAGGGGGAACTGTAGAGAGCTGCGGAATGCTATGCCTTAAAGATGGAGCTGGTTTCCGCCTTCCACCTTCCCGATGGTGAGTGCTCTCTGTCACAAACAACTCCACATTTGGCTAAGGCCGAGGATCTGGCTTGCTTCCATGTATGTGGACCTATCTGCATTGCCCCCGTGGCACGCCTGGGTTGGCTACCCAGAGGCTATTTAAGCTGTGGGCTGGCTTTCCCCGGGGTCCGAGGATTGTTCAATGTTCCTGAATAAACTGCATTGAAAAAAAAAATTAAAAAAAAAAAATAACTGAGCAGTTATTTTCAATTCTTAACCCTTTTAGCTAACTGAGCTTCCTCCCATAGTATAGCCCAGACATACTTGCACTTTGTACCTTTGCTACTCCAGTTTCTCTCTGCTGATATCCCTTGTCCTCTCCAGGGACTGAAGCCCCTCTTTTCTCCTCTTATTTTCTCTCTCCTGAATGGCAGAAAGTCAAGCCTTATTCTGTCCCTTGCTCAGCAATTGGCTGTAAGCTGCTTTATTGGCATGTCAGGAACAATTGGGGAGCAGTGTTAACACAATGCTGAAATAGGAGATTCTCAGAGCAATGATTGCATTCAGATATGCAGGATGCAGATCAGAATTTTAATTGCTCAGCATGATACAACATGGGAACAGTCGGGCTGATGATAGAAAAAAGGCAAGAGAACATGTGACCCATGCCCCAGTGGGGTTCTCTGTTTCCTCCAGGACAGAGTCTAGTGGCTTCCTCATGCCTTCCTGCCTTCAGACTGTCACCTTCTGAGCAGGGTTTGGCCTTCTGTCTCTTCTGTGTCTGCCCTGTGTTCTTTTAAGTGCAGAATTCTGGCCTCAGTGTTAATGTTATCTAGAAAAGGAACAGAGACACCAGAACATACACCTCAAAGTCCCACAGCAAGAGCAGCTCTGCTTGCTCCAGAGCAGCAGACAGCACCTGCAGTGTCACAGCATCACAGACAGCCCATTGACCAGACCACTGAGAGCTTGCTGAAAGACATGCTCCTTCCCAAGGGACACCAGAGCCCCACCTGGTGAGGAAGCAGCTGGAGAGAAGCTGTATGGGAACAACAGCAAGAGGAACAGAGCCCTTCAGATCAAGAAGCAATGGCGGGGTCCAAAGACCTAGCTCCTGACAGGTTGACCTGGGACATGGAGAAGGACGATGATCATACACAGGAAGCATCTTTCTGCCATGAAACCCACAGCCAAGGAGCCAGAAACATGGATAGACTAGAAGGAAAGAGGAGTCAGAAGGCAGCAAGGGAAGCACAGAAACTCAAGAGAGGGAGGGACAACTCTCTAGGAGCATCCAAAAGCCTGGGAGGGAATGCGGTCTTCAAATCTAGACAGTGGTAAGCAGATCAACTCCCTGGCTCAGATTCCCAGCAAGCAGACAGTCCAAGGAAAGGGACCTGTTCTCTCTGGGTCCCATAGAAACTAAGGGCATAAAGAGAAGACTGGCTGAGCTCCTCAGTGGCCATGAGCTACCCACACTCAATACAACATGAACACTGGCATTTCAGCTCAACAAAAATGAAAATGTGGGATCAGGAATATGGACAGGCCAACCCCAAGTTCCATGGTAGTACTTTACCTATGACCTTCTTTATTCTGAGCTAGAAACCCATGGCCAAGAATCCAGTTGGGGAGGGTAATGGAATATGACATTTTGGAAATGGCTGGGCAGAATCTATGTCGTTAGAATGTGAGGCTGCAGGCAGCAATGACTATAGAAAGGACCAAGGGTCCCAGATCCAATTCTCCAAGACAGTAACTCCTGGCTGAGTAACTTAGTTTCCCCACCACAGAATATTGCAGTATTTCTGTGTTCTCTGGGACATTCAATAAACAGAGAGATTTAAAAAGCAAGCTGCAAATTAAAAAGAAGCAAATCATGAAATTTGCAGGCAAAGGAATGGAACTAGAAAAGATCATCCTGAGTGATGTATCCCAGAAGGAGAAATACACATATGATATATACTCACTAATAAGTATATATTAGCCATATAATATAGGATAAACATAATAAAATCTATACTCCTTAAGAAGCTAAACAGGAAGGACCCTAGTGAAAATGCTTAATCCTCATTCAGAAGGCCAAACAGGAAAGACATTGGAAATAGGAGAAGACAGGCAATAGGACAGGAGTCTTCCTGAGAAACTCTTCCCAGCACTGTATTGAAACAGATTCTGAGACCCATAGCCAAACTTTGGGTAGAGTGCAGGGCACCTTATGGAAGAAGGGGGAGATAGAAAGACCTGGAGGGCCTAGGAGCTCCACAAGGAGACCAACAGAGCTAAAAAAAAATTTGGTCCCAGAGGATTTTGCAGAGACTAATGAATCTACCAAGGACCATGCATGGAGAGGACCCATGCACCTTGCTCAGATGTAGCCCATGGACAGCTCAGTCTCCGTGTGGGTTCCCTCATGAGGGAAGCAGGGGCAGTCACTGGCATGAACTTGGTTGCCTGCTCTTTGATCACCTCCCCCCAGTGAGGTGGCCTTACCAGGCCACAGAGAAAAAGATCCACATAGTCCTGATGAGAACTGATAAGCTAGGGTCAAATAGAAGGGGAGGAGAACCTCCCTATCAGTGGACTAAGGGAGGAACACAGGGGGGCAAGTGGGAGGAAATGTGGGACAGGGAGGAGATGAGGGAGAGGGCTACAGCTGGGATACAAAGTGAATAAACTGCAATAAATAATAATAATAATAATAATGATGATGACGATGATGATGATGATGATGATGAAAAAAGCAAGCTGCAAACAGTTTGGTGGCACACATCGATAATCCTAGTCCTAGGAAGACAGGAACACCAGGAGTCTGAGGCTAGTCTGAGTTATTCAGTGAGACAGTGTTGCACAATGAGAAAGAGAAGGGTACAGCTAGAGAAAAGAACAAGAACAAGTCATCATTGCAAGGAAAAAAGAGAAACACAATCAATCATTGAGGCAGCCTTCCCATGTAGACAAGTGCCAGGAGACCAGAGAAATGGACATTCAAACAGCAGGATTTGTGGGGAGGAGGATGGGGCTCTGCTTGATTCTGGGCATGGAAGGTGAGCAGGGATGCTTCATCAGGATGGGAAAGACTGCAGGCAGGAAGAAAGCTGGAAGCAAAGTGAAGGTGTGTGGACTGTGATGAGGACACAGTGGGATCCCCAGTACCAAGAGCCAGCATGCAGTGGGTTGTTTGGGGCTAGAGCTAAGACAGGGAAACATAGAAGAGAAAAGCTCAGGGGGAGAAAAGGCCCAGGAAGCAGCTTACCCAAGACACAGAAGGTATAAGCACATGAAGTGGGCATCCAGGTAGAAACTGACAGTTTTCTTAAAAACAAAGGTGCCTGATAAACGTTTAGAGGGTCAAGAGGGTGAGGGGAGCCATAATGTCCCAGGAAACCAAACCATTGCCCAATTAAGTTCATAGAATCCCTCAGCCCTCCCTTTATCCATCCACAGAGCCCACGCACTTGTCACCCAATTTCACAAATAGTTCTAGTGTCTGCAGGGCTGCCCCATGCTTACCTAACACAGCATAGCAGTGCAGGGCCGGCAGGTCAGGGCAGATGTTCAGCAGCGTGACAGCAGCTTCACCATGTGTGAGATGCAGTCGTGGAGGGCGCCATTCTGAAGCTGGTTCCCCCAAGAGGGTGGTGGACAAGCTTCAGGGGGTTTCATTGTGCAGGAATTGGTACCCAGTGGTGGCTGGCAGTCAAGTGCTGCTCTTGTGAATGGGCAGTCACAGACAGCACACGTGTATGTGGGAGAGGTGCACAGTTCTGTGCACATGAACTGCTGAAGATGAAAGAGCAGTTTGTTTGCCAGGTAGTACCACACGGAGGCAGCCCTGATGCACAAACTGGTCAGCCCCAACGCTGCAGCTTCTCTGTTTACAGCGAGCCACAGGTGGCGTGTGTGCACACAGCAATGCGGGATGTGTGCAGTTTGTTACCTGCACCTCCCAATAGTTCTCAACAGAGGTCCATCCATGATGGGCACTGATGGGCTAGGAGACAACAGGGCTTAGAGTGGCACTTGAAATGCTGGCGCCACCTCCAGGATTCTCGGGGAAGGCATGAGGAACAGTTACTTCTTGGCAGTCTTGTCCTTCCAAGCAACATGTGGAGGTCCCATAGGGGCTGCCTCTGGCTCAGTTGAATCTGGATATGGGAAGGAATTTAGTCCAGAGACACAGATGAGGTTTTGGCCAAGTTTTGTCACAAGGTTAGTTGTTCCCTGGAAGGATCAAGGTGACCCCCTGAGGTGCCTTCTTCCCTGCTATCCCCAAGTTTGGGAAGTTTCTGCTGGTGTTGACTCTTTTCCGTGTCTGTTCTCATGCTTAAGACTGGCACTTCTCACTGCACTGAACTCTTCCCTTTGGTGCAGTTCTCCTGCTCCAACAGCTGGTCACCAGCAGCCTTCATATCTGCCCCAGTAAAAGGAGCAACTGGGGTGACATCCTAAGTCTCAAATGTCTGTCTTCCTAGCAACACTTCAGTGAAGCGTTCAGTTCTGTCCTCTCACCATTGGGCTCATGGCCGCATGTGCAGCTTTGTGAGGGAATCAAGAGGACATTGACTCATGAGGGACAATGTACCCTGACAGGGAATAAAGGCTGAATAAAGAGCTAGTAATAAAGCACTGGGTTTGGAAGTTGGGGGAGCATGCAACAGAGCCTTACTGGGAAAGAGCATTCATTGCTCTAGCAGTTGACTTTGGTTCATATCCATCTGTAGCTCCAGTTCCAGGGAATCTGATATCCTCTTCTGACCTCCTGGGTACAGACATGCACATGGTACATTTACATGCATTCAGGAAAACCGTATACACATACATTTTCAAAGGATAAAGTCATTCATTTAAAGCCTCCTAGAGCTACAAAAGCAACACAACCTGCCTGTGAGAACATCCACAAGGGAAGACCGTGAAGAAGTTTCCTGGTAGCTTGAATGTTATCCTTTGTCTTGGAGAAAGTTGATAATTTAGAGAACAAGAAATAAAACCACATCAGAATCTTGATTGGCTTGGAATGACCATGAAGGAAAGGGTGAAGGCTCTGAAGCATTCACTGGTTGTTTCGATACTGGTAAAACAAGGCAATGCAGTGAGTATTTTACATTTAGGATTCTCCAAACGACATGCCGAGTTTTACACTGCACAGAAACAGGCAAAAGTGCCAAAGCAGAAAGCTTTGGAAAACACACTGAAGAAATCCGCTCGCAAATGAGAACACACAAACACTAGGTCATGGCAACATCTTACAGTGCTCTTGCTACACACCTTTAGAGTGACCAAAGCCCAGAAAACTGACCTCACCAAATTCTGCGGGAAGTAGAACAGCAGCAGGACCCGCCTTCTTGAGGAGGAGGAGATGTGATACACTGATAGAACGCCAGCTGTGCTCAGGTCCTTTCTAAACAGAAAATACCTGTGATCCATAAATCACACTTCTTATCTACCCAAATGAGTTGAAAACACTTGTGCTCACAAAACTGCACTCAGATATTTGTAGACACTTCGTGTGTAACTGCTAAGATGTGAAAACAAGATATAATTTAGCAGATAAAAGGAAAAGCTGTTACCCAGACAATGGTAATGTCATTCAACACTTACGAGAAATTAGGCATAGGGCAGGGGAGATGGCATAAGACTATAAGCCAGGTGCTTTGAAACTGGAGTGGGAAGCTCAAGAATTCAGCGGCAGGGCCTGCACACCAGCAGAGGCAGAGCCAGCCTCACTCACAAGCTGACCAGCGGGGCTACCATCTGTGCCCAGACCTGGTGCTTGAGTCAGTTCACTCCAACATCTACCCTATCTTCGAGCTGCTGGAGTGCATGAAGGGGCCTGTCCTGCAGAACCAGAGCTTCAGGACAACAGGACTCGTGACAGCAGCAGGATAGCTGAGACGAGTCTTGGCAATGGTCCAGGGCTGATGATGTGCCAGAAACCAGAAACCGTGAACCAAACCAATGACTCCTTGCAAGAGACAGTTCATAGTGTCTCAGTCCTGAAGAAATCAAGAACAACGTCGTAGCCTTTTTGGAGAAGATAGGAATTGTAGGTGAAGCTGAGGCTGCCAGAATGGACAGGAGAAAGGCACTTTCTGGAAAGCCATTGCCAAGGTGACTGTTGAAGCAAAGGGGTTGGGTTAGCAGTTTCCAGTGCCACTATGAGGGGTGAGTATTCAATGAAGAGCGGGAAAGAGAGTAACAGAGCAGTGGATGAGCGCTGGGAGAGGCAGAACTAGAGAGCTTTCCTTGGTGATAGGTGTGAGGAAGACTGTCTGGACAGGGGAGCATTTCATTGTTGAGTGGGGCTGACAGGGTGCTGTGCAGCAGTCTGGAGTGTCATCACACACCACCTCAGACCCCGAGCACACCACCAAGTGCCGAGATCACCCTGGCTCTGAGCACAGACAGGATGTCCAAGATGAAGCATGGTTCATTTTCTGAAGCACTGCCCCATGCTGCCCTGGAAGGCCGCTTTGGTATCTACGGTCCTACAGCAGCCAGGAGCCACATTGGCGTCTCTGGTCCGAGTTAGCACTGAAGGCTGAGGCCATTCTGATGTCCAAGGGCCATGCTTCTGCCAAGGGCCATGTTGATGTGCAAGGCCTGTGCTGCCACCTGAGGACATTGTATGTTCAGGTCATTGCTGCCATTAAAGGCCATGTCTGGGTCTGTGATCCTGCTGAGGCCAAGGTCTGTATTGATGACTGTGGCCTATGTTGTCACTGAATGTCATGTGGATGTCAGTGGTCTGTGCTGTAACCTTAAACCCTGTTGATGTCCATAGGTCATGCTTACTGCTGGAGGCCATAGTGATATGAGCAGCCTGCACTATCACTGAGGCCATGTTGATGGCCTTGGCCCATGCTGCCACTGAGGGCTATGATGGCGTCCATGCCCAGTGCTGCAACAGAGGGCTGGTCTGTCCTGACCCCTGAGACCGTGCTGAGGTCTGTGGCACAGGCTGACACAGGTGATCAGGAGGAAGACATGACCTGTGCTGTCACCCGGAAACCATTACAAGTCCATGATCTGTGCTCCCACTGACAGTAAAGGGTGAGGAATCTACTTTTGCTGTGGTACTGCTGACTGCAGACTCACAGTTAAGAAACGGGGACATACAAGGCTTTAGTGACAACTCCTACCCCCAACCACCCCAAATAGGTAAGAGATTAGCAAGAAAGCCACTGAAGTGAACTCTTAAATATTGTTATGCTGACGGTCTCAACTGATAAGTTCTGGCGAGGGTGCTGGTAATGAGGAGCTTAGCTGTATTTAAGAGGCTGGCCACCTAAGACTGACCGTGCGTCAGCGAGTACATAGGCAACACAAAAGACTGTTTTCTTCCTTTCTACTTCATTTCTGGGTGTTAGAGGTTACAGGGGTGGGATAGGGGTAGACACAGGAGGACTGGCAGGTGAGTGTGCTTTGGGATCATGATGAGAAATACACAAATAATAATTTTTAAAAATTTATACAAAAAATTTATTGGCAGGCCAGGCTACAAAATAAACTCAAGCAATGGGTAAGCAATTGGAAAGGACTTGCCCTAAGGAAAAATAACTAAAAATGATAGACGCTTTTATTCTTTTTTTTTTTTGACATTGTAATGTCAGTATTATTTTATTTTTTTTATTATTAATTGCACTTTATTCACTTTGTATCCCCCCATAAGCCCCTCCCTCCTCTCCTCCCGACCCCACCCTCCTTCCCCCTTTTTCACCCATGCCCCTCCCCAAGTCCACTGATTCCTTCTGATCTTAGTCTATCAGAGCTCATCAGGAGTGGCTGCATTGTCATCTTCTGTGGCCTGGTAAGGCTGCTCCCCCCTCAGGAAGAGGTAATCAAAGAGCAGGCCAATCAGATTATGTCAGAGACAGTCCCTCTTCCCATTACTCTGTAACCCACTTGGACACTAAACTGCCATGGACTACATCTGTGCAGGGGTTCTAGGTTATCTCCATGAATAGTCCTTGGTTGGAGTATGAGTCTCTGGGAAGACCCCTGTGTTAAAATTTTCTGGTTCTGTTGCTCTCCTTGTGGGGTTCCCGTCCTCTTCAGCTCTTACTCTTTCCCACTTCTTAGATAAGATTCCATGCACTCTGCCCAACAGTTGGCTATAAGTCTCAGCGTCTGCTTTGATAGTCCAAAGGGCAGAGGCTTTTGGAGGCCCTAAGTGGCAGGTTCCTAGGTTGTTTCCTGTTTTCTTCCTCTTCTTCTGAGGTCCAACCACTTTGCCTTTCAGGATGGGGATTGAGCGTTTTAGGGGGGGTCCTCTCTCTTGCTTAGTTTCTTTAGATGTACAGTTTTTAGTAGGTTTATCCTATGTTGTATGTCTGTATGAGTCAGTATAAGCATGTGAATATAACACTCACTGCCTTCCACAGTTTTGTGTGTCCGCTAGTGTGTATGAGCAACACATGCATGCCTGGTACTTAAGGGCTGTTAGATCCCCTGAAACTGCAGTTAAAGACAGTTTTCATGAGGCAGGTGGATCCCCTGTACCCAAAATAGATCCCGATGAAAGCCTGACCCATCCCCACAACACAGGAAGTTTTCCTATTCATTTTATGCCATAAATATGCAAAATATTGTAAAAATTTCCATCAATTTCGTTGCTTTGATATATGCGTATGCTGTTATCACAAAAGATTGTGGGTTTCACGTGTCTGGTTTCAACTAGAGGTAACACATGAGCAAAGAATGAGCTACTTATTAATAAAGAGAGTATCCCATGAGGAGGAGGATGCAGTTTTGTACTCAGAACATACCATATTCTTCAGTGGAAGAAGGATGATGAAAGGCATCACATAAAAAAAAATGAGTCCTAATTCTACTGAGAATTCCCCACATGGCATGAGATGGACAATTTACACAAGGTACTAAAACCACATAGCTTGAGCTCTGGTTTTGAAAGAGAAATGTTCCCCACAGCCTCATGTGTGTGAACACAGCTGAGGGTTCCAAAAGTTAGGGGCTGGAACCCGTAGAAGTTTGAGAATTCCTGAAGGAAGTGAGCACTGCAGGAAGATGGATGCTTAACAGTGGAGTCCCAGTTCTGTTTGCCCTCTGCTGCCTGGGTGGGGGTGCAGGATGACCAACCTGCTCCCTAGACCTCTAACACACCTTCTCTGCCCTCAGAAAGTCTTCCCTTACAGGAAGAAATGATAGCCTTGAAGCACAATCCGAAATGAGACTCCTCTAACTCAAATTGTTCTTTGCTGGGCCTTTGTTCATACCTTCTCATTATCTCACCCCGACTGGGGAGGCATTGTCATTTGCTTCCCCACTTCCTCTACTAGGAAGAGACAAACAATGCCTCCTGCGCTCTGTCCCAGGAATCTGACTAGGAATGCCATTACCTACCAATGACCCCTTCCTTGCTTTGGAGGCTCCTCACACTTGGTGAATCTTCTGTTAATGTGAGAACCTACTCTTCAATGCAAGGAAGAAAGACAGTAGAGAGAGAGGCTCACACATGCGTTCATGTCCACATGGGTTTCCTCAGAGGTGATGCATCAGATAAATCCTAGTGAGCTACTCTAAGGAATCCTGTGTCACTTCTAGTTGGACACATCACTTAGGCTCAGACCTTCTTACACACTAATGTCTTACCTTACTCCTAATGTCAATAACAGACCTGGACATTTCTGAAAGGCTTTAGGGCAGGTTTCAGAAATGACCCAGGGCCACAGAGAATGGGCATCCTGAATGCTGAGCATCAACACTATGATCTTCATTGCTTCACTCTATGGGCTATTCTTATCTGTACTGTGATGGAAACCTGATATCAAAGCAGCAAAAACTCCACCCAACTATGGTAGTTAGGATTCTCCCTTATCACATGAAATTCAGTGGACTGCAGAAATCCAGTTATTCTAACCAAAATTGGACATTCGTGTATGGATCATGAAGTGGTGAAAAAGCAGGTACCCACAGTGTAGGACCTCAGAATCCCTACCAGCAGGTGCTGTCACTTGAGTTTTTGATCTTAGCCATTCAGATGGGTGTAGGATGGAATCTCAGAGTCATTTTGAGTTGTGTTTCTCTGATGAGTTAAGACGTTGAGCATTTCCTTAAGTGCTTCTCAGCCATTGGATAGTCCTCAGTTGAGAATTCTCTGTTTAGCTTTACCTATGTACCCTATTTTTAAATTGGATTATTCCGTTTGTTGGTGTTTAATTTCTTGAGCTCTTTATATAGTTTGGATATTAGCCCTCTGTCAGATGTAGAGTTGGTGAAGAACTTTTCCCAGTCTGTAGGCTGTCGTTTTGTTCTATTGACAGTGTCTTTTGATTTACAGAAGCTTTTCAGTTTCATGAGGGCCCATTTATTAATTGTTGATTCTAGAGCCTGGGCTCTTGGTGTTCTGTTCAGAAAGCTGTCTCCTGTGCCACTGAGTTCAAGGCTCTTCCCCACTTTCTCTTCTAAGTAGATTTAGTGTGTCTGGTTTTGCACTGAGGCCCCTCACCCACTTGGCCTTTAGTTTGGGAAAGGTGATGACTATGGATCTATTTGCATTTCTCTACATGTGACATCCACTTAGTCCAGCACCATTGTTGAAGATGCTGCCTTTTGCCCATTGTGCTTTTGGCTCCTTTGTCAAAAATCAAGTGTCTGTAGGTGTGTGGGTTTATTTCTGGGTCTTCAATTCGATCCCATGATGCACCAGTCTGTTTCTATGCCAGCACCATGCAGTTATTACAGTTGCTCTATAGTACAGCTTGAGATCACAAAGGGAAATACCTCCAGAAGATTTGTATTGTACAGGATTGTTTTAACTATTGTAGGGTTTGGTTTTTTGTTTGTTTTTGTTTTGTTTTTCCAAATGAAGTTTTTCAAATGAAGTTCAGACCTTGAGAAGTTCTCTCAAGGTCTGTAAAGAACTGTGTTGGTATTTTGGTGGGAACTGCATAGAAACTGTAGATTGCTTTTGGTAAGAAGCCATTTTCACTACATTAATCCTACTGACCCATAAGCCTGTAGACCTTTCCATCCTCTGATATCTTCTTCTGTTTGCTCTCTGCTTCCTGGGTTGGATGCAATGTGACCAGCCTGCTCCCTGGACCTGTCACCTGCTCTGCCTTCTGCCCCTTCTTCCTTTCTAGGAGGGAACCCTAGCCTTGAAGCACAGTCCAGAATGTTTGTCTTTCCCACATTGCTCTTTGTTGGCCTTTGTGCACATTCCCATTGCTATTTCACCCCGACTTGGGCATCCTTGACATTTGCTTTCCCACTGGCTCTTCCTTTCTCATAGGAAGAGACAACCAGCACCTCCTGCACTCTGTCTCAGGGATCTGACTCGGTATGCCACTATCTGCTGAGGAGCAGTTGGTGGTCCTCACACTTGCTGTGTCATTCTTCAAAAATGAGTTCATTGTTCTTGATGTCTGGAAGGAAGTCAGTGGGGAGATGACTCCTGTTGGTGTCTACAGCAGGTAAAGGCACACTGCCTCCTATTAAAGAAACCTCCTCTTCTTCATAGCATTGAGTGGGAAGCGAAATACATATTTGAATGTTTTCCTTGGTGTTTCCCCTTGATAACCTAGGGAACGTCACACTTTTATACAGTAAAGCACAGTGCTACATGTGAGATGCTAAATATAATCCAATAGTGTGATGTTCATGTTACCCTTTCATTTGGACAGTACCTTTTTGCATAGTGCTTCAATGTTTTTATTGTTTGGTTTTGTTTCTGGGAATAAACGGCCAAAGATAATTAGGATTTCCCAAAAAAGCTTAAAAGGGAAGCAAGAGTTAAGGTTTGAGGAAAGGAAAGTTGGTATTAAGAAAGCAAACTGAGGTGACAGAAATATCTGTCCCCATGTATGTGATGGGGGGATAACCTGGTTTTGATTGTTGCTGTTGTTGTCCTTATAGCTGTTTTAAATCCTAGGGAGGATAGGAAAGGTGTTAATTGATCCTCATTTGGGCACAGGGAGGTTAGAGCTTCTACACACCAAGATATCGTCCATATGATGTGTAATACATGGCAATTTAAACAACTTTGGCTTAGTGCTTTATACCTTGCTTGTGATTGCTTTGGTACTAGAACTGTATCTCCCCTAAATTTTTCCTCCCATGAAGGGACCACTTGAGTGAGTTATTCCCACTATTAGGGAAGAAAACAATTCCCATGAAGGGACATTTACTACTGAGTTATTTCCAATAGTAGGGAAAAATGAAAAAATATTGAAAAAGACTGAAGCAAAGACTCAAGAAAATTCTCAGTTCTGGACCAGTTGTGTTATCTCAGGCTGCAGTAGCAAAACCTGCCCATCATTCTTGAACCTCACACTGCTTTGTGCTCGCAGGCTTTTAGCAAGAATAACTGACAGGTGTCTTGCAGCCAGAGAGCGCCTATGCCTAGTTCCAGCTGAAGTAGTAAGTTTCTTCTTTTTGGGGTGTGTGTGTGTGGTGTGGTTGGATACAAGGTCCAGTACATGATTGTCCTCTTGACATCTGTCATCATCAGAGTCATATGATGGCAGGGCTGTAGCATTCTTGGCAGGCCCCCAGCTTACAGGGACCCACACTGTACAGGGACCAAAGCTGTAATGGGCAGAAAACGGAGGGATGGGGCTTTCCTTCCTGTCTAGTCTGGGCAGCAGACTAGAGGAGTGACCCAAGTATGTGTGTCAGGGTCATAGGGGTCTACTGCTGCCATCAGGATGGCTGTGTCAAGGACCTCTTCCCAAAAGAGATGGCTTCCCCTTGGTAAGTTTTATGCCACTGGTCTTGAGCAGGACCCACAGGCCTGTAGTTTGGGATTCCTTTTGATATGATGAGGTATTTGCCATGATGGAGAAGACTTGGAAGCCCTAAGGCAGAGGCAAGGTTCCCAGGGGGCCATGTGGCCTGCTTCTCCTCCAATAGTCGTGTGCTCAAGATTACAACACGAGGAGTCTAAGACAGTCAGTGACATTGAGGAGAACAGACTCTTGGGAGGTAACTTCGGGAGACAGCTAGGTTACTGGGGGAACAAAGGCCACTTTGTGGGGTAAGTGATTTCAGGGTGAGTGAACATCCTTGGCTTAGACAGTGTGCTGGGAATGCCTCATTTGCATAAAGAGGAATTCCAGGGGTTGCTGGGCAAGCCCTGATAAGGGGAGAGGAAATGTAATCTGGCTACTGGGCTGCATGACCTCCAGGAAGATGGCAAAGGTGGGCTGCAGGGCTATTTGTGCAGGGACATGCAGGCCTGGGGCACGATGGGAGCCATCCTATTCCTGCCAATGTCAGGACAAATTTCTGTGGTTTGCAGATGCCTTGGTACACTCTGACTCTGGACATGATCCCTCCACAGCTTCCCCTGGTTCCAAGACTACCCTGGCCCCACAAGGGCCAGTGCCATCTGGATCCTCCTCACCCAAAGCTGAGAATGCTGAGACACTGGCTCTTCCAATTCAATAGACTATGCAACTGGACTCCTGCATCCACTCTGTCGTGCCAGTGCCTCCTTAACAGCATTGAAGTGGCATTTTACATCAGCAGGATATTGCAGTGCAGCTACTACTGTTTGCCTCAGTGAGTCTTAGGCCTCATACACTCTAGGCATCATGGTGGAAACTGGAATGCAGTCACAACAAAAGGTCAGCTGAATGCCAGCAAGAAAAGCAGACAAACTGATGACTACTCTCTGTCTGAGAGGAGATGCTTCTGGACGAGCACACTTCACACATGTACTACATGTACTGTAGTTGATATGGGTGGGACAGGGGACCCAGAAGAGCAGTGTGACTGTGGGTGTGGACATGGTACCAGCTGGCCTCATCCAAATAGCTTTAATAGACACTTGAACACAGGGAAATTTGTGCAGTTTCTCAGTTTTCCATTTTGGCAAAGATGACACTAACACCTCCTAAGGACTTTTAAGCCCAGTGAGCCTTAGAAAACCCCAACGAACGTGAACCCTAAAATAAATAAATAAATAAATAAATAAATAAATGCACAAGCTCCACAGAAGTGCTCTCTAAGTCCTGCTAAGAGCCAAAGAGTCAGCTGAGGTGCAGGAGATGGATCTACATTGGTGTTTCCATGGCCTTCTCTTCATTCTGTATACCCCAGTGATATTTCCAGTTGGCCAGGAAATTCCTGAACCAGAGATGACCTTGAACCTCTCGTATGCGCACATCCTGCCATGCATTCTCCATTCTCCTGCAATCACCCCCTTGAACTCTCATCTAGAGCAAACCCTTCCTTCTCTAAACGCTTCTCATCAGGCCTTTGATGCCAGCAATGAGATAAATAAGGAACACATAATGATTCGCAGGTAGAGATCCATCGTTGCTCTTGTCTGTTTCAGGGTACCTGAGACTGGCTTGTTCTTTCCCGCTGTCTCTCAAGCAGCTGTTACCTGACTGTTCCTGGACTCTCCCATGGAGTTCAGCTAGGAATGCCATCCTTTTCTACCTGCTAACCCCACCTCCCCCTGCAGGTCCCTCAGAGATGCCCTGCATCTTGTTACTCTGTTTAGACCTGCACACATTGCTGGCTGGAAGAAAGACAGAAGAGAGTGGCTCACACACACCACTCTCTGTAGTAGGTGAAGAGCAGACTCATATTTCCTGTGCTCCATAGCATTCAAAAAGAACAAAATACACTGGGCAGCGGTGGTGGCACAAGCCTTTAATCCCAGCACTCAAGATGCAAAAATATCTGAATTTGAGCCCAGCCTGGTCTATAGAATGAGTTCCAAGACAGCCAATGCTACACAGTAAGACCATGTCTGGTAAACAAAAACCAAAACAAAATCTGAGAACAAAATGTATGTTTAAATGCAATATATATATATATATATATATATATATATATATATATATATGTCTGTGTTGTGTGCATGTATGTCTGTAGCACATGCATGCATTTTGTGGTGCCTGTGGAGGCCAGAAAGGGGGAGTCAGATCTCTTTGAACAGGGGTTTACAGATGGTTATCAGCTACCATGTGTGCTGGGAATCAATCCTGGGTCCTTTGCAAATGCAGTCAGTGCTCCAAATCACCTGCAAATTCAGATCCTTTAAGTTCATTTTTATTAAAAATTTAAAGAGTTAATCATTTTATATCCTAATCATAGCCCCTTCCCTCATCTCATCCTCCTCCTACCCTCCTTTTCTCTTCCTTCCCTCTCTCCCACCTCTAGTCCTCAGAAAGGGGGAGCCCTTCTCCTCTACCAACTGACCCCAGCTGTCCCTCCTCCCCTAACAACTGAGTCCAGCTTTCAAGTCTCATCAAGACTGGCTGCATCCTCTTCCTCCAAAGCCTGGCAAGGTTGCCCCATCAGAGGGAAGTGATTGAGAAGCAGACAACAGAGTCCATGTCAGAGACAGCCCCTGATTCCTTGTGGAGAGCCGAGAGAATGCAATCGCCATTACAAGATGGCGTCAACATCCGGCCTGGGCCCTAGTAAACAAGTAATAGAGCACATGTGCAAGTTGCGAAAGTGCGCCAAGTCACTGCCCAGCCCAGGGCGTCATATGGGGCAATGAGCAAGCAGCCAATCAGCGGAATACACGCCGCCCTAGGATGTATTTAAGCAGCACCATTTTGGGACTTGGGGGTCTTCCTCCTTTCATCGCTTGACTGCAATAAAGCTTGCTGCAGAAGGATCCTGTTGTCTGCGTGCGTTCTTGCTGGCGAGACCATTACTTGGGTCGCAACATCTGGTGCCGAAACCCGGGATGCCGGGAGCCTGCCATTGCCGGTGCCGAGGAGACCCCCCATTCACGGGGAGGATTCAGAACTGCAGCATCGAGGTAAGTTCTGAGAGGTATGTTTGGTCTTGATTTATCTCATCTTTCACCTCAGCTAGCAGGAGCCCTTATTGCTTTCCCTGTTGTGACTGTTGCCCTCGTCCTTTTTCTTTTGGTTTTGTACAAGCTTGAGGGCGATCTCGAAAGGGAAGAGATTAACGGAAAGCTAAGAGCAGGTACTAGATCACTGTGGCTTTTGGTTAAATCTTGCTTGGAAGATGAAAACTGTTGTTCCTCTATTAAGGCTGGTCAGGAAGTGTTGGAGGAGATACAAGACAGCATGTCAGAAACAGAACGGGATAAAAGGTTAAGAGCTCTTACAAAAAAGGAAAAGGATGTCTCTAAAGATGTCCCTAAGGATAAAGACCCTTCCATGGACGGTAAAGCCGCGGGAGCGAAAGGCAAGGGAAAGGACGCCCTGGGAGAGAAAGGTGAAAAGGGAAGGAGAAACCCAAAAAAGAAGCCTCTTTATCCGATAAAAGAATTGGAGGCTTTGGGGCTTGATAGTTCTGAATCTGAGCAGCTGAATCCCTCTGAGGAAGAGGACTTAGAGGAGGAAGCAGCCCGCTATGAGGAAGAACGATACCACCTGGATGAGCGGCCACTACTGAGAAATAGGAAGCGTGCACTTTCTCGGTCGGCCGCTCCTGTTGTCCCTAGTGCTCCTCCTCCTCCCTACATCGGGAGGTACTGCAGGGACCATTTACATACCTTAAATGATTTTTAAAAATTATTAGGTGATATAAATTGGCTTAGGCCATTTTTAAAGATTCCTTCTGCTGAATTAAAACCCCTATTTGATATTTTGGAAGGGGATGCTCATATTTCTTCACCCAGAGCCTTAACACCGGCTGCAAGCCGTGCCCTGGAGAGCCTGATAGGCCTAAGGAAATGGTCAAATGGAAGGATGTCTTGACTGGTTAATGGAAAGGCCCGGATCCTATCTTAATAAGATCCAGGGGAGCTGTCTGTGTTTTCCCACAGGAAGAAAACAATCCATTCTGGGTACCAGAGTGCCTCACGCGAAAGCTCGAGGCAGCTGAAGATGATCTTTCAACGAATATACCTGCAACTACTTGAAGAGCTAAGGGCAGCGGTGGTGACCATTAATTCTACTCGAGTGGATTTATCGCTCACAGATGGCTTATTATCCTGGGTTTCTTCCGCTTATTATCCTGGGTTTCTTTCTTTTCTTATTTTAAGGAATGGGTGGGGGTAGGGTTGTTTGGTGCCACCCTATGTTGTGGCTTAGTGTTTCTGCTCTGGTTGGTCTGTAAGCTCAGAGCTCAACAACGACGTGACAAGGTCGTGATCGCGCAAGCACTTGTGGCCTTGGAGCAAGGATCATCTCCCGAAATTTGGTTATCCATGTTAAAAAATTAAAACAGACTGTGACACTCAGTCGATGCACCTCAGGGGTTTTACCCATTGCACTGAGTCGATGAGTGATCCAAGTCACAATGTTGCCTTTGCCTAAGCGGCTATGGTACCTTGATAGGAGGATGACAGCCCTTGCACTCCCTGGAATTTTATTCCATTGCACGGGAATGGGTGTCACCTCCATTTTTAATCTTCTCCCTTAGCCCCTGCACCCAGAGGACTTGTCTCCATTGCACCTGGTGGGGTAAGGGAGTAATCTAAAGCTCTTGATCGCTTACTCCCCAAAGAAGGAGTTCGCTTGATCGAGCTTAGGGCTTTCTTGTGCCGCGCTTACAAGGCTTTGAGGCAGTTTTCATCTATTAAAACAAAAAGGGGGAGATGTGGAGAGCCAAGAGAATGCAATCGCCATTACAAGATGGCGCCAACATCCGGCCTGGGCCCTAGTAAACAAGTAATAGAGCACATGTGCAAGTTGCGAAAGCGCGCCAAGTCACTGCCCAGCCCGGGGCGTCATATGGGGCAATGAGCAAGCAGCCAATCAGCGGAGTACACGCTGCCCTAGGATGTATTTAAGCAGCACCATTTTGGGGCTTGGGGTCCTTCCTCTTTTCATTGTATTAAAGCTTGCTGCAGAAGGATCCTGTTGTCCGCGTGCGTTCTTGCTGGCATGACAATTACGCGGGTCGCAACAATTCCTTGCTAAAAAATCCACATGAAGCCTGAGTTTGTTTATGCTGTGGTTATAGCTCTCATGAGTTAGATGACTTAACATTCACAATTAAGAAGAACTGCCTGTCACCTTCATCCCTTTTACATATGAGATACAGTACAATCTGTGACTATAGTAAACAAAAAAATCTAATCTTTTCACTTTTCCTCCAATGTTCAAAAGTGCTTCAGTTTCGTGCTTCGATGCAGTTTTACTTCGACTACAGCTCTGTGTATCGGGATTTATTTCTTAAGGCTTAGTCTTCTCACAATAGCTGAAAATGGAATGTGTTCAAAACAAAGAGTTAGACTAGCTGAGTGGATCTAAAACTATTGTCCATTTTATGTCTTCAGGTACTTTATTGCAGGCACACATGTAAGTTTGACTTTGTGCTCCTAGGTGCTAGAGAAGGCAGTAACATCCTCCTGAGAAATGGTCATGGGAGTAGGGAAAGTCTGAGATGGGATCCAGATTAGACATGGTATGAGACAGAGGCTTAAGGTCTCCCAAAGAACCCAGAAGGGATGTGGGTAGAATGTTAAGGCAGGATTGTTAAGGTCGACAGAATTTATGCCTTCCCCACTGGATCTACCTGAGAACAGGTGAAAATACTTAAATTAGGCATGTCCCTAATTAGGTATGTCCCTTTCCTGGAGCCCTCTGGCTCTCTGGAAGCCTCGTGGGTCTGGGCTGAGGAGAGTAGGCAGCTAAGACAGTGGCCACAGCTTCTCCACTGCACACCACAGTCCTGAGAAGATCCAGTCTTGACATCCACTGAGAGCCGAGGCTGTGTCGCAACCATGTGCGTCTCTTCCTCTTTTCCCCTCTTAGACATGTGGTGACAGGGCACAGAGCCTGAAGGCCCACAGGTAGTGAGATGGACAGGAAGCCCAGTGAGGTGGCAGAAAACTGCTACACATCCCTGGACCCTCGAGGCTTCTAGAGCTGGAAAGAGGCAAAGAGGCTCCTGTTGGCCCAGGACGCACCCCTGACTGACAGGAGCTCCCACCTTCTGGCCAGATGCCTATATGCATGCTGCCCCAGCCACACACACAAGAGGTGAAGTGGGATTCTCCATGGCTCTGGGGAGTCTGTAGGATGCCAGCTGGCAAGAGGCACCCATCGGAAGTGCCAATACCTCCATGGAAGCCTTCTGCCTAGAGGGACCCAGGAGATGCTTCTGCTTGTCAAGCTCAGTCCCAGGAACTAGGGCTTGAGTACAGCACCCTGGGACCATTACAATATGGTCTAACTGCTTGTGTATAGATTTTGGAAGAACCGGGAGAAAAAAGGGTAATAGTTGTGGGTCTTCCAGGACATAAGGTACTTTGGTGGGCAGATAGCCACCCATGGGTGAAATGCGAGGATCCTGGGTTATGCCCCCTGAGATCTCTGGCACAACTTCTAAGAGGAAGAAGAGACAGAAAACAGTTTTTGAAGGTACCAGGCATTTCCTTTGCACTTTTGGGGCCTCCTGGAGGACTAGGGCCACTCCAGAGGGGTGGCCCTCAGAGCCCCAGGGAAAGACACTGCTACTGGAACTACAAGAAAGCAGGTGTGGGCACCATTCATCACAAGGGATGCTGGTGCTGATGAGGGCTGGGAGAGGAAAACCTCTGACATCCTCGAGGTCTCTCTGGGCCAGCATTTGGTGGCTTCCACCCTGGCTTCCTGGTGTTGGGGGCTGGTGATTCCTGAGCCAGGGCTTTGTTTTGTGGCTCATCTGTTGCCACTGAGGACCCTGACGTGGCACAGCTCTGCCCTCAGTGTGAAAAGGAAGACATCAGCAGACTGCAGATTTGATTCCTCCAGGTCTCACCTCCTGTAGAACCCAGGCACACAGAACTACAGTTCTGCTGTCTCGGTTTCACCATATGCCAAGAGCAGTGGGAAAGCAGTGTCACACTCATCACAGACCCCTCGTCTTTACACCTGCCCATTGACCCCAGGTGTGGGAACTTCCTGAAAAGACACACTCCTTGACAGCAGCCTTCCGGTAGGGAAGGTCACTCCCTCCCTCCCATGTGGGAAGGTCACTGATGTGTGTGCACGTAAACACAGCAGCTTAGACAGCAATTCACTCGCATTCCCTAAACTCTTGGAAGTCCTGGCTCGCAGCCCAGTGGTCTGAATCATGGACATGCTTTTCCGGTAAGCATGGCCAAAGAGCCACTGATGTCATTGCAGCTCTGTAACCAGCATGTCTTTGATGATTCCCACACAGGAGTATGTCATCAGGGCCACTTGAAAACTACAATAGGCATTTTGAGAATGCTAGTGCCAATACTTTCTGCTTCTGGGGAAGATATGAAGACTGACACACTGATTGCATTATTGCCCTTTCATGCTTCTCTTGGAAGTTCCACCAGGGCTGCCTCCGGGACATCTGACTCAGTGGACAGAGTGTTGATAGTGAGGAGACAGGGATGGGTTGTGTTGCTCTTGATGGTTGGATGTTTTCGATACAGGTTCTCACTATGTAGGCCTAGCTGGCTTGGAACTCCCTATGAAGATCAGGATGGACATGAACTCGCAGAGATCTGCTTTCTCTGCCTCCCAAGTTCTGTAACCTACAGTGTGTGCCATCATGCCTAGCTTGGAATGAAGTTTTGCTCGAATTTGTGTCATGGTCTCAGATTGTGACTGTGTACTCTTGCTGAGGCTGTCTCAAGTTTAACTAGAATTTGATCTTTTGTCTTTTTAATAATTTATTTTATTATTCTTTATGTGCATTGGTGTGTAGCCTGCATCTGGGTCTGTGTGAGGGTATTGGCACAGACAACTGTGAGTTGCCATGTGTGTGCTGGAAGAGCAGTCTGTGCTTTTAACCACTGATCCATCTCTCCACTCCCAGAATTTGACCTTTTTGATGGAGAATACCATGGAAAGAGACCAATCTCTATTCTAGGACCCAAGGTCAAGAAGCCCCAGCTAGCTTTACACAGCTTCCTTCAAACTGCCTGCTTGGTTCTTTAGAACCCTAACTACTTAGCAGTTTCCGTTAAACTGCCTGTTCCTTTGGAACCCTCGCCAGCCAATTGCTTATCTTAGCTTCTGTTGAACTGTCTGCTTCTCAAGCCTCTTGCTGCTGCTGAGCAAGATGCCAGCATGTGCTTTTTGTCTTCAAAACCCTCCTGCTCTAGACTCTCAGGACTACACCTGGATACCTGAGTGTAGTCCTAGCCAGCTGGAATAAAGACTTGAAATTGGCTATGAACTGCGTCTGAGTGGTCATCGCTGGTGGGCTTCCTGTAACAGGGTGTGCCATGGAGGAACCACAGTGACCACCCTAGGTGTCTCTTTTCCCATCCTTCCCTGCTATTCCCAGTTTGGGAAAGTCTCTTGGCTGGCTTGGTTTTTCTCTGTGTCTGTCTTGTCTTGTGCTGGGGGGGGGGGCTCTTTCTTGGCGCTGAGCTCTGCCTCTAAGTGCTGCTCTCCTGTTTGAACAGCTGGTTGTCAGCAGCTCTTTTTCATATTTGTACTCAAGTAAAAGGACTGAAGCAGGTGACAGAAGAATCCTAGATCAATGTCTTTGTAGGAACTATCCCCAAGAAATGCTCAGTTCTGTCCTCTCACCATTGGGCTTAAGTCTGTGTGAGCAGCTCTGTGAGGGAGTCAAGTAGGGCCATGATTCAAAAAGTTTTGAGGCTGGGGAAGCACCCCACAGAGGTTTAGGTCAAGACATGTTGGCAATGAGAATGGGGACATGAGTTCAGGAGCAAGGTAGCAGGAGAAACTGATCTCCCAGCCTCCCTGACTGCCAGGCAGAGAACTCAGTGCCTACAATGGCTGAGGGCAGCAGGAGGAAGAGTGAGGAGGCTCTGTAAGAGGTCATCAGAGAAGGAGTGGAAGCCAGGGGTGGTGGTTTGTGGGCTGTGAAGGACATGATGCAAGGCAGGAGCACCTAGGACATACAGAGCATGAACGCTGAGAGACTGTGAGCCTGACAGTCATATTTTTGATGAGAAGACAATTGACAGACATGTGTCTCAGAACTGAGACAGCATGAAGGCAGCCAAGTGCGGTGCTCATGGTAGGGGTGGGAGTATGGGGGAAGGTTGGAGGGTGGGACTGGGAGGAGAGGAGGAGGGTGGGACTGGGAGGAGGGGAGGGAGTGATGTTTCGATTGGGATGTAAAATTAATGAAAAAAAGAATTTGAGTTCTCTGCTGCCTAAGTGCCCAAGAAAACAGAGACAGAGAAATGGTTGGTGAAGTAACTGTGCCATGTCTATCTTTCATGAAAATATTCTTCAAATGATTTTAATTAATTAATTTTTATTACAATTTATTCACTTTGTATCCCGCATCCCCTCCTAATCCTCTTCTCCTCTCTTGCCTCTACCCCAGTCCACTGATAGGGGAGGTTCTCCTCCCCTTCCATCTGACTCTATCCTATCAGACCTCATCAGGACTGGCTGCATTGTTTTCCTCTGTGACTTAGTAAGGCTGCTTCCCATTCAGAGGTAGGTGATCAAAGGGCTTCTTATAGAGTTCCTGTATCCTCCAGGTCCTTCTGTCTCCCCACTCTTCTATAAGACTCCCTGTGTTCTGCCCAAAGTTTCGCTGTGAGTCTCAGCATCTGCCTTGATGCCCTGGTGGGTGGAGTCTTTCAGAGCACATCTATGGTAGGTTTCCATCCGGTTCCCTGTCTTCAACTGCTTCAGGTGCCCAGTCTCTCTGCCCTTTGAATGAGAATGAAGCATCCTCCCTAGGGTCCTCCTTGTTACTTAGGGTCTTTAGGTCTGTGGGTTACAGTATGGTTCTCCTGTATTATAGAGCTAATGTCCACTTATGAGTATACGCCAGGCTTGTCTTTCTGGGTCTGGGTTAACTCACTCTGGATGATCTTTTCCAGACCCTTCCATTTGCCTGTCAATTCCATTATGTCCTTGTTTTTAATAGTCGAATAGTATTATGTTGTGTAATGTGCCATAGTTTGTCATTTCTTCAGTTGAGAGACATATGGCATGAATAAAGCTACTTTGTACCTAGTTGAGCAAACATTCGTGTTGTATAGTGGAGCTTCTTTTGGGTTTCCGCCCAGGAGTGGTGTAGCTGGGTCTTGGGGTAGACACATTCCCAATTATCTGAGAGCAAGACAGGTTGATTTACAAAGTGGTCGTACAGTTTTAACTCCCACCAGCCATGGGTTCCCCGTTCTTCACAACCTCACCAGCATGTGTTGTCACTTGAGTTTTTGATCTTAGCCATTCAGATGGGTGTAGGATGGAATCGCAGAGTCATTTTGAGTTGTGTTTCTCTGATGAGTAAAGACGTTGAGCATTTCCTTAAGTGCTTCTCAGCCATTGGATAGTCCTCGATTGAGAATTCTCTGTTTAGCTTTAAATTGGATTATTTGGTTTGTTGGTGTTTAATTTCTTGAGCTCTTTATATAGTTTGGATATTAGCCCTCTGTCAGATGTAGAGTTGGTGAAGAACTTTTCCCAGTCTGTAGGCTGTCGTTTTGTTCTATTGACAGTGTCTTTTGCTTTACAGAAGCTTTTCAGTTTCATGAGGGCCCATTTATTAATTGTTGATTCTAGAGCCTGGGCTCTTGGTGTTCTGTTCAGAAAGCTGTCTCCTGTGCCACTGAGTTCAAGGCTCTTCCCCACTTTCTCTTCTAAGTAGATTTAGTGTGTCTGGTTTTGCACTGAGGCCCCTCATCCACTTGGCCTTTAGTTTGGGAAAGGTGATGACTATGGATCTATTTGCATTTCTCTACATGTGACATCCACTTAGTCCAGCACCATTGTTGAAGATGCTGCCTTTTGCCCATTGTGCTTTTGGCTCCTTTGTCAAAAATCAAGTGTCTGTAGGTGTGTGGGTTTATTTCTGGGTCTTCAATTCGATCCCATTGATGCACCAGTCTGTTTCTATGCCAGCACCATGCAGTTATTACAGTTGCTCTATAGTACAGCTTGAGATCACAAAGGGAGATACCTCCAGAAGATTTGTATTGTACAGGATTGTTTTAACTATTCTAGGGGTTTTTTTTTGTTTTGTTTTGTTTTTTGTTTTGTTTTTCCAAATGAAGTTCAGAACAGTTCTCTCAAGGTCTGTAAAGAACTGTGTTGGTATTTTGGTGGGAATTGCATAGAAACTGTAGATTGCTTTTGGTAAGAAGCCATTTTCACTACATTAATCCTACTGACCCATAAGCCTGTAGACCTTTCCATCCTCTGATATCTTCTGCTTGCTCTCTGCTTCCTGGGTTGGATGCAATATGACCAGCCTGCTCCCTGGACCTGTCACCTGCTCTGCCTTCTGCCCCTTCTTCCTTTCTAGGAGGGAACCCTAGCCTTGAAGCACAGTCCAGAATGTTTGTCTTTCTCACATTGCTCTTTGTTGGCCTTTGTGCACATTCCCATTGCTATTTCACCCCGACTTGGGCATCCTTGACATTTGCTTTCCCACTGGCTCTTCCTTTCTCATAGGAAGAGACAACCAGCGCCTCCTGCACTCTGTCTCAGGCATCTGACTCGGTATGCCACTATTTGCTGAGGAGCAGTTGGTGATCCTCACACTTGCTGTGTTATTCTTCAAAAATGAGTTCATTGTTCTTGATGTCTGGAAGGAAGTCAGTGGGGAGATGACTCCTGTTGGTGTCTACAGCAGGTAAAGGCACACTGCCTCCTATTAGAAGAACCTCAGTTCTCCTCTTGTTCGCAGCATTGAGTGGGAAGCGAAATACATATTTAAATGCTTTCCTTGGTGGTTTCCCCTGGATAAGCTAGGTAAAGTCACACTCTTGGGAGGCAACTTCGGGAGACAGCTAGGTTAGTGGGGAAACAAAGGCCACTTTAACCTTTGTGGGGTAAGTGCTTTCAGGGTGAGTGCACATCCTTGGCTTAGACAGTGTGCTGGGAATGCCTCATTTGCATAAAGAGGAATTCCAGGAGTTGCTGGGCAAGCCCTGATAAGGGGAGAGGAAATGTAATCTGGCTACTGGGCTGCATGACCTCCAGGAAGATGGCAAAGGTGGGCTGCAGGGCTATTTGTGCAGGGACATGCAGGCCTGGGGCATGATGGGAGCCATCCTATTCCTGCCAATGTCAGGACAAATTTCTGTGGTTTGGAGATGCCTTGCCTCCACTCGGACTCTGGACCTAATTCCTCCACTGCTTCCACTGGCTTCACAACTCCCTGGCCCCACAAAGGCCAGTGCCATCTGGAGCCTGCCCACCCAAAGCAGAGAGTACTGAAGCACTGGACCAGTAACTTCCAGCAGACTAATGCTGTTGGACCCTCACCCCTGTTGTATGCCAAAATGTTAGTTCTATCTTATAAAATTGTGTTTCTCTCTCAGCATGGCTATCACCCATAGAATTAAGACTCTGTTCTATTACTAGTTAAAACAAGTTTCATCACACAATAACTGAGCAGTTATTTTCAATTCTTAACCCTTTTAGCTAATTGAGCTTCCTCCCATAGTATAACCCAGACATACTTGCACTTTGTACCTTTGCTACTCCAGTTTCTCTCTGCTGATATCCCTTGTCCTCTCCAGGGACTGAAGCCCCTCTTTTCTCCTCTTATTTTCTCTCTCCTGAATGGCAGAAAGTCAAGCCTTATTCTGTCCCTTGCTCAGCAATTGGCTGTAAGCTGCTTTATTGGCATGTCAGGGAACAATTGTGAAGCATTGTTAACACAATGCTGAAATAGGAGATTCTAAGAGCAATGATTGCAATCAGAGCTACAGGATACAAAAATCAAAATTTTATTGTTCAGCTTTAGATAGTGTGGGAGCAGTTGGGCTCATGCTAGAATAAAAAGGCAAGAGAAAATGTGACCCATGCCCCAGTGGGGTTCTCTGTTTCCTCCAGGACAGAGTCTAGTGGCTTCCTCATGCCCTCCTGCCTTCAGACTGTCACCTTCTGAGCAGGGTTTGGCCTTCTGTCTCTTCTGTGTCTGCCCTGTGTTCTTTTAAGTGCAGAATTCTGGCCTCAGTGTTAATGTTATCTAGAAAAGGAACAGAGACACCAGAACATACACCTCAAAGTCCCACAGCAAGAGCAGCTCTGCTTGCTCCAGAGCAGCAGACAGCACCTGCAGTGTCACAGCATCACAGACAGCCCATTGACCAGACCACTGAGAGCTTGCTGAAAGACATGCTCCTTCCCAAGGGACACCAGAGCCCCACCTGGTGAGGATGCAGCTGGAGAGAAGCTGTATGGGAACAACAGCAAGAGGAACAGAGCCCTTCAGATCAAGAAGCAATGGCGGGGTCCAAAGACCTAGCTCCTGACAGGTTGAACTGGGACATGGAGAAGGACAGGAAGCATCTTTCTGCCATGAAACTCACAGTCCAGGAGCCAGAAACATAGATAGACTAGAAGGAAAGAGGAGTCAGAAGGCAGCAAGGGAAGCACAGAAACTCAAGAGAGGGAGGGACAACTCTCTAGGAGCATCCAAAAGCCTGGGAGGGAATGCGGTCTTCAAATCTAGACAGTGGTAAGCACTTAAATCCCTGGCTCAGATTCCCAGCAAGCAGGCAGTCCAAGGAAAGGGACCTGATCTCTCTGGGTCCCGTAGAGACTAAGGGCATAAAGAGAAGACTGGCTGAGCTCCTCAGTGGCCATGAGCTACCCACACTCAATACAACATGAACACTGGCATTTCAGCTCAACAAAAATGAAAATGTGGGATCAGGAATATGGACAGGCCAACCCCAAGTTCCATGGTAGTACTTTACATATGACCTTCTCATTCTGAACTAGAAACCCATGGCCAAGAATCCAGTTGGGGAGGGTACTGGATTATGACATTCTTGAAATGGCTGGGCAGAAGCTATGTCGTTAGAATGTGGGGCTGCAGGCAGCAATGACTATAGAAAGGACCAAGGGTCACAGACCCAGTTCTCCAAGACAGTAACTCCTGGCTGAGTAAGGTGGTTTCCCCACCACAGAATATTGCAATATATCTGTGTTCTCTGGGACATCCAATAAACAGAGATTTAAAAAGCAATCTGCAAATTAAAAAGAAGCAAATCATGAAATATGCAGGCAAATGAATGGAACTAGAAAAGATCATCCTGAGTGAGGTATCCCAGAAGCAGAAAGACACATATGATATATACTCACTAATAAGTGGATATTAGCCATATAATATAGGATAAACATAATGAACATATACTCCTTAAGAAGCTAAACAACAAGGAGGACCCTAGTAAAAATGCTTAATCCCCATTCAGAAGGCCAGACATTGGAAATAGGAGAAGACAGGAAATAGGACAGGAGTCTTCCTGAAAAACTCTACCCAGCACTGTATTGAAACAGATGCTGAGATTCATAGCCAAATTTTGTGTAGGGTACAGGGAACTTTATGGAAGAAGGGGGAGATAGAAAGACTTGGAGGGCCTAGGAGCTCCACAAGGAGACCAACAGAGTGAAAATAAATATGGTCCCAGGGGTCTTGCAGAGACTAATGAATCTACCAAGGACCATGCATGGAGAGGACCCAAGCACCCTGTTCAGATGTAGCCCATGGACAGCTCAGTCTCCATGTGGGTTCCCTCGTGAGGGAAGCAGGGGCAGTCACTGGCATGAACTTGGTTGCCTGCTCTTTGATCACCTCCCCCCAGTGAGGTGGCCTTACCAGGCCACAGAGAAAAAGATCCACATAGTCCTGATGAGAACTGATAAGCTAGGGTCAAATAGAAGGGGAGGATGACCTCCCTATCAGTGGACTAGGGGAGGAACACAGGGGGGCAAGTGGGAGGAAATGTGGGACAGGGAGGAGATGAGGGAGAGGGCTACAGCTAGGATACAAAGTGAATAAACTGTAATAAATAATGATGATGATGATGATGATGAAAAAAGCAAGCTGCAAACAGTTTGGTGGCACACATCGATAATCCTAGTCCTAGGAAGACAGGAACACCAGGAGTCTGAGGCTAGTCTGAGTTATTCAGTGAGACAGTGTTGCACAATGAGAAAGAGAAGGGTACAGCTAGAGAAAAGAACAAGAACAAGTCATCATTGCAAGGAAAAAGAGAAACACAATCAATCATTGAGGCAGCCTTCCCATGTAGACAAGTGCCAGGAGACCAGAGAAATGGACATTCAAACAGCAGGATTTGTGGGGAGGAGGATGGGGCTCTGCTTGATTCTGGGCATGGAAGGTGAGCAGGGATGCTTCACCAGGACGGGAAAGACTGCAGGCAGGAAGAAAGCTGGAAGCAAAGTGAAGGTGTGTGGACTGTGATGAGGACACAGTGGGATCCCCAGTACCAAGAGCCAGCATGCAGTGGGTTGTTTGGGGCTAGAGCTAAAACAGGGAAACATGGAAGGGAAAAGCTCAGGGGGAGAAAATGCCCAGGAAGCAGCTTACCCAAGACACAGAAGGTATAAGCACATGAAGTGGGCATCCAGGTAGAAACTGACAGAAGTTTTCTTAAAAACAAAGGTGCCTGATAAACGTTTAGAGGGTCAAAAAGGGTGAGGGGAACCATAATGCCCCAGGGAACCAAACCATTGCCCAATTTAAGTTCATAGAATCACTCAGCCCTCCCTTTATCCATCCACAGAGCCCACGCACTTGTCACCCAATTTCACAAATAGTTCTAGTGTCTGCAGGGCTGCCCCATGCTTACCTAACACAGCATAGCAGTGCAGGGCCGGCAGGTCAGGGCAGATGTTCAGCAGCGTGACAGCAGCTTCACCATGTGTGAGATGGCAGTCGTGGAGGGCGCCATTCTGAAGCTGGTTCCCCCAAGAGGGTGGTGGACAAGCTTCAGGGGGTTTCATTGTGCAGGAATTGGTACCCAGTGGTCGCTGGCAGTCAAGAGCTGCTCTCGTTAATGTGCAGTCACAGCACACATGCACATGTGAGAGGTTCACATGAACCTCTCCAGGTGGGAGAGCCGTTTACCAGGTAGCCTCATATGCAGGCGTACAAACTGGTGTGCCCCAACGCTGCAGCTTCTCTGTTTACAGCGAGGCACAGGTGGCTTCTGAGCACACAGAACTGTGGGATGTGTGCAGTTTGTTACCTGCACCTCCCAATAGTTCTCAGCAGAGGTCCATCCATGATGGGCACTGATGGGCTAGGAGACAGCAGGGCTAGAGTGGCACTTGAAATGCTGGCGCCACCTCTGGAATTCTGGGGGAGGGCGTGTAGTAACCGTAGTTACTTGTTGTCCCCCCAAGCAGTACGTGGGGGTCCGATAGGGCCTGGCTCCGGCTCATTTGAATCTGGAAATGGGAAGGAATTTAGTCCAGAGACACAGATGAGGTTTTGGACAAGTTTTGTCACATTGTTAGACATTCCCTGGAAGGATCAAGGTGACCCCCTGAGGTGCCTTCTTCCCTGCTACACCCAAGTTTGGGGAAGTTTCTGCTGGTGTTGCCTCTTTTCCATGTCTGTTCTCATGCTTAATACTGGCACTTCTCACTGCACTGAACTCTTCCCTTTGGTGCAGTTCTCCTGCTCCAACAGCTGGTCACCAGCAGCCTTCATATCTGCCCCAGTAAAAGGAGCAACTGGGGTGACATCCTAAGTCTCAAATGTCTGTCTTCCTAGGAACACTTCAGTGAAGCGTTCAGTTCTGTCCTCTCTCCATTGGACTCATGGCCGCATGTGCAGCTTTGTGAGGAGTCAAGAGGACATTGACTCCTGAGGGACAAGGTACCCTGACAGGGACTAGAGCCTGAATGAAGAGCTATTAATAAAGCATTGGGTTCTGAAGATGGGGGAGCATGTAATATAGCCTTACTTCAGGTCATCTGGGCATCGAGACCAGGGACCCAAAGTCAGAAGCAAAGTAGCAGGTGAAGAAGGTCCCAAAGTCTCTGCAGACTGCCAGGCAGAGAAAACACTGGCAAACTGATTCAGCATCTGCTCTGATACCCTGCAGGGTAGAGTCTTTCAAAGAGGGGAGGCTTGGGTAAGAGATAATCAGGAAAGGGTGATGGAGGATGTGGCCGGGTCTCGAGGGGCTAAAGCCGGTCACACAGGACAGATTCAGTGCATGAACAGTGAGAGAATGTGGGCCAGGTCTTCACACTCTGTGGTGAGCAAAGGCTGTGACATTACTGCAGAGGCTCCTTGGAAGACAACAGGAGGAAGAATACTTAGCCTTCACACTAGTGCCCACAGAACTGAAGAAACAGCTCAGGACTCCCTTGAGTGGAACCCACAAAAGATCCACAGATGTCAGGGGACAACCAGAAGTCTCAGGCAGCCTTGTGACAGAGACAGGAGGAGGACAGTGAGGTTTGGACATGTGCAAGTCTATGGCCACAGAGTTCCAAGGAGAGGTGATGCCCAAGTGTTCAGGCATTTTAGCTCTGTTCCATAGCTACAAGAGTTGTATGGAGGACACCAAAGTCCATCCTCTGCATCTTACCTACTCAAACAAAAATATTAGAAACCAGGCAAAACTGGATCAAAAGTGATCCCTCATCTCTAGGTATGAGACTCCCAGTAGGCAGGCCTAACCACCCTTGCCTGGTACACAAGCCCCTCAGGAGTGCAGGCTAGAAACAAGGGGGAAAGTAAGCTCTGCGCTCACCTCCCAGATGCCACGGTGGAGAACAAGCAAGAGTGACTGTGTTCTTGCCCCAGGTGTACCCTTTAAAGTGGGGCTGGAAGGACCAAGAGGACAGAAAGAAGCCTTCATGTGGCTCTACACGTATGGACAGAGCAGAACGAGGTCTGCTTCGCTTGCCCTGACGGGCCCAAACTAGAAGACTCAGGTCTCCAATCTTGTGCCAAGTGCGCATGAGAGAGCTGTGCCCCAGCCCCCCCTTGCAGATTACCTCTATCACGGGTCAGTATCCCAAAGTCAAAACAGACTTTTATGGACACAATTGGCTAGAGATTGACCAAGCACAACAGAGGAAACAGGCGGGAGTAGGTGCTGCTGCAAAGATCATGTTGGAATGGCAGAGCGCCAGCAGGCACACAGGGGCCCACCGAGAGCACTGCTCAGCCTCAGGCACTGAAAGGAAGAAGCAGGCATAGCTCCACAGGTCTCACCGCCTCCTCTGCTCCCTCAGCCTCTGAAGCACCAGGGTGACCCTGATGCCCCTGGGCCCTCTTGCTGCATCCACAGGGATGCTTGGCCTTCCCTCACTCTCCTCCTACCTCCTCAGGGCAGGGACAATGTCCCATAGCGGCTATATTTGAAAAATGAGCACAGGCTGGCTCTCTCATTCCTGCCTGTGCCCAGTGAAGCCAGGCTGGTTCTCCCACAAGATCAACTTCAGTTTTTCTCTGTCATGGAACTTCCATAGAATTTTCAAAATACTAACACACAACAATTTAAAAATAGTCAGTGATGAGACTAGAGAGCTGAAACAGGTGAAACCAGAGCTGAGACAGGCATTTCACAAATACCTGTAGTCTCAACTCCAGGGGATCTAACACCAGTTCTGACCTCCCAGGCACTGGGGGCATGTATGTACCCGCGTTTGTGCACACACAAACACACACACACACACATAATGAAAAAAAAATTGAAACATTAAAAAAGTCCTCAAGTATTTCTCACATCTCTGTGTGCATGCCTTTTGTTACTCTATGATGAGTCAAGGTTTCTGGTTACTCTCCCTAAAGTTACTCTATGATGAGTCAAGGTTTCTGGTTACTCTCCCTAAAGTTGCAGTACCCTTGAGCTCTGCCTTCGTTCACAGGGGTCAAACTTATGGAACTTCTGTCCCCACTCACGGCTGGCATTATAAACTGCCACACATTGTGTAAAGGGCTAAACTCAAGTCCACACAAGGGCTTGACTAGCTGAGCTATCTTCCAGATACTGAAGATGACATCAGATCTTGGGGACACCTGATCTTACACAAAGACTGGTGCTTTCCCATCCGATGTCCACTCTGTATCATATACAAATGATTTTTAAGACTTTACAGGTTTTAAGACTTTCACATGTTTGTTGTTTTTTTCAGTGTCAAAACAGATTATATGTGGCTCTCTACAAAAGACAACACACAATAAGTAACTAAAATTCTTATAAATGCAAGTAAAAGGACAGAAAGCAACTTGGGTTGATTTGAAAATAACAAAATACTTTAAAATTTTGGGCAGATGACCCAGGCATTACTGTCTCCCTAGATTACACAATTTTCCTTTGGTGACAAAGGACAAAGAAGAAAGTATTAAATGGGAAACTGAGCCCTCATGTCTACCCTCAGACAACAGTATATGGAACATGCAGTGGTCATTCTCTCTGAGCCACACTTTGCTTCAGTGAGGCCGCTGCAGCATGGCCTCTGCCCATGAGCTGACTTACCCTCCCTTTACCACCCAAAAGAAGGTGTAACTCACCACTCCAGGGTCCTTTCCCATTGAATCCTGTCAGGGCTGCATTACTTACCATTATTGCTTTCTGTGATGTTCATGGTTAGAACGCTAGCCAGGTCTTCATTATTGTCTGGAATAAGCCGTTACAGGAAACAGCTTACACACACATTCTTGCCCATGGTAGAAGAAGCCACATGGCTTCATGAAAGGACAACCTCAGCTGTCCTTTGATTCATCTCATTCAATAAGAATTAATATGGATGATGAAATACATTTCTATTTTAAATCCCATGGTTAAAGTTCTACTGGTGGCTAAGGTTACGAACACAAATATTTTAGACATGTTTTTTTTTTTTTTTATCTATAAGATGAAGAGCATCCTTTGACTATTCTAAAAATTTTGAAGTAATTATAGAAATTATCTTGGGTTAAAAGGTGTGGAGATAAATGTTATTGTTAAAGGACAGATTTCTATCACTTTCTCAGAACATTTTCAAATCGGGAAAATGAACACTATTTAAAAAAATCACTCAAACCTCTTTTCTCCACCCCAGACAAAAGAGGTTATATATGTGCACATATATTTTTTTAACTGCATGTAGAATATATATATATATTGCATTTGTTAACCATATAAGACTATTTTAATTGCTTTTATAATATTATCGATTGTTATTGCTGTGTATGTACGTGACGTTGAGGAATGATAGTTATTGGCAGACTGTGTTGGCATAGATCACATAACTTAGGTTTATAGACACAGAACCCCCCAGATAACACATTCTCCAGCAACTGTTGTTCTGGGACATTTCCACACTTATTAGAAAGTGTTCATTTTAATTTCACATGGACCTGGGCTGGACAGTAATAGGAAAGCTTAAAACTGTCCCTAAGTTGGCCTGAGTGCATACTCAAGAATCTATTCCTAACAGAGGCCACCATTGTTCTCCATAATGTTGCATATTCCTAACTACATTTGAATGAGAACTCAGGAACACTGGGAAGATTTAAATTATGTATTAAAATGTCTACTATGGTTACACCTGGAAAACCGGCCATCATACATTATTAATACCCTACAAATAGGAGGGTTTCTGTTGAGCCACTGGCCAATTCATAGCCAAGTCCTTGTTCCTCAAGGCAAGCACTGTATCTCCTGAGCTACCCACACAGTCCCCTAAATCTAAATCTAAATCTAACTCATCTCCACAGAGTTTGCTGAGGAAATAGATATTTCTCCCTTCTTAATTCACTATACCACGTGGAATTCAGCAAAAGGTGGCGCATAAATAACTAAAATATGAAATTCTGAAAACTCATGTCAGGACAAGGACACGGGAGAAAATGGGCTTTGGTTTGAGGAACTAAATGAAAACAAACAGAAACACATCAATGTCTTCATACTTAGAACATATCTTGTGGAAGATGACAAAAAATAAATAAAAGATGAAGTATGTCCTTTCTGTTTAGATTACACATTCATGACATAATGTGGTTAGTTCCTATGAGGCCATGAATCCTATGAGTTTTAATTAGAATGTAGCCTTGTATGTTTGCACATGTACCATGAAGCTGGTGGCACTGTTTAAGAAGGGCTTGGAACCTTTAGAGGCACAGCCTCCAAGTCATTGGTGATGACTTTCAGGCTTTGAAGACAGCCCCACTTTCATTATTTCTGCCTTCTGATTGTGGACTGTGAATTCAATGTGACCAGGTCAATGTGACCAGCCAGTCCCCTGTACCTACAGCCACCCCTTCCCTGCCAGCTGCCATGTCTTTTCCAGCATGATGCTATCATCCACTTTAACAGTAGAGCCTTCCTCCATTAAATTGTTTCTTGTCACTTATTTCATCACAGCAACGAAAAAAGCAAGTAAAACACATTGAATTGGGAATAGACACTGGTCATTGTTGCTGCCCATTTGGAAGACACTTCAACTCATTTTCTCTCTTCCTCTGCCCTCCAAGCAGAAGGAACACATGATTGCCGCTAGACTGGTCATTGGATCTGACCAGCAATGCTATTACCTACCACTAAGAAATTCGTCATTTTGCAGGCTGTCCTAGCTACCAAGGCCTTCTCACTATTGTGTTCTTTCATGTCTACAGTATCTGGAAGAAAGTAGAGAGTTGGATCTGACCAGGAATGAACTATCATTACCAAAGGGCTGTTCTCCCTACCAATGTCATCCTCAGCATTTTCCTCATCCTGGTCTCTAGTATCTGGAAGAAAGTTGTGGACAGTTGAATCTGACCAGGAATGCCATTACCTCCCACCACCAAGGTCATCACTTTGAAGGCTGTTCTCCCTACCAACGCCATCCTCAGTGTTGTCCTCAAACATATGTGGAAAAAGGTCAGTGGAGAGAGTGACTCACACCTGAGTGAGTGAGCAGTGCAGCCACACCGCCTCACACAAGAACAAACTCCGTTTTCCTTTGGTTCACATCGTTCACTGGGAACCACAGTAGACATTCCAATAACGAGATAAAATACGGCTTCACATGTTAAAAGTACTGCAAGACATATTCATTTGTTGACTTAGAGGACACAATCTATTTGCAGCTCCTATTAATAACAAACTAGGAGCTTGAGAGATGGCTCAGGGGTTAGGAGCACTGCTCTTGCAGAAGACTAGGGTTTGATTCCCAGCACCCGCATGGTAGTTCACTACCATGTGTAACTCCAATTTCAGGGGATCCAGTGCCCTCTTTTGGCTTCCACTGGCATCGGTGACATGTGGTGCACCAACATATATGCAGAAAATATACATTAAAATTGATTAATTTTAAGAACTCAAACATTATTGAATTTCCATCATACCGTCACGCGTGCTGCAGGCCTTTTCTGCTGTGTGCACAGTCTTTGTTTGAATGATGTTACTGTCTTCAGAATCCTGGGCACATCTGAAACCCAGTCTTTTCAAGATAGCAGAAACTGGAATGCATTCACGAACAAAAACAGGTTAGCCGAATCACATAAAATAAAAGAAAAACTGGCCATTGTTCTGTGCTCAAACATTTTATCCCATTGCTGATTTGCAAGCACATTTGTTTGATTTGGAATGTCACTTCTGGAAGGTCAGGGACCTCATTTATTAAAGTACATATAACATGGTCAGTGTAGGTAAGATCTCAACCCATGTGGATGAGATGAGATGGACAGAGAGCATTTGGTGGAGTATGAAGGATGGCCAGCATGCAAATTAGTTTAAGGGCCATGTAAACACAGGGAAATTAGTGCAATTCGTTGTTTCTCAGTTCTTGAAACTATGGCATTACAGCTTCCGAAAAAGCCCCATTAAGACTAATGAAACCCTCTCAGGAAAGATCTCTGTGCTCAGATTTTTTGGTCTGTTGCTCTCCTTGTGGAGTTCCTGTCCTCTCCATATCTTACTGTTTCCCACTCCTTTCCTAAGATTCCCTGCACTCTGCCCAAAGGTTGGCCATAAGTCTTAGCATCTGCACTGATAGTCTGCAGGGCAGAGCCTTTCAGAGGTCCTCTGTGTCAGGCTCCTGACTCGTTCCCTCTTTTCTCCTTCTTCTGATGTCCATCCTCTTTGCCTTTCTGGATAAGAGTTGAGCATTTTAGCCAGAGTCCTCCCTCTTGATTAGTTTCTTTAGGTATATAGAAGGTTTATCCTATATTGTATGTCTATATGAGTGAGTATATACTGTGTGCGTCTTTCTGCTTCTGGGATAGCTCACTCAGGATGATCTTTTCCATATCCCACCATTTACCTGCAAATTTCACAATTTCCTTGTTTTTTATTGCTGAGTAATATTCCATTGTGTAGATATACCACAATTTGTGCATCCATTCCTCCACTGAGGGCCATCTGGGCTGTTTCCAGCTTCTGGCTATTACAAATAAAGCTGCTACAAACATGGTTGAGCTAATGTCCTTACTGTGTACTTAAGCCTCTTTTGGATATATGCCTAGGAGTGGTATATCTTGAGGAAGCACTATTCCTAGTTGTCTGAAGAAGCGCCAGATTGCTTTCCAGAGTGGTTGTACAGTGGAGGAGCGTTCTCCTTTCTCCACAACCTCCCCAGCATGTGTTGTCACTTGAGTTTTTGGTCTTAGCCATTCTGATGGGTGTAAGGTGAAATCTTAAGGTCGTTTTGATTTGCATTGCCCTTATGACTCAGGACCTTGAACATTTCTTTAAGTGTTTCTCTGTCATTTGATATTTCTCTATTGAGTATTCTCTGTTTAGCTCTGTACTCCATTTTTTAATAGGGTTGATTTGTTGCTATTTAACTTCTTGAGTTCTTTATATATACTGGATATTAGTCCTCTGTCAGATATAGGGTTGGTGAAGATCCTTTCCCAATCTGTTGGCAGTCGTTTTACTCCAACCAAAGGACCATGCCTGGAGATTACTTAAAATGTAACCCATGGCAGTTCCATAGTAATAGGAACAGGGACTGTCTCTAACATGAACTGATTGGCCTGCTCTTTAATTACCTCCCCTGAGGGGAGAGCAGCATTACCAGGCCACAGAAAAAGACAATGCAGCCACTCCTGATGAGACTTAATTGACTAGTATCAGAAGGAAGGAAAAGACCACCTCCCCTATCAGTGGACTTGGGGAGGGGCATGCATGCAGGGGGGGGGAGGGAGGGATTGGGACAGGAGGAGGGAGAGAATCACAGGGGGGATACAAAGTGAATAAAGTGTAATTAATATAAAGAATTTTTTAAAAAGATTAATGAATCTAAAAGAGAAAATGAATGTCAAGCCCTAAAGAAAATCACTAGCTCTAAAAAGGGAGCTCTGTGGTGTTTGCTAAAGGCCAGAAAAATCAGCAAGAGGCCACAGTTAGGTTCAGACAGTGCGTGTACATGCCAGATCAGTGGGTAGTGGTTTTACTGCTCACATAACATGATGTTTTACAGTTTGCGAACAATACATAAATCACCAAGAGAGAGGTGCTGGTAAGGGACCATCTGTACTTCCTGCTTCTGCCGAGGGCATGGTAATAGTTATAGACCAAATTATAGACATATTGTGATAGACCAAACTGTCAGACAGAAAAAAGAAACAAGGGTGCATGTTCTACATTTCCAGCCCTGACCCTGGCGCCTCTCCCCCAAAAATGAACATTTCGTTTTGAAGAAGCAATATGGAGAACCAGGTTAGTTCAAATGTGCGGCATTTTTTTCACCACTATGTTAGCCCTCTCCATGGCCTCTCAGTGCAATTTCTAATGATCAGACATTAGGAGAAGAATTCCCCCATGAGTTTGACTCCACATCATTCTAAACCACTTGTCTCATGATGGCTGAGAAAAAAAAAATACTGCCTTCAATCCACAAACCCTGCATAAGCTCTCAATGTAAACTGCAGGCCAAGAATCCTGGTGATTTAAAGGACTGCATCTATGCATATCACTTTTTTGGTGACAATATCCCTCAGCACTGTCTGTGTGGCCTGGACTAAACATCCCTAAGAGAAGGGTAATGGCTTTACAAGCTCAAAGTATACAGCTAACCTTGCTTGCTCCTTCCCAAGTTTCTGCTGTACAGAATCTTCTGTCCATACTGTATCCAAGAGCAAGATGCATAGTCCCATCCCTTTAACCAAAATCCTCCTTACCTAATGCCTTACTATGTAGACACCCCTTGAGGAAAAAGGCATCCTAGAAATGTTGACTGCGTGGATCCACTGACTGCATGAGCTCCCAGTGTTCTCACTTACCAGCCAGCATGGAGACTGACCATCAGGGAGGGAAGTACTTTGGAGGGACAGAGTCCAGATAAGCTTGAAAAATTTATGGTCAAAAGAATGATTGAGACCAGATTAACGACTTCAGTGTGGACTGGAGTTCTTAGTGGACAGGAGCCCTGAACTGGGTGGGGTTTGGACTCATGGTAACAGGTTCTACTATGCTGAAGTATTTCCCCTGTTCCGTTGAAGAGACACAAATCCATCATGTTTTCTGTCATGACTATGACTACATGAAGGTAGACCTTTTGTTGTGGTGGTGGTAGTGGTAAGGTAGACCTTTTGTTGTTGTGGTGGTGGTGGTAAGGTAGACCTTTTGTGGTGGTGGTGGTGGTGGTAAGGTAGACCTTTTGTTGTGGTGGTGGTGGTGGTAAGGTAGACCTTTTGTTGTTGTGGTGGTGGTGGTGGTGGTGATGGCAGTTGCTGTTTTGGGGCAGGGTCTGTATCACAACTTGGGCTATTCAGAAAATGCCCAAGACTGAAGATGACACTAAATTCCAGACCACACTGAATTCCTTTTAGAATGCTAAGGTTACAAACCTATGTGCCAACACCCTAGTTTCTGCAGTGTTGAGTACCAGTCTCCAGCTTTCCCCATGACAGCCTGGTATTCCAATAGCTGAGCTTCAAAAAAGGAGCTATAACACCTGAGCTATCTTCAGCCTGAAGCATGGAAGGTAGCTTCAGCTCTTGACTGCGGGAATGGCCATGGTACTATCTAAGGCTTGTTCTGCATCTATGCTGGAAAGCTGAGATTTCTACATAGTTTATACACAAAGGTTATAAACTGAAGTGTTATGTGTATCCCATATGTCTGTGAAGACATATTGCTCTTGAACTCCCTAGCAATCCACCTTGATCACTTATCTCCCTTCCTGGCTGGCTCTTTGCAGCAGGGTTTGCTAAGAAATTCATCCACCATCCACGGCTGTGATGAGCTATGACTTATCTACTTTAGCAAAAGTGTGAACTCTGATTTCTTTCACTAACAAAACTGACAATGGAAAGTGGTTTGGAAAGATAAGAGAAACAGTCATTTCATGATACTCAAAATCTCAAAGCACAGCTAAAGTGAGTGAGGTAACTATAGACTCATGACCATAATTTGTTATGTAGACTATCAGTTGTGGTTTTAAACTATACTCTAAACCCTCATTGCCAGCAGGTTGCTCTGTAAACACAGGGATCAGACAAAGACAAATAAGAGCACAGCTCTTATCTACAGTGTGTCCTAAGAAAGCCATTCCAGAATACATACGGCAACTGCTTTTCTTCAGCGGGACCTGCAAGTCAGAGAAAACACCCTTAGGCCCAGGTTGCATTGAGTTATGTTTGATTCTCATGTTTTACTGGAGAACTAATAAAGAGGGAGAATTTGGCAAGTTGAAAAAAATCTGTATTATCTGATGTTGTCACAAAATGTCAGAAGCCAGCTACTGTGTAAAGAAAACAAGTATTTTTCTCATCTTTTATCCAGCATGATCAGGCAAACCTATATCTTTGTCTTCTATAAAGGATTTCCTAAAAGCTACCTTGATGATCCTATCTTGTGAGATGAATTTCTTCTAAGGAGTGCCACTTTGTCCTCAGTATCAACTTTAACTTTGCGTTTTTAATGACTCACCACCTCAGTGTTCCTTAATGGACATCAGAACCTTTTACCATATCAACATTTGGGTAAGCTTATTCCAAGTGTGTTAACCTTAGGAGTCCCCAGCAGAAAGTCAAGAAGACAGCTGCAGAAAACCAGGCACTTTTCTATTACAATATGTCCGACAGCTTGTATACATGTTCTAATCTAAACAGGAAAATGTTTGTTAAAAGAAAAGCTTCCTGACAGGCTCTATGGAACCTGATGCAGTTTGTAATCTCTCATGCTGTGTTGTGTCATGGGTGACTAGGCATATTTCCTCCTTTTCCTGAGAATATATACTGTTTAAGCTGTCAGCATTATTATTCAAATGTGGTATCTATTTAAAAATGTAATAATGGAGCTAACCTTTCTATCTTAGGAAAAGAGGCCATCTTACCTCAACCAATGGCGGTCTTCTCTGCTCTTGTGAGGTCTTCATTTGGGTCTGCTCATGCACCACTAGAGGACACAAAATGACTCTGAGTCATGGTACTGCTTGACATATACCTAGGGTTGTTAGCTTGATAACGACAACGGCTTGAGTCTACGTGCCCAGCCTTGATAGATACACATGACAGACATGGTTGGGTTGCTCCTATACTATCCCATGGAAGGAAAAAGGAAAGCAAAGGAAGACCTGAAAAATCAATGAAGAACAAGACATTTTTCCTCAAAGTAATGGGTATGAAATGTAATATAAAATAGTCCCCTTCTTGGATTGGGAAAACTGAAATAAATGTTAAAATTAAAGTGACACATCTTTTTCATTTCTTCAGGCCATTTCTAAGTCAAGAAAACTGACATTTCTAGAGAGCTCGATTTTTTTAATCTACCACAAATCAAGACTGGCAAACAGCATTCATTAATGATATACAAATTTATTTTTAATTACTTTCACTTATTATTGTCATTATACCTGTGTATATATATGAAGTGTGTGTGTTGAGTACACGTCATGGAACATGTAGGGGGTTCAGAAGACAACTTGGGGGAGATGGTTGACTCCTTTCATCTTTATGTAGGTTCCAGGACTCAAACTCAGATAACAGTTATAAAAGGCAAGTACATTTAGCAGTGGAGCTCTCTCACCAACCCTAACACAGATGATTTAAATCTCCACAGAGTACACACTTGTTCTAGAAAAGGGAATACACTATCAAGCACATGAGGTATCACTATACAGTAACATACTGTTTATACAGTAATAGCTTATTGGAGAGTGAGAGATACTTAGAGTATTACATTTAAAATACAACACTGCACATCATTTATTTCTCCTGGCTTTCTTTACAATGGCACCAACTGCATTCAGTACTTAAAGCATCCATCCAGGTTAAGACCAGCAAACTGACATTACAGTGGGGAAGAAAGGTGAGGTGATTTGGCCCCTGCTGAATGCTGAGATGTGGTAACACAGTTCCACGTGGGGCCCTATTCCGCAAGCACTGGGCTGCTATAGTCTGAGTACTTACCTACTTCTGTCCCAGGGGTGTGGCTCACACAGCCTTGCCACCTCTGGGTGATACACTACCTTTACATAGCACTCAAGGATCTTCCCATTACTAAAGGCCTTTAGGACAGGGATGAGGAGGGATCCAGTTCTCACAGGGTGTGGCTTTCCCAAATGGTGAGCCCCACCACTCCGTTTCAGCATCAGTCCTTTCTATGTGCTACCCACATCGCCACAACTATGAAATCAAGATTCTTGCAGCAATACCTACCCTGGGCTATGCGACCTCACACTACACCTTAGCAGATGGATTTATATTGGCTTTGGAAATTCAGAAATTCACACAGACTACAGAACCTCTTGTATGGTTGACAACAGTTCAGAGCCTCCAAATCCGGGTTCCCATGTCTGAGTCCCACATTGGCCCTTTTATATAATAGCACTGGGTGCTTCTGTTCACTGTGTCTCTTTGATTCCACACAGGGAGTGCATATCTTAATTGAAGATGAATATTCTGTGCCATTCCTAAGTTCCTAAGCAGCTTAATGAGCTAAGGCATGGGATGTAAACGCTGAGGCGGTTAGTCACTGCAGAAGGTGCTGTCGCAGAGGGCACATGGTCTCACAGAAAGCCTCCATAACTAAAGTGCTTGTTCCCCAGCACACCCATGCTTATCAAGAGAGCAGTGTGCTCTCACAGAGCTGGGTTGGACAGAGTCAAATTCAACTTTTAAAATAATCCTTGTGCTTGCCTTCGTGCACACTCAGTGTCCACCTCTAAGTAAAGTCAGTAATATTCTCCAGAAGGTTCCAGTTGCATAACCATGCTGACTAGATCCTCTTTGAACGACATGAGCTCAGAACACTAGAAAGATTAGCACCATATATGAAAATGTCTCATACTGGTAGTCCTGAAAAACTCACCATCTTACACTTTTAATGCCTCATAAATATGAGGGTTTCCCCCCCTTTGGCCACTGGCCAGTTTGTAGAAGCAGAAGAAGCCCTGAATGAGAGAAGCCTCGAGTTGACAAGGACCCAGGGGAAACTGGCAAAGCCTTTCTCCCGTGTGGGCCAGGCTCAAAGTTGGCAAAGACTCCTTCTGCTCCAATTAGAAGTGTGGAGTGATGTCTGATCGGTGTGTGCAAACGCTAGCAACTGAAGCTCCCTCCTCTGGATTTTCGGCTTGCCTGTTCCAGGGAGCAGCTGGCCCTCCTCCCAGGCTAAACCTAACAAACTCACTGAAATTTCAGGTTGCTAAAGTTAGCAGATGCCCTTCAGCAGAGCTTATACACTCCAACTCCAGTTCTTCTGTGCGTGTGTCTGTGTGTCTATCCTTTCTTCACCCCTCACACCCACAGTCAGGACTCAAGGTGAGTGTGTTGCTATGCCAGTTTGTGGCAAAGTCCTTATACAAGTTAGCAAGAAATTCACTCTATCAAAAAGATGATGAATAGGGGTAGGACAATGGCGCTGTGTGTGTGTGTGTGTGTGTGTGTGTGTGTGTGTGCATGAAATCCTAACCTTTCTACTTAATTGTAGTTTTTGCATTTGAGGTCTCTACAGGCTATCTGTGTGGTGTGTATTCATTGTTTGTCTTCCCCGATGTCACACTAGTCTTCTATTATCTGTCTTCAAAGAAAAGAAATAGTGGGATTGGGAGGGAATGAGAGGGGGCTCCAGCTGGGATGCAAAGTGAATACACTGTAGTTAATATAAAAAAATTAAAAAAAAAGAAAAAGGAAATAAACTAATGATCAATGGAAGCAATGGGAGAGCAGGGCACAATGAGCGTTGGCTAGGCTGCAAGCTGGCAACTATCTAAAACTCTTGACCACATGACACAGCTGTTTCTTTGTACTTGGGATATACTAATTTTCTTCACAGAAGATAGATGAAAAGGAGGCCAAAATGAAAAGCTGAGCCCTGAGACTTCCACTTAGAGCCTACATTCTCTGTCTTGACATAACCAACCTATTCAAGGCCCTAACCTCTGTGCCCAGCTGTGGTTATGAAATGTCCCCTGTGGCCTCAAGTGTTTGAATACTTGGTCACAAGTTATTTGTTCCACTTGAGAAGGTTTGGAACCTTTAGGAGGTGGGGTCTCCCTGGTGGATGTGAATCACTGGGAACAGATCTTTAGGTGCTTGAAACCAATCTAACTTCTGCTTTATTTTTGCCCTGAGTGTGGATATAAGGTGACTGACTAACCAGTCCCTGTGCCTGCTGAGATACCTTCCCTGCTGCCTTCCATGTCTTCTTCACCATGACAAAATGATCCCCTTGAGTCATGAGCCAGAGTAAACCCTTGCTGCATTAAAATGCTTCTTGCCAGGTTATTATATCAAAAAACAAAAGCCACTAAAAATAGGATGGTTATATGATAAAGCCTCATAATTGCTTCTGCCCATTGGGAAGTCTCCTAAATTGAGTTTCTTTCTTCCTCTGCCTCCCCAGCGGAAGGAATAATATGATTGCTCCTAGGCCCTCTTGTATCTGACCAGAAATGCCATTGCTTACCATTAATGTATTACTTACTTCTCTCGCCAGTCAACTCATAAGTGGTATTGTCTTCTGTGCCGTTAGGATCTGGAAGAAAGAGAGAGTGGTTCAAGCATTGGTGCCTGTAATGAGTGAAGACACATTGCTTCACACAAGAACAAACAGCTTTACTTTGGTCATGCAGTGAGAACCACAGTAGATGTGGAAACGCATCGTTGAGTTCTATGGTTTCAGTTCTACAGAGGTGTGAGGGAAATGGACACTTCACACTGAAAATATTGCAAGAAAGATTCATTCTCTTCACAGAGGAGACACAGTATAAATCTACAACTATTGTGAATAACTCAAACTAATCATTGAATTTCCACAGTACCGTCAGTGGTGCAAGCCTTTTCTGCTGTATAAAGGACTATTATGTCAGGTCCTTTATTGTCCTTCTGGGGTTGGGTGTCTTCAAAGCCCCGTCTTTTCATGGCAAAAGCTGTGATATATTCACAACAACAGAAAGTTAGGTCAGCTGAACTGCATTAAAGTAGAGGAAGCCTAACAATAGTTGTGTTTAAACATTTACCACACTTACTGATTCAGAATTCTTGCAGATCACAGACACAAGTGAATACTTAGTACTCCTGAAATAGGCAAGGCCCCAATTCACGTGCATGAGATAGTGTCGACAGAAAGGGGTGTAACAGGGCAGCCAGCACACAACTCATTTGAGAGTCACGTGAACACAGTGAAATATGTTTGTGCACAACAAGTAATACCCCGTGTCGTGAGAGGGACTGGTCAGGGGCTGTCTGTACCTAATAGTTTTAAGCTGAGGGTATTGTATTAGTTATCCTCACATGCCTGTGACCAAATTACCAGACCTACAGAAATAAAATGGGGATGGATGCTGTATTTGTAAATCTCTGACACCAAAAGAGACCAGTTCTTCCAAAGGAAGTAGTGTAATGGGCTTTGGTGGGTGGAAGTGTGTGCCATTCCTCCCCTCTTCCGCTGTCTATCAGTGACGGTTGCTAATGATTAGACAACCAGAGTGTCAAGAGACTCCACAGTGACTCGGGCTCCAAGTCATTCTAAACCAGCTGTGATGAGAGGGTTGGGGGAAAAAAGTCACTTCCCTTTAGTTGACACTCTGCTTAAGACCTCCGCTTCACCAGACAGAGAGGAGATGTGGTGTTTTGGTGATTTAATGAACTGTGTCTGTGCACACACCATTCTTGGTGACAACTGCCCTCAGCACTGTCTGCGAAGCCTTAACAAGTCTGTGCTAAAGAAGGCGCAAAGGCTTCGCTAACTTTAAGCTTGTACCTTCTCTGGTCACTGCTTCCTCAACACTGCAAACCCTTCTACCCACAGGCCACCTGCTGGCAGGGTACACACCGTCCTACCTCCCTTAACTCAAAGCCTGCTTGGCTAATGCCTGCATGAACAGGTACACCCTGAGCCACAGCCATGTTAGAGATAATCTACACATTGCCAGCTGGAGAATCCACTGAGTGCATACACCCCCTTGTGTTTTCACTTTGCTGCTAACGTGGGAACTGACTATGAGGGAGAGCAGAGTCTAGTTCAGCCAGAAAAGCCAAAAGATGACTGAGCCCAGGTTAATGGCTTAGTGCTGACTAGAGTTCTTAGTGGCGCCATCCCCGCGCTGTGTAAGTTTTGAAGTCATGGTAATGGTTTCTCTCATTCATGCTAAAGCATTTTACCAGTTCTTTTTGGAATCAGCCATGTTGAAGGAGAACTGAATTAAGAGCCCCATCCCTATGTCTTCTGATGTCAAGTACCCTATTTTCAGAATGAGATGGCTAGAAACAGGTGGACTTCTTCCTTTGTTTGCTGCTATTGATGATATTGTGGTGGTGACGGTTGTGGTGGTGGTGGCTACGTGAGAGTAATAATTACTGTTTTCAGGCACTGTCCCATAGCACAGCCAAAGCTGGTCAGGAAATGCCCAAGACTGAAGATGATATTAAATTATTGACTACCTCGCATCCCCTTCTGAAATACTAGGACTACAAACTTATGTACCAATACCCTTGTTTCTGCAATATAGAGCATAAAACCCAGGGCCTTGCTCATGACAGTCTGGTATTCCAACAACTAAGCTAAAACAAATGAACAACAAACAAACAAACCCCAGCACCTGTGCTTCCCCTGTCTTTCTCATCCGTGAATATCTGCATCCTGACCCGTGGAAGCTGCCTAAAGGTTCTACCCTTGGGGCAGCCATGCTATTCTGTGAGTTCCCCATAGCCTAGGCTTGCTTGAGGTTTATTATGGAGAGCTAGGACTTTTCTACACTGATGGCCCATGTCTTGATGAATTGATACATGGAACTTGCAATTAGGAATGTCACTTTTAGGCCATATGCCTGAGAACACATTTTGCTCTCCAACTTGATCACTTACCTTCCTGTCCTGTTTGGTCCTTCTGCAGCAGGAAATGCTGAGAAATGACTCCACCATGTATGGCTATGAGGAGCTTTGGACTAAATGATGTAGGTAAAGCATCATCTCTACTTTTTTTTTTTGATTTAAAAATTGACTTTGAAAACTGGGTTGAGTAATTGGGAGAAATTACTTTGGGAGAAAACATATGAAGATATTTCTTGATACTCAAATCTCAAGGCAACTAGGGTAAATGAGGGAACTACATACAAGTGACCATGGTGTGTCTCTTGGGGTATCAGTGGCTGTTTCAAGCTAAATTCACAACCTAATTGCCAGAAGATTCCCTAACAATGGGGAACCAGACAAAAGTAAGAGCACAGTTCTTATCTGTAGTGTGTCCTAAGAAAGCCATTCCAGAATACATACGGCATCTGTGCTTCCTCGACTGGACCTGCAATTCAGAGAAAACACTCTTAGATCCAGATCACACCCAGTTCTATTTGCACAGGTCTCTGGCTTTTCCAGTGACTAGGGGCAGTGGCAAATAAGACTGGGAAGAGTGGCCAAGTCAAAGATTCTGTGTTAGTCTGTCCTGTGACGCTCTTAAAACACTCCTGAGGCTGGGCACTGAGAAATAAGTATTTTTCACACTTTGTCCACTTAGCCTAGATCAGGCAAACTTATTCCTCTGTCCTCTACTAAGGGCTTCCTCAAAGCTGCTCTAAACATGGCAGAGAAACATGACAAGCTGGTACTGTGAGATGACCCCTTCTAAGGAGTGCCTGTGGAGCCCAGTCGTCTCCTCTAACTCTAATGCTGTGAAAGTCCCGCTGCCTCATTGTCCTTTGACGGACATCAGACTCTTTTTGCCGCATCAATACTTGGGGAACTCATTCCGCCTGTGTTAACCTCAGGAGAGCCAGGCAGAATGACAAGAGGGCAGTTGCTGAAGAAACAGGAACTCCTCCTAGACAGCATGCCTGTCAGCTTCTTATGCATGCTTTAATCCAAACAGGAAAATGTCTGCAGAGAGGAAGCTTCCTGACATGCACTGTGGAACCCGACATGGTTTGCATTTTCCTCTCATGCTGTGTCTTGTCATGGGTGACTTATGTCCTCTTCCTGTGCAAACACCCTAATACTACTATGGTGTGTGATCAGGTTTATTATTGAGATGGTGATACCCATGAAAAGTAAAGTATCGTGAAAGTAACCCTTCTATCTTAGAAACGGGAAAGGCCATCTCACCTCAGCAAATGATGGTTTCTCCTCCTTTTGTGAGGTCTTCCTGCGATGGTGTGCATGCAGTCCTAGGGGAACAGAAAATAACTTTCAGCTCATGGTACTGCTTATTATAGGTCAAGGGTTATTAGCTTGACATGCATAATGGACTATGGTTATGGTAAATATGTCTAGTTTTGATGGTAAAGTTGATTAAGGAACACATTTGTGCTTCTGCTGGACTATCCTCCTAGCTAAGGAAAGGAAATCAAGGCAAAGCCTCAAGAGAAATGAGGAACAGAATTTTTCTCCTTCTAAATAATGGAGACTGAAGCAATACCAAATTGGTATTTGACATTTTGGATTGGTGTTAGGGCTGGTTTTGATGCCTGCTTGTCACAAATTATAATCACATGAGTAGGAAGCCTCACCTAAAGAATTGTCCTGATATCCTTAATACCAGAAGATCCACCCCAATTCAGGCAGCCTCTTCTAATAGCAGTCTAAATAAAAAATGTGTGTGGCAGAGGAAAGTATTTCTCAGTGTGCTAGCGTGGCTTCCTCATTGTCACCCTGTTGATGCTGCTGTTGATTTCCTCCCGGATAATATGGCCAGTGTTTCCAGGCCTTTATATGACAAAGGATGAATGGTTCTCCAGGAACTTTTCAGATATGTGTGAAATATATATGTGAATATATTATATGTAATATATATAAATATATGCATACAATTAAATATGGTTTATATTTAATACATGTTTTATATAATACATGTAAATATATATGATGAATATATAACATTGTGGTGCCATGAATGATTTGGAGAAAGAGACTGTAAAGGGAATGCTTCTAGCCGGGTTGTTGGTACTTGGAGTTGGCTGTCCCACTAGACAGCACCAATGATCACTACAGACTCCTTCGGTGGTGTGGAGACGCACACCAGTAAGCGTGGTTTTCCACAGTCTCTGATTCAGTTCTGGCCTGTTGTTTCCAGTTTGAGTTTCAGCCACTAGTTCCCTCTGTGATGAATTGTTTCCTGGAGGTGTAAGCTAAATACACCCTTTCCTGCCAGGTTCTTTTGGCAATGGTGTTTATCACAGCAACAGAAAAATTGGGTAAACACTGAAATAAATGCTAAAGTACAGATTCCTATCACTTCTTTAGATCATTAAGTCAAGAAAAATTATACTACTTTCTAGGTATCTTTAAAATATCTTTTAACCACCACAGACTGATGTTAATATATCCTATTTTCATTAACCATATACAACGTTAGCTTCTAAATTACTTTATTATTACTATTATTATTATTGTGCATGCGTGTATATGACATGTATGTGTGGTGGTACATGTCATAACATGTATGAGTGTCGGAGGAAAACTTAACAGCTGTTGGTTCTTTCCTTATTTTTTTATGTGGGTTCTTAGGATCAATCTGAGGTCACCAGTCTTGGAAGGCAGACATGTTTACCTGTCAGCCATCTTGTAGCCATCCAAATGTAGCATGTAGGATTTTAAGTTTAGCATACACATTGTTCAAAGGATATGAATGTATCATTCACAAGATGCAATGATATTTAAGAATTCACTCTTTAATACACAATAATATCTCATTGAGTAGGGCAACATCCTGGTATCATCACATTTTAAAGGTAACTGTAGCACATCATTCCCTTTTCTGGTTTTCCTTTATTTGTATTCATTGTGTAAAGTAGCCGCCCAACTGACTCAGACTAAGTTGAGGAAGGGTAATGATTTGGCAGCCATGAGCCACTGGGCTCCACATGAAACTCTCCACAAGGCCGAGTCCTCACATTAACACAGAAGTGCCACTCTATTATATGTCACTCTCCCAAGGGAAGTGGGTGAGAGACTAAGTGAAGAAGGGAACAGAGGTGGGGACCAGGCATGGGGAAGGTGAGGATGAAGGCAAGAGGGCTGGAAGAAAAAAAAGGGAAGTTGGTGTTGAGGCATCTCTGGCACAAGCTGGAGACCTGGGTTGGAGGAGGCTCCTGGGAAGATATGGGGGGTGACCCTAGCTGAGACTCCTAGCAGCAGGGGATACTGAGACTGAAGTGGCCATCTCCTGTAGCCAGGCTGGACTTCCAGTGGAGGGAGGGGGACACCAGCCCACCCACAAAATCCTTCACCCAAAATATGTCATGCCTACAAGATGTGCAGGCATAAAAGATGGAACAGAGATTGAAGAAATGGCCAAGCAATGACTGGCCCAACTTGAGACTCACCCCATGGGAAAGACCCAACCCCTGACACTATTAATGGTATTCTGCTATCCTTGCAGGCAGGAACCTAGCATAATTGTCATCTGGGAGGCTTCACCCAGCAGACAATGGAAACAGATAAAGAGATCCACAGCCAAACATCAGGTGGAACCCAGAGAGTCTTGTGGAAGAGTTAGAGGAAGGCTTGAGGGAGCTGGAGGGGTCAAGAATACCACAAGAAAACCTACACAGCAAACTAAACTGGGCTCAAGGGGGCTCATAGAGACTGAACCACCAACCAAGGAATTTGCAGGACTCGTCCTGGGCCCCATATAAATATGAAGCTGATGGGCTGCTTGGTCCTCAAGTGGTCCCCTAACAATTGGAGCAGGGCCTGTGTTTGACTCTGTTGGCTCCCTTTGTACCCTGTTTCTCTAGCAGGGTTGCTTTGTCTGGCCTCAGTGAAAGAGGAGGCACTTAATTCTGATGTGACTTGATGTGCCGGGGGGGGGGTGGTTATGGAGGAAGTGGTGGCAGGGGAGGACTGGAAAGAGAGAAGGGAGTGAAGTTTCAATTGGGAAATGAAATGAACAAAGAGAGAAGAAAAAAAGTCACTCTCTTAGAGTGTTTAGTTCAAACTTCTAAGGTCACACTTGTATTGATTTTTTATTATTACTAAAGGATGTCACCTTTCCAAAATGGCTTTAGGGCAGGTGAGAAGAGCGATCCAGTACTCAAGAGCGTGAGCATCACAAATGGTGAGATTCAACAATTCTTATCTCATTTGGTTATTCCTATGTGCTTTGAACATCATGACAATAATGAACTATGACATTTCAGCAGCAAATCTGCCCTGGGCTATGGTATATCTTGGCATTCACCTTATTGTGTGTATTTCCATAGGTTTCAGATATTTATATATAAGATGACCTATCAGTTGTATGGTGGCTAATGACCCCAAAGACTGAATTATGGGCACAGGTCAAGTGTAGAACCTCAGAATCATAGGGCCACACGCTGACTCCCAGCTTGGCCCTTTACCTAAAAGCATCAGAAACTTGGGTGTATGCCTCACTATCTCTGACTCCACGAGGGAACTACATATCATAACTAAAGGACACGTGTCTGTGCTGTTGGTGTGTGATTCAATAAGCATGGGAAGATGGTAAAAATCTCTTAACAGAATCACTGCAGGGATTGCTATTCTAGAACTTATCTCTACTTATCCTGAATATTAATTTCACACAGATTCAGGTTTGGCATAATTAGATAAAAGGTTTAAAAATAACTCCTGTGTTGGCAAGTCCAGCATTGTTCCCCAGAATGTTCTAGTTGCCTAAGGTCCATACATCCTTTTTGAATTAAATAAACCCCAGAATTTAGAATGGATTAACATTATCTATTATGATTTCCAGTATTGTAAGATAAAGAAAAGCCACCATCTTACGTTATTAAGGTCTCACAGATATGAGGCCTTTAGATGTGGGCCAATTGATGGAAGCTTGCAAAGCAAGCATTTTATCAAATGAGATGTCTTTGGCCTCCAAAAAAATATGAATAATTACTCTTTTGAGATATATTGACTTTGTTACAACAAATAAGTTTTTCTATTGCATACCCCTAGATATTTTTTCTAAGATTCCAAAGATTTTGTTTGTATAATAAATGTTCATTCTGACTTGACCTTTGTCAAAATAGTCTTTATTTCATAAGCATGTTTTCCATAAGAGGTCGCTGTTGGGAATCGGTCTGGTGCACTGTGTATTCAGATGGTGATTTCTGAGGACATGGACATTGTCACATTCATTGATCACATTGTTGTGTAAACTTTGCTCCCCAAATATCTTTGATTGGTTAATAAAGAAGCTAACCAGCCAGTGACTTAGCAGAGGTAATAGAAAGGTTGGACTCCTGATCCAGTGAGGGGTCTCAGGGAGGGACCACAAGGTAGAGGAGAAGGAGAGAAGAGAAAGTATGTGGCCTTGAGGACTGATCTGATGGAGCAGAAGCAGCCCAGGCAGGGCCAATATGGCACATAATTCAGGATGTGTGGCTCGCAAGTAGCCAGACTAGAATGGGGGTTAGAATAGGTCATCATCTGTTCATCTCTAGTGACTTAAAGCTTGTTAAATAAACCTATGGCTCTCTATGTCATTTGTTTGGGAGTTAGAAGGATTGATTAGAAAAGACCCCCACACACACACCAAATTAACCTTTATCCTGTCAGGTAGCATGAAGGCAGTAACTAAAATAATTATTATGAAAGCAATTGGAGGACAAGAAGGCAGGAAAAAATGGGCTTTGGTTTGCTGACGTAGATGAGAACAAACTACATTCAGTTCTTGGCTACATAGCATAGTCATTTTTACTTGGAATTTACTGTCATCCTTTGCGGAAAGAGGATGACAAAGATCCAATAAAAGAAAGTGGGTTCTTGTATTGCTACCTCGAATCCACACTACAGGACATGACATGGTCAATCTACATGTGCTCTGGTTTGAGTGGTCTGCAGGCATTGCTGCCTGGAGAGAGCTTAGAAGCTTTAGGGTACGGGGTCTCTCCTAAGTGAGGGAGTCATTAGGGGCCAGCCTTCAGGATTTGGAGCCCAGGACCACATTTGTTCGTTCTAGTTTCCCTGGTACGTACAATATAGCAAGATGGTCTCCTACAAATGAAGCCTACAGCTTCACTGCCGACTACCAGGTATTCTCAAGCATTACAGAAGAGCCTTCCTTCCCTCAGTGATTCTTGTTAGGTCAAGAGAAAAACAGCAAGGAGGAAACAATGAAACAGAGTGACTTCATGAGAGTTTCATCATGGCTTCTGTCTGGAAGGCCCTCATACTGCACCTCACCAAGATGCCATGACAATCATTGTTTTTCAGGCGGGTCTTTCTAGACAAGTTATTCTCGGCATAGTTATCATAGTCACCCGTGTCTGAAACAAATCCGGGGGGGAGAGTGACTCACACACAGTGCTGTCATAGGTGAAGCCACACCGTCTCACGCAAGAGCCAGCTCTGCTCTTCTTTGGTTTATATCATGCAATCAGAACCAAAATAGGCATTTAAATGTGTTCTGTGGTTGTAGTTCTACTGGAGGACTAGGGAAATTAATAGTCCCCATATTAAAACTACTGCAAGGCATCTCCATTCTTTTTATAGAGGAGATACAATATAATCTACAACTACTATAATAACTTTGAATTATTAAATTTTCACAGTACCACAGGTGCCACAGGCCTTTTCTGCTGTAGTCACAGTTGGTGTTTCATGTCTTCGTTTGAAGAACTTGGAGGGCTGGATGCCAAGTTTTTTCATCAAAGCAGTAACTGGAATGCATGCACAACAAAAACATTTAGGTTCACTGAATTTACTTTTAAAAAAGAACAAGAAACTAATAACAGATTTGTGTTTAACATTTTATCTCATTACTGATATGTGAGCACACTCATCTGATTTAGAATGTCACCTTGGGAAAATCATGGAAATCAGTGTCCACTTAATAGATATATGACATGGTCAGCGTAGGTGAGGTCTCAGTTCACATGGTTGAGATGGCCAGCATCCAAATCACTCTACGAGTCTTGCGAATCCATTGAAATCTGTGCAATTGCTCAGTTCTGCATTCTTGTCATATGACACTCTGATTTCCCAAGAATGCACATTGAGCCTAAAGAAGCTAACGGAGCAAATGAAGGAAAAACCCTAATAGCAAGCGCTGGTGCTGCAAAGGTGCTTTATGGTGTTCACAGATGCCAGAAGTATCAGCCGATGCTGATAGTTAGAAGCAGAGACCATGTTCAGATGACTTCTGGGAAGAAGTTATGCTTCTTTCATTATTTACACAACATGGCATTTTATAGCTCACGGACATATACAGCATTATGTCACAGAAAGGCGCTAGGCTAGGGTTAATCAACACCTCCTACTTTTGACCTGAAGGCATTGTGTTAATTACCTACTAATGTTACTGTGACAAAGGAGATGACAGAAAAAAGAAGTAACAGGCTGGATGTTCTACTTTTCAACTCCTGCTACAGAAAGTCACCATTCTGTCCAAAGAAACGATACAAGAGACCTTGGTTTCTCTCAGCGTGTGCTGTTCCTGCACTATGACTTCATGTGGTCAGGGAGCCTCTGTGGGTCGTTCAGGCATTGTCTTACGGCCTAGGCTGGCTAAGCCTGTCAGAGACTGATGATGAGATGAAGGGTCTGACAACCACGCACCCTTCTAGAGCGGGGGCTAGCAAATCTATACCTGCATTACACTGTAGGCACTGTTGAATATCAAACCCATGTACTCCTGAGTGAGAGTCAGATTCCAATGACAGAAACCTGCAACCCGGCACACCTTAGCTTTCGCGCCTTTCACAGTTGTGAACGGCTGTCGCCTCATCCCCTGGTGTTGCCTATGGTTTTTGATCCCTGAGGCAGACAAGGTACTACTAGTGTTTTCCATAGGCAGGATTATTTCTGGGTACAGGCTGGAAAGCTGAATGGATTCCTGAAAAATGACAGCTCATGTCTCCATGGAGAGATAAGTTGAGTTTATAACTAAAAAAGCTGCTTTTATACCAAATGTCCAGGAACACATTTTGCTCTTGTACTCCCTAGCTATCTGTCTTGGTCACTTACCTTCCTGTCCCACTTGGTTCGATTGTAGCAGAGTATACTGAAAAATGAATCCACTATACTTAGCTGCGATGAGCTTGGAACTAAGTAATTTAGGAAAAGTTCGGCCTCTGATTTTTTTCATTGATCAAATTGATACTGGTAATTGGAATATCTTTGGGGAAAAAAACACATTAAAGATATTTCCTGATACACGAAGTCTCAAGGCAACTAAGGTGAAAGGGAACTACATACTCATGACCATGATGTGTCTTGTGGGGTACCCAGCTGTTGTTTTACTTACATTTCAATCTCACTGCCATTAGGTTGCTTTGAAAAGAATGAGAAACCAACATGACCCCACAGAGACTGCGGCAAGCATGCTCACATGCAAGCTAGACGGAGTCCCAGGAGACTCAGAGAGGGAAGGGGAGAAGGGATCCTACACAAGAAGCTGTCTGCAATTGACAACCACTCACTAAGGAAAAATCAGTTTTGTCCAGTGGAGTCTCACTGGTTATATAAAGCACACTTCCCGGTAGGATCCAGCAGTCAATGGCCAACACAAAGCAAACTCAGCAATTTTCTTGTAGAGTTTTTTTTTTTTTTTCTCACATTGCTTTGTTTGGGCATTTTCTATCTTAGGGTTTCTGATTCTGTTTATATGATGTGTGTGTGTGTGTGTGTTTGTGTGTGTGTGTGTGTTTCTTTGATATTTGTTTTGTTTTTATTATTTTTCCCCTGCCTGTATGTTTTCTAAAGAAAGAGTGACGAAGGCATCGAGTTGGGTGTGTGTGAAGGTAGGGAGAAACTGGGAGAAACAGGGGAGGGGGAATATGACTTCTTTAAAATGAAAATAAATTTGTTATAAGCAAATTAAAAGTGGGGAACCAGACAAAGACAAAAGTAAGAGCACAGTTCTTATCTGTAGTGTGTCCTAAGAAAGCCATTCCAGAATACATACGGCATCTGTGCTTCCTCGACTGGACCTGCAATTCAGAGAAAACACTCTTAGATCCAGATCACACCCAGTTCTATTTGCACAGGTCTCTGGCTTTTCCAGTGACTAGGGGCAGTGGCAAATAAGACTGGGAAGAGTGGCCAAGTCAAAGATTCTGTGTTAGTCTGTCCTGTGACGCTCTTAAAACACTCCTGAGGCTGGGCACTGAGAAATAAGTATTTTTCACACTTTGTCCACTTAGCCTAGATCAGGCAAACTTATTCCTCTGTCCTCTACTAAGGGCTTCCTCAAAGCTTCTCTAAACATGGCAGAGAAACATGACAAGCTGGTACTGTGAGATGACCCCTTCTAAGGAGTGCCTGTGGAGCCCAGTCGTCTCCTCTAACTCGATGCTGTGAAAGTCCCGCTGCCTCATTGTCCTTTGATGGACATCAGACTCTTTTTGCCGCATCAATACTTGGGGAACTCATTCCGCCTGTGTTAACCTCAGGAGAGCCAGGCAGAATGACAAGAGGGCAGTTGCTGAAGAAACAGGAACTCCTCCTAGACAGCATGCCTGTCAGCTTCTTATGCATGCTTTAATCCAAACAGGAAAATGTCTGCAGAGAGGAAGCTTCCTGACATGCACTGTGGAACCCGACATGGTTTGCATTTTCCTCTCATGCTGTGTCTTGTCATGGGTGACTTATGTCCTCTTCCTGTGCAAACACCCTAATACTACTATGGTGTGTGATCAGGTTTATTATTGAGATGGTGATACCCATGAAAAGTAAAGTATCGTGAAAGTAACCCTTCTATCTTAGAAACGGGAAAGGCCATCTCACCTCAGCAAATGATGGTTTCTCCTCCTTTTGTGAGGTCTTCCTGTGATGGTGTGCATGCAGTCCTAGGGGAACAGAAAATAACTTTCAGCTCATGGTACTGCTTATTATAGGTCAAGGGTTTTTATATTGGTGGTAACAGTGACATGTGGGTTTAGTTTATAATTCCTAGCCTTGGTATATAGCTAGCAAACCTAGTTGAAGGACTGTAAGACCATTTGTCCAGCTAGGAAAAAAAGAAAACAAGGCAAGGCCTCAAAAGAAATCAGGAAAAGACTTTGTTCTAAATAAAAGGAGTCTAAAAGCACTGTGAAATAATACACCTTGGATTAGGTCAAAACTGGAATAAGTGTTATATGAAATGAGATATTTCTATCACCTCTTCTGGCCACTTTCAAGTCTTTCTAGATCTCTGCAAACCTCTTTCAGCCACTACAGATCAACATACACTGATTCCATATTAATTTACCATGATCCTATTTTTTTAAGTTGCTCATTCATTAGTGTGTGTGTGTGTGTGTGTGTGTGTGTGTGTGTGTGTGAAGTGTGTGTGTAGGAATGCATGTAATATAACCCCTCTGGGGGTATTCAAGAACAAGCCCGTGGAGTTGATTCCCTTCTTCTACCTTCATTGGCTCTAATGTCTCTCAGGTCACAAGCACTATCAGAAACACACATTTATCTTTTGAATCATACTGCCAGCCCTAGTATATAAAATTTGAATCTGGAAAAAAATACACATTGTTCAAGAAAAATTAACGTAGTATCAGGCACATGATGTAATGGCACTGAATTGTTCACTCTTTGATACATAATACCTTATTGACTAGTTCAAGATACTGACATTTTATCTTAAAAAATAACCACCACCCATTGTTTTTTCTTCTACTAGTGTCTCTTTACTGGGTAGTCCTTTGTATTCCTTCTGTGAAGTAGATGTCCAGGCCCAGACACCCTGAATCACATTAAGGCTGAGAAATGTGATCATCTGTCCCCTGGATCTCTAGTTGCTTCAGCAATAAAGAAATTTATATTTATACAGAAGATGGACTCTTTGGTACGGTGGTTAACGTCCTCATAGCCTAAACATAAGCATAGGTCAACAATTTGGGACCTCATAATCAGGGGCCACACATCTGATTTTCTCCTTGCCTCTTTCACTTCAGAGCATCATGACCTTGGGACTATTCATCGTTATCTTGCTCCAATTCTACCCAGGGAATGTTTATCACCAGTAAAAGAGTAAACAATAACTCTGTATTGCTCCTGTGCGGTTCAGTGGGCATAGCGTATGTGGTGTAGATGCCCAGAAAGGCTGATTACAAAATGTACTACCATACACGGCGCACTCAGCATACTTCATAGCTTCACAAAAACCCTGTAGCAGAGTCTCAAGCTACCATTCTCAGATATATCCTTGTTTATCCTAAAGGTACTCATTTTAATTACACACAGATCTTTGTTGCCCAGAGACAGATAAAAGTTTAAACTTAATTCCTGTGTTGGCCTGAGTGCATACCCAGCATCCACTTCTAAAGTGAGGTCTGCATTGTTCTTGAGAATGTTCCAGTCACCTGACTAGTCAGAAGAGCGTGCTTGAATGAAATGAACCACAGAAGACTGGGTAGGTTACCATTATTTGTTTAAATGTCTAATACTCTTAGATTTGGAAAAAATTCCACCATCTTACATTACAGCTGCCTCAGAAATATGCCCATGTCTTCCTTGAGCTATTGGGCAAGCCACAGTAAAGTCTGTATGCTTGAAAGCAAGTATGTTAGCAGCTGAGCTAGCCACTTAACCTTCGAGAAGGGTATAAAGATATGGGAACAAATCGTTCTTACTGAAAGGCTGGTCCTTTCACAGAGAAAATGAAGTCTTTCCATTTGCTGTCTATGCCATTTGACATGCACAAAAATCTTAAGTCTACACAGATGTTTGTGTGATATATTTTCATTTTGTCTAACTTCCCTAGTGTCCGAACAGCTTCCCTGTATCAGCTGTGCAGTTTCAGCAAAAGGCCATATGCAGGAAATTACTAAGATACTTATTAATGAAGCACAAGCAGGATAAGGACATGGGAAAGCAAGCAGACTTCAGAACAACTGCCAAGATTATGACAAACTCTAATAAATGCAATCAGATGCCATGGCAATTTCTTGTACTGAGAACATAATCTATTCTTCTGTGAATGGGTGACAAAGAAGCAAAAATAAGAAGGCAGGTTCTTGTATTTTTACCTAGAATACAGATTATGTGCCATGAGATGGTCAATCTACACAAGACCATAAACCATATACTGTATGTTCTGGTGTGATTATAAAAAGCCCCCCCCATAACCTCATGTGTTTTAACACTTGGTCCCCAGCTGATGGTACTGCTTAAGAAAGGCTTTAGGAGATGGAGCCTCCCTAAAGAAAGCAAGGCACTGGGGAAAGACCTCAGCCTAACTATGTTTAGTCTGTCCTTCCTGAGTACAGATGCAATAGGACCAGCCAGGGCCATCCACCTGCAGCGACATCTTCCTTCCAGAACGATGTCCTATAAGCCAAATACACTCGTCCTCCAGGAAAATGGGATTTCCTCAGAGAGCTGGTCACAGAAATAGGAAAAGGCAACTAAAAACAATGACTAAGTAACAGTCTCCTCATTGCATCTGCCCATTTGGAAATCCTTAAATCGGCTTTCTCTTTTCATTTGCCTCCCAAGCAGAAGGGACAGCCTGACTGCTGCCAGACCCTCTCCTTTGAATCTACCAGAAATGTTAGTACCTACCATGGTCTTCACGATCCAAGCTGATCTCAGGAAAAAGCTCACTTTGAGTATCGTCATCATCCATGACATCAATGTCTGGAGCTACATCTGTGGAGAGTAACTTACATATTACTGTCTCTATAGTAGGTGAAGCCACATGGCCTCACACAAGAACCCAATCAGCTTTCCTTTGGTTCACATCATTCAGTGAGAACCACAACAGCCATTGAAATACATTTTTAAGCTCTATGGCTGCAATTCTACTGATGAGCTAGGAAAACAAACACTTAACACATAAATATATAAGACATTTTTAGTCTTTTTAATCAGAGATATAGTATGGCGATTCAAATAAGAAATGTCTTGTATAGGTCAGATATACCCAGTCCCTAGCTGGAGCAGCTAACTGGAAAGGTTTTGGAACCTCTAGGAAATGGCCTTGCTGAATGAAGTATATTACTGATGGTTTGAAGAGTTCACAGTCTCACCCTAATTCTAGCTTACTCTCCCCCTCCTTCCTGTTTGTGGTTGAACATGTGACTTCTCAGCCTACACAGGTAAACACAACCTCTTCAGCCCATTTGATGCTATTGTACAGACATGATTTCAGGGCTGACCACTTGTTATTGGGTAAAAACGGGGGCAGGAGTTCATTCTCGATACTACTCCTCCTGTTCTCAGTATTCTTCAATTGTCTGTATTTTCTTTTCTACGGGCTGAGTTCCATGATTCCCCTCTTCCATGTTAGCATGTCTACTCCACTGGTGTTGTATGTATGGTCTTGTTTAGGCAGCCATACTGTTGAGGTATCATCATGGATGAAGATTCCCTGCCATTTTGAGGAGACACAACCTCACAGCAAAGTTCCTGGTCTTCTGGCTCTTAAAACTTTCCTAACCCTTCTTTTTGATGTTCCCTGAGCCTTAGGTGCAGGAGTTGTGTTGTGTATATATCAGCTGGGGCTTGGCAACCCTATGGGGAATTTTTCAAATTGAACTAAAGGTATTTTGGATTATAATATTGCCACAACCTACGGAAGGTCAGGAAGTGGAACTTGGTGGTGCAATGAGAAATGTATCTCATAGGCTTCTAGAATTTATAACTAGTTCCCGGGTAGTTTATGCTGTTTGGAAACGTTATGGGATGTTTAGGAAGTGGAGCATTGCTGGGGAAGGAAACCACTATGAGCAGGTTTGGAGAATTCAGGGCCTCATCCAACGTCCAGTTTGATCCGTTTCTAGCCATTGAAAATAAGATCCCTCTGCCTACTGACCCAATAGCGTCCCAGCTGCCACGATTTTCACACACCATGATTAATAATATTCATCCCTCTGGAAACATAAACCAACATGAACTCTTTCTTCAATACCTAGTTTTGGCCCTAGTGTATTACCATAGCAACACAAAAGTAAGTAATACAAGTATGGTCACCAATGATTATTAATATCCCAAACTAATTCTTGACTATCAACAGTACCATCACTAGTTCCGCAGGCCTTTTCTGCTACATCCACAGTCGCTGGTTCAGGTTTGACCCTGGAGACCTCCGTAGCTATAAGTCCCAGCCTTCTCTTCATAGCCCTGACTGGAAAGTATTCATAACAAAAAGGGATCAACTTAATCACATTTTAACAACGAACTAAACACAGAAAAACTAACGACTGTCTGTGTATAAAAATTGGAACTTATTGGTGACTTCCAAGCACAATCAAATGAGACAGTGTAACTTTTAGAAGATCATCAGTGTCTATTTAACACAGGTATGATATAGTCAGTAAGGTCTCAGTTCATGTGGAAGACACAGTATTGGCAGAGAAGCAATGTGACTCAGTGTGTGAGATAGCCAGCATCCAAATCCCTTTAAGATCCATCTAAACCTGCTGGAACTTACACAATTACTGATTATAGCATTCTTGGCACTAAGACACTCTAATTGCCCAAGCACTTACATTAACCCTGATGAATCTAAAAAGTAAATGAACATCAAGCCTTAAAGATCAGCAGTAGTTATTCAGGAATGTTCTGTGCTGTTTGCAGACTGCTAAAAGAATCACTCAGACTGCAGTGGTTTGATCCAGAGACAGCTGCAGAACAGCTGTCTGGGCAATGGCTGTTCCATTTCATTATCTGATCATGAAGACTACATAATACCACATTCAGGAAGGGAAGCATATCAGACGCTGTGGTCATAATACTGTGACATAATTGCCCTGACAGGAAAAACAAAACAAAATTCCAAACAGATAGTTGTTCTACTTTCCATTGTCTGATTAAATACTGACCATTTTGCCCAAAAGAAGTGACATGAGAGCTGGGTATGGTGGCACAAGCCAGTAATCCCAGCACTCCATGAGGCAGAGGCAGGCAGATCTCCGTGAGTTCGAGGCTGGCCTGATCTACAAAGCAAGTCCAGGACAGCCAAGGCTATACAGAGAAACCCTGTCTTGAAAAAAATCAAAAGAAGAAGGGGAGGGAAAGAGGAGGAGTACAAGGACAAAGAGGAGGAGAAGGAGACACTAGGGAGTTTGGTCAGTTCAAATGCCTCCATCTCTACACTGTCTAATGATCAGATAACTATGCTGAACAGACACAGCACATGACTCTAACCCTAGCTATTCTAGCACTGTTGTCATTTTGGTTATGACTGGGGGCAATTCCCTTTGATTGACATATCCTGGATGAGCCTTCAAACTCAACACACAACACAAGAAGTCTGGTGGATTGGTGATCTGATGATGTGTCTGCGTGCACCATTTTCTAGGTGACAGCTGTCATCAGCACTGTCTCTGAAGCAAGTGTTCACCTTCCCTGCTCATGCTTCCTCAGCAAGCCCAGTTTCTACCCTACACACTCTACTATCCATAGTCCACGGGCGAGCAAGCTACACAAGTCCTACCTAGCCTTAAAAAAATAACCATGTTGGATGCCTTCAATGTACAGATGTACCCTCGGTCACAAGGCATTTTAGAAAGGGTGACATGAAATCATGTTGTTTGACAATGACTATACACAGCCTCTGACTGTGTGGGCTCACCATTCTCTCATTTATCGGCCAGCATGGAAAAGGCATATCGGTGAGAGAAAGTACCCTTCAGGCATAAAGTGTAGCTCATCTTGAACAGAAGTATGGTCAAAATAATTAGACCAGATTAATAACTTAGTGGACATAGGCCTTGAAGTCTGGGGCTCTTTGGACTTGTGCTAATCTCTCACCCAGAATCAGCCACGTTGAAGGAAAACCCAGTTATGACTCATGTTTTCTGATGTAGGTTCTCCCACTGTCAGAATCAATTTGACAAGCAGCAAGAAGGGCTTTTGTTTCTCTAGGGTTTTGCTGGGTTTTGTTGTTCCTGATGTCTGTTTTACTCTTTTCAGATGGGATCTCCTGTCACAACCTGGGCTGGCCAGGAAGTGCCTCTGGTTGATCACCATGCATTCCCCTTTACTAAGCTAAGATGTACCAATGCCCCAGGGAATGCAGTGCTGAGTATCAAGCCCACCGCTTTCTGGATGATAGCCTTGTTTTCTGTAAGCTAAAAACCCCTGAGCTTTCATTTCAGTGAGAAATGAATGTATCAAACATGTCTGTGATGAGTTTTAAATGAATGTGGGAAGCGTGAACTCTACATTTTTTTTTCATTAACAGATTTGACACTGGAAATTGGCTGGAATATGAAGGGGTCTTGGGAGGAAGCCCAAATGCAGCTGTTGTCAGACACACAGAAACCCAACCTTACTAGGAAAATGAGAGAACCACGGGCACGTGACTATGACGTGCCCCTTGGACCGTCAAGTTGTTCTTTTAAACTAAACCTGCACTTCTCATTGCCACCAGGTCACTGAAAACAGTGGTGCAGAAGGGCTAATTCTTAGCTACAGCGTGTCTGAGGAAGTCACTCCAGGGTACTTACTGTATCGGCTCCTCCGCGACAGGACCTGCAATTAGAGAAAACACTCAGGCTCACAGCACAGCCAGCTCTAGTTATCTTTACCTCTTCCTGTGACTTGGCACAGTGGTAAACAGGACGGGGAAGAGTGACCAAGTGAAAGACTCCGGATCAGTCTGCTGTGTGATACTCTTACACAGCACATGAGGCTGGGTGATATGTCAAAAAGAAAACAAGTATTTTCACACTTTTGCCTATTTAGCCCAGAGCAGGCAAACTTAATGTCTTTGTCCCCTCCTGAGGGGTTTCCTCAAAGCCACATGAAACATGACCTAGAAACATGACAGCCTGGTGCTGTGGGATGAACCCTATTAAGGGGCACCTCAGTGTGTGGTTATTCACCTTAACCGCGTGCTCTAAAGGTCTCAATGCCTCAGTGTCCTCATCATGGACATAAAATATCTCACCACATCAATCTTTGGGGAAATATATTCCACTGTCCTAACCTTAGTAATCTCCTGGAGGAGGATAGAGACATTTGGGGAAAAAAAAGGACTTTTCACAGGTAATGTGTGCCAACTTCTCAGTGAAAATCCTTAAGTTTTAACCTAGACAGAAAAAGTTTTGTCAGAAAAAGGTCCCTCTAAAAAATAAAAATCTGGGCAACGGCACTGGCATTTTTATGTAGTCCCCAGTCAAGAATAACTTTCTCCAGCTCCATTTTATCCTTTATTTGAGAAAATTCTCAAATAAGTATACTGCAGGTTATCAGTTTCATCATTCAGGAATGATAACATAAAACAAAGGAATCCGAAGAGTAACCTTTCTGTCTAGAAAAAGGAAAAGCTGTTTTACCATAATTGGTGATGTCCTTGTCTTCTCTTCTGTGGGGGTCTTCATCCGGACCTTGTCAGATGACACTAGAAACACAAAACAACTCTGAGCTCATGGTAGCGCCTTCTGTATGACAGGCACTCCTGGCTTGATGCAGACAGAGTTCTATGGGTTTAGTCTAAACATTTAGCCTTAAAGCACATAGTTCAATCATTATTAAACAAGGTTGTGCTGATGCAAGAACATTCTCTTGGTCTCTTGCCTGGGGGAGAAAAAACCAAGACAAGATTTTGAGAATAGAAAGGTAAGCTTTGCCCTTCTCCATAATGTGAATGTAAAGCAATCTCAAAGTGTTTCATTGGGGAGACTCTGAAATAAGCTTCTTTAATGAAAGATTTCTGTTACTACTTCAGACCGTTTTGAAGTCAAGACAATTGATAGCTCTGGATATCTGCCAAACCTCTTTCAACTCCATTGGCCAGTCTCTAGATTGGGCACACACTAACCATTCACGGTTTTTAATTATATCTAGTCTTAATAGAGTGTTTGTGTGTGAGCTAAGTGTGTATTTGTGCATCCTATGTCATTGTGTGGGTTCAGAAGACAATTTTGTGGAATTTCTTTTCTCCTTCACTGTTGGTATGATATCTGGGTATCAAACACAGGTAGGTGGTAGCATTGAGCTGGGTTTTGTTTTCTTTTGTTCTCTGTTTCTCTTTTCTTGATGCTGTGTTTAATGTCTGTCTGAGAGCCTGTCTGTATGTGCACCACCTCCATGCTTGATGACATCAGAGGTTAGCACAGAGCATTTGATGCCCTGGAAATGAAGTAACAAATGGCTGTGAGCATCTAATGTAGGTGCTATTTAACTGAACCTGGGTCTTCTGGGAGAGCAGCAAACACTCCTGACTGCTGAGAGCAAATTGTACAGACCCTGAAATGTTCATTTTCATACACAATGAAGGCTAACTTAAAACATAGAAGATACCAAAAGTTTTACATTTTAAAAATGGCCATGATAGCTGCTAAAACACCTTCCCTGTCTTTCCACTGTGGGGGGATGATCCCTCTGAACTGTGAGCCAGGATCTCACCAAGCTTTCTGTCAGGCACTGTGACAACAATAGGAAAGCAACTAATATACAAAGGTTCAGGGACAGAGTCTCATCATCACCTCCGCCCAGTTGGAAAATCTTTAAATTGAATTTCTCCTTTCCTCAACCACCCAAGCAAAGAATGAACCCAGCTGTTCCCAGACCTCCTCATTGGATCTGACCAGGAATGCTAATGCCTACCACTACCGCAACAGCTTTGAAGGCTGTTCTGAGAAGTGCAGCACTGCAAGAAGACGATGAGAACTTCCCAGACGCTGAACACTGAGCGTCTTGCCCTATTTCAGTTTTGTTTTCCTTTCTTTTCACTATGGTTTTCTTACTGCTTCTTTGAAAAAAATAGCACATAAAACTTTAAGTGAAGGTTGTTTTTTTTTTTTAACAGGAACCTACAGTTTGAAAAAGAACTTGGAATTTCTGGTTAGCATTCGTTGAAGACTGTGGGACTTTTACCATTGCACACTGTTTTATAAACAGGAGACCTTGGGAAAACAGGAAAGGTTAGGATGTAACAGCGGCATGCTTGTGTGTCAAGTTGACAGAAGGTGAATGTGCTGTTTAATCTTCAACCTCCCACACCTACAAAGATGGAATCTAACTGGGGAATTGTTTCTGCCAGATAGGCCTGGGAAAATGACTGTGGGCATGTTCTTCATTGCTAATTGATGGAGGAAAGCAACAGACCACTATGGTTGGCGTTAATCCTTAGCAAATGTGGCTGTGCTATCTCCTAAGAAAAGTAATGGAACAAACCAGAGAAATCTGCTCTGCTTCGTGATCTCTGATCTCTGCCCATGTTCCTGTCTCCAGGTTGCTGTCTTGAGCTCCTATCTTGAGCCCCTTTCCTTGATGGTGGACTAGAACTAAAAGATGAAATAAGTCTTTTCCTCTCCAAGTTGCTTTTGGCCAATATGTTAATCATACCAACAGATATCAAATTATAACATGTGCCTTTGACAACACGTAGAACACAGAAAAAAACTAAAATAATTATTAATGAAAGCACAAGCAGCACAACAACAAGAGAAGGGAAACAACTTTGGTTTGACCATTAGAAGACAGTCACAAACTCCACTAAACTCTGGACCATAGGACATTGTTATTTCTTTGTCTAAGGAGTGCATTCTCTTTCTTTGCAGGAGGGTTAACAAGAGTGAAAAACTGAAAAAATCATAAAATATTTCGGGCTGGAGAGATGGATCAGAGGTTGAGAGCACTGGCTGTTCTTCCAAAGGTCCTGAGTTCTATTCCCAGAAACTACTAGTGGCTCACAACCATTGATAATGATGCCCTCCTCTGGTGTGCTGGCCTGTGTTCAGATGGAACGCTATATACATAATAAATAAACCTTTACAAAAATATTGAATCATTCCGTTGAGAAGAGCAACTAAACAATGATCCACTAACAGTGCCTCATCATTGCTTCTGCCCATTTGGAAGACTCTTAAATTGACTCTGTCATCAAAAGAAAAGGAATAACATGACTTTTCCTAGACCATTTGATTGGATATGACCGGTGGTATTACCTACCATCCATACATTTTTCCACCTCCAGGTTGTCACTAGACCTATTGGCCTCTCTGTTTCTGTCAACTGTATCATCAGTATCTAAAAGGAAAGTAAGTGGAGAGTCACAAAATAATAGTCTCACCTTTCCTTTGGGTCACATCACCCAGCAAGGACCACAATAGCAGTTTCAATGTGTTTTTAAGTCCCACATTTGTGCTTCTCCTTATGAGTTAGAAAAATTAACACTTCACATATGAAAGGAATTTTCTCGACAGCTTCATCTTATTCATGAGACACAGTAAAATATGCAACTACTGTTGAAATAAAATGTAAATAATGGGTCACCACAATACCATCCCTAGAGTCACAGGACTGTTCACTTGGCCATAGGCCTAAGGGGTCAGAGGCAGAATGTGCTGGTTTCAAGAGAAATATATGTTGGTTTAAAATGCTTTTATTTTACATGGGACGCACAGCATGTAACTGATACATACTTTCTGGTTTACTTCATTGCTTTCATTGTGATGAGCTGTGATACTTTGCATGGGATTGAAGTTGTGGGGGATAGCCTTCACAGAGCAGGCAGAATCCCTGATCATCAGTGCAAAGCTCTGAGCTAGATTTAAAGCACAGATAAAAATAAAAGCTTGCCTGGTGCCCAAAGCCCACATATTTGAACATTTGGGTCCCAGTGGGTGGTGACATTTGGGGAGGTTATAGAATGTTAAGGTCTTGAAGTCTTGCTGACCAAAGTGCATCTCTGGAATGAGTGTGTATCGACTCCCCAATTGCAGTCCCCATTCTACTTTCTCTGTCTGATTGAAGATTTGATCTCTCAGCTTCCTGCTCTGGCTCTCCTGCTCCCAAGTTTCTCCTGCCATTATGGGGTCTACCTCTGGAACTGTTAAGCCAAGATGCATTCTTTTTCCCATAGTACCATTTGCTGATGTTTATTACTGCAACAGAAACAAAAAACTAACACAAAAAATTAGTGGCAAAAAAAAATCAGATATTACTGTGATAGACCTGAAAAGTTTATGTTGAGGATTGTGGGAGCATGTGGAACTTGACTTGAGCCATTGAGATCTCAGAACTTGGTCCACAGACCCAAAAAAGCTAAAGTAATAAGGAGGGCCCAAGGGGGGATGCCTGAATGTCACAAAGAAAAGGAAATAGAATAGACAGTAGAGGTGGATGAAGAGAGGGAACTGGGAAGGAGATGGAATGGGGAGGGAAACAAAGGTTAGGAAACAGATGTGGGAAGAACGGGGTGGGAGGTGAGAAGGCTGGGGACAAGAAGGGAAGCTGAGGACGGCGTCTTCTTTCTCAACCTGGAGGCTGTGACAGGGTAGGCTTCTAAGAGAATACGGGTGTGACTGTAGCTGAGACTCCGGGTGACGTGAAGACTGAAGTGATCACCTCCTAGTCAGGGAGGACTAGTGCAAGGAGGGGAGCAATCACCAACTGACAAAACTTTTGATCCAAAAATTACCCTGCCTACAAGAAGTGCAGGGACAAAGAGGGAACAAAGATTGGGGGGATTTCCAACCATGATAGCCAGCCAGCCCCTGACACTATTAATGATCCCCCGATATGCTTGCAGACAGGAGCCTAATGTCACTGTTTTCTGGGAGGTTCCACGCAGCAGTGGTTGAGACAGAAGCTGGGACTTTCAGTCAAGCATGAAGCAGAGACTGAGACATCACTTAGGATGGTCTGGACCTAGCCCCCTGCACATATGTGGCCAATGGGACTCTTGGTCTTCCTAGGGCACCAGACAAGTGGAGAGACATTTCTAACATGGACACTATTGCCTGCTTTTGGATCACTTCTCCCTGGCAGCACTGCCTTCCCTGGCATCAGGGGAAGAGGATATGCTCAGTCCTAATGTGACTTGATGTGCTGGGGTGGGTTGGTGCAGGGATGAGGGGAGCTCCCCTTTTCGGGGGGAAAAAGCGAGGGGAAGGGGAAAGTGGGAGGAAAAGAGGGACAGGTATCCTTGGGCTGTAAAATAAAGAAACTGAAATTTTTAAAAAGTAAATATTAGAGAGAAAGAGAGAGGTCAGAGCTTAATAGGTTTCTTAGCCTTTGGAAGACAATGCTGAAAGGTAGACAATGCAGGCCTGAGCTGTGGTGTTTCACTCAGCAGCAGAGACTGTGCTGTGGTTATGAGCAGGTGTTAAGTGGGACTGGCATGAGCCTATAAGGCAGGTGCATGCTCCGTTGGCAGAACCAGAGAAGTACGACTTGCCTGGGACACAGGTCTGAGCGAGTCACAGATTCTGAGCACTGCTTCTTAATCTATGGGACCTAACTGTGTCTTTATTACAACTCTGCCCTGAATCTTCCTCTTAAGCAAGACAAGGTATATAACTTCCTTTCTATTTGAGAAGAACCTATAGAGACTTTAGATTTTAAAGAGAACTTGGACTTTCAAATGATTGGAATTATTTGAAGACCATGGGGCTTTTAAGACTGTATGCTTTTTATATATGGCACCGATGTGAGATCTTGGGAATAAACAATAAAGAAAAGGTTATGGTTTGAATTTTGCAGCAACGTGGTTTTGGTGTTGAGTTGATAAAGAAGTGACTCGTGATGGTTCATTGTCAACTTCACACACCTAGAAAGAAGGAACCTGAATTGGAGAATCGCCTCCATCAGACTGGCCTGAGAAAATTGGTGTGGGGCATCATCTTGATTGCTAATTGATAGAGGAGGGCCTAGCCAGCTGTGGCTGGTGCTATCTTTCACAGGGAGGCCTGAGATGTTAGCTAAAGGCAGCTAAGCAAGCTGGAGAGATCATATAGTATGCAGTGTTCCTCCATGTTATCTGCTCATTTTTCTGCCTCCAGGTTAACTGCTCTCCATGATGGACTACAACCCATAGATGAAATAAATCCCTTCTTCCCCAGGTTATTCTTCGTTATTGTGTTTATCACAGCAACATAGAGCAAGTAAGTAATACAAGTATGGTCACCAATTACTATTAATATCCCAAAGTAATTCTTGATTATCAACAGTACCATCATTAGTTCCGCAGGCCTTTTCTGCTACATCCACAGTTGCCGGTTCAGGTTTGACCCTGGAGACCTCCGTAGCTATAAGTCCCAGCCTTTTCTTCATAGCCCTGACTGGAATGTATTCATAACAAAAAGGGATCAACTTAATCACATTTTAAAAAACAAACTAAACACAGAAAAACTAACGACTGTCTGTGTATAAAAATTGGAACTTATTGGTGACTTCCAAGCACACTCAAATGAGACAGTGTAACTTTTAGAAGATCATAGCATCAGTGTCCATTTAACACAGGTATGATAGAGTCAGTAAGGTCTCAATTCATGTGGATGACACAGTATAGGCAGAGAAGCAATGTGACTCAGTGTGTGAGATAGCCAGCATCCAAATCCCTTTAAGATCCATCTAAACCTGCTGGAACTTACACAATTACTGACTATAGCATTCTTGGCACTAAGACACTCTAATTGCCCAAGCACTTACATTAAGCCTAATGAATCTAAAAAGTAAATGAACATCAAGCCTTAAAGATCAGCAGTAGTTATACAGGAATGCTCTGTGCTGTTTGCAGACTGCTAAAAGAATCACTCAGACTGCAGTGGTTTGATCCAGAGACAGCTGCAGAACAGCTGTCTGGGCAATGGCTGTTTCATTTCATTATCTGATCATGAAGACTGCATAATACCACATTCAGGAAGGGAAGCAGATCAAAGGCTGTCATCATATCACTGTGACATAATTGCCCTGACAGGAAAAACAAAACAAAACTCCAAACAGATAGTTGTTCTACTTTCCATTGTCTGATTAAATACTGACCATTTTGCCCAAAAGAAGTGACATGAGAGCTGGGTATGGTGGCACATGCCTGTAATCCCAGCACTCCATGAGGCAGAGGCAGGCAGATCTCCGTGAGTTCGAGGCTGGCCTGATCTACAAAGCAAGTCCAGGACAGCCAAGGCTATACAGAGAAACCCTGTCTTGAAAAAAATCAAAAGAAGGGGAGGGAAAGAGGAGGAATACAATGACAAAGAGGAAGAGAAGGAGACACTAGGGAGTTTGGTCAGTTCAAATGCCTCCATCTCTACACTGTCTAATGATCAGATAACTATGCTGAACAGACACAGCACAAGACTCTAACCCTAACTATTCTAGCACTGTTGTCATTTTGGTTATGACTGGGAGCAATTCCCTTTGATTGACATATGCTGGATGAGCCTTCAAACTCAACACATAACACAAGAAGTCTGGTGGATTGGTGATCTGATGATGTGTCTGCATGCATCATTTTCTAGGTGATAGCTGTCATCAGCACTGTCTCTGAAGCCTGAAGTGGGAGAGGAGGCCAGGCTCTAAGTGTTCACCTTCCCTGCTCATGCTTCCTCAACAAGCCCAGTTTCTACCCTACACACTCTACTATCCATAGTCCACGGGTGAGCAAGCTACACAAGTCCTACCTAGCCTTAAAAAAACAACCCATAGTGGTTGCCTTCAACATACAGATGTACCCTCGGTCACAAGGCATTTTAGAAAAGGTGACATGAAATCATGTTGTTTGACAATGACTATACACAGCCTCTGACTGTGTGGGCTCACCATTCTCTTATTTATCGGCCAGCATGGAAAAGGCATATCGGTGAGAGAAAGTACCCTTCAGGCATAAAGTGTAGCTCATCTTGAACAGAAGTATGGTCAAAATAATTAGACCAGATTAATAACTTAGTGGACATAGGCCTTGAAGTCTGGGGCTCTTTGGACTTGTGCTAATCTCTCACCCAGAATCAGCCACGTTGAAGGAAAACCCAGTTATGACTCATGTTTTCTGATGTAGGTTCTCCCACTGTCAGAATCAATTTGACAAGCAGCAAGAAGGGCTTTTGTTTCTCTAGGGTTTTGCTGGGTTTTGTTGTTCCTGATGTCTGTTTTACTCTTTTCAGATGGGATCTCCTGTCACAACCTGGGCTGGCCAGGAAGTGCCTCTGGTTGATCACCATGCATTCCCCTTTACTGAGCTAAGATGTACCAATGCCCCAGGGAATGCAGTGCTGAGTATCAAGCCCACCGCCTTCTGGATGATAGCCTTGTTTTCTGTAAGCTAAAAACTCCTGAGTTTTCATTTCAGTGAGAAATGAATGTATCAAACATGTCTGTGATGGGTTTTAAATGAATGTGGGAAGCGTGATCTCTACATTTTTTTTCATTAACAGATTTGACACTGGAAATTGGCTGGAATATGAAGGGGTCTTGGGAGGAAGTCCAAATGCAGCTGTTGTCAGACACACAGAAACCCAAACTTACTAGGAAAATGAGAGAACCACGGGCACATGACTACGACGTGCCCCTTGGACCGTCAAGTTGTTGTTTTAAACTAAACCTGCGCTTCTCATTGCCACCAGGTCACTGAAAACAGTGGTGCAGAAGGGCTAATTCTTAGCTACAGCGTGTCTGAGGAAGTCACTCCAGGGTACTTACTGTATCGGCTCCTCCGCGACAGGACCTGCAATCAGAGAAAACACTCAGGCTCACAGCACAGCCAGCTCTAGTTATCTTTAACTCTTCCTGTGACTTGGCACAGTGGTAAACAGGACGGGGAAGAGTGACCAAGTGAAAGACTCCGGATCAGTCTGCTGTGTGATACTCTTACACAGCACATGAGGCTGGGTGATATGTCAAAAAGAAAACAAGTATTTTCACACTTTTGCCTATTTAGCCCAGAGCAGGCAAACTTAATGTCTTTGTCTCCTCCTGAGGGGTTTCCTCAAAGCCACATGAAACATGACCTAGAAACATGACAGCCTGGTGCTGTGGGATGAACCCTATTAAGGGGCACCTCAGTGTGTGGTTATTCACCTTAACTGCATGCTCTAAAGGTCTCAATGCCTCAGTGTCCTCATCATGGACATAAAATATCTCACCACATCAATCTTTGGGGAAATATATTCCACTGTCCTAACCTTAGTAATCTCCTGGAGGAGGATAGGGACATTTGGGGGAAAAAAAAGGACTTTTCACAGGTAATGTGTGCCAACTTCTCAGTGAAAATACTTAAGTTTTAACCTAGACAGAAAAAGTTTTGTCAGAAAAAGATCCCTCTAAAAAATAAAAATCTGGGCAACGGCACTGGCATTTTTATGTATTCCTCAGTCAAGAATAACTTTCTCTAGCTCCATTTTCTCCTTTATTTGAGAAAATTCTCAAATAAGTATACTGCAGGTTATCAGTTTCATCATTCAGGAATGATAACATAAAACAAAGGAATCCAAAGAGTAACCTTTCTGTCTTAGAAAAAGGAAAAGCTGTTTTACCATAATTGGTGATGTCCTTGTCTTCTCTTCTGTGGGGGTCTTCATCCGGACCTTGTCAGATGACACTAGAAACACAAAACAACTCTGAGCTCATGGTAGCGCCTTCTGTATGACAGGCAGTCCTGGCTTGATGCAGACAGAGTTCTATGGGTTTAGTCTAAACATTTAGCCTTAAAGCACATAGTTCATTCATTATTAAACAAGGTTGTGCTGATGCAAGAACATTCTCTTGGTCTCTTGCCTGGGGGAGAAAAAACCAAGACAAGATTTTGAGAATAGAAAGGTAAGCTTTGCCCTTCTCCATAATGTGAATGTAAAGCAATCTCAAAGTGTTTCATTGGGGAGACTCTGAAATAAGCTTCTTTAATGAAAGATTTCTGTTACTACTTCAGACCGTTTTGAAGTCAAGACAATTGATAGCTCTGGATATCTGCCAAACCTCTTTCAACTCCATTGGCCAGTCTCTAGATTGGGCACACACTAACCATTCACGGTTTTTAAGTATATCTAGTCTTAATACTGTGTCTGTGTGTGTGTGTGTGTGTGTGTGTGTGAGCAAAGTGTGTATTTGTGCATCCTATGTCATTGTGTGGGTTCAGAAGACAATTTTGTGGAATTTTTTTTCTCCTTCATTGTTGGTGTGATATCTGGGTATCAAACACAGGTAGTAGCATTGAGCTGGGTTTTGTTTTCCTTTATTGTCTGTTTCTCTTTTCTTGATGCTGTGTTTAATATCTGTCTGAGAGCCTGTCTGTATGTGCACCACCTCCATGCTTGATGACATCAGAGGTTAGCACAGAGCATTTGATGCCCTGGAACTGAAGTAACAAATGGCTGTGACCATCTAATGTAGGTGCTATTTAACTGAACCTGGGTCTTCTGGGAGAGCAGCAAACACTCCTGACTGCTGAGAGCAAATTGTACAGACCCTGAAATGTTCATTTTCATACACAATGAAGGCTAACTTAAAACATAGAAGGTACCAAAAGTTTTACATTTTAAAAATAGCCATGATAGCTGCTAAAACACCTTCCCTGTCTTTTCCACTGTGGGGGGATGATCCCTCTGAACTGTGAGCCAGGATCTCACCAAGCTTTCTGTCAGGCACTGTGACAACAATAGGAAAGCAACTAATATACAAAGGTTCAGGGACAGAGTCTCATCATCACCTCCGCCCAGTTGGAAAATCTTTAAATTGAATTTCTCCTTTCCTCAACCACCCAAGCAAAGAATGAACCCAGCTGTTCCCAGACCTCCTCATTGGATCTGACCAGGAATGCTAATGCCTACCACTACCACAACAGCTTTGAAGGCTGTTCTGAGAAGTGCAGCACTGCAAGAAGACGATGAGAACTTCCCAGACGCTGAACACTGAGCGTCTTGCCCTATTTCAGTGTTGTTTTCCTTTCTTTTCACTATGGTTTTCTTACTGCTTCTTTGAACAAAACAGCATATAAAACTTGTTGTGTGTGTGTGTGTGTGTGTGTGTGTGTGTGTGTGTGTGTTTAAACTGGAACCTACAGTTTGAAAAAGAACTTGGAATTTCTGGTTAGCATTCATTGAAGACTGTGGGACTTTTACCATTGCACACTGTTTTATAAACAGGAGACCTTGGGAAAACAGGAAAGGTTAGGATGTAACAGCGGCATGCTTGTGTGTCAAGTTGACAGAAGGTGAATGTGCTGTTTAATCTTCAACCTCCCACACCTACAAAGATGGAATCTAACTGGGGAATTGTTTCTGCCAGATAGGCCTGGGAAAATGACTGTGGGCATGTTCTTCATTGCTAATTGATGGAGGAAAGCAACAGACCACTATGGTTGGCGTTAATCCTTAGCAAATGTGGCTGTGCTATCTCCTAAGAAAAGTAATGGAACAAACCAGAGAAATCTGCTCTGCTTCGTGATCTCTGATCTCTGCCCATGTTCCTGTCTCCAGGTTGCTGTCTTGAGCTCCTATCTTGAGCCCCTTTCCTTGATGGTGGACTAGAACTAAAAGATGAAATAAGTCTTTTCCTCTCCAAGTTGCTTTTGGCCAATATGTTAATCATACCAACAGATATCAAATTATAACATGTGCCTTTGACAACACATAGAAGACAGAAAATAACTAAAATAATAATTAATGAAAGCACAAGCAGCACAATGACAGGGGAAGGGAAACAACTTTGGTTTGACCATTAGAAGACAGTCACAAACTCCACTAAACTCTGGACCACACAGGACACTGTCATTTCTTTGTCTAAGGAGCGCATTCTCTTTCTTTGCAGGAGGGTTACAAAGAGTGAAAGAATGAAAAAATCATAAAATATTTCGGGCTGGAGAGATGGCTCAGAGGTTAACAACACTGGCTGTTCTTCCAAAGGTCCTGAGTTCTATTCCCAGAAACCACATGGTGGCTCACAACCACTGATAATGATGCCCTCCTCTGGTGTGCTGGCCTGTGTTCAGATGGAACGCTATATACATAATAAATAAACCTTTACAAAAATATTGAATCATTCCGTTGAGAAGAGCAACTAAACAATGATCCACTAACAGTGCCTCATCATTGCTTCTGCCCATTTGGAAGACTCTTAAATTGACTCTCTGTCATCAAAAGAAAAGGAATAACATGACTTTTCCTAGACCATTTGATTGGATATGACCGGTGGTATTACCTACCATCCATACATTTTTCCACCTCCAGGTTGTCACTAGATCTATCGGTCTCGCTGTCTGTGTCATCTGTATCATCATTATCTAAAAGGAAAGTAAGTGGAGAGTGTGAGTCACGTCACAAAATAATAGTCTCACCTTTCCTTTGGGTCACATCACCCAGCAAGGACCACAATAGCAGTTTCAATGTGTTTTTAAGTCCCACATTTGTGCTTCTCCTTATGAGTTAGAAAAATTAACACTTCACATATGAAAGGAATTTTCTCGACAGCTTCATCTTATTCATGAGACACAGTAAAATATGCAACTACTGTTGAAATAAAATGTAAATAATGGGTCACCACAATACCATCCCTAGAGTCACAGGACTGTTCACTTGGCCATAGGCCTAAGGGGTCAGAGGCAGAATGTGCTGGTTTCAAGAGAAATTATATGTTGGTTTAAAATGCTTTTATTTTACACGGGACGCACAGCATGTAACTGATATATACTTTCTGGTTTACTTCATTGCTTTCATTGTGATGAGCTGTGATATTTTGCATGGGATTGAAGTTGTGGGGGACAGCCTTCACAGAGCAGGCAGAATCCCTGATCATCAGTGCAAAACTCTGAGCTAGATTTAAAGCACAGATAAAAATAAAAGCTTGCCTGGTGCCCAAAGCCCACATATTTGAACATTTGGGTCCCAGTGGGCGGTGACATTTGGGGAGGTCTTGCTGACCAAAGTGCATCTCTGGAGTGAATGTGTATCGACTCCCCAATTGCAGTCCCCATTCTACTTTCTCTGTCTGATTGAAGATTTGATCTCTCAGCTTCCTGCTCTGGCTCTCCTGCTCCCAAGTTTCTCCTGCCATTATGGGGTCTACCTCTGGAACTGTTAAGCCAAGATGCATTCTTTTTCCCATAGTACCATTTGCTGATGTTTATTACTGCAACAGAAACAAAAACTAACACAAAAAATTAGTGGCAAAAAAAAATCAGATATTACTGTGATAGACCTGAAAAGTTTATGTTGAGGATTGTGGGAGCATGTGGAAGTTGACTTGAGCCATTGAGAACTCAGAGCTTTGTCCACAGACCCAAAAAAAGCTAAAGTAACAAGTAGGGCCCAAGGGGAGGGTGTCTAAATGTCACTCAGAAAAGGAAATAGAATAGACAGCAGAGGTGGATGAAGAGAGGGAACTGGGAAGGAGATGGAATGGGGAGGGAAACAAAGGTTAGGAAACAGATGTGGGAAGAACGGGGTGGGAGGTGAAAAGGCTGGGGACAAGAAGGGAAACTGAGGACGGCGTCTTCTTTCTCAACCTGGAGGCTGTGACAGGGTAGGCTTCTAAGAGAATACGGGTGTGACTGTAGCTGAGACTCCGGGTGACGTGAAGACTGAAGTGATCACCTCCTAGTCAGGGAGGACTAGTGCAAGGAGGAGAGCAATCACCAACTGACAAAACTTTTGATCCAAAAATTACCCTGCCTACAAGAAGTGCAGGGACAAAGAGGGAACAAAGATTGGGGGGATTTCCAACCATGATAGCCAGCCCCTGACATTATTAATGATCCTCCGATATGCTTGCAGACAGGAGCCTAATGTCACTGCCTTCTGGGAGGCTCCACCCAGCAGTGGATTGAGACAGATGCTGGGACTTTCAGTCAAGCATGGTGCGGAGCTCCGGGGGTCCTGTGGAAGTTTTGGAGGAAAGATGGAAGGACGGAGAGGGAATGGAGCCTCACAAGAAGACCAACAGAGACAACTAACCCAGTCCCATGGGGCCTACAGAGACTGAGACATCACTTAGGATGGTCTGGACCTAGCCCCTGCACATATGTGGCCAATGGGACTTCTTGGTCTTCCTAGGGCACCAGGCAAGTAGAGACATTTCTAACATGGACACTATTGCCTGCTTTTGGATCACTTCTCCCTGGCAGCACTGCCTTCCCTGGCATCAGGGGAAGAGGATATGCTCAGTCCTAATGTGACTTGATGTGCTGGGGTGAATTGGTGCAGGAATGAGGGGAGCTCCCCTTTTCATGCGGAAAAGAGCAAGGAGAAGGGTGAACTGGGAGGAGAGGAGGGACAGGCATCCTTGGGATGTAAAGTAAATAAACTGAAATTTTTTTAATAAAAGTAGATATAAGAAAGAGAGAGCGGTCAGAGCTTAATAGGTTGGTTAGCCTTTGGAAGACAATGCTGAAAGGCAGACAATGCAGGCCTGAGCTGTGGTGTTTCACTCAGTAGCAGAGACTGTGCTGTGGTTATGAGCAGGTGTTAAGTGGGACTGGCATGAGCCTATAAGGCAGGTGCGTGCTCCGTTGGCAGAACCAGAGAAGTACGACTTGCCTGGGACACAGGATCTGAGCGAGTCACAGATTCTGAGCACTTGCTTCTTAATCTATGGGACCTAACTGTGTCTTTATTACAACTCTGCCCTGATTCTTCCTCTTAAGCAAGACAAGGTATATAACTTCCTTTCTATTTGAGAAGAACCTATAGAGACTTTAGATTTTAAAGAGAACTTGGACTTTCAAATGATTGGAATTATTTGAAGACCATGGGGCTTTTAAGACTGTATGCTATTTTATATATGGCACCAATGTGAGATCTTGGGAATAAACAATAAAGAAAAAGTTATGGTTTGAATTTTGCAGCAACATGGTTTTGGTGTTGAGTTGATAAAGAAGTGACTCGTGATGGTTCATTGTCAACTTCACACATCTAGAACGAAGAGACCTGAATTGGAGAATCGCCTCCATCAGACTGGCCTGAGAAAATTGGTGTGGGGCATCATCTTGATTGCTAATTGATAGAGGAGGGCCTAGCCAGCTGTGGCTGGTGCTAACTTACACAGGGTGGCCTGAGAAGTTTGCTAAAGGCAACTGAGCAAGCTGGAGAGATCAAATAGTATGCAGTGTTCCGCCATGGTATCTGCTCATTTTCCTGCCTCCAGGTTAACTGCTCTCCATGATAGACTACAACCCTTAGATGAAATAAATCCCTTCTTCCCCAAGTTATTCTTCGTTATTGTGTTTATCACAGCAACATACAGCAAGTAAGTAATACAAAAGTAAGTAATACAAGTATGGTCACCAATTACTATTAATATCCCAAAGTAATTCTTGACTATCAACAGTACCATCACTAGTTCCGCAGGCCTTTTCTGCTACATCCACAGTTGCCGGTTCTGGTTTGACCCTGGAGACCTCCGTAGCTATAAGTCCCAGCCTTTTCTTCATAGCCCTGACTGGAAAGTATTCATAACAAAAGGGATCAACTTAATCACATTTTAAAAAACAAACTAAACACAGAAAAACTAACGACTGTCTGTGTATAAAAATTGGAACTTATTGGTGACTTCCAAGCACACTCAAATGAGACAGTGTAATTTTTAGAAGATCATAGCATCAGTGTCCATTTAACACAGGTATGATAGAGTCAGTAAGGTCTCAATTCATGTGGATGACACAGTATAGGCAGAGAAGCAATGTGACTCAGTGTGTGAGATAGCCAGCATCCAAATCCCTTTAAGATCCATCTAAACCTGCTGGAACTTACACAATTACTGACTATAGCATTCTTGGCATTAAGACACTCTAATTGCCCAAGCACTTACATTAAGCCTAATTAATCTAAAAAGTAAATGAACATCAAGCCTTAAAGATCAGCAGTAGTTATACAGGAATGCTCTGTGCTGTTTGCAGACTGCTAAAAGAATCACTCAGACTGCAGTGGTTTGATCCAGAGACAGCTGCAGAACAGCTGTCTGGGCAATGGCTGTTTCATTTCATTATCTGATCATGAAGACTGCATAATACCACATTCAGGAAGGGAAGCAGATCAGAGGCTGTCATCATATCACTGTGACATAATTGCCCTGACAGGAAAAACAAAACAAAACTCCAAACAGATAGTTGTTCTACTTTCCATTGTCTGATTTAATACTGACCATTTTGCCCAAAAGAAGTGACATGAGAGCTGGGTATGGTGGCACATGCCTGTAATCCCAGCACTCCATGAGGCAGAGGCAGGCAGATCTCCGTGAGTTCGAGGCTGGCCTGATCTACAAAGCAAGTCCAGGACAGCCAAGGCTATACAGAGAAACCCTGTCTTGAAAAAAATCAAAAGAAGAAGGGGAGGGAAAGAGGAGGAGTACAAGGACAAAGAGGAGGAGAAGGAGACACTAGGGAGTTTGGTCAGTTCAAATGCCTCCATCTCTACACTGTCTAATGATCAGATAACTATGCTGAACAGACACAGCACATGACTCTAACCCTAGCTATTCTAGCACTGTTGTCATTTTGGTTATGACTGGGGGCAATTCCCTTTGATTGACATATGCTGGATGAGCCTTCAAACTCAACACATAACACAAGAAGGCTGGTGGATTGGTGATCTGATGGATGTGTCTGCGTGCACCATTTTCTAGGTGACAGCTGTCATCAGCACTGTCTCTGAAGCAAGTGTTCACCTTCCCTGTTCATGCTTCCTCAGAAAGCCCAGTTTCTACCCTACACACTCTACTATCCATAGTCCACGGGCGAGCAAGCTACACAAGTCCTACCTAGCCTTAAAAAAATAACCATGTTGGATGCCTTCAATGTACAGATGTACCCTCGGTCACAAGGCATTTTAGAAAGGGTGACATGAAATCATGTTGTTTGACAATGACTATATACAGCCTCTGACTGTGTGGGCTCACCATTCTCTCATTTATCGGCCAGCATGGAAAAGGCATATCGGTGAGAGAAAGTACCCTTCAAGCATAAAGTGTAGCTCATCTTGAACAGAAGTATGGTCAAAATAATTAGACCAGATTAATAACTTAGTGGACATAGGCCTTGAAGTCTGGGGCTCTTTGGACTTGTGCTAATCTCTCACCCAGAATCAGCCACGTTGAAGGAAAACCCAGTTATGACTCATGTTTTCTGATGTAGGTTCTCCCACTGTCAGAATCAATTTGACAAGCAGCAAGAAGGGCTTTTGTTTCTCTAGGGTTTTGCTGGGTTTTGTTGTTCCTGATGTCTGTTTTACTCTTTTCAGATGGGATCTCCTGTCACAACCTGGGCTGGCCAGGAAGTGCCTCTGGTTGATCACCATGCATTCCCCTTTACTAAGCTAAGATGTACCAATGCCCCAGGGAATGCAGTGCTGAGTATCAAGCCCACTGCCTTCTGGATGATAGCCTTGTTTTCTGTGAGCTAAAAACCCTGAGCCTACCTGAGCTTTCATTTCAGTGCCTTTTAAATTTGTATCTCCAACATAATGCATAGGTGCTTCCTTCAATTTCGACCACTGGGCCAGCTAAGGGACTATTTAGAGTTCTCTGTGTGCTTTTACTATTCTGGAAAGCTAGGGTTCCTCCATAATTTCTAAACATGTCTTAACAGGATAAAAGGCACAGTTTATAGTTTAGAATGTCAGTTTTGTATCTCCTATCTGGAAATACATTTTGTTCTTGTACTCTCAAGCAAGCAATCTTGGTCACGTGCGTCCCTGTCCTGGTATATTCCTTTTTAGCAGCACATATGCTGACAAATGAATGTATCAAACATGTCTGTGATGGGTTTTAAATGAATGTGGGAACCGTGAACTCTACATTTTTTTTTCATGGATAGATTTGACACTGGAAATTGGCTGGAATATGAAGGGGTCTTGGGAGGAAGCCCAAATGCAGCTGTTGTCAGACACACAGAAACACAACCGTACAAGGAAAATGAGAGAACCATGGACACGTGACTACGACGTGCCCCTTGGACCGTCAAGTTGTTCTTTTAAACTAAACCTGCGCTTCTCATTGCCACCAGGTCACTGAAAACAGTGGTGCAGAAGGGCTAATTCTTAGCTACAGCGTGTCTGAGGAAGTCACTCCAGGGTACTTACTGTATCGGCTCCTCCGCGACAGGACCTGCAATTAGAGAAAACACTCAGGCTCACAGCACAGCCAGCTCTAGTTATCTTTACCTCTTCCTGTGACTTGGCACAGTGGTAAACAGGACGGGGAAGAGTGACCAAGTGAAAGACTCCGGATCAGTCTGCTGTGTGATACTCTTACACAGCACATGAGGCTGGGTGATATGTCAAAAAGAAAACAAGTATTTTCACACTTTTGCCTATTTAGCCCAGAGCAGGCAAACTTAATGTCTTTGTCCCCTCCTGAGGGGTTTCCTCAAAGCCACATGAAACATGACCTAGAAACATGACAACCTGGTGCTGTGGGATGAACCCTATTAAGGGGCACCTCAGTGTGTGGTTATTCACCTTAACTGCATGCTCTAAAGGTCTCAATGCCTCAGTGTCCTCATCATGGACATAAAATATCTCACCACATCAATCTTTGGGGAAATATATTCCACTGTCCTAACCTTAGTAATCTCCTGGAGGAGGATAGGGACATTTGGAAAAAAAAATAAAAAATAAAGGACTTTTCACAGGTAATGTGTGCCAACTTCTCAGTGAAAATCCTTAAGTTTTAACCTAGACAGAAAAAGTTTTGTCAGAAAAAGGTCCCTCTAAAAAATAAAAATCTGGGCAATGGCACTGGCATATTTATGTAGTCCTCAGTCAAGAATAACTTTCTCCAGCTCTATTTTCTCCTTTATTTGAGAAAATTCTCAAATAAGTATACTGCAGGTTATCAGTTTCATCATTCAGGAATGATAACATAAAACAAAGGAATCCGAAGAGTAACCTTTCTGTCTAGAAAAAGGAAAAGCTGTTTTACCATTATTGGTGATGTCCTTGTCTTTTCTTCTGTGGGGGTCTTCATCCGGGCCTTGTCAGATGACACTAGAAACACAAAACAACTCTGAGCTCATGGTAGCGCCTTCTGTATGACAGGCACTCCTGGCTTGATGCAGAAAGAGTTCTATGGGTTTAGTCTAAACATTTAGCCTTAAAGCACATAGTTCATTCATTAATAAACAAGATTGTGCTGAAGCAAGAACATTCTCTTAGTCTCTTGCCTGGGGGAGAAAAAAGCAAGACAAGATTTTGAGAATAGAAAGGTAAGCTTTGCCCTTCTCCATAATGTGAATGTAAAGCAATCTCAAAGTGTTTCATTGGGGAGACTCTGAAATAAGCTTCTTTAATGAAAGATTTCTGTTACTACTTCAGACCGTTTTGAAGTCAAGACAATTGATAGCTCTGGATATCTGCCAAACCTCTTTCAACTCCATTGGCCAGTCTCTAGATTGGGCACACACTAACCATTCACGGTTTTTAATTATATCTAGTCTTAATAGAGTGTTTGTGTGTGAGCTAAGTGTGTATTTGTGCATCCTATGTCATTGTGTGGGTTCAGAAGACAATGTTGTGGAATTTCTTTTCTCCTTCATTGTTGGTATGATATCTGGGTATCAAACACAGGTAGGTAGTAGCATTGAGCTGGGTTTTGTTTTCTTTTGTTCTCTGTTTCTCTTTTCTTGATGCTGTGTTTAATGTCTGTCTGAGAGCCTGTCTGTATGTGCACCACCTCCATGCTTGATGACATCAGAGGTTAGCACAGAGCATTTGATGCCCTGGAACTGAAGTAACAAATGGCTGTGACCATCTAATGTAGGTGCTATTTAACTGAACCTGGGTCTTCTGGGAGAGCAGCAAACACTCCTGACTGCTGAGAGCAAATTGTACAGACCCTGAAATGTTCATTTTCATACACAATGAAGGCTTACTTAAAACATAGAAGATACCAAAAGTTTTACATTTTAAAAATAGCCATGATAGCTGCTAAAACACCTTCCCTGTCTTTTCCACTGTGGGGGGATGATCCCTCTGAACTGTGAGCCAGGATCTCACCAAGCTTTCTGTCAGGCACTGTGACAACAATAGGAAAGCAACTAATATACAAAGGTTCAGGGACAGAGTCTCATCATCACCTCCGCCCAGTTGGAAAATCTTTAAATTGAATTTCTCCTTTCCTCAACCACCCAAGCAAAGAATGAACCCAGCTGTTCCCAGACCTCCTCATTGGATCTGACCAGGAATGCTAATGCCTACCACTACCACAACAGCTTTGAAGGCTGTTCTGAGAAGTGCAGCACTGCAAGAAGACGATGAGAACTTCCCAGACGCTGAACACTGAGCGTCTTGCCCTATTTCAGTGTTGTTTTCCTTTCTTTTCACTATGGTTTTCTTACTGCTTCTTTGAACAAAACAGCATATAAAACTTGTTGCATGTGTGTGTGTGTGTGTGTGTGTGTGTGTGTGTGTGTGTTTAAACTGGAACCTACAGTTTGAAAAAGAACTTGGAATTTCTGGTTAGCATTCGTTGAAGACTGTGGGACTTTTACCATTGCACACTGTTTTATAAACAGGAGACCTTGGGAAAACAGGAAAGGTTAGGATGTAACAGCGGCATGCTTGTGTGTCAAGTTGACAGAAGGTGAATGTGCTGTTTAATCTTCAACCTCCCACACCTACAAAGATGGAATCTAACTGGGGAATTGTTTCTGCCAGATAGGCCTGGGAAAATGACTGTGGGCATGTTCTTCATTGCTAATTGATGGAGGAAAGCAACAGACCACTATGGTTGGCGTTAATCCTTAGCAAATGTGGCTGTGCTATCTCCTAAGAAAAGTAATGGAACAAACCAGAGAAATCAGCTCTGCTTCGTGATCTCTGATCTCTGCCCATGTTCCTGTCTCCAGGTTGCTGTCTTGAGCTCCTGTCTTGAGCCCCTTTTTCCTTGATGGTGGACTAGAACTAAAAGATGAAATAAGCCTTTTCCTCTCCAAGTTGCTTTTGGCCAATATGTTAATCATACCAACAGATATCAAATTATAACATGTGCCTTTGACAACAGGTACAAGACAGAAAATAACTAAAATAATTATTAATGAAAGCACAAGCAGCACAACGACAGGGGAAGGGAAACAACTTTGGTTTGACCATTAGAAGACAGTCACAAACTCCACTAAACTCTGGACCATAGGACACTGTCATTTCTTTGTCTAAGGAGCGCATTCTCTTTCTTTGCAGGAGGGTTACAAAGAGTGAAAGAATGAAAAAATCATAAAATATTTCGGGCTGGAGAGATGGCTCAGAGGTTAACAACACTGGCTGTTCTTCCAAAGGTCCTGAGTTCTATTCCCAGAAACCACATGGTGGCTCACAACCACTGATAATGATGCCCTCCTCTGGTGTGCTGGCCTGTGTTCAGATGGAACGCTATATACATAATAAATAAACCTTTACAAAAATATTGAATCATTCCGTTGAGAAGAGCAACTAAACAATGATCCACTAACAGTGCCTCATCATTGCTTCTGCCCATTTGGAAGACTCTTAAATTGACTCTCTGTCATCAAAAGAAAAGGAATAACATGACTTTTCCTAGACCATTTGATTGGATATGACCGGTGGTATTACCTACCATCCATACATTTTTCCACCTCCAGGTTGTCACTAGACCTATCGGTCTCGCTGTCTGTGTCATCTGTATCATCAGTATCTAAATGGAAAGTAAGTGGAGAGTGTGAGTCACGTCACAAAGTAATAGTCTCACCTTTCCTTTGGGTCACATCACTCAACAAGGACCACAATAGCAGTTTCAATGTTTTTAAGTCCCATATTTGTGCTTCTCCTTATGAGTTAGAAAAATTAACACTTCACATATGAAAGGAATTTTCTCGACAGCTTCATCTTATTCATGAGACACAGTAAAATATGCAACTACTGTTGAAATAAAATGTAAATAATGGGTCACCACAATACCATCCCTAGAGTCACAGGACTGTTCACTTGGCCATAGGCCTAAGGGGTCAGAGGCAGAATGTGCTGGTTTCAATAGAAATTATATGTTGGTTTAAAATGCTTTTATTTTACACGGGACGCACAGCGTGTAACTGATACATACTTTCTGGTTTACTTCATTGCTTTCATTGTGATGAGCTGTGATACTTTGCATGGGATTGAAGTTGTGGGGGACAGCCTTCACAGAGCAGGCAGAATACCTGATCATCAGTGTAAAGCTCTGAGCTAGATTTAAAGCACAGATAAAAATAAAAGCTTGCCTGGTGCCCAAAGCCCACATATTTGAACATTTGGGTCCCAGTGGGTGGTGACCATTTGGGGAGGTTATAGAATGTTAAGGTCTTGAAGTCTTGCTGACCAAAGTGCATCTCTGGAGTGAGTATGTATCGACTCCCCAATTGCAGTCCCCGTTCTACTGTCTCTGTCTGATTGAAGATTTGATCTCTCAGCTTCAAGCTCTGGCTCTCCTGCTCTCAAGTTTCTCCTGCCATTATGGGGTCTACCTCTGGAACTGTTAAGCCAAGATGCATTCCTTTTTCCATAGTACCATTTGCTGATGTTTATTACTGCAACAGAAACAAAAACTAACACAAAAAATTAGTGGCAGAAAAAAAATGAGATATTACTGTGATAGACCTGAAAAGTTTATGTTGAGGATTGTGGGAGCATGTGGAACTTGACTTGAGCCATTGAGAACTCAGAGCTTTGTCCACAGACCCAAAAAAAGCTAAAGTAACAAGTAGGGCCCAAGGGGAGGGTGTCTAAATCTCACTCAGAAAAGGAAATAGAATAGACAGCAGAGGTGGATGAAGAGAGGGAACTGGGAAGGAGATGGAATGGGGAGGGAAACAAAGGTTAGGAAACAGATGTGGGAAGAATGGGGTGGGAGGTGAGAAGGCTGGGGACAAGAAGGGAAGCTGAGGACGGCGTCTTCTTTCTCAACCTGGAGGCTGTGACAGGGTAGGCTTCTAAGAGAATACGGGTGTGACTGTAGCTGAGACTCCGGGTGACGTGAAGACTGAAGTGATCACCTCCTAGTCAGGGAGGACTAGTGCAAGGAGGAGAGCAATCACCAACTGACAAAACTTTTGATCCAAAAATTACCCTGCCTACAAGAAGTGCAGGGACAAAGAGGGAACAAAGATTGGGGGGATTTCCAACCATGATAGCCAGCCAGCCCCTGACATTATTAATGATCCCCCGATATGCTTGCAGACAGGAGCCTAATGTCACTGCCTTCTGGGAGGCTCCACCCAGTAGTGGATTGAGACAGATGCTGGGACTTTCAGTCAAGCATGGGGCGGAGCTCCAGGGGTCCTGTGGAAGTTTTGGAGGAAAGATGGAAGGACGGAGAGGGAATGGAGCCTCACAAGAAGACCAACAGAGACAACTAACCCAGTCCATGGGGCCTTACAGAGACTGAGACATCACTTAGCATGGTCTGGACCTAGGCCCCTGCATACATGTGGCCAATGGGACTCTTGGTCTAGGGCACCAGGCAAGTGGAGAGACATTTCTAACATGGACACTATTGCCTGCTTTTGGATCACTTCTCCCTGGCAGCACTGCCTTCCCTGGCATCAGGGGAAGAGGATATGCTCAGTCCTAATGTGACTTGATGTGCTGGGGTGAATTGGTGCAGGGATGAGGGGAGCTCCCCTTTCCATGCGGAAAAGAGCAAGGAGAAGGGGGAACTGGGAGGAGAGGAGGGACAGGCATCCTTGGGATGTAAAGTAAATAAACTGAAATTTTTTTAATAAAAGTAGATATAAGAAAGAGAGAGAGGTCAGAGCTTAATAGGTTGGTTAGCCTTTGGAAGACAATGCTGAAAGGCAGACAATGCAGGCCTGAGCTGTGGTGTTTGACTCAGCAGCAGAGACTGTGCTGTGGTTATGAGCAGGTGTTAAGTGGGACTGGCATGAGTCTATAAGGCAGGTGCGTGCTCCGTTGGCAGAACCAGAGAAGTACGACTTGCCTGGGACACAGGATCTGAGCGAGTCACAGATTCTGAGCACTTGCTTCTTAAACTATGGGACTTAACTGTGTCTTTATTACAACTCTGCCTTGATTCTTCCTCTTAAGCAAGACAAGGTATATAACTTCTTTTCTATTTGAGAAGAACCTATAGAGACTTTAGATTTTAAAGAGAACTTGGACTTTCAAATGATTGGAATTATTTGAAGACCATGGGGCTTTTAAGACTGTATGCTATTTTATATATGGCACCAATGTGAGATCTTGGGAATAAACAATAAAGAAAAGGTTATGGTTTGAATTTTGCAGCAACATGGTTTTGGTGTTGAGTTGATAAAGAAGTGACTCGTGATGGTTCATTGTCAACTTCACACACCTAGAAAGAAGGGACCTGAATTGGAGAATCGCCTCCATCAGACTGGCCTGAGAAAATTGGTGTGGGGCATCATCTTGATTGCTAATTGATAGAGGAGGGCCTAGCCAGCTGTGGCTGGTGCTAACTTACACAGGGTGGCCTGAGAAGTTTGCTAAAGGCAACTGAGCAAGCTGGAGAGATCAAATAGTATGCAGTGTTCCTCCATGGTATCTGCTCATTTTCCTGCCTCCAGGTTAACTGCTCTCCATGACGGACTACAACCCTTAGATGAAATAAACCCCTTCTTCCCCAGGTTATTCTTCATTATTGTGTTTATCACAGCAACATAGAGCAAACTGGAACAGTATGCTTTCGACAAAGGTTTGAACACGGAAAATAACTAATGAAAACATATTTAGGACAACAATACACGAAAGGGATAGCTTTGACTACCTAGATGATGACACCCTAAGTCAATTCTGGACCAGATGAAATGGACATTTCTTTGTCCTTGGAGTATGTTTTCTTCCTTTGCAGAAGGGTAAAAAAAAATAAGAATCTGGTTCTTTGTCTTTGTACCTAGAGTCTAGACTATGTGACAAGAGATGGTCACTTTACACAAGGCCTTAAGCCACATTGTGTGATCTGGTTTGAGTATGAAATGTCCCCCACAGCCTCATGTGTTTGAACTCTTGGTCCCCAGCTGGGGGTGCTACTTGAGAAGAGTTGGCTCCTTCAGGAGATGGCCCTTCCTTGGAGCAAGTGAGTCACTGAGGAAAAATTTTAGGCTTTGGAGCCCAGTCCCCATGTCTCTTAACTTACTGCCTCTTGTATCCACAATGTGACTAACTGGCAGCCTGCATTGGCTAAGACACCTTTCCTGCCAGCTGCCATGTCCCACTACGCTGGAATCATCTCTTTAGCTTTAAGCCACAATAAACCCTTTCTTAACTAAAATGCTTCTTCGTCAGGTTTTTGGTCATAACAATAAGAAGAATGACTAGATCTAATGGTTAAATAATAGGGTTCATCATTGCTTCTTAGCCACTTGGAACACCCTTCAAATTGACATTCTCTTGTAGATACCCAAATGGAATAATAACCCAAATGCTCCTAGACCTTTCCATTGGATCTGACCAGGAATGCCATTACCTACCATTATCAACAGGAGAGCTGTAAAAGCTCGACTCACTGCTCAAGTCATCCTCCGTGTTGTCCTCATTTGTATCGCTAGTATCTGGAAGAAAGTCAGTGGATGGTTGAATTTGACCAGGAATGCCATTATATACTACCACAAGATCATCACTTTCAAGGCTGTTCTCTTTACCCAAGTCATTCTCAGCATTGTCCTCCAGCATGTCAATATCTGAAAGAGAGTCAGTGGAGAGGGGTAAGAGTAAAGCTGACTGTAAAAATCCACCGCCCTCACACAACAAGCTCGGTTCTTTGGTTCACATCATTCACTGAGAACCACAATAGAAATTTAGTCTTATGTGTTTTTACATTTTGTGGTTGTGGTCCTACTGATGAACTAGGAGAATTAGTAGTTCATGCATGAAGAAAGCAGTGCAAGAAATCTCCCTCCTTTTCAGAAGGAAAAGGCAGCATAATCTCCAACTACTGCTCAAGTGGCGCTTGACCCCACGCTACCGTCAGCTGTGCCACAGGACTTCTCTGCTGTACACACAGTCTCTGCCTCTGGGCTGCTGCTGAGTTGGCTGGAGTGGGTGTTTTCCTGAGCTGAGGCTTCTTCTGGAGGACCAGCTGGAACGCAACCACAACCAAAGGTCAGATGGACAGTACACAAACAGGCAAACGCATCGCTGTTCTGCGTCTCAACATTTATCTTGTCTCTTGTTTGTGAGCACACTCATCTGACTCAGGGGTGTGATTTCTGGAAGATCACAGACATCAGTGTACACTACTTGCAGGCACGCCGTGGTCATTGTAGGTGAGGTCTCAGCTCCCGTGGGACGCAGTGTCAACAGAAGGGCACTGTGAGTGTGCAGGACGGCCAGTACCCGGCTGCCTTTAAGAGCCATGTGAACACTACAGAATGTGTGCGATGCCTCTCTTCTCTATTCTTGGCACTATGAAGCTACAAGTTCCTAAGGACTCACGTTAAGCCTGATGAATCTACAAAAGCAAATAACAGCAAATCCAAAGCGCTCACCCTAAAAAGTGCTCGACGGCGTTTGATAAGTGCCGGAAGGATCAGCGAGATCCACCGGTGGTTGGTGTGTGTCTCAGGACAGTGGACAGTGGCTGTTTCTTTTCATTCTTTACCTAACCAAGGTATTTTACATTGGTGGAAAATACATGATACCACCTTCAGGGACAGGACTATCTACATCTCCTGCTTTGAACCTGCAGACACTATATTAGTTACTACTTTTATGTCACATGAGCAAATTACCCAAAAGGAAAAAAGAACAGATGGGGATAAATGCTCTGCTCTTCAATCACTGAAATGAAAACAGTTACCCCCAGAGGAACAGGGAGGAGGGACCTTTGTGAGCATAATATGTGACCTACTTCTTCCATGACCTTCACACTGACAGCTTTCCTTCAGCCAGTGTGTCTGACCATGTTTTCAAAAACTACAAGTAGGTACAAACTTTCTCCATGTGGGATACACCATTTGCAATGGCAGTGAATAGGCCCCTGGTTATGAGTGTCCACCATACCTTCAGTGGTGGTGTTAAAGCTGCCTCGCTCTCCCTTGGGCCCCGTGGCAGATCTTCCACCCTCTTGAGAGGGCTTAACACTCCTTTTCATCTTAACTGAAAAAGAGATGAAAACCCAACAACAAGTTGAACGTTAATGGCATAAACACAACAGAGGACAGCTAATCATTGCTCTGAGTTTGAATATTTTCTCTCACTGCTTGCTCCTGGACCACCATGCAGTCAGTGTACACTTAACATAGGCATTACACAGTTAGTATAGATAAGGTCTCTGGTCCGGATGGCACAGTCCAAACAGAAAGGCAGTGTGAATCCGTGTGGTGACATAGTATGTCCAAGCTGAGCAGCATCTAAGGCCCTGGAAAGACTGCATGAATACAGTAAAGTTTATACAATTCCTTGTTTCTCCACTCTTTGCACGAGGACTTTTCATATGCCTTATGAGTCTGAAAATGCTTAATAAAGACTTAAAGGCACTACAGAAATGTCATGACATCTGTTAACTAAAAAACACACACAGACTAGAGTGGCTGCAGGCAGAGAGGGTGTTTGTGTGACCTTGGGGCAGTGCACAGTGATTGGTCACTTTTCCTTCGTTACACGGCATGATGTTTTACAGCTCATGGGGAACAAAGTTATCACCTTCAGTGGGCCATAGCAGGAGAAAATTTACTACTTTTTAAACTGAGGCTACTGGACTATTTGCTTTCATGTCATTGTGACCAAACTGCCTGACAGAAGTAAAAATTAAGACAAGGGGTGGGTGTTCCACTTTTGAATCCTTGATACAAATTATGAGTTTGCAAAAGAAGTAATCCGGGGACCTTGTAGGTATAAATATGAGCCTCCCTCTGCCACTGCCTTCACACTGCCTTTCAGCGGTTTCCAACGGCTAAGTACCTGGGCATGGGACCCTTCTAGATGTCTACCACAATGGCTCAGAGGCCATGCTAACACAGTTGTCACTTCGTAGCTGGGCAGTTGGACACATCGACACGACCTCACAATTGGTCAATTCTAAATAAACCCTCAACATAAACTGACAGGATGCGATGCCTAGACCATTGTGCCTCAATGGACTGAGTGTGTCCACTTTCTCAGTGACGATTACCCTCAGCAATAATCTCTACAGCCAGGCCAGGCTGTCTGCAAGAAGGGTAGTGGCTGCACCAGCACTGAGTCTGCATCTTCTGTATTCACTCCTTTCTCTGTGGAGTCCAGTTTCCGTTCACTGGCCACCCAGGGGCAGGGCACAGTGTCCTGCTTCCTCTGAACTAACACCCTTCTTAGCAAATGCCTGGACATACAGACACACCCTGGTGTGACATCAGCCATCCTTTTCAGGGCTGACTGAGTGGATGAGGTCCCTGTGCTCTCACTTACCAGTCAACATGGAGACTGCACAGAGTCTAGCTCATCTCTAAATGTGGCCAGTTAAAGGAATGCTTGAGACTGGCTTGTTCATGTTTGTTTTTCTAGACTGGGTTTCTCTGTGTAGCCCTGGCTGTGCTGGGCTCTCTTCATAGAGCAGGCTGGCCTTGAGCTCACGGTGATTCACCTGCCTCTGCCTCTGCCTCAAGTGCTGGGATCAAAGGCGTGCGCCACCACGCCTGGCTGAGATTGGATTTTTAACAGTATAGACTGGAAATTTTTAAGAGATATGGGCCCTAAACTGTGTGATGCTTTGAGATCATGGTAATGAGCTAACCCATTTCACCAATTCTTACTGTGGTCTGTTCTTAAAAAAAAAAAAAAAATAAGTCGTGACACGTATGCAATTTGTTTTCCTTTGCTATGTCTTCAATCATCAGAATCAATGCTCTCACAGGTCAGCTCTTTTCCTGTTTGTCATTTGGGCTTCCCACTTTGTTGTTGTTGTTGTCAGACATGGCCTCATTGCATAGCCCGAGATGGCCAGAAACTGTCAGGGCCTGAGAATAAGCCTGGGCTCCTGATGTCACTGCTTCCACCTCTAGAGTGCTAAGAATACAGGCCTGTGTGTCACCAGGTTTATGTGGCACAAAGACCAAACTGGTGCCTCCTCTGTCACAGGTGGACACTTTACCAAGTGAGCTACTTTCCCCGCAGATGTGGGCTTAGTCTGCCTTCCACACATGAAGTCTGCACCCAGGCACACGGATGCTCAAGTGGGCTTTCGTTGCTGTTCTGTATCTCTGCAGATCTGACCTGCTCCGGGTACACCTAGGAGCTGGGCCTCATCTGCAGGACTACTGGCAGTAAGTGGTAGTGTAGGACTTCATTTCGTCACAGCGACACTGGGTCCCGTGTTTACCGACACGATGATCTTGGCCTATGTAGTCAGACAACTCAGTCACTTACCTCGATGTCCTGGTTGATGGAGCAGTACACAAAGAAACAGTGCCAGCATGCATGGCTGAGGTGAGGTCTGAACTAACATAGGGAAAGTATGCACTTCTTTTTCATTGAGAAAACCGATGTTGGAAATTGGGTTTGAGTAATTGGGATTTCTATCTAAGAGAAATACAGATATAAACACATCCTGGTGCATAAAACTATGTCATCACAGCATAGCATACATAGTATTCCTGCTCACTATTTGTTACTTTGGATGTCACTTTGTAGGTTGGTTTGGGGGCGGGGGGGGTGTTTAAATAAAAGTCTCAACAGTCGCTGACATCAGGTGGTAGAAACTGTCCCCTGACAAAAGCCAGGCAGGGCTTATACAACCCTCATCTAACTAGGTCTTTGAGAAAGCGCCTGCACAGTACGTACGTCGTCGTCTCTTCTTTGGCTCCACCTGCAAGTTAGAGAAGAAACACTCTTAGGGCCAGCATGCGCTGAGTTCCATTTTGTCTTGTTGCTGTTGTCCTCTCCTAGTCCTTAGGGTAATGGGAGTTAGGATGGCGAACAACAGTCAAGACAAAGACTCTGTATTACTGTCACATGATGCCGTCGCAAAACACCTGATTCTGACTTCTTTGTGAAACAACTATTTTTCACGCTTTTGCTGACTGAGCCCAAATCAGACCTCCCTATGCCTCTGTTAAGGGTCCCAGACATTACACCGTCACATGGCAGAGAAACTAACAAAAGTGTGCCAGGATGCTGAAGTACAGATCTGGACAATGCTGGCTTCTGGCGGGGGGTGGGAGGGAAGGACTCAGTTCTGCTTAAGGGGCAGATCACTGAGTCTGAGCATACTCCAGTGAGGATATAGATGACACAAACTGGACTTGCTTTATTTAAATCCTTATTTTTATATTTACTTTTTGGGCTCACAAGGGTTGAGACAGACATGGAAGGACTGAGAAGTGAATATGATGGGGTGTATGATGCCAAAGTCCTAGAGACTCAAAAAAAGTTATGTTAAGAAAAAAGTGCCTCCATGCCCCAATCATCTACACTAAAATTTGATGTTTCAAAAGTCAGGCAAACTCAGTGTTCCCGTAATTGACATAGGAAGTTTCTGGCACAACAGTTCTTCAGAGACCTGCTCACACCATCTAAAACTTAGAACCCTGAGAGTGAAGACAATACTTACAGAAAATACAAATTCTTCATAACTGATAAGCCAGCTACCTTTGGAAATATTTGTGTGTATGTGTGCTTGAGTAAAGGTATGTGCACCACATGTGTGCAGGAGTCCACAGAGGACAGAAAGAGGTGTTGGCTCCTCTGGGACTAGAGTTACACATGGCTGTGAGATACCATATGGCTGCTGGGAACCAAACCTGAGTCCTTTGGAAGAGCAACAAGTACTCTTGGCCACTGAGCCATTGCTCCAGCTTCATCTGTTGCCTTTTGAATAAAAATTACACAACTTTAAAGAAGTTGCTCAAGGAGAAAAAGCCTCCTAAAACATACCCACCAGTGACATTTTGAGTCAAGGATGTCTCGGTTCAATTTTATTTCATTCACTTCCTAAGTAAACACCCTATTATCTATAGTGCACATAATCGGTTTTATTACTAAATTGTGGTGAAAATAAATGGATTGTGAAAGTAGCCTTTCTACTTTGGAAAATGTTATGGCCATCTTACCGTCACTGGCCTTGCTGACACTTGTCTTGGGGCTGTCGGCTCGTTGTCCTCTGGGAAAACTAGAACACAAAATAACAGATCAAGGTACACTTTGTAATTGGGCAGCCATCTTTGCTTTATATGGTCAGAGATATATGGATTTAGTCTACCTGGCTGAACTGAATGGATGTAGTTCATCAATAAGCATAACTGGGCTATTCCTAGACCATCTTTTTCAACGGGAAAAGTAAAGAGGGAAAGCACCAAAAGAGAAGTGAGGAACAATAATTTTGGCCTCTCTAATGAGAATCTAAAGAAATGTGCAACAATCTGTGTTTGACTGGATGAAGACTAAAATAAATCTTAATGTTACACAAGAGCTCCACCATGTCTCCGGAAGCCCAAGAAGATTGACACAACTTTCTAAGGCGTCTCTCAAACCTATGTCCATGGCTACAACCTGAAATATGCAGAATTTTCATTTGTCATTAAGCAAATGGGAATTTAACTCGATAGTATACACACCATACCAAGGAAGTGGATTTGGTAGCAGGCACGAGATGTAACTCTACCCGTGAACCCACTCACCCTTTGAGATACAATAAGATCCGTGAACAGTAGAAAGATGCTGGCATTAACGCGGCTTCTGTCTAAGTAGGAAACTACACATAATGTTGTCGTTCTGATCTTCTATAGCCATCCATTTGCTCTCATGGTGTGTTGTGGCTGTCCAGATTCAGAGCAGTGAGCCCACGCTGTGGGTCAGAATGAGACTCTGGCCCGTGTTGCCCACTGGGGTTCTTTAAGCCAGCTCTACACGCAGGTTCTCACTAGGATGGTCTATCCAGGCCACACTGACACGCTACTGCCTTCTACGTCACTGTCCCAGGGTGTGCAGCTCAGCCTCAGCACTTCTCAGCTTCCCAACTCTCACGAAAACATATTCTCGGTTTTAACACACATGGCAAGTGTGGGGACTGCTCCAGGACCTACTGCAGGTGCACATCTAAAGCCTCAGTATTCGTGAACTAACCAAAACCATGGGTTCCGTGTGTTTCCCAATAATGACTACGATGAAATGTGATATTCTGCAGCATCTTTGGCCCTGGTGTCTGTATGCATGCGTGCTCCTGAAGTGGATAATGGGTACGGTTTATGTAGACCAGTAGGAATCCACACAATTTCAAAGACGGACCCTCTTCTTTGGTAGCTAATAACTCCACAGCTGAATGATGAGACAGGTCAACAATTAGAGTATCACATGAGGGCCACATATCTGCGTTTGCGCCTTGGCCCTTTTCACCTAAGGGGAGCTTGAATACTTTCCTCACTGACTCTCTTTGATCCTACCTCATGTGTAAAATCAAGGAGCACAAAACAGTAAATAAGGATATTTCTCTGTGCTGCTGGTAAGTGATTTCATGAACATAAGGCATGTGGTAGAAGTCCCCAAGCATGTTAGTTATGGCAAAATATGCTGCCATAGTCCTCCCAGCTCTACCTGAACCACAGACTCATGAGTGCCTTGGATTCTAAATTCCAAAGCTATTGTTCCTCTGTGACATACTCCTACTTGGCCTGAAAGCAACCATTTTCATTTCATGCAGACTCAGGTGGAGCAAAGTCCTGAAGATACCTGATAAAACAGGATCAGATGAATGGGGAGAAGGTCCCCCATCAGTGGACTTGGAAAGGGGCACGGTGGAGATGAGGGAGGGAGGGAGGGACTGGGAGGGAATGAGGGATCGGGACACGGCTGGGATACAGAGTTAATAAAATGTAACTGATAAAAAAAAATAAAAAAAAATAGTTTAAAAATTATGCCTGTTGGCCTAAGTACACTCCCTGCCCACCCCTAAGGTGAGGTTAGCACGGTTCTCCAGAATGTCCCAGTTGCCTGACCCCAGGGAATGAATGCCTGCTTCAATAAGGCAACCCCAGAATGCTGGATGAACACTATGTATTAAAACACTTAATATTTTCAGACAAGGGAAACCCAACATCTTACATTGCTAATGTGTCACAAATCTGAGGCTCACTCCTTTAGCTATTGACACAGTCACAGGAAAGGCCAGGATCAACTTATGAAAGAAAAACTCAGCCATATAACATACGGAAATAGTTTTAGCCATTAACATCTTTTCAAATACAAGTCTGCATGTAGTAACCACAATTATCTATATGAACAATTCTGATAATTTGTCATATGATATGTGTACATTATATACCAACTGCTGAATATAAAACAATATTAAGTTTCTATGTTCTTAGTCAGCAGCCTTTACAATTGACCCCAGTCTTCCGCTTTTGTGTATTAAAACTGACTCCACACTGAAAAAGCAATTACTGCATCTGACAATGCTTAGCTTTGGAGCGAAGTAGGTTGGAAAATTCCCTCTAATTGATACCTCTGGCAATTCAGATAGCCCACAAAATAAACATTTTCAGTTTAATGAAATATAGAAAGTGCATGTTCCTATGAACCATCACATAAATGGAAAACACATGTTCATAACTTCCTGAATAAAATACACTTTTCAGGAAAAAGAAGGGAATGTATGTTAAAAAAGAAAGATACACACGCGTTATTATGTAAAATGCCTCAAAACATCTCCAACATTCTTAATTCACTCCAATTTTCTGATTAGTAATTTAAATACATGTAACCTAAATCTTATCAAAATATACTTTACAAAAGCTGTTGTATTTATACCACAGATTATCTAGTAAGGAATAAATTAATCACATAAGCTGTAATAGGAATTTACACACACACACACACACACACACACATCTTGGCTATCAACCTGACTAGATCTGGAGCCAGTTATAACCCAAGCTGCCGGGCTTTTCTGTGAGGAATTGTCTTGATCTGATTATTTGAATCAGGAAGATCCACCCTATGTCTGGGCTGTACCTTCTCCAGGAACCCTCCTGGACTCCAGTGCCAGGCTAAGACTACTGAGACAACCAGCCTCTGGACTCAACCGCTCCGGGAGTCTCCGTCTTTCAAGCCTGAGACAGCCTTTGCTGAGCTACCTAGACAGTAGTGTCCCACAAGCCAACCTAATAAACCTCCTTTTAATATATATATTAATATATATTTTTATATTATTCATTCTATTAATTCTATTTCTCTAGAGAACCCTAATACAACATATACGAAAAAGTTAAAGTCAAATTGCTTTACAGGACAATCAGATACATGTTACAGAATAAAAGTGTGAAGTATAATCAAACTACATATAAAATAGAGAAGGAAATATTTGAAAATTATTTTGTCCAGTTGAAGGGACACCATTCAATGACTATCATACCTTGACATGAGCAGTTAGTCCCCATTCTAAACGTTTACCACACCAAATTAGAGCAATCAATTTTTATCTCACGTGCCGATTCGGTAGTACCTACTGTACTGAAAATCAGAACTGAGAAGCGGAGAAATATAGTCACATGACCATGGCAACACTGTGTCACAGAACTGGAAAGAGTGACATCACAATCCATCCCGTGTCATTTCTCAGCTGGCACATGGGCAAGTGTGTTACTAGTTCAAGACCACATTCATAAGCGGGTTAATGGGCTGGCAAGTGTCTCAGCCTCTGCCCTGAGTTCAGTCCCCAGAGCCCATGTGAACCTCCCAGAAGCTGTCCTCTAGGGCACCGTGTTCTGTCTGTGCGCAAGTCCGTCCATGTACTGTAGCGCACCTGTACTTGTGCTCAGCACACACACCACAGAACGATACCTTTTTTAAAAAGAGCTTATTGTGTGTTATTTTATGTTCCATATTCTTTTCCTAATAATGTAACTATCAAATTATGTATTTTGTCTCATCCATTACATTACTGTGAGCTTCCTTATCTAAATTTCTGAATTCACTGAGGAATTTTTTTATCACTGACTTTGAAGGCTGAGCTTCCTGACGAAATAAGAAAAGCCATTGTCTGAGACAATTCTTCTGACAGGGCGAGAGTCTTTGGAATGACCATAATTATTATATTGCGGAATATAATATTTCAAACAGCCTTCAACATTCAAAATGAACGGCGTAGCCTAGCCAGAAAGGCCGCTCAGTCATGCACACATTTGCATAAAGGCCATCCCACCCCAACACTCATGTAATCTGATAAGGAAAACAAGCGACGAAAACAAATTCAACCTTTCCCAAAACAAATGTAAGTGAAACTGTAGGGGATATGTGCTGTGTTTAGACATCTGCAAAGGTTCTCTCCCTGGCATTTCAGATTACAGGACAAAGGGCCATTCATATAAATATCTTAGATACGTCTAGAAAAATGACAGGCTTTATCTAAGGGGCTTATCAAAACTCTACCATAAAAACCAAATCCATGATTTACAAATGATTTGTTGACATCGCTGTGCCATCACGGCACTCTCAAACCATTGTACAGGGACAATGATCAAATAGGTAGAGGAAGAAAAAACCCACAATTCTCTACTTATGTATGCACAGAGGGCTAAAGGCCTAACGCTTAAAAGTGTGTGTTATGAATATGTATACATGTTTCCCGTACAAGTACTATAGTATTTTATATGCATATATTTGCGATAAATGTGTAAGTGCAAAATTAGAAAGCACATTCACATGTCCGAATACCAAAGTGAAGGAGAAAACACAAGAAGGAATAGGGCTATGTTGAGGAAATCGTGTTCGTATCACTGAAGGGAAGCCACTGGAGGTCAGAAACAGCTCAGACCTCGGGCGCTTTGAAAACCGTGAGAATGACGCAAAGAACGTTCCCTTCTGGTGCACCTGAGCCGCCAAACTAAACGAAGAGGGAAGTGCAGGTGCAGCCCACAGCCAAAACGACTGTCCCGCGGGCCCTGCTACAGAACTGCTCAGACATTTGCAGGGTGCTGGAGACACGACCCAGTGGCAGAATGCTTACTTGCCAAGTGGCCAAGACTACGCTTAAAGAGAGAGTGCAGAACGGGGTTGAGGTTTTATGGAGAGCGGGGCTTGTTCCCTAAGTGGTTATATTAATCAACCTCTAATAAGTAAGACCTCATTGCAACACCCAAGAAAAGTGCTGTAAAATGCACAACGGACCAGCATAAGAAAGGACATGTCTGTATATGAGTAGCGCTCAGTCCGGCTGATACACAAAGCACAATTGCTTCTTTGAAAGGATCAGCAAATGTACTCCACGTCAGCAAAATCCCAGCACTGGTAATGAACTGAATGCCATGGGGCCTGTCAATCAAACACAAATGACGATAAAGGAGACCTGTAAACAACTTTTGCTCCTTCCGTTTATCCACTTGGACAAAAAAGATCAACCCTTGAAACAATCAAAACTGCTACAGCTCGCACTACTGGAAATATTATATACCTGAGTATTAAGAAAATTAAATTTACAATTTACACATCACATAAAAAGGATTTTTGATTGTAACTTTTTTTTACTTGTATGGTCCAAGAGAAATGCTTGTGTGCAATGGCGCGCACGTTGTAGACATTAGAAGACCACTGATAAGCTGTGGCGGTTTGAAGGAGACCCCCAGAGGCTCACAGGTTTGACTGCCTGGTCCCCAGTTTGTGGAACGGTTTGCGACCGTGATGAGGGCGTCCTCCGGAGCCGCTGCCGCGCCGTGCGCGCTATCCTGCTCCCCACCACGACGTGGATGCACTGTGGCCCTCTGGATTTAAGCCCTGGATAGACCCTTCTTCCTAATGGCTACCTTGCTCATGGCGTTTTATCACAGCAACACGAAAGTAACTAAAAAGTGAAAAAGACGTAAGTAAATCCAAGGGCCTCCAACTTCAGGACATTTCAAGGGGTCCAGGGGTGCGGGGCCGCAGAGAGATTCCCCCCAAGTCAAAGGGTAAGTTCTTGCACCTGCTCCTTCCCGCCACCAAGAAAGAAGAGCGTTTGGTCTGAGACGCAAAGACCCACAGCCAAACATTACGTGGAAAAGGAGTCTAAACTGGAGATCTCCATCGAGTCCCTCTCACTCGAGCTCAGGGAACCCCTCAGAAGAAGGGACAGAAAGATTGTAGGAGCCAGAGGGGATGGAGGGCACCAGGAGAACACGGCGACTGAAGCTAAGCCGGGCTCAGACGGGCTCATGTTGGGGTTGGTCTGGTGCTTGTATTTTGACGCTAGTTACTGGCCTTCCAGCTCAGGTTCCTGCCTGGGTAAAGCTATCCTTGTGTCAACCTGCCTAAGACATTATACCTGATTGGTTGATTAAACAGCCTATACCTGGGCAGGGCAGAATGGGGTAGGTGTGGCTAAGGTTCTCGGGCTTTGGGCTCAAGAGAATCGCAGAAGACAGATGGACAGGAAGTGAGGAGGTGCTACGATGCTTTAGTGGAGAAGAAGCCACGTGGGCTGGAAGAAGGACTCCGAGGATGGGGAGGAAAGGCCCAGACGAAGAATACAAGCAAGTGTTTATGAGATTATGGATGGAAGGTAGCCCAGATAAGCCCAGTTAAGGCGGATGGCATTGGATGGGGGCTGGGAGATGAATGGTGAGGTAATTGAGGCAGCGTAGTAGAAATATTTGCCCAGCCCGAGGTAAATAAGGCAATTATAAAATCTAACAGGTGTCTGTGTTTTGTTTGATAATAGTGGGCTAGATAATACCGCCGCAATAACCATAGGGCAAAGAATAAATAACAATATTTAGCCCGACGTCATTTTCTATTTACTGCAACAGCTCACAGAGACTGAAGCAGCAGGCACGGAGCCTGCAGGGGTCCGCACCCCTCAGCACATGCTGTGGCTGTTAACTTGTTAACTTGGTGTTTTTGTGGGGACTCCTACCTGCAGGATTGGGGTGTCTTTGACTCCTTTGCCTGCTCTTAGAACTCTTTCCCTCCTGTTGGGTTGCCTTGTCCAGCCTTAGTATCAGGGCTTTGGCCTTATTTTATTGTATTTTGTGTTGTCGTGTTTGGTGGTTGTCTCTTGGAGGCATGCTCTTTGCTGAAAGGAGACAGAGGGTGAGAGAATGGCGGAGGGAGGAGAGCTGTGAAGGGTGAAAGGAGGGAAAACTGGTTGCGATAGATTAGAGAAGACTCTGTTTTCACTGTAAAAAATAAAAAAAAATAAAAAAAGCGAAAACAAGATGCTGGGTACATCTGTGAGGTGTTTTCCTTGACTGGATCATTTGAGGAGGAAAGACCCACCTTAAACCTGGGCCGCATCTTCCGTTGGAGACTCTTGCTGTTTGCCTACTTGCCCTCACTCTTGCTGGCAAGTTCATTCTCTGCCTGGCATCAGAGCCTACTTCTTTTGGATTCTGGATGACACTGGAGACCAGCTGAGACATCCAGCCTCATAGACCAAGCAACTTGCATCTTCCATTGGAGGATAGTGTTGTTGGAATAGTGGGACCACATAATGTAAAATCTATCAGTTCTGTTCTTCTAGAGAACCCAGATGACACCCCAAAGTGACTCAGATCACATCCAGCTTTGGGTGGACCTGGAGCAGGCATCCAATGGGTCCAGGCCTCTCTACCAAGTGGACCAAATGACCCGGCAGACCTGATGACATGAGGTGTCAGTGGCAGGTAGAGATGCTGTTCAGATGGTGACTCACAGGGAAAACCTTTCGGGTGTTCTCCCTTTGACGGTTTCTGGCGTGCTGTCAGGCCTTAGTGGAAACCGAACATTTCACAGTGGGACACCAAGTTACCATGAGGCTGAACTGCCCTTCACCTGTTGAGCATTTTCTGACCCTCCAAGCCCACGGTAGGACATACACAGCGGTGAGCTGGTGGCGGGGTGACTACACTGAACCACTTTCATGTGGAAAGGGCGATGCTTTGTCCTTGCTGGAGTGGAGACTTATTCTGCGGATTTGTCTTTCCTACATGTAATGCTCCTACCAAAACTAACAGCTGTGGTCTTACGGGATGCCTTAGCCGCCATCATAGTATTCCATAGAGCATTGTTGGTTTGTTTTGTTTTATCAAGAAACTCACTTCATAGCCAGAGAAGTGCTACAGTAGGCCCACAGTCATGGAAGCCACTGGTTTTGCCATGTTTCCACCAGGGCTATCAGCCTATCAGAGAAAACGGTTAACCAAAACCAATATCAAATCCCTGAAGGGATTACAGAAATTTGTGCCACCACCAGGGACTTGAAAGATGGTGGAGAATGACAGTTGACTGTTGAAAATTCAAGTCACGGCTCTGGCGTTTCAGATGTGGTCCTTCCAGAAGCAGCTGTGCCCCTCACAGTTTACCTCGAGAGTGTGTTAGGTCTCCAGCCTCGTGTCCTAACTTGGTCAGAAGGAGCCCGATCGCCTGTCTCTTCCACAGAAGATCACACTAGTGCACTGTAGTGAAGATATGCTGACTGGGTCGTGTGAGCAGGGGGTAGGGACCACTCCAGACTTGTTTGTAACACACCTGGGAAGATGATGAATCAGACTGATATTACATGTCGAATTCTAGAAAATCATGTCTGGAGTGAAGGAGAGCTTTAGGGTGTCCCTTGGTGTTATATGCCCTCTGGTTAAAGTCAACGGGAAACTACAACCCAATCCAGAGCAGATGACAAAGGGCTCGCCCCATTAGGAATGGAGGTCTGTGTGGCTCTCTCCTTCAGGAAAAGAACTAAGACGTGCTAAGGTCATGGCTGAGGGTGGAGGAAATACAGAATGGGTAGGAGAGGAAGATGGTCATAGATACTAGTTTAGGCCATGTGACCAGTTATAGACACGTGGATTGTAGCTGACATGGATGTTAAACTCTAGTTTGTGTTGGGTTGACGAGAAACCAACCAGCATACATGGTGTTGACATACGGACATCTTAAGGCAAAAGGACTTGCCAACAGCATCAACACCCTGAATACGGTTGAAAGCAAGAAAAACAAGTTCGCGCTCTTGGAATTGTCCAATCCTACTGCATACCATGTCATCTGAGACAAATGACCTGGCAGATTGGAGAAGTGACTAATGGGAGCTGTAAACAGCATCCCTACAAAGAGAAGGCTCCAGAGACCAAGTGCTGACCTACAAGATGAAGTCGCTGTCTTGAACCAGAAGTGGCCAACAGATGGCGCTGTTTCCCTTACTCTACAAACAGTCCCCAGCTCCTGGAGACTATAATGGCTCATCACCCACTAAGGAAGCTTAATTCAGGGTGGCATTTAATTTTGGCAGTCTAGGGGCAGTGGCAAGCGGATACCTATGAGTTCTAGGCCAGCCTTGTCACTACATAGCAAGACCAGCCAGAGCTACATAGTGAAACCCTGTCTAAAAACAAAACAAAATCTTAATTCCCTCTCTCCAATATCCTAAACCTGGTGCTGTAATCCCAGCACTGGGGAGGCAGAGGAAGGTGGATAGCTGTGAGTTTGAGGCCAACCTGGTCTACAGAGCGAGTCCAGGACAGCCAAGGCTACACAGAGAAACCCCGTCACAAAAAAGAAAGAAAGGAAGGAAGGAAGGGAGGGAGGGAGGGAGGGAGGGAGGGAGAGAGAGAGAGAGAGAGAGAGAGAGAGAGAGAGAAAGAAAGAAAGAAAGAAAGAAAGAAAGAAAGAAAGAAAGAAAGAAAGAAAGAAAGAAAGAAAGAAAGAAAGAAAGAAAGAAAGCAAAGCTCTTAACCTCCCCTGGTTTAAGTGACCTTTGCCCTGGCTCATTTTGAATTCTTACCTGAAGAAAAGGTCTTGGTGCAGGTTTTGTGTGCTGGTGGGCCTCGTGAGCCTGAGCAGGACAAGAAGACAGTGAGTCGGAGATAAAGTAGGTAAGTGTGTGGCCACTGCGGGCGAATGAAGCACAGCACTGAGAACTCCACAAACGTATAAGCAGCGTTAGAATTGTCCTTTTGGAGGCCGAAAAGGCAAGTTGTGTGCCCATCAATTCCAATTTATAGGGCATCAGCTACCTGCCATTTTGAGTCACAAAAGGTGTGGCTCGTGGGACTTAACTGCCCATAATCCAGGACCGCTTCTCTAATTTCTTCCTAACTCAAGAAAGTACGTTTTTCAGGATCCCTTTCCAAATGGCATCCAGTCAGGTTTGGCCAATGGCGAAGTACTCAGACTATCTCTCTCCCTCCTTCCACCGCATGTCCGGGAGTGGCCGTGTTTTCTTCTTGTCTCCATTTCTCACCAACAGTTCCTTTCTACTGGATCCGAGCTTGCGGTGCAGTACAGGTTTTCTAGTGGTTCCAGCTTGCAGCCCAGATAACGCCGCCTCTGCCTGCCGGCAGTCTCTCCACGGCTGTCTGCAGGCGCTGGTCTATGACTTGCCGCACTGTTGTTCAGCTCTGTGGCTCTTCCATCAGCTGATACAACTAAGGTCCTAATGGAAAGCTTCTTCTTTCCAGACCTCCAGTGGGTCATGTTCTCATGGTGAATCTAGTTGATTGCTAACCTGATGTTACTCATGTGCCCTGTCTGGTTCTTTGGGGTGTTTATAACAGCTCAAGTGGCAGCCTCGGTGCACAAGAAAGGTCGAAGCCGGCATATATTACCTTAATGGTGGACAGACTCAGAATTGGCTGCCAGAGGTAATAAGAATAGACTCTAAAATATGAGGTGTTTGTCAGTGCCTGGTCCGATCTGCCCTCGTTCTTATAGTTTCACAACGCTGTAGTCCTGTGCTAGCTAACGCAGGAGCTGTTAGTGCATGTGGCCGTCGAATAGTGGAAATGTAGTTGATCTGAATTAATATTTACACCAAACGCAAACTACATACCGATTTCAAAGACTTGCTATAAAAAAGTAAAACATCACAATAGTTCTCCTATTGTTACATAGTGATGATATTGATGGTGTTTTGGATACATGAGATTAATTATATTCTCTAAGTAAGATTAATTTCCCTTGTTTCTCCGTGTGTGTTAATGTGTGCAGGTGCGGGGGAGCTAGAGATTAATGCCAGCCAGCCATCTTCCTCAACTGCTCCCCACCCAATTCTTTGAGATAGGGTCTCTCGCTGTGCCTGAAACTTGCAGATTTGGCTGGACCGGCTGACCAGCAAGTCTCACAGATCCTCCTGTCTCTGCCACTCCAGCATTGGGATTGCAGGTACAGGTCACCACACCCACGTGTTTCATCTGGGCTTTTACTTGGGTGCTAGGAATCAAACTCAGGTCCCCATGTTTGCATAACAAGTGTTTTACTGACTCTTGGAAGGAGCATGATTCTATTGCAGCATGCTCATAAAGGTCAGAGGGCAAATAGTATGAGTTAATTCTCTTCCTCTACCATGTGGATCCCTGAGGTCACACTCAGGCCTTCAGACTTGGGATAAAAGTGCATTTAACCCATTTTTTTTTCTTATTTATTTCTACCATTTTTTAAAAAAGATTTACTTGCCTTTATTTTGTGTATATAGATGCTTTGCTTGAACACACGCAAGTTTACTGTGTGCTTGCCTGTGCACACGGAGGCCAGAGGAGGGCATTCAATGCCCTGGATCTGAAGTCACAGACAGTTGTGAGTCTCTGTGTGGGTTCTAGGAATGGAAATCGGGTTCTCTGCAAGAACAGCAAGTGCTCCTAAATACTGAGTCACCTCTCCACCCCTAGTCTTTACCGTTTTTAAATTAATTTTTAAATTTATCTTTTTTATTGTGCTAAAAGATGCATAACAGAATCTTACCTGTCAGGTGCAGTTTGGTGGCTTGCTACTCGTACCAGTTCCTAAAACCTCATCTTTCAAACAGAAATGCGGTACCAATCAGACAGTAACTACCCTTTCCCCACTCCTGTCCCAACTTTATTTTACTTTCTATCCTATGGATTTGGCCTTTCTAAATACTTCATGTAGGTAGAATCATATAGTGTCCTTTTGGTGCCTGGCTTATGTCAGGTAGCATAAAGTCTTCATGGTTCATCCATGCTACAGCAAAAATCAGAATTTTATTCCCTTTTAAGGATAAATAATATTTCAGTGTGTGTGTGTGTGTGTGTGTGTGTGTGTGTGTGCCAGTTTACCCACTCATCTGTTGGTAAACATTTGACTTACTTCTACCTTTTGGCTATTATAACTTATGCCTTTAGAAACACTGGTGTTTTCTAAAGTATATGATTTGATCCTTGCTTTCACTTCTTTTATGTATGTGCCTTACAGTGGAATTGCTGAGTTATATGGTAAAGCTGTAGGGTTGGAGGACTCACTGAAGTTTTCCACTCCCACAGCTGGGTACACCACGTGGCTTTTCCACTAGCAGCACAGACGGTTCCAGCTTATCTGTTTACTCACAGTGTTTACCCTTCTCTTTTTAGAAGAATATGGGCTGATATCTCATTGTACTTTTGTGTTGAATTTTCTTAATTATTTGCAGTGCTTTTAAGCATCTTTCTGTACCCTTCTCTGTAATTATTCCTATGCCAACCCCACATTGTCTTGATAATTATGAATCCACTGGACTTAACATGGAGCCGGAATTGTAAATCAAAAGTATATCATTCTGATGACCACTCCTTTGTCTTTTAATATTTTTTTGCTCTCCTTTCATCAGCATTTATAAGACTTCTGTTTGCTCTAATTCACTTGATATGTTTGTTCTCTGTATAAATCTCTAATTGAGTCCAATTTTGATTGTTTTAAAACTGTAGGAGTTTCTTAATGTGTACCTGGGTACTCTCTCTCATCAAATGCGTGATTTGTGTAGTTGGGAAGCTTGTGGGGTTTTTGGTTGTTCTTTCTTTTTAAACTTTATAGATCATGTTCTTTAGTGCTCAGTAGTTTAAAATTTTATGAAATCCATTTTGCCTACTTATTTCCTTCAGTTTCCTAGTTTTAAGATCATACATAAGAAATTGCTGCCCAGCTCAAGGTCATAAAGGTTTTTTTGCCTGTTTTCTTTCCAGAGTTTTATAGGGTTGGCTCTTGCATTTATGTCTTTGATCCTTTGGAACTGATTTGTGTAGATGGCATGAGTGAGGTGTCCGAGTCCATTGGGGAGTAGACTGAGTCATGCGAATACCTAGTCCTTCCATTGTTATCCTTTCTCATTGAATGAGCTTGGCCCTGACAAAAAGAATTAAGAGCTGTCGAGATGTTTCAGCAGTTAAGAGCATTTGCTGATCTTCTACAGGACCTAAGTTCATGTCCCAGAACCTGCCACGGACCAGCCCAGTTGGGTTCCCTGCGTCCGAGGGAGAATCAGAGGTTTGGATATCAGGAAGGCACAGTTTCAGGCGAATGACAGTCAGAGACCACACCAAGATCACTTTGACTCTGCTGTAATTTTACTGAAGTCAGGCTAATAATTTTATAGTGATTTCATGAGGAAGCACCTTAAAGTTGGCGTGCTTTCCGGAACATTCAAACTTTTACCAAGGATACAAAGTTTATGTTTTAACTCGAAAGTGCAGCCAAGCGTAAAGCAATGCCCACAAGAAATCTTGGCCTAGAAACTTTCTGACCAACGAAAACAAGAAACAAAAACCTCAAACTGTGGTTTCATTATCACTGACTAGTGAAGGGGAAAGTTAGGAGCTGTAATAGTCCTCCGAGCCAAGTCAAATACCTGCCAAAGTCTTTTTCTACATTAAAATCTAAATACACCTTGGTCAACCATCCTCCCATATGTCTTGCTAAAGACTTATAATCTTCCTTAGAAACAAGACGCTAAAGGGAGGCATGCTCAAGCCTGCTGTACTTGCTTATGCTATTTTTTTCCTTGCTAAGAAGGAGCCCATTATTTCTTTTTCTATTCTTATAATGCTTTCTAATACTAAATCTGATTCATTACTTATTTTTCTTTACTCTATTCTTGCTAAAGCTTTTAGTAATCTATCAAAAATATCTTTTCTTGAATAGTCAGTTGTGCTGTACCAGGAATCATAGAGAAAAATCAAAAGGCTCATTTCAATCCTTCATCTGAAAAAGCAGGATTTTCAGAGTACATCTTTTTGGCGTAGATGGCCAGGGGGAACATCCAGGGACTTCCAGGGAGTGGATTCCCGTAGGAAACGTGTCTCCTCGTCTTAGCAGCATAATTTTATGCTTATATGGCACATTTTTATGCTCACATAGACTCCGGAGTTAGTGTGGCAAGAACCCATATTAAACAACTCATTTTTATTTTTATTTTTATTTTTATTTTATGATTATGGGTTTTCATCTGCATGTATGTATGTCCACCGCTTGCATGCCTGGTGCCCATGGAGGCCATCCCAAGGCATCAGATCATCTAGAAGTGGGGTCACAGACAATGTGAGCCACCATGCAGATGCTAGGAATTGAACCCAGGTCCCCTGGAAGAGCAGACTGTAGGAAGTGAAGAAAGCCCTGAGCGAATGCAGTTACTAAGCAAATGTTTGCCATTGACGTAGGCATAGTCATATCAAGGACCCGCCATCCTCAAGTTCAGGGGGGTTGGAAAGCCCTCCTCGAGACTGAGTACAAGTGTTGACATTGGGTGCAGAAAAGGTCCACCGTAGCTTTCTCTCCCTGGATGTTTATAACCTGAAGACTGTTCCCCTACAGGGAACTACTGAGATTGGCCAAATTTGAGGTCTCCCATGCTCAAGCTACGCCCAGTGTGGCACACAGTCTCCTGCTGCCTGTGGATCAAGATGGAGAACTCTCCGCTCCTTTCCAGCACCAGGTCTGCCTGCATGCCACCATGTTTCTTGCCATGATGATAATGGGCTAAACCTCTAAAACTGTAAGCCAGCCTTAATTAAGTGTATGCAGCTGGATCAAGGAGACCCCAAAGCCCACCCCCTCAGTGACACACTTCCTCCAACAAGGTCTCACCTACTCCAACACTCCTAATAGTGCCACTCCCTACAGCCAAGCACTCAAACACATGACTTTAGGGGGGGCATTCCTATCCAAACCACAATAATCATAGAAAACAGACTCGTTTCTAGACTTACAGTTCTAGTCCATTAATCCCTATGATCATTCTAATGTCAATTCTACATAGTCTTCATCACTGTAGAACCGCTAGCCCTCAGCAAGCACAGCAATTTGAGAATATACGTAATGAGGACAAACACTCCTGTGTCTTTCAATTAGACTCTGCTACTCTCTTCATTAGCATAGGGAGTTCTGCTCACTCTGACTCATTTGACATTTATATCTTTCAAAGTTTAAACTCTATTATGAGAAAGTGCAGTGATATCTTATTGCACCTTTAATGTCCATTTCCTTTTTGATCAAAGAGACTACTTTTTCTTATGCTTATTGGAATTTTAAAATCTTTTTTACAGAGGTGTATTGTCAATTTTCTCTACATGTGTTCCAACTGATTCTTTTGTCAATTATATATGTTACAAATGTCTTCTCTTTGGCTATCTAAATTATCTATTTTTACAAGAATTCTTAATGTTAATATCAAATTTGTAAAACCTTTTTTAGATGGTCAGTGATTTCTTATGTGTTTGTTTTTGCCTGAATAAAGCCACAAAGCCTTTTTCTATGTTTCTATATGCTTTATTATTGTAATTATAATATTTAGATCTGAAACTCATAGAGTGGGGGGGTTGAAATCAAAGTTATTTTTTTCTCATATGGTTATTTAATTCATTTAGCAATGTTTATTGGAAAGGTACTCTTTATCCTACTGCTTATTATTGCCAGTTCTGTCATGAGTAGTGTGTATGTTTGTGTGTGTGTGTGTGTGTGTGTGGCTTTGTTTCTGGACACTGTTTGATACTCATGCCACACTGTTATAGTTACTACAGATTTATAATGAGTTCAGTATCCATGCATTAGTTATTTTTGTGTTGCTAACCCAATATCTGATGGAAGTCTGTTCAGCCCATAGTTCAGCAGACACATGCCATCATGGCAGGGAAGGCTTGGCACAGGAAAGGCTGTGTCTGTAAAAGCAGGAGCAGGCAACATCTGCTTATGACATGGTGCGAACCCTCACAGTCTATACCTGCTTCCCAAAGCCCGCTCTTCCAGCGAGGGACCAAGCCTTCAAACATTCATGCAAAACATTTCACACTCAAACCAAAACAATCCACTTTTGTAACTCCTTCCTCATTCTTGTGTTAGAATGGAATTGGTCTTTTTGTTTATTTGTTTATTTATTGTTTTTTTATTTGAGCTTTTCTTTTCATGAGTGTAAGAAGCAGTGTGTCACATGTGGGTCCCCTAACAATGGGAGTAGGGGCTCTCTGACTCTGTTGCCAGCCTCTGGATCCCTTCCCCTAGCTGGGCTGCCTTGTCAGGCCCCAGGGAGAGGATGCACTTAGTCCTGCTCTAACTTGAGGTACCAGGGTGAGTTGGTCCCCCTTGGGAGCCTCCCCTTCTCTGAGAAGAAGGAAAGGAGAGTACGAGAGTACAAGGGGTTGGGGCGTGAGGGTGGGACTGGAAGGAGAGGAGGGAGGGGCTGGGATCAGGCTGAAAAGAGATTTAATATTAATTAATTAATAAAGAATCAGTGTGTCCATTCCACAGAACAAGACTTCTGGGACTTAGGAAGAAATTTCACTGAATACATGTGTCATTTGGGATGGGGGGATCACACACTATGAATGTTCCTGGTCCTTGACACAGTGTATCCTTTGAGTTTCTAAGATACCTGTTTTATTTTTGTTTTTTAGAACATGACTTGGGGAATGTCTTCATAGCACAGTAGATAAGATGCTGGATCTCAAAATTGTTGCAAGTTTTCTGTATGGAGAATTTGAACATCCTCTGTGATATTTTGTTAGATATTTGATTTTTTTTTAAACTTCATATAACATTGTACTTTAATGTACTTTGTAGCTTTGTTACTGGAACATAGGAAACAAATAGGTTGGTTTTTCTATGTACCCATATTGCCAAATTTATTTCATATAAACAGCATTGGCTTATTGTAGCATACTATAATAGATTTCTTTGTTTAACTACAAAATGTCATTTGCAAATACTCACAGCTGTCTTTCTTTCTTTCCAGTATTTCTACCAGTAGTATACTGACCTTTATTATCTTTTATAAAATGCTATTATATGGAGTTATTTTTATGTATTTATATAAACATATACATGTGTGTATCTCTGTGTGTGTGTGTGTGTGTGTGTGTGCACACGTTCACCTGCCGCTTTGAACATGTGGTGGTCAGAGAACAGCTTACAGGAACCCCTTCTTCCCTTCCACCAGGTAGAACTCGGGGTAGAGTTCCTCCCTAGGCTTGGCAGCGAGTGCCTTTACCTATTGAAGCCTCTCACTGGCCTGCTTTGCCTTCTTGAACTGGTTCAGGCCTTCGATCTAATGTTGGAAAGAAATGAAAGTGTGTGCGCATTTGTCTGTTCTCTTGGTGGGGAGCACCTAATATTTTACCGTTCAGTATAAGCATAGATATGTTTTTCCGCATGTTTAGAAAGCACTGAGAGAGAATTTCCAGACACGACACATACCTATTACCACAATACTTGGGAGGCTGCCATAGGAACATTGGAAGTTCGAGGCCAGTCTCTGAAAATAATAAAGCTGCTTTGTCTCAAAACAAAAATAAACAAACAAAAAACGAAACACAACACTGGAAATCAAGGGCAGAAAATAGCTACCAAAGTACACTTCTAAAGCCAGTGAAAATACATTTCAATGAAGTTGATATATCTGCATTTCAGGTAAGCAAAACTGGGGGAAATTACCATGCTCCACAGGAAGTACTTAGGAGTGGCCTGGGCAGAAGAAAAGTTTACAGACAGAAGCACGGAGATGCAGGTAAAACACGAAAAGCACTGAAACGGCACATACAAGAGAAATCGCAAGTGAATGCTGATTGTAAAGATTCCAAATGAATGTTTCAGTCTCTTGGAGAGCGCTGGGGCTGGTTTGCTTAGTGGATACTGTCCTTGCCGTGGAAGAGTGAGGAGCTGGATGCATATATGAAAGCCGAGTAAGGCAGTATACACCCCTAACCCCGGAGCTGGGGAGGTGCAAAGAGGCAGTTCTGTGGGGATCACTGGCCAGCCAATCCAGCCTGCTTGAGGAGTTCCCGGCCAATGAGAGAAGCTACCTCAAAAGGAAAAAGTGCACATGCACAAACACACAAATGCAAAAAGCATAATGTGGAGCACACAAAGTCTAGCCCTCAGGAGGCTGAGGCTGGAAGATCAGGAGTTTGAGGCCTGCCTGGGCTATATATGGAGACCCATTCCTACCCACCTTCCTCCCAAAAGCAAAGATCTGGGAATTCTATTTAAAGCTGTGATGTAACTTTAAATGAGCCAATGTAAAAAAAGTAGGGTTAGAACCAATGGCCCCATAAGCGCTTGTGTTTGAATACTTAGTCCCCAGTTGTTGAAATGGTTTGGGAAGGATTAGGAGGTATGGCTTTGTTGGAGGAGGGGTGCGATGAGGGTGGGCTTGGGCATTTTAAAAGCCCATGCCATTCCCAGTTACCTCTCTGCTTCCTGTTTGTGGCTCAGGATGTTGCTCGCTCCTCTGCTGCCTCAGTGGCATGCCTGCCTGTCTCCTGCCAACCTTGCTGACACAGTGGTGATCCACTCCTCTATCTCTGGAACTGTAAACACCAAATAAAACCACCTTTCTCTAAGTTGCCTTGGTCACGGTGTCTTGTCAGAGCAATAGAACAGTAACTAGAGCCAAGCTTTGGCAGTGCACATCTTTAATTCCAGCGCTCAGGAGTCAGAGGCAGGTGGATGACTGAGAGTTCAAGGTCAGCCTAGTCTACATGTCTAGTTGTAGGACAGCCAGGGCCACATAGTAGAGCGACTCTGTTTCAAAAATGAAAAGAAAATAAGTACAACTTTCACATTTTTGTGTATTTTAAAAGATACAAAAATAGTTTATAATAAGACCTCATTAGAAAAAAGTAACATTGTAAATCTGGAAGCCATTCATAGCAAAGCTGGAATGTTTGTGATACAAAAATAGTTTATAATAAGACCTCATTAGAAAAAAGTAACATTGTAAATCTGGAAGCCATTCATAGCAAAGCTGGAATGTTTGTGACAAAAGAAGCAGAGAAATATGTAACCACAGCGGGAGATTATGAGACATACCGATAATGTCAGTGATAATGACAAGCAAACAGCGTCAGTGTAGAGAAAAAAGATTCACAGTACACAATTAAGCAATGTTTCTAATTGGCATATGTAAATTTCAGTGAACTTCAGAATACAGATATCCAGCAGCATGCATTTTCAAAGAAGGCACAAATTGAAGGAATTAATATTCTTAAAATGCCCATACTACTCAAAGTGACCTATGCATTTAACTCAGTTCCCACCAGAATACCAATGACATTTTTTTACAAATCTAGAAAACAATTCTAAGATTTATCGGAAAGAAAAAAAAAAAAAAAAAAAAAAAAACTTCAGATATCCAAAGCTTTCTGGAGCAAAAATAGTAATGTTGGAGACAACATAATACCTGATTTTAGGGCATGCTATAAAGACTAAGTTTAAAAAGAAAAGAAAAGACGACACCAGCCAGGAGGGGTGCTGCATGCCTGTCCTCCCAGTACTAGGACAGGCAGAACCAGGTGGATCCCTGTGAGTTGGAGGCCAGCCTGGTCTACAGAGTGAGTCCAGGATAGCCAAGGCTACACACACACACACACACACACACACACACACACACACAAACTGTCTCAAACCCAAACAACAACAAAAACATGGAAATTAGCATTAAAAACATACAAACTAACAGAATGGAGAATTCAGAAATAATTCACTCATCTACTGCCAAATGGTGTATACTAAAAGTGCCAAAAACATACTCTGGAGAAAAGACAGCTTCTGGGTAACTGGATAGCCACATATATAAAACTGAAATTTGACTTCTCTCTCTTATATTGTATAAATATTGACCCAAAATTATCAAACACATTATTATAGGACTTTAATCTCTGAAAATACTAGAGAAAACTTTAAGGGAAACATTTAAAGTTATTAATTCAAGTGATAATTTGGAAGTAGAAATTCAAACTCTCAGGAAGCATGCAAAAATGGATACGTGGAACCATATAAAACAAAAAGCATATGTATGTATGTATGATTTGCAATGATCTGGATAGACACCTCCCAAAAGAAGAAATACAGATGTCTGACAAATAGAAAAAAAATGCTTGAGGAGGAGGGAGGGGCTTATGGGGGGATACAAAATGAATAAAGTGTAATTAATAATAAAATAATAATAATAATAATAAAAACATAAGTTAAAAAATGCTTAATACCACCAGCCATCAGAGAAATGCAAATTAAGACTTTACTGTACAATGAAGTTCTGGAGAGGTGGCTCAGCAGTTAAGAGCACTTGCTGCCCTTCCAGAAGACCTGGGTTCAATTTCTAGCACCTCATGGTGAGTCACAACCATCTGTAACTCAGGTTTCAAGAGGCCTAATGCTGCCTTCTGACCTCTGTGGGCACTAGACACACACATGCATATAGGCAAAACATTCTCCTATATAAAATAAAAACAAATCAAAGTTTTAAAAACCATACTGCACAATGAGATAAGACCTCACCCCAGTTAGAATAGCTATTATATAATAAATACATGCATAAAATAAATAAATAACAAATACTGGTGAGGATGTAGACAATAAGGAATCCTTATATAACAGTGAGTGATGTGTCAGGAATGTAAATTAGTCCAACCATGATAAGAAGCAGTATGAATGTTCCTCAAAAAGACTAAAAATAGAACTACCATATTGTCAGCTGTATCACTGCTGGGCATACATGCAAAGAAAAGGAAGTCTACATACAAAGAAGTCACCTGTATAATAAAGTCCACGTTTATTAAGTCACTATTATGGAAATTAGCCTAGTGACTATTAGCAGACAATAGATGAAGGATACTGTGTTAAATGAAATAAGCCAGACACAGAAGAACAAGTTGCATGAATTCCCTCTTACATGTGGAAATGACAAAAAGGAAAAAAATAAAAGGAGCTGATCTAAAAGTAGAAGAGCAATTAATTGCTAGAATTAAGAAAGGTGTGGAGAGGGTGAGTTTTCCTGGAGAGAGATGAGCAAGCATCTGTTCATTCCAACCAGGGCACCAATGACAAACCAAAGAAACAATTCCACCAGAGTCCAGCTTGGTGAATCAATTCATTTCTTGCGGTTACATACAGGAGCACGGGTAACCAAAAATTCTACCCCAGTGTGGTGACAGCTCACAGAAGTTGCATCCCTGGGAGTTTCCTGCCAAGTGGCCAGGCAGCCCTCCCAGACTCCTCTCCTCCAGCAGCTGCTCTTCATAGAATCTCACAGAGAGGCCTTGTAAGTCTTCCTGAACTTCCTGAGTCATATGAGTCTCCATCCTTCAAGAAAGGTAGGTTACCATTTGGAGGAAACGGTCATACAATAGTTGTGAAGTCAAAGGAATGGTGTCTGGAAAATGGTTATTGTTCAGTGTGTGAACATAGGGAAATATCACAATAGTCTCATTAATTTGTGCAATGAGAAATAAAAGGCTTGAACAACAGGAATCTGAGGTCTGGCCTCTCTGGTGTATAATCAATGCAGTAGTTCGTCTTCCAGCTCTGACTCCACTCTCCTAGAAAGCAGAGGGCAGGTGAGAGTTTGTGTGCTCAGGACAGGTGAGACAGCACCCACTTGATGAGTACACTCTGAGTAGAGACTGAAAGTCATATTTTGGAGCAATCTAACTTGTTCTACACAATTCTAAAATTAGATGGCCTATTCCCAGAGGTCAGATGGAACCAGACTCAAAAGACCAAGGCCTAGCTCAGCTGCAGATCTAGCTCAAAGTCAGCCTGGTCAATGTAGCAAGACTACCTCAAAAAAAAAAAAAAAAAAAAAAAAACAAACAAAAAAAAAAACAACAAAAGGACTGGAGACACAATTCACTGACAGAATGTTCACCCAGCAGGTAAGAGACCTTTAGTTCAATCCCTGGCCTATGAAACAAAACAAAACAAAACAAAACATCAACTGCCTCCAGATGAGGCAGCATTTGTGGTAAGAACTGAAAGCCACAACTGGGGAGGTGGAGGGTGAGGAAAAACACATTAAGTAAAAGTGACTTGCTACAGAGAAGCTCCAGAGATGAAATGTGGATATTTTCCAGCATGAACAGGGGAGAGGCCCATGCTTCCTCACCCCTAGCTGAGGAGCTCTTGGCAGTTAATGGCTGTTGGGGGATGGGAGTCATTTTGGCTTCAGAAGTGTTAGGTAAATTGTACTGCTCATGAGGCAATAAATAAGCCCTCCACACATGGACATTCAAGCAGCCGTAATTAAGTTCAATGGGTTATTAAAAGGCGGGGACATAAAAGTAAGAGGACGACTCTGTTGGAAAAAAGGAGGTCCACGGGAGGAGGAAGGAGAAGCAAATGTGGGGGCAGGAACATGATCGAAGTCCATAAAGCACATGTATGAAATTCTCAAAGAATAAATAATAAATCTTTTAAAAGAAAAGTGGACATTTACTGAAAATTTGGGAGTGTTTCTGAGCTTCTCGGGTCATTCTGGTCTATGTCTCCTGCTTTCTGGGCTACAGCACCCATACTGGGATCATCCTCTGTAATTCACTCTTATATAATTGCCTGCCTATCTAAAATGACCTCATTGTCTCTCCCCCTCCCAAACTCATGTTGAAACTGAATCCCCAAAACAGCAGAGAACTTAGAAAGGTGGGACCGTTGGGAGGTGTCGAGTCGTGAGGTTCTGTCCTCTGGAATGCTACTGCACACCTGTGCGGACTCACCACGCCTGGCTCTCAGGTCAGGGCTGTGAGAACCAAGCGCCGTCCGGGAGGGAGAGAACGGTCACCCCTGCAGACTAATTCTGCTGCCACCTTCATGTTGGACCATTCTCCCTCCAGAACCACGAGAAATAAATTTCTGTCCTTTGTAAATACAGAAATTACTCGTCTTACGTATTTTGCCCCAGCATCACCAACGAAACACTTACATACACGCACACACACACACACACACACACACACACACCCTCGCACACACACTCTGAACACTGCACAACACTGCCAACTCTGGTCAGCTATATGTCAAGTGCATGAGAGCTCTTGCTTAAGCAACATTGTACTCCTCTTTTCCTTTGTTCTCTTATTGTTGTCTTTAGCCAAGTTTCCTCTCCTTTTTAGCGTTCTTAATTTTTCCTGCTAATGTGCGTAACTAAAGCTTCACGCACCTGTGTTTAAAAGCTGTGGGAAAGGTCTCTGAAGCTTGATGAAGCACAGGGTTTAGGGGAGGAGCCTAAGGAGGGACCTGGACAACTTGAGTGTGAGCTCACAAGCAAGACTACTTACGTGTTATCCTCTCCCGTGTGCTACAACTTCCGAGCTATTTTTGAGTGTGTAAGATGCAAAATTGACAATATCGGGTCTGCTGGGTGTGTGGACACCCTATGGATACAGGGGACAAGAAAGAGCCTCTAACAACTGACTACTTGAACTGACTGGAGGGCCAGCGATGGACCAGTGAAAGTGACAGAGGGTCGTAAATGTGAATTGCCGGAAATAGGGAAGAAGCTAGAAGAAGCTATCGTTGCATTGGATTATTGGGACAGATCTGTGTTTAATTTGGGGAAATCCTCCTTTAGTGCAAAGCAATCGCTTTGAATTTCTTTGAAGCTTTCTAATGGGTTATGGCGATTTTATGGGTACTTACACCCTTTTGGACACTCCTTAGAAATGAAACTACTCTGAGTAGCATACACACCTACCACTTGGGCATTTTCTGTCATCCTCTATGACTCCTCCATAACCCTGGAATTCTCACATCTCCTCTCCAAAGACTGACAAAAGACTAAACAACCAAGAAAATCCTCCTAATTGTGTGACCATTCAGTCTAAGTTGTTTGCCCATTTGATACCTTAGCCCGGCTCCTTTGTTCTTTGTGGATTCCATCTGTGCAGAGTTGTAAACCCACCAAGCTTGTTGGCTTTTCTGCTTTCGTAGTTTATTGTGCCAAATCTTTCATTCTGGTGGAAAGGCCTGTAGACGTAGGTGTACGTGCCACAAGTCAGGTGCGTGGTGCTTTGTTTTAGAACCACCGTTTCTTGTAAAACACAGATTTTGCCATGCTCAAGAAGTAAGAAATCCACAAGTTCCTTTTCTGAGTCATTTAGTTAGCTCTAGAACCTGTAGTACACATTACTAGGACAATCCCAATAGAGCTGGCCTCACTCATTTACAAAAATGTACGGAACTTCTCTTAGAGTAAGGCTTTTTTGAGAAATTACAGTTTCTGACCTCAGGCCTCCCACAGCTTTGTAGCCATGTCATAATAAACTGCTAAATGCCATAGCAGAGAAACATGTTAAACACAAAATAGAAAGAAAAAGAAAAGACCTAAGAGGCCAACAATTTGCATTCCAGAAAGTTGAAGGTCTCCTTTAGAAAACACGAATGGAGTCTGGAAGACAAGAAATTTCTAGAAGAAAGGAAAAAGAGAGACAGACAGACAGACAGAAGGTGGAACCTCCTGTGAGCCAAAAATCTCAGAAAGACTAATAATGCATTCTTCAAAAAGAGTTGTACATGTAGGTAATGTCATTTATTCAAGGTTAGACAGTGAGAAAGCAAGAGAGTGAATGTTTGGGTTTGATTCCAAAGTCATCTGTGATATTTCTTTTTATTTTTTATCTTTGAGATTATAATGTAATTATATTTCCTTTCCCTTTCGTCCATCCAAACCCACTCATATACCCTGCTCTCTTTCAAATTCATTGGCTTCTTTTGTCTATGATCTTTGTATAGCATCATACTGCATGGTAGCAAGACAAAACACTTTAAAAGTTGTATCATGCCATCTGTATAAAATTCAAGAACAGAGACCATGGATCCGTGATGAAACAGGCCCAAACTGTACATACTCCATCCCTCTTTATTCTCATTCTGCCAAATGAGACTTTTCTGTGTTGCCCAGGCTGATCTTGAACTTGAAGTTTCCTCAAGAGAATCTCTTTTCCCAGGCTCCAGTTAGCAGAGGCTACAGGCAGGTACCAGTGTCTTTGGATGTACATATTTAGGGAAGAGGGAGACTCAAAGTGCTGGACAGATTTCACAAGTATAAATACATCTCAAAAAAAAAAAAAAAAACCAAAACACACATTAAATTGCCAGGTGTGATGATTCATACCTGCAATCCCAGCACTTGAGAGGCTCAGACAAGAGAATTGCCATGAGCTCGAAGGTTAGTTTGAGTTACTATCTTAAAAAAAGAACTCACTGGGTTGTGTCTTTAATATTTGTGTACTACATAGGATATAAATGCATCCTAATAAAAATTTAAATTAAAAAAAATTGAAAATTGATTTCTGTGTTTTCATAATTTTTTCCACAGATTAGTTGAAATTTTTTTTTCTAAAGAAAACTAATTACATGCAAAAACAAAAGGTTAGTCTGACCTCTCTTGAATGTACATTTTCACTATAGTCTGTTTCCAAACAGTCCTCAAAAACATGGATTTATGGATCTGGTGAAGAGTTGCCCAGGATTTCTTCAGGAGTCCTTACCTTTTTCTTCCACCTACATCCTTTGGAAACACCGATGAAAACAGTCTGAGAGTTTCCATCCAGGAATGCACACAGCCATAGAATTGTGCACAGGATTTGGGAATGAGCACACTCCTGAAGGCTTGGCAGAGCCCTTTCGTGTCCAAAGACCTCAAAATAAGGTCTCAGAGTTAACTTAGCCTCTTTCATAAGAAAAATACTAAAACAAACAAACAAAAAACAGAACAGAACCTAGGTTTTCTAATGTTCATTTATACTGATACTTCACAGCCATTTAAAATCCCCTTAGCTTCCCTGTGCCCCCACATCTCCATCTGGGGAGTCCTTGAGTTTAAAAAAACAAACAAACTTCTGCAATACTTTGTGTACAACCCATTGTGACAGGATTAATCAGAAACTTGTCTAGAATTTACCATTTACTTAAATAATCTGTCCAAAACTGACTTCCTTACATTAAGTGAGATTACCTTAATTTTCAGACTACCTCAAAACCCAGAACTGACATAAATTGTAATATGACCCAGAAATGAAAGTTTTAGTCCTTTAAATGAAGGCGAATTTGAAGTGCTGCCTGTATTTATGCTCTGGCGTTTAAAATGTTGTTCTACACTGGGATTCATCTTTGCTCTGAAAACCCCTGAATGATGGATGGTCTCTGGCCAAACATAAGAGTCCTGTCTGACCCAAGGAATTTCTGTAGTTCATGCCCACACAGTTTTCAGTTTGGAACAGGATTCCTGCTCCCAATCCAGAGCCTGTGAGAACTGAAAGACACCCCCTTCCTTAAAAAAAAAAAAAAGCCTTTCCTTCCTATGAAAAGACCTGTAAACAAAACACCTCAAGTTACAACATACAATGTCTCTGCCTTCTTACTTTGCACAGCTGGGGTGGACAAACTGCATAGACCTGAATGAAAATAAAAAACAAAACGCGTGTGCACTCATTCGTCCATAAACCAGCTAGTGAGCTGCCTTTCTGTACAGTTATCCTTTATTTCCCTTCCCCCATGCATGACAGGGTGCATTTATCGAACATACATTTATTGAACACTTCACAGTCTGTACCAGTGTTCTAAAGGCATTACATTATTTAATTCGCTCTTCACGACTATCTAAAAGTCTAAAAAGAGAAAAACGATGCCTAGTTTATGAAAGCACAAACAGGTTCTTAGGGGCCCAAATAATTTAACCGGGTCGTATAAATCGGAGATCAGATGCAAACATCTGGCTGCAATTCCCGGTACTGTACTTCCTGCTCTGGCGAAATTAAGACGCACTGAGGCCTGTGGGAAATGGACACCGCTGGTCTGTCCCTCTGGCAAAGGTTTTTCTCGAGAAACAATACCGTGTTGTTTTTCACCAAAATCTCCGGGCTCTCTCTCACTGATGGAAGCCAGGGGTTACCCACCGACTGCCCAGGGAACCTCCCGCCAGGACCAGACTGGGAGGAAAAGGGCCGAGTGCTGGTGAACGGGGCTGCACTCCCGAGGCCATGGCGGCAAAGGTGAGGGGGCCCGCGGGGGTCCCAGCAGCTGGCTCGCCCGCCGGCTCCCGTCAGGCTGCGATCGAGGTCCCGCCCCCAGAGCAGCACGGCCCAATCAGCGACAGCCGTGGCGCTCCGGGCCCGCCCCCGCCCCCGCGGCCATATAAGGCAGGGACTGGCGGGCCTCCGCAACGCGGTCGTCTCCGGACCTCAGGCCTGGGGGTGCTGAAGCCGGGCCGCCGCCGAGGCCACCCCCCTCTGACCCCCACGAGCAGCGCCGCCCCTCTGCGGCCGCCCGCGGAGCGAGGCTGCCAAGCCCGGGCTCCGCCCGCCTCCCTCCTCGCGGCTCTCCGCGTCCTCGCCGGGCGGGCGCGATGCGGCTGGGCCCAAGGCCCGCGGCTCTGGGGCTGCTGCTGCTGTCCGCCGCGGTGGCCGGCGCCAGCAAGGCGGAGGAGCTGCATTACCCGCAGGGCGAGCACCGGGCCGACTACGACCGCGAGGCGCTGCTCGGCGTCCAGGTGAGGATGCCCCCAGGGTTCAGCACCGCCGCGGGGCTTTGTCCTGTGACAAAGCGGGCGACCAGGCGAGGCCTTGGCAGGGGCGGCCTGACAATGGGGCCCGGGCGGGGCTCCGCTTGCGCTCTAGGGGACCCTGAGGCCTGTAAAGCTGGTGGGACTAGGGACAGGATCGTTTAGTGTGTGGTAGGGGGGCGTACTGGAGAGGAGTGTGGGTCATCCTGAGGTCTCTGGAGCAAATGAAGCATGTGGTAGCCCCGTGTCCCTCCAGCACTATGCCCCACTGATTGTAATGCTTGACTCTCCTGTGTATGATTTCCCTCCCCGAAGGAAGACGTCGATGAGTATGTTAAACTTGGCCACGAAGAGCAGCAAAGACGACTGCAGTCGATCATAAAGAAAATTGACTCGGACTCCGATGGCTTTCTCACTGAAAGTAAGGACCGTCTTGTATCACCAACAATGGAGAAAGCCCTTTGTAGGAGATTAACGTACCTTTACAACGTGTTGTCTGTTGAATGCCAGATTGCTAGTGTTCCAACAGGCTATAAAAGTACTGTGATAACAGAAAATAGGTCTTATACCTGGAAGGTAGGCTACCGAGTAAAATCAGTGCTTTCTCCAGGGGTGTGTAAACATTACTGACCGTAATAGGTTAAGTTTGCCGGTCATACCTTGAGACATCCTCCTCACATCACTTTTCCCATTGTCCGTAGTATGATTATTTTAGAGACATTTGCCCTAACCCTTCTCAGCACATCACACGATACAGTGTTCGATACAGTGTTCCTTTGGTATGTAGAATTTTAAGAATCTGCTTTTGTTAGTTTATTATAAGAATAAGCAAATAGAATTATACTTATTGCAACATTTTAAAAAATGTTGGTTTTGATGGGGGCTTGGGACCACCTTCTCTACCACAGAGATAAGGAAAGTGAAGTACAAAGGGGAAAACCTTATTTTCAAATAAATGGAAAACCAGGCGTAGAATTCAGCTTAGTCTTAATTCGGTTTTGAATGTCCTCAGTTCAGAACAACAAAAGAGTACTCTTAGGTGGGTTGTTAGGCAGAAATGGAATGTCTATAAAAGACTATAAAAGAATGTTCTAGATCAATTACAAGTAATTTTCCCTCCACATTTGATTGAGCCCGATCAGAATTCCAGGTTTATCTTTTGGTTCAGAAGTGTGTTACTGTGATAAGTTGTTTGCAGTGTCTTCTCGTTTAAATGCTGTTCAGCATCCAGATAATGAAGTGACAAGAGAGGGAATTACACTGTGTGCCATCGATACAGATTGGTGCCCTCAGGTTTGTTCCTGTTAAACAATGATAAAACCTCTAAACCAACAGAAGGATATGGGTCTTTCTGTCTTTTGTTACACTGGAGTAGACAAATGGAGTCGATCTGGAAGTCTAGTACTTGTTGGGATCTAGATGTGTTTAAATAGTCTGGATCTTCATTTTATAGGTGAGAAAGCAAGAGCTTGAAAGGTAAACTATCATTTAGGGCCAAGCTGAAATGTGAGCGTGTGGTGCTGGGCCTTGTTAAATTCTGTTTTCTACTGCGCTACACTAAATCCTTTAATGCTGAAGAAAGACTTATGGTGTTTAAGGAAACATAGCCACTTGAGGACCCCTAAGAGAACTTAAGTGATTTTTGAGTTTTGAGGGCTGGGGTTTGGAGTCTGAAGCTGGGCCCAAAGGCCATGAGGCAAGCTTGAGCCAAGGAGTTAAGACCAGCTTGAGCAACAGTGAGAGACCTACCTTTTTAAAAAACAGTGGACATTCTTGAGTGGTTAAAACACCATAGTTAAAGCTCTGAAGCCAAAAGTACATTAGATTCTAGATTCCTGAGACCTGATAGGCTAGGGTCAAATAGAAGGGGAGGAGGACCTCCCCTATCAGTGCAGGGTCATAGGGAGAGAAGAGGGAGGGAGGGCCCACAGCCAGGATACAAACTGAATAAGTTGTAATAAATGATAAAAAGCAGAAAAGAATCTAGATTCTTACTATGAAACCTTGCACCTTTCTGAACCTCAGTTTCATTAACTGAAATAATGACGATTATAAGTGTTTTCAGTGTATGGCTGTGCAACCATATTTGGAGTGGTAGGTAGGAATCATCTCTGTGTGTCCATGTGCCTGAGCCCTTGCAAGCCAGCAGAGAAGCACGTCTTAAACCTAGTTGTACATTACCTTTAAACCAGTGCTCTACACTCATGCTCTTCCCGCAAGCCTTCACTGCAGCCTTCTCACCTAGTTTAGATAATTCAGTGTAGTAATTGCCTCTATGAAGAAAATTTTTAGAGTTTTTCTGAAAGACAGGCATTTGAAATTTAAGAACTTGTTCCCCGTGCCTTTAGTACCAAGACAGGCAATTATACAAGAAAGGCAGAAATTATCATTCCTACAAAATTTCTCCCACATAACTATGATGTTTAGTAGAACTATACCATACCAGTATTTCTCTGTTTCCAGGGGCTTGAATTCCTGTTCTACTAACTACTAAAGTGAGATATACCCAACTCTAATCAATACCAACACTTGGAAGGTGGCGGGGGGGGGGGGGTGGAATTCTCTAGGTTTGAGGCCAACCTGGTCTGTGTAGTAAGATCTAGGCCAATCCAGGTACACAGCAAGACCTTATCTCAAAAAACAAAAGGTATATTTTGTGTGTGTGTGTGTGTGTGTGTGTGTGTATACATATAACATGTATATATGTATACACACGTATATTTTTGATTCAACTCATAAGTTAAGGGAAAACTTAAACCTTTATAGGCAATAAAAGTTTTTTAATGGGTGATATGATTCAAATATCTATACTTCTTAAAAGACATGATAATTCCAACATTCTTGGACTCTGCAAGCGCTCCCCACCTCTTTATCCTTAATTTCATTAATACTGTTAGGCCAGTTTTCAGGTTTTGCAAACATTAAAGTTACATTTTCAAAAAAAAAAAAAAAAAAATTAGAAATCTTCCCTCAGTTTGGAATTCTTGTGAACATTCTTGTGTTCTGGGAAACTCACAGGTGAACTCAGTCAGTGGATTCAGATGTCTTTTAAGCATTATGCTATGCAAGAAGCCAAACAGCAGTTTGTGGAATACGATAAGAACAGTGACGGCACCGTGACATGGGATGAATACAACATCCAGATGTATGACCGCGTGATTGACTTTGATGAGAACACTGCTCTGGAGGATACAGAAGAGGAGTCTTTTAGGCAGGTGAGCCAAAGCTGTTCCTCCTGGCTGAGTAAGCCACGAGGGCCCAGATCCTCAGCTGGTGCCGTGGGCATTGGGCAGTACCACTTCCGCCTCAGTGCTTACTTTGATGGTTTCCTTGTAGCCGGACGTAGGGCTCTTGCCTCTGGACCTAAACTGTTCCTGCATCTGATCCCCTCTTCACTAATTTGTCCTCATTCCAGAGGTGTTCCTTAAGTGTATGTTGGTGATACTAATATATATCTCATTTTTAAAAAATAGATTAACAGTTGGCTTTATACTAACATTTTATGGAATGTTTCCATCCTTTAAAAGATGTGAAATACAAATTTAGTTATAGCAACGTAACTGTAACATGTTTATCTTACTTATTTCTGTTGTGTGTCTGTCTGTTTGGGCGCTTGTAGAGGGTAGGGTACAACCATGGGTGTCAGTCTTCACCTGGCACCTTTGAGACAGGTCTCTTGTTCACTGCATATTCCGGGATAACTGCCCTTGAGCTTCTCAAGTCGCACTGCCCCACCTCCATCGTGCTGTAGAGTGCCCTGACTACAGACCATCATGTTCTGCTTGAGGGCTAGGGATCTGAACCCAGGTCCTCACACTTGCAGGGCAAGCCCTTTACGCACTGAGCCATCTCCCCTTACATTTACCGTTTTACTTTTTTATGTCATTGGAGACTGAACCCAGGGCTTTGTGCACATTTGATAAGCACTCCACTTTGAGCTACATACCAGGCCCATTTCAACCATTTTAAAGAGTTTTCAGTAGTGTTGATTATACTCATCGTGTTCAGCCAGTTGGTCAAACTTTTTATTTTGCGAAACTGAATTTGGTACACACTGTACCCATGAAACAATAACTCCCTGTTTCTACCCCCACCATTCTACTACCATCTATTCCAGGTACTTCATGTAAGGAGAACCGTAATGTTTGTCTTTTTTATGACTGCCTTATTTCACTTAACATAATGTCATCAAAGTTTATCCATGTTTTACCATGTGCCAAAATTTTCTGCGAAGAAAGAACATATTCTAAAAAGACCAAATATCTGCCAGGCAGTAGTGGTACATGGCTTTAATCCCAGCACTTGGGAGGCAGAGGCAGGCAGATCTCTGATTCAAGGCCAGTCTGAGTCTGGTCTACAGAGCAAGTGCAGGACAGCCAGGGCTAAATAGGAAAACCCTATCTAGAAAAACAAAAACAACAACAAAAAAAGATCAGATATTTTTGTGTATGTTTGTGTGTTGGGGAGAAGGGGTTGTATTTGTGTCTGTCTCTGTTAATCTGCCATATTTTGTCTTCTTGGGTTCTTTTTTTATCTTTGAAATTTTCATACATTTATGCAATGTATTTTGATTGTCACCTATCATTACCTCTCATCCCAACTTCATGGCCTCCTTTTAAAAAAAAAAAAATCCTGTAATGAGTATAGTATACAATTCTCTTTTAAGTCTTGGTTTGGATTATCTTGGGTACGTTCTCAGAAATGAGATTGTTGGATTACACCTGCTTTTAGGTACCGCAGTATAGTTTTCCATAGTGCTACTTATTTATTTATTTTAAAAATTTATTTAATATGTATTAGTGTGAAGATGTCAGATCCCTTGGAATTGATGTTATAGACAGCTGTGAGCTGCTATGTGAGTGCTGGGAACTGAACCCGGGTCCTTTGGAAGAGCAGTGGTTAAGAGCTGTTAAGATGGCTCTTAACCACTGAGCCATCTGTCTAGCCCCATGCTACATATTTATAATAACTCAGTTCTGAAGCTCTAGTATAATAGCCTGTTGAGTATTAAGTTTTAATTTTACTCAAGCAAATAAACACTTTAAGCAAATATGAGAAAACTTGTTTGATTGTTTTTGAGACAGGGTTTTTCTTGTAGTCCTGGCTATCCTGGAACTCACTCTGTAGACCAGGTTGACCTCAAACCTAGAGATCCACCTGCCTCTGCCTCCCAAGTACTAGGATTAAAGATGTGTGCCACCACTGCCAGGCAAGAAGAGCTGTTTTTATTGCAGTTTCAGGAAGAACTTTTTAAGACTTTTAGGAAGACTATTAAACCAAAAGTATTTTAATACAAATGTCTATATGCTTGAGAAATTAATAGTTCAAAAGTATTTAAAAAGTCTTTAATTTAAAAAACAAAAAACAACTGTCCCCAGAACAAGTTGAGGCTTGGAAATCTTTTGAGCCTTCCTGCTTCATTTGGAGAAAGGCTTAATTTTTATAATGGTATCTCTTAATTTTTATAATGGTCATCATTTATCATTATACATAGTATTTATTTTAGAATTTCACTGGCCATGTGAACTATGTAGGCTATCACTAACTCCAGCTTCTTATTTGAATAATCAGACAAAGTCTTACTGTATAACTTTGAACTCTCCATGTAGCTCACTCTCCTCAAACTCACAAGCATCTACCTGTCTTTGCCTCTGGGACCAAAGGAGTGTGTCACCATTCCTGGCCTAATAATTAGTTTTTGCTCTCCAAATGTCGCCAGTGTGCAGGGTAAGGTTCCCGCCTGCAAGCCGGTCTGCCTGGCTTCACACCCAGCTCTACCGCTTCACAGTTGCTAAACCTCCCTTGCTTCAATTTCCTCATCTCTAAAAACAGGATAATCCCCACTAAGAACAATAGTATAGGGAAACAATGTATAGTAGCATCTGGATTGATGAGTATTAATTTCCAGTTGAAAGAACGTTGTAAAAGAAGCAGTACTTGGGAGGTGGAAGCAAGAAAACCTCAAGTTTGAGGCATGACTGTCTTTGTCTTTGACCTGTGAGATGGCTCATTGGTAACGGTGCTTGCTGCCAAGAGTTAAAGCCTGAGTTTAATCTCTAAGACCCACATGGTGGATGAAGAGAGATTTGAGATTGTCACCGCCAATCCCAAAATGAATAAATATTGTTTAAAAATGTAGAGCTGAGTGTTGGCATAGTTGTTAAGGTCACTGACTGTTCTTCTGAAGTACCCAGGTTCAATTCCCAGCATCCACCTGGCTGCTTATAGCCCTCTATAACTTTAGTTCCAGGGGTCTGATGCCCCTTTCTGGCCTCTGTGGATATCAGGCATGCATGTGGTACACAGACATACATGCAAACAAAATACCCATACACATAGGTTTTTTTTGTTTTGCTATGTTTTGTTTTTAATTTTCATTTAATGGAAAAGACCCTGTCTCACAAGCAGAAGAAACATGTGCAATTCACAGAAGATTGTATTTAATAAAAATGTTTAGGCACTTGTTAACTACATCAGCTTTAGGCTAGTTAGGACTTAATTTATAGGAGGAAGATATACTTTTTGTTTCCCTTTATTTGAATCTTTATTGTCCAGCAGCCTAAAGGGACTGTAGATCAGTCTTTTCATCCTGGATAGTACTAAAAAGAAAACAAGTGGTAATGAGGTTTAACAAGAGATCTCCTAGGCACCATTGAAATTCTGGGACTTTTCAAAAAAAAATCATGATATGCTCTGTGACCTTCCTACCAGGGAATAATAGAGACACGAAATAAAATATTTTTAAATTGCTAGTTAGATTGTAATTTCCTGCCTGTTTCCTACCTTCATTCCTCTCGAACTTCTTTTTACTCCAAAGAATTACTGTTTCGCTAAAAAAGTATGTATCCATGTGCACAAGCACCTGCATTCGAGAGCACACAAAAAGTGTGTGTGTGCTTCTGTGTTCTTGGGGAGGAATTTCATGTAAGACACGTGGTATTGACTTTAAAGTCTTTGTTTTGGAGAGTGGTATTTCTCATAGAATATACAAGTAGTCCTTTTTAAAGATGTCTTGGTCAACTGCTGTGCTCACTATCAAGTGCTCAGTACTTGTTGGATGAGGATGAGTTAGGGGGCTGGAGAGATGGCTCTGAAGTACGAGCATTTACTGAGGCGGGTTCCCAGCATCCACATAGCTTTGTAACCCCAGTTCCAAGTGATTGGGTGACCCCTTCTGGCCTCTGAGGGCTCCAGCCCTGATATGACACATATAAACTCACAAAGCATACACACACATGCATAAAAACAAATATATGTTAATAAATACAATTTTTTTAAAGAATGAGTTAAATGGATCTTAGTACCCTAACGGAAATGATAGAGCTCCCCAAATGAACACTTACCAATGGGAAAATTATTGGCTATTATTTGACTAGGAATATGACTACCTTTTTGAAGTTCTCATCAAACTTTTTTAAAAATTTGGCAATTTATAACATCTATAAATTGGTATGGAATGTAGAGATAAACCCAGAGAGAGTGCATTGTTCTCCAAAATAAAAAGTCTGGGCATAATGGGGCATGCTCTGTAATCCCGGCACTCATGAGGCAGAGGCAGACAGATCCCTGTGAGTTCGAGGCTAGCCAAGGCTACACAGTTAGACCCTACCTCAAAAAATAAATTATAAAGGATAGACATTGAGTCAGTTTCAAAGTTACAAACAAAATAAGACAAGAATAAAGCAACCATAAAAAAGCATATATCTGAACAAAATAAAATTATATTGAAATCTAGTAGAAAACTAAAAATTAATCCTGAATCTTATTTTTTTGATAAGTTGGCGTATAAAGAATATAGACAACTTGGAAGTAACTACGTTTTCACATTGTTAAGTGTCTGAAAAGTTTTTTCTGAGTAGTATGAAGAACATACTATTATGTTTTTCTGAATAGTATGAAGGACATAGTATGAAGTTAATACTTTTATCAGTGTGACTGGAGTTGGGGAGCTACCTCACAACAGTTTGGTGTTCTGCTAAAATATGTGTAAGCAACATTTATTTGTGTAAGATATAATCGTTATATGTTTATTGTTAAGAGCTAGACTTCTATTCTAGGATCATAGATTATATATTTCCTCACATAAAATAACATTCATTTACCAAAAGAAAAAATTCAGTTTTGTTCTTCACAAATGTCTGTATAAAAATAGATGATTAATATGATTTTCTTTTTATAACAGTATTTTGTTCTCTAGTTCCTAACCCTCCTAATGCTGTGACCCTTTAATACAGTTCCTCATGTTGTGATGACCATAAAATTATTTCGTTGCTACTCGGAAATAATTTTGCGGCTGTCAAGAACAGTTATATAAATATCTGATCTGCGACCCCTGTGAGAGGATCATTCAAACCCAACAGGGTCGCAGCCCACAGGTTGAGACCTGCTCTTGACTATAAAATTTATAAAAAGAAAATAAGTTGTTTTTTTTTTTTTTGCGAAACTTTCATTATTGTTTTTCAGTTTACAATTCAAAAATATTAAAAAAAGAAACAAAACAAAATATAGTGACTTCTTTAACATGGGGCACTTTTTAAAGAGAGCTTTAAATATTTTAAAAAACTTTTACTCATGTGTATGGGTGTTTTGTCTGTGCACCATGTGCATGCCTGGTGTCCTCGGTGGCCAGAGGACACTGGGTTCCCTGAGACCTGGAGTCACAGAAGTTGTCCTGCATGTGCTGGGAATCTAGGAGAGCAGCTAGAGCTCTTAACCCCTGGCCATCTCTCCAGCCTCAACAGACGTAATCTTGCTGTCTTTAAACTTGTGATCCTCCTGCCTCAGCCTCCCAAGTGCTGGGATTACAAGTACATGGTGCTTTGCCCCGCGGTATGCACTGTTGATTCACTGCGATCAGATGGCCACAGAGCATTACGCTCCCGCAGACTCTCTGTGTTCTCCTTCTTCTGTTCCTCCCTCCCTCCCAACCCTTTCAGCTACTTGAAAGAGACCTTTTCTTTCCAAAGACAAATTTGGCCAAAGTTAGCTCACTCTGCTAAAATGTGGACTTTTTTTTTTTGCTCCAAATCGAAGGGTTCTTTCATAAGGAAATCTAAACAGTATTTTGAACAGTGATTTATTCAAAAAGATTTTGTTGACTCTACACAGAGATTAAATTCTTGTTTATCTGTTTTTCTGCATGTTAAACCTGAATGTTAAATGTAAATTACTTGATCTAAAATATTTAAAGTTATCAAACATAAATGCAGCTATTAGAAACTTTTTTTTTCCTGTTATATTAAGAGACTGTGGCTGGCCTGTGGAGTCTAGATGTTTAAAAACCAAATTCTTTAGGGGAGGTGAGCCTCTCCACTGAGTGTCAGTAAAATACCTACTGACTAAGCAGCTCTGAAAAAAAATTAACAATGGCGAACACAAATTAAAAGTTGCTAACAAAAAAAACAACCTTGTAATTGTTTTTAAAAGAAAGTTTACTACATGCAAGTTTTTTAGAATATTTATTTTTAATATTCCCAGAAATATTAAAAATAGAAAGCCATTGCACTGATGGCTTTCAAAGCTGTTGGTTACAGATTTATCTTTGAACATTTTATTACAAGTGCCTTTGTCCCTAGTAACTGCTTAATAATTTCTGTACTTAAACATGCTTTTAAAAGGAAAACAAACAAAAAAAAATGTTTGTTTAAGCTCCAGAATTAGAGCCTGTTAAACTTTTGGACTATTTATTTCTGAACATGCGTAATGAGCAGAATGATGAGCCCACTAAGACTAGGCTTCCACAGATGCTATCAGTGCGAAGAAGATGACTTTCTCCAAATAGGGACCATTTTTCTGGAACATGTTAGCATATTTTTGTTTATGGTTTTGGTTTTGGTTTTGTTATAGCCCTGCCTAGCCTGAATCTCATAGGCTCACATTGAACTCATAGAGGTCCACCTGCCTCAGCCTCCCAAGTAATGTAAACTCTATCAAGATACAATTGGTTGAGCTGGAGAGATGGCTCAGTGGCTAAGAGCACTGTCTTCTCTTCCAGAAGTCCTGAGTTCAATTCCAACTAACCACATGGTAGTTCACAACCATCTACAACGAGATCTGGTATCCTCTTCTGGCATGCAGGTGTACATGCAGATAAATCACTCATACACATAAAATAAATAAATTAAAAAAAACACACAATTGGTTGTCCTAAGTTTATTGTTTTGGAAGCATTCTAAAATTGCTGGGTTGGATTAATGAGATCTAAATATCTGAGGCTTCTACTAAACAATGTAATCTCAGTTATTCTGTAAGTCTAGTAATTTATGGGTTTGTGGTTTGTTTTAAGACATGGTCTGTTTGGCACAGAGTGGCCTTAGAGTCTTGATTTTCCTGCCTCTGTGTCTGGAAGGCTGATATTCTGGATGTGTGCTACCACCCTGGCTAACACTCACACTCAGTATACTTTCGGCTTACTATTTGTGTTGTATGGTAACAGATAACACACCAGTTTCTTAGTAGAGAGTTTTGTTCCGATTTATAGAAGAAACCGAAGAGGTAAAACAGTTAGTCCTGAGTGTAGTTAGGAAGTGTCTTGCTAGAACCAAGGTCAGGGGTCTGTCTGATTGAGGTGCTTCTGTCTCTCTGGTGCCTTGCAGAGATGTTTAGCTCCACCTACTTTCAGGAGGCTTTTGTAAACATAAATGAGGTAATGTATAAAAATGTCCTTTAAATCTCATGTTTTATGTTTTTCAAAGTGTTTTTACTGCTGATATGATTCCAAGATCCTTAAATTGTTTTATTGCTTGCTTGTTTGTTTGTTTGTTTGTTTGTTTGTTTGTTTGTTTGTTTCAAAGCTTCATTTAAAGGATAAGAAGCGATTTGAAAAAGCTAACCAGGATTCTGGTCCTGGTCTGAGTCTTGAGGAATTTATTGCGTTTGAGCATCCTGAAGAAGTTGATTATATGACGGTAAGGAGCAAGCTTTACAGAATTATTGAGTGATTAAAACCTATGTGCAGGCTATTCAAAATTAGTGTGAAACAAAGAGAATTTAGAGACAAACAGATTCAAAATGGTCAAGTATTCTCCCCACAAAAGATTATGGTGAGGGGTTTCTGGTGATGGTGAGATGATTTACTTGGAGAGAGAGTGAAGGTTTTTGTTTTTGCATGTATATATATACATGCAGCAGTCTTCCTCTGGCTACCTCTTCAGTCAGACCATTGCCATCAAGGAATTTCTTGTCCCTTTTGTACTTTTCAGATCACTAGAGTCCTTATGTAGTTTACAGCCTCACTTATGAGAACTTTTGGTCTGTAAAAAATGGATCATTTTGATTGCTTTTCATAGGGTGGGGATGGTGCTGGGATATTTTTTGCAACTTTTTACTTAATAAGTCCTCTCATCCCCTAATGAGAAGTTCTGGTTTGGGTATATTGCTCAGTAGCCCACACAAGGCTGCAGTTCTCAGCACCACAAATAAGTGATGGATCAGCTCTTTGACACTGAACTAATGGATTCTAGTTTAATTGTTGTAACATTGGTTGAACCATCATATTAATAAGAAAAACTTTATTGACAATACATGTATACTGAGGCCTGCTGTATTCCATAAGCCTCCAGCTGTGTGGCTTCATTTTCTGGCTATTTTGTGGAGGGAGGTATAGCTTTTTGTTGAGTGGGTAATGGCCAGAGTCTGCTGTGTTGAATAGCAAGCAGGCACATTTTTCTCCATAGCTCAGCAGCAAGACTGTGCCATTAGTGCCACTTTGTTTGTCATTGTGAAGTTTCTAATTTCTCACTTGGCACAAAGGACATGACCTAGTTTAAGACCAGTGCTAGGTGGGATTTAAATGCCAAAGCTAAGTGGAGCCCAGCTAATTGAGTTCTAAAAAAGCACACAGGATCCTGGGCCTTGACTTTTTAGAGAACAAGGAACAGTTGACTGGAGATGGAGAGAGCTGGTGAAAGCAATTAAATAATAGGCATTATGTAATAGGAACCTGACAAGGGGGTGGAATAGATTTCATCAATGTTTTGAAGACCTTGTAATAGCAATGTCAAGAAAGTTGATTTACAAGTGTTGAGAGACAGAGCCCTGAAGTTCTCATTGTGTAGAAGCGACAAAAGCCACACCTTTGACACAGTGAGATGTGGCAGATGGCGTGATGGCGTGATTGTGCTTCCTGCGCTGTGGTGGAGCCAATGGCAACACAGGAAATTTAATCATAGTCTCGTGGAGAGCAGCTTCATTGACACCTACTTGCCTTGCTTATTTTTGTATGGTCTTTTCCCCCCTCTAAAGGGTATGTTGGTATAGGAAAAGACAGGGATACAGGACCAGTTAAGTGATTTTTTTTTTTTTTTTTTTTTTTTTTTTTTTTTTTTTTACTGTGGATTTAAGTTAGAATTTAATTTGAAAGGTTTGCCCTGTTCTATTTTTGTAGTACTGGGAATTGAACTTAGGCTTTTACATACTTGCCTGGTCTTTACAACTTGTATAAACTGGTCTGGAACTCATTGTGTGGTGTGGGTAGGCCTTGAACTTTCAATCCCCCTGCCTCAGATTCCCAAGTTACTGTGATCGCAGGCTTGCTCCACCAGACCTAGCTTTGAAATATTTTCATTCATGTAGTTCAAAAAATTCTTTTAAAGCATGGCAACATTATTAAAATAAATATGCTGTAACCCAAGGATATTGCTTGAATGCAAGAATTATTGTTTTGATCAGTAGTTCTTAACTTTTGTTGAATTACAAACTCCTTTCTCCTTTAAGAATATGATTTATAATTAAGAAAAGAATGAGAGAACAAAAAAGAAAAGAACATGATTTATAAATAAATAAAAACTATAGCTCTATCCAGAAGAAATATGTATAGATCCACCACCCTAAATATTATATTATAATTTTATGATATTCTCATATACTTTCTCTAAAACTAATCCTCAGGTCCCTAGTCTCTTCTATATGTAAAATTTGTACAATTGGATTCTTAAAAGAACAGTAATGTTTATTTTGGTGTTGTTTCATATAAATGTAGCTGAAGCTTTTGAATTTGTCTACACTAGAGATTTGAGAAGATATTTTTATTACAGATCAGATACTAAAGTCTGGATTGAGAGGCTCAGGGTGTGGCAAGTAGTGAAGAAATGAGAGACTAGGCAGGGTGGCAATTAAAGAAAGCAAAGCTCTGGGGATGACCACATCACAGAAAGTACAGGGGAAGGACCCAAGGGCTTACGCGAGGAGATGTAAGAGCTGAAGGCAAGAAATGTTCCACATAGGAAGCTGATGGAGGATTGGTTGTTTGCTGAGAGCTTGATATGAGTAATAGATTTAGAATGGTGAATGAATGTAGGTTTAGAAGTAGTAAGGATACTGAATTTGGATATCAAGAGCAGCTGATTACACCCTGGAGATAGAGCAACACCTGTGTGCCAACGAGTCAAAGGCCCTGTTCTTTGATGCCCTTCCTGGATTGCAGAACTAAGGAAGTAAAGAGTGGGTAGTCAGAAGTGGCAGTCTATTTCTTTTTTTTAAAAGATAGATCTATCTATCTATCAATTCTATCTATTTATTCTGTCTCATGTCTGAGTTCGCTATCTGCATGCCAGAAGAGGGCACCAGATCCCAGTGTAGATAAATGGTTGTTAGGCACTATGTGGGTACTGGGAATTGAACTCAGGACCTCTGGAAAAGCAGTCAGTGATCTTAACTGTTGAGCCACCTCTCCAGCCTGGAGCTTACTCTCCCTCTTCCCTTTTCTTCTTCCCTCCATTCCCAAATCCTCTCCCTCCAACTTCTTTCCTACTTCCCCATCGCTCTCAGGTTGAGAGCTGCTTTTTCTTTGATGATTATTTATATGTATACATAAGTACGTAAGTATAACCAGATGAGTTCATTTTTACTGTGTGTGGGGGGCGTTCAGGACCAACCACTTTGTCTGGGGTAGCCAGTTAGGGCGCTCACCCCTGGAAGAGGCTGTCTCGTCTCTCAGCAGTCATAGTTTCCTGTAGTTCTTTGTCTAGTAGTAAACCGTGAGGCTTTCAGTGATGGCATTCTTCAAAGGGGAGAGAATGCACACAAGGCAGAAGCCTATGTTTAGTGCTGAGGTTGTTTATGGGAGTGAAATAGAATTCTTCCCAACACAGGGGAACAAAGATGTAAAATTTAAAATTACTCAGTACAGGGGTTTATTCTTGCTTGTAGTTCCAGAATTTAGAAATATTTTCCTTCAAGGAACAACCAGAATGATTGTAAAGAAATTCGACAATAGGACTGGTTAGTACTGAAGTGTTTGTGACAATTATCTTTTCTTTGAATGAGCATGTAACAGGAGTTCGTTATTCAAGAGGCTTTGGAAGAACATGACAAAAATGGTGATGGCTTTGTTAGTTTGGAAGAATTTCTTGGCGATTACAGGAGAGATCCAAGTAAGTTGCTGAGGGTAAAGTAAAAAGAGTTGGGGCTGGAATTATGGAGAGCCAACCTTACTGAGCACTCTGACAGGAGGGACCAGCATGAGCACTCGCAGCGTGTCTAATGTGCTGCTTTGCTCATTTTTATTTCCCTGTGCGGGTTCTAACGTCTTCACTCCTTTTTCAGCAAGTACAACACCACTGTCGAGGCAAAGGGGAAGGAAAGCTGTTTTTTTAAACACACTCCTATGCCATTCATGTCCATGGTGAGAAGGGACATAAAATTGTGCAAATAGTATACACTAGGTGAAGTAAGTTTGATCTTAAAGAGAATTTCCTTTTGTTAGGTTGCTGTCGTTTACCAGAATTGTTGCTTACAAGTTTTAAAACGATGCCGTTTTAAAGTCGTTTTCCTGACTTGTTATTGCAGATGAAACTTAAAAAGGCATTGCTGTGTAGAAACATGTAAGCAGTCAGTTTGTCACATGGTGTATATCAGAGCATTGCCCTAGATTGGCATTTAACTGTCTTCCAAGTGCAGCCTTGCACATAGGAGACCCCTGGCCTCTAGTCTTAGAACAGCACAAACCAGGCGTGGTGGCACATACTGTAATCCTACCACCTAGGATACAGAGCAGGAGAATCAGAAGTCCAAGTCATCTTCAGCTACATAGAGAGTCTGAGACTAGTCTGGACCCTAAGACCCTATCTCAAAATATTTTTAATTAAAAATTAATACTACCACTTAAAAATTAGGAAAACTGGAAACCAGGATATATAGTAGTGCTTAATAAAGGCACTTATTTATTAAATATGTAAGAATTTTGAAACTTACTTCTTTAGCTAACATCTCATTTTTTGAAATCTGTACAGATTGGTCCTTATTTCAGGACGTTTCTGTTAAGTGGTTCTGTTTCTTGAGTCTCCTTTTGTAGTAAACATTAAATTCACTTCCTTTATTTTAGAGATATACCAAATTTCTTACTGGTTTCATGTGATATTCTTATATATTTGAGGTTTTGTTCTTGCTTTTTTTTTTATTAAGCTGCAAATGAAGATCCAGAATGGATACTTGTTGAGAAGGACAGATTTGTAAATGATTATGACAAGGATAATGATGGCCGGCTTGATCCCCAAGAGCTGTTGTCGTGGGTAGTGCCCAATAATCAGGGCATTGCCCAAGAGGAAGTAAGTGTGACAATTGTTGTTTCCCCTTCCCCAACACACACTTTATGTTACTGATAGGAAAGGAAGCTGGACCCTGAATCCAAAGAAAGAAAAACGGGATAACTTAAGATGAATACATTGTTGTGTTTTTAATTAAATGATGAAACTTTCATATTGTCAGGGAGACATGGAAGATAAGATTGTATAATGTCTAATCTTAGGACATAGTCCATAGGATGTTGACAGCTTGTGTCATACCTTTACAGGCTCAAGTGGATTTTACCCTCCACTAATCCTATGCTAACCCTGTGTAGAGATGCAGAACCCAGTATAGCTTAAAGAAAAGAAAATGAGAGAAGCAGTAGACAGACAGTTTTAGAAACTTAGAAATTACCACCAGGCGGTGGTGGTGCACGTCTTTAATCCCAGTAGTCGGGAAGCAGAGGCGGGCTGATCTCTGAGTTCAAGGCCAGCCTGGTCTACAGAGTGAGTTCCAGGATAGCCAAGGCTACACAGAGAAACCCTGTCTTGAAAAATTTGAAAGAGAGAGAGAAAGAAAAAGAAAGAAAGAAACTTAGAAATTAACAAGTTCTTGATATACCTAAGTGGTTTTGACAAATCGCACTAAAATGTGATTTTACTTAAAAAGACTTATTCTAGACATGTTTTCCTTTTGGTTTGTTTTAAAGGCTCTTCATCTAATTGATGAGATGGATTTGAATAGTGACAAAAAGCTCTCCGAAGAAGAGATTTTGGAAAACCAAGACTTGTTTCTTACCAGCGAAGCCACGGATTATGGCAGACAGCTCCATGACGACTATTTCTATCATGATGAGCTTTAACTCCTGGGTGCCCAAGTGCAGGATGGGTCCTTTTGTAGTTTGCTACCAGCTTTACTTTTATGATAAATATTGATGTTGTATTTTACACTCTTAAGTCTTACTACATCAGATGATTTACATGTATATTATAATTTTTGGCTTTCTGGAAGAAAAATCAAAAATGATATTTATTTCAAGGCATATTGAAGGAGTAAAGCATTAATATTGTGCCATATGACCACAGTCTTTCCTGAGTACTCCATCTGTGCAGTACTGTGTTGTAGAATGTTTGGGTTCTGTTTCCATACTTGAAAACAATGGAGGACTTTAGCCGTGTCTAAACAGTAGAATTTAAGTAGCACGTGATGAAGCTAACAGTTTTTGTTCTTGTACTAAGTAGATTTACTTTTGAAACTGACAAAGGACAGTGTGTTAGGTTTGGTGTTATATTTTAAAACCTTTAAAGGAACCTTCAGAAGAACTTAAACCTCACATAGATGTTGAGAAGTTCTACTTAATTTTAAAATGGTTTCTAAAAAGGGTTTTGTCGTATGAAATAGAACTTTATATTTTTGCATATGTATAGATAGTAATTATATTTAACGTATAACTATAGCATTATGGTGAGTGAAAATTGACATTGTCCAGACTCTTTTCATTTTTGATTGATTAAAAATAAACTGTCCTATCTTTTTATATGTTTTTTTTTTAATTTTTACAGATAAACCTTAAATTTGGCATGAGTTTCGTTATATTTAACATTATTCATTCCTTTATTGGGGTAGTAAATGTTCTCAAAACTGTTTAATTCTTGGTACATATTTTTATTTTGCCATTTTTTTAAATAAAAGAATTATGTTATAATTTAATATGCACATGAGACGTTTTCAGTTGCTCTTATGTTGAGTGTGATTTGGCATTTTAGTGCTAAAAATAATGTTTTTGTTTTGTTTGAGATCCTAGGGATCAAGTCCAGGGCCTCCGGCATACTAGGTAAATGTTCTGCTACTGAACTGCTCACACTTGGAGCCCCAGAGAGAATCTTAAAAATTATGGAGGCTGAGAGCCATTCTCATTGAACACTTATCCACAACCAGACAATTGGTTTTAATTGCTTTCAGGAATCGCAAACATACCTTTGTTAGAATGGAGAAAAGTAGGTGAGAAATTAATTTTTTGAACCTGTGACTTACAGATAGTTTTTGTTTTTCTTTTTGTTTTCCTTGCATTCCTTTTGTTTATGGGTAAAAAGTCAGTTGAGAAATTTGTTTATTATTTTTCAGGTTACCATTCTTTCATAGAACACACAGTGCAAGTCAGCCAGCCCTTATGAGTATTAGAGAAGACCCCTGCTCTTTTCTGACAGAGTTGACTACCTACGCTGCCTTGCCTTTGCTGATGTTGGATGTATATGCAAACTGTAAATGCACCTCTAATGATAGCTCTCTTACCCTCGTAGTTGAGGTGCATGGTTTTTATTTTACCTTACAGCATCATGTAGCTATAGTTTTAAAACTGACTTATTGTTGTTACTCATCTGTCACTTCTCAGCCTCGCTGACATTGCTTAAAATATCTGCTTTGGTTATCAGCATGTCAGCTGTTTTTCTTAGTAGACTCTAATGCCCATGTCACAGTTGTTAGACCATCACATACAGATTTGACTTCAGTCCTTAGCAGAATTGTTTTCACTGAGTTAAGAAATTAGCATTGTCCATTCAGCATGGCTATATAGATAAGAAAAAATGTTGGTGAATGTTCTGGTTTATCAATGTCTGCACTGTTCTCAGCATGAAGGAAACTGCAGTTTGTGGCCTTCTCATAGGTGGCAGTGACTGCCCCAACCAGTTGAGTATAGGAGTAGTTGCCACCCTGACTAGTGAGTGCCAACCTCTTTCCTCCACCGTGGCCCTGTGGAGGAGACTCAGTGGAAATACTAGAGCCACAGAGTCAAATGTCCTTCATTGCACAGTGGCCTCACAGAGAACAAATGGATCCACAGTAGAAGTAAACTTTTTTATGCTAGACTAGAAATTTGGGACATTTCTGCTGTTTTTGAACCACAGCAGGATTCATCCCATCCTAAGTGAAGATTTAATATTGATTAAGTGATTCCATAGGCATTGAAGCAAAAAGATCTATGAAAACATAAGGATTTTTTTTGTTGTTGTTCCTTTTTAGTTTTTGAGACAATTCACCCAGGCTGGCCTTGAACTTTTAATCCTCTTGCTTCCCTATACACTTGCACAACTCTCACAGTCCATATCCTGCCATACAGTAGGGTAGTCGTGAGAGCATACTAACATAATACTATCACCCAAATCCCCTGTTGTACAGTAACACTCATCTTGGTGTTGTATAAATATGTAACACAGCTGTGTAGTAATACCCAGGAATGGTTTCCTTGTCCATTGGTACTGCAGTGAGTTGTAGCACATGCCTGTAATCCCTGCACTGAGGAGGCTGGGGCTGTAGTTCAGTTGGTGGACTGCTTGCCTAGCATACACAAAACACTGGGTTTGATCTCTAGCACTACATAAAATTGGGGAGGTGGAGGCAAGAGGGTCAGAAGTTCAGTTTTTATATTCACTACGTAGTAAGTTCCAGGTGAAACTGGGCTACATGAAACCCTCTCTTTAAGAAGAAGCCACCATTGGGACTTGGAGAACTATTATGAAGTACTTTAAAGGGAGTTTTACATCTTCTATCTGGAACTTGCTACGTAGACATGCTGTCCTTGAGTTGGGGTGATTCTCTGCCTCTGCTTCCTGTTGACATTACAAGTATGTTAGATCACATTCAGCTGCTCACAGCTCTTAATTTTTATTTTATTTTATTTTATTTTTTTTGTTCTGTGTTCTACAGAGAAGTTTTCTTTTCTGAGACCAGATTCCAAGTGAAGAGAAAACATCAAAATTTTGCTGGGTGTAGTTTTGCTTGCTAACACAGAGATGGTCCTAGTCTAGTGACACACAGAAAGCAGGAAGCTCACTCTTGTGCAAACTGCTGGTCTGGTCATTTGTTTCATCTATAACAAATACCATGCAAATGCTGCATTTTTGTGAGTGTACCAGTAATATAAAACATGATTAAAGTTAATCAGGGCTCACCTTGATAGTGGTCAGAAGGAAGGGGGGCACGGCTGGGCAGTTATTAATATTTTGGTTGATAGGCTTTGTTCTCTGCTCCTGCAGCCCTTCCAGTTTATGATCCCAGCAGAACTAAACTACCAAACAACCTGACAAAGCAAAAAAGCAACACTGGGCACTTAAAGGAGGAAAGAGGTAGAAATGGATTGTGTTGATGTCGCTATCCTGCTAACTTAAAAACATGACAGGCGTGTGACTTTAAAAATGTCATGTGGCGATAGAAATAGCATAAAAGCTGAGCTAGAAATCAGTGCAGGTTGTCCCATGGAATAGGGAAAGAAACAAATTAAATTGTGTTCTCTGCTATGTTCACTGTTGCATCTTCCAGGCCCAGTGATTAGCACGTAATGGACAATCATTGAACCAGTGTAGTAATGAAATGTTACCTGGTGATAATTGATATCTTTAAAAACCTTTTATTAATCTTTGTGAATCAATCCCATTCATCTCCCCCTCCTTTTATATCTGCCCTCCTCACTTACTACCTCCCCCCCAAAAAAAAACAAGAAAAGAAGGTAGAATTTTTAAAAACTTGCTATTGTGGAAGTTGTAATATGTCACAGTGTATTCCGTTGTATGCCCTTTTGCCCACATATCTTTACCTGCAAATGAGTCATTGGTCTGTTTCAAGGCTTCTGCTACACTCTATCCTGGACCCTCACCGGGACTCCTGCTGTCCTGTGTCATGGGGACCCTGCAGGTTTAGATCTGTAGGAGCAGCACCTTGACGTGCTCCTGCAGATCATAAATGAGCTAGATGTTGAGGTGGGCCAACTTAAAGTCCTGGATCTAAGCCTGGGGGTACTGAGTTGGTCGGCCAGCGAGCTCTCCCACACTGCTCTGGCTAGTCACCCAATGCCACAGTCAGCAAAGGACAGGGTCAGCTCTCCTGCTCTCATGTCCTCAGGGTCAGCTCACCTGCACCCCTGCCCCCAGGATCAGCCCTACTGTGCTGCCCAGGCAAGGTGGTGCAGCACAGTGCTGCAGCCTGCCCTCCTGAGTGCTGTAGCCAGTGAGGGACAGGGCCAGCTCACCCACTCTCCTGCTCTCAGGGTCAGGTTTACTGCGGTGGACAGAGAAGGACGGGGCCGCTCAGCTTAGTGCCTCAGATGACAGTTCAGACCAGGGACATGTGCATGGCCTTTGGTGGCCTGGGACCTCACAGACCCTGGCTGTCATAGAATCATGGGTCTAGACATGGTCCCTAGCAGCAGCTTTCAGCAGATGTCCCTATGGCCTTAGGGGCAGCACAGACCACTCAGATAAGCACGTGTCCCCTAGGCAGCGTGGCCCTCAGATATCTACATGGTCTCTGGTGGCAGCCCAGGCCATGGACATCCACTTGGCCTTTGGTGGTAACTTGGGCCACAAATATCGACAGACCCCAGCTGCAGCAGTACCATGGACCCAGACATGGACCTTGGGAGCAGCCCCAGCCAGGGCCCAGCATAGCCTCCTCATCTCTGCCTGTTCCTCACCACTATTGAGTCTCCATTTCCACCTTTCTCCACTTCTCTTCCGTCCTCCATCTCGTTCTACATCTTTCCCATGTCTCCACACGTTCCATCCCAGTGGCACCTGCGGCAGGTGCTTGGCTTTCTTCCAGTCTGCCTGGGCTGGTGTGGCTGGGCCAGTGCCTGGGTGTCTTGGCGCAGCCCAGCCGGTGTAGCCAGGGTGTTTGCTCACGTCTCTTCCTTCCATCCACCGTGGGCTGACCGGCTGGGCCTAATGTTTTAATGTCTTGGCCTCTGATTCCATGTATGTGAAATGTTTTGTAAAACAAAAAGTAGATTGGTGTGTATCAAGGTATAGGAAGGGTGTGAAGAGGCTTGGTTAATGAGCCTGCTTTTCTGCCGGGGCTGATAAAAATAGAATTATGTGGTGATCAAGGTGCCCAAATCTCTGAATGTATAAGCACGTAAAGAGTGGTGAAGAATCCCAGTCACACTATTTCATGGATAGCCTTACATAGAAAGTAATTATTCAGCCAGGCATGATGCCACACGCCTTTAATATCAGTAGGCAGGGAGGCAGGGGCAGGCAGATCTTTGTGAGTTCAAGGCCAGACTGGTCTACAGAGGGAGTCCAGGACAGCCAAGGCTACACAGAGAAACCGTCTTGGAAAAAAAAAAGAAATTGTTCTTTGTCACTGCACTCCCAGTGGGCATTCATATAGATGAAAGACCTGTTTAATATATGCTACTTTTCCGGAAAGTGATGTTTTATTCATCCTTTCCCAGTGTTCTTCAGAAAACCAGGTCACAGGTGGCAGTGCTGCGGCCTTCTGGTACAACCCTGTAAGTTATACTGTGACAAGAATCCTCTAGTCCTTCCTTTGTTTCTCCTTACAGCTGGAGCATCACCACGTTGAGATGGGTTTCCCTTGGACTTCTGGGTAACAAACACTACACCATTCACAGAGGCCAGGCTCAGCCACATTAGGCCAGTTAAACAAGTGATAATGAAAAGGGAGTGGAGGGAATAAGACTTTCTTAATGCAGCCAGTTGGGAAGAGGAGCAAAGAGGTCCAGGGACTTCCAACTTCACCATGAGATCTGCAATGAGGTTGAGGTTTAAGCAGAAGACGAGTATAGAAATACATTCCTGGTCGGGTGGATTACTGGCCCCATCATCTCTGCTCCAGATCTCCTTTAAAATCGCCTGAAATTTGTCAGAACTGGGTGGAATCTCTTTCCCAGAGAGATTCCTCTGGCTGGCATCAGGCTTCGACCTTTTTCTTTTCTCAGCATGAGATTCTTGGGAAAATTCCCATTACTTGGGGCCTATTATCTCAGCAGCCTGAAATTCAAAGGAAAGGACACAGGTGTCTCTTTCAGAATATCTTCTTGCCAGGACCATTAGAGAAAGACCAAGTTGTCCTTATTTAAGCAGTGCCAGGCATTGCTACATTGCGAGCGGAAAAGGTAACATTTTAGAAAATGAAAAGTGGGAAGCTGGAGATGGCTCAGTAGGTAAACTGCATGCTGTTCTCTGTGCAGAGAGACTTGGGTTCAGCCCTCCGGCACCTGTATAAAAGCTGGGTGTGGTGGAGGTAATCCCCACACTAGAAGCCAGAAGGTGGACCCTGTGGACTTGCTGGGCAGTATGTCGAGGTGGAGCAGAAAGCTCCAGGTTGAATGCAAGACCTCTCAAAAAACTAAGAAGAGCAGTAATCAACCTTTGGCCTTGACGTAGGCGTACCTGCACTCACATGTGTACATAAACACCACACACACACACACACACCACAAAATGAAGGAAAGTCATGGACAAGCTGTGCTGTGCTGGTGACCCATGGAGCCCTGGCTTCGCCCTGCTTTCTTCCATCCTCCTCCTTGCTGCAGCACTTCAGCCCTTTGCTCTGTTCTTACAACAAACTGCAAGCTCCGTGAGGCAGATACTGTATTCACCTCTATGTGTTCTGATTTTCAGTTTCTCTCAGGTGTGTGGCAGAACCTAAACCCTGAGTCCAGTTGCTTGCTGACTTTTTTCCAGTTTGTGGGGTTAAGGAATGAGTCTCAAACACGAAGTGTAAGAGCAATGGAGATTATTTTTCAAATTACCAGTTAACCATCTCCGCTCCTAAAGATTCTGAGTCAGTTGGTCCAAGGATGGCCGTGGTGGAGAAGCCTGGCTAAGGATTTCTCAGCCCTGTCACTATTGACATTTTGAGCTGAATATATTTTTTTTGTGGGGAGTAAGGGGAAAGTGCTATCTTTTGCACAGTTCATCCTAGCCTCTTCAGTGGGTGGCCTCCAGCTGTGCATCAGACAAAACAAAAAGTCACCAGATGTTCAAATAGGGCAAAACTGCACTCTATATTTTGTGTTGAGGACTGAGCCCAGGGCCTTGAGCATGTTAAGTCTGTGCACAAGTCACTGGATATGCCCTGGCTCTGTGAGTTCTTTAGAACTCTGCTCTCTGAGGGGCTGTAAGTTACTCTATTGGTTTGGAAAGCCAATGATTTTGCTCTCCACATCTGTTCTGAGGAAGCTCCTGGACTGCCTGGGGAAAGCACTAAAGTCCTGTCAACACCGCTTTCCTCCCCTCCGCCCCCTCCCTGTATCCTCCCTCTCCTGAGTCTTTCCTCAGCAGAGGACTGCAGAAGGAATCTTAACTAGTGGATCTTTAGATTTCCTTCCAGCTCTGACATTTTGTCGTTACCTGCTGTCGGCAGCAAGTGGCTCAAATGGGAGTGTGTTTTGTACTTGATACATTTATTGAAAACATTTTCTCTTTCCCAGTTAATTAAGAAAAAGGTAATTAAAGTGCTTTAGGTTGTAACTACTCACTGTACCTTCACCCCAGTGAGTTTCCTGGGCACTCTTCCCCGCGCCCCAGTGTCCCAGAGGAAAGCCTGAAAAAAAGGTAGGACATTGTTTTCATTCCTAAGTTACATAACCACTTTCAGTGTAGAATATGATTTAAACAGACAGGAAGAAACTCTGCTTTTTTTACTTAAAAGTGATGATAATGGGCTTAACTATGAGGGAAAAGGGACTTAGAGGAGTTGTAAAATGTAGCATTTTAAAAGCACAGGGATTATAAAATGTAGCTTTTTTAAAAGTACAATGCTGCATTAAATAAACTTAAATGAATTGTTTCAAATTTGGGGGTATGATTTTAGTGAGTCTATGATAATCCAAAAAACCTCTTTCCCTCCCTCTCTCCCTCCTTCCTTTTGTTTTACTTCACTGCTTCCTGTCAGTCCTTTATTGAACTCTTCAAGAATGAAACATTGGCACAGCCCATGGCCTACAGTGTGAATTGAATGCCCTGGAGCTGTGCAAACAGCAGTCCTGCTTAAAGCATCAGAAGAAGCCCTACCACTCCTGTAAAGGACTCGGGGAGAGCCACTGAGGCAGCAGCCTCCGTGAAGCAAACATTTGCAGTTCTTACGCTCCGGTTTAGACATGTGTTCCAGAAATGGCCCTCTGTTGAAGGACTAATTTTCCATCCTGTGGTGCTAACACAAGCTGCTGGGCCCTGTAGAGGTGGGGGCTAGTGGGTATTCTTATTTCTATACAGACTTGTCTTTAAAGGGCACATTGGGACTGGGTATCTCCTTTCTGTCTTTTCCAGTCACCACGACGTGAGAAGCCTCCTCTGCTGCATATTCCTGCCATGATGTACTATGCTCCAGGCCCAAAGCAACTATATCAATGGATCATGGGCTGAAGCGTCTGAAACCGTAAGCCAAAACAGATCCTACTCAGTATCCCCTATTTTTGTCCTAGGGTCTCTATTGCTGTGATGAACATCACAACCAAAAGCAAGCTGGGGAGGAAAGGGTTTATCTGGCTTACACTTCACATCACTGAAGGAAACCAGGACAGGAACTGAAACAGGACCAGGATGCAGGAGCTGAAGCAGAAGCCATGCTGCTTACTTGCTCATTGTACTGGCTAGTTTTGTGTCAACTTGACACAAGCCAGAGTCATCAGAGGGGAAGGAGCCTCAGTTGAGGAAATGCCTCCATGAGATCCAGCTATAAGGTGTTTTCTCAATTAGTGATCAATGGGGGAGGGCCCAGCCCATTGTGGATGGTGTCAGCCCTTGTCTGGGGCTCTTGAGTCCTGTAAGAAAGCAGGCTGAACAAGCCAGAAGAGCAAGCCAGTAAGCAGCACACACACATACCCATGGCTTCTGCATCAGCTCCTTCCTCCAGGTTTCTGTTCTGGCTTCCTTTGATGATGAACAACACTGTGAAAGTGTAGGCTGAATAAATCCTTTCCTCCACAACTTCCTTTTTGGTCACAGTGTTTTGTCACAGCCTTAGAAACCCTAAAACACTCATCCTGTCTTGCCCAGCCTGCTTTCTTATAGAACTCAGGACCACCAGCCCAGGGATGACTCCACCTACAGTGGGTTAGGACCTCTCCATCAATCACTAATTTAAAAAGTGCTCTACAGCTGAATCTTGTGGAGGCACTTTCTCTATTGCGGTTCCGTCCTCTCAGATAACACTAGCATGTGTCAAGTTGACGTAAAACTAGCCAGCACAGTGCCTGAGGCTCCTGGATCTAACTAACAAGCCAAAGCCGGGAGGCAGGAAGGAGCATGGAAGAATCATGGGTCAGACACAGAACTGTGAGACTGTGCCAGGTGGGAAGGCTCAGGCAGGAATGCATCCTATGGAATATCAAGGCCCACCTAAGGACTGGGCCTGTTTGGGGACGTGCATAAAGAATGAATTGTTCACAAGGCCCAAATGGGAAAAGAATGCAAAGATCAGGTGGGTGGATGTGAATTTATCTGGAAAGGAATGATGCTTTGAGCCTGAATACCATCATCATCATCATTGCTATCATTATCATCGTAGCTATGACTACTTGCAAGAGGCCCTCAGAATCAAGCTGTTTATATTCTCTCCGGAAGAATATAAGCAGGTCTATAGACCGTCATCTGAGATTCTAGCTTCTCCTTCATTCACCTCCTCCCAGCCACAAGCAACTCTGCCCAAGCTACGGTCTTGGGTCTTGGGACATGACAGAATACATACAGTGTGCATGATTACAGGAAGTAGGTACTTTATCTGAGAAGTCATCATCTATTTTGGAGTGAGAGTTTCCAGTGATCACTGGCGGATGGAGTATGTTGGGTCACCCAAGCTCCTGTAGGTAACCTCTCATCCCTAGTAAGGGCTATTTCTGGGTATCAACTTGACTACATAAGAACTGAACTACAGTTCAGAAACAGAGGGCACATCTGTAAGAAAAATTTTTTGCTCAGTTTGAGGTGGGTGGATACACTTCTAGTCTGGACCTTTGCAGTAGGAAGACACACATCTTTGATCCAGATCTTGAGACGAGAAGACACCTTTAATCTGGGCTACACCTGCTGGGAGCCTATGGAAGAAGGAAGCTTTCCTCTGTCTGCCTGCCCTCCTCTTGTTAGCAGGGCCATTCTTCACTGGCATTAGAGCCTACCTTTTGGGATTCCAGTATATACTGAAGACCAGCTGAAACATTCATCCTCATGGACTGAGAAACTACTGGATATTCGGGCTTTCCATTCACAGCAGGCCATTAGCTGGACTGCAGCCTGTAAGTCAGTCCGATAAATCCCCTTTACATGCATCCATATATAGATTCATTCGATGGGTTCTGTTACTCTAGACACCCCTGCTCTGTAAGGAAGCTCTGTAAACTCATTAGTTCACTGAAACAGACTTGGGTGCAATTGTACTTTTGTCTGTCATTGGCGACCTATCTGAGGTGAGCAGACATTTGCTTACATCTCCACAGGGAAAGGTCACGAAATACTTGGGAAGAGCAACTGTGGTAGAAACAGTGGGTGAGGACATTTGGGTGGCAGAATCATCAGTAACACTGGTAAGGTTTTCATCATTAGGAAGCAAACCTTGTACTAACTTCTCCAAAGCAAGTGTAGGAAGGTCCCCTCCATGATCTATCAGTAGCAAAACTAAGCCATGTGAATCAGACTGAATCTTAACCTACCATTAATTTTTATATGTACTTTAATTTTTGCTAGCAGGCTCTTTGGAATTATTGCTCATTAGAGGGACAACTATTATCCTCATGAAAGAATAGACTAGAAGTTACCTTCCTGGCTAATAAAAAAGATGAAGCAACCATAGCCAAAACACAACCTAAAAGCAAGGTCTGGAACCCCCTGACTACACCTATTTCGTCAGACCTCAGTAGGCACAATAGCAGTTGTTCTTAAAGGTTATAACAGAAAACTCTCATTAAAGCCTTTCTAAGTTCTGATAGGAGCTGATGATGGTTTGAAAACATTGGCATTTCCAGATGCAGCAAAACCACTTTCTACAACAAATGGGCAAGCCTTTGATGGGACTGCAAAGCGAAATGAAACCAACAGTGGGGTTAAGATGCCAGAAAAGCTGCCTTTTCTAATATGCGGGCCACCAATTGACAGCTCCTGCTCTTTATGCTAAACTGTTTTTCCCCTGGGTCTGGGAAATTTCACAGTTCCTTGTTAGTCTTTGATACTTAGGTGGTGTTAACTATTTTAAAGCCAACAAAACCTTCCAGATTGCAACACCTCATTACCCGAAAGACAGCTCAGCTCCCTCCTTTGGTTCCCAACTGGTTTCTCCTTCTCACTACTGCTTGAGGATTGTCAAATCAAGTAGTGGATGTTGACATGTTTAAGTAACCCAAGTCCCACATCTCCAGGGAATCATATTGCTTAGAATTTTGCAGGGCTAGAGACAAGGTCAATGGCAGAACACTTACCTAGATGTAAGGCTCTGGGTTCAATTTCAAGTACTAGCAAGAGATGTAATTTTCCATTTTTAAGTACTGAGGTTGGGAGGCCGGTGAAGCACCTATAAGCATTTTGTTTCATTTTTATTATTTTGGAGGGTTTTGTTGTTGGTGCTGTCTCACTATGTAGACCATGCTGGCCTCAGAAATCCACCTGCCTCCTCCTCGGCCTCCTGAGTTTAAAGGTGTATACCATCGTGGCCAGCCTTATTGATGATATTATTGTTGAGGCAAGATCTGCACATGTACATGTATGTAAATGTATGCTGTTCTATTCCCTAATTACTGCCCCTTCTGAATGAAATGGCTGATTTCCTATTCCATTGGAAAGGTTTCCTTTGCTCTTTAAAATGAAATGGCATGGCCAGTATCCACTTCCACCCTGGAGACCGCCTTTAAGGGATGCTGATGGCAGGGCAGAGGGCACCCGCAAGCCCAAGTACACTCAGGCGGGGCATGCAAGTCTGGCTGCACAGCACTCTACTGGCTGCGGAAACCCTTGTATTCCTTGACACCTTGCTTTGCTTTGAGACTCCAGAAGTTTAATCCAGTGGTTCTCAAAGTTTAATCAGTCCTAAAATCATTAGCATCAGCATCTGAAGGGAAGGGGTACATGTGTAGACTCTCGGGCCAGCCCCTCACCTCCTGAATCCCCCTCCCTCTCTTGGGTGGTCTAGGTGATTGCCATGGATGGTCAGAACCAGTGCTGTGCATCGATGAGCTCCATGTGGAGTCCTGTCTTAGCCTTTCTTTGTCGGCGCTTTACCTGTGAAGTGTCCACGTAAGGCCACTGTGGCCTTGTCAGTGACAGCTCTGACAGGCAGAGGCAAGGCTGCAGAAACACAGGGAAGAAATCCCAAACCTTCTGGGGACCCTTTAAAAAGGGTGAGATCTCTGCCTGTAATCCCAGCACTTGGGGAGGCAGAGCCAGGCGGATCTCTGAGAGTTCAAGGCCAGCCTGGTCTACAAAGCAAGTCCAGGACAGCCAAGGCTACACAGAGAAACCCTGGCTTAAAAAAAAAAAAGTGAGATCTCACAAATGGGGTTGGGATTGGGGGACTGGAGCAAGTCCAAGGTTCTTAAAAGCGAAGAAACAACTATTTTGAAGGATAGGATAGCATAAAACATTTTTACTTTTAAGGAAGGGAATCTCTTTAGGGCAGGTAATGGTATGTTAGATACCAGAGGAGCAGAGAAAGGACCCCAGGATATTAATATAGAAACAGCTGAGGCACAAAAAGGAGAAAAATCTGAGTTCTGCCTTCAGTTAGCCTCAGCCCTGTGGGAAGAGAACCATGAACAAGACCAGGCAGAGAGAGAGCACAGAATGTCTGGGTTACATAGGGAAGAGCCTCTGGGAGAGGGGAAGCCCAGCCCCTGGGCTGGAAAGTTCAGGATAGAGGTCGAGGTCGGGGTTAACAGGTAGGGACTAGGGGATGCTGGGAGAACCTGGAGGCCAGTCTGCTTTGATATGTTAAATAGGCACCTCAGCAGCTTGTCCCAGGTCTGAAAGCCAAGACGTGTGTATGCACACATATGAGGACACACACATGGCATAACCTGCATGTGTAAGTCAGAGGAAAACTTGCAGGAATTGATTTTCTACCATGTGGGTCTCAGGTACTGAACTTAGTTTATCAGGCATGGTGGCAAGCCCCTTAATATGCCGAGCCATCTTGCTGGCCCAGGCAATTTTTGTATTAGGCAAGGAACTGTGCTAAAGTAGACGTTTTGCAGATTTTAAACAATTTAAAAGCAGAACAACTCTTCTTCAGGTGAGATAGTAGGCCATGTAGCTCAACTTAAGAACTAGCAGGTGCAAGAAGAGGAAGAGAAGATGGCTCTCACCACCTGACCTCATCCCCAGGACACCTCTTTAGAGTCTCTAATGTGGCAACCATGGTTCCTTTCAATGCCAGTTCCTCTGATGTTTCATTTCTCTGATGACTTTTCAAAGTTAAGCTCTATTATCCCCTTTTCTTGGCCTTCTTCTGAGGTGCCCATCAGCTTCCTTAGATGTAGTATCGTCAAGAGGGCAATTCTTCAGGGAAGCAGGGAAAACTCTGTTGCAACCCCACGCCTCCCAGGCCCCTCTCCAGGGATGGCACTCAGCCAAGGATCAACAGCAAGAGGTGGCAAAGGGTGAGATTACAGCGTCGAAGTACCCAGCTTTTGGTGCAGATGGAGGAAGGGGTTAAAGTGGGCATTTCCAAAGCCTTGCCAAGATATTGCTGGTTTGGCCATGCCATGAAAAACCCACTCTGGCTACCTGAGCTTCCTGGTGGAGTCTCAGAAATGGACATGAGAACTGCCACAATTCTCAAGAAGGCAAATTCGGGATGGCTGTAGTCTGTCATAAAGGCTGTCAAACCAGGGGCCTCTTCTCTCTCAGCACTTTCAGGCCCTCAGCTTTTGAAAATCCCAACAGAGTTTTTGTCATAGAATTCTTAGACTATTTGAGCTTGTGGAAGACACAGTCTTTCTCCTGCTCCTATGACTGCTCAAAGCATCTACAGGCAGAGAATATTTCCTCTCTGGAAGGATAACAGAAAGAATGATGCTATGGAGATTTGCCTGTTTCCCATTACAAATGGTCCTGCAATTAACTGCATATTGTGTTTCAGTCTGAGACTATTTGGATGCAAATCCTAAACAACCGTGTCATTCCACAGAGGAGACTCTCCCAAGTCCTTACTAGAATGTATCAGTGGCTCCTGACCATTCTAAGGATAAAGTCCAGATAGCATCCTCCAAGGCCCAACTTATCTGTCTACCAAAAGGTCTATCAATAGGTTGATCAAACAAAAAAAAAAAAAGGCAAGCCCATGTAGAAAAAGTGCTAGACAGCACTAAAAAAGAGTGAAGACTGTCTTCATTTATGAAAAAATCTTAGATTAGAAAAAGGAAAAGTGTAACACTCTGGGAGGCAGAGGCAGAAGGATCTCTGTGAGTTCGAGTTCAGCCTGGTCTACAAAGGCCTTGACAGCCAAGGCCACACAGAGAAATCCTGTCTTGGAAAAGAAAAAATTGTATGTAAATATTTCTAAAGGCAACACATGTTAATGTTTATATTGAAAACAGATAAGAACAGAAGAATAACCCAGAAAGATGCCACTATGCCCAGGCTGTGAATAGACAGGAGGACGGTGTGGTAGGAGATGGGGGCGGGGTGAGGGTGGCTAGGCAGCTGCTGAAGCTGTTTAGTATTGGGGAAGGGGGAGGGGTGTGAGTTTGATTCCCAAAAAACCTGGACTCAGGGAGTTCAGACTGAAGTTGGCCATGCAAGGCCTGAGTCAAACCTAATTTGGACAAATTTTGAGCAGACACCCTCAGGGTGTCTGGCAATCGAGGTTTAGACCCAAAAGTGTCCATTTTTCAGCCTTTTCCATAACCCTAAAACTCAGTGGGCAGCATCCTACCAGTAAGCCTGGGGGTTGGACAGTGAGGGATAGGGTAGCCTCAGGTCAAACATATTTGAATGTGAAGACTCCACGTGAATGGATGAGCTAGCCTTTGTGTGGCCGCAGCTTGGCAGAGAGCCTGATGGTTGGGTCCTGGACCCAGAATAAGTACCCTGTACTTAGAGGTAGTAGCTGGGAATGGATTACTCAGTGAGTCGTGAGTGTGTCAGAAAGAGAGAAAGAAAAAAAGAGCAATCTCATGTGGCCAACTTGAACTTCTCTGAGACCCAGCACCAGATGATAGGTAGTCTCTGTGCTGATGAAATGAGCCAGTTCAAGACAAATTATGGTATAAAGGCAGGTTTACGGGGCAGTTGTGGGGCCAATGGCCCAGCCTCACAGGAAGGGGTCAGTGAGTCGCCATGCATAGAGAGCAAGAAAAGGCAGGGGCAGAGAGAAATCGTGAGTGCAGAGGGAGAAAATGCAGAGAAAGGTGTGAGGGGAGCACCAAAATGTCTAGGTTATATAGTGGAAAGCCTCTGGGGAGAGGACACTGTAGCAGAGGTTCTGGTTGTGTTTTATGGATATGTTTTTGTTGTAGTTCCAAGTGTGGGATGTGGGAATGCTTTGTCCATAGCTGATAGCAGCCTCGTGAGAGGGCCCAGGGTGAGGGAGGGGTGCGGTTTTGGCCAGCTGAAAAACATCCTCATGTGGACTTTAAGAAGGAATAACTGGGAACCCGCAGACAGAGAGATTGCTTTGCATCTCAACACTTTGCATCGCTTTGCTTCGCTCCTAGAGAGAAGCTCCGAGAACTCTTCATGAGCTTCTGCTGAGCCCTGCTGCTGCTGTTGCTGGACCCTGCTGCTGCTTTCGCTATTGCTGGTTTGCTGGTTTGCTGGTTTGCTGTTTGACTGGACTGCTGGTATCCTGACAACGAAGAGTGGAATCGCCCCCCCAAAAAACTACTTCTAAAAAGGTCCATACCTTCAGTTCCTATTAACCTTCTTTCTCTCCTACCTGGTGCTGGTATGTTGGAAGGGATCGGGATGGAGAAGAAAGAGACATAAGGAACCCCAAATAAAGTAGGTTTTAAAAGGGTATCGCCTACAGGAAAGCCCACCCTTTGGCTGGAAAATTCAATAGACGGCTGGGTATGCCAGCCATGCCCTGTAACGGGTAGGGACTGAGGGATGCAGGGAGAACCTGGAGGCCAAGAACACTTCGGTTAAAAAGGCACCTCGCGGCTTGTCCTGGGTCTGAACCCCAACAGCAGGTTCCTCAAGAAGAATCCCTAGAACAGAAAAAAAGACAGAAGGGAACATAGCTGCGTGCATCTGGGTAGCAGAATAAGCACATAGGAATGGCTCAGTAATTTGACTATAGGCCTGAGTGGGCCATCAGCCACACACAGAGATGTGCAAATACACAAACTAGAAGCTCTTAAGACACTTGCAGTAACTATTTGGCTGGTAGGAAAATTGGTATTGGCATTTTGAGACTACAATGTGGGCTAAAGCCAACAAGAGCATTTGTGAAACTCTAATTCCAAAATTCCTGGTATCTGATGAATGCGATCCTCCTGCTGCCATAGCTCTCTCTGGAGGGGGGAAGGATGGGGTGTGTTTGTGTATGTGGGTATATGGTGTCATGTGTGTGTATGTGGTAAGTGTATGTATGTGTCTATGCACATTTGTGTGAGTGTGTGGTATGTATGGGGTATGTATATATGGTATGTGTGTATGTATGTGTTTTTATGGTGCGTGTGTGTATGGTGTGTGTGCATATGTGTGCACTGGCACATGGAGACCCAAGGTTGAGTTCAGGATGCTCTGCCTTTCAGTGGTGGAGGTACAGGCAGGCCACCATGACCACCCAGCATTACAGGGTTTGTGTGGCTCAGAACTCTGATTCTCATGCCCACACAGCTGGCAGCTTCAGCTGATGAGCTATTTCCCAGGCCCAGAAATTAGATTCTTAACATAGGAGAAACAGAAACAAATAGAACAAACAAACAAACAAACCCAGACAAATAAAAAACAAAACAAAACAACAACAGAATAATTGTTCAAAACCCCTTGAATCTGGGTTAAAAGTATCAGTATAAATTTATGATAGGCTCTATTTTTAAAACTATCAGGGAGCTGGAAAGATGCTTTAGTGGTTAAGAGTGTATGTGAGGAAGCACAGTAAAGAAGCTGCCAACATGACTGGTCTGTGGCGTGGTTAATTTATTGTTGATAGGAGAGAAAGAGAGCCAGAGGCATCTGAAAGAGTCCAGAGCTGAGAGAGAAAGTAGACGGACACGGCCAAAGCTAGGGAATCAGGAGAAGAGTTAGGGAGATAGCAAGAGATAGAGAGTAGAGCAAAAGAGTAAGAGAAAAAGAGCAAGTGTGAAGGGGAGAGTAAGCGTGGGAATAGTGAGATGAGTGGATTCTAAGGAGGAGTGGATTGTCATGAGTAGCAGTAGGGGAAACTTGTGTGGAGGTTTTGAAATGTATAGCAGGGACTTAATAATTGTGAGTACTGATTGAGGGAGACTGGAGGCCAGGCATCAGCTTTGATACATAGCTACAGGTGTGTGTGTGTGTGTGTGTGTGTGTGTGTGTGTCTCAGTGGAGAGGAACAAGTCCTTTCTGCCAAAGGTAAGAGAAATTATGTCTTTGGGCAGATGGGAACAGATTTCACAAGTTCCTTGGAATGCTGGCTTTTATATAAGCACCAGAAATCCTCCTTTAGTCCAGGTTGAGCTAATTTCTGGATATTTGGACAACCTGAGACCTAACAACACTTGCTGCTCTTCCAAAGAAATAAGGTTCAGATACCAGCACCCTCCTCGGGCAGCTGACAACAGTCCAGTTCCAGGGAACCAGTGACATTTTATGACTTCTCTAGACACCCATTCGCATGTGAAGTCACACAAACACACAAAGATAAATCTTAAAGTTAACAAAAAAAATATGCTTCTTGGCTCTAACCTCTAAAAAGTTCCAGGACTCGTTAGCAGTCCAGTGGCAGCTTGAGCCCTGCCCTGGTGGCCAGGCTGTGCTGAAGGTCATTTCCCAACAAGAGCAAAGAAGGATGAGGCTCTTTAAAAACTGCTAACCACCACATCTAGGAAAAGAAATGGATGTGGGTCCTGGAATATCTGCCATCTCAGATGTCAGGAAAATCTTCTACAACTTCAGAACCGAGTGCAAAGGGGTCAGCCGAAGAGGCTCCTCCTGTTAAAATAGACAGCGTTTTTAGCATTTAAAGGGTACAGCTTTAGCGAACTGAAGCTTACCAGGGACTGTAATGGAAGTCGTGGTTTCTTTAAAAACTCAGTCACGTTATGTAAATATGTTTTTGTTTTACTCCCAAATGTGAGATCTTAGTTTGGGCTTTCGTTTGTCCACAGCTGATGATTGCCTCCTGCTGGGTGTGATCTTTGCCAGCTGTTACGGCCTGCCTTGTGCAGCACGGAGAGGAGTGTGGTCTAGGACCCTGAGATAAATACGAGGGCCCAGAAAGAGAGGTGTGGCAGTTTGGAGAGACCAGAGATGCTTCATGGCACAACAGCTTGGAGGAGATAGATGGGGGAGACTGTTCGCTGCGTTTGCTGTTGACAGAGATTGGTATAGCCCCCAAGAAAACCCATCGACCCTAAACAGCAGGGAGAAGTAAGGGGGCTGTGCCCCTCTCCCCGCTAACCTCCTCTCTCTTACCTAGGGTTAAAGGGTTGGTGAACGGGAGGTGGAGGCATAAACACCTCAAACAAAATAGAGTTTAAAAATGGGCATCGACAGGCTATGTCTAACTGCGCACATTCATGACACCAAGCCAAAGCTAGAGAAAGAGGTCATCTTTGGAGTATTCCATGTTTGAAAATGCTAACCTGAGAGTCACCAGAGAAAAACCAATTCTATTGTTTTGGGCTAAATTTGAAGCAAGCTTTATTAAATATTAAATACTAACCAAGAGATAGTTAGGGCCAAGCTTTATTAAATATTAAATACTAACCAAGAGATAGTTAGATAGATAGGGCCACTCCCTGGAATTTTCAATCTGAGTGGCCCCAAGACTTATGTTGCAGGGGTTCATAAAGATAAACCCAAAGACCACCATTCTTTAGCGTGAGGCTTTATTTTCCAATTTCTACAACTCCCAGTATTGCAGGAAGTTATCTGGTCCTTGGGCAGGTAGGGCTTACAGGTTAATTTGGGGCATTATTTTTTAAAAATGAGAAATACTTGGGTATTTGCTCTGCCTTTCCTTCAGACTGTACTACTAGGTTATCAAATAGTAGATGACAGGAAGTAATCAGTTCTCAAAACAAAGAATAATGGGAGGTGGCTTGCTACCAGAGTTAACCTAGTACCAGGGGATCTGGCGCCCTCTTCTGGACTACTTGGGTACTGCACCTATATAGTAGACATACACACAGGCAAAACACTCATAGATATAAAATAGAAATACATAGATCTTTTAAATACCACTAAGTGTATGTGAATCTTTAAAACTGGCTAATCAAAGAACACATGACATAGGTGAGATGCTGTACAGTATGTTGGTCTGCAAAGTTCATGTCTAGATTGCAAGTAAAAATATGCTATGAATGAACAAAGTATTTCAGGCCTAGCCTTAGGTTCTAGGAAGCCACGTACCAGTTTTGTTAACACCAGAGACAATATCACCATGACAACATAAGCTTGAATCTCTGCATGTGTGTTTAGTAAATGGCGGTGGTGCGTGTCACAGAATCCCATCTGGTCTCCTACTTTCTGTGTCCATGTCTCGTGTGCCTTGGTTTTCTCATTCACTCCCAGGCTGGTGGACCCAGTAGCTTCTCATTCCTCCGCACAAGAACAAAAGCAGGGTAGCCGAGTCATGAGGATGATTTAAAAAAAAAAAAAAAAGCTTCAGTCTGAAAACGAGTTAGCACAGCAGACGCCCAAACCACTTCTCTGTGCCTAGAAGAGACATAATTCTGGATGTTTGAAGAGCCATGAGGCCTCCCCATCTTTCTGCACCTCTAGACTGAACTCTTAAAATGATGGGATTTGGGTAGGAAGGTCAGACTGTGGATGGCCAGATCAGTTCCTCTTCCCTGACAGAAGTCACCCTGGAGTCAGTTGAGAGCACTGAGGTCTCCAGAGGATTTGCCTCTGGGGATCGGCGGTGCTTAGGGGAAGGAGCAGGCAGTGACCAGGACCGGGACGTATGGGCATCATGTGGCATGGCCATGGTCACAACAGCTATTCCTACCATTGAATGTCTCTTCAGGGGCAGCTTCACTAGAGAGCTGAAACCACCACAGAAAGCTTTGTGTCTTACACCAAACAAAAAAGTGCCCGGGTTTCCTCCAAGCCCAGGCTCTTGAGCCCTCAGGCCTTCTGGGGTGCTTGGGCTGATTCACCTGCTGCACTCTACTGACTTCCCAGGGTCGCTGTTCTTCTAACAACTCAAGGCCTGTCCTTGAACCAAGGGCATCTCCTAGGAGACAGAGACATGAAGAACACAGTGAGAGTGGAGGAGGAACATGGGGAGTTCGGCCCTGCCTGACTCTAGTCCTGGACAGCTGCTCAGATGTTATAGCTTGGCTAGGTTCAGCCTCATTCAGTAACCCACATTTCTCCCAGGCTCGAGAATCTGCTCTATTGGTGCAGGACCCAGAAGAGATTAAATGCCTCCACACCTGACGCTGAGGGCCCATCTCCCCCTTGCCCGCTTTCCTGTCTACGTGTAGAGGGACAGGGTGGCCTTAGCCACAGATAGTCGCAACCTCACAGCAGTGGTGGAAGAGTGACGAGGGAGGGCTTTTTGGTTTTGTTTTTTTCGAGACAGGATTTCTCTGTGTAGCCCTGGCTGTCTTAGAACTCACTCTGTAAACCAGGCTGTCCTCGAACTCAGAGATCTGCTTGCCTCTGCCACCCGAGTGCTGGGATTAAAGGCATGCACCACCACCTCCTCTTGAAGGAGGATTTTTCTTTGTCCTCTGGACCCCTGTCTCAGGGCCTGCCTCTGAGAACCCCTCCTGCCCCCTCCCTCTCCTGTTCCTGAAGCAGCTTCCTCCTTGAGTTGCTCAGCCAGCATTTCATTCAGCAGATGTTGCAGCTGCTCTGACACTTCACTTCCTGTAGTGATAGCTTTTTAACCCTCTGTGATTGCGACCAGCCCAGGATCTCCCTCATCCCCTCCACTCATTGAACGATAAACTCTCCCAGAGCAGAGGCTGATTCCTGCTCCTTCCACAGCCCCACAGTGCCCGCCTCCGGGGGCAGGGTCAGTGCGTGTGCCTCACATTGTGAGGCATGAGGACGATTAAAAAAAAAAAAAAAAAAAAAAAACAGCTTCAGTCTGAAAACGAGTTAGCACAGCAGACGCCCTGGAGGGGAGCAGTAAGCACAGGCCTAGGCAGGCAGTCCCAGCATGCCGCTTAACTGCTGGGTAGCTGCGGAGACTGGAGACTCCGTGGGTCCCGAAGCCCCAGGCTACCTTCCCAGTCAAGGCTGTTATTATGATGGGTTCTTTAGGCAGAGCGTGTATTGGGGCTGCGATAGGGAGGGCATATCCATTGTTTCTTCTTAGATCTTCTTGGTTAGAAGAGCTTCTTAAAGCCAGTGTGGGGCTTGTCTGCAATCCTCCAGGTCCAGGCCAGTGGCTGAGGCAGCAGATGGGGAGGGACATGCATTGGCTCCCCCTGTACTTGTATCCGTGTGAAGACTGGGTGAGAAGGCCCCAGGCTCTCTGCCACTGTTGAGGGACCGGCAGCTTTTAGCGAGCCCATGGCCACCCATGAGGAGTTAACTGGACGTGGCCTCATGTGGGTGGCTTACAGTCCTCTCTCCCCCAAGATTCCACGCTGCCTTCAGTGGGGACAGGGGCTATGAATAACAACACTGGGGCTCTCTGAGGAAGGGGACACCAGAAGCCTCATTTCCCAGAGTGGAAACATCCTCACCAGGGGAAGAGTCATGTGTCATGCCTGCTGTCCTTCTCAAAAGACAAACACAAGCGTTTCAGGAACAGGTTTGAATCCCAGCTCCGCAACTCAACTGGCTGATAGAGCATGAGCAAATCCCAAGCCCAGTTTGTGCAAGAGGCTGTTGGTGGAAGATGACAGGTGGAGCTTCTTCGCTGGGAGGGTCAGAGGAAGGGCTGCATGCCAAGTGTGTGTGGGGGTCCAGCGCCGTGCCCCTGTCCAGCGCCGTGACCCTGCACACAGTGAAGATGCTGCCCCTCCCGGACAGCCTGACTGCCCAGAGGGAGAGCACAGCTGTGGCCAGGATGGCAGGGCCTGTTAAAGGCCTTATGAGAGAAAAGAGGGCGGCTTATAAGAAGAGGTCAAAGAAGAAAAACTGGAAGTGATTAAGGTTCAAAAGATCTTCTGAGTAAAGGATGGTCTGAGGAGGTAGCTCACTGGGAGAGTGCTTGCCATGCATACACAAAGCCATGGGTTCTATCCTGGTTCTGTATAAACAAGAGAGGTCGCACACTTGGGAGGCTAAGGCAAGGGGGTTGGTTCTAGTGTTGGCCTGGATGACAGAGTGACACTCTGTCTTAAAAAAAAAAATTACATTCTGAGTTCTAGGTCAGCCTGGAGACCCATAGAGAGATTCTATCCTTAAAAAAGAAAATCAAACTGCCAAATAATAGTAAACCTTTTCTAAAAGATTCAAAGGAGGCTCAAATTCCAGGAAAATTAGTGACTTGGGGCCTGGTCCACATTCCCTGGCCCTTGTTTTTTTTTTTTATTCCACAGAAATGGATTGTGCATCCACACAGGGTCACATCCTGTCTGGACTCTGCTCAGGGAGGATTAAGTTCCGTTTGTTACAGTGATCAGGGAGGCAACACAAAAAGACCCCATCAGAGTGAAAATGGCTTGGAGTGTTTGTCTGTGTACACCATGCTGGGGAATCCCGAGGAAGCAGACCTACTGAAGAGATACTTTGTTTCTGTTTCTTTAATTACAGGCTGAGTTTTTACGGCTGAGAGGACACCTATAGATCCCTTCCTAAGCTGGTGTTTTTATCAGGTGGGATGTCATAAACTTCCGCACTGTCATTATAAAACTCTGTAATCTCACTGGCCTGTGATGTAGAGTGATGCCATATTTAATTGGGTTTGGACTTTTGGGTTATTTTCAGCTTTTCCTCTGTGGTAAATATTAGGAATATTGTTGTACTTAATTGTTTCTGGTCTCTCTGGTTACTTCTTTCATAAAGATTGCTAGTCACAGAGCACTAGGACATAGTATAATTATGTTTAAAACCTTCTCAATAATTCAGCAAGACTTGCTGCTCCAGGTGGCTTTCTGAGGTGATTTTTGGGGTGCCTATAACAGCTGTGGCATTGTGAGTCTTTAACTCTGTGTGCGGGTCTGAGGAGCAAGTCGAGGGTAGAATCCTTTGACCATAAGCCTTGGGGCACCAGTCTTGGGCCTTTCACTTGTTAATCTTAGTCATGGCTACATCAGTTCTCCCTTTTGGAACCCATCCCTTCCCCTGTGATGGGGTGATGGTTCCAAGGCAGTGAAGGTAAGCACACAGCTTTACCCAGAATTCAGTGGGAGCACAGCAATTGTGTACTGCCGGATACGAGCTCCTTGGTTGGCATGGCACAGTCTTGCTCTCTGGAAGCTGATGCTTCCAGATGAAGCCTTAGCATGTCTGTCCGGACACTGGAACAGCCAATACCCTAAGGAGCTCTGTAGATAATGCGGCAAAAGGCCAACATCAAATCCCAAAGGCAGAGAAAAAACAAATAGTTCTAGGTGCAGAAAAGCGGGGAAGTGATTGTCAAGCTACCTGGGATTAAAAGAAGGAGGGTAGGGAGGGGAAAGGTGAGGGGCTGGAGGAACTGAGGAGGGCATAGAGGAAGGGCTGGCGCTGTCAGGACGGGAGGGAGGGTGGATCCAGTCAGCACAGGCTAGCTGGAGGATGGGCTGCTAGTTGGTGCAGTACCTAGGTCTGCGACTTACTCACTGTGTGATCCCTGACAAGAGCCTCACTCTTGCTGGTCACTAGTAAACCCATGTGCAGAAGAGCCCAGGACCTGCCCGTCTCAGGCATCCTCTGGTCTGGCAATGCCCTGAAGAAACTGAATGGCTTCCTAGACTGTTCCTGGAGAAGTGTTAATACCTACCCAAGTGCTTTCTCTTCTGGAAAGAGAAGACCAGGTCTGCCCCAAGGCTCTCCAAATAATAGGAAGCCTTTTCTAGGACTTAGTGGAACAAGACGTTCAGAAGAAAGGGACCTGCTTAAGGAGAGTAACCATGGGCAATTCAGGGACAAGGGAGCACACCTCCGAGTCAGGGGCTGCCGCTCACACAATACCTCAGCAAAGACCAGACAGCTTTAGCCGTCAAAGCTCCTTTCACTGGACTTAAGGAGCAGGATCTGGTTTTCAGTCCTTGCTCATCCCCATGACTAGATGCCCTGATGTTGCAGGCTGGGGTCCGTAGAACCAACACTGACCATGCTGGAAGTCCACAATGCCTGTGAAGGGAGCTTGCCTTTGTCGTAAAGGAGGCTAGGTCGGGAATGTAGGGTCCTCAGCATCTACCGGTTCCTGGTTTCTGGCCTGACTGAAATGCCTGGCAGTTTCTTCCACAACTTCCCTCCTCCACTACTGCTTTAGTCGTGCTTCTGGTAATAGGCTCTCTGCTAGGTCACAGTGACGGCACAATTTAGCTCTATTTAAGGAAAGGAACATAATTCTCTTCTTCCCCTATTTCTGTGTGATTTGGCTATTAGGCCTTGAAGTCAGAAAGTAGGGAGGCAGCCCTGAAAAAGAGACAGGGCCTGAGTCCTCATAGGAAGAACCCTCAACAGGCTGGGCGTGGTGGCACAGGCCTTTAATCCCAGCTCTCAGGTAGATCTCTGTGAGCTCAAGGCCAGCCTGGTCTACAAAAAGGGAGTCCAGGGGAGTCAGGGCTGCTACAACACAGAAACCCTGCATCAACAAACCAAAACCAAAACAAAATGAAAAAAGAACTCTCTAGCCCGACGGTGGGGGTCAATGCCTTTAATCCCAGCACCCAGGAGGCAGAGGCAGGTAGATCTCTGAGTTTGAGGCCAGCCTGGTCTATCGACCGAGTTACAGGACAGCCAGGACTACCCAGAGAAACCCTGTCTCAAAAAAACAAAACAAAAGAGTGTTGGAAGCTAATATGTGATCTTAGTCCTCACCACAGCTGCCTCTGCACAAAATGGTGGCTTTCCACCCCATTGCTCCATCTGAATTCGTGAGAGGGAAGGAAGAGCATTCCCTCCCTCCCACTTATTCTTTTTTCCGTGTAAGCGTCGACCCATTTCATTCCATGAGTTTTCTGTGTGTGTGTGCATGAGTGCATAACGTTCTGTGGAAGTATGAAGGTACGTTTGTGTGTGTGTGTGCGTGTGTATGGAGGCCAGAGGTCAACACTGGACATCTTCCTCAGTGACTCTCCCCTTATTTTTTGAAACATGGTGTCACTGAACTGAAACTCACCAACTGAGATAAACCAGCTGTCAAATGAATCCAGGGAGCTGCCTGTCTCTGCACGCCCCAGCGCCCAGAACAGGGTTACAGACATGTCTTCCACACGCAGCTTCTGTGTGCGAGCCAAGAGGCTGAACTCACCTTCCCACCCTTGCTTGACAGGTACTTTTACCAACTGGGGCATGTCCCCCTCCCCCACCCTGTGAGTTTTAATGTTACGACTGTTTCTGTGATGAACTGTTTTCCTAGATTTGGCCGTTATGAGCCCCACAAGGAGACTTCTAGTTCTCGGCTTTGCTCACATTGCTTATTTTCTGACCCTAGATGTATCTGAGCTATCTTGTAAATGACCTCACCCGCACTGGCTCTGAAATCAGCTTTCTCTGAGGAGCGAGCCTTGGTTCCTTTTGGGGTAAATCCAGAACTTCTGCTCATAAGTCACTGTCACCTTCTGTCTCAGAAACTGTTTGACATAATAGTTTGAGGAGCGTATTGAGGGACTATATGACACAATGATTGGAGGCCCCTGTGGGGTCCATGATTTAAAGAGTTTTTGGAGACATAAGTCCTATTGCTATTTTATTATTGATAATAATACATTTACATCTATTCACTGACATGGAGAAAGGACAGGTCATGTGATTGTCATGACAGGATGGCCCAGGCCTCAAGAAAAGGAAGGGCATTCACAAAGCACTGGAGACCTGGAGGCCAGAGGGTCCTTATTATTACTTATTTGCTCATGTACTTGTTCGGTCGGTTGGTGTTGGTGTTTTAAGACAGGATTTCTCTGTGTGGTCCTGACTGTCCTGGAACTCGCTCTGTAGATCAGGCTGGGCTCGAACTCTCAGAGATCTGCCTGCCTCTGCTGCCAAGCAGAGGGGCCTAAAGGTGCCGACACCACCCATGGCTTCCAAGACTCTTCCTCCAAGACACTCTTTAACCACAAAGGATAAAGAAACTGACAGATGTCACCTTTATTGGCTGATCAAAGTTAACACCCCCAAGCTGGGATGAGTTGACACAAGTGCCCCGATCTGATACACAGGAGGACAGTTTCCTGGATGTGGTATGACACCCCACACCCGCCAGCAGAGCCTATCACAAGTAAAAGACGACATTGAGTCAGGCTGAGAGATGGTCTACAAAAACTGACCTGCAACCTTCCAGAGCATCACAGTCATGAATGCCCAGGAAGCACGGGAGAGTTGGCTCACACTGGAAAAAAACAAAACAAAACAAAACAGAAGAAAGAGCATAGCTTTAAAGACTGTCATGCTGGTGGCAGAGAGCATGGCTGCAGGTTAGACAGACTCAGACTGCTGTGAGAGTTCTTTTCCTTCATCCTTCCTTCCTTCTCCTACCCCTCCTCTGTCTCTCTGTCTCTCCTTTTTATTTCTTTCTTTTTCTCCCTTTTTTTTCTGGGATTGAACCTGGGCCCTCTACATACTAGTTAAGTGTTCTAACTCTATAATCCAAGCTTGATTGTATAAGAAAATGTTGTATAAGAAAATGTTCTTACTTTATGAATTGAATACTTGAAGAGTTAAAGGATGAATAGGTACTGTGTATTTAACTTACCAAACAATATAGCATGCTAATATGGTCAATTAAAAACAAACAGTGATAAAGCAGTAGGAGAAAATAAAACACTTAATAATTCTGGGTAGAGAGAAAAGGACTTTTAGTATTCTTTTCTCTAGGTTTAAAATTATATTTTATGTAATTAAAATTAAAATTCCAGGGGGCTCTGAAGTCCTCTTCTGGCCTTTGCAGGCACTACATGCACACAGAGCACAGACGGGCATACACACACACACACACACACACACACACACACAAGTCTAAATAAAAATAAGCCAAAAATCTTAAAATTATTCAAAAGTAAAAGTCTGCAAAGGGAACATGGAAAAATAAACCTCTTATAAGAACCCTGAAAAGATGCTTGGAGGGCAGGCTTTGGAAGGGACTGGGGAGTCAGAGACCAGTGTTTTGGAAAGGTGTGCTATTCTGGACCTGACAAAAGTTATTTCTGGTCTGGGGTAAGGCTGTTTCAGGTGTCTGCTGTTTGGAAGTCACAGGAATTAAGCTTTTCCAGCCTGTGTGAATGGGGCCGGTGATATTGATATTACCATGTCTAAGGCACAGTCATAACTGTGGGCTGCCCCCTACTGGGAAGGGGCCTAGGTTGGTGGTGGCAAACTCTGGTATGGACACATTATACACTTTTGGCCTACGTTTTAGGAAAACCCTGACAAATACATGATTGGATCATCTTATTTCCCACACAAGAAGACTGAGTCTTGGGCTGGAGTTCTTTGGTTGAGTCTAGGGCTGGTTCCCCTCCTAAGCCATGGCCCTGTGGGCATGCCTGGGTCTTCCCACTCTGTCCTGGGCACATGTTCTTCCCTTTGCCTGCCCCTATTTGATTCTTAGCTTATTGATCCTATGACTCAGTCAAGACTGAATCAAGACAACAATTGGCTTGAATTAAGCTTTGCCTTACTGTGAACTGACTATTTTCCTTTTAAAAAATATTTTTATTAATTAATTCAACTTACATCTCAGTTATAGGTCCCTCACTCCTTTTCTCCAAGTCCCACCCTCTCCCTTATTCCTTAAACTAGGGGAACCCCCCTTACCCAGACACCCCAACTCTTCTATTCACATGAGGACCGAGTTTGTCATGTAGTGCCTGTGGCCTGGTAGGGAAGTCCCATCAGGGGGAAGTGATCAGAAAGCAGGCAACATGGTCTGTGTCAGAGATATTCCCCACTCCCCTAACTAGTGGGCCCACATGAAGCCTAAGGTGTTTATCGATCTTATCTTCTTGGGGTCTGTGCATTGTAGTATGTTATATGACTAAAATCTACTTATAAGTGAGTACATACCATGTGTGTCTTCCTGGGTCTGGGTTACCTCACTCAGGATGATCTTTTCTAGTTCCATCCATTTGCCTGCAGATTTCATGATTTCCTTGTTTTTAATGGCTTAGTAGTATTCCACTGTGTGAATGTACCACGGTTGCTTTATCCATTCTTAGGTTGAGGGGCATCTGGGTTGTTCGCAGTTTCTGCTTATTACGAATAGAGCTGCTATGACCATGGTTGAGCAAGTGTCCTTGTATGGTGGTGGTAGCAGCCAGTTATGCTTTCCTTCCCTGTCGATCAGATCAGATCAGCTCAGCTCAGCTGTTGGTCTCAACATTGGACCTCAGTTCCGCCATTTGTGAAATGAGGCAGATGTAAAGAAAGAGGCTGGAGTTCTGACCCAAGGCTAAACATCTGAAACCTAGCATCAGTGGTTCGAGGCTGGGGCATGGTCTCCTGATATGCCACCATTTGAGACCCTCAGGTGGTCTCTGCCCTCCTAGTAGAGAGCTGGGCCCTGGAGAGTCCTGGGACTCACATTCCTCACTCCTGACAGACAGCCCTCCGCAGCTGCAAGTGAGCGGATGGGAAGGCTCAGAAGGGCCGGAAGCCTTAGCTGTGCTGAAACCCGGTGCTGACATCACAGTCTGAGGATCAAGGCTCACAACTTCAGTCTCATTGAAGACCCTGGGGCAGAGTCTCCACCTAAGACTTCCATCCCCTCACCGCAGCCCTTGGCCTCTTCACTTGCTTCTCAGCTGGGGACTCCCTGACTCCTCGTTTTGCCCCTGCCTAGGCCCTGGCTCCTTGACACCAGCTCATGATGGGGATGAAAGGCTGCATTTGATGCAGTGACTCCAACAGGCTGACTGACCTCTCTAACGCTTCTGTGTTCTTCTCTGTGAAGAAGCTTGACAGAGGCCTCACAGAGTATGTGACATGCTTAGCTCGGGGCAGTGAGAGTTCTGCAGGCTGTTCCTGCTGAACTTACATCTCGCTTGGTCTCCTTAGTCATGTCCCTGCCCTCAGTCTGGCTTACTCTTCAACAGATTTGCTCTGTCCCTAAGCATTCAAGCATCATTTCTCTTGTCCACGTCCCCGGGTGGGAAGGCTCCATTCATTTCACTGGGTACACTGCAGTGAGTCTTCTTTCATGCTGGGGCAGGGCAGAGGGTACCCCAGAACATAGAACATGGGCCTTGGGCCACCTAGAAGGTCAGGCATCTCCCCTCCCCAGGAGCAGTGGACTACGTTGGTTAGATGCTGGGTCATCCTAGGTCAGCCATAGGCAGCACTCACATTCCAAGGACCAAACAGCCTGCCAGGAGTGCCCTGCTGGCCACAGCCTACTGGCATTTGAGGATGCTCCACCAGAACAGAGGTTCCTCTCCCTCCAAGAGATGCATTATCAAAGCAGCATATAAGCACTAAAGAAGATGAAATGAATGCCATTACCAAGCGAAACTAAGATCAAGGCCCTCTCCTTGCTCCCTGGATGTCACTATGGAGTTTTCAGAGTCTCCTTTTCTCCAGTCTCCTCCCCTTTTCAAGGTTCCAAGCTCTCGCTTCAGACCCTCCCTCTAGCCTGGCATTAGCCCCACCAGTGAGGGTTGTTTCCATGGTGATAGCCCTTCCTCCAGCCCCTGAGAAGTCCTCTGAATTCCTTCACACTGACGTAAGTCAACATCAGTCCTGCCTGATTTTGTCTATCCAGTCCATCTCTTGGCTTTCCGGAGGAGGTGACAATTGAAGAGAGGCAGTTATGTGGGCCAAAGTCAAGGCAAAGATGGGGCTAAAAGAACCTCCCAATCAAAGGAGGGAAAAGAGATCTAAAATAAAAAGAGAATGAAGCACGATAACACAATAAAAGAAAGTCCAGTGTGAGGACAGTTTTGGAAAGTAGGCTGAGGTTAGGCCAGTCAGGGTCCATAGGCTTTAACTACAATGACCATTGACCTGAGAACAAGATCCATCAACACAGAAAAATAACAGCTAGAAGGTAGCCAGATTTGAGCCTGAAGGCATCATATCACCCTGCTCTGTGGAGAGCAGCCGGCCATGAGCAGCAATAGCGTCACGTGTGCACAGACACAGCTACACAGAGCCCTGGCGCTCAGAAATGAGCCTGACCAGGCTCTGATGCTCTCACGTTGATGTCTTGAAATTCCAAATAACGTATATTATTGCCGGGCATGGTGATACATGCTTTTAATCCTACACTTGGAAGGCAGAGGTGGGTGGATCTTTGTGAGTTCAAGGCCAGCTTGGTCTCCAGAGTGAGTTTCAGGACAGCCAGGACTGTTATAGAGAGAAACCCTGTCTTGAATTTATCTATCTAGCTATCTGTCTGTCTGTCTGTCTGTCTATACATACATACATATATAACATAGATGTTTTAGGTGAGTTAATCATGTATATATGTATGTATGTGTGGAGTGGGGCTATAAAAGTGTGGGCAGATGCCACAGAACACATGTACAGGTCAAAGGATGATGTATGGTAAAAGATTCTCTCCTACCATTGGGGCCTGGGGATTGAGCTCAGGTTATCTGGCTTGGTGGCACACATCTGTATCAGCTGAGCCATTTTGCTGATCTTTGTGTGATTTTTCAGGAGCAGTCTGGTGTGACGGTGATGCTTCGTGTGTGGTGGCCTCCCACTGCTTCCCTTGGGCTGGTCCTCTGCCCCTCTCTCCCTGCTCCTGCCTAGGCCTGGTCTGCCTGCAGCAGAGATCCAGCTGCAGCTTTCTGGAGAGTCAGGAGAGTTTCAGGAGAGTTAGGAGTATACCCAATGGCATCTCAGGATGGGGCACTGCCGGTGTCCCTGACCCAGATTGACAAGTGAGGTATTTGGCAGATATACTTCTGTTCCATGTACTTAGTGCATTGTAGCCTGTTTGCAACACCCTTGGTGAGTGCCTGTCTGTCAGGGACTGGGAATCAGATCATGAAGATGCCTGGCTCAACTTCCCTATCCCCAGTAGAACACAGGCCAATCTGGTACCTGGCAGAAAAAAAAAAAAAAAAACAGAACTTGATAGATTTCAGTGCCTGTTCCACAGATATCCATACCCAAGGGAGTGCAACTTAAAATAGTAAGTTAAAACTCCGTAGGTGTTAAGCATCCCCAAACGTCTGCATTGGCTTTGCTGTTGTTGCTTGCATAGCTTAAAAGGACAGACAAAGCAGCTTCAAGAGCTGAGTTTTGCCTGTTGGCTGGCTGTGACAACCAGTGCTGTAACGACTGACTTGCAACTTATTTTCAGTCCTTGGGCCTATGACCTCTTGCATTCTTCAAACATGTATGTTCAAAATGTTATGTCAAACAGTCTGGGCTGGCTTGGGTGGGGTTCTCCCTCTCAGTGTGGCCTGGGGAGCAGCTGCCTAAACCTCAAGGCAAATTATGTTTTGAAGCCCTAGAAACAGTCATTAAGAAGCTGTGATTTTCAGGCCCAGGTGCCCCTCCCTAAGGACTGGGTTGGTGTGGGCGATGGCTGGTGGGGGAGGTGATCTTAATACCATCCTCTGAAGGCTTCTCGCACATCTCTGTCCTGTTTTTTTCCTCTGTCTCTATATCCCACAGCTTCACTCACCCTCCCTGGAGCGCCATCCAGGCCTTAGTGTTTCTGAAAACCCCCTCTCTGCTCACTTCCCACCTCCCTGTCACAGCTCGGTCTTCTGCTTCCGCCCCATAAGGAGGGATCTTTCTGGAAGTTTTCTTACAGTCTGTAATTCCCTCAGGGGAGAAACCAGCTCTGCTGCCCTCCTGGTGGACTTGTCCCGGCTGGGCCTCATAGGAGATGGTAGGCAGCATTCTTGTGGCTCTCAGCTGAGAAGGTCTCATGGTCACTGAGAGCTGTTAGCCTCTCTAACAGCTCCAAGGGGTCTGTTCTCATGGCGCTGATGCTGAAGGGAGCCATACTAAGCATACTCTTAGCCAGGGAGCCAGCAGGGGGGAATCTCCCGTGAGGCTGAGGGGCAGGACTTTGGAGAAGACAGCCTGGCTTCCCCTTTCCTCCTTGGATGTGATGCATCTGGAGGTGTAGACTGGGGGTGACACAGCTGGTGAGGAGGAAGGCCATCAATGGAAGAGTTAAGAACAAGCCAGAGTCTCAGAGCAGCTTGAGGCGTGCTGCTTCCCGACCCCGGGGTAGCTGGCAGCAACGCCTCCCTGTCACACACTCTTATTCCTACTGTGTACGGTGAAGAGCCTTCCCAGCTGACATGCGTGACAGTGAACACAGCCGCGTGCTGAGCCCAGCTGCCTCCTCCAGCTCAGGCTGTCCGCCTCTCACCCGGCAGAGGTGTGGGATAGAACTGCGTGTGGTGACAGTGACCACAGAGGCCTAGGGCGTTTGTGTTATAGACCTGGCACCTCACCAGCCCTCTGCTTCTTCACCCTTTGAATTTGAGGGCGTCAAGGTGATCACTGGATTTCTCGTCTTAAGGATGCGTGTGGGACAGAGCAGGACTGACGGACTTAATGGTGCCCCTGGCGCTTAGCTGGCTGTTCTGGCTGCCCAGGCCTAGACGCTGTAAAAGGTAAAGGGCGAAGGAAAGCCTTGTACATGGAAGGTCAGAGGGGTGGATTTGCCCCAGCAATGAAGACCAAGCGAGGCAGTCCAGAGAGAGTGCTGGGATGCCAGGCATGTTGGCACACACCATCTGTCATCCCACTACTCAGCAGGTAGGGGCAGGAGGGCCAGGAATTCAAGGCCAGTCAGATCCCCAGGAGCCCCTGTCTCAGAAAAACAAGACAGAGAAAGGGGGTGTGCAAGAGCAAAGTGTGTATGTAGAGGGGCAAGTGTGCCTCTAGAGAGGGGGGCAGACTGACCCAGCACACTGGACAGAGAGAGAGTGAAAAAGGAACCTGGGGAGACCAGGAGGAGCCATTTTCTTTTCCTGCCAGTTAAAACAAGACTCCCGGGAATGGAGGGCTCTGGACTGCTTTCCAAACTCTAGGTCTCGCCCTGTTTTACAGACGGGGACACTGAGCTGGGGAATCTGCCGGCCTTGCACAGATTCGAAGGTCGAAGGTCAAGGTGACTACACCATGAGCTGTCTGCACCTGCAAGTAACAGAACCCCTGGGTGCTGCGGGGCTAGAGCTGCTTTTCCGGGGCTGAAGGGATGGCTCACTGGTTACGGGTGACTGGTGTTCTGAAGGCTCAGAGTCCGATCCCCAGCATGTGAATCAGGCAGCTAAGCTAATGTCTGTAACTCCAGCTCCAGCGGCTCTGGCGGCCTCTGCAGGCCTCTGCACACACAGCTACACATACACATATACACACAAATAAAAATTAGAAACTAAAAATTGAAAAAGATGCTTGCAAGTCCCAGGATTCTAGAGAGAAGGGCTTCCAGCACCATGCCCGTTCTGTTTCTTCTTGGGGGTTGTTTAGGGAAGCCTGGGTGTAGCTCTCTCTAAGCCCTGGCATGTGTAACCCACTCCTGGGAGCTCAGCTGCCTGACCTACCCAGTTGCTCCTAAGGTGAGCCTTGGTGAGGGTAGTGATTAGCTGATTAGAGGACAACCCTGACTCATCCTTTTCACCTGCCCGCCCTGGGCTCGGGGCTCCCAGAAGCCTTTTCTTCGGGGCGGGCAAACCCTGTCTGGGGATACTGTTCCCCAGGACCTGCCCTACAAAGAGAAATTCCAGAAGCTTCTTGATGCGAAATGCCTTCCCTAAAACTGGAGGTGGCGGACAGGCAGGCTGAGGCTCTGATTTAGAAGATCAATCAGGGTCCTTCGGGGACTGAAGGGGAAAGTTCAGATTAAAGGAAAGCCTGGGTCTCCAGACGCCTCTCGTCTTAGATTTGCACAGGGACCAGGAGCCATGCCACATCAGGCTGACCTCCCTGAGCTGGTTACCTGCTCACTCCCAGTCTGTGCTCTCATAGCTCTAGGACCTCAGCTGTGTCTGCCCCAAGCTGCGAGCAACTTGAGGGTGGGGCCTAGGCTAGGGCGTGAACAGCTAGGGTTAGAAAGAATGGTAGATGTCCTTGACCAGGGTGAGGTCCCAAGAGCCTAACCTCCTGGTGCCCGGGGCAGGTAGGCAGCAGCCTCAGGATTCCTGACTTGATGGTTCTAAGGCTAAACTGGGCCAGGACGTGAGCGGGCGGCAGCGTGGCAGGTGTCAGGCGGGGCTGTGCAGGAAAGATGCAGCAGCTCCACTTCCTGTGGGTTAGAGCCCCGCGCCTGCCCTGGGGGAGGTTGCACAAACCCTTCCTGTGCAGGCCCTCAGGCTGCCTGCCTGTCTGCCGGGCCTGTGCACATCCTGCCTCTCTCCCAGCCTGCCACCTGGGCTGTCTGCCCTGGGCCTCGGCCTGCGTCCTCCTCCGTCACTGGGTCTGGGAGAGCCTAGGCTGGACATCGTGGCCCACCCTTGCCTCGCTGGGCAGGGTTCCTTCCTCATTTCGCTGCTGATTCTAGCCCCAAACAAAACAGGTTGAGCTTTTCTCCCCTCCCTCCGGCAGTTGTCTCTGGCTTGTGGCTGCCTTCTGAGCGGTGCAGACGGCGCCGGCTGGGAGTGGGAGGGAGGGCCTGGGCCAGCGTGCTAGGACTGGGACGTGCTCCTGGCTCCCGTCCCGTGTTCAGCCCGGCTAGAGACAGGAGTGCTAGCATTTGACACAACAGCCGCCTGAGGATGATGGCCCAGCTGCAGTTCCGAGATGCCTTCTGGGTGAGTGGAGTCGACTGGGGGCAGTGAGCTTGTGGAACAGGTCCAGCCCGCAGGAGTCACCTGGGAGGCTGGCATAGGGGTGCAGCCCCATAAAGGAAGCTCTCTCATAAAAAAAAAAAAAAAAAAAAAAAAAACCTGCCCTGACTTTGGTCTTAATCATCACGGAGGTGGCCTGGGCCACAGTCTCTACTGACATGAAAAGCTAGAGGGGCCCTGGCTGAGATAATGATTTCTCTACAGACATCACCCCCACAGCCGCCAGAGAAACGGCCTCTGTGCTCACAGGCTCATTCTCCTTCGGGACATGCAGCCCAGCAGCAGCGCTTGCCAGGACAGCCTGTTGGAGGATCTGAGCATACGGGGAATGATGACAAGGGAGAGGTCAGCAGCCCCCACACCAGGCCAACTTTTCTTTGGTCTGGGACCCAGCTTTGTGCGGGCCAGGCAGGTCACAGTTTCTCTCTGGGCCTTAGTTTCTATGTCTATATAATGGAGATAAGTACAAATATTTGGCACCTGAAGGTGGCCCAGTGCAGCCCAGCCCCGATGCCCGGCCAGTGTTACTTCTCTGTCACCCAACCTCTGATCCCTGCTCACCTCTGGTTCCTGAAAGGAGGCAGCTGGGCTGTGAATCTCCCTGCTTGCCGTTCCGAATTCAGCGCAGGTGTAAATCAAATCCCATGAAATGAGGGAACCTGGCCAGCCCGTGGCAATAAAGGGGCTTGGCCCGGGCTGCAGCGTGCCTGGTCCTCTTGTTTTTCCACTTTTCCTTCAGTTTTCCCTCTATTCCTCCGCCCCTGACTGTCCCAGCACGGCTCTTGGAATCAAGCTGAGACCTTTCAGTTAAAGCTGGAATGCTTTCTCCTGAGGGTGACTCCCCAACACCACGGGGCCTCTCAAGACCTCCAAGTGGCTCTGCCTCAGCCGGGGCTCTTTCCTGGAGCTGCCGCTGGAGGATGAGGGTTGGTAAGCCACCCTTCCTTCCTTTCCGGCCAGCTTTGCTTGGGGCCTGTGCAAAGTGTAGTGTAGGTGGCCTTCCTCCCTTAAAAAACGGACTTTACAAAGGGCCTTGCCTGGAGAGGACACCTTGTACCTGTCTGGGCCTCAGTTTCTCCATCTTTACACAGAGAGTGTAGGCCCTATCCAGAGTTGTCAATGAAGGCAGCTGGCTTGCCCATCTCGTTCACCAAGGATGCCCATTGCTCAAGCTGACAGCCAGAATCCAGCTGCTGCTCTGACTTGGAGCCCTGCAGCCCAGGAGAGCCGGAGACCCTGACCGTTTTATCCCTTGTAATTCTGTCCCAACCCCAAACTCCTGGGCTCACCTTCCCCAGATGAAAGCTGAGGCAAACAGCAGACCCGGTGGCAGGGTCCAGGCAGAAGGGTGCACGTAGAACATCGGGGTGTGGCAGCAGTGGTGGGAGCAGCAGCACCCAGCTCACCCAGGCTGCTTCCTGGGTGGGGTCCCTCCCATACCTTGTACTTGCCTCACGTCTGGGCTGCTGCAGACCTCGAGACTTCAGCCACCTTCTCCTAGGCCTGGCTTAGGAGATGCTTCCTAGGAAGGCAGAGCAGGGACAGGGAGGAAAGTGGATAGCGGGAACCTTTCTGCCCCGGAACCCTGTGGCCTGACACTCTGAAAAATAGTCTTAGGCTTAGAAAAATGCCACATGCCTGAAATCTCAGCTCAGGGGCAAGAGACAAGAGGGTCAAAGTCAGTGCAAAGCAAGCTCTGGTCTGTGTGGTAAGAACCTGTCTCAAGTGAGAAAGAGAAACCAAGGCAGTGGGCGAGAAGGGAACAAAAGTGAGGGAGAAGGATAAAAGAAAAAGCTAGCCAGTCTTTTTTCAGTGTACTTGTATTTAGTTTTGCTTTATGTGTCTGGGTACTTTGCCTGCGTGTTCTTGCGTCTGTACACCATGTGTGTGCCGTGCCTGTGTAAGCCAGAGGAAGGCGGCACTCTGTACTTACAGTGGTGAGCCACCTTATGGGGGTAGGAATCAAACCCAAGTCCTCCGGAAGAGCGAGCTAATGCTCTTAACCATCAAACCACCTCTCTAGCCCCCAAAGCTAGTTTTTAAGTAGTGAGGGAAGCCTCTGAGCGGGAGGGAGCATATGAAGTCTCAGCACAGGTCATTTTTCAGGCAGCTCTGTCTGTCCTGAACACAGGTAGGAACCAGACATATTTCTAATACCAGTTCGTAATAAGGAGGGAAGCAAAGGCTTCCTAGGAATTAAAGACGTTAACTAAGAGCTATCATCAGAGTTCAAATACTTTACTTACAGAAGGCGTGCGTGCGTGCATGCCATAAGAGTGTAGGTCAGAGAATGGCCTCTGGTGGGAGTCTCCCTTTGGCCCGTTTGAGACAGGGTCTCCTGTTTGCTGCTGGGTGCACCTGGCTGTCTAGCTGGACCTTGAGCTTCCAGGAATTCTCCCATCTCTCCAACCTTGCTTTAGGCGCCCTGGGACTGTAGACCTGCGCTGCACCTGATCTTATGTGGGTTCTGGAATGCAAACTTGAGTCTCTATGCTTACATGCAGAGTACTTTGCCTACCCCAAGCTTTTAAAAGGCTCCACAGTGTTGATTTACCCCCAGTTTGAACAAGCAGTCTAGAGGACAATCCTCCTGGCCAAACCGCCACCGTCCTTCTGAGCTTAGCTGGGCCTGTTGGCTGGAGAACATCTCTGCCGCGCTTGATGCTCTTGGTTCCCTCTTGGACAGAAGGACCGAGAGAGGAATGACCGCTGCTGCTCACGCCCAGTTGTCTGCAGTGTTACCCTAAGTTCACGTGGCCTGACCTTGGGTTCTGGGGGAAGGGCTAGAGCATCCTCACAGGGAAGGACTCTGGAGAGGCTCCATCTGAGAAGCCGTGAGGGAAGTGATCATCCCTGCTGGGTGCAGACCTTCTGTGGGCTGTTTCAAGGTCATCCGCGTTCCCTCCCACGACCCCTCACCCATTGCCCGTTGGTTCCCCACTATGGGCTTCAGTGGCGTTGGGTGCATTAGTTTGTCCCGTGGGAGGAGAGGGAATTCCCTCCATCTAGGGAAGGAACTTTAGCAAGGAGTGCGTCCGTGGGGCCCTGTAGATACAGCGTGTAGAGGTCTGTCTGGGCCTTGATTCATGGTCAGTGATAGAAAAAGGTTGGTAGACCTGAGCTAGTAGTTGCTTTCTCACCTGGTAGCAAAGGAAAGAGAAATGATAGAAAACAGATATGATAGGCTGGGCACAATGGTCCCACACCTGTAATCTAGTGTTTGAGAGGTGGAGGCAAAAGAATAGCACGTTTAGGATACCCTAGGCTACAAGGGGAGCTGTAGACCACCAGATACACGGCGAAGCCCTGTCTCGAGTCTCCCCTCCCAGAAAAAGTAGATACAGTGGCTTAGAAGTAGAGGGACATTTAGCAGCAGAATAGAAGTAGCCTGTCTGTCATTAGCCCTGCATTGCAATCCGTCCACACAGCCACATCGTACTGAAGGCCTGCTTCTGGCTGTGCAGAGCATTCGGAGGCTAGCTGCTGCGGGAGGAAGTGTGGGTAGCTGGCCACAGGGAGGGAAGGGATAGTTTGATCTCTGTTAAAATACACATGATAACATCATTATCGACTATGACATTGTAGATCTGCAGGTAATCTGTGGCTAAGACTCAGACAGGACCTGTCAGGTAAGACCAGGTTGGGGCTGAGAATACCAGGCTTCCCCCACTGAGAGGGCTTTGTTCTTGATAGAACCTGCTCAACCCTGGGCTACAAGCTGTAAGCTAGCCCAGGCCACCACAGCCCCAGATGCCAGAGGCCATGAATGTCCCATGATCCACTTGTCTTTCTGAACTCATTTTCCCTTGGTTTCATTTTCTAAGTCCTATGTAAGTGTGTGTGTGTCTCAAAATTACATTTTAATTAATTTATAGGAGGGCACACTCACCATGGCATGCCAATGTAGGTCAAAGTTCATCTTGCAGGAGTCTTTTCTCTTCCTTCCACCATGGGGGTCCTGGGGATCAAACTCAGGTCCTCAGGCTCCGCAGTAAGCACCCTTACCCACTGAACCATTTTCCCAGCCCCCACAGATAGTTTTCTGTGGAATTCTGCCCTAGATCTAAAACATACCTTTGAGTTTTATTCCCACATCTAGCTGATAAGACTGTCTTGCCTTCAAGGATGTTACGGCTCAGCTGGAGATCTTGAGGGCCCCAAACGATTGGGCTAGGCAAGGCCTGTTCTCAAACAGCAGTATCCAAGTGGTGCCTCCCAGCCTGGTCTCTCTGCTTAGTGCTACTTGTGTAGCCAATAGCACAGAAATTCTTAAGTATTTTTTTTAAGATTTATTTTTATTTATTATTTATACAGTGTTCTGCCTGCATGTATGTCTAAACACCAAAGAGGACACCAGATATCATTACAGCTGGTGATAAGCCACCATGTGGTTGCTGGGAATTGAACTCAGGACCTTTGGAAGAGCAGCCAGTGCTCTTAACCTCTGAGCCATCTCTCCAACCCTCTTAGGTATTGCTTTCAAAGGGAAAATCTACTTATGAGCCAGATTTCCAGAAGATTAATCTGATCCCTTTGGAGATAGTTGAAAGGAAAAAAAAGTGCTAAAAGAGGTTCCCCATATGATGTCGTGTGCCCTCACTTGTTTGGGAGCAAAGGGAGATGGCAGAGCTTTTCCCTCGAGCACACAGTCATGTCTCATCCTTCAAGGCTGGGCCTGTCCCTTCCCTGTGTGTCCCCTTAGCTACTGGTGCCTCTTCCCCTTCCTAGTCCCGAGACTCTGAGTTTCCACATTTAAGCTGAGAAAGCTGGTGGGGGGGTAAGGGTGATTAGCATCTCCTGAAGTTATTTGTCCTCTGTCTAGGGCCTGTCTACCGTGGTGCCAAGATAGTGCATCATTTGCCATGGTGTTGAAAGTCTGTCCTGGGTTATTAAAATATGAGTATGTCTTCTTTAAGAAAAAAAAATCAATTAGCATAAGACCCAAGAAGAAAAGTGGAAAATTCAAGAAAAAAAACTAGGGAAGAGTACCTTTACATCATACCAAATAAACAGTAACATTTTGCTACTTACGATTAGTTTACATAGGTACAAGCATACGAGGTGCAGAATTTTGTATTCTCTCATTTTATGTTTCTACTATTTAAATTTTCATTTTAAATAATGGTAAAATGCAAATATCATAAAATGTATCAATTGGATACTTGCCTCTCTGATGTATTCAGTTGAAGAATTTGTTCTTGAATATTTGTAAAAAACCACTAGGATGAAAACTTGAGACATGGGCTACTTAACAGGAAATTGTTCTAACAGTCACAGTAAAGGGAACTGAAAAGCATTATTTCCAAATCCACTGTGCTGCAGAGTTGACCAAATATGAATCAAACACATCACAATTCGTTCATCTCAGAGTCTGGCATTTTCTTCATGATAATGTACTTGGGAGGCTGAGGCAGGAGGATTGTGAGATTGACTACTATGGACTACGTAAGGAGTCTGAGTCTAGCCTGTACTACATAGCGAGACCTGTCACAAAACAGCAACAACGAGAGGACGTGAAAAGCAAAAGGTCCAATCATGAAAGCTAATCTGAGCATGCAGGAGCCAATGGGACTGCAGGGAATGGTGAAACCCGGCTCAGCTATGTATGTACGGTGAAGCTGGGCCTCATGGTTTTCAACAGACTTACCACCAGCTGGCTGATAGGTGGTAGCCAGGATGCCAAAAGGCCGCATTTCCACCTAGGGATTTGACCAGCAGGGCAGGGATAAAGTCTTCAGGCGATGCCATCTATTCCTCAGCTTCGCTCCCCATCCCCCAGGTCCTGGCTCCGCGCGTACGCGTACCCGTGCCCTGCCCTTTCCCATTTTACCCATCTTTACGTTGTACAGCTCGGTTGCGCTGAGACTGTTCACTTGTAGGGTGACCCTCGGCCTTCTAGCACAAACCCGTGGACACGACTGAACCTTTGTCATCTTCAGCGGCACCATGTTTGGTGGCAAGACCGCTCTCCAGCTTAGGGTTTAGTCGACACGGTGTGATTGGCTGATCCAGTCCCAGAGTCCGTGGTTATTCCAGCCAGTGATACCAGGGATTGGCCTTTGGACATAAAGACTTTCACTTGGGGATTATCTTGGGGGTAGATGTCTGAAAGAAGCCTCTGCTTTGAAGAGGGGGTCAGTTCCTCAGTGTTGGCGTGAGCAGCTGTTCTAGACCTCTTCAAGGCTGCTGGCTAGGTACGAGCCTTCTCACGGTGGCAGGGGAGAGCCGAGCGACTTTGAAAGGTATGGGCCTGTGGGGGACGAACCGGAGCCAACAAACCTTTGAGGGGGGGCTTGCAGCAGGGCAGGGCGCCATTCCTGTAGGGTCAAGGGGCCAGTGGCTACATGTGGGCCAGTGGCTGGGAAGCAACGGGGGCGAAGAGGCAGTGCAGGAGGTGAAGCAGCAGGCTCTGGTGTGCAGCCTTGGCTGCCGTTAGCCACCTTCCACATCTGCTGTGCCTGTTGGCAAGAAAGGGGTCGGACTGCAGGATGTGTGGTGAGTTGATTATCAGCAAACTCCAGCATAAGCCTGTCCTCACAGACTCTCTGGAAGGCTACACAGGGGTGAGTGAAAGTGGTTAGCTGCTGGGAGCAGATTAAAAATGACTAGGTGGCTGTGAGCATTTCCCTACTATGTGTCTATTACTGAGTTCCGAACTATGTCAATTTAACACTCAGTGAATCAAACAAATCAACGCGGACAAGAGGACGTTTGTTTCAAGTTCCATGAAGATTTTTCTTAGTCTCAGCTGCTCAGGTCACCCCCAGAGGAAGCCAGCACAGCATCTCTGTGCCAGCACCAGGATGGCCACCCCATGTGTGTGCCCAGCTATACCCTGCGAGGAGATAGTCAGACTTCTTGGAAGTTCCAAGGCACAAGCAGCTCAATGCCCTCTGCCCTCTGCTCTTGGATTCTAAGAACCTCTTGGTTATATAATCTGTGTGGGATTACCTGCCCGCCCCCACCTGGCTTAACACGGGTTTCTGTGGGGTCAGGAGGTGTGGCCTGTCTGCCTTTTCTCATTCTAATGGAGTAGGGGGTGACTTTACTCTGCAAGTAAATATAGATTGCATACATCATTAAAAGAGAGAGAGAGAGAGACAGAGAGAAACAACCTAAAACAAAACCAGTGATTCCCGGTTTCAAACCCAGGAGGTATTTTAGGCAAAGTTTGTGGTCTGATCGCGTCAACCTCTTCCACAGGCTGTGCATGAGGACAGCCAGAGACTAAGAGCTTGGCACCGCGGTGCCCAGTCAACTGGCCAGCTGTCTGCAGGTGTTAGGAGATGCAAAGATTTGTGGCTGGGCTGGCTCTGCTTTTTTATTGTTTTTTTGGTTTGGTTTGGTTTGGTTTTTTAGACAGGGTTTCTCTGTGTAGCCCTGGCTGTCTTGGGCTTACTCTGTAGACCAGGCTGGCCTCAAACTCCCAGTGCTGGGATGAAAGGTGTACACTACCACCTAGCAGACCTGCCTGGTTCTGCTTTTGTAATACCTGCCTATGATCCCTGGAGGGTATACGAGCTACAGCATCCATTCTGCAGAAAATGTGAGGAGATTCTCCATGACCCACTTTGCCCTTTAGGCAAAAACGCAAACATTTCCGTGGCTCTTCTGGCATCTGCATAGAACTAGAGCGGCCCCAGGGAGGCTTAGGGGAGTTGGGGAGCATGGTGCTTGCTTGGTGGGGAGCACTTGGGAGCTAGGAGGAGGACAGAGCAGAGGTGTGGAAAGGGGGCGGGGCATGGTGGATATTGTGCAAGGCAGCTGGAGGAAGGGCAGCCCAGGCTAGGTTGTGTAAAGCTTCTGTCCCCAGGGTGGCAGAAACGCTTCCTCTTCTGAGCCTTTCCTCTGGTGGCAGGGGCCGAAGGCTACAGCTGGACTACCCTCCCACCTCATCCAAGCTGGGTGACACCGCAGAGGGAAGGAAATCAGTGGGAAAGCCGAAAATGTCCTGACTGAGCTGCCTGCATGGCCCAGGGCTACCGTCTGTGACGGCTGTGGAGGCCACGCCCTCGCAGGCTGTTCTTTCTGTCTTCTAGATGTCCAAGGAAACAGACAGGCTTTCTTGATGCCTTGCCTGGTGTCACCCTCACTTTCTGGATGAGCTTGGGGACAGTAATTTCCCTTTCCGAGCCCCACTTTGCTTATCTATTTTGGAGCTATGAGTCACCATCGCCTACAAACTGGCTCAGAAGAAGGGAGACTCCAGGCCGTGGTAGGAGACCATCACTGGTTCACCAGAGAGAGCTGGGGCAGGATGGGTCTCACGAAAGACCTTTAACGGGATATGTGTCTCTTGAACATAAATCTTTCCAGCATGCCTCTTTGGTTTTAAGTCACAAGGTGACCCGTGTCATCTCCCTCAATTACACTAATGGTCCTATGAAATTTCTGTTCTTCTTTCTTTATTTAATAATTATTTTTCAGTCAGGCATGGTACAGGAGTAGTGGGTGGCACATAGCTGTAATCCAAGCACTGGGAAGGCTGGGATAGGAGAATCCTGAGTTCAAGACCAGCCTGGACAATGTAGCAAGATTCTGTCTCAAAAAATTAAAAAAAAAAATGTTAACAGATCCATAACAATTGAGTTGAGATGGTTCCATTGGTAAGGAAGGCACTGTGTGAACATGAGAACCTGCGTTCAAATCCCCAGCACCCGTGTAAAAGCCAGACGGCATCCATGTATAACCCCAGTGCTGGGAAGGTGCGGACAGGTGGACCCCTGAAGCTGGTGGGTCAGTCAGCCTAACTGAATGGATAAGCTCCAGGGTGAGTGAGTGACCCTGTCCCAAAAAAGAAATAAAAATAAGGTGAAGAACAACTGAAGAAGGACCCTAACGTTGACCTCTGGCCTCCACTGACAGGAACATGTGCACACATAGTGAACAAGCACATACATACGGCACGCACACACACACTCTCACAAACACACAGTCATGCATGCACACACATAAGAACTACATATATTAATGGGGCATCATGAAATGGTTTGATAACATAGATTGTATAATCATACCCACTTCCTTAAACTCTATCATCCCTTCATTGTGAAAACTTCCAAAATCATTATTCTCAGCTTTTTGGAACAAGTGTATAGCATTGTTCAGTGTGTGGTGCTCCTGCTCCAGCTTTGAACAGAAGAAACAGGCTGGTAGGGGAGAAGTGGGACGAGGAATTTGGACCCAGGCGGGCTTGGCTGCTGCCAGGGTTAGAGGAACCCCAAGGGCTTCTGTAAGGGGTTGGCATTAGCTGAGGCCCTGCACCCTGAGGATGGGCGATTGAGCGTGTAGGCTGGCCAGCCGCCATTAGGTGATGACAGGTGCCCCCAGAGATTTGCCAGAAGCGTGACGTTGGGGTGCCAGCTGGGACCCAGGGCATCTCAGCTGCAGAGACAGGAATGGGAAAAGGAAGCACCCTGGGTGAAAGAGAAAGTAACGGTTGCGGCAGGTCTCAGCTTGCCATGCTCAAGAGACCACAGGGAGGCCCTGTGGCCAGAAGGAAGGACTGAGGCACGCAGAGGAGGCAAGATCAGAGCTAGAGCAGGACCGGAGCTCTCAAAAGCCCCGGTGCCTGGCTGAGGACCAATTAGGTCAAATTTTCTGAGCGCAGAGTTGGCCTTAAATGTGAAGGCCCCAGGAGCACTGGCATGGGCCCCGGTGCTGGCAGAGCTCAGTCTTCATCTCTGGCGGGGCTTCCTTGACTCACATGAGGAGCAGGTGGTTTTGAAGGTTTGGTGTATGTGTGTGGGGTTTCGTGGTAAACATTTGTAGCATAAACTTTATCACCTTACCAGCACAGCACTGTCAGACAGTGGCATTAAGCGCCTTACTGTTTCTAGAACTGTTTAGAGTCTGAACAGAAGCCACTCCCCATAAGTGATATAACTCGTCCCTTCCTGCTCTATGTTTGCTTGCCACGGCTGTGACATCATACCTGGGGAATCATCTTATAAAGAGGAAAGGGTTCCTTGGGGCCGTGGCTTCAAATGGTTTCTTGGTCCTATCATGCATCAGAGCCTCATCGGAGCAAAGCTGTTCACCTCATGGCAACCAGGAAGACAGGGAAGATTGTGGGAGAGGGGTACAGGGAAGGAGGAAGACAGGAGGGAAGAAGGAAGTGGAAGGAGAGGAGAGAGGGAAAAGGAGGAGAGAGAGAAAAGCTGGGTCCCGGTACCTTCCTCAGGAGCAGGTTCCTAATGACATAACTTCCTCCATCAGGAGCTACCGTCTAAAGACTCTGCCACCTTCCCATAGAGCCACATGCTGGCGTCCAAGCCCTGACTGTAGGCCTTTGGAGGATCTTCTCTCCTCATACCATTTCATCTCTCCTCTACTTGTGTGAGCATGGGGCGGGGGGGCAGGATGGGGTGGAGACGCCCTCTGTGGATTGAACCTAAGGCCTCGCGTGTGCAAAGCAGGCACTCTCTCAAAGCTCCATCACCACTGATTTTTTTTTTTTAATTTTAAATTTTTGGTCTTTTTTAAATTAATTACACTTTATTCACTTTGTATCCCCCCCATAAGCTCCTCCCTCCTCCCCTACCAGTCCCACCTTCCTTCCCCCTTCTTCACGCATGCCCCTCCCCAAGTCCACCATCACCACTTCTTGCTCCGTTCATTTGTTGATTTCCGTTGTGCTTGTCGATTTGGACAGGGTCTTTCTCTGCAGTCCAGGCGGCCCTTGAAATGGAGTGAGAGCTGTGTACAGCACACCCAGCTCTCTGTGTGCCTCTGCCAGTTTGACTCGTCTAGGTACCCTCAACCATACAAGGCCCCAGCCCTATTTATTTTCCTCTGTCTGGCTTAAGAGACTTGACATAGTGTCTTTGAGGCTCATTCATGCTGTAGTATCTGTCAGGAATTTTCTCTTGTATGGCACAATCATGGTCCGTTATAGTGAAGAAAACAGGTCTGGGGTTTTAGAAAATGACCATGTGATCCAAATCAGTTTGGTAAAGCAGAAAGTTTTACTTCTGTAGGAGTTGAGCAGGCAAGCTCACCCGCAGGGATTTTATTCCTAAAGCAAAGGGGTCCTGTGCTTCACACTGACTTGAGCTCACGTTCTTGCAGGACTGGCTGATGGAGAACAATGCAGCTATAAGCAGAAGGCAATTTTTGGCAATCACATATTCTGATTTCAAGAAGTGCTGGCCCTGGAGGGATTTGAAATTCTCCCAAGTGGCTTCTTTTTAAAAAAATGGTTTTTTTCATGGAATTTTGTCTTATTTGACCATTTAATAGGAAAGACAGCATAGTTTCTTTACAACTCAGACAGGGAGTGAGCGAGCATCTGCCTGTGCCCTCATCCAGTGACAGACATTCGCCGGGTCTTCCTTTCAGCTGTCGTGATGAATGCTGCTCTTCATTCAGCGAGGATCTAGAATCGGGTTTCTGGATTACATGCTAAGGCCATGCTCAACTTCCATCTCAATGTTGGGGTCAAACTCAGGGCCTTGTACATGGAAGGTAAATGCCCTACCCTGCACTTTCCCCCAAGCCCACCATCATCAACATTCTAACAAACTGGTTTCCATACTGACTGCCCATTTTATGTTCCTTCGGCAGTGGGGAAGAGTTGGGATTCTTCTACCTCTTTGCTGAGGCTTGTTAATTTCTTTCTCATTTTGAGTCATGGCAGTCCTAGGCACAAAGTGGTATTAACTTTGGTTTGATTTGCATTTCCCTGATGACTCATAGTGTAGGGCTTTTCCTGTGCTAGGTGGCCACTGATGTATCTTTTTCAGAGAAATGTCTACTCAAGACCTCTGCCCATTTTTGAATCATATCATTCATCTTCTTGTTGTTGAGTCCATGCTGTACTCTAGATGCTCATTCCTTAGCAGAGGTGTGATTTTGTTTTTCAGATCTTTTATTCCATTTTGTAAGTTGTCTTTTTATTCTCTTTTGATACACATTTACTCATTTTATTGAAGTCTAGCTTACCTGTTTTTTTGTTTTGTTTTGTTTTGTCATAATGTCATATTCAGGATGACAGTGAAAAAAAAAATTAAACTCCAGGAAGCTTTCTTCTTAGAAAAGAAGCTTTCTTCTCTAGGGGTTGGAGAGATGGCTCAGTGGTTAAGGGTACGTTCTGCTCCTCCAGAGGATCTGAGTTCAGATCCCAGTGCCCATAACAGGTGGCTCACATCCACCTTTAAGCCAGCTCCAAGGAACGTTTGTCCTCTGAGGAGAGCTGCACAAATGTGGCACACACTCACACACATACATAAAACTAAACAAGCAAACAAATACATGTTTAAAAATTACTTGATCATAAATGTGAGGTTTTGTTTCTGGGCTCTTAAAAATAATTTAATGTGTCTGGATGCCCTACCTACATGTATCTCTGTGTATCACTGCGCATACACAGGCCTACTGCCCGCAAGGCCAGAAGAGGCCAGTGGCTACCCTAGAACTGAAGTTACAGATGGTTGTGAGCCGCCATGCTGGGCATCAAACTCCGTTCTTCTAGAAGAGTGGCCAGTGTTCTCAATCACTGACCAGTCTCTCCAGCACCTCTTTCTGGGTTCTTAATCCTACTCCATTGTTCTATGAGCCTGCCTTTGGGCCAGTACTATGGTTTTTATTACTGTAGATCTATAGTAAAGTTTGGAATCCAGAAGTATGCATCTTCAAACTGCTTTTTCTTAAGATGGTTTTGGCTGTTTGGGTTTTCAAGTAGGGTGGTTTTGTTCTCCTTTAATAGGTGAGGAAACTGACGAGGTCTGGGCCTTTCTTTGGTTCCTTCATCTGGCCTGGCCACCCACTCAGGACAAGGCCCATTGCATCCCTACCCTGGGTACACTAGGGAACCCCAAAGCGGCTGGCTCTTGTTGGAGGTGACCTGCCTCTGTCTCTTTGTCAAGCTCTTGATTTCCAGCCTTCCTTCAGGCTCCACAGGCTCTTGGTATTCTTCAAGGATGGTCTGAGGGAAGCTTGGCAGCCCAGGCTCCTTCATGGACCATGATAGGCCCTGCTGGGACTCAGTGCTGCTGTGACCTCTGCCTGCCTGACCTGCAGGGACATTTGGGTCTTCTGGCCTCTGCTTCAAGGACCACAGCCTCTGAAGCAAAGGGTTTTCTTTTCTTGGTGTCCTCTCAGCACCTGGACCAGCTCAAGGGGATGGAAGGCTCAGAAGGCCAGCTGAGGATAGTTCAAGCAAGCAAGGCTAGAGGTGGCGAGCAGGGGTGAGGAGAGCAGGGATCCTCACAAAGTGTAGGCCATGTCCCTGGAGCTGTGTGCACCACTGAATCAAGATGGACGGGGGAGGGGAGTCCACACAGCCCAGCATGGCGTGATGGGAGGGATCAGAAGTGCCAGGATGATGCTTTGATGTGGGAAAGAGTGGAAAGTGACCCTGGAGACCCGAGTGTGGCTCAGGCCAAGAGCTGAGTGGGAGGCAGGATCTTCCACCAGCCAGTGGGAATTTCATCCCAGCCTTCAGGTAGTTCCCAGCTCTAGTGGAAGGAATTTGTACACACAGACTGAGAAGAAACGTACGTGTGTGTGTGTGTGTGTGTGTGTGTGTGTGTGTGTGCATGCACGCACAGGTGCCTGTTCGTGCACGGGTGCCTGTGCATATGTGTGTGGTATGTGTGTGTTTTTAAAGATTTATTTGTTTATTATGTATGCAGTGCTCTACCTGCGTGCACACCTGAACGCCAGGAGAGCGCGCCAGATCTCTCTCTAGATGGTTGTGAGCCCCGTGTGTGTAAAGTCATGTGTGTGTTTTAGATTGGGACCTTATGGTTCACTGCTGGCTGGCTAGCAAGCTACTGGAACTCACCAATCTCCAGTTCTCCAGTGCTTAGATTAGAGGTGCATTTTACCAGCTGAGCTTTCTCTTAGCCTGAGAAGGATCTGTCAAATAATAAATGCAGAGGAGCCCTGGCCTGCCCAGCTTCCCAAGACCCAGAGGACAGGGAAAGGAAGCTTTTGCTGTAGAGAGACAAAGTTTCCCAGAGCGTGGCTCTATGCATGTGCTCCCTGGCTGTGTTTAGCAAATGTCCCAGTTCCAACATGGAGTCCCTTTCTTAGAGGGTACCATCTTCTCTCTCTCTCTGACCTTAGAACCCAATCTATTAGATTAATGGTCAGCCCTGTGAGCCCTTCAACTCTTTGCACCTCTGGTTTCTTGTCTAAGAAGGATGTGGTGTAAATCAGCTTCTCTGGATAGGAGGCTGAGGCTGAAAGACACGCAAGCCTTAAGGGCAGGGAATCTCACGTTCTTGCTGAAGTACCTGGCCTAGCCAGCCAGAACAGGGGTCCACTCTGAGTCCATACCCTACTGAGGCTGCAGGAGAGCCTGAAAGGCTTTCTCTAGCAGGAGGGAGACCAGAGCAGACGCCCCTTTGGGTCCAGAAGCTCATTTCTGTCTTTTGAGAAAACCCAGTTGCACTTCACAGCCACAGAGAGGACTTCCCACATCAGCCCTGCAGAGCACGAGATGTGTTCATCCCAGTTTCCAGATGGAAAAACTGAGATCCAGATAAGTGTCACAGTGAGGCTTCAGCCCCAGTTCTCCTTTTAATTTCCCTTTTGGTTGTCTTTTAGTCAATATGTGCTAACCACAATAGGCTTCATTTCCCAGAAGCTCGCTGAGTGTCCAGCCTTCTTTCTGAGTCATTCTGTTGAGTTCTCAGAGCCCCTGGAAGGGATGATGGTGTTTATCTTATGCAGGCCTCGGGCTCCTCACTAGGGGTTAAGTGACTAGCCCAGGGCTATGTTAGTGGGACTGATCAGGCCCAGAACCCAGCGCTCAGCTCTTCCTGTCCCTGGCTGGAACTCCCTCTCAGGCCAGTGCTCTCCTGAGACACCCTCTGGCAGGAAAGGGGAGGGGCTGTGACACCTGGGGATGGCATTTTTCAGGGACAACGTCTGACCCTTTGGTGCCTGGTTCCAAGCAGAGGAGTCCCTCACAGGCTACAGGAAGGAGCCCTGTGTGGACCAGCTAAGAACGGGCCACGAGCAGTGTCTGTCCTTCCTTTGAAGACAGTCTGGGGCCCTTCACGTTTGCTCTAGGAGGTCTGTGTTTTCTCCTGGTCTCGGGGGTCAGGAAAGCTTCATTCCCTCCTCTGCATTCACCACCAAAGCTCCCACCTCTTCCTTTGTTCATTTACCCTCACCCAAGGCCCACGCCTCCTACCCTACTCTCTGCAGTGAGCCCTGGAGCGCCTGCTGAGTCAGCACGGCAGGGGCCCGCATGGTTGGTATGCCGTTAGCCTTGTTGACCTTGTTGACTGCTCTGTGGTGGGGAGAGTCGCAGCATAGCACCAGCTTTGCAGGTTCTTGGGGGCCAGAGGGGTCCCACAGCAAGAGCACCTGACTCGTGCTGGTTGGTACCCCACCAGAGCCCACACGCCACTGGCTTCCTTCTTCTGGATTTGGAATCTGCCTCGTCCTCTGTGTTCCCTGGAGGGATTTGATCCCTCGGTTTGCCTGACATGCTTCTGCCCGGCCAGCTGAGTACCTCTTCTTTAGACTCTGTCTGTCCCTTCCTGGCTCTGTTGGCTACTACCTTGAAAGTGGACACAAAAACTACAGACTTCTCCATCCGAAGGATTCGTTTCCATCTTGGCCTCTGCCTGCAAGGTGTTCTCTCCCTAGCACGCACCCCCCCCCCCCCATTTCTGCATTTCTAACATCTTGGTTTCATAAATCAGGACACAGAAGTTGAGCTTGAGTTGAGCCTTTAATACTGCGGCGTAGTGGGGGACACAGCAGCCCCTCCCAGAACAGGGCCTCTCAAGGACCATGGAGAGTCTTCTTTCCTCACAACTGAGACCCATTTGCTTTTGTGTGTGTTTGTTTGTTTTTGACACAAGGTCTCACTGTGTAACCCTGGCTGTCCTGGAACTTGCTATTGAAGAAAGGCTGACCTTGAGCACAAGAGACCTGTCTGTGTCTGCCCCTCCAGTGCAGTAATTGAAGGTAGAGGTCACCATGCCTGGCCACTGAGGCCCATTTAAACTCATAACGTGTCAACCAGCTAGGCCTTATTCAAAAGCGGGCGTGCTCTTTCACACCTGCTTCTCGAAACCTCAGGACCACTCTGTGCCGTGTTCAGTGTGAGCAAGTTCATGTGCAGCAGGCCCACGCCCACACTCACACTGGCTCCTTCGGTGGTTCCTGGAAAGGCCTGACAGCTCACAGTGTTCTGTCTGTTGCACTCCCAGAGGCTGTAGGATAGCCATCAGCCACAGCCCTGCGGCTCCCCTGTAATTTAGAGCTCACTGTGGGGCCACACATCCCCAAATTCTGGCAGGTTAGCAACGCAGGGGAAGGGCCCTGCAAGGCCAGAGGACGTCAGACCACAACATGGTTGGAGGTTCTGGAAACTTGCTGTTAGCCTTGACGCTCTAGTTACCCCAGCTGAACACAGAACAACTCTCGGCTCAAAGGAAGTAAGAGTTTATTCTTAAGCCAAATATGAATGACTATGGCCCCAGGACAAGTTGCCCCAAAAGATATTGTCCATGTGAAAGTGTTTCATACCTCAAACAGTGCTGGGTGGATGGACACACACACACACACATTTGATTAGTTGCCGAACAAAGGATCTCATAAATCAAGACACTTACTACATACATTGGTAGGTGAGTGACAACAAAGAGGGTTTTGATGCTATCTCGTGGCATTCTTAGCTTTGGAATTGGCAGAAGCCAATGACCCGCCAGGAGTACACTTTAAGGACTCTGATTGTTGCAAGTTTATTAGGTCAGACACAGAGAAGGGCTTTCAGGGGCACTAAAAGCAGCCCAAAATGGCTTGACTTTGGTCTGAAGCATTTTAACTCCCCATAATCACTAAGTTGCTACATTTGGCCTTGTAGATCCTTTAATGCAGATGTTTGTCTGCCAACTTCCGTGTATGCTCATCTGCCCCTGTGAGTGTACCACGGTCTCTAAAAAGTAAGTCTGCCTTCGCCTTATTGACCCCCCTCTCTCCAACTCCTAGCCTGGGCCATCTCAGAAAAGCTGCCGACTGCCTCTCTCCCAGCCTCTGCCTGTCTGTACAGGGGCCCTTCTGACTGCATACCAGAAGGACAAAAGATCTAGATGAGCAGATGACCTGAGTCCTCTCCGGGCAGTCCCCTGCCTGTGTACACATCACCAGCAATGGGGATCTCTCCACCTATGCTGGCACTGCACTGAACTTCCATGACTGTCTCTGGGCTGTTCTGTCTGCCTCAGTGACTCAAGGACTGGATATCTGGAAATGCCAACCACTGATGTTTCTTCTGCCCTGATGGGCCCTCAAAATCTGTAGAGAGGACAGCATTCCCCCAGACATTGAGTTTATGAACCTCTCCCTATTCTCCCTGTCCCCCTGACTCTCTAGGTTAGTAATTGCCACACTCACTGAAACTTCTGGCTATCCATTGTCCATCAATCCATCTGTCTGTCCATCCAAGTCAGAGTTGATTATTTGAGCCTTTGACATCTTTAATTAACTGGCCAGTAAATATGAGGGCAAGCCCATCTCAGGGTAATTACTGGGGCAATGGAAAAGCTTGCTTACTGCCCATTGACTTAGCCTTCCTGTATGTACAGCGGCTCACAAGGTCAGCCTCAGAACACTTGTCAGAAACAGAGAAGCAGCCTGGCTAACTGTTGAAGGGTGGCGAGCAATGACTCGTCAAATCCACAAGCAAGGGGGCTGGGCCCCTCCTGGGACACCAGGGGCAGCCAGAGGGCTGCACCTTCTGGAGGGGTCCTAGGTGCTCGTCTGGCCCTTCATTAGTGCAGGCTTGAGCACAGGCTCTGGGTACCAGGTCCTGCAAGGAGCCAAGCAATGCACCTGCCACCTTCCTGGAGTTCACCATCTCCAGGGCACTGTGTTCACTATGCCTTCCTTAGTGGTTGGGTTTCTGAAATCACCAGAGACAAGCAACAGGAAAGCAGTTGCTGGTGACAGAGCAATGGCAGGCACGGTGGCTGCAGAGTCCCTACTGTCAAATGACTGAGGGAGGAGAGAAGGAATAGGAGGCAGAGGCAGGTGGATCTCTGTGAGTTCCAAGACAGCCAGGGATATACAGAGAAACCCTGCTTTGAAAAACTAAAAAAGGGGGGAAGAAAGCAGCAGGAGGAGATAGAGGAGGAAGAGGAGAAGCAGGAGAAAGAGGAGGAGGAAGATCCTATGAGACACTAGAAAGGGTTTCACTTGTAGGTAGGATGCAATGGGAATCTTACTGTGTTTTCTGACTTGCAGATCTAATTTCCCCAACACGTGGGCACCTCTGGGGCTTTTCTAGCCATTTTCAAATAGAAGCCTGGTGGGTCCAACCTAATACTCAAATCTTACTGTGTCATGGAGAGCTGCTGCTCTCCCGGCTTTGAACATGGAGCCTCCGGTGGAGAGTACAGGGCTGAGGAGCTGCCCCTCACTTGCCATGTTGTTCATTGCTGCCCAGTCAGTGGCTTCCGGTGCCTCCATGGGCAGGATGCTGAGGTGTGGCTGTGAGGGAGTCTTTTCTCTCGGCTGCTGTTGTAACTGGTGGTGATGTCCCAGCTGGCAGGTGCCACAGGACAGCCCTTCCCTCCTGGTAGCCTCTCTGCCTTCCTCACTGTCCCTTTGGAATGCCCATTGTTTGTTTCCTGCAGCTGCCATTGCTGACCCCCTAACCTGTCCCAACAGTTTGTGCCATGAAGCTGCTTTGGGTGGGAAGGCACACCTGTCCTAACATACTCCTGGACAGAGTTAGGCCCCTACTTGGTTCTTGGGTAAAATCTGCTTATTTACTGATTCATTCATTCATTCATTCATTCATTCATTGGGTGCTTGGTGCTTGGTGTATTGCATGTCTGTGTGCCTGGTATTCATGGAGGCCAGAAGAGGGCATCAGATCCCCTGGAACTGGAGCTACAGATAGTTGTGAGCTGCCATGTGGGTGCTGGGAATCAAACCCAGGTCCCCTGCAAGAGCAGCCAGTGCTCTTAACTGCTGACCCAGCTCTCCAGACCCCCCAAGTAAAATTCTAATGCAATTCTTGCTGAACACTCCCACTCTGGGCTGGATTCCTCTCTCCATTCTGTAAATATCGGCAGCTACAACCTCTCCTGAATTGCTAGGGAAGATGAAACCACTGGTCCACGTGATGCCAAAGCTCCAACTCACATCAGCACCCTGCTGAAAGCTAGTGGAAGTCACTTTCTGTGTCCCCTCCCTGGTTTGGAAGGCCCTAGATGGGTGACTTCAGCTCGGCTGCCCAGCTTTATTTCTGCCATACGAAAACTAAGACCAAAACTCGGTGTCCTCCCAAGGCTAGAAGCTCTCTGTCTCCGTCGTCTCTGTTCTGGAACTCTATTCAGGAACCTTTGAAAATGGTTCTCCCCTGCTCCAAGTGGATCTGGGGTGGGGGAAGGGCAGGATGACTCATTTCCCCCAGCCAGGCCACAAGGCCACAGTTCATGGACGATTCTCTCTGATGGAAGGGTGTTGGCTAGCCAGCAGGGGGAGGCATAGGAGGCTAGCATTGACCAAGCAGCCATCCTGAGTATGGAGCCTGGTAGAGAGATGGAGTATTGGTGGCTTAGGTCCAGGCTCCTGGTCGGTCTGGGCCAGCTGAGTTCACATTCTGGCTGTGTCTTTCAGGTCATGCAACCTGTGTGGGTCCCATTTTCCTTACCTGTAAATGGAGGAGGGAGTTGTAATCCTGACCTCAGGGCCTGCCTCTGGACCAGCTCTGATCTGTGTTCGCTGTCCTCACGTGGCCACCCTAGGTCATGTGCTTCTCAGATCAGCTATATAGTGAGAACTGTGAGGCCATTTGCACAAAGAAGGAAGTGGAGGCTGGGAACAGCCAGGGCCATGGCGTGCATGTGTGTAGAGTGAACCACAGCTGGTCTGTGGCGTTCCTTCCAGCCTCCCGAGCGGGACGGGTGCCGGTACTGAGCTCCAGCACCCCGAGTGGGTCTAGCCTACATAAAGCCTCTTGCCCAAACATCCTGGGTGAAGAAAGCAGGGCTAAGAAGGGGAAGTAGCTTGCTCAGGGGGGCCTGGTCAATGTGGCCAACCCCCAGAGCCACCAAGAGCAATATGAGCAGGAGAAGGAGGAAGTGGTGGTGGGGATGGAGGCTGCTTCTCCAGCCAATCAGGGGGCCACAGCAGGGTCTGGCAGCTCAAAGGCCTGAAATGGCACACCCTGGGCCCCCAGAGGGGTCAGCGGACACCCCTGCATAGCAAGGCACCGGGACTTCTGTGCTCCCTCAGGCTAAGGCAGGAAGCAGCATCCTCCTGGGCCCGTCCTCCTGGAGGCCTGGGTTGGCCCCCTGGGCTTGGAGGGGCCACATGCCACAAGGCAGAGCTGACCCCACACCTGGCTCAGGGGCCTTCCCACGGAAGGACAGTGTCTACCGACCACCAAGGCCCCTGGCCTGATGTGAGTTAGTCCCAGCCCACCAGGCTGGGTGTGGCGTCTAGCTGCTTTCTCATGTTCTCTAGGCAGTGTGGCTCTGGCCAGCCTGGCACACCTGTGAGCCCCTGATACCCAGATTAAAACCTGGACTACAGCCTTGCTTTGAGGTGGAGACAACTTGAGTAATCATCTTCCAAAGATACCTTTTGTTTTGGCTTTGGTTCTTGGGTGTTGGTTTGCTTATATTTTGTTGTAGTTTGTTTTGGGTGTTTTGTTTTGTTTTTTGAGGCAGGATCTCACCCCACAGCATAGGTCAGACTTGACCTCATGCTCCTCTTACCCCACACTCCCAAGTACTGAGATGAAAGGCACTGTATTATCATGTGCAGCCTGAAAATCTATGGCCTGTGGATGCATGCATGCATATATGCATGAGAGAGAGAGACAGAGAGAGAACAATTTCAGGTGTCCTTCCTCAGGAGCCATTCACCTTGCTTATTGAGGCAGAGTCTGTTTCTGGAATTTGGAGCCCACTAATTCAGCAAGCCCCGGGATCTGCCTCCCCCAAGCCAGGGTTACAGGTGTACACCACTACGCCTAGCTTTTTTCATATGTTTGCTAGAGATCAGAGCCATGTCTTCAGGCTTGTGTAGCAAACACTTATCAGGTGAACCATCTCTCTAATACAAAAGCTACCTTTCCTCCTCCATGTATCTCCTGCACGGGGTTTTGCTTTGAGCCACATCAAAATCTATATTTTTAAATTTAATTTTTTGGTGCTTAAAGTGAAATTACTTCTGGGAAGAATGGCTCAGTGGCCTCAGTCTACTGAATGCCTCTGAGGCCCAGTGGACCTGGAATACTTCAAGTTCTGTTGAGTTGCTCTGGCCAGTCTCCCACCCTCTTTGGGTGGCCCCATTGCCCTCTCTCCTTTGCTGGGTCTTGGTGTTTTCAACAGGGTAAGGGCTGGGATGTCCTGGAGTAGTGTGTGAGTTTGCCACTGTCAGGCTGATTTCCCCCATGCCCAGTATCCCAGCCACTGAAACCTTTGTTAAGAGTAAATGCAAAGAAAGACTGGATCCCAAGTTTCAGATCCACTTGCTCATAGGTTGGGACCTTTATGGTCAGGAAGTAGGATGGTCCAAGGTATGGGGAAAAAAGACTGGAAGCAAAGTGATCTGAACATGCACAAAATGTACAGCTCTTCATGGTCAGAAAGTGTGGGGCAGTAGTGAGGAAACTTTCAGCTTCTTGAGGTAAAATGGTCATTTCATGGATGTATGGAGACTCAGCTGAAGAACAGTGGTTCTATACAGAAATGACCTTCAGTTTCCTGAATAGTGGCCTAGACGTAATTTTCATGGCCCAATCATCAGCGGTTTCAGCCTAGCAAAAAGTGGGGAACTGATAATATACAGTTCAGTTGTGTGACCTTCACAATTGGTAACTTCTAATGAAAACTAAAAGTAAGTGCCTAGGGAGGGCATGGAGGCTCAGCCAGAGCAGGGGATGGTACCTGCCTCAGTGTTTGCTGGCTGCTGATTATCAAAGCCAGGCTATCCTCCATGGCGTCTTGGAAGTGAAGGTCATAGTCTCTGGATGCTGTATTTTATGAATGTATCAGGTCCTGGAGTGCTGCCTAGGGTAGCTGTCTTTGGCTACTCTGTGGGTTCTTCTTTCTTCCACCTTTCTCCACTCTCATCTCCCTAACACTTGATAGGAGAGGAGAAAAAGGACAGAGGGGAAAGGAAAGAAATTCCTGAATAAAGTCAGGGATTGGAAAGGGAGCACATTATTTTTAGACTGCTTTCTGCTGATTAGGGATGTTGAGTTCCTTGGGGCAAGTTTGATCTTCACCATCAGGATATCTAGTTTCTTCTTGTTGTTTCCATGACCGATAGCAACCAACAACCTACCAGGCCTCTTGGGACCCTAGGATTTATGTACCCTCTGAAAAGTCCCCACAATTCCAAAAGTCACACACTTGCAGACAGTATCTGCATCAGGCAAAACCATGCCTCTGCTAAAGCATGGGGCAAATCATAGTCATCTGCTGTGGTCAGTCTGAAGCAGCCTCACATCCCACACCTAAGTTTAAAACAAACACGTATTCTTAATATTTCTGTGTTTTTAAAAGAAACCAAAATTCTAGACTTCTTGCCACAGCCTAGGGCTGCAGAAGATCCATACAGCTGCAAAGCCTTTCTTATGGCAAAAGTCTAGCAGGTGGCAATGGATCAAGGAAGAGCTTCATTTTCTTAAAAGATTTGTCTCTAATTTATGTGCACATGTGCATAACGGTCCCTGTGGAGGCCAAACGAGAGTGGCAAACTTCCTGGCCCTGGAATTCCAGGAGGCTGTGAGCCACCTGACATGGCATGCGGGAACTAAACTTGGTCTTAACCTCTGAGCTGTCCCAGGGCCCAGACAGGGCTCTATTTTCATGTTTTAGTTTAAGGGACAATCATGGGCAGGATTTGGTTGAGCTAAGGGTGGACAGGAGGAGGTGAATGAGGTGGAGGAGAGAGAAGAAAGGAAGCTAGGACACTCCTGGTGTGCTTGGATAGATGGTGGACCTTCTGACTGGCTGGTTCTTTCCTACAATCTGGTTCCTTCTTTCCTCAACAGCACACCCAGCAGTAAACAAATCTGTCCACTGAGAAGGTGGCTGGTGTGGGGGTGAAGGAGAGGAGGGGTGGGCAGGGATGGGAGGCAAGGTAGGCAGCCCCAAGGGGCTAGACACTTCCTTAGAACAGCTGAGTCACTTGTGCTGTGGCTCATTCTGTCCGATGCCACAGCAGCACCAGGGCTGGATGGGAGTCTCCGGCCTCCAGCCGGTGCTGTGGGGTCTCTAGATCTGAAGACCTGGCTACAGGCTGTCTTGCTGCCTTTCATGTCCTCCAGCATGGCTGGTGTAAGTCTGGTTTGGTTTTCCTTTTCTACTCTGGGGCTTAGGAGACAGAAAGATCCCCTAGAGAGTCAGGACTGAGTGCAGTGTGTGTGTGTGTGTGTGTGTGTGTGTGTGTGTGTGTGTGTGAACATAGACCCCGTTAGTCCTCCCTGCATGTTTTCCTGAGAGGCACAGTGGAGAAACAGGCCTCTGAGGGGCTAGTTTGTAATATGTCCCCAGGCAAGCCTTTCCTTTGTCTGGAGCTTAGTTTCTTAAGAGCTGAAGGGCACTGGACAGATCCGTCACAGTTCTGGGGTCTGGGGTTTTGTGGCCTGAAGTTTACATTCAGCTCAGTGACCCCATGGGGCGCTCAGGGTAGGGGTCTGCGGCTTCTGACTCACTTTTTTCCCCATGCTGCTACAGGATTTGATTTGGGAGTCCTTGGAGAGGGCAGAGGACAGGTAGGGGAAGCTGTGATATTAGCTCAGAAGCAAGTGGCTGCCCTTGAAGGACATAAAACAACAACAACAATAATAATAATGGAGTCTGGTTCAGGATGGCACAACCTAGACTCGGGGGTAGGGGTCAGGGGTGGGAGATGCCTGCCCCAAATGGGTCTGTAGCAGGTTTCAGGGGCAACTCTCAAAGGCTGGGGTCTCAGATAGCCAGCCTAGATCCACGTCTCAGTGGCCTGTGGGCAGTGGTTCTGGCCTGGCCCTCTGCAAGGCTGCTCAAAGAAGGGGATGTGAGCTTGGGGGCTGACGTGAGCCTGAGGGCTGACATGAGCTTGGGGGTTGACGTGAGCCTGGGAGCCGCTGTGAGCCTGGGGGCTGACATGAGCCTAGGGGCTGATATGAACCTAAGGGCTGACGTGAGCCTGGGGGTTGACGTGATCTTGGAGGCCGCCGTGAGCCTGGGGGCTGACTCGAGTCTGGGGGCTGCAATCTTATAGAGTTCAACACCTCCAGTTGACTGAGGGATGTGTGGAAGGGTCCCATTTATGTCCTCTGTATTCTGCCAGAGTCTGATTCTCTGTAGACCCTGAAGCAAGCCAAGCGCCCTGCAGGGAGCTCCCTGGAGGTGGAACCTAGGGCTTCTTGTGTGCTAGGCTATCACCTGACCCCTAAGCCATGCCCTCAGCCCTTTTCTTGACTTCAGCCATGCTCCACATACACTCCTAATTTGAGGGGATGCGTGGGCACAGGCAGGGATCAGGTTGAGGACCGGTGGCCCCGGGAGAGACTCACTGACCTCTGACAGGCTCTGTGGGTGGGTGTGGGAGGTGTACTTAGGGAAGCTGTTCCTTTCCATCGCTGGGGCTTTGAGAGGATCTGAGGAATGGAGAGGACACACCGGTAGGGGCCAGATCTCCTCTGTCCACCCAGAGTTAGAAGTCTAATGAACATGAGGGTGCGGTGAGGTAGACATGCCCCACAGCCTGGAGCTAGCCACACACAGGGCCTGGGAGAGCAGCGGGGGAGGGCCTAGGTGTGCCACGTGGCAGGGACGCCCTTGAACTCTCCCGCTGTCCTCCGGTTGCCCACACTTGCTGCGCAGACATCCTCAGAACCCGCTAGTGGGAGACTCGGAAGTAAGGGTGGTAGGGGGCACCTGGCCTGTCTTGGAAAGGCTTACGCACAGGTCGGCTGCTTCCCAGAATTCCCACAGATGCCCTTTCACCCCAGTTAAGAGACGACTGGGGGTGCAGAACTTGAGCCAGGCAGCTGGTTCTGCCACCAGCCACCGCTGTTGCCTCCTGAACCTGCTTCCTCACTCAGGGCAAGTCCTAATGTCCTAAGGGTGTGAGCCACGCCAGGCGGTCCGAGAGAGGGGATCTGGGGTCCCGCTGTCCCCTGGAGCCACAGAGGGGCCTTTCTCATCTATCCACTGTCTTAGACTCTTGAGGGCCCCACCCTGGCATCTGTGGTTCTGGAACCTCCATCTCGGGGTGGTGCCCTGTGCCGGGTGAGGCCGAGCCCCACTCTGAAAACAGGGACAAGGAGGCGGGAGAAAGGGGCTGTTCTCAGAAGCCCGCAGGGCGCTGCTGCTCTCCCGGCTCTCACGAGCTTGCTGTGTTCCAGTGCAGGGACTTCACGGCGCACACAGGGTACGAGGTCCTGCTGCAGCGGCTGCTGGATGGCAGGAAGATGTGCAAGGATGTGGAGGAGCTGCTCAGGCAGAGGTGAGCAGGGCCGGGCCGGGGCTCAGCAGAGGTAAGCAGGGCCAGCCGGGGCGCTCAGGGCAGAGGGGGAGGGAGTCGTTATGTTCCCCAGAGCCCGGATGCCATCGGTATGCGTCTGTTTTCAAAAGTCAGGTGCCGAAGTTGAGCAATTATGGGGACGTGAGTTCAAATCCCGTTCTATAGCGAGAGGGGATGCAGTGTCAGGAGAACCCCCAGAAGCTCATGGTCAACACACATTCTCTCTCTCTCTCTCTCTCTCTCTCTCTCTCTCTCTCTCTCTCTCTCTCTCTCTCTCTCTCACACACACACACACACAGCCAGAGATCTCTGTTGTCTCCAGTGGCCCCTGGGGCTGGGCCTCCCCCAGGGGCGTCCAGCGCTCAGGACCGGACAGTTTTCAGCTGACACTTCCCCCCAGGAGAGAGAGCTCACCCTATTCAGTAGGCGTCTTGCCAGCCAAGTGTGATGAGAGAGCTTGGAGGGTTCTGCGCTTTGGGGGGACGGCCGTGAAAGGGGCAGCGCTCGCTCTGCCGTTACAGGGCCCAGGCGGAGGAGAGGTACGGGAAGGAGCTGGTGCAGATCGCCCGCAAGGCCGGCGGCCAGACGGAGATCAAGTAAGAGCCGGTGGCGCCCTCCTCTCCCGAGGCACCTTCCGGGCCTGCCAGGGGCTTGGGCCTTGCTGCTGGGGTAGCCTGGGCGGGCGCCCGCCCCCTGCCGGTCCTCCGGCATTGCGCTCCGGGCAGCCTGGGAATGGAAAGGGGGCACACGGTCCCCGCGCACCGCGGAATGGTCGTGGGGTCGTCGAGGCTCTGGGTGGGCCTTGCTGCTTTCTTCCGAAGGCTGGAGGGGCGGCGGCCACCGGCCTCGTTTTGTCGCCCCCTGTCTGTCCCAACGCCCCTGTCTGGGAGGGGATAGCATGCGCAGGGTCTGCGCAGACTCGCCCGCCCCTCCCCGCCGCAGACAGACTCGCCACTGCCAGCTTAGAGGCGCGCTGTCCCAGCGGTGCCTTCCCGCCGCCCCCGAGCCCAGCGCCGACGCCTCGGGAAGCTGTGCAGGGGGCCTTCGTGCCCCGGGGCGCCTCGGGGCCAGCAAAGCCACAGAGAGGACAGACCAGAGCAGGCCAGGGTTGGGGCAGAGCTCCGGGCTGACTGGGGCCCCTCGGGGAGCAGAGGGCCTTCCCACCGCGACCGTTTGTAGCGCCCTGGCGCAGTGGGGGAGTCGACCCCATCCCTTCCAGCTGCGCCCCCTTCAGGTCCCGCTGAGCCCTGCACAGGGGCACATTCAGAAAGAAAAGTGGTACTTTAACTGTGGACCTAGCATTTGTCATCTGGCCTGGACTTTCGAGAACTCAAACTACTGAGAGGATCACCTGCTTTTCTTTAGCACTTTGTAGAAGACCCTCCCCGTGGGCACCTCCAGGATTGCCTCACTGTCAAGCACATGGTTCAGACAGGCTCACTCCATCATTCCAACCTGGAGGGTAGTGTTGCCAGTCTTGCGGGGGGCGTGGATCTAGATGAGGTTCGTTTGCTCTTGGCAGTTAAGGAATTAAAAGGTAGGAGGAATCTGGACCGCACTCAGCTAGGGCAGACAGAATCAACTGCTTTGTTTTTAAGGTGTACGCATGAAAGGCAAACAGAAAGGACCCTGCAAAGCAGAGGAGGTGCTGAGGACCCGTGAGGCCAGTCTCTTGCCAGGCTGGGCCCCGGGGGCCTTTGTAGGGTCAGTTTAAGCAGGATGGCTGGCCAACAGGACCACAGCATGTCCTGACCCACCCTTGAACTTGACTGGTCTGCAGTCAAGCAGGCGAAGGGGACACACTTTTGTCTCCAGTTAGGAGGATGAGAAAGGCTGAAAGTTCGCCGTCCTCATCACCGTGACCCTGTCTGTGACCCCTCTCCCTGTCTGTGGAGCACCTAGTCCTCCGGTAGGGCATGCGAGTGGGCCCACCGCACCTGTTCTAGATGCCCGCAGCTAGGAAGTGGTGGATCTCAGGAACGGGCCTGGCTGGTGGCCAGCCTCCAATGCCCAGTCCCTGGGCTGAGGAGCTGCTGCTCTTGTCTATAAGACAGGGAAGCAGAGCTGAGGAGACGGAAAGGCCATGGGGGTGACGTAACTTCATGAATACCCTACAGTAAGACAACTCTCTTCACCTCTGCAGCCCCCAAACTAGCATTCCTGCCTGGGTCCTGGTCTCACACTGGCCAGGGTCTCACAGAATCGGGGGCTTGGCCCACATAAATGAGAGGAAGTTTTAGTTTTAGACTGAGTTTTCTCGCGCCTTGTTCACGTCACCCCAGAGAACCCGCCTGGGCCCTGAATGCCTTCTGAGGCATGGGAAGGACAGGATCGGCATTGCAGAGGCCGTTGTGACACGGTCCATGCAGCAGGACCAGCCTCAGAGTCTTGGCTCTGCAGTCTGGTCACTGTCACCCTTCCTTCCTCTCTGCCCACCCCGTCTGGTCCTCTGGGTCTGCCCAAAACCCTCACCTTACCCAGGAAGTAGTCGCCTCCTCCCCCTCTTCTTCGTGCTGCCCCAGGAGGGGTGCTGCAGGTGCCTCAGAGGATGGAGTGGGGCTGGGCTGCTGTCCCGTGAACCCCTCTGTGGTGCCTCGGGGCGCCTCAGTGCCTACTTCACCGTCACCCTTCTGAGATGCTGAGGTTCTCCTGTCGGAGGAGATTTGTGTGTGTGTTATGATTTCTGCTCCACTGAGCTCAGGATGAAGATGTCATTGAGGGTGGTGGCAACTCTGATCTCCTACCCAGTACCTGATGCCTGTAGAATCACCCTAACCCAGTACCAGCTGCCCATAGGCTCATCCCAACCCAGTACCAGCTGCCCACGGGCACAAGGCCTGCTTCCAACTGGGAGATGGCAGCTTCCTGGCTGCCGAATGGCTACGAGTTGGGGATGCTAAGATGGGAGTGGAGACTTACTGTGGTGCACGCTCTCTGAGCCGGGAACACTTGCCCCGTGACACTAGACTTGAGCTAAATTTTCCAAGTCTCCTGAGAACCAAGCCAAAGGGCCCACAGGCTGTACCTGGAGACATGTGGTAGATGGCAAAACTCAGAACCACTCTAACCCCTGCTCACTCTAGAGAAGGCGGGTCCGCAGGATGGAGAACCTCTGCCTTCCTCCGCAAGGTTAGCCTTGATGCGTTATCTTCAAGATCTGTTACAAGTATGTTTGTATGTCTGGGGGGGGGGGGGGGCGCGCAGGTGCCCAGGAGGCCCGTGGTGACTCCTAGAGCTGGAGTCACAGGCTGTGAGCAGCCCGATGTGGTGCTTGGAACCAAACTTGGGTCATCTCCAAGAGCAGAATGTGCTCCTAGCCCCTGAGCCATTGTTCTGGCCCTTGGCCCTGAGATTTTGCCTTTTACCATCAGCACGGCTGTGGGCTGTGGGTTTTGTTTGTTTGTTTGTTTGTTTTGTGTCTGTCTGTCTGGTTTGCCTCTCTGACCCTCAGTTTTCTTATCTGTAACTGACAATAATGCCTTGTGGGATTGGGGTGGGAATCTTTCAAGCTAGCCGTTCTCATACTGAGTGTGTTAGCTGCCCCTGGAAGGTACTAAGAGGTCAGTGGAAGGTCAGTGGCAGAGGCCTGCACATCTGCCAGCTCCCAGGCTGCTGCTCCTCTGTGGCCTGGCAGTAACGAGGATCCCATAAACGTCCTTCAGGCCTGGTCCCCAGGAGTCCTGTCAGGTCAACTCCTTGACCTCAGTTTCCAAGTGTCCAAGGAGAAGAGGAAGCCTCTATGAAACGTGTTTGTCCCACTGCAAGGCACATGCAGGTGGGCGCCATGTGGCCATTTTACCACAAGGGGGCGGAAGAGCACCTGCAGAGAGGCCGTGAGAGCCAGCCGCAAAGAGCTACTTGGCTGCTGACTCGGACCCAAGTGAGCCCGGCCATAGTCTGGCCTCAGTTTCCACACCTACCTCAACTGATTGGTTCCTCGGGCATCCTGTTGAGGAGGAAGCCACTGCACTTTTATTTCCTCAGGGCTACAGGTGGTGCCCAAAGACCTTGGGGCAAGCTGTGTCAGCATGCGCTTGTTTTTGAGTCCTTAGGGATCCAGTCCCCTTAAACCCTAGCTGCAAGCACAAAGACAACTCCCCCACCCTCCACCCCACGGCCTGATGAGACAACTCCCCCACCCTCCACCCCACGGCCTGATGTGAATCTGCTCACTCAGCCTCACTCAGCGGCCGGAGGGGCTCTGGGGAAAGCTCAAGCTGAGCAGCCAGGAAGAGGCTCTTCCTACCTGAGGTCAAGGCAGCAGATTCTGGGAAGGGGCCACTGGAAAAATCTTAGCAGTGGCAGCTGGGGTTGGCGGACGACCCAGCAGACTGCCGGTGCCTGAGGCTGTCCAGGAGGACAGCAGGTGTGCACATGTTTGAGTGTGACAGGCGGGTAAGGCCTTGCACCAGCCCTCCATAGTGCCTTACACCCGACGCTCCTTCTCACAAGCATTCTGTGCTGCTAAGGGCTCTCTACAGAACGGAAGTCAAGACAGGGCCAGGCGTTTTGCCTAGTTAGTGAGTGGCAGAGCCTAGCCATGTGGCTCCGGGGTCGGGGTCTGCTGCTGCTTCCTGTGGAAACCAGAGTAACAGGCCACTGCCGGGTTCCTAGGCTGGTTTCCACACCACCTTCCCCCTCCTGGAGCTCAGGACTCTGAGCTCCATTCAGAACCTCTTGCACGGTTCTTGTATCTGCCCAGGACTCCTGTACCCACCAGTAAACAGCAGTGCAGGCACTTTGGCTCTGCCCCCTGCACCACCATGCTCTGGGGCAGACAAGGCTGCCAGGGAGAATGCAGAGCATTTGGTTCTGCTGCTTCCTGACATACAGCGAGGGCTTTTTAGTCTCACGAGCTCATCACGTGTTATTCCTGGCACGCTTACACTCAGGAAGCAATTCCAAAATAAGGTTCAAGTGAAGTGGGCCCAGTGGAGATTTCTGTGAGAAGCAGGTGGGAGCGTTTGAGACAAGACGCTTCCTGTGGAGTACCTCCAGATGGCTTTGAACTTGTGGCCTGTCTGCCTCTGCTGCCTGGGTGCCGAGGTTCCAGGCTGGGCCACCCCACACTTGCCCAGGTGCTTCCACCTGCCCCCCCCCAGCACTGTTCCTGCTCCCCTGCCTTGCACAGCCTCTTCTTTTCCCTCCCCTAGGTGCTCCCAATCAACCCCAGCAGTCAGCTGCTTTAGCTTGCCCTGCCGGTGGCCCTGCCCACCCATCCCCTCCACAGGCCTTTCAGGCCACCTGCTGGAAGGCCTTCCCCAGCATCAGACTCATGCAGGCAGCACCAGATGCCTGCACTGGAGGGGAGGACTCAAGAGAGGCAGGAGGCTTCTGTGGCCAGGCCCCTCCTCTCCAGGCTGCAAACAGAAGCCGGGAGTGAGGACATGGAGGGCAGAGCTGCCATAGTAGGAAGGTTTTCCTACCAGAGCAACGTTTGATCTGTAATCGACAAAGGAAAGTGTTTTCTAGAAAACCAGTTTGTGGTTCCCATGAACGATGACCATGGCCAAAGGCTCCCTTGCATCCAGAGTTTAGGATTAGGGCCTTCCCTCCAAAATAAGCGAGCCACGGGTCGGCAGGGCTTCCGGTTCTTGCAATGCCTGCCCGATGACCTGGACTTCTGCTTTGCAGTTCCCTGAGGACCTCCTTTGACTCCCTGAAGCAGCGTAAGTTCCAACCATCCCCACCTGGGCAGCAGGGCCACGGGCTTTCCTGGGGAACCCTCAGCCCTCACAGGGGTGTCTGGGTTCCAGTTAGGCGTGTGCTTGGGCTGTGGTCCAGCTCTGTACCAGGTTGAAAGGCTGGTGGAGGATGCGAGGGGCGGGAGGTGAAGTGTGAGGGTGCCAGACTGGTCCAGGCAGGGGCCACACTGTCTCCCTAGAAACGGAGAACGTGGGCAGTGCACACATCCAGTTGGCCCTGGCCCTGCGTGAGGAGCTTCGGAGCCTGGAGGAGTTCCGGGAGAGGCAGAAAGAGCAGCGGAAGAAGGTGAGGGGGCAGGGAAGATGGTGGCTGAGGTTGCCCACTGTTCTGGGGGCCAGTTGGGAAGCATGGCTTAACAGAAGGGAGGTGTGTTCTAGTTTGCTTTCCTGACGCTGTGACAAACCTCTGACGTGGGAAGAAAGACTGATAGATGGCAGAGGGTCAGAGACAGCACCAGGCGTCCAGAGGAGCCAACCTGAGTGGAGTGGCCTGGAAGCTGGTTTTGAACACGAGGATTAGGATTGTTGGTTCCGAAGGGACATGGCTGGCCATACACAGAGTGGCTATGTGGCAAGGCAGTGGCCGCCTCCTCACGAGCAGTGTATTAGCACAGACTGGGGGCGCTCAGCATGGAGGCTGCCAGGCTTGTGGTAGGGCACTTCTATCCCAAGCCTGTGACTGACTGGCTCACCTGAAGGGCAAGAGGCTACAGCTGGGGCCAGGCAGCACCTGGGGATCCAGGGAAGGTCTTTCCCCTCCCTGTGCCTCGGTTTCTCTCTCGTATGAGATACCGTTATTTACATCTCTTGCCTTGACCCTTCACAAACAGGGCGGGAAGGAGTGTGTTCATGGCACACACCTCTGGCTGTTTATCAGGACAGCCTCGGGCTTACAGAAATCTAAATTGCCTTCCTGAGCAGATGAGCCATGAGGAGAGGGACACAGTGTCCTCGGCCAGCCAGGAACTCGTGCAGATTCCCGTGACTGCCATTGCCTCTGTGGCTTGCCAGAGCCCCACCAGGACTCCAGGGCACAAACTGGCTCCAGTCCTAAAGCCAGAGGCATTTTACTTCTGCCCACCTGCCAGCCTCTGCTCTGGCTGTTCCACCCTCTTCGTCTAACAGGAAGCCCGGGGGTGAAGGCTGTGCTGCGCCTGCATACAGTATGCACTCGTATGTGGATGCCTGGCCTGTGGTCATGAATGGGTGAACACTGGAGTGTGGTGTACGCATGCGCGGCCTGTGGGTGTGCAGAGAAGGGCAGTGTGCGGTCTAAGCAGCTGGGAGATGGGGCGGAGGAGGACGGACTTTGTGCATGTAGATCCCGGTGTACACTGTGAGCGAGTGATGGTTTGTGAATAGGACTTGGGACTCATGAGTGTATATATGTGTAGGTGAGGATTCACGCTAGGGTCCACAGAAAGAAAACACTAGGCGTACCCACTGCCTCAGCTCTTTGTTATTCTGAGTGTTGGTATTGCACTTTTGTTTGTTTGAGACAGGGTCTCACCATATAGCCTTGGCTGGCCTCACACTCACAGGGATCCTCCTGCTTCAGCCTCCCAAGTGCTGGGATTAAATACCTGGCTGGTATTGTTTTGAAGGGGTATCTCTAGGAGAGGGTGGACACAGACACATCTGAACATGAGCTTGGAGGGGTTTTATAGCCCAGGGACAAGGCCAACCCATCCTCTTGGCCTAGGGGAGCGTCTTGAGGCCAGAGCCCCCAGCTCAGAGCCTCGTGTCTCCTGCAGTATGAGGCTGTCATGGACCGTGTCCAGAAGAACAAGCTGTCCCTCTACAAGAAGACCACGGAGGTAAATGAAGGGCCTTGGAGGCCCCTGGGACAGAGGGCCAGTCCCATACCTACTAGCTCACGAGTGACCCACACTGTCAGCTGAGGAGCCCGGAAGTAGCAGGGAGGAGAGACGCCTGAGAGGGCACAGGAGTCTGGAAGGCAGGGCCCAAAGTCTCTATGGGAACAGCCTGGCATCTGTCCCTGGGAGGGGTGCCCGTTCCACTAATGCCCCCACGGGGAGGGAATCTGGGCTTAGGGAGTCTCGCCCTGGGGCATGCAGCCTCCCAGACACCCCTCTCCACACCCTCAGTCCAAGAAGGCGTATGACCAGAAGTGCAGGGACGCGGATGATGCTGAGCAGGCCTTCGAGCGTGCGAGTGCCAACGGCCACCAGAAGCAAGTAGAGAAGGTGTGCATGGCGTGGGAGCGAAGCGGGCGGGTGGGTATGCAGGAAAGGGCTTGCCATTCCTGGGCTGAATTTGCATCTGGGACCACGCGGGCTGCTCACCTTTTTCCAGTTCTCTACTGTATGCAATGGGGGTCCTCGAGGACCATTCTTCAGCACAGGTCCTGTGCGGCGCAGGCAGCCTCTGGACGGACAGGGGTGACTAGGCTACCAGGGCTCTGCCGCACAGACCTGAGGGCTGGCCCAGGAGGGCAGGGGGTTGTGGCTGAGTGGAATCCAGGTTGACCAGAGCCCAGGTTCTGAGCAGCCACGTGGCAGAAGCACCGTGGCTCTTGGCATCTGTGTTTCTCGTGTTTCCTGGTGGCTGCAGGATTTTTATTTCCCTTTCGTGGAACCAGCCTGGGCCCCTATGCAGCAAGGCCACTGGTGAATGGTAGAATTCACCTGCCCACACTTTGACTCTGAATGATGTCCCCGGAGTGGGCAAGGAGGGTGCCAGTCACTTCTGAGTAGCTCCAGGGCCAGGATTGCCATTCTGGGACTCAGCGCCACTCTCCTGTCTCCTCAGAGCCAGAATAAAGCCAAGCAGTGCAAGGAGTCAGCCACAGAGGCAGGTATGTAGCCCTGGCCACCTCCCAGACGGGCTGGCAGCCTGGCTAGTCCTTCCCTCAGCTGGTGCTCTGCCACCTGCCAGCAGTGTCCCCCGCATGCCACTCGAGGCCGTTTCTTGTCACTCTGCATGCTTCTTCCTCAGTCATTGCATGCAACACGAGGAAACTGAGGCATAGAGGTTAAGCAAGCTGCCCAGCGTCACACAGCCACCAAGTGGTGCTCACAGCATTTGAATCCAAGCCACTGGGCTTTCAGAGCCTCAGGGGCACACCCCTTCCTCTCTCTCTCACACACACACAAAGGCTCACACTCAGCCTTCCCAGGGCCTGGCTCCTGTCCTTTACCTGATGCCAGGATCTGCTCACCATCCTCCCATCCCGGGTATGGCACCCTCCTTCCTTCTGTTCCACCTCTCCAACACCTGCTGCTCCCTCAACACATGCCAGACGACCAAATCCTAACTTCAGCTTGCACAACTGCTTGCAGAGGTGCCCTCTGTAAGCCTCAGTTTACCATCTGTAAAGTGAGGGGATGGGACTGAACATGCACATGCACTTCTGCTCCAGCCCTTGAGCTCAGCATAGTGGGGAACTGGAGTCGCCCTGGAAAGGGTAGTATGGCCCCTGGAGAGGGGCCTCCCAGGACTGCCTAAGAGTCCCCTGTGCTTGTAGAGCGCGTGTACAGACAAAATATCGAGCAGCTGGAGAGAGCGAGGACTGAGTGGGAGCAGGAGCACCGGACTACCTGTGAGGCAAGTGGCCCAGAAGGGCAGCCTGCTCCTCCACATACAGCCCTCTTACCTGTGGGAAGCGGGGCTGGGGCACAGCACTCCCTCACCCCACTTCCAGACACCTGCCTGGCTGCCCAAGGTCTGTCCCATACTCCCTCTCCAGCCTTGTGCCCTGGCCCCTCATTACTCTCCCTTTTCTCCCCACCAGGCCTTCCAGCTGCAGGAGTTTGACCGACTGACCATCCTCCGAAACGCCCTGTGGGTGCATTGCAACCAGCTCTCCATGCAGTGTGTCAAGGATGATGAGGTGTGTGCTGTGAGGAGAGGGCAGCGCAGTGAGGCCAGCGAGCATAGCCCCAGACCTCTGCAGTTCAAAGAGGAGTCTGACAGGGCGTGTGGCCCAGCCTCCAAGCACAGGGAACCTGGTGCTTCTGCGGTTCCCTGCATCTGCCTTTTCCTACCTGAGCCCATCTACTCTCCCCAACGCAGCAGAGACTTTAGGGGCTGGAGGCCTCTCTGCTCCAGGCTTATGCTGGTGCAAGCCTGGTCTAGGTTCTCTTGTGCCCCTCCCCCATCTCTCTCTCTCAGGGTCTCTGTCACCTTACAGAGCTGGCCAGGGTGCATCCTATCCCAGGTCAGCAGCCCTGGCTTCTGATCTCTCAAGGGTACCCCTGGCCACTCCTGACCATGGGCTTAGCTGAGCCTTGCTGGCTTCCTTGTGGCAGCAGAAAGAATGGGCTCTAGATACCCTCAGAGCCAAAGCCCAGCTTCACGGGGTGACCTTGGTGTACCTCTTTCCTTTCTTGAGTTTCCTCATCTTAGAACAACAGGTCAAACCGTGGGCCTCAGAGGACGGGAGTGGGCTGGGGCTCTCCTTCAGGGAAACAAAGGCAGCCACCAGGTCTCAATTCACCTGGCAGGCCTGGTATCTCAAGGTTCCGACTCAGAGGCAGGAGGACTACAGCAAGGCTGGGGATCAGGGCAACTATGGCAGGGGCAGAGATCGGGGTGAAGCCTGAACACAGCTCTTGCTCATTCCCTACCCCCAGCTCTATGAGGAAGTACGCCTGACACTTGAAGGCTGCAATGTGGACAGTGACATCAACGGCTTCATCCAGTCCAAGAGCACTGGCAGAGAGCCCCCGGGTAAGGCCTAGCTTGAGGGTAGCTCAGTTTCCACAACAAGGTCAGGCTGGCCCTAGACCTGGCCTGGGCTTTTTGGAACCGTGAATGGCAGGCTCAGGCTGGGGTGACTCACACTTGCCTCTTGGATGGAGGTAAGCCAGGCAGAGGAAGAGGGACAGCTTGGTTCTGCTCTTCCAAAGGATCCTTTCAGTTCCCAGCACCCACATCAGGCAGCTCACAGCCACCTGTAACTCCAGCTCCAGAGAATCCGACACCTCTGGCTTCCACATGAATCACACATATCTAGACAGTTAAAATTAAAAAAATCTTTTTAAAAAATGGGGCAGGCACAGTGGGACATGCATTTTAATCATAGCCCTTGGGAGGCAGAGGCAGGCAGACCTCTGAATTCGAGTTCTACATAGTGTCAGGACAGCCAGGACTACATAGAGGGCCTGTGTTAAAAAAAATGAACAAACGAAAATAATCATCCACTCAGTCTTGGTGATGCCAGAATGGGAAAGGGGGGCCAGTCTGGGGACCTGAGTACAGCTGGGCCTGCCTTGCTGCTCTGGGCTCATGCATTTGCTCTCTGCAGCTCCAGTGCCTTATCAGAACTACTATGACCGGGAGGTGACGCCACTGACTGGCAGCCCTAGTGTCCAGCCCTCCTGCGGCATGATAAAGAGGTGAGGCCCTGATGGACTGAACACGGCCAGAGCACGCATGCTGGGGCCAGCCTGGGTTCCTCAACGTCTCACAGCTGAGCAGACCTGTAGGCTGGTGCCCTGTTTAGGTGCTGGCCATTCCACTGAGATACTCCGTGATCAAACTACCCCCAGGGAGCCAGCCCTCGGTCCAACAGGATCCAGCGTTAATTACTCCCACTCCCGCATTCACCCATGACTAGTCAGAGTCCTGGGCAAGCAGCCAGGCTGGCTTCCTTGTCGGTTTGGCCCTACCGTGAGGCAGGTTAGTGTCATGACCATCAGGCACAAGTGGTGCTGCTCTCCAGGTGGCTTATAAATGGCCCCAAACCCAGACATTAGAATTCACCAGCCACTTACAGTGCCACCTCCACTGCAGTCAGGCACCAAGGTCCTAGTTCTGTGCCCTGTGGGTGACCTGGTTTAGTCATCCTGGGCCCAAGGAAAGGAAGAGTTGCTTAGCCCAAACTGCCTGAGCCTGGCAAGATGTATGGGAGTTGAACTTTGAAGACAGCTGCTGCTGCTTCTGCACAAAGTCTGGGGGGCCCCCAGTGGGATGGGGCCCTGCTGGCTGCAGGTGCCGGCATGCCCAGAGTGAGTATGGGAGGATGCTTCTGAGAATGAAGGGACTCTCGGGACTGGCCTGCCGCCAAGGAGGCACAGTGTGGCAGCAGGCTGGCAGAGGTCCTGGAGTGCTGAGAATTCCCAGCTAGTCCCTTTGCCTCCTCTCCACTTCCAGATTCTCTGGGCTGCTACATGGAAGTCCCAAAACCACATCTTTTCAAGCTTCTGCTGGTAAATGAGGGGGGAGCAGATAAGGGGCTATGGGACATGTCTTCCCCTTAAGACCCCAGCAGGGAGGGGAGACTCCTACCCAGCATAGATGGAACACTAATGCCCTGAAGGGAAAAGGCATGCTGTCCGAGAGTGTAGATGAAGGTGGGATCGAGCCCATCGGCAGTCTCCAGGGACCACTGTCCTCAGAAGGGGGCAGGATTTGGGCCTCATCCCCTATCAGCTTCCACAGAGACTCTGGCTCCCACCCCTGAGCGGAACGAGCTGGTTTATGCAGCCATCGACGTGCAGGCAACACAGGGGAACCATAACTCATCGGCCCAGGACTACCGGGCGCTCTACGACTACAAAGCACAGGTGAGGGCTTCCCCGATACCCGGGAACACGCCTGCGGTGTGAGCACGTAGACCAGGGCTCAGAAGAGCTCAGTGAACAGCTGTCGAGCCAGTATCCACTCAGATGTGCACAGGCGGAGTCCACAAGGCTGGCAGCTCAGGGCTGCTGTGGATGGGTAACAGGCTAGGGGTCAGGCCTTGCTTTCTAGCTCTGGACCCATAGAACACAATGGCTAAAGTGAGCCCTTTAGCTGCCCTGGAACTGATTTTCTGGCATCCTTGGAGAAAGGTGATCAGGGCGGCCACAGAGCCCGTTCTAAGAAGCGGCCAAGCACAAGCCCCGGGCTCAGCGAGGTGTGTAGACCTGGAAGGCAGACCCTGAACCTACCAGTGTACCTACGCATGTAGCAGGCTGGGTGCGGGCTGCACTCAAGTCGCATTCAGGGGTACAGGCCTGGACAGTAATGGGTGTGACAAATGCCCAAGAAGCTGCAGTGGTTGGAACAGTGAGAGAAGCCCAGGATAGGAGGTCTCCAGGACACCCTAAGCAAGTCAGGGGGCCAAGTCCTGTGGGGAACCCTATGGCCTGTCTGTCTCCAAAGGAGCTTCTCTGGAGGCGCGAGCATGACTCGGCAGACTGCTCTCCCTGGAGACAAACATGCATGTACTGCCGGTGGGAACGGGGGGAAAGGCTGCCAGACCAGAGCCCATCCAGGAGGTTCCCCTCCCATCTCATGCACTTGCCATTCATTTCTTGCCCAGAATTCCGACGAGCTGGACATTTCTGCAGGAGACATTCTGGTGGTCATCCTAGAAGGAGAGGATGGCTGGTGGACAGTGGAGCGGAATGGACAGCGCGGCTTTGTCCCTGGGTCCTACCTGGAGAAGCTCTGAGGAAAGAGCAGCAGTCTCCACATACCTCTGCCCTGACTATGAGGTCAGGTCTGTTCCCACCACGGCCCAGGCCTCTTGGGGCCAGAACCAAGCCTGGCCGCCCTGGGGATGGGATGGGTGCTGGCTCCTCTCGATAAATTTCTTCCAGAGGGAATAAAGGGGCACATTCTTCTTTGCTGGAGTCCTTTTCTCTTACCCCAGTGTCCTGGGGCTCAATTCAGAAGCCAGAGTAGAGAGTCTGGGAGAACAGCTCTCCACTCACAGACAAGCCTTCAGCGGTAGTCAGTCTCAGCTGGGCACAGAGGAGAGGCCTCAAGCCAGGTACATGAAGCTCTCAGGCTGCCAGAGCAACAGTCACATCTGGGACAGCCAGAATGATGCGAGTGAGTGGGGCTGCAGAGCAGCTCCAGAGGGCTGCGGAATGAGATCAGGCATCCTGTGGCAGGGAAATGGAGCGCAGCAGCAGCCAGGATGAGGCAAATGTGTGAATATAGGACATGGGGATAAGGACACTGCTGGGGACAAGAAATAACTGGTGGGCCTAGGGGGAGGAGCACACTGGGAGACAGGTTCATGGCGTGCAGCCCCGAGTGCTGACACGCACAGTCGCGTGTGCCGATTCTGTGTCGTAGGAACCAGCTGGGAGCCGGTGGCATTCTTGTTAGACTGCCTGCTCTCCCACCCAGCGGGCACTGGCATGAAGGCCTATCCACGTACCGGGCAAATGTCAGGGCAAACACTGGTCTAGAGAAGGAGGTTGCTGAAAGGGGCTCCTGACTTTACCACCAATGGATCTTCACTCCCTGAGCTTCCTCCCTGGAGCAGAAGGGTGGGCCTAGTCAAGCCTGGTGACAAGGTTGGGCCTCCTTTGGGCTGTGGCCTCTCACCCACCTCAGGGCATTTTGCAGGCAGAGGTCCCAGGAGCAGCTCTCTGGAGCTGAGGAACAAACAGGCTAGCTGTTCTGAGTCAGCCATCACTGCGTCTTGGCAGATTATGTGGAAGATGGAATGGGAACGGGCTTCGAGCTACTGGAAAGAACCAGGCTGACGTTACCATCCTTCTGGAAATGTCATTCTCCTCACCATGAACATCTGTGAGGTGACCAAACACCACACCCACCTGTGACACATCAGATATGCACATAGGGATGTTTGGAGAGTGACTTAATCCAGGGCTTGGTCCCCTCCCATGAAGGACAACAAAGCTAGCAAATGAAGACTTGGCTACGACTGAGCTCCTTGGGCCAGAAAACCAAAGTGCCCTGCCCACCCTTGTCCTGCCCTGCCAGGCCCAACCAGACTCCTCACCTCACTCAATCCAGATATTCTGGTGGTTCATTCCTGCAATGGGGTTGGTGCTCGCCAAGATGAACCAACAGAGCTCAGTCTTCCAGAGGGCACATGGCAGCCAGTGAGGCTGAGGGTGAGGTGGGCCCCAATGTAGGATGAAGGCTGCTCTGCAAAGAGGCAGCCGGACCACAGAACTCTGGACATAGAGATGGATGGGAACAGCAGTTTTTGGGGTGTGTGGGAGAGTGCAGAGAGATGGGTAAACTGATGTAGGCCTTTCGAGGTGGGCCGGGCTTTCCTAGGTGAAGCAGAGGCACCTGGCACAGGCAGAGTAACCAAGCAAACTGACTTCTAGATAGTGAAAAGGAAAGAGTGCAAAGTTCTCTATCAGAGATTTCTTTATTCTTAGAAAATACCTTGTCATCTTGATTGATCATCCCATTTCACTGCAAAGATTTTTTAAAAAACCTTTGGCCTAGATATTTATCATCAACTCTGACAGGTACTGTGTCGGTGGGCCCCCCTGGGTGATGGGTAAGCAGTGTGAGCTAACAGCCTGCTCTCCAGGCATCCAGAGGAAAGAATGGAAAACAAGGCAGAGTTTATACCAAGGGGAATAAGCTCACAAATAAATCCTAATAAGTTTCACTGCTTCTGCAGCTTGCCCGTTCTGTGTATAAGGTTGCAGTGACAGTGGCCAGGAACCAACTGCACACGGAGACAATGCCAGATGGAGGAGGAGCTGGCCTAACTGTGTATATAAATAACTACAGCGCCTCCCTGTCCGAGGGCAGCTCAAAGAGCAGCAGAAGGAAGAATGTGGCCTCAGGGCCTGAAGCAGCTCAACAGTCTCAAGCCTCAGTTAACTCTAAATACCCATCACCGGCAGCATGGGTACAGCAGGTCTTATGCAAGGTGTTACCTCAAACAGTTACTGGTCAGATGCTAGCTGAGAGAGAGGGGTTGCCACTTTTACTAGGTAGCCCTACAGCCTCTGCACCTTGGCTCCAGGCAGAACCAGCAGCTCATTCAACGTGCTCTCTGGGACAGCCATGGTTGCCACTGAGTCCTTCATAGTGAAGACCAGAAACAACTGCCAATTGACCAGACAACATCAGCATTACTGGTGCCCAGCACCTGACTCCAACCCCTTTCCCCTAGCTGCTCCTGGGCCAAGCCAGCTCAGCATGACCTATGCCACAATCTGGCTACTTCCCATTGTGGCTCCTAGGTCACCACACACATGGGCACATGGGGACTGTCCTTAGCGCCTCCAGCTGTTGGGATGTCAGGAACGGGGCTTTCCAACTGTGCTCAGCAGAGCCCACTGCAGGGCCACGAGAGGAAAAGCTGAGTCCTTCTCCAGCTGCACTCAAGGTTACACACTGGACCAGCAACGCTGCTCGGTCCAGGCTGCTCAGGCGGGGCCCAGCAGTGTCTGTGCAGTGCAGCCTGTGTTCCTGACATTCTCCTGGCGATTCAATGTGTAGTCAGGGTTAATGCGCCCTTCGGATGGTACTACCCTGACTTGCCTCAGACCATGAGTGTCCACCCACTAGGTGCCAGGTGCTGAGGATGCCTCTCCTGTTATAATTATGTCTCTGTCCTCACTGGATACGCTCACAGCACAGTCTGCACGATCACCTTCCCCACAGCTAGCAACAGCCCTACCGTCCTCTAGGAGTTAGTGGGTAAACGCAGTGGTCCCTTTGGAGCGCCCTTAGGAGACCCAAAGAAACCACAGGAGAAAGCCACAGAAAGCACAGCTGTTTTCAAGTCTGGCAAGGGTGCTGGATTACGGGGTCAACGTTTAAAAAGCAGATGTTCCTCCACAGCAAATGCCCACTTGGAGAGGCAGCAGGAAACCAGGGAGGACACAGAGAAAGCTGCCTACGCAGTGTTTAGATCTGCAGAAAATAAACCTTATCAAACAACGCCAAGGACAGCGCTGGAGTTCAGGAGACACCAATGCTTAGCCACATTTTAAAAGCTCCTAGGACTGGCTAGCAGCCAGATCCACAGTCTCCCCTACCGTAACAGAAGCAAAGGCAGGCAACACCCTGAGGGCCAACAAGGGTGTGGGGAAATGCAGATTGCATGCCTGGCCAGTGACAATATAAACTGCTATCATCTCTTTTTGGAAAGCAATGGGACACATCTGTGAAAAACTCAATGTCACCTTTTGGGGCACAGAATAAATTACAATTCTTACATGCGAAAGACTGACACCAGATGAAAACCGCTTTGAAACTGGGCTCGTGGTAGCTGTGCAGCTCTGATGTGGATTGTTGAAGCGGCTTCGGTTTATGCCACGAGTTAGCGACTCGGAAGGCCTGCCAGCTGTCAATGTGACATCAGAGAGTGCATACGAGATTACAAAGGAGCTGAAAACTTCCGTCACCTGGCAACGTCACGGCAGCCCTACACCCTGTGCGTGGGGCTGCTGGTCTCTGGGTGCCAGTTCAGCAGAGCATAGCTGTGCACAGAACACACCAGAGACGGGAGCACTACAGGCTTGTGTATTCATCGTACTGTACTGTGTGGTCGCTGTTCTGTGTGGCACTGGTGACTATAGCAAGGCACTGCCTATGCTAGGCAGGTGTCCTACCACTGAGACCCTTAAAAAAAAATGAGTTCCTTTAAACAAACAAACAAAAAAACCATTTTCTATTTACTTGTGTGAAAGGGGCAGAACACGGGCATGCGAGTGCAGGTGGGCCTGAGGGGCTAGGATTACAGGCAGCCACGAGTGGTGGCCTGATGTGGCTTGTCTGAGTACTCGAACGCTTAGCTGCTGATCCATCTCTCCAGGTCCTCAAGCCTTCGTTTACTTTTTGAGATAGGGTCTCATAAAGTTGCATAAACTGGCCCTCAACTCCAATTCACTCTGCAGTCTAGGCAGGCCCTGACCTTGCCATCCTCCTGCCTCAGATTCCAAAGCAGCGGAATTACAGGGACTGTACCACCAGGCCTGATCTTTAGGATTACTTTTTATCATCCGTACGCCTTCATTTGTTAAAGCAAGTGGCCAGGACTGGTGGCATTTACCTGTAACCCAGCTCTCAGGAAGGAGGGGGGCTCATGCAGTGCAGCCTGTGTCCCTGACATTCTCATCCTGTCTGAGGGCAGCCAGGGCTGTGTAGTGAGTTTAGTCAAGCCTTGTCTCCTGCACCGTGCAACACCAGCGGAAGCTTCACGCGTGGACCGACTTGCCCAACCACGTGCGCCTGCACAATGAAATTAACGCGGCTCTCAGAATCACGTTTCTTAGAACACACTCTTGCTGAGAAGCCATGTGTGACTCTCACCACAGCAAAGCTGGACAATCCACCACTGGGAACAGTGATTAACCACGTTCCGAGACACCCACGATGCTAGGTAGCACAAGCACCTGGCAGATCTCCAGGCCAGCCTAAGACACCATGTTATGCCATGGGAGGACAGGGCCATTCTAGAGAACAAAGTTCATGTAAGAGCAAACAAAACCAAAGCGGAAGCTCGTGGCCATGCTGCTTCTGTTCCTGTTCTTTGGACAGACGGAACTCTCTTGCTTGGGGAACACTGTTCTTTATAGACTTATTACATTTTTTTAAAGGTACCAATAAGCTTCTGTTAATTTTTTTTGTTAAGGCAAAAGCTTTGTCAACTCAGTAGCAGCAGCAGGAGGACCGTGGCTCCCCAGGCCGCCTCCGCACAGGGTCTTGAGGGTGGTACTCATTTTTACAGGGCTGCTTCGGAGTTCTCTTCTTCCTCCTTCCAGTAAGCCACCCTTACAGAGCAAACAGTTTAAATGTTCCTGCACATACCATCTCCCTACCAGACCAGCAGCTCACAGTGAGCTTCACGGGCAGTGGGCTGTGGAGATGTGGACACGCCCTCCTTGTGCGAGATCCTGGCTGAGCCTGGGATTCAGAAGCCTCCTCAGGAGGGAGAAGCATCAGGCAAGCTCACCCTGAGCAGCGCCACTTAACAGAGGACTGCAGTCTTCTATAACGCCAACGACACTTGAGAAAACCATGCGATTACTCCTGGTCAGACATGACAGCTAAATAAAACGCTGATCCCAACTGGCTCGGGACCTTCAGAGGGGACTCACACTGCAGAGAACATCGTGAGGCCAACGGGTCTGAGCGGCAGATTATGTCATCAGCGATAAAGGCACAGAACTTGCCAACTGTATTGTGATTGTCAGACACTATTTTGGGGAACACCTGCTGAAATACTTGAGGCCATGGCGTTTGTGGAGACATTTAAGGGCATTTAAGGACAAAAATGACCCATTACGTAGGGCAAAGGTCAACAGGCACACCTGGGTAAAGGATAACCAGGCTTTTCAATTTTTACTTTTGCAATGTTCTGTTGCCTTTGAAATAATTGCCAAATAAAAATTTCGAGGCAATAGGACGCAAGAGTGGTTCCCAACTACAGCTAGCCGTGGAAACACCTAGCCAACTCCAACAGCTTAGGGCCTGGCCTCTGTCACTCTTGATTCCACCAAGTGCTTCCATTGTGCAGATAGGTGAGAAACACTAGACCCCAGGAGAACTCACTCTTCACCGGGCAGCAGCTCCTGCGCCACATGTGGGACATGAAGACTGTGGGTGTTAAGCGGGCAGAAGTTTAATCTGTAGGGCTCTGGCCAGCAGAGATTACCCTGCTAGTGATTTTCAAGCCAAGAAAAAAAAAATCGCATGTAAAGTTAGCAGGGGCAAGAATGCACCACCCAGTGATTCCTGGCTCCCAGCTCCCCCATTAACATGGCTCTTCTGGGTCTGCCTGGCAGAGTGCAAAGGTGATGCTCTCTCACGGGCACGCAGTTGAGTGTGAGCGTCAAAGGACTGTGGAATCTACTCCTTGGACAAGTTCAAGGAGTGGGGTACCAACTGGCATACATCAAAGCAGTTTTCTACTCTAAAATTAGTTGGCTCATGCAGAGAAGGAACAACTAATGTTGCTAAGTACGTACCACTGGGCTCAGTCCCAACCTATGACTGGAGAGCTGTAGCATGGTTCTTAGCAACAGCTGTGATGACTGTGCTGGGGAAGGAGGCTGAGGTGAAAGGTCACAAGTATCCCTGCCCACTCTTAACAGGCAGAGGGAGAGGCACAGGTCAGAGTCAAATCACGAATTCTGGTAGCTCTGAACTTGAAGCCTGTGCTGCTTCCCTAAGATTTAGGTTCAGTGCCTCCTCTTTGCACGCTCCATTTCAGAAGGACTTAATGATATTCAGCAGCTCAAAATTCAAAGGTTCCACGATGACCGTGAACTTGGCCCTCTCCTCTACTTCTGTGACTGGCTAGCTCCCCAGCTGACTGAGCCAGAAATCTGAGATTCATCTTTAGAGCCCTCTCTCTCCTGTGTTCACATGGAGTCACTGTAAACTCCATTTCCTTTTTCTGCTACTCCCAAATAGTTTACTGCATCACCCTAATGGAAGCCTCATCACATTCCCTCCAACCCAGCCTCTCAATTGCTACAGGGGCCACCCAGGCCTGGCTTACTGCCGTCAGTAGTACATTCAGGCTTGCACAAGTCCTGTAAGACCAGAGAGGGTCTTTGTCAAATAAGCTATTTCTTTCCCTAGCTGTGTCTTAAGCCCTGGCAGAAGCAACTGTATGTCCTGTGCATCCTCCCCAGACCCTTGCTTCTAGGCTTGGGCATTTTCCCCAGCCCACAGAATTGACATCACTAAACCCTCTGTACAACAAAATGCCCTGATCTCTCTGGTGCCTCCTTTGGGCCCCTTTCTTTTGCACTACTATCACTGCACTGATGGAAATTACCTGCTCCTGCACGTTTCCTATGCTGGGATTTCAGAAAGTCGTTGGGATAAGGCCAGCATCCCTGTGTGTTGCACAGCATCCCTAGGCTTTTGCACACTGCAGTTGTTCTAAAATACTCTAGAAAGCACCTGTGGTTTGTTGAATACCACAGCCTTTAGAATCTGGCAGCATATACTGAAAACCCATGCAAACCATGATGAACTGCAGTCAAAAGCAGCATCTGAAACATTATACTGCTGCTCTGGAACTGAAATATCCCCAAATAATTAAAAACTACACGGTGAGGGCTGATACAGAGTTTATTGAATTAAATTTTTCTATTTACAATTGGGATCACAGCTACATACTATTTTGCTAGTCTACATGGGTACATTATCTCTAACGAGTTTAAGACTTATGATGAATGGGTTCAATCACACAGAAACACTCACGCTAATTGCTTTAAAACAGTAGTGCATACATTATAGTCTGCCTATAAAGCTTTGATTAAAAACCACTAGTTTCAAAGATCAGTCTCTGATTTTGAAGATGAACAAAGACATACACTGTATGATTCTAAAATCTATTTTAGCCATTTTGTACAATTGCTATGTTATTGTACTACAGTATATATTCTTTAAATGGACACTGGTGAGGGGCACCAGACAGCTGGAGTCCTCCCTCACACCCCAAAACCTTTGGCCAAGAGTTCTCATTGTGAAGACGATGACCCAGTGATACTACATTGTCCCATCACTCCTCAGAGGCAACAGAAGCAGGCCCACACCCTCCTTTAGCTCCACCACACTATGAAGCTTGTAAATGGATCTGAGATTAAGGGCATGGACAGTCAGCTAGAATAAGGGTAAGGAAGCCACAGGTGGGTAGGTAAGTCAGTGGGTACATGAAATGCCAACCTGCTGTCCAACACCAGTGTATGTGTGCTTTGACTAGATGAACTCAGGCGCCAACTCCCGAAGGCCTGCTCAATTCACCTTCCAAATCAGAACAAGGACACTAAAAATTAGCTCAGGCTTTGCGCTTCTGCTATGCGTAGGTTCCACCAGTGATGAGCAGCTCATAGGCAGGATCTCTACTCCGTCTGCACAACACGATGCATGCGCACAGCATGCCCAACAGCTGCAAGAAGAAAACAATATGAAATGGCTAACAACCCCTTGGCAAGTGTGTATTTCTTTATTGGCAATGAAGTTATTTCAAGTTTTAAGGAGCCCAAATTGTCAGAAAGCAGTAACAACAATGAAAGAGGAAATTTCTTATGAACACACGATGCCTAACAGAAGAAACTAAGTACCGTGTCAGCCCCTGTTTATATCCAGGACCTCTGTGACGCTGGCACAGTCCAAGGCTAATTTATTGAGATTCTCCAGTAAAAAGACACCGTGGCGCTCCCCAAAGCATTTCTACAGTGAAGGAAACGACCGGTGTCTGCGCACATGTGGCTACTGAGCACCTGAAATACAGCCAGGGCCACTAAGTTGCATTTTAAATGTTTAACTTCAATTAAACATATGGCTCTGGCTTCCAAACTAGACAGCACAAATCTAAAGAAACCTGCTTGATGGTCTCTTTTTAGGCATTTGGATTTGGAGACAAAGGCTTCATTAAGAACCCAAAAAAACTCATAGTAGTGGAAAGCCAGCCTTACTGTCAAAAATGTATTTTGAAGGCTTCTGCATATTATTTACTACTTTTGATTCTGTTGACATAATGCTTCTCAAGGGCACTGCTCTTTCAGAATTTCCATTTCAGTAAGTCCTTCTGGAGTAGCATATTGAGATAGAGGCATGTTACATTGCTAAACAAAAGGATTAAACTAAAGTATTAAAGACAAGTGATTCCAAAATTCTCCCCCCAATCTCTCACAACATTCAAATAGAAACTAACGTTACTTTGCTGTTCCAAGACCCACAGACAGTGAAGGGCCTAAGTTATTGGATTTTAAAAGGCAGAGGACTCGTCCACAACTCCTGCTGCTTTCTCAGAGTACCAGGGACCCTGGGTAACCCCCCACCCTCTGTCTGCCAATTCCCCTTAAAGCACAACAGCAGCCCTAAACTGTACCCCATGCCCTGGGTTCCATATTCTGGCCCAAAACTTCTGCAAAATGGCAGCTATGAATATAAAAAACTCAAGAAACTAGACAACAAGCCAAATAATCCAATCTAAAAATGGGACACAGATCTAAACAGAGAATTCTCAACAGAGGAATCTTAAATGGTCAAGAAGCACTTGAAGAAATGTTTAGCACCTTTAGCGATTTAGCGATCAGAGTCTAAGATTCCATCTTACACCCATCAGAATGGCTAAGATAAAAAACTCAAGGACAGAAATGTGAAGCAAGGGAGCACTCCTCCATCACTGGAGGGAGTACAATCTCATTCAGCCACTTTGGAAATCAATACAGCAGTTTCTCAAAAAATTGGGAATCGATCTACCTCAAGACCGAGCATACACCCTGTGCATATATCCAAAGGATGCTCCCCATTACCACAAGGACACTTGGTCAACTATGTTCATAGCAGCTTTATTCATAATAGCCAGAAACTGCAAACAACCTACATGTCCCTCAAAGGGACAAGAAAATATGGTATATTTACACAACAGAGTATTACTCAGCTATTAAAAACAATAACATCATGAAATTTGCAGAATGGAACTAGAAAAGATCCTGAATGAGGTAACTCAGACCCAGAAAGACAAACATGGTACGTACTCATAAGTGGATATTAGCTGTAAAAAAACCACACTAGAATCCACAGACTTAAAGCTAAGCAACAAGGACGGCTCAAGGCAGGACAAATGAATATTCCTGGGAAGGAGAAACAGAATAGACATTGTGGATGGAGCGGGGAGGGGAATGGATGGGGGGGGAGCGTGGGTGGGAGTGGAGATAGGAACAAGAGGAATCCGGTGGGGGGAGGACAGAGGGAGAGAACACTAGGGAAACAAGGGGGATGGACAGGGGGTGGGGGAAGGCATCTTTGGGACGATCTAGAAACCTAGGGCAATGGAAACTCCCCAAAATCTATGAGGATAACTCCTAGCAATAGCGGATATGGAGCCTGAACCAGTCATCTCCAGTAACCAGGCAAGATTTCCAACTGGGGTATTGGGCCACGGAAGCTTCGATCCACAATATGCCTGCCTACAAGATGTGCAAGGGTAACGATGGAACAGAAATTGAGAGAGTGGCCACCAGTGACTGGCCCAGCCTGAGACCCACGCCATGAGAAAGAGCCCACCCCTGACACTGCTAATGATATTGTGCTATATTTGCAGACAGGAGCCTAGAATAATCATCATCAAAGAGCCTTCAACCAGCAACTAATGGAAACAGATGCAGAGACCACAGCCAAACTTGGGTGGGTCTTGGGGAATCCTTTGGAAGAGGGAGAGGAAGGCTTGTAGGAGCTAGAAGGGTCAAGGACACCACAAGAAAACACTCAGAAACTATCCTGAGTCCACAGGGGCTCACAGAGCCTGAGCCACCAACCAGGGAGCCTGCCAGGCACTGCCCTAGGCCCTCTGCACATATGTTACCATTGAGGAGCTTGGTCTTCCTGTGGGACTCCTAACAGCAAGACCAGGGGCTATCTCTGACTCTGTTGCCTGTCTTTGGGACCCTTCCCCCTCCTGGCTGCCACATCTAGCCTTAACAGGAGAAGATGCACCTAGTCTTACTGCAACTTGACAGGCTAGGGCCAGCTGGTATCCATGGGCGGCCTCTACTTTTCTGAAGAAAAAAGGAGGAGTGGATAGGGGAATGGTGGAGGGGAAGAACTGGGAGAGGGCAGGGAGGGGACACTGCAGCTGGGATATAACATTAATTAATGTTTTAAAAGGCAGGGTCTCTGTACATACAGGGGCAATCTGATTTCAGCAAATGTACCTGAAAGTTGGAAGTATGAGACACATACAGAGAATATGGTTGTTCCCCATCTGAACTCACTTGCATTTAGAGCCACATGCTAATTCTGCATCCCATCAGCCGCTATTCTACACATTCAAGCTGGGAGGCTGCTGCTCAGCTCCATCAGCACCATTGTATTAGTACTTAACATGTGACTGCTGGTCTACAGCATCATACAGACTTCAGAAGCAGAGGTTGTTGAAGATTTGCTAAATCTAATTCTAGATACATCTACTATCAATTCTTAGAGAAATACATTTCTGTTCATTACACATCAAAGCATTCTTTAGAATAGCTATAAAACCAAGCACTTATGTTTTCAGGCAGTATTAAACTAAGCAATAAAAATACTAAAATCACAGACTTGACAGGAGGAAAAAAGCTCTCCCTTCCTATCCCACCCACCTTACTCACTTCATCTCAGCTGGCTCACTTCCGCTGCGTGTCACAGCCTCAAAACAAGGTCGAAATAAATCTCATTTCTTTCCTCTTCTGTTTCACTTAAGTCAACTTGTACTAACTTTAAAGCAACTTAAAAGGCATAACAAAACCCTACTGATTGGAAATGAGTCCATTTAACAACATTAAGCTCTACCCATAAAGGTCTTATTCTCACCATTAAGTATTATAGAACTACTTACAGTGCTATGTTTTATTAACACTACAGTGATTACTGAAAATTCACAAGAGACTTGGAAGTATTACGAAACATTATAGCTTGAATATTCCTTAAAATGAAAATGTCCCCTTGTCAGGTCATGGGAAGCAATCTTTACCTAGGCCAAGTAAAACACCAAATATAAAATCTTTAAAAAAACAAAAAAAGGAAAGAAAGAAAGAAAGAAAGTGAGAAAGAGAAAGAAAGAAGGAAAGAGAGAGAGAAAGAGAGAGAAAGAAAGAGAGAGGAAAGAAAGAAAGAAAGAAAGAAAGAAAGAAAGAAAGAAAGAAAGAAAGAGAAGGAATAGCCACATAAAAACATGCTTACTGTATAAAAAACCAACTGCCAAATAAGTTGTTCTATGATAATTCTACTTAGTGGAAGTAGAAAAGGAAAGTAGGTATTTTCACTCAAAATTAAATCCTTGTACTGGAAGCACCCTCCTTTGAGAGATAGGGCTAAGTGTTTATCAAAACTCACTCATATACTCCCAACTTTCAGTTTTACAGCCACACACTTAGTTATAAATAGACTATGACATGCAGAACAGAGAACACCAACACTTGCATTTTTATAACAAAGTATTCCCCTAAAACGGAGACTATATAGTCATGAAACAAGGTAAACAAAAGATAACCATCTGTTTTTGAGGAACAAGATACAAACGATCTGACTCTCTTTATACTTCATTTTGAACTGTGGTGAGGAGAGTTTCAAAAAGTAGGAGGGGATGCTGTGGTACTGAAATCCCTTGGTTTTGCTTGTTTTAATACTATTGGGGCTAGATAGACAGCTCAGTGGTTAAGTGCACCTATTACTCTTTCAGAGAAAATGAGTCTGGCTCCTGCACAGGACCTGGGTTTGGTTCCCAGCACCCCGTACAGTGACTCACAACCATCTGTAACCCCAGATGAGGGGATCCAACAAGCACAGACATGAATGCGTGCAAAACAACTTCAATTCATGAAACTGAGAGAAATGAGATGCCTCTACAAAAAGTGCGGGGGGGGGGGGAGGAGGGGAGCTTAAGAGGGCAATGCAAGCAAAGCCAAGGCTCAGACGGCCAGATCCCACATGAATGCCGGCAAGGCGCAGCAGCCCACCTGTAATTCCAGTGTACCATGTGTATGCCTGGTGACCGTGGATGCCAGAAGAGGGCATACAGTTCCCTGAAACTGAAGTTACAGAAAGCTGTGTGCTGACGAGTAGGTGCTGAGAATCATGGCTGGGTCCTCCGAACCCAGGCGTCACTGATTCCCCACTTGCAAAGAAGTATAACATTATGCTGATTAATAAGCTGACAAGAAATATAAGAAAAATGTTTTTGTTTTTGAGGTCTTTTTATTTTTTTCAAAAGACCTTTTAAAAAATTTATAACTACAAAACAGATGCCATACATCCTGCCATAAATAAAAACAAACAGTAAGGCAGGACTACATAAGCAAACTGAGAACAAATGTTTTCAGAAGATGTGAAAATGTTGTACAATCACAAGCCATCAGTTTTTAAAATAAAACCATGGAAAACTCCCAAAACTTCAAGTGGCATATAGAAGACACCCTTGAGAAGGAACATGTGGCTCTGACGTTTTGTGCTGTTCTCCTATATTTAAAACCTAATCTTGCTTACAGGATAGGTCTGCTCCATATTCAAAATCCACACAGGCTTGGGTTTTGTTTGTTTGTTTGTTTTCTCAAGAACCATGATAGAGGCACCAATGACAATACAACTTTGTTTAAAAAAAAAAAAAGAAAACTTGTAACAAAGCATTGTGTTTTTAAAACACGACTATAGGGGCTGGAGAGCTGGCTCAGAGGTTCAAGCATTGACTGCTCTTCCAGAGGTCCTGAGTTCAATTCCCAGAACCCACATGGTCGCTCACAACCATCTAGATCTGGTGCCCCCTTCTGGTGCACAGGTGAACATGCAGACAGAACACTGTATAGATAATAAATAAATCAGTACATCTTTCTTTAAAAACCATGACTTTAGAGGCAAAAAAGGAAAGAGAAATGTTAAACTTCTATTTAAAATGCTGTTATAATAATTAGCTACGGTTTTCTTTTACTTTTTTGTTGTTTGGGTTTTGGTTTTCAGTTTTCCCAGACAGGGCTTCTCTGTGTAGTCTACCTAGGCTGTCCTGGACTCACTTTGTAGACCAGGCTGGCCTTGAATTCACAGAAATCCACCTGCCTCTGCCTTTCAGAGTGGTAGGATTACAGGCATGAGAACAGCATGAATTTTCTTTTTCAGAATTCTCTTTCTTTTTGATACTACACAAACCTGAAAAATTTAACTAGGCTAGAGCAAGGGTTAGTAAATGTTTTCTTAAAGGGACATAGAAAATATTTTAGGCTTTCTAAACCAAGAAATCTGGTCTCTGCTGCAACCACTATTCAACTGTACCATTTTCTATCTGTATTCTACCCAGCTAGAGGGCCAATTAGTCAGGGTTTAAAAAACAAAACCAAAACAAACAAACAAACAAACAACCCTATAAATCTGCTCTGAAAACTCCAACTCTTCGATTTATAACTAGAAACACAATACTAATGGAATCAGAGTTCGACTTCGGTTCTCCACTGCCTGTGTGGTCATAGTCTTCTTACTCTTTTACAAAGGGGAGACTGAGAGTCTCGACGCACCCTTTGCAGTGCAGAACGCCCAGGCCATGTTGCGGGCATAAGCGCTACTGAGTCACCTCTGCCATTGTTCCACTGTCCACACTCGGAACACTGCAGCCTCGGGATATCTACAGACACTCTTAAAGAAAATATATTGGGAAAATCTATTGTTCTGCTTGCAGCACAAGTTTTTTCATTTTCCAAACCACTAGGTTTTGAATCTTCAAAAGCTCAGAATTCCTGACTTAGCCTTGCTACTCTGAAAAACAAATAAAATCATACATCTTTACAAGCTACTACTTACACCTGGACATGGCTAGAGAAATACCTTCCATCAGTTTTCCATACACACAGCTGTGTGTTTCCTGAGGACAAGCCCTACACAACCCCAAAGCTTTGCTCCACTGTAACATAGACAGCTTTGTCATCAAACAGTTACCAAGAAAGCACAGAACACAGTCCTACTTGGGTAGACTGCTGTTCTCCCATTTCATTGTTTTTAGCTAAATGAGTATTTGCATACACAGTGAAAATGTGGAATACATCCCTGCTAAATTACTGCTATGCTGAGCCACAAGGTAAACACTTGGGATGGCAGACCGTAGCAAATATGAAGCTAGGCTTTTTAAGGAATCATTTCACTACTGTTTGGATACCAGCAAAATAAACAATTACCCTTTGCCATTTTAAAGGCACTTTCCAGGAAATATAGTAGCTTTTGCTCAAATATGCAAAAAGCAGGAAAGCCAAACACCTTACATTTAAAGTAGCAATTATGCTTCTTTTATATAACAATTAAAAGGTGTCATAAAAAAACATGTGAGGCTAGAAACCTATTTTAAGAACAAAAAGCTTAAGAAAATAAAACAAAACAAAAAACCCAGAAGCAGGGTATGGTGGGACACACCTCTAATCCCAGCACTTGGGAGGCAGAGGCAGGTAGATCTCTCTGAATTCAAGGCCAGCCTGGTCTACAAAGTGAGTTCCAGACAGCCAGGGCTACAAAGAGAAACCCTGTCTCAAAAACAAAAAACAAACAAACAAACGAACAAAAACCTTCAGAATATATCTGACAAGAAAAGCTTTAGAACTAGCTGGCTATCCTCAATTAGACTCCCCTTAGCTCCCAGCAATGGCACAGCACATTTCTGTATGTGCCAAGTGATGTCAATGGCTTCTTTTTTTGCATGATAGTATGTCTGAAACAACTAAATCCACAAATATAGAAAGGGCTAGAGCCTCAATTTTTACTGGAAGATCTTTTCTATAAAGCAATAAAATTGTTCCTTTTAGAAGAGACTAGTATTAAAGGTCTTAATGTTTGTGAACTGATTCAGGCAATCAAGTACACCACGTTGCACCTGTGATGTCAGAGACGCTGAGGGAGAAGACTACTTACACCCAGAAGTTTGGAGACAGCTGTAATGGAAGTTTTGGTTTCTTTTAAAACTCAGTTATGTTATGTAAACATGTTTTTGTTTTAACCCCAACTATGGGATACGGGGACTGCCTCAGTTTATCCACAGCTGATAATTGCCTCGGAGAAGGACATGGTCTTTGCCAGCTGCAGTTAGTTTAATCCTGAGGACTCTGAGAGGGTATAAATAGCAGAGTCCAGGGAGAGAGAGAAGAATGCTTCTGTGAGAAGGAAGAAGGCTGCTGCTGCATTTGCTGATTCTGCTGTACTGCTAGATATCCTGATGACTGAGACTGCTAATTTCCCAAAGAACCTGAGGACCATAACCAGCCAGAACTAAGTCTGAAGAGGTCTATGTCCCCTGTCCTTCTAACCTCCTTTCTCTTCTACTTACTGTTGGGGGGTTGGTAGAAGAGAGGTAGAGGCATAAGGAAACCCAAATAAAAAAATAGTTTAAAAATAGTGCCTACAGCCAGCCTAGTTAATAATCACGTGGCTACCTCAAAATAAATAAGTGTTTAAAAATAACAAGTTGGGGGAAGGGCTCAGTGGTTAAGAGTACTGAATGCACTTCCAGAGAACCAAAATTCAATTCTTAGCACTCACATAGTGGCTCTCAACCATCTGTACCTCCAGTCCTAGGGGCCAATACCTTCTTCTGATTTCCACTGGTACCAGGCACACACATGGTGCCCAGACACCCACACAAGAAAAATACTCACGCATTTAAAATAAAGCAAGATAAAGATAATCTTAAAAATTACTAATAAGGATTTGAAACTTGTAGCTCAGTTTGAGTGCACTTGCCTGGCACACATGGGATCCTCAGTTTTTCCAGTACAGCAAAAATAAATTTAAAAAGCAAAAACAAAACTCAAGAACAGAAAAACAAGAAGTAGAAAGTGACACAGTATACAAAAAGCTGAAGTGAAAGCTTTCCATTTTCAAACTGAAGTACAGCAGTGTTTTTAAAAGGTCAGTGGAGTTCTGTGAAAATACCTTCCAGGAATGCCCCACGGCATAAGTTTGTAAGTTTGTTTTTTTTTTTTTTTTTGAATGGTGCCCTCGCTAATGAACATGAACAACATGAAACTAAAGCAAGGAGTCCCCTCTAGTTACCCTCCCCATAGAGACCACTGGTTTCTTTAAACCATGCTGGGTCTAGTCCAGAGGCAAGATTTTGGAAATTGGTGGCTGGTACATGAAGATTCTCTCTGCTCAGTAACTAAACCCTCAGGGCTGACAGAAGACAAGCGCCCTCTGATAACAGCTCCTTGGCCAGCCCTGCTCACCTGAATAGCTGCAAAGGCCAACGCTGCCCAGATAACATGCATCAGAATTTCTTGTAGCTTCTTCACAACCAGAGCCTCACATCCCTGTAACACACAGCCTTATTAGACTTGTTTTTAAAGAGAAAGCTGCACCAATTACTACTCACACAATGGAAATGAAAACAACTAATGATTAAAGCAACTTATAGATGCCTAATTAAAACAAACAACAACACATTAAAATGCCATTAAAGCTAAGTTAAAAAAAAAAAAAAAAAAAGAAGTCCTGCGGCAGTGACTAACTAGAGAAAAATAGTTCAAACTCACCTCAGCATAGAGGTCGGAGGGGTTGGCCAGGCTGCCATTACAGCTTTTGGCAGTCTCTCTGCAGCAGCTAAGAGGAACACTCTGGTTTTTCGTTTCTTTGAACCAATCTGTATTTTCCCAGTCTGAATAGTTATGAATTCCACAACAGTGCAACTGGATAAGAGAGAGATTCCTTAGGTAACGCGGGTGTCTGTGTTGAGCTCTGCACTACTGAGCTTTCGCAAGCTACTCCAGATCAGTGACACAGCAGAGCTTTCCACAGTGAGGAACACACACATCTGTACAATCCAGCATGCGGCCACTAGCAATATGAGGATGAGCTGAGCACTTAAAATATGGTTACTAAGCCAGGCCTGGTGGCACACGTCTGTAATCCCAGCACTTGGGAGACACAGGCAGGTGGATCTCTGTGAGTTCAAGGCCCGCCCCGTCCATAAAGTGAGTCCAGGACAAACAAGGCTATACAGAGAAACCCTGTCTCAAAAAACCAAAACAAACAAAAAATGTGGTTAGTGTGACTGAAAAACTGCATTTTCATCCCAATTTAAATATGGCTGACTTCTAGGATCTATACACAAAAAGTACGTAGCCTTAAAGAGGTAGTTTCTCATTAAGGAAATCTGAAAGCAGAGAAAGAGAGAGAGAAACAGACTTTACTATTTTAAATGTTGTGGATATGGGCATGCAGGTGCAGGTAACTATGGAAGCCATGTGTCATGCCCTAGAACTGAAGTTACTGAAGTTACAGGAGTTACAGGAGGCTGGAAACCAGGCAATGTGGTGCAGGGAACCAAACTCAGGTCCTTGGCAAAACAGTACATGCTGCTAAGCAGGGAGCCATCTTTCAGCCCCTCAAACCTCACGTTAAATAGCCAGCTGAGTTAAGTATCATTTCCAACAGGTACATGCTGAAGAAGTTTTGTTTGGAATATGTGTGATTTACTTTAAGGAAAAAAAAAAAAAAAAACAACTGAAACAAGATGGGCAAAAAGCAATACACAGGAGGCAGGGTGGCAGGCACATGCTTTCTTATGGCTGTGAAGGCTCATTACGTCTGTGAAGGTCCACAAGGCCCACAATCACATAAAAAGAGCCAGCTTCTACGGACTGGGGTGTGAACAGCCTCTGAGGAAACTCACCTGTCTCTGTACATAGTCAATAGCACGGCTGGCAGCGTCAGAGTTGGTCCCATTGTAGGTCTTATAGACTTTCTGAATGCTTCGATCAACCTCATTCTCCACCTGAATCGAAAGAGTTCATCCATTAAAAACACTGCTCAAAGTAACAGTCAAGGTTGCAACTAAAAATTCCTAAATAGCATGTCTGCAAGTTGCCAGAAGGAAGAAAAAGAGACTTCCTGCTCCACTCAGATTCTAACTAGCAGCGAACAGTTGAGATCTATTAAATCACTCAGATTGACAGTCTTCAAAAAGACTATGCAAAAGAAGCTAGCACAAGTCACTCAAAAGAGACAAAGCAAGTGTGATTGGGCAGAGGCCCCATATGTAGATATCAAATGTCTACCAAAAACAAACAAACAAACAAAAAAAAAAAACAAAGAATTTGTACTCAGCTATATTGAGAAAAGAACTTGTATAAATAAATGCCAACTAAGCCGCTGTTGGGGGTATACTATACGCCTTTAATCTCAGCACTCAGGAGGCAGAGGCAGGTGGATTGATGTAAGTTTGAGCCTAGCCTGGTCTACAAAGCAAGTCCAGGACAGCCAAGACTACCCAGAGAAACCCTGTTTTGAAAAACCAAACAAAGAAAAACGTCAATTAACTCTAGGTATTTTAAGGCAGTAGCTTCACTGAAATAAGCCAAAAGAAAATGCTGACTCTGGTCAGATGAACCTCTCACTTTACCTGACTAGCTTAAGCTTTCAAAGCCCTGTGCAGTTCCCGTGGGCAACGCACCTTTGCTCTGTATACGTATCCCAAAACCACCACCACAACTTCTGTGACGAAAACCACGAGCAGGATGAAGACAAACTGTGAAGAAACACCATCAGAGGTTAAAATCATGTCTATGGGACAACCTCTAGACGTCTAAGGCACAGAACTTCCCTCTCAAGGAGGAGGACAGCTAAGACAGCCCCCCAGTCGGGCACGCGGCAGCGGGCGTGAACTCACCGTGGCCAGTCCACAGCGACTCTCCCGGATTGTAGCGCAGCAGCCGATGAGGCCAATAATGAACAGCAAGGCTCCCACAGCTATGATCACCACGGCAGGGAAGAGCGTGTACACGTCCTCAAAGAAGTGGTCATAGTCGTCGTAAGTGATGAACACATAGGCTCCCACGTAGCAGAGAATGCCAGCTGCCCCCTGGAAGAGCAGGGCGAGGACGCTAGTCTGAGGCCCACCGCTGTAGCTCTCCTACTCTTGCTTAGGCTATTTTTTCTCTCCGAATGTGTCTTGTGTGTCCCAGCCAACCTTGAATTTCTTCCGTTCTTCCTGCCTCCACTTTCAAGCGCTGGGACTGCGGTGAGCACCATGCCCTCAGCTTAGGTGATGCTGGGATCTAACCCAGGGCTTAGCTTATGTTATACACTCTACCAAATGAGCTTGTCTTCAACCCCAGGTTATAATTTAATGAGAGTTCCCATCACTCTTAAATCAGTAAAATTAAAACATTCCAGACTTACTATTAAAAAACCTTTGAACAAGTGGGAGTCTCGACACTGGGGTCGTGGGTGCTGGACCACTTAAGGGGAAGGTGGGTGCAGAAAGCCTTATTCCAGCTCCAGGCCCCTTCTCCAGGGGCGCTTTAGGCATTCTTTAATACTTTTGGTTTTGTCAGCATTGGGTCCCAGCTCTGTGCTAACAGCTACCTGCATACAGACAGTGCCAGGCTATGCTATACTGTTCTAAGGAGCAGAATTCAGAGCGTTCACACACTGTGATTACTTAATCTTTGAAATTTTAAAACATATAAATGTTTGAACTATCACACAGCTTCCAGAGTTAACATTAACGACCATTCAATCCTTTGAACCTGAAAACAGTTCAGTTCTGGAGGCTATGAGGTTCAGTAGGCCTGGACACCATAGATCTATCTTACAACACATTATCACAATCACTGTTGGATCTAGAAAAACAACACTCCAGTGACCTGATTTATAAACCTGTGGGTATATGCGTGCACACACACACACACACACACACACTCTCTCTCTCTCTCTCTCGCTTTTTGTTTGACAGGGTTTCTATGTGTAGCCCTGGCTGTCCTAAAACTTGCTCTACAGACCAGACTGCCTTGAACTGAGATCCACCTGCCAATGCCTCCCAAGAGCTGGGATTGAAGGCATGTATCACCACTGCCTGGCTAACTCATTATTTTTTAAAAAATAACTTTACTTAATTTTCTGTGTATTGATGTTTTGCCTGCATGTACATTTATGTGAGGGTGTCAGATTCTGGAGTTACAGAGAGTTGTGAGCTGCTATATAGCAACTGAACCCGGGTCCTCAGGAGGAGCAGTCAGTGCTCTTAACCACTAAGCCATCTCTCCAGCCCCTAACAATTTTTATTAATGGGAAGAAACTTCAGGTAGTACTGTAGTTACTGCCTGGCCCACCACTCTTATTGTGTATTCTGTTCTTTATAACAGAATACACCAATTAAGAATAATTAAAAGTGAGAATAAAGGAGATAATTTTTATTTATTTATTTTTTTTTACATCATCTCTTCTCCACTGCTAGGTTTTTTCACTTTTCCCCAGCTGCTAATGTCCTGTCATCATGGGTTCTTCAGCTTCTCTTTTCTGTACCTCAATGTCACCTGGGAGGCCTTTCACCTTAATCTCTGACTCTCCCCTTGTATCCAAATATGTTCTTTATGAGTTATTGTTGTTAAAAATATGAACAGGGCAAGGCCTAACTTGAATCAAATGAGGACTATGAAAATTTTAGTGAGCTAACCTGGCTTGTCTCCGCTTTGTCATTCTGCAGACGTCATCACCCTCACATACTTCAGAAATATAAAGCTGATCCACGCATCAGCGCTTTACGCCTCTGCCGCTGCCTCACCAGCTCAGATGCAGCTAAGGAAAGCATCCCCATGCCTCACGGAAGTCATCCTTAACTAGTCATCCTCTGCCATTCACACATTACCCTGAGCAAACACAAACAGGGCATTTTCTACAATTGCTGCAAGTTAACTTTTTTGAGGTGGGGTTAGAGACAAGGTTTCTCTGTGTAGCCCTGGCTATCCTGGAACTCCCTCTGTAGACTGGGCTGGCCTCAAATTCAGACTGTATTTCTTAATATACCTCCTGGGCACAGATTGTGCCTGTTTATCTTTCAGCCCTGCACCACCATTTGTATCAGTTCAAACAGTGCCTGGCACAAGCAAGCAGCAAAGTTTACAGAGTAAACCTCACTGTAACCTCCACCTCTATGCAAAGGACAGCTGGCTATAGTTGGCTTGTATGTGTTTGCTCATCAGTCCAGTCCACGCTCACAGTTTCCAGTTCACTAATCAAAGACAATTTGGAAACTAATTCAGTTTGCTAGATTCTGAGGGCCAGCACCTCCGGGACAGACTATAAGTCACAATTACTAGTTTACCATTAAAACAAATGCTATACTAAGAGCTACCAGGCCTGCTGAAATTCACATACATAGTTGCTTTTGGGGTATGTCACTGTGGGATGAGAAAAAAGATGAGGCTTAACAGTTTGGAAGTATGTGGACTCTGTAATATGCTCTTATTAAAACATTTTCTCAACCACATATACGTTATAGATTCACAAACATGCAGAGACAATAACATACTTTACTAAAGCAAATAATTCAGTCTTCAAACTGAAGTAGAAGAAATCTTAAACACAAATTAATCAAACTGTGCCCATTACTTTCACTAAGCAAAGTTTTCACAAAAACAGTTCCTTTAGAGTTGTTTCTTAAAAGGCTTGGGGGGAGGATACGGGTGTGGTGGCACATGCTAAGCCCAGGACCCAAGGAGGCCTCAGCAGGTAGGTTTCTAGGAGTTCAAGGCCTGCCTGGTCTAGTTCAAGGTATGTAAGGGCTACAGTGAAAACATGCCTCAAAGAGAGGGTAGGGGGCTGAATGAAAATTATGGCAAATGTCTCAAAAATAAAACAAAAAGTTTTAATTAAAATGAACTTGGGAGATGGTGGTAGCTGAAGAGAAGGCTGCACATACTGCTTTCCATCTACCCGAGCTCAGGACCGGCACCCACATATCCAAGGGAACCACCCTCCTCTGGACTATGCAGGCCCCTGGACTTCTATGCATATACTCACACCCCCATCCCCAACTTAAAATTTAAAAAACAAATACTGTTCAAAACAGAATTCATCACTAGAGAGATCTCAGCAGTTAAAAGTGTGGGCTGCACTTCCAGAGGATGACATGAATTTGGTTCCTGGCATCCACGCTGGGCAGCTCAAAAACTGCCCGTAACGCCTATTCCTGTTCTGGGCAATTCAGTACTCACTGCTGGTTTCCACAGGGAACAGCATCCGCATGCACACACATACACGTGATTAAAAGTAAATCCCTTAAAATTAATTCAATTTTTCTTTTTCAGCTTCTATTTCAGCATACTGCACTAATGGCCTGTGTCACCAAGCCCAGCCAGTGAGTAAAGCTCTTCTGGCCTAGATAAACCGGAATCAAAAATGTAACAAGAGGATAACACACACTCAAAAATTAATATAAAGTACAGGGCACTTTGGAACCACTTGTATTTCAGAAATAAAACGATGAGTTTTTAGCCCAAGAGATTTCTATGAGATTCATGATTAGCATGCCTGGGAACGGGCCAAGTGAAATGTCTTGGGCTGTTGCTCCCTGACCAGAGTGAGGCACCCGTCCGAAACTAAGTGCAAGAATGGAGAAAAACAAGCCAAAACTAGATGGACCCCAATGGAAGGCAAAGCAGGAGATCCCACCCGTAAACACTGCTTACTGTCTGAAAGATGACGGATGGACGATTCAGCCCTTGCTACAGACCAACAGGCAATTCTCACAGGAGAGGACATAAAAGTGTCTACTCTTCAGCATCAGTAGGAAGTGATGGCGCAGCTAGACATACCAAGTGGATGCTGGACTCACTGTGACAGGACAGTAGAAACAGGAGTGCTGTCTCTTGTAAATGACATTTGAAAATATAAAGTAGGAGCTGGCGACAGCGGCACACGCCTGTAATCCCAGCACTCAGGGAGGCAGAGGCAGGTGGATCTTTGTGAGTTCGAGGCCAGCCTGGTCCACAACAGCCAGGGCAGCACAGAGAAACCTGTCCTAAACAAACAAAAATATATGTGTATACATAAAACAGTTTCGGACGGAGCAACAGCCCAAGACATTTCACTTGGCCCGTTCCCAGGCATGCTAATCATGAATCTCATAGAAATCTCTTGGGCTAAAAACTCATCGTTTTATTTCTGAAATACAAGTGGTTCCTCAGTGCCCTGTACTTTATATTAATTTTTGAGTGTGTGTTATCCTCTTGTTACATTTTTGATTCCGGTTTATCTAGGCCAGAAAAGCTGTCTTAATGAGTCCCAAAAAAGCTAAGCAAACAAGGTAAACAGCAATTTGCTAAGTCAGTTGCAGGGAGGAGCTTAAGCAGGTTCTACTAGTGATGGGGACTTTATAGTCACTCTGAGGTTGTTGTTGTTTTTTTTTTTTTAAAAAAAAAAAAGATTTATTTAATGTATATGAGCGCCTTATCTGCACGTACACCTGCATGCCAGAAGAGGGCATGAAACCACATTAGAAATGACAGTGAGGCACCATGTGGTTGCTGGGAATTGAACTCAGGACCTCTGGAAGGGCAGTCAGTGCTCTTAACCACTTAGCCATCTCTCCAGCCGGTCATTCTGATTTTTAATGTATAAGTTAATTATTAGAAAAGTTTCAGGAAATTAAAAGGTGAGTTTGGTTAAATCCTCTGTTTGTGGGCAGTGATGGAATTGGATCAGGACTTTGCCAACAAAGCAGCTGCAAAGGAGGAGAGGAGGGAGGGCAGAAGGGGAGGAGGGTTGTCAGAGCGTGCAACAGCAGGACAGAGCAATGTGGAACTTGGAAGCTGCTGATCGGTCACTGCTGAGAGAATCTGTGCCTATAAGGATGATTTGTGGCAGGACAGTGTACTAAAAATAACTCTCCTTTTTACAAAGAAGGGAACTTTAGGAGAAAGACTGAGGTTTTAAAAAACAAAACGAAAAACCCCATTCTTTTAATTTGCCCATGTGCCATTCTTTTAATTTGCCCATGTGTTAAATTAAGTCACAGAAGTTTAAAACTTTCGGCAGGCTAGTGCTTTTATGTTAACTGAACTGTTCCTCTACAAACTGAGCTACTTCTATGAGTTTCAAAAGTATGACACTAATTCTGTCCTTTCTATCTAAACAAATGTGAATGTGTTCATTCTTCCACAGAGGAAGATGATGCAGCCTGGCTAGGGTCAGATAGAAAGAGAGGAGGACCTCCCCTAAACAGTGGAAATCCAGAGCTATGCCAATGGAAGCACCCTGCAGAACATGTGAATGAAATGAGGCAGACAGACGTCACTGTGCATGTGGTGTGTCAAGAGACACAGGACCATGTCTACAAACGCAAAACTGGGCTCAACCCCAACTTCACCTCAAAGCCCAGAACCTAATGGTTCCTTAATAACAAACTGTTCCTTCAGGATAATTTTTGCCTCAAAGAATCACTTGGTAAAGTATAGGAATTTGGTAGGAAGAACTAGTAAAGAAAAACTGGTTAAAAACTGCTATGTACTCTAAATGTCATGAAAAGCAAAATTCCAAAGCAAGAGAGAATCAGAAACATTCAACACACACACACACATTTTAACTCAGTTTAATTCTGAGTTTCTTGTGCAGCCACATTAGATTTGTATATACCTCACTACTTTCCTGCAAGAAATTATTGGACATTCTGTACAGTTCATTTCCAGAAGAAACTTTCCCAAAACTTTACCTTCCTGCCATTGAGACTACCTAAGAAACTGTAACCCTTTTTGTTTCAATCAGGGACTCTGATAAACTGGTTGCTGTCACTAAGCACAGTTTTCTCCTTTACTAAGTCTCAGCTTACACCTCATTTACTCTCTCACCATCTTTCCAAGAACACCCACAAAGACTACCCCAGAGACCTTCAGCCTTCTTTTAGAAATCAAGGCCACTGTTTGAATCTACGGAGGTAGTGACATTTTCCACTTGACAAACTGGTCAATAATGAAGGAAGGAAGGGTTCAGCTTATACCAGAGGGAGTGGTACAAAAGTATCTTTTTGGAAAACAATCTGCAGCACATATCGATTTTAGCATTTGCACTTAGTAACACTTTGACAAATCTGTAAGTATAGAAGTTGGAAACAAAGACTGTACATTCTTCAGAACACCACCACAACATGGCAACAGCAAAAGCAAACCATCAAACCCTAAGAAGTGAGCTTACATCATAGCCTGGAAATACCGTGAGAATGTAACTCATTATGTTTATAGTGGGGGAAACTACACATCTTATCGCAAAAAAATTATTTTAAGAAAAAGTTGATATTGTCTGAGTGATGAAATTGTGTTGTTTCTCATTTATTGACATTTATATACACATACACTTGCAAAAACACATTTAAAATTATGTCTGAACTTAAAACTGTACTGCGTGGTTTTTCTTCCAGATTAATTCCTACACTTGTTGGCCCTGAAACACATAAAAGATGCCTCTCTTCAATCCACATTTTAGGTGCCTGTCAATTGCTCCATTTATCACTATTTTTAGCTTTGTCTTTGACTTACGCTTTAGATATTTTCTGATGAATACTTCTTTCAGTACACATTCTTTCATCATATTAGCAGAAAGAAAACTTTGTCAAAGCCTACTTGGAGCATCAATAAGCTACTTCAGCAATCAGTATCACTGACATCATTGCTTAAATATCTTAATCCTTTTAAACTGTTATTTTGATGACATTACAAAGGTCATAATCCTCAATTCCACTGTATTTTTACTTTTCATTTGGTCTTTTATATTTATTGTTGTTTCAATTAATCCAGCGTGTAACTACCACCAATTGAAAGCCCCAAACTTCTGACCGCAACGAAACTAGATGGAGACAGACTACTCACCACAAGCTGCCCAACAGTGTGGAAACTGGCTGTTTTCCCACTTGCAGGCTTCCAAAGTAGTGACTGACTTACATTAGAGTGGGGGTAGGCACTAACGGTCTCAAACACAGGTCAAAACTCCGGGATTTGCAGCTGGCCCCTGGAGCTTGCTGCCCCTCCATCACATATAGTCTATACACCCTTCCTTGGCAATGAACATGCCAAGTAGACCTTGGCATTATGACCTAGCTACTCCTTCAGCACTAAAGTCCCTCACCTCCTACAATCACCCCCAAACTGGCTTCTTACAGTCCACACACAACTGTACTTCCTTAGAGAAGCCTCTGCCAAGCTCAAGTGGTCACCAAATCATATCTGCACACTAACTTTCTGTAACTTTCCCTATGTCTTCAACTACCTTTCTTGCTCTAAAGAAACTAATCAAGAGAGAGGACCCTGACTAAATCCCCATCCCGAAAGGCAAAGAAGATGGACATCAGAAGAAGAAAACAAGAAACAAGCTAGGAACCTGCCACAGAGGGCCTCTGAAAGGCTCTGCCCTGCAGACTATCAAAGCAGACGCTGAGACTTATGGCCAACTGTTGGGCAGAGTGCATGGAATCTTATGTAAGAAGTGGGAAATAGTAAGAGCTGGAGTGGACAGGAACTCCACAAGTAGAGCAACAGAACCAGAAAAGTTGAATACAGGGGTCTTCCCAGAGACTCATACTCCAACCAAGTACCATGCTTGGAGATAACCTAGAACCCCTGCACAGATGTAGCCCATGGCAGTTTAGTGTCCAAGTGGGTTCCATAGTAATGGGAAGAGGGACTGCCTCTGACATGAACTGATTGGCCTGCTCTTTGATCACCTCCCCCTGAGGGGGAAGCAGCCTTACCGGGCCACAGAAGATGACAATGCAGCCACTCCTGATGTGATCTGATAGACTAAGATCAGAAGGAAGGAGAGGAGGACCTCCCCTATCAGTGGACTTGGGGAGGGGCATGCCTGAAGAAGGGGGAAGGAGGGTGGGACTGGGAGGGGAGGAGGGGCTTATGGGGGGATACAAAGTGAATAAAGTGTAATTAATAAAATAAAAATCAAGCATTAAAAAACTCTGTTAAGAACGCTTTTTGTAGTAACAGGTATGCACATGTTCATATTAGCTTAACAAAGCAATATACATTCACCCAGAGAAATTATTTAAAAAACAGGATACATTTTATATAGCTCTCAGCCTTTTACAGAGGTTATTTCATGTGACTAAGTGATGCTAGCACAGGTGCTGCCACTGCATGCACTTCTCCCTACTCTATGTTGTTGTGCTGTTACTATTTCTTCTCATTACAGATGAAACAACAGACGAACCAGACACACAAGGTTAGAAAGTCTTCAAGCATGGACACAGTTTTCTCCTACAGCCCCTGTAAGGCCTAACATAAACACGTGCAAAGTAAATACCAGACAGCTGGTTTTTATGATAGGGTAGATAAAATGATTTGTGTAACACAAGACTTGATTAAGAAGCAATAGACCTACAAGACTAAAAGTGTGGTGTCAGAAAATACTGCCTTAGGGCTGTGGAGACAGCTCAGGGTAAAGCACGTGCTATACAATCATGAATCTCCAGAATCCATGCAAAACCAGGGGACGTCCTGGAGCTCTTACCAGGACATGACAGGCTGAAACAGGAGAACCCCAGGAGGCTGTGGGCTAGATAGTGCGGCATGCAATGTGAACAGCACGGAGAGCCTGTCTCAGTTTTATTCATTTGTTTACTTTGTTTTCTTTTTTGTTTGTTTGTTTTTCTGAGACAGGGTTTTTCTGTATAGTCCTAGATGCCCTAGAACTCACTCTGTAGACCTCAAACTCGGAGATCCACTTGCCTCTGTCTCCCAAGTGCTGGGATGAAAAGGATGAGTCACCACCACGCAGCTGAAACCCTGTCTCAAACAACTTGGAAGACTGGCACCTGACTGCCACATGGATGCATGGGATACAATTGTGTGCACACACACATGAACTCACAAAAACCAAAGAAACTTAAAAAAAGAAAAACACTAAAGTTTTTCATTTAAACATGATGCAGTCTCTTGGGTCAGTCAAACGACTTAGTAAATTGAGAATCCTGCCTGGCCTCTGTACAGAGGTGTATAGCATACTGATTAAGTATTATAACAGTGTTCAAGTGTAGTCTTTTCCCTCAAACCCATGTGACCTTTGACAGATGCTCATAAATCAAGCACGAACACAATCCATTCGAAGCTACGCTGCTGCATAAAGCCCGAGACTCAGAACTGGAGAAATGGCTCAGCACTGGCTGTTCTCCCAAGACCTCAGCTCAATTCCCAGCACCCGCCAGGAAGCTCACAACTGTCCGAACCCCAATTCCAGGGCATCTGACACCCTCTTCTGACCTCCACGAACATCAGGCATACATGCAGGCAAAACACCAATAAAAAATTATTAAACTTCTAAAACCTTTTCAAATGTTGAACTACCATTAAAAAAGAAAAAGAAAACCTAAGATACAAATTGTATAACCTTTTCATTTGTCCAAAATTATCATTCACACTATAACCTCTAATATCTTAGGATTCTGGTGAAAAACAGAATTTTTGAAAGAGCCAGTGTCACCAAGTCTGACTACCTTTACTTCATCCTCAGGATCCACATGGTAGGAGAAACACTTCCTTGCAAGCTGTCCTCTGACTACACACATGCATGTTGTTGAGTTTACATGTGTTACTGCACATATGCCCACACACAAGAAAAAAGCAACTGTCTCTCTTTTAAGAGACACATTGTCAGCAGGCAAGGTGGCACATGCCTATAATCCCAGCACTCGGAAAGGCAGAGGCAGGCAGATCTCTGTGAGTTCGTGGCCAGCCTGGTCTACAAAGCAAGTCCAGTACAGCCAAAGTTACACAGAGAAACCCTGTCTTGAAACAACAAAAACCCAACAACAAGATACATTGTCCAAACTACACTAAATCTACATTAAGTTTGGCAGTCAGATTATTTAAAGCCCAAGTACTGGCATGATTCTATTTCCATATCATAGCCCATTGGACAGACTGCCAGAAGAACCAGTATATCAAGAAAGAAGGTTCTGCCACAAGAATTAAACTTTAACACTCACCAAGGATCAGCTGGTACCAAGAGAGCCAGTGTGAGCAAGCTGCCCAAGGGGATCCAAACGTGATGAACTTGATGTGCTGTCTGTGCAGAGGACCCTTATTTTATCAGTTACACATGTCTAGGTTTGCAAGGACGGAGGGCCGCCTCTAAGAACACACTCAATACAACTGGCCAAGGTGTCACAATTTATCAGAACAAACCTGTTAACACTTCCTCCTTCATGGCTTACACTCTTAAACAGATGAGCTAAGCAGTCTATAGTGTCAGTACAGTGTCTAAAGATGTCTCAGTCAGTACGTTTGAGAGGAAAGAGCCTCTATGGCCTAACAGCTGTCGTCCCTGAGCCCCATGGCCCCTCCAAATCCTCTGAAGCCACAGCCCCACGGGCTCTGGCAATGAAACAGCCATCTGGGTATGGACACTGGCCCTGCCACATCTTGGGTGCGCTACCTTACCTCCTCCCTAAGCTTTGAGGCGCTCACCGTTAATAAGCACGGCAATACTCCCTGCCCATCACACTCGCTGTAAGTTCTTATCACAGTGACTAACAAGCAGAAAGCACTCAACAGTTACTAGCGCTGTCAGATTCCAACAATTTGCCTCCAAGCTAATAACTTCAGGAGCTAGGCCTAAATACTGCTGTCTCCGTTATATTGCACTGTGTATTTCCCCCTGTTTTCTGCTTAGCTTCTTTCTCAAAATTCACAAAAGTTTTACTATCACCACCTCAGACCGGTGGTGATACAAGTCTTTAATCCCAGCAGAGGAGGCAGAGGCAGGTGCACCTCCGAGTTTGAGGCCAGCCTGGTCTACAGATGAGTTCCAGGACAGCCAGGGCTACAGAGAGACCTTGTCTAGAAAAAACAAAACAAAACCCAAAGCTACACTAATTGAATAATATGATGTTGGCCTCAGCAAAACTCACTAAGCAGTGTTCACAAGGTCACTTTCACTGCTGGCGTGAATATATCTATACAAGAGTCATAAGCAAGCACTTGGAATTAAGAATTAACTGCTATTATACATACAATATTTAATCCATTTTTTTATTATTTAAGAAAACAGCTCCTGTATTTCCAATATTTTCCTCATATTAATACATCTAGGCTCTGAGCGAGGCCTAGAATTCACCTAATAAATATTTTTCAAAACCAAATAGTTACTTCCAAAAACCCACAAGAAACTACCATGAGTACAAATATCCATAATAATTGAGGTGGATACAAATAGCCTCCTCCTCAAGCCATGGAGGCACAAACCTTTAATCCCCAGCAGAGGCAAGTGATCTCTGAGTTTGAGGTCAGCCTGGTTTACAGAGTAAAATTCCAGGAAGGTAGAGCCACATAGTAAGACCCTGTCTCAAGAAATAAATAAATTAAAAAAAGGAAAAAAACACAAAGATTCCATCTCTTAAGTATCTCATTAGCTACAAAGTGTTTTTCATTTGGGGATCTCTGAAAATACATTTTTCCTTTTAAACGGGCATGCAATTTAAAGTATGAGGAACATCTGTTCTATGGGAAAAGAAATCTCAGGAATTCCAATGTCACACAGGTGATTTCAAGTAGTTTAGTCTGAATCCAATCACGAAACTCCTGCACAAATAATTACAGAGCTAAGAGACTAGTTATGCAGAACATTTTTTTTAAGCCAACAGCAGTCGCGATATTAAAGGTTTCATTCTTTTGTCAGGGGTAAGAGGAATGAGAAGACGCTCTCCAGAATAGACCTGCATATTTTCCGAGAAAGGAGCTGACTGGGAAGCGGTGGGGTGGGTGATGACACACTAAAGCACGCTCTGTGGGCTTGTTCAAAGAATATCCTGAGTACTGTGGACAGAGTAAACTGTCCCGGCAAGTGTTTATAACAAAGGAGAAAGACCAGACTTAGGACATGAGGTCAGTCGGGTCCCAAATCACCAGTAGTGTGCCTATAACTAATAATTTATCAGAAACCGCCCAACCCTAGCGTGTGGGTTATCCTACACTACCAGACTTAACCTTAAAACACCAAGGCAAACACAAAGTCCAGAAGGATTCAGAGGAGAGGCCAAAGAACAACAGGCTGCTACACAGTCCCTCACTGTGAGAAGAGAAGAGCCTGACCCAAGATTATAAACACTTTCGCTGGAGTCGGATACAAAAACAAAACAAAACAAAAGCAACCCATTATAAAAGTGAGTTCGCTGCTTTAAAAAACCTCGTGGCAGCTGGAACATTTAAAAGGCTGTATAACCTCAGGCTACCCATCCCCACGACAGCGATTTTCTCCATCAAAGAACTGCTCTCAGGCCGAATCCTTTCAGCTTTCTGGGCTGGGTACCAGCCAACCAACACCATACAAAGACCTCTAAGCCGAAAGTCCCGGCCGGGGACTCGAGCGGCGTCCCCCCGCCGCTGCTCCACGACCTGGGGACAGCCGGGGCTCTGCGAGGGCCCAGACAAAGGCGGCGGAACCCGACCCGCGGGGGAGCGTCCCGCAGGCTGCGCCCGCCGCGGTGTCCCGCCTAGCCCTGGCACCGCGCCAGCGGGCCGCGGGCCCCCGACCTCCGGCCTGCACCGCCCTGGGCCCCGGCGGGCCGGGCCGGACCCACCCCGGGGGCTCAGGGCTCGGGCCCGGCCGCCCCCCGCGCCCGCCCGGCCGCCCGGCCGCCCGCGCCGCTCACCCAGAAGATGAGGTTGAGGAAGACCAGCACGGTCTTGGAGGAGGTGATACCGCACTGGCCCATGGTGCCGGCGGCCGGCGGAGGCCCGGCGGGGCGAGCGGAGCGGCGCTCGCCGAGCGACGAGGCAATGGCGGCCGCGGCGGCTCCGCCGAGAACTGCTGGGCCTGAGCCGCGTCCCCGCAGCCCCCCGTGCCGCCGCGCACCGCCCCAGCAAGCACCTCGCGGCTGCGTGCTGCCCGCCGCAGGCCCCCTAGGCTGTTCCCAGGCAACTGAGTCTCGCGTCGGCAGCCGCTGCAGCCAATCAGGGCCGCGGAGGCCGAGGGGGCCGCGCCTCTTAAAGGAGCCGGCTCCTCAAAGCCTTCCCCCGGCCTCTGACCGTCCTTGAGTGCAGATTCCTTTCTGGGAAATTCTGATGGGACAAACAGCGTCCCCCGTTCACTGAGTGACTTTTTACTAGCTCTAATGACTCACAGACCACAGAACTCTGTCCTTTTAACTGCTCTCCCCTAGGAAGGCCCACATCACGTGGGGATTTTCGTGACCGCGTGATACCTAAGCAGCACTCCGCCTAAGTTGGGGAGGAATGCGGTGGACGTCGATAAATGTCAATGAAGAATTTGCTATGCCAGAAGCGCTGCTAGCTCTGAGAACAAAATCATCAGGAAGGAGAAAACGCTGGCGCGGTGGCAAGGCGTGATGGTTGGGCAAGGTAGCTACCCTTTCACCTCTCTTCCAGCTTAGTGCATTTTGGACCGAGATGTGCAATTAGATACCGCACTTCTTCAATTTTGGATGGATTGTAGCAATTAGCACCGTTTTCCCATAACTCTGTGTGTGTGTGTGTCCGTCCGCGCGCACCAGCAAGCTTCCCACAGCACAGAGGTGAAGATCAGAAGGCAACTTCGGGAATCAGTTCTTTCCTCTACCATGTGAGTCCCAGGTCATCAGATTTGGTGGCAATGCCGCTGCTCAGCTGAGCCATCTCTGAAGGCTGCACGTTAGATTAATGACACCCCCCCCCCCCCAGCTTTAAATGGCCAGTACCAGGACTGTCAGACTTATTTTACTGGTAGGGTAATTGAAGCTTCCTTAGAAGGGATGCCAACAGCCACATGTCAAAGAGGAGTGACGGCACGCAGACGCTACCTCAGGCACACATACTAGTCCTGCCACAGCGTTGCGCTCTTCCTGCTCAGCCTCCTAGCTTTACCCATGTACCTGTCCTTACTCATCTCACTTTCCTGTGGTCTCCCTGGTTCCCCACCTCCCTCGGGCATTCACAGAAATACCCAAACACCCCAGCACCTTAACTCATCTGCACCAAGCAAAACCCGTTTAGCCACGCCTCAGACTTTCTCCAAGTGCCATCCTGCACCTCGTCTGGGTGATGGCATTCCACAATGAGCAAGAAGACAGATTCTTGTCCGTGTGAAGCTCTCACTCCAGTAGAGGAGGGCGACCACACGCAAAGAGGCAGCAGACATCAGCTGTGATGGGACAGACATAGACAAGCGTCCTGAGTGACAGGTGCCGCTAAATTCACTCTCTGGGAGAGACACAAACACCATTTGCCCCTCCTGAGGTCCCAGTGACAAACCCGGGCACACCAGAGCTTACTAATGTTATACTTACGAGCAGGAGAGTGGGTGACCTTAAAGCATGGATGTTGGCTCCCCCCATGGCTGAAGAGCTGGCACCTCCCCCCCAGCCTGTCCCTAAACAGGAGGGCTCCCTTTAAGGAGTATTCGGGGTGTGAGCGTATGATGTGGGGGACAAAGCAAGTGATCGTACGGAGAACAGTCCAGAGGTAGGCATGGCCAGTGCAAAGACCCTGGGACAGGAACACAGGCACCGTTCTCTAGAAAAATGGTCATCAGAGAGCCCAGTGAACTGCAGGTCAGCACGGAGAAATGTCATCAAGCTGTGTTCACGGCGTGGTGTGTTTGTTTGGGAAAGGGTCTCTCTGTGCAGCCCTGGCTGTCCTGTAGATATGGCCCAGACCTCACAGAGATCTTCCTGCCTGTGCTGGGATTTTTTTTTTTTTTTTTTAAGATTTACTTATTTATATGTGCAGTGGTGTTTTGCCTGAACGTATGTCTCACTGAGGGCACCAGATTCCTGGGACTGGAATTGCTGGCAGTTGTGGGCCGCTATGTGGGTGCTGAGAATTGAGTCCAGGTCCTCTGGAAGAGCAGTCAGTGCTCTCAGCCCCGAGCCACCGCTTAGGCACCCTCTGCTGGGATTAAAGGTATGAGCCACTATGCCTGGGTCCAAGCTGTGCATTAAGAAAAGATACTCCAGTCTCTGGGTAGGCCAGTGACAGCGTCTGAGCAAACATTTTACATTTTACCACTTTTTGCCACCAATGCATGTCCTAGTTAAAAATGTAAATTAAGAAAAGGAAAATTATGGGTCCCCATATACTTTGAAAGTCTATGTCCTTGATGCCCCAACCATCCAAACCCCAACTCCTCTCTGCTTTACCCTTCCCGTTTCTCCTCCTTGCTTCAAACTACTCTGTGGCATTTTCCTGCCTTCATCCCACCCCTGCTGTCTCTCCACGGAGGTCGCCATCTCTTCTCCCCGCAACGCCTGTACCTCTATCCTATATGCTTCCCTGTGTCTTCCTCTTGCCCTCTGCCCCAGCAGCATCACGTGGGCCATGCAGGAACACTTAATCAGACTCTCGAGGGTGGGTGTCAGGGAATCCCTCACGGCTTCGAAGCACCACACGTGGTTCTTTCTAATCACGCTGGTCTGTAAAACGCTGTGCTCAGCCGGCGAGCACAGCAGCCTCTCCCCTTTTGGAAACAAGAATCTCACTTAAGGCCGATTCTCACACTCATTCTCCCTGCCTGCCCTTCCGGAAGTCTCTCCCCCAAAGCTCCTGCGCGCTGTGTTCTGACTTCACTGGGCGTGAGGCCGCTGGAGGCTGTTCAGGTGCCGACTGTACTAAGCTAACAGCACCCCGGGGGGGCGTGGCCACAGCCGAAGGCTCTCTGGCTCCTCAGCGGCTCCTCCTAGCAAGCGGCTGGGCATCTGGCTTTGACTCCCACGCTTCAACTTTCTCTTTTACCCCCTGCACTGTGCCATTGGTCCATCGTGCCATGGAAAGTGCCCAGAAGGAGTTACCAGTGCTCTGTTCCCCTCCCTCGAGGCAGCCGATTTGCCACGCCGTTCATCCTTACCAAAGCCCCTCGCAAAACAGATTTGACACTGTGGAAGCGCTGGGTGGTTGAGGCCAGTAAGAAATGCGTGGGTCTTTCCACGGCACTTCTCTTGAGTGTGTGATGGTGGCGGCGGGATGGAGCCCCGCACTCCCTGTATGCTGAATTCTGCCACCCCAGCCCTTACTTCGTTTTGAGACAGGTCGCTCTAAATTACTCAGGCAGGTCTTGAACTCAAAGTCCTCTCAACTCAGCCTGTCAGCATTCATCCTGTCAAGATAAAGGTTGTTTGGTTGGTTGGTTGGTTTGGGTTCTCTGTGTAGCCTTGGCTGTCCTGGACTCACTCTGCAGAGTGGCTGGCCTCGAACTTACTCTCAGGGTGCTCACATTACAGACGGCGCCACCATGCCTGGCACAAATGCCTGTCTCTTTGAAGTAAGTGTTTGCCTCAAGGATTGGCTGCGTGGCTCACTTTGCTCCTGCTTCCTATTGTGAGTTGAAAGAGCATGACATAGCAATGGGTAGTGGTTCTCAATCTGTGGGTCACGACCCCCCCCAAGGCCTTGACCAGCCCTCTGACAGGGGTCGCCCAAGCCATATGCATATCAGATATTTGCATTATGATTCATAACAGTAGCAAAGTTAAAGCTATAAAGTAACAAAAGTAATGCCATGAGTGGAGTCACCACAGCAAGAGGAACTATGGAAAGAAAGGGGTCCCAGCATGAGGGAGACGAGAACCACTGCACTAGATGAACCACTGCACCCTGGTCTCTCCAGAACTCAGTCAAACCAAACTGCTTTCACGAGGTGTGGCGGTGGACCAGCCATGAGGCGGAGACAAGCGGACTTCTGTGAGTTCAAGGCCAGCATAGTCTATGGAGCAAGTGTCAGGCCAGCCACGGCTCCACAGCGAGACGCTGTTCAAAAAAAGAAAGAAAGAAACACACAAGAATCCATCTGATTACACACTCCACTCACCACAGAGCCCCGCTTCCCAATGCTGCCCTCTCCCCTAGCCTCTTCGTGTTCTGTCCATGCTGCGCCGCGGGCGGTGACTGTGGTGACTCAGACAGGCTGGAGTACTAAGCCAGTTTATGTGGGGTTTCTGGTACACACGCTTCATGATCAGCAGCGTTCGTCCTCTTCCAAGACCAGGCAGCACTGGCTTCCTTGACCGCTCGGTGTTTGAAGCCCTCTCCCCCTCAGCTTCCGTAAACATATCGTTTCTTAGTTCTGTGGTTGCTTCTTGAGCACCTCTCTTCCTCACACCCCCTTTTGAAGTCCCGGCGAGTTTGTCTTGACTTTCTCTACCCACCTCCCCACAGTGCTGGACGGGGCTGTGACTAGTCGGACAGTCTAGTAGCTTGTTCTCCCCAGGACAGCCGGCGCTCTCGCAGAACCACAGTCTTATCTGGGAAAGCGAATGAGGAGAGGTCTTGGGCCCGGAGCGATCTCGGCCCACTCTCAGACTTCAAGTGGGTAAGAAGCCCCGCTCGCTGGCGTGGAGCCGAGCGTGGGATAGTGGGCCACTTCCGGTAACCCGAACTGGCCTGCTTACCAAAAGTTCCGGACTCTGCAGAACTAGCACACAGGGGCCTTCCTTGCTATCATTTCCTGTCACTGTAGCCAACTGGCCACTGCGTTGCTCTCAGTGGACTCACTGTCTTGCTCATCACATGTGCTGCTTACCTGTGCTGCTGACCCAGGCGTTGGGTCTACACAGCCATGAGGTGGGTAGGCCTGGGCCATGCTTACCCCCGTCCCTACACAAGGAGCTGGCCACCCAGAGCGGAAAGTCTGCCCTAATGACACAATTATTGGTTTAATTGCAATCGGGAAGACTGAGCAGACTGCTGGATACGGAACAGGACAGGGTGAGGGGGCAAGTTGTCCGGCACCTGGTGTTCTCAAATGCAGCCTCTCACTCCCCGGCAGTCTGCACGCCAGCCCCGGCTTGGGAGAGTGGAGAGGAGAGCGGGCGTTTGTCCGTTCTCTTCTTGACTCTTGGCTTATATGGTGCTCCGGTGAGCTCCATCCTTGAACCCCCAGCGTGTGAGATAAATTCCTGTTCCTAAAAGTGAGGGCCCCATTACAAAATCGATACTTGCCTGCAAGGATTGCTGACTTTCCTAGCCCGGCTGTGGAGTCTGCATTAAACTCTGGCGTGTGTGTGAAATGCCTCTGAGGATTGCCCCACACTGAAGTATCCTCCCTGTTCCCCAGAACCTCACTGTGTGGGGAAGGCCCAGGCAAAAGCACCCAGAACTCTGCTGCTGGAGCATGCGGAAGTTGCGTCAGGTGACCCTGCCCAGAAAGCTGACCTGGAGTGACAAAAAGACACAAGGGCAGGGAAAAAATGTTTATCACGGCAATGAGGGCTTGTGCATCCAGCTGCAGCTGGGGACCGGCTCCCAGCAGTCTCCTAATCAGCTTGTTGCTGGGATCAGACCTTGGCTGTTCTCTCTCCAGCTAAACTCCCTTCAGCTTCCAAAGCTCTGGAAGCTGCTGAGACCACCTGGTGTCCTCACCATAAACCCCCTGCCCAAGGTAGCCAGAGTCTGGCTATTTATAATCAAGAATCTTGGCTGATGTAATGACTGACACTGGAAAACTCCAAAAAGAAGAAGTAAAATAATAATAATAATAATCTACATTAAGAAATCAAAATAACTACTAACACTTTCTCCCAGTCTTTTTGAAACCTTTTAGTGTGTGTGTGTGTGTGTGTGTGAGTGTGTGTGTGTGTGAGAGTGTATGTGTCTGTGTGTGTGTGTGTGTATGTGTGTGAAAGAGAGAGAGAAAGAGAGAGAGAGAGAGAGAGAGAGAGAGAGCAATCTGCTGGAGTCACTTCTCTCTTTCCGCAGCGTGACTCTTGGGACTTGAACTCAGTTCACCAAGCTTAGAAACTAGATGCTTAACCAGCTGAGCCATCTGTAGGACCCTTGGGGCCCCTCTGACACTGCAATACAATGTTGCAAAATTCACTTTGGGAACTAGATAATCTATTTTCAAGGGTCTTTAATAGGTAATGTTTGTTCTGGGATGCATTCCTGGCTCTTCCCAGCCCACACTGGACACACTTGGTAGCCAATTGCTGTCCACTGCACACCAGCATCTACCTGGGCCACTGCGGAGGACTGAGATGGCATTTGGGTTGCCTCAGTCCACGTGGCTGGGGTTTCTTTTTATGGGGTCGTGTTTGGGGCCAGTCACTTCCCAAGTCCCTGGTCTAGGCAGAGAAAGCTGTATCTATTTAGAGTATCTGAACTGATTTTACATCTTTCCTGATTTAAGTGGGAGCACATATTCATTACAGAACACGTGAGAATGCAGAACAAGCCTCCATCAGTGATCACTGTTGTCAAGAACTTGGGATAGTTCCTGAAAATGATAGCTGAGAATACACTGATTGTTCCCACTTTTTATGCGTAGTTAACTGAGAAACTACCAATTTAGAAGGAAAAAAAAAGACAGGAAGAGGTGTTAGGGGATGGGTAATATCTGCCATTTGCATAATGTATTATTCTTTGCCAATTAAAAAGCCTTAATGGATTTGGGTTTAAGATGCAGAAAATCATTTCACATATTTCACGTATTGTGCTGTCCGCCACTGCTCTGCTCCTCCTGGGCTAGACAGAAGGCTCTTTGTTCAGCTAGTTTCCTAGTGCAGTATACCAAGTTCTTGAAATTTTGTCCATTATTGGCAAGTGCCAAAACACAATAGTAGTTGTTAGTGTCTTTTGTGCCATCAAACACGGTGCAGATGTGCTGGAGTTGTGGAAGGACTTGTGCAGCTGGAGAAACACTTTTCCAGGAATTGAGGAAAGAGCGGAGCAGAGAAGCAGCCCCCGGCAGGATGACTCAGCAGGGTGGCAAAGAACATGGGTCCACAATCAACCTGCTGAGACTTGACTCTACTTTCTGACTCCTCAGCAAATTGCGTTGTGACTTCAAGTAAAGTCGTTTTAAACTCCCGGGGCCCCGATTTCCTCATCAGCAAAATGAGTAATATCGCTTGCAAATGTTTTCTTCAAAGTGGGGATGATGGTGACTAGGGAGATTGCTCAGTGGGTTAAAGAACTTGGTGTGCGAGCATGAAGACCCGAATTCCATCCCAAAACCCGTGTGAAAAAGGCAGGAGTGACAGCCTGCGAGCCCAGAGCAAGAGGCTTGCTGGCCAGCTGGTCCGGCTGGATTGGTGAATTCCGGTTCAGCGACAGACCCTGTCTCAAAAGTTCGTGTGGAGAGTGCTTAAGGACCATTCCGCAGGCTGACCTCAGCACGCACACGTGGTCTTAGTTTTCTTTTGCGGTGACAAAACAACACGACCATAAACACGGAGGGGACAAAAGGGCTTATGTCCTCTGACAACCCTCAGGTCCCATGCTGTCACTGTGGGAGTTCAGGGCAGGAACTTGAAGCAAGAGTTGATGCAGAGGCTACAGAGAGTGCTGCAAACTGGTTTGCTCCCCATGGCTTGCTCGGCCTGCCTTCTTAGAACCCAGGACCTCCAGCCCAGGGCTGGCCCTGCCAACAGTGAGCTGGGCTACCCACATGGATCACAAGTCAAGAAACCGCACCATGGGCTTGCCCACAGGCCAATCTCCAGTGGCATTTTCTCAGTTCAGGTCCTCCTCTTTCCAAATGGTTATAGCTTATGCCAACATAAAACTAACCAGCGCCCATGTGCATGTGCAAGAATGGTGAGCCAGGTGCTGTATGCACATATTCTAACTACCCGCGGGTGTGCAGGTTGGGAAGCATTATCAAACATTCCATGCCACTCTGGGCCATTGAATAAGAACCTCTCTCAAAATAAACAATAATCAAAGGACAAAGTGTAATGGAAGTTTTGGTCTCTTTGTAAACTCAATTATGTTATGTAAATATGTTCTTGTTTTAATTTCAAGTGTGGGATTTTAGTTTGGCCTTTAGTTTTTTTCAGAGCTGATAACTGTCTCCTGCAGGACGTGACCTTTGCAGGTTAATGGCCTGCTTCATGCCACACAGAGAGGGGCTTGGTCTAGGACTCTGAGGGATATAAATATGAGAGCCCGGAGAGAGAAAGTGTGGCATTCAGTGTTGGTGTGTGGAGTGGAGTGGTTTGGAGTGATCAAAGACGGAAGGTGTGGCAGATGGAGAGAAACATTTTAATGCAGTAGATTGGTAGAACCCCAGGGGAACCCATCAACCCTAAACAGCCAGGAGAAGTAATCCCCACTTTCTCTCTTCTACCTAGGGTTGGTGGGTTGGAAGGGTGAGGCTTTAAGGAACCCCCAAATAAGGCAGAGTTTAAAAATGAGCACTACAACAATGGATACGGCTGCAGCTCACTGGGAGACCCTGTGAGTGTCTCCTTAACCTTCAGTGTCTCCAGGAGAAAAGGGTTATAATGACAAGAATAATGCCTAGTTCACGCAGGTCGTTAAAAAGAACTAAACATGTAGAAGTTCTCAGCCCCACTGAATAGGAGCCACCCAGAATTCAACAGGGCCACTGAGTTTGACAAGTCTTTATATCAGAAATTCCTGTTTACATTTTTTTTCAGCAAAAAATTTTACTAAATCAAAACATACATCCTGAAAAGTATAGAAAACTACAATTGCACAGCATACTTTAAAATTTTTTTTAATGATTCTTTATAATTTCACATCATGCACCCCAATCCCGCTCATCTCCCTATCCCTTCTGCCCTTGTGCCCGCCCTCCCAAAAGAAAATTAAAAAAACAATAACAACAAACAGCATCCCCAGGACACATGTAAAGAGTTGGGTGTGGCAGCATGTGGTTAAGAGCACTGACTGTTCTTCTAAAGAGCCGGAGTGTGATCTCATCACCCACAGGGATGCTCACAGTTGACTACAATTCTGGGGATCTCCTGTCCTCTTTTACCTTTAGGTACCAGGCACACACATGGTACACGCCACACACACACACACACACACACACACACACACACACACACTCAAGCAAATCACCCAGGAACTTAAAAAGAATTTTAAAAAGATATAGCATATTGTTTAATGGGTCAAGGATAGGCCTCAGTGGCTGAGTGCTTGGCTGGCATTCATACGGCCTTAGTTTCAAGTTTCAGTATTGGAGGAAAATCAAATTTATTCTTCCTTTTTGAGTTACTGTACCTTTTTACTGTCATCTCCTCCTCCCAGTCCCCGGTAATCGCCATCCTATTCTCTAGCTCCATGGCTTTGTTTTAGCTTCCACATATAAATGATAGCTGTGGTATTACCTTTCTGTGGTTGGTTTATTTTGTTTATCAGTGGTTCCCTAATTCTCTTCAACTGTATATATTGCCATGTTTCTTTACCCATTCTTGTTAGTAGGCTCTCGGTTTGATTTTGTTTGTTTGTTTGTTTGTTTACTTACTTACTTTTTGTTTTTTTTTTTTTTCAGACAGGGTTTCCTTGTATAGCCTTGGCTGTTTTGGACTCACTTTATAGACCAGGCTGGCCTTGAACTCAGAGATCCGCCTGCGTGTGCCCCTCTGAGTGCTGGGATTAAAAGTGTGAGCCACTATGGCTCGCTTGATTTAATTTTTTAAAGTTTTATTTATTTATTCAACGAGTATGGATGTTTTGCTTGCATTTATGTCTGTGCATGTCCATGCTGTGCACATAAGGGCCAGAAAAAGGTGTTAAATCCCCTGGAATTACAGACAGTTGTATGTTGCACTTTTTAAAACTCTTTTCTATTTAATGTTCCTTAGAGCCTCGTCCTTCCAACCACCCAACCCTAGTAGGAGAGAGAAGGTTTTTGGGGAGAAGGGGTTCAGACTCTTTAACTTCTTCAGGCTGTTTAGGGTTGATGGGCTCTTTTGGGGCTATACTAATCTCCGTGAACAGCAAATGCAGCAGTCCCCTTCAAGCCACAGCGCCACGAAGCATCTCTCCTGGCTCTTAGTTATATCCCTCACAGTTTTAGACCACGCCCCTCTCCGTGCTGCATGAGGCAGGCCCTTACCAGTTGGCAAAGACCAGGCCCCACAGGAGGAAATTATCAGCTGTGGACAAACTAAAGTCCAAACTAAAATCCCACCCTCTGGATTAACACAAAAACATACTTACATAACATAACTGAGTATAAAAAAAAAAAAAAAAGAAAAAGAAAAAGAAAACGAAACTTCCATTACAGTTGTAAGCTGCCATGTGGGTGCTGAGCATTGAACCCAGGTCCTCTGAAAGAGCAGCTGGTGTGTGTGTGTGTGTGTGTGTGTGTTTGGGGAGGGGCGGCTCCATGCAAGCAGCAGGGAAATGAGCCATGAAAAGTCAAGAAAGAAAGTCAGTCCAGCTCTGCTCCTGCTGGATCAAGCTTCTAGGGAGTCTGATCCCGGCAGCTCACCGCAAGCCTATCTAAACAGTACAATCCGGAAAAAAGTCTCCAGGCAACAGCCATTCCAATTCCAGATGCAGAATAAAGCCTGGGAGTACCTAGAAACCCCTTTGCAAAGAACATGTGACCATGAAATGGGTTCTAGTCTATAGCTTAAGGGCTTAGGATCTGGTAAGGTCTCTGATACTGATAGCATAGAGGTCGGGCTATAAAGTACTTGTGACACCTCTGCTAAGGATGTTGATTGACAGCTAAAGATAAAGCCATAAGAAAGAGAGTCTGGGCCAAACATTCTGGGGGGATGTGGGGGAGATTGGCTCTACAAATAACAAAGGTCATCAGGTCATTAACACCAGCCACTCCCAGCCTTCTGGGTGGAAAACAGGCACTCATTTCCTCCTTTGAGGAGACACCACTGAATGAAAACATCCCTGCTTTCCCTAGTGATTTGTGGAAACAAGGACCTTTGTGCTCCCAGCACTGGTGCTTTTGACCTTTGAGCCATCGCTACAATCCCAATTTCATAATTTTGACTGTTGTGAAGAATGCTGCAATGGACACAGGATGGAAGATGTCTCTCTGACACACTGATTTCAAATATATTGGGTAAGCACTCAGGACTGGAGTTGCAATTGTGATTTTCGTGTTTTGAGGACTATTATCTTCTATAACAACAATCGTATTCCCACCGACAGCATGCAAGGGTCCCCTTCTCTCCTGTGTAACAAGTGGCTCCCCAATTCCCTGGCCATATGTACTGTTGCAGGATATTTGATCCCATTGTAAACCCCAAGATTTCGAGCTGTAAAAACCTGTTTTCTTGTTTGGTGTGGTTCAGCCCTAACACACACCTTTAATCCAAGAACTGTCTGCTTATTATAAATAGGTGGTTATGGTGAGGCTCAAGAGCTTTCTGCACACAGAATTAAATAAAGTTAACTGTAGGTCAAGAAGCAGAGCAAGAAACCAGCTGACAGGGAGTAACAGAAAGGAGGGACATTGAGTTGAAGGGTATTTAAGACAGCGTGGAGAAGGAGCAGGAGCTTTTGGCTTTTCCTGCTGGGACATGAGCTGAGTAGGGTGCTTCCTCTCCCTCTCTGAGCTAGCAGGTTTTCACCCCTGCATCTGGCTCCTGAGTCTTTATTGGTGAAATTGAACAACTGAGATTTTCTTTCATTAAAACTACAATGTACTTCCAGTTCCCTAAAACTGTCTCACCCTCCCTCCCCTCCAGCCTTTGGACATGACTCACACTTGGACTGGTTAGTTTTAACTGTCAACTTGACACAACATGGAATCAACTAGTAAGAGAGTTTTAATGAGGGATTATGTGGGTCAGGTCGGCCTGTGGGCATGTGACAGGGATCGTCTTAAGTTTAAAAAATAATTTATGTAATTTTATTATATGTGCATTAATGTGAAGGCGACAGACCCCTCGAAATTGGCATTACAGACAGTTGTGAGCTGCCGTGTGGGTGCTGGGAATTCGGCAGAGCAGACAGTGCTCTTAGCCACCGAGCCATCTCTCCAGCCACAGGCAGCGCCACGTCATGGGGCGGAGCCCTGAGCTGTGTGAGGAAAGCTAAGCAGAGGCAAAAGACCAAGCAGGCAAGGGTCCACTCTCTCTCTCCGCCCTTCGCTACGGATGTGACGTACCTACACCAGCCCTGTAAGTCCCTGCCCTGACTCGCCCTCAAAGATGGACTACAGCCTGGAGCTGCCCTCAGGGATGAACCTGAGAGTGACGGCAGTTAGGCGGGCTGACTTGGGAGAGACCTCAGCGATGGGCTGTAACCGGAGTTGCCCACAGGGATGAACCATAGCCCGATGGTGAAAGCCGAATAAACTCCTTCCACCCACAAAGTTGCTTTTGGCCAGGGTACTTCCCTCAGCAGCAACAGTGACACTGGAACAGCTTGCTAGCCCACTCTCGATGGTTCATTCTGTAGCAGCCTCTCCAGGAAGCACCCTGATCTCCTCCCCAGCCTGGGGTGAGTTCACTTCTCGGGACTCCTAAGAAGCCCCATGCCTTCCTCCGTCAAACCATCGACCGGCTCTGTGAGCACCTCTGGAGGAAGGATGTTTTCAAGCATCTCTGTCTGCCAGCTGTACCCTGCTAGGCAGGCCCCTATCTACACGTGAGAGCAGGCGTTACACCCCCCTCACTCGCTGAGGCCCTTATCCATTCTCCAGCTCCCCATCTGTTGCTCTGAAAATGGCAGGGAGTCAAGGCGCAGCTCCGTTGGGAACGCTGACCCTTCATTCGGGTGGAGCTGGAAGGCACCTGTCGCTGACGGAAGTCCCCTGACCTTGGCAGCTGGCGTTCCTGGAATCAAATGCTGGTCTACACTTACTGTGTGACCTTATGCAGTTCTGTAATCTCTCTAGACCTCACTTTTCTCATCTGTGAAATGAGGTCAAGAGAGAGTAAATACTTGAATGGCAGCGATGAGAACGAAAGAGGTGACAAAATATCAACACAATGCCTGGCACATAATAGATACTAAAAAATGCTTTTAATGTTCCCAACATAAATAATTAAAAAATGTCGGAGGAGGTAAATATGACTTGAATTAATTAGTACAAACTGAATATATGTGTCCCCAAACATAGCATAATACCCCATTATCATGCATAGTTTGTTTCTTTGTTTGTTTGTTTGAGACAGGGTTTCTCTGTGTAGCCCTGGCTGTCCTGGAACTCATTCTGTAGACCAGGCTGGCCTCAAACTCAGAGATCTGCCTCCCGAGTGCTGAGATTAAAGGTATGTGCCACCACCACCCAGCATTCATGTGTAGTTTTTATATATTAGCTAAAAAACAAAAACAAAAACAAAAACCTTGAGTAGGTGAGATGGCTCAACAGGCAAGCCTGATGACCTGAGTTCAAGCCCTGTGACCCACAGTGGGGGAGGATTGACTCTCCACATTGTCCTTTGGCCTTCACATGTGTGTACTCACACATGTACACACACACAAAGAAAGAAATAAGAAAAGACAAAGCAATAAAACATTTGAAAATAAATAGTTTGGAGGCGCTGGGAAGAGGCTCAGTGGTAAGGTGCTTGGTAGGCAAGCATGAGACCCGGAGTTCAGATCCCCAGTGCCCGTGTAAAATTAGCCCAGGCACTGAAGTGTGTGTATTTAACCCCAGATCTTATGGGGCAAATACAGGCTGATTCCAAGGACTTGCTGGCCAGCCAGAATAACGGGCCCCACGTCAGTGAGAGACACTGTCTCAGAAAATAAGCAATAGAGGAAGGTGTCTAAAGGCTGGTCTCCGGCCCCAACATGGGTGCAAACACGGGTGCGTGTACCCACAACACACATATGTTCACACACAGAGACAAGCTTTGAAAACAGGTAAAGTTAATTGTAAAGTTCCACAAGGATCAATGGCAGAGCACCTGCCTCCTGTGCAAGACACCTGGGTTCAGCCCCTAGTCCTGAGAACAGATCCCGGATCCCGGCCTGTCACACAGCACACTGAGCCATCCTGAGGCCAGTGATGACATCATGCTCTTCTGTATGTCCCCATGCCAGCCACAGCGGGTGGCGGGAGTGTTGACTGATGAGAGGAGCCCATGGAGAAGGGGGCTAGGGTCCCTAAGCACTTCCCTCTGGAGAAAGGTGTCCTAACTGACTAATGTCTTAAAGTAGTCCTGTGTGTATATGGCATGTGTGTTTGCACACACATGTGCGTTTGTGAGTGTGTGTGTCTCAGTTAAGGTTTCTATTGCTGTGAAGAGACACCCTGACCAAGGCAACTGTCATAAAGGAAGGCATTTGGTTGGGGCTGGCCTACGGTTCAGAGGTTTAGTCCGTGATGGCCACGGTGAAAACACGATGGCATGCAGGCAGACAAGGTGCTGGAGAAGGAGCGAGGACTTCTACATCTTGATCCATAGAGAGCAGAAATGGAAGTGGCTTGTGCCTCTGAGAGCTCAAAGCCCACCCCCAAGTGAACACTTCCTCCAGCAAGGCCACACCTACTCCAACAAGGCCACACCTCCTAATAGTGCCACTCCCTCTGGGCCAAGTGCTCAAAGCCCTGAGTCTGTGAGGGCCACCCCTATTCAAGCCAGCAGAGTGTGCATGCGCAGTGGAGGCCGGAAGACCACCTCGGGTGTCGGGCCTGGCCTATGCTTGAGTGAGACAGGGTCTTCTTTGTTTGCCACCACTGTGCACACCGGGCTAGCTGGCCCACGAACTCCCAGAGATCCTATCTCCTTGTCCCACCTTGCTGTAGAGATACTGGGACTGCTGCACCCAACTCTCTGTGGTCTCTCGGGATTCAAACTCAGGTCTTCACACTTCCACAGCAAGCACTTTACCCACTGAGCCATCTCCAGTGCAACTGTACAGTTCAATCATCGCTGGCTGTTGTGGTTTGGGAATTGTTTCACATACATCTCATTCACCAGTGTCCACCAAACCTCAATATGACGGTGCAGACCAGAGGTCCCAGTAAGCTACGACTGTGCGGACACCCAGTACTGTCAGTTGTAGAGGAGAAAACGGGCTTGAAAGCCAGAAGCTAGGCTGTGGAGAATTCTTCTACAGGACTCTTTTTCTCCTGAATGACCTGTTGGAACAGAAGCCCTCTCCTGTCAGCAGGTTATGTGGTGATGCAGTCTAGACAGTCATAAACGCATCACACATTTTGGCTCTTTGTAATGGGATTCACGCACGTGAAAGCCCATCAGTGTTCCAGCATCTACAGGGCCAGAGTGTCAGTGCCCTCCTACGAAAGGCAAGTGCGTTTGTGTGTGTGAAGCCTGCCACTTTCTGCAGCTCAGTGTAAGGAGCCATCTCTCAGGGTCATTGATGCATCCTGTCCTGATGAGGTCAGGCAGTCCCAGATGAAATCCCACACAAAACTGCCACCAGTGCGGCGAGGCTGCTCCGAGAGAGACGTGCCCTAGTGTCGAGACTCCCACGTGCACCCATCAGTAAGAACAGTGTGTACCATAAGAGGGATTTTATTACGCAATTACGTGGCTCACAGCAATGTAGCTGTAATTTAAGAATGCGTCTGAATTGCCCTAGTTAACGAGTGCCATCAATATTGGGTATTTAAGATTGATCCTTTGCAAAAGAAACCTCGAAACACCCTCAAGTCTTATAGTTCATTTATATAAGAAACCTGATGAGGATTCACCCCAATTTGATAACAATCCTAAAAATGTTTATGACTTTACCGATTAGTCATAAAGCCAAAATTTTTTTTTTTTACTAAGTTATCATTTATAAAATAACCAAGGACTAATCCAGCCATACCAGGGAAACCTTGAATTATCTTTCTATAGTTTCTATAGAAACATCAGTATGAAAAGTTGTGTCATATAATGAAATGACCAAAAGTGCACAGCAAGAAACGAGAGGGGTCGTGTTATCATTATAGAGGTGTTGGAGCTGGTAGTGACGCATGCCTGTAGTTAGTGCTGGGAGGCAGAGATGGGAAGATCCTGAGTTCAAGGACAGCCCAGGCCACAGAGGGAGACTGTGTCTCCAATTAACCAAGGCTTGGGATGTAGCACAATGGTCAAGCACTAGTCTGCTCATCTAGCCGGGTGCGTTAGGCAGTGAATGAAAGCATGCAGCTTGCGAGTCTGTAAGCATCAGCGGCCCCTACGTGGAAGGCCTTCGTCATAGTGTGTCAGAGACTCCTACTTGTAAGTCATCGGGACTTTTTTTTCTCATTAGAAGTATTTGTATCTGATTTTACACTGATAATTTATATGATTTTCTTTGAGGAAGGCTTTCAAATTGTATAAGCTTTAGAGCCTCATAAATTTTGGCTCTGTTGATGATTTGTGTCCCACAAGTGTCCCCTGTCTCTCCAGCTGTGTCCTGCTGTGTGGGCCTCATGTGGAGATTTTACACTCCTCACTAGATAACCAGAGAGCTGGTGAGGCTCACAGTCTGAGCCATCCCTAAGCACAGTGGTGTCAGCCTCCTCCAGAGGGAAGGAGTCTGCCTGTTCCCGGTCCCCCAACACCAGCTAACCCCCCCCCCGGAATTCTAAGGTAGGAAGGCCTGGCATTCAAGTTCTGTCCCCCCTCCCACGTATTGATAATGGGGTTAAATTTTTTTCTGTTCACAGTAAACCTGCACTAGAGAAGCTGGTTTGTGTCTGGCCATCCCTTTAAATTCTTAGCATTTTTTGTTTTTCATGTTGAGTTTCTGGAAATTTCTAGGAAGACAGGCATACCCTCCACAAATCATCATACGGTCAGGTCATTTCCAGAGTTTCTACTTCCTTTTCAGCCAGCAGCTTTGTTAGTGAACAGCAGCACCGACTCCATTTACTCTAACGTCGGAAGGTGGCTGAGAAAAGAGCAGCCCAAATCACCCCCCTGGGCCTTCTGTGGGTCAGCCTGTTACCATGCTTGGGGCAGGCTTGGTCTGCCAAGATACAGTATCTTCACCTCTTTCCTTGGCTGCTCTAGGCCACTCTCAGGGGTTCAGTATTCTGCTAACAATATATACCACAGTACACTAAAGAGAAGAATCAGAGAAAGTCATTAGAAATAGGTAAACATGGCTGTAGCCCAGCAGGGGAGAATATACAGACAGTATACAGTTGTCTTGGCTGATACGTAGTCATTGTTCATTCTCTCAGCTTTGGTTCTCAGCTAGCCAGTGCAGGGACCAGGGCATCCCCTAACCTGCTTGCTGATTCTTTGTTTTGTTCCATGTTGGCCATTGCATACCAATCAAGATGGCCAGGACTAACTAGTGGCACTAGCAGGCAGGCAGAGGCCTCTGTTGTCGTGACTTCCTCATTATCTTCTAAAAGGGTAGGTCAGTGCCATCCTATAGTGTTTTCTCGATGAGGGACGTGTCTCAGTTCACCCTTCTTGATATGGTAGCCGGAGCCAGCACAAGTGGGTGACTGACTGCCACTGCCTGATGCGTGGCTCATGTGACTAAGGAAGCACACTTGTAATCTGACCTAATTTTAATTACTTTTTAATAAAAAAGCCACAGGTGGCTCCTGGCTACCGAATTGGACAGTTCAAGCCTCAGTCAGTCATTCCATACAATGCCAGGCCCTCCTCCCATTGGCCTGTTCACGCAGCAACATATAGAGCTTATAGTGGCCAGCCGACAAGCCAAATTCTGTTCCACAGAGCTGCTGAGTGTCCCCACTTTGAAGCTTTGATCTCTTGGCTGTCAATACCTCTAAACCAGTTGGGTGTGGTGGTGCACACCTGTGAAGGCAGGCAGATCTCTGTGAAATTCAAGGCCAGCCTGGTTTATAAAGTGAGTCCAGGAGAGCCAAGGCTACACAGAAAAACCCTGTGTCAAAAAACCAAAACCAAAACCAAAACCAAACCAAACCAAAATAAAGCCCTCTAAATCAGAAGATGTTGAGTTGGGAAATAACACTCTTTGAAGAAAATTGTGGGACCTGGCAAGATGGCTCAGTGGGTGCTCTTAGCCAGTCTGGTAACCTGAGTTTTAGCTCTGGGCCCCTCACGGTGGAAGGAGAGACTTAGTTCTTGTAGTTTGTCTTCTGTATGCTCCCCATACCAAATAGGTAATTTTTTTTTTAAAGCACACTGAGAATTGATTGATGAACAGGGAAGGGAATGGGCCATACAGGTAGCCAGTAACAGAGAACTTAGCATGTCCAAGGTCCGGGGTGTGGGCCCCAGCACTTGTCGGGGGCTAAGAGTCTTTCCCCCAGGTCCACACCTTGGTGCCAGCGTTGAGTTCACATGCCACATCCCAGAGGACAGTGTCCCAAGTTCATAATGCTGTCTACTAGGATGCCACAGATGGTTGTTCACCAGGCCATTCTACCGTAAGCAGATGATAGGACAGCAGACCCTAGGGCCATCACTGGCTCTCTTCTGGGACTTCGGATAGTTCTGGCGGCACAACAGTGGTGTGTGGATGGCTGAGATGGTGCGAGCTGTGTTTGCTCACTTCCTTCCTGGTGGTGCTAAGAAAAGCCTGATGGAGAGAGACTTCATATTCTACTCCAATGTCTTTGTCCCAGGGAAGATAAATCCCTGCCCATGGGAGTGTGATTTCAGATGTGCGGAAGTGGACCCTACTCCTGCCATCTCCAGCTCTAGAGAAACTGGCATGTGCATCCTGGGATGGGTGGTGTCTGGCCCGATCCCTTGTTCTGTACAGAGAGTGGTCTCTGCTGGCTATGGTTCCAGTTTCCAACCAGTGTGCCTATTACGCACACAGTAAGCAAAGTAAAAGAACAAACAGTAGAAGGCAGGAGGGGAAGCAGCTGATAGGTAGAGTGGCGGTTTGGATAGGAATGGCCCCCACAGGCTCATATATTTGAATGCTTAGTCATCAGGGAGTGGCACTATTTGAAAGGATTAAAAGGATTAGGAGGTGTGGCCTTGTCGGAGGAAGGGTGTCCCTGGAGGTGGGCTTTGAGGTTTAAAAGCCCATGTCAAGAGTCTCTCTTTCTGCCTATGCATCAGGAAATACCTCTCAGCTCCAGCCACTCCTACCATCATGCTACTTGATGCGATGATAACGGACCAAGCCTCTGAAGTAGAAAGCAAGCTCCCAATTAAATGCTTTCTTTTACATAAGAGTTGCCTGGTCATGGTGTCTCTTCCCAGCAGCAGAACAGTGACTAAGACAAGTCATCAAACCAGGCATCTACAACCTTAAGCAGAGGTGACTGGAGTGGCCTGAGAAAGCAAGCAAAAGTGACATCAAATAACCTACCTACAACATCCAGCAGAGACCAGCTGGGGACGAAGCAGTCGTTCTGGAGCTTCCAGCTATTGGGCTGGGGGCATACCACTTTAATTTCAGTACTTGGGAGGCAGAGGAAGGCAGATCTTTGAATTTGAGATCAGCCTGGTCTACAGAGCAAGTTTCGGGACAGCCAGGGGCTACATAGAGAAACCCTGTCTCAAACCACACACACACACACACACACACACACACACACACAGGCATACATAAATAAAAGGGTCTCTTTATGCATGAGCTTTGGGCCACCCATTCCCTCTCTGTAGGCATTTCTATGCCCTGGGATAAACAGTTGTGATGTCTGTTGAAAAGGCTTACTCCCTCTTCTGTTAAGTGTGCTTTGGGGCTGTTTTCCTTTCTCCCTGTTGTAGCGTTAGGGGAGACTCATTTTAGGACAAGGGTCTTTGGGGAACATTTAAAGACAAAAATGTTTCTGAGGGGCTGGGGTCATCACTCTGCTTCTAGAGTTAACATCTCAGTACATTTAAGCAGCATGTGACAATTTGCCAGCACACTGTGTATCATACTGGCCCCAAGCTCTTCATTCCGGAGGCTGACAGATGTCAACTGGGGCACTGGTGAGCCATCTTCTTTCTGTTCCTGAGACTGCTCCCACACTGGGACTATATTTACTTACTTTCCTTGTTGTTGACATCAAATGCCTCAAAAAAGGCAGCTTACAAGAAGGAAGCATTCATCTTGGATCGGAGTCCAACCGTCCACCACAGCAGCGAAGCCACCGTGCTGGGAGACTGAAGCAGCTGGCCACGCTGTGTCTGCAGACAGGAAGCTGCTCAGCTCGTTTCTTCCTTTTCACCCAGCCCAAGCTGTGGGGCCACCCACAGGTAGGTGTTCAATAACCCACTCCCACTTCTGCTGCCTTCCTAGGCCAGCATGAGTGGGCAGGTCACGCTGCTGTGTGGCATTCGCAGGAGGCCAGATGGGTGCAAACACCACCCAGGCCTGTCCAGTCGTGGGGAGCACCCTAGGAAGCCACCCGTGTGAATTGAGTGTGAGAGGAAGGAGGGCAATGGAATAGAAGGCAGGGTGTGAACTGTCCGCGGAGCTGTGTGAGCGACAGGGACCCGTGTCCCCGAGTGCACACACAAAGTGCTTCTAACTCCAATAACTTCTCCCCTAGGGGAGTTTGTGGACAAGCCTTTCCGTTCGTGGTTTTAATTCCAGGGTTCGTTGTACATACATGTTTTAGCTTGCTGGCCCTGCATATGGATCTGTCTTTATGCTCCCCACAATTTACCTAATATTATCCACACTTCTTTAAGTGTTAGCCTTGCATGTGCTAAGCCAGTTCTCCACCGCTGAGCTGCTCCCCAGCCAAGGTCTGCTTTTGTGTCTTCTGGCATTTGTGTCTTGATGGGTGGATCCCAGCAATCTCTCTTTTTATAGTTACTTTATGCGCTTGAGTGTTTGCTCCACGTATGTCTGCGCACCATGTGCATGCCTGGTGTCTAGAGGCCAGGAAAGGCCTTGGATCCCCGGGGACTGGAGGTAGCAGACAGCTGTGAGCTGCTGTGAGGCTGCTGGGCACCGAACCTGGGTCCTCTGCAAGAGCAGCAAACATTCTTAACCACCGAGCCATCTCTGCAGCCCTCACGGTTGCATATTTTTCTTTTTTTAATTTGATTTTATGTGGATGAGTGTTTGCCTGCGTATATGTGTGTCTGTGCCCCATGTGCCCGCCTGGTGCCCACAGAGGCCAGAAGAAGGTGTTAGATACCTGGCACTGGGGCTACAAACAGTTGTGAGCCACTTGGCATGGGCGCTCGGAGCCGTCCACACCCCCTGCCCCAGGCCCTTTGCAAAAGCAGCAAGTGCCTTAACCGCTGAGCTGACTCTCCAGCCCACCAACCGCTCTGCTTTCCTTTGAGACAGGCTCTTGCTATGGAGCCCTTGCTGGACTAGAACTCTATATAGACCAAGCTGACCTCAAACTGACAGAGATCTATCTGCCTCTGATTTGGCTGTGTCTGGTAGCACAAACCTTTAATCCCAGCACTCAGGAGGCAAAAGCAGGTGGGTCTCTGTGGGTCTGATGCCAGCCTGGCCTACATAGTTAGTTCCCAGGTGGCCAAGGCTAAACAATGAGACCCCGTGTAAAAGGACGTGTACTGTGTGACTGGGAAGATGGCTCAGTGGTTTAGAGCACTTGTTGCTCTTGTGGAGGACCTGGGGATGATTCCTAGAACCCACATGATAGTTCACGGCCACCTGACTCCAGTTCCAGGGGATCTGTCGCCCTCTTCTGATGTCCACCTCTACCAGGAACGTTCACTGCGCACATATATACACAGAGGCAAGACATTCATATCCATAAATTTAACTAAATTAGAAAACTCAAATCATAGCTAAATGTGATGGTGTTCACCTTCAATCCCAGCGCCCAGGAGGAGTCAGATCTCTGGGTTCAAGGCCAGCCTGGTCTACAGAGTGAGTCCCAGGACAGCCAAGACTGTTACACAGAGAAATCCTGTCTTGAGAAATGAATGAATGAATGAATGAATGAATGAATAAATGAATGAATATATAAATAGAATACTCACCAGGGTCCTCAGAGGCAGTGAGACTTGGCCCACCACTCATTCCAGAGGCCGCCATTCTGGCCTCTCTGTTTGTTCTGCTGTTTTGAGCTGCCTGCTTATAAATTGTTAATAAATTAATAATAATAAAATAAATTCTACATCATACTGATTCTGGGAGATGTTACACAGATATGTGTGTGTGCACAAATATACACACAAAATCAATGGCTCAGTAAGTTTGTGATATGAGTTAAACCAATTAACATGTTTTGATAAAAATAGTACTAAACAATAGTGAAGGTGTAGGATACTGCTGGGTGAGGGAGAACACGCCAACACACACAGGAAAACAGTACGGCAGTGTGCACACATGAAAACCCTATTCTATCTTCTCAGGACTGAAGCATGCTTATGCCAAGTACACACATGTTCCTAGCCACTTTGTTCAAAACAAAACTCGGGAAAACTCAGTTATTTACCAGCAGCAAGATAAACCAACAGCGTGATTCTACTTTTCCAATTATTCTTACAGTAATAAAGTAATGAATTAGTGGCACACAGAAAATGGCTGGATTTTCCAAATACTGTGCGTGAGTGGAGAGGCCAGACCCAAAAGACTGCGTGTTATTGCAGAATCCATTAGCACGAAGCTAGGAGGCTGAGTGTGTGCTGGGTGGGGGATGGGGCAGGGACAGTGAGGGGAGAGAGATGGGGCTGAGGCGAGTGGCCCACGTCCTGACGCAGGAGTGAGTTAGATGGTGTAACTTTTTGTCGAGATTCATTAAACTGAAGACTTGAGACGTGTGACTTGCACTGAATGTAGAGGAGTGGGGCAAGGGAAGTCCCTTCAGGGCTCCGAGGGCTGTGGGCAAGCAGACTTACCAGGGCAAGGTCTCCCAGCTTAACCCGAGCCTTCCTGGCAGGGTATGGGCTAAGTGGTCCCTTCTCAGGCACAAACTGGGACCAGTGGCATTTCTATGCCCTGGGATAAACAGTTGTGATGTCTGTTGAAAAGGCTTACTCCTGTGCCGGCTGCCCCAACCCCTCATTGCCTCGCACAGCAGTGCTCGCTGCGCCGGAGTAGCTGGTCCTGGTCCGACTGGGGGATACAGTGGCCAGAACTGCTGGGTGGATCTTAGGCTGCAGCACCGACGGCTTCTCATTTTCTCTTTGAAACCTGCCGCAGAACATCTGTTCTCTCAGTGATTTCCTCTTGTTTTCCAGCACTGCTAAAGGGATGTTCATGCTTCTCTCTTTCTTCTGTTAGTACAACTGCTACAGAGCAGACACTTCATGAACGAAACAGAGTGGGTGCAGGAATGAAAGATGTTTGAGTGTGTGTGCCCGTGTGTGTGTCTGTATAGCCTGAGACCAGGCAATGGGAAGAGACTGGATGATGTGGTCGTGGGCAGCCAGGCAGGCAGTTGACAGTCATCCCATGAAAGGTCCTTGCTGCACTCAGGAATGACATTGCTGTGTGGTGGGGCTGACAGATGCTCCATAGGAGATTAGGAAATAAGTCTGCATCTCCCCTGGGCCCCGATAGCATCAGCGGTTAAGAGGCCTGTCTGATTTCATTACAAATCTCTGGTTCCTAGCGCTGTGAGCTCAGCCTCCTGGCTCCCAGGTGTGGGAGGACAGCAGGCCATGGCAAGGGCATTTTGCCTTTAATTGTGGCCATTAATCTGACACCAACAGCTGGTCTTTCCTTCGGGAGAAGGGGAGGGTGACAGGAAACCTGTCAATTGGGAGCCAGTTGACCCTCCTGCTTCGCTCTCCAGAAAGTTGGGGAGAGGGAGAAATGGCCCAGGCTCTTCAGAGCCCACTGTCCTGGCCTCCCCAGAAGGATCTGGGGTTCGCCTCCTTCCGGGATGAGTAGGGATCTTATAAAGCAGCAGTTGACGAGCCCCTGTGGTATGGCATCTTGTCTAGAGCTAGCCGTTGGCCCAGTGTCAGGAAAGAGCAGGCATGCCATGTGAGGGGCAAGGTACAGCGAAGTAAGATCTGGGGCAGAACCAGAGAGACATCTAGTTATGGTGATAAAATGAGGAGGGGCCAGCTGGCCTGTGAGGGGGCCACAGGGAGGGTACACATCTTTCTTTCTCTGTAAACTACAGCCCTTCACCCTGGCAGGTCTGGGCTCAGTCCATGGCAATGACCTGCCCTAAAGCTCTTAGCCTCAGCCAGGTACCCAGAGACAGAGTGGGAGTGTGTCCACAGTAGACACCCAGAGATCTGGTCAGAGGAGGGGTGAGCCAGATGGGGCCAGAGAGGAGGTAGCCCTGGATACAGGCTATGGAGGGTGAACAAGTTTCTTCTAGAGAAAGAGTAGGTGTGTGGATAAGGAAGATGTGGGCCCCTGAAGACCCCACAATGGCTCTTGGAGGGGCTGATGATACTACCTCTGGAGACTGAAAAGAGAGGGGACTTGTCCAGCATTACACAAGGAGTTTGTGTGTCGGAACTAGGCCCTTCATGCTGTACTGGGGCCTTTAGGGCAGAGAACCCTATGTCCCTTCCTTACCCTCCGGCATGGATAAGGAAAGGATCACATTTAAGAGCCTCAGACCCAGGAGGAGGATGTCTGGTCTGGGGAGACTTTATTTTATCAAAGGATAACCAAGCCTCCTTCCCCAACTGCTCATTACAATGGTTGACTTGTAATGGGTAGGAATCAATGAGCCCAATGTGAATGCCGAACACTCTTTTACTCAGGGTAGATGGGAGGGGCCTGGGCTCAGCAGGGAGAGCCACCACTTCCCCCTTCCTAAGCAGGGTGGTCTCTGGCAAATGGTGAGGGAGGCTGCTAGCCTGCTTTCCTCACTGGTGTGGTGGGGTGGGACCTGATCTGAGGAGGAGATGCTGCCCTGGCATGAGACCCAGCTGCAGGAAGCTCCCCGAGAGCTGTTCTGGCTATTGCAGGTCTCACCATCTACAGCCAACAGCAACCGGTACAGGGGACACAGAACAGGCAGCGGCCCAGGAGCCTGTCCAGGAGGAAGACCCACCTCCTTCTCCCTCTTCAGGGCTGCCTTGGGATTCCTGATCAGGGGCTGGTGACCAGCTTCTAGGTTTGTCCAGAATCTGACCCTGTTTTCTCATCTCCCTGGAACGAGCTAAGATGGAGGCTGGACTTCCAGCCTCTAGTCTGTCCTCTAGACTCCCCTTCTGGATCTCCCTCTGCTCCTGTGGCCTGAAGGATCTTTAGTGCAAATCTGATCCCGTCTTGTCTCTGTTCAGAACCTCTGGTGGCTCACAGACACATCTGCCAGGATATACTACTGCCTCTGTCTGGAATGCTCTCCACATTTGGCTTTTGTGGGAAACTTGTATTTTTCCTTCAAGACCCAGCATGACACATCACCTCTCCCTGTTCTCACACTGTTCTCCCTCTCAAAGCACCTTACCTCATTCTGTCTTCTCTCTCACGTGGATCCCTCTGTTGTCAGTGGCTAACGTGACCATCACTGTCATTTTTTGCAACCTCCTTGAGGACCAGCCTTGGACCTGGCTATACCTTTCTACCTGGCTCTTGTCACTGGTTAACTCAGTCTGAATTTGTTCCTCCTCAAAGATGCTGTGGAATGCAGGTGTTATTGAGCCAGGGTCTTTCTGTGTGGCCTGGGGTGTGCTCATTTTCTGTCTGAGCTAGTTTCTATCTCTCTGCAGTGAGGAGGCTGCCAAGGTCTCCTGTGTCCTAATGTGAATTTTTGGTCACTAACCGGGGCCAGCTTGTCGGAGACACTCTGCTGCCTTGCAGGCCCCTGGAGCCAGGTCAGCAGAGCCTGTGGAACCATAGGAACCAGCAGCTCTACCTCCCACTGTGACCCACTCCCACTCTTGGAAGGCTGTGTGCACAGCTTAAGGCCTCTTCCTTTTCCTAAGGACGGACAAGACTTCACTGAGCCAGGCTGGGAGACCTGCGTTCTGCTTTTACGATGCCAAGCAGGGGCCGCCTTTGGCTCAGAGTAGAGCAATTGTTACATTTGAGATAATAAATAATTATGCTGGGCATGGTGACATACCCCATTAATTGTAGCTCTTGGGAAGCAGAGGCAGAAGGATCTCTGTTAGTTTCGAGGCCAGCCTGGTCTACACAGTGAGTTCCAGGACAGTCAGAGCTACATAGCAAGACCCTGTATACATTAAACAAAATTGTTTGCTGCATTTTCAAGATCACATTATTTTCGCACATGATATATTCAAACCACAGACTCGTGGCAAAAAGATGTAAGTCCACACTTACCTCCTAATTAAAGCAGAGAGTAGCTAGCCAGACCCAAGGACATGCAGCCTACTCAATTAATTAGCGTTTATTACAATCAGAAAACAATCTGATTCAATTAAAATGTTTCCACAAAAGTAGTTTAATGACTTCCCCCTGAAACAAAGCACATTCAGCCATGGTGTTTATGTCTCGGCAGTGACACAAGGGGGCTGAGATGCAAGCCTTCATGTGGGCAGCACTCACCAAGGCAGGGCCAGGGGAGGCAGCAGGTGGGTCAGGGGCCTGGCTAAGCCCTCTTCATGGGAGTGGGGTAGGCAGGGTTTGGGAGAATGCTTCTTGATTCAATGATCCTCTAACAAACAAAGGAAGCCCCGAGAGCTTCCTTCATCCTTATTGCCACGAGTAACTGCAGCCCCTCCTCCTCCACATTCCCAGTATGCCTGATACCCCTCAGGGAAGGCCATAACTGCATGGGGGAAGGGGCCAGCCTGAGTCCATCTCTCTGATGTGCTGTGTCACCTTGGAAAGGAGGGACTGTTAACAGGGCTTCCTGAAACCCAGCCAGGAGGCAACTTGGCAAGCTCGAGAATCTGCCATTCAAAAGCCATAAGCAGTTCTCTGACTCCCATGAGGTAGAGATTTGAGTTCACACTGCCTTTGTTCCAAAAATCCCTCCGTGGTTATAAAACAGAAAGCAAAACCTATTTGGTTTGTCCGTTCTACGCTACATATTTGAACACTTACCTTTGCCAGGCATTAAACAGTGCTGGGTTGTGTTCCTTCATCCTTAGGAAACCCTAAGGGATAAACATCTCCATTCACACAAGCATTAGAGGATCCCTGGGGACCCAGGGTTAGGGGAGTTGGACCCCAGGTCCAAACCTGGGCAGCCAGTAGCTAGCTGCACTTGGAAGCTCCTTTTTCACAATAAAAAAAGCGCACGGTTACCAGGAACCTTGGAAGAGGGGCTTCTGCAGTCCCTGGGGGGCGCAGCCACAGAGGCCCTCCTTTGGAAATTCTCTGGAAGATGTGAAGTCTTTGTGCCATGCATCAGAAGCTGAATTAGACCCCATCCAGTTTAATTGCCGGGATACAAACTTAACATATACACTGTCACCAGTGTTGAGTATCAGCCCTAAAATGAGCTTTGTCCATTTGATAGATGATGGGGTGCCAGCAATATGATCTTCACTAAAAACAACAACAACAACAACAACACAGTCTGGGACACAGGCAGGACAAATAGTACATTAGTGGGTGGTCATTCCCAAACAAGGATCTAGCAGGTCAGCCCTGCCTTCCCAACTGTTTAGCAGAGCTGGCACCTGACTGGAAATGCTGCTCAAATACTGTTAAGATACGCCATCTTAATGCCATCTTAGTTTTTTTTTTTTTTTTTTATTTCTCTCATTTCCAGGAAGGTTAAACTGTTGGATTTTCCTGACTTGTCTGCTCTGCCTCCTGGTATCTTATGTGTGTAATAATTTACATGAGCTCTTTATAACTCAGGATTTTAACCCATGACTGTTGCATTTGTTCAAATAGCTTCCCTGGTTATTTACTTTTCAATTTGCTTTCTAATGTTTTCAGTGGGCAGAGGTTTATCATCTTCAGTCAAACTTATTGCTTTTCTCCTTTCAAATGCCTCCCATTGCTTTTGAGCTTAGAAAATCCCTTTTTGACACGAGATAAAAAAACATATTGACTTAGCCTTCTTTATAGTTCTTAGGGACCATTTTCTGCTTTTCTTTCTTCAGTGGTGTGCAATTCTGTTTGATCTGTTTGGGTCTATATTAGCCTACAGTATGCAGAGTAATTATTTTCTGAACAGCCACACAGCGGGGAACAGCACATTGGAGACTTTCTTTCCTAGATTTCATTTTGACTGACCTTCCAGTCTGCGCTACCTATTGTCAGGTTGATCTGCTTGTCCTTGTACCTGCAAGTGATGGCTAGCTGTGTGTCAGCTGGACACAAGCTAGAGACATCTGAGAGGAGGAAACCTGAATTGAGAAAATGCTTCCATAATGTTGGGCCACAGGCAGCCCTGTAGGGTATTTTCTCAATTAATGATTGATATGGGCAGGCCCAGACCATTGTAGGCGGTGCCAGCCCTGGGCTGGTGAGCCTGGGTTCTAAAAGAAGGAAGGCTGAGCAAGCCATGAGGAACACAGTAAGCAAGCACTCCTCCTGGCCTCCGCATGAACTCCTGCCCTATTTGAATTGTTACACGGAACTGTCTGAGTCAAATAAACCCTTTCCTCCCCAAGTTGCTTTTGGTCATGGTATTTCACCACAGCAAGAGTCACCTTAGCTAAGACACCGTACCATAGGGGTTTATCCCTCAAACCATTTCAAAGCTTGAGTCGCTTAACTTCCACACAATTTCTACAAATCTCCCTCTCATTCTTCCAAGTGATTTGGAGAACCATTTTGTAGTGTCTTCTCCTTGCAAACAAACAAACAAACAAACAAAAAACAACAAACTGATACTCTATATCCAAATTTCATTAAGATATCTGAGAAGACAACTTGAGAGTTTGTCATTGTAGTTCTCATGTTACAGCTCTCAGAAGTTTTCTGGTGTCTCATATTTTAATTTCTTCATGTGCAACTTTTGAATTTCATTTGTAAAAAAAGGTGCTAGAAGTCAAACGCAGCGCCTTGAACACGCTAGGTAAGCTCTGCTCCTTTTCCAGCCCCTCGTAGCTAACTGTTGAGTCATCCATCAGTGACTTTGTGACTGGGTGCCCAGAGCAGAAATGTTAATAAAATTCCTATGTGTTATACAGACTACTATTTGTAGTGAGAAAGCTGTCTTTCAAGAAGCCCGACAGACTGTCAGCAAGCAAAGCACTATGCAGAGCCCTGGCCATAAAAATATTACTGTTTCATAAGTGGAACCCTGTAAGGGTGTGTGTGTGAGAGAGAGAGAGAGAGAGAGAGAGAGAGAGAAAGAGAGTTATATTTAGAGTTATATGGAGCAATGGGATGATAGTTTTACAGTCTTAATTGATGTCCATGCGGAAATGGAGGGTTGGGTGGGGCAGATTACCTCACCACTACAGAAAAAAAAAAAAAAAAAAAAAAAAAGGAAAAAGAACAGTTGCCCACCAATTTCTTTCCTCTTAGTTGTTGCTTGTGTTCAGAAGCCTGGGGGTCCCCAGCAGGGCAGAGTCAAAGTAAAGAGACATCTGCTGGATTGGTAGTTTCTGTTTGTTTGTTGACAAACATGGCACTTCCCACTTGTGGAGTAGGGTAGGGAAGGCAAGTCGGCTCCACAGCTGTGCCACACCAATGCCTGGTGCCTGGCCTGCAGTTCAGGTGGGCCCTCTGCATCCGCTCTTCCTTCCCGCTCTCTCTGCCATACCTAGAAGCCTTGGTTGCCAGTCTGTCACTGGTGGAGCGAATACCTACCCACCGGAACAAAACCAGGCCAGAGATGGAGGCTAACGACAGTTAGCGATGGTTAGCGAGGCAGGCAGGCTGAGCTCCAGCTTTGAGTTGGAGGGGGACTCTTTTGCTCAGCACACAGCACCAACAAGCAGAAAACAAAAACAAAGAAGTCTCCCTGAAGCCTCTGCAATGCCCCCCAGGGCACTACCAGTTTTTTTGTTTTTTACCTTTTACTGTTCTGTTGTCTTCTAGGCACAGCTGGCAGCATTGGGGTGGATGAGTGCTCTCAAGAGCACGGCACGTGGACGGCACGTGGGTGCACACACGCGTGCGCGCGCGCGCACACACACACACACACACACACACACACACACACGAGAGCACACAGATGTAAGTTCAATCACTTTAACAGTGAAAAAGGGCATTTCCCTCATTTGAAAATAATGGAACCATCATATGGGTGGTTGAATAAAAGTGAGATCACATGTGTGCACACATATCAATCTAGCAGGTAGGTGCGCGCACGCGTGTGTGCGTGTGCGTGTGTGTGTGTGTGCGTGTGTGTGTGTGTGTATGTGTATTAGTGCACATGTGAGACACTTGCATGAAACTTAATTCTGGGCTGCAGCCTGGGGTTCTTTGGAACGGTGTACAGAGGTTTTTAGAAAAGACAGGCTACTTGTCCTGGTTTTGGGAGGCCAAAGAGCAAGAAGAGTCTTCGGGAGAAGCCAAGCTCAGACCCTCCTGCCATAGGAGGAGAGGTGCCCATAGCCAGACTCTGTACTAGCAGCAGGCGGTATCTGCTGGACCAGGCAACTAAGATGGGGGAGAGGTAATCCCCTATGGTTGCTGGAGTCGGAATTGCTGGAGTTGGAGGAGTTGTGGCCCAGGAACTGACTGTTTTCCCAGCATTGTAAGGTGGGGGGGGGGGGGGGAGGGAGGGGAGGCAGAAGAGAGGGGAGGGGAGGCCAGGTAAGGGGGGGGGGAGAGAGAACGGGAGAGATGGAGATAAGGAGTCAGAACCAGGCTTGAGGACATGGGGGAGAAGCTGGACAGCCACATCTGTTGTCTGTGCAAGGAAAGGCTCTTGGTGAGCAGGAGAGTGGAAAGAGGACTGCAAAGCCTGAAGGCTTTCCTAAAATTGTTTTTAAACATAATGGTTTTAAATTGTGTGTATATGTATGTGTCTATGCATGTGAATACAGATGCCTGACAAGGCCAGAGGCCTTAGATCTCCTGGAGCCAGAGTTACAGGTTGTGAACCTATCATGGGGACTAGAAGCCACTTTACTCTTCTACAAGAGCAGTAAATGCTCTTACTACTGAGTGGTTTTGGCTCTCCCTTTGACTTTGGCTCAAGCAAGGACGGGGGAGCAGTGGATGGTGGGGATATACGTACAGAAGTCCCTGTAGTCCCCTCCCAGCAGGAAAATTACTTCTCTGGAGTTCCCTAGATGCTTTGCTTTAGGTTTCCCAGATGCCTAGTCTTGCTCGTATTTTTTAAAAATGAATTTTATTTTTATTGTCATAATTATATAACCCTGAAGCTTTTATTATTTTTATATGTCTGTGTTTGGGTGACTGGAGATGGAGTTACAGGCAGCTGTGAACCACCTGACACAGGTGCTGGGAACAAGACAGGGTTTCTCTGTGTAGCCTTGGCTGCTTTGGACTCATTTTGTAGACTGGGCTGGCCTTGAATCCAAGCTTACAGTGGTCCACCTACCTCTGTCTGAGTGCTGGGACTAAAGGCGTGTGCCACCACACCCGGCTCTGCCTTGGGTTCTCAAGCTGTGGCCACTATACTTTCAGGAGCTTTCACATACCTTCCAAAGGACAAATGAGCTATTGATTATTGGCCTGTGTATGTCCATAGCAGAAGCTTATCTGGTACTGAAAAGCTCTGTCATGCCCAGACAACCTGTTTCCTCTTAAGAGTTTTGCACATTTGAGTTGGAGCTTAGCAACTAGGCCCCTCTCCAGGCCCTGCCCAGTGTGAAATCCAATTTTTAAGTTTTAGCTGTAATTGCCTTGAGCTGCCGTTAATGACAACTTGTGATCTGCCAACTGCTGCTCCTGGCTCCTAAGGTGCTAATGAAGCTCCTTCCCAGCCTTGTGGCTGGGCTGGAGAGAGCAGGAGGGCGCACAGGCAGAATCCCCAGAGCTGCAGGGGCCTGTATATTCTAGGCAGCAGAGAAATCAGCTTCTCTGTACATGGGTAGAAAAGTCACTGCACGAATGCTAATGTCAAGTGTTACAGGACCCATTTCCCCCAACCTCTCTGCCTCCCTGGATTCAGGTTAAGGCAGCCCTGACTGGCCTACCACCTCTAGAGCCCATGTTCTTTTAGGTCCCCAGGATGGCTACTCTTGTAGCAAACTGATGTTAGGCCATTACCCAATCCCTGCATGGCATTCTCTGTGAACCTCTAGGACCCAGTGCCTACACCCCCGAAGCCCATCCCATATGCAAAGCCCTGTACCTGGGTAAAGTCCAGTCAGTTTGTTGACTCTTCCTCCTGGATGCAGGAATACATTTGTATGGAGTTTTTACCTCAGCAACATAGAACCCAACTGTAGAATTCACCTTTCTGGGGTAAGCCTTAAGAACAAAGTTAGCAAGTTCTAGAGGGCTTGCAAGTGGAGATGACGAGAAACACTGTGTGGAGACTGTCTACCATAGCAGTGGTGATGAAAGCCAGAACTTAAATTTGGTTTAAAATATACATGTTTATCCTAACTTATATGTCTAATATCCACTGATAAGTGAGTATATACCATGTGTGTATTTCTGCTTCTGGGATATCTCACTCAGGATGATCTTTTCTAGATTCCCACCATTTGCCTGCAAATTTCATTTGTTTTTAATTGCTGAGTAGTATTCCATTGTGTAAATGTACCACAATTTTTGTATCCATTCCTCATCTGAGGGGCATCTGGGTTGTTTCCAGCTTCTGGGTATTACAAATAAAGCTGCTACAAACATGGTTGAGCAAATGTCCTTGTTGTATACTTGAGCATCTTTTGGATATATGCCTAGGAGTGGTACAGCTGGGTCTTGAGGTAGCACTATTCCTATTTGAGAGAGCGCCAGATTGATTTCCAAAGTGGTTGTACAAGTTTACATTCCCACCAGCAATGGAGGAGGGTTCCTCTTTCTCTATATCCTCAGCATGTGTTGTCACTTGAGTCTTTGATTATTCTGATGGGTGAAAGGTGAAATCTCAGGGTCGTTTTGATTTGCATTTCCATATAATATAGGATAATCATGCTAAATTATGTACACCTAAGGAAGTTAAGCTAAGGAGGACCCTGGGTAAGATGCTCAATCTTCATTCAGAAAGGCAAATGAGATGGACGTCGGAAGACGGAGAAAACGGAACGGGACAGGAGCCTATCACAGAGGGCCTCTGAAAGACCTCACCTAGCAGGTTATCAAAACATATGCTGAGAGGTATAGCCAAACTTTGGGCAGAGTGCAGGGAATCTTATGAAAGAAGGGGGAGATAGAAAGACCTGGAGGGAACGGAGCTCCACAAAGGGAGCAACAGAATAAAAAAATCTGGGCACAGGGGTCTTTCCTGAGACAGATACTCCAAACAAGGAAGGACCATGCACGGAGATAACTTAGAGCCCCTGCACAGCTCAGTATCCAAGAGGGTTCCCCAATAATAGGACCAGGGACTATCTCTCACATGTACTCATGGGCTGGCTCTTGGATCACTTTTACCTGACAGAAGAGCAGTCTTGCCAAGCCACAGAGGAAGACAAAGACACCAGTCCTGATGAGACCTGATAGACTATGGTCAGATGGAAAGGGAGGAGGACCTTCCCTATCATTAGACTAGGGGAGAGGAATAGGAGAAGAGGTAGGTAAGGTGGAATTGGGAGGGGATGGGGAAGGGGACTACAGCTGGAATTCAAAGTGAATAAACTGTAATTAATAAAATGAAAAAGTTAAAAAAAAATCTACATTTGTACTTGGAGCTATGTTACTTTCACAATGCGGCAGCTGTTGCTGCCACTGCTGTCTTTTTGCTTAAACCAGGTGACTTCCTTTTCACTATCCATCGCCTGCCTTTGGAAGGTTGTCTCGAGTGACAGTGTGCATTAAGGAATAGGCCTGAGGTGTGTGGATTCCGTAGATGATGCCATACAGGCTTGTCCCTGCACAGTTCTGACTGGAGGAGCTGCTAGCCAAGCCTCTCTAACCAGGCAGCTTGTGGTGACTGGACACCAGGGGGCGATCTCACACAGCAAACCTGCAGCCTTCTCCACTTGCTCTTGGAGATGTCGTTTCTCAAATTACGGAGGCATTGAAGAGAAAAAAGGTCCGTCAGATAAGAGATGGAGTGCAGAGGGCAGAGGTCATGCTGGCTAAAAGTTATCTACTGTTCCTTGTAGAGAGCCATCTTGGGAATGAGTAAGAGAGCCACTTCTGCAGCCAAACCCATGCCAGCATGCCACCATGGACAACTCACTGGAAGGACATGAGCTTGAAGTCTGGTTTTTAGTGTATATTAAACTGAATTTATTTACACAGTAAAGTGAGGCCACAGAGTACACAGCAGAGTACCACAGCAAACCAAAGGGAGGCGATACTGGTGACACAGGGGACCTGTGATTGACTTACACAAATGTAAAATACGTAATGAGAGGGGTAAAACACTGGAGGAAGAGAAACAAGATTTTCCAAAACATGGTGTGGGCAGTGCCATGGGGAACTAAAGAGAACAGAATAAGGCTGTCATGATTCAACTCACTGAGACAGGCGGCATCTTGCTTCTGCTTCCACCTCCCAACAAAATGCCCTCCGTATCAACAGAAAACCCAGTTTATTTATACACAACACTCTCTGGAATTGGTAAGGGAAGGGGAGAAAGGAACAGCTTGAGTAGGCTTCCTGAAGCTCTGTGGTTTAATCTTTCAACAACACTACATTGGAGCCATAGGGCTGGCTCAACATTCAAGTTACCAAAAGTGCAGACACACATCCCAGCCACAAACCGACAGGCAAAGTGGATTTTCTGTACCACGACAATACTCATAGCAAAATATATAACTTTGCAATTCTGCTGGGTTTAAAAAAAATCCCAACCTCTTTTGATTCCCTGAAACTTCCTTGATTTAAAAAAACCATGGGGTGAGTGGGATGGGGTGGGAAGCAGGAACAGATGTGGAGGCTCTTGTAGGGGGAATGAATAAAGGATGTTCAGAATGCAGACCCCTGTGGCCCCATCTCCATGGGCAAAATGTCCAGTGGCAGCTGATGCATAAGTCTCTAATTTAAAACAGCTGCAGGGGTAGGTGTGTAACAGCTGTATAGCACCTTGGACACTCTGGGTACTTCCACATATTAGATGATGGTGATGCCCAGTGACAATCACCTTTGTGGGCAGGTTCATAAAATAATACAGTGTGTTAAGAAATTTCCCAAGAGTTCTTTAAACAAATCTTTTGAAAGCACCTTCTTTTAAGATAAAAAATAATCACCGCAAACCCAAGCTTCAACAATGCTCAGACATGGTGTTCCCGTGCTGAAGGTCTGAGCAACAGCCAAGCACGATGCGTGGGCTGGTCAAGAGCTCCTTCTTCGATACCAGAGAATTTCACTATCTGCTCTGGCTGCTGCTTTCCCCTTGCTCCCACTCCCATCATCACCTTCTTTTTCTTCTGATGGACAAAATGGCCTGCCAGAAACTAATAGAAAGCTTTCCTATTTATTCATTTATTTGGAGGATAGACTTACCAGCTGAATACCCTGAACATGGAATGTATGCGAATTCCCTTCCTCTGGCGTCTGTCACAGCTCAGCCCTGTCATCTGAGAAGAGTCAGGATGAAAGGCTTGCTTTCTTTGGTCTAACCCGTCTAGGATCTTGCACTGTGACTCCCCTTGGGGCACTGGTTTTGGTCCATGGCCCCCCCACCTGTGTGCTGCTGAGTGTGGGCAGATGGACGTCAGCGCACCCTTTAGCACAGGTAGCAACTTGGGTTTGTCTCAGTGCAGCACTTTGGGCCTTTGAGAATATGAGCTTCAATGAGGTAAATCTAATGACCCAGTTTTATGGGCAGCCATCCTGTTCGCTTACTAGGCTGGACCAGAATCCCAATCCTTATCCATTAGCGAGGGGAATGACAAGAATGCCAGAGTTGGCCCAAGGAGCTGAGTGCCTCTTGTCCTGTTTCCATGCCTATATGCTTTCTATATCCACAATTACTTGAAATATAATGAAGCCTCCTAAATTTACCCCAGTTTTTGAGACTAGCCTCTATCTTTTCAGATCATTCTGGGTAAAAGCTAGGGGTGATCCTCACTGCAGGTTACCAGCTAATGTCTGGTGATCTCCCAATACTGGGGAAATCAAAGCTGGAAAGCCTCCCTGAGCTGCTATCGAGTGGGCTTCGAAATCGTGCATGGGGATTGTGACAGCGAGGCTTACTTCTAGAAACATCAGTCTTCTTAGAGGTTTACAATCCCACGTTCATGAAGACACCCCCACGCTCAGAAGTAGAACTGGCTTCTCCAATCTGACAACGGGAGGCTGCTGACTAGCTCTTGAGTGATCTACTTCTTGGCCCTCAACAGCAGCAGTTTGGGAGCATGAGTGAGTGTTCACGCCCCTATGACCTTCCCCAGCCCATCTCGAGAGCTGCTGTCCTTTTACGGTGAACTTTTGCACACTATGTGGGTACATGCATGCCCAAGGAGCTCTCGTCTGTGGCGCGAGAGGCTGCTGGGAGCCTACGCCTCTCTGTGAAATGACTCTCCTCCCCATGGGTACATCACTACGCTAACAAGGCACTCTGAGACATTCACTCTTGCTCCTGCCTGCTCTAGCCACAGACCTGGTTCTCCAGCACCCAGGTGTGCAGAGAGATTGTTCGTGCTCACGTCTTAAGGAAAAGTTCCAATGGGGCTTAGTTCAAACTTTCAACATAAATGGAAGAATCTAGGGCACAGACTTCAATAGAAAAGAAAAAAAATCTGGTCAATACAGATGTTACGTGTGAAATTTTCAAGTGCTATGCTAATGACACCACAAAATTTGTAATATATGTATATATAAAATATGTATGTGTGTGTCTGTCTGTAGAGGGCAGGATTTCGTTCCAGTTGATGAATGAATCAAAGGAAATGTGAAGTATTTATGGTAATGTTACATGGACAGAATTTCCCTATTTTGAGAAATGCTCAGAGGACCCGCTGATGACTTTTCACCTAGAAAAACAGTTCTTGTCTCTGCTCTGACCTAACCTGAAACCCTCCACGCCCCACAGCTGTGGCCATCCCGCAGACAGAAGTGACACAGACACCATCTCTGGGAAGCCCGAGGCCCTTTTCCTGTTAGCGGGCTCTCATCTTTGCCTTTCACTACTGTGGACAAAAGAATAATAAGAGACATGTGGAATGAAGAGTGCTCAGATGGCCAATGTGCTGAGACAGTGGAAGTGAACACAGCTGCTCTACTGTAGCGTGGAAGAAGGCTAGATCCAAGATAACAGGGAAAGAAAAAAGATCTCCACAGACAGAACAAACAGGGGACCAGGGGACATTCTGCATTAAATATGTAACCTCATTAAATAGTCAACATTCAGATTTACACGGGCAAGGCACCATGAGAGCGACAATGAGAAGGTACGTCTCAATCTGCAAACATTGTGGGAAGTGAAGGACTGCGTCAGCTGACGTGGTCAGTCGGTCTTTACGCTGCCGGTTCAGTGCATAATTAGGCAGAGAGCTATGTGCACACGGGCTATGTAAGATGGCTCAAACCGCAGTCTGCCAGGCCTGGTGCAGCCATGACTCATGGCTGGCCGCTCCATGGTCAGACAAGACTCTGTGGGCCAACAAGCCCTCTTTCTGGGGAGTCCGGGGTGCCAGCCAGGAACACAAAGCCATCTTCCGTATGCAGCCTCCCACATACCATTCTCTTTAAAAAAATGATTAATAAAATACATTCTCCTTTTTTCATCCTCTTTGATAAAGGTGAATCACGTGAAAGGCTGTTAAAAATGTTAAAAGTCTAGAAATTTCCAAGGCCACTAAGGTGCCACCCAAGTAATACTGCACAATCAGTCTTGCCTTTAAGACAACCTCTGCGCTGGTGGATGAGGGTTCCCGGGTTTCCTCACTGGCATGTACACAGAACATGTCTGTCAACACCACTACAGGTTGCTTCCCCAGAGGCCTACCTCCAGCGTGGGCATGCACATGGGTACACATGTACACACTACCATTCAAGTGACTCTTGGGATTTCAAGGTTGAAGTAAACAGATATTCACAGTTTTGAATAAAACAAGTGCATGAGCATATGTACACACACAGGTGGAAAGAATACTCGCCTCTTAGCGCAAATATGTGCCAAGGGAAGAAGGGAAGGTTCTGTAGTTCTCGCTCAGGTAAAGTTGCAACATAAACACTGCAATATACAGCTTAAAAATACATACAAAGATTGCACATAATCTATGGGAGAGCTCAGGCTCCGCGGGGAACAACTCTCAGCCATCCACTGCATCTGTCAGCCTTCCTGTGAGCTGAGCTCCAGATCCACAGCAGAGTCTCAGGGGCAACGTGCCACTCATTCCGGAAGAGGCCGGCACTCGAAAGAACAGGCCAGCCATCTTAGCGGCCTTCCCCACTTCCCCTGCCTTCTGGCCATTTCAATAGCCAGCTTCAATAGGTGCTTCATAAGGAGATGTTAATGCCAAATGGACCGCCATTTCATTCAGGGCTGTTGTCTACAGAATTTGGCAGACTAGTTAATACTGGCTACCGAAGGAAAGGAGCTGGCCAATTACTACTTGTGGGGGAAGAAACTCAAGACTCAGGCGCTACCAGCCCTGGCTGCCATGCTGATAGGTCTGACAGAAATCAAAGAACAGTACTTTAAAGTCTGTTCCCTGAGGGCCCCTGGAGAATTGCACACATAAATACATTATCTCCTCCTGTCCTGCCAACTAGTCACAAACTCTGGATTGTATCTCATCCTGCCAAGGCACCAGTGACACTACCTTTGGTCACTTTGTAATGGGCCATAGGGAGTGGATGCCCAAATTTCAGCAGGGGGGACAGAGGGAAAGTGAACGACAGCCAAGCAGTGGCAGCAGGGTTATGGCTGTTGTCCTGCTCTCTGTGCAGTGTACACCTTTGCTAAGAACAAGAATGGAAACCCATGATCCAACAGACGGGGCGCTCTCCTCTTCTTTCATTGTGTGCCCGAACAAAGGCTATTAGTCCCCAGTGACTAAAGCTAGCCGAGAGGCGTACAGATGTCCTCCTGGGAAAGAGGCCATCACTGAGAGCTTCTAGGAAGAGGAGTCTGCATCACTGGCTGGCAGCTGGGGCTGCTGACGTGTGTACTGACAGCTAGTTAGCACAGGCGAGCTTCAGGGTTATGGAAGAGGTGGACGCAGCTCCCCAAGTTCACTCCACAGGAGCTGGTCCTGCACGGGTGTGTATCTTCATTTCGTACCCCACACTTCTGGGACTATTAGGATGATGTTCTAAGGGGAGGTGACTGCATGTTTGTGCAGGCGGACTGCTGAAAAGAAACAGCCAGCTTCTCACTCTGTGTAGAGCTGTGGATGACCTTGCTGAATGGAACCCTCTGTTCATGGACAAAGACGGCAGGCTGGCTTCCCTCCTCTCCGTGGATTCTGAGTGAGTATGAGGATAGGGACATGAGGGCAACATGGAGAAGGCGGAGATACTTAATAATAAAGACAACATCCAGGCCACATTAACGGTGTTGCAGGATTTTTACAATGTAACTCAGGGAGTCTGTAGTGGCAGAAGCCAGATACTGAGCACAAAGCCAATCTTCCAGGCTGATGCCTCCTTCTCTGTCCAGGGACTTCTCAGCAAACTTGATCATCAGCAGGGTCCGCTTGATGTCCAACCAGTTTTGGAGCAGAGCGTTCTTCTGCACGAGGGATGAGGAGGTGGTGAAGGTTTGGAAGAGATCTTCACGGGGGCCCCAGAGCAGACACTGGAGGATGCCTTTGGCGTCAGAAATGAGGATGCGCTCAGAAGGGTTGGGATTCAGGAGGCAGCTAGCAAGCTGCTGTAGGCCCCAAGAGTACGGGGAGCGGAGAGGGATTCGAGGCAGATCTGTGCGAGTGTACTCCTTCTCCTTCAGCTCGGGGTTTTCATCGAAGGGGTTGGGCAGGTGCAGCATCTCATAGATGAGGATGCCTGTCTGGAACTCATCACACTTTCTGTACTGGGTGGCAGCGATGACCTCTGGGGCGAGGCGGGACTGGTCTCGGAGGGCCTGGGGACACACCAGGTGACTCTTCTGCTTGGCCTGAGAGAAATTACTCACAATGAGCCTTGTGGGACAGGCTGAGGTGGGGCAGGGGTCTGCGGGTGAAGGGACCTGGGCAGCAACCCCAGGCTGGTGCTGGACAAGCAGCAAGTTCTCCAGGCGTAGATCGCAGTGAGTGACATGGTAGGGCTTGAGATGCTCAAGACCAGAGCACAGCTGTAAGAGGAGCAGACACACTTGCCTCTCATACAGGTCAGGGCTTTTCCCGTGATGGGCCAAAGAATCTCGCACAAAGTCGGCCACGGTGAGGTGCGGAACCTCCCTAGTGATGACCACAACATGGCTTCTTTGCTTCTTATTTGTAGCTTGCTGGTTCTCTTTCTGGGACGACTGTGTTTCAGAGCAGGGCTCAGGAGTTTCCCGGGAGGTTTCTGCTTTCACCTCATCCTCGCTGTCTTCAGGTTCATCCTCTGCCTTTTCAGGAGCATCAGGATCCTCCCAGGGAAGCAGACGATTAGGGACTTCAGCCAGGAAATGGCCGCAGTCCTGCTGAATGTTAAAATGAACAGCCAGACTCTGCCGGACAGCCAAGCTGTGGTAGTACTGCTGAGATTCCTTAGCTTTGCTCTTGCAGATCTGAAAGAAAGCAGGAAACACTACTTAGACTCCCTTCCATAACAGACTAGGAGGTGCTGAGGGTGGCTAACTGGAAGGGGACTCATCAGGATGAACAGCCACACAGTGAAGTCTTCAGAAAGGAGCTTGTCAGCCAGCCCTATGATGAGTGACTACTGTTGGTAGCAACCATTTCTCGCTGACACCTACATTCAAGGCTCTGCTCGGTGCTGTGCTCAGTGCTTTCTGTATACCACCTCTTGCTTTCATGCGAGCCCTTTAAAGTAGACCGCAGGTTCCAACTAACGGTGCTGGGAAATTGGATGCACACATGCAGGTGAATGAAACTTGACCCCTAAGCTCTCATCAATTAAACAAAACATAACAAAACAAAACAAAAAAAAAAACAACAACTCAAGATGAATTAAAGATTTAACCTCAAGATCTGAGGTTACAGAACCAGCAAGAAAAAGCAGGGAAAGGCTTTAGGATGTTGGAACAGGGAAGAAATTTATGCACAAGACTCCAAAAGGACAGGCAACAAAAGCATACAAATGGACAAAAACCACACAAAAAGACAAATGGATTACATCAAACTAAAAGAAAAAAATCCCTCCGTACCAAAGCAAACAGACAAGAGACTGAAGAGATAACAATGGGAGACAAATTTGAAGCTACACATCTGATAAGGTGCTAATATTCAGAATATATAAGAAATTCAAAATAAAAACCAACACCAATTAACCAACCAGAAAACCACAACAATAACTAAAACTCAAATGATACGATTACAGCAATTAGCACAAGACATACAACAGGATGGACACACACACACACACACACCCACACCCACACACAAGTACAGGAAAAGGAAAATCAAAACCATGTACCTCACTTCCATTAGAGTGGCTATTACTGGGGCTGGAGGGACTGCTTCCCCCGTGGGAACACTAAGTGCTCTTGTAGAGGACCTGAGTTCAGTCCCCAACACTCAGGCCATTGAGATCACAACCAGCTGAAACTGCAGTTCCAGGAGGACCCGCTGCCTCTGCGCACTGAAGGTGCCTGCACGCGCATGTGGACACTTTACTCCCCCTCACATATGATAATTAAAAAGTAGCAAAAATAAATCACAGAAAAAATAGCTGTTACAAAGAGGAAAGTGCTGGTGAGGACATGGAGAAGAGGAACCTCGCACATTGTAGGCGGGAATAGAAAGGAGTATATACAGTCTCTGTGGAAAGAGGTGGAGACGAGCCTCAAATAAGGAAGCACAGGGCCGCCATACGCTCTAGCGAGCTCGCCGCATCATCGCAGCAACTAGAAATAGTACTGTTGAGTGAGCGTCTGCATTCCACTGTTCAGTGTTGATAGGCAAGAAACGGAAATCATTAACTACTGACTGGCTAAATGAAATATGGTACATATATAAAAATTAATGACATTCTGTCATTGATGATGGCATGGAGAGAAGCGGAGATCATTTGCTAAGTGAAACAAACCAGGTTCATAAAACAACAGTACGATTTCAGTCAGATGTGGAGCCTAAAGAACCCTTGTAGAAGCTGGGAGTGAAATAGTGGCTATCCAAGGCTGGGAAGAGGAGTGGGGATGTCTGGGAACCAGTAATAAACAACAGAGTGGAGGCATGAGCTCAGATGTGTTGTACAGGATGGCGATTATAGACAATACACTATTTAATTTCTTTCAGGGTTTCTCTGTGCAGCCTTGGCTGTCCTGGATTCACTTTTTCTAGTCCAGGCTGTCTTTGGATTCACAGAGATCTGCCTCCCACAGTGCTGGGATTACAGGCCTGCGCCACTATGCCTGGCTACTATTTAATTTCCAAAGAGCCAGAAGGAAGGATTGCCCACCAAGAAATGCCACGTGTCCAGATAAATGTTAGCAGTTTGCAGAGTTGAGTGTGCTGTAATGCCAAAGCTTGTACTACTCTACCTTTCCCCTACCTAGAAGACAACAAAGCAAAACAAACTTTCATGTACTTTCTGTAGGAATGTCTAGCTTAGCTCTCTCCTTCGCATCCCTCCCCCACCTCCTTCTTTGTAGTACTGGGGATTGAATCCAGAGTCTTGTGCTAGGGCAGCTCCACTAAGAAAGCCTTATTTTAAACAGGCCTCATTTTATAGCAACATTAGGCAGTAAGACCTTTCAGAAGTCTATGAAGCAGGCATGGCTCAAGAAAGAAGGGGAGCTCAAGGGGACATAAAAATAAGAAACACATGAGATCACCCCAGATGGGTCTGGAGAGGCTAACGGTGCAGAAGCAGTTCACCCCTAGTTCAGAGACCACCACAGCCTACCCAGCAGGGCCACCACACACGGCCGGCACCACAGACGCCAGGACTATGAGCTCTTGATTGTATGGGTGCTGCCTGTTTGTTACAGTAATATGAAAATGAGAAGTTTTAAAAATTGTATTTTATTCATTTTACTTAAAAAGAAATCTTCAATTATCTTGGGAGATGCAGATGGACCCCCCCGTTTGGAGAAGCAGCACATACTGATTTCTATTCATAAAGATATTAAAAATAAAAGAAAAACGGGCAAGGGAGTCTCGGGAGAAAAGCATCTCTTTCTCATTGCCTATGCCTATTACAAACAGAGACTTGATGGCACTGGCCTATGCCATGAAAATAAGTCTACACATATCTACCGAGACATCTGAAAACAAGCTCTTTCAAGTCTTCTGCAACATACTTGCCTAATCAGTTTGAAGAGAATGCTTTATATTTATTTTTTAAAGCAAACTCTGGTCTTGAAATAAATGTCCTCAGGTGGAGTTCAAGTTCAGACATCTGTCTTTGAGAAAACACTATCTTTGGAAAGCCCTCAAAGTCTGGAGCACATGCAGTGTAATAGAGCCTGTGTGCTCATCAATCATAGGGATCCCTTCCATAATGCGCCAATGGCAATACTTCATGTTTATGTGTCACCAGGTATTTAAAATCCTATACTAGCCATAATTTAGCTGTACAGGAGGTTGGATCTGGCACATGGTACCAGTAAACTCATTGGCAGTTTATAACTTGCTTAATATCATATTGCCTGCTGAAATGGAGGTTCCAGGGTTCCCACTCCTCAGTCTTTGAAATCTCTATCAAATATCATTGAGCTTGGTTGAATGAGACTGAAAACTAAACTCAGCTGTTGTGTTACAGAAAGGACACTCCCAAGGACTCAGGCCTGGGGTTTAGCCTTGCCAATAGCTGAGTATCCTTGGGCATCCATTTCCTTTGGATGTCAGCCTGCCTAATAAAGCAAACAACATAAAGAATATGGAAACCTCACGTCACAGGCAGTTGGTGAGATTAAATGGGATCAAGTATATCGAGAAAATCTACATATGACTAAAATATCAAATGCAATGTTGATAACCAATTAGACCATTTGGAAATGTTAAAAAGGTTGCAATCTTACAGAATCTTTGTATTTTTTTCACAGAGAACAAGGCACAAAAAAAAAAAAAAAAGCACTGTTTGTAGGATGTGTGTGAATGTCCATGCCCTTCCTCCTTCCTTCCTTCAAGTTCTGAGAGCTATCTGCCATAGCAGTCGGGCTCTCTGACTGCTGGTCTTATGGAGGAATGGTTTTCTTCTTCCTTCCTTCCTTTCTTTTTCGAGATAGTGTCCTATGAAGAGTCCAGTCTGGCCTGTATGGAGCTCAGGCTGGTCTCAGATTTGAAGTAATCCTCCCACCTCAGGGATCACAAAGAGCTACCTATAGTCCTGGGATTACATATAGCTATGAGCCACCACACCCAGCCAAGGTAACCACTATTGATGCCAAGGTCAGCATTATGTTATAGTCCAAGGAAGCCATCCTACTTCTAAGAGAAAATGGTTTAAGGAAAAAGCTTTTATTTTTTACTATGACAAGTTACGTTGAAAAAAACAAAAAAATCTCACTGTCTGGTGTTTCAACATCAAAAGCAGGAGCTATCCTAACTGTGATATTTTAATTTTACCTGCATGTATACATTGAGGTAGTCATACATATTTTTATAAAGTCTTCCAAAGTTTTGGGAGTAGATAAGAACATAGATTCTACAACTAGAATTTATGTTTAGCCTCACAGATCAACTTGAGATAAAGGATCAGAGTGACTTACAAAGAAAAAATGATAAATTGTTCCACTATTTTGGATGCTTGGGAGGAAAATGGTCTGCCTGGAGAGCAAACTGAGTGTCGGTAGCACTTCCTTATCTCTGCATTTACAAACAGACTGAAGAATAATGGGTCAATCTAGTTTAAGGGTAAACGAAAACAAGAGAAGAATGGAGCGTAAAAGAGAGGAAAGGTACCGGGCTTTTAATTGGTTTATAACCATGAAGCCAGTTAAAACCCAAACATGGACTCATGGAGATTTCCATAATAGGATTTCACATGATAGGTAACTCATAAATCTTTATTATGGAGGCTGCAATGATGTTAATTTAGGCAGGAATATTATATTATTCTATGTACTACATAGTAGCCATTTTTCAAATATTAATAACTTGACTCCTTTAGATTAAAAAAAAAAAAAACTCAAAATGGTCTGACTTCAGATGATAAATTTCTAGTCCAAGAGTTATTTTGGAGAACAAACCACTCTTTCCAGAATAAATGGATAAAGTTCTTACTGCCAGTTTTTTTTTTTTTAATTCCTTTGCCCAATATTTCTTCTACTTGGGATCAAAGTGAACTTTTACTTCCTCTTTTGAACAGAATTTACACTCTTTCCTTATAAGGGTAAGTGGCCTGACTAGGAGCATCTCAAGAAAGAGTCCTCAGAACTATTCCCACAGGGATCCTGATACCATCCCCCATGCTCTGAACCAGAAACAGCAGAACAAGCATAGTCTCCTGCCTTCAGGAAGAGCTCACATTCCCAACACAAGAAACCTGTACGGGAAAGCCTTCTTAAAATGCTGCCAATGCTGGCAGATTCTGCGGTTGTCTACAACCCGAGTGGCTGCACCCCAGAGACACTAGAGGGAGCTGCAGTATCAGCGTGCAGGCACGCCGCACACTGCTGCGGAACAGACCCCAGTGCTGAAGGGCAAAAGAAGACCCCACAGTCTGTCTGTCTGTCTGTGATGCATCAGTTAGGGATGCTGAAGTTCATGTAAAGGGAACATGTGACGGAAAGAGCACAAGCAGGCCAGGAGCCCACCCTGGGCACGGGGGTTTCACGTTCACCTGCTCACAGGGCATGCCTGCATGAGCCGCTCTCAAGGGGGTGGGGACTGGGGGACATCAAGAAGGGCAGCTAGCTGGTCTGTACGCGACCCCCGACCCCACCATGAATAATGTTCGGCTTGAAGGGAAAATGGGTACGTTTGAGCGATATCTCGTTGCTGTCAACTAAGCAGGCCAGAAAGGCTGCCGCTTCTCAGCACCTGCCATTGCAGCATCCTGCAGCAACCTGATAAGATTTCCAACCACAGGGTGGGGACACTTTAATCTCTGACAAGCTATCTGCTGGAAAATGGAAAAACAAAGAGTAAAAATAGAATCAGGGTCAAATTACCCTCATTCAAGACCTTCTCAAACCTGGGTCAAACACACAACACATACACAGCCTGGCCTCAGCAGAGAATGGTCTGGACAATGGCTCCTTCACACATAATCTGAAAAGTTTAATTCCAAACATTCATTCCAGTTCAGGGGCTCATTTTATGTGTTGCTCATGGCAACTGCTCTGCATACCTTTGAGGCAAATTTGTCATGATAAAGCATTTATGTTTGTAATAAGAATGTCAACCCAGACAGCTAACTTTTATAAAGTGGACTGTAGGGGGCTGTGACTGCAAAGCCACATTAGGAGCAGCTGGGAAGAAAAGACAGCACATGTCTATCATTACTGACCCTTCCAGAATGCCCTCATTGTCTGGAAACTGGAAAGAAGACCTCCATCTTGCTTCTCTTTTGATGACAGATACTCAATTTAAGGCAAGAGTCAGAGAAGTGGGGGAGGGTGGCATGAGTATGATATGGAGCTGGTCACTTACTGTTATCTCTTGATTCTTTGTCCCAAAGGTGGCTTGAACTGCTGCTCCTGTTCACAAGACATTCTGTTCCGCAACCACCTTGCATATGCCGCTGACCTCACGCCTGCATTTGTAGCCCACATTTCTTTCTGAATCGTACACAGTAAATACTACCTGAATAATTTGTGTTGGCTTATCCCATGAATCCCTAATATTCAATACAACCAAACTGGAATACTTCCTACTCTTCTCACTCTCCAGCCTTCCCTATTCCTGGTGAATGGCTCCATTATCTGGCTCAATTTTCCATTTGCCAGCATCAAGTTCACTCTGTATTTCTTTCCCATCTTTACTCCCTATGTCCTACTTGTTTACAACTCCCATTGATTTTATTCCTAAATATCTTTTAAATGATCCTTTCTTCATCTCTACTGTTACCATTACTACCTTCCTAGACTATCACAAAGGGTTTCCAACGGGACTCCTTGCTTCTCCTACCAATTCCCTTAAAAGTAACGTTCATAGGGAGTAGAGACATCTTTAAAAATCTGGTATCACCAGCTTATTTAGAGACCTTAGCACTCTCTCTTTACAGCTATATTTCCTGCTTTTTTTTCCATTTGTTCTTACTATGTTGTTCTGTCTGTAGCTAAGTCTCCGACTCTTGTTGTACCCTTTCTGTTCTAGGCCTCCTTTTCATTCCTTAGGTGTCAAAGGGATTCCTACTTTTTCTTTCCAAGCCTTTCTTGGGTTACATCCGACAGAGAGGATGACTAAGCATTCTAAACCACTTCTGCACCAGGACAGCTCTCTTACTATATAGAGTTAACTCAGTTTTTGGTCCATTTTAAGAACAGACACTGTATCTCAGGGCCTGGTGGAGAAGAAGGCACACAGTACATGTTCAAATTACCTATACAAAACACCAAGAAAAACATCTACACAAAACACCATTGAATCCAGTGTGGTTATACTGTTTATTTGCCCAGAGCAGCTAGAGTACATGAACAGCTTTTATGAAACAGATGGAAGTTGGCAAAGTAATGGGGAAGGGGCAACAGCAGACAAACCTAAGTAATCAACACTCATGAATGAGCTGACTACACAATCAAGCAAAACTGGATCAATGCTAGCTGTCTGCTGAACTGAGTCTGCCCCAGAGGCTCACTGACTTTGTACTGAACAAAACTACACAAGGTCCTTCATCATTCTACTCAATTCTCTATTCTTTTCCCCAAAGAAAGTAATAATTACAAAATGCAGGACTCTTCAAAAATAGCCTACATTAGCTTTTATTTTTCCATTATGGGCCCAGTGTGCCTTCAGCCTACTTCCACTTTATCAGCAGGGAATCTCATTTCCTTCTCATACTATGCGTTTTACAGTGCCTCAGTGAGCCTTAAGTGAGATGGATATTGTAGGGAATGAATTGTAGAGGGACAAAATGAGAAGCACTGAAGATCACACACATTATTCCATCTTGCTATTCTGTTGCAGTACACAAAAGCAACACTGCAGATGGGAGCATGTAGAATGAAAACCCCGAGTTCTAAATTGATACCCAGTATTTGACACTGTGAATATGTAGGTCAATTACTACTTGACATTAATTCCTTGACCTGCTGAGGAGTATCCTTTAAAAGCTTCTAGTTAAGAGGTAAGATCCCCCACCCTGAACCCTGTAGGCAATGTTGTTACAACAACATTTAAAGGAGGTGAAATGTTTAATATATGAAATGCTGTCTCGGCGCAAAGTGCCGAGGACTCCACACTAGGAATCTGCTAGAGACTTGTCAGGTTGGCCAGGCATTTTAATGCTTAAATTACAACGAAAATGTTCACATGGCTAATAAACTCATTTGGAACCTACAGGAGATATTTGAGAAGGCAACTGTGTAAGGCTTTACCGTTTGATTTGTGACTTAGCGCTCAGGACCCAGATTAGAAATTCAATTAATGTGAACCCCAACTTGTAATTCCCACTATGTTCTTTCACTTCATTAATATTAAAGCTGACTTTTTTCATATTAGGCAATCTATTTTGATTCCAAGTTCATGCGAGCCCAAACCTCTTCCTTCCAAGCAAGTTCCCATTTGAGTCTCTGAAACTTCTACATGCACGGAGCCATGAAATGAAGTGGCCTCACCGAGAATGGCTGTGTGTGTAGCTCACTACTGATCAGCCACTCTGTCACGTTTCAATGTAGGACCTACTTGTGTTGAATTATGAAAGTGGGAATGGTTTCCCATCTAGATTTTTCCTTACTACTAAGATAGTAATTAACTGCCTTTGTAGATAGTATGGACTCGTTGTGAATTCCTACCAATAGCAGCTTCCCCTTAATGCTTTTTCATTTAGTGTCTTGCTTTCTCAGCATCTACCTAAAGAAGACAAATTGGGATTTGAGTAAAAAGTACACTAAAAGGAGCTGGTCTCCACAATTTACCTCAACTTTATTGTAAGCGTTTATCAAGACAGTGGTGAGGGTGGAAGGGGACGTAGCCCTGCTAGTGTAACAGGAAAGTCCCTTTGTCTGCTGAGCTTTCTATTGCCTGGCCCCGAGAACACAGACCTGTACTATCCAAACAGAAGATACCCACCGTCTCAACTTTGCACTGCTGGGGAGGGGGAAACATTCAGAAAGCTAGTTGTATTTTTATATATGTGAAATATTATGCATCTTCTTTAAAGAAAAGTTATCCAGATTTAACATTCAAGTTTTTTTCATGGCAGCACTTGTTCAAAGATTATCTCATGAGATAAATGAAAAAAAGTTTGTTTGTTTTTTCGTTTTTCGTGAGACCAAGCAGTTATCTACCAAGTATCTATCTCATCTTTTCTAGGCAAAGGGCACTACACAAAGGACTAGCTACTGACTGGAGTACAATAGTTTAGGTTCTGCTTAGGAGTCAGGAGTCAGTCTGCCATGAAACTGGCATCTTGGCATAACTGACCATCCCCTCTGGCTCCGTCTCCTTTAGTGAAGGATGATGAAGGCTCCTCTTAAATCTGACTGTAGTCCACTAGGACGTGTGGTTAGTGGTTACTGTGATTCTTTGAAAGACAAAGGCAATGGAGACTTTACTTGGATAGCAGGGAGGTTTAGTTCAAGTTTAATCTTATGTTTAGTTTTATTTAGAGAGCAGGGAAGTAAGTCAGGGGCTGGAGTCCAGCCAGTGTGTGGCTCACCCAGACAGTCTGGTCTGCTGGTGGTAGTCTGCCAAGAGGAGAGAATACGAGAAAACATGGCTGAGGAAGAAATGGGAGCTGAAGGTAACTGGCTGTGTGGGAATCAATTTTGCTTTTCCCTTACGAAGACACATACTTAAAAGTTGACTATTATTCACTGCCTCCTCATTTCTTATCCCTCTGACTTGCTGGGTGGTATCCATCCCCACTATTACTCACTGTACTTTCCTGAGGCTTACCAGAGAGTGAACTCTTGTCTTGAAATAGACTCAAGCTCTTGGGCTGTGGGACTTTGCCTTTTGTGACTAGACTTCCAATTGCTCCTGCTTTGAGCACATTATAGCTCTTCTATTAACAATCTCGTACATCCCATTTAGTCTGAACTAAGTCAAGATACTGGGGGATGAGAAAACTGTCTGTCTAGGCTTCACATTTCTTTTTTTTTTTAATTTTTTTTCTTATTAGTTACATTTTGTTAACTCTATGCCAGCCCACAGTGACAGAAAACCACAGTAGTAGGAGTGGCCTGCAGCAGTGGTAGCCAGAGAGTCAGGCTGCCTGCTCATATCTTGTTACATTAGCAAACAGAGAGCAAGGAGGGACAGAAGCAAGGCTGGGCTATAAATGCTCAGTATTGTCCCCATACTGACCCACCTCCCCCACTGAAGCCCCACAGGCTAAATATTCTCCAGCTTTCCAAACAGCTCCAATAGCTGGCGACTCCATGTTCAAATACATGAGCCCATGGGAATATGTCACAGTCAAACCATAATAAAGCCATTGTAAGAGTAGTAGTCCCAGCACTTGAGAAGCTGACACAGGAAGATCTTGGATTTCAGGACAGGCTAGACTATACCACTAGATTCTTTCTTAAAAAAGAAACCACAAGAATATACACACACATACATGCCAAGTTGTACAAATAAGCAGAAACATTCATGTCTCTCTAACCCACCATTACTTTTGACATCTACTGCAAGGACCATGGCTAAACTATGAGTCAAGATAATCCCCTTTCCCTTAAGGTTTCTTCTGTGAGGAACCTGACCAGATACCTCTTAGTTCTTTGTACAGGTCTGGGAGGACTGTGCAAGTTTAGAGCTGCAGGCTAGAGAAAGCCAGGACTCTATAAGCAGAGGTCAGTGGGTGAGGCTGACATAGAGCTCGGTGGATCAGTCTGGTGGGGAGTTCAGGAGACCAGAATGTCAACAGAAATGTGGCCAGGCTCATTAGGTTTCAGACGGAAGCAAGGGTTCTACTGAGAACTGGATGTGACGCCGTCATGTCACATGCTGGCAAACAATCTGGTTACACTCTATGACCCGAAGATTAGAGTGAGAATGAATTTAAAAGCAATGAGACCAATTTGACTGTAAATTTCATGACAGCATATCATGGGCTATTGGTCACTGGCTGAGAAGGGTTAGAGCTATGTAAGGACCGGTCAGGAGGCTAGGAAGAGAGCAGCTCTCACTGCTAAGGAGATGAACACAGGGAGACTCAGCACTCTGTACTGGCACAATGGTACTAACTGGGAAGCTGCGGAACTTGTAGCCGGTGGGCCTCACTGGAGGAAGTGGGTCACTAGGGGATGGGCCGTGAGGATTATAGCCCAGCCTTGTGTTTAGTCCTAATCTCCTTCTGTGTGCTGGTTCAATGAGATATGAGCAAGTAATATCATATTTCTACCACCACAGCCACAAGCTGCTCCAGCCATGTCTTCCTTCCATGACAGACCGAAGTCCCAGACAGTCAGTCAAAGTAAATCCTCCCCCTTAAGCTTAGGGCGATTCTTGTTAAAGACTTCGTTATAGTGACAAGGAAAGCAATTAATATAAGATTTAGGAATAAACTAAGTTTTCTACTTTACCAAGAGAGACTAGACTTAGAAAAGGCATGTTCAAGGGCCAAAGCAACATAGCCAGTACGCAACTAAACCATAAATTAAACCTATTTCTTCTGGCTTTAAAACCTAATTCGTAACCACTGTGTCAAAAGGCCTCAAAAGTTCTACACAGAAAGCACTGTCGGGGTGCTGCTACAAATACAGTTTCCTGGAGCTCATTGCCAACAATTCTGATTCTGCAGGTAAGGAAATGGTCCAGTTAGCGAGGATCCCTCAGGTTATAGAATAGGTCATTTGTAGATCAGAAGGCTGAAATTCTTCATTGAGTCATACTGTCTGCCAGGAGAAGGGCAGTACAGACAGAAGAACCAGCACGTGCAAAAGCCGAAGAACATGAAGCACAAGCTATTTATAATTTATGTTAGAGGACAGGACTACAGAGACAAGTCACCAAGGATACCCAAGGATACCTGTGCCTTTAGGAAACTGTGATGATCTACAGCCTCAAACGCTCTGGTCTGCCCCCTGCCACTGACTATATCGCAATATAATCTTTTAACAAAACCAAAATCACCTAGAATGACCATCACTTTCATGTATGATTTAACTATATTACTATTCTATAGGTAATTTTAAACAGAAGTGTGGTCATACTATTTGGTATTTTATGACACAATAAACATTTTTCATCTTACATAGTCTTTGTAGTCATCAATTTTAATGGTAATAAACATTTAATTAGGATAATGTGCCTTAATTTATGAAACTGTTTTCTTAATATTAGGAGCTTAATTTGTTTCTAATTTTAGCATCACTGAAATTCTTGAGGTTGCTACACTTTGTAGCATTCTCTTACAATCTTAAGGGGAAAAAAGATGCTTACATCTTTGAAGTAATGAGAAAGAAAACATCAAACTACAGAACCTATCTAAATGTGCTTAGGCTAATGCCTAACATTAAAGACTACTAATGAGTAGCCTATCGAATGTGGACCCCTTTCCCAGTGTTGCTAACGACACTACATCATCTCATTGTATTTCACATGCACGCTATAGTTTATGAAAGCAGTTTCACTACATAGCCACGTGCAGTATAACAATTTTACGAGGCACGTATGGCAGCCAGTTTCTGCTGATATAAAAACTAAAAGAAGTTCCTTGACCTGTTTAATAATAGAGATAAATTTCAGAATGTGGGCTCAGATGACTCCAAAGCTCTTTATTCTGTATTACAATGCCTTTTAGTTTAAGATCAATACAAATAAAGCTATTCACGATGAAGAAAAATTAGAATAAATGAGATAGGAAAACCTGCATATTCAGTAAAAGTCCCAAGTTAAAACCATTCATTTTACAACAAAGACCAACACCTGCTATGGATTGAACTGTCTCCCAGAGACAGTTGCATCCAGAGATAAGGGCAATAAGGAGGTAATTAAGGTTAAAAAGTTATGAATAGGAGCCTGATACGATGTCATTAATATCCTTGTAGTAAAGAGATATCTGGAGGCTCAGCTACTTTTTCTGTGATGTCAGGAAGCACTGAAAAGGTGGTTCTCTCAAGCCTGTGAAAGCTTTCACCAGGAACCAAGTTAGCCACAACCCTAACCTTGGGCTTTCCAGACTCCAGACTTGGGAGAAAATGAATTTCTGTTAAGCTATGACACCTATGACAGTTTTTCTTTTTTAAAAATTATTATCACTTATTATAATTTATTCAATTTGTATCCCAGCTGTGGCCCCCTCCCTCGTCTCCTCCCAATCCTGCCCTCTTCCCCCTATGCCCCTCACCTAGTTCACTGATAGGGGAGGTCTTCCTCCCCTTCTATTTGATCTATTTGATCTCATCAGGACTGGCTGCACTGTCTTCCTCTGTGGCCTGGCAAGGTTGCACCCCTCAGGGGGCGGTGATCAGAGAACCTGCCACTGAGTTCATGTCAGAGAAAGTCCCTGATCCCCTTACTAGGGAACCCACTTGGGGACTACTAAGTCTATAGGCTACATCTGAGCCGAGGTTTTAGGTTCCCTCCATGCATTGTCCTTGGTTGGGGTATCTTTCTCTTCAGGGTCCCCTGGGGCTCAGTTTTTATGACTCTGTTGGTCTCCTTTTGAAGCTCCTGTCCCCTTCAGGTCTTTCTATCTCCCCCTTCTTTCCTAAGATTTCCTGCACTCTGCTCAAAGTTTGGCTATGAGTCTCAGCCTCTGATTCGATACCTTGATCAGTAGTCTTTCAGAGGCCATATGACAATTTTTCTATCAGCTTACATAAACTAAGACTGTGGGGGTGCCATTTCAATAATAGTTAAGAATGTTCTAGAAGCACCCTTAGAACTAGGTAGATGTGGAAAGCATTTAGAGATGCATGTTAGAAAATGCCTGGATAAGTATGAACTGACAACTACAACAAATATAGATGTTAAAGGAGATGATAGTGAAGTATCTGATAGAAATGAAGAACACATTTCTAGAAACTAATAGGAAGTTGACTCACGTCGTTAAGTGGTAGAGAACTGGACTTCACTGTGTTTTGTTGCACTGGACTATTCAGTGGTTTGTTGAGGAAACAATGTATGTGAGATAAAGTTGGATTTTTAGTTGAGATGTTCAAGTTAGACATTGAAGAAAAACCTTGGCTTCTCTTGACTGTTTAGGGGACAATAAAAAAGGGGAAAGAAGATGTGGACTATTTTGTCTATTCATATTGTAAAAGCCATGAATATTTAATCTTTTGTTTTGTTTTTGCTTTACTTTTTTTTTTTTTTTTTTTTTTTTTTTTTTTTTTTTTGAGACAGAGGTTCTCTGTGTAACAGCTCTGGCTGTCCTGGAACTTGGAACTTACTTGCTCTCTAGACCAGGCTGGCCTCAAACTCCCAGATATCTGCCTGACTCTGCCTGCTGAATACTGGGATTAAAAATGTGTGTCATTACTGCCCAGCTTTTTTTTTTTTAAAGATATATTGTTTTATGGTTACAGGTGCGTTATCTGCATGTATTCCTGCAGACCAGAAAAGGGCATCAAATTGTGAGCCACCATGTGGGTGCTGGGAATTAAATTCAGTACCTCCAGAAGAGCAGCCAGTGCTCTTAACCACTGGGCCATCTCTCCAAGCCCTTTTGTTTTGTAGGCTCATGTAGCCTAGCCTGGCCTCAGACTCTATGTAGCTGAGCTGAGGATGGTTTGAACTGATTTTCCTGCCTCTGCCACTTGAGTGCTGGGATGACAGATGTGTACCACTACACCAGGCGTGGAAGCTTGATTTTCTTTATTTTCAGGACAGTAAGGGCGTGGGCTAAACAGCCATTTGATAAAGAGGTCTCAGCAGAAGTCAGGAACAGGGACAAGGTTATACTAGCAGAGACTGCCAGTTTGGGTACAGTTTTTGTCCAAAGGGGATGCAGAAAGTAGAATGGCATGAAAAGAATACCAGATACCTTGAATTCTACAGACCTGGCCCATAGAATTCTTTGGCTGCCGATGTGCACTATTCTTTAAAGAAAAGGAAGAAAGCCATGGAGGAGACAAAGAGGTTAAGACTATTGCTGGAGAGGTGGCTCAGAGGTTAAGAACACTTACTGTTCTTAAAGACCTGGCTTTGGTTCTCAGCTCTCACACAGGACAACTTACAACCATCTGTAACTCAGCAGTTCCAGGAAATCCAATGCTTTCTGGCTTCTGCAGTCACACACATGGAATGCTCACACACTCATGTGGGACATACACATAGGACATATACATTAGAAAAAAAAACTTAAAAAAAAAAAACCAATGCTGTTCTTTTACTAAGGGTCCAGTGGGAAGGGCTATTTCCTTCCAGGTGTCAAATGATGAGCCTGTTTTTCTAGATATGGACAATAAATAATATCTCAGGGTGGGAGAGTCTTTTTTTTTTTTTTTTTTGCAGTTTTATGAATGACAGCGTATCAAACAAAAGAGTGCCTTTTTGAGTCACATGAGTTAAGGGCAGTTGAGACTTGGTAGATTTGGATCTTTTGTACCCATCTCTCTTCTGATTTCTCACATTTCAGGATAGGTTATCTATCCGATGCCTGTGCACAACTCTATCTGGAAAGCAAATAAGTTGTCTGGCTTTACCAGGGTCACAAATAGCAATGTTGCCTTAAGATGAATCATACCTTAAGTCTCATCCTCATCTCACTTAGATACCATGTAGTTGAGACTTTAAATAAGGACTTTAGAGTTGATCCTTAGGAATAAGACTTTTATGGCGAACGGGAATGTATTTGCCTCTGATAAAGACATGAATTTGAGAGTGATGGAAGGAGGATGGAATCCTATGGACTAAACTGTGTCTCCTTCCAATTTACATGCTGAAGCTCTACAGTACAATGAGGGTATATTTGAAGATACAGCCTGCAAAGAAAGAGATACTTAAATAAGTCATAGGACCAGTGTCCTTTAAAGAAAAAATACTGGAGCATTTGTTCTCTCTTAGTGACTCTCATCACAGTGTGAGGGCTCGGAGAAAACAGCCCTTATCAGAAAATAACCAGGTTAGAACTCTGACTTTGGACTTTTCAGCTGGAAACCTGAGAAAATCAATTTCTACTGTTGGGCTAGGGATTTAGCTTGGTAGTCGGGTGCTTGCCCAGTACATGCAAGATCCAGCGACAATTCTCAGCAACACACACACACACACACACACACACACACACACACACACACACGAATTCTATTATTTAAGCCACCTAATATATGATATTCTGTTATGGCAGCCTGGAAAAGCTGACACAAAGTAAATATTTTAGTAGTTTATCACTGCAGTGAATATGTAGGTATGACCCTTTATCTTTTAAGTTGACTTTCTTTTGCAGTATTTTAAAAGACAAGTCCTATCTATTAGACTACTTTAAATTCCACTAATATGGCAAGGAATATTTTAAGAAGATAAACAGTAAAAAGAGTTGTTTGTTCCAACCATTGGTTTCTTTTGCTCATCTCTGCAAACACAGGGGTCTCAGAGTTCTTAGAATTTATTCTTTTAAGGTTGTATAATCAATTAGGTACTTCTGGAAACGCCCAGAAAGTCTTCAAAAAGACATTTATATTCAGCAGTTAGTGTAAAACACCCTTTCCCAAACCTGCCAACGACTCCCAGTATATAATCACTTGCCACCTGTTCTTTTGAGATTGCTTTTGTATTATTACAAGCAAAGAGATCAATACTACACCATTGATTTAGGAAAGAGACAAGATTGCGTGGCAATAATACATAAAGTTAGTCAAGCCCCACTTCTCAATTGTTTTGAAAGAACAGAATTTTATGCTCCTTTCTGAAATAGGTACTCATTCTGCATTGGTGATCTTGTAGCAATAAAGACCCAAGATAGATAAGGTACTGTAACCCCAATTGATATAATAGCTCTTGAGAGCTACACAGAATCTCAAAATGCTTTCTTATACTTAATAGTAAGATAGTAACTTGAGTCCATAGCTCCTCTCTGAAGTTCGTCCCTTGGTTTAATTTTAAAAGTGTAGACTGCAGCAGAGGGTCAAGGCAGGCAGAGGTGGTAGTGTTGAAACTGCAGAGAGCAGCCAGCTGAAGAGATGGTCCAAACATATATGTCTTGATAGGCAGGTAGGGCCAATTGTTTACCTTACCCATTAACTTACTAAGACACCATCTGGTCTTTCTAAGCTAAATTATCATGTAAAAGTCATTTAGATATGTTAATTGGTTTTGAACCAGTGAATAGAATCAGTAAAAGGAGGCGATGGGAATGGAGAACATTATGTTGAGCTTTGTGCTTTTAAAACCTTTCACTTGTATTATTTCATTTGATCATCACCTTAGTCCCATAAAGTACATGGCTTATTATTTTAAACATCTGAAAAAAGAGGGAAAAAAATTTGTGAGTATCCAAAGATTATTAACTCTCTTAAAGTAGGGAAGAAGCCAACGGCATTCACTTAGCCAAACAATAGCGTCAGAGCAGGTGTTATTATTATAAAGCTACTAAAGGTTAAAGTCAGGGTGAGACGGCAAACCTTTTGGAGATTAGTCTATGCCATAATTATTACACTCATAGGGTTTGTGGTTGACAGTCACAGTGAGTATAGCTGGACAGGAATCCTTAATGTCAAGTGGTCTGGGTATCTCAAAGGCTAGTAATAGTGGAATGTTTGAGATACATTTAATAAGTAATAAGTAATAAACAACATGATAGACAAAGCACAGGCTACACAGAAATACCTGAGTTGTTTGTTGTTTTTTTAACATTACACTTGTGTGTGTGTTTGTCAGAGTCCAGGAATCCATATTCTCCTTCCACTCTCTGGGTCCTAGGGATTAAAATCATCGAACTCAGTCATCAGGCCTGAATGGCAAGTGCCTTTGTTCAATGAGCCATTTTGCTGGCCTGATATCTATGCTTAAATTTTAGCTCTACTTCTAGCTGTGACCTCAAGTTAGTTACCTCACTGAGCAAAACCTTCCTCATGTGTCAAATGGAAAAAATGAACTTGACCTTATGACTATGATATGAACATTAAGTATTAGTTATCTTTGTCTATAAAAGTGTCTCCCAGGATGGCTCTGTGATTAAGAGTACTGCCTGCTCTTCAAGAGGACCTGGGTTCAATTCCCAGCACCCACATGGCAGCTCACAACTGTCTGTAATTCCCGTTCCAGGGGATCAGACATCCTCACACAGACACACATGCACACAAAACACCAAAGCACATAAAATAAAAATAAATTATTAAAAAAAAGTGTCTCCCAGGAAGCATACAAGATACAGAGGAGGGGTAAACAAGGGTCTCTTACTTGGTAGAGAATAAAGACAGAACAGGGAGTGAAAGGTGCACTCTAGACTTCGTTTTTATAGTAACCACGGCAAACTGCCAAAGCTCAATGGCTACTTCTTTTAAGAAGAGTGTGAGTTAAGTCTGTGACAGTAATGTTCATTCTCAATGTCGAGGGATTTATAAATACCATGGAAACATATCTCTGGGTAGGACTATGAGGCTGTTGGCAGAAAGGTTTAGAAGACTAGGAAAGGCACACCCCGAGTGTGAGTAAGCATGGTCCTTCGGGCTGGAGTTCCAGGCTGAAATAAGGGGGAAGTTAACTGGGCATCAGCATCCACCCTCTCTGCTCCCTGACTGAGGAGCAGTGTGGCCAGCCAACCCACACAGCTGCTGTGCCTTCCCCACCCTGACGAACTGTACCCCTCTACTGTGAGCCAAAACCAACCCTCCATCTTTTAAGTTGCTTCTTGTCAGGTGTTTGGTCATAAACAAATAATACACAATCCTTCCAGATTGCCACAGAATGTTTGTTTTCCCATATTTCCTTAGTGTCTATTTTCCCTTTCAATAATACATCTGCTTATTAGAGCATCTGCTAATATAGGAAGCTCACTCATTTCCACACAATGGAGAAATTGGAGAGAGAAAGTGGGAAGGAAGGATCAAACCACTTTGGTAACAAGGTAAGGCTAGGCATGGTAGTACATACTAGCACTCACAAGGAAAAGGCTGGCATATCTCGGTGAGTTTGAGGCCAGCCTGGTGTATATAGTGAGTTCAAGGCCAGCTGAAGCTATGTGGTGAGACCCTGTCTCAAAAAACCCAAAAGAAATTTTGGGAAAAGAGAGAGAGAGAGAGAGAGAGAGAGAGAGAGAGAGAGAGAGAGAGAGAGAGAGAGAGAGAGAGAGAGAGAAAGGAAGATTAGGGTGAGATTCTCAGTATCTTCTTACCTTGACTGCATAGTTACTGAGCGGATCTTTTGCATACGAGGCAGTGTAGTAGACTGCATCTCCAGCTTCGCAGCACGGCTTGTCACTGGTTAGCCTGAAGTCTGACCAGCTGTCCACTCCAAAGCGGAGTTGGTCTTTCTGCCCAGCCATGAAGAGGTCTTCACATTTAGCTGCCAGTCTCTTCAAGGCATCTGTATGAAGGCTTCGGAGCTTACTCACCACTTCCTCCCGATTGTCAAGTCCTCGATAAAGTGCTTGTCTTTGTGGCTTCTGGATGCTTCGAGCCTGTCTACAGGAGAGACCACGACGGCTGGAGAGGGACTCCATACTGTTGGAAAATCTGTCCTTTACACTGAGAGTGGCTAAGCTGGAGATACTGTTTGCTGCCGAAGGAGCAGGTCTCTCCTTGTGCAGAGGTCTCTCCAAGGATTCATAAGACTCAATGTCCAGTCCTTTGAGCTCATAGCTAACAGAAGACCCAGCACTGCTGGCGTCCCAGTTGGGATCGATATCATAGGTGGGATTAGCCACAACACAAAGACTACTTTGCATGCATTTCTGAAGGTCTTTGGAGAGTGGCTCTGTATTGGCTCGTATCATTTTCTTTGGCAGTGGGGGTGGTGTGGGTTGGGAAGCATTCAATACTTCTTGGTCTGTCTTCTCTCCAAAGGCAATGGCATCATCCAAAGCTCCCTTGGGATGCCGTGGATGCTTGGGAGGTATCATGGCTGCTCTAGATTGTCCTGAATTATTTTTAAAGAGAGAAGAAAAGAGAATTAATAAAAAATTTCGTTTCATAATTGAAACAAGTAGAAGTGAGTGAAGTAGGCATGGGGAGTCTAGCAATCAGTCAATGCTGTCACTAAAGTGAAAGGTGAAACCGAGAAACAAATGTGTGAGTATTGAAGATCTGAATCCAAAGCTCGATTGGAGTAACAAGTAGAAATGATGTCTCTGCACTTCTCTGCCAGAGGAATGTGCACTAATTTAGGTGGCAAGCTTTGTTTTCAAAAGGAATCCAGATTCTTCAGTCCTGTCCCTTATTGTCAACAGTCCCCATACACAGTACCAAGGAAGGAGAGACACTAGAAACACTTGCATGTGACAGTAGAAATGACAGCATTTGTGGATCAAGAAAATACTTGGGAGCACTATTGAAAACAGAACTGAAACTAGCAATGAGACCACTGTACAGAGCCTGACAAAATATTGTTTTATTTCTTATAATGTCATTCCAATTTTACATTTTATATAGTACCTGCCATTACATATATGTACATATAATTTATGTATCCAATATTTATGTTTAGAGGGCAAAACACATTAAGGGTTCAATGATACTTTTCAGTTTCCTACATAAGGGAGAGAAGACATTATTTTTTTGAAGACAGAAATATATCATGAAACTTCTATAAAAGGTACTAAAATAAATCATGTTATTAAAATGAGGCCTTTACTCAAGAGATAGAGGGAGAGCATAAAGCCTGGTTATGGATTGTGTTATGTTGCGGTCCTAACCTCTGCTCTCTATGAATAGGTCCTCATTTGGAAATTGAGTCTTTGTTAATCTGATAAAGTTGAGGTTAGAAAAGCCTCTAATCAAATATGGCTGGTATCCCAGTAAGAAGAACACAATGTGAAAACAAATAAGGATAATACTACGTGGTGACAAGGGCAGAGACAGAAATGATTTGACGGTAAACTATGAATGCCAAAGATGGATGGCTATCATTAAATGCCAGGCAGAGGCAGGAACAGATTCTACTCAGTGTCTCAGAAGAAGCATAGTTTTATGGACAGAGTTTCGGTTCAGGTCCCTAGACTCCATAATTGTCAAAGAATTAGTTTCTGTTGTATTAAGCAACCCATTAAGGTGCTTTATTACAACGATCCTGGGAAATAAATATATGTTTCTACTTATAATCATACAGAGTACAGGTAAGAGGATGGTGTGATGGTTAATACTGTCAACCTGAAGCTATCTAGAATCACCTAGATAGGTTTGGATATGTGACCTTTGCCTATGTCTGTGAGTTGCCTTATTAGGCTAGTTGGGGTGGGAAGAGCCACTCCAAATGTAGGCAGCACCATACGCTGGGCTGTGATAGCAGCAATCATCTCTCTCTACGTCCGGACTGCAGATACAGACTGCCTTATTTCTACTGCCGTCACTTCCCCACCATAACAGACTATCCTTAAACTCAATGAGGAAAGTCACAGATACAGCTGCTTCTGAAGATGCTAATAAATGTAAAATGGTAGGTTGTTTTGCTAAAACCATGTCCTTGAAGAAATATCAAAGGCAAGAAACAATAAAAACTGTGATTATAATTAATTCCATTTCTTACATACAGTACTTTGATCAAGAATATACAGGAGTTTAAATAAACTACCAACTACCACTGAAGGATCTCTTCTCCCCACTAACAGCACATAGCAGTATTTTTATAAGAAAGAGAGCTACATTAAACACAAAGAAAAATATACAGTGAGAATGCATGAGGGAGGCATAGAGGGAAGGGGCAGAGGGAGTGGGAGAGGGAAGAAGAGGGGGGGAATAAAGGAGAGAATACATAGCTCTAAGGGAGCAAGGATTTTAAAGAATTTTTGGCTGGGATTTGGCTTAGTGCAGTGCTTGCCCAGCATGCACAAGCCCTTGGGTTTGATTTTTATTAGCATACAACGAACAAGCTAGCTAGATAGCTAACTAGCTAGATAAATAACTAACTTACTTCTCATGAAGCAAAACTCAGGACTAGATGGAAACACTGATGAATTCTAACAAATGCTTAATATTAATTAAACCGAAGTATTTCTATCAATCCTTTGCAAGCTTGTCCAAAAAATAGAAGGAAAGAGGGAACATTTTCTACCTAGAATTTTGTAGGAGCAGTGTTACCTAGACAACCAAACCAAAGACATCCAAGAAACTGGAGACTACTATTACTTAGGAATGTAAGTGAAAACAACAGAGCCTAGGAACCTGTTAAAAATTATAAATATAATAATAGGCCATAACACAATGGGTTTATCCAATAGAATGCAAGGTTGGTTTAAAATCTGAAAATTATTCAGTATATTATGCTAACAAACTAAAGAAGAACACTCTCACATGACCTTCTCAAATTTGTAGAAAACACAGCTGATAAAATCTAATGCCTTCTCATGATAACACTCAACAAATTTGGGACAGAAAGAAACATTCTTAGCCTGATAGCTTGTTCTCCTCCAACCCCTTGGTTTTTTGAGACACCGTTTCTCTGTGTAGCCCTATCTGTCCTGGAACTCACTCTGCAGTCAAGGCTGGCCTTGAACTCACAGAGATCCACCTGCCTCTGCCTCCCAAGCACTGGGATTAAAAGCATACACCATCACAGTCTAGCCTAATAGCTTCTATATCAAACTAAGAGCTAACATCATACTTGATGACAAGAGACTATATGCTTTCTTCTTAACGTTGGCTAGGACTTGGGCACAAGCCCTGGAAATTTGGAAATAGTTAAGAAATAAAAACATCCAGATTAGAAAAGAAGTAAAACTATTCTATGTATGGATAATATAATCTTATATTTTGAGAGCTCAAGGAACCATATGAGTATCTATTAGAAGTAGCATGCCAGGACTTGGAACTCTAGCTCAGATGGTAGAATGCTTGTCTAGCATCCACGCTGCCAGGGGTTCAATTCCCAGCATGTCACAAAACTGAATATAGGGGAGTATATTTTAGCACTCAAGATATGAAGGCAGGAGGAGCAAGAGTTAGTTAAAGCTATCCTCAGCTACACAGTCAGTTTGAGGCCAGTGTGAACTACCTGAGAACCTGCCATAAAAAAACAAAAAGAAGAAAAGAATATACCAGTTTAGTGAGAATGCAGGAAAATAATCAGTATATAAAATTTTATTGTAATGACTAATCTAAAACTGACATTAAGAAAATAACCCTATTTGCAACAGAGACTAAAGTATTAAGGGATAAATTTAATTAAGCAAGAGTTGCATACTGAAAACTATAAAACATCGCTGAAAGAAATTAAAAAGTACCAGAATAAATGGAAATTAGTCATGTTATTAAAAATCAGTCACATTATTAAAATGACTAATTTTATGCAGTCTATTTAAGCTCATGGATCAGAGACTTTAATATTGTTAAGATGGAAACACTTCTCAAATTGACCTACAGATTGAATATAATCCTTATCAAAATCTCAGTTGGATATTTTGTAGAACTGATATGGGAACCCTAAAATTCACATGGAAACATAAGCAGAAAAAGAATGGCCAAAAATGGTCTTAGCTCATTACAAAATTATAGTAATCAAGATGATGTAGTACCTAATAGATAAATGGAATCAATTTGTAAGGCCAGAAAGAAACATTTATATAAAGGGGTCAGTTGATATTGACAAAGGTTTTCCAAACAATTCAATGGAGGAAAGAACAAATGTCATATAAACCAAACAGTGTGCTAAAGTGAAAATAAAAATAAAAACAAAACCTAGATGCTTCAAAGGGCATCTTTAAGCATGAAAAAGAAAAAGCTAGGCATGGTCACACATCCCTGTAAACCTGGGTACTCTGGAGGCTGAGAGTAGCTTGCTACATACCAAGACCTTGGATAGACACCAAAATGAAAGAAGTGGAGGAGAGAGAAAGATCAGAAATGAGAGAAGAAGAAGAGGGATGAAGGGGAGAAAAACTATACAGAGTAGGGGAACATGTGTTCAAATTATTTAGTAAGAAACTTGCATCTAGGACATATAAGGAACTCTCTAAAAACAGCAAGAGTTTTCTCCAAAGATTAATATACCAAATGGCCAGGACATACATGAAAGATGTCCAAAATCATTACTCATTAAATAATGATATAATAAAATAGCAATACTTCATATCTACTGGGATCATTATAATCAGAATAAAACCAGTAATAATAGAAAACCATCGGCATCTGGTGAGGATGTGGAGAAGTCTGGACGATTATACGTTGCTGGTTGGAATCTAAGAATAGCTACCTTGGAAACAGCCTGAGAGTTTCCCAAAGAGTAAAACACATGATCCTGCATATGCACTTCTATAGCGATATCCCGTGGAAAAAACCTATGTCTACACAGAAACCAGAACACATGCTTTTACTGTATTGTTTATAACAGCCCCAGAGTGGAAACAACACAAATGCTTATCACCTAATGGACAGGTAAATAAGATGTGGTACATAGAACCACACAATTTAATGAGGTTTTCCGTCTCTCATCTTGGGTTACTTGTTCCCCTCTCTAGTGTTCCTCACTCTAGCACAATCCCAGGGTCTCATACATGCTAAGAGGTTCTGAGTTATACCTGAGTTGTAAATGGTAAGTTACATCCCTTCCCTTCCTAACTCATCTTCGAACTCTGCTTCTGGGGAGTGTTTAAGTCCATTTCCCCTAAACCTTTCGGATCTCAGTTATGTCTTGTATATGTTTTTCTCTAAGCATATACTTAATACTGCTCTCAGGTCACAGTCTGAATTCCCTACTATATTACTGATGGCAGGGACTGTGTCCCACTTTATACACTAGAACAAGCAAGAATCAGGCTGAAAATGAGTGGCTAGGTAAGTAGAGAGATAGATGCAAATAGAAAACATCACCCAATTTTCATCCAGGTCCCAGACAAGGTTTTATAGGCTACCATTTTATACCCATTTCTCCAAAAAAGGAAAAACAATAATTGTGAATGTGAGTAGCATCAAATGTTCCAGAGTGCTCCCCCTTTCCCTTAAAAACTACCTGAGAATTAGGGAAGCAAGGCACACTCTGTCACACATAGTTCTTTAATGCTTATCAGACAGGTTGGGAGAGGGCTGAGGGCACAGTTCGTCACTATTTCAGAATAAAGTTCAGACTTCATACAAGCTGGTCAAGGTCCTTTGTCTTATCTACCACTATTCCTTAGTGACTCTTCAACATGAATTACTCCCATTACTGTACCTCAGAACTGGAGTTCCCGGTGGCTGTGAAGTGCCGTGCGTGCTGGTAACCAAACCTGGGTTCTCTGAGAGTTAGCAAATGCTGCTAACTGCTGAGTTTTCTCTCTCCAGCCCACATTTAAGAGTCAGTCTCTCTCCAAATATTTATTTTAGATTTGTTTTTAATTATGTGTATGTGTAGTATCTTCAGAGGTCAGAGACATCAGATCCTCCTGGAGCAGGAATTACAGGTGGCTGTGAGCCACTCAATGTGGGTGCTAGGAAATGAACTCTGCAAGAACCATGCACATTCTTTATCCCAGCACCCCTATTTCTATATTTTTGTCTTAGTAAAGGTATATTCTGTCTTTGCCCCACCTCAACCCTTTTCTAGTGAAGTGTCTACTCTACTTTTCATTTCAAAATGGAAACCACCATCTCTTCGGCATTCTCTTAGTTCTTCTGTTTATCATAGTGTTTCCAGTGTTTTTATACACCCTCCCAGAATCCTGTGTGATACAAGGCAAGCAGCATGTGTGCAGGAAATGTCTGCAGAAGGACAGAAAACCAACAGAACTGGTCATTATTACAAATGGAAAGAGACAGCCTGGGGAGCAAGATATAAAAATAATTACATGGCCTCTCCTTCAATAGCAGTACAGGATCTCATGGGACTATGGGGATTTTCACAGGAGAATCAGAAACTTAGACAATCTAAATGAAACCAGGAGCATTCCACAGTCCTGGCAAGTAGGTCAAGCTATCTTCTAAATCTGAAAGTGCCTTTTTTTTTTTTTTTGCTTTATTTTCTCCAAAAGGGTGAGGGGAGGGGAATGACACAAATTCCAATCATTTGGGTCAATGTCCTAAAAGTTTGGTAACTTAGCTGTTTTATTTTAAACTTTTAATCCTGCACATTCCTCTGCAGTCTCTGGGATCCAGACACCAAAGCTCAATTTTCAGCAGTAGATAGAACATCACATACTCCACATTTTTGTGGCATACCAGCTTTCTAAATGGAAAGAGGGGGAAAAAGACTGATTCTAAATCGTGCATGCTAGAAGCTAAAAAGGTCCTTTGGACAATACTTGACTAAACCAAACTTAAGCCTTTTTTCTTCCTCTCCAGTCTCTGCACTCTAGCTGTAATTTCTCTCCACTTAATTGTGCCTTCAGAGTGGCAGGTAAGGAAGGGCCTATCATACTGCCTTCTGCAAAGCAAATGATAAAAACTCAAAGGAAAGGGAAAAATTTAATGGGACTAATTCCAAGGGTATTTAAAACTCACTGGGAATAAAAATGATTGATACAAACTGGCTATGACAGCTCTCTTATAACTTACAAGATTGGTATAAATACACAAGAAATAAGGTATCTCTAAAATAAATAGTTTAAAAGATGATTGCATATGAAAAAAACTAAGATAGTAATTACATCATTATAGTGATGGAAATATTAAAGACACATTAAGAACAAACCATAATAAATGTTTGCTTATGATCTGATAGCATTAAAGTCACAGGGCCCTAAATAGTGACATATTTAAATAGTTGCCCTTTGACCACAGGTCGCTCCTTGTTCTCACAAGATAGGAAGGCATGGTTTCTCAACCAATCTCTCTGCCTCCAATCATCCCACACACAGCTCCAGGGATGCACTTTTAATCCTGAGTATGCCTCTCTTAAAAATTCTTCAGTAGCTCCCTATTTGCTATTAGTAAAAAATGCAGTGTTTTGCCCTAGATTCCTCTAGAATGAAGCTTTCACAAACCTTTCAGTACAGGGCAATTATCACAGGGACTCAAAGGACTCTTTCTCTCCAAAAGACCAGGTCTTTGAGGGCTACTCTGCTGTTTCCAGCACCTTACCTGGAACTAGAGCTAGCTGGTATTAAACAACTGTTTGCTAAATTGAAATATTAAAAGTCCCAATTAACAGAACATATCTTCCTATTTTATATAGTTTCAATTTTCATTCCTAATCTATAACCTCATCTTGAGGTAAGTAATACACGTGTGAATGGGAACAGAAAGGAATAAAGAGACATTCATGCTCAAACACAGAAACATGCTCTTTAAATAGATGTCATACGCCAACTACCACTCTTCACCCACTTTGTCAAATCAACAAGGCCTCTCGTTGGCTAGGACAGCTCTCTGGTCCCCAGAGCAGACTTCGGAAGCTCAGGAGGAAAGGATCTCATCTGCTAAGCATTCTGTTCTCACTGTGCTGGGTGGACGGAGCAGTGAAATGTAAGCAACAACTGGCAAGCCATGGGGTACAACAACCTCGTGTCAAATAATAAAGCTGGCTGACCTCCAGAGACCACTTGTACGCATCCTCAAATAGACATCAGTTTTAAAGAATGTCAGTGGTGGAGCAGCTGACATGTCCTATGTTTACATGGCCTTGTTACAGAGAACCTTCCCAAAGCCACAGATCATTTATTTAGGGGTAAGTTATTTAAGTAATTTGAATACTGTGCTCTCTTAACTTATTCTCAGATATAAGAACTATTTTAAAGTATGAATGCAATTAACTTAGGAATAAAACTTTATGATTTCTTTTAATAGACAAAATTATAGAAGTATATATAAATTATATATTATAACAAATGCTCAGAAAAATGTTCAAAACTGTCAACTTTCGCTTTTACTTAAGTTCCAGATAATCTCAACTGGAATTCTTTTTTTAAAATATTTTATTGCATTTATTACCATTTATTTATTGTGTGTGTGTGTGTGTGTGTGTGTGTGTGTGTGTGTGTACAGAAGACAACTTTGGGGCTCAGAAGACAACTTTGGAGAGCTGGTTCTCTCCATCACCATGTGGGTTACAAGGATTTAACTCAGGTTGTCTGGTTTGGTGGCAAGTGCCTTTCCCTGCTAAGCCATCGTGACAGCCCTTAACCATAACACTTTAATTTTTGGTTCAGCTAATTAACACTGCAGTGAATGGCATGCTTTCTGCTCAATAATTACTTAATGGATAAATATATGAGTTGTAAGGTTCTTTTCAGAATGACTTCTTAGGAGCAGGCATTTCTAACAGCACACCCCATAACACACCATCAAGACCAGAGTACAGCACAGAGTACAGCACAGAGCACAGCACAGAGTACAGTACAGAGTACAGCACAGAGTACAGTACAGAGTACAGCACAGAGTACAGCACAGAGTACAGCACAGAGTACAGCACAGAGTACAGCACAGAGTACAGCACAGAGTACAGCACAGAGTACAGCACAGAGTACAGCACAGAGTACAGTACAGCACAGAGTACAGAAGAGTACAGCACAGAGTACAGCACAGAGTACAGTACAGCACAGAGTACAGTACAGAGTACAGTACAGCACAGAGTACAGCACAGAGTACAGCACAGAGCACAGCACAGAGCACAGAGTACAGCACAGAGTACAGTACAGAGTACAGCACAGAGTACAGCACAGCACAGAGTACAGTACAGAGTACAGCACAGAGTACAGCACAGAGTACAGCACAGAGTACAGTACAGCACAGAGTACAGTACAGAGTACAGTACAGAGTACAGCACAGAGCACAGCACAGAGTACAGTACAGCACAGAGTACAGCACAGAGTACAGTACAGAGTACAGCACAGAGCACAGCACAGAGTACAGCACAGCACAGAGTACAGCACAGAGTACAGCACAGAGTACAGCACAGAGCACAGCACAGAGTACAGTACAGCACAGAGTACAGCACAGAGTACAGTACAGAGTACAGTACAGAGTACAGCACAGAGTACAGCACAGAGTACAGCACAGAGCACAGCACAGAGTACAGCACAGAGTACAGCACAGCACAGAGTACAGCACAGAGTACAGCACAGAGCACAGCACAGAGTACAGCACAGCACAGAGTACAGCACAGAGTACAGTACAGAGTACAGCACAGAGCACAGCACAGAGTACAGTACAGCACAGAGTACAGCACAGAGTACAGCACAGAGTACAGCACAGAGTACAGCACAGAGTACAGCACAGAGTACAGCACAGAGTACAGTACAGAGTACAGTACAGAGTACAGTACAGAGTACAGTACAGAGTACAGCACAGAGTACAGCACAGAGTACAGCACAGAGTACAGCACAGAGTACAGTACAGAGTACAGTACAGAGTACAGCACAGAGTACAGTACAGAGTACAGTACAGAGTACAGCACAGAGTACAGTACAGAGTACAGTACAGAGTACAGCACAGAGTACAGTACAGAGTACAGCACAGAGTACAGCACAGAGTACAGCACAGAGTACAGTACAGAGTACAGTACAGAGTACAGCACAGAGTACAGCACAGAGTACAGCACAGAGTACAGCACAGAGTACAGCACAGAGTACAGTACAGCACAGAGTACAGTACAGAGTACAGTACAGAGTACAGCACAGAGTACAGCACAGAGTACAGCACAGAGTACAGTACAGAGTACAGCACAGAGTACAGTACAGAGTACAGCACAGAGTACAGTACAGCACAGAGTACAGTACAGAGTACAGCACAGAGTACAGTACAGAGTACAGCACAGAGTACAGCACAGCACAGAGTACAGTACAGAGTACAGCACAGAGTACAGCACAGAGTACAGTACAGAGTACAGCACAGAGTACAGCACAGAGTACAGTACAGTACAGAGTACAGCACAGAGTACAGCACAGAGTACAGTACAGCACAGAGTACAGCACAGAGCACAGCACAGAGTACAGCACAGAGTACAGCACAGCACAGAGTACAGCACAGAGTACAGCACAGAGTACAGCACAGAGTACAGTACAGAGTACAGCACAGAGTACAGCACAGAGTACAGCACAGAGTACAGTACAGAGTACAGCACAGAGTACAGCACAGAGTACAGCACAGAGTACAGTACAGAGTACAGCACAGAGTACAGCACAGAGTACAGCACAGAGTACAGCACAGAGTACAGCACAGAGTACAGCACAGAGTACAGCACAGAGTACAGTACAGAGTACAGCACAGAGTACAGCACAGAGTACAGCACAGAGTACAGCACAGAGTACAGTACAGAGTACAGTACAGAGTACAGTACAGAGTACAGTACAGAGTACAGCACAGAGTACAGCACAGAGTACAGCACAGAGTACAGCACAGAGTACAGCACAGAGTACAGCACAGAGTACAGCACAGAGTACAGCACAGCACAGAGTACAGCACAGAGTACAGCACAGAGTACAGCACAGAGTACAGCACAGAGTACAGCACAGAGTACAGTACAGAGTACAGCACAGTACAGAGTACAGCACAGAGTACAGCACAGAGTACAGTACAGAGTACAGCACAGCACAGAGTACAGCACAGAGTACAGCACAGAGTACAGTACAGAGTACAGCACAGAGTACAGCACAGAGTACAGTACAGAGTACAGCACAGTACAGAGTACAGCACAGAGTACAGCACAGAGTACAGCACAGAGTACAGCACAGTACAGAGTACAGCACAGAGTACAGCACAGAGTACAGTACAGAGTACAGCACAGTACAGAGTACAGCACAGAGTACAGCACAGAGTACAGTACAGAGTACAGCACAGTACAGAGTACAGCACAGAGTACAGTACAGAGTACAGCACAGAGTACAGCACAGAGTACAGTACAGAGTACAGCACAGTACAGAGTACAGCACAGAGTACAGCACAGAGTACAGTACAGAGTACAGCACAGCACAGAGTACAGCACAGAGTACAGCACAGAGTACAGTACAGAGTACAGCACAGAGTACAGCACAGAGTACAGTACAGAGTACAGCACAGAGTACAGCACAGAGTACAGAAGAGTACAGCACAGAGTACAGCACAGAGTACAGCACAGAGTACAGCACAGAGTACAGTACAGCACAGAGTACAGCACAGAGTACAGCACAGAGTACAGTACAGCACAGAGTACAGCACAGAGTACAGTACAGAGTACAGCACAGAGTACAGTACAGAGTACAGTACAGAGTACAGCACAGAGTACAGCACAGAGTACAGCACAGAGTACAGTACAGAGTACAGCACAGAGTACAGTACAGAGTACAGTACAGAGTACAGCACAGAGTACAGCACAGAGTACAGCACAGAGTACAGTACAGAGTACAGCACAGAGTACAGTACAGTACAGAGTACAGCACAGAGTACAGCACAGAGTACAGCACAGAGTACAGTACAGAGTACAGCACAGAGTACAGCACAGAGTACAGTACAGAGTACAGCACAGAGTACAGCACAGAGTACAGTACAGAGTACAGCACAGCACAGAGTACAGTACAGAGTACAGTACAGAGTACAGTACAGAGTACAGCACAGAGTACAGTACAGAGTACAGCACAGCACAGAGTACAGTACAGAGTACAGTACAGAGTACAGTACAGAGTACAGTACAGAGTACAGTACAGAGTACAGTACAGAGTACAGCACAGCACAGAGTACAGTACAGAGTACAGTACAGAGTACAGTACAGAGTACAGCACAGAGTACAGCACAGAGTACAGTACAGAGTACAGCACAGCACAGAGTACAGTACAGAGTACAGTACAGAGTACAGTACAGAGTACAGCACAGCACAGAGTACAGTACAGAGTACAGCACAGAGTACAGCACAGAGTACAGCACAGAGTACAGCACAGCACAGAGTACAGCACAGAGTACAGCACAGAGTACAGTACAGAGTACAGCACAGAGTACAGCACAGAGTACAGCACAGAGTACAGTACAGCACAGAGTACAGCACAGAGTACAGTACAGCACAGAGTACAGCACAGAGTACAGTACAGCACAGAGTACAGCACAGAGTACAGCACAGAGTACAGCACAGAGTACAGTACAGCACAGAGTACAGCACAGAGTACAGCACAGAGTACAGCACAGAGTACAGTACAGCACAGAGTACAGCACAGAGTACAGTACAGAGTACAGCACAGAGTACAGCACAGAGTACAGCACAGTACAGAGTACAGCACAGAGTACAGCACAGAGTACAGCACAGAGTACAGTACAGCACAGAGTACAGCACAGAGTACAGTACAGAGTACAGTACAGAGTACAGCACAGAGTACAGTACAGCACAGAGTACAGCACAGAGTACAGCACAGAGTACAGCACAGAGTACAGCACAGAGTACAGCACAGAGTACAGCACAGAGTACAGCACAGAGTACAGCACAGAGTACAGTACAGCACAGAGTACAGCACAGAGTACAGTACAGCACAGAGTACAGCACAGAGTACAGTACAGCACAGAGTACAGCACAGAGTACAGTACAGAGTACAGTACAGAGTACAGCACAGAGTACAGCACAGAGTACAGTACAGCACAGAGTACAGCACAGAGTACAGCACAGAGTACAGCACAGAGTACAGCACAGAGTACAGCACAGCACAGAGTACAGCACAGAGTACAGTACAGCACAGAGTACAGCACAGAGTACAGTACAGAGTACAGCACAGAGTACAGTACAGCACAGAGTACAGCACAGAGTACAGCACAGAGTACAGCACAGAGTACAGCACAGAGTACAGCACAGAGTACAGTACAGCACAGAGTACAGCACAGAGTACAGCACAGAGTACAGCACAGAGTACAGCACAGAGTACAGCACAGAGTACAGTACAGAGTACAGTACAGCACAGAGTACAGTACAGAGTACAGCACAGAGTACAGCACAGAGTACAGCACAGAGTACAGCACAGAGTACAGCACAGAGTACAGCACAGAGTACAGCACAGAGTACAGTACAGAGTACAGCACAGAGTACAGTACAGAGTACAGCACAGCACAGAGTACAGCACAGAGTACAGCACAGAGTACAGCACATAGTACAGTACAGAGTACAGCACAGAGTACAGCACAGAGTACAGTACAGAGTACAGTACAGCACAGCACAGAGCACAGCACAGAGTACAGTACAGAGTACAGCACAGAGTACAGCACAGAGTACAGCACAGAGTACAGCACAGAGTACAGCACAGAGTACAGTACAGAGTACAGCACAGAGTACAGCACAGAGTACAGCACAGAGTACAGCACAGAGTACAGTACAGTACAGAGTACAGCACAGAGTACAGTACAGAGTACAGTACAGAGTACAGTACAGAGTACAGCACAGAGTATAGCACAGAGTACAGCACAGAGTACAGCACAGAGTACAGCACAGAGTACAGCACAGAGTACAGCACAGAGTACAGCACAGAGTACAGTACAGAGTACAGCACAGAGTACAGCACAGAGTACAGCACAGAGTACAGCACAGAGTACAGCACAGAGTACAGTACAGAGTACAGCACAGAGTATAGCACAGAGTACAGCACAGAGTACAGCACAGAGTACAGCACAGAGTACAGTACAGAGTACAGCACAGAGTACAGTACAGAGTACAGTACAGAGTACAGCACAGAGTACAGCACAGAGTACAGCACAGAGTACAGTACAGAGTACAGCACAGAGTACAGCACAGAGTACAGCACAGAGTACAGCACAGAGTACAGCACAGAGTACAGCACAGAGTACAGCACAGAGTACAGCACAGAGTACAGCACAGAGTACAGTACAGAGTACAGCACAGAGTACAGCACAGAGTACAGCACAGAGTACAGCACAGAGTACAGCACAGAGTACAGCACAGAGTACAGCACAGAGTACAGCACAGAGTACAGCACAGAGTACAGCACAGAGTACAGCACAGAGTACAGCACAGAGTACAGCACAGAGTACAGTACAGAGTACAGCACAGAGTACAGCACAGAGTACAGTACAGTACAGAGTACAGCACAGAGTACAGCACAGAGTACAGTACAGAGTACAGTACAGAGTACAGCACAGAGTACAGCACAGAGTACAGCACAGAGTACAGCACAGCACAGAGTACAGCACAGAGTACAGCACAGAGTACAGTACAGAGTACAGTACAGAGTACAGCACAGAGTACAGCACAGAGTACAGCACAGAGTACAGCACAGAGTACAGCACAGAGTACAGCACAGAGTACAGCACAGAGTACAGCACAGAGTACAGTACAGTACAGAGTACAGCACAGAGTACAGCACAGAGTACAGCACAGAGTACAGCACAGAGTACAGCACAGAGTACAGCACAGAGTACAGTACAGAGTACAGCACAGAGTACAGTACAGAGTACAGCACAGAGTACAGCACAGAGTACAGTACAGAGTACAGTACAGAGTACAGTACAGAGTACAGCACAGAGTACAGCACAGAGTACAGCACAGAGTACAGCACAGAGTACAGCACAGAGTACAGCACAGAGCACAGCACAGAGTACAGCACAGAGTACAGCACAGAGTACAGCACAGCACAGAGTACAGCACAGAGTACAGCACAGAGTACAGTACAGCACAGAGTACAGCACAGAGCACAGCACAGCACAGAGTACAGCACAGAGTACAGCACAGAGTACAGTACAGAGTACAGCACAGAGTACAGCACAGCACAGAGTACAGCACAGAGTACAGCACAGAGTACAGCACAGCACAGAGTACAGCACAGAGTACAGCACAGAGTACAGTACAGCACAGAGTACAGCACAGAGTACAGCACAGCACAGAGTACAGCACAGAGTACAGCACAGAGTACAGTACAGAGTACAGCACAGAGTACAGTACAGAGTACAGCACAGAGTACAGCACAGAGTACAGCACAGAGTACAGTACAGAGTACAGCACAGAGTACAGTACAGAGTACAGCACAGAGTACAGTACAGAGTACAGCACAGAGTACAGCACAGAGTACAGCACAGAGTACAGTACAGCACAGAGTACAGCACAGAGTACAGCACAGAGTACAGCACAGAGTACAGCACAGAGCACAGCACAGAGTACAGCACAGAGTACAGCACAGAGTACAGCACAGCACAGAGTACAGCACAGAGTACAGTACAGAGTACAGCACAGAGTACAGTACAGAGTACAGCACAGAGTACAGTACAGAGTACAGCACAGTACAGAGTACAGCACAGAGTACAGCACAGAGTACAGCACAGAGTACAGCACAGAGTACAGCACAGCACAGAGTACAGCACAGAGTACAGCACAGAGTACAGTACAGCACAGAGTACAGCACAGAGTACAGCACAGAGTACAGTACAGAGTACAGCACAGAGTACAGTACAGAGTACAGCACAGAGTACAGCACAGAGTACAGCACAGAGTACAGCACAGAGTACAGCACAGAGTACAGCACAGAGTACAGCACAGAGTACAGCACAGAGTACAGCACAGAGTACAGCACAGCACAGAGTACAGCACAGAGTACAGTACAGAGTACAGCACAGAGTACAGTACAGAGTACAGCACAGAGTACAGTACAGAGTACAGCACAGAGTACAGTACAGAGTACAGCACAGAGTACAGCACAGAGTACAGCACAGAGTACAGCACAGAGTACAGCACAGAGTACAGCACAGAGTACAGCACAGAGTACAGCACAGAGTACAGCACAGAGTACAGCACAGCACAGAGTACAGCACAGAGTACAGTACAGAGTACAGCACAGAGTACAGTACAGAGTACAGCACAGAGTACAGTACAGAGTACAGCACAGAGTACAGTACAGAGTACAGCACAGTACAGAGTACAGCACAGAGTACAGCACAGAGTACAGCACAGAGTACAGCACAGAGTACAGTACAGCACAGAGTACAGCACAGAGTACAGCACAGCACAGAGTACAGCACAGAGTACAGCACAGAGTACAGTACAGAGTACAGCACAGAGTACAGCACAGAGTACAGCACAGAGTACAGCACAGAGTACAGCACAGAGTACAGCACAGAGTACAGCACAGAGTACAGCACAGAGTACAGCACAGAGTACAGCACAGAGTACAGCACAGAGTACAGCACAGAGTACAGCACAGAGTACAGTACAGAGTACAGTACAGAGTACAGCACAGAGTACAGCACAGAGTACAGCACAGAGTACAGCACAGCACAGAGTACAGCACAGAGTACAGCACAGCACAGAGTACAGCACAGAGTACAGCACAGAGTACAGTACAGAGTACAGCACAGAGTACAGCACAGCACAGAGTACAGTACAGAGTACAGCACAGAGTACAGCACAGAGTACAGCACAGAGTACAGCACAGAGTACAGCACAGAGTACAGCACAGAGTACAGCACAGAGTACAGTACAGTACAGAGTACAGCACAGAGTACAGTACAGAGTACAGCACAGAGTACAGCACAGCACAGAGTACAGTACAGAGTACAGCACAGAGTACAGCACAGAGTACAGTACAGAGTACAGCACAGAGTACAGCACAGAGTACAGTACAGTACAGAGTACAGCACAGAGTACAGCACAGAGTACAGCACAGAGTACAGCACAGAGTACAGTACAGAGTACAGCACAGAGTACAGCACAGAGTACAGCACAGAGTACAGCACAGAGTACAGCACAGAGTACAGCACAGAGTACAGCACAGAGTACAGCACAGAGTACAGCACAGAGTACAGCACAGAGTACAGTACAGAGTACAGCACAGAGTACAGCACAGAGTACAGCACAGAGTACAGTACAGAGTACAGCACAGAGTACAGTACAGAGTACAGCACAGAGTACAGCACAGCACAGAGTACAGCACAGAGTACAGCACAGAGTACAGCACAGAGTACAGCACAGAGTACAGCACAGAGTACAGCACAGAGTACAGCACAGCACAGAGTACAGTACAGAGTACAGCACAGAGTACAGCACAGAGTACAGCACAGAGTACAGCACAGAGTACAGCACAGAGTACAGCACAGAGTACAGCACAGAGTACAGCACAGCACAGAGTACAGCACAGAGTACAGCACAGAGTACAGCACAGAGTACAGTACAGAGTACAGTACAGAGTACAGCACAGAGTACAGCACAGCACAGAGTACAGTACAGAGTACAGTACAGCACAGAGTACAGCACAGAGTACAGCACAGAGTACAGTACAGAGTACAGTACAGAGTACAGTACAGAGTACAGCACAGAGTACAGCACAGAGTACAGTACAGAGTACAGCACAGAGTACAGCACAGAGTACAGCACAGAGTACAGCACAGCACAGAGTACAGCACAGAGTACAGTACAGAGTACAGCACAGAGTACAGCACAGAGTACAGCACAGCACAGAGTACAGCACAGAGTACAGCACAGAGTACAGTACAGAGTACAGCACAGAGTACAGTACAGAGTACAGCACAGAGTACAGCACAGAGTACAGCACAGAGTACAGCACAGAGTACAGCACAGAGTACAGCACAGAGTACAGTACAGAGTACAGCACAGAGTACAGCACAGTACAGAGTACAGCACAGAGTACAGCACAGAGTACAGCACAGAGTACAGCACAGAGTACAGCACAGAGTACAGCACAGAGTACAGCACAGAGTACAGCACAGAGTACAGCACAGAGTACAGTACAGAGTACAGCACAGAGTACAGCACAGAGTACAGCACAGAGTACAGCACAGAGTACAGTACAGAGTACAGTACAGAGTACAGCACAGAGTACAGCACAGAGTACAGCACAGAGTACAGCACAGCACAGAGTACAGTACAGAGTACAGCACAGAGTACAGCACAGAGTACAGTACAGTACAGAGTACAGCACAGAGTACAGTACAGAGTACAGCACAGAGTACAGCACAGCACAGAGTACAGTACAGAGTACAGCACAGAGTACAGCACAGAGTACAGTACAGAGTACAGCACAGCACAGAGTACAGCACAGAGTACAGCACAGAGTACAGTACAGAGTACAGTACAGAGTACAGCACAGAGTACAGTACAGAGTACAGCACAGAGTACAGTACAGAGTACAGCACAGAGTACAGTACAGAGTACAGCACAGAGTACAGTACAGAGTACAGCACAGAGTACAGTACAGAGTACAGCACAGAGTACAGCACAGAGTACAGCACAGCACAGAGTACAGCACAGAGTACAGCACAGAGTACAGCACAGAGTACAGCACAGAGTACAGCACAGAGTACAGCACAGCACAGAGTACAGTACAGAGTACAGCACAGAGTACAGTACAGAGTACAGCACAGAGTACAGCACAGAGTACAGCACAGAGTACAGCACAGAGTACAGCACAGAGTACAGCACAGAGTACAGCACAGAGTACAGCACAGAGTACAGCACAGAGTACAGCACAGCACAGAGTACAGCACAGAGTACAGCACAGAGTACAGCACAGAGTACAGTACAGAGTACAGCACAGAGTACAGCACAGAGTACAGCACAGAGTACAGCACAGAGTACAGCACAGAGTACAGCACAGAGTACAGCACAGAGTACAGCACAGAGTACAGCACAGAGTACAGTACAGAGTACAGCACAGAGTACAGCACAGAGTACAGCACAGAGTACAGCACAGAGTACAGCACAGAGTACAGCACAGAGTACAGCACAGAGTACAGCACAGAGTACAGTACAGAGTACAGCACAGAGTACAGTACAGAGTACAGCACAGAGTACAGCACAGTACAGAGTACAGCACAGAGTACAGCACAGAGTACAGTACAGAGTACAGCACAGAGTACAGTACAGAGTACAGCACAGAGTACAGCACAGCACAGAGTACAGTACAGAGTACAGCACAGAGTACAGTACAGAGTACAGTACAGAGTACAGTACAGCACAGCACAGAGTACAGCACAGAGTACAGCACAGCACAGAGTACAGCACAGAGTACAGCACAGCACAGAGTACAGCACAGAGTACAGCACAGAGTACAGTACAGAGTACAGCACAGAGTACAGCACAGCACAGAGTACAGTACAGAGTACAGCACAGAGTACAGCACAGAGTACAGCACAGAGTACAGCACAGAGTACAGCACAGAGTACAGCACAGAGTACAGCACAGAGTACAGTACAGTACAGAGTACAGCACAGAGTACAGTACAGAGTACAGCACAGAGTACAGCACAGCACAGAGTACAGTACAGAGTACAGCACAGAGTACAGCACAGAGTACAGTACAGAGTACAGCACAGAGTACAGCACAGAGTACAGTACAGTACAGAGTACAGCACAGAGTACAGCACAGAGTACAGCACAGAGTACAGCACAGAGTACAGTACAGAGTACAGCACAGAGTACAGCACAGAGTACAGCACAGAGTACAGCACAGAGTACAGCACAGAGTACAGCACAGAGTACAGCACAGAGTACAGCACAGAGTACAGCACAGAGTACAGCACAGAGTACAGTACAGAGTACAGCACAGAGTACAGCACAGAGTACAGCACAGAGTACAGTACAGAGTACAGCACAGAGTACAGTACAGAGTACAGCACAGAGTACAGCACAGCACAGAGTACAGCACAGAGTACAGCACAGAGTACAGCACAGAGTACAGCACAGAGTACAGCACAGAGTACAGCACAGAGTACAGCACAGCACAGAGTACAGTACAGAGTACAGCACAGAGTACAGCACAGAGTACAGCACAGAGTACAGCACAGAGTACAGCACAGAGTACAGCACAGAGTACAGCACAGAGTACAGCACAGCACAGAGTACAGCACAGAGTACAGCACAGAGTACAGCACAGAGTACAGTACAGAGTACAGTACAGAGTACAGCACAGAGTACAGCACAGCACAGAGTACAGTACAGAGTACAGTACAGCACAGAGTACAGCACAGAGTACAGCACAGAGTACAGTACAGAGTACAGTACAGAGTACAGTACAGAGTACAGCACAGAGTACAGCACAGAGTACAGTACAGAGTACAGCACAGAGTACAGCACAGAGTACAGCACAGAGTACAGCACAGCACAGAGTACAGCACAGAGTACAGTACAGAGTACAGCACAGAGTACAGCACAGAGTACAGCACAGCACAGAGTACAGCACAGAGTACAGCACAGAGTACAGTACAGAGTACAGCACAGAGTACAGTACAGAGTACAGCACAGAGTACAGCACAGAGTACAGCACAGAGTACAGCACAGAGTACAGCACAGAGTACAGCACAGAGTACAGTACAGAGTACAGCACAGAGTACAGCACAGTACAGAGTACAGCACAGAGTACAGCACAGAGTACAGCACAGAGTACAGCACAGAGTACAGCACAGAGTACAGCACAGAGTACAGCACAGAGTACAGCACAGAGTACAGCACAGAGTACAGTACAGAGTACAGCACAGAGTACAGCACAGAGTACAGCACAGAGTACAGCACAGAGTACAGTACAGAGTACAGTACAGAGTACAGCACAGAGTACAGCACAGAGTACAGCACAGAGTACAGCACAGCACAGAGTACAGTACAGAGTACAGCACAGAGTACAGCACAGAGTACAGTACAGTACAGAGTACAGCACAGAGTACAGTACAGAGTACAGCACAGAGTACAGCACAGCACAGAGTACAGTACAGAGTACAGCACAGAGTACAGCACAGAGTACAGTACAGAGTACAGCACAGCACAGAGTACAGCACAGAGTACAGCACAGAGTACAGTACAGAGTACAGTACAGAGTACAGCACAGAGTACAGTACAGAGTACAGCACAGAGTACAGTACAGAGTACAGCACAGAGTACAGTACAGAGTACAGCACAGAGTACAGTACAGAGTACAGCACAGAGTACAGTACAGAGTACAGCACAGAGTACAGCACAGAGTACAGCACAGCACAGAGTACAGCACAGAGTACAGCACAGAGTACAGCACAGAGTACAGCACAGAGTACAGCACAGAGTACAGCACAGCACAGAGTACAGTACAGAGTACAGCACAGAGTACAGTACAGAGTACAGCACAGAGTACAGCACAGAGTACAGCACAGAGTACAGCACAGAGTACAGCACAGAGTACAGCACAGAGTACAGCACAGAGTACAGCACAGAGTACAGCACAGAGTACAGCACAGCACAGAGTACAGCACAGAGTACAGCACAGAGTACAGCACAGAGTACAGTACAGAGTACAGCACAGAGTACAGCACAGAGTACAGCACAGAGTACAGCACAGAGTACAGCACAGAGTACAGCACAGAGTACAGCACAGAGTACAGCACAGAGTACAGCACAGAGTACAGCACAGAGTACAGTACAGAGTACAGCACAGAGTACAGCACAGAGTACAGCACAGAGTACAGCACAGAGTACAGCACAGAGTACAGCACAGAGTACAGCACAGAGTACAGCACAGAGTACAGTACAGAGTACAGCACAGAGTACAGTACAGAGTACAGCACAGAGTACAGCACAGTACAGAGTACAGCACAGAGTACAGCACAGAGTACAGTACAGAGTACAGCACAGAGTACAGTACAGAGTACAGCACAGAGTACAGCACAGCACAGAGTACAGTACAGAGTACAGCACAGAGTACAGTACAGAGTACAGTACAGAGTACAGTACAGCACAGCACAGAGTACAGCACAGAGTACAGCACAGAGTACAGTACAGAGTACAGCACAGAGTACAGTACAGAGTACAGTACAGAGTACAGCACAGAGTACAGCACAGAGTACAGCACAGAGTACAGCACAGAGTACAGCACAGAGTACAGCACAGAGTACAGTACAGAGTACAGTACAGAGTACAGCACAGAGTACAGCACAGAGTACAGCACAGAGTACAGCACAGCACAGAGTACAGTACAGAGTACAATACAGAGTACAGTACAGAGTACAGTACAGAGTACAGCACAGAGTACAGCACAGAGTACAGTACAGAGTACAGTACAGAGTAGAGCACAGAGTACAGCACAGAGTACAGTACAGCACAGCACAGAGTACAGTACAGAGTACAGCACAGAGTACAGTACAGCACAGAGTACAGCACAGAGTACAGCACAGAGTACAGTACAGAGTACAGTACAGAGTACAGCACAGAGTACAGCACAGAGTACAGCACAGAGTACAGCACAGAGTACAGCACAGCACAGAGTACAGCACAGAGTACAGCACAGAGTACAGCACAGAGTACAGCACAGAGTACAGCACAGAGTACAGCACAGAGTACAGCACAGAGTACAGCACAGAGTACAGCACAGAGCACAGCACAGCACAGAGTACAGCACAGAGTACAGCACAGAGTACAGTACAGCACAGCACAGAGTACAGCACAGAGTACAGCACAGAGTACAGCACAGAGTACAGCACAGAGTACAGCACAGAGTACAGCACAGCACAGAGTACAGCACAGAGTACAGCACAGAGTACAGCACAGAGCACAGCACAGCACAGAGTACAGCACAGAGTACAGCACAGAGTACAGCACAGAGTACAGCACAGCACAGAGTACAGCACAGAGTACAGCACAGAGTACAGCACAGAGTACAGCACAGAGTACAGCACAGAGCACAGCACAGCACAGAGTACAGCACAGAGTACAGCACAGAGTACAGCACAGAGTACAGCACAGAGTACAGCACAGAGTACAGCACAGAGCACAGCACAGAGTACAGCACAGAGCACAGCACAGCACAGAGTACAGTACAGAGTACAGCACAGAGTACAGTACAGAGTACAGCACAGAGTACAGCACAGAGTACAGCACAGAGTACAGCACAGAGTACAGCACAGAGTACAGCACAGAGTACAGCACAGAGTACAGCACAGAGTACAGCACAGAGTACAGTACAGCACAGAGTACAGTACAGAGTACAGTACAGAGTACAGCACAGAGTACAGCACAGAGTACAGCACAGAGTACAGCACAGAGTACAGCACAGAGTACAGTACAGAGTACAGCACAGAGTACAGCACAGAGTACAGCACAGAGTACAGTACAGAGTACAGTACAGAGTACAGCACAGAGTACAGCACAGAGTACAGCACAGAGTACAGCACAGAGTACAGCACAGAGTACAGCACAGAGTACAGCACAGAGTACAGCACAGAGTACAGCACAGAGTACAGCACAGAGTACAGCACAGAGTACAGTACAGTACAGAGTACAGCACAGAGTACAGCACAGAGTACAGTACAGAGTACAGCACAGAGTACAGCACAGAGTACAGTACAGAGTACAGCACAGAGTACAGTACAGAGTACAGCACAGAGTACAGTACAGAGTACAGTACACAGTACAGCACAGAGTACAGCACAGAGTACAGCACAGAGTACAGTACACAGTACAGCACAGAGTACAGCACAGAGTACAGCACAGAGTACAGCACAGAGTACAGCACAGAGTACAGTACAGTACAGAGTACAGCACAGAGTACAGCACAGAGTACAGCACAGAGTACAGCACAGAGTACAGCACAGAGTACAGCACAGAGTACAGCACAGAGTACAGCACAGAGTACAGTACAGTACAGAGTACAGCACAGAGTACAGCACAGAGTACAGCACAGAGTACAGCACAGAGTACAGCACAGAGTACAGCACAGAGTACAGCACAGAGTACAGCACAGAGCACAGCACAGAGTACAGCACAGAGTACAGCACAGAGTACAGCACAGAGTACAGCACAGAGTACAGCACAGAGTACAGCACAGAGTACAGCACAGAGTACAGCACAGAGTACAGCACAGAGTACAGCACAGAGTACAGCACAGAGTACAGCACAGAGTACAGCACAGCACAGAGTACAGCACAGAGTACAGTACAGAGTACAGTACAGAGTACAGCACAGAGTACAGTACAGAGTACAGCACAGAGTACAGCACAGTACAGAGCACAGCACAGAGTACAGCACAGAGTACAGCACAGAGTACAGCACAGAGTACAGCACAGAGTACAGCACAGAGTACAGTACAGAGTACAGTACAGAGTACAGCACAGAGCACAGCACAGAGTACAGCACAGAGTACAGCACAGAGTACAGCACAGAGTACAGCACAGAGTACAGTACAGAGTACAGCACAGAGTACAGCACAGAGTACAGCACAGAGCACAGCACAGAGTACAGCACAGAGTACAGCACAGAGTACAGCACAGAGCACAGTACAGAGTACAGTACAGAGTACAGCACAGAGTACAGTACAGAGTACAGCACAGAGTACAGCACAGAGTACAGCACAGAGTACAGTACAGAGTACAGTACAGAGTACAGTACAGAGTACAGCACAGAGTACAGCACAGAGTACAGCACAGAGTACAGCACAGAGTACAGTACAGAGTACAGTACAGAGTACAGCACAGAGTACAGTACAGCACAGAGTACAGCACAGAGTACAGTACAGAGTACAGTACAGAGTACAGCACAGAGTACAGCACAGAGTACAGCACAGAGTACAGTACAGAGTACAGCACAGAGTACAGAAGAGTACAGCACAGAGTACAGTACAGAGTACAGTACAGAGTACAGTACAGCACAGAGTACAGCACAGAGTACAGTACAGAGTACAGTACAGAGTACAGCACAGAGTACAGCACAGAGTACAGCACAGAGTACAGTACAGAGTACAGCACAGAGTACAGCACAGAGTACAGCACAGAGTACAGCACAGAGTACAGCACAGAGTACAGCACAGAGTACAGCACAGAGTACAGCACAGAGTACAGCACAGAGTACAGCACAGAGTACAGCACAGAGTACAGCACAGAGTACAGCACAGAGTACAGCACAGAGTACAGCACAGAGTACAGCACAGAGTACAGCACAGAGTACAGCACAGAGTACAGCACAGAGTACAGCACAGAGTACAGCACAGAGTACAGCACAGAGTACAGCACAGAGTACAGCACAGAGTACAGCACAGAGTACAGCACAGAGTACAGCACAGAGTACAGTACAGAGTACAGCACAGAGTACAGCACAGAGTACAGCACAGAGTACAGCACAGAGTACAGCACAGAGTACAGCACAGAGTACAGCACAGAGTACAGCACAGAGTACAGCACAGAGTACAGCACAGAGTACAGCACAGAGTACAGCACAGAGTACAGCACAGAGTACAGCACAGAGTACAGCACAGAGTACAGCACAGAGTACAGCACAGAGTACAGCACAGAGTACAGCACAGAGTACAGCACAGAGTACAGCACAGAGTACAGCACAGAGTACAGCACAGAGTACAGCACAGCACAGAGTACAGTACAGAGTACAGCACAGAGTACAGCACAGAGTACAGTACAGAGTACAGCACAGAGTACAGCACAGAGTACAGCACAGAGTACAGTACAGAGTACAGCACAGAGTACAGCACAGCACAGAGTACAGTACAGAGTACAGCACAGAGTACAGCACAGAGTACAGTACAGAGTACAGCACAGCACAGAGTACAGCACAGAGTACAGCACAGAGTACAGTACAGAGTACAGTACAGAGTACAGCACAGAGTACAGTACAGAGTACAGCACAGAGTACAGTACAGAGTACAGCACAGAGTACAGTACAGAGTACAGCACAGAGTACAGTACAGAGTACAGCACAGAGTACAGTACAGAGTACAGCACAGAGTACAGCACAGAGTACAGCACAGCACAGAGTACAGCACAGAGTACAGCACAGAGTACAGCACAGAGTACAGCACAGAGTACAGCACAGAGTACAGCACAGCACAGAGTACAGTACAGAGTACAGCACAGAGTACAGTACAGAGTACAGCACAGAGTACAGCACAGAGTACAGCACAGAGTACAGCACAGAGTACAGCACAGAGTACAGCACAGAGTACAGCACAGAGTACAGCACAGAGTACAGCACAGAGTACAGCACAGCACAGAGTACAGCACAGAGTACAGCACAGAGTACAGCACAGAGTACAGCACAGAGTACAGCACAGAGTACAGCACAGAGTACAGCACAGAGTACAGCACAGAGTACAGCACAGAGTACAGTACAGAGTACAGCACAGAGTACAGCACAGAGTACAGCACAGAGTACAGCACAGAGTACAGCACAGAGTACAGCACAGAGTACAGCACAGAGTACAGCACAGAGTACAGTACAGAGTACAGCACAGAGTACAGTACAGAGTACAGCACAGAGTACAGCACAGTACAGAGTACAGCACAGAGTACAGCACAGAGTACAGTACAGAGTACAGCACAGAGTACAGTACAGAGTACAGCACAGAGTACAGCACAGCACAGAGTACAGTACAGAGTACAGCACAGAGTACAGTACAGAGTACAGTACAGAGTACAGTACAGCACAGCACAGAGTACAGCACAGAGTACAGCACAGAGTACAGTACAGAGTACAGCACAGAGTACAGTACAGAGTACAGTACAGAGTACAGCACAGAGTACAGCACAGAGTACAGCACAGAGTACAGCACAGAGTACAGCACAGAGTACAGCACAGAGTACAGTACAGAGTACAGTACAGAGTACAGCACAGAGTACAGCACAGAGTACAGCACAGAGTACAGCACAGCACAGAGTACAGTACAGAGTACAATACAGAGTACAGTACAGAGTACAGTACAGAGTACAGCACAGAGTACAGCACAGAGTACAGTACAGAGTACAGTACAGAGTAGAGCACAGAGTACAGCACAGAGTACAGTACAGCACAGAGTACAGCACAGAGTACAGCACAGAGTACAGTACAGAGTACAGCACAGAGTACAGTACAGCACAGAGTACAGCACAGAGTACAGCACAGAGTACAGTACAGAGTACAGTACAGAGTACAGCACAGAGTACAGCACAGAGTACAGCACAGAGTACAGCACAGAGTACAGCACAGCACAGAGTACAGCACAGAGTACAGCACAGAGTACAGCACAGAGTACAGCACAGAGTACAGCACAGAGTACAGCACAGAGTACAGCACAGAGTACAGCACAGAGTACAGCACAGAGCACAGCACAGCACAGAGTACAGCACAGAGTACAGCACAGAGTACAGCACAGAGTACAGCACAGAGTACAGTACAGCACAGCACAGAGTACAGCACAGAGTACAGCACAGAGTACAGCACAGAGTACAGCACAGAGTACAGCACAGAGTACAGCACAGCACAGAGTACAGCACAGAGTACAGCACAGAGTACAGCACAGAGCACAGCACAGCACAGAGTACAGCACAGAGTACAGCACAGAGTACAGCACAGAGTACAGCACAGAGTACAGCACAGAGTACAGCACAGAGCACAGCACAGAGTACAGCACAGAGCACAGCACAGCACAGAGTACAGTACAGAGTACAGCACAGAGTACAGTACAGAGTACAGCACAGAGTACAGCACAGAGTACAGCACAGAGTACAGCACAGAGTACAGCACAGAGTACAGCACAGAGTACAGCACAGAGTACAGCACAGAGTACAGCACAGAGTACAGTACAGCACAGAGTACAGTACAGAGTACAGTACAGAGTACAGCACAGAGTACAGCACAGAGTACAGCACAGAGTACAGCACAGAGTACAGCACAGAGTACAGTACAGAGTACAGCACAGAGTACAGCACAGAGTACAGCACAGAGTACAGTACAGAGTACAGCACAGAGTACAGCACAGAGTACAGCACAGAGTACAGCACAGAGTACAGCACAGAGTACAGCACAGAGTACAGCACAGAGTACAGCACAGAGTACAGCACAGAGTACAGCACAGAGTACAGCACAGAGTACAGCACAGAGTACAGCACAGAGTACAGTACAGTACAGAGTACAGCACAGAGTACAGCACAGAGTACAGTACAGAGTACAGCACAGAGTACAGCACAGAGTACAGTACAGAGTACAGCACAGAGTACAGTACAGAGTACAGCACAGAGTACAGTACAGAGTACAGTACACAGTACAGCACAGAGTACAGCACAGAGTACAGCACAGAGTACAGTACACAGTACAGCACAGAGTACAGCACAGAGTACAGCACAGAGTACAGCACAGAGTACAGCACAGAGTACAGTACAGTACAGAGTACAGCACAGAGTACAGCACAGAGTACAGCACAGAGTACAGCACAGAGTACAGCACAGAGTACAGCACAGAGTACAGCACAGAGTACAGCACAGAGTACAGTACAGTACAGAGTACAGCACAGAGTACAGCACAGAGTACAGCACAGAGTACAGCACAGAGTACAGCACAGAGTACAGCACAGAGTACAGCACAGAGTACAGCACAGAGCACAGCACAGAGTACAGCACAGAGTACAGCACAGAGTACAGCACAGAGTACAGCACAGAGTACAGCACAGAGTACAGCACAGAGTACAGCACAGAGTACAGCACAGAGTACAGCACAGAGTACAGCACAGAGTACAGCACAGAGTACAGCACAGCACAGAGTACAGCACAGAGTACAGTACAGAGTACAGTACAGAGTACAGCACAGAGTACAGTACAGAGTACAGCACAGAGTACAGCACAGTACAGAGCACAGCACAGAGTACAGCACAGAGTACAGCACAGAGTACAGCACAGAGTACAGCACAGAGTACAGCACAGAGTACAGTACAGAGTACAGTACAGAGTACAGCACAGAGCACAGCACAGAGTACAGCACAGAGTACAGCACAGAGTACAGCACAGAGTACAGCACAGAGTACAGTACAGAGTACAGCACAGAGTACAGCACAGAGTACAGCACAGAGCACAGCACAGAGTACAGCACAGAGTACAGCACAGAGTACAGCACAGAGCACAGTACAGAGTACAGTACAGAGTACAGCACAGAGTACAGTACAGAGTACAGCACAGAGTACAGCACAGAGTACAGCACAGAGTACAGTACAGAGTACAGTACAGAGTACAGTACAGAGTACAGCACAGAGTACAGCACAGAGTACAGCACAGAGTACAGCACAGAGTACAGTACAGAGTACAGTACAGAGTACAGCACAGAGTACAGTACAGCACAGAGTACAGCACAGAGTACAGTACAGAGTACAGTACAGAGTACAGCACAGAGTACAGCACAGAGTACAGCACAGAGTACAGTACAGAGTACAGCACAGAGTACAGAAGAGTACAGCACAGAGTACAGTACAGAGTACAGTACAGAGTACAGTACAGCACAGAGTACAGCACAGAGTACAGAAGAGTACAGCACAGAGTACAGTACAGAGTACAGTACAGAGTACAGCACAGAGTACAGAAGAGTACAGCACAGAGTACAGTACAGAGTACAGTACAGAGTACAGCACAGAGTACAGCACAGAGTACAGCACAGAGTACAGTACAGAGTACAGCACAGAGTACAGCACAGAGTACAGCACAGAGTACAGCACAGAGTACAGTACAGAGTACAGCACAGAGTACAGCACAGAGTACAGCACAGAGTACAGTACAGAGTACAGCACAGAGTACAGCACAGAGTACAGCACAGAGTACAGCACAGAGTACAGCACAGAGTACAGCACAGAGTACAGCACAGAGTACAGCACAGAGTACAGCACAGAGTACAGCACAGAGTACAGCACAGAGTACAGCACAGAGTACAGCACAGAGTACAGCACAGAGTACAGCACAGAGTACAGCACAGAGTACAGTACAGAGTACAGCACAGAGTACAGCACAGAGTACAGCACAGAGTACAGCACAGAGTACAGCACAGAGTACAGCACAGAGTACAGCACAGAGTACAGCACAGAGTACAGCACAGAGTACAGCACAGAGTACAGCACAGAGTACAGCACAGAGTACAGCACAGAGTACAGCACAGAGTACAGCACAGAGTACAGCACAGAGTACAGCACAGAGTACAGCACAGAGTACAGCACAGAGTACAGCACAGAGTACAGCACAGAGTACAGCACAGAGTACAGCACAGAGTACAGCACAGAGTACAGTACAGAGTACAGCACAGAGTACAGCACAGAGTACAGCACAGAGTACAGCACAGAGTACAGCACAGAGTACAGCACAGAGTACAGCACAGAGTACAGCACAGAGTACAGCACAGAGTACAGCACAGAGTACAGCACAGAGTACAGCACAGAGTACAGCACAGAGTACAGCACAGAGTACAGCACAGAGTACAGCACAGAGTACAGCACAGAGTACAGCACAGAGTACAGCACAGAGTACAGCACAGAGTACAGTACAGAGTACAGCACAGAGTACAGCACAGAGTACAGCACAGAGTACAGTACAGAGTACAGCACAGAGTACAGCACAGAGTACAGCACAGAGTACAGCACAGAGTACAGCACAGAGTACAGCACAGCACAGAGTACAGCACAGAGTACAGCACAGAGTACAGCACAGAGTACAGCACAGAGTACAGCACAGAGTACAGTACAGAGTACAGTACAGAGTACAGCACAGAGTACAGCACAGAGTACAGCACAGAGTACAGCACAGAGTACAGCACAGAGTACAGCACAGAGTACAGTACAGCACAGAGTACAGTACAGAGTACAGCACAGCACAGAGTACAGCACAGAGTACAGCACAGAGTACAGCACAGAGTACAGCACAGAGTACAGCACAGAGTACAGCACAGAGTACAGTACAGAGTACAGCACAGAGCACAGCACAGAGTACAGTACAGAGTACAGCACAGAGTACAGCACAGAGTACAGCACAGAGTACAGCACAGAGTACAGCACAGAGTACAGCACAGAGTACAGTACAGCACAGAGTACAGTACAGAGTACAGCACAGCACAGAGTACAGCACAGAGTACAGCACAGAGTACAGTACAGAGTACAGCACAGAGTACAGCACAGAGTACAGCACAGAGTACAGTACAGCACAGAGTACAGTACAGAGTACAGCACAGCACAGAGTACAGCACAGAGTACAGCACAGAGTACAGCACAGAGTACAGCACAGAGTACAGCACAGAGTACAGTACAGCACAGAGTACAGTACAGAGTACAGCACAGAGTACAGCACAGAGTACAGTACAGCACAGAGTACAGTACAGAGTACAGTACAGAGTACAGCACAGAGTACAGCACAGAGTACAGCACAGAGTACAGCACAGCACAGAGTACAGCACAGAGTACAGCACAGAGTACAGCACAGAGTACAGCACAGAGTACAGCACAGAGTACAGCACAGAGTACAGCACAGAGTACAGCACAGAGCACAGCACAGAGTACAGTACAGCACAGAGTACAGCACAGAGTACAGCACAGAGTACAGCACAGAGCACAGCACAGAGTACAGCACAGAGTACAGTACAGCACAGAGTACAGCACAGAGTACAGCACAGAGTACAGCACAGAGTACAGCACAGAGTACAGCACAGAGTACAGTACAGAGTACAGCACAGAGTACAGCACAGAGCACAGCACAGAGTACAGTACAGCACAGAGTACAGCACAGAGTACAGTACAGAGTACAGCACAGAGTACAGTACAGAGTACAGCACAGAGTACAGCACAGAGTACAGCACAGAGTACAGCACAGAGTACAGCACAGAGTACAGTACAGAGTACAGCACAGAGTACAGCACAGAGTACAGCACAGAGTACAGTACAGAGTACAGCACAGAGTACAGCACAGAGTACAGCACAGAGTACAGCACAGAGTACAGCACAGCACAGAGTACAGTACAGAGTACAGCACAGAGTACAGCACAGAGTACAGCACAGAGTACAGCACAGAGTACAGCACAGAGTACAGCACAGAGTACAGTACAGCACAGAGTACAGTACAGAGTACAGCACAGCACAGAGTACAGCACAGAGTACAGCACAGAGTACAGTACAGAGTACAGCACAGAGTACAGCACAGAGTACAGTACAGAGTACAGCACAGAGTACAGCACAGAGTACAGCACAGAGTACAGCACAGAGTACAGCACAGAGTACAGTACAGAGTACAGCACAGAGTACAGCACAGAGCACAGCACAGAGTACAGTACAGCACAGAGTACAGCACAGAGTACAGCACAGAGTACAGCACAGCACAGAGTACAGCACAGAGTACAGCACAGAGTACAGCACAGAGTACAGCACAGAGTACAGCACAGTACAGAGTACAGCACAGAGTACAGCACAGAGTACAGCACAGAGTACAGCACAGAGCACAGCACAGAGTACAGCACAGAGTACAGTACAGCACAGAGTACAGCACAGAGTACAGCACAGAGTACAGCACAGAGTACAGCACAGAGTACAGCACAGAGTACAGTACAGAGTACAGCACAGAGTACAGTACAGAGTACAGCACAGAGTACAGCACAGAGTACAGCACAGAGTACAGCACAGAGTACAGTACAGAGTACAGCACAGAGTACAGCACAGAGTACAGCACAGAGTACAGCACAGAGTACAGCACAGAGTACAGCACAGAGTACAGCACAGAGTACAGCACAGAGTACAGCACAGAGTACAGCACAGAGTACAGCACAGAGTACAGTACAGAGTACAGCACAGAGTACAGCACAGAGTACAGCACAGAGCACAGTACAGAGTACAGTACAGAGTACAGCACAGAGTACAGTACAGAGTACAGCACAGAGTACAGCACAGAGTACAGCACAGAGGCGACGTTCTTTCATCAATGCCCACCTTCACCTTTGACACTGACGGTGTGCTTGGAGGTGAGATGCTTTAGTGTTTGAAGGTTGTACCTTTAAGGATTTGCTGAAAGTAATGGAAATGAGAAAAGTGGACAGATTCTTATGGAGACCCATAGGAGACAGAGGTACATATAGCTCCCTAATTAGGAAATTTATGCATTAAGTTCAATATTAGAAAAAAAAAGCCAGATCAATAGTCTTAAAGCATATAAACTATGACTTGAAAATCTCTCACATGAACTTCCCTGTGAACAGTCAGATTTCTTCCATCTGGGAATCTTCCAAAGTCAAACACAGCAGTCATTTTAGCTCATTTACTCAAACACATTCTTAGCAGCTCCTTGGCATTTCAGATAATGTGCTAGGCTGTAGGGATACAGAAAGAGGAGCAAGCCAAAAACATGTAAAGGGAGACGTGATTGAGCGTTTATGAAAGAAATGTATAGAGTACATAGTTACAAAGTGAGTGAAGGAAACCTAAAGTTGTCAACTGGGTTTCAACAGAGTGGAACTTCTTACATGCTTCTGCTTCTGGCCAGATAATAAAGTAGTCAGACAGGCCCACATAAAAGATAACCAATGATCCTTCTTCAAGACATTTAAAGATAGACATAAGAAACAGGAAAATGTCAAAGGCTTGATAAAAAGATATTCTATCACTTCTTTGGAAAATTATTTTGGGTGCAGAAATGCCATAAAAATTCAGATCAGGTGAGATTAAGATGGTAAAGGGTAGTTCATCCTGTGATCCATGTCATCACCATTCAGAACGAAGTCTCCATCGTGTTGGGCGTCCTGCTCCAATGACCCGCTTTATTTCCTAGAGATAGGGTCTCTCACAAAACAGGGGGCAAACTCCAGCAAGCTTCCTGTCCCTATCCCTATAGGCATACGTGGCCCAACTTGGCTTCTTATGTGGGTTTAAACCAAGGTCTTAACACCTGTGCAGCATTTACAGGATTTCCTCACTGAGTTATCTTTCCTGCTCCTTATTTGTTTTTAAGATAGGGCCCTAGGTTTCCAAGAACTCCTTGAATCCTGACTGCTTGTCTACCTCTCCAGTGCCAGGATTATAGGTACCATATCCAGATTAATAGTACCATTTTAAAAAAGTTACTGGAGCTTTAACTCATAAAAAAAATTATCTAAGGGGGCAGTTTAAAACTGCATGGAGATGATTTGCTGAATCAAAAGAGAGCTCCAAATGCCACCTACATACTTGTTTCACCAGGGAAAATGCAGTAAGCCCAAACCCTCAGATTCTAGAACTGATGGAATCAACCTTTTTATTACTCCTCCAAAGTAGAAAAATTAAGCATGTATCAAGTCATACAAAGTCAAGTGCAGAGCTACTTAAGCACTTAAAGAAGGCTTAAAGCTAATTATTTTTCTAGTTCGAACTTTGTCATGGATTTTTCACTTTTTGGTAGTTGATAAAAATATATTTGATAGTTAAAGTGTAAAATTCACCATGAAGCTTCACAGTTTCAGAACAGCTCTAAGTTCAATGAGATGATTACACTTTGGGCCTGGTTTATTTTGGTGATTTTTTTTTTTAACTTGGAAGTTTTTGTTTGTTTTTTTAATAACAAGAATAACAAAAATAATCCCCAAAGAAGACTGGATAACATAGGAACCACATACTTATGACAAACAAAAGAAATCCATCTTTTTTCCTTCCTTATTCTGGTGCTGGGCACCGAGCCCAGGGTCTCACGATTGCTAGGCAAGAGGTCTACACTGAGCTAAAGTCAACAGAAAGCAATCTTTCTCACAGGACATCTTTTGCTTTTGGACTCTGAGGAACTATAACTTTTTAAAAGTTTTCAATTACATATCTGAAAGTTGATCATTCAATAGTCACAGCCCTTTAGTGCTTTCCACGAATTTAATGACTGAGAGCATTAGAGTCATGAGTGTCTAAGACTCTCTGGGTTCTGATCTTGGTTCAAACTCCCCTGCCTTGTTTTCCTCATCTAAAATAAGACAAAATAACTAAAATTTAAAGTTAACTTGTAAGAAAAAAACAAAACCCAAAACAACAACAAAAAACTGTTTTTGTTTTGTTTTTTAAAGGTAGGGTCTCATGTAGGCCAGGCTGGCCTCCAACTCACTACTGTGTGGCTGAGAGTGAAATTAAACTCCTGATCTTTCCGCCTCCACTTACCAAGTTCTAAATTACGACATGTGTCATCACCATGCCTCACTTTTTTATTTATTTATCTTTTTTTGAGACATGGTCTTATTACGAAGCCCACGTTAGTCTCAGGGTCACACTTCTCCCAGCTTAGGCCCCCAAGTGGTGTAAACTGCCACACCCAATTGCTAATGGAAAATTTTAGGAACAGATGTCATACAGTATTAATTCCTAACAATTGTGATATATGTTACTGAGGCTGTCATGAAAGAAATTTTGGCATCACAAAACATCTAGTACATATAATTCCTGGTATGCTATCTTAGGGCATGAAGTAAGTAAAAACTTCATCTTACAATGTACTTCTAGAAATATAAAAGAAAGATCCAATAAACCATTCAGCTATAAAGTTTACTGGAACTGAAGCTAGAAGTCTTTTCTTGTAGATTGTACTTGAGGGTTGTTCTAACTGAGTCTCCTAACAGGAGATATTAGAGCATTTCTCCTATGGCATGGCTCAATCTTTTGGACTTATTAATAAAGAAACCTATTATTTTCAATTTTCAAGTATACTAGCTGATTCTGATACTGTTTTTCTTTAAAATAACACAGGAGGAAAAAGACAAAGAAGGGAGATGAGAAACTAGGTCCGTCAGAGACAAACCCCAGTGGTTTCTAACCAGCGGTCAGTGGCTCATTAGAGTTTTGCTGGTACACTGTCCTGCTGGCAGCCCTTGTTGCTCATATCTTCTTCCCTACAGAAAATGAGCACCAAAACCCCTTATTCTGCTCCAGGATTTCCTTTTCAGAAGGAAAGAAACTGCGTGATACTCAGTGAGGGAAATTCAGAAGTCACTGGGAATCCCAGAAACACAGTGAAGAAAGTGGAGAGCTGGGGAAGTAGACACCTCTGAAGCAATTCTGCTTAGCTCTCCCTGCACATTCTCCACTACAGCAGGTCTGTGACACAGCCTGGAAGCCTCTGCCTACATACATCCAATGAAAGGACTCGTACTTCTAGTGTGCTTGATAAAAGCAAGAAATCCTGTTCTTCACATTATTAAACCTTGCCCTAAAATACTCGTCCAGTTTGTCCACTGTTCTGTCTTGACCGAGGGCTCCATTATTATTCTCTCATGTAGTTCTGCAGTAATAGTACCGGTAGCAAACACCATAGCCTATATGTACTCATTTTAAGTCTTGTCATTTGTCTTTCTTGAAGCCCTTTGATAAGTCACTATCACAAATAACAAAAGGTCTAAGATTTTAACCTGAAACACATCTTTTCTACTGCTCCACATTGCAACAACCTCTAACGGCTGCGGTACCAAGCTGTTCTGTGTCTCCACGTCTGGTTCACTTGTTGCCTCCATCTGGAACATTCTTTAGCACAGGCTCAGGGTTCATGGCAGCAGGCATTTAAAATAAGCCTGATTAAAGCTTGAATATTTTATAACTCCAATGGTACAACTTTTGATCCTCCAGAATATAACATTTAGCCAGTACATAAAAAGGCAAGGCTTAAATAGATAGATAGATAGATAGATAGATAGATAGATAGATAGATAGATAGATAGAAAAAAAAAAAGAAAAGGCAAGGCTTAAATGCCTCTCCGTAACTTCTGTACTTACCTAAGTTGCTATATGTGGCACTGCAGGGATTCACGTCTATAGGATCCGAAGTGTCATCCTTTTCTTCTTCCCTTTCCAGGTCAGGTGGGGGCAATGCTGGTGTGACTGAAGTGCCATCTTGCTTCACAAGAAGAGTTCTTGGATCTTGAGGAGAAAATTCCTCTGCCACTTCGTGGGTCACCCGACTGAAACAAATCAGACAGCTCATCAAATCTGAATGCAAAAGATCTGTTAAAATTTAGATTTATCTGAGCAGGGGGTCTAGGTCCTCTCCATGCATGGTCCTCTGTTGGTGCATCAGTCTCTGCAGGACCCCCTGGGTTCAGATCTTTTAGCTTTGTTGGTCTCCTTGTGGGGCTCCTGTCCCCTCCATGTCCCTCTATCTCTATCCCTCTCTTCTTCCATAAGACTCCCTGCTCTCTGTCCAAAGTTTGGCTATGAGTCTCAGCATAGACTTCAATCCCCTGTTGGGTGGAGCCTTTCAGAGGACCCTCTATAGTAGGCTCCCATTCTGTGTCCTCTCTTCCAACACTTCTGGTGTCTATCCTGTTTGCCATTCTGAATGAGATTTAAGCATCCTCTAGACCCCCTGCTCAGTTGTGGCTGATTGGCAGCTCAGTTTCCATGTGGATCTCTGAGTGAGGGAGCAGAGGCTGCCTCTATCATAAACTCAGTTGACTGTTCTTTGATTGCTCACCCCTGATGATATGGCCTTGCCAGGCCACAGAGGAAGAGGATCCAGGCAGTCCTGGATGGGCAGATAATCGATGGCAATAGTGGAGAACTCCTCCTTTCAGTAGACTAGGGGAAGGGGATGGAAGGAAGAGGAAGGGATGGTGGGACTGGGGGAAGTTGAGAGAAGGAGCTTCAATCGGGATATATAATAAATTGTGAAGAAAAAAATTAAAATAAAAAGATTTAGATTTATAGGGCAGTGTGCTGGTCTTTAATCCTAGCACTTGGGAGGCAGAGGCAGATCTTTGTAAGTTTTAAGTTCCAGGCTATCCTGGTCTATATAGCAAGTTCGAGAACAGCCAGAGTTAACTAGAAAGAATAATAAATGAAATAATATTAAAAATGAGATTTATGGAAGACATGTTTCCCACAGATATGAACAAACAGCCTATAACCACAACAGTGGCTCATCAGCTCCCATGCACTTGCCTGAGCACAGACCAAGTATTTTGACCCTTGACTTCAAATAGAGATTGCAAGTTAACAGGTAAGGAATAGAGCAATTAAACAAAATTTGAGACCTTCATACATGAACAGTAAAGTAAACAAACATACATTTTTTTTAAAGAGAGAAGAGGTAACAACAGAAGATAATGAATGCTTAACTGGTTAAAATACTCAATAATTTAGTAAATTAGTCGTATATTTACTATATTATTTTACTTAATAGTACTCTATTACTATAGTAAATATCACACTTTATTTCCTTTACTTAACACATAGTATTTGCTACATGTTAAAATAATTCCTGAGGGATTCAAAAAGAACTCAGGATAAAATATTCTGCAAATAAGGATGCCAGTGTTTTGGTAAGTTAATGCCAGGTAGATAGAAGGTTCAGTTTTCATCTATGGGTGCAAGAGGGAAGTCAAATGAAAAGGAAGGTTAGGTCTTTAGCTAATGTCATTCATGAAAACAAATCTGAAGCATCCTTCTGGTCATGAATGAGTTAAAGAGTCATCTTTTCAACCACTGTCAGCTCATTCACTTTTAGCTACCTTTTCCTAGTCTCCCCACTCCCTATCCCTACCTAAACTATGTCAATCCTATGATCTTGAAGTACAAGGGGTGCAAATGGTCACTAATTGCTGGAGCATAAAACAGCTCAGTCAGGGGCTGGAGAGATGGCTCAGTGGTTAAGAGCACTGACTGTTCTTCCAGAGGACCCACGTTCAAATCTAAGGACCCACATGTCAGTTCATGACTGTCTATAACTCTAAGATCTGACAACCTCACAAAGATACATATGCATGTGAAATACCAATGCATGTAAAAATGAAAATAAATAATTAAAAAAAACCCGGTAGAGTCAGCAAATCTCAAGTTGCTAGCTAATGAATTACACTCAAAATGAGGCATCTTTAGAGGTCTCAGAGTCTGAGAAGTGTTTTGAGACTATCTTAGCCTCACCATATTCCTCATGTCTTCTTTGTAGGCAAAGAGGAAGAATAATAAGAAACATTTTTGGGGGGAGTGGAGGCGGCACGTGTGGGTATATGTCTTCAGGATAGAAGATGTCACTGAGGGGCCTCAATTTTCTTACTTTTTTTTTTTTTTTTGAGACAAGGTCTCTCACTGAACCCAAGCTCACTGGCTATACTGACTGTCCTAGGAAATCACTAAATCTGCTTGTAGAAGAATGTTGAAGCTTTAACATTTTTCCTCTCAAAGGAAGAATGGTATTTTCTAGTCACTTTATATGTGCTGCCTTGAAATTAGAAGTGGTTTGTGTTAACTTTGGCCTAGCAAAGAAGATCTTCTTTCTCTTTAAGTAGGTGCATAACTACTCAGTAACCTCCAATCCTGAGAGTGGCTTGGGAGTGTCACTTCACTGTCTTTACTGAGGCATGGAAGCCAGGCTCCCGTGTTGCCTTTCTTTATGATGTCCCGTCTCAGGAGAAAATGGTTTTGTGTGGAAGGCCCTTTGTTTTGATGCCTAAGGCAGCCCACTGAGAAGAGGCAGCATGCTTCCACAGACTGCCCTTTCTGACCGCTAGTGAAGAGGTCCGTTCCCACGTCTCCTACCCCCAGTACCAGAGCCTACAATGGAACTTCCAGTTCACTACACCCTGCTGGTGTAAAGAAAGGCTCTGGCTCTTTTGGCTTGGAAGAGTAGTTCTGAAGCTATTGTAGCCAGCGGATTTCTAGCCTTCGTTTCTGTCCAGACACATGCATCCTTTTTATAAGAAAAGACAGGTAAAAAGGTACTCCTTCAGATTTCTCCCTTAAATCTGCAGTTGATGTATGTTCTAATAAGACACAAGTAAAAATCTCTTACAGAAACTTATGGGCAAAAAAAAAAAAAAAAAAAAAAAATGCAGGCTGAAGAGACAACTCCGTTGAAAAAGTACTCAGTGCAAGAAAAGGCCATGTATTCTGATCTCCAGAGCTCATAAAAAGTTGCACACAGGTGGAATGCACCTGTGTCTCGGCACGGGAAGGCAGAGAAGTCCCAGGACTTGCTGGCCACCTCTGCGTTTGGTGGAACAGGATGGCAATCTCAGCTATTTTGGAGGCTAAAACAGAAGGAATCCAAGGCTTGCCTAGGCTTCATTGTGACTACAAGGCTAGCCTGGGCAACTGAGCAAGACTGTCTCAGAATAAAAAAAGTTTAATACAGGCTGAGAAGAGATTGTGGGTAAGTGCTAGTCTAGTATATGCTAGGTCCTGGGTTCAACACCAGACAGGCTGCTAGGAACCTCTAATCTCTGAACCTGCTCTTGGTCCCTTTCTTTTCTTTTCTTCTTTTTTAAAGGTAGTTTATTTATATGCTGCATATGAACATGTGCACACACTTGCTTGTCTGCACTCATAGGCGTCTATGGAGGCCAGTGGTTGATATCAGCTGTTTTTTCCTACTACTCTCCACCACATTTTTTTTTTTTTTTGAGACAGAGTCTCACTGAGTTTGGAGCTCACCGTTTAGGCCAGATGTGCTCCAGTGCTGGGGTGTATATGTGTGCTTGCCATGCCTGCTCTTCTACATTGGTGTTGAGGATCAGCTACTCTGAAAGCCACTGAAAGAGCCGCTGCTGTTAGCCTCTGGAATCCCTGGGTCTGTTCCACATACATAAGACAGAACCTTGCTCTAAGAGTGTGAAACATGGATGACAACAAGCAAGAAATATCAAAGACTCACCCGCTGTATTCACTCACACAATTCCCCATTGAAGGACATTTTCACAGGGTCTCTTCAAGTCTGTTAGCCATGCCCTGAAACTGACCGAGCAGAGGCCACTGAGTTTTGAAGAGTGCCAAGCTGCACAAGCTATGCTAAGACACCGGAATCCTGTACCTCAGTAACACCCATTGCACCTTGACCTTTACTATAGGGGCTTGGTCTTGGCAATGTGCCAAATTACCTTTGGGGAGCCAAGAAGGTGGAAGCTGGATTCATTAACCCTTTGAGGACCAGGGCAGCACAACTTACATAACAGGTTAGAATGTACTGATATACTAGATTATCAGTTAAAATAACTGTCAACTGCAAACATCTATGCAAGTGTTAGGAATTTGCAAATGGATGCTGAAATGTTTAATCTGCATTTACAATGACAGTCTTTAAAGGAGTAAGAACTTAAAAAATGTGTCATAATATGTCGTGTCTTAATGCTTGACAGACAGTTCTTTGTATTATTAAAATAGTAAAAGAGAGAAAAAGAGAGGTTCTAAGAGTTGAAATGTAGGTAGTAACAAGAGGGCTAAAAAACAAAGAATTGAGATAGCATGAGGCAAGAGCTACTCCTTCCTAAGTATAAACATTATAAAAAGACAAAGCAGCCAGGAGAAGAAGGAAAACCTTCCTCTTAGTTTCTGAGTGGGCACGTTAATTATAAAAGGAGTTTAGATCATCTTTTAAAGAAAATAAATGATCAAAATAATCAGGAAATCTTCTCAAATTCTAAAGCGATCCTTTATACAGGCTTTATCTCTCCTGACAAAATGTCTCACCAATATTTTACTGGGGGATATTCAAGGTGATGGAAAACACTTGTGTGGAAATTAGAAGCTGGTATTTGTTTTCCTATCACTTTGATCTTTGAACAAATGACACCATGAAGGAGATAACAGAGATGATGAAAACGTCCCGATCTCATTCAAGAGACAAGTGGGAAAAAATCCTATAAAATGAAAATCATAAGGAATATAATTTGAGAATCTTATTACATGTTAACACGTGTGGAAATAGTAAAACAATGACCAACTAGGTATTTTTTTCAAGGTAAGTAAATTTCACATTCATTTTTGTAAAATAAAACTATGTTGAAGTAATGACTGGCCCATGAGCGTTTCATGATTCTGCTATTTAAATCCCTTCTAAAGAGTCTCTAGTCCCACAACAGAAGGTGGAAAGTTTGTAATAACTATGGAAATGATACCTAAGTCCTTAATCTTCAGGGTCCATCAAACTGGCTTAGCCTCTTCGTCATCCTTCAGTAATCACTCTATTTTCATAAAGGAAGGTGATATACATCTGACTGCACAGCTGGCTCTTGGGATCCTTGGGTCCTACATCCTCAGTTAGAGAACGTCCAGGAAAAAGACTGGATCAATACTGAGCATATACATTTTATTTTCTTCCCATTATTTCCCAAACAAAACAGAAAAAAAATACTACTCACACAGCATTTACACTAGACTAGGTTATGATAAATGATCTAGAAATAAAGTCTATAAAGAGAAGGGCATTTCTCTACGATCAGTACTCAGAAATCTGTCACAGAAGGACTTGAACTGAGAGTTCAAGGCCAGGTTAAGCTACAGAGTGAGTGTAAGGTTCATGTAGGCTACAGAGCCAGATTCTGTCTCCAGACAGAAACAAAAGTGTCTACCAGAGGTCATATGTAGAGTGAACCCTACACCATTTTACTGAGAGACTCAGGCACCCAAGGATTTTGTTTTGGTATCAAGAACATCTTGAAACCAAACCCCAGAAGATCCTGAGGGTGACTGTACCTAAAATCTTTAATCAACCTTTCATTAAAGAGTGATTTTTAATTGCAATTTGATGTGTTTGGCTTAACACAACCTGCCATATTTGCTTATAGAGATTATTCTTCTAATTTTGAGAATGAATGTGAGGTGTTCAAAAGCAGCAGACACATTGCTATACAGGTCTGTGTGTTATCTAATAAATTCCTTGCAGGTTAAATCTCATCAGTCTGCAATAGTCATACATAATTCAAAGTTATGGAAACAATCTTCCATGCGAAAGCTCGCCTGCTTCACCCAGGTGGTAGGATTAATCATTAAAGCATACATGAAATAATCTTTTTTTTTTCCTGGAAAATTTGTTCAAGACAGATTTTTGTAAGAATTTTGTTAAATGCCTGAATGTACCTTTTAAAAGGTAAATCAAATTTCCCATTAGAACAGAGTAAAGGCCTTTCTGTATCTAAGTATTTCCATAATTTTAGTTCAACTTTAAGTTTCAAATCCAACCACCTTTGTTCAGCTTCAGAAGGGGCAGTTAATGAAATCAGAATTCTACAGAGACCACCTGTCTCTTGGGGTAAGCAGCATTCTACATTTTACCTGCCAGCTCTCTTCAGCTGCTTCATCCATCTCTGTGTGCTCAAAACCACCAGTAAATTAATGCCGTTTTTAAAGACTCTTATTTCTAAAATCTGAACATCAGAAGGAATGTTTCACGGTTCTGACTTTGGTCTCCTGAGCTATTTACTTCTAGGGGTAGTGAGGGACAATACCTTTGTGGGAGTGGGATCAGCATCAGCCTTCAGGGAGTCATAATGACCCACCCCTTTACAATCTGTTAGAAGGGAAGGGAGAAGGAAAACCCACCCAGAGTCAAACTCCATTTTTTTTCTCTATCTCGACTTCTAGGAACCCCCACCATGGTGACATTTCTTAATCCTACCTTGGTTTCTGAGTCACCAACTTGATTTTGCCACATTTCCCAAGCACTGGCATTTTCAGGTGGAGAAATGTATCTGTTGATCACTATCTAGTACGTCCAATTTCCCACTAAGCCTCCATAGCCTTTGAAAACGTCAAACTTCTTATCCTGAACTGAGATTAACCTTTAACTGAGACCGGATGAGGTCCTGCTACTGTCTAACAGAGTGTGGTCAAATGCAAGGGGTTTCTGTGTGTGAACTAAGTGCACATGGGTACTGCAACGAGGTGCAAGGTCTTGAAATACACTCCTGTTTTCTGAAACTGCACAGGACCCACATAAAAAAAAAATTAAAAACAGATTTGATAGCTATGAAGTGTTTTCAAGGCACTGGATTGCATGTCAGCAAAGCAAGAAAGAACAGGTCATTGTAAATTCCTGTTACCTCCATGAAATTAAGAAAAGTTGCAGTTTTAAAATCCTGTGAAATACAAAGTCAGAATGGCATTGTGCAAATTAACAGCAGATAAATTAGTTTTGAAAAAGAACCCTAAAATAAAGTTGCCATTCTTGATGACTACTGAAATCACTCAGTATCCCCATTTCAGCCTTGGCTTGCTTTTGAAGACTGAGGTGAGAGAGAGAGAGAGAGATACAAGTTCTTAGAAGAAAATGCACAGCTCTCACCAAGGACACTAGCCTAGGGAAGATAGTCCTGGACTATCTCCACAGGCCTGGAAAAACTAGAAACCTCTTCCCTCACCCTCATGTTCCTTTGCTCCAGGAGTCAGGGCAGGGAAAGGAGTTTCTACACAACGAATGCCATGAGGGAATGAGTGCTGACTACGACCTAAGGGCCGTGAGGCAGACTTCTCAGTGCGGCACATGCCAGGCTCTTCACATTGACCCCACCAAAGCGTCTAGACACGGAAGCAATTCCTCTCATTTCACAGCGGAGAAAACGGAGGCTGAAAGAAGCAAATGGCTTGAGACCACCCGAGTACAGAGACGGCAGTGTGGGAATGTGGAGAGACACTGTCCAACTCTGATGCCCACATTCTTTCTACCAGTCTAGCAGCGTAAGGTAAGGGGTGGGGGAGCAAACTGTACAGACCCAGTAAATGTGTGATTTTAAGAGTGCTTTGAAAGGAAAATTGCTTTAATTGAAATAGGAGGTGAGGTGTAGTTCATGAAACAAGAAAGAGGCCCATTGGAGTAGGGCAAAGAGGTTAAAAGGGAAGAGGAAAAGAGGGTAATTGAAGACACATGACAAAAATGCAGACGAGGGACCACTGTGGGAAAGAGGACCAGCTGGAAAGCGTAGGGTGGGGAAGGAGAGTTGGAGATAAAGACCAACAAGAGCAAACTGTAAATCCATTACTCTGTATTTTAATTTAAAAACTAATAAAAATAATGGATAAATTAAAAAAAGAAATATGAAGTAATAATGATAATAGATGTGTTCTATTTTGAAAAACCCTAAACAAGCCCAAAGAGTAATTATTTACATTGCAAAAGTATTTCTTCAAAGAGAAGCTGCTCTTGCATCGGATGTTTATAAATAATTGCTCTCCTAATAGTAATCACCTCCACATTTACTGAGTGCTAGGCACAGTGCTCAAATACACATCTAACAATGGCAGCCTGGGCGGGCTTATTCTCATAACAGCAACAACTAGTAATCGCAGCCAAAGCATATACAGTATTTATCATGTGCGTTTTCCAAACTGTGTTTCTCAGAGGTGGCGTTACTAACACTTTTGAGCAAGATAATTCTTTCTACTGTGGAGAGCTACTCGTACAGTAGGGTCATTCCAGTATTTCCTGCCTTCTTAATAACCAAAAACAGTCTCCAGACTGTCAACTGCGTCCTAAGAGAGTATACCTCTTTGTCCCTCCTGAGCCCTTTACATAAACTCAGTCACGCTATACAACAACCCTACAGGGCAGGTCATTCTCTGATAAAGGGGCCTACCAAGGATCATGTTCACCAAGTTTGAAAAACAGAAAGCTAAAACTCTGAGGACACGGAGGTAAGAAATAGGAGACAGACCAAGCAGGCAGTCAGGTCTTACCCAGAGATCTCATTGCTGTGGATAAACAATGGAATTTATCCTTTAAAAGTACTGGGACTTCTAAAGAGACAACGGACAAGAGACTGGGCAGAGACAATTAGACAAATACTTCAGTATATGACATGAAAGATGCTGGAAGGTGGGCCAGGTAGATGCAGAAATGAGAGCATAGATGTGGTGTATATTTTGGAAGTTTAGTCAAAAGGACCTAAAATTTTGAATCCTTAGAGGAGGGGACAAGAGAAGAATCAAAGATGATTCAGCTTTCTGGTATGATCAAATGGAGGGATGGTGGGCCACTTACAAGAAGGGAAGACTGGGGACAGAACACATTTGTAGGGAATAATCAAGTTCTGTCTTGGATACGTTTCATTTGAAATGCACTTTTCAAGTGAAGGTCTGCATATAAGTCATGGGTGAAATGTGATGGATGGAGATATAAATTTGAGAGTCATCAGAATGGCAAAATTTGATGCCAATTATGTTCACCCAGTAAGACTTAAAGAACCTTTTTGGTATATGGCTAAGATTTAATAAATAAATAAAAATGAAGTGATACCTGGAATTTGCTTCAAAATACTGGGTCGAGAAAAGATTTGATATGAAGGAGACATGATACGTAAATTTTTTTTATGTGGGGCTGGAGAGATGGCTCAGAGGTTAAGAGTACTTGCTGCTCTTCCAGAGGACCTGGGTTCGATTCCCAGCACCCACATGGCAGTTCACAACTGTCTGTAACTCCAGTTCCAGGGGATCTGACACCCTCACACAGACATGTGCAGGCAAAACACCAATGCACATAAAGGAAAAGAAATTATTAAAATTTTTGTGTGTGGATGTTTTGCTTACATGTCTGTCTACTGCATAGATGCCTGGTGTCCATGGGGGCCAGAAGAGGGAGTTAGAAGCCCTGGGACTGGAGTTATAGATGGCTGTGAGCTGCCATGTTAGATGTTGGGAATGGATTCTGGGCCCTCTAAAAGATCTGCCAGTGCTCCAAATCATTGAGCCACCTATCCAATCCCTAAATTAATTTTTTTTTAAAGGCTCACTATATAGCCCAGGTTAACCTGGATCTTATGATTCTATTATCCTCCCGACTCAGCCTTTCTGAATGCTGGGATTATAAACTGTATACTTAGAAAATGGAAAAATGTGGCTTTGTGGTTGCCAAGAACCGTATCAGCTCAGGACTCCCAAGACCGAGTTCTCAACATAAAAGAGATTTTATTTGTCCCAAAGGGACAAAGAACATGGAATAAGAAACAAAGGTAGGAGACAGAGGATGAGAAGAAGAGAAAGGGACCAAGGGAGAGAGGAGTCAGAGGTATTTGTCCTGAAGAGGGACAAAGAACTGCCTCTGAGTAGAGAGGAGAAAGACGTGGCTCATAGGCAAATAAATAGTAGTTTATAAAAGGGAAACCATGTGTTACAATGAGGTATTTACTTTTAATGGGGTACTTAATTAGGTGAGCCAAAGGGGGCTTTTGATTGCTGGACTTCAATACTTTGATAGCTGGATCTTGGTAGTCAGCCACAGGAGGAAACAGTGGCCAAATAAAGAACTAGACCTTGGGGTCTAGATTCAGAATGGCCAGAATATAAACTATCAGTTTTTAGCAAGGCAGAGGGAATTGGGGGAGAAGGGCAAGGCCTGTCAGAGCCATGTTTATGACCTGGCTAGAGTCCCTTCAGTGGCATGTATGTGTGTGTATGTAAGTGTATATAGGTATATATATATATGGGTGTGTGTATTTACTTTTGTATATGGTTAAAAGTTTTTTCAAAAGTAAATGACCTATTTTAAGATAGTTTTAATAGAAAGTAATCCTGTTCTATCAATTCCAAGGAAGTGATATCTAAAAGGGCCTTGGTAGGAAAGAAAGGCTGAGCACCCGGAGGGCCATGAATAAGAGAGGAAGACTTAACAGCTAGGATGATGTCACTGACAAAGGAAACCTCATTCCGAAAAGGTTTATGACTCCCTCAAAACAGGTTGCAGGGATGCTCTTTCATTCTGGTTACTTAAGGGTAATTGGGAGAAGTCAACTTTTATTGTAACACAGCTCTTGTGCCAGATGCTTTCATGATACCTAGTTTGTCTGCATAGCATCTCAGTAAGGTAGCTGTCGTTTTCTCACTGAATACTAAAGAAAACCTTAGCTCAAAAGTTAAATCAAGTCAGTGGTAAAGTCAGAATTCAGATCTTTGTCAATGCCAGTGCTTGCATATCCTCACTGTGCTATTCCCTATGTAATGAATTCTAAGTTTAGAAGGAGTAGGTAGACAGCATTCTAAAAGGGGCAGTGCAGAAATTCCCAACTAGTCACAATCCAGACTAATCACCACATTAGTAAGGATATAACGCTGAATCAAGATTTCATTATTGCTACCAGCACTGCTGATGGAAAAAGTTATCATGTAATGGAAGCTCTTAAAAACTGAGACACACGAGGGCTCTTGTGTGTGTAGGCTAGATCTAATAACATTTATGTTAGAAATGAAAACCAAGACAACTGAAACATAAGGTAATTCAGAACTTTTAATATTTTCCAAAGTCTGGTATCCAGCTTAATATGACAGGCAGATTTCTTAACTTGCTTCTGTATTTAATCTGTGGAGATATGCTGCTGAATTAAAGAATATGCAGTGAGCCAGTCTCATCTAGCTTATAGGTGGGAAGTGGGTATATATTAATAACCTTTGAGATAACTTCAGCCATTTATTTGCTGGCTCTGTGTTAGGGTGCCAAATGGTATTTCTTAAATGTTAGTTTCAGTGTGGGGCCTATCAAAAAACTTTCTGTTCTCAGTTATATTAAAATCCATTGCATAATTTTATAATGGTTACAAGGGCAGTGGTTTGGAAATATCCTTCAAATGTGGATGTATTCCATTATACAATATAAACAAACAAACAAACAAATGACTGACCCCTTGTTAGTGCCACCACCAATCTCTTCTAGCAAATGTTTTAAGGATTAAGAAGCTGTCAAGGTCAGTGCTGCATAGAGGTGTCTGAAAGCTTAAGGTTTTTGTTGTTGTTGTTGTTGTTGTTTTTTAGTTTTGTTGTTGTTTTTTGATACAGGGTTTCTCTGTGTAGCCCTGGCTGTCCTGGACTCACTTTGTAGACCAGGATGGTCTCAAACTCACAGAGATCTGTCTGCCTCTGCCTCCCCAAGTGCAGGGATTACAGGTGTGCACCACTGTGACTGGCTGAAAGCTCAAATTTTATCACAAACAAACACAGTTTGTCTCCTTGGAAATGGCTGCCAGTTGGCCTTTCTATGGCCAGTAAAAGAAGGTGTTACAGTTTCTAACCAACACTGTCCAGCACAACCCATTTCTGCTGGTATTCAGCAGATATGTACACAAAAGACAAGTGACCAAGGGTTGAAATTAATACAATTTGCTCCTTAATCTTAAGTAAAATTGATTTTTTTCCTTTAACATTCCTAGCACAATTTGGTGTCATGGCTTTGTTTGGGCTTCAATCCAATTAGTTTTACCCACATGTGTTCTGCACTGTCAGTGCAAAGGTCAACATAGTGAAAAGAAAATATCTTAGCATCTATGTTGGTTAGTTTTTCACCATGTGATAAAATAATCTGAGACAATCAACTTACAAGGGTGAAAGATTTATCATGGCTTACAGTTTCAGTCCACAGTAGCTTGCCACTACTGCTTTTTCAGCTTGTGCCAAGGCGGTGCCATGGTGGGTGTCTGTAGAGGAAGCTACTCATGACAGAAGAGGGTATGGAAGGGGTTGGGGAGACAGGAGAGTGGAGGGGAGGATGAGAAACAGAGAAACTGAGACTGGAGCCCCAATATTCTCTTTAAAGCCATGTGCCTCAGGAACTCCCTTCAAAGGGCTCCACTCAAAGGTTTCATCCCTCCTAGGACACCCATGGGCTGGCCACTTAGATTTAACACAAGGGCCTTTTGGGATAGATTCACAACCCAAATTGCAGTACAAAGTGAAGACAGTCTCTATTTGACCTTATATAGACTGTGTGTAAAGAACCACTGAACATTCTATTTTTTTCCTATATTTGACAATAATTTATAGAGTGTAATGTGATATATATATACACATAAATACACCAATACATGTATGCAACATAGATTAAAGAACATTAATTAATATATCTATCATTTGATAAACTTTTTTGGGATGAGGCTTACAACATTCTTTTAGAAATTTGGAAACACACACCGTCGTAACTGTTGTCATCATGCAGCACAACGGATCACCAAAACCCATCCTAATGGAAAGCCTGCACCCTGACTAACATCCCCCTTCCCTACTGCCCACTTTCTGATAAAGCTGCCCTTCTCCACTGCCCTAACTTCTGGTGAGCTACTCTTCCCTTCTATGAGTTCAACATGTTAGCATTCATTACTCATTATCCTTTCTCGCTACACATCCTGTTTTTATTTGCTTTCCTTCTCTTTTTGCCTGTGATGTTGATTAATGGCAAAAATTTGTCTGTGTATGTGATATGAGAGAAAGGGGGGGTGAGGGAGGAAGAGAAAGAGAAAAAGAGAAAGAGAGGAAAGGAGGAGGGAGGGAGGGAGAGAGAGACAGAGAAAGAGAGAGAGAAGGGGAGGGAGGGAGTGGAGGTCCAGGCTGGCTTTGAACTTACAATCCTGCTGCCCCAGCTTCCTGACTGATGGAATTACAGATATATGCTGCCATTCTCAGCCTTCTTATTTATCTTTTAAGATCTGGTTCCACTTTCATTTCTGAGAAGTCAATTTAAGCTGATTTAATCGGTAGGTGTTTTGTGCTACTTTATCACTTTGTACATGAAGCACCACATTGAAGACAGAGGAGCTACTAACACTTTGAAACATCTAATGTGCCAGATGCTGGACAGCCTATTTTATGTCTTCTCATGAAATGTTCAAATTAATTCTATGTGATAAGTATCACTAAAGCCTTATATAACTGAAGGACCAGAGTCAAAGCTAAAATCAAGCCCAAGTTCATTATTTTAATAATATCTTTCCCCTATTTGTTCCAAGGCTAATGGCACATATTCAATTTATGTCTTTGGAACAGTCAAATAAATGTTAGAAATAGTCTAATACCACAATGAAAGGCTCTACAAGTCTCTCATCATTCAGGCCCTGCATTCTAGCCATAAGAAGGGTATTTTTATTCTTTATTCTTTATAGACAGTTCAGATTTGGCATCTTCATTTATTTAAAGAAAAAGTGTATTTTCATTTCTTTCAGCTGTGTGTTCCCAGGCACAAGATGGTAATTTAATGATCACACTGTCATCAAGCCATAAACACAAATGTTGACATTTGATTGTAATGTTTTCCCTCTCAAAGTTGCTTCAAGTAAATATCAATGACAATCCAAGTAAATGAGATAATTATTTAAAAAGCAAATGGAGTGTAGTTTTCAATATACATATTCATGCTTTAAACTTTCCACAAGGCTAAAAATAACCTATTGAACACTTCTTTTTCTATTCATTCTGGGACACTGTTAAATGAGAAAATATAAATACACCTCTAAGAACAATTCAGCATCCCAATCATAGCTTTACTTATGTACCTTTAGACCAGTGTTAAGTCTAAGGATTCTCAAGTGTGGCTCAACAACATGTTGGATATGCAAAGTTAGACCAAGTGAATCGGACACCCTGGGAGTTGCAGCGTGAGATGGCATACACCTTTAATCCCAGCACGGGGAAGGCAGAGGGAGGTAGATCTGAGTTCAGGGCCAGCCTGGTGTACAGAGAGTTCCAGGACAGCCGGAGTTGCACAGAGAAACTCTGTCTTAAAAAACAAGAAGGAAGAAGGAAGAAGAAGAAAGAAGAAAGAAGAAGAAAGGAAAAAGAGAAAACCAAACCAAACCAAACCAAACCAAACCCTTGGAGTGGAACCTGGCAGTGTGTTTTAACATCCCTAGACAACTGTGAAACAGTCAAATATTAGTATCAGTAAAGCAAATTAGCTGTGTCATTTGGATTCATGAACATGTCCATAAAAAATTTGAAACTCCGCAGTAAGGGGTCTGCCATGCCTAGGGCTTAGGCTGACTCAAATCCACATACAGTGTAGTATATATGGCCATAAAAAAGAACCCCTCCCCCCAAAAAAGGCTAAGCCATTATTTGGCTGTTTTCTAGGGTCTGGATACATCTACCACAGGCACACTTAAATAGGAGAAAAGTCATTTATTGATCTGCAAGAGCTATATTCCATCCTAGGTAACGCTAGCTATGTGCTATTTAAGTGGCTTCCTTCCTAAGTGAAACAGGAATCTGAAATCCATGCATTACATCACTACTGGAGCATGACAGTCAGTCACTGAGGATGTAAAAGAGAGCGTAAGATTCAACTGATGAGAAGCCTATTCTCTGGAATGTACTGCCTTTATTTCAGTTGCTTTGTTAGTAAATGAATTTAAGTAAAATGGGACTTGCTAGCATTTTGACAAGTATGTGGAGGTATGTGAAAAGATCATTTTAGTAACAAACATGCAGAAAACTTTGTGGCATTTGCTAGGAAAATTGAAGGAATCAAGTGTTCATTACACACACACACACACACACACACACACACACACACACACACACACTTTTTTTTTTTAAAACCTAAAAATGGTGATAAAAGCCGGGCACAGTGACACAAGCCTGTAATCCCAGCTCTTGGGGAGGCAGAGGCAGGTGGATCTCTGTGAGTTGAAGGCTAGCCTGGTTTACAAAGTGAGTCCAGGACAGCCAAGGCTATACAGGAAAACAATGTCTTGAAAGCCCCCCCCCCCAATAAGTAGTGACGAAATTTGTCCTTTCAATCAGAGGTTGTTATACTTGCCAGAGAGTAGGCCAGGCTCCGAAAAGAAAGTTTACAGTATGCCTGGAGGGAGGATGACTCAGGAGAATCAAGTATTTGGGACACTTGTCCAAGACTAAAATGAATAAGGATTAAAAGGAAAGTCTTTTTGTTACAAACTTTGAATAAATGTACTTGTTTAACTGGCAATTAACTTTGCTAAGTTAGTCCTCCAGTCCTTTGATCTTGTGTTCATTTACGACATAGCATTTTAGGAAAACAAACAGTTCTAGACTGAGACAAATCAAGATGTGAATTCTAGCTCTCATAAGCACTCACTTATGATTCTCTTCAATTCTCAATTTTGTTCGTTATCTGATGAATGCAGTCCATTTACAGGACTTTAGTAGGATTGAGAAAAATGTTTGGATGTACCATGCAGGCAGTATGTTATCAAAAAATTGTTACTGAAGTATTAAAGAAAACCAATACTTAGAAAACTTACAGTTTGCCTGGGTAAAGTGAGGATTGTACCCCTTGATCTCAGTATCAATAACCAACTTTTCTTATTTCTCCTACATGTTAAAAATCTAGTAAGTGCTTACTCTCTGCGCCATACTTTTGAAAAGAGACACCAACAAAAAACTACATAATCACTTAAGATAAAGTAATGCCTATGAGGATAACAACTAGGTAAAAACCGTAAAGAATTTCTTGAAGTTTTAGTTCATGCACATGAGGGACGGAACATTCATTTTGCTTCTTCCTTATTCCATCTCAGCAACCAGAACATATCACACATCGATATTACAGTGCCATGAATTTGCTTTTCTATGTTAAAGCCCCTGCAGTTACCAGAATGTGATGCACTACTTTAGCTGGAGATTCAGGGTCATAAACCTTGTTTGGTGCAGTGAGATCACTTTAATAATATTCTAATCGTGGAATGTAGTTACCAAGATGGATAATGACCATTGCAGCACTTCTTACAAACGGAAACAGCTCTGTGCAATCTTAAAAGATATAAAAGAAAATGTAGAGCCTGAAAATGTATTTAAGATATTTTCCTACATTCCTCCAGTTTACATACCTGCGAGTGTTGTCAGGAGGCTGAGATGGAGAAGAATGGCTACTTTTCTTCTCTTCTGAGTTCCGGTGTAATACTTCCTCTGCTCTCCCTTTCTCGGCCCCGGACTTGCCGTGATCCACACTGAGCTGGCCTTGGTCAGGGTCACACCTGTACATGAACACAATGGCAGGCTTCTCACTGGACTCTCCTTTTGCCTCTGTGAACCAATGATGGCGCTGGACTGGAGGAGGGGGCAGCATGTGAATGACTGTTCCATCCAGGCCCACCAGCTTTCCTTTCTCTCGCTCTTTCTCTTTCTCTTCTTCCTCGTCTGCTTTCCGGCGGCGGAAGAAGCTCTTAAATGATATCCAACGCTTAGGTTTTGCATCAGCTGCCCGCCTACTGCCTTCTGAGTGCAAAACTGATTCAGCTTCTGTTGATCTGGTGGGACTGGTTGGCTTGGTCCAATTGGTAAAATGCCTCTGCAAAAGGTTACTTGCATGGTAAGGGGAGGAAGTAGAGCGTGGTGGCGGAAAGGGCGGCGGTGGCTCACTCTGGGTGCTGCTCACTAGTTTGGAGGGAGGGGAAGTGACTGGCTTTGTGAGTGGATCTTTCTGAATTTTGGTGGTCGGGCTTTCTGTGGTCTGATGTGCCTCAGCTTCCCCACTAGACTGAGATGTAAAGAGAGATTTGGGTCTGACTGGTGTATTTCTAGGAACACTTTTTATAGTGTCTGCATCTGGAGGAACAGCATAAAGCTCTTCCACACTGCAAGTCTTAGGGCTAGACTGAGATGCTTCTGGAGGAGCCTGGGGGGGCTGGATAGAAGCCACAATCTGACAAAGCACGGCGCTCGCTTTCTCCCTGGTGCTGCCACTGCTGCTGGGCACCTGAGATCCTTGCACACCTTCTGTTTTGGCCACAGGCTCTTGAGTGGGTCTCTGGATTTTTGCTGGGGAGCTGTGGCTGGAACTATAGCTTCTTTGTGGAGAAGACTGACCTCTGTTGAGACAACTGTTAAACTCCTGAACCTTCTGAGCTACTGAGCCTCTTTTTCGCTCCGTGCTGTTGGAAAACCCTTTAGCTTGGGGACAGTCTGGGAGCTGGCTAGTGGCGTTATCAGACACTTTGCTTTCAGTTTCTATTTCTTCGTAAGTATGGCTTATTACGCTTGTGGTTTTTTCCTTCACAGAGAGTTCTCCACTTGTTCCCAGAAAACTTTTGTAGATGGTGAGATTGTCATACGCATTTGGGTTAATAACAATGGGAACTTTAATAGCGTTTTTGGAACTTCGAGCATAGGATGGCTCATCATGAATGATAATGGGAAAAGGCGGCATCCCAGCATTGTTGTAACTATTAAATTTTATTTCAGACAAATTAGGTGATTTAACAGGAATGGTTTTGGAGGAAACATTTGTAGCCGTGGGTGAAGTAGGTGCTGATTTATGGCAGTTTTTCCTTGAAGGGACATTTGGCCCAGTTCCCCCAGCACTTAATTCTATTTTAGGAATCTTTTGTCGTGGACTGGTGCTGGAAGTCCATACTTCCTGGTATCGGATTGCACTGGATTTTTTGAGATGGGCATTTATCTGTCCTGGTGACAATGCAGGTGATGTTACTGGAGAGTTTGGAGTAGAAGATGATCCTTTTATCTTAGGGCGCCCAAGGCGCTCACTGGCCATGGCTGCTGACACATCCACAACAGTATATGGCTTACACAGTGGCTGTTCCAGATTTACAACACGGTAGGGCTTTGTTTGTTCTTGTACAGGGACGAGGCTTATGGTGACTGCTTGGCCAGTGATATCTGTAGAAGCTTTGCTCTCTGGTTTCTCAGTTTGTACTGCGATCTTACCATCCTTCTCCTGTAAGCGGAGAGCGAGGACGGCTTTGTGTGTCTCTGGAACTTTTGCTGAGCTTTTGGAGGTCAGCAATGAGTCCTTCTCCTCATTATTAGCAGGCAGACTTTCCTGATTAGACTCACTTTCCGCCATGTCTTTAGAGTCTCCTGGGTTACCAGGAGATAGCACCCCATTACACATCTTCTGAGATAAACTGCTGGCTGTTTCAGAACGTGACTCCTCTGTGAAAGAGGAATCTGGTGATGTGGAATCAGATGACACCATGCTTTGCATGCTTCCTTGACCATAGGAGACCCCGGAATTTTCCTCATAACCATTAAGTATTTCATCATAGCTGTCATCATAGTCTACAGCACAGATTCTCTGCAGAGACTTATTCCGTAAGGGGATGGTATTCCATTTTTTGCTCACAAAGAATCGAACAGGAGACAGAGTGTTTGCCCTGAAGTTAGCAAAGCGAGGTTGCCCTCTCATGCGAATCTCCATGGCTAGGAGTTCTTCATCACTCTCGTCCCAGCTCTCATGCTCCTTTTCCATGCTACTGAAAAGCACATCTTCCTCACTCTCCTCACCACTTGAAAACTCGGGGTAGCAAAACCGACCCCCTTCATTACTGATGACCTCTGTGCTCCCACTCAGAATAACATGCTTGCCCTGAGGATCCTTCATGCTCCCTATCATGCAACTTGGTGGGATCTTTCTTTCCAATGAGCGTTTGTAGCAATCATTTATTCTTCCTAAGAATGTTTCTCTGGAGTTGGTTTCCTTCCCTCTGTTCTGAGGGGTGGCATCCAGACCCACGATCTCCTTTAGCACCTCAGTGAGTCCATTGTTGTTATTGGGTGTATTTTTTGCACTGTCATTACTGCCACACTGCTGAGGAACGTGGCCATATCCTTCAGTATCACCTTCAGAATTGTTGTTAAGTGGTTTCTGGCTCAAAGAAGTCTTGTTTTGGTTCCACCCCAGGATGACAGGTTTGTTCTCACAGTGTTCTTGGATGCTAAGCTCACCACACACGCTTTGCCCATCTGCCACCATCATAGTGGGCTTTACAGCTATGGTGGGCTTTTTAGCCACAGGAGGCCGGAAGTTCCCAGTGTTCCTGATGCGGTGGTTGTTACTATGGTTGGCATTAGTTTTCACATTGCCGTGGGTGATGGGTGTCTTCTCAGAGTCTGGAGGAAGCTGGTGCAAGCTTTTAGGCTTAAAGCAATTCTTGCATTCGCCAGGTTTCCAAACGTGTTCAGTAAAGGTGTTACAAGCAGACATTTTTAAAAATAGAACTTCACAGACAATGCTTTTTCTTCAGTGCATAGCAAGACTTGCATTTGCATCTGTTAGTTTTCACCTCCCTATGTTGTCATAGCAGCTCTTCTAAGTATGATTAATCTGTGGGGGGAAAGGAGAGAGAAAATTCTGAATGCAAAAGGCACCATGAGATTTACCATTATGAACGATGTGGAAAATAACTAGCTTTACTTTTAAACTTTTCTTCAAAAGATTGAGAAAAAACTAATTTGGGGGATTTACAATTTTTCTTTAGTTAATCACCATCTTGGAAACGTAGCCTTAAGCAGTATCCGTGTGTATGTAATTTTTGGCTTGATGTGGCTATGGAAATAATATTGTGCGCTATCCTGGGAAGCGTGTGTCTACGTGCATGTGTGTGCACACATGCTTTGTGTGCACAAGTGTGTGGTACAGAGTCAGGGGGGTGTGCTGCGAGGGAAGCTGGTGCTTCACATACACTAGGCAAATGTTCTACCACTGAGCTCTCAACCCCCTGGATCTGCCTTTGATATTGCTCTTTCTGTGTCAATCAATCTCTGTTTTAACATTTCTTGGTCTCTATGGGTTCTTCTTTCATTCATCCTTAAAATGTTAGCTACTTAATAGACTCTTCAGATTCAATGCATTAAATAAATCCCTCTCTTCCTACTCCATTTCTCAACTCCAAACAAAGTATCTCACGTAACCAGACCTCTAATAATATATTTTTAAAATGCCACACGCACTCGGCAGATGTGGTAAGAAGACATTTATTGTATGGCGGTGTAGAGACACAGAGAGACTCCTTCACATACCAAACCACTTTTGTTTTACTTTAGCTAATGTCACTACTATGTAGTGATGGGTATGCATGATAGCTACGCTTCATACCACACATGACACCCCTGTCTTTACTCCACACTCTGAATCTTACTCTCTAAGTTTGTTTTTCCAATTTTACCTCCTTACATTTCACTGGACCCTATTCTTGCCATCACCCAGCAGTTCAGATGTTCATCATCTCTTGTCCAGATTACTGGGATAGGTTACGAACTGAGGCTGTGGTCTCAGCCCATTTGCAACCATCTTCTTTTTTTGTTGCTACTTCAGGTGTGGTTCTCAGAGAAGCACACCATTTTTTTCCTGGAACTTGTTAGAAAGGAAGTTACTTTAGGTCCACCCCAGACCTGTTAAACTTGCATTTTAATCTGAGCCCACTGTTTTATTACAATGTCAAATGTAACTGTGTCACCTCCTTACTAATTAGCTTGGAACTAGGTATTCTTGGTCAGTCCTGCCTAATGCCTGGCTTCCTAATGTTGGTGTGTACACTGGTGAATGCTGCCAGGTGGATAACAACCACACAGGGACCTCTCTAATCCTTACCTAGTCAATTTCTGGGAAGGAATTAAGAATCTGGATTTTAAACAAGGTATTAGAACCTCTGTGCTATAAGATGAGCTCTATGCCTCTCAGCATCTCCTCTTCATCTTGAAAATCAGCCCTTACTGTCCTATCTAATGGGCTATTCATTTCTTCCTGGATTATTGAAGCCTCCTTTTGTTTCCACTAACAAGCCCTTCTTCCTTCCTCCTTCCTTCCTTCCTTCCTTCCTTCCTTCCTTCCTTCCTTCCTTCCTTCCTTCTTCCCTCCCTCCCTCCCTCCCTCCCCCCTTTTTCCTTCCTTCCGTATGGTGTAGGTAAGCATTTGTATGCATGTGTGCACATGTGCATATGGAGGCCAGGGGATGATACTGGGTCTTCCTCAGTTGTTCACCACCTTATCTTTTGAGATAGGGTCCTGCACTTAACCTGGAGCTCACCAATTTGGCTAGGCTGTTTGGCCAGCAAGGTCCTGGGATCTGTTTATCTGGGGTTAGAGACACCTGCTACCACAGCCCACTTTTTAACACAGGTACTGGGGATCTGAATTCAGTTCCTCATGCTTGTTTGGCAAGCACTTTGTTGACTAAGTCATCTCCCTAGCCACAGGCTCTTCATTTTTAATTGCCTGTCCACCAGTTTTTATACTCCTTTAAAGTCACAGTTTATATCACAGCCATTTCTTTAGGTCTGGGATAAGGAACAAACACTATGGTTAAATGAGCTGGTTTTTAAAGTTCCGTGTCACTCATCTCTCAGCACAGCAGACCTTCTCCTAGAATGTCACCACAGTCCTATGCTTCTACTTGGAAAGATAATGAAGTATGTCTGAAGGGTCACACCTCCTGATTTCAAGACTTAGTACAACACTATAGTACTCCTAATCCTAGGCTGGACAAAGGTGCAGCGATATAATACCAAAAATATATTAAAAAGTCCAACTGATTACCTGGACTCCATCAAAACAAAAATATGTTGAGTTGGGATATACCTTGTGATTGAATGGTTGTCTAGCACACACAATGCTCTGGGTTCAGTACACACACACTCACTTACTCACACATTTTATCTAAAGTAAAAAACTTTGACAACAGAGGGGATTTGGGAGTGAGTACAAAGCCAGTGAAAACAAAAGATAGATTTTAGTAGAAACATTGCCACAGATGCATGTTTACATTACAGGTAATATACAGCTTAAAGATATGTGACTCTAAATATCATCTGTCATACAGTAAAGCAAATAAAAACCATAATGAGGCACCACTATGAACTTACTGGAATGATTAGTAAGCACGTGTTTAGGTGAAAGTTGAGCATGTGGGGCAACTGGGGGACTTGGATGGTTCAGGCATTTTGGAACAGTTTGGTAGTTTCTTATAAAGTTAAACATAAGTTTGCCTTGACACCTACCAAGCTCATTCTTTGGTATTTACTACAAACAATGAAAATGTCTATTTACACTAAAACCAGTATACAGAGAATTACAGACGAAAACTGGAGACAATCCAAATGCTATACAGTGCTGGCTACACAACTGTACACTTTTGCTAAAACTCAAGCACTAAAAAGGTGGATTTTACTGTATGTAAATTAAACTTCAATAAACCTTAAATACAAAAGACAGTTTGGGTTGGACAGAAAATAGACTATGGAGGGAAGAACAAAAGACAGGAAAATATTTAAAGGGCAGCTATAGGCACGTCAAGATTTGATGATAATCTGGCCTAGGGTGTGGCATCTTATCAGGGAAGGCACAGAAAGGTAGTGAAAGAATGACTGGACTTTGGGGAGAGTCAAGAGGTGGAGTTTATGTATTCCCACGATGTGCAAGGACTTTACCAACATAAGTAGCTCTGGCAGAGGTGTGACTGCTGTGGAAAGGATGACCAGTGCATGCTTTGTGAGTCCACATGCAACAAAATAGGCTGTTGAATTTTACCACGCTAGAACACAGGAGAGAACTCTGTGGGTCTCATCTGCTTGGGCTTTGCTAGCACAGAAGCATTTTCTAGGCCTAGAAGAGAATAAGGAATGGTAGAGAGTAAGCTGGGATTTGGCTTTGTGGTGAACCAGGAAGAATAGCATAACTATCCCTTTGTCTCAGAAAAAAAGGCAAATAAAATTACATTCCAGGTAACAATGAGGCAGAGGCCAGAGAGAGAAGACCAGTATTTCCTATACTGCTAAGGGGTACTGGGAAATTGGGATGGACATGTCCTATTAGAACAGTCAGCACAAACTTAGGATGGCCTGTCTATACATTCTGGTGTAGTAGTAAGGATAAAACTATAACCATGATGAGTTTGCGAGCAAAGTGACAGAAATAATAGTGGATAACTCTTTGGAAAATATTTGGGTGGGAAGAGCTGTAGATTCAGAAAGGACTTCTTTATTTTAAGATAGGAGAAAGTAGATAATGTTGAATGGTAATACTAGGGTAAGACAGAGAAGAACAGAAGAGACATAAAAGGCAGGAAAAGAGAGAACAATTCATATCTGAGAATGTTAAAACTGACAAAGCTCTTTTTTCATTCCTGTTGTCTGATGAACCAGGGATTCTAAAGACCAGAAAAGTAACTCTCTTACATTTATAGTAAATACAAGATCAGAACTGAGACTTAAGGCTACACTATCTGTGTTTTGTTTATAAAATTTATGTGCTTTGTGCATGTGCCTGTAGAGGTCAGAGGGTAACATGCAGAAGTCAGTTTTCCCCTCTACCCATGCAGGTTCCAGTGACAGAACAAAGGTTGTCAGTTTAACAGTAAACAGCTTTCCCTGCTTAGCCATCTTGCTGGCCCTAGCATATGTTTAAAACTGCCATTTCTTTTTTTGTTAGTCCCCCCTTTTGTTTAGTGTAGACTTCCTGAAGAAATAAAAACAAAACCAACCAACTGAACAATCAAACAAAAATGAAAACAGAAACCCTATGTAATCTCATTATTCAAAATTAATTTTTATTAGCAGTTTGAGACAGTTCCTGTGAGTCAGCAAGTTTTCTTTCGTTTTTTTTTTTTTTAAAACATGTCCTGTATACTTAACATTAGATGACATTGAACATGAAAGAGTAAGATAGCCTGCCTAATAGCCTATGAACCAAGCTAACCTAGTTCTGATAAGGCACTACATGTTTTCTTTGTAAGTAGTACAATAAGTTTTATTTTTCCTCAAGATTAATAGGTATGAAAATAATTTCCCATTCTAAGCATAAGTTAGTTAAATCAAATGATGGCTGTTGAATTGATTAGCAGCTACCACATTAACAAAATTGCCAAATGAGATTCATCAAGAACCCACAATTACCTCATGTCAGCACTGTGTGCCCTAAAAAGCCATCTTAGAGTTGCTGTTCCTTTGAAAGGTCTGTGTACATTTTTATATATGCTGCCATAAAACCAATAGATGAACGGAGCACACACCTTCAGTAAGCACCAGATGGAGCTCCTGTCTAAGCCATAAAACTTGGACATTGAGGGCTTCATTTTTAACACCAATTATGTTTGGAGACAAAGATGCTCAGTTGAAGATGCTGTCAAAACTGTTTTAACTTAATGCAGGCTCTTAGACAAAGATGCTATACCACATGCAGGTCTATCCAAAGCTCAATCCTCTGGCTTCAGAGTCTTTGCAGAATGACTTAAGGGCAATCGATAGTACCTAGCAGCCTTCCCCACCCCCAACAACGGCACTCCACAAACAGGAAACTTGAGTCACCAAAGTCATGTTTGAGGCATTAAAAAAAAAAAAAATGTCTCCTGAAGCACGTACACAATGAAACCCAGCAGTCTACACTGATATGCTCTACTTACTTAAAAGAACAGGTCAGATTCAGAGTATCAAAACGCAATGTTTGGTCGTATATTCTTTATAATCTTTTTATTTTAATTTCTGTAACTATATTTTGAAGGGAAAAACATTGTTTTCCCTTCCTCCAAATCCACCCCAGTCCCTTAACTAACCAAATTTTTGTTCTCTCCCTCCTCCCACTTCTCCCTCCTTCCCAAAACAAAACAAAACATACAAAAAACCAATAAGTTAAAAACAAAACCTAAATGAAACAAAAAGCACCCCCTCAGAAAACCCCAAACCCCATGGAGTCTGCTTCATGTTGACTGCCTTGGAGTCTGGTTAATATACCCCAAAACACCGCACTGGAGAAAACAGATTTTCTCTTTCCTAGCAGGTATCAACTGCAAACAGCTTCTTGGTTAGGGATGGGACTTGTGTTTTCTCCTTGTCAGCAATGGGATGGCTCCCAGAAAACAGTGTCCAGACACAATAGGACTGATACACATCTGAACTCACAGAGACTGTGACAGCACACGAAACCCTGCACAGGCTCAAACCAAACAAAATTCCTCAAAACCCTACAGCAAATCCTCCAGATGAAATGGTTGATGGGAGAATTTAATGGCTGAAGCTGCCCCCAGAAGCTAGCCAGGATCCCGTGATCTAGGATTCTATTTTCTAACTTTCAGGAAGAAATCCTTCCTAGGCACAGATAAAGCTATTCAAGAGTAGCTGATTTCACTGTTGACTCATGAAGACCTTTCAAGAACCTACTGTTGTTTTTTGCTCTCTGCTGCTCTACAATGACTATAATTAGTTTGCTTCCTGTACAACTGCTTCAAGTAGATTTGACACAAAACAACCAAATTCACACTGAACTTCAATTTTGGCTTAAACTGCCAGCATCAAGAGTGTGAGCTCTTTAAGAAGAACACAATTCTTGTCTTTAAAGAGGGACTGTGTAGGTGGTCTATTAAACACCATACTCAGCGCATTCCTTAAAGGTAACCAAAGGAACTCTGTTAATAATAAAGGAGTATGGGGAATAGATTGCTAAGATCCTCCTCCAGCCCTGCAACTCCTGAAGGCCGTTAGTTCTCTCTATAAAATCTGTCACATTTCCATAACGGCAGAGTCGAGAATCCTCACTGCTGTCCTTACGCAGGCTTTTATGGACACACTTTGAGGAACCAGGCCACATGTCTTCCCACAGTGGCCGATCTCTATGATCCCAGGGTAAATTTATAAAGCAAAGTTCTCATTAGGATTTGTAATGGAATATGTGATCCAGTTATGTGTATTTCAAAAAGTGAAGGAAAATGTGACAAGTATCCTACGTCAAGTTCCCAACCTTTCCTTCTGCCACAGTGAAAAAGCTGACCAGACAGTCTATCTGATGCCAAAACTTCAGTCTATGACTAAAAGGGTGGAGAGGAAGTGGAAGCAAAGCTGCAGGAAGAGGTTTGCAGGAGATAAAAGACAGCTTCAATGTGGAACACAATGGGAAGGGCCTTTTTGAGACCTGGCCTGATAATGATGGTGATGATGCTGGTGATGGTGATGATAATAATAATAACAAAATTACAATTCTTGGCCACCACAAGAATAGCCAAGCTCTTAAGACATGAAATTCTCTAATCTAAAGACGAAATCAAAGTAAAAGATGTTTAATTTGCATATCTTACAGCTCTATTACAGGACAGAGGAAGCCCATTCACCTCCCTCCATTCTAAGCACAGCAGTCATAATTATGGTAGTCATCCCAGGGAAGAACAGAGAGACAGCAAATGCTCCACGGGGCAGCAATGCATCTTGGTTCCCAGTTCAGCAGCAAAGCCTAACTCTCTGACAAACCAGTCACATATAATTAGTACTACTCTTAATTATACTTGATGGCAACTAGTTTTAATATTAAAGTACCAAAATGTTCCTTGGGCTTTTGTTAAACCTCTTCTTAGGCCATTTATTGGAGAAGTTAAAATGTTATCTAATAATAACCAAGGTTTTCTTAATTTTATTTTTCATGATCTGCTCTTTTGCCTAGATTAGACTAGACTGTCCCCTCTAATACTGTTCCAAGACTCTATCTTTCACAATCTTGTTCAGATGTTACCTCTGTGATGACTTTTTTCTATTCCCTAAATGCCATTATTATTATATTGAATCATAAAATAAATATATAAGTCCTGGGAAGACAGGTCTGTGCTATCTCCTTTTCTTATTTGCATCAACAGATTGCTTAGAAAAAACTAGACCCTAAGTAAGTGTATGCTGAATAAATTCTAAAAAATATTAGAAATAGAGTCCCTCTGCCTATGAAGAGTCATAATTTTCAAATACCCTGTGACATGCATGGTCTTATTTGTCTTGCTTTTAGGATGAAAAAACTGGGATTTGCCCAAGGCCACACAGAACTGGTAAAGGGCAGAGAGGCAAGGTCGGGGAATGAATGGCCCAGGTCAGCTCCCACTGTTATCCCAGCAGAGAGAGCTGGGCTGAATTAGGGAGTCCCAGCTGACAGAGAAAAAGGTTGTCTATATATCAAAACAAAAGGAATGAGGAAAAAAAGAGATGAGGGATGTTTAAAAAGAAGATAAAAAGCAGAGGGGAAAAAAACTGGAGAGAAAAAAAAAGGTCAATTATTCTATGAAAAGAAATCCCACTTGTATGATTTTAGCAATATAGCCATTTCTGGAGACTTCATTATCTAGTGTGACTTGTACTTTTATAGGTGATATTATATTTCCAACTAAACTAAAAGTTTCCTTCTTCAGCTACAGAAAAGCATACAATATATTCTGTAAAACATTTATAATTTAAACTTTTAAAGAAGAAAATGCTAAATTAATCAAAGTCTGAATTATACACTAGTTTGAGAGATACAGATTTATTGCTTCAAGACTATACTGCATGTAACATGTAAGTTTTAAAATCTACTGAAGTAATGTTTTCTTTTCTTTTTTTTCCCCAAACAGTGCCACCATCTGGGGATCAAGTTGTCAAACATTTGAGCCTATGGAGATATTTCACATTCAAACTACAACAAATAGCATACATAAAACTTCAACTCAGAAAAAGTATAACTTGTTGGAAACTTTTTTTTTTTTTAGTTAGAAAAGGGTAAAACAAACCTCATCACTTTTGAGAAAAAGAGAATCAATAACATCTTTAAAATGTGTCTACATGAGGATTTTCAGACAGCAAGATTGTCAAATATGGAACAGGGTTGAGTACCTTGCAAGAGGAACACTGAACTACCCAAAGAGGGAACTACATTGGCTCCACCCAGTCCTGTTTGCAAAGTCATGTCATTGGAGACTGCAGCCGAATCCTGATTAGTTAACTCAGCTCTCCTCGTCCTCTGCCATCTCATAGTCTACCCACTGCTCACAAGTCCAGCCTTTTCAGTTCCTCTTTCCCCACTAACAAACCTCATTTACTCACTGTGGACTCTGAACCTGAAAATGCAGGTGCCTCTCAGGCTCACAACACATAACTTAGTCATAGAATTTCATTTTCCTCTGTCAACAGCTGTTCTCTGCTCGCAGAGTTCTAGAAGTTCGTTTCCTCTAACCTAGAGGGTCCTTTCTTGTTAACTCCTGGAACACCCTCTCCTCTCATGTAGGCCATCCAAAATTCCACTTACTTGGCTGGTTCTACTCTGTCATATTTTACTGTTCTATTTAGTCTCAAACTGGGATCTAGGGTGTATTTTTCAAGGGTCCTCAAAATTGGTTAGTATCAAGCTAAAAGTAAAATCTCTGTGTAAAACAAGCTACTACAGGAGTGAGGGGATGGCAAAAGGGTAAACTGCTCGTCATGTGAGCATGTGGACCCCACATCAATGGCAGGTGTAGCATGTGCACATGACCTCAGTGAGCAGGCTGACAGCTGGAGCCTGCCTGCTAGACAGCCTAGTTGAAACAGCAAGCTCAGTGAGAGATCTTGTCAAAATGTACATATGTGCATACATATATACGATGGAGAACAATAGAGGGTCATACCTACAGTCAACCTCTGGCCTCTATATGCACAGCAAGGAGCACTCACCTTCATATACATGCACATATCCACATACACACTACACACACCCACATATAAACACATTAACATAAACATATGCTGGGCCATTACAATGCCCACTTAGAACTAATAAACAAATAAAATTATTTCTAGGTTTGTGTGCACATTTGTGTTTATAATCTGAGTTGGCACCAGGCACACTACCAGTATAAAGAATAATGAGGGGAGAAACAGACTCAATTTTTATGTAAATGATTCAGTATTTCCAAGTGAAGAAAAAAAATGACATGATATAATCAGTATTTACTGTGCCAATGTTGGATTTTCAGTACGCTTGAAAGGGTCTAGAGAGATAGCTCAGCAGGTGGGAGCACTTGCTGCTCTTTCAGAGGACCCAAGCTCTATCCTGAGTACCCATGTGGGGTGGCTCAAAACTTCTTCTAACTCTAGCTGTCCTTCAAGGACTCTTATACCCACATTACATATGCTTACATAGGTATAAATACATAAATAAAAAAGCAAGGAAAAAGGAAAGACAGAAACACAGCATAAGAAGAGTAAGCTGGGCACAGTGTTATAAACCTGTAATTTTAAGACTTGGGGGACAGAGGCCGTAGGATCAGAATGAGGGTAATCTTTAACTACACTGTGAATTTGAGGCCAGCTTGGCTGACATGAGACCCTGTCCCACAAAGGAAGTGAACCAGTGGTAATGAAAGCTACAAAGAAAACTGGGGTAGGAGGCAGTTTATATTCAGTATGAATAACAATTTAGTTTATATTATTAATATAATAATATAATATAGTTTATATTATTATATTATTAATAATAAGTTATATTATTAACTTGCACTTCACCAGGCTTTTGCATGTAACTTTAATCTGTTTATAATTAAATAAAAATATAAACAGAATTTATAACTAATTCTGTTTTTAATTTTATAATGTATCTCAACATTGAAATACTGTCATTATTAATTCTTCTTCAATTCTACAAGATTTATAAATTACTAAGGTTTAAAGAGTAGTACCTTAAAAAACACAATATTCCTTTATTATAGGTGTTTCTCTTGTGATCATATTCACATTATTAATTTGCTAAGCATCTATTAAAGGGTTGTAACTATTCGACAGTCTTTATGAAAATGAATTAAAATAACATAAAATGCTTAACTCTTTGACGTATTTGTTAACATTATTTATTTCCTATTATTAAATCTGTATCTGGTGGATATATGAAGGAGGCTGATCTTTTCCAGTCCCTTCTAAGTGTATCCATGTCCCATCTTGACTTAAAAACTGGGTGTTTGGGGAGTGGCATCGACAGAAATAACGTTAACTACACAGCTCAGGCTTCAGTGATCATGGGTGATTTAGTTTCAGCTGTCTTGTAAGCTTACTTAGTATTTATTGCTTCTACAAAGAAAATGTATTCCAAATTATTTGCAACTGCCTTGCCAAAAAGAAGAAGAAGAAGAAGAAGAAAAAGAAGAAGAAGAAGAAGAAGAAGAAGAAGAAGAAGAAGAAGAAGAAGAAGAAGCAGCAGCAGCTTTAGTAACCCATTTCAGACTTGTATTTTGCATTAATTTCAAATTGCCATCAGAATATATGAGGAAAAAGTTCTGAGCAACCTTGGAATATAATACTGCTTGTGCAGTAAGAATGGCAGGAATGGAAAAGAAACATGACAGGTAAGAAGCAATGTGTTAGTACATCTCTACCAAGACTAGAGCAGGCAAGCCTGAGGTAATGCAGAGGCAGTGGGGACTGATGAGGCCGATGTGAGAGATGTGAGAGGCTAAGCAGTTAAGATTTATCAAGCAATCAGGCACAGGGGAAGAAAGGATGAAGATGACCTGAGGTCCTTCTCGTCAAATCCCAGAGGCACAATGAAGTTGTGGATAGTCATGCTACAACAGTTACACTTCTTTAAGTACAGCAAATAATGGAAAAAGCAAAGCAAAACAATACAACAACAAAATCAGACTGATGTTCTGGAAGGAGTTATCAAATACATCCTAAAATGTGGTAAATGACTTAAAATACCTATATTTTTTATGTTTTTTTTTCTTAATACAAACTTGACTCTTAACCTCTAGTAGAGTGATATCACATATACAGTACGCTAAAGTGGATGGGGAGACAATGAATATGAGACAGTGACAGTCTTCTAGTTAGCTTTATTTTACCCTAGAATAAAAGTAGAAAAAACAAAACTGGGGTTACATAACCCAAGTTATGGGGTCAGTGATGGCGTGTGGAAAATAGGAACTATTGCCAGAGGATTCAGACACTCCAGATGGACCTGAACAGATGACAACGGGGTAGCTAGGGCTGTTCTCAAGAAAAATAGCCACTGCACGGATTTTGGGGACATACTGGATTTTAAACAGATAAAGACTGAATCTGACAGAAGAAAAGCTAAACTGTCTTTACCAAAGTATGCTAGGTCTTCATTTTCATCACTGAAGAAACAAGCTGGATGTCTACATTACTGATAATGACCTATGGGAGAACAATGCCTATTAGGTTGCAGCATGAAAGGCAGGATGCCTGACAGTCCTGAAAAACTGCTAGGCTCGCAGCTCTTATGGTTACCAGAGCACTTGATATGTTTTGTGTTCCTATTTTAACAACTCATCACCACAAGAGCACATGCACAAATGAGTGAGACTCAAGATAGTCCTAACTATCTATGTAAGTTTATTCAAATTACCCAAACATTCTATGCTTTTGGGCCTTATCTTCTTAAATAAAGAAAAAACATAATTCTTTATATTATGGGAAAAAAAATCAGAAAATGAAGATATACAACAACCCTCGCCATTCAAAACAAAACAAAAACCAAAAAACACAAAACCAAACAGAAAAAAACCGAACCAACCAACCAACCAACCAACCAACTAAACAAACAAACAAACAAACCAAAAATCCCAAATCTTGCTCTTTGCCCTTCTGGGTCTTTTTCCAATACTCAGACAAAGTGGTACATGTATACAGATGACTATCACATAATCAACAGACTGTTTGGGAACACAAATACTTCAAAAATCTTTTCTAAAATTTACATTTACTCTAAATGTTTTAGAAATGCAAGTCTGAGTTAAAACACAATTTTGAATTATTCAAACAAACTTAAGGCAAAAAAATGAAGTTGCAGTAAGAGTCTTTTATTAATCTGAGATAAGTAAAAACATTTCTCATGTGTAAGAAGAAACATTTCTGGTATGGAAAGTTATCTGGAACCAAAAGTCAACCTTTGACCTCCACAAAGAGTGTACTCAGCATGTGCACACATGTGGATTATATATCCAAGCATCACAAACACATACAAAATAAGTAAAAAGGCATAGAATGTGATTCAGAGGTAAATTGATTACCTAGCCTAATGTTTGATGCCTTAAGTTTGATTCCCAACACTAAAACAAAAAAGAAAAAGGAGGTACACTATCTTTTCTGTGTCTTTGTCCATTTGCAAATATTTCAGGGTGCAACAGTCCTAGAGTCTATACCACTTGCTCCTGTCTCTTGGAGCACTGGACACCAGCTTCTAGTTACCAGTACTCTTCTCTTCACAGACAACAGATTATCTCTTCTCCACAATATACTCTTGCCTTGGCAGTGTCATAACACTGGGAAGCTTTCAGGTGGGGTCACCTCTGAATGGTCCATTTCATGCAATATCCAAATCTTATTTCTCTAATCTATCCTCTCCTTTTGACCCACCTCCTGCAAACCACACACGAATCCTAGATTTGTTGCTCAAATGGAATACTAAGATGATAGATTGCTGTTCCTAATTTCTCAAAAAATTAGCTCTTTTGTACTTTATTTCTCCATAAAACCGTAAGCAGGCCCCAGCTTATATACTACACTTGAGCTCCATAAAATAAAATATAGTGTGTGTTCCTGATACTACCTTTTATCTTCTTAAAGCACCCTTGCCTACAGGCCCACTCCTGGAACACCTGCTCAAAACCCTACAGACCAAGCCCAAGTGCCCGCCCGTGAAGTTACTCATCTTACCCTTAGAGTTAGCTGTTCTTTTTCAGATATCCGTGGCATGCCACTCACAGCTACTTGTATACTCTCTTCCCTCATTAATTCTAGGTACTTGAAAGCCAGAGACAGTTCTCATTCAGTTATGGCACTGTTCTGTTTCTTGAATAGACAAATAACTGATGTGTACCTATCTGGCTTTACAGAAGATGGAAGCATTCATACAAGGGACCACCAGCAGCAGATGGGGAGAAAAAACATGAAAAAGCAAGCGTGAGAACTCAAAAGTATTTTGGTACAGGACAAACAGCCCTATATACCTCAATGGCATTACCATATTCTAGAATAGCATTGTGTTGGATATTGACACTAATTATAGCAGGATAACAAAAAATGTTAAATTATATTTGGTATGCTGTGTTTAACAAGAAACGAAACAACAAAAGTGTGAGCATGTTTTGGAAATATTTTCATACAAATGGTTTTATTATTTACATTTATTAGATTATAAAATAAACTCATTAGAACAACTTTTAAAAATAGGAGGAAAAAGCACTCCAAATTGTATTTTGCACAAAAATCAGGTCACAGCAGCACTAGGTGATTATTCTAATTAAAATGGTTTAATATTAAATATCTCAAACTCACAAAAGTTAGCTGAAGATTTCTGGTAACTAATGCTCAGTTTCTCCAAAGGCAGAGAGGGGGTGAGGCTGGTGGGTTATTACTGTGCTGACAAAGTTATTCACCATCCTCCTGTCTTAATGTGTGAATGAGTTAGAGAGGAGATAAGGATGTGAGGAACATCAGAAAAAAAAAAAGAAGATAAAAATGGAGAGTGAAAGATAGAGGATCTCACAAACAAAAATGTGGGAGGACAACCAAGAGAAGTGAGAGGAAAAACAGGCAGACGCCTAGTACAGAAGTAGACACATTTACAAAAAGGACAGTGCTCCCTTCATTTTCCCCTCTCTTGACTTTCTTTGTTCTAATTGACTTCAGGCTGATGCATGTACCCTGGGATGCATGCTGAATTCCAATGAAGTCCTCCTACACATATACTTTATACCAACACAATCCTGTTAAAAGGATTTTAATTGGTGTGCACCATTCCCTGCAATTTCAACATTTAAAAAATGAATAGTCTCACTAAGTACCAGATGGTGACATGTACTAATTAATCAGGACTATTCAATGAATGAGCATATTAAAATGAATGCACCTATTAGACATGTGTTGCCAATGCTCTATCCTGAGGAAGCTGCTCCGTAAATGTGCACCCACGGAAGGTGCAGATTTACCACGAAGCTTGCAAGGATCTCCCACAATGATTTGCAGCAGCAATACCATCAACACTTGTGTTGCTCTCTAGATCACTCAATATTTCATGTTAAGCAGCCATGAGCCCTGCTATTCCTCTATAATCTACTTAACCTTCTTAAGCAAGAGCCAGCTAAATTCAAAGTCTGCAATTTTTCTGCTGTAGAGAAAGCTCTTACACATGCATCAAGGTGGTTTTTAAAGGGACAATGGGTAGAAGCCAGATCAAACAGTGTTCTTGATTCAGCTCCCTTGCTAGGTAGAGGGAGCTGGAGCATTCCCTGAAGGGGTAACAAGGTACAATGGATTTTGCATGATAGCTTGCCAGGCTTGGATTTTTCTCCAATGCTGTTTGCATTGGATAGAAATACATAACCTATTGGTAGGTCTCAAAATACTTGTAGGATTTCTTTCTGAAAGAGGAAGAAATCCTAGAAGTCATTTGTTTTCTTATCTCCTTGTATTCATGACTCTTTTGTTTTATATTATCTTTTGTCATCATTGTTTCAAACATATTCTAATAGAAAATTGCTCAAATCTCTCTAGATTTGTAGGAAACAATGCTTTCTGATTTTTTTGAAAGCACTGAAAACCACAGCAGCAGATTAGATAAGGAGCCATGGAGAAGGTACCTTGAGGCAAGTTTACTGTCTGGCACACAGCAATCAATGGCAAACATTAGTCATCTCCCACAGAAAATAAGGAAATGGTAGAAAAATTTGCTCCTGGAAAAATCAACCAAAAGAGGAACCTAACTGAAGAAGTCGAAATATGATCCCTTCGGAGAATTTAGAATTTATGATAAAAAGTGTGATTTAGGAGTGCACCTTCAGAGTTGAAGGCCTTCTAAAATAAGCCTAGAAGACAGAACTCTGAGGAAACCAGTTCTTGTTTGTGATGTGTGGTAATGGTTGTTGCTTAAAATGAAAGCATTACCCCGAAGAATCCTTAGGAGAGGGCAAGCCAATAATAGAAACAACAAAATTTGTAGTTACACACCAGAAAAACCTCCCTAGTGGCAAAGGCAATTTTTATTTTATTATTTTCCTTGAGCTCTTGCTTAAAATCAAGAAGTAGAGTTTATACAACATTCAAGAATTTAATTAGTTTGAATGTAATTAAAAGTAAAATGACATGAACATTTTCATGATGAGTTTTCTGTGCAATGACCGAATAATCTTTAAATATTCCATTACTATGGTTTAATAATTTCTGATAGACCTACTGCTTTAAAAGCTTTGGTCATGCTAGACAATTTAAATGAAGACCATTTTGGGGTAGTATTCAGCATAGAGCAGGTTTTGTAAGACTTATGTTATGGGGCTGCAGAGATAGCTTGGCAGTTGAGAGCACCGGCTGCTCATTCAGATGCTGCTGGTTTGATTCCTGGTATCCACACATCAGCTCACACTACCCATAATTCCAGTTCCAGGAGACCTCCTGGCCTCTGCAGGCAGCAGACTGCATGTGGTACATAAACACCCATGCAGACAAAAAGACCCAAGTACACAAAATAAAATGAAAACATACTGAAGAAAAAGAAACCTCATATTTTGAGATAAAATTCAGTAAGATAAAATATCAAAACCAATCACAAATCTTAGTTCAAATAAAAAAATGAACTGTGCTTGAAAACAGACCCCTGACTCAATGAAGGGAAAGCAATGACTTACGATAACCTAAGGAGACTAGACAACTTCCAAATTACTTTGAAAAATAATCTATTGCATAACTGTGAAAAGTACAATTGAGTAATGCCCTATAAATCAACAAAGGAAGGAAGGAAGATGGAAGAAATGAATGAATGAGCAAGGATGATACCCCTTGACACAAAGGACATGACTGGCTGAATGGGAAGAGTGACATGCTGAGCACCACTCTCCACTCTCAGCTCACAGCCAGCTCTAACTAGAAGACTGCATTAATAGTAAAGCTTTGTCTGATTTCAAACGACACACAAGTCAAAAATAAATACCAATTCTGACAAAAAGCAGATGAGTCAGATGCACATGAAGAACCAGTGTGGTCTAAGTGTGATATTTAACATAGTTGTGGTTGGAGATCCAACTCCTGCTTCAGTCTTTAAGATGCATCTGAATTAGTCATGCCTTTGGCTAAATGTCAGGCTACTTCCAAGGTGCCTGAAATTCCTTGGAAAGAGGCCATGAATATATTAAGATAAAAATGGACACTGGATTAAGTTTTCTCTGATGATAAAATAAAACAGTGAAAAGACAATTCAGAATATGATGTGCTCATTGCAGTTCTTTCAACCAAGAAAGAGAGAGGTCTGATTTTTTTTTTCCTCATGGAGGGAAAGGATGATGTTTGGAAATGGAGAAGCAGTAGAATTAAAAAGTAAAGCTTATCAGTTTATATAATAAAATCTGGGGTTAATACATACACTTTAAAGTTTGATAGATAGTGATGGAACCACTTTTAAGAATCTGTCCTTTGGGGTCTGAAGTGGTTAAGAGCACTGACTGCTCTTTCAGAGAGCCCGGGGTTCAATTCCCAGCACCCACATGGCAGTTCACAACTGTATGTAACTTCAAGATCTGACACCCTCACACAAATATATAAGTAGGTAAAACACCAATGCACATATAAACAAACAAACAAACAAGCCAGACACAGACTGGTTTGGATGGAAATGTTCCCAGTAGGCTCAGCTGTTTAAACACATATTCCCCAGTTGGTGAAGCTGTTGGGGGATGGTTAGTAGGTGTGTCCTTGCTGATGGAAGTATATCTCTGGGATTGGGTTTTGAGGTTTTAAATCCAGTCACTTCCAGTTTGCTCACTCTCTGCTTCATGCTTGCTGCTCCAGCTGCTTGCTGCCATGCTTCTCCGCCATCACAGACTCTAACCCCCTTGGAACCATAAGCCCAAATAAACTCATTTACTTAAGTTGCCTTGGCGAGGTATTTTATCACATCCACAGAAAAGCAACTAATACATCTTTCATAGGCAGAATCTCCACAACATTGAAAAGAAAGTAGAAAGAGGGACTATTTGGCAAGAGGAAAGGAACTAGAGGAGGGGAGAGTGGTATGACAATTAAAGCAATGTGGTGACTAAAAGATTTTGAAAGGTAGCACAAATAAATTGGTACTTTTTTCTTCCCTCTACTTTTCTATTATTGGAAATAGATTTTTTTCATACAATATATTTTGATTATGGTTTCCCCACCATCTACTGCCGGGCATAGGGCCTGCCCTTAAGAGTGGTTTGTATCCCTAGGGAGACTCCACTGGAGAGAACTTACCTTTTGTTTGCTAATGGTTATCAAGCAAAGATAGCTTCTGGGTTAGGGATATGGGCTTGTGTCTACTTCTCTGCTTGGTGCTAGGACACCATCTGATGCGGACCTGTGAAGGCTCTGTGAACGCTGCCACAGTCTCTTTAAGTTCATTTGTTTGTCAGTCCTGCTCGTTTCCTTGGTGCCCTCCATTGCTATAGGCTCTTACACTCTGTCTCCTGTTCCACAGGGTTCTCTCAGCCTTTAGGGGAGAGATTTGATGGAGATATCCCAGTTAGGACTGAGGTAAAAACTTTTATTTTCCTTAAAGAAAATGAGGGGCATCTGTTCCTTGAAACTTATAACAATCATTTTGAGTTGCTTGGGGTTGATAAATTTATTAGCAACTACATAGTTGCTAAGTACATAGTTGCTATCAGTAGAGCACCAATATCCCAGTACTTGTATAGGGAATTTCAGCTGGACTTTCGGAGATGGAGGGGAAAGACAAACAGTGAGGTAATACAGTCCCTATGCTGAAACTATGCTAACTCATCCATCCTTTTAACAACCCTGGATTATTCTTCTATTTTATACACGAGGAAGAAGAGACTCAAAGGTATAAACCAGGAAATAGAAGCTAATATGAGAACCCAGGCCTGTGTGATTCTAAACCTCATGTTTTATACAATCATGACATTTGTAAACTATGTCACACCAGAGGTAAGTTGTATAGTTCTACTTATAATAATCCCTTAAAGTTGGCAGAAATATAAAAAGACAAAAAGAAACAAGGAATGAAACCATTTCAATGCCAAGCAGTAGCATGAAATACATTGAACCTTACCAGAAAACCTTCTGGGCATGAAATAATGGCCTGGTAATCAGAGCTCCTACTAAGCATGCTCTTTGTTATTTATCACCGACCCTCCAACTATCTGAACAGTAGTTCTAAAATGAGCAGAGTCTCAAAACAAATGAAGAATAATTATTTGACTCTTGGATATGTTTTTTTTAAATTGTGAGGTAAATTTCAAATTGTAAAAGGTAAAGGTACCACACCAGATCACAGATATAACTTGGTGGTTTTTTTAGTGGAGGGCCTTTTAAATTTTAGCATGTCTAAATACCTGAATATTTTATAAAATGTAGACTCAGATTCAGTAGGTCTGGGGTAATAGACCATACATACTTGGAGTAGCAGTTTTTAGAATATACACCATATGGAGTTGATAGAAATCTGGAAAAAAGGAGCTGTAAAAAAATGTTAAAATCACCTTTCTTGGGGCCAAGCATATCCAGTTCAGTGGCAGAGCGACATCCTGCCAGGAATGAGCTTCCCCCTGGGTCTTATTTATAGCATTGGGAAAAAACAATATGTGCTTCGAAGCACAGCTCAGGAAAGTTTCATTATACTACATAGCATAATCTCTGGAACTTAATCAAGAATGAACATAATTCTGAAGACAAAGTTAGAAGATTAACATTATCAGACATCAAAACTTGCTACAGGGGCTGGAGAGATGACCCAGAAATTCAGAGCACTTCTTGTTCTTGCAGAGGACATGGGCTTGGCTGCTAGCACCTATATGGCCATTCAAAGCTGTGTATAACTCCAGTTCTGAGGCATATAATGTCCTCTTCAGGTTTTCACAGGTACCAGGTATGTATGTGGTACACAGATATACATGCAGACAAAACACACCTGCACAGGAAAATTTTTAAAAAAACTAAACTTGTCTAAAACTTAAACAATATCACAAAACTTGCTGTAGAGGCATTGCAGTCAAGATAATGTAGCAGTGGCAATAGAACAAACAGATCAATAGAAAAACACAGGGTCCAGAAATAGATCTATACAAATACAGCCAACTCATCATTGACAAAGAAGCAAAGGTAATACAACAGAGAAAGTATATTGTTCAACAAATGGTGCTGGAATAACTGTGCGTTCTCATGCAAAAAAAAAAAAAAAAAAAAAGACACAGACTTACATAACCTTCAGAAAAATTAACCCTAAAGGACTCAGAGATCTTAATGTAAAATGCAAAACTATGAAAACACCTACACAATAACAGGAGAAAAATCTAGTTAGCCCTAAGTTTAATGATGACTTAAATATAACCCGAAAGCATGGACCATGAAACAAAGACCTGACAAACTGGGCTCAGTACACGAACAACAGAGAAAGATATCATGAAGAGAATTAAAACATAAGCCGCATTCTGGTAGACAATATTTCCAAAAGACACACAAAAGGGCTATTACCCAACGTTTATAAAGAACTCTTACCTCTCAATCATCATCATCATCATCATCATCATCATCCAATTTAAAAATGGGCAATGGTTTTGAAGAGATAAGAATACACGGTTGGGTGAGTACGCATATAAAAGTGTTATGCTGCTTAGTGTAAAACACTAACATAGCATCACATAGTTATTAAGCTAGCTAACGCCCAACATACTGACAAAGCCAAACACTAGGCAAGGATGGGAAACAATAGAACAGCAGCCACTTTGAAAGACAGACTATTAATTAAAGAAACATAATATTATCATATAGCTTATTAATCTTTGATATTTACTCAATGAAGTTGAAAGCTCAGGTTTAAATAAACTGAACATTAATGATTATGGTAGCTATATTCCAAACTGCCTAACCTTAAAGTGGCCAAGATGTCATTTCGTAGGTCAATAAATGAATGCATCATTACACCCACTTTCTAAGTCCATTTGTTATTGCTATAACAGAATATTCAAGACTGGATAATTTATATATGTATATAAGGAAGTTTGTCTATCCAGCTCCAAGTTCTGGAGACAGAAGTTCAGGGTCAGCGGCTACATCTGGTGAGAGCTCTACACTGCTTCATAACATAGCAGATACAACATTTTGCAGGAAGAATGCATGAAAGAGCTTCAAGCACAAGACAGGGAGGGAACAAAAGCACTGACTCATGCATAACAACATGCTTGAGAATTAATCCACTCTCAGAAGAATAACATTAATCCCTCTTAATGATACTACTTTTGGACACCCATAATGGCAACCAGTTTTCAACATGGGCTTTGGAAGAAACAAAACCACATTCAAATCACAGCATCCATGTAATGTAATACTAACAGCAAATATAATTAAATAAGAAAGCAAAGAAATGGATGAAATTTAGATATATACTGTAAAACTGAAGAAGCCAATCTCACAGGGCCATAGACTATGATTCCATCTCTATAGCATTATATAATATGCAAAATTATGGAGAAAATAAAAAAAGATCAGTGAAAGAAGAATTGAAAGATAGAGTGGAAGCCAATTTTACTACTCTGTATTTATTAAGATCTATATGTAGTATAGAATAAATTATGAACTGGGTGACAAGGTATCATTGCTGGTTCACTGACACATAAATGGATCACACTAGTGTGCAGAATGCTGATTATCCAGGTGACAGTATGCGTGTGTCAAGGGGGTTTGGTGGCACACAGAAAAATCTCTGTATCTTCAACTTTGCAATAACTGAAAGCTCTCTAAGAAATAAAGTTCGTGTAGTTGTATTGCAACCCCCTCCTCCCAAGGTTCAGGGATCAAGAAATAAGAGGTGGAAAGACTGTAAAATCCAGAGGCAAAGACGACTTCAGTAAGAGTGCTTTCTGGACACAACAGAGGGATTGTACAGGTGAGCTGACAGCAGCCATGTCCGCATGCATAGCACCTCTATGACCTCAGGGAGGAATGCACACCATTAGCAGAGGAGCTGCTGGTGACTGAAGATCGCCCATTTTCTAAGTAAGGGGGACGGAGATTCTTCCGTCAGGGATGCAGGCTCTGAGAGGCTACTCAGATTCTAGTGGACACACATTATATTCATGTATAAAATTCTCAGTCAATAAAGAAAAAAAAATCCCAGCACCTATTTAAAACAAAATAACAAATACAACGGACTCTGAAACAGTCAAAGCCTAGTATATTAAAATAGTTTTGGTCAGATAGAAGAATTTGATTGTGAAAACTAATTGGTCGAAACAAAAGAAATGACCTTTAAAAAGGCATGAAAATTATTAAAATTAGACATATTGTTGACCTCCTGCATTACTACTTTGTACAGAGATACAAAGCACACACGTCATCACCTGGGCGTGGCAGCTCACTCCTATAATTCTATCGAGTGAGCCAGATGATGAATTCCAGGAGAGTCAAGGATACAGTGTGAGATTCTGTATCAAAAAACAAACCAAACAAACAAAATCTAGATTATCTAAAATTTCATTTTTAACTATTATTCCTTCTGAAGGGCAATATTTTACTATTTTGAAAACAATTTAATCAATTAATTCATTCATTAATTTCAAGGTATGTATGCCTCCCACCATTTTTGAAAATAAGAATGAACAGTTTACAGGCTTGTAAGGAGGTTTATATTTCAAACTCAACTACTTATTGGCTTAATAAAAAGGCAAGAAATAAGTATTGAAAAAAGATTAAAAAAAAACAATAGGAAAATAAATCAAAACCAGTTCTAAAAAAAGAACATACAGGCTAAGGTCATACTTTAAATATCTTTTTAATGTGACATTAAATTGTTCATGACACACAGATAAAAAAAGAGTGCAAGATTTCCTTATACCTCAATCTACTAGGTGTAGAGGTTTTTCAATGTACCCAACTGAAGTCCTGACACTAGATGTATTTTGTCCTAAGCATATTTTTCACTCTTGAGGAAAAGACACCTTTCATAACAGAAAGTATGAAATAACTAACAGATGGTGAGGGCACTGAGTCAAGTTGAGTTTGAGTTGAATTCAAAGTCTGATTGTCTGGAGACACGGAGGCAATATGCAGATGTCAGTATCGAATGTCTAACACGGGTGGGAATGTTACAGAAGTGGGATCTACTAGAAAGTTTTCTGGGACCTAAAAGATACCCTCCAGTCAACTAGTTTCAAACTCTGGCACATCCTTGATCTCCATACAGGCTGCCAATGACTAGTCCTTCTTTTATAAAATGGTGAAAGGATAAAAACACAATATTGGCTACTTTTTTCCTTCACCCAGCATGGTAGGTAGGACAGCCTTCTCAGAGATGCCCACACCCTAAACCCAGGGCATAAGAAATCATCACCTTCTACAGATGTTTTTCCTTTAGAGCCTTGAAACGACACAACCCTACTAACCTTTATTCTAGCCCACTGGGACTTGACTTGATTTCTGATGTCTATGACTACAAGATAATCTGCCTGTCCATGGTAATCTGCTAGGCAGCAATAAGAAACTAAAAATGCACAGACTCTATCTCCATCTCCACTTGGGTACTCGCTCTGCCAACTGGTTCCTCATTCTGTTGTTTGTATCTCTATTGTTTTCTCATAGAACAAATAAAGATTACCAATGGAAATTTAAGTGACACTGAATAAGTTACAGAGTGGCAGTTACCCTTAATACATATTTCTTATTTTATACTGTGGCAATATAATGCAATTATTTTTCAAAACCTACATTTAAGTTAGATTTTACACTCAAAAGAAATACTCAGTAATACATCTACCATTAAAGTTACAGGTAACAGACTGATGTAGAAGGCAGTGGTTTGGTCTCGTAGACTATAAGACTAAAGTTGCCTTAGGTCTTAATGTTCCAAAGGAAAGACGCACTACATGTGTAATTATTTTAAAACTTATGCTAGTCTACCATGTCATGATTTTGCATTGATTCTATCCCTAGATTACATTTTTTTTTTTTAAATCTTCTAGGAGAAGGTGCCTTTAAACTGTGGCAAGATGGAGACACACAGGCAATTAAGGGACAGGGAAGGGAAGGGAGCACCTGATATCCTAGGATCATGTTTGACCAGCTGAAAAGATGACTGTGGACAAGGGACAAAGTCAGAACTTCTGTAAAAATTGTCTGCATTGAGACAATGCTTCCTTTTCCGAGAGCTATGTCAACAACTGTTAAAACAGTTAACGAACTATGCTTAATGACATACAGCATGTGACCTCTGAGTCTAACCTCACCAGCACCCCTCTCTCAACACTGCACCAAAATGATGCACCCCATAAATCATATCACAGGTTCTTCTACAAAAGGAAATTCTTTAAGACAAGAGAAATAAGTAATAGCAGCTTGTACTTTTTTCTATAATTTAAGACTTGGCTTTTCGCTTTCAACCCAGTTATAAATTACATCCTTTGAGCAATGTAATTTCAAAACCACAGAATCACATACACATGCATGATTCCTGAGAAGTCCTCTTGGCAGTACACTAACTTACTTTTACTCAACAATCTTCAACTTTGCATCACAAGGGCTGACTCTTGAGATTCCTTCCGCCAAAGTAGTCACTATACCTATGTCAAGATCTCTATGGTGGAGGACTCCCCAGGCTAGACCCAACCATGTTGCCGTGTCTTCCCCTGCCTGTGACACAAGCCAAACATGTTGGTGACCAAAAGTAATAAAGCTCAAAATAAAAAGGCAAATCACTATCACTTGACTTCTTACTTTTAGTAATAAGAAAGAATAAAAAAGTGAAATGGTTTGGTTAGGCATCAAAATGTATATATAGTTCATGTTACTTTCAGGCTTTCTATCTTCAGTGAGATTTATAAAAGATCATGCAGGTGAGCTGTAGCTGGCTTGTCACTTGTTTCCCATTTAAATATTGTCTAGAGCTGTTTATATGAAAAAAGGTCAGACTCAATGCTGAACAGATTGTGCAGGGCATGAGAGTTCTAACATGTTTTTAAACTACTAGTTCACTGACCCTACTATTATAACATGTTTTCCAAGGCATGTATGTTTAGTTCATCTTAAAACTTATTAAAATAATATAAAAATAATTTATCTAGTTGTATTAAAATTTTTTATTAGTATTTACTCTGTTCTTCATCTTTGCAGAATGATATACCTTTAGGAGGGGAAAGGGATTCAGACAAGGTCTCACTGTAGCCTTGGCAGGCCTGATGCTTGTTAAGTAATTCAGGCTGGCCTCGATCTACTAAGCACAAGTATTACAGGAGTGTATCATCACCCCCAGGCGGGGCTAAGATATTTTCCATAAGACATGTATTTTCTTATGATCAGGTGTGAAGAACTAATAATTATTAGCTGTGAAGATATCATATATAAAGTAAAATATATAATTAAAAAGATAAATGTATGAAGAGAGATTTCTTACTTTCGTGTCACAGATAAAGAGATCAGCCATGTGAACACTCTCTAAGGCTGCATTATCTCAGCTGGCACTCCAGCCCCAGATTCTCATTCCCCAAAGTTCTCTTTGCATTATTTTTCCACTTTATAATTTCTTCAAATTTCTTTTGTATAGAATTGTAGGTTCTAGATGAACTACTCTTCAAATCGTCTGGATTCAAAGCTTCTTTTGGAAAAACAATGAAAAATTGATCTTAGTTACAGACACATTTTTTTGTGGGATGCTGAATGGGCCAAAGTGGAACCAAAAGATAAACCACGCTGCTAAAACTTTAAAATAATGTCAACTCTGTTACTTTGTAATTTTGTCTCTTCTGGATTCAACAACAGAGTATACATATACATTCAGAGAGACTCCTGAAATGACTTAACTGTAAAATTGAGTCAATCCCCCTTATTCTAAGCCAGGCTATCCAACCTGTGCAATGTGACCCATGATTGCCATGAATATGGCCTGCCACAAAACTGTAAACTTACTTAAAACATCATGAATTTTTAAAAAATGTGTGTGTGTCTTTTGTGTGTAACTTAATTGTGTGGCTCTCTAGGAGAAAGTCTGTATATGATAATGCTGTGCTGCAATATCACACAAATAGACATATATGTACTCTTGCATATGTGGCTTCTCTTTGTAGCTTCCAGTACATTATTTTCCAAGTGCATACAGTTGAGCTGGCACCATCACACACTACATGGGATTATGGTGATTTGGCAATTCAAACATTATCAATAATGTTTTAATTTATCACTGTAAACAATAGGCATTTTTATTTAGAAGAGAAATATTCTTATTTGACTATTAAGGGTACGGTACACCTTGGCTGTATCGCAAGCATGGGCAACCATGCTTTACAATTGTTTCTGCACTTCGTGCGGCACTGGCAACTATGTGGAGGGGCCCAACATTTGCTACTTGCTATCAATTAATTTTCACAATAATCACATATAAATTATTATGTTTTTAATCCTATCACAGCCTCTCCAACACTGTAAGAGGAAACAGAACATCAAAAGAAAAATTAGAAACGATGAAAGAATGCTCAACGAAAAGAAGACAGAAGACTACTTAGGAAGGCACTCTGTTTCATTTGTAGGGAATTTGTTCAAGTCCTCAGACAAAACATGCTAACAAATTTAGTGTGTATCAAGGGCTGCATCAGAAGTACACAAGAGTAGGGAGAACTGAAAAAAGTCTTCAATAAAATGCTTTTTTTTTTTTTCAAATGTTATACTGAACCAGACTCTATAGCTCAGTGGCAGCATGTTTAAAGGAAAATAACTAGAATCACTTACTGATGGTGAGCTTATTAAGATTATATATGAAGAGCATGGTTTAATTATATGATCTAAAAAAAAAAACCCCAAAAAACAAAAAACCACACATTTCTAAAGTCAGTTTGTCTCCACAGCCTGTGGCCAGGTGAACTGAAGAAATTAGAAAACCAAACAAAGAAGTTTAGCTAGTATAAAGGAGCAAAACATGTTTAAATGATTTTCTTTGTTCATTGGTATCATTACTGTTGGTGCTTTAGCAGTAAAAGAGACTTATAAGATTAGTAAAGACAATGTAATTTCTGTCAAAAATCTCATGTTTAATGAAGTAGTATTACACAGTACATTAAGAAAATTTATGCACAGAAGCATTAAAAATGGATGACATCATGTAACTTATCAGAGACTGAATTTCATAAGAGCCAAGAGACTAAATTATTGCTAATTCCAGGAATGCCTTAAAAATGTTAACTTTGACTATGGCTACATTTACTTTATGAAAAATGGCGGAATCAATAACAAACAATGACAAGAATTTATGAGTTATGACATATTACCAAATACATATATGTATGTATATTTCCAGGACTTGATGGTTAAAACTACCTTAAAAATTTAGGACTTTCAGTGAATTTAAGTACTCATTTAAATGAATAAATGGTCTCTAAGGTGAAAACCAACTGATCAACATAATGTTTCAAGTCATAGCAGTATTTAAAAAAACAAACAACTGAAATTATGGCAGGCTGAAATCAAGGTAAGTAATTTTGTGTGTTTTGACATGTGAATTAAATGTGTTCCTGTGAATAACAAAAATCATAAGCATTGCCCTTTGATTTGATACAAAAATTTCAGATTTTTTTTTTATCTGAGATAACAGACTTCAAAATTCCTGTGAAAATAATGAGTATTTTGGTGTAATTCTGACTCCAGTTTCAGTTACCTGTCAATTTTCTGGCAAATGCAGGGGGCTGCACTCTGGCATTCACCTTAAAAGCTAAAATGATACGCTCAGGATGCGAGGCTAAGCACTGCACTCAGGGTCAGCCGCTTTGGACCCAGAGAAGAGCATGTCTGATTGCATGCGGGTTGATGCCCCAGGTCCCGCCTCTGAGAAAAAGGTATCAGACGGGTCTGATGCTCTTTGGGTGGATGACACCTAAATGAACATCGGTACAAAGTCCCAATTTATTTCTAATATCAGAGATCAGACCTCTACTCTTGCCTGATGCGTCTAAAACAAAAAGGGGGAACTGTAGAGAGCTGCGGAATGCTGTGCCTTAAAGAAGGAGCTGGTTTCTGCCTTCCACCTTCCCGATGGTGAGTGCTCTCTGTCACGAACAACTCCACATTTGGCTAAGGCTGAGGATCTGGCTTGCTTCCATGTATGTGGACCTATCTGCATTGCCCCCGTGGCACGCCTGGGTTGGCTACCCAGAGGCTATTTAAGCTGTGGGCTGGCTTTCCCCGGGGTCCAAGGATTGTTCAAGGTTCCTGAATAAACTGCATTGAAAAAACAAACAAACAAACAAACAAACAAAAAAATAAATAAAAAATCAATCCCCAAAAAAAAAAAAAAATCTGGTAATATCTTCACTACACTTTCATAGGTTTCATCTTTCCAGGGACAGATAGCCTCACTTCACAATCACCTTATGCACGACACCACAGCCAGCGAACACCTACATCACGAGCAATGATTTTAAAGAGTGAGGCACACCCATAGTAAACTGGGAACCCAAATGTCTGATGAACGCCTTCTGAACTCTCTGAGAACTACGACTTACTTCCATTAAGCCTGATGCTGATTGATCCGTTAGTTTCTTAAATACAATACTAAATATCTGACTGATTTCATATGGCCTTATTAAACTTTTATAATATAAATACTTTTAAAATGAAGTTTTATTACTATGATATGTTCATGTTCATTTTTTAAGTGATCACAAACTTAGGATCTGTTTAACAATTTTAAAGGGCTCTAAAAGTGGGCACCATATAATTAAATTAACATATGAGGATGTTTTTGCTTATCTGTCATGAAACTTATGCACACAACTTTTTGTTTTCCTCATGAGCATTAATTAGTTTGTGTTTTGTTAGCCAAAGAAAACTGTTTGCCTAATGTGGTTCAGAGGAAAAAAGCAGGCCGTCCCTGCTCTAAACACAGCATGCTCTCATCCAGCAGAGGCTGAGCTGGGGACAGCTTACGTATGTTTTTTTCTCTAACCTGAACACTAGCAAAAAGACCAACTACATGCAACAAATCAGGGCAAGGTTAACTTTAAAATCCCTGTGAGAAGTAATTCATCAATTCAGACTTAATACCACAAACTTATCATTTTAATATTTATGTGTATGTGTGTGTTCATGAATACCTTGGCTTTTGTGTGACAGTCAGAGGACAATGTGTGGGAGGCAGTTCTGTGTGTCCATTGTATGAGTTCTAGAAATAGAACTCAGGTCACCGGTTTTGGCTACAAGCAACTTACCTGCTGAGGCTGGCTTTCGATAGATAGTTTATGTAAGGAAGAGTTAATTAGAGAATGTTTTGAACTCTTCTCAAATCTGAGTTATTACCCAAAAGGTCTCTAGAGAAAGATCCACATAATATTTTCTAGAGTTCAGTACCAGAAAAAAAAAATCCAGGAGTTTTGGAGGGGGGAGTGTATATGTGTGTGTTTGAATCTATAAAGGAAATGTGTAGAGAGAAAATTCCTTATATTTAATATATTTTGATAGTGGTACATTATCATTCATTAAAGAAATGGAATGAACTAGAATCTTAGCAAGTACAGTGGAGTTTTATCATATACATTTGATCAAGTGAAGGTAATATGAGGGCTAGGGAAAAGACCAAGTTGATAAATAAAATACCTGCTATGCAAGCATGAGGAGCTGCGTTCAGATCTCCAGCACCCATGTGAAATATCCAGTACAGGTGCCGGGGGTGGCAAAGACAGAAGGATCCCAGGAGCATATAGACCAGCCAACTGGTGAGCTTTGGGTTCAGTGACAGATGCTGTTTTAAACAAAAAATAGACAGAGATACAGGATGTTGATGCTAACCTGTAGCTTCCACAAACCCTCTCCGCTGCTTCGGACAAAACCACAACAAGCTTTGGGGAAACCAAGGTAAAATAAGTGTCCTACCCTGAAAAAAATGAGACTAAAGGGAAACAGAAGTACACAAATGACAAAACAGAGGAAATGATGATATTTTTAGAACAGTGTTCAGAGAAATGAAACTTTACTTTTAGCAGAAAGAATAAAGGTAGGTTTATTCCATGAATGCCAGCAACTATTTAAGGCTATTAGCACGCTCCCATATTTTTAAGATTAAGCTTTGATATTTAGAATTAATGATCTACTTTAGTTTTTGTTGACTGTGAGGTAAAAGGAAAGGTTGTGGCTCACACAGGTAATTGTTCCAGCACCTTTGCTGAGAAGATGAGCCTTTCCCAGTGACCGGCTGTGCATGCTTGTTTAGGAAATGAATAACTGACCATGCACGGCTGCACCTAGTTCTAGATCCTACCTCTGTTTCTTTTCTAAGAATCTATTTCTTTTCTTTACATCCTGTGACCTAACTGGATTGCTCTGGCCTTCTAGTGTTAAAACAGAATGGGCGGGTCCTCCAGCTTTGTACAGGGCACTATTGCTTAGCTTTTCTAGTCCTGCATTTCTTTACAGATTTTACAATCTGCTTACTAATTCAGCCATTACACTGAAATTTTCCTCTTATGTAACACAGGCATTTAAAGACACAACTTCTTTTAAATTAAAACTTTTGTACATTCTACTAATTTTGGTATATTCTTCTGTTTTCATTATCAGTTTACAATATTTTAATTACCCTGTGATTTTTCCTTTCCTGACAATGTATACTTTTCAAATATCTTCTTGCTATTGAACTCTAATTTCACTGGGGACAGAAAATAAACTTTAAGGGTCTACCCTTCTGAAATCTGAGACTTGGTTTTGGATAGACCATACTCTGATAAGTACACCATGCACACACAGAGAGAATGCGCACTGTGTCACTACCTGCTGTAACGTTAAGTGAGCTGCTGAAATACTGTTCTCATGATCATATAGCTGTTTGGTTGGGAAAAGGATGCTAAAATCAAGTATGATTATAAGTCTCTTTTGCTCTTTAATTCTGTCAATTTTTGCTGCATGCATTTTGAAGCAGTTATTATGTTACTGAGAACATATACATTTGTTATTTTAGGCTCCAGTTGAATTCAAATTTAAGTTTTATTGGATTTCTCTTCTTTTAATATTTTAAAAGTGTGTATGTGTGTCTGTGTAATGTGTAACTCAATGCAGGTGGCAGAGGCCAGAGGCATTGGCTCCTCCTGGAGCTGCAGTACAGGTGGTTATGAGCTGCCTCATGTAGGTGCTGGGAGCTGAACGAAGGTCTCTACATGAGAAGTATGAACTTGTAACCGCTGAGCCAACTCTCCAGTCCTTGTTCATTGGATTTTTGTGTTATATTTTACATTCTTTACATAAGTTGTTTGTAGGGATTACAGACTATATCCTTAAGCTTTCTAAGTCCATTGTACTTAAGAATAGATTACTTCCCCTAAAATATATGTATGTAATTACACAGGGTCATATGACTCCCCCACATAGCATAAATCTCACAATGGTTTAAAAATTAGACAGATCATCAAGAAATTAAAAGAAGGGTTTAAAAAGGTCTTGCCTTTCTTCCAGATATCCAGTATTTTTATGTTCCTCATTCAAAATTCAAGTTTCTATCTAGAATTATTTATCTTCATCTTGGATAAATTCTTTTAACATTTTTGCAGGATGGAGACCTGATGCGGGTCTCGTAGTACTGGATTTTCCTGACTTTGCTTGATCTGAAAATCTTTACTTTGCTCTTATTCTTGAATACTCCCACTGGCTATAGAGTTCTACACTAATTATTTTTCTTTAGTGGTTTAAGAATGCTGTTCTCCTCTCTTCTATTCTTAAAGGATTTCTGATTAGAACAAAAGCCAAACATTCACTAAGCAGTTCCTGTATATGTAACATGCTATTTTTCTCTTGTTGCATTCAATATTTGCTGTCCTTTTGGTTCTCAGCACTTGACTATGATACAGCTCATGTATGGACCCCTTTTGTGTATTTGGCTTGGCTTAATTAGCATTTTGTAGTTGTAAATTGTTATCTTTCATCAGATGTATGAGTTTCAGCCATTAGTCATTTAACTCTTTTTGTTCCAGTCCCTTCCTCCTTTTATTGATATCCAATTCCAATGTACATTTGGTCACTGAAAGCCATCTGACTGACTTTTAAGGGCTTGTGTATTTCCCCTTGCCTTGAAGTTTTATTTTTCCTGTTTTTACTTAGATAATTTGAAATCTTTTCTTTTTCCTTTGCTGTTGCTATTCAGCTGGTAAACCCACCCAAATAAATTTTCATTTCAGAATTAGTATTTTTCTGTTCTAGTATGTGCACTTGGATTTTTATTTATTTATTTATTTTTCCCTGTTGAGATTTTCATGGACTGAAACATTTGCTGTTGTTGTTTTACTGTGCTGACAATGACTTTAATAGCTATGCTAAAATGCTGGTTTAATTCCAACATCTGGCTCATTTGGGGGTTGGAACCAACTGATCATCTTTCAACAGCTCCATTCCCTCAGTTCTTTGCATGTCAAGTATTTCTGAATCTTATACTGAGCTTCCTGATTCTGTCACTTTTCTCTATTGAGAAGTTTTCTTTGTTTCAGCAGATGACTATAACTCTCACTGCAAATGTTTCTTTTTCCTCACGTAGCAGATGTTTTGCTTAAAGCCAGGAGATCTGACTCTACTCTGAGTTTGTAAGGTTCAAGACTCAGTCAATAATGTAGGTAGAAAATGAAAATAAAAATAAGCTTTGGTTAATTTTCTTTCTGGGTGCATTTCCTCAGACACCATAATTTTCAAGTTGCTCCCTTTTGGTTCACAAAACCAGAAAGGCTACAGGCTTTAACATGGTCCACTGCTATCCACTCAGCACCCCACAATTTGCAGGTGGTCTGTGGCGCCAAGAGAATATGAGGTGCCAAGGATATAGAAATGTAGGATGTTCAAGGTTATTCAAGCAGAGACCTAAAGGTGAAGAATCACATGAACATGATGTGGGAAATAATGCTGTAATACAAGAGCAGGATTAAGTTATCTGAATTGTTGAATGTCAACTAGGTCTAGGAACATGGTCAATCAAATATGTATTTTAGGCAGAAGGGTAATATAATTTTATCTATTATTTTAGATTAGATTAATATATATGTATGATATAAATGAACTGCAATATGGAAAATGACTGTATTTAGGAGATTAATAGGAAGGAAGTTTTAAAATTGCAGATGGAAGGTAATAAAATCTTAATTAGGCCACTGGCAGAAAGATAGAAAATAATGGAAATGAGATGATTCAGCAAATGACTGAATGATAGTCCTGAAATTCTTCAATAATCTCTCAAGAGAAGATTAAACTTTGCTATTACTATATAGGGAGTATACCCATTGCTTGTTTAAATAATGGGGACTACTTTAAAAACAAGCCAGTACAAAAATTTTCTTTGTAAGCCAGAGTCTTTGGTCAGTGAAAATTACAGACTGTGGTTATAAGGGTTTGGTATCAGATAAATCCTCTTTAATATGTGACAGACCTATATATGATGGACCTATATAGAGCAAATTAAAATTGATCTCTTTCCCCAAATTTTCTTCCCAGTAGAAGGTAAAGTTGCAATTAAGTAAGCCAATTACAGGGTTGTCTGTGTTCCAATTATACCAATGTCCATATATACTTAAGAGTTTGGACTATGAAGACTGGAAAAGAACTAAAATCCTTTTTTCATTGTGATCCTATGAAAGTGAAGATGGCTTTCACACTATCATCACCACAAAAAAAACCCCCAGTATTTAGCATGTATAAGATGCTCATTATCTTCAGAGCACACTACCTTCATTAACTAATTAAAAAAACACTAAACTGATTGTCTTAGAATTTGACACATTTATCAGCCGGGAATTCTTTCATTATTACAACTGTTGAATCTCTCTTAATTACTGTTTCTTACATATTGTGAATATAGGTATCGACATTCCCTCTTCCACAAAAAGAATGAATGCATTCCAAGAGGCTAACGATTTAAATATGACAAAAGTAAAATATGATTGGATTTTTTTATTAGGAGGGCAAGGCTCTGGGTTTAGTTCTCACTATTACCACCACCACAGCACCACCCCAAAAGGCTGCAATGCTGTTGATTATCACTTAGAATATCTTACTCAATAGAGGATACAGCCCATTGCTTCTGTATGATGGGAGCTGACAAATATATGAGAAATTCATCAAAGCATCTCAGCAAAAGCCTTTCTAAAACCCCACAGAAGTCAAGACAAGAGGGAGAGTCTGTCAGCTGCCGAGTGCCCCAGCACTGCAACAACGAAGTCCACATTTAACAGCTGGCCAGGCTGAATCTCTTTCCACACACTTCTAAGTCTACAAAACCAATCAGGTTGTCGGTAGACAGGTTATGTCTTTTTTTTTTTCTCTCCAGGAATGCTATGCTATGGCAATACGTATCAAAATAGCCACCCCTGATATGAGATAGAAACAAAAGCAAATGAAGCACACTGAAAGTCTCCGTGCATTTTGATGCTGCAATTAATGTCTAGGCATTTAAATTAGAAGGCAATGATCTGCTCAAAGATCAACCCGCATGTATACACAAGTGTCTCCTGGTGTTCCTACAGTGCTACTTATACCAGGGAAATGAGAAAGATGTGTCCTATAACAGGAACTGGTGACTTAAGATGATATTATAACATGCCAAAATATTACAGTTATTATTATTATAGTGGAAATGAGTACTTAATTGAAAACTACTCATAAGTTAATACTTAGGGTAAAAAAGAAGACTAATAACTACATATGTAAAAATCCCAACTTTGTTAAAAATAATAAACATAAACCTAATTTTAAAGATTGAAAGACTGATAAATAATAAAATGTTAAACAGAAATGCATGTTTTCACCAAACTTTTTATTAAATATTTCTTGCTTTGGTATTAAAAAAGCACTAAGTTATAAAAAGAAAATGGTTGTACATGTCCTTTATCTAATGGGCAAACATCAACCTTCCTCTGTCTTTCCAATTTTGAATGAATACAGATCATTTTGAATATCTATCACATAGTCAGTCATGTGGGATAAATTACACTAAATTGTTATGAGTTTGGGGACTCTAATGACCGCTCTGTTGCAAACAGATACTACAGTAAGACTATGTGTGTCCTATATAGGAGCGCAGCACCCGGGTTTGATATTAAACGTCTATTTGTGAACAGCCAGATGGTTGGTAATATGCACAGATATCTTGAAATATAGGCTGCCTGATTTCAATTAGCGCTGAAGTGAGACAGATGACAGCAAGTATGTGCACCGCTACGCCCAGCCGTGTGAGAGTGTATTTTAACAGATGAGAATTCCACCAGCTAGAATTTACACTGATACCATATTGATATAATAAATTATTCTGAAATACATGTTCTACTGAAGATAATCTCTGCTATGAAGCATCTAATTGGGTAAACATTTTATGTCCACTATAAAAAACTAGCTAATGTGACAGAAAAAGGGAAATTCTAGAAAATTGATTATAGCCTATACATGTATATTTTAGAATTGCACTAGGAAACAGTATGAAAGATTTGAGTAGCAACTAAAATACCGATTTGAAGACCTGAGGAGGTCTGGGCCAAATCAAAGATGCTGCTTAAAAACAGTCAATGGGCGTATGCTACCTTCGGAGCCTGCCAATGTGACGTCAGTTTTATGTCATGCTCTCCAATGGGCAGTTGTGTTGCTCTTCAAGTGTCTTCCCTGCACTAGAGAACTCAAGGGCAGATGCAATAAGAATTACACTATTTGGGCTATCAGCCTAACAAATCCAGGTAGGAAAGTAGAATGCAATCAATGTCCTTTTTTAAAAAAAAAGCTTGGGTATATAAAATTTATTCTCTTCCTAATACAAGGATTGTAATGGACTTTCAAAAGGTGGTTTGACTCTAAATCCTCCAGAGTCACTAAATGACCTGCTTAAACATGGAGGTAAGCAAAAGTGAAAACATAAATTTAGTCTTTAATTTTTTTTCACAGATATCAATTTGCCAGTGCTAGTAGATGAGGCAGGAAGATCATGAATTTCAAGTCAACCTGAGCTACATATCAAGACCCACTATCAAAAAACCAAAACCAAACAAAAAGAAATCAACTCACACCTTTTCTGTTAGAATAGTGCTAATGAAATGCCAGACACTGAGAAAATTAAATCATTCTTAATGCTTGCTTCATTATAAAGTTTAACTATACACTGTCAAATATTTATTATTCTGTAGGCCATTAGGATATTATACCAGGTATTTAATACATATTATTGCTAATCACTAGCTATTTTAATTATCTTGCTATTTTACAAACTAAGAAAATTTTCATTTTATTTTGGTTTTACAGAAGAAAAATTGAAATGTCAAAGAAATCAAAAATTTTCTCATGGTCACACAGCCTGTTCTGAATCCTGTGGTCGCTAATAAAATGAGAAAATATCTTCTAATCGACTGGTCTCAGAGATTCAATTCTATCACACAGAGAAGCGGGAGGGGCTCCCCGGGGGCATACCATGACAGCCCTGAACTAAAAGGAGGTGAAAACTGAAGATGCCACAGAAAAAGTATATATCATGAAACAGTTTTTAAATGGCAAACTAAAGGCCATAAACAGCTGATAGAGTAGGAAAGAATAAATTCAGAATATTGAGATGGGAGCTATGCGTAACAAAATCTACTGTTTAGCTGGACATGGCAGTGACCTCCTGTAATCACAGTAATCTGGGAGGCAGGAGCGGGAGCCCGGGACTTCAGCTGCATAGCAAGTTCAATGGCATTATGGACTACAGGAGACCCTGCCTTATTAACACTCTACCCAGACCAGCTGTGTGTATTCAGCCAAAACAGTGACTAGTACTTTTGGTAGCACCTTTGAGCATCTTTGAAATGTCATTTTCCCCTCCCAGGGAGATCTATGTATCTCCCTAAGGGCTCAAGAGCCCTCCTTATTGTTTAAGCCTTTCTGGGTCTGTGGATTATAGCATGATTATTCTTTACTTTGCAGTTAATATCCACTTATAAGTGAGTATATAGCATGCTTGTCTTTCTGGGTCTGAGTTACTCATTCAGGATGATTTTTTTTCTAGTTCCATCTGTTTGCCTGCAAATTTCATGATGCCATTGTTTTTAACAGCTGAGTAATACTCCATTGTGTATAGGTACACGTTTTCTTTATCCATTCTTCAGATGAGGGACATCAGTTTCTGGATATTATGAATAAAGCTGCCTGGAACATAGCTGAGCAATTGTCTTTGCGGTAGGAGAGAGCATCCTTTAGGGATATGTCCAGGAGTGGTATAGCTGGGTCTTGAGGTAGGTTGATTCCCATTTTTCTGAGAAATCATCACATTGCTTTCCAAAGTGGCTGCATTCCCACGACAGATGTTGTGCTGGACTGGTGGCAGGTGGGATGAGAACAGGAAGGACCAGGCAGGGAGAGGATGAAAGGAGTGAGTACGGGAGAGTCAACGGGAAGTGGGGGCTCTTTGGGGGCAAGGTAGAAACCTAGTGCTACAGAAACTCCCCGGAATCTATCAGAGTGACCCTGGCTAGGACTCCTAGTAATGGGGGACTTGCCATCTCCCGTAACCAGGCAAAACTTCCAGTGGAAGGTTTGGGACACCCTAAAACCTTTGACATACAATTTGTCCTGCCAGCAGGATGTGCTGGGGTAAAGGTGGCGCGGAAACTATGGGAGTGGCTATCCAATGGCTGATCCAGCTTGAGACCCATGTCCTGAGAGGGAGCTCATCCCTTGCACTGCCCAGAGGACTAGAAACCAGAGGCCAGATGGCCCAGAGACCTACAGAACCAAACAAAACTGGGAAAAAAAAAGTCAATGACATGATGCCTAATGATATTCTGTTATGCTCATAGATTGGTGCCTAACCCAACTGTCATCAGAGAGGCTTCAGCCAGTAACCGATGGAAACAAATGAAGAGATCCACAACCATACATTATGTGGAGTTCAGAGAATCCAGGAGAAGACAGGGAGAAAGGATTACAGGAGCCAGACGTATCAAGGACACCAGAAGAAAACCTACAGAATCAACAAACCGGGACTCACAGAGACTGCACCAACAATCAGGGCACATGCACAAGTCCAACCTAGGCCCTCTGTATATATTTTATAGTTGTGAAACTTGATGTTTTTGTGGGACTCGTAACAGAGGAAGCAGGGGCTAATACTGATGCTTTTGCTGGCTTTTGGGACCCTTGTCCTCTACTGGGCTGCCTCATCCAGCCATAATATGAGGGAGGTGCTTAATCTTCTTGCAACTTGATATGCCACGTTTCATTGATATCCCTGGGAGGCCAGCCCGTTTCTAAATGGAAAATAAGAAGGAATGGATAGAGAGGAGGTGGAAGGGAATAACCAGAGTCAGGATGTAATAAATGAGAGAAATAAACAAACAAATAAATCCAATAATAATAATAATAATAATAATAATAATAATAATAATAAAGAAATGTCATCTTTCTGGTCTTCAGTGCTTCTGAGCTAGCCTGTGGTTTAGTATGCATACCAAAGACTGAAAAGCAGGGGCTGGAGATGGCTCAGCAGTTGAAAGTACTTGCTTTTGGAGAGGACTCAGGTTCAGTTTCAAGCATTCACATGGCAGCTCATATCTATAACTGCTGTTCAAGGGTAGCTGATGCCCTCTTGCAGGCACGGGGCATGCATATGGTGCACATACACACACATGTATATACATATATACATGTTTATATATATACACATATATGTGTATATATGTGTATAAATATATATGCATATATGTATATATATATGCAAGTACACACGCAGAATTTAAAGAGATGTCTTAAAATTGAAAGCAACATTTTTTCTTGAATGTAATCATTTTATTTTTGGTATTGAGCATTAAGCATCCTAAGCCCTTTACCACTTTGTTATATTCTTCAACTGAATGATTTTCATTGTAATGAAATGACAATTACTAAAAGATGTCCAACACCAGTCTAAAAAGAGAAATTAGCTTACAGCCAACAAAGCCTATGGGAAGAACAAGTACTATTATTCTCTTCTATTATTTTATTAATATTATAAGTTGTTGAGGCTGGAGAGGCAGCTCAGCAGGAAAAGCAGGCACTTTGTGCAAAGGACTAAAGTTTGTGAAGATGCAGCTCACAACTACCTGTAATGCTCCAGGGGTTCTGACACTATCATCTAAAAGCTTCAAGTATCTGTACTCATATGAGTTACTAATGATGGCTTTTGTTTCACTTGCTAAGTAAACTCTGAAGTCGTTGCTCCATTCTTTCAACCCAATCTAAAAAGAACTTAATTTCACCTCCACCTCCCATTGTCTCAGCTTTAGCTTCTAGTATCAACAGACAAACTGTAGCACATGCCTTTTCTTGAATGGTAAGGGTCTGAGAAATGTTCCCTTGGAATAAAAACATTTGTAAGAATATGTTTTCCTCACCCAAATTTCTTCATAATTTAACCACTTAAACATGCAATCTGGATATTACCACATGAAATATGTGCTGCTTGCACACACAGTTGTGCCCAGTGGGCTCTAACAGTGGTTGAAGAAAGCCTTTATGGATGGATGGGGGTGGTAGTGCAGAGGTCTGTGCGGTAGTGTGGTAGTCTTGAATCCCAGCACTCTGAAGGCAGAGACAGGCAGATCGCTGGGAGTTCAAGTTCAGCCTGGTCTACATAGTACATTCCAGGCAAGCCAAAGCTAAACAGTGAGACCCTGTCTCAGAAACCAAACCAACCAAACACAGGAAAAAAACCCTAAGACAACCAACCAACCAACCAAACAAAAAAAAATCATGAATTTTTGTCAAGAAAAATATGTAAACAGAACTTATTTGTTTTATGCAGCCACTACTCAAGCAAGACTAGTTTTTTGGGAAGAGCAGTAATGTTATAGAGAAAATACTTCAACTTATTAAGTAATTCCCACTACTACTATCCTATTACATACATACACAACATGCATGCATATCTAATATACACACCCTTTTCTTCACTGAAAACAGCAACTCTGAAGAGTCTGATGGTGTGACTACAGGCTCATGTTAGAGATTTCTAGGCTTGTTTTATTATTTATTTTATTATGTTTATCAAAACCACTAATTCTGAACAAAAATGAAGACAGGGTCAAAACTGAATCCCTTTGGATATATTTTAATAACATGCAAACCAACTTTTAACCACTGTATTCTTTTATTTCTGAAATAGCTTCTTATTTACAATATTCGCATCAGAAATGTAACCAAAGCAAAATTAAGTTCAGGGTATTGAAACACTACACTACCTGGTGCCTAATCCTAGATGCTTCTTCTCTTTATAATGCTCTAAACTAAACAGTCTTTCACTCTCCCACAAAAAGCACCGGGATAACAAGGCTGACCCAGCTAACAAAATATGGAAAGTGGTTAGTGATCCAGCTCAATGTTCAATTGTTCAATACAACATTCTTAGCTGTCTCCCCTCCCCCAGTACACTGCAGCTCTTTTAGAGCAATATGGCTGTTGACCTTCATTTATCTCTGACTTACCAGATGGGCAAAGTCTGACTAAGTTGAATAAGCTCTTTTTAAAAAAGTGCTGCTTTAGAAGGGTCAGTTAGTTTCAAACAAAGGCTTTTCGTTCTGTAAGCATGCCCCATAGAGACACTTCCTCCAGGGATAAGCCAGGGTTTCCTGCTGGGTCCCAGTATACAAAGGGGCAAAGGAAACAGTCAGTTAATGCACATGTGCACATGCCGCCCACTGGAGTCCCCAGAGTACCTAATTTCTGACAGAACAAAGCAATTTCTGCACACTGCTTTGCTAGCATGTTTTAAGATTTTGTTGAATTACACTATTTATAGGAAAAGGTATTTTAAAACACCCAGTGAAATCCAGATGATATTTTTCTTTTGTCCCCAAAGCCATTTGTCTTGTCATGTCTTTGGTCACCTTTCATACTTAGATCTCTCTGGCAGTCTTCCTGCTGCCTTCTTTGCCCTTAGGCCCTCTCCAACTGTATCCATATGTGGTCATTAAAATGTTTCTCAATTCATGTCACAAAAGAATCTGCTTTTCGGAAAGCTTACATTGGCTCCCTATTTACCAAAACCCCAAATACCTTTAGGTTGTGTGTGTCTCTAGATTCCTTCCCAACTTCAGTCCATTTTTGTATGTTCATAAAGAGGCCTACAGATAGTACAATATAGCTTATTGACTGGGGTTACAACAGAATGGTTACAGAAATAAGTCACAAAGCCAAGACTCCAACAGTTTGGAAAGATCCCTTCTGATATAGGTGATTATCTATAACAGCCTCTTGGGTTCTGGTTGTGGCATTTTCACAAGGCATTCCAGGCCAGAAATACTAGCAGAGGCTTGCAAAAATATAAAAATTTATATTCAGGGTATACCTTTTCTTAAATAATTATGTAAAAGACAAAAGTATGTCAGATTTTAGACATTTTTTTTGATAGGGGGAGTTTGGGATATTTGCATATATGTACGATGACTTGAGGATGGAACCCAAGTTTAAAGGCAAAATTCACTGATGTTTCAATTATACTTTATATCCATAGCTCAAAGGTAACTGTATGTGGTATTTGAATAATTTACACACAGAAAAAGCAAAGTTTCAAGGTATAGAATTTTCAACTTGGGCATCATGACAAAGTTATTATTTGCGTGCTGGGAATTGAACCTGGGTCCTCTGCAAGAGCAACAAGTATTCTTAATTACTAAACCAACTCTCCAGAGACAAAACAGTATTAAAAAAACAATTAATCCCCATTATAGACTATATCCCTCAAACATAAACAAAAAAATTTTCCTATGAGAGATGCCAGTGATACACAAAAGAAAAGCACATCACAGAGAACTGACACTCATTTCAGTAATAAAAATTAAATATTAATTTATTATCCTATGTATCTCACCATACTAAAAGCTCAAAATGAAAGCCTATGATACAAATTTATAGAAAAAAATCATTTCAGAAAACACAATATCCATCATAATAAAATTTCTCAGTGTCCTGGAAATAAAAGGAACTTCTTCAAGATTCAAGAGAAGTAGCTGGAGAGTTGACTCAGCCATTATGAGCACTGGTTGCTCTTCCAAAGGACCCAGGTTCAATTCCCAGCACCCACATGATAGCTCACAGCTGTCTATAACTTCATTTCCAAGGGATCTGATTCCATCACACACACATACAAGCACGCAGAACACCAATGTGTATAAAATAAAAATAAATAAGTTATATTAAAAAAAAGATTCATGAGTACCTGCAAACCATGAAGCCCTGAACTCAGCCAGAGCCATACATATCACCATTGTGAAAGCCCACTTTCTCCCTGCTGAGAGAAAGGCATGCCCACTAAATGTCTGACAGTGCAAAAAGGCAAGAAAAAAGAGGCAAACTGTTAAAATGAAAGATGCCAGTTTTATGAGACATGACTATATATTCATCAATATTTTTCATAATCTCAAATATGAAAAAAACACTTAAGATTAATAATTGAAGATTATAGGATAGAAAGGCACCACATAAAAATCAACTACATTTTTACTTATAGGTAATATATTACAGGAAATTAAAATTATCTTTTAATGGGGCATGGTGGTACAATCCTATAATCCCGGCAAAATCTCAGTAAATTCAAGGTCAGCTGGGGTGACACAGAGAGAGACCCTCTGTCAAAAGAACAAACAAAAACACAAAACCAAAGTGGGAAACCCCCCCCTACAAATACCCTTTAAATTGGCTTCAGAAAACAAAGGGAATAAATAAAAAGGAAATCCTCGGCTCTCCATGTGGGAAAACACCTGTAGCAGCAGTGTGGTAAGAAGGCCACAGCACAGTGGCGCATGCTTGAGAGATTATTTGAGAGGTTGAGGAAGAAGGATTACAGGTTCATGGACAGACTGAGCGAGATAGAAAGATCTGCTTGTACGCATGCATAAACACAAACACACACACATACACACGCACACTACTGAAATACTAATATAGGTTTAACAACCTAAACACATGGAAAACACCATGTTCTTCAATTGGAAGACTTCACAAAGATGTCAGTTTTCCTCAAAATGATTCATAGATGTGATAGAATACCAATGAAACTTCTGTCTTTTTAATTAAACAATAGATCACAGGCATTTTTCCATTTGAACAAATATTCTATAACATCAATCAGTTTAAATAGTTCTACACTCTTTCATTTTCCAGATTTATCCTAGGATTATTATTCACCCATATGTTTAAAGTGTTTCCAATTATTTCTTTGTCATAAACGGGGTATAGTACACATTCTTCTAATTTATTCTTTGCACATATCTTTGTTTTCCTAAGATAAATTATTGGAAGTACAACTTTTGATTTCAAGGATATATATGTTATATATCTGTAATATGTATTTCTGTTCTTTCAATGTGCATTGTCAAAATACTGCCTAGAAATGTTTTTCTTCAAATTTTGACTTAAATCTTATTTTCTCTGCAAAGCTTTCTCTGACTAGACCTTTCTCATCGTTCAATCTATACAGCTATTTGGCCTCATTAAATTATTATTATATTTATGGACTATATAGGCAATTACTGCGTTAATAAGATATTATGCCCATAAGCAATCCACTAACTATGTCTTTGAGAAAATATCGGAAAGGAAAAAATATAGAGCAATAAACTGATAGGCTGGCCTGAAAAGGCTAAGGTAACAGAGACAAGCTGGTAATCAAGAGCGCCTACTGAAAGCAACCTGTCCCTGCATTCTCTGTGTGCCCACTAAGATGCACTGGTTTCAGGTAGGGATTGCATTTTATGTACTCTCTTAGAAATTAGTCGCTGGGAAGTTCCCTGTGTTCAAATTTTCTTGTTCTGTTGCTCTCCTTGTGGAGACCCTGTCCTCTCCAGCTCTTACTATTTCCCAGTTCTTACATAAAATTCCATTCACTCTGCCCAACAGTTGCCCATCAGGATCAGCATCTGCTTTGATAGTCTGTAGGGCAGAGGCTTTCAGAGGCCCTCTGTGGTAGGTTCCTAGGTTGTTTCCTGTTTTCTTCTTCTGATGTCCATCCTCTTTGCCTTTCCGGATGGGGATTGGACATTTTAGTTAGGGTCCTCTCTCTTGCTTAGTTTCTTTAGATGCACAGGTTATAGTGGGTTTGTCCTATGTTGTATGTCTTTGAACACAGGGAACTTCCCAGAGACTCATACTCCAACCAAGGACTATTCATAGAGATAACCCAGAACCCCTGCACAGATGTAGCCCAGGGCAGTTCCGAGTCCAATTGGGTTACATAGTAATGTGAAGAGGGACTGCCTCTGACATAATCTGATTGGCCTGCTCTTTGATCACTTCCCCCTGGGGGGGAGCAGCCTTACCAGGCCATAGTAGAGGACAATGCAGCCACTTTTGATGTGAACTGATAGACTAAGATCAGAAAGGAGAGGAGAACCTCCCCTATCAGTGGACTTGGGGAGTGGCATGCATGCAGAGGGAGGAGGGAGGGTGGGATTGGGAGGGGAGGAGGGAGGGACTTATGGGGGGATGCAGAATGAATAAAGTGTAATTGATGAAAAATAAAAAAAATACATTTTCATGAAAAAAAAAATTAGTCGCAAAATAAGTTTTCTGAAGATTTTTCTCAAATTCTGGAAATCATGTCTCCCCTTATAAAACATGAAATCTAAGATAATCATCTGGTGAACAAAGGTTCTAACAGTCATTTAAGAATATCTATCTATTAAGCCTTATTTCCCTTGAGACAGAAAGTCATATACATTAATTAACCAAATTATACGTTTCTGAATTTGAAATTACCCCAAAATAATTAGCTGGTATCAGTCATGTCCAGCATTTGTGAAGATATTTCAATTAAGAAAAAAAATAATCAGTTCTGTTAATGATGAAACTCACTGCCCAGCACAGCAGCGGGCACTGTGACTGCTGCTGTTTGATTCAGGAATTATCTGCTGTTTATTGCCCAAATTTTATTTCTATGCCTCAAGTATATGACTTTAAAATATGAAAGTCCTAGTATTTCTACACCCCTGCAAACATTAAGCAAATGTAATAAAGCAGGAGCATTTTTTACATAACTATATGTGTCAGACTAAATTTAGGCTGAGAGAGAATAAACACAATCCATATCTGATTTATATTTGACAAATACAAAGATATAAGCTGTTTTGAATGCCCACATGCTGTTCCCATGGCAACTGCATAAACATTTTCTCAAAACACACAGTCATCTTCATTCTTTACATCTCATTATTATTATTTTCTTCATTCTCAAGGGAAAGCCCGATTATTCCCTAGGGGAGGAAAATCAATCAATGGTTTTCTTAATTAGTGGCATTTGAAGAGTAGGTAGCACCATTCTTTTTATGGAAAAGCAGTTTCCACCAACGCTCTAGCTACGTGATAGAAGATGGGGAGTATAATACTTGCTTTAGGATAAGGATGAAAACACATTACAATGAATAACTTTGGAGAGAGAAGAGAGTGTACATTGGAAATCCATAGAGGGCTAATCCAAGTGATCATATACGAGTCCCACTTCTGTTTTCCATGTGCATAATATATGATGGAGGCTCTGCTTTGAGACAAACATCTTTCTTTCTTACAGAGTTCTAGTGACAACAAAAGAAAATCTTTTGCTGATTTTTTAATCTGATGTAATTTATATAAAATTGCTAGCAGCTAGAGGCAAGAAAATGACAACTGACTTCAAAAAAACAACAAGGGAAGGGTAGAGGGGTCCACACCAGGCCTCTTCACTCTGTTCTCTTTGAATCTGAAGTGATATTCTCAAATGCAGTAGCAGCGAATGGAAGAGATGCCACAGTCGGTTTTAGCCTTCAAGTTAACGATTTCTCAAAGTCCTCTAAGGCAGTGGTCGTCAACCTTCCTAATGCTGCTACCCTCTACCCTTTAATACAGCTCCATAAAATTAATTTGTTGCTACTTCATAACTGTATTTTGCTAGTTACAAATTGGAATGTAAATATCTGATATGCGACCCTCAGGAGGTCGCAACCCACAGATTGAGAACCACTGCTCTATGGGATAGCAAGAACAGGCTTGAGCCTAAGGATCAGGGTTCAGTTCTCAGAACACAAATGGTGGTTGACAGCCATTAGTAACTGCAGTTCCAGGGGATCAATTACTCTCCTTTGGCCTCTATGAGCACCAGGTAGGCATTTAATATACTTACCTATATGAATGCAAAATAATTCATATACACAAAATACATTGAAAAAAAAAAACAGGTTAAAAAGTAGTTTGTCTCCCTGCGCTCTGCCCAAAGTTTGGCTGGGAGTCTCTGCACATGCTTTGATCCCCTGCTGGGGAGTCTGTTCTGTTCCCTCTCTACTACTGCTTCTGGTGTCTATACTGTTTGTCCTGAATGAGAATTAAGCATCTTTCCTAGGGTCCTCCTTGTTGTTTAGTTTCTTTAGGTCTGTAGATTTTAGTATGTTTATCCTACATTATATGGCTAATATCCTCTTATAACTAAGTACATACAATGCATGTCTTTCTGCTTCTGGGTTACCTCATCAGGATGATCTTTTCTAGTTCCATCCATTTACCTGCAAATTTCATGATTTTCTTGTTCTTAATAGCTGAATAGTGCTCCATTGTGTAAATGTACCACAATTTCTGTATCTGTATGGTTGAGGGACATCTAGGTTGTTTGCAGAGTCTAGCTATTATGAATAAAGTGGCTATAAACATAATTGATCAAATGTCCTTGTTGTATGGTTGAGCATCTTATGGGTATATGCACAGGAGGTGGGTCTTGAGGTAGCACTATTCCCAATTTTCTGAAAAAGGGCCAGACTGATTTATACAAGCTTATATAAGTGGTTATACAAGCTTACATTCCCATCAGCAATGGGAGGAGAGTTCCACTTTCTCCACACCCCCTCCAGCATAGAAAGACCCGGAGGGGACTGGAGCTTCACAAGGAGACCAAAAAAGCTGGGCCCAGGGGGCCCCGTAGAGACTGATGCATCAACCAAGATCCATGCATGTAGGGGACCTAGACTCCCTGCTCAGATGTAGCCCACAGGCATCTCAGTCTCCAGGTGCATGCCCTAGTAAAGGGAGCAGGGTTGTCTCTGACATGAACTCTGTTGCCTGCTCTGTGATCACTTCCCCTTGACAGGGCAACCTTGCTAGCCAACAGAGGAAGAGGATCCAGGCAGGTCTCATGAGACCTGATAGGCTAGGGTCAGATAGTAGGGAAGAAGGACTTCCCTTATCAGTGGACTAGGGGAGTGGAATGGGGTGGAGCAAGAGGAAGGGAGGGTAAGGCTGGGAGGACGGAGGGAGGAGGCTACAACAGGATACAAAGTGAATAAATTGTAAAATAATAATAATAATAATACAAAATGGAAAAAAAGTGTTTTGTCTTTCGTTAGCAAAATTTGCCTAGAGTTGATAGTTTCTTTATTAAATATTTTATTGATTTGGATTTCTAATAAAAGGCAGTTGAGCCTGGAATTGTTTTTAATAGGAAACTTGATGTCAATTTTAATTTCTTTAATATCTATAAGACTCTTTAGGGTCTATCAAGAAATGTTTCCTTTTTAAGTTATTAATTTATGGGCATAATGTTTTATTAATAGAGTTCCTGTATTTTCCTTTCCTATGTGTAAGATATGTGCTAATATTTCCCATTCATTCTTTCAATAATTTATGGCTTTTCTTTTTTCATCAATTGGGCCAAAGGGACAATTTAATATATTTTCAAAGAATTAGCTTTTGGTTAATTTTATTGTTTTTGCTTTCTACTAATTTCAGTAATTTTTATTCTTCGTTAGTTCCTTCCTAGTTTGCTCTGGGTGTAATTCATTCAGCTTTTTCTATTTTCATAACATAAACGCTGAAGCTCTCAGTCTGGTCCCTTCCTCTTTGCTAATGGAACACTCAAAGCAATATCCCACAATGCTGAGGTGCTGAGGTTTCATTTCCATGAAATTAAACTGTTCTATAATTTCTCTGTTGAGTTCCTCTTGGACCCACGAGCCACTCAGAAGTACATTGCTAGGGCTGGAAAATAGCTGAGTTGGTAGAGTGCTTAGCTAGGATGCATGAAGCCCTGGGTTTGATCACCAGCACTGAAGAATATGCGTGATGAGGTGCGTGCCTGTAATTCCAACACTCAGTAGGTAGGGGAAGGAGTAGCAGAAGTCAAGGTCATCTTTTTTTTAATTAATTCAATTTACATCTTGGTCATAGGCCCTCCCTCCTCTCTGCCCAGTCACACTCTCCCTCCTGAATCCCCTCTCTAGGTCATCTTTGGGAAGATCAAAGGAGGGATGTTCTAGGCCAGTCTGGACTATATGAGACCTTATTATCTGAATAGCTAAATTTTAGATATTGATTTACCATTGGTTATTCCAATCATCTGCTGGTAGACACACAGATGGTTTCCATCTTTTGGCTTTGATGACTACTCCTGCTACAAACATTTGTGTAAAATGTTTGAGATCAGTTTTCATTTCTTTTTGATGTGTGACATGCAATTCCACACTTAACCTTTGTGATAAAACACCAATCTTTCACAAAATGACAAATATTTCATATTTGCATTAGCAATATAGAACATTCTAACTTCTTTATGTTCTTGCCAAAGCTTGTTTTCTTTGTCTTGTTTCATCACACATCAAAACAAAAGAAAACTGATATATTTGTTATGATAGCTATTCTCACCAGTGTAAAGTAGAATCTCACTGTGGCTGCTTTAGTTTTTTAATACTGCCTGATAATTGAGGGAAATTGCCTGAATGTTCAGGAGTCCTGGTGCCTTTACATTCTTGGTAGATGTATAGTGGAATACAAAAGAAAAACAAGGCAAGAAACCAATCTGGAAATAAATCTACTGATGGCATTTCCTTCTCTTTGCATCAAAACAAAGGCTCGGTGTTTTGTTTCCCTTTTGGCACAAAGTGTGAAAATGACCTAAAATACATCATTAGGATCTGCTACAGTGCCCGAATTTTTCTTTTCTTTTTAATTTTTATATAACAAATCAACAGAAGGAAACAAAAGCCAGGCCTGACTCCAAGAAAACCAAGTTTCTTTAGTGTTAAGCTTCTTTTCATTTTTATGACTGGCATTGTTAGATGGGTTTTGTTGTGACAATCAAGTATCAGAACTGTTTTTTTTTGAAAACCAGAATGATAATCAGATTTCCCCCTCCTTTATTTAGCTGCTAATGTAAAGATATTACTTTAGAATTAAAATACCATTAGTGTTGAAAATGAAAACATTGCCTAATTGCAAGCACTTTTGCAGATCTGCAATTTTTCACCATTTAAAAACATGGAGGATGGGCTGGAGAGATGGCTTAGTGGTTATGAGAGCTGGCTGTTTTTCCAGAGTACCTGGGTTCTTTTCCCAGCACCCACATGGAGACTTATAACCATCTGTAACTCCAATTCCAGGGGACCAGATACTCTCCTCTACCCCTTCAGGAATCAGGTATGCACATGGTGCACAAACATACTTGCAGAAAAAAAAAAAAAAAACACTTATGCATATAAAACAATAGAGTAAAAACATTTTAAAATGGAGAATGAATTTCCCTTTCAAGCTGGAATGAAGGGGTATCTGTATTTATGGTGCTCTTCCTTCACTCACATGTTTAGAGATATTCTGACTGTAATCACCTTCAACATTTACAGCTAGTTACACAATGAATCAGAAGATGAAAATACGTTCTCAATATCCACAGTAATCATCCCAGTCACTACTGTTATAGGTCCTGACTTCTTCCAGCACACTTTATCTGACAGCTAGGCACTAAGTGAAGTCACCTCTAAGAAAAACTGAAAACAACAACAAGATAACATCAAAGCAAACCAAACCCTCAAAACCTGTCCAGTTTCAGGGTCATCCCAAGTTATGCTCGGAGGTGACCTGTTCCTACAGCATGACCAGAGTCTCAGCGCACAGTAATGTTCTGCAGTGTCTGAGACTGGCCACAGGCTGTTACTCAACATTATTGACATTTTGGTGATTCTCTTTCCCAATTGTCCACAGTTATTATTATATTATATTATAGATTATTGTATTATATTATAATTATATAATATATAATATAATATATACATATAGTATATTATAATATATATTATATTATAGATTAATATAATAATCTATAATTATACATACTGGATATATTTAAGTGACTGATGAGATAAAAGACTCTTAAGTTACTTTTAAAATAAAACAAATGCTGCAGAAAAACCAACCATACATCTTCAAGAGAGTTTAATGGATTTGCAACAAGAATGCTTCTAATGGCAAGACTTTCTCCTTATGTGCAACTAGGTATGAAAGAAACAACTCCTGTAGGTTCCATTTAAATCTTTACAGAGTAGACTAAAGTCAAAGTAAAGTCATGGCTAAAGGTTCAGGGTATTGAGTCAGGCAGACCTAGCTCTATCTTTTTTAGCTAGTCATTTGATAGCGATCAATTCAATTAACTTCTGGAGAATAAATTTCCCATAAAAGTAAAATAGTACTCTTCAATAAAAGCTAAGTTAAGCAGGGTCATTAGGATTAAACATAATGCACAGGTCACAGACTAAACACTTAGATCTCTCCCACATTATAATTTGACAAGGTTTTGGTACTTGGAAGTGAAGCTTTTGACAAATAATTAAGTCAGGAGGGCAGCATCCTGATTAATGGATTAGTGCCCTAGACAAGAAATGTTGAAATACTCGTTTTTGCCTTTGTAGGGATACAGGACAAGAAACCATTCATGAGCCAATATATATGCTTTCACGAGACTCTAGTTCATGAGTGCCTTTATCATAGACTTTCCAGCCTTCAGAAGTGTGAGAGACAAATTTCTGTTGTTCATAAGTCATCTAGAGAAAGACATTTTCTTTTAAAAGAACCCAAATTGACTAAAGCAGCATGTGCTGGTTTGAATAAAATGTCCTCAATGTGCAAAGACTGAAAGATTTTGGAACACTCAGTACCAAATTGGATGTCTCCATCAAATTCCTTCCCTCAGGGATTAGGGCGCTATGCAGAAGAGGAGGCAGGATTGTCAGAGCCAGAAGGGAAGGATGGCTCCAAGGAAATGATGTCTTCCAGATATAACAGGACTGTGTGGCAGAAGGAGCAGACAGGGCCTGCACAGGTTCAAGCCAGATGGAGTCCCAGTGCTGAGAGGGACATGACATAGGCTCTCACCTCTAAACAAAGAACTATCTCCAGTGACATCTACATGGAAAGAAAATATTAGAACTCTCTCACTAGGTATATCAATCACATTTAAGAGTAGGCTCCATGCCCAGAAGCAGAGAGCCAACACAAAAAAGCTCTGGAATTTCTGTAGACTTTTAATCTCACATTGCTTTGTTTAGATACTTTTTGTTTTACTGACATTTTACTAGTATATTATTGGTTTCTGCTTTTGTGTTGTTATGGACTTAGTTTTTGTGTGTGTTTCTTTTTATAATTATTCTGGTTCGTTTTTTTGTTTGTTTGTTTGTCTGCTTGTTTTCTAAAGAGACAGACAAAGATAGGTCATAGGGTTGGGTGGGCAAGGAGGTAGCAAGGATTTTTTTGGGAGCAATTCGGGGAGGGGAAACTGTGATCAGAATATACTGTATGAAATTTTTTTTTGCAATTAAAAATATATCTCCATAGTTTCCCATAGCATTTGAATATTTGTTTCCTATTGATGGTCCTTCTTGAGGAAGGCTTAGGAGGTGTGGTCTTCTTGGAGGAAGTAAATCATTGGAAGCAGACTTTCAGAATTTAAAGACTGCCATTTCAAGTTTGTTCTTAATGTTTTCTATGTATGGTTCAAGATATGACCCCTCACTTTCCTTTTCCTGCTGCCATGCATGTATTCTGCCATCATGGACTCTAACTCTGCAACCATAAGCCCAAATAAACTCTTTTTTTCTATGAGTTGCCTTGAACACGGTGTTTTACTACAGCAATAAAAAGCAAGTAATATATAGCATAGTGAAAGTTAATCTCAATGCTTGACATACTGTAAGCATTCAATAACATTAATTACTGTTATTTTAAGTTGTTGTGACAGGGCAAATCAGGCTTCCCTTTATACGGAAAGTTTCCCTCATTTGAAGTATTGCAATGGATGTTTCCAAGGACTATCAAGCTTTACAAGTATAAGGCTCTACACAGATGAAGCGTTTTAGTGTACTTTTTCTACCCATCCATAAGGACCACAGCTTATAGCTAATGAAATGAACTTAAACTAGATACTTGACCTAACTTAAGTATTAAAGTTAAACTTGACTTAACCTTAATATTACATTTTATCTTCTTTAAAGAGGCTATGTTAGTTTATTCAACTGAAAACCTAAATTTCTAGTTATGCAAGGTAGAATTTCAAGAGATGTACAACTAAATCTTGTTCAAATCTTTTTAGACTGTAGAATTGAGACATTTGGGTTAGATGGTAACATATAAATGTAGACTGTCTTTAATTTTAGGTACCTCTTGGACATAGGACACAACTTCAGAACTGAGCTAAGTGGAAGAAATAAACTAGTTCTATGGCTTTACTTTGTAGAGAAGAGAAGTTTTAATCCGTTCTTTGTTAATATTTTAACTATGATAGTAAATTTGATAGTTTAAAACATGGTAATTAATGATTAGAAAAACACAGTCGATCTACTCTTGTTTGATGTGTCTAAAACAAAAAGGGGGAACTGTAGAGAGCTGCGGAATGCCGTGCCTGAAAGATGGAGCTGGTTTCCACCTTCCACCTTCCCGATGGTGAGTGCTCTCTGTCACGAACAACTCCACATTTGGCTAAGGCTGAGGATCTGGCTTGCTTCCATGTATGTGGACCTATCTGCATTGCCCACGTGGCATGCTGGGGTTGGCTACCCAGAGGCTATTTAAGCTGTGGGCTGGCTTTCCCCAGGGTCAGATGATTGTTCAAGGTTCCTGAATAAACTGCATTGAAATAAAAAAAAAAAGTTAAATAAAAAATTTAAAAAAAGATACAATTACATAAAGAAAAAAAAAAAAGAAAAACACAGTCGATACTGTGAATTTAATGATCCTACTCAAAGTTACTGAAAACATTGAGAAATAGATTTAAATGACTTTAGGAGACCTGATTGCTTTCCATGTATTATTACAACTGAATGAGTGAGCCCTGGGCACTTCAATTTCTGTTGTGTTTGAAAGGCTGCTCTCCGGGACTTCAGGGTTTGTGTGTGAAAGGCTGCTCTCTGGAACTTCAGGGTTTGTGTGTGAAAGGCTGCTCTCCGGGACTTCAGGGTTTGTGTTTGAAAGGCTGCTCTCCGGAACTTCAGGGTTTGTGTTTGAAAGGCTGCTCTCCAGAACTTCAGGGTTTTTTTGTTTGTTTTTATAATGGTTGATGACTAGAAAAAATTAACTATATATTCACAAAGAGATGAATGTGACTATATGACTATGAAAGACAAGATCACAGAAAAGCTATAATTACAAGTAGAATTGGAGAATTAAAAAAAATTTGTTTTAAATTAGTGGAGGAAAGAGTAAGTACAACACCCATTCATATTTTGGTACATTATTTATGAACTTAAATTACCTCCTTAAAACAAGTCCTACATTTCTTAGAATCATCAGGACTAGTACATAATATTGTCAATTGATCAGCTTTTCACATTCCCTGCATTCTACAGCAAGGAAGTAGGTATAATCAATTATCCTTATTTACTAATACACAGTACTCAAGCAAACAAATGGTACTACTCAAAATCAAATAACCAGTGACAATAAAACTTAAGAGTTAGGGGCCAGTGAGATGGCTGATAAATCATTTGCTATGTAAACATGAAGACCGATGTTCGAATTCAGAGTGCCCACGTAAATGCTGTGTAGGTTTGGCAGCCCTTCTGTAGTCCCAGGGTTTAGGAGATAAACACAAGGCAAAATGGCTAGCTAACTTAAACTAGCAAGATCTGGGTTCAGCTGAGAATCCCCAACTATAGTGGTTAACTTTAATTATCCGCTGATAACACAATCTAGACTCACCTGGAAAGTCAGTTTCTGGACCTGTCTAGATCAGGCTTTCCGGTGGGCATACCTTTGGGGCATTATCTTGACTACATTAATTCAGGTAGAAGACACACCTACCCGGGCAGGGAGATCCTGAATGTGGGAGGACATGAGCTGAGCTGAGCACATGAATGTGTGCATTTATTTTCTCTCTGCTCTTGACTATGGATGTGATTAGCTACTTCAAGTTCCTGCAATGAAAGACTCTAACCTGAAATTGAAAGCTTAAAATAAACTCTTTTCCCCCTAAGTTGCTTTTGCCAGGGTATTTTAATACAGCAACAGAAACCAAACAAAGGTGCTGCCTCTATATAAGGGGAGGAGTACTGAGGACGATCCTTGATGTCACTCTTGGGAACACATCACATGCAAATACATACACACACACACACACACACAGAGAGAGAGAAAGAGAGAGACTACAAACAAAGTTATGATTTGGACTCCATAAAGAACTGCAAACATGAACTTTTACAAACATGCAAACAATTTTGGCCTGAGATCAAGAGTTAAGCAACTGATGATCTCAAGTCTTTCCAAATGTGTTCTTGGCTCTGCTTGTCATCCAACAGTCTTTTTAAATAACAAGAGAAAAAAAATGTTCACAGTCTCTTCAAAGTTTTTGTTTTCTATTCTGGATGCTTTTGCCTTTCCAATTCAATTTCTGGACTTTTTTTTTTTTTTTAGGTAGAAAGGGTCAAAAAATGAATATAAAATTAAAATTTCAAATATGAAAGAAAAGATCTGACATTAATACAAAACTCAGAAGACAACTGTATATTAAGGGAACTACTAAATCCTTAGGGAATTGAGCTTATTTTTTTGGAAAGGGAGAACATGTTTGGTGAAGAGTAAAATGACAGATAGTATCGACCATATTTCTTTTCAAATAACCTTATGTTTCTTTTTAAGCGACTAGATTAAAAAAAAACAAAAAACAACCTAGTAATTCTTTTGAACAAACACTAAAGACCAAATAGCCTGACAATGTTAAACTGTAAGATGAACAGCTTCTTCCACAGTTTGGTAGACGTGAGATCCACATTTACACTTAAATAGAAGTCCTTGCAAATGCTCTAAAACTTTTGTGCAACATGATAGGAAAACTCTGGTTACCATTTAACTCCGAAGCACTTTGTTCATTCTGGTGACCAAGGCAGTTTAGCAGCAAGTGCTACATTCCTTTACAATTTCAAAGTGATTCAAATCTTCTTATGATGAACATCCTTTCTTCTTTGCCTCTCATTCCTATATTCTGAAGGTACCAATGTTTACTGCAATAGAAAAAAAAAGTATGATGAAGGGCAGAGTATTTGGAAATACATTGCATTTGTTTCTTCATCTTTGGATACTCTGAATTTTACCCTCACTCAGCAGGTATGAGTCATCTGATTAGCTTAAGATGTAACTTCCTTATTTAGGTGGAGACACACAAGCCTCACACACTTGAGCAAGTTATCTTCCAAAACCAAAAGAATACCGATGGAAAAGATTTTGTAAAACTTCATTTGATTGTCCTTAGAAACTCATTTTATAAAAAACGTGGATATTTTCTGAATGGAAAATATTTGCTACAGCTATCTCCAAATGCAAATATTTAATTAGCCAGTTAGTAGTGTTAAATTCAAGCATAAACTGTATTTACAAACAGGCTGAAGACAATTATACAAAATTACGATTAAAAAAAAATCTATTTCTGACTCTTGGTCATTCAATTTAAGAGTTCTAAACTGGTCAAATCCCCAGTTTGGTTTTTGCATAACACCAATTAGAAAATGACTCAAAGAGAAACTGAAAGATGAATATTATTCCTCTAAAATGTTTCCTGGGCTTGAGTGATGGCTTAGCCGTTAAAGGGTTATAATCAAAACATAAAATGATTCCTGACTGCTTATGTAGTATAAAAGTAAATCCTCCAACACAGTTCACAATTTAAAAAGCACTTCAAAAAAGAGAGGTTTTTGGATATGCTCTATCAAATGTTATCTAAATTGAACACAGCTGTGATATTTTTAATGTTTTTACAGTGTTTATAACATTAATGTAACACAATATTAAGCAGCTTGTAGGGATTATCAAAATAGATAAGTCTTGAAGAATAGTGACAAAATTATTTAGTCTTCTTTTCACTATAAGGCCTTACAAAAGAAATGTACTTTATACAAGTTTTAGTTTTAAAATTGAATATGAAAATGTACACAGTGACAGAAAGTAATTTCCCAAGAGCCGGCTTTGGCTACTCACACAGTCCTTGCCTATAAGTTCCCCACATTACTTTTGCTCACTACCTTATTCTTGGACTTGCAGATGGCCAAGTATAATAGATATAAAATGGAAACATAAAATGGAAAATGCTATAAATTGTGTTTAATTCAATTTTCTCATTTTAAACGTCTGATATATACATATGATATAGCAAGGGCCTTAAATCTTTATGCACTCTGAAACTGACTCTTAATGGAGAGTTTAGTCCATTTATATTTAATGTAAATACTAAATGTAAATACTAAAATGTTTGGGTACAAAATGCTTTACCATTTAAATGTTTCCTATTTCTGCTGTTTCTGTCCCTTTTTTTGTTTTGTGTTGTTTATTTTTCATTGCCTTAATTTCACTAAAATATTTTTCAATGTTTTAATTTAATGGCTTAGAGATTACAATATGCATTCTCAAATTATCACAACTTATTTAAAGGTCTTAAGCAAATAATAATTTTGAAATATTATATATATAGTAAATCTCACTTTGTATAACATAATCACATATTAAACCAAACTTCTATATACATTATAAAACCACAGTTATCTGTCTTTAAACAAAACAAAAAAGAAAGACCTTTTTAATTTATTACTTAAGTTGTTTCATCTCTTTCACAGAACCAAGTTTTATCACTGTCTCTCAGCTTAAATTTTTTAGCATTAATAGTGTACTTAAATTGACAATGGACTACCTACTTTTTCGTTTGTCTAAATTTGTCTTTGTTTTATCTTTGAAAACAGATTTCTGAGGTAAGAGCTTTTGAGAGCTGGGGGTGGCGGTGCTGCTACTTAAGACATTGAGGCAGAAAGACTTCAAGTTTCAGGCTTGAGTCCGAACCCAACCTTGGTAATATGGTGAGACCCTGTGTCAAAACAAAGAGCTGCAAAACAGAGCTGAGGAGTGAAGAGCAGAGAACAGTTCTGGGCCTGGCTCCTCTCCTTCCACCTTTACCAGGCTGGATGTGGAGGTTAAAGAACAGCATGCGGGTGTCTGTCCTTTCTTTCCACTGCACGGGCTCCAGGACTGACAGCAAGTGCCTTTAACAAGTGAGCATTTCATAGCCCTATCTCAACTTAGTGTCTAGATTTTTTTCCCTCTTAAAAGATAATTTATCTGTCTTATCACATGTAAGATGAGACAGTATGGATAGTGTGTCACTATATAGTAACTATTGACTTTATCTTTCCTAAATGATGCTCAATTCTCTACTAATGTGCAGTTAAATACAGCCTGATACCCTGAGCTTCTGCAAACTTAATTTTATTATTAGGGAGGCTATTTTTAAGCTTTTTCCTTAATTCTGGGATAAATCCTTAAAGCCTTACACATAATACTTACTTCTAAAGCTGAACATTTCTGAGCTTGAATTGGAAAATCAATTGAATATTTTTTAATTAATAAATAAATAAAACCAACTCTATCTTGGAAGGTCTAAAATTCCAAATCTGATCAGAAATATCTGCTCAACAGCTTCCATTAGACCCTAGGGGTGTCCTCTATTACACATGTAATTAGGGGTCAGCCAATGAATTAAAAAGAGTATAATGCAGATTTTTGAGGCTCCCTGCTTTTAGGGATTTACAGCACCAAATTCCAGAGCATGCACAGAGTTGCACAGGAGTAATCTATGAATGATGACACCTTTTTAGAAAATACACTCTAAAGCAGTAATTTTCAACATTCCTAATGATGAGATCCTTTAATACAGTTCCTTATGTTGTAATGATCCCAAACAAATTTTGTTACTGTGATCAATAGTAATGTAAATCATTTTTGGAGATAGATGATTGTTAAAGGGGTCGTGACACACAGCTGAGAACCACTGTTCTGAAGTATTTGGAGGTAGTGGTCACAGTGTTAGTAAGTTACTCTTAATGATTCAGGAACAAGTATTTTTATAAATTGTTTGTGAAAGTATAATATTATAAAAACAGAATATATATATATATAAACATAGATACTGTCATTTCTAAAACAACTGAAGAGTAAGTATTTCTGTGAACAATTATTTTCACTGTCCTGTTTGATGATCTATCTTAGCATATTAGATACCAGTACAAATTATGCAGCAGATTCTTTTTACTTATTCATCTTTCAATTAACCACATATAAATAAATCACATACTTAAGGCCCTCTATGGTTAAAGTCAGTGTTCTACATAAAAGACAACTTTGCTTTCATGGTTTATATTCTAGAACAGAAGAAGAAAGAAGGAGAAGGCAGAAGAAGGCTATAAAGAAAAGAGAAGAAAGAGACGACAATGACAATTTTTAGATCGTAGTAATAAAATTGGATATCAAGTACAAACGTAAGATGGAGGTGCATTATTTGTTGGTTTATGGTTTTCAAGATAAGGCTTCATTATGCAATTCTAGGCTATCTCAGAACTCACTATGCAGACCACGCTGACCTTGAACTAACAACAATCCTTCTGTCTCTGCCTCCGTCTCTGCCTCTCAAGTGCTGAGAGTGTAAGCATGAGTCAACTCAGCCAGTTGGAGATATAATCTTTGACAGTGCATTAGAAACAGTCTCCAATGAACTGATATACAAGTTGAAACTGAAGAAAGTGAGCTGAACTAAATGGAGACTGCTTATTTGTATGCAGGACATACATGTTACAACATAGTAATGAATCATGCTTACAAAAGTATGGTTTGAGTAAATACTGCAGACACAGTACCAAATAAAATAAAACCTGTAAATATTATTAATTCTGTTTGAGACAGACTGAAAATCAGGTGGCAGTGGCACAACCCTTTAATCCCAGCACTCAAGAGGTAAAGAGAGAGGCAGGCAGATTTCTTTGAGGCCAGCCTGGTTAGTTAGTTCAGTACAACCAACTTTTCAAATACATTTTCTATTCTAACAGGACAACAGAGTTATGTGGAAGACATTCCAGAAGAATAGTCAATGATGCAAGCTTTGGCCCAGGACTGAAAAACAAGAGTAGAAAATCCAGAATCCTGTAAGTGCAAGTTAAAAAATCATATGATAGAGAGCTTTTTGTTCATTAAAATGCCAACTTCATCACAAAATAACTGGGATGGTTAATAATGACTGTTATGTCAACTTGACATATCGAGAATCACCTAGGAAACAAACCTCTAAGGAAATTTCTAGATTGGATTAATTGACATGGGGAGACCTACTCTAAATGTCTACGTCATCATTCTCAAGACTGGAGTCCTAGACTGAAAGCAAACTGAATAGCAGAATTCACCTCTCTCTTCTCCTAACAGAGCACAAAATGTAATCAGCTGCCAAATGCTTCTGCTATCATGCCTTCCCTGCACAATGGACTACACCTCAAAAATAAGCCAAAATGAGCACTGCCTTCGTTAAGCTTTCATTAGGTATTTCATTGTCACTACAAAGCTAAAAGTAACTAACATGATAACTAAATTTACAATATGCATATGTGCTAATTTCAGAACAATATTTATTAATGGGCATACTGAAACTCAACACAGAGGAAAAAATCTAGCATGATAAAAAAGAGACAAGGTGTCAGTATCAGTGATCTAGGTGTGTGTGTCTGAGTGAGAGAGAGAGACAGACAGACAGACAGAGACAGATACTGACTGACATACTATGCTTCACGGATTGACATCAAACTTCGCAGCTCAGCCTGAGTAACTGAATATAGACACACGCCGCTATGTCCAGCTTCTGATGTAACCTTTGGCACTACATTTGCTCTCAAAAATCCTACAGACCCAAATATGCTTTACTTTACTTTTAAACTTAATAATAGGAAATAGTTTTAAGTAAAAGTATCACAACTGAAATACAATGCATCAATCTATCGGGGATCCAGCACTGTACTGGAAACTTTAGACAGCGCAGGCGTACTCAAAGCCATGAGCTAGGAGCCAAACCCAACTTGCCACCTGTGTATTTATAGTCTGCAAGTTAAAAATAGTTTTTATATTTTAAAACAATTGGAAAAAATCAAAAGGAGAGTATTTTGAGCATAAAATTATATGAGATTTAGATTTCATTATCTATAAATAAGGTTTCCTAAGAACACAGCCAATTCTTTGTTTATGTGCCGTCTATGGTTGTTTTTGAACTATATAAGGACAAGGGTGAGTAGTTTTGAGAGCACTGTCAGTTAACTGCCTACAAAGTCTCCCTTTATAATTGATGTTTGCCCGTTCCAGACATAATCTAGGTTCAGGTCAGTATCACTATCCTCTAACATCACAGGAAAGGTATCTTAAAAAACTAACGGCCTTCAGGGGTTCTTTCTGTGGGCTTTCTCTCTGTTTACTTTTGTTCTTTGGTTAGAGTAAGAGAGAGACAAAAGAGAACATGAAGTTGGGTGGGTGGGGAGGTGGGGAGAACACAGAAGGGGAAACATGATCAAAATATGTTGCATGAAGATATTTCAGTAAATAAAACTCAAGATCAAATAGTTTTAGTCCACACTGTACTTACTGTCACTTTATTCCTTTATATTTGTAAAGAAATGTTAAGTAGCATTTTTCTATTTACAGTTATTATCCCATAATATGAAGACAGTTTTATATTCAAGAAAACTTTTTTCTTGATTTATAAAACTTGTTAGATATGGCACATCATTTTCTTCTGACCAGTTGATTTACAATTGTAATGAGCTCTTTGAGTTGAAATACAAATAATATTTTCCATAGTAGAAACAAGATTATTTATAACAACAGTAAGGAAAAAATAGTTTCTTGAAAGCTTCAGAATTTTGCGAAGTTGTTAAAACTCATTCTAGAATGCTTTTACTCTGCTTTTGACCAGGGACGTGTCTGAATGTTCCTCCCTTTGGAGATGACCACCACACAGTAAAGAAAACAGGAAAAGTCCGTTCCAGACATAGGCATGAGGACTATGAATGCGAAGAAACAAGAAACAGACAGCTCTCAGGCAGGAAGCAATTTCCATTATAAGACAGTGAAGAACCCGAACAGAGCCTCACAATCCTGTTGAGCAGAACACGTAGAGAGGCCAACGTGGCAGAAGATTATGCAGCAGAGCTTCAAACAGGGTGAAAACGTTCCTATAATCAGAACCAGGTTCCCTGAGTGTCAGCTACACAAACAGTTGCACATAAGAACGGTAGCGTTTCCTGAAAGAACGAGATTCCAGGGAAATAAAATTACCAAGGAACAAAAACATAAATGATTCTCAAAGCTGATACTGGGCAGAAAAGTAACAAATTCTTTTATAGTATGAAGGGACAATCCTTGTTGAATATACAAAGCAAACAAGAGGACCCCCAGATGGTCCACATCACAGACATATGGAAAAAAGTCTACTCTAGACATGTGTGGAAGTCATCTCAGCTTAGACAGGCTAAAAGTACCAAACTACTATGCAACTAGAAATCGCCTTTTAGGGGAAGTCCAATGTTCTTTAAAGAAACACAATTTAAAACTTAGGAATATAAAATTCACAGCTTTCTGTCATTTAATGAAACTACTGGATATCCTAAGAGGCAGTGAAATTGCAATTCATGACCAGAAAAATATCTGGAAAGACTAAGAAATAATAGGATTAGCAGTAACAACATATAAAGTGGTATTTTAATTATGTTCTTTGTATAGTCCAGGATATAAATGAAAACAGAAATGTGATGAGTTAAGTTAATTTGAGAATTTTCAAAACTTATAAATAAAAACATTAAGATTTAAGATGAAATTGCATGGACTGGACAAGGAGTAGTTTATATTCTGAGGGAAAAAAAAGACATTAGTGAACTTACAGACAGAGCCACAAAATTTTCCAAAGGGAAGTTCAGAGAAAAATAGGGGAGAAAAAAACATTTTTTTTTAAAGGGCAGAATAGAGACACGGCTTAGGGAGTGAAGGCACTTGCCTCCATGCTTGATGAGCTTGATGGCCAGGACTCACATGACAGACGACTCCACAAGTTGTCCTCTGACACACAACAAAATTCAAAAGTAAGCCCAAAAATGACATAGTGAAAAAAAATTCTTGTAAAAAACATTACTTATGAGAAGTGATATGATGTCATTCTAAGAAAAAAGGCATTTTGTATTCCTAGAACAAGAACTAAAATGAGTAAACAGAATAAAGGATAAACTAATGGGATCCCAAATGAACCAAACGAAGAAATTAAATGGAACATAAGAGTACAGTCATTTTGAAAGATTAACAAAGAATAAACTAGTGAGGTGGCAGATTCAATACAAATATTATTAATATACTAAATATACATTATCTTCCATTCATTAATTTTTATCGAGCTAGTACTAAATTTAAGGCTTTGTACATGCTAAGCAAGTGCTCTACCACAGACTTATATTACCTGTGCTAAATACTCAATTTAGAAAACATATAAGTAGGTCATGGTGATACACGAAAGAGACACAGGCCCTAAGTTTGGGGCTTGCCTGGGTTACATAGCAAGATCATGTCTCAAAACACAACAACAACAGAATTCCCAAGCAAATAAATAAGACATATGAAAAGTTTAAGACCCAAAAATATGTTCTCCCCTGATACACACACAAATAAGACAACAGGTTAAAATTAGAAAGGCAGTAACGTTTCAATCTTAAACTGGAACAGCCCCGTTAATATCAAACATAGCAGAAGACGATCAATTATTGTTAGAGATAGAAGGGTATATTATAGTTTATAGTGAATTTATTTGAAAAGTGGGGAAATCCTAAATGTGCATGTCTATAACACCAGAAGTGAAAAATGAGTGAAGCAAAGGCTGTCAGAAATCATGGAGGGACTCAAGTATACCACGCTCCCCATGAACTAAAAGAACAAGTGGTCCAAAGGCACAGGAGGGAAACCTGAGCAGGGCTGGACATCACTGATCACTCTGACCCACAGTAGCTCAGCAACCTTCACGATGATCACAGCATTTCTCAAAACAGACCACTGGCTGAGCCATGAATAAGGCTATGCAAACTGAAAGAATGGAGACTGCGGAATCAAATCAGAAACCAACAAAGAAAAGACTGCAAAGTTCCCAAACATTCAGAAATCAAACAATATATTTCCAAAATAGTCTAGAGTAAATAAAAATCATAAGAAATTAGAGTATAATTTGAGTTAAATAAAAGTGAAAAATCTAACAAAATCTGTGACATGCTTCTCAAAAGCTGTTCTGAACACATTTATAGTATTCTCTATTTTTATCAAGGGGTTAAAAGCCTAAAAGCAATTATCTAAGATACTATAGGGGAAAAAGAGCAAATTAAATCAAAGTAGGTAGACAAATAACAATACAAATAAAATAGCCACCTGAAAACCAGACAAAAATCCATAAAACTAAAAACTGGTTCTATGAAAGAATATTTATGAAACCAATAAATCTGTGGCCAAACTGAACAACAGACAGAAATCACTACTGATGCAAAGGAGGAAAGAAAAGGAGTATCAGCAACAAAGAGGATGGCAATTCAGAAACACCAAAGAGAAGCCATAAGGTAACTTCAAGTGAAATGGTGAACGTTCTCAGTTAATAGGGAAAAGCTGCCCCATGCTGAGTTGCTAAGATCTGTAATATGAACAGAACATGGTTTATTTTCCCTTTGGCAACTGCCATGCTTTCAGGTACTCCCTGTACCCTGCACAGTGACCCCACAGACACGGGGAAGGAGTACTGCTATATAAAGAGCAGCTCATGGGATAACATGATAGCAACAGAATAGTTCTACATCATGACTGCAAAACTGGCTACAGGAACCGTGGTGTGGTAAAAAAACAAAACAAAACAAAAAAACAAAGAACTATACACTCATTTATACAAATATTAGTTTCTTGGTTTTGATCTTGCTGTATAAGTCACATAAGATATAACTAATAAAAGAAATGGTATTAATGGGCTTCTATGCATTATGTCTAGAACTTACTAATTAGCTTTGTAAATTCTTTTACAAGCTTTACTTATATTATCTATAAGTAAGAATCTTCTTTTTTCTGTCTTTCTTTTCCCACCTTTGTTTTTTTAATTAAATTTTTATTTTTTTACATTAAGTACATTTTATTCACTTTGTATCCCAGCTGTAGCCCTCTCCCTCATTCCCTCCCAATCCCACCCTCCTTCCCTCATCTCCTCCCATGCCCCTCTCCAAGTCCACTGATAGGGGAGGTCCTCCTCCCCTTCCATCTGACCCTAGCTTATCAGGTCTTACCAGGACTGGCTGCAATGTCCTCCTCTGAGGCCTGGCAAGGCTGCTCCTCCCTTTGGGGGGGGGGGGCGGTTTGGTGGTCAAAGAGCCAGCCACTGAGTTCATGTCAGAGACAGTCCCTGTTCCCCTTACTAGGAAACAAACTTGATACTAAGCTGCCATGGGCTACATCTGCACAGGGGTTCTAGGTTATCTCCATGAACGGACCTTGGTTTTTTGAGATAGGGTTTCTCTGTGTAGTCCTGGCTGTCCTTGAACTCACCACAGAGATCCATCTGCCTCTGCCTCCTGGGTGCTGGTATTAAAGGCATGTGCAATCACCACCCAGCAAGAGTTTTTTTCTAAAAAAGAAAGTCATAGTATCTTTATATCTAATAGGTAAAAACAAGTCAAACTGAATGGGCCACACAGTACATGAATTGTATGAATCCAACTATGTAGCCTGGAAAGAAATAACTACGGAGACAGAAAGACAAAACAAAAGCAAAAACAAAGCAGCTGGGAAAACAGAGGGATGACTAAACAGGACACTGAAGATTTCAGTTCATGAAAGTACTCTTTCTCACACTATAATAAAGTACACATTGTAATGTATCATTATGTATTTGTCCAAGCTCACAGAATCTATGATACCAAGAATGAACCCTAATAACACTAAGGATTTGGATCCCCTGATCTTTTTATAGTCTTTCATTGTTCTTGTAGATCTGCAAAATATCGACATTTCAGAATACCAAATCTTGAATCAAAATTTTCTGGCTGTGCATAAAAACAAACAAAGTTGGAAATATAATTTATATAATTTTGAATGCAATTTATTCATAGTCAAGGAAAACAAACTGCAGTTAATGGCCTTTGGTGGTTTGGTTTGTTTGTTTATATTTGGGGTTGGAGCTACATTTTTCAATTTAAAAATGGCCCAAGAGCAACTGATTATCTATTTCAATAACATTCAATTGTATCCAGCAGAATAATCTTTAAGTATTTATGAAAATAATCTAATCTCACATTGAGAAAAAAACAAATGTGACATAAAAAGATTGTGTCAAAATATTGAATTAGTATTTTGAGTATTTACATTTACTTGATACTATTTTTTTTCTTATAAATTCAAATAACAGAGCAACTATTTATAAAATGAGCTATAAAACATAGGTCAACAGATACTGCAATTCTTTTTTATTGCCTATCCTTTTATTTCTGAAAATAAGACTGAACCCATTAATTTTTGCAAGTATAATAGTAAGATAAAAGTGACATCCTGAGTAATACTGAAGGGGTTAACTGTTAAATTTATCTGAAAGAGGGAAACCATCAAGGTTTTTCTATAACTTCCATTGCTATATCCTTGCATAACTTCAGGGACAGACCTGGACTCTGGTAGAGGGGGACTGGGCTCTCTGTTGAGAAACCACAGCACCCTGGATGCTCAGGATGTTTCTTACATTCAGTTGGGCAATGGAGGTGGGGTTACTGCATACAGATAAACAAGTAAGCAGGGCTAGTACATACAGCTGAACAAGGAGACAAGGGTAGATGAACTCAGTAGCAGTCTCTGTAAGAAAGCAGTCTTCAGGCTGTAAATATCCACAGGGAGAGAACAATGTGGACATTTCCTACACACACTGTCAACATTTGCACACTTTCCAGCCTTGCCATTCCTCTAAGCCTCACGCCTAGCAAGAGGGAGGTATGCCATTTTCCCATAGGCTGAGGCCAGGTCTGTGATATGGCTGTGTCTATGTTAATAATGCACACTCACTCAGAGTTTCCTCTGCTCCTCACACTCTAGTACCATGTCAAACTACAATGTTCTGTTCAGAAAGGAAGCTAACAATTAGAAAAATTATCTGAGTGTTTAGCTCAAACATACTAAACATGCATAAACAGAGAAACCAGAATCCCATAATTCTTTCACTGCAACCAACAGATTTACTGATCATGAGTGACATCAAAAAAAGGCGTAAATAGGGCTGGGGAAATAGCTCAGTTGGCAAAGCACTGTTAGTCCTAGGACCTGACTGTGCTCCTCAGAACCCACATAAAAATGTGGGGCATGTGCTTACAATCCCAGGATTGGGAAGGCATAGAAAGGGGGATCCCTGGGGATCCCTAATCATCCAGTCTAGCCTAACTGATGAGCTCCAGCCCAGTGAGAAACTCTGCCTCAAAGGTGGTGGACAGCATTCCTGAGGATGAAACCCAAAGTTGTCCTCTAGCTTCCACAGGCAAGCACAAACAGGTACACATGCATTTGTATGTACACATACACTCATACACATGCTCACCATCTTTAAAAACAGGATGGAAGAGCAGCATAGGTTCAATAAGAACTGTGATCATTTATATATAAACAAATATATATATAAAGTACCCTGCTACAAAAAACAAGCAACAAACAAAAAACTAATTACACAGTGAGAAATAAATCCCCTCCCATCACCTGGAGCTATGTCTGTCATAGTGGCTATCCATGCTCACTATCAAAATCTCTTCACCATGGGATCATGTAGCTTCAAAATTTATGGCTATAACTTGTTACAAGGAAGATCTTATTAAGATGATGTAAATATTATACTGGTGACATGATTCAATTACTAACAGTCAAATCAAGAATGTTCAAAAGTCATAAATACTAAGGGACATATATACATACACGCTCTTGTGTGCGATAAAATCTTAATCAAATAGGCATGATGTAACCTATTTAATCTTTCCCAGAAAAGAATTTTAATTTTGGTTTTATTAGCAATTAACTATGTGATTTTGGATAATTTACTTTATTTTCTATCTTAAAGAGAAGGAATAATGACAAGGATGTCACTTGGCTAGTGTGAACTGAACAGGCTAGCCCATGTTACAAAGAACTTATTAAGTCTGGCACTTATTAAATATTTGCAAACATTAGCTTGCCTTTGTAGCCTTCTAAACTTTCAGAGAATAGAGAACATTTCCCACTCCTTTTAACTGCTTAGAAAGCTTCCTTAAATGAAATGTCCTATCTCTCTATCTTGGTCCTGGTCCTCACCCTCCCAAATCAGTAGCTGAACAGCAACTTTAATAAACTGAAGAGCACTGTGGCATAACAGAAGGCAAAAGCCATTCACAGTCAGCAGATCTCAGTCTGGATCCCATTGTGACTAAGAGCTTTTGACTCTAAGCAATTTGCCAAACCTTACAAAACTCTCATCGTAAAATGAAGACCTTATCTAGTGTCTTATCATCCTGTCTTTCCTATTCACAGGTCTCTTGCAAACGCCATGAAAAGGGTATGTCTCTTTATCTTTGTCCTTTCTGTGTTACTATGGCAAACCTCAAAATTAGAAGATTTAATGCTAGGATAAAGCAGAAAATTGATAAAAAGTGATTCAAGACTGGAAGAAAAATGCTACATTATAGAAGGAAAAAAAAAAACTTATTTAACTGGCTCCAAATCCTTGCTTCCATCTCTTTTTTAAGCCAAAAGAACTCAAATATTCCTTTCCTATAGAAAGATGAACTGAGAAATATATGTAAGTAAAAGATGGTTTTAAATTTAAATTAAATTCAGTTTTAAATTGTTCTTTAAAACTGAACATTCTTTAATTTACTATCGGCAGAATCAAACCTTTTCTTTTTCTATTTGAGAGACTTTGGTTGGTCTTGGTTTTTGGCAGTAAAGATCAAATTCAGTACATACTGTGCCAGGGCTTTACCATGGACAAGGCTTTGTTTTTTGTTTTGTTTTTTTTTGTTTGTTTGTTTGTTTTATTCATTTGTTTATTTTTGAGATAGGCTCTTAGGATGTATCCATGGCTAGCCTGGAACTTACCTTGTAAACCAGGCTAGCCTCAAATTCAAAGACATGCTTGTGTTTGCTTCCTGAATACTGAGATTGAAAGTACAAGGCATCATGACTGGGTGGACTTTTTTTAAGCAATAAAATAGCCACGAGGTATTTCAGTTGGTTAATAAAACAAACAAACAATCCAATTAAAAAATGGGGAACAGAGCTAAACAGAGAATTCTCGACAGAGGAATATCGAATGGCAGAAAAACACTTAAAGAAATGCTCATCCTCATTAGCCATCAGGGAAATGCAAATCAAAACGACCCTGAGATATCACCTTACACCCATCAGAATGGCCAAGATGAAAAACTCAAGCGATAATACATGCTGGAGAGGTTGTGGAGAAAGGGGAACCCTCCTCCACTGCTGGTGGGAATGTAAACTGGTACAACCACTCTGGAAAGCTATCTGGCGCTTTCTAAGACAATTAGGAATAGTGCTTCCTCAAGACCCAGCTATACTACTGCTAGGTATATACCCAAAGTTTGTTCAAGTACACAAAAGGGATACTTGCTCAACCATGTTTATAGCAGCTTTATTTGTAATAGCCAGGACCTGGAAACAACCCAGATGTCCATCAACGGAGGAATGGGTACAGAAATCGTGGTATTTTTACACAATGGAATACTATTCAACAATCAAAAAGGAGGAAATCATGAAATTTGCAGGCAAATGGTGGGATCTAGAAAAGATCATTCTGAGTGAAATATCCCAGAAGGAGAAAGACAAACATGGGATATACTCACTTATATAGACCTATAAGATATGATAAACATAATGAAATCTATACACCTAAAAAAGGTAATCAATTGAGCAGACATGAGGTAAGATGATCAATCCTCGTTTAGAAAGACAGATGGGATGTGCATTGAACGTATGATAGGAGTCTACTGAGCGCATCTGAAAGACTCTAACTAGCAGTGTTTTCAAAGCAAAGACTCATGACCAAACCTTTGGCAGAGTACAGGGAATCATAAGAAAGAAGGGGAGTTAGTCTGATGGAGAAAGGATAGGAGCTCCACAAGGACCAAATATATCTGGGCACAGGGTCTTTTCTGAGACTGACATTCAACCAAGGACCATGTATGGATATAACCTAGAACCTCCACTCAGATGTAGCCTGTGGTAGCTCAGTAACCAATTGGTTTCCCAAAGTGAGGGGAACAAGGACTATTTCTAACAGGAACTCAATGACTGGCTCTTTGGTCTCCCCACCCCCGAAGGGAGGAGCAGTCCTGTTAGGCCACAGAGGAGGGCTTTGCAGCCAGTCCTGAAGATACCTGATAAAACAGGATCAGATGAATGGGGAGGAGGTCCCCCCATCAGTGGACTTGGAAAGGGGCACGGTGGAGATGAGGGAGGGAGGGAGGGACTGGGAGGGAATGAGGGCTCGGGACACGGCTGGGATACAGAGTTAATAAAATGTAACTGATAAAAAAATAATAATAATAAAAACAAACAAACAAACAAACAAAATGATATAGACTAGGTAACTAAGAGGGGTAATCATCTCTGATGTAAAGAAAATTGTTCTTTATTTAAAATAATACATTCAAAGATTAGTGTGCCTTTCCTAAAGATGACCTAAGTACGCAGAGGCTGCATAATAAATTGCAGGTTTTACAAAAGTCCTTCTAAGCTAAATTTCTTAACTTTCAGAGAATAGGATGAATGTTGAATTTTTTAGAACTAGGAGAAATCAGGGATGGAGCAGGGCAGGGGGAGGGGGACTATGAACCACATAACCAAAAATGCACAAACATAAACCAAGTTTCACATGTAATTTCATCTGAGTCATGAAGCCCTAACCATGTATGCTGCATACTCTTAACACCTTTTCATAGATTCTAGGTAAGCTTTTAGAATTTAAGTTGTAGAATTTTGGAGCCCTTAAGCAATTTTGGAAACATGTAATACAAATTGCTAACCAAATAATGAAGAAACTAACCAAGAAAGGTGAAAAGAACTATGTAAACCCTTGATGCATTCAAGATAGAAATACCCAGTGCCATGCTAATCCATTGGACTGACCACACAGAATCCGGCATGAATCAGTGCTTTGGGAACAAAGTACCTTTCATAACAGAACAAAATAAAAGGCTTTAACGTGATTGGTGGATGTGTGGGGATTTAGGTGTGTTTAAGGGTAGTCTAAACATATAGACTACCAGTAGTTAACAAATAAACTTATATAGTTATATAAATGCATAAAAAGGGTAGATGGAACTACTTAATCTTTTTTTTTTAATATTTTTTATTTTTAAATAATTTTATACATTCACTTGTATCCCAGCTGTAGCCCTCTCCTCTTTCCCCCCCAATCTTCCCTTCCCTCCCTCATCTCCTCCCTACCCCCTTCCAAGTCCACTGAGAGGGGGTGTCCTCCTCTCCTTCAGTCTGGCCCTAGCTTATCAGGTTTATCTTCAGGACGATTGCAATGTCCTTATCTGTGGCCTAGCAAGGCTGCTCCTCCCTCAGGGGGGAGGGGAAGCTCATGAGATCATGTCAGAAACAATTCCTGTCCCCCTTACTAGGGAACCCACTTGGATACTGAGCTACCATGGGCTATGTCTGAGCAGGGGCTGTAGGTTCTATCCATGCATGGTCCTTGGTTGGATAAACAGTCTCATAGAAGACCCCTGTGCTCAGATATATTTGGACCTTGTGGGGCTCCCTGTCCCCTCTAGGATATACTAATCCCTCCTTCCTTCATATGATTCCCTACACTCTGCCGAAGGTTTGGTTATGGGTCTCAGCATCTGCTTTGATACACTGCTAGGTAGAGTCTTTCAGGTGCCTTCTGTGGTAGGCTACTGTCCTGTTACTTGTTTTCTCCTATTTCCAATGTCCATCCCCTTTGTCTTTCTAGATGTGGATTGATCATCTTACCCCTGGACCTCTTTCTTGTTTATCTTCTTTAGGTGTACATATTTTAGTATGTTTATCCTATCTTATAGGTCTATATAAGTGAGGATATACCATGTGTGTCTTTCTGCTTTTGGGATACCTCACTCAGGATGTACTTAATCTTTCTTATCCACATGTTCTACAAATACAAAATGAGAAAAAAAAAAAAGAACCCTACTTACAGGATTATTTTAAGAATGAAATAAGATAATGTGAGTTAAGTATTTGACAGCACCTTTTTCATAGTTAAGTACTTTAGGAATTATATGACTTTAGTTTTGTGCAGGATGATAAATACAGATCTATTTGCAATTTTCTACCTGTAGACATCCAGTTAGACCAGCACTATTTGTTGAAGATGCTATCTTTTTTCCATTGTATGGTTTTGGCATCTTTGTCAAAAACCAAGTATCCGTAGGTGTGTAGGTGTATTTCTGGGTCTTTTATTCGATTCCATTGATCCACCAGTCTGTTTCTATGCCAGTATCATACAGTTTTTATTACTATTGCTCTGTAGTACAGCTTGAGATCAGAGATGGAGATACCTCCAGATGTTGTACAGAATTGTTTTAGCAATTCTGGGTTTTTTATTCTCCATATGAAATTGAAAATTGTTCTTTGAAGGTCTTTAAAGAATTGTGTTGGTATTTTGATGGGAACTGCATTGAATCTGTAGATTGCTTTTGGCAGAATGGCCATTTTCACTATGTTAATCCTACCAATCCATGAGCATGGGATCAAAGATCTCAACATAAAACAAGACATGCTTAATCTGTTGGAAGAAAAAGTGGGGAAGACCCCTGTGCCCAGATATATTTGGTCCTTGTGGAGCTCCTATCCTACTGATCCATGAGCATGGGAGATCTTTCGTCTCCTGGTATCTTCTTCAATTTCTTTCTTCAGAGACTTGAAGTTTTTTCCAAACAGGTCTTTCATTTGCTTGGTTAGAGTCACACCAAGGTACATTATGTTATTAGTGGCTATTGTGAAAGGTGTCGTTTCCCTAATTTCTTTCTCAGCCTTTTTGCAGGAGAGCTACTGAATTTTTTGAGTTAATTTTGGATCCAACCACTTTGCTGAAGGTTTATCAGCTGAAAGAGTTCTCTGGTTGAATTTTGGGGGTCACTCATGTATACTATCCTATTATCTGCAAATAGTGATACTTTGATATCTTCCTTTCTGATTTGTATCCCCTTGATCTCTTTTAGTTGTTTTATTGATCAAAGACCTCAACAGAAAACCAGACACACTAAATCTGTTAGAAGAAAAAGTGGGGAAGAGCCTGGATCTCATCGTCACAGGAAACAACTTCCTGAACAGAACACCAACAGTACGGGCTCTAAGATCAATAATAAATGGGACCTCATGACACTGAAAAACTTTTGTAAAGCAAAAGACACTGTCATCAGAACAAAACAACAGCCTACAGCCTGGGAAAGGCTCTTCACCAACTCTGTATCTGACAGAGGGCTAATAATCAGAATATATAAAGAACTCAAGAAGTTAAAAGGCAACAAATAAAGTAATCCAACTAAAAAACGGGGTACAGAGCTAAACAGAGAATTCTTAATAGAGGAATATTGAATGGCAGAGAAACACTTAAAAGAAATGCTCCTTAGTCATCAGGGAAATGCAAATCAAAATGACCCTGAGATTTTACCTTACACCCATCTGAATGGCTAAGAGAAAAAACTCAAGTGACAACACATGCTGGAGAGGATGTAGAGAAAGGGGACCCCTCCTCCATTGCTGGTGGGAATGTAAACTTGTACAACCACTTTGGAAATCTGGCACTTTTTCCTGGGGTAGACAATTAGGATTAGTGCTAGCCCAAGATCCAGCTATGGCACTCCTAGGCATATATCCAAAATATGGTCAAGTATATAACAAGGACATTTGTTCAACCACGTCCGTAGCAGTTCAATTTGTAATAGCCAGAAGCTGGAAACAATCCAGATGTCCCTCAACTGAGGAATAGATATAGAAATTGTGGTATATTTATACAATAGAATAGTACTCAATTTTTAAAAACAAGGAAACCATGAAATCTGTAGGCAAATGGTGGGAACTAGAAAAGATCATCCTGATGAGGTATCCCAGAAGCAGAAAGACACACAGAGTATATATTTACTCATAAGTGGATGTAGACATATAATATAGGATAGACATAGTAAAATCTGTACATCTAAAGAAGCTAAGCAAGAAAGAGGACCCTGGGTAAGATGATCAATCGTCATTCAGAAAGGCAAACAGGATGGATATCAGAAGAGGGAGAAAACAGGGAACAGGACAGGAGCCTACCACAGAGGTCCTCTGAAAGACTCTACCCAGCAGGGTATCAAAGCAGAGGTTGAGACACATAGCCAACTTTGGGCAGAGTGCAGGGAATCTTATGAAAGAAGGGGGAGATAGAAAGACCTGGAGGGGACAAGAGCTCTACAAAGAGAGCAACAGAACCAAAATATCTGGGCCCAGGAGTCTTTTCTGAGACTGATACTGCAACCAAGGACCATGCATGGAGATAACCTAGAACCCCTGCACAGATGTAGCCCATAGCAGGTAAGTGGGTTCCCTAGTAAGGGGAACAGGGGCATCTCTGACATGAATTAAGTGGTTGGCTCTTTGATCACCTCCCTCTGAGGTGGGCGGGCAGCCTTACCAGGTCACAGAGGAAGACAATGTGGCCAGTCCTGATGATATCTGATAGGCTAGGGTCAGATGGAAGGGGAGGAGGACCTCCCCTATCAATGGCCTAGGGGAATGGCAAGGGAGGAGAAGAGGGAGGGGGGCTACAGCTGGGATACAAAGTGAATAAATTGTAATTAATAAAAAAAAAATCAGCAAGGTACAAAAGAAAGAAGGTCCTTATCAAACCTTAGGAAACAAAATCTAGAAATTAAAAACATGTTTTAAGGTGAAAAAAATGTTGGCAAATGTAAACACTAATTCAGTATCTAGTCCTAAGCAACAACATTTGTTAAAGTGAATTTTTTATTACAAAAAGCATGAGCACACATGAAAGCTTTCAATGAGATCCAATCACACACAGAACAAGCTCAGGTTCACTCCCAGAGTAAAGTATAAAGTATAAGTTGTAAATTTCTAAATGACCTGGCTCATGCCTGTATTTTCATTTTTATTGCTCATCTCCTACTTCATTGTACTTCAAACACAAGGAATCATGCTTTCACAGCAAATATTCTTTCCCACTGAGCCATTTCTCTAGTTCTCCAGCCCCCAATAATCTTAATATTATGAAGTTAGATATGTGAGATCAGCAGCAAAAAGTAAAGATATGGTAAGCTTAACTGCCAGTTTATTAGGGGCTTTAATTTCAATAGTTACAGTCTGAATGCAGTACAAGTAAAGTGTATCAATCCTTAACTACACTACCCAGAGTATAGAAGAATCAATCTATGGTGTATTTACAATAAAGGTAACAATTAAGGCCACTTACTAAAAATTAGGAGAAGGAAAAAAAATGCTTTCACAGAAAATTTAGTGCTTGAAGTGAAAACAGATACTATTTACCATAACCTAACATCAGACATATAAATCAGCTACTTTAAGTAGAAGCATCTCTAAATATAGATCCTTCCTATTTTTTATTTTAAACATAGCTTAATACGACACCCAGTTCATATCTTCTATACCAAGTATGAAGGTAACCAAGAATCATGCTGGTGTCCTAGTTAGGTTTCAGTTGCTATCATAAAAATACCATGACCAAAGCAACTTGAGGAGGAAAGGGTTTATTTCAGCCTACAGCTTGTAGTAAGAAGTCACAGTGGGAACTTAAGGCAGGAACCTAGAGAAAGAAGCTGATGCAGAAGGAATGGAGGAATGCTGCTTACTGACTTTCTCATCATGACTTGCTCATCCCAAATTCTAATAGGTACCTAAGCATCCTGGACTTAGGGTAGGGGTGATAACACTCACAATGGACTTACCAGCTTGCCTATAACCTGATATTATTGAGGTCATTTTCTCAATTGGGAGCCCCCGCTCCCCAAATGACTCTAGCTTGTGTCAAGTTGACATAAAACTAGCCAGCCCACTAGGCCACAGAGATGACTCAGCAGCTAAAGTGTATGCCAAACCAACAAACTGAGTTAGACCCAAGGGACCCACAGAGTGGAAGGAGGGAACCAGCTCTAGCCACATTTCCCGTTGACTAATATATGTGCTCTGACCCTGCCCTCAAATGTATCAAACTTTAAACACAATTTTTAAGAAACACACACACTAATAACTACAGGATCATTTTGGACTGTAAAACTCATATAGGTTTCGTCTTCTTGCCTTTGACACTGCAGATTATGCCAATTTTCATTCAGCTTTACAGAAATTTTTTTAAAAAAACATAAAACTGAATGACTTTCAAAGTAACAGGGTATGTCAGAAGATATCCTCATCCTGCATTTAAAAACACCCTACTGATATGAAACAAAAATCAAGGAATAAGAGGTTAAAATCTTTTTGAGCTATGAATGCTTTCATCCTACTTCTTGATTATGAAAGCTCCTTGCACAGAAATACCATTATGAAATAAATTGCAATGAGGGAATGGAAAATGATAATATTTCAAGTTTGCTAAAGAAAAGCCAAGCATAAAAACCTGGCAGTCTACCAATGTGACAGTGACAACATGTTAGCTCAAATATGCTGGGATGATCATTCGCATGCTGCCAGTCAATGTCATCTACATTCTTCAGCACTCTATTTTATGAAGAATATCTTCCTGGCTGGGATACATAAAATCATTCACATGATGGAAAACCATAAATTATTAAAAAATGAGTCCCATATTTCTTATGGACGCAATCTTGAGTATAAATTAGGACTAAAGTGTGCAATATACAAATGCGAGGATAATTATTAAGAAGGCACATTTTATGCATCTATACAGATATCTCTTGTTATTGTGGTACTATTAAACCAATGTTCCTGGAAAGCGGAAAGAGAGGGTTAGCTTCCTGCGAGCTGCTGATCTTAGGTATCTGAAGAAAGATGTGCTGGTCAGTACATGCTGTGGATTCACCAACACCAAACCCACAGCCAGAGCCCATTGCATGAGTGTGCAAAGGTCACTCAATTCTTAGTCCCCCCTAAGACACGTCATAGTTTCTTCAGAAAGGAGTACTGCATTACACTCCTGTGCATCCTTGGAGCCATTTAAACCGCAAGATCACTAACAAAAAAAGCACGAGAATATTATGACTACACAGCATTAAGTAGACTGCAAAAAGAATAACTGTTTACTGTGCAACAACTAAAACAGAAGGCAGCGTGCCACCTTGTTTGACCTCAGCTGAGAATTCACTATTCTGGGTGATTCAATTTTCTGTTTTTCTAAATATGTATGTGAATACTTCCAAAAATACTGTAAGTACAAATTTGATAATTATTGGCATATTTAGTAAACAGGTGAATTGAAAAAAAAAGGATACAAGTAAGAATTGACTATGCATGCTATGTCAGCACATGTGACCATGTGCCATAGCTTCATATTGCTGTACTTAACACCTCAACCTGAATGCCCAACAATACATCAAACTTAGCCAACATCGTCACCTACCTTTACTCCAGATATGTTTCTGCCACATTTCTTCTCCGTAACATCATCATTGTACACACTCAAGCTATTCTGTGGGTTACTCTCTTCTCCATACCCTAGATGAGCACCAAATCATGGATTCTTCCTGTAAAGTACCACCTAAACTTATCTGACATGCTAAAATCATCACCAGGAGCTTTATTAACCACTTGAACCATTGCTATAATTCTGGCTTCATGCTCTAACACTTGAAAATCACACTTAGTATTTTCTTTCTAAATCCCCAACCTAACCATAGTCTTTGCTTCTTAATGCACAAAGAACAAATGTCCATAGTCAAATTTCTTGGTATTCAAAATATGTCCATTCATGATTTGACCCCAAACCCTATTTGCATACTAATCTACTGATGCTTGTCCTGACAAGCTATATTGCAAGCACAGGGATACTCTACGCTTTTGGAAACCTGTATACCTGCTGCTCTTCCAACTGGGAACATCAAAAGTTCTTGCTGTTGCTCTTTTTCCATTTCTTACTTTTCCTAAAGCCTATGCTGACATTATTTCTTTGGTAGCCTTTCCTGATAGCCTCCACCACTTACAACTTACTCAATTTCTTCCCTGTGCTTTCGCAGGATTTTCACAAACTTCAATTATAAAGCTATTAAATTAAGCTATGACTAAGAAAGAAAGTGCATGATCACAAAAGATTAACTAAATGTTAGTATTGTGGCTCCACTATACTAGCTTTCTAGTCCAGGCTGATTTTTTTCTTATAAAAAGTAGAAGTTTTCCAGTGAGAAAGAAACACCATTGCCAACAGAACATCAGGTACAAATGAGCATAAACAATGTGGCAACCCCACATAGAATGCTCAGAGTTACTCTAAGCATGTAAAAACGTTCAAGACCATCAATTCAAGGCTCGTCCTCTTCCTTCAGTATGGGTGTGAATTTATACATCAAAACAATCTACTGCAGATGCAGGCATTGACTCTGTATTCATGAAGGACAAAGGATGGGACCAGTCACAGGATTCTCCTTTTAACAGAAAAAGCAAGTGTTTTCCAATATGCTCAGTGAATTTGGCCTGTATCACTGTCCACATGTGTAGGCTAACTTCCTCAGTGGTGGAGACTGTTTCTATTCTTAGTGACCAACCTATACCTCCACAGAGGCAACTTAGTCTATAGACTGAATGGGGCTAATAAAGGAAACTTCAGGAGAACAAAAGAATCTTTCTGATTTTTTTTAATACGACTTTTTAAAAAACTGTTAGTGCAAAAAAAAAAAAAAAACTGCTAGTGCTATATAGAGAATCATTACTATTCTAGTAGTTTGCCATTTATCACCACAAAATAATATTATTGCTTTCTCTGTAGACTACCAGACAGAATATTAACAAGGAATCAGAAGGTTTGAAATTTTGTCTATACAAAATAATCTTGTTGATTGTAGGTTTACGTAAAAAATGCTTATTTCTCAAGGTAGTTCTAAGGATAAATTTTTTTTTAATACAAATACATATAGGGATGTATAAAACACTGCAACATGTGAATTATAAACACAATGGCTGTGAAATCTTGGAAAAAAATCTCACACGTCTTATGTCACCTGTGTGCAGCATCTACCACATCAACCATATGAACTGGTGACTAAACGCTAGCAATGTGATGGACAAATCCCGGACACCATCATAGCTGAGTGAGTTCTGAGTTCTGGACTCCATTCTTTCATGCTATAGAAAACTAGACCAGCTACACCTCATATCTGTACTTTATTAAGGGAAAAATGCTTTACAAAATAAACTCAGTGTCTTGTTGCAATTACATATACAGGCAAAGCACAAATTAGAGTAGGCTATGAAAAACAAAACAAATGTCAACAGAGAACTCTAAGTTCTAATTCATCAGTTAATAATGAATGAACATTACTAAAGCTGACCAAAGTTCTAAAGCACTCCTAGGTTTCATGATGTGATACGGTAAACAGCAAAACCACCAAGTACAAGTTCTATATCCTTAATACCCTTGACTGGCTTATAAAGAGCGAGTCTCGGAGTGACCTCATGGCTCATACGCATGGGTTGTAGTGGCAAGAAGCATCCTAAAAATGACAATCTCAATGGTATAGTCTCCAAGTTTTAACTAAGCTATGCATCTCTTCAGCTAAAAGAATTTTATATTAAAATAAGGATACTGTGTATAACATAAACAAGAGCTAATGCTAAAGAAAAAAAATACAGCTTGAAACCAATAAATTCTCTCCTAAGTACTTTAGTGAGAACTGAGCCTTCTTCAGTGAGACAGAAGCTTTCCAGAAAAATGTGGTCCTCTCAGTCCTCTGATATTTAAGAACTTAAAAATATTATTATACACTATCATATATTCTGATTCACTTAAAAGGAAGCTACGCTCTTTGTAGGCCACTATGGCATTATGTAATGTTGAAAGGAACTCATCTCAATACAAAACACAGCCCTGAGACAGACTGTAAACCAGCACAGCACTCTACAAAGTATCATGAGGTCATAAGGGCAGGCTAGAGAAATGGCTCAGAAGTTAAGAGCACTGGCTGCTCTTCCAGAGGACCCCAGTTCAATTCCCAGCACCCACATAGCAACTCATAACTGTCTGTTCCAGGGGATCCAAATCCTCACACAAATGTACAGGTGAGTGAAAACAACAATGCACAATAAAAAAAATAAAAAGAAAATATAATAAACAGGAATAGAGTCACAACAGAACTTTAGGACTCCAAACCCTGGATCAGACTTATCAAACAGTTATATTCTGCAAGAGGAACATATAATTCAGTAAGTCAAAACTGTCAGAAAACTACAAAAAGCTCATGTCTCACATTGATAAATGCATAACTTTTCTTTGTAAAACAGTAGAAAAAGTTTTTCTCCCTGTTTTATCTTTATGCAGAGCGCTGTCAGATATGACTTAAAACAATGAGCCTTTCTCCTACAATGAAAATTCGGAGTACCTGGAATAAGCAATACATACATTACATATAAAGGTGTTAATATTTATAAAATTAAAAGTTGTGATACATTTACCATAAAAGTTATTTAGCATTAAATTTTATAGATGAAAAGAGAAGTATATAAACTTAAAGACACTGCTTTTTTTCAAGTACTATTTATTTTCTCATTAAAACTAAAAAGAGGGGGCTGGAGAGGTGGCTCAGCAGTTGAGAGCACTCGCTACCCTTGCAGAGGACCTGGCTTCAGTTCCCAGCACACACATGGTGGCTCAGAACCATCTGTAACTCCAGTCCCAGGATACCCAACACCTTCTTCTGATTTCTGAGGGTACTGCACACACATGGTGCATATACAAGACACGCATGTCAATAAATCTAAAGAGCAAATAACAACAACAAAACCAAACAACTAAGAAAGGGCTTAGGGGTATAAATCATTGGTAGAACATTCACCAAGAGTGTGTATAAACCTAGACTGTGTTAGACTCTGGCTTCATCAAATAGCAAACAAGGGAGGTGGGTAGATGTGTCTCAAGAGAACCAGCAAGGGCACGTGGGAAGCAAACGGACCACTAAGGAAAATAATGAGTTAAGAATGCCTTATTTTCTTTGGCATATGAGTTACCTTCTCATGTTAAATATTCTCAAAAGGTAGATAGTACCTTTAAATTAAAACAATGTTAACTGTTAACTCTAATAACTCATGATAAGCCTTCACAAATTAAAACTGAGAAAAAAATGACGGTAGTTTAAAGGAAAGGACCGCCCCCAGCCTTGGCTCAAGCACTAAGAACTACAACATACAGCACACCTAAGAAGATCAATTACTGACATCAAAGATCAAAGTTTCAGTTTCGTCCCAAATGACCAAAATTAGACTTAACCAGAAACACCCAGCTGTTTAAAAAAAAAGCAGATCTAAAAGGATCAGACTGCTCCACTGTCATTCCTAGTTAGACTATCAGGATATCAAATCGAACGTGAAAGAGTTTAAATGATCAGTAGTTGCTAAAATTAAGTCTCAAGATTATATATGGAATGCTAAATGTTCTGTGCAGCACCTGACTTGAAATCTGAAGTTGGAAAAACTACTACATTCTGTTTTTGTTTTAAAAGATTTTGTTTTACTTTTTAAAATTATGTGTATATTTGTGTGGGGAAATGTACACAAGACTGTAGAGTGGAAGCCAAAGAGATTATTGTATCACCTAGAGCTGGAGTTAAGAGGTGGCTGTGAGCCACCCAACTGGGTTCTGGGAACCAAACCAAGTCCTCTGCAAGAACAGTGAGCACCGTTTTTTTTTTTTTCCAATTTTTAAAATTATTATAATTTATTACCATTTATTCGATTTGTATCCCGGTTGTGTCCTCCTCGTCACCTCTCAAACCCACCATCCCTCCCTTTTATCCCCTATGCCCCTCCACTAGTCCACTGATGGGTGAGGTCTTCCAATCTATTTGACCCCAGCCTATCAGGTCTCATAAGGAGCGGCTGCATTGTCTTCCTCTGTGGCCTGGCAAGGCTGCACCCCCCAGATGGAAGTGCTCAGAGAGCCTATCACTGAAAGAGTTCATGCCAGAGAAAGCCTCTGTTCCCCTTATTAGGGGATCCACTTGGCAGCTGAGTCTATGAGCTACATCTGAGCTGGGGGTTTTAGGCACTCTCCATGCATAGTCCTTGGTTGGGGTATCGGTCTCTGCAGAGTTCCCAAGGGCTCAGTTTTATTGGCTCTGTTGGTCACCTTTTGGAGCTCCTGTACCCTCCACATCTTTCTATCTCCTCCGTATTTCATAAGATTACCTGTACTCTGCCCAAAGTTTGCCTGAGTCTCAGCTTCTGCTCCAAAACCTCAACCAGTGGAGTCTTTCAGAAGCCAACTGTGGTAGGCTCCTGTCCTGTTGCCTGTCTTCTCTGCTTCCAACATCTACCCCATTTGTCTTTCAGAATGAGGATCGAGTATCTTCCCTAGGGTCTTCCTTGTTGTTTAGCTTCTTTAGAAGTATAGATTTTAGTATGTTTATCCTATATTATATGGCTAATAAACCAAGTAATCCAATTAAAAAATGGGGCACAGAGCTAAACAGAGGATTCTCAATAGAGTAATATTGAATGGCAGAGAAACACTTAAAGAAATGTTCAACGTCTTAGTCATTGGGGAAATGCAAATCAAAACGACCCCAAGATTTCACCTTACACTCATCAGAATGGCTAAGTTAAAAAACTCAAGTGACAACACATGCTGGAGAGGATGTGGAGAAAGGGGAACCCTCCTCCATTGCTGGTAGGAAAGTAAACTTGTACAACCACTTTGGAAATCAATCTGGCGCTTTCTCAGACAATTAGGACTAGTGCTACCTCAAGATCCACATATACTACTCCTAGGCATAATCCAAAAATATGGTCAAGTATATAACAAGGACATTTGCTCAACCATGTTTGTAGCAGCTCTAGTCATAATAGCCAGAAGCTGGAAACAACCCAGATGTCCCTCAACTGAAGAATAAATACAGACATTGTGGCACATTTACACAATGAAATACTACTCAGCTATTAAAGACAAGAAAATCATGAAATCTGCAGACAAATGGTGGGAACTAGAAAAGACAATCTTGAGTGTAACCCAGAAGGAGAAAGACACACATGGTATATACTCACTTATATAGGGATATTAAACATATAATATAGGCTAAACATATTAAAATCTATACTCCTAAAAGAAGCTAAACAATAAGTACTCAGAAATGCTAAGCTATCTCTCCAGACACTCTACTAGGCTTTTAACATAAAGTCTTAGTGAAAATCATTTTGGAGAAAGCAAAATGCACAGGATTGTAAGACTTCATGCTTTGTAAACTGTAGCAAGACAAAAAATAGTATTAGGTATTCACAATAGCCAAGTGTGTTCCAGAGACTGCAATTACTCTTGGTCCTCATTTTCTGTCTGTGATAAATTTCAAGCAATTATTATTTGAAAAGAAAATAAGTGGGTTAAATCTAGATTATTAAGAAAAGGAGATTTTTTTTTTAGGGGGAAGGATCATATGTGTAAAAAAATCCTATAGTTTTGGGGGTTTTGTTTTGACAGGGTCTTATCATGGAGGCCTGGAACTCACTGTTGGGTTTGAACGCAGAGTGATCTGTCTGCTTCTGTCTCTAAAAGAAAGTTATTTCATCATAGGCAGTAGTGACCTATGCCTTTGTTTCCAGATGTAGGTTGATCTCTAAGTTTAGGCCAGCCTGGTCTACTGAGTGCACTCCAGGACAGCCAGGGTCACACAGAGAAACCCTGTCTTGAAACACACACACACATACACACACAGATATTTCTCCTATGACTGAAAAATATAAATGAGGCAATACAGCGTGTCAATCACTCTCTACTGTGTAACCAGCTACTCAAATCACACTGCATACAGGTGAGAACTTTTTAAATAGCAATAGGTCTTTTTTGTTTTTGTTTGATTTGGTTTTTGTTTTTCGAGACATGGCTTCTCTGTGTAGCCTCAACTGTCCTGGACTTGCTTTGTAGGCCAGGCTGCCTCTGCCTCCCTGAATTGGATGCTGGCATTACAGGTGTGCACCACCATGCCTAGCTGCAACAGATCTTAAAACAGGCAGTAATCACTATAATGAAAGTGTATGCTATACTTTCTTAAACTGTGGCCAAAGAAAAATGAAACTGTTCTTATATCTAACGATTGTTATGGTCTCCCCCCTTTGTGTGACTTCAATATTAATACAAGTCTTACATTGTATTCCAAACACTTTGATGAGGACAGAATAAGACTTGAATAACAGAGTATTTAGTAAACAGCAGCATCTAGGCAAAACAAGAGGCTACAAGAAAGTGCTGGCTGGACTAAGTGTACAGGAGCGCCACAAGGCAGGGCACAGGGGTCTTTCATAAGACTGTTTCTCCAACCAAGGACCATGTATGGATATAATCTAGAGCCCCTGCTCAGATATAGCCCATGGTAGCTCAGTGTCCAAATGGGTTCTCTAATACGGGGAACAGGGACTATTTCTGACATGAACTCAACAGCAAGTTCTTCCACCACCACCACTACCCCCCAATGAGGGAAGAGCAACCTTGCTAGGCCACAGAAGAGGACATTGCAGCCAGTCCTGAAGAAACTTGATAAGCTAGGGTCAGGTGGAGGGGGAGGAGGTCCTCCCCTGTTACAGGAATTGGAAGGGGCAGGGAGAAGATGAAGGAGGGAAGGTGGGATTGGGAGGAAATGAGGGAGGGGGCTACGGTTGGGATACAAAGTAAATAACCTGTGATTAATATAAAAATTAATTAATTAATTAAAAATAAATAAATTAATTAAAAAACCAAAAAAGATCATATTGCAATGGATAGTTTTTAATGCAATGATCTCAAACTATTCCATTTGCACAGAATAAAAGACCAGGAGGTCAGGTGAAGATACAACATCTGAATCAACCACACCATCAGCAAGACTCAGGGGAACACTTCAGAAGGGTGGTCAGAAAGAGTGCTAGTGCTAAGAGGTACTGTCTCTAGGCACGGCGTACCCGTTGCACACATCATCTCAGAACAGCCATGGATCATGGGACAGGCATAGAGTCAGGCTGGGGAAAACTTCCGGAATGATTCTGGCAGCCTTGCACAGACCTTACGTATAGTTAAGGAGCTGATATCTGCAATTAAAACTGTGTGAGGGCAACAGTCACTTCTGTTGGGAGGGGCTGCCACACCCCAGGGATGTTTCTGCATCCATGCTCACTCGTAGGTACTGATTCAGTTCATTAGGTTTCAAGGGAAAGTGTTAAAAGAAGCTGTGTGGAAGGTATTCCGGAACAAGTTTGAGTGGAGGAGTGAAGGTAGGTTTGTCAAGATATATTGTACATTAGATGCAGTTTTCAAATGTGTGTATCTGTGCGTGTGTGTGTGAAGAAGGTGTGGGCTGACACCATGCATCCTTTGATGCATCCCTTCGGGTTCCTCAAGGAGCAACCAAATTTTCATTTCCACCCATGACAAGGTAGTAGGCCAACAAAAAAGAAGTAACTTCCAGCACTCAAATACAAAGTTCCAAAGGTTGTCTGCATAATTTTATTTTTACAAAAAAGAACCTGTCACAATCTCTTTTAAATTGATTTTTATTATCTTAGTATTTCCTTTTATAAACCTTCAACTTTAATCAAAGTCTAGGTATCTTTATATAATCATATATTTAATGATTTCTTCCTCTCATCCCCAACTCATAAGGGCTTCTATTGAAAACTTTAAAAATAATTTTTGAAATACATGAAAATTCAAAAGCATCAAGAATTCATATGGAGTATAAAGAAGATTGATCCATTTGCTAGCACACTGCTGATATTACATATCACCATATAAGCTTAGGTTTCTCATTCTTCCAATAAGGAGACTCTCCTCAATACAAACAGCAAAAGCGAACACGTTCACCTGCCCTGTAACTGATATGTCTACTCATGTTTCACTAATGTCTTCTGTAACAAAAGGATCTGCTCAACGTTATGGGTTGCATTAATCCACCACGTTTCTGTGGTCTCTGTATGCCTGGAATAATCCTTAAATTACCCTGGATTTTCATAGCTTTAAGTTGGAAGACTACGTGCTGAGTGACCTCGACTGGAACTCACCAACCTTTCTTCAAGATTAACTTTTGGTATCTTTAGGGAGAGGCATCAGGGAAACGAAACTATATTCCCATAGTGCATCCCTTCAGGTAATGCACAGGGCATTTTGCTCCCAACTAGGGAAGTATCTTCCAGGTTCCCTCTTTAACTAATTCTTCTCTCCTTCATAACTGATATTTTGTGAGTAGAAAATTCATAATTATGCAAAGTCACCAAACTTTTACCCATTAATTCTAGTGTGTTATTTTGTATATAAACTAGTAATACTATAATGTCTTTGTTCTAGGAAATTTAGAAATGAGTATTGGGCTATATAATGTTTATTATCAGCCCTCAGATTATTGTGGAGGTATTATCTAACCTGCTATAACAAATAATGAAGACACAGACACTTGTTAGATTTTATAATTGCCTTATTTACCTTGGGCTGCGCAGATATTTCACCTACACTGTCTCAATATGCTCACCATCCACCTTAATCCTCCTCATCTGGTCTACCTTCCATCCATAGTATCATGGTACTTGCTTGTACTCTTCATCTGTGCCTTTTTAAACCATTACTGGGGTCCTTCCTCCAGGCCCACATGATACCTTCTCCAGGCTACCCATCATGACATCCTTTCTTTCTTTACCCACTGATTTACTATATCCCTATGGATTTGTTGACTTCAATTTTTATTCAAAGAGCTATAATTTGATAATGACTAATTTGACATTCAAAGAGGTGCTTCAATGTGGTGATCATCAAGGTATCTTTAGTACCATTTTAATGCAAACTCTTCCCCTTTTTTGAGTCTTTTCAAACATTCTGATACAGCTGATGAATCTAGGGACAGACACTGACTTGTGTGAACCCCATTTCATGTCCATAGGGAAAGCAGGAAGAAAGTCAAATAGCTACTTTGTGGAGAATGGTAAGGTAACAGATTTCTGTACTCGCTTTCCCTCCAGTTTTCCAGACAAGTGTATTTTCTCAATAGTACCATTTATTTTGATCAGCAAAGCTGGCACTGTTGAAGTGTATCATTAGTAGGAGCTTCCCCAGAATAAGCTGTCAAGGTAAGGAAATTCTGGGGGTATAATATTTGGGGGGTCATTTTTTTTCCTAAGAATAGTATCTTTCCTTTTTTTTTTCCCTTCAGATAAAACTGAGTAGCTTTAAATATATTAACAAATTGTGAAAATAATGTATAGCATTTCTATGTGTCCCATACCCAAATTCCCTATCAACAACTTATATTAGTATATTTTGGTCACAATTAATGAAGCAAAGTAAACATATTACTAAAGCCCACATTTTACTTAAACCTCCTCCATTTTCCCATGATGTCCTTTTGGTTTTTTGTTTTTTTGTTTGTTTGTTTTTTCCCTGTTATAGGATCAGCCATTAACGGTAATTAGATTTAGTAAGTACATTTTAACTCCTTAGGGTACTCTCCACTGTGACAGTGTTTCAGACCGTTCTTGTTTTTTTCCCCCCCCGTGTCTGTGGATATGTCTGCATGTGTGTAGGTGTGTCCATGGGGGTGTAGGTAGGTGTATGTTGTACACATGTGCTTGTGTACATACATAAGACAAAGTCATCAATGGTTGCTTTCTTTGGAGGTAGGGTCTTTTACTGGAACCTGAGGCCTGGAAATTAGGTCTGCCTCTGCATCCTGAGAACTAGGGTTACAAGTGCACGCCATAACACCCAGATGTTTGCATAGGTACTAGGGCTCAAATTCAGTTGTCATGCTTACTTTACCAACTGAGTATCTCCCCAGTTTCCTTTCTTGAATTTCAGGACTATATTAGTTTCTTGTGACTACTGAAAGAAATTACCAAATCATTCCTTGATTCTTCCAGCACTAACTAGTCAGGACCAGACCTTAGCATCACCAAAGTTCCTAAAAGGACAAAGAGATCATTGCCAGAGTTTTATAAAAATTAATCTGAATAGTGGAGGGGGTAAATTAGAGAAGAGTCAGGTTGCAGGGAGAAGACTTTTAGAACAAGACAAGGATGTATAAATAATCTCACCTAACCATCTCATTTTATATAGACTAATTATTTTTAATCTGATAATGGAGTTTATTTTACAAATTAAAGCTGCTTTGAATTTACCTTTTCTCCTAACAGTAGGTGACGGTGATTGTGCCAGGTTGGTACTGTAGATACACTCCTTAAAGGATACATCTCATTCAGTGTGGGTGCACATGGCTTACTGAACAGGCTCACATAGGTCAATGTATATGAACTATAGTTTCATTCTCAGCCAACCCCAATGCAGCAGGAGACAAGCATCTCCCTGAGATTAGTGTATGGGCCTTTCTGTAGACTCAGCCTTTGAAGTGAGCTGGTAGGTCCCATACATCTACCTATTTCTGAACACCCAGGCCAAGCCAGTATAAAACACATGTAGGAGTGGCTTTATAAATACTGATGATATAAATGGATAGTGCCAGATCACTTCTAAAAGGGAACATTCCTTCCACTCCCATGAACAGTGACAAAGGGTTGGGGCAGGGCAGATATAAGTGGTCATTCAGCCACTGGGTCCCAGAAATGATGGGCTTCAGGCCATATCACTGTTGCTGTGGAGAAGGTCCTGAGTTCAATTCTCAGCAACAACATGGTGGCTCACAACCATCTAAAATGAGATCTGGCAACTACTTCTGGCCTGCAAGCATAATACTGTATACATAGGAGATAAAAATATCCCTAAGGGGGGGCGGGGCAGGTAGAGATATGGCCCCACCATTAAAGGCTAGGCTCACAAACATAAATATGGGAATACAAATACATCCAGAAAAAGAATAGATGTGGCAGTTTGAAATCCTAGGAAATGGTTATGTGCTAGAATTTGGTATTTGCATTTTGAATACTTAATCAAGCCTTTATAAGCTAGATGAAGCTTATTCTGCCTTGTTGGCATTTTCTTATATCTTAGCTGCTCTCCTCTACATCTGGAACTCAGTTTCAAGGTTGAAATACATTACCATAATCACAGCCAACCAAAGACATTCCAATTCAAATTCTCCATAACTTCATGCTTTAGCTGTCTGTTGCACGTCAGCTAATAGGCAGTTAAAGAAGAACATGTCAATAAATCTAAGCTTACAAATTCTATGGCCATCACTACTTCACAATTTAAGGCTTTTTGTTAAATTTGCTGCCTTCATACTGTATTACACACTATAAAGGTGGCGTGCCCATAAATAAGTGTCTTCAGAAATTAAGTGAATTTACAAGTTTCTTAAGTAGAGTTCCACATACTTCACTGAAAGGATTTCCCACAGTCCATCTTAAAGATTTTTATTACTTCTTATTTCTTTAATCATTTCCCAAACCAATGAAGAAAGTAACAAATGGGAATATAAATTATTTTTACTGACCTTCATGCTTTTATTGACTAGTGCTGGAGGACTGGAATCATGACAAATAGCCAAGTCAAGTCTCAGGTCTGACACTTGGTCTATGCATTAAGTACATCATGACTTACTAGGGCCTTAGCTTCTTTGTAAAATGAGACTTGACGGGATCATCAATGAATTGGCTTAAGTAAACATCAACAATCAAAACTTTTAAACTTCTAATATTGATATTTTCATAAATTATAAAGGACATTTATAAAAAGCATTGCCAAAATAAAGGATCCATAGACTTGCAGGAGATCATGAAGGAGAAAGTGAAGTAAGCATACAAATATTTAAGTTAATAAGATGTTAGCATCTTAATAAAAACGTCCCCCTTGAACTCTATGCTAAACAGCTTCCCTTCCCTCAGCCCAAATATCACTTTAGCTAACTATGTCTTCTAGGCTTTGGCTGCGCAAAGTTTACTCTCCATAAAAGCATCTCACAGGGCCTAGGAAATGCTTAGCAGAGAAGAGTATTTACTCTCCTTCCAGAGGATCAGAGTTCAGTGCTCAGCACCCACAGCAAGCAAGTCATAACTGCCTGAAACTCCAACTCCATGGGGATCCAACACTTACAGAACTCACAGGTACCTGATTCATGTGTGAATATAAAGATACACACACACATAATCTTAAAAAGATGAAATGAAACATTAAAAAAACATTTTGAAGAAACAAGGACTGAACAATGAATGAACAAGATACATTTTCTGAATCTGTTCTTATAAGTTAGATCAAAGAAAATGTCAATTGACTTTGCCTTTTAGCTTTTACACAAACTTCCCTACCTCAACAGAAGGGACACAACTTATATGTTAAAAAAAATGTAGATGTTCTATTATTCGGCTCTTACATTTTGTGTACAGAAGATTACAACATTTAATTTGAAAAACCCAGTGGAAAATATTAGACTTTCTTATTTTACTACATCCTTCATAATACATTGTAAGTGCTGGAAACATAGTTAGCGAACAAATGTTAGTATACAAAACATAAAATAAATACTAAAAATATAGTATAAACACAGTATAATTTAACTTTTAAAAGTATGCTAACTTTTAAAATAGCTATTTTAAAATAAGCATTCATCCGGCAAATGGTTAAAAAAGTATCAGAACGAAGCAAGTATAATCATACCAGTGTGACTTAATCGCTCTGAGGCTCTATGACCTCATTTGTAAAACTGAAACCAACCTTACAGGGTTGCTATAAAGTACAACTAGCATGTGGAGAGAGAGCATCCCCTACTCCATGAGACTATTATTACTCAGTGTAACTCAGACTAGCAGAGATAAGGCCTTTCCCACTTCGCCTCATTTCCAACGTATCCCTTGCTTGCACCTGACTCCCTGACCACATTCCAGTTAATAATGTATGCCTTCCTCCAATGTCGGCTTCATTGTAAGCGGTAGGAGAAGGGGAGCCTGCAATACTCTAAGGGTAGAGAAAAACCAGTTTTGATACATCATTGCTCTTCTGATGGTCCTCTTTATGACACTGAGGACCAAGGCTTTTAAGCAGCAAGTAGTTTTTGTGGCTGATCAAGTATATCTGTTTCACTTCACATATTCTGGTCCCACTTACATTACCCCTTAATTAAATGCTTATTTATGTTACATGAGGCCTCTTCTAGGCCTGTACCTGACAACAAATATTGCAATGCAAAAAAAGCCAAAATATTGGAGGAGATATTCATAATGCTGAAATTTCTGCTCAAAGCCAAGACAGTAAGATTACACCATGTAAAAGTTTTACATTTTAAATGACTTTAAAAATCAAAGTTTTAAAAAGCCCATTAAATGTCTCCTTTAAAAAATAATAAATTCTAACCTAAATAATTGAGTTTTAGCATAAACAAACCCACAAATATCACAGCACGCTGGGGTTGGCTACCCAGAGGCTATTTAAGCTATGGGCTGGCTTTCCCCAGGGTCAGATGATTGTTCAAGGTTCCTGAATAAACTGCATTTAAAAAAAAAAAAGGAGACTCTGTTTTAGTGCATGTATGTGTGGTATATCCACGTGTTTATGTGTGTATGTGCATGTGTGAGTGTAGGTATACATGCGAGCATGCCAGACGTCGGTATCAAGTGCATTTTATAATCACTCTCTAACACAGTGTCACACTGAACCTGGGGCTCAGCATTCAGATAGGCTTGGTGGGCAGTAAGCTCCAGGGACTTGCCTGTCTGTGTCGTGCAGCTCTGCAGGTTCCAGACACATGTTGGCACACCCAGCTTTTCTGTGGGGTGTTGAAGATCTAAACTTAAGTCCTCACCTTTGGGGGCGGGTACATTACCAACTAAGCCACCTCCCCAGACACTCACCTTTTTCTTTTAACTGTCTCTGTTTCTTTTTGCAGCAGTGGTGACAGAACCTACAGCCTCACACATGCTAGGCAAGCACTTACAACAGAACTGCATCTCCAGAAAAGTTTCTCATTTCTGCTAGAAATACACTAAATATTTACAAATCATGTTACAATTTTCATTTGATACTAGTAGTATACTGAAAGATTGAAAAGCATTCACAGTTATCCTCAAATCTCTGTGGTTCATACAGCGTTCAGCTGCCACCATTGGTTTTGACTCTCCTAATTAAAAAGAAGCAAATGTGAAACAGAGACAGGAAGAATAACTTATGAGGCTGCCATAAATTATAATTTATACAGAAACAATGGTTTCTAGCAAGAAAAAAATCCTACCCCTGGAATCCCCAAAACTCAACCATCTACACGTCGTAGGTGGCAAACGTTCAATATATTCTGTGTATAAAATGAGTCGCTGTAAAGGCCTGTCTGCCGCAATGCGCAAGTATGGGGTGGAGAGATGGGAAAAAAGAGAAGCTGAATGGTTTGAGCGCATGAAGAGAAGTGGAACTAGAGACAAACGAGTGACGAGGAGCAGCCTGATGTGAGCAGTCTGTCCTGTCACCTGAGGCCATGAAGTCGCAGCCCTGGGCTGCCACTGAGGGGCTAGGCCTGGGTCTGTGGCCATGCAGCAGCAGAGGTCTGTGTCAATGGCCACAGCCCAGATTACAACCAAAAGCCATGCAGATGTTCCTGGTCTGGGCTACTGCCTGAGACCATGTTGCTGTCCAAGGGCCGCACAGAGCTGGGCCTGCGCCTCGTTGGCTGTCGCATTCTGGAGAGCTGTCCCCACCCCTCAATAGTTGCAGCACTCCGGAAAGCACCCTGCACCTTAGGGGGCAATATGGTAAAGCCGACCCTGGTGGCAAGGGTACAGGTGAACCGGCCTGAGGGCCTGAGCACAGGGGAGCTGGCCCCGCCCCATGCACAGTATTGCAAGATGCCCACCCCCCCCCCCCCCGTCCACTCACATCTCTTGCCACCTGTGGCGAGCAGGAGAGCTGGCCCTGAGGGTGCAGACACAGGAGAGCTAAGGAGCTGACCGACTCAGCTACCTCACAAGCACATATCCAAGACTTTGAGGTGGCTCACCCCACTATCTACCCCATCTATGATTTGCTGAAGCACGTGAAAGGACCAGTCCTGCAGACCCAAAGCTGCAGGATCTCCTTGACACAGGGCAACAATGGGATATGTGAGAGGAGTCCCAGTAAAGATCCAGTGTAGCAGAAGTTCAGAGGCCTCAAACCAGACTAATGACTCACTGCAACAAACACTTGCAAGTAAAGATGGGGGCGGGGGGAAGGGCGTACTGTGGTATACTGTGTGTGTAACACACCACAGCTTCCATGATAAGAGAGCTTTGTTCTCAAGGGGAGACACAAGGTTATGGGGAGATGAGTGGGACTGGGGTACATGATATGAAATTCACAAAGAATCATTAAAAAGTTTTAAAAATATGAGTAGCTGATCACATTGAAAATGATAGTGATATGCAAATTTAAAACTGTAATAAAGTAAAGAAAGTGGTCACATGACAGATAAGTCATCATATACCAGTTTCTGTCACCCAGTTATTTCCCATCTACACCCCACTTAGGTCACCAAAAAAAGCTTACATAAATAAGTTTCTTTCTGATTTGTGAGCCAAATATGAAAACAGTATTTGTATTAGTTTTGGTTTTTTTTTTCCATTGCTGAAACAAGATATCTGACAAAAGCATCTGAAGGGAGGAAAAGACTATAAGACTATCCTGGCTCCCAGTTTAGGAGCACAGTTCGTCATGGTGGGAAAGGCAGGGCAGCAGGAGAGGGTCACATTGCATCAGCAGGCAGGAAGCAGAGTAATGGCTACTGGTGTTGAGAGAGCTTCTCCTTTTTATTCAGTCATCAGTTCCAGTGAAAGGCACAGTGTTGCCTCCATGTAGGGTGACTCTTCCCACTACAATTAATGCTATTTAGAAACTGCCTCATAGACAAGCCCAAAGTTTTGTCTCCGAGATGGCTCTAGATCCTGTCAGGTCACCATTAACTATCACAGTATTTTATAGGTGTTCTCAGCTAATTTGCTCTTGTATATTTTTAATTTATCGTTAAAACCTATTAGTGTGCTTGATATAAATTCAACATTACATGTTTTAATGGAAAAGGACACATTAATAATCTAAAATGTAAAAAAACCTCACAATTTTGGAGGGGTAAAAAAAGGAAGATAAAGGAATATAAGGAGGAAGATGCTTAAAATACAACCTATGCATGTACAATGCTTGAAAATTTTTAAAAATTCACAATTATATGTTATATACACACCTGTGTGCATGTATGTATGTATGTATGTAGAGGATTAAAGAACTTAAGCCATGATATATGAGTAACTAGACTAGGTTTATTCTCCACGGCAAGAATCTACCTAGTGAGAAAGACACAGTGGCTGTCTGCAAAAATGTAAGCTCTCATTTTACACAGTGCAAAGAGCATAAGGCAATGCGTGAAAGTTGTGCGCAGGCTAGTGCTCGTTCACTGGATAGAAGGTAACTCAGCTATAATGCTATCACAGTATTAACACCTGAGGAACATTTAATCTGTCTCATTTTCTTCTAAGGACATGTATAATCAGATATAAAATAGGTCTCTGTAATTTTAGATTTTAGCAAAATACATGTTTACCATAGAAAAACTAATACAGATAAACTTAGGTGATGTCATGAGTAAAGATTACAGGTGTTTTGATATGCAGCCTTCCAGCTGTATGTATACCCACCCATCTCTACACACCCTTTCATCACCCTTTCCTAATGTACATATACACATGCTTAGATTTCAATTCAAAAGACTATCTCTGGGGCCAGGAGATATGGCTCAATGAGTAAACTGCTTACCATATAAGCCTGAGGGATCGGAGTTTGGAACCCTAGAACTCACATAAAAATTGGTAGGGTATGATGGCCCATCTGCAATCCTAGTAGACATGAAACTTTTTGTATTAGGATATCACAAGTTTAATGCAGAATAGTAACTTATGAAAAAGAAAGTAATACTAGAGGAGAAATTTTATAACATAGGCGTTCACCAAAACAATGAAAATTTGGACAATAAACTGGAAGTATCTGACAGGAAAGTGGTTTTTCTCAAGTGTAAGATGGTTAAGAATGGCTCATGGTTTGTTTCTAGACTGCTTTCTGACTTTAGCAAACTTACGTCATAATACAAAATCCACCCCCCCTTCCCAACATGGTGGTGCAGCACTTCTTCCTGAACATTCCCTAGCAGCCTTCTCACTGCCATCAAGTCCCCAAGGCAGCTACTACTCATCAGAGTTGGAATTTGGTTTCTTGGGCTAGAAAGCATCTAACAATGCAGCCAATATTCTATAAGCTTTCTGAAGATAGCAAAACAATCAATCTTAGTTCAAAATGTGGAGCCCTGCCAAACCTTGACCTTGAATCAAGAAGACTAATAACTAATGGGCTCTGGGTACAATTTCCTTCAGTTGTGATTAAAGAAATCCTAACCATTAGGTTCTAACACTCAAAATTTAACAAATGCCCTGACCTAATGGCATCCTCTCACTTTATCTCTAAAATTAATTAGACTTACCTTTAAGTTTCCTTTCCATCCGCTAGAAACTCACACATAAAACAAGAAAATGTTCAGGGCAATGTCAAATTGTAGCAAACAGCAAGTAAGCAATAATTTACCCTACATAGATTTTTCAAAACAAAGTCTAGCCATGTACTATCTGTAAAACTCAAGGCTTTGAATTTTTTAGTGATCTAAAACTGTAGAAGAAATTGATAAAAATAAGATTATACTCAGCAACATAATCATTAGCTCTGAAGTAACCAAAGAGTTCATCATTCATTTTGAAAATTCCTAAATACAAGTAAAGGGAAGAAAAAGTGGTTGCATCTGCTACACACGGAACTTTTAATGGAAACACAGAAAACCTAAGGAGGGCTTATGATACAATAGGAAAAGCACACTTCAACGAGCCAATACACAAAACAGAAATTCTGCATAGAGACCTCTACAACTCTGTGCAAATCCATTTCCCTGAAATAATTACTTCTGTCCATGAGGCTGTCTTATCTGTCTTGAAATAACAGGCCTCTCGCTACAAATTAAAGCTGCATTCAAATCAGAGCAGAGCAAAGTGACTGCTCTTATTGGCTGAATCACTGTGATGATCTTTATTACTGTTTACTTTCTTCATTTGAAAAAAAAAATAAGCTGTTTCCAATGGAAAGTATCATTAAAGATCAACAAAAGAGCAAGGCCAAAATAGGGTTTTATTAAAAATACAAAAGTAGAGTTGGGCAGTGATGGTCAATGTCTTTAACCACAGCACTTGGAAGGCAGAGCCAAGCGGATCTCTGTGAGTTTGAGTCCAGTCTGGTCTATAGAGTGAGTTCCAGGAGAGCTAAAGCTACACACAGAGATACCCTGCCTTAAAAAACAAACAAACAAACAAACAAACAAACAAACAAACAAAACAAAAGTACCTTCTTCTAGGAAAATATACATCAGCACACATTTTTAAACTTTGTGTGTGTCTAGCGTGTCTGTGTATGTCCGTAATACATGTGATGCAACTTGTGTCCAGGTGTCCATGAAAGCCAGAAGGTGTCAGAGGCCTGGACACAGAGTTACAGACAGTTGTGAGCCACCTGACAGGTGTTAGGAACTGGTATTGGGTCCTCTGGAGGAACATCAGGGGCTCTCAACTGCCCAGCCCACACAGTATGTTTCTGTGCTTTTTAGAGCATGTAAACTTTTCCCTTGTCACTAAAACTATTGCTTCATAATTTTAGTTTCCTCTTTGTTTGCCCTAATATTACTGCTGCCAGAAAAACTCTTGAGTCTCTATGCACTCCATAGGGTCACAGCTAGCGAGAGAAATCACTTGTTACAAAATTTAACAATAAAATGAATGGCTATTACCAGCACAGTGTAATTACTTCATATATAGATCTTTTCAGAACCGGCCTCTTAAAGAACAAAATGCATGGCTGCATACATTTCCTATCCCCAGTGCTTTGTGTGAGGCATGTATGTAGTTAGCCATAGAGAAACCTTTACCAAAACATTTAATAATCACCACACAATTTTCTAGAGGAATAATTCTACTATTCACTACACTTTTATTTCCCAGGGGTTTTTTTGGGGTGGGGGTGGGGAGGGAGTGTTAAACAGAACAAAATAGACTATCAACACTAACAACTGATGCTTTGTCTGTGCAATTCACTTCACTGGTTTTCATAGCTGGGAGTTAGGCCACCTCATTTAGAAACTGATTGAGCCTCTTATTTCTCTACACCAAACTTTAAAGCTTAAAAACTAGACAATGATATCCTTATGGGCAGGAATCAAATCTTATTTATCTACATGCTTCTAGCATCTACTTGTGGGATACGAGTGCAATAAATTTTTGTTCAATAAATGCATTATTAAACTGATCCACAGTATATTTTTCATACTGTTTTTCACAGTGGCTGAAAATAATTTCTAATACTGTATCCATAATCTCCATAGAAAAACACTGAAATAATGTGTCTGCTAGTGTCTGCAAGACAATTTGGTGCAGGGCAATGATGTATCAAATTGAATTCAGTTCCTGAATCACATACATAGTGAAATCTGAAGATAACATGAAGCAGGAGAAGCCAGCTACAATGCATTCTCTTAAAACTGCTTAGCATGGCCATGGCAGAGTAGCCCTTTCACATAAAGGGACAAATGAGCAGTGTTATGGCCACTGCAAAGCCAGAAGCAGTTAACTTCCTCCTAAAGTTTGCATTTTCTTGGCAAGCTAAAGTCCCCAGGGAGAAGCACCCTTTTAATTTTAGCACTAATGACAAAAAGAAGTTTCAAAGAGCTTTCATGTCCTTTCCCTCAATAATACATAAGTCAAATTTTTCAATTTCTAAGATGAATGATAGGTTTTCCAGTTAAAATCTCATAATCCAGCTGTCATATCCATTGTTTTCTTACGGCTCTCTCCCTCATGCTGATTAAGATTCTTTGATACAATTCACTGATCCTGAAACATATTCAACTTAAATTTTACTTATGCTATATGAAGATGGATTAGTTTTGAAGAATGGATTAAGATGGGCAAAAATATAAGGTCACTCAGTATGGACAGAAGATCTGGTACAATTTATAATTTTAAAGATGCAATAATCACAAACTAACTTCAATAGCCTGAAATCTAAAACTGTATAATTTCAATTTGTTTACTAAATGTTCTAAATTAAAAGAGAAATCTGACCTCAAAATACTCCCCACAAAAATAGTTGATACTGTTAGATCTCTCCATTTACTAAGTCATTTTAGCCTGCTGTCTTGAAGTACTTAACCTCCCCATCTGCTTCCCTCATTTCCACTGTAGATTTTACAGAATGACATAATGAATACCAAAACTACTAGACTATGAACTTAGATGAGGAGACTTAGCAACAAACATTTCAATTACTCTCTAATGACAAGCTGCCAAACCTTGGATCTTGCTAATCTTTCCAACAGAAAAGTAAACAAGCAGACTTTAAATTAGGAGAAATAAACGATCCAAATATCTCCAACAAAAACAGATATCCCAGAATCACTTCAAAAATTAGACTCACTTCCTAAAAATGAAAAACCGACCTATTTTTCCTTCTGCCATAAACAAGGTGAAGGGATGAAAATCTGCCCTGTGACCCCTCTTTGTTGAGCCTGTACTTGCATCTGAAGGCAGAATTCTCTGACTACAGGAAAGATTCCCTTCATCACAAAAGCTTTCTTTTTGGATCAAGGTCCAACAGTCTGAGGAGGGACAAGTGCCTGTGATGTTGAAGAGTGTCTGAAACTGACACTCACTTCCCTCCCATGTAGTCTGTATTGTTAACACTATTCTATGTAGAAACTGATTTAATATGTGGAATGCATGAAAAAAACTGTCGGTGACAAATGAACTCACACTACAGGGAGACAGAACACAGCCTATTTCACATACTCTATTCTGAAAAGCTTCAGAAATTGATCCTATTATTTTCCTCAACTAAACGTACATATTCAACAATTAAGAATATTTAGATCTACTTACAAATATGTTATCTGAATACCATTTAAATTCAAAGGAAGCCTTTGTATACTCAAGGAAAATCCAAACATTCTTAACAAGGCTCACTGTTCTCTACAGTAATAAAAACTGCATTCGAGAAAACCCAGATTTTACAAACCAGGAAACAACATGGTAGGCTGAACTGCTTGCTCTCTGCATCCCAGACTCCAGTTCTAGGGTAGGTCAATTGCTGTTAGAGTGGGAGTGCATTTAGGCTGAAACCAGCTGCTCAAAGAACCTGACAAATCATCGAGTTCCAAAGCCAAAAAGATAATCCAAACCTGATTTTAATAGATTCTATATATCTGTCTGAATTCCTTTATTAACTTATTTTATATAAATAAGGAGCAGATAATATGAGACAAACTAACTTTTACAATGATATAAATGTATAACACTAATATTAGGTATTAGTGGAACTTCATACTAAAAATAAAAAAGTACACAAACACCAAGATATAATATTTTCATTTAACAGAAAAGCTACAGATTGGTGTTGGATTCTTTTATGCAAACACTGAGAGGTAACACCCTGTGCTAAATAAAAGCAATCTATACAAATGCAAGATTTTTTTGTTGAAAAAATATCAGACATTAAACATTGCTTAAGAAAAAGCAGTATTATTATATAAAACCAAAGACTGAAGTTTTTTTTTTAAAAAAAGGTATTCATACTCAACCTTTGAAGTTTGAAAGTCGATAGCAATGTTATGAAGAAAGAAACTCACCTCAGACACAGTAGCCCAAAACAGCGATCGTTCACATTGCCTTCAAGAATGCTCTGATGTTACAAAAGCAACTCAGCTCCCTCCCAGCTGCTCTAGGACCACTAACTACTCTGTAGTCCCAATGGAGATGAGTCTAATCTGATAATGGAACCTTCATTCTCCAATAACAAGCTTGAGATCACTTTACATATACCACATGGACTTTAATCCCCAGATTGGCCCATTAGCACATTTAACGTTCTTAAAAGGCTTTCCCAGTGTGATCCTCGATTTCTTTTTCAATGGGGGGTGGGGGACACATATATGTACAAAGCTGCTAGCCAAACTGATATTGCAAGATTTCTGGTATTAAATATATTAATATAGAATAAAACTATATGATAAACATTCTTTTTTTTCCTTCTTTCTTTTGGTTTTTGGAGACAAAGTTTCTCTGTGTAGCCTTGGCTGTCCTGAAACTCACTATGTAGGCCAGGCTATCCTTGAACTCAGAGAGATCCACCTGCTTCTGCCTCCTGAGTGCTGGGATTAAAGGCATGCACCACTACCACCAACAAAGCTAGATAAACACATTTTACAGAAGTTTTTAAAATGTGACACAATTATGTCACATTTTAGGAGAGTTGATAACAAACACATTTTTTTTTAGAGACCTCAACTGAAGGTCTGGCATCATATAGCTAACATTCTTTATTTACCATTAAAAGTATTCACTATAAGATTACCTTAAACTGAAACAAACAAACATCACACAAGTAGACAAATTTAAAATATAAATTAAAAAAAAAACATTGTATCTGCTTGCTACCTGATGTATGGTAGGCATAATGCTAGAGATACAACACAAAAAAAATCTAGAAGGGGGTAGGTAGTTTTACTGATGAGGCAGGTGTAGCAGTGACAGCTATTCAATGTCAGTCCTGAGATCCTTTTCAGTTTGCATGGTACCAAAAATTTCTCTTTCTGGAGATGAAGAAATGGCACAGCAGTTAAGAGCACTGGCTGCTCTTTCAAAGGACCTGGTTTGATTCCCAGAACCCACAAGGTGGCTCAAAACAGTCTGTAATTCCAATTGCAAAAGATCCACCACATTCTTCTGGCCTCCCCAAGCACCAGTGGTACAAATACACTCATGCAGGGAAAACACTCATCTATGGGTGAGATGGCTCTTTCTATAGTAGCACACACAATTTATGGTTAGTAACTAAGAAACTGATAAATCGTTAAGTATTATAGACAGCTGATTTAGGAACACAGGAGTTGTTCTCATGTAAATGTTCGGGTAAAAACAACAAAAATACCTATTCTGCATGACTGGACAACTGGCAACTAGTCAAAGAAAGAAAAATAAGCCAAACCCAAAAAGTATGTACTGATGACAAGTTGCAACACAGTGGGTACTGAAAGATACAGGCAATGAAGAAAATGTTGGACTGCAAAATAGGCCGTGTTCAAGCTTTTCGAACCTAAAATGTAAATGAGATATCATTCTATTTTCATAAAACAAATTACATTTATTTTTTTGTTAATGGACTAAAGTATATCCAACAAGCCATGAAATAATGTTTCTATTTATAAAACAACTGCCACTATGAATCTGTAGTTCATCTGTAAATGATTTAGAAACAAAATACAAAGTAAACTTGGCCAGCACACACTTCAAATATACCGAGAGGTTCTCATCAGATCACAGCACCAGGATCTCCATTTGCTTTCCCACTTTTTAAATAGGTTTTAAGTCCAATTAGAGAGCTGTTGGTTACCGACAGGGCATGCATGCCATTACTGCACCCGTAAGGTTACTAGGCCATGCTTGTTGTTGTGGTTCAGATGTACCATCACTGGGTAGAACTGTTGGTTGCTTTCCCTCTTTGAAAGTTAGCATGGGGCCTTTTAGTATCATGAGAGCTATTCTTCAGGGAAGAGGCTTTCTTCTGGAACCTGAATCTAAAGTATATTGTGTCTTCAGAAATAGGGACTTACCTTCCACACAAGGGTGATAGCAAAGGCTGTAAAATTTGTTGGTCTTTTATTCAGACTTTAGTAACATAAAGACTGGAAACCACACTTGCTCAATTTTCCCCAACACTATTTTCTATATTATTGTACTGTACATTATATAGCTTATTACTTTCAATTACTTCGTGCTTTCTAGGTAGTATTTCCAGTATCTACTTCACTAATTCAAAGGGACTTGCCAGCATGTTATATGCTCCCACTCCAATCATCACACTTTAAGAAATAAAAACTACACCCAATCATATCCCTTTCTGGGGACTCTTTCACTAAGGTAGATATGATGGTGGGATCATAGGATTGTGGGATCCTGAATATACAGTTAATACCAATCTTAATTTTAAAAAGTAAAATAGGAAGACTAACAATGACACAAGGCTGGCTGCCATCAAACACTACACAGCGTGAGTCAACTTCTCAGACTGCGAAAGAGGCTTCTCAAAAGAGCAGACTAGGCACAGGTCTTGCACCCACTTGTCTATAGCCACAAAAGCTTCCAGAGCAGGGAGTCGGGCTCATTCATGTTTGCATTTCAAGAACCGTGATGAACACACACAAACCTAACCATTTACAGCTTAAGAGCTAAATGGTCCACATGGCCGGTGGGCAGGCCTTATTTGTCCAGGAGGGCTTGCCCTCATATTCTCTAACCACAAAGTGCCCTTTAGGAAAATTTACTAAGACCAAAGGCTTTTCCGCTTATTGGTCTCTTCTGAATGATAGACGTCCTGACCTACTCTGTCTTTATCTTATTCATAACAATTAGGCATCTTATCCAAATAAATACTCTCTTATCTCCATCTCCCTCAGTATACTTCCACATCTACCATCCAACAGCTGCGATCATAGCTATGAGTCCACTACACTAGGCTTATAAAAACAAGTCCTCATTTCAATTTGGTTGCCCAGTTGTATAAATGAGAAATGGAGTTAGAGTCTAAGAATCTTTAAATGGTGCTTAAAGAGATATAAACTGTATGGTCATACTAAAAGAAAACCTAGAATTTCTTAATTAATCTTATAATGAACATCCAACAACCCTCCAATTTTACTTTTGATATGATTCTTTTCAAGGGAAAATTAAGATTATCATCACAATATTGATAAAGTATAGTGGGACATGATAAAGATACTCCAGAGTCTGCTTGAAGCCAGCGCAGAATAAAAAATGCAAACATAATTAACAAATTTTCCTCTTTGGTTGTCTACAGAGACAATAATCCTTTTATATAGCATTTCAAATAAGGATGTCAATGCAGTAATGAACCATGGGTAAGGTCTAAGTACACACAAGCTTGAGTGTGGCTATGCTCCTTTCCCAGATGTAAATTTATAATTTTCTATATATCTCACAAGCCAATAAACTGATCACAGTAAAAACAAAGCTGACTTCCTGTACAATGTATTTTGTGAGCTAATGCTCTGACCCATAAGCCTGTAGTCCCACCCAGTGCAACCCAGGAACCACCCTACAATCTCATTTATAGAAAAAAAGAAAAGGGGAGAGGTCCCTTAGGAACCCTTTGGTAGATATAATTTTAGAATCCACAAAATTATGCATATGAATATTGAAAAGCCCACAGCTACACTTGGATGTATTCTACTCTTATCTGAAACACCTCTCTTTTTACTAACTCTCAGGCTTAAATCCACTTAAAGCTGTTCCTTAGAAATTCCAGCCTTCCTTCGTCGAGTTCTTCTGCAAAGTAGTCAAGAATTCAACTTTATCTGAGTAGAGGTTTCTGAGAGAACTCAGGCAACTACAAGCAGCAGCAGAAAGGTGTCTGTGATTCCTGGACCCACCGCTCTCAACACATAAACTAGAATATACAGCCAAGGGCCATCTATGGAAATCAGAAGCACACTCATAGGAAACACTTCCCATTTTCCAATGTTAAGCAAATATCCAAACACATTTACTGTATTAGATAGATGCTTAGGGGAGGAAAACAAAGATAAGAAAATGAGTGAGAAAAAGGACAATAAAAGCTTAGGTGCTAGCAGTCAAAGGCAAGCTGAAGTCTGAGGTACTCCTAAAATTTGAGATACACCTAAAGTCTGAGAAACAAAAATTTAAAGTCCACATAAACAAAAGTAAGAGAAGATAATGGAGTCATAAAAGCAACAAGAAAAAAATTAATATTCTATTCTGAAAGGAATCAAAATGATGTAACATTGAGTAAAGAAAATGTCACTGAAAGACTAGCAAAAAAAAAAAAGTTTCCGTGAGTAGTGATTTTAATATCCAGAAAGAATGATCATTGAAACTTATAATCAATAATGTGAAGTATATGACCAAACTGGGAATGTGACTGTTTTTCCAAAGTAAATGAGCCTGTTAGCATCATCATAGCACCTGAAGACCCTGAACATAAAATACCAAACAAGAGACAAATACAGCCGGAAAAGATTCTACAGCAACTCAATTTTTAGTAATTTTTAATAATAATGAGTATTTCATGCATGTCTGTGCACCAAATGCATGCCTGGTGCCTGTGGATACCAGAGAGCACAGCAGTTCCTCTGGAATTGAAGTTAAACAGGTGTAAGCTACCACAAAGGTGCTAGGAATTGAAATTGTGTCCTCTGAAAAAAGAGGACCAAGCCATCTCTCCAGCTCCCCAACTCAATGGGTAGACAGATGGTGGGGATGACAGCAGGGCCTCTCTGTGTAGGCCCTGGCTAGCCTGGAACTCAAGAGTTCTTCTGCCTCCTGAGTGCTAGAATTAAAGGTGTGTGCCCCCATGTCTGCCCCCATCTAAAATTTGAATTCTTCTATGTGTGCTGTATGTACATGTTCAAATCATGTGAATTTACCTCAAAAAAAAAATAAGATGGAGAACAATTCAGGAAGACACCTGAAGCCAAATTCTCCTCTCTTAATATCCAAAACTTATGGAAAAGAAACACCATAATTTAAAAGTAGCACCTCTAAAGAAATCTATAAAAGAGACATGTGATATACTTTCCCTAAGCTTCCGCTGATTATCCTTAAAAGGTGTAACTATAGAATACCTCATACTTAATAATCTATTATCAACTGTGAACGCAAAAATTACTTAACTACATACACATGTGCTTTACAAAAATGAAAATTATCAGTGGAATAAATTTAATAAAGCCTTTTTTTTTTAATTCTGCAACAATTGGGCATGGTGGTGTACTCTGCAGGCCTAGCACACAGGTGGCAGAGGCAGGCAGACCTCTTGTGAGTTCCAGCCAGGCAGGCCTATATGGTGGGACACTGTCTCAAAATAAAGAAGGAAATAAATTAATTTTTTAAATCCTATAAAGAAAATGCAGATGCTAGTGAGATGGTTCAGCAGGTAATAGCACTTGCCACCAAATCTGACAATGACCTTAGTTCATCCCTTGGACCCACTGAAAAAAAAGAGAACTGACTCCCAAGTTGTCCTCTGATTTCAATATGCACAGATACATATATATTGAATAGATGGATGCAAAAGGAACTCAATGAAACCTGTAGGTCATAAATTAATCATAGTAGAGTCCAGATAAAAACATAAAAATTTTATCCCTTAAGAAAATTAACTTACTGTAAATTAAACTATGTTAAAACCTTATTTTATGTTTAAAATAAACCTCTAAATCTCAAAACAAATGCTGAGTTTTAAATGTAAACTAGCTGCAAAGACCCTGTGTGTGTTATAGACAGATCTCAATTTATGATAGACAGGCAATAAGTTTTTTAAATTTTACAGCAGTAAATCATACAGATTCTATAGCCAGTTTAGAATTCTTACTTTCCCAGACTAGTAATATATGGCATGTCACTCTCTCATAATGCTGGGCAGTGGCAGCGAACCACAGCTCACAGCCAACCAAGGGTTTATGATCCTTAACTCAGTATCTTTTCATTAATGTTTTCATAGCTCATCATGATACAAAACGAACACCATCTGCATACACAAGGCATTCAACAATGAGCACCATCTGCATGCCTGAAATACACAGCACTATTACAAAGTAAGCTTTGGGTTAAATGGTTAAACCCAACTGTAAACTGATGAATACTGAGACCGTATTTCAGATTCTTTATGCATTCTAGATATTGAGTCCTTATTAAATATGTGATTTGCAAACATTTCTTTCATTTTTAAGCATGCCTTTTTACTCTGTTGGTCGTTTTATTTGAAGTTTTTTTTTTTTTTTTAATTTTAATGAAGTCTAACTTACCCTTATTTATTTTACTGCCTATGCTTTTGGTGTAATAGCCAAGAAAAAACTGTCAAAATTGATGACATGAGGCTTTTCATCTGGCGTTTCTTCTACAAGTTTTCTGTTAGTTCTTACATCCTGGTCTTGAAGCTGTGTTGGATTCATTTTTATATACGATATAAAGTAAAGTTCCAACTCCAGCTTTTATGTTTAGATACCCATTTGTTGAAAACACAAACAATTAAACCTGACCCTCCTCGGGAATGGCCTTACTTTAGAAAAATCACTTTTTAGACAAAAAGGTTTATTTTTGGGCTTTTGTTCTATTCCATTGCTCAATACATTTGTCTTTATGCCAGTACCACACAATTTGAATTATTCTAGCTTTGTTGTAGTTTTAAAATTTGTATTGTGTATGTGTGTGGAATTGTGTATGAGTGGAGGCATGCATGTGTCATGGTGCACAGGGGGAAGTCAGAGGACACACTACTCTTGAAAGTCACGTCTCTTCTTCCACTTTATTGATGCAAGTTTTCTCTCCAGTTTCTGCTACTCTGTATATTCCAGAGTGGCTGGCCTGTGCACTCCCAGGCAAGTCTATGTTCACTTCCCATCTCTCTAGGGAGCTGGGATTAGAGATGTGTGCCATAGCATCTGGCTTTTTAAAATGGGTTTAGGGGGATGTCTTAGGGTTACTATTGCTGTGATAAAACACCATGGCCCAAGCAACTTGGGAAGGAAAACATTGATTATCGCATGCTTCCACATCACTGATTGCTCATCATCAAAGGGAGTCAGGGCAGGAACTCAAACAGGACAGGAGCCTGGAGGCAGGAGCTGATGCAAAGACCATGGAGGAGTGCTGCTTACTGGCTTGCTCAGCCTGCTTTCTTATAGAACCCAGGACCACTGGTAGGGAGTGGCCCCACCCACAATGGGCTGGACCCTCCGCCCTCAATCACCAATTGAGAAAATGGCCTGTGGGCTTGCCTACAGCCCAATCTTCTGGAAGCATTCTCTTAGTTGAGGCTCCCTTTTCTACAATGACTCTACAGCACAGGAGATAAGGTCAAGATTTCAGCTGGCAGGGGAAGCACTGGACCCACTAAGTCACCCTGCTCACCCAGTCTTAAGTTCTGAAATAACCAAAGGTGTGAGGCTTCCATTAGTTATTTTCATGATTTTATTTCAGAACCTTTGCGATTCCATGCTCTTAAGATCAATTTTTGTTTCTGTGACATATTCATAGGGATTTTGATAGTAATTATACTGGTTCTATGAATTAGTTTGTATACTAACAATGTCTTCAGATCCATGAATATGTAATATGTCTCCACTACCTAAATAAAAGACACAAATGGTCTTAAGACACAAAAAAAGTCTTAATTTTTTGACAGTAGTTGGTGGTTTTCAGTGTTTAAAGTTTTTCACCTCATTAGTAAAATTTACTAATTATTTTTATTTCTCATATTGTTGCACTGTTAATTGTATAGAAATACATTACTTTGTGGGCTAATATGGTACCCATCAAACTGGTGAATTCATGAGTTCTAACAATTTTTTGCATAATCTTAGAATTTTCTACCTATACCTATAATGTTAAGTCTGCAAACAGATAATTTTAATTTTTCTTCTCCAGCTTGGGTTAATTTTATCTTCTTTTTCTGATCACTCTGGTTAGGATTCATAATATAGGGTCCTTGCTTTGCTCCTGATTTCAAAGGAAAGTTTTACAGTTCATGCTGCAGCAGAAGGCTGGCTGTGAGCACTTCATAAATGGACTTTAATAGGTGAAAAATTTCTCTTCTATTCTTAGTTTGATGATACTGTCTTAACTGCATGTTAAATCTTGACAAATTTCTTCTCAAATGAAGATGATTATGTGATTTTGGTCATTCATTAGACAACTGAACAGCTTTTTACCGTGCAACTCACAAAACCAAAAAGTTAGTACCCTCATTTAGCATAGAGTTCCTCTTAATTTTTAAAACAAAGTAATTGAAGTAGAATTTAATGACATAAATCTGAGCATCAAGAAAGGATTTTTAAAAGAGGATATTGAATGGATTAAACTGTAAGGAGCACATTTCAAAACTCAGACTGAGAATCATTTCAAATAAAATCTACCAAAATGGATCAAGACAAACCACCACCACATTTGGTATCATTGAGGAATGCCAGACTGATATACTAGTATTGTATTCTTTATTTACCTACATTTGAAAGCCTATATGTGCACACTGATAATGGCACATATTATGATTAGGATGTAATATTTTAAAGGAGACCATGGGGCTGGGAAGATGGTTCAGCAGGAAAGAGTACTTGCTCTGCAAACATTATGACCCAACTTCAAACCCCCAGCACTCATGTAAAAAGATGGGCATAGCTATGCACACCTGTAAACCTATCATATTAGGGAGCAAAGAAAGAAGGATCCAGAGGACTTGCTAGCCAGCCAGCCCAACAAAAACAGCAAGCTTCAGAATCAAAAAGATCCTGTCTCAAGGTAATACAGTAGAAAATGAATAGGCCTGCTCTGGCCTCCATGCGAGTGCACATGGACACAAACATACATACACTTACATGCATACAATACATACAGGGGAGGAGAGGGAGAGAGCAGGTGGGTAGAAAGGGAAAATTTTATACTGAATGAAGTAACAGCTGGAAGAATTAAATGGCAAAGAAATGAAATGATGTTCATCCAAAAGCGCCTTCTCTTTTCCATAAAGTTAACTTAGAAGAAACAAATACAGAAGGACTATGACATAAACAGAAGCTCCAAGAATCAAAATTCTATTTTGTGCAGTTGTCACCTTCCTTACCAACACTGATACATACAAATCTACCCTTTTGACACAACAAAGTTTCAATGGCATCCCTCATGAGAATACCTGCTGCTGTCTTGAGTCAGAATTCAAGTTGGAACAGCAGGGAATTGTTCAGCTTTGTTCTGGTGGAACATTTTAGCTTACTTTGAAAACCTGAAATCATTTCTGTTCCACAGTCCTGGAGAAAGGTGTTTGTGAGAAGACAGCTTCATTTTGCTGAGCTGACAGTGACAAGCCCTTGGGGGAAAGGCCAACTCAAGCAGGATGGAAGCAGATGTTAGCAGTCACTTCTCTTGCCTGTTCATTGCACTTGTGACTAGACTGTACCGGCTCTGACACCCACCCAGAAAGTGGTGGATAAACTCAAACAGTCATTTCTCAAGAGTATGAGAACTGTAAGATTTTCCTTCCCTCCAAAATAACCCTATGAAGGACAGAATTACAAACAACAGAAAAAAATGTCAAAGGAACATAAACATTAGTTGAGGAAAACATTAATAGATTTTACTTTCTGAGAAAGAAAGAAATGAAGACACAAAGAAATTAGGGAAAAGGGGAAAGGAAGCATTAATATATAACAAAGAGAAAATGGATTCAAAGCATTTAATAGGACCACCATTATGGTAGACACTGTTTCAGATCCTAGGAATACAACAGTAAGACACACTGACCTTTGTGCCCATAAGAGATAAATGCAAAATAAATTATAATAAATTAGTGATTAGATGCTAAGAAAATAATACACAAGTCACGAAACAAACCAGGTTGGGGAGGTGCGTTAATTTCTAGTAAGCTGACAAGGAAATCTCATTGAAGAACAGACATTATATAATGATAATTTGCTGATCCAGCAAATCAGCAGACTGAGGAAAAACTATTTCCCACAAGGAAGAGGCAGTAGATGACTCTAAAGTGGCAGAAACTTTCTACACTCACAGAACTGAAAAAAAAAAAAGCCAGCACTGCTCAAGTTTTATGAATTCTGATATTTTTAAGAAGAGTAGCAAGTAGGACCTCAAAGCACCACAAACATCTCAAAGTCAACACTTGGGAAAAAAAAAAAACTAAATTATGACAAATGGATTACTCATATAAAATATCAGACAAGTAATGACCACTGGGAAATTTTTAACAAGAGGGATATATATATATATATATATATATATATATATATAGAGAGAGAGAGAGAGAGAGAGAGAGAGATGAAATAAACAGTGATTTAAAGACAGGGGTCTGTGGGTCAAAAAGATCAGTGTGAAGGTTCAGGTGAGTTGGTACTATCATTCACCCCAAAAGGAACAGCACTGTAAGTAAAATCATTACCTAGAGCCTGTACCTGAACAAGGAAGCATGTGAGACTCAAGTGTGGCATCAGAATGATATTCAGACTGGAGCAAACTATTTATTCTGTCTTGGTTTTTCTTGACAACCACCTCTCAGGTACTGCAGGTTTTTCTTAATTTAATTTAAACCTGAGGTACTATAAAAACCTCTCCTAGCATGAATGGTTAGATATTGTAGAAAAATTTTTCCTATTTAATACCTTTCCCAAATCATGAAATAATTTGAAATATTCCTTTCAAACAAGCTTGCCTCCAAGGATCTCTTGCCTAAGCCTCCAGAGTGCTGAGGCATGAGTCACCACATCTGGACAAGCTCAGGACACTATTCACCTACTCTCCTGCTAGAGCAGGGGCTCTCAACCTTCCTAATGCTGCAGCACCTTAGTAATACAGCTCATCATGTTGTGATGACCCCAACCATACAACTATAATTTTCCTATGGTTATAAACTGTAATGTAAATATCTGACCCCTGTGAAAGGATCTTTCAGCTCTGTAAAGGGTTGCGGCCCACAGGTTGAGAACCACTGTGCTAGAGCAGGTACATTTGGCTTATGAGCATCTGTAATAAACAGTGCTGTGCCTTAAAAATAAAATATGCCTATTAAAAACATTAGCTTGGGGATTAATTAGAACAAAGTATAATGCCATACAGGTATGAAATGCCAGGGTAAAACCTGTTACTTTGTTATACTGATTTTAAAAGTTAATAAAAATTTAAAAGGAAAAAATTAGCTCATCTTACATGAAAGACAAATGTATTTTACAGCACTGAAAAATTCCCAGATCCACACTCTATGTTACATAATAGTAAAAAGACACTTTTAATGGTGTTCTAATGTTAACATTTCCAAGTAATGCTATCAAATATATACATTTTTTTCTATAATAGCACTTTGGTTAGACACTAATCATTATTAAAAAAAAAAAAAGAGGGAAAATGGAAATCAAAAGCTTGCTTTAGTTAAGGTACATGATACATGGCCATAGGTGGACTCAAGCCATATGGTTAAACAAACAAACAAACAAACAACAACAACAACAAAAACCACAACACTGTCTTCAGAAAACTGACCAGAATCATACCATTTGGTAGCTATGTAATCTCTCTAAGCCTCAAGTTTTCCTCAATATACCACAGATAATTATTACAGATTCACTGTAATCATTAAATGAAACAAAGTAGGTGAAAATGAATGGAACTGAGGTTTACTACCTGATAATCATGTGTATCAGCAAGAGAAATGAGGGTAAGCAGAGGATAAGAGAAAAAAATAACTCTAAGTTGGAAGAACTGAACATAACGTTAGTGACAAACAAAAGCTCCAGGAGCTTCGCCAGCCTAGAGTTGAAACACAAGCAGAGAGGGCGCTAAGTGCTTGCTGGGGCTCTGCATCTGTTCCCAGGTATAAAGCACTTTTACATGAACACACAAGCTGGCCTTCATGATAAGTCTAACTCCAGAGGAAATGGACTCACCAAACCTCAGCTTGCTGAACTGGAATCAAGACTAAATCCTATGACACTTCCTCCTACATCCCTTAAGGCAGTGCCTGAAAGCTGGTCTTACACATGACTGTGTACACAAAGTATGTGCTTCAGCAAGCAGTTGTTTGCTCAATCAATCAATAATCTAGTCACATTCAAGGATATAGTCCCATGCTGTAGTTAGCAGAATCAATCAGCTTCTTGATACAAAAATGTTCATTGTAAAAATAAATTTCCAAGCAGGACACTGATGGCCTATGCCTTAATCCCAGCACTTAGGAGGCAGAGGCAGGTGGACCTCTGTGTTTGAGACCAGCCTGGTCTACAGCATGAGTTCCAAGACAGCCAGGGCTACACAGAGAAGTCCTGTATATGGGTTGATGGGGGGGATAAATTTTCAAAGACAAGTTTTTAAAGTGCATTTTCCAAACTGAAACTTTAATTAACATTGGCTTAGGGCAAGGTAGACAGAATCATTTTTATTGTGTTTATTCACAGATTTCAACCTGAGGGCTGGGTACTGAGTTAGCGGGTACTTGGGTTAGTTGGTATTTTATCACAATCATAAAGTTTACTGTTTCCATCATTAATGGCTCTACTATTCATGTGCTTTGAGTTCCTTAATCAACTCAGAGCTTAGTTGCATTCCTAGATCAGGTGCCATCATTTAGAAGTCTCTCTGTGGCCTTCAGCTGAGACCTTTCCTTAGGCCCTTTGACATCCTCTCACCAGAAGCTGGGAAATATGAAAAACTTAGTCCTGTGGTCTCCCTCAGCCCATTTCTACTCTTATGTCTTTTATCAGGTCCTGCCCTGGAATCATAAAACTTCCTAAGCACTGAAAGGGCCCCAGCACCTCTGTGCTAAGCTGCCTGAGAGCAGGAGCTTGTACTTTTATAGGTTCAGCCTCTTGTCTATCCTAATTCAGCCAAGAGATTAATGAATTTTATTTTAATCCTTTTGCAGACAGCTGACTACTCAGAAACCTTCTTTAGCCCAGGGTCTAACGCAAACAACAGAATATCATTCTGCTACAAAAGGTTATGAGGTACTGATACATGGTACAACATGGGTGACCCTCACTGCTTTATAGGATGTAAAAAAAATCAGTAGCCAGCAAGCACATCAGCAGCCAGCCAGAATGAGATGGCTACTGACTGTGAGTTAGTACTTGTAAGAGTGTTGAAATATTTCAAAATTAGACTGGTAATAGTTGTACATCTCTGAAAATATAACAAAAGTTATTGAATTGTCCACTTTAAGTGAGTCAGTTTTATGATATGTAAATTATTTCTCAGTAAAGATGTGATATGAACTAAACAATCATACTTAGGATGCTAGTGAGTTCACGGAAGATTACAATGTTTTCTGAAGGAATCTAAAATTTTATGTAATCTGAAGACATTGAAGGATTCTAAAATATCAGACTTGCATGCTGGCATTTATCTTCCAGGGACAAAAAAAATACCATGTTGACAGTGACAAGAATGGCTTAGAGCAGCTGGACTCCAGGTAGAAAGATTAGACTGGAGATTTAATGGTCTACTTCAAAGTTTTTAAATGAAGAGTAAAGGGACGGGGTTTCATGAATTAATCTGTTTAACCTCCAGCTCTAAGTGTGGGGAAAACCTTCATTTCTGGTCCTCAAGTCTCCCGCTCCTGTGTGCTGGTATAACGGGCAGGCACGCCTTGTCAAGTTAACGTACTGGGGAGCAACCTAGAGCTCTGCCCACCAGCTGAGCCTGCCGTCTTCAGCCTGCCCCAACCCAAGGTTTTTAATAGAAAATTTGGAAATGAAAAGGATTTGAGCCAACAGGTAAGAAAACAGGTAAAAAAAAAGACTTTAATATGACCTTTAGAGTCCAATGTTATCTACAGAAGCTTTAAGGGGAAACTGGGTGGAAATCAGCATACTAATGGACACACCCTAATACAAAGGCCACAGAGGGGATTATAGGAAGCAACGGTCTAAGACAGGAGAGTTCAGAAACCCGTCACTAACTGGCCTTTAAAAAATCAGTTGTCTTAGTCTGACTTAACTAACAGAGGAACTGTCCTCAAACCTTTCAGATGAGGGTGTGAAGGTGCACACCTTTACTGGCGGCACTCCAGAAGCGAGAGGCAGGTGGACCGACCTCTGTGAGCTCAGGCTAGACTGCCTCACAAAGGAAGTCCCAGGCCAACCAGCTCTATATAGTGACTGTCTCTAAATAAACAAATAAATACAAATGAAAAAATTAAAAACCATCAGATACTGCCAAAGTTTCCCTTAAATGTGTCAGATCAGCAGCATACACTTAACTCCATTTTTAAGTAGAGAAGCAATTAAAAAATACACTTCAAAGAATTTTAGCAATAGACTCAGTTTATTTCCCAAACTGGCCCACAACTACAAGCATGAAAACTGCTATGAGATAAAGTTTTTCTTCCTATCAAAACATTTAGGAAAATACTTAAGTGTCACCTTAAATTTTTCAGAAGCAACTCATTCTCATTATAAAATGTATATAGTGTCAAATGCATTCATACATATCTCACCTTAGGTTTTCTAGACAAACCACCAAGAAACATCTAGAGCATAAGTCCTGGGTTAGACAGACACCTGAAATGAAAAAGGAAAAAAAGGACATGATCAATAAAACTAAATCTGAGCTGGCATTTTAATTTTTCATATAGGGAAACCTCAACTAGGTCATTTACTCCCTAACTCTTTTGTGATCGTGTTGCTCTTTAGAACCTGTACGAAGTCCAGAAGTAAGAACCCCGGGGGCTGGGGGATAAGTCAGAGCATGTGCTGGCTAGTTTTATCAACTTGACACAATCCAGAGTCATTTAGGAAGAGGGCACTTCCAACTGGGAAAATGACCCACCAGATTGTTCTGTGGGCAAGCCTGTGGTTCTGTGTCATTATTGATAATGATTCTGAGAGGGCCCAGCTCACTGTGAGTGGTGTGTCTCTGGGCAGATGGTCCTGGAAGGAATAAGAAAGCAGACTTGAGCAAGTCATGGGGAGTAAGTCACTCTTCCATGGCTTCTGGTCCAGTTCCTGCCTCCAGGTTCCTGCCCTGCTTCTCTCAGTGATGAATTTATAAGCTACACGGTGAAATAACCCTTTACTCCTCAAGTTGCTTTTGGTTAGGATCAGGTTGTTTATCACAGCAGCAGAAACACTTAGACACAGCACTTGCTGCACAAGCACAAAAGCCTGAGTGTGGATCCCTAGCATCCACGTAAAAGAGCAGATCGTGGCCACACACGTACACCCTGCATGGGGGCAAAACCAGACATCCCAGGAGCTCACTGGATAGCCAGCTCTGAGCTTCAAGTTCTGTGAGAGACCCCCTCTCAAGGGGAAAAATCAGAGGGCTGATAAAGGTTCCCAGCATGCTTCTCAAACCAAACCAAGCATACATACATACACATGCAGCAAGATTAGAGGTTCCACGCCAACCTAGGCTACATGAGATCCTCTTTCAAAACAAACCGGGGGAAAAAGTACCAGACTTTCTTCAGGCTTAGATTAGTTAATGTTATATTTGGTTCTTTATGCTGGGGATTGAAAAATGGCCTCCCTCACACATGCTAAAGCAAGCACCCTGCCCCTGAGCTACATTCCCCACCATGTTTATTTAACATTAATGATAATCCTTGAGATAAAAACTTATCAGACAAGTCAATCTGTATCAGCTCAATCTTCAAAAGAAAGTGAGCAATTAGCCTCCGTGCTAGCTCTATCTCCACAAAACAAAAAACGAAATTTGAAAACTAGGAAGGATAAAAGTAAGCACAATATTTATAAAATGTAAGTAAAACAGAACTTAAATTTCTAAAAATCTTATAAATATGAAACACAATTTAAAAAAATATTTATTTTTATTTTATGTGCACTAGCATTTTGCCTGCATGTGTATCTGTGTGAAGGTCTCAGAAGTCCTGGAGCTGGAGTTAAAGCCAGTAGTGAGCTGCCATATGGGTGCTGGGAACAGGTCCTCTGTAAGAGCCACCAATGCTCTTAACCACCGAGCCATTTCTTCAGCCCCTGAAACACACTTCTTTATACTGGAAAAAAATCAAATTAAAATGAGCCAGCATCATCTTTTGTCAATGAAGTTATAGTGGTTTTTAAAAGGTTGGCTATTTGTGGTGCTCCAGATCTCATTAAGACTCAAGGCAAGAGGACTTGATGGGTAAGGGTGCATTCTGCCACGGCTGATCCCTGAGTTCCATCCCTGGGACCTCCACAGAGGAGGGAGAGAACTGACTCCTACAAGTTCTCCTTCACTACACATGCCCACAGGGGCATGCTTGAGCTCCCTACCATAGATGAGTAAATGTAAAAAAGTAGTTAAATCTGGGCCGAGAGGTCTTTTCTGAAACCAGGACCATGCATGGAGATAACCTAGACCAGGTCCAACCAGGACCATGCATGGAGATAACCTAGAACCCCTACACAGTTGTAACCCATGGCAGCTCAGTCTCCAGATAGACTTTCTAGTAAGGGGAACGGGCTGTCTCTGCCATGAACTCAGTGGTTGGCTCTTTGATCACCCCCTGAGGGGTGTAGGGAACAGTCTTTCCAGGCCACAGAGGAAGACAATGCGGCCTGTCCTGATGAGACCTGATAGGCAAGGGTCAAATGGAAGGGGAGGAGGACCTCCCCTATCAGTGGACTGTAGGAGGGGCATGGGAGGAGATGAGAAAGGGAGAGGATTGGGAGGGGACAAGGGAGGAGGTTACAGCTGGGATACAAAGTGAATAAATTGTAATAAATTAAAAAAAAATTTAAACTGTTTTTAGTTCATGCTAATACTGCACTTCATAACCTTTCGAGTTCAGTATGTCTGTGTTACTACTAAGTTGACACAGACAGGAAGCATTTCTAGATATAAATTTTAAGCCAATGCACACCTAGGAGACTAGCATATTTCCACAGAGATTACAGAAGCAACTGACAGTACACATGAAACCTGTAGAGATGACAGCCACCTAAATGACTTAAGGAGCTAGGCTCTCCTGTTGACACACATACCACACACACACACACACACACACACACACACACATATAAAACAGGTACAAAAAAAAATAAAACCTTTGTTGTAAGAGGCCACAGTTTGGGGGATTGTTACTAGAGCCTAATCTAGGCTGCTTTGACTACTATGAAATTATGTAATGCAATATACCATAATATATATTAGAATAATACATACAATGGCTATCTTTGTATGCTGTTTTTGATCATGTAAAGTAGTAAAAATCTTTCTGGAAAGCAATTTGTAAGAGTCAACGAAAACCTTAAAAAGTTCATGTCCTGGTCTAGGAAGCTGGCTCAGTGGCAAAGAGCCTTTGTTCTGCGTGAGGTCCAGTGTGAGGATCTCCAGCACCCATAAAAGGCTGGCATGGCTAGTTTCAAGGTGATAAGACCAACAACAACAGAGCATGCTCTGGCTTCTACATGTATAGGCATGGGCAAACACACCTGCATACTCACATGCATTCACTACATACACACAGACAATACATAAACACGCAAAATTCAAATCCTTTAAACCAGTAACCTCGCTTCGCACAACCTTTTCTTTTAAGTAAGCAGGAGTAAGGTAGGAAATGGGGAAAGGAATCAGTAAGGGGATATTGAGGATGTATTTTAAAAATCCTATAGGGACTACCACTTTAAAGGTAATTTAAAAATATAATTAAAAAGAAAATGGAAGTACCCCACTGGACAGATAACGTTGCTCCCAGAAGCTGTAGGCTATTAGACAGAAATCCCAGTGCTGGGAATGGGAACTTCCCTGAGTTGTTGGTCAGGGACACTCTAGAGGGCCATCAAAACAAAGCAAGCCCTTGGTTACCATTGCTCTTGCTTGCCCACCAGAAACAGATGAGAAGGCCCTACTGATGAAGACACCAAGACACCGTACACCATGGTTGTAAGACATAGAGAAGTTAGGCTAGCACTGAGCTGGAAGCCTCCTCCCTGCTGGCCAGCTCTCACAATACTGGTGGGCTGCTGGGGGAGGAGTCACCAAGTCCTGCCCAGCTCTGCAGTTCGTGTGCAGCAACACCAACCTGTCAGACAAGAGGTACCCAAGGTACAAGTATGACTGTCATCAACTTTCTGATTAGATGTAAGGCCCACTCTGTGGGAAAGAAACCATACCTGACACTGTAAGTGTGGTCAAAAGCTCATAGCTGGGAAAGTCATGGACTCTAGGAAGAACAAATTACAGATGTTTGGCTAAGTAATATTTGTCAAGCTGCCCTGCAAATATACAAACAAGTTAGTGCTGAGCTCAGCCTTGGTCAGAAAAACTTCTTTTTTACACTAGGCAGTGGCAAATACAAAGACTCAAGATGATGAGATAAATGTTCAGCCCTAAATAGGACATGTTGGAGAACATCACAGATGTGGGGCAGAAAGAACAGAAGAGATGGAGAAGGGGGGAGGGTTGTGAAGCCTTATCTTCTGGACATGACATGGCTACTGAGCCCATGAACTCAAAGAGTTATGGTTAACTGCACAAGACTTGAGCAATACTAGACCTGTCAAATGTTCCATTATGCCTGGGGGAGAAGCTTATGAGGCTCTATCACTCCTTAAAAAGCTACAGGCATTTAATGGTTCTTTCAGAGAGTCAGAGTTTGATTCCCAGAACCCACACAATAGCTGTCACCCACCATTAACACCAGTTCCAGGGTATTTGATTTTCTTTTCTGGATTCTGTGGGCACCAGGCACATACATATTACATGTCGGTAAAAGATACATCAAAACAAAAGAGGAAGTCAATTCCTCAATAGTGTATCCACTAGCAAGCTGCCCTTGCTAAAATAAAGAGCCTCATCCACCCATGCTAACATAAGAAACTCTAATTAAATACAGTGGGACACACATTAGGAAAAAAAAATGATATGAAAGTAGGAAGAAGTTTTGTTAGAAAAAGGAGGGGTTTAGTGGGAGGGAGATGAGAGGAGGGGGTAAAAATAATCAAAACTTCAAGCAAAGAATTATATTAGAACTCATTTATATCTATAAAGAGTTAGATACTAACACAGCTAGAAGCTTCTCAAATGATTAAGATATTTATTTAATTTATGCATCAAAAATGCTCAATGTCTAACAATAACAACTATATGAAGAAGACAGCATGTGAATACATGAACAACCAAGTCTTGGTTTCTAAACTCTGTAGGAGTTATGTTCAGTAATAATTATCACAAACAACTAAACTAGAAATCAAACTATAACTTGGAGTCCAAATCCATCCATGGGCTGCGTTTGCCAGGATCTTAAGAGAAGGATGATTTTGAGATTTTAAAAATGTTGTTAACAAATAATAATAATAATATCAAAAAGAGGGGTTGGGAGATGGCTCAACAGTTATAAACATTTGTTATTCTTTCAGAGAGTCAGAGTTTGGTTCCCAGAACCCACACAATAGCTATCACCCACCATTAACACCAGTTCCAGGGTATTTGATTTTCTTTTCTGGATTCTGTGGGCACCAGGCACATACATGATATACTATTACATGTCGGTAAAAGATACATCAAAACAAAAGAAGAATATGCAACACAGATATTCTGTGCCCACAAAGATTCAAATAGTATCTGATCCTTTACCAAAAGAATTTCCTGGCTTCTGAACTAAATATTTCATAAAGATATTTAAAAAAGCAGCAGCAGCATGTCAGTTAAGAGAACTGGTTGCTCTTTAAGAGGACGTGGATTCAATTAACAGCATGGCATCCACACAGCAGGTGACAACCATCTGTAACTTCAGTCCCAGGGGAATATGGCACTCTCTTTTAGCCTCAAAGGGTCTTACATGTATGTGGTGAGAATACATACAAGCAGGCAACACCCACACATAAACAACTTTTTCATATAAATAAACACTTTATTCAGGTCATCATAGGGGGCAAATTTCCAGCTAAACGAACACATAAGCAACGTATTCCTTAGTTAACATGGGTTCAAATAAGTTACATGAGGAAAGTCTTCAACAATTCTATTGTTTTGCCGATGTCAGGGGCCGAGATAAAAGAACCAGAGGCAGATTCAATGATACTTCGATTATTGCTGCTTTTGCACACAAACACAAACACAAATTTCTGAACAATCTAGTAACACAGGGCAGAAGCAGAGAACCCACCGCCGCTACACTTTCCTAAAAACAAGAAAGTACAACAGAAACCAAGGACTGGACCACCCACTCAACAAAGGCAAAACCAAATATCAACATCTACAATCATCTCAAACATCATGACTCCAGATGCCTAGACACCAGCACAAAAACAAACACATGAACAGCCAAGACAATATGCTTCTACCACAACCCAGTAACCTTACTATGGTAGGCCCTGAGCAATGCAATATAGCTGAAGAGCAAGACAGGGGCTTCAAAATACCAATTATGAGTATTTCAAGGACCTTCAAGAGGATACAAATAAATCCCTTACTGAAGTCTGTGAAAACACAAAGAAACAATTAAAAAAAAATAATGAAAACAGTTGAACATGAAAACAGAAATTGAATCACTAAGGAACCCCAAAGTGAAATAAAGCTGAAAATGTAAATTTAAATTCAAACAACACCCTCAGAAGTAAGCCTCAGCAGACATGGAAGAGAAAGTCTCAAGCACTGAACACAAGGTAGAAGAAATGGACACCTCAGTCAAAAATAGGTTAAAACTAAAAAGTCAAGTCAGGTGGCAGTGGTGCACGTCTGTATCCCAGCACTCAGGAGGCAGAGGTAAGTGGATCTCTCCAATTTCAGGGCCAGCCTGATCTATATAGAGAGTTCCAGGACAGCCAGGACTATACAGAGAAACCCTGTCTTAAAAAACAAAACATATACCTAAAAACTCCAGGCACAAAACATCCAGAAAATCTAGGACAATATGAAAGACCAAATCTAAATAAAAAGAAGAGGAAGAAGAAAAAACCCAGGTCAAGGCGCAGAAAATATTTTTAACAAATGAAGGTGCCTACTAAGCTACATAAAGTATACTGAACACCAAATAGGGGCAGAAAAGAAATTTCCCATGTCAAGTAATAATCAAAATACACATACAGAACAAAGAAAGATAGTAAAAGCTTCAAGGAAAAAAGATCAAGTTACATAAAAACAGACCCATAAAATAATACCTGACTTTTCAGTAGAGACTCTAAAAGCCAGAAAGGAGCATCAGAAGTCCTGTCCCAGCCCATCCATAAACCTATAAAGACACTGTGGGTAGGGTCAGCCACACCTCCAATTTTGAGTATATTAAAAACAAAGGCAAATTTCCTAGACATTGAATTGTATGTAAACTAACAAAAATAATCATTTGAAAATAACAGTAGGTAAGTGTGGTGGTTTGAATAAAAATGGCCTCCATAGGCTCATACAAAGTAGCACTATTGTGCTGGTGCTCTGTCTCTTCTCTCTCTCTCTGTCTCTCTCTCTCTCTCTCTCTCTCCCTCTCTTTCTCCCTGCTGCCTACTGATCTAGTCATAGAACTCTCAGCTAACTCTCCAACCATGTCTTCCTGTGTGCCACTATGCTTCCCACCATAACAATAATGGACCCAACTTTTGAACTGTAAGCCTGCCCCTATTAAATGTTTTCCTATACAAGAGTTGCTGTGGTTCTTGTGTCTCTTCACAGCACTAGAAACCCTAAGAAAGACAGCAAGCTTGATAACATAGCAGGTTCTAAGGTGAAAGTCCCAAAGACAGGCCTCAACAGTGAGCTTTTGTTTCTCTGGTTCTACCTTAAGAGACATACCACACAATGATGACAATGATATAATGGTGATGATGAGAACAACAACGATCATCCCTATCCCCTCATCTTGTCTTTCACCAATACCTTTTCTTCAATTTGGCAACACTTGTTTCAAAATGATAAGTATCTGCTAGAAGTGCATCTGTTTGGCCATCTAACTGAGAGTTCTGGTCTGTTTCTGACGTTATCCACACCAGCTCTCATGATGTCAACCACTTCATCTACTTGCTTTTGTATCTGCTCAAGTTTTCAAGTACTAGCAGCGACAGCCCTTGAACCTGCATGCATACCTGCAGACATTTTGGCCATGGCAGCTGGCAAGGGTCCAAAAGAAATACTTTTTTAAGTTATCAAAGCCCTTAGATTTAATATGCAAATTATCAGTATTTAAAGTAGTTGAACCACTTCTGTTTGAGTTCTAAGAGCCTTTATTAACATAAAAATGCAATGCACCTGAAAAAATCAAACAAACCCTGTGCATTTAAGGTTGAACTATTCTTTTTATAACATTAAGCACATTAAACGAGCTAAGACTTTTCACATGCTGATTACTTTGGTTTCCTTTTTACTGAGTAAATTTATTCTACAAATAGTAACAACTGATATTCTATTCAATCTAATCTAATTCAATGCTATCTAAATATATGCTTAATAATATTAGAATATGATACATATTTCATTGAAAAGTCTTTACTAATTAGAGTATTGGGAAATAAATAAGTAATGTTGATGAATAAAAATAAAGCCACCAGAAAACCTAAAACTTCTACTCAAAATCATCTTTGAAACTCACATCTTTACTGTCACCTATAATACCACATACAAAAACACACTAAGACAACTATTTTTACTACATAATTTCAAGAGAAAAGTACTAATTAGAGATCTAGGAAAATATCAGTTTCAGCTAGGCACGGTGGTGTATGCCTTTAATTCCAGCACTTAGGGGCAAAGGCAGATGGACCTCTATGAGTTGCAGGCTAGCCTGGTCTACATAGTGAGCTCCAGGACAGCCAGGGCTACACAGATAGAAACTGTCTCAAAACAAATCAAAACAAAAAGACAGAAAATATCACTTGCTCACCTTTGTATTCCACACAAATCCTAGCAAAGATGTTTTCAGATGGTTCAGTAAGCTAAACAGTCAATATCTTAATTAGGGTTATCACTGCTGTGATGAAACACCATTACCAAAGCACGTTGCATGGAGGGGAATGGTTTATTTGGGTTAAACTTCCAAATCCCTGCTCAGCATTGGAGGAAGTCAAAACAGGGCAGGAAACTGAAGGCAGGAGCTTATGCAGAGGCCATGGAGGGTGTTGCTTACTGGAATGCTCCCCATGGCTTGCTCAGCCTTGCTTTCTTACAGAACCGAAGACCACCAGCCCAGGAATGGCATCAACCACAATGGGCTAGGCCCTTCTCACTAAGTTAAGAAAAGGCCCTATAGAAGCAATTTTTAACTTGTGGGTCTTGACTCTTGGGAGGTCAAAAGACTCTCACAGGGGTCACCTAAGACCATTCAAAAACACAGGTATTTGTATTAGAGGCCAGTACTCAGGGAGGCAGAGGCAGGTGGATATCTGTGAGGTGAGACCAGCCTGGTCTACAAAACAAGTCTAAGACAGTCAAGGCTCGGTTACACAGAGAAACCCTTTCTCAACTTCCTCTTCATAAATAAATAAATAACAGTTATGAAGCAGCAATGAAACTAATTTTATAATTGAGGGTCACCACAACATGAGAAACTGTATTAAAGGGTCATAGTTGCAGGTTATTTGAGCACACTGTGAGCCATAAGACTGTGTTATTTACTGGGGGGCGGGGAGGTTTTTGTTGTGGTATGGCTTAGCCTTAGCACATACCACATACTTTTAATCCAAGAGCTTTCTGCTTGAATATTGTAAACAGGATTAAATAAATTCAACCATAGGTCAAGAGGCAGAATAAGTAATCAGTTCACAGGAAGTAAACATAGTATTATTAAGAAAAAAAAAAACAGAGGAAGAAGTGAGGAAGACAGAGAGATGCACAGGAAGTAGAAGGGAGAGACATTCAGTTTCAAGAAGTCTTGTTTGAGATGGCAAGGGAGAGGGGGATTCCTTCCCAGAAGTCAGCTGAGGGGGAAGGTCAGCTGGGTGTTTTCTCTGCCTTTCTGAGCTAGCGGACTTCCACCCCTGCATCTGGCTCCCAATTCTTTATTGGTGAAATCAAACAACTGAGATTTTGTTAAAAACAACAGGTTGCAGCATTAGGAAGGTTGAGAAGCACTACTGTATAGGCTTGCCTACAGCTCATCTTATGGAAGCCTTTTCTCAGTTGAAACTACCTCCTTTCCAGAGACCATACTTTGTGTAAAGTTGGCATAACACTAGACAGCACACTTACAGAAAAAACATTTTCTCTACTTTCCATGACTTTACTGCTGTGGTTATTAACCTATGGGTTGCAAACCCTTTGGGAGGGTCAAATGACCCTTTCATAAAGGTTGCATATCAGATATCCTGTATATCAAATACTTACATTATGATTCAAAACAGTAGCAAAACTAAAATTATGAAGCAGTAACAAAAATAATTTTGTTGGGGTCACTACAAACATGATGAACTATATTAAAGGGTCACAGCATTAGGAAGGTTGAGAACCACTGCTTTACTGTATTTCAAGGATGTGAGTCAATTCTTGCAATAAAACCAGAACCTACACAACTACAAAGGTTTGACATATTTCAAGAGTTCTCTGAAATAAAAGAGATGTGCAGAGATGTGTTCCCCAGTTCCAAAAATAGACAGTGATGCAGAGTTTTGCTGATGTGCTATATTTAGATGGCTTTGAATTAAATTATACTGCATATATGAATACAATCTTGAAGGGGTCCACATAATTGCTTCAGACAATTTTGAAACAAAAGCTGCTATTCACAGAAAAGATGACAGGCAAACAGAATCTGACAGGCTAGTTACTTACTGCATTTTCTGCACATTTGAATTTGTAGGCCTCCATAGCCATTAAGCAAAATTAGCTTCATGATGTCAGCCAAAAAGCCTCAGAGGCAACAGTTTGATGTCATTAAAAAGCTAGCATCCTTAATCTGTTTGCTCATTAGAAACCTCTTGGTGAACCAGAGAGATTTTAATTGCACTCTTGCTCTATCAGTGCTTAGTACAGCCCTAAACATGAACAAATCCCTATAGTCCCTCCTTTTCCTATGTAAAGAGAGTCTGGATACAGCAGAAGAAACTTCCATATCAAACACTCCAGTAGTTTCCTCATCAAAGGGAAGTAATTTCAAAAGTACAAATGTGGTGTTACTTATCTAACTTAAAAAGCAAGTGTCTGAAAAGTGTTTTAATCTTTATAGTGGTCTAAATAAGAATAGCGCCCAGAGGCTCATATATTTGAATATTTGGTTCCAAGTTGGTAGACTGGGTAGGAAGGATTAAGAGGGAGGTGTGGCCTTGCTGGAGGTGTGTCACTGGAGTAGGCTTCAAGGCTCCAAAGCCCTTACCATTCCCAATCTCCCTCTCTTTCTGTTGTGGGCTTGTGGGTCAAATGTAAACTCTCTGCTTGCCTGCTGCCATGCTTCCCACCATGATGATCAAGAACTAAGCTTCTGAAATTGTGCAAGTTCCCAATTAAATGCTTCCATTTATAAGTTGCCTTATTTATGATGTCTTTTCAGAAGACAACAATAACTAAGACAATCTTCTACTGTTCCTGTCATCTCTTAATGCACTGTATATTTTCATGTTCTTGGGCCTTTGCCTTTCTTCCTTGACCACAATTCATTTAGAATCTCCTCAAACATATTTGGCAAATTTTTACTCATAACAGAAGTCTCACTGGTCACTGTCCCCCAAAAAATTTGTTCTCATAATTCTTACCCTATATATTTTCTTAAAGTTATCTAATCATTATTTATCAATATTATTATTGTTTTCAAAAATTACAGACTCAATCCCAGAAATTTGGAGGCAGAGGCAGGTAGATCTCTTTGAGTTTGAGACCAACCTGGTCTCCATGAAAAGTTCCAGGACAGACAGGTGATAAGCTATAGATAAATGGATGGATGGAAAGATAGATAGATAGATAGATAGATAGATAGATAGATAGATAGATAGATAGATAGACAGACACACATACATACATACATGCATACATACATACATAGGATATACAGCGAATCATCTCTGCAATATTTTCATAAATATATACAACTTATTTTAATCATGTTCACAACCCTCATTACTTTTTTTTTACTCTCTCCCCTGCTCATTTCCTCTTCCTAGTCTCTTTTCTACTTTCATGCTTAAAACACAACAAAACACCCTAAATTCTTCATATGAAAAAAATATGTAATACCTGCTTTCTTGAAACTAGCTTATCTCATATAAAATAATGATCAAGTTCCACTCATTTTAATACAAAAATGACTTCAGCCTTCATCTGCCCTGTGTACTTTTTTACAAACTTCTATTAAGTACTTCACAAACTAATTGTAATTGTCTCTTACATAGAAGGCAAATTCTCTGTAGATAGTATCTGAGCACCTCTTGACAAAGCTAGCACTAAGATGGTATACCATACCACATCTTGAAGTGATGTCCTGGAGTACCTAAATACCCTGTAATGTAGTCTCTGGTCCTGTCACTGCCTCACATTCCACCAGCTCTAAGGTAACTGATGATCTACCACCACAACAACCCGGCAACCAAACAGGATAGGTGACACAGAATAAAGGTGGGATAACTCCTTCAGGACTATGATCCAGTACTAGGGCCATCTGGACTGAGTGGTGCCTCTGTTGTACTGACTGATAAATACTCTAAATTATACTCTTGTTCTTTATATCCAAATCAAAGGGCACTGCTCTTTATATAGACTATGGTAGTAGATTTTTAGTTCTTTGCCAAAATAAATGAGGACATACCAGACGTACCAATGACTCAAGAATCATTGGAATCTGTCAAAGTTATGCAGGCACTAGCCAGATCGGCAAGAAAACCACAGTTCCTTAAAAACTGCAAAAGAAAAGTGGCCATGTCTACCTGATTTCTAAGCTGCTTTTAGCTTCTGCTAAAATAAGTTTTTAATTTGATAACAAGGACAAAAACCTTCAATACAATACTTTATTGCATATATAACTCTATTTTTATGTTTTATGCAAAGTTTAGTTTTATTTTTCTTTTTAGGTTTTTCAAGACAAGGGTTTCTCTAGGTAGCCCTGGTTGCCCTGGAATGGCTCTGTAGACAAACCTGTCCTCAAATTCGAAAATCCACCTACTTCTGCTTCCTAAGTGCTAGGATTAAAGGTATGCACCACCACTGTCAAACTACAAAGTTTAAATATTAAGTTCTTTTAACCATCCACAGTGATCACAGTGTCTCAGTCAGGAAGACAAGTATCACTACAGAAGAACATAACTGATTAATTCAAAGGAGAAGGAAAAGGTAATAATGAGAAGAGTCAATTAATTATAAACAGCATGTCTAATTACAGATTTTGCTAGGGGGCTCCAAATATGTTTAATTAGTTTTACCTGGCATACTAATTATAAAATAGAACACCACAAGAGAATTTTCTAATCATAGGAGTTTACCGGATAAAATTCAGAATTTAAGTTATCTTTATAATTTAATAATTAAATGTTCAATAATACATGATAATTACTTTGAAAGTCATTGATAAAATATGTATCATATTAAATTCAAGTTAGGACTAAAGAAACAACAAAATCATTTAAAAAAAGCCATAAGGGAACAAGTGTGCAGCTGAACTGTGAATAAATAGATAACTTTAGTAAGAATTTTGTATTGTTCTTTTTGTTTGTTTGATTTTTCAAGACAGGGTTTCTCTATGTGGCCATTGCTGTCCTGAACTTCACTCTGCAGACCAGGCTGGCCTCAAACTCAGAGATCACTAGCCTCTGCCTCTGGAGTGCTGGAATCAATTGGATTCCATCATACCAAGTCAAAAGTAAGAATTTTGAATTTAAAAATATTAATATAACAACCTTTTAAATTATTTACTTTCTAGGAGTAGGAGGATACTAATTTTCAGCCATGCTATAGGTAGTTTCAGAGAGCCCTTAGATTGAAATATTGCGCTTTTTACTTTTAGTGTGTGTATCTGCCCATTGAGCTTATGTGCATTGTGAACATGCAGGTGGGTGCCTACAGAGGCCACAGGGTGTCAGATCCCCTGGAACTGAGTGACAGGTGATTATGACCCATTTGATATACATGCTGGGAACCAAACTTGGGTTCTTTGTAAGAGCAATAAACATTCTTAACCACTGAGCCATCTCTCCAGCCACACTAAAGACCTTTTGAAAAAGTCAAATGAAAGTTGAAGAAGGTTCCTAAAAATATATACACATTTTTAAAAGTATTTAAGTGAAGTTACCCTCCATTTAAAGAGGATAGCAGTGTCCCTTCTAGACAACCATAGGCTAACAAATGAAAAGGTCAGTGCCAGGAATGGATTACTTCTCTGAGTTGTTGGCCAGTGAGGTCCCATAGACACCCCAAAACACTACAGGCTATTGCCACTGCTCTTGGTTATGCTCTAGTACTTGACAGTAAGACTCTACTGCTGAAAACAACATATATATACTTGAATCACAGAACATGGAGAAATCAAGCTGCTACTGACCTTCCAGCTTCATCCTTGCTAGATAGCATTTATAGTATGTAAATCAAGGGAAAAGGCATGTTCTCGAAGGAAAAGTAATCATGAATCTTATCTAGCAATAACCTCTGTGACCTACAATAAATGACCTACTTGGCAAGATATAGTCCTTGCAATAGTGGCACTACTCTTAGGGGTAACCAGCCACTTTCTAGCAAAATTTCAGGCCCACTCCATAAGGCAGAACCAATACCTGGCACCTTCATGAGAGCACTTAAAAACACAAAGATTTTTTTTTTCCAGTGCTGGAAAGAACAATAGCAACAGAAACTAATTTCAACTCTGTCCCATTAATCTGACATTAATTTTTGATAAAAATAATGTTGTGTTATACCCTACATTAAAGTAATGGTCTTCACAAAGTCTCAAGCAAGAAGAAGCATGTATTTATTTAGTGCAAATTAAGGAAGACCATATAGATTTGGAGAAAAGTATAATGGTTGGTTTTGTTTGTTTTGTTTTAAGACAGGTCTCTCTACATAGCTCTGGGTGTCAATGGAACTCACTTCGTAGACCAGGCTGGCCTCAAACTCACAGAGATCAACCTGCCTCTGCCTCCAAGTACTGGGGTTAAGGGCATGTGACACTATGCCCAGCTTAGAATAGTTGTTGAATTAGAAACAGACTAGAGTGTAAATCATAGTGTATCTTTTTTTTGTTTGGCTGGTTTTTTGAATCAGGGTTTCTCTGTGTGGCCTTGGCTGATAGTGTTTCTTAACTGTAATAAAAGTTTCTAAATTTTTAAAAATCATTTTTTAAATTTTTATAATCTTTTTGGGAGGGGGGACAATGCCATGGTACACATGTGGAAACCAGAGGACAGTCAGTTGTCCTCTTCCACTATGTGGGTCTCAAGATCAACTCAGGTGGTTGAACTTAACAGCACGTGTCTTTAAATCCTGAGCCATTTGACTGTCCCAAAAGTTAAGACTCAATTACCAAGCACATTCTGAACCTTCAGCTCTCTCCCTTTTCAGAAGCCATCCCAGAGGTTCTCTGAAACTTTTTATATAAGAGTGAAAATCATGTTTAAGATTAAGAACATTTAGCATTGGAGACGGTTCAGTGGTTAGAGTTAGACAGCTGACAGAGACCTGGGTTCAATTCCCAGCACCCACATGGCAACTCACAACTGGCTGTAACTCCAGTTCCAGGGGATCCAGTGACTCTGCAGGAACCTGAATGCATGTGAGCCACATAAACTCACACAGGCATACACATATATACATAAGCAAAAAATGAAAAAGTAAACCTTTTTTTAAAAGATTAAAACCATCACAAAGTCATCTAGGATTACAGTTGGAAAACAACAGAAGCAAGAAAAACAAATAAATGTGAGACAATGACAGATCCAAAAAAGAATAGGTTAGTAGCTTTAAGAACAGTAAAGAAGAGCTGAATCTGATCTTGCCAACAAGCTCTCCCTTTGTTAACAATTCAGTTTATACTGGAAATAGGTAGTACAGGTAATTACTTTTCTAATCTGTCTGATAGAAGAAGGGGATCCTTAAAAGTTCACTTGTGAAGTATAGATCATCTTTTTCATCCAGGTTACAGTGTCTCAAATTCAATCACCAGGCAAATTATCTTTTTCAATTACACTAATTCTCCTGATATTTTCTTCCCAAATACCTGAAGAGCTAATTAGAGGCACTCACTTAGTCTTTACTGCTGCTTCAGTGGCAATTAGCTCGCTTCCTCGTCTCTAGCTACACTTACCTACATCCACCCACGCCCACCTTCACTGACAGAGGCAGGGCATAACACAATCAAAAAATCTAATTGTTTCTGACCTGGAAGTGAGACTAAAGAGAGATTACACACTTTTACCAAGATTAGTGGAAACTAGAATAAGAGCTAAGAACACTAAATTCCTAATGTCAAGGGATTTATGTGAGTGTGTTGCTTGTTTGAGACAGGGTCTCCTTATTGCAGGCTGGCCTCCTGCTTGTGCAGTGCTAAGGGTTAAATCCAGGGCTTCCCAAATGGTAGGCAAGCACTCTACCAACTGAGTTACAGCTCTAGGCCGAATGTTAGATCTTCAGAATAATCTTCATATGTTCTCTACCTTGGAAATAACGCCCCACCAAAAAAAGCAAAAACAAAGCACTTAAGTTTCAAACAGGACTCCACTCCCCCTCTTTTTTTATTTATTTATTTTTAGTTCAGCGAGGCCAAAGTAGCTAACAGACACACCTAATAAATCAAAGTATGAGAAGCTTCCCTGCCTCCATTGGGGGGGTCCTCAACATCTGAAGCTCAAAAATCCTTTTCCACACCACTTTGCACTCCCTCCTCTGTCAGCTTCAATGTGCAAGACACCCACTTTTTAATACTCTTTCTCATAATTTCTTAGCTCCTTCCACCTTTCTTCATAAACTACTCCTTTCCCTCACCTGTGTGATAAATTAAACTCAATTTCTCTCAGAAATCTGAGACCCCAAGGCATAACCTCCTCTAATCACACAAGTTGAACGACTTTTCCTCCTTTACCTCTACCAAATTTCTCAGAAGGTGAGTTACCAAGATGGAGCAGCAGGTAAAAGTGCTTGCTATGCAGGCCGGACAAAAGTCTGATCCCTGGAACCCACCATGAGAAAAGTGGCCTCTGACCTCCACATATTCATGTGGCACTCTTGCCTGCCCACCCTCTAAAAAACAACTTTTCAGTGCTGTCAGTTCATAGACTAGTGAATGCTTGCCATATAGATACCAAAACGATTTAGATCTCAGGTATGTGCTCTGCCTATTAGCATTACTGTTTTTCTCTTCGTCTTCTATTTTATCTATTCTTCCTATTTGCTAGACAAGTTTTTTATTTTTGGCCTTTTTAGAATTTATTTATTTATTTTATAAATTACAGTTTATTCACTTTGTATCCCAGCTATAGCCCCCTCCCTCATTCCCTTCCAATCCCACCCTCCCTTCCTCTTTTCCTCCCATGGCCCTTTCCTAAGTCCACTGAGAGGGGAGGTCCTCCTCCCCTTCCATCTGACTCTAGCCTATCAGGTCTCTTCAGGACAGGCTGCACTGTTTTCCTCTGAGGTCTAGTAAGGCTGCTCCCCCCTCAGGGAGAGGTGGTCAAATAGCCATCCACTGAATTCATGTCAGAGACAGTCCCTGTTCCTCTTACTCGGGTACCCACTTGGACACTGAACTGCCCTGGGCTACATCTGTGCAGGGGTTCTAGGTTATCTCCATGCATAGTACTTGGTTGGAGTATCAGTCTCAGAAAAGACCCCTGTGCCCAGATTTTTTGGTTCTGTTGCTCTCCTTGTGGAGCTCCTATCCCTTCCAGGTCTGTTAGACAGTTTTAAACCCATCTGGAATATGACTATTAGCTTCTTAAGAGAAAATCCAATGGGAATTAAATGACTGCACAGAAGGCTTTCCACGTAAGGTTCAAAGGGCTCATCCAACCCCCAAAGTGAATTTTTATTAATATTCATAATACCAGCAAAATAATTTTTAAAAATCTTTAATGTATCCATTTTGAAAATGTATTCATACACTATCTTACAAAGGATCAAAATGCTGAAATATAAGGTAAGTTTACAGCCAGATATGGTAGTGCATGCCTATAATTGCAGCAGTGGGGAAGCTGCCAGCATAAGGTCACTGTAAGTTCAAGGTCAGCCTAGGCTGCACAGTGAGTTCACGCTGGGAGTACTGATTACTTTTTTATTAGGCAGAATCTTTTTAAGTAGGATGACTGCTAAAGGAAGCATCAAAATCTAGTAATTGACTATAGGGTGGATGGGGAGTTATACAATATCACTGTACCATTAGTGTGGGGGGAAAAAGCTTCAAGAAAAATTATCTCTAAATTACAGCCCCCAAATCCACTGCAGCCTCACTGTGATGTTAATCTTGGATGTCAAGCTGCCGAATCTAGAATTACCTTAGCAGACAAACAAAAGCCTCTGGGCACACCTGTCAGGGGTTGTGCCTACTTTACCTGGACAACACCTTTTATGAACCAGGATCTTGAACTGAATAAAAAGGAGAACGCAAACTGAACAGCAGCATTCCTCTCTCTCTGCTTCCTGACTGCTAGCACAGTGTGGCAAGCTCCTGCTGCCAGGACTTCACTGCCATGCCTGATAAACTGACTCCTTGAAGTGTGAGCTAAGGGAAGCCCCTTTTAGTGGGTTTATCAGAGCAACAAGAAACGAATATTCCATATGCCGTTTTTTTAATACATGTTTGAGGGAGTTGGTTTTAATAAAAACATGGGACTGTGGTTTAAGATACTCAAGTAGGCCTCCCTTTGCTTTTCAAAATGACTGATCAATCTAATCCTTCTTATTTCTTAAGCTCTAAGATATTTGTGATTGCAAACTCACTATTTAAAAGGATTCTCTAAAGCTACTTGGAATACTTTAATTAGTAACGCCAGCTCTAAAATCCACCAATCAAAAGAAAATAGTTAGAATAAAAACTTTAAACTGTAACAGGGTGTGATGGTGCATGCCTAGAATCTCAGCACTAGAGAGAGGCTGAGGCAGGAGAATCACAAGTTCAAAGCCAGTTTAGACTATAGTAGTGATTGTAAGGCCAGCCTGGGCTACAAATACATACACGCACACATGCATATACACACACAAAAAATGTAAAATACAAAAACTTTTTAAACAAGATAAAACAATATAAATAAATACTTTATATCATATAGATTGCAAATTAAAAATAGAAATAGTCAGCTTTGAATTTCTAACAAAATTATTTATCTTAATAATTAAAAATATATTGGCAAACTAAGTACTAATTGACTTAGTACTGATCAGAATGAACAAAACCTAACTAGACTTGAAATTTCATGCAGAAACTGAAAATCACAAAATACTGTATTTTTTTGTCCTTCATCTTCCCTTCCCTGCTGCCAGCCACCTGTTTTAGCTGTTCTCATACAGAGGAAATAGCAACAATCCCGTTCTTCTTCCAAGCGCAAGCAGGTTTTGGCAAACGGATGTCAGTTAAATTCAGAAACCCAACCCAAAATTTTAATTTGGTAAATATCAACTGAAGTATTGAGCCTACCTGTTTTGCATAGTACTAGATTTTCAACTTATCATTTAAAAACATACAATGAGGACTAAAAATCGGCACATGGAGCCAAACAAATAACCGTTCCCAACTGAATAATATATGAATGCTGAATTCTGTACTGTTCTGAGTACGCAGCCTTACATCTTCCCACTGCTAGTCTTTGTTCACGGCATTCCCACTGTATAGGCTACCCACCCATTAGTCATGTAATGACAGACCTGACAGTGTTCATAGTGCTTGTGTTCCAGGAACTCTTACCTTGCTTTTATAATGGCCGTAAGGCAGAAAAGGAGTGATGCTGGCAATCTGGATATGCTACGAAGAAGTTTTTGAGTGCCTTTAGTTAGAAAGAAGAAGGGGATAGAAAGGAAGGGAAGGGGAGGGGAGAGGGAAAGTGAGAAGAGGAGAAGAGAGGAGAGGGAAGGAGAGGAGAGAAGCGAAATCTTTAATAATAAGGAAATAACAGTATGCATCGGTCTAGGACTACCCATAATTTGGGGCATCCACTAAGGGTTTTGGAACTATTCCTCCACAGATGAAGGGGCCATGATATAAACTGCCTGTGCCAGCTACTTTTTACATCCACTTGACAAAAGTTAGAGTCATGTGGGAGGAGGGAACCTCAACTGAGAAAATGTCTCCATAAGATAGGGCTGTTGCAGGCAAGTGTGTAGGAAATTTTCCTATTTTGTTATTGATGAGGAGGGCCTAGCCCACTGTGGGTGCAGAAACCCCTGGGTTGGTGGTCCTGAGTTCTATTAAGAAATCATGTTGAGGAAGCCTGGGGGAACAACCCAGTAAGCTACAATCCTCTATAACCTCTGCATTAGTTCCTGCCTCCAGGTTCCTGCCCTGACTGCCTTTGAAGATCAGCAAAACAAACCCTTTCCTCCCCAAGTTGCTTTTTGTCAAAGTGTCTCATGACATCAATGGTAGTCCAACTAAGACACTGCCTATGGCTGCTTTTGCTCTACACTAGAAGTTGGGTAATCACAGCACACCACCCAACTTTTTACCAAAATATTTGCCAACTCTTAGACTTTTCAAAATAAACTGGATAAAATTTCCTTACCTATTCATCTGTAAATAAAGATGACAGGGCTTACAGACTTTCTTACAGATTGTTGTATCGAATTAACTTCTGATTATTTATAATATTTGAAACCAATGTAGATATTTCCTAAACTACTAAACACCTGACTCAACTACTCAGGTGAAGTAAACTGTGGGTCTTAAAATGTTGTAATGTCTAACTCAGCAGCACACTAATTTACTATTACTCAGCATGGTATTGTCATAGGAGGATGAATAACGACAGAAGCCTATTTATGTGCCATTGTTTGGACTACAGGATTTTCAAGTAAGAAAAAATGGCTAGCTAGAGGTGATTAAAACAAATATACTTTAAAGATTTATAACAGAAAAAAAATGGTTTTTATTTTCAAGCAACAAATCAAAGGACTAAGTTCCATATTAAAACATCAATAACATTTAGGCAAGAAAGATCCGAATTAAATGGAGCTAAATAGATGGCCAAACCATTCATAGCGATTATTTTGTTAAATTTTTCACTCTTAAATTAAGAAAAGTAGATCTCTTAAAACTTCCTTTTCAACAACACCCCTGTTATCCCCAACCTAGCCCAAGGCCAAGGTCACAAGGAAAACTATATTTGAACTGGTTGCCAGGGTGCTTCATTTTGTTGAGAAAAGGCACAAAAAAAAGGTCACATAATCCATAGAAAACCCTGAAGCCTAAAAGGTACTTTTATAAAAGAGCAACGGCTGGTCAGGTCACTTTATCGTGACAGTGGGAGAAACACTTACTTAAATTCCATCTGAGACTTGAGATGTCTGACACTAACAGCCTCAGATTAACAGCATTTCAGATTTCCAAAGGCTTAGAGTAGCATAATTGTAGAAGTAAGGGGTTCTGAAGTCAGTCAGAAACATCTAGCTTCAGCCATAATTCCCGCACTCATTTTCTATGTGATCTTGTGCCAATTAATTTACCCCTCTGAGCCTCAATCTCTTCAATGAGGATTATGATAGAGTTATGTTCATAGACCATGACAATTATAACACACATAGTAGGAGCATCTGGCCCTTTGAGTGTAAAATATCAGCTAACCATACGTAAGACCATGGGCCAGGAATGTAGTCCTCAGACTTCACTATTAGATAGGAACTGTCCTTTCAGCTTGCCTAAAATGACAAAAATAACACTCAGCAGAGCCAGATGTGAAGCCAGATGATAAGGAGCCAGTATCTAAGCTTTTAACTACCACACTGTATAATAGAATGAACATCTCAGACATTCCTAGGAATGGCTCCATGTAAACCAAAGATTTTTTTAAGCCCCCTTTTTTTTCTTTTTCTTTTTTTTAAAGTTTTTCAAGGCAAGGATTCTCTGTGTAGCCTTGGTTGGCCTGGACTCACTTTGGAGGCCAGGATGGCCTCAAACTCACAGAGATCCACCTGCCTCTGTCTTCCAGTGCTGGGATTACAGGCATGTCCCACTGGGCCCGGCTTATTTTAAAGTCTTCTTCATCAATGTAATTCTAATAGATTTTTCAGTTCAGAAAAAAATGTTAGAAGGCTTAAAAGGTTAATTCAATACCTGTTTGGAACACTTAACTTCAATCATATAAGAAAAAAAATAATCCAAGTTCAAGAACATTTAGCCTGGCTTTACTCACACCCACCAGAAGTGGAACTAAATAAGGAAAGCAAATGTTATGGAACAAAAATCTTTTATCCAAGAGAACAGCAAAGAACTTTGGTGCCATCTCAACACTGAGCCTCTACGCTAGAAGATCCATTGGTCAAACTCTCTTATTCTACATAGTAGAAACAGAAACTAAGAGACAAATAGTATCCAGAGCCAGTGATCCAACTATCATACCAGGTGAAAAGAGGACATTCCACCACACCTGAGTCTGGTGGACTCCTCTGAACTGTAAACTCAGTACCTCATTAAAGTCACACCTCAGTTTTTAAAAAAGTAAAATGTCAAGTACAATAGAAACACACAGGAAAGTAGCAGTTGGGAAGGGAGCTCTAGCTAAGTTTCGCTTTTGTTTGGGTTTGAGTTTTTGAGACAAGGTCTCATTATGTAGCATGGGCTGGCTTTGAACTATCCAAATCCAGGCAGACCTACAGTTTATGGCAATTTTCTTGCCTCAGCCTTCCAAGTGTTGGAATTCCAGGCATACATCACCACACCTGGCTTACCACAGGTTTTTAAGGGATCTATTTGAAGAAGACTAGCAAACATATTAACTCTGAATAAAACGCAAACAATGAATCTGTAAATACTACTAATGTGCCATGCAGTGGTGTAAAACAAGCCTTTGATCCCAGCATTCAAGAGGCAGAGGCAGGCAGATCTCCAAGTTCGAGACCAGCTTGGTCTACTGACAGCTCCAGGACCACACAGAAAAACCATATTTTGAAAACCAAAAAGAAAAAAGAAAAATATATATATATACCACTAATGTTCTCCTCGACTGTTTCTATGCTTTGTTTTAAAACTTTATTATTATTTTATGTGTATGGATATTTTGCCTACATGGAGGCGTATGCCTCTGGAAGGCATTGGATTCCCTGGAAATGTAGTTATAGAAGGTTATGAGCTGTGGTGTGGGTGCTGGGAACCAAATGTGGGTCCTCTGTGAGAGCATCAAATATTGTTAACCACTGAGCCATCTCTCTAACCCTTCTGTGATTTCAATACAAAATAATCCTGTAAGAGAAATTGATTCCCTCTTCTTATATATTCCACAAGAAAACTGCCTCTAAGGCAATTTTATATTTCTGATTATCTTTTTCTACAATACCTGTCCTATTCCTTTAAGTTATATTAATAAATTATAAAATGTTCTCTTCCTGAAAGAAAACAGAAAGTCGACAAATAACACTTTCAAAACTGACTTACTACCTGTGTATAAAGCAGAATTAGTGTGCTTCTAAACGGTATTCTAAAAAGAACAGGAATTCCTTACATTAGGTTACAAATGTCTGTATTCGAATATACCTTTTGTTTAAGGGAAAACAGATGGGCTTTATTGTCCAAATTCAAAATGATCACATATGGAAAGTGGTTTTATCTGTTTAACAACTAACTTTTTTACTCCTCTTCTGCCAACCCTGCTTAACGGGCACCATTTTTTAGAAATAAACTATGATGGCAGGTGTGGTTTATGCCTGTAATCCTACCACTTGACAGACAGAAGCAGGAGGATCAGGAATTTAGGGCCATCCTGAGCTATACTGTAAGTTCCAGGCTGGCCTGGGCTACATGAAACCCTGTCTGGGAAAAACACAAAAAGAACAGAACAGAACAGGACTATGGTTGCAGTAGAAGCTGAATTTGCTGGTGCTGTGCAGACCTACCAGCAAAATTATGTTAAAACACTAAACTACATAGAAATGAAGAGTTGGGGAGTAAAGCCCTTGCCACACAGCTGGTAAAGCACTTGCCATACAGTCCTGAGAATCTGATCCCCAGCACTCATGTAAAAGCAACCCAGAGCCAGGGGGGTGAGCTAGGCAGAGCCACGGAACTCACTGGCCGGCCAGCCTGGCTAATCGGTGAACTCCAGATTCAGTGAGAGACCGTCCTAAAGCATAAAGTGGAGCGTGACTTAAGAATACACACAACCAATACTGGTCTGAGGCTTGCCCTCCATATCCACCTAAACTCATATCCACCACACAGATACATATACAAAAGAAAAAATTGAGGCGACATATGAGAATTCTCCAAAACAAACAATTATCTTTTTCTCTGCATCAAAAACAAATAAAAATAAATTAGTAGTACTGAAGAGAAAGGAACAATTATCCAAAACACTACCAGAGTTGGCAAAATATAAATATGGAGGAATCAATGAACCAAACAACCTCAGCATTTTGCAGTAAGGGCAACTGTGTGGATGACAGCTTTCTTGAGAAGCCAGTAAGTCCAACAAGAACTAGCAGAACACGAAATACGGAAAACATTTATATCTTGTTCAGATCGGTTAGCGTGTGGGCATAGTTAGCATGTACTAAGTATAAACTGGTTCCTAGGTAAAGCAAAGGTACATAACCTCAGCCCCTTGTAGGGGGCGCACGCATTAAATGCTAAACCACCAAGTAGATTTGTTAGAAGAATAGGTAAGCCTCAGGGCAATACATGTGACATACCAAAATATAAGGAAACTCGTATCTGAGGATATCTTCAGATGGTTTCACTGCCTAGCTGCTTGCCATAAAAGGTGGAGGCTCCACAGTGGGACCCTATTTCTAGAAGGATGTGACTTGATACTATGGCAACAACTCCAGAAACCTTTCTCCCTGCATCAAAGATCACTTACAATTAACCTGCTCCCTCTACATCTACATAAGGCACCACAGCACACACACCGCTGGCATCTCAGCTCAATACTATTTTCTATCAACTGTCATAACAATTCTATCTGGACAGTCCTCCCACTATTGATATCCTTTCTCCTATCTTCTACTTATAATTTTAGTATGTATTTTCTGAGTTAGTAAATGTGATTTTCATTGTTACCTGCCTTGATTTACAATTACCTAGGACATGCTTCTGGGTGTCTATGAGAGTATTCTGAGAGAAGTTTGGAGGTTTGTTTGTTTTTTTTTTGTTGGTGGTGGTGGTTTTTCTTTGCTGTTTGGAGATTGTTGTGTGTGTGTATGTTGTTTGTTTTTGTTTGTTTGTTTGTTTGTTTGTTTGTTTTTTGAGAAAGTGTCATTATATAGCTCTGGCTAGCCTGGCACTCCTATGTAGATCAGACTGGCCTCAAACTCATAGAGATGATACTCCTGCCTCTGCCTCCAAAGGGCTAGGATTAAAGGCCCACACCAGCATGCCTGATCTTTACAGAAATGTTTAAGAAAGGAAGATCCACCCTGAATGTGGATCAGGCTGGAATCAGGATGGGGCTGTACACCAAATAAAAAGGAAAAAGAAAGGTGAGCACCAGCACCCCCCTCTCTGCTTGCTCACTGTGCACACACCATCTGCCTCACATTCCTCACAGACGTGGTGATGCACGCCTTTAATTCCAGCATTAGGGGACAGAGGAAGATGGGGCGCTGTGAGTTCCAGGCCAGCAAGGGTGATATGGTGAGTCTCCTGCCACAAAACACAAAAATCAAACAACCACTAAAAGTACTTTCCAATTCTAGTTAAATTAAAGTGCGCACTAAGTCACAATTTTCCAGTTTTTCTTACGAGGAATTAAGGGGAATATATAATGGAAATCTGGCCTATAACATCTGGGCAGAGCCTAGCTGGGAAAGTCAAATCTCAGATCATACTGGATTAGAGCACCCTTGTATGTCCTAGAAGGGTTGGAGACGGCTCAGTCAGGAAAGGGCTTGGCATACAAGCATGAGGATCCCAGTTCAGATCCCCAGAACCAATATGAAAAGCTGAGGGCAGAAGCTCAGGGCTTTTTTTTTCTTAATTTTATTAATTACACTTTATTCACAGAAGCTCAGAGCTTTAATCCCAGTGCTGGGGAGACAGAGAGAAAAGGTTCCTTGTACCTGTTCGCCAGTTGGTTTAGGTGAATCACTGAGCTCGAGGTTCCATGAATGACAGTCTCGGGAATAAGATGAAGAACAATTGTGGGAGGTGCCCACCATAGACCTCTGGCCTCCTTACATGTGTGCTAGTCTATGTACCTGCCGTGCACATACACAATCCTGACTGTAAGAGAAAAGCCATTGTATATCCCAAGCAAGTAATTGCTGCATTTTATTTAGACTCACAGTTCCAAGAAAAAAATTGAGGGCTGGTGTTGTCTTTTTTTCTTTTCTTCCTTTTTATTTATTTTTTTAAGGTAGTAGAACGGAGGTTTTGAAACAAGGATTTCACAATGAATGGTAGCTTAGGTTAGCCTAGAACTCAGTATACAGAACCCACGTTGGTTCAAATTCATGCACAGCAATCCTTCTGGCTCAACTCCTAGCTATTGCTAGAACTGAAAGTATGTGCCTCGACTCCTGGTTCATATACTATTTCCTCACTGATTTGAAACTAATGGTGATGATAGGTATATTACCTTCCCAGTACCTGCAACTTATTAGATGTGAGGCACTGTGCTGACAGTTTTGTATTCATTACTAAGCCTTGAAATAGCCCTATGAAGTTGGTGTTTTTATTCCATTTGAAAAATGTAATTCTTGCCCCCTAAATAAAATCTGAAGCTTAGCAAAGGGTGGGATTCAAACCCAGATAATAATAAAAATTGTTGTATGCTGCCAGTAAGATACCTAATATTTCCACAGTCAAAGCTATTTTGGTATATGTGTGGGAAGTAGAGCAACATATCCACTCAACTGCAAAAGGAAAAGCAGGAAACGGAGAAGAGAAAAAAATGTTATACTTCATAGTAGAAAATTCTAGAACTTTCAAATATTAAAACTTATGAGACCATCAAGTTTAATATGATCTGCTTTGAGGGTAACTGGAGAGTAAGATATGAGAACGTTAGAAGCTGATGCCATGTACCACTGCATATACAATTTACATCACGGACAAAGGCAGGTCTAGATAGGATTCCCAGACCATCAGCCATACCTCTAAGCCTCTTCCACTTGCTTAGGGTAGCAGATCAGAATGAAAGTAAAAACTAAAAGAATGAGCTTAACACGAGAGCATATGCCTTAATATGTGCAAGGCCCTGGGTTCAATTATCATAACAAATGAAAAATATGAACTTTCTCTGTATTCTAGAAAATATTTATTGAGCAATTGTATCACACATTTTCTAAGCCCTTTGCCTATACTAGCCCTAAAATGACTCTATTAATTAGGTACTGAGTTAGTTCTACTTTATAGGTCAGGTAGCTAAGACACAAATAAGCAACTTGCTCAAGACCACACATGGAAAAGGCAGTGCCAAGATTCCAACAAGGAAGTTTCACTGCAGATCCGAATTCTTAAACAGGCAAATAACTGCCTCTCAGCTTTCCCTGACACATGACAGGTAAATTCCAGCAATTTCTTCCAAGATGCTATAGCCAAAAAAGAATTTTGCCGCTGTAAAGATAAGCTCAAAATGTTTGCTAGATAAGCTCAAAATCCATTGCTAAATGGAAATGGTAGCATAGACCTTTCATCTCAGCATTCCAGAAGCACAGTGAATGGATCTCTGTGGATTTGAGGAGAACCTGGTCTATATAGCACAGCAAGTTTCAGACCAGACAGAGCTATTTCATGAGACCCTGACTCAAGTTAAAGAAGGAAGAAGAGGAGGAGAAGACGTAGGAAGAGGAGAAAGAACAACAACAACAAGAAGTAATCGTCGCAGTCATTGTAGCTGATGGCTAGGGCCATGATGGTTCCCATACCACACCAAGATTCCAGGGATCTGATATCCTCAGTCCCATGGGCTCAGAAGACTCATTTATGACCTCTCTCTGTATCCTTCGGGAAGCTGAGTACTGGAATCGTCTTGATAACCCTGGTAGCAAGAAACTCTGCTTATAAGGTAGCCCAGTCCTGGGCTGTTGCATGAGACTACATAAAATCAATATACCATCACATAAAAATGGGAATATAATCTCTTGCTCCTAAACAAGATTTGTGCATTAGAAATCTAACCCTCTGTGTGGCTATACACAAGGCACAATTATCTTTTTAAAGACTATTTCAATATCTCAGGCTATTCTTGAACTTGCTATGTAGTTAAGGAAAACCTTGAATTTCTATGTGCCACTACACATGGTTTACACAGTCCCTGGAACTAAACTCAGCTCTTCTGATAAACAAACATTCTATAAGCTGAGCTACATAATCCACCCTACTACTCAAAAGAATGAAAAACAAATATCTTTGAACAAGAGGCATGAACTCAGAAACTCTAACAGTTCCTAAATCCTAATGGGTTTAGAAAAAAATTCTTACTTTGAAAATGCAACCTACTTCATTGGAAGTAGGTTGAATACTTTAGACAAAGCTACATACTCTATAACTCATTTACAAAGAATGCGTTTTATAGATTAACAATTTATAATAATATTCTTAAACAACAAACCACTACTAATGCACCGTCAACTTGGTGAGACTTAGAATCTTAGTTGTCAACTTGACTACATCTGAAGTTACCCCAAGCTGCTCGGGACACTTGTGAGAAACTTTTCTTGATTGGATCATTCAAAGTGGAAAGGCCCACCTTCCATCTTGGCCATACCTTCTGGTGCAGCCTAAAGGAAGTCCTTGTTCTTTAGCAGCTTGCCCTCATGCTCACTGGCAAGTTCATTCCCTCACTGGCTTCAGAGGCTACTTCTTTGAGATTCTGACATATATTGAAGATCAGCTGAGACATCCAGCTTGTGGACTGAATACGCATTGGATTCTTGGATTTAAAGACAGCCAATGTTAAAATGGTAAGGCTACAACCTATAAGCCACTCTAATAAGTTCTATTTATTTATTTAGATAGACAGAGAGACAGAGACAGACAGAGAGAGAGAGAGAGAGAGAGAGAGAAAGAGAGAGAGATTCATTCCTGAAGCTCTGTTTCTCAAGGAAAAAAACCACAAACCTCTGGTCATGCCTATAAAGCCCCTAGTTGGGATTAATTGGGGTGGGAGGATTCATGCTAAATGTGGGGGTCCTAGACTAAATGAAAACAAAACAAGCTAAGCCCAGTATTCATCTCTCTGCTTTCTGAATTAGGCACAATGACAGTATTTTCTAAGGCTTTTTTCATTTGAGACAGATAAAAGCAAGTCACTTTATTAAAAAAAAAAAAAAAAAAACTAACAAATGAGAAATATCCGAATTTTCAATTGCTGCAGATGACTCAGTGAGTAGGCAGTTATAAACCCTTAGCTGATGCTAGAAAAAGCCAATGTTTTCATGAACATTTTCAAATGATGGTCTGGGTGGATATTATTATTCACTCTACATTTTCTGTTGTTTTACTTTAAAGCACTTCTGAAGCACTACCTCCCTTACAGAGGAAGACAGTGCTTCTCTTAAAAGAAATAAGAAAGCCAATTCTTGTGGCCTTTTCTGAAGACTAGAATTATATTCCAAGTACTTAAAATATTGCTACTCCACCACTTTGGCCTCCAATGATTTTGTGTGCCTCTTAAACTCTGTTGATTTTTAAATTGAGAAAGATTGACTGTAGTAGAAATCAGTCAGACCTATTACCTAATTCCAACAACAACAACAAAATTTAAGTATTTTCCAACAGCAATGGAGATGTTTACGTGCTAGCTATATTTTAAACCTGTATGAGGGCAGAGGCCAGAGACTGATGGCAGGTGTCCTGCTCTTTCACTCTGTACCTTATTCCCTTGAGACAGAGTCATTCATTGACTTGCCACTTTCAGCTAGAATGGTTGGCCAACAATCTCTAGCAATTCTCCTGTCTCTACTCCCTCCCCGAACCCCAGCACTAGGGTTGTGCATAGCCTCTTGGCTTTTACATAGTAAATGGAAATCTAAACTCAGATCCTCATGCTTTCACAGAAAGTGCTTTTAGCATCTAAGCCATTTCCTGGCCCTAAAAAAGTACTGTCCAAGCAACTCATTTCATAGCCCAGGCAATGAACTCACAATCCTCCCGCCTTGCTCGGGCCCTCCTTATTTCAGTGAAGCAAATCCTGATAAAAAGACAGGGTTATCACTAATAAAATAAAATGCAGCTTTTCAATGCTATAAAATTTTTTTCATGCCACAAATTAAATTTTAAATTAAAAGCAAAGATTGTTTAATATTCCTCTGTTGCTGGGCATGGTGAGGCAAGTGCATTCCAGCACTTGCAAAACCGAGGATAGGTTTGCAAAAATTCAAGGGCAGCCTGGGCTACACAGCAAAACAGTATCTAAGGTAAGAAAATAGATTAAAAAATAATAATAAGGGAACAGAAAAATTACTTTTCTATTATAAAATACAATAGACAACAATTTTATATAATATCCAATTCACTTTTTAAATTTTTTTTACTTCATAATGTTTGGGCGGATTGTCTTGGTTTTTTGTTTTTGTTTTTAGAGGTATGGGTATTTTGCCCATGTATGTCTGGGCATCATGTGCATACCTGGTGCTTTCTGAAGCCAGAAGAGAGGGTTGGATCCCCTAAAACTGGAATTATAGAAGAGTATGAACAGCCATGTGGGTGCTGGAAACTGAACTTGGGTCCTTTGGTCCTCTTAATTGCTGAGCCATCTCATCTCTCCAGCACCATCCAATTTATTTTTTAAAAGAGAGAATGACTTTAATTTTTGCTTTTGGAGACATGGACTCATTGTAGCAGAGCATGGTCCTGCCTTTGGTCTGGCCTCCACCTTGTGAGTGCTGAAATCACAAGCATGTGCAACTCACAGGAGCTCGTGCTTGGCAAGCACTCTCCCGTCTGACCTACCTCCCAGCTACATCCCTAGTTGTCATTCTTATGACTAATAAGATTATGATATGTATGCACATAGAACTATAAAGCATGTGTGATATGTGTATGTATGCATTTACTACTTACTCCATGAAGGCATCCCCTCAGAGGAAAGACCATAGCATTTGTTTTCCTCAGGTATCAAGCTACAGGAGTACTTGCAAACTCTTAGTTATATGAATCTCTAGAAGACGGAATTCTTTTTAGAGAATATTCTGAGAATTGTAAGTAGAATTTCCAATTGGCTTTTAGACAACTTTAACACAGATGTGTGACATGATGGTCTACAAATATGCAAACATAAAGTTTTATTGAGAAAAAGCTTTAAAAAAAAAAAAACTCCCATGAGGCATAAAAATGAGCATTTCAGCATCCACAGGGCAACTTGGCTGTGCTTTTTTATTCTCATATAATCCTCCAGAGTACCTGTGAAGTGATGGTTTATTGCATATTATGCAGAAAATTATTTGTTCTAGAACTGTGCTAACAGTACCTAAATGTGGCTGAGCACTTAAAATGCAGTTAGTCTGGACTGTGATGGGCTGTATTTGAAAAAATACATCAGATTTTGAAAACAGAAAGGAAAATTAAAATCAAAATGTGGAAAAGTGTTTATTCAATTAAGATACATCATAAAGATTTGTTTCATCTATTTGTACTATTTAAAATGTGAGCCCTAGGAAGTAAAATTACCTATATGGCTGATATCAGTCCTACTAGACAGCACTGGAAAGAGATTTGAGACATATATTTTGAAACTAATATGTCTTATATGATTGTCAGTTCTGAACATCAGAGAGGTGGGATTTTTTAATGCTATATTATCAAGAAAAAAGGTTTATCAGGTTATAAAAAGGGGGAGCTACCTCAAATATTCATTTAACTTATAAAGTATAGCTTAACAATATGAAAAAAAAAGAAAGAAAAAAGACCGACTTTTCTAAATGAAAAGAATTCCCTCCACTAACCATGAATTTTTATCTCCTAAAGCATTCCAGCTCCCATATGCCTGTCGCTGGGTGGCCAGCTCATTCTATTGATTATAACTGACACATATACCATATCCCACTTTTAGTATAATATCAATTAGATATTTTGAAATGTATGTATACACTAAAAATATCCTAGGTGGATGAAAGCAACAAACTAAGAGCATTAGTTATCTCTAGATGGAAGGACAGATTAGATTTTCTCCTTTTACTCTATGTTCTACTTTAGACTGTTTTTTTTGTTTTCTACAACAATAATTTTTCCTATCTTAAAAGCTATTAACTAATTGGGGTAAGAGGGCGCTGAAAAGATGGCTCAGCAGTTAAGAGCATACACTGTTTTCACAGAAGGCTCAAGTTCAATTCCCAGCAACAACACTATTAGGCTTATAACCCCTTGTAATACCAGCTCTAGGAGATCTGACACACTCTTCTCATCTCTCTGGACAAATACATTCATGTGCACATATGATCTCCTCCCCCTCCACACACACACACGCATGATTACAAATAAAAACAAAATTTTGAAAGAGCTTTTTTTTTTTGATAGGGTCTCATTCACTATGTACATTAGGCTGGCATCAAACTCTTAGAGATCGACTGCCTTAGCCTCTTGAGTGCTGAGACCACATCTGGCTTTTAAAAAGCTAATAACATGCTCGGTGGTGGTGGTGATGGCACATGCCTTTAATCCCACTGCTTGGGAGGCAAAGGCAGGTGGATCTATGAGTTTGAGGCCAGTCTGGTCTACAGAGTGAGTTCCAGGACAGCCAGGGTTTCAAGAGAAACCGTGTCTTGAAACCTCAAAATAATAATAATAGTATTAGTAATAATAAGCCATTATTTTTTAATGTGTGGTAGAATGTGTAATGTTAAACTACACTTCAGATCTTCAGCTAAAAAAAATGTAGAGAATTAGAGGGAAGTCTTGAGTACAGCAGGACTTGTCTGGGCTAGAATGATGCAAGTCCATAAAAACACAGACCAAGAAGACCCAGAGGAGATAAGAGAAGATTAGCATTCAGTCCTTTGTAAAGCCCTGTACTTGCCTTTTGCCAAAGAATATAAAATATGGTGTTTCCCCATGACAAGATTCTTTGCTAGACATTTGGAGTGCAGGACTGGGGGAAGAACTACAACCTGCATTTATAAGAGGAGTCAAATTCTGCTTACATGTGTTTCATTTAAAAATACATAAAATAAAATGGAAGAATTCAAAAGTTCAACTTCCTAAATTAGAAATTACTATATTTACAGACTATTTCTGTGTTGCTGCTGGTGTGGGTTACAGATTCGCAGATGCTACCATTCTACAAGCTTCATTCGTATGGCAAGGCACGGAAAAGGAACGATCTGAGTATGTTCTTGAGCAGCATGGGTCAGGAAAGGTTATCAAATGACAACTTTCTCCTCTCTCCCTCTCATCACTCACCATACTAATGCCCTCGTGAATCTGAAAACCAACAAGCTCTTTTAACTTCAAGATGAATAGTTCATTTATAATCCAGGAGTTTTCTTGAAATATTTCAATGTAGAGTTACCACTGTGGTTACCACTGGCCCCAAAAGGTAGAGATAAAAAATGGGTGGCATTAGCAAAATACTTTCTACTGTTTTGCCAGAACCTTAAGTCTTCCTTCATACAAACTCCCATATCCCACCTACTGCCTATCCAAATAAAGTCCTAAGTACTGGCTCCCACTGTGAGGAAGGCAGGTTTCGTCCTCTCAGATGCCCATTATTCCACCATTTAAGAGTTGTATCATTGCTCTTCCCTTGTTAGAAGGTAGCCAAATCTACTTTGATATATTAAAGTGGTTAAAAATGTAAATAAAATACTGGAAGACTACAAAATATCATTTATTTCTAGATATACCATGTTTTATAATATTAACATATATACGATTTGAACTATATTTCCAATATTAGCTCATTAAAAACTCTCTTGGTCCTTGAATGGCTGTAGCAGAAGAATCAGGCCAGAGAAGAAAACTGTGAAAAGTGTTTTCCCAAGGACACAGCTTACCAATGACAGATGTAAGAATCAACTCCAGGCTATCCAGGCTCAGAATTCATCCATCTTGTAACCAAAATGCTATGCTTCCAGAGGACTCAGAGAGTACTACCGACACCAAAGCCCAGGTAAGCATTTAATAACAACCTGCTGAGCAAATGGAATGGGGGGGTGGAGGGGGCACAGAACATCTCAAAAACTAAAACAGCCAGGCAAGGCGCTCACGCCTTTCATCCCAACACTTGAGAGGCAGAGGCAGGCAGATCTCTGTGGGTTCAGGCCAACCTGGCTTACCAAGTAAGTCCAGGACAGCTAGGGCTCTTGTTACACAGAGAAATCCTGTCTCAAAAAAATCCTAACACCCATAATTCTAGCACATCACTATAACTGTACCAGGATAGTTCCTGTCAGTGTTTTCTTCTGGTACACAAATGGGGTTTCTTTTCATTAACGAACACTCAGCACATGTGATTTTTCTAAAAAACTAAAAACTTTATATAAAGATATTCTCAGTATTTTAGAGTAACAGTTTAAGTAATTTATATTTCAAGTATTTGTTTCTGTGTATGACATATGTTAATTTCATTTATAACCTCCGTAACACAAATATGAACATTGCCACCATCTTACAAATGAAACATTGTTGGGAAGCTAAGTTAAAGCCACAACGATTAGCAAATAGATATGCTAAGGATTCAAATCCAGGCAGGCTGACCTGTGAAAGCAGAATCCTTTGCTACTCCTAGAGGGTATGTTTATGAGCCACTGGAAAGATAGTAACTGTGTGTTTACAGGGCCTGACATGAGGGAGTTACCATGCAGATTTATTTTATTTTGACCTAAGTCTGACTTGGACAACTAAAGTTTTTAGTATCTTTTATTTTCTCAGACAAGCTAATTAAATCGTCACGTCTTATGCAATTTGGGTCAATTATCTTACCAGATCCCTTCACCCAAAAAGCTTATGTGCAAGGGACTGAGCTAACAGTCTTCACTTCACATAAAGAGTTTGTTCCAGTCAGCAAAGAAGCATGCCTAGGTTTCTCACAACTAATAAATCCAACAAAGTAGGATATAAAAATGAGTAATAGCTTTGCCAAGCACTCAGTGGTAGCACTAAGACTGCAGTCCTGTGATTACCTGCCTCTCCTACAAAATACTTAAATCTCTCATTTTTCTTATAATTCCTAAAGAGTGACAGACACTTAAATAATTATTGAATAGGTAGGTATTACCCTGCTTCAGGCGATGCCTTTTAACAGCTGTCAATGAATGCCTACCTGTTTTTACTAGAAAGAAACTAAAAGACGTTTTACTAAAACCTCACTTTACTAGGCTGCATGTTTGAATTACTTTTACATTTATAAATTCGTATTTTACATTTGACTTTAATAATCCAATGATAAATGTGAATGTCTAAGACCATCTGTAAAAGTTGAAAATTTTTAATAAATTTTTTAATAAATAAGCATATCCAGATGTGCTAATACTACTAAGTATTAGTAATATTATTATCATTTAATGATAAATATTTAATAATTAAATAATATTAAAGAATATCCAGATATTGGATATTAAAGCATATCTGGATATACTTTAATAAATAAGCATATCCAGAAGATGCTGATATTTACATGGAAATATTTGATTGCATCCTGTCTTATGTCAAATGTTATTGATTGTGAAAAGGTAGCAGAGATCCAAAATTTAAAGTCAAGTGCAGGGCTGGAGAGATGGCTCAGAAACCAAGAACACCTGCTGCTCTTCCAGAGAACACAGGCTCATTTTCCCAGAGCCTACATGGCAGCTCACAACTATCTGTAACTCCTGTTCCTGAGAATCCAACATCCTCTTCCAGCCTACTCCAGCATCAAGCACACATGAGGTACACAAAAACAAATGCAAGCAAGATAGTCATACACATAAAACTAAAAATAAAACAAATGCAACAGAAACACTCCTAACCAACACAGCGCAATGAGAGTCTTAACTGAAAGCCTCTGAATAAAGGGACTGTAGTGGAAGTTTTGGTTTTTTTAAAAATTTAGTGATGTTATGTAAATATGTTTTTGTTTTAATCCCAGGTGTAGGATATGGGACTGCCTTAGTTTGTCCACAGCTGGTAACAGCCTCACATGGCTCAGAGAGGGGCATGGTCTATGCCAGCTCAACTTAGTGGAATTCTGAGGACTCTGAGAGAGTATAAATACCAGTTCCCAGGAGAGGAGCAGCTTCAAGGAGAGGGACAAAGGAGAAAGAAGGCTGCTTGTTCATCCTGCTGTGTTTGCTGTTGCTGGACTGCTGGATATCCTGACGACGGAGATTGGTATTTTCCCAAAGAAACCTACAACCTACAACCCTAACCAGCCAGAACAAGCCTAAAAGAGGTCTACATCCCCTTTCCCTTCCAAGCTTCTATCTCTTCTACCTAGGGTTGGGGGGTTGGGAGGAAGATAGAGGCTTAAAGAACCCAAAATAGAGTTTAAAAACTAGAGCCTACAAGATACAATTAAACGAAAGACTTTATAACAGAAATGAGAAACAAGAGAAGACCCTAAGAAGTCAAAGTCAAAATACTCTGAACTTTTTGCTGACTGATAATTACTAGTGATTACATGAACTGACACACATTTACACCAATATTCAAAAGAAACTTTAGTTCATCCTTTCTTTTTCTCTCCCCCACTCCCTTCTTGAGACAGAGCCTCACTAAGTAGCCTGGCTGGCCTAGAACTCACTATGTAAACCAGAATGGCCTCAAACTCACAGATACCCACCATTTCTGTCTCCTGAGTACTGGGATTAAAGGCATTCATTGTTTCTTCTGTACCTTTCTCTACCCAGCTCCAGTAGAACGTAATGTCTATACCATTGTCTGATTATATCCCTCCTACTGCTATTCTCTTTATAAATCTATAGTCTATTTTATCGTAGATTGTAAATTATGGAGGGAGGAAGCAATGTTAACCCTGAGCACACCGAAGTATTTTGAAGTTCTGAATAAATATTTATTAATTAATGATGGATATGACATTCAACCTGTAACTACACGCAGCTGAATGGCTCCTCTTCATCTTCCTGACTGAAGCAATTCATTGCTAAGTCTTTGAATCTCTACTCTTCTTTAGCAACACATATCTCAGGTGAGCTAACACTGGGAACTCCCAACTAGACATGGCATGGAACTGTGAACTTCAGCTTGGTAAGCTAACTTCAACTGCTGAATTTCTATCTCTTGTAGGATATCTATTAAGCATTTCAAACACTTACCCAGTGTGGGGTAATGCATGCCTTTTATCTCAGTACTCAGAAGGCAGACACAGGCAGATCTTTAGAGTAGGAACCAGCCTGGTCTGCAGAGGAATTTCAGGCAGCCAAGAGTACATAATGAGACCTTGTTTAAAAAAAACAAAACCCTTAAAAATCTGCAACAGAATCTCTGGGCTCTCCACAGAAACCCCCTCTGTTCTACTCTGTATGACATTCAATTCCATCCTTCTAGGTGTTTAAGATGAAAATCTTAGAGTTATTCCTGATCTCTCTTCTCATACTCCTTATCCAAAATCATCAGCAAACCTATTGCATCAAAATACACCTGGTTAGAATCAACATGAACACATACAAGTTTTTATATACAGAAATAAAAACAGACACATAAGATTTTATGTGTATTTCCTAACTCTGACTGTAAGCATTAAAAGTACAGTAATAACCATATGTACCATTCAGACCGACTTCAAAATATCATTCTCCAATAAAAAAAAAAAAAAACTAGGGCTCAGTGAACTAATGACTGATTCTATGGCTAGCGGAAAAAAAAATGAGAATGAGTGTGCAGACGTTCACAAATGATAAGAGCATCAAAGAATACAAAGGTCAACCTAGAAGAGCTCCCAATGGTCAAGACAGAGCAATTTGAATAATTATTAAATTGTAACTGTAAGTATAATTTAATATCATGAATTTAAGATGATGTACATGATTAGAGACAGATGGACAAACCTTCCTTACAGAATCCAAGTTAATCAATGTAGAAAGGCTGTCGAGATGGCTCAAAAGCACTCTCTGGCTGCTCTTCCAGAGAACCCAGGTTTAACTCGCAGCACCCACATGGCATCTCATAACTGTCTGTACTCCAGTCCCAGGGATCCAATACCCTCTTCTGGCCTCTGCAGGCACCAGGCAAAAACATGCACAGACACACATACAGACAAAATACCATGCACATAAAATAAATAAAAGTATTTAAAAGTAATAATATAGAAAAAAATCAGAAAAATACAAAAGTATCTCCAAAACAACACAACAACAACTATTACAAGCAAGATCTGCTGATAAATGTTAGAATCAGTGGGCAGAAATAAGATAGGCTTCAGTCTAATGAAGCCTGAGCATGGTAGCACAAACCTTTATAGTCCCAGCCATGGGACTAAGGGAGAAACAGGTGGATCTCTGTGAGTTCAAGGCCAGAATGGTCTACAGAGCGAGTTACAGGACAGCCAGCTCTATATAGAGAAACCCTATCTCAAAAAAAAACAAAACAAAACAAAAAAAAAAAAAAAAGAAAGAAAGGAAATCCAAGATGCTGCTTAACTCCTAGAATATACAGGACAACATCCACAACAAAGAATTATCTAGTCCAAAATATCAGTAGTGCTAAAGCTGGCACACACTGATATAAAGGAACTCTGGGATTTGTGCAACTCCACGATCCTAAAATTTTCTCAAAATAAAAACACTTAAAAAAAAAAAAGTCCAGTTCTAATCACCTTTTATTAATTCCCTGGTTGGCGCAAGACACCACAATCTCTTAATTAGATTCTTTTTTAGCAGTGCTAGAGATCAAACCCAGGGCCCTGCATATGCTAGGCAAGCATGAGACTACCGACTCTACCCCGAACCCCAGCTTAACTAAAATCTCTGTTTGTTTTTGAGATAGGGTCTCACTACATAACCCCAACTGGCCTGGAACTCACAGAAATCCCCCTGCCTGTGTCTTACGAGCATTCTGGGATTAAAAGTGTGTGCCACCAAAGCCAGCCCATTAAGTACAATTTTTAGGAAAACCGACTAGCTGCTCTAGCTTCTAGTCTCTCTTCTTAGATGACTATCCCTATAATAGTCAAAACAAAATATTTAGAAACATAGTAAGTCTAGTCACATCAATCCTCAGAGTCCTGCTCAGAACTGTGTAAGAATCCTAAACTTTCTATCCCCCAAAGTAAAACCTCCTCTCAGTCAGATGAGACTGTGGGTAAAGGTGCTTGTCACCAAGACTGACAACCCAAGTTCAGTCCCTAAGGCCCACATGGCAGGAGAGAGCCAACTCCCTTATGTACACCACAACACACACATACAAACACAATTAATTAATTAGTTAATTAAGTAAAAGTTTTAAAATATTTAAAATCTATTTTCAAGCCAGGCATGGTAGTACATGCCTTTAGTTCCAGCAGCCAGGAAGCTGACTCAGGAGAATTGATATGAGTTCAAAGACAATTGACAATAACTATCAATACCTTTTCTCAAGAAAAAAAAGTAAAAGCCTGCTCTCTTTGGCATCCCTATAACCCTTTCTTGCTTTATAACAATTTCTGTCTAGTTCACTATTATGATCTTTGTATCTAGAGCAGTACCTGAGACACACTGCACCACACACATGTTATAGTGATACACATCAGAGGTTCCAAATTAAGTTGTTCTCCTACTTTCTATGTATTGTTGTTACATTTTCCACCTTACCCCTTTACTTCAGAAGAATATGGTTTGGAGAATAATGAGGGGACTTCCAATACTGGTTCCATTGCCTGACAGTTTGTGTTGGCCATGTTATTTAACCTCTCTAATCCTTGCATTCTTCATCTAAAGCAATGAAAAAGGCAAGCTCAGGAGGACCATAAGACACTGTGGAATTAGACTTCGGATGAAAATACAGTACTAACGTATACTGCAGGTAGAGGTACTCTTCCTACGCCTCATCTCTAACTTTTCAGCTTTACACCTTATTCTATGCTTTCTGTGGTTGGATTTATAATGGTACCTATATCTTTTCATGTCCTTAATTTTCTCTAATCAGATAACCCATCCCTCCAGGCTATCTGCTCATAATCCATCCCTGACTCCACAATTCTTCATACAGGTCACAATTCTGGATATCCTTAATTCCCTACCTATCTTTATGTACCTCTACCAAACTGATATCTAGAAAGCCATTGGTAATAATCTGGGCTCTGAAATTTAAAAGTAAGGTTTCAACTCCCACTATTCATCTTATAACAAGATGAATATAATGCTACGGAATATAATGTTAAGAAAAGGGTTCTGAGAATATTGAATAGAGTCTCCAGATATAATCAGACTAAATACAACTAAGAAAAATCAAACAGCCATGTCAATAAATCCAAGGTCTACAACCTCAAACAGTTCCTCACTATTTTTCAGTGTCCTGGCCATTGTCTGCCTCTCTGCATTCCAGCCTCTCCGGTAAATTGTTTCAAACCCACTTATCTTTTCAAGCTCTGTTCTACCAATCCCCTTTCATGCTTAGTGGCTAACTGAAATCACACAAGACAGTCTATCAATTCTTTCCCTTCCCTCTTTCTATTAGTTTCAAACTTACCCTGTCATCTATCAATCTTTACCTCCTCTTCTGCTCACTGAAAAATAATACTTCCCATTTATGATGGCTACTCTTGGTTGTCAACTTGACTATATCTAGAATTAACTAAAAACCAAACAGGCTGAACAAGCCATGAGGAGCAAACCTCCATGGTCTCCACATCAGCTCCTACCTCCAGGTTCTGCCCTATTTGAGTTTCTGTCCTGACTTCCTTCAGTGATGAACAGTGATTCGGAAGACTAAGCAGACAAACCCTCTCCTTCCCAATTTGCTTTGGTCACGGTGTTTATCACAGCCACAGAGAGCTTGGCTAAGACGCACAAGGCGGAAATTTCTACCTGTGCCCAGTATATTCATGTTCATCTCCTTCCTTCCACTCTCTCTCCTCATCCCTTCCTCCCCATTCTTCCTCCCTCTCAGCTTTTGTTTCTCTTCATTGATTCTTTCCAGTTTACATAAGCATGCCTAAGACACTCTTAATTTATAAAAAAACATTTTAAGGCAAACTTCTCTAAATCTTCTGTATATGGTTTCCTTACACTTTCTTTCCCTTAGTTAAAAATACTGTACCTGTTTGGGCATGGTGATAAACACTGTGTGGTAATCTAAGCTCTGGGTCCAAGTTCTGGGGAGGTAGAGGCAGGAAGAACAGTCAATTTTGGCAACATAGCTACTTTTAAACAGCCAGTCTGGGCTCGAGAAACTCCAGTCAAGAAAAACCAAAAAGAAAAACATTGTGTCCTTCTCAATTAGCTAACCTCCTAGCTGTCCTGAACTCTTCAACCTCCTCAGTATATTACAATTTAGCTAACTGTTCTAAATTACTTTCAGACAACTTAATCTCCGAGACTCAGAGACTTCATTCAAGTCTTATCTTACCTGCCCTTTTCAAGGAATACACAAGTTGAAAACTCCTCGTCCTTGAAATAGTCTCCTGCCTCAGTTTCCTGATAAATCCTCCCAGTCTTTCCCGGTTTTTCTGGTTGTTGTTTTGTTCGTTTTCATCCCTGGTCTATCTCGAATAGATGGCTAACTTTCCCCCTTAGCTACTGGCCCTATCTACTTAGTTCCCAACACAGATACAGGGATCACCCTAATCTTCAGTCTTCCTCTATTCATGCATTCATTTGCGCATTCATTTATTGTGGAGGGAAGCATGTGTCAAGGCATCCATTTGGAGGTGAGAAGACAATTTGTAGGAGCGGGTCCTCTCCTACCATGTGTATCTCAGGGATAAAAATGGGTTGGCAGAGCTGGCAGCAAGTACCTTTACCCACTAAGCCATCTCACCAGACCCAATCTTTTTCTATTCTATAACCTATTTGTCCAATGTACTGACAATACTTCCTAAATCTCTCCTACACCCACTCCTCCTCCTTCACACTCCATGTCATTTTTCACCAGGAATAGCTTTTTCACTGGTCTTGCCCTTTTCAAACCCAGCTTTCATTTCTCTGTCAAAATGATAGGTCCAAATCAGCTCTGACTGAATTGCAGGATGGCTCACTGGGGGTGGACGGTGGGAGTATTTTGTTTGTTTATTTGTGTGTATATGTGTTTTGCCTGCAGTGCTCTCTGACAACAGAAGAGGGTGTCAGATTCCCCCGGAAGCAGAGCCACAGATATTTGTGAGTCACCTTATAGGTGCCCAGAATTGAACTCAGGTCCTCTGGAAGAACCATCTCTCCCGCCCTGTGTTTGTTTTTCAACTAAAACTTCACAGCCTTTAAGGTGAAGTTAAAATTCCTAAGCTTGGTTTACAATCGAGTAATCCATTTGCCTCTGTTCTAAAGATGTGCTGTTGATGTTATCAGAAGTTTGTTACTGTAGCTATTCTTACTTGAAATGTGCTCAAGTGTAAAAAAAGGACCAGATTCTGAGGACTTTGTATGAAAAAGAGAATGTTAATATATCTTAGTATAGTGCTTTATATTGATCTCAACTTTTACTTTTTAAAACAGTTACTAGAAATTTCAAAATATACATGGCTTATGTTTACTTTAAAAAACATAGTAGCATTAGGATAAAATGTTTCCCCTTTCTGAACTTAGTTGACTCATATATAATTCCAGATTAGCTTGAATAACTCACCATGATTCCAGAACATCCCCCACAACCAAGAATCCAAGTCTGAGTCAACAAGCCTTCCTCTGCACTTTCATTCACAGGCACCTGTGCACACACCTGCCACATATCACAGCATATTCTAATTACTGGTTACCAGCTAGCTCTCATCCTAGGTATAAGCTCCTGGCAAAAAGAGTATCACCTCTATATATTCAGGTCCTACCACCATGCCTAACACTTCAAAAGACACTGAAATACTTGTCTTTTGTCTAACAAATGTGAATTTGGTCTGAATGTTACCAGAATATTCTAATTTTCCAAGAAAAATCAGCCAGCAGGAAGGAAGCCTGTGCCAGAAGTTCTAACAATGAAAAGACTGGGGCATAGGAATCACAGTAGAAGACAAACAAGAAAGTAAGTCCACATCCACACCTGCCTCTAACAGTGAAAATGGGGACTGCAAAAGTGATACGGAGCTTCAGACTCACACTTGGCATGCCAGGGGCCACAGTTTGGTTCCTAAATTGCTTTAACAACCCATCCAACAAAAGAGTATGATTTGGCAGGTTACAACACAAACAGCTAGAGCCGAGCACCTGTTCCCCTTAAACAGCACATCATTACAGTTAAAAACAACAACAAATCTCTCTCATGAAACAAATGCTAATCTCATGATGCTTCGCCATGGAGCAATTTAAAAGAGTTATTATATGAAATGTGCCAAAGCCTGAATTTATGGCTGATGCTTATTTGGCAAATATGGTTGGCACTGTTAGCTGTTAAAAGGCATGTATGCAAATAAGCAAATAAAAGTTTTTAAGCTCTCAGACTTAAATATTTACATTACCATAAATGTACAAAGATAAATGTTTATATGCATACGTATATAATGCATTTCAGGAACACACTTTGAATGTGACTGTCAGAAAACAGTTATGAAGCGGCATTATGTCTTTGTAGGCCTCAGGACAGACTCTGAAGATGAATTCTGTCAGAATGTTAATGGGTACAAACACTACTGTGGCAGTTTCTCTGCACTGTTACTAGACAAGATGAGTAGCCAGCGACCTAAACACTCGGACAGGCTTAGCTTCTCCTCTCAACAAAACAGTTCTGCAACCCTGGAAACCAGCCAAACAAATAGAGGGTGGGAGAAAGAAGGACCACAAATCAAAAAGCTTTAAAGAAAATAATTTGACATTTTCCCCACAGAACATAGTCATGTTATTCTCTCCAAAGTAAAGACATGATAAAATATTTTCTCTTCTTCCCCTCTGGCATCTATGCGAAGGGGATGTTTGTTTTTTCACATAGTTTGTGAGTGGTCATTGCCAAAACTCACTTGCAGTGGTATGAGCTCTGCTTCCATTGTTAACTGTTAATCTCTGTGATAAAGCTATTAACTCCTATCTTGGAAGCCAAGAAAATGTACCTCACCTGCAATTACAGTTTACTGGAAAAGTCACCAAAGAGGTGCCAGGCACTTTGGAAAATAATTAGGGTAGTCAGTGAATTGAAAGATCTAAAATGCTCTGAGATTACAAAAGAAGCAATCATGAAGTGAGTATCCAAGATTGCTCATGGAAAGTTTTACCCTTGTGGATAATTCAAGTTTGGTTTATTTTTTTTTTCCACTTTGCAGAGAGCAATGTGTGTCCTCTTGACTACACACATCATTTACCAGGGTAGGTAAAGGGGGGACACTGTGGCTGAAAAAAAGAAAAATCAACAGGGTGACAAAGAGCATACTCGAAGCAATTCCAATTCAGGTGAAAAACCACGCACATCATCCAGGGATCTAAAAATAGCCTTTATGTAAGTCACCAAGTATTTAATTGAAAGTGTGATCTTACCACACTCAACAGAGGCAAAGAAAAAAATGTACTGGGTTTTCTATAGTAAGGCCAATAAAGATGAAATCATAGTTTTCCTTTAACTCATCTCTATCCTTCAACGCCAGCCTTCCAATAACTCCATTCCACAGCTCTGATTCCTAAATTTGGGTCCTTTAAAATGCGGACTGCAGAAATGAGACTTGGGGGCGCCGGGGGCGGGGGGAGTACCCTTTGATACTGCTCTCATCGGTCGTTAATGTAGTCCAAGAATGAAATCAAGCTCTCCAAGGGATGGTGCATAAGGTGTGTGGGGGGGGGGGAGGGGGACGACACGAGAAGGGGCCCCAGTTCAGATGACAAGTGCTCTTCGAAGAAGAACAGGAAATGTGCAAGAACCCATAAGTCAGAGGGCAAAGGAAAAAATAAAAATAAAAAAACTGTCTAACCCAATCTCTCAAAATCCCAAACCCCTAAGCAACCCAGAAAGCCCGCGCGCGTTAGGGGCTCACCAGCCAGAGCGTGAAGTGAGCAGGCACCGAGCCATGGTTTCCGTCCGGACTGCCGCTGCCAGGCAGAGCCCGGGGGTCCAGGTCCGGGCGCGGGACCGCAGGACGGACTTGGCTGAAGCCCTCCGTGCCCCAGCCTCCCGCGTCCAGCTCCTCTTTCCCCCGAGCCTCGCAGCCCGGCCCCGGGAAGTCCCCAGCCGCCAGGTTCCAACTTTCCCTCCTCTGGGGGGCGCCGCGCCGCCGGGACCATCGCAGCCGGGTGGCGAGGCCTGGGCTGGCGGGGGGCACGGGAGGGCTCGCGGCGCCCGCGGGGCGCGTGGGTGGCCGGGTCGCTGCATCCCGCGCCCCGCGGGACGCGCCGGCCGCCGAGCCCCTGCGGCGCCGCCCAGCTCGGATCCCCCGGGTCCGCGACCTCACCTCGCGGCGACCCTGGCCCCGCAAGCCAGCGCGCGTGGGAAAGGGACCGCGGGGTACGTGGGCGACCCTGCCCGCGTTACCTGAGGGGAGCACGCGCCGCGGCGAGGTTCACTAGAGCCGCCCGTCCCGTCCCCTTCCCGGCGATCGCAGCCGCGGCCACCGAGCAACTGACACAACTAACTAACTACTCGCGGCCGCGGAGTCCACCGCGCGCTCCCGGCCGCCCGCCGTCCGCCCAGCCCACTGGCAGCCCGGCTCCTCCCAGCCCTGCGCGCCGCCCCGCCGCGCGCACCCGCGCCCGCTTCACTTCTTGGGGGAGCGCGCGCGCACCGAACCTCGGCGGCCTCGGAGCTCTCCCTTCAGCCCGTGGGCGGAGTCGCCACGCCCCTCTGTCTGCCAATATCCGGAGAGCAGCACCCAGAGGAGGCCTGATTGGCTGGTGGGCGGGGCCAAGACCAGAGGGCGGGACGACCGGGACCTGGAGCCCACGTGACGGGGAATTAGGGTGCAATTAAACGCCAGTGGAAGCCAACAGCGCAGGTTTGGACATTTTTTTTGGGGATGAGCCGCCTTGTTTCAGCCAGTCGCCAAGTACAGAATAACTATTCTCAAAGGCTCCAGCATATAACAATGACCAACTATTAAGCCCCACTATTTTTTTGCGAGCCTTTGCAATGAATAAGAAAACTACATTTCCCAAGAACCTTCGCGAAAGTGAGTCTCACCTTGCGTGCTCACGTAGTCCTTCGCCGCATTGGGCAAAATAATCCCTTCGTTTCTCTGAAAGTATCGGGTATAATATTTCACGTCTCTCCTCACCGTAACAATTGTCAGTATTACCACGATAAGAGAAGTCACCTGTATGGAGGTGACCAGGTGATTAGGTAAAGAGTAAGAAAAGACACCAAAGTAGTTAGTACTGCGGAGGAATTTCTGTCAAGCTGTGAGACGACTGTGAAGAGCGAAGGCGATTGCGAGGGGCTGAGGGAATTGTCCTCTGTGCAAGGGACTTTCATTAGTCCCCAGGTCCCTGCCTGCCCCTACCGTCAGCAGGTTAGTAAGCAAGACGAGCATGGGGGTGGCCACAGTCGAGGTGCCCTTCCCCCCCTCGAAGATCATCCTCTTCTGCTGCTGCTGCTGTTATTGGTTTGTCTTGGTTTAAGGCCCACTGAATGGGGGCGCCTCACTTCCGGTTGGGGGAAGGGAGACATGCTGTCATAGGGGAGGGGGAAATAGAACTCACTTCCTGTGTGGTAGAATGATGTTTGGGGGGTGTCCAAGCCACTTCCCGTGTTGATGAGAGCCAGAAAAGGTGTTGGTTTGTGCCATTCTCAGAAATAGTTCCTACAGCCTTGGGGTTGTGTTTTCAAGTCACAAGTTCGGTTATTCCCTCAAGTTGTGCTAATCACCAGGCCCGATCAGAATTGATGTAGTTTGTCTCTATGTGTAATATGGGAAATGTCTGCCCAGCAAGATTTTATTAATGCTTTCTCCAAAGAATTCAAAACACGTTGTGAAAATTCTCTGCAAGACTACGTACTTTGTTGTGTGACTCTTGAGCTGGCCACCCTTGCACCCAAGTCAAGGTTGTCCTTAACTGAGTGAATTAGTGTGGTCGCTGCCGAGACATGGAACAGGAACTCTACCTACTCTTTTAAGGAGGTAGTTCATTAGTGCGAGGACCGAATGGTTCACATAAATTACAGGGCATTTTCGTTTTTGCAAAGAGAGAGTATCATACTGCATACTTAGATTTGATGTTACCTTAATAGAGGTAATTAATATGTTACATACGTAGACCTGTTACTCTCCGACTAGAGGATTTCCCCATCCCTGGGAACGGTAGCATCCGCTTTATATATTGTTTCGTGTAGCTTACGTACAGTGTTTATAATGCATTTTATTGGATTTCCCCTTTTGTAATTTAACTGAGTTTGTCACCTTTTTAAAAATTAGGTCTATTTACGGCAAAAAGATGATTTGTTCAGCATACATATTGAGTAAGGAGAAAATGTCTCACAGAAAACAAAAGATGAATGAGACAGAATTTTCTGTATTTTGCTTTAAAAAAGTCAAGAAGCTATATCTGGAGTGGTAATAAGCAGCAGTTTTGATCCTTGGCTTCTCTTGTCGGACAACCCAGTATATGAGCGTATGTTTGTTGGCAGAATCAGTCTATTTGGGCCTTACTTTGTGAACTCTCAACCTTTTTAAAAACTTGATATTTAAAAAATATCTATCAGGTGAACCTAAAATGGCATTGTCTTCCAGTATCAGAGTGTATGTATTTCTGATTTCATAGTTTTTACTTAGAAGTATTTCAGCAGAAAATATTTCACACTAAAGGTGAAAATAAAAATATTTTAACCTTAATGTTGACATTTTTTAAAAAAGTCATTCTTGGTCCTTCTGGAAACAACAGGGCTGGCACACCTATGCACTCACAAAGAGCGTGGCAGCAGACATGGGGCCTGCATAGGTCTGCACCGGAGGGGTCTTAGAGCTGAAAGGAAAAGCAGACACATGCCCTCATCCGGAGCCCAGAAGCTACCTCCAATTGATAGCCACTTTAGTGAAACTTGAGGAAACAAACCACTCTTAAGGGTAGGCCCCATGTCCAGCAGTAGACAGCCAACAGAAATTAACTCAATGTGTATTTGGAGGTTCAGTGCATTTTTCTTAAATCTTACTATGGTGTCCAGTTTGGGGTTTTTATGGGATTCCTCTGTGTGTATGAATGTGTGTTACTCAGCGTCATGTGCTTTTTCCCTGGCTCTTCTTTTTTGCATTGTCCTATTCTGATTTGTTGTTATATTTTATTTTCTTATTCCTTAGCTGCCTGTTTGTTTTCTAATAAAGATAGAAAGAGAGTGAATGCATATGGCAGGAGAGGAACTGGGAGAAGTAGGGGAAGGAGAAATAATCCAAATATATGAAAAATTTGTTTTCAATAAGAGGAAAAAAATATTCTTGGACTGGGAGCATAGCTAAGGGGTAGCTCACTTGCCTACTGTACATAAAATGAGCCTCTGGATTCGGGGTTTGATCACCAGTACTGACAGGGAAAACAAACAAAAAATCAGCCTTGCCAGGTACGAAGGTGCAAGCCTTTAATGCCAGCACTGAGGAGACAAAGCCAGGCAGATCTCAGGAGATCCAGACCAGCCTAGTTTACACAGTGAGTTTCTGGACAGCCAGAGATACACAGACCCTATCTCAAAATTAATAATAAGTAAATCAGTCTGATGGGATGGGAATATAGTTGAGTGGTCCAGCACTTGTCTCATATGAAAGGGCTTCCATTTCAGCCCCAATACCACCAACACACACACAGATTGCTGCAGTACTTAATTTTAAAAAGACAAGGAAAAATATTGTCTATGCTTACTGATAGAAGGTTAGAGACATGGACAGTGCACCAAGGAGATAGGAACTGACTAGGAAAAAAGTATTCACTGTCTTCTACATTAATATGCTAAATGGAGTCACCCTGAAAATTAACTACTGTGTTAGGAAATTGAAATATGGAAGAATGAAAAAGGGAGAAAATAAAGTCATAATTTTGGTTGGTTAAGGTACAGTAGTATTGCCTTTTGGGAACAGTTTTGGAAAGCAAAGGAGTTTATTAAATTGATCCAGAAGATAGTCTGTGGAAGACATGCAGTGTAATAGAAATAAGACAAATTGCAGTGAAAAGACTTGTGTAGCTTGAAGAACTGTCTGTTGAGAAGAAAGCAATATAGAAAGTACATATCAGGAAGATGTTTTGTGATAAGTGACAGTTATTCATTGGTCCCATCAAAGAAGAATTATTAGACACGCTTGTGAAAAATAGAGAAGGGAAACCTGTGTAGCCTGTTCCTCCTCCTTAAAAAGTGTTTCTGTGGAAAGGCTTATTTTCTTCCAAGGGATTTTCCCCCTTAATGTCCGTTTTTTGCTTTTTTTAAATATGTTCCTACTATCAAAATTAAGAGAAGAAAAGCCATTTTCAAACATGCTGTTACTTCTTTAAGTTAATAACTTTCAGATTTTCATTTCACTAGTTGCTATCTATGATAGGGAGCCTGATGATTTTTAGAGCATTTGGATTAAGTAACCATTTTCTTTTCCTTAAAGTAGTCATTCCATACACTGCATGGAGCAGTTTGAAACATTAAAACGTAGGCAAAAATTCTGAAGTCAGTCTCACTGAAATTTGATCACCTGCAGAGATGCTACATAATGCAAAACCTCTCTTCACCTTTTTGTTTACCCTGTCCTGTAAAACTGACACTGATGTATTACAACACGTAGCTTTACTTAGTACCTTGGTGGTGGTGGTTTTGGTTTTGTAGTTGAAGGCTAAAGGGAGCAATCTAGCAGTTTAATTTTGTTTTCTTGCTGTCATTCATTTCTGAACTTTCATATATATTCAAAGAGAGTTTATTTTACATGTTTTTTCTTTATTTCAACAAAAACTGAATACTGCCATGTATCAGTCATGTTTAAGCTCTAGGTACAGAAAGAACAAACACATATTCTCTTGGAGCTTACTTCCTAGTTCATAGGTCAAATCGAGAATTTTGCTTACTAGGTGTTCTTAAATGAGATAGGTGTTATAATCACTCTTCAAGGTAGATTAAGGTGCATTCCTAAATTTGCTATCTCTTGATCTTGGTTTCTAAACTATTCTAAATCCTGTTTTGAATATTTCCTTTATTGTTGGATGCATCACAGTTTTACCGTTTTAATTTGCTTTGAACTGTGTATGAGTGAACAGTAGGGAAAACTGGAGATCAGACACGCCTAGATTCAAAGCTAGTCTGTGTATTTTATTAGCTTCATCTCCTTGAGCAGTTAGCTTCCGTGAGCCTGAGTTTCCTAACTAACTGTGACTCCTTGCTGAAAGGGTACTACCTGAGAATCAACTGGTGTAGTTCTGGTGCTAGGAGCTTAGTGAGTGTCATTACCTAACCCTAGGCTTGCTTCAGCTATGCAGACTATTCGTGTCACCCACTTATCTCTTATAAGCCCCACGAAGAATACAGTGGGCTTATATATCACTAATACATCACTAATCTCAATTGTTTTACAAATTATACTTAATAGAAAAGTTTCAAGGGAAAAAAATTAAGAAGTCACCAAAGTAAATTGTTTCAGGAAGACTTTCAGTTCATTTTCCTCCATAGTAAGGCCTCTCGCACTATGACCATATCTTTCATCATCAGTCTGTACATTTGAAACTGGATGATATCGAGGGGGTGAAATTCTGTACTCTATCCAGCCTTTCTCAGTTTTTATCATGTTTTCCTCTATCTGACATACTTCCACTTTTCCTGGGAATCCCTGCCTATTAAAGTTCTGCCCTTGTGCCTAAGTACCACCTTCAAAAAATATTTCCTGATATCTGTCCTTTTCTCTACTCCCAAACTATATATGTTCTGTCTGTTGATTCTCCAGAGTAGTCTGTGCCTTTATTGTTGCATTTAATACCCAGTGCTCCTGCTGTTTGTTTTTGTTATTGATAGAGAAAATATTCTTCTAGAGAACGCTATATAGACTCTATCCTATTCATCTCTAGGTTTGTTGTAATGCCTGGAACAATGTCACTCATAGGCATCGATTTAATATTTATAGAGCTAAATTAACACTAGGGTTGTAATGAAATTAACATGTAACTTTACTGTTTATACCAGCATATAGTAGATACTCGTACATCGGTAGAATGTGTGGCTAAATCATTGTGCTCCCACTTGTAAGCTTTTTATGGTGTTACTGTTACATATGAAACGCCTGATACATGATCATAACTACGAGAACTGATCTCTACGGCCTCCCAAGGTGTCTGTTACCCTGGGGCTATGACAGCTTCAGACTCCCTGGCTTGCATTTGTTCCCTGTTCGCAGGTCCCCTGGGTGACTCAGTTTTGAACAGCAGCTTCCCTCTCAGGATGGTGCCCTACCACTACCCCTTCAGTCATACAGAGGGGCAAGATGGAGTCACTGCCTAACCAGAGCCTGCAGCTGGGTTTGAGACTCCTGAGGGTGGTCTGAAAGTAGGCTTGCCCGTCTCTTCTCAGCAGGACCACCTGGTTTAACTCCTTCTGCTGGGGAGCCACAGCTGGAGCTGGGTCCAGCAGCTCTTTTCTTGGCCCTTTCAATTGGCCTGTCACTTGCCAGTCTTGTAAAATTCTGAAGCTTTTCCTTTGTCCCTACAGAAGAGAGTTCAATCCTATATCAACTCTCCTTAAACTAGTGGTTCTCCATCTTCCTAATGCTGTGACCCTTTAATATAGTTCCTCATGTTGTGATGACCTCCAACCATAAAATTATTTTGTTGCTACTTCATAACTAATTTGGCTACTGTTATGAATCATAATATAAATGATATGTAGGATATCTGATATGTGACCCCTGTGAAAGAGTTGTTCAGCCCTTAAGGGGGTGGCTATCCATAGGTTGAGAACCACTGGCTTAAACCATTTGCAGCTTCTGTGCTGCTGTCTTATAAAAGGCTGAAGAAAAAAATGATTTGACAATTTTTTTTTAATTCTTCCAGTTCCTTCAATGTTCTACTGATGATTCAAGAGTGTACTATCCAGTCTTCATGTGTTTATATAGTTTCTGGAGTTCTTTGCTAGTGGGGGTTTTAAGTTTTATTCTATTATGATGTAGTATGAAGAGATTATTTTGATACTTTATGTTTGGTAAAATATGATTTACTTCGGAGAAAGTTCCATGAGGTGCTGAAAAGTATGTATACAGCAGTTGATACATGGAAAATTCTGTAGATGTCTGGAAGTCTGTTGACTTATAATGTGGTTTTGGTGTTCTGAAGTTGCTGTATTCATTTTTTTTCCTCTGAATCACCCAGTACTATTGAATTAGGACCTACCCCTCGCACTTCATCTTGTAGTGTTTGTTTTATAAAATTGAATGGCCACCATTCATGCAAATTTACAATTATATCTTTTGTTTGTTTTATGAGACAGGGTGTCTCTGTGTATCCCTGACTGGCCTGGAAGTCACAGAGACCTACATGCCTCTGCTCCTGAGTTCTGCTATTGAAGGCATGTGCCATCACACTCAGCTGAAGTTATAACTTCTTGTTATATTTGTCCCCTTTACCAATATGAAATGCCCTCCTCTAACCCTTCTGGTTTAAATTTGGCCTGCTTTATCAAATATGACTATAGAGCTACTCCTTGCTTTTAATTCCATTGCTTAAGATGTCATTTGCTTTCCTTTCTCTTTCAGTTTGTCTGTATTTGCCAGTGAGGAGTGTTTCTTATACACAATGAATGGATTTTTTTCCAAAAATGATATTCATCCAACCTGTGACTTTTAATTGGAGAAGTAAAAATGCTTACATTTAGAATTGTGATGGAAAAAACATGTACTAATTCTTGTTATCTCATTTTTCTAACATTTGATTCTTCCCTGACTTTTATTTGCTTACCCAGTCTCCTTGTGGGAATAATTTTGTGATTTCATTGTTGCTTATTTTTCTTTTCTGTGTATAGGATATCTTTAAAGTGTCTTCTGCAATGCTGGTTTAGTGGTCATGAATTCTTAGCTCTTTTTTTCTCCTTTGTTTCTGAATGGTAACATTGCTGGATGTAGTGGCAGTTGTTTTAAGGGCTTGAAGTACTTTATTCTGAGAGTTCTTGGCCTTTAGCATCTTGTTTAAAAATCTGTTCCTCTGAGGCCTTTTTCCTTATAACTGAGGCAGTGCTTTCTACAGCTTTCAGTATTTTGTAATCTTGGCATTTTAACATTTGGGGGGAGGGTCCTGAATGCGTCCTGTAGCTAGATACGCCTTTTGAGAGAGTTGGGGATTTCTGCTGTTGTTTCACTGAATAGGTTCACATCAGTACCTTCTACAGCAGTAAATAGACTTTGGTCTTTTACTCATGGTCACCTCTATAATTCCCCATTTGCTGTTCATGATTTCTTTTTGTCACCAAGATTTTCATTATGTTTCCAAATGAATGTGTTTTAAATGAATTTCACACCCATATCCTGTTCTGATTTCTTTAATTTGTTTTGTTGTTTTGTATTTTCTTGGAGTTGGTTGGACTCCAATTCAATATTCTTTGAATTCTTTATCTCTAAAGGAAGAGAGGAGTGACCTATGTACAGTCCCTTACTGATGTTGCCCACAGCCCTTTGTTCTCTTTGCTGTAGGAGTAGATGGCCAGGAGCAGTTCTGCAAGTGCCTGCTATGAACACCTGGCCTATTGGAGGCTGCCTGTCAGCTTGGTTTTCATCTTTCCAATTCTTGGAGTTAAAGTATATGCTGAAGTTAGAGTGGCAGGTGTTTGCGTGTAGAACAGCATGTGCTTAGGTGGGTTGAGAATGTAGCTCAGTGGCAGAGCAACTAAATAACATGCTCAGAGTATCATCTGGGATCACCAATGTGTGTAGAATGGAGAATACAAGTAACAAACACGGACAAGTAGCGGCAAACCATATATAGAAATAAAGTAAAGCCAGGTGCAGCTTGAGAATCTGCAACTCTCCAAAACATCAAAAGCGGGGCCGAAATATTAAGATGTGAAATGTGAAGTAAAAGAATAGTTAAAATATATAAAAAGTGAAAAGACAGCAGGAAGAAGGAAGAAAGTGGGGAAAGAACAGAGAGAAAGAACAAAAGGAATTTTACTATTAGAAGGAGCACAAGGAAAGACTAACCAAAGGGAGAAAGAAATAACAGAAAGAAAATACATATATGAAAAGAAATAATTTATATCCATGAACCAGGCAGCAAATATAAAACTCAGAGTCCTGTTTGCACTGGAGTGATGGTGTAACATACTCCTTACCTCTGCTAACCTGAACTTTTTATTTTATTTATTTTATTTTATTTTATTTATTTATTGGTGGGGAGGGTGACCAGAAAGACGCGCACAGATAGAGGTCAGAGGACAACTTGTGAAGGCTGGTTCTCTACTACCGTGTAGGTTCTAGAGGTCTAGCTCAGGTTATCAGCCTTGGTGGCGAGCACCCTTACCCAGTAAGCCATCCTGCTACCACCACCACCAGCATCCCCAGTGTTCAAAAGATCATTTCTCTATAGACCTTAAAATAATAATTAAGGTCCACAGAACACATTACTAAATGTTTGGCAATAGATTAGAATGACAAGTGGTAGCTGAAAAGTAGATTAAACCCTGAAATATCAGGTAGGTTTATATTACCTACACATAAATATTTGTGTCCAGGATTTTATTGTTGGGAATAGAGAACAGAGATCTTTGAAACCTGTTCCTTGATGACAATGGTCTATATCTGTTCTGATGATAGGGGTGTTCTGTAAACCATGTGTTTCACCCGCACCCTTGTTCCCAGAAAAAGACTCTGCATCCTTATATATATTTACAAGATCCTAGGCCAGTATAGCTAGGCATGTTCCCTGACTTGCTCATCACTAGTATCCCGTTTATTCTATGCTAAGTTCTGCCACATAGTTGGTTACCTCTGCTCAGGTTTTCATGCATCTGTCCTCCTCAGTGTCCAGGATGAATCCCCTTCATGCTTCACTCTATCCCAGCATTCACTCTCTCTACCAGGACTCCCTCCCTCCCTATTTCCTGCCTCAGCTATAGGCTAATCATCTGTTTATTGACAGGTGAAGAATCCATACAGTACACAAGAAAGTATACCTTTCTTGTGTACTGGATGTTTGTGAAAGGATGTTTGTATTTAAACATTTACATTTTCAGGAAAACCAAGCCTCTTCTTGCATCTCTTCCCCTTCAGCTAAAACATCCTGCTTCACCAAAAAATGATGATATCCAGTTACTTCACACTTATCTTTCTCAACCTCAACATTCATTTCTTCTACGCTTTTCCTATCTCCATGTGTCCTTTATTTTTCTATTTTATAATTTTAATTTCTTTTCTTTTGATTAAACCTTTAATTGTTGCTGTTGGTATCACCATTACTACAGGTTTTCTGAGAAGCAGTGTAACTGGTATATCAGAATTAATAAAATATCCATTCTATTGAGCCAATAATTTCATTTGTACCTTACTCTGAGAAAATATTGCAACTAAAGAAAATGTGAAAGACATAAAATGTTAATATCACTGATACATTATCTTAAAAAGATTGAGAGGCCTTGAAGATAACAGTCAGCAAAGTAGATCTTTGACACCTACATAAAGGCTGGGTGTGGCGGTGCACACCTGCAGTCTCAGATTCCAGGCCTGGGGAGTCAGATAAGAGGAATCCTCAGACGGCTTGACCAGCAAGTAGTAATTGAATGGGTAAGCTTCAGGTTGCCAGAGAGACCCTGTCTCAGAAAATGATGTGGAAAGTAATTGAGGAGAACTGTTAACCTCTGGCCTCCACATGTGTAGCTATCCCTACATATACAAAATATCAAATAAATTAAACAAGTAAAAGCACTTAAGTATCCAGCAAGTGGTTAACTAAATGTTTATGCATCTTCTCATTTTCTGCAGTGATTCCTTTTGAAATACATTGAAGGTGTTATAAGACATTTTTACAAAAGTAAAAAAGAGAAAATTAAATATAGAGAACAAAATAGAAAAACTGATGTGATTAGCGTATATTTCTGAAAGTTATGTTTTCTATACTATAGTAAGACAGTTATCGGATGGTTACTGGTGTCAATGACAGTATTAAATCAATATTACAGAAAGCATTGTTACTGAGAAATACTGCTCTGGAGTAAAATTCTAGCTGTATGTCACTTACTAATGTGATCTAGGAAAGAGGTAATACTATATCTGAAGTTACTATTCATAGTAAGCCCTCAGTGGTTTTTGTTATCAGACATCTGCATTTAATTTTCATGTTCTCACAAGAACCGTATGAGGCTATTATTTTTCACCTTTCATAGGAGAAAAATTGAAAGGTTGTTTAAATACCTTGATTAAACAATTTGTCAGATTAGTAGAGGGTCTCTGTAGAAGCACAGGGTCTTTGGAGATGGTATAGTCATTGTTTTTTTGTTCTTGCAACAAAACTCCTGACCAAAGCAGCTCAAGGAAGGGAGGCTTTGTCTGGGCTCACAGCTCTAGGTTGTAGCCCATCATTTCGGGAAAGTCCTGGTGGCAGGAGCTTGAGGCTGCACTCAGATTATATCCACATCAGGAAACCAAGAGAGAGAATGAAAAAGTCTAGGACCCCGCCCAGAGGAATTATGCCGCCAGCTTTAGAGAAGGTCTTTCCATCTCAATTAGCCTAATCCAGAAATGCATTAAGGGGCATGCTAGAGATTTATCCCCTGTGATTCTTGAGTCTGTCAGCATTCAGTCTTAGCCTTCATAGATGGACATATATTGGACTTTGGGAAAGGAACCACAGAAAGCAAGGATAAGATGTTGAACTCCCACAGAGGAGCATAAGAAACCAACATTCTAAATTTATTCTTTCTCAAAGTATTTGCTGCACAAGGCCCAGAACTATAAGAAAATTCATTTATGTTACTTTAAGCTAATTGTCTTAAATGATTTGTTAAAGCAGCAGTACAAAGCTATTGCAGAGGCATAGGGGAAATAATAGGAGAGTCAAGAATAAATGTAAGTAGAGGAAAGAGACAATTAGAGGCACACTAACAAAATGATAATGAAGATGCAACACCTCAAGCTACATGTAAATTAGTTCGAGCTGTTAGTAGGCATTGACCGCCTTGAATGGATGCATTAGGGAAGAAAAATGTCAAAAATCAGTGATTTAACTATGTCATTGGAGAAAAAGAGCAAACCAAGCCCAAAGAAGTTGAAAAAAAATAGTAAAAAATATAAATAAATAGAAGACAAATGTACAGGCCTCTAGCAATACCAGTCAAGATACAGGGGAAGGGGCCCCCAAATTACCATTATCAGGAATGAAAAGAAGATATCAGTCTTCAGTTGTTGAGACAAGCGTCACTGTGCCCCTAACCGTGATCCTCTGGAGTATAGATGGAGCCCTGAGACACTATATGTGGCTGAAAAGGATATTCTTTTACAGATACTATCGATGTTTAAAGGGTAAAGAGGTAGGAGTGACCTCATGAATAGATTTGAAATTTTAGATGAAATGGACAATTTGTTAAACATTTAGTTTCACCAAAATTAGCATATGAAGAAAGAATATCTGAAAACTTGTTTTTATCTGTTAATTAAACTTAATCCATTTAAAAATTTCCTGAAGAAACTCCAGCCTAGATGACTTTATCAGTGAGTTCTTTAAAAAAATGTTTAGGCCAGGCATGCCAGCACATGCCTTTAATCCCAGCACTTGGGAGGGCAGGAGCAGGCAGATCTCTGTGAGTTTGAGGCCAACAAGGGCTATCTAATAAAAATTTGTCTCAAAAGGCAAACAACAACAACAAAATGTTTTAAAGAGAAATGACCCAGCTTTACTCTTCTATAGAATATAATGTGTTTTATTAGGTTAACAAAGCCTTGGTGCCAAAACTGGGCAGCGGTTTTTGTTTTGTTTTGTTGGGTTTTAGTTTTTTTGGTTTGGTGTGGTTTGGTTTGGTTTGTTTGCTTTGCAGGGAGTTAGTTTTTCAAAACAGGGTTTTTCTATATAGCCCTGGTTGTCCTGGAACTCACTTTGTAGACCAGGCTGGCCTTGAACTCAGATTTACCTGCATCTGCCTCCAGAGTTCTGAGAGCAGTGGTGTGCACCACCACCACCCAGGGGACAGTAATGTTTTTAAGAAAACATATTTATAGACCAGTCTGTTTATATATTACTTGACAATTGGGCCAGTGAAGGACTTGTAAAAATTTTACAAGTTTCTATAAAAGACAATCAAGTTTCAAAATAGACAAAATATTTGAATAAGCATTCCACATAAGAAACTACTCAAAGGCTTATAATGATCATGTTTGTAAAAGAAATGCAGACGTAAGCTACAATGAGAAACCATTGCATATCCATTATAATGGCTAAAATTAAAAAGACTGGCAATAGCTCAGGGTAGTGGTACATACCTGCAATTCTGCCACTTGGGAGACTACATCAGGAGGATCTTTCCAAATTTAGGACCAACTTGGTCTGCATAGTGAATTCTAGGCATGTTAGGGCTACGTGGTGAGACCTTATGTCAAAAAAGTCACTAACAAAAATAAGACTGACAATATCAAAAACCAGTGATGCAGAACAAATGCAACTCATGCTTCTGGTAGGTTCATGAACTCTATATTATGGAAATCGTTTTGGCTATATAGTCTGAAAGTTGAAGCTATCCTCTGCCCTCACTACTTCTTATTGTAGTAGTCAACAGAAACCTTTATTATACATTCACCCAAAGACAGGAATGGACAGGAATGTTCATAACAGCAGCCTAAATGCCCATCAAGGTAGAATGGGTTAGCAAGTGCCTTCTATAACAAAATAGGTTAGTATCAGGTGTATATGTGGGGAAAAAAATGCAAAAAATAACTACAAATGTATGAATTCAGTTCAGAAATAAGCAAAACAAATCTAGTGTTAGATGTCATGGTTTTTGCTTATTGTAAGGCTAATGCGTGGGAAGGGCATGAGGTGAGGAATTTCTGCCTGGTAATAGTGTGGCTGTAGGTGATACTGTGTGTGCTCTGTGAAGAACCATTAGACTTAATACTTAGGATTTCAATTGTTTAAATTTATGTTATCTTAAACTTCTCACTGCTCAAGTGACTTTAAAGACTGTTTTCCTATGCATCCCCTGCACACAAACAAGCTAGATGGTGTGCTTCTTCTCCCATTGCTCCATTCAGAGGGTCTGCTCTACACTGCTGGTAGCGCCTGTGATGTCCACCAGCATAGCATCCTGCACAGTCTCATTTACTTAATCCAAAGCATGTGGGTGTGTCCTTTGTTTCTTTTTCCCCCATAGAAATTGGGTAGCACCATTTCCTGCTCATCTACCTACCTCTTTGCATATCATGTGGCACACTCACCTTTGTGAGTTCCTTCTTATTTGTGTAACTCTTGAGTTCCTCAGAACATAGTCCTCTTTTTCCTAATCTACCTATCCTAGGTCATGTCTCAGATTTACAATTTAAAGTTTGCCTTGTTACACTTAATGAAAATGCCCTAACTGTCTTCATCTCAAACATTTCTTGTAAGCTCCATTATATGGTCTCCAGCTTGACAATGAATAATCACAATGAATCTTAAAATGAATATATCAAATCTTAAACTCCTGGTTTTTCCTTCTAATTCTAACAGCTTAAATATCTAATTTGCTACTTCAAAAAATCTTGGCATCAGAGCTGATAAGATGGGACATCAGGATAAGGTATTTGCTGCCAAGTGACAATCTTAGTTCACTCTCTAGAACCCGAATTGTGTGAGAGAACCAACTCCCAGAAGTTGTCCTCTGACCTCCACATGCATGCTGTCACAAACTCATTACACACAAACACATTAACTGAATAAATGTAATTTCTTACAGAATAAGACAGCATTGGATCTCTGGACCTATAGTTACAGACAGTTGTGAACTGCTCTCGGTTGTGCCAGCTTGTCTGGGAGGGCAACCAGTGCTCTTAATCAGTGGCCCATCTCTCCAGCCCCAAATGTAATTTAGAAAGAGAGAAAGACGAAGGAAGGAAGGAAGGAAGGAAGGAATCAGTCAATCTTGGGATCATTCCTGAGCCTCTCAAGCACATATGTGCATGCAACCCATCCAGAATGCTGCAGAGTTCTATCGCTTCTCCTTCCTGATTCTCAGAGCCATCCTCTGCTCCATCTTCACTGTCTCTGTCCTATTCTAAGCCACTGTTATGCTATTTAAGGCTATTGCAGCAACCTCCTGATGGTCTGTCTACATTCATTCTTACTCATCCATTATTTACACAGAAATTGAATGATCTTTTAAAAGCGTCACTGTCGTGGAGCTGTTGAGATGGCTTAAGGTGCCTGCCACCAAGCCTGACAACTTGAATTGATCTCTGGGACCAACATGGTGGAAGAAGAGAACCAATACAGATCTTTAACATAGCTCTATGTGTGCATCACTTGGTTCTAGACTATCTGTCTTTGCTAATTGCCTTGCCTGCTCATTTTTCTCCAGAGCACCAAATTCCCCCACATCATGTCTTTTGGTAGGTTTTTTGTTTTGTTTGTGTGTGGTTTTTTTGTTGTTTTTTTGTTTGTTTGTTTTGTTTTGTTTTTAACATCAGATCTAATAAGCTTGTTCCTCCATGTGGAAAAATACCTTCTTAAGCATTTGGCTCTCAGTGATGCATTCCTTCTTCAGATGGCTCTCATCTAAATGACATCTTCTACTGTTACTCTGTAGCTTCCTATTCTTTTTCTTAATAGGATTTTCACAATTTTGATATTGTTTATTGACATATGTATTCAGTATTTTGCACCTCAGGTTGAAATTTTTCAAGAAGGCAGAGACTGTCTGTTACTATTGTATTTCTGGCATCTTACCCATGATCTGGTATAAATTATATGTTAGAAAACATATGGTAAACAAGAAAATGTATCACTGCACATTAAACTGCACTTTGGGGAGCATTTTATAATTGTGTCCTGTGCCCTAATCATAAAGAGGCTATTTCCTCTGGTTCAATCATTCTCAGAAGTGTTCTCTGAAAAAGGCACTGAGTAATCATTATGATGCCTGGAGACAGTTTTTGATGATCAGCCAGTCTTCCCATTGCTGAGCTAAATTGGCAGTGTGGGCAGGTTTTATTTCGGCCTCCACAAAGGAATATCTGCTTGCCCGCATTTTTTAGATTGGAGCTCTTAAGCACTAAGGGCAGACTTGAATTCTCAGTGGCAATGCTTGGTTCGCCAGTTTGTCTTCTCTTCTAGAATGCAGTTGTTTAGAAAACATAACAGCCCCAGAAAGGAAGGGTGGTCTGGGGTATTTGTTTGCTGCTAATATTGACAATATTGTTTATGTTAAGATCATTATAAATATGCCATGATGCTACCGTCGCAAGTGCATGGCATACCATTTCATGAAAGTAAGGCAGAAAATGACCACATTTCCCAGTGCTAATGTGTTCATGTGTTATAAGATACACAAACTTTAAAAAATAGCCTGCATTTTCTTAGCTACTTTGTATTTTCTTAACACAGTAATGAATCTCATTGACATTTTCATGTGTTGTATCATTATTTACATACACACAGCCCACCTTCCCCATCTACTCTTCTCGATTTGTTGGTACCCTTATTTCCCTGAATAAGTTCCTCTTTCTGCTTTTCATGTCACGTGTATTGTTTCCCTCTCTTGCTCCTCTACTCTTCTTCCTCTCTATAATCTCCTCCTTTCATGTACTACATACATATACATATGCAGGTGCTTATAAATGTCAAGCTACCTTCTTCTAAGGAGAGAAAGCATGCAGTATGTCTGATCTGACTTATTTGCTTCATGACTTCCAACTGATCTGCAAATATCATGACTTCATTCTCAACAGCTGAATAAAATTCTATTGTGTATCTGCACATTTTCTTTACCCATCCACCTGCTGTTGGACATCTAAGCCGCTTCCTTATCTTAGCTGTTGTGAATAGTGCAGAAATAAACATGGTGTGCAAGTGTCTTATGGTGTGCTGACTGAGAGTTCTTTGAACATACGCCAAGGAATGATAGAGCCATATCGTATGGTAGTTCTATTTTTAGTTGTTTGGAGTTGGGGATGGGGCTTGGGGAACTCCATACGATTCCATATTAGCTGTACCAGATTACATTCCCCTCAGTAATATATAAGGGTTTCTTTCTCCACATGCTCAGCAGCATTTGTTATTGTTTTCTTCATGATACCTTGGACTGGGGTGAGATAGAATCTCAAATAAGTTTTAATTTTCAGTTCCCTGGTGGCTAAGGTTGTTGAACACTTTCAAATATTTAATGACTATTTGTATTTCTTCCTTTGAGAACTGTTAGACCTAGTTTTTAATTAAATTGCTATTTTTAAAGTTGGTCTCAGTAAAATAGAATGCTTAATTGTGCATGTGGCAAGAAATTATAAATACAATATTTTGAAATAGCTTTATTGCTAGTAGCATTCTCAAAACCTTTGGGGTAAAAGGCCAGTTTACTATCAGAATGTTTTTAGATTTATTCATTTTGTCTTTGTATATTTTGCATGCATATCTGAATGTGTACCACATGCTTAACTTTGTGCTGGGGAGGTCAGAACGGCGCATTGGGCCCCTTGAAAGTGGAGTTACAGATAGTTGTGAACCATCAAGTAGGTGCTAGGAATCGAATCTGAGTCCTCTGAAAGACAGCAAGTGTTCTTAGAGAGCCATCTCTCTAAACCCTACTGCCAATTTTGATGAAGTCAATTTAATTTCAAGAGGAAATATTTTTCTTATATGTTTATTACCTTAGGTCCACTAAATATGATATTCTTATTTATTCCTAGAATCTAGTACTGCAGTTAGAAGCTTTCTTTGAAGAGAGAAAACATGATCAGTGTTTTTGTGCCTATGATCAGGTTTAGGGCTCTGGTGGAGAAGGGGATAGAATAGAATAACAAGAATAACAATTTTGAGTACAACAAAAAATCCCAAGTTTCTAGCTCTAATAGTTATTCTACCTTTAACAAAATTATTCTTCCTCTGAATGAAATATTTTTTAAAACTATGTATTTATTGATATTTTCAAATTTACAAGGGATTCATAACTATTCTCAGGTGAATAAAATTGGAAGCCCCTGAGTTTATAAATATCTGCTGCTGGGTATGGCTAAATGAGTTTCTGAAACTCATAATCCTCTGGTTGCTACTGCAGCCTCTTTCTTAGGGGTTTTTAAATGTAAAATATTGAGTGGAGCTAGTGAAGTTATGTCTTTAATACTGTAGTATTATACAAATATGACACATTTAGATTGCAGAAGGGGTAGGGAGCTTAAGTAGAAAGCACTCTATCATTTTTAAGGTCTTCGTAAGTCAGTTGCCAATTTAAGCAATGTAAAGAGAGTGCTTTTGTGTCTGTTCCTAAAAGGAGAAAAAAAGCAGTTTTATTTTGTTAGAAATATAGTGATCATTTATTTACTAGCAAAAGGAAAGAAACCACTTGCATAAGTCTCATTTACAGATTTCTTCTGGTGTTTAATTAAAATCTTTCTCTAGCAACACATGATACTAAGGATAGTGTATAGATTTATTGATTGCACAAAGAAAGAGTTGGGTCAATTATTTCTTTCTAGCTTTCAGCCTTTGCTAATAATGCATCTTCTCATATTTGTTTTAACAACTTTGTCTAACAACACCATTGTTGACAAAGAATAGATGTGTTTTATAGTCTTTCTGTAACTATGTCCATATCAGTAGAATTGTTTGTTTGTTTGTTTGTTTGTATTTCCTATAAAGAGGTTAATGAGTAGCCAGGCATGGTGGTGTACAGCTTTGATCTCAGCACTTGGGAGGCAGAGGCAGGTGGATCGCTGAGTTCAAGACCAGCCTAGTCTACATACCCCAGGACAGCCAGGGTTATGTAGAAAGACCTTGTCGTCCCCCCCCCCAAAAAAAAAAAAAAGAAAGAAAGAGAGAGAGTTTAATGTTTACTACAGAAATGTTTACAACAGAAATTGCCATTTGGTTTTTTAATTAATTAAATTTTTGGTACTGGGAGTCGAACATAATTTTTCCCACATACTGGGTTAAGTGCTTTACTGAGGAATATACTATCACCCTTTAATTTAGCATCTCACTAAATTGCTCGAGCTGGCCTTGAACATGTGATCTTTCTCTGCCCCTGAGAAGCTCAGCTTATAGCCACCAGCCCAGCTGCAACTAGTTTGATTGTAGCATAGTGCCTGTCCTGTAGTAAGGTCACACTTAGGCAGGTGACCTCTGCTTGCACTTGGCCCAGGAGCGCTGACCTCTGGATGACTATTGCTGCTCAAGGGGAGAGGTTAGGGAGCAATTAGTGTAATGGCATCCTTCTCATTCACACTGAAGAAAACTCTAGTCTGATGAGATGGCTCAGAGGATTGCGGCACTTGTCATCAGGCATGATGACCAGAGCTCAGTCCCTTAAACTTCCGTGGTGGAAGTAAGGCACTAATTCCACAAGTTGTCCTCCAACTTCCGTGTATGTACTGTGCCATGTGTATGCATGTTCACACACATAAACACAGCATAAAAAACTTTGTAATAAAATTAGAAAATGTCTAGCTGGCTGGCAAAACATTGGAAAAATGGTTGATGATCATTTTCTATATCAAGGATAATATAGTACTTGTTAAGAGTTGACCGTCATCCAATAGAATACTTGAGTTAAAAGATTTTAAATTCATGCAGCTAGCCCTGAACTGTGTGTGCTACATACCTTTAATCCCAGAAGGGAGGCAAAGGCAGGCAGATCTCTGTATGAGGCCAGTCTGATCTGCATTTTGAGCTTTAGGACAGTAAGAGCTGTGCAAAGAAACAATGTCTCAAGAAAGTTTTTTTTTTAATCCAATTAAATTCATGTTGGGACATTGTCTCTGTTCTAAGTGCTTGCTGCACAAGTCTGAGTACCTGTGAGTGGCTTTCCAACCTCCACATGAAAACAGGCACAGTAGTGTATACCGTAACTCAGCACTGGAGGGCAGAGACAGGGATCTGCCTAGAACTCATCGGCCAGCTGGCCTAGCCAAGGCGGGGAGCCCTGGGCTCAGGGAGAGGCCCTGTCCCAGGAAATGAAGTAAAGAAGTTGTTGTAGGTATTAATATTTACTATTGATATATCTTTTAGTTATTCCTAAACAAGCTGTATACCCAAATCACCCAGATCACACAGATGATTAATAAATTAATTTATTTAATTAACCTAGAGCACAATGCTGGCCAATAGTTACTCCATCCTAAACCTCCAAGCCCGCATAGTTTCCTACCATTCAGATTTCACTCATTATACTTGCTTTTAGTCATATTTTAGGTCCAGTCCATCTCTCCACGTGGTTTCAAGACCTCTCCTGTGGATTCTCTGCTCCTCCCTCCTGATTCCCCTCTCTCTCCCTCCCAGACCAGGATGTCCCACCCTAACCTCTCCATTGCTCAGCATTGGGGCTGGTTGTTTAATTGACAATATAGAGAACAAGTGGCAGCATGTTTACACAAACTTGAGACAGGAGATGCTTAGAAATAAGCATCACAGTGCAATGCCTGGAACCAGATAGTGGGGTAGAGAAATCAGCATTTAAATGAACAAGAGTTAACTTTATACATTCCAAAAGAACATTATACCAACAAGAAGTGATAGACATCTCTGCTGACTGGCCTACACATACTGAGCATGCACCTATACAAACGTGTGCGTGGCCCGTACACAACCACAAGTTATGAAATTCAAAGCATTTTTCCAATCAATTAAGTCTGTATGTGGGGCCTTGTTTATAAAGCAGTACATTTAGCATAATGATCGTGAGAGCTTCTTTCTTCTGGTTAATTTGATTTTGGTTTTGTTTTTTCAAACCCAGCTCTTGTAGAAAAGAGACTTGTGTTCTAGCTGGTATAAGAACTCTTTAACTATGTTCCTGTTTGATTTCTAATACTTTACATTTCCAATAAACATAAGTATAGCTACTGCTCTAAAAGCTCTCCACTGTAACCCATCACTGTCTTTTCATACGCTGTTCTTTGTCTTCCAAGCAGAGCAGATCTCCTAAAACCCAGAACCTGCCTTACCTCAATAGGGATAAAATGTTTTGGAAGTTAGCAGAAGGAAGAGTGAAAGGTAGCCGGCACCGTGGGATCTCAGGCAGTTTTACCGCATCCTGACCTTACTTGGTAATGCACGTGTAATAGTTCTGAGTGGCGCTTGGTCCAGAGCTTTGGAGTTGATTGGAATGCAAATGTGTTACAGGAAGGAGGTAGATGTTGTAATGAAGAGGTTGTAAGTGAGATCACAAATAACTTATATCTGATAACCTGGTAATTTGAGGGTCTGAAATGTATTTAAATAGGGTGCAATGGAAAGTGATGTTCCTAGTATGAAAATTTAGAGGAATTTGCATCATAAATGGTTATATAAATCGAGCCTTAAACCTTACAGCATTTATCTTCTTAATAATCGGGTTATTTTTGATATATTTTATTCTTAAGTTAAAGAAAGGTGGGGATCAGGGTTGCAGGTTTTTAAAAAGACAGTGTTTAAGTTACATCAATTTATTTGTGTTGGGGCCATGTGTGTGCAAACACGTGATACTGTATAGGTGAAGGTCAGAGAGCAACTTCCAGGAGTCAGTTCTCTCTTTGACCATGTGAGTTTCAGGGATCAAACTGATTATCAGGCTTCGCAGCATCTTTAACCACTGAACCATCTTACCTGCCTGGAGTTGCATTTTGTTTTATTATTTTTATTATATTTTTTATTATTTAAAACAATCTTTAAATTTAAATATATTTTAATCAGAGGGCTGGAAAATGACTCAGTAGTTAAAAGCACTGACTGTTCTTCCAGAGCACCAGGCTTCAATTCTCAGTACCCACGTGACGGCTCACAACTGTCTGTTACTCCAGTTCCAGGGGATCTGATGCCCCCATACAGACATGCATGCAGGCAAAACAGTAGTGCATATAAAATAAAAATAAAAAAATATTTTTTTATTATATACTTCCTCTCCCCCAGGTTCTTTCAGATCCTCTCTCCCTCCCTACCCATGCAACTTTAAGTTTTCTCAAAAAAACAAACAATTTAACCCCCCAATCAAAAACAAAACAAAACAATACCAAAAAAGGAAACAAACTGTAACCAAACAAACGCATACAAAAAACTGTGGAATCCATTCTATATTGGTCAACTGTATTGGTCAACTACTGAACATGAGGCCTGTCCTGAAATGATGATATACCCAGTGTCACTCCATTGGAGAAAACTGATTTTCATCTTCTTGCAGGTATAAATGACAGTTCAATTGTTAACCTTTACCCTAATGGCTATGTTTTCATTCATTTATTCATTAATCCATCTATTCATTCATTTTATTAAATTTAACAAAATAAAATAATAAGATGAAACAAAAACTATCACAAACAAAAAGAGCCCAAGAAAAGACCCAAGAATCAGAGACCCACTTGTTCATATACTTAGGAATTTCATAAAAACACAGTTGGAAGTCATAAACTCGACGCAGAGAACCTAGTGCACACCTGTGCAGGCCCTGTACGTGCTGCTTCTGTCTCTGTGCATTCATAGGAGCTCATGTTGATTTAGAGGGCAGCCTTTTCATGGTATCCTCCATCCCCTCAGGCTCTACACTCTTTCTGAAAGCCGCTTCCTCTGGGGGGTTTCCTTACCTCTGGGGGGAGGGATTTGATGGAGGCATCCCATTTATAACTCTGTATTTCAAGCTCTTCAGATGTGTACTTCAAGCTCTTTTTCTCTCTGTCTCTATATCTCTGTCTCTGTCTGACCATCATCTCTGTATGTCTCTGGCATCTGGCTATGTATCTCTATATTTGTTCCCATTTGCTGCAGGAGGAAGCTTCTCTGATGGCTGAATAAGTCACTGATCTATGAGGATGGCAGAATATCATTAGGACCCATTTTATTGCTACTTTTTTTTCATTTTTTAGAAATGAAATGTACTACTTGATTTTAACCTAGGACCCTAGGCTGTCTAGTCTTAGGTTCTTGGTCACCCAAGCACTGTTGAGTATGGGTTCCATCATGTGGAATGGGCCTTAAGTCAAGTCAGTTTTTGTTGTTATTCCCACAAGCTTTGCCATCTTGCAGGTAATACACCATTATAGATAAAGGTTTTGTGTTTCTTTTTTGATAAGGTGCAGAATACCTTTCTGTAAAGATGTTGGAATTTAGGGGTGAAGGCTCCATGTAGGCACCAGCTCAACATCTCCATGCTCAGTGAGTTATGTGGAAGTGTCTTCAGCAAAGGGACATTGCTGTCAGTGGAGAGTAACCTATAGTCTTGGCAGCAGCCCGGGCTTAGGGGATTCCTGTGGGGACTCTTTGGCCAACAACTCAGTTAGATGTAACCCAATTTGGAAGCTTTGTTTGGTTACAAAAGGTGGCCACTTGGGACTGTGTCTTCCCGTTATTTGGCGATTTCATTTAGATCACCTTCATATATGTCTATTTCAGGAAGCTTCTACTGTTTTAGATTTCTTACTACCCCTCAGGGCCCTTCAGTTTTAGCTGTCTTTCTCCATATTCCCTTCCACAATTCCCTCCCCTCCCCATTCTATACTTAACCTTCTGTTATTCTGTGGATTGTAGGTTGGTTTTTATTGAGTTAATAGCTAAAAATGACATATAAGTGAATACATGCTATATTTGTATTTCTGGGTCTTGGATAACTCACTCAGGGTGATTTTTTTTTTTTTTAGGTTCCATCTATATGCCTACAAATTTCACAGTGTCATTTTTTTAACAGCTGAGTAATATCCATCATGTAAATGTACCACATTTTCTTTTTCCGTTCTTCTATTGAGAGACATCTAGGTTGTTTCTAATATTGGTTTATTATGAATACAGCAGCAATGCATATAAGTGAGCAAATGTCTGTGTGGTAGTATTCTTTGGCTGTATGCCCAACTCTGGCATAGCTGGATTTTGAACTAGATCAAGTCCCACCTTCCTGAGGGACCACCACACTGATTTCCATAGTGGCTGTACAAGGTTATGCTCCCTCCAGCAATCCTCAAACCCTTACACATTTGTAAAAAGCGTAACATTTATGTTTTTTAAACAGAGAAATTTCAAAAGAAAAAGTAAAAATCTTGCAGAGAAAGCTGGACCATAATCACAGCTTCCAAGGAAGCAGAAACAGGAGGATTGCAAGTTCAGGGCCAGCCAAGGCTGGCTGCTCACTGAGTACAAGGCCAGCCTGAGCACTTGGTAAGACCCTGTCTCAAAAAAATAGGCAAAAGAAACAAAAGGGCTGGGAATGAATATAACTCAGATATAGAGCATTTGCCTAGCACATAGGAGGCCCAGTATCTTAAAAAATGAATGAATGAATAAATTAATTAATTAAATCGCACAAAGACAGTAAATGGACTCTGAATAGTGGAATGATTCTAAACAAGGGATGGCATTCATAATTAAGTTTGTATTTTAACATGGTCACTGAATACTCTGTGGAAACAGATTGGAGACCAGCCAGATAGGAGACTGTTAGAGTAATCAGGGCAAGGAAAGGATTTACATGTGACAGTAATAAGAACCTAGAAAAGAAGGTCAGTCTTGGGGGCTTGGTGAGGGACTGGTTATGATGGAAGGTGAGGCAGTGTGGAAAAGGACTCTTGGGGGTTTTTTTGTTTTTGTTTTTGCCCTATTGAATAAAAGAAAATACCCTTTAGAGAACAAGGACAGTGGAACAGATTTTAACAGAAAGAATATGGATTCCATTTTTCATATGTTCATTGTGAATTTCTATAATACATCAGAGGAGTACAATCCATTTCAGATATAGACTCAGAATTTAAAAGAGATGAGTCTAGACATCCACAATACAAGTTACTGTTGAAACAGAGAAAAGTCACTAGAAAAACAGAGATCTGCAAAGGCTAAAATAATACATAAAGATAGCAGAGAACAATAATGTATACAAGAAGTACATAGGAAATATAAGTATACATCCAGTATACAAATAGTGGGGAATGAATTTGAAAAGTCATTTATAACATCAAATGCCATTAAAAACTCAAGTAAAATCCCTATCATTGGGCCGGGAAGATAGCTCATTTGGTACAGTACTTGCAAGCATAAGGACCTGAGTTTGATTCCCAGAAACACAAAATTACAAAAGGAGGTAAGGGGTGGGACATAGTGATGTAATCCTAGCTCAGGGGAGGCAAAGACATGGGCTTTCTGGGGCTCACTGGGTAGCCAGTGTAACTTAATGTTCTTGGTGAATTCCAAGCCAGTAAAGTGACCCTGTCTGAAAAAGCAGGGCAAAGAGAGAGTGCACTTGGGGAGGTAACTCAGTTTCTAAGTATGTATCATCAAGAATAAAGACTGAAAAATGGATCCCCAGAACTCATGTAAAGCTAGGTGAGGTAGCATTCATCCATCATCCCATTGTGCCTTTAGCAAGATGCGAGGCAGAGAGAGAAAAATCTTGGAAGCTCATATACCAGCTAGTTTGGTTCATGCAGTATTGATTAGCAAGATACTATAACTCAAATGAAGTAGAAGGTGAGGACTGACACCCAAGGTTGTCCTCTGAAATTCATATGCATGCACCATACTCATTCATAAATGAATATGCACATGCACACAACACAAATACATATCATCACACACTTTAAAGGAAGAGTGCTGAAGAAATAGTGTAGAGATTAAGAACATTTGCTATGAGTCTCAGCATCTGCTTCAATACCCTGCTGGGTAGAGTCTTTCAGAGGCCCTCTGTAGTAGGCTCCTGTCCTGTTCCTTGTTTTTCCCCCTTTCCAATTTCTATCCCATTTGCTTTCTGAGTGAGGACTGAGCAACTTCCCTAGGGTCCTCCTTTGGATAGACTGCAGGAAATCTTATGAAAAAAGGGGAGATAGAAAGACCTGGAGGGGACAGGAATGCCACAAGACTAACAGAACCAAAAAATCTGGGCCCAGGGGTCTTTTCTGAGACTGATCCTCCAAACAAGGACCATGCGTGGAGATAACCTAGAACCCCTACACAGATGTAGCCCCTGGCAACTCAGTGTCCAAGGGGGTGCCCTAGTAAGGGTAGCAGGAGCTGTCTCCAACATGAACTTGGTGGCTGACTCTTTGATCACCTCCCCCTGAGGGGAGTACAGCCATACCAGGCCACAAAGGAAGACAATGCAGCCAGTCCTGATGAGACCTGATAGGCTAGAGTCAGAGGGAAGGGGAGGAGGACTTTCCCTATCAGTGGACTGCGGGAGGTCCATGAGAGTAGAAGAGAGAGGGAGGATGCAATTGGGAGAGGAAGTGGGAAGGGGCTACCACTGGGATACAAAGTGAATACATTGTAATAATCAAATAAATAAATAAAATTTTTAAAAAGAACAGGTGCTGCTCTTGCAGGGGACCAGATTTGGTTCCTAGCACATACATATTGGGTCACAACCATCTGTGACTTTAGTTTCAGGGGGATCTGAGTCTTCTGGCCACCATGGGCAGTGTAGGCACATGCATATATACAGGTACAATATGTATATACACAAATTAAAAATCCTTTTTAATTATCTGGATATGTTTGTGTCTGTGCATGAGCACAGGTGCCTGTGGAGGCCAGAGGTATAGGATGCCCTACAGCTAGAGTACAGAATGCTATGAGCCACCTAACGTAAGTGCTGCGAACCAAACTTGGTCCTCTGGAAGAGTGGCAAGTGTGTTTGACCACTGAGTCATCATTCCAGGTTAAATAAGTGGTTAAAAAAAAAAAAAAGATAAAAGAAGTGGATAGCACCTAATGAGCTGTCCACACCCAGGTTTGTCCTTTGGCCTCCACAGACATAAGTAGACACAGGGATGTGTCCATCAAAAGAAGCACTTCAGAGGGTACCAGTACCTGAGACTATTTCATAAAGCTGGAAATAGAAACCTGGTTACTGTAGGTCAGACTGAATAGAAGCAATGCCTGGAGTAATCTTTCAAACAAGTAAGTGAAGAGGCAGTGGTCAGAAAGAAGACAGAAATTAATGGAAGATTTTCTTGTATGCTTTGTTTGGTTTTGTTCTCATTTAGAACCGGAGTGTTTCCATCTGAAAGAAAAATAGTAACAGTAATTCTTGTTGCTAGACAGGTTACAGTGAAGACAGAAAGAAAGCCAAGGTCCTTGAAGAAGCTAGATCACCCCAGGCATGGTGCCTTCAATAGAAAAGACAGATACATGAGAGCTCACAGCACAGGATAAGATTCCTGATGCTGGAGTTTGAGTGACAAATGCTAGATGAGTAAAAAAGCCTGTAGCTCAGAGAATAAGTAAAATCATCTGGTAGACTCAGCAGCATATCCCCGCCATGTTTAGCTTTCTCTGTTAAATCGGTGTATCACTGAGCCACATACATTGTAGGCCTTCAGTATAGTGTTGCAGATTACACTTGATACATATACTCAAATACATACTTGATTGGTCTGGTGTATCACCTTCATTGTCTTCACTCATGTTCTCTAGTCCGCATTTGCATGCTGACTCCTTAGAGCCGTCAGTTTCATGACACCTTCTTTCTCAGAGGACAGTAAACTAGAGCCAAAAACATATTCTTCTTCTTCTCAGTTCATATGCTGCCTTAAAACTTCCCCAGCATCATGAGACGGATACATTTTACATTTGAAGTCAAGATTTACTTTGTGTAATTCATGTTGCCAATAACCTTGAGTTAATCCTGTCTCAATTATTGTTTCAGTCTATGAAATAAAAAACAGAGTATTGGGCTTGGGGATGTAGTTCAGTTGTAGTTCAGGAGAATGCTTGCTAGCATGCACAAGCCCAGCACAGTACAAATTGGCCATGGTGGAGGGTAGCATAGACCTGTTATCCCAGCCTTGGGGATATGGAGGAGGAGAACAGCAAGTTCAAAGTCACCCTTGGCTAAATAGTGAGTTTCTGCCCAACGTGTGTTATATGAGACTCCGCTTTAAAATAAAAAACAAACTCATTCTTTCTTTACCTTTACATTTATCTCCTGAACTTTAATTTTGGGAAGGTTTTTGAATTCCTTAAAAATATACAATTCTCTTAAATGTTCAGTCTCTTTGAGGTCAAGTGAATGCTTTTATGTTTGCTCATGAAGTCCATTACAATTCATTCCTTTAAGCATAATCACTTTCCCATTTATTCATCTTTATTCAAAATTTCTAAGTCAAAATAACTGCCACCACTTTATCAACTTATCTTTTGTGGAAGAAATGCCACTCTCATCCTTCCAGTCTGCGTGTCCAGTGGGTGAGCCTGCCCAAACCCAGTGAGCCATGCCTTGGGAACTCATCTTCTGATGTGCCCCGCAGTGGGGCTCACGCACAGATGTAGTTTGTGTAGCTGGCTGCAGATACTGACACACATTTTAAATAAACTTTCTACAGGCTGATTATCTACTCAGATCGAAACAAAAATTTTAAATAATAAAGTTCAGTGCAGTGTGGAGATAACAGTGAATGAACAAAAAATGGAATAATAAAGTACAGAAGCCTAGAATTTTTAGATTTGGAAGGAATCTCAGCACTCACCAGGTAAGTTTTGGGACTTTGAAAAGTTTTATTTAGAATAGGGAACACGTGAGATCTGTATACCACCTGCCACCCAACAGAAGGAAAACCCATGGGTAGAAGCTTCTTAAGGACAGGCTTGGGGTTTGTTACAAAAGAATGCAGTCTGGCTGCTGGAGCTGCTGAGAAGCTGGTAAATAAACTCAGGTTGGACTGAGTCTTGGGGTTGGAGGTGGCTCCTGTCCTTTGTGAGTCTTAGTCCTCATCTGTTTATCTAAATCAGTATTTCTCTGATGTCTTTCAACTTTTTTGTGCAAAAATCTACACACTGACTGCATAAGGTCAATGAGTTTTTTTCACAAATTAAAAAAAAATAGGTAGATACACAACTCTAAGTATTTCGGCTCCCCTGGGCACTCCATTAGCAGCCCCTTTCCCACCCTGTAACTGGAACAGCTGCTTTTCTTCTGTCACAATACAGGTAATCGCTTGAAAGTCATGCACATAAATATTTACTCTCCTGACTCTTGGATTTTTGTATTGTGTGGCTCAGGCTAACCAGGAATTTGCTGTACAGCTCAGTCTTCAAACTCATAATTCTCCTGTCTCAGTTTCCCAACTGCTGGCTAGTTTTCTTTTGTTCATTGTTAAGCCTTTGAGATTCATCCATGTTGCATGTAATAGTTTGATATCTATAATATTCTTGTTTCCTTGTAAAAATATAATGTGTCTGTTTGGTTGGTATCCCTGGGAGACCTACTCTTTTCTGAAGGGAAACAAAGGAAGAGTGGATCTGAGGGAGGGGAGGAGAGAAACTGGGAAAAGGAGGGAGGTGTAATATAAGAGGAAATGAAAAAATATAGTGTATCCCTGATATGGTTGGCATTGAGGTCAGTATTAAGAAAGCTACCATAAGCAAGCTCACTCTGTGCGGCCCTGGCTGGCCTGGAACCTAAGTGTGTAGGGCAGGCTAGCCTTAGACTTGTAGAAACTGACCTGCCTCTGCCTCTGCCTCCTGAGTGTTGGGTCTAAAAGAATGTATCACCTTACCTGGCATTCTCATACACCTTGTTAGGCATATGCATTCATTTTTCTTAACATGTGTAATAGATGTATATATTTCTCTAGGATATAGGAGTGGGGTTGGTAGTTTTGCTGATCAGTTTTAACTGTCAACGTGACAGCCTGGAATCACCTGGGAAGACAGTCTTTTTGTTGTTGTTGTTGTTGTTGTTGTTGAGACAGGGTTTCTTCATGCCGTCCTGGAACTCACTGTGTAGACCAGACCAGCCTTGAGCTCAGAGATCCACCTGTTTTTGCCTCCTGAGTGTTGGGATTAAAAGCATGTGCCACCACACCTGGCAGGAAAGAGCGTCGTAATGGGGAATTGTCTACATCAGGCTGGCCTTTGGGCATGTGGTGGAGACTTCTCCTGATTGTAATTGCAGTAGAAAGACCCGCTAGGAGCATGGGCAGCACCATAATCATCTGAACAGGGTTAGTCAAGAACACTGAGCCTAGGAAGCAAGTAAGGACCCCTGTTTATTCTCTCTTCGTGACTATAGGTATTTACCATGCTATGGGTTCCTCCCTTACTTCAGCCCGTGGTGGTGGACTGGAATTGTGGGCCCAAATGGACCCTTCCTACCCTGTGTTGCTTTTAGTTAGTGTATTTTTTCAAAGCAACAAGTTGTGGGGCATGGAAGAATTTCTGTGTGAATGAAGTCCTGAGTGAATGTATGTTGTTGATATCGGGCATAGCCATGTCAAAGATCACAGCCTCATATCTATGGGATAAGGGCAAAACCAGCCATCCACCTCAGGTTAAAGCTCAAAGGGATGGCAAAGCCTTCTCCTGGTCCATGCACTGCTGTTGATAGTATGTGCAGAAAAGTGTCCACCATAGCTTTCACCCCAACCTCCATTTATTGCCTGAAGACGGTTCGCCTACAGAGACTACTCCAGCCAAGATTAGCTAAACCTGGCCCCTTGTTCAGCTGTATATCATAAACCTTGCCTGCTTGATTCAGCTATATGCAACAAATCTGCCTCCATGTTCAGTTGTACATAATAACCATGCTGTGCTTTCGGGTGCTAACGCTTCTCCATTAGAGAGCCCAGTCAGCTGCTTCTAACGTTTCTCTCTGAGCTGTCTACTTTCTTCACCCCCTCATCTTCTCCAGTCAGTTTAAGTGCCTGGAACGGTGCAAGGACTTAGCAATAAATCAACTTAGGAGAGTATCTCATAGAAAAGGTATATTTTAGAAGGCATTACTAAAGGATTTTCCAAGGGGATTGTACCCATTTAAATCATAGTGACATGAAAGTATGAAAGTTTCTCTGTATGAAAGTCATTTCATTCAGAAAACTACTATTCATTCAGCTTTGCTATTACTGGGTATACCTGAAGGAACCTAGGTCAGCAGACCACAGAGATTCTTACAGGCCCAGGTTTATTGTGGTTCTATTCACAATAGCAAAGATACGGAGTCAGTCTAATTATCCATCGACAGATGGATAAATAATAAATATGTGATACCATACACACAAAGTGAAGTTTTACTTCACCATGAAGAATGAATTGTATCATTTTCAGGAAACAAACAGAACTGGAAATCATAATGTAAAGCAACGTAAGCCAGACTGAGAAAGATGTCACATTTTCTTTTCTATACAGAACTTATATTTAAAAATAAAATTATATATAAGGCATGAAGATTGAAGTGGGATTATACAGGGAGGGAACTAATGCATGATTTCATTTGTGTGGGACTGTTTGTTGGCAGTGGGGGCAAGAGAGAGTAATGGAGAGATAAGTATAACCAATGAGCATGTATGTGTTTGATAATATAATGAAACGCATTATTTATATACTAATTTTTTTTTTCCTGTTGAGGAGTTCGCCTATCCTTGTCCAACACTGTAAGTGTTATGCTCTATTTTAGCTGCCTTGGATATATGGTAGTATCTTTTACTAGTTACTCAGCATTTGCATAGCCTCTTTTATTAAAGCTTATTTATGTTCCTTATTATAGATTGAGTTACTTGTCTTTTGATTTGTAGGTAATCTCTATATTCTGTATATGAATCTTTATGGAATCTGGTTATTGCAAACCTAACTTATATCTATTTCCTACCTAGCCCTCTTTTTTTTCCTTTTACTTTTTTCCCGTGTTTGTTTGTGTGTTTGTTTGTTTGTTTGTTTGTTGAGACAGGGTTTCTCTGTGTAGCCTTGGCTGGACTCTCTTTAAGGCTCACCTCGAACTCACAGAGCTCCACCTGCCTCTGCCTCCGTAGTGCTGGGATTACAGGCTTGTGCCACTGCGCCTGGCTGCTCCTGCCTGTTTTATTTTCCTTTTTTTAATGCCCATGTCTTCTATCTTTTGAAAGGAATTGTACCTATCTCAAAGTTGTAAAGACATTTGGACATGGAATTAGGTCTTAACTAATTAGATGGTGTGTATTTTCAGTAGCTCATATACCCAAAAGGTGATAATGCATAGAATTATACTATTTTCTCCTATATAACTTACTACGGTTTTGGCTTTAGCTATGAACAAGTAGATAATGGCACTACGTCAGAAATGTATTGACTGTGAGGGTGTCGATTAGGATGGGTTAGATTATTGCTAACCATAATAAACAACCACAAAATTTCAGTTTCCTTCCTCTCTCCTTTTTGCTACTTGTCCGAAGTTGGTCAGCAGGAGGCTGTGCTGTTTTGCTCATATAGGCCACCTCTGAAATACATGATCATTGTGTATTAGGAGGGTGGCAGCATGACAAACTGCTTAAGGACTTAGTTTCTCCCACAAACATCCTATGTCGTTCACATTCATCAACAGTATGAGTTTCGTGGGTCTTTCCTTATCTCAGATGCAGTGAGGAAATGCAGCCCTATTATGTTTCTGAAAGGAGAACTAACCATATTAATGGCTATGACTCTCGGGGTAAACATGGATAAGTTCCTTACCTCTCTGAGCCTCAGTGTGTTCATTACAAAATAGGAACTATATTCGCTTGTGAGGATTAAATGCTGAAATACTTCTTAAACTGCTGGAGAACTTAGTACTTTGAGTAATTGGGGCTAGAGAGTTGGCTCAGTGGTTCTGTGCACCTGTTGTTCTTGCAGAGAACTTGGGTTTGTGGTTGGGATTTTAATGGTAAATTTTTATTTTAGTTTTAATCTTGTGTATCAGTGTGAGTGTATTTCACAGTGGGGGTTGCCTGCAGAATTCAGAGATAACAGATATCCTGGAACTGGAGCTATCTGAAGCAGGTGCGAGGAACCAAACTCAGTCCTCTGGAAGAGTCCTCTTGTCTGATGAGCCATCTTTTTTAGCGCCTAATTGAATCTTTAATATATTCCTATTTTGTGTTTGTCTGTAAAATGGCTTTTTGTTCATGTCAGTAAATTGTATGACTATCTTATGAGGTTCTATATGTTATGACACCTAAACAAATTCAGAATTTATTTAATCCTTCATTAACAGATAAGAAACTTGGCCTACACTGGTTTATTGATCCTACAACCCATAACTACTTAGCTTTAACTAAGAATCAGATTTCCCAACTCAGTTCAGAGCTCTTGCCACTGCCCTGCATTACCTACCTATGTAGTGGATATTGCACATGATTGTTTACCAAAAATTCAAGGTGCTTCTTTTTCCCCAAAATTTTTAGTGAATTCGTTGTTGTTGAAAACAGTTATGCATCTTCTCTCAGTGTCCACATTGCTATATCTTGATCGTAATTTGTCAGTTTTGTCTTTCTGATATTCTAATGTTTTTAAGCACAAAAGACTAAAGTAGACAGTTTGGGAAGACTTTGTGGCAAAAATAAATGACTCCAGAAAGATATGATTGTGTGAAAGCATTGTGATAATGAAAGAATACCAAAATCTCCTTTTTTATGTAAGGCAAATTGAAGTCAAATTTGCTGTTTTGTTTTGTTTTTCAAGACAGGGTTTCTCTGTAACCATTCTGGCAGTCCTGGAACTGGCTCTGTAGACCAGGCTGCCCTCAAACTCACAGAGCTCCTCCTGCCTCTGCTTCCCTAGTGCTGGAATTACAGGGGTGCACCACCACCACCTGGCTAGAGTCCTGTTTCTGAAGGCAGTGAGATAACAATGGAACTGGAGAAATGAAACAAGTATATTGCATTTCAGATTTATCTTACGATGTGGTAGCAAGAAGAAAAACAAATTATTTATTAAAAGCATATTACATTTTAATGGACAGGCATGCTGGGCGCATGCCTATGATTCCAGCATTAAAGGCAAAGGCAGGCAGTGAGTTCAGCCTGGTCTATGGAGTGAGATCCAGGACTGCCAGGGCAATATGGAAAAACTCTGTTGGGGGGGGAGGGGAATGACTTATTACATCTTAAGAATTGAGCACTTAATGGTTTCTTTTCTGTGAATGAGTGGTTTGCCTGTATCTCTGTATGTGTACCATGTGAGTGTCTGGTGTTTATGGGAACCAGAAGAGGGTGTTGGATCCTTCTAAACCACAGTTACAGATGGCTATGAACCTCCTTGTGGATGTTAGGAATGAAACCCACGGTCCTCTGCAATGGCAACAAACACTCTAAACTGGAGCCATCTCTCCAGCCCCATTGTTATCTTTCCTACCACTGAAATATGAATATATATGTATCAAGGTCAGCTATATTAGAATTTTCAAAATTAATTCTTTTAAGGAAATGTGAAAACTTCTTACCATGGTGTGTTTTCCACAACCCCATTTCAATATATTTTCATGTAATTTTATTGGAAGCCTTAATAGCTTATAAATTGAGTTAGTCATATACTTCTAATCAATATGAGAAATGTCTTGTTGTATTGCTAGATAATGGAGAAGAAATAAAAGGCCACAATACTCCCCCCTTCAACATTTGTTAATTATCCACTAAGAAGATAAACTCTACCTGTTTCTTGACCTCCTATTATATAAAGCATTAGTTTTTATAAAACTAAATGCAAACCTTTTAAAGTGAGTATAAAATTTAACTTAGTTTTTTAATTGAGTGTAGAACCTTTGGGGGAAATTTTTAATATAAAACATGACTTTTATAAACTGAGCTTCTACTTTCCCTCCTAGACACATCTACTTCTCACTGCCCTGTAGGCCTCGTTCTAGAGAGGATGACTGACAGACAACCTTGAAACCTGTCAGTAAGTCGTCTTTGGCAATAACCGAGAACTCCAAGACAGATGTCTTTCTGGATATGTGCATTCAGAGATTCTAATTAAAGGGAAATTTAGGGGCCATAGAGATGGTTCTGCAAAAAAAAAGTGCATGGCCCCTCAGCCCTCACAACTTGAGTTCAGTCCCAGAACCCACAATAGGTGGGGGAAAAATCTCCACAGAGTTGTCTTCTGACCTTCAAACATGCACCATGCCATGTGAACCCATACATACATACATACACAATAATAATAAATTTGGGGCCTTTTTTTTTAAATGTGTATGTGTGTAGTAGGTATGTGCATGTGCCTGTATGTGCAGGTGCCTTTGGTGGCCAGAAGAGGGCATCAGACTGGAGCTGGAGTTAAAAATAACTGTGATCCTCCTGGCTTAGGAGATGGGAACAGAGCTCAGGTCCTATGGAAAACAGCCAGTGTTCTTGATTTCTAAGTCGTCTTCCAGACCAAATAGATTTTTAAAGGAAGAATTTTAGTTTAGGTGTACTCTTGTGATGATGTGGTTTGGTTTGTGAAGCAGGGACATGGTGAGACAGGGACTTCCTGTGTAGCTTGGAGTGACCTGAAACTTGACACCTTTCTACCTCACTTCCCATGTGTGTTCATATTTTTTAAATGTATTTTCATATTGAATATGAAATTAAAATTTTTTTTAAAAAAAGCTAATGCTTGGAGCTAGGGATTTGGCTCAGTTAGTATAGAGTATTTGCCTAGCATGCATGAAACACTGGCTCTGAACCCCAGCACTATAAACTAGTTGTGGTATGTACTTGTAATATAAAATGTTATTGTGCATATATCAGCCTCAACTATACTATAATTTTCAAAATAAATATTTTAAGCAAATGCCAAATTCTTTGTCATGACCTGGTTTTTCATAAGTAATTGATTTTTTTTTAACTCCAAATTTTGATTTTTGGTATTTCCCAAGTATGGTACACAAGGATGTAGTATACATTTCTCCCTGAGGAAACTGCTAACAAGCCACACCTCCTGCCATGTACTGTTACATGAAGCCATCATGTTCACTAGACTAAATGTACTGACTGTATTTTTTCTTTTAGTAAACACTATTTTTTTTTCATTGTTTGAGTTTTTCATTGTGTATTTTGGTCAAATATACATGATTTTTTTTTTTCTTTAAACAAGATAATTTCAGTATATTTTCTCTAGGGAGGTGAAGGCAGGAGGCTCAAAAGGTCAAGAGCATACTGGCTACATGGTGACTTGAGGACTCGTAGCCTGGAGCACTATGTGTGACCCTGGATGGATGGGTTAATCTTCAATTGTGATGGTATTGTGGTAGAGTCAGGGTCCCATTCTGTTGGGACCAGGTTGGCCCTGAGCTGACAGCAGTCATTCTGCTTTAGCCTCCTGTGTGCAAGGATTACAGGCAAGATCCACCATACCTGACTTTCCACTTTCATTCAAATAACATAACAGTTTTTCTGCAAATTGGAACATTGAAGACCTTCTAATTTAACCCATTTGTATCATGTAGGTGTTCTGATATTTTTCTTATGCGTCCTTATAATATACTTTCTCATACATATTTCACTGAAGGCTCTGTAACAGCTAAAAGGTGGCTTTTGCATTCTTGTTTATAGAGCATGTGAAATATTTTATTTCATTCTCACAACATCCTTTTGAAGAAAAAGAGCCCATTTTACATTTGGGGGTGTGGGACAGAGATAGTCCTCTGTAAAGGCTCTCTGTGGTAAATTTCAGTTCATGGGAAAAGGACGGTGCGAACACAAGCAAATGGATATGATTAATGTAGAAAATAAGAGCTAGACACACCATTCTGCTGCCTCCAGTCCTCTGGCGTCTGGTTCTGCCCGCTGAACTACAGTAATAGACAACTCCCAAAAATGCACGTTCTACCAGATTTTAGTCAACACAGAAAACATGAAGAATCGTGGAGTGACCAAATTAAGTCTCGTTTTTCTTTTGTGAGAGTTAAAGCTAAAAGTGTTTTTAATCTTTTCACCTGAAACCCATTGCTATAAATCAGGAAGGCTCCATCTGTGAAGAGTGAGGCCTCAGGGGACTGGGCTCTAAGTACCTCCAGTCCATCAGATGTTTAGCAACTTGTCTTCTTTAGAATTTAGAAGCAAAACACAGCAAAAATAATGAGGGCTTTTCTATTTAAGCTATTAAGCACATTCACTAGTGGTAGTAAAGACAGTACTGATGCCTCCTTGTTGCCAAGTTTTTGGGAGGGGGGGTTGTTTGTTTGTTTCTGTTTATCTTTTGCCTGAGGAAGTCCGTATTACCCAGTGTCCTCTGGAGTGTTTTTAGGTTGTTGTTTTGTTTTGTGGCAGTGTTTCATGTATCCCAGAACATCCTCAAACTCATTGTGTAGCCAAGAATGACCTTGAACTTCTGCTCGTTGTACAGTGACTTCCCAGGTGCTGATGACAGACATAAGCACTGAAGTGCTGGAGACTGAACCAAGGCGTTTATGCATACTGCACAGTCACTCTGCCAGCGGCACCAATGTTGGCTTTTGAAAGAGTAAAAGGTTTAAAATTCCCTGCCTATAAAAGACACATTTTCCCATCTTTTCTTTTCAGTTGTTTCACAGATGCAGAACTGAGCTCTCGAAAGTGGGTAAAAAGATAGAGGGGCATGTTCCTGGCACCTGCCAGCACCTCTGCCCTAGAACTGTTGGCTGATGTTTCTGCTGGAAACCCGTGCTGCTTCTGCTTTCTTGTGTGCTACCTTCCTAAACCCCCAGCCTTGAACTGTACTGTTTGGTGCTGTCTATCTTAGCATGAGCCTGGAGCTCTCGGTAGTTGAGTGCTATAGGCTAACTATTCTTTGTCAGATAGTTTGCTCAGCTATTGTCTGTATCCTTCAGCTCACCAGTGCATCAGTAAATTTGCTGTGATAATTAAAGGTCACTTCAGCAGCTTACCTTAGTGATTGAATCCGTGTGTATCTCAACCCTGTTACACTCATACACTTAAACACATTTACATGCATCAGCTGCTGCCACCTTTCCACATACATTTTAGCTGTTTGCCTGTCTCCAAATTATGAAGTATAACTGTAAAGACACATGAGTTTGCTGTTATTATTTTTATTCTATTTACTTCCGTCATTTTGCAGTGTATGTTAGTCTTCCATTGCTTTGACTAAATATTGAGGAAAAAAAATCAATGTAAAGTAGAACTTTTTTTTTTGGCTCCTACTTTTGGAAGATCAAGTCATGGTTCCTTTAAGCTTCATCACTTGGGGTTGAGAGGAGCTGGGATTTAGTGGTGGAGATCGTGAGTAAAGTAGAGCTGCTCACCGAAGAGCCACAGGGAGGGAAGGAGACAGGGAAGGCGGACAGGAGTGAGGACCAGGAAGACAAGGAAAGGGCCAGGAAAAAAAAAGGGGGGAAAATGCCACCCCAAGGTATATCCTCAGTAACTAGGCCCCCCCTTCTAACAGTCCCATCATCTCTCAGTAATACCACCAGCTGCAAACCAGTCCTTCAGCATGTGAACTTTTGATGGGATAGTCCAGACCCAACCATAATGCCAAACATAGTGACATATAATAAACTACAGCACTGCTTAAAACTTTTTAGAACTCTTACCCTGTTTCCTCTTGATAATTATAAATGCCCCCTCCTCTTTTATGTGCCTGGTCTCAAACTCATTATGTGCCTCTACTGCCTCTACTTCCTGAATGCTATATTTACAGATCTATGCTACTGTGCTCAACTTTAAATTCCCTCATTCTGAAAAACCTTCCTTAAGAACCACCAAGAAGAGAGGCTGAGAGATGGCTCAGAGGCTAGGAGCACTTGCTGCTCTTCTATATTTCCAGCATCTATATGGCAGCTCAAACATCTGTAACTCCATTTGTAGGGGACCCTATGCCTTTTGCTGCCCCCCCCCCCCCGGCACTGCACACCCATGGTACTCATATACAAGCAGGCCCCATGCACATAACAGAAATAAATACAAATACAAAAAAAAAGATAGTTACCAAGAAAAGAGTGAAAAATACATATACCTTCACCAAATGAAAGTGTTGCATTTTTGTGCTTTATGTGATTACAAGGAGGCTTGTTCTTTTAAAATTAAATGTCACTGGAAATGTCACACATAGATGTTTAGTTACATGTGGCTCAGTATTAGAGCACTGTGTTTGCCTAGCATTGCCGAGGCCCTGGCTTTACTTGTCATCTCTACCAGAGAGAGAAAGAAAGGGGCAGACAAAAAGGTAGGGTGTGTGTGTGTGTGAGAGAGAGAGAGAGAGAGAAACACTGAGATTATACTCATGTGCCAGTATGGTCAGTTTTGTAGGGTAGAGTTATGTTGAAGACAGGATACCAGGAAATGAGAGGTACTCCACACAGAGGAAGTGAAGCCACTTTTTATTAAATTGGTCTTAGGCAGTCACTTCTTTGTTTACTGCTAATAAAGCAGTGCTGAGATAGGCTGTGTAGGAAGGGCAGTTTGAGACCAAGAGAAACCATAAAACAGCCAAACAAATGGACTGGAACATCCAAGGCAATCAATACCCTGTCGTAAAATGACAAGTTTTGCTTTGGCAGAGGAAAGTGGTGTTTTTATTTTCCCCGTTATTACTGTGCCTTACATAAAACTGATACGCTGCTTTTTGCCATTTGTGGGGACTTCTCCCTTCTGGTACATTCTGTGTCTTTACAGGGTCCCACCAAGCGGGGGCATATTCATGTACAGAATTCACCTGCCTAGAAAGAAACTGGGAGCGCGGGGTTTCTTTTAATTACTTGATTCCTAAGTTGTCAAAACTGTTACGGCAGAAACATAAACGCGATGGCAGATTTGTTTGTTTCTGACTCTGGCCTTTTCTTTTCCCTTCTTGGTTTTGAAGAACATCTCTAGCCCAAGAGAGATAGCATACTATAACATGCTTTAAAGCAGGGCTACCCACTGTTGACAGCAAATACAACCATGATCTCATAGTGAATAGAAGCAAGACAGGCTTGTTGTTGAAAATGTATGGCAGTTGAGTTGTTTCTTCTATCGTGAATGCCTACCTGACTTAAAAAATAACTACAAGTAATGTATTTTCAGTACAACCAACCCTTTGTTGTTAATCAGATTAACAGATCACAGTTAATGTATATACAGGTCATATAAAAATATTAAATCTCATGCCTTGTTTACTTCTAGTAGCTTCCTTTCTCATGATGAAAGCCAAAACCTTTAATATAACTTTCAAAGCTTAGTGTGATAGTTAACTCTCAAACTACTGCTTCTGTCACTGACTTGGTCCAGGCCCGATTGCCACCTCCTTCAGCCACACTGGACATGGTTCTTTGCACTAGTGGTTCCATCTGATTGGCCTGCTTTTTCTTCACATACTTACACACAGTTTCCCCTTGTGTCTTTTTTTAACTCTTCCCTCCTCCAAAGAAAACCATGTACTCCCTTCCTTTGAGCCCCTAAACTTTATCTCTGCTTGCTTTCTTTTTTTTTTTTAATCAAGCGTTTTATCACTATATAGCATCGTTCATTTTACTCAGTAGTTTTGGTCTGTCTGCCAGAGTATACTGTGAATTCCAAGAGTGAGGGATTTTTGCAGATTACAATCATTACAATCATTGTATCATATCCCCAGTGTATAGAAATGCCTAAAATGTTAGGTAGCCAATAGGTATTTGTTGAATGGATGAATAAGTGAATGATTTGGTTTCCTGCTATCTTGTTCTTAAGCTAGATTTCTATCATTTTTTTTAATCAGTAATGAGAAGCCTGAGCTGAAATTCTAGAAATAAAAAACCTTTTTTTTCCCCTACCTGTGATACCCAGTCTCCAGCCAAATACTACCTTATGTCTATCTCGGTTTAGTTTTAATTTTTTGAAACAAGATCTCACTGTGTAGCTCAGGCTCGCCTCAGATTCACGATATAACTGAGGTTGGCCTTAAACTATTGATCTTACAGTCCCTATCTCCCAATTTCTGTTTAAAAGCATGTGCCACTGTACCTATTGGCATTTTGTTGTTACTGTTTTGGGTTTGGTTTGGTTTGGTTTTAATGTCTTTGGGTGTTTTGCCTGAATCTATGCCTGTTCACCACGTGTTTGTGCCTGGTGCCCATAGAGGCCAGAAGAGGGCATCAAATCCTTTGGGACTGGAATTAGAGATATCTTGAGCTGCAGTATGTGTGCTAGGAATTGAATCTAGGTCCTCTGCAAAACCAGGGTCCCTAGTTTTTCTTCAGTTGGTTGGTTGGTTTCGTGTTAGATTGGTTTGGTTTGGGTTGGTATCGAGACAAGGCCTCAATTGTGATCCTCTTGCTTCAGCCTCTCAAGTGCTAGGATTAGCAGCATGTCCACCACCTAACGACACCATCTCATTCTTTTTCTGTTTTTTTCTTTTTTACTCGGGGCGTTTGATATGCCAGGCAGGCTAGCATACTACTGAGGTTCAAGGCTGACTATGTCCTTTATATCCTGATTACCTCCCTCAGTTTACCTCAGCCCTCCCAGATTACCTGCTCTTATCTGTTTCTTCTTGTCCCTGTTTAAAACCCTAAGTGAAAGAGTTCCTTACTGAATTTCACTTAGCTGAACCCCAGTTAACTGCCAAGGAGGCTTAGCGGTGTTCTCATCCCCACTGTAAAACAGACTGATTAATGCTTACAGCCTGCTGAGTATTCGCAGCCCAATGTTGTCAGCTGGTAGATGCTGCCGAGCAAGCCTTGTGCTTTCGCTTCCCCCACTTAAATGTGTGTGCATAGCAAACTCAGTTGTATTTATGCCCAGCCTGGTTATGTGCCAGCAAATATATAAATCATATAATTGTCATAGAATACAGTAATTTTTAAATGAATGAACTAGGTTTTTTTTTTTAGCAAATATAGGCCCACAGGAAAAATAAGGCAAGTAGAATTCTATGTATTCCCTATCCCCACACATCCATAGCTGTCAGCATCCTGCCCAGAATGGTACATTTGTTGCAGTCAGTTCCAAATCAGCATATCCCTATAATTCAATCAAGGTTTACTGTTGGTGGTATACATTCTATAGGTTTTGACAGATGTATGATGATATCCGTTCTCCCACTGAATAACCCTACAGGATAGTTTCAGGTCCCTAAAAATCCTGCACATTCATTGTTCCCCACAAATCCTGGCAACAGCTAGTTATTTTTACTCCATAGGATATCAAATAGGTAAACTCATGCAGTAAATACGTATGTAGCCTTTTCATATTGATGTCTTTTACTTAGTAATATATATTATTTCCTCTGTGCGTGGTTTGCTAGCTCATATTATTGAATAACAGGCTATTGTCTGGTTACACCACACTTTATTTGGCAACTGAAAGGCATTTTTATTATATTCAGGTTTGGCAGCTATAAATAAAACTACTACAAATACCTATGTCCAGCAGGGTTTGTATGAATATAGTTTTTAACTCAATTAGCCCAATACCAAAGATCATGAATGCAGAATCATTTAGTGAGTGTATACTTACTTCTGTAAGAAACTTAAATTTCTTCCGCAGAGTCTGCCAGGTTACATTCCCATCAACAGCAGAGGAGACACTATTGCTCCGTGTCCTTGCCAGCACTTAGTTTCGCCCGTGCTTTGGACTGACATGTGGTGTTGAACATCATATATACTTATTTGAATCTGTCTGTCTTCTTTGATAAGGATCTAGTCTGTAGGTTTTGGTCTGTTTTTAAATTGTTCTTTCATTAGAAGTATTTTTTGAAAATATTTCTCCCAATTTGAAATCTGCTTTTCATTCCTTCTACATTTTCCTTTGCAGAGCAAAAACTTTTAATCTGACATTATTATTAGTTACTTCTATTTCCTTTTCATTGATGTTAGCATGGTATATCTTTTTCTACCCCTTTCCTTTTATATGTAGCTTTATATTTAAAGTTGTTTTCTTTGCAGGTGATAAATACATTTAATACATTTTTTCCTTTTTATTGTATTTGTTATTATTTTGTAGGAGGGGTGAGGGGTGTGGGTGTACACATCTCACAATACACATATAGAGGTCACCAGACAACTTTTGAAGTTTGCTCCTTCCATCTTGAGAAGCAGAGAGTCTCACTCTGTTTCTGTCACCCTGCATATTCCTGAAAGCTTCCAGAAAGTTCTCCTGTCCCCACCTCCTTCTGTCTTCCCATAGGAGTACTGGGATTATTGATACACACAACTGAATATGGCTTTTGTGGGTTCTGTGACTCTAGCTCGGGTCGTCTGGGCTCGTACAAGAGGCCCAACATCAGGTGCCCATGTTCCACAGCGTGCATGTGGAGGTCAGAGAACAGCTCTCAGACATCGGTTCCCCTTTGCCGGGTTCTAGGATCAAACGCAAGTCATCAGAGCAGCTTGGCAAGCACTGTTACCCACCGAGCCTCTCCCTAGACCAAGGAACATTCTTAAACTTCACCCAATTTCTTTATTGTTGTTGCCTCATTTAACCAAAGCCACATTCCTCTTGCTATTGTGTGTTGTATGTGTCCATGTTTGCATGTGTATGCACACATGTGGAAACCTGAAGTTGACTTTAGGTGGCTTGCTCTGTGTGTGTGTGTGTGTGTGTGTGTGTGTGTGGTTTGGTTTGGGGGTTTTTGTTGTTTTTGGGGTTTTTTTTGTTGTTTTTTTTTTTTTTTTTTTGGAGACAGAGTCAGTTGAACCCAGATCTCACTGATTCAACTTGTCTTAGCCAACTTGCCCCAGGAATCCTGTCTCATCTTCCCAAGTGCTGGGATTACAAGCAGCTGCCACATAGATCCTCCCCTTGGTAGGGAAAGTACTGTATCCACTGAGCCATTTCTTCAGATACCCAAAAACCATGTTCCCTTAATGGCTTGATTCCCACAGAAAGAATGTTTGGTTAGTATGGCTGATAAAGACTGTTTATTAAGATATCTTAAGTTAGCTCTTGGCTGAGGTGGAGTTTTGGGGGAGTCTGGGGGCTTCCAAAACTAAGGTGCAGACTCAGTTCAAAGTGTAAGCTTTAAAGTAATAGGATTCTTTTAGGACTACAGCCAGAAGAGTTGATTAGGTCCCTCTGCCAGGAAGTATCTTACATGATATTTCTGTAAACTGCAGCAAAGAAGCAAATTTGTGTATTTGCTTTGCCTTTGTACACATTTCTTTCTCCTTCCAGAGTAGCATTCATTAAATGTCTTAAATGCCTTGCATGGGATTGTAAAGTTCACTGTGACCTCTGTACTGGTACATTATCAGGCTCAGATGATGCACTTGAGGGCTTCTGGCATTCAGTGGCTTAGTGCCATGATTCTGTTTGAATCACCCCCTCATGGACCAGATGAAAGCTCATTCCCATGGGATCCAAGCCATATTGTTGAGAATCATTTTATTTTCCAACTTACTGAACTACTTTAGAGGTCTCTGGGTTTCACTGGACTTTTCTTCATTTCCTTCTTTTGTTGATCTTGGCCCCTTTATCTTCCACCCACTTTATTACTCATTTCTGAGGGGTCTGACTGCTCAGTAACACTGAGAAAATGTATCTGAAGCCATATGGGTTGAGTAATACAAACTTAAGAGAAAGCATGGGGGAGGGGGTGTTCTCTGAACTTCCTTTGTTTATGTGGTCTGTTTATATGTTGTTAAGGTTGTGTTATCCAGCTGTCTCCCTACAGTTTAAAAACTAAAGCTGTCTGGGGAACACTCTTAACAGGGCCATGTTGACATAGTGAACAAAAAAACACTTCATTTGTTCCCTACCAAATAATAGATCCCCTTTGAGATGTGGGAGCCATGCCAAAAGCTTTAGATGCCCAATTCTGAGGTTCTTGAAAGACCAATGACTTCTAGGGACACTTGAGAAATAACTCAGCAAAGTTCTTTTTAGGCTGGAAGCTGGTGACTGTTAGGCTGTGTGTTTGTATCTGTTTTTATGGGGAAGGAACCTGGTTAAATGAACATTAACACTGGTGTTGGTAACTCTGAAAGCCCATGCTCTCATCTGGTCTTATATGAATTAAAACTTAAGTACATTTGAGTTGGGATAATTCTAGAAACAAGTGGAATTATATAGTACTTGTTAGAGCCATTCCACTGTAAATACCTTGTCTTGAAGAAACTGAAAATGGTTCCAAGCCTTACATGGCATGAATGCCTTATTCTGCCTTCCATGCTCTGTGTGCCATAGTTCGTAAGATAAATACAGAGAGGCTTTTTTGTCACATTCAGATATTTATGGATCTTGGTCTGCTAAATAATAAGTTTAGAAGTGAAATTAAGTAAGAACAAGAAATAAAGCATCAGTTTTAGTGTTTGGGAATTAAACCCCTGCATTGAACATTGAGAATGTGGTTCGGTGTCACCTGCAGTTTCTTCCTAATTCCCCCGGTGAACACTGGCTCACTGTGGCTGTTGTGCTGGCTTTTACCCACCCCTCACTAGAGCCCTTTAACAGCAGCACTGAGAGGACTGCCAAGGGCCTCTGTGAATTCCCATCGTTTACTTCTCAATTCGCCCACTGATTGAGGCCTTCTCTCTTGAGTGCTTTGCAGTTCCACTTAAGTGGCTGGTGTTTGGGGTCACTATTGAATGTTTTGTGTGAATATCACTTTCTTGATGAATTGGCTGCTGCTGCTTTTAGCTGTATGGGGTGAAGCCCTTGGTGGTAAACCTTGAAAGGAAAAAATCCTTCTCTGTAGAGATATGCTAAATGAAATTACTCTCTTTGTCACTTTGTCCTTTTATCCTTGCAGTCCGATAACCTCAGGTTCCTGTGATTTATTTGTTTTCTTCAATTAAGCTGAGCTGTTTCCTATACCCAGGTGCATGCTATTTATGTTGTGGGTTATGACAGTGAAGTGGTGCCTGTTTCTGACCTGGAAGTGTGGTTTCTTTGACTCAGAACCACATCAGTATGCTTTCCATCCTCTACTTCCTTTGCACTATTTCCTTCTTGAAGGGCTCGGTTTGTCACCGTTTAATCCAAGCATGATTCATGAGGGAGTAAGAGCTGGCAATGTTGTACCAATAATACTGTATATAGAAATACTCCAAACACTTAGTGTCTTAGCCTTACTCTGTTTATGAAGTACTCTCTGCTTAATCCCTCTCAATAACTCTGTCAGTCAGCAGTTTTTGTTTGTGTCTATGATGGTGAAACTTTAGCTTAAAGTGGTTGGTGAAATATTTTGCTCGAGGTTGCAGTGCCACTGGGTCACTCCACCTAAAAATCTCTACAGGAAATGAATATTTTGAAGGGCTGGGGAGATGGCACAGTGGGTAAAAATACTTGCTACACAGACCTCACTGTGGAAGGAGGGCCTCTGACCTCCACATATAAATCACGGGTGCATGTACATACACACCACACCCTTTTCATACATGTCACGTACATACAACAATAAATGAAAATTGTTTTACTTTCTTAAAGAGCACTGTAGAGAGTAAATAAAAGATTTTTCAAAGCATGTCCTGCTTGTTAAAACTGGACTTGTTTTAATTTACTTGTATGTATGTGTGTGGTGTATTCACATGTATGTGCATGTACACATTCATTCCTGCCTCCAGAGGCTGAGAAAACCATCAGGTGTCCTTTTCTATTGATCTCTAACATACTACTTTATTTTAGCCAGCACGGCCAACCAGTAATCCCCTGAGGCTCCTGCCTGACCCGTCTCTCCACACTGGAATTATAAGTACACTGCAGCTCTGCATGTAAGTGCCGAGATTAAACTCCGGTCCTCATGCTTGCCCAGCTGCCATTCTTACCTATCCAGTAAGCCATTTCGATAGCCCCCACCTCGTTTCTAGTCTGGGTAGTTGATAGAGACCACAGTTAAAAGCCCTTTAGCCACATATGTCCAAATCAGGAAAACAACGTTTCGGTCAGTTTCTATTCTGTTGCTGATGTAATAAAGCTAAGAAAGGCGGGCCCCGAAACTAGTGGAACCAGAAGTAAGTAAGCCATTAATTTTTTTTTATGATGATCTCTTCCTTTCAGGGAGATGGAGAACTTGATGACTAGTTCTGCCCTGCCGCCCCTTTTTGCAGATGAAGATGGCTCCAAGGAGAGTAATGATCTGGCTGCAACTGGGTAAGCAGCAGCTTTGGGACATCGCACTTTTGCAGAGGCTTCAAAACACAGTTTCTGACGAAGTATGAGGCGCTAACAAGGCAGCTTTATACCATAAGAGTATAAGGTGCATTTGTTGGGCTTTTCAGAGACCTGTAAACCTCTTTGTAATGCAGTTTCAGCCGTTTGCCAGCACTCTGGTCCCTGTGAACTGGTACAGCAGCACTGTGAGTCTGTCAAAGGAAATACATGTCACACAGAATACTCTACAGTCAAATGCATTTTCTCTGTAAACTGCTGTAGTTATTTGTTTTCTCAAAGATCACACTTGGTTGTGGTTTGTGCATGCATGTTAACAGGCAAAAGTGGGATATGCAGTAGTTTTTGCTCTAGAGAGTTAGCCAGCAAGCCCCAGTGATTTGTGTCCACTTCCTTCAGTGCTTGGGATTACAGGTGTGCGCAAGGCTCGTTCCGGCATTTGCATTAGTTTGGGGATCTAAACTCTGATCCTCAAGCACTCTTAACCCCTGAGTCATTTTCAGCTCAAGTTCTACTGTTTTCATATGATTCTTTGTTTAAGATGTTTAGAAGCTAGAGCAAGAGGGATGGCCCAGTGGTTAGGAGCACTGGCTACTCTTCCAGAGGACCCTGGTTCAGTTCTCAGCACCGACATTCCCAGCTCAATAACCTTCTACAACTCCAGTTCTAGGGAATCCGATGCTGCCTTCTGGCCTTAGAGGGCACTGTATACATAGCCATACATGTGTGCATAGGCATACATACAGGCACAGCCACCCATACAAATAAAAATACACTTTGTTAGTTAAAAAATAAGATGCTTAGAAGCATTAGCCAGCTTCTTATTTCTCCCATCACTTTTCCATGGGATCGTTGGACAAATTTATAAATGAATTCAGAGAAAAGTTAATAACAGTGTCCACCTCTTACCTTGAAATTCTCTGTTCCATTTGAGAGGGTTTTTGTTTTTGTTTGGATTTTGTGTGGTTTTGGTTGTTTTGGTTTGGATTTTGTGTGGTTTTGGTTGGTTGGTTGTTTTTTGTTTTGTTTTGTATTTTGAGACAGTGTTTCTCTGTGTAGCCGTGGCTATCTTGGACTTGCTTTGTAGACCAGGCTGGCCTCCAACTCATAGAGATCTGCCTGCCTCTGCTTCCCCAAGTGCTGGGATCAAAGGCATGTGCCACCGCACCAGGCAGTTGGTTGTTTTTTTAAGACAAGGTTTCTCTGTGTAACCCTCGCTGTCCTGGAACTTGCTCTGTAGACCAATCTGGCCTGGAACTCAGATCCACTTGCTTCTGCTTCCTGAGTGCTGGGATTAAAGGCCTGCCTCTACTATGCCTGGATTCACTTGAGGTTTTTATCTTTTCTTAATATTTAGAAGCTGTTTGCCAAAGAAGAAATATATTCACTAATAGATTCAAGTGCTAGCTAATCCCTAAAATGAATTATTTTAATCTTTAAAGCTCTTTTAAAAATAACCCATACTATGAAATTCTGTTTTGTTGCCTCACATTCATTTCTCACCTCATTAATATATCTGCCTTTTGACTTCACTGGCAGAAGAAATGAAATGAAATGAAATTCTTCCCCAAGACTTTTATAACGGTTCCCTATTTCCTAAATTAGTTCATTTAGGAAAAAATGTTTACTTTGGCCTGGCAGGGTGGCATATGCCTTTAAGCTCAGTATTTGGGAGGCAGAGGAGGGCAGATGTCTGTGAGTTAAAGTCCAGCAAGGACTACATTTTTCTTCCAGTTGTATAACAGAGAACGTTTGGGCATTAGATCAAAAACAGAGGTCAACAGAAGCAACAAACTTAGTCTTTTTTATTTTTTATTTTTTTACTTTTAGTTGACAATATCTCACCATGTAGCCCAAGCTGACCTAGAACTCACTCTGCTGACCAAGGTGTCCTCAAACTTGAGGCAGTCCTCTCTCTGCCTCTGCCTCATGAGTGCTGGAATGATAAGCATGGGCCACCACGCTTGTCTTCTTTGTCCTTTTATAGTTCAGATTCCGACAGAAAAATGGGACCCTAAACAGAGTAAGTAGAATGGCCGCTTTGTTGATAAGAACTGTGGATTGAGTGTAGTAGTTAGGAGGGTTAGGAAGGTTAGGGGTATAGTTTTAGACAGCAGCTAAGAAAACATTTCATGAGAATGTGATTTAAGTATGTACCCCTTCCCCAAAAAGAAGTCAGGTCATTCGAATGTCATTGTATAAGGAAGACTTTTTTATGGGCAGAGGAAGCAATCAAGGCAAGAGCCTGGAATGAAGGATATTACTGCCCTGCAGAAATAGCCAGAAAGGCAGTGTAGTTTAAACAGCAGACTGAAGGGTGAGGGGCAACAAAGGACTCTATGATGCTTCTTCAGTGTATCTAAGAATTTTGTAGAGATCTTACTAAAATGCAGATTCTCAGCTGGGTATGGTGGCTCATGCCTGTAATCCCAGCACTCTGGGAGACAGAGGCTGGCAGATCTGTTTGAGTTCAAGGCCAGCCTTGACTACAAAATGAGTCCAGGATAGCCAAGACTGCACAGAAAAACTGTCTCAAAAAATGAAAAGGCAGATTGTGGTTTAGGAAATCTGAGATAAGGCTGTGTTTCTAACAAGCTTGCAAGTAATACTGTGCTAAGGGCCGTACTCTGAGTAGGAAGGGTCTTCATGCAGGACTGTAAGATCTTTTAACCTTCACTCTACACACTGGAGGGTTTGAGGAGAATGATAAGATCTGACTGACTCCTTACTAATCTGACTCTTACGCTTCCAGTGGGGTGAAGGGAGCCAGGGTTAGAGCAAGGAGACCTGTACAATAAACTCTGGAAGTAATTGAGAAGAGAGGGGCCTGAAGAGCATCACTCATAACTTTGAAAGAATAATTTTAGCGAGCTTGTGAAGGGAAAAAAAAAAAAAAAATTCTCAGAGTGTGTTTCTGAGATGTGGGAATGGAGTTAGTGAGAAGTATAGAATTCTAGAGCTGTTTTGATAATAGACCAAACAGGATTTGCCAGCAAGACCAGATGAGCAGTGTGAAAAGGGAAAAAAAAGACAAAGACAGTTGCAGGTTTTGGAGTCACCACTAACTTAGAAGGAGGAACTAAACAGTTCAGGGAAGGAAGCTTGGTCAGAAAACTATAAATTTAAGGTGATTGTTAGAGCTCTAAGCTGGGATGTCAATCAAGCAATGTCATATCAGGTTCTGAAGTTCCAGACAGTTTAGGCTAGAAAGAAAAGGTAGAGATCATTAGCATCTAGCAATATTAAAGTCATGAGACTAGATAAAAGTCACCAAAGGAATGAGTTCTGGAGGCAGGGTTGGGGATGGGGGACATGGGATGGGCACCTAAAGAGCCTGAGCTCTGGGAGATTCCAGCACCTGGAAGACAGACAGAAGGACTAATCAGCCAGAATCATTGACTGCTGAGAGGTAGCAGAATAAACAGACACACGGGGAACTAGAAACTGAGGATTCATGGGATGGGAAGAGACTGGCTGTGCCAGGTCCTTCTGGTAGACTGGATAAGGACTGAGAAATGACATTGCATTTCACACGATATTTACTGGTAGCCTAGATAAGAGCTGTAAGCTTGCATCTCCTTTGAAATACATTTCAGAGAGAACCAGGGAACAATTGATTTCAGTGAGTATAACCCATTCTTTCCAGGGCTTTAGCTGTTGAGGAAGGAACAAATGAAGACCTCCACTGAAAGTTAAGACAGTGTCTTTGTTTTGTTTCCTTTTGCTTTAAGAATTATACACACACTTTCAACAGAGTGTACAAATCCTGTAGGAGAAAGAACTTGTGATGCCAGACAAGACAGAATTGCTAAAAGTCTGCCCTTGAGTTGTCAGGAGAGTGAGATCAAGGGTGGAAATGGAAAGTTTGTTAGCTTTAGCTAGGAGCAATGGACACCTGTAAATACTCCCTTCAGATACCTACCTGTGTCTGTCAGGAATTTTGGGGATTGCTCTTCTTTCTTAACATGATTTGCATGTTTTGCTGGAAGAAAAATGTTTAAAACTCAGGAAGTTTTTTTTTTTTTTAGTTAATTTATTCATTTTTATGTGCATTGGTGTTTTGACTATATATCTGTGTGAGGGTGTCAGATCCCCTGGAACAGAAGTTACAACAGTTGTGAGCTTCCTTGTGGGTGCTGGGAATTGAACCCGGGTCCTCTAGAAGAACAGCTAATGCTCTTAACCACTGAGCCATCACTCCAGCTGCTAAAACTCAGGAGATTTTAAGCTGATGACATTGCATTGTGATTTCTGCTTATTGTCCTATGGAGTATGTATTTGTCTAGAATAATAACTGAATATTACTCTATAATCTATCTTCCTGCTTCTCTTACCTTTCCAGACCTCCCTCTTAAAAATATAAATAAATAACTTACTAGCACATAGAGCCATCCATCATTTGTCCCCTTCTTGTCCACTTCTTAGAAGAACATACATACATATATACATACATAAACACACCTCTTCTCTCATACATTACATTCTAACCATAGTTTCTCCTCCCTCAACTCCTCCTAGTCCCTTCCCCCACTGCAGCTTCCCTCTCTTCCAGATCTGTTCCTCCTCTGTTTTCCAAAAAAAAAAAAAAAAAAAAGAACAGGCTTCTCAAGGATATCAACTGAGCACAGAATAGCAAGTTATAATAAGACTAGGCACATACCCTCATATCAAAGTTAGACAGGCAAACCAGTAGAAGGTAAAGGGTCCCAAGAGCAGGCAAAAAATTCATAGACACCCCCCACTCCCACTGTTAGGAGTCCCACAAGAACACCAAGCTACACAACCATAAACATATATGCTGAAGACCTACCTCAGACCCATACAGGATTTTTGGTTGTTGCTTCAGTCTCTGTGAGTTCTACTTAGTTGATTCAGTTGGCTATGTTCTCCTGATGGCCTCCATTCCTTCTGACTTCTAATATCCTTCTTCTCCTTCTTCTGTGGGTTCCCCAAGCTCCATCAATTCATGTTTGGCTAAGCTTCAATCTGTGCCAGAATATCATTAGGAATCATTTCATTGACTTTTTTTTCTTTTTTGGCCATTCATGTTTGGTTCTATTCTAGGTCTGTGGGCTCTTCAGCCTTTAATTCTTGGCCATCCAGGCAGTGCCAGGCGTGGTCTCCCTCTCAAGTTGGACCAGTCATTGGTTGGCCACTCCCACAAGTTCTGCCCCATCACATCTTGCAAGAAGGACAAATTGTAGGCCAAAGGTTTTATGGCTGGGTTGATAGCCCAGTCTTATCACTGGAAGGCTTGCCTGGTTCCAGAAGATGGTAGCCCAGGCCCCATACCCTACTTCAGTATCTTGGGACATGTTTTCCAGTTGTCTGTAGGGTACTTCCACTTAATTATGCTGTAGGCATCTCAAACTCATTGTCTCACATGTGTGTCTGCTCATCCATACGCCCTATTCTGCTCATGATTAATGTAAGTACCTAATCACTGGCTGGACACGTAGGATTTACCTTAGACTCTTACTGTCCCTTCACTATTTGTGCTCCTTCATTCATTAGGTTCACTCCAATCTCCACTTTTTTTGTCTTTTGGCTTTTGTGTTTCTGCTTTTCATCCTGCCTTTATGTAATCTCATAGTATGTTGCACAGGTCCTAACAGAACTCTTTTTTATCTTAGACCATGTTCTTTCTGCCTAGAATGATGCTGTTTAGCTGATGAATGCCTATTCATCTTCCAAGACCTCCTTTGTGAAATGTTTCTTAGCAGCCTCTTACATAATTCATCTGACCCTCTCCATTGCCTCATATGACACTTTCTATAAACATCTCTTGTAGTATTTAGATTGCATTGTGATTACTGCTCATTGTCCTATGGAGTGTGTATTTTTTCAGAGTAATAACTGGATATTACTCTATATCTGTCTTCCTGCCTCTCCTACCTTTCCAGTCCTCTCCCTTAAAAAGATAAATAAATATCTTACTGGCATATGCAAGTCTAACGCTCAGCCATCCATAATCTGTCCCCTTCTTGTCCACTTCGTAGAAGAACTTATTAGGAATAGATTATTGGAAGGAGAATAGTAGATCTGCCTAACTAATTAATATTTATACTTGGGTTGTAAACAGAACACTTACATAACATGTATGAGAATCTGGGATTGATCTCCAATACATGAAAAAAAAATATATTTGAACTTATTAGATAGTCAAATGATCTGATTATCATTCAATCTATAATCCAAGTAATTAAAGTCTGCGTTATATTCCATAAAAATTATTTCCTATACTCTTTAAGAAATAGCTCCTTTATGATAAGAGTCAAAGTGCCTGGACAATCCCTATTCTTCTGGCCCATTACTAGTGTTTCCTTCGTCACACTGGAAACATATGAAAGGTAGCGTACAAAAGCCAGGCTTCGTCGCATGGTCAGAGCTGAAACATAAAGTCTCTGTCGGGAGGAGAAGCCATTGTTGTGGACAGAGATTAGAGTTGGTTTTCCTAGATGTCTGTAGAAACATCATTATACTTTATACAGATTGCAGTGTAAAATTCAAATATTGACATGTGTTTTTGCTGGCAGGAAAATTTATCCTCAGCCTGATAAAATAAGCTTTTGCTGCTCTCCATGCTAAACATGCGTACTTCTGCCTATCGCCCAGGTTAACACACCCCGAAGGTCTGTATGGCAGTGCAGCCGCATCATCCACCAACAACCCAGAATTTGTGGAGGACCTCTCCCAGGGCCAGCTGCTGCAGAGTGAGTCTTCCAATGCTGCAGAGGGCAGTGAGCAAAGGCATGAAGATGAGGTAAGCAAACATCTCCTGTCACCGTCCTCTGGAGCTTCCAAGGCAACAGGCATCCAAGGAGTTATTGAGTGACGTGATTGCCGTCTCATGTCTTAGGTTCCTGGGCTGACCTTACCCAGCTCTCCCATATGTATCTCTTGTCATATCTAGATCCACATCAATGTTTTAATGACAGAGACAAATTGAGTGTTTGGCCCCAGTCTGACTAGTTACAGCTACTGCCTGTGAAATGTTCAACAGTGCTCAGGAGGTGTTTTGTTGTGTTGTTTTTGCTTTTACTTATTGTTGTTATTGCTATCTTGAAATAGAGTTTCAGGTAATCCGAGCTGCATGCTAATATTGCAGATGTGCTCACCATGCTCAGCCTGGACAAATACTTTTTTTGTGAGGGAATGCTTTAATTAAGTAACTACTGAGAAGTCTTCATGCCCTTGTTCTTAGCTGCTCTGCTCACAAGCCCTGCCACACGTGCGCCACATCACTTAATGACTCTGTCCCCCTCCCATAGGGTCCATCTTTCCCTAAATCACACAAGGATTCAGTGTGGGCACTGGCAGTCATGTCCTTCTTGGACCTTCAGACTTGGTTATAGATGACTGTTCACATTGCACTCTTCTATTTTAAGACAAAAAAGAATAACATCGATTTTTTTTTTCTTTTCTCTCGTGTGAAAAGACTAGTTTGTTCATTCACATTCACCTCATTAGCATTTTTAAAGATAATAGTGAATGCTGGTAGCTTTTCATTGACTTGTTATGTGTTTGTTGTGGGTGTGGGGTAGTATTTGTGTGGGTATGTAATGCTGGGGATTCATGCTAAGTGTATTTACACTGAGCCACAGCCCTAAGATCCTTAGTAGCTTCGTTCTTCCTAGATTTCCAAAAAGTAAAACAAAAAAACCTGGAAACCTAATCTCTAATATACTATTTACCAAATGGAGAACGTCACCATTCACATATATGTGGAGGAATGTAGTAATACAGTTAAGATATGGATGTTTGTATCCCTTTTTGCATCATGTTTACCTTTCTCTTCTCTGAAATAATTCCTGTATTCGTGTACATTAGCTGATAGACTGTGTATCTGTTAAATTATGAAACAAAAATATGATGTACCTAGGTCTCATTTAGAAGGCCAAGAAGAAAGACTATGGAAAAATATGTGATTCTGCAATTTTTTTCATTGCTTTCTTTTTTTGTTTGTCTTGTTTTGTTTTGTTTTCGAGACAGGGTTTCTCTGTGTACCCCTGGTCGTCCTGGACTCTGTAGACCAGTCTGGTCTCAGACTCAGAGATCTGCCTGCCTCTGCCTCCTGAGTGCTGGGATTACAGACATGCTCCACTGCACCTAGAATCCAAAAATAAAATTTTAATAGCCATTTATTTCTCTAGTTTGTAGCAGGTTGCCTGAAACCAGTGGTTCTCAACCTCCCTAGTGCTGCAACCTTTTAATGCAGTTCTTCATGATGTGGTGACCCCAACTATAAAATTATTTTCTTTTTTTGTTTGTTTTTTCGAGACAGGGTTTCTCTGTGTAGCCTTGGCTACCCTGGACTCGCTTTGTAGACTAGGCTAGCCTCAAACTCACAGTGATCCACCTGCCTCTGCCTCCCTGAGTGCTGGGATTACAGGTGTGCACCACCACCACCTGGCTAAAATTATTTTCATTGCTACTTCATAACTGTAATTGTGCTACTATTATGAATCATAATGTAAATACCTGATATGCACCATGTGTGGTATGGGATCCCTGTGAAAAGGTCATGGACCCACAGGTTGAGAACACAGCCTTAGCGGGACTGCAGTTGAGGTGTCTGAACTTGTACTTAGTGCTGTAGTCCTTGGTACTTGGCTGATCTGGAGAGCTTTGGCTTTCTAGGGCCTCGGGAAATGCAGCTCCTGTCCTCTCTTGATGTTGTCATTTGTTACCGTTGTTGATGGGTTACTTGAGTGATAATTGTTTGATTTTTGGTTTTTCATTTTGCTTTGTTTTATAGCAAAGAAGTAAACGAGGAGGTTGGTCCAAAGGGAGAAAAAGGAAGAAACCTCTTCGAGACAGCAATGCACCTAAATCCCCCCTTACAGGATATGTTCGATTCATGAACGAGCGTAGAGAACAGCTTCGGGCAAAAAGACCAGAGGTCCCATTTCCAGAAATCACAAGGATGTTGGGCAATGAGTGGAGTAAACTGCCTCCTGAGGAAAAACAGGTGACGAATCTTGCTTCCGGTCCTTTCCTTGTTTTTGATCATATCTCAAAAATGATTTGGAGGCTAGAGGGTGGCTCAGTGGTCAAATGCACTCACTGCACCCCCACAGGATTTGAGTTCATTTCCCAGCACCCTTCTTAGGCAGCTGACAGCTGCATGGAACTTGGGCTTCAGCTGATCCCTTCTCTGCCCTTTACAAGCACCACATAGACTTGACATATGTTCACACACACACTCACACACTCACATATAAATGTGTAATGTAATAAATATATTTTTTAAAGATTTCTATCAAAAAACATAGAAGATGGAACAGTTGATTTTTCAGTTTGTGTTACAGTGCTTAGAAGACAAGAATATCAGGGGACTAAGGCAGAAAGAGCACAAGTTCAAGGCCCTTCTGGGCTACAGAGTGAATTCAAGGCTAACCCAAGCAACTTAGAGTCTTAAACTAAAGAAAAATGTAAAAAGGTTTGGGTGGTAGCTCATAGCAGATCACTTGTCTGCCTTACACAGGTTCTGGATTCAGTCTCTAATATTGCAGAAGGAAAGTAAGAAAAGACTTTGGCTAAAGCGAGGTATCGAGACCTGGAGTCGCAAAGCAAGTTAAGCAGTGCCACACACTTAGGAATTCAGTGTGCTGGCCGTGTGTACTGGCATGGAGAGCGCATACCCTAAGTCTGTGTCTGCAGTCTCAGGACAAGACCTGTCACTGTGACTGGCTAAGGAGAGGCCAGACTGGTTCACATGCCCTGACCCAGTAGCTGGTGTTCACAGGAGAGAAAGATGGTCCCCCCTGGAGAGGGGCATAGGAAGAGGGAGGCAGAAGCAAAAATGATGTTTCTACAAGGCCAGGAACAGCAGAACCACCAGAAACTATATGGGAAAGGCAAAGAAGACCAGAATATTAGGATTCTTGTGGGTTTTCTCTCTAGCACAATGATCAGACGTCCTGAGAGGCACTGTCCTCAGGGCTGTAAGCTGAAAAGACTCTAGAATCCACCCCAACCAAAGCAGCTACATTTTTACTTGATATGTATATTGAGTTCACAGAAGAATGTTTTGAAAAGTGGTTCAATATTAAGAAATTAAGAAATCTATCAAACTAATGTATTCCATTGAGCTAAATGAAAGTCATGAATAAAAATGAGAGGAAAAATCATTTGCCAAAATTCAATTCATGTAAGAATTTTATTTAAGAAAAAGATTTTATTGCTTAACTGATTGTTTTAACTAGAGTTCTAGCAAATTTAGCCACTATAGAAAATAAAGCAGGAACTACTTGATCTTTCTCCTCTAAGACAGAAACTAACCCTGTTGCCAAAGTAAAACTAGAATTCCTTTGTAAGAGAAGTTGGAGGGGAGTGAAGCACAAGATAGCCATGGACTGGTGAAAGGCCACTGAAGCACAGGGATGATGGTGTCTGTGACTGCCAGGCTCTGCATTAAAAGCCCGTTTCCCGGCATCTCAAAGATCTATATTTCTCTTATGTCTTAAACTCTTTTATAACTTGCACTCTTTAAAATGGATTCCAGAAAGACTAAAACCAAATTGAAAAATACTGTCTTGGGAATTAATTGAATTCAAAATTTTTCAAAGAGATGGAATTAAATTTCAATTTAAAGCTTTGTGTTTGTGGTAGCAAGCTAATAGAAAGCAGTTTATAATGAGAGGATCATCAGCTGGATGTGTCAGGTTATTTTATTTTTGTATCTTTATTTTAAACACGTGCACATGGTTTATCGCAGAAGTCACAGTGGTTCTCTAAGTGATAGCCACTGTTGGCTGGTTAGGTTACATCAGGGTTTTGTGTGTGTTTGATCAACTTTTTTTATTAATTACAGTTTATTCATTTTGTATCCCAGCTGTAGCCCCCTCCCTCATTCCCTCCCAATTCCACCCTCCCTCCCTCATCTCCTCCTATATCCCTCTCCAAGTCTACTGATAGGGGTGTTCCTCCTCCCCTTCTCTCTGACCCTACTATCAGGTCTTATCAGGACTGGCTGTAGTGTCCTCCTCTGTGGCCTGCTAAGGCTGCTCCCCCATCAGGAGGAGGTGATTAAAGAGCCAGCCACTGAGTTCATTTAAAAGACAGTCCCTGTTCCCCTTACTAGTAACCCACTTGGACACTGAGCTGCCATGGGCTACATCTGTGCAGGGGTTCTAGGTTGTCTCCATGCATGGTCCTAGGTTGGGATATCAGTCTCAGAAAAGATGCCTGGGCCCAGATTTTTTGGTTCTGTTGGTCTCCTTGTGGAGCTCCTGTCCTCTCCAGATCTTTCTGTCACCCGCTTCTTTCATAAGATTCCCTGCACTCTGCCCAAAGTTTGGCTATGAGTCTTAGCATCTGCTTTGATACCCTGCTGGGTAGAGTCTTTCAGAGGCTCTCTGCGGTAGGCTCCTCAACTTTTTATTGTGAAATCATTTGAAATGCACAAAAAGTTACAAACATAAAAATAGTACAAAGAACATCCGGCAATCCTTTAAACAACTTCTCTATTGCTAACACATTGTGTTCCTTTCCTTCATTTACATGTATTCTCTCTTTAATACACATACACACATCATTTTTTTCCTAAATTATTTAAAGGCAACTTACATATATCCTGGCCCTTTATCCCAGGATACGTTCTTCTTTCCTAAAAATAGAGATCCTATGTTACATAACTGATAAAGTCATCAAGTTCACTATTTTATGTTAATGTCATGCTGTGCTCTGCACTCAGAGGCTGAGATAATGTCATTCCTGTCAGCAGCACCCCTTCATGCAGCACCCCTTCATGCAGGTTTCAGCCTAATACCAGGCTGGCTTTAGTCAAATATTTGTTAATTCTCTTCAGGCTGTTTCCACAGAGTTGCTTTGTCTTTATAAGTTATACCTTGATGTTTGTAGACAGTGCGAACTCTCTAGCCTGACCTCTCCTCTGCCCCCTCAACCCTCACACACATGCGTCTTTTGCTTTTGTTTTTTACTTTTAAGGAAACATTATTCTTTTCTGTTTATCTGACATTTCCTTGTGATTAGATTTATATTATACATTCTTAGACAGATGTTATGCACTCCTCAAAGTATCATATATGCAGGCATACTGTGTCCTTCTATTACTTATTTGTAATTTTATTGACATGGTAAAATTTTTCTTATAATTCATAAGCAGTCTATGGAGAGATATTTTTAAAATTTGTAACTTGTTTTACATCAAAAATTTTCTATAGTGAAGAAAAGAAGAAAGATTTATATGATCTGAAAAGAAACCAGAGTCAGGCATAGTGGCACATGCCTTTAATTACAGCACCTGGGAAGCAGAGGCAGGAGAATCTTTGTGAGTTTGAGGCTGTTTTATATAATGAGTTCCAAGACACCCAGGTCTATATAGAAAGACCCTGTCTTTAAAAAAAAGTAAGTAAAAGAAAAAAAAATTCTTAGACTTCACCTTATATAATCTTTATTATTGTTTACAAAATGATAAAATTTTATACTCTAATACTCCCCACACAATTACCAGTTTGGCCTCAATTTTCTTTTTCTGTTTTTTTGTTGTTGTTGTTATTGTGGTTGTTGTTGTTGTTCTTGTTGTTGTTGTTGTTGTTGGTTTTCGAGACAAGGGTTCTGTGTTTAGCCCTTGCTGTCCTGGAACTCGCTCTGTAGACCAGACAGGCCTCAAACTCAGTGATCTGCCTGCCTCTACCTCCCAGATGCTGGGATTAAAGATGTGTGCCACTGTTGCCCAACTGGCCCTCAGCTTTCTAATCTATGCAGGAGCTTTACTCCTTTCTCCTCTTGAATACTTGCTTGTATTCTGCTTATTAATGATATGATCATAAATAATTCATATCATAAAATTTATCTATGGTATAAATTTCTTTTTCCGGTGGTTTATAAATTATTACTGTACTTAGTTATTTGTTGCTTAGATCATCCTAGACTTGGGTATCCCTTATATCTGCTGTGTGGGGGTAAAGATTTCTAACATAACCTCCGCATCTGGTTTGATCATTTATAGGCAGCACCCTTTATATTTCCTTATACCTAATTTGATGAGTGAAATGGACAAGGCATTAAGCAAAACAATCCTGAAAATCAATGGACTTGTTTAAATAATTAATAATGCAAAATGATCAAAGCATACAGCTAAAGCTTTCTTAAAGTAGTCTCCTTTAGGCCCACAGGATGAGATCATTCTTTTCATGTTCTCCAGCTTTAGTGTTCCACTCATCTGGCTTTTGAAAAAGCCAATGGATGTATGAGCTCATTCCCTCAAAATGAGTTGAGGATAGAGAAACAAATTAATATTCCTGACCTTCCCATGGGAATATGTGCGTATATGGGGTTCAGACCTCTGAAAAACGCTAGTGGTCGTATGAAATTCTATCTGTGAGACTAAGGAGATGGTTGACTGTAATCTTCATGAATGTTTTATGATAGTGCTTTCAATAGAACTTCATTAAACTATCTAATACACAGTCTAGAAAGTCATTCATTCGTTCATTCTCTAAATGATGGGTTTTATTTATTTATTTTATGAGTGTATGTATATGTGCAGAGGTCAGGACAACTTTCAGGCATTAATTTTCTCCTTCAGCCATGTGTATTCCAGGGATCAAATTGAAGTTGTCCAAGTTTTGATAGCAAGCACCTTTACCTACTGGGCTACCCCACCAGCCCTTGACTAATTTAGATTTTGCTCTATACTGTGACTACTTTCAGATTCTCTCCTAGAACATACTGACTGTATACTTTTTTATGTTTTAATTGTACTGTTTTTTTCCTTTTAAAAAGAAATTGATATTTTACCTAAAATGTCAGTTTCTTGAAAATAATCCCACATTTCCTTTCCAGCGCTACCTTGATGAAGCAGACAGAGATAAGGAGCGTTACATGAAGGAACTGGAACAGTATCAGAAGACTGAGGCCTACAAGGTCTTCAGTAGGAAAACCCAGGACCGTCAGAAAGGCAAATCTCATAGGCAAGGTATCAGAACCAAATGTAGTTTATCATATGTAATGAAATGTTGTGAAGCCAACTGTTAAAGTGGCAACTGTGAAAGATGAGGTTCTAATATTTCTGTATTATCCTACATTCACTTACAGATGTCACCTTAGAATTTTACCAAAATCGTATCACTCTCATTTAGGAATTGATTGGTTTGCCATATCTAAGATCATCAATCTGGCTGGTGTACTGAAACTATCATTATTAGCTGCCTGCCTTTCTTCGTCTAGTTTCCAACTTAGGCATTTCTCTACCTTTAAACAAGTCTGTCTTCTAAACCATGTAACTAAATTGCCCTAATACTTCTAAGCCTTTTCTGTGCTATTTCTCTTGGCTTCTGTGACCTTCTTCATTCACAGTTTATTTGTGCATGAATTCAAAGAGATCTGTTGAGCCTCTGTTAAGTACCAGGCTCTTCTAGGCGTTGAGGGGCAACAGTGAGTAAGAGACAGCACCCATGTCTTCATGGGATCTTTTCCCTTTCTTCTTTCTGTTGAAATGGTACATGACACCCTCACTTCAGGCTCCCGTCTCCAGGAGGCACTGCCAAAGGCACAGCATCCACACTGGTCTGTCACTCCTTCGCCACAGAATCTTCTCCACACTTGCACATCTAAGATGCTAAGACCTTTGGCATATGTTTCCTACCTCCCCTCCCACCCTGTTCTCTCAGCGGTAAGAATGTGTGCTGTTTTCTTACGTCTGATTGTGTGCTCTCAAGGTATGGGGTTCCATTTGACTGACAGTTAATAGTGTCATAAATGAAAATATCGTATGTTGTAAAAGTCCACAAATACCAGCAAATTTTGTGGTTGGCATATACTTGAGTTGTGTTACTTTTTCAATTTAATGTTTTCTTTATTTTATATTTTTAGATGCAGCCCGACAGGCCACTCATGATCATGAGGTAATTAGCTTTCTGTCTACTTGTCACATATATATTTATAATACTATTGCTGTTAATGCTGTTCATGAATGGTATAGAGATTTTATCCCATAATTCAGACTGAGTGAGTTGCTTTGGCTTGGGGGTTCTTAACATATGGTAGACACTTATGTCATAAATCTGCCTTTGAACTACAATCCCTAACCCCAATCTGTTCCTGTAGTCTAATAATTTTATTAGTTTTAAATGCCAAATATGGTTGGAATTCAGAATGAGACACAGAAATGAAAGCCAGCTAGAAGCTGCAACATGGCCGTAGTTTATCAGCAACAAATGCTGTCATCCCACTTTCAGAAAGGCGTTATTTAGGAGCTCCAGCCTGGTTAAAATGCATCTCAGCTAGTCAGTAGCACACAGCTGACAGAAGGTCAGTCCCTCTTTCCCTGTTCCCATCTTACTGGCATGAGCTTTCCTATTGGCCTCTTCTGGCTGGTTTGCTTCAACCCCATCAGTAGAATTTAAGCCTATGTTTCTGTGTGTATAATGCATGATCTTACATGTTTGCCTATCCTGCTTTTATATGCTTCAGATACAGATGTAGGCTGTTGAATATATGATTACAAAAATTATAAATCATCTGTGGTCATTCTGTGTTTTAAAATGTCAGGGACTCATCTTTGCTCACCAAATCATATTCAAACTCAGCAATCAGGGTCTTCCTTAATTAGTCCCAGCTTCCTGTTTCAAACACCTTAAAAATATTTTCTGCTGTCTTCTAGGTACTGCTCTTCTCTGCCTCAAGTCCATGTTCCTGTTGTTCTTTTCACAGGATAACCTCCCTTCCTCAGACATTCTTGTTTGCATCTTTCTATTTCCTTCTCTCAAAGTTGAAGTCCCCCTTCAAGCCCTGTTAGGTTCTCTTTCCTCCTCAGCTGTGTTTACTACTTCTAGCTTGTTTTAACCTTTAGAATTGCTATACTTCTCCTGTAACATTAGCTGAGCTGACCTGTCTAGACTTCTTCCAAGCACCGTCTGACCTCCCTGAGAGGGCAAACCTGATCTAGTTCCTACCTTTCTATCCAATGTCATATTACCTAGCATGATGCTTGTGCTACAAAAACTACAAAAACTTACTTTCCTGTAAGAATCTAAAGATGACTGGAAAGCTGTGGAAATGTAAGCAAAATGGTGTTCAAGCCAGGAGATGGCTTAGTCAGTAAAGTGCTTATTGTTCAAGCACGAGGATGTGAGTCTGAGCCTCAGCACTCACATAAAAAACCTCGAAGAGTGGCACATGCTTGTAATACTCGCTCTGGGGAAGTGGAGACAGGCTGGGCCTAACTGGCAACTTCAGGCCAAAGAAAGATTATCTCAGCTAACACAGTGGCTGCTTCATTCTTAAGGATGACACCCAAGGTTGACCTCTGATGTTCATATGTGCTATGATATTTGTAATGTTTCAGCAGATGTGTGAGTGAGTTCATAGAAAGAGAATGCATCTTGTAAAATACCTTAAACATCATGGATTCTAAATTTATACTTATTTCCTTTTGAGGAGTGAAATGGGCTCCCAATAGAATAGGCATCCAGTCTGTCTTAGAATACTAAGGCCTCAGACATCTTTTCAGCTGCCCCAATTTACCAGTGAAGGGGTTGGCATGCCTAGGATAAGAGAGTTTATTCAAGTTAAGTTAGAGGTGCCCTGGAGAGATGGCTCAGAAGTCAGACACACAGGCTGCTCTTGCAGAGGTTTAATTCCCAGCACCTCTGGGTAGCTCACAACTATCTGTAACTTTAGTCCCACAAGAGCTCTCTTCTTGCTTCTATAGGGTCCAGGCACACATGTGATATGTGGACATATATGCAAGCAAAATACCCTCACACATTAAAATGAACTAAATTTTAAAAAAATTAAAAGTTGAACCTGGCATGATGACACATGCCTTTAGTCCCAGCACTCAGGAGGCAGGGGAAGGCAGATATCTAAGTTCGAAGCCAGCCTGGTCTACAAAGCAAGTTCTAGGACAACCAGCTGTTACACAGAGAATCCCTATCTTAAAAAACCAAAGTAGGTAGGTAGGTAGGTAGGTAGGTAGGTAGATAGATAGATAGATAGATAGATAGATAGATAGATAGATAGATAGATAGACAGACAGACAGACAGACAGACATAAGTTAGATTCAGTAGAGTAGTTAAATCCTAAGCTTCCTGCACCCCAGTTAACCACTATAGACAACACAGTGCCATGCTACATGGAATAAACTAGACACTGTTAAAGTAAACCCGAGATGTCACTTCAATGCTAGTGAAGACAGATTTACCAATTTCATATAGCAAAGAAGCTGATTTTATTTCTAAATTGACTGAGATTCCCTAAGTCATTGTTGCCTGGGCAGGAGCAGCAGAGTGCATCTAAGAGCTAACAAATGCTCTCCTGGAAGCCATTCTGCTTAGCAGAAGGCACTGCATTCTGGCTCATGATAATAAGAATGGTCCTCAAGTAAAAGGCACTTGAGAGACGCATGGCATACTCTCTGTAGTTCTGGCCCTGAGCCTCCCTAAATCACAGGCTGAAATAGATTATGTTCAGAAAGCCCATTGCTCTTTTTCCTCCACTCGGTATACAGACGGAGATCCAAAGTGAAGAGTATTCTTCTCTTCTCAGATCAAAAAACCAGCCCACCAGGCACGAGAGGCAGTGAGTTTTACTCTCTGGAAAATGTCCTCATTGCATATGAAGACTAAATAGAAACAATAATTTTGTTTCTCCCTTAATTTATGAAAAATTACAAAAATGACACTCAGGCTGAACAAATTAGACCCTTTCAATGAGGTAATCGAATCCTTTCGATTTTAATCCCTTGAGCAATCCTTAAAGTATTTAAGTATATACAAGCCCCCAGGAGGAGCCTCTCTCTGTCGAGTAATGTACTCAGTAATGGATGAGTGCTGGTGATTCTTATTACCACTCTTCCTTCAAGTAGAATTTCTCTGTTGCATACAGAGACTGAACAGTTTCATTTAATTGCTTTAGTGTTTCTAAGAATCTGTACCAAGGGGCAGTGTATATTGCACCTGGCTGTTGGTAGCCTCTGCCCTTACATGATGAGATGGGTTTGGACTGTTCTGGCAAAGAATAGAATGAAATTACCATTCTGAGGAGATTTAAGACCTTGAAAAAGGCCTTTGTGCCATGGTAATGGGAGCCAAGCAACCCTTATCATTCTGAATGGCAAACACTGGGCCCCATGGTGAGGTCACTGTGCAGCTGAGTAAGAAATTGAACAAGGTAAGAGAACTGAAGTTACAAGGCTCTATCCTAAGTCATTTGTAGACTTAGGATTGGACCTATTGTGCCATGACGATGCTGGACTATGTGTCTGCGTTTTCCTGTCACAACCAGCTAATAAAGTTAACATATATAGTAAGCCTGCAATCTATGGTAAGCTACTAGACATGTGGCTAAGACCTCTTTTGGCATCAGTCTCTCATACATGAATTAGTTGTCATTGAAACCTGAGGAATTGTTTTAAGGGAGAGGTTTGCATGTCAGAACATGGAGCTTTAATGGTAATCGTGCTGTTTCTTTTTAAATTGTTGTAGAAAAACTTGCTTCCACTAAGAAAACAAAACAATACAGAGTAAAAAATAGGTGCTCTGAAATGAAATGTTTCTCAAGTAAACATTTATAGAGAGAAGCTCTCACAAGTGCTGTGATATGAGTGTGAACCTCTAAATTCCCATCTCAGTAGACAGGTCCTACACTTTGTCCCCTTCCTAGGCAAACGCCAGTGTTAGATGGCTCTCAGCTTTCCTCACAGCTGAACTGCTCAGCTTTTCAACTGGGAGTCAAACCACTTCTTTTGTTGTTCAAAATAAAAGTTAGTGGTAGCAAGTAGAAACATTTTTTTTTCCTTTGGGGCCGGGGTCTTATTACAGAGCCCTATGTAGATCCGCCAGAAGCACCATGGCTGCAAAAGGATGCATTTCATCCTTTATTTTATACATTTTATGCAAAACTTTGAATACAAAACACCTATAACTTATACCTTCAACTATAAATTCATTACAGAAATGGCAACTAAAGAAAGTTGAAATATTATTGGCTCTGTTCTCAAGGCTTGTGTTTGAAAGTATTTACAGTTTTATGATACTTTTGATTAATGGTTCATAGGTGGATTAATTAGAGCTTTGTTATTTTTTTCTGTCTCACATAATCCTTAGAGTTATTTTATTTGTAGAGCCTGGTTATTTCTGGCTTCTTGAGTTTGTTTGTTTTTTTCCTGTGTCTGAAGAAAAGTCTACAAGAGCCCCACAGATAAACTGCTCCTTCATAAATAGAAATATCAACAGAATACCATTATTATTGCTCATTGGCAGATCTCTACCTAGAATTCTTATTCTCCACTCAGCAAATTTAGATTGCACATGCCCATCTCAGAAAGTACTTAAATGCATAACCCATAGGAACAACTGGAAACATTCTGTTTCAGTTTCTTACCCAGTGCATTTACAACTCTCCACTGCGGTGAGAAATGGCTTCTGTTGTCTTCAGTAGTGAAATGCATGTGGGTTTGTTTGCAAGTCCTTCACTTCCCAGCCATCGTACACCTAAGAAATCTAATCCTAACTACTTCACTTCTATGAAGCTCCATTCTAATGAGATAAACATATTCCCCTTTCAGGCTTTCCTGGTCTGATTACTGCTCACCGACTATTTCTCTAAGGAAGATATGATCCTTATGCCCTGGGCACTATTATTTATCTGCTAAGAATTAACTCTTGTTCTTAATTCATAGAAAGAAGCAGAAGTAAAGGAACGCTCTGTTTTTGACATCCCTATATTTACAGAAGAATTCCTGAACCACAGCAAAGGTGATTACTGCTGGGTTTTCTGTATTCTTTGGTCTTTGATAGGGGATTTAGTTCTCAGGAGCTGGTTCCTCAAAAGCACTGTCTGATAGCCCTCCTTATTGGAGGGCTTCAGCAAAGAATGATTGTTATTTCACCTTGTGACCAGTGAGAGGAAGTGAGGGCAGTTTAGCCAAAGTTTCTTTGGCCTCTGGGTCAAAAGAAATAAATATAAATCACTAATATGGTGGCTTTACATGGCCTAGAACCCTCTATGCAAATGAAATTTTACATGGCAGTCCAGAATACAACACAAATTGCAAAGTTGAGGCCTGGAGAGATGGCTTAAAGCTTAAGAGCACTAATTGTTCTTTCACAGGATCCAGGTTCTATTCCTAGAACCCATGTGGTAATTTATAATTCCAGTTCCAGGGGATCCAGTGAGCTTATCCCAATCTCTGTGGGCACCAGGCACTCATGCCAGCAAAAACCCATACACATAAAAATAAATAATTTTTTTTTTTTAAGAGTGAAAGAAAAAGAAAAGAAATTACAAAGCTGATCCCATTGTTTAGCCAATTTTCCTGGATACCCCTATGTAGCCCTTCAGGCTTCTCACTGCACAATTTTAAAAAGCAAAATGTAACAAAATGCTGGGAATTGACACTGTTTGTTACAGTCTTGTGTATAGAATATGTTGCTTTAAGAATTAAAATAGCTCTGGGGAGCCAGGCATTTTGTTGCTGAAATTGCTGTCTAGAGTGTCATAAAGAGAATTGGGAGATGAGAGACAGCTAAGCAGAACTTAATAGAAGAGTCACTGGGACTCCTCAGCTGTACCTTCTCTTACCACGTGTGTTCTGGGGGGGGGGATATGTGTCCTCAGCTCGTGAGGCAGAGCTCCGCCAGCTTCGTAAATCCAACATGGAGTTTGAAGAACGGAATGCAGCACTACAAAAGCATGTGGAGAGCATGCGCACAGCAGTGGAGAAGCTGGAGGTAGATGTGATCCAGGAGCGGAGCCGAAACACCGTCCTTCAGCAGCACCTGGAGACCCTGCGACAGATGCTGACCAGCAGCTTTGCCAGCATGCCCTTGCCTGGTATTGTCACCCTCTCCACACTTTCAGTGGCAGGAAAAGTGGGGCAGGGCGGGGTGGGGTGCTGTTTATGTTCATAATACTGTGGACAAGCTGAACTGTCTCCCAAGAGGAAAAAAATTCCCGTCAAGATTTTCAGTGGGTGGGGATAGGGCAGGAGGCAGAGGCAAGAGGATATCTGTGAGTGTGAGGCCCTCCTGGTCTACCTAAAGAAAGAACTCCATGACAGCCAGAGCTGTATCGAGAGATCCTCTCATGGAAAACAAAACAAGCTGGGCATGCTGGTGCACACCTTTAACCCCAACACTTGGGTCACAGAGGCAGGTGGATCTCTGTGAGTTTCCATACCAGCCTGATCTAATTCCAGGATACCCAGGGCTACATTGTGAGAAAAATCAATGAGACATATTACAAAATGTTCATATTTATTAAAATCTCCAAACTTTAAAAATCACTGATTATTTAGATTTTTGTCTAATTTTGTTGTATTATAACCTGTTTCTTACCATTAAACCTAATTTGATATTCAGAACCATTGGGTGATCAAGTAACAAATCCTAAGGAGAGCACTTTCTTCTAATCTGTTTGCCCTGTATTTACTTGTGCTTTAATGGGAAGGAAAACACACTTGTATTTACCTACACTTTCATTTTGATGATAGTCACAGCAAAAATCTTGCAGTCTCAAACCTTTTGTTATACAACTCCTCATATAAACTTATATTACCCAACTGATTAGAGCAGTGGTTCTTTTCTGAATGGTGTGACCCTTTAATACAGTTCTTTATGGTGTGGTGACCCCCTGACCATAAAATTATTTTTGTCGCTAGTGCATAACTGTAATTTTGCTGCTGTTATGAAACATAATGTAAATATCTGTGTTTTCTGATGGCCTTAGGTGATCCCTGGGTCATTGAAGCCCTCCCCCAAAAAGGGTTTGCTACCAGAGGTTAAGAACTGCTGGTTTAGAGTATGTATTAGTTAGCTGTTGTTGCTGTAATAAAACATCATGTCTAAAAGAGACATACAGAAGAAACAGTTTGTTTTGGCTTATGGTTGTAGAGGGGTCCATCAGGGTGGAGAAGTGTGGCAACAAGTGGCAGGCTTGGTGGCCAAAAGCACTAGGCAGAGACGCTAACAGGAGGTGGGACAAAGCTCAGAAAGCCCTCTCCCGTTAACAGACTTCCTGCCGAAGCCTCCACCTGGTTCCATAACCGCCTGCAACAATGCCGTCAACCAAGAACCAAGTATTGAAGTACATAAGCCTGTGGGGGACATTTCTCATCCAAACCCTGGCAGAATATGAAGAGTAGCTTCCTATCTTTGATGTCTAAAAGTCTCTCCTATGCAATTGAAATCTTTCTTTAGAGCAAATCACATTCGTGTCATGATCCTTATTGGCATGGATTTGTTAAATGTCATATAGCTGAACTGCATGGGAAAGTCATCTTACTGAGTCTTTATCTTACTTCAGGAAGTGGAGAAATTCCCACAGTGGACACCATTGACTCATACATGAACAGATTGCACAGTATAATTTTAGCTAATCCCCAAGACAACGAAAACTTCATAGCTACGGTCCGAGAGGTTGTGAACAGGCTTGATCGTTAAGCACCGGTAAGTACACACTGACAAGAGACTGGTGCCAGCCCATCTTCAAAAGCGGGGTGTCCTCAGACCTCAGGGGCTAGAGGCTGGAACTTCACTCGGTGACTGAAGTGGCGCCCGACTTCACTTTCTGTCGTGTATTTGCTGAAATTCTGAAAAACAGACACAGGGTGGTTTCTCATACATGTGTCAGGCCGATCTGATGGAGGCAACGTGGTTTTTGTTGTTGGAACTCAGTTCTGGTTTCCCCCTTACTGGTTTCCAAAGGGTCTTGAAGACTCTGTAGGAAATTTTAATGGAAATCACTCAAAAAATAGTTTTCAGAACAAAATAAATAGCATTCACCTGTTAATCTGTCTTTTGTCTGATGAATAGTGCTAATTTATAAATAGTTAATGGGAACTTGAATGTTTAATCCTATATAAGTAAGAAATGTTCTTACTTACCACTCGGTATCAGTGTGACTGTTGTGTGTTAAATACTGATGTAAAGTAAGTTTAGTAAACTAAACTTTAGTGAAGCAATTCACGTCTTAATTTTAATAAGTTAAAAAAAAAAAAAAAAGCCCGTCGTAGTAGTACACACCTGCAGTCCTAGACCTTATGAGGCTAAAGGAAAAGAAATGTAAGTCCAAAACCATCGTGGGCTAGCACTAGTAAGACTGTCTGAAAAAGCAAACAAACAGATCTAGAGAAGTAGGTCAATCATTAAGTATCTAAAACCTAAGTACAAGGACCTGAGTTTTCATCCCAGAACCTGCATAAAACAGCCAGGTACGCTAATATACCTTTAATTCTTACACTGAGGAGGAAGAGACAGTGCCTTCTGGACCTTGCTGGCCAGTGAGCTTAGCCTAATTAGTGAGTTCCAGACTAGTGAAAGATCTTTCTCAAAAAATGAAAGGTTTTTTTGGTGGCTCTTGAGAAACAGCCTTGGATGTCTCATCGGCATGAGCATCCATACAAACACTCACCCACATTCCTAAACAAACAGTGAAGCTGAGCATGTAATCTCAGCACTTAGGAGAGAAAGCCAGGAAAGTCACTCCCCACAGGTTCATGATCAACCTCAACCTAGTCTACATAGTGAGCATCAAGGCTAACATACCAATTTTTAAAAAAATTTTTTAGCCAGGTGCAGTGGTGCATGCCTGTAATCCCAGAACTTGGGAAGGCAGAGGTAGACAGATCTCTGTGAGTTCGAGGCCAGCCTGGTCTACAAAGCAAGTCAAGGACAGCCAAGGCTACACAGATAAACCATGTCTTGAAAAAAAAAATTTCTTTAAAGGATGCTGAGCATGGTGACTCATGCTTACTCCTTTAATCCTAGCAGAGGTAAGAGGATCTCTGTGAGTTCAAGGCCAGCCTGGTCTACACAGTGAATTCCAGGACTGTTCAGGACTACATAGAGAGACCCTGTCTCAAAAAAACAAAAACAAAAAAAAATTTCAAGGGAGAATGGGAAGATGACTCACTATTAGTTAAGAGCACTTGCTGCTCTTCCAAAGGACCCAAATTCAATTCCCAGCACCCACATAACTGCTTGCAACTGCCCATAACTCCAGCTCCAAGAGACCTGATGCCGTCTTCTGGCCTCTGTAGTCACCTACACTTACATGTACATACCATCCCCCAACACACACACACACACACACACACACACAAACAAATGAAGAATGAATGAATGAATGAAATGAAAAGTCAACAAATAAGTAGCAGCAAGTTGCAGAAGAGATGGACAGAAAGTAGATTTTCGAAAGAGAAATGCCCCGAAGACTTTTTGGTACTAATGGTCAGTCTTCAGATATCATTTCTTTTTAAGTCAGGGTCTTACTCGTTAGCCCTGGCAAGTGCAGGACTTGAAATGTAAACCGTGCTAGCCTCAAATTCACAGAGATCCTCGTGCCTATGCTTCCCAAACACTGGGGTTAAAGGTGTCTTGTAGAGCCATCCCTGGCCAGACAACATTTCTTAAATGAAAGTGGGTTTGTTCGCTGTAATTCATAGAAGCACGGTGCCCTTGTAATATGACATCTCTAAAATAGGCAGTCCTATGGTCTATTGATCAAATTGTTTCTTTTCCAGGCAAAATCTGGATGGAAATCTTAAGGTTGGACCACATAGTGATATAGCCATGTGTTAAAAAACAAGTGATGGACTGGAGAGACGGCTCAGGGGTTAAGAGCACTGGCTTCTTTTCCAGAGGACCCAGGTCCAATTTCCAGCCCCACGTGGCAGCTCCCAACTGTCTGTAACTCCAGTTCCCGGGGATCTGCCATCCTCACACAGACATACATACAGGCAAAACAACAATGCACATGAAATGAAAATACATTAAACACACACGAGGGAGTAGCAGAATGCGCCTTGGGAGGGACGTGCATTTGAATCTCTGCCCTCCAGGTACAGGAGTGCCCTCATCTGCATAACCTCAATTCTGGCTTGGGTTAGAGTTTGAGCAAGACGTGTGAGAACACATTAGGCTCATATCTCTCTATCTAATGAGGCCACATGTACCAGCAGAGACAAAGGCAACATAGTTTTTATCCTTCTTGATTGAGCCTTTGGGTGGTGACCATATAAGACAATTAGTCTTTAGTTTTGGTCCTGCTTAGATGAGAACAAGATTATGGTCCTTCTATCAAGCAGCCAGATGGAATGGACTGGACTTCTAAGAGATGGCGGCACTCCCTGTAGAATGAAGAAGTGGCATCACTCCTGCCACTTACAAGGGAACAGCTTGTAAATCTAGGCCTGGGACTCTCAGGAGTTCATCTTCCTTCTCACACAGTGTTTCCAGTTACCACTCTTGTAGGCTTAAAAAGAGCGAGCTGGGAGACTCAGTATGGAAGATTGTGAAAGAAACCAGTAGTTGATAACATGGAGTCTTTTCACGTAAGGGGAGGGCAATGGGTTCAAATATGGAGCCAAAAGTGGCTTTTCACTTTGAGCATATGCCAGTGAGACCCTTCTAAAGCTGCCTGCCATATGGCTGTAAACTGTAGTGGCTGCTCTCTGAGGCGTCTTTGAGAAACCTAGGCCATTATCAGTCTCCTTGATTTTAACCAAAAGTATTTCGTCCTTGAAGAAAATGTCTGAAACTGTGAACTGCTCTATTACTACAGATTCTTACAATTTCCCATGCAAACGTAACCAAGCTCCCCCACCCCTGGCTGTCAAGGAAAACAATTAGGAAGACTGTGATTAATACTAGCTTGGTCTCATTATACAGATATGGATAGGCAGACAGCTAGGCCTGATGTCCCGAGCACTCATGGTGCAATTAATTACTCTGACACCAGCTTGGCAAAGGCTTCATGCCACTGTCAGGAGTCAGTGAATAAAGTGAAGCTAGTAGGCCACAAGTTTACAAGTCTTAGAGCATATCGGAGCTGGAAAAGGCCTTTAGAAATCCAGCATTGTGTGTGCATGTCTTATATGTATCTGTAGTGTAAGTGCACTCTTTCAAGCATGCACATGTGAGAGCCAAGAGAGCGGTGTCTGGAATCCTCAACTGTCACCCTCAGGGAATTTGGAGCACACCAGCAGGTCAGTGAACACTAGAGATCTCCTTGTCTCTGGCTCATTTGCACTGGCATTTTAAGTGTGTACCCTCCACCCATCTTATGAGAGTCCTCATGCTTGCACGGGAAGCGCTTCACCCATTGGCCTCTTCTCCAGCTCAGAAAACCAGCATTTTGTCTATGCAGAAGCTGAATCCAAAAAGGCGAGATATAGCATCTGAAGATACCTGAGTAGATGATGTCAGGAACCAGGGCTAAACATGTCTAAACTGTCAGTCAAGGGCTTCTGAAGCATAATGTGACCAGGGTGAAGCAGGGCTGAGGTGCTCAAACTTAGAACAGAGCGTTAAGGTAAATGCTATGATTATGATGTTGGTGACTTTGGGCCAGCCACTTTTAAAATATTTTTATGAAACAGAATGGAAGAGGTATCCTAGCTGTCACTTTTCTTGTGGCTAGCTAGCACCTAGAGACACAAATGGAGCTAGGAGAGTGTTATGTTGAGAGGAGATCACTTTAATGACTGTCCATAGTCTCTGTATTGCCCAGTTTCTTTCGAACCACATGATTTGGCTGTTTGAAGAGTGAAAATTATTCTTTCTGTGTGATTTATTTTCATTACGTTTATTTACTGTATCTGTTTGTCTTTCTGTCTGTCAGTCTGTCTTTGTCTATGCATGGGGACTTTTATATGCCACAGTGTGGATATAGAGATCAGAAAATAACTTGTGGGAGTTGGTTCTCTTCTTCCACTCTGTGGGTCCCAGAGATAGAACTCAGATCACTCTGCTTGGCAGCCAACTTCACCAGCCACTGAGCCATCTTGCTGGTCTGATGACTGTATTTTTAATCAGTAAGAAACTATTGATATCATATAAAAACACATTCCTGTACAGGCAGATATCTTTAGCTTTGTGTTAAGGAAAACTGGTTTTGATTGGCCATACATCCTGTGGACTGAAGTGAGTCACTAATTTCCCTCATTAGATTTGTCTGGTCATGGCTTTTTGATGAGCAGCTGCTGAAGCAGTGCTGTATTCCTCATTGAAATGTTGAAATGTCTCACTGATGCTGCCTGAAGCTTTATGAGTTTGTTATTTCATATTTTTTCATATTTTCTCAAAAATCAAACAAAGCATTTTAAAATTTATAATCTCTAATTTCTTCTGATTGGCAGTTACCTTTTTGGTGTTCTCTCTCTCTCTCTCTCTCTCTCTTTCTCTCTCTTTATTCTACAGATCTTAGTGCTCCAAGATGGACCATGTTCACTTGTGCAGAATGAGAAGTCATCCATGAACATATGAACTGAGACGGGGCAGAGGACTGCAGATCTCTCCCTGTGCAAGACTGTCAGTAAGTGAAATGCCTTCACCCCAGCAAGCTGTGTGAAGGAGCAGCAAAGACGGATGTGTGAGCTCCGCAGAAATGCCGTGTGTGAAGCTTTGAAAGTGTACAGCCCCTCACTGTCCTCGTCTTCTTAGAGTCCTCTCATTTCCATTTCTGCTCAAGTCGATGTGCATACATTCTTGTGACAGTGGTGACCCTGAGACTGACATCTCCTCCACAGCAGAAAGGAAGGTTTCTCATTGTGACATGCCACTCCAGTTTTCTTACCTAGACGTCCCTTTTCTAAATGCCTCTGGTGGGGGACTGCTTTCCTTCACTCCCACCAAGTTACATATCTCCATTTTCTGACCTCTGGGCTTTGTTGCTCAGCGGGGCTCTGAAGGAGAATTCTCATTGGATGAGCCCAATCTTCTCCCATCACTGCCCTGCTGTGACTCCAAAGAAGAGAGCGTCCTTGTTGACAGTGCCCTGTGGAGTAAGGCAGTATTTCATGCCCTCCATGGTGCTCAGTGGGAGCCAGCCCTCAGCAGGCTCTGTGATTGCTACCCTGAAGGACAATGCTCCCTCCTTCCTTCCTGGTCCTGCCTGCTGTTCTCTGAGCATTGCTCCTGCTCAGACACAGAGTCCCAGCCACAGCAAGGCTCTTCAGTCCCCATCTGTTGGCAGTCTCTTGTGGAGCACCTTTGCCAAGGAAAAGGTCACTGGTGAAGAGGGAGGAAGGGAAAGTAATACACATTTGGTGTTGGAAAACAGCCCAACATTTGACTGAGTGGAAACTGAGCAACTCTGTCTTCAGTGCACAGATTGGAGCATTAAGATCATGTGAGCTTCTTTGCAAGAAAGCTCTTGAGCTGATAAAGGGGCACAGTGGAATCTGCTTGTGTTTTGTCTTCCTCTGTAGCCACTAACTGCCGAATCTATGGAACCTATGTGGAAAAGACAGGCTTCCTTCCCTCCCTCCTTAACAAAGGATTTTTGTTTAACCACAAAAAACAGGTTCTGTTTCTCTCCTCAGGGTTGGTTTGGGTTTGGTTTTGGGTTTGGTTTGGTTTTTTATTTTTATTTTTAATTTTTCTTTTATGCTCTAGAGCACAAGGATAAAAGTGGCAGCTGAGATCTTTGGAACCAAAGCAGAGCATGCTGAGCCCATTATCTAGGCAGTAGGCCACCAAAGACAGGAGGATATAGTGTGGTCCGTGACAATATGCCCATAAACCAGGGCACATCCAGAGCCCCTATTCTGTGGCTGCACCATCCTGTCTCCTCAGCACTGTGTTCTCTTCTCCTGTTTGCTTTATTAGATAGTCCAAAGGAAACAGCAGTAGTAACAATGGAGAATTGTGTGAACACATCACACTTTATGCACTGACGCCTGCACACCACACATTTAGGAAAAGACCCCTTCATCACTGCTGCACAGCCAGTGAGCTCTGCTGCCATTGTGCTGTCCTGGCTCCCTGCCCTCATCTGCTGCTTTTGCCGCTTAGATCGCTTGCCTCCTAAGCCAATGCTAGAACTTGCTGTCTGTGGCAGAAGGACACCCAAGCTGGTTCTGGAAGATTATGTCTGCCTTCTGCCAGATACTTCCTGTCCTTTCTTCCTTCCTCCTCATATTGCTGTCTCTCTTTGTATGCAGTTCTGTGCCGCTTCCATAGCACTGATTTTATGGCCAGATAAAGCTATGACTTGGTCCAAAGATCATCATTCCCCTCTTTCTAGATGTGATACCTCATCTTGTCTAGGGACATTGGCATAGCCAGAAGAGAACCTACAGAATGGAATCCTTGTCACAGCAATAGCTCCCCAGTCTCTTGACACCTGCCTTCCAGTGGCTGGGATTCAGGTTGTGTAGAGCTGGTCGGTGGCACCTCTTCTCACCTCCATGCTCAACAAAGAGGAGGTGGTCAGGGTGCAGGCTGGCACAAGGATTTATTTCCAGGTAGGTTCATAGTTGACTCTGCACCTACATGCTCTCCTCAAGAAACAGGCAGTTACCTATTCAGTGTTACACATTTCCTTCCTGCTTTTTATTAAAACACAGCAGCAGCTGGGGAAAGGGAGATGAGGGGTTTTATTTCTGACAAGTTTTAGAAAAAGAAATACTGTGTACATGTGTTCGGAACTGTTGAATTGCCAGGTTTCTGTACAAGTGTTTTGTAATTAAACTTTTAGATTTTCTTTAAGAAGTTGATGTGCTTGCTTGACATTTGTCTCATTAAAACTTTTCTGCGTTAAATTCATGTGACCAGTTTTACTTGGATTGTAACAAGAAAGTTCTGCTTCTGCTTTTTCCTCTGAAAGACTTCGTCAGCTCTCCATTAATCAAGTCTGTTAGGCTTTTAGAGCAGTCACACATTTATTTTACTAATTGCTTATTCAAAATGTGTCTTTTACCTGTTTGACAGCGCAGCTCTTTCGATGTTCCTTAGAACAATACAGTGAGTTCTAATTTGCTTTATGAGGCAGTAGAATTCTGGAGGCAGCTTGAAGGATGTTTTTAAGTCGGTGACTCTAAAGTCCCTTGTTAGTTGCTCTTTTGACAGAAGAAATGTTGTGCTTAAGTTTCTGCTTTTTAAAAATAACTACACTTACCAATCAAAATATTTTTAAAGGAGATTTGTGACTCTCTACCATGCTTTTGAAATCTTGAGGATGAGGAGGCCTTGGCTTCCAGAACTCGCTCTTCTGGAGGGAGGTGTATGGCATGGGAAAGCCTTGCGTTGTGTCCTCTCAGGCCTCCTCTTCTAGCGTCACAAGTGCCTTGGCTTTCCTACGATAGTGTTAGAAGGCTAGAAGTAGGTAAAAGAAACCACCATATTTTGAAAAGTGGCAAGAACCATCATGGTACCAGAGTTAGGACCGGGTTTGATTACATTTAACAGAAACCTAAATCAACAATGGCTTAAATCAGAAATGTGACTCACTCATAAAACAGTATGCACCTCCCCCCCCCAAAAAAAAAAGCCTGTTCAAGACTGACACAGAAGTCCCTGTCTGTACCACAACATAGCCTGTCTCTCAAGGTCACCTTGTGTTCCAACATAGCTACTTGGCCAGCTGCCAGCCCTTTGAAATTCCTGGCAGCATGAAGAGGAGGAGGCATGGACAAAATGAGCAAGGCTGATTTCCCAGCATCTTCGCTGGAAATCACACTCAACACTGACAGTCACATCACTATAGCTGGCTCTTAGAGAATCCTGGAAACATCATCATGGTGTGGACATCACTGCTCAGTCTAGATGTTTTAGTAGGGGAGAGGAAGAAATGAACATAGAGTGGGCAACAGAGATTTTCCTGTTTTCATGAATGCTACATTGTTTCTCCTTTGCTTCTTCACCACTTGAAAATAACCCCATAATTCTTAGAGCTTTCTTTTTCCCAGCAGCTGGGAAACAAACTGATTTCCGTGTGAGTTGGCGTCTCCTGTTCACACCTTAGCTTCTCCCCAGCTTCAGCAGCTGGTGGTCAGGCTTGGCAAAAGACAAAAACGAAGCAGGTGCTAATGCTTGCCCGGAGCGTGTGCTCTTTCCTAACTGCTCTGCAGCCATCACATTCCCTCCGTGAGGGTGGGGATGTTCAAGTATTGTTTGGTGGAAAAGCTGTAACTACTCCCGGTTTTGTGAAATAGTTTCCTGCCTCACAACCAGGACTTCCAAGATAGGAGCTTTTTCTTTGAGCTGTTTATTTACCTTTGTCACAAAGCATGTACTCACATGTATACTTTAAAATGCCACCAATGTAAACACTGGCTCACATGCCAGCTCAGGAAAAGGGGACTGAGAGTCCAGAGTGTCTGCCCACTCGCCTAGAAACTGTTTCATGAAAACATGTGTCTTCGGGAAGTCTCTGACTAGAAACAGGAATGTAAGTTCCAAAGAGAAGCCTAAGGACCGAGGAACGGCACTGGGAAATTAGGAGCAGGCAGTGCAGATTTTCTGAAGGATTTCCGTGAATATCTTTAATGCTGCATCAGTAGGACGCTGTGAAACTGATCTGTGTATTCTCAGTGTGACTCTCCAAACAATAAACTTTAGCTTATTGTTTGTAGCTACAGAAGCATTCATGAGACATATTTCTGGGGCTGGAAAGATAGCTCAGTGGTTAGAGGTACTAACTGGATCCTCTTCCAGAAGGGGTTAGAGTACCAGGACCCACACAGTGGCTTACAGCTGTAACTCCAGTTCCAGGTGACCTGACACCCTCTTCTAGCCTCCAGACAGGCATGCAAGTGGTGCACATATATGCAGGCAAAATACCTGCATAAATAAACATTAATAGAGACTAGTAGGAATCAACAGAGGTGTACTTAAATAGTTCTGACATGCGGCAGCTTGAATTAAATTTCAAATGAGGAAATAATGTGTGCGGTGTGTGTGTGTGTGTGTATGTATGTAGGCCAGAGGGCAAGGGCAGGGTCATCCTCTACTGATCTCTGCCTTATTTTTTGAGATAGGACCTATCTTCCCTGAGGCCAGAACTCACTAATTGGTTGGACTAGATTTGATTGCATTCAAAGAAACCTAAGTCAACAATGACTTAAATAAGAAGTGTCTCTCTAATCAGGGCACAGTGGCTCATGCCTTTAATCCAAGCAGTCAGGGAGGCAGAGGCAGGTAGATCCTTGTGGGTTCCAAGCCAACCTGGTCTACAAAGCAAGTTTCAGGACAGCCAGGGCTACACAGAGAAATCCTGTATTGAAAAACAAAAACAATAAAATTACAGTTTATCTCTCATTAGAAAAGCAAAAACAGAATATAATTATGCAAAAAAAATAAAAAAAAAGCCAATCCAAGACAGACATGGAAGACCTGTCTGTATCATAATATACCGTCTTTCTCAAGGTCATGCAGCGCTCCAACAAAGCAGCTTGGCAGGCATGCTGAGTCTGCCTGTCTTCTCTCTCCCCAAAGCTAAGGTTACAGTCGTGCACCATCATAGTTCAGCTTTTACCTGGTGCTAGAGATCTGCGCTCAGGTCCTCATGCAGGCATTTTACAGCTGACCCCCCCAGCCCTAAGATAACACTTTTCCTTTAAATTCTTTTGACACGTTTAGGGACTGAGGAGATGAATCAGTGGTTAAAAGCACTGGCAGCTTTTCCAGAGGAACTTAGTTCAGTTTCCAACAGTTATAGGCCGTTTACCTATAACTCTGGTCCCACAGGATCTCACACCTTCTGCTGATCTTCTTATGTAACAGCCATGCAGTTGAGGCACAGACATACATGCAGAGTAAACATCTGTATACAAACCTATAATGTAATTTGGTCATTTTCACCCCGGATATCCTCTCTCATCCCCTCCCACTCCTCCTGAACCTTTCCTTCCCAGCATGTTCCCCTCTCATGCACACTAGACAGACCTTTACTACCGAGCTACACTCCGTATCTCCTGTTGTCCGTTTCTTTTGTTTGCTTGTTTATGGGATGATTTGCAAATTCATGTGTCACCCCTTGCACAGGGTCCCTACTCGCACTGGATTCTTCCCATCTTAATATATGTGCTGCTAACGTGAGAACTTTAGAGTTTTTACATGGGTTAAACTAGCTAATCACATACAACATTTCGAATAGTGCCTGTCATAGAGTACAGACCATATACAAACTTAAACTTTTTTTTGGAAACTCAGGTAGAAGAGAAGCAGCAGCTGGGCGCACTATAAGCTGAGTAAGTAGTCTGTTCTGCTTTTGATATGACTTATCATTTAATTCCTACCACAGCATTATATTACACCCATTTTATAGGTAACTAAATGAAGACTGGGGTTGTAGGATGGTAAGCAATTTGCATAGTATGAAACTAGAAATAAGTAGGGGAGTTTTTGTTTTGTTTTGTTTTTTGAGACAGAGTCATACTACATTGCCTTGAACTTACAGAGTCCTGCCTGCCCCTGCCTTCTAAGTGTTGGGATTAGAGGCCTGGCCTCTACCACCACACCAGCCCCAATTGGTCCTTTTTTGGTTGGTTGGTTGGTTGGTTGGTTGGTTGGGTTTTTTTAAGAGTCGTTGTTGTTGTTATTGTTGTTGTCGTTTGAATTGGTTTGGTTAGGTTTGACAGGGTTTCTCTGTGTTTTCCTGGTCATCCTGGAACTTTCTCCATAGACCATACTGGCCTGGAACTCAGAGAATCACCTGCCCCTGCCTCCCAAGTGCTGGAGTTAAAGGTGTTCTGCACCAGCATTCGAGCTGTGGTCTTTTAAAAGGACTTATACATATTTCTATATGTTACACTATACATAGTTCTAACTCCACGTTTCACCATAACCATACTGTTACTAAGACTTTTTTTTTTTTCTTCAAGTGTTTTGGGGTCAGTCTGTTTTTTCTTTGTTGGCATCTCATGTAGATCAGGCTGGCCTAGAAATTCACCAGGTAGCAAGGATGAACTTAAGTTCCTAAGAACTGGGATTATAGATATGTTCCACCATGCTGGGCTGTTCAGAGATAGTGGGTGAGACCAGAATGGATTCAAGGCAGCATCAGAGTCTGGTGGGTCTAAGAATTGGATATACTGTTGAATGTCTTTGTGTCACCAGCTGTTCTAGGTCCCAGACTCCATAGGGTTTATAGGCTGCTTGGAGGAGAGATTTATAAATTAACTCACTAACCCCAGCCATTAGCGACGCATAAGAAGTGATATGAACTATGGGAGAGGAAAAGTCTGTCTCAAAAACTGTATTTGAGTATGGTAGCCCATACCTTTAAACTCAATACTGGGAGACAGAGACAGGCAGAACTCTGTGAGTTCAAGGCCAGCCTGATCTACAAAGCTGTCCAGGACAGCCAAGGCTCTGTTATACAGGAACAACGCTGCCTGAAAAGAACAAAAACAAAACTATCTTTTGGAGGAAAAAAAAATTGATTTGAAGGAGCCAGTGAGACTGGGGGAGTCAAAAGGTCACAATCATGAGGCAGAAAAGGAAGAAGGAAAACAAACAAACAAACTGGTGAGGCTGGAGCAGTGTGAGGCATACTGACTTTGGACTCAGCAGCCGTGCAGAGCCTTGCAAGGAAGGAGTGGAGAAGGACTGTGAACAGATCTCAGTACTGGTGAGGGGCAGGTCCATTCTTAAGGAGTCTTCACTGCTGTGAAGAGAATTTCAAGGAAGGAAAAGAAGAATCAGGAACCCAGTTAGGAAACTGGCTCAGAGCCAGGAAGTAGCAGCACACACCTTTAATCCCAACACTCAGAGGCAAAGGCAGGTGGATCTCTGAGTTTGAAGCCAGCCTGATCTACAGAGTGAGTTCAGGCCAGCCTGTGCTAAGACCAAGAAACCAAAAGAAAAGAAAGAAAGCTGGCCCATGAGTCCAGTAAGAAATGACAGCCATGTCAGTGAGTTAGAAAAGAGCAAGTAGTCTCAAGATTTTAATTTAGAATTATAATGGACCAGCAATGCTAAAGGATTCTGTATAAACAGAAGAATAAGAAATGATTCGGGCCAGAGAGATGGCTCAGAGGCTAATAGCACTGTCTGCTCCTCCAGAGGTCCTGAGTTCAATTCCCAGTAACCACATGGTGGTTCATAACCACCTATAATAAGATCTAGTGCTGCCTTCTGGTGTGAAGTCGTACACACAAAGAATATAGTATACATGATAAATAAACAAGTCTTGAAAGAAGAAGAAGAAGAAATTATTCCCTGGGTATGACTCAGTAATAAAGTATTTGGCTAGCAAGCATAAGTCCTGAGTTTGAACCCCTTATACACACTAACCTCTAGCATTTGTGCTTTAGCAATTGGGCCAAGAACTAGGTGCTATTACCTGAGATGTGAAGGAAAAAAATCAAGAATTCTGTTTTGAGGCTGGGGGTGTAGCTCGGTTGGTTGAGTGCCTGCCTAGTGCATGAAGTTCTGGGCTGCATCCCAGCACTCTGGAGGTTAAAGCCAAAGGGCTAAAGTTCAAGGTCATCCTTGGCTAGAAAAGAGACTTTGAGGTCAGTCTGGTAAATTTACATGGTGAGACACTGTTTTAAAAACAAAACAAAATTCGTTTTAGACTAGCTAAACTTGAGATTAGCCATCAGCAGCTGGCTTAAATCTCTCTGCTATCAGTTTTAAAAATTCCTTTTAGCTCTTAAAAGCCTGTGGTTTCCCTGAGCTCCTGGTCAGGTCACTGTTGGCGGACATTCTTTCCATGCTCAGTGCTTATGCACGGAGGCTCACTTACTCAAGCTGCTCACTGAACTATGAAATTAAGGAATGGTCTCCTTTTTAATTCTTCAAGCTCCTTAGGAAAAGAAAATTTAAAACCTTGCATCTGCCTTTGTTTAAGATTGGCCAAAAGCAGCTGAGTGTTGTAGGATATAAAAATCATACCATAAGCTGATGGCTAGAGAAAGCTGCGAAGTAATGGAAGCATGTGCCGGAGAGACTGGCCAGAAATCTATTTGGCATCATTCAAAGAAGGGTAATATGAGGAGACACGGGAGATTTGTCCCAGAGCAAATGGCATCTGAGATGGCTTTGCCCTCCTCGCATCAGCTGGGCCCAAGCAGTGCAATGTGAGAGGATGACCTATTATTCTCCAGGCTGGTGGATGTTTTAAGTCGCCTTCTATTTATGAAAAGAAGCTCTCAGGTTTGGTTTGGTTTTTTTGGTGGGGTTTTTTCTTTTGGGTTTTTTTTTTTTTTTTTAGGCAGACTAATGTGGTCACTGGATTTCACTCACTGCTCTGAGGAACAATGTTTTAGGTGTAGTCATTCATTCCATTCACATATTTCCGGGTGCTTTGGGTGGAAAGCTAAGGAAGCCCCTCAGCTCTGCGAGCTAGCCAGTTCATTGGACAACAGTAAGAAAAACATACAAAGGGTAACTAACCACAATGGGATCTGATAAGTGATCAGACAGCTGTGAGCAAAGTACTCCGGAAACTACAAAGGGAGGGTTCAATGGTTGTGCTACCAGGAGGTCCAAAAAGGGCTTCACCGGGACAGTGCCATTAAGCTGGGCACTACAGCAAGAAGTTTTTAAAAAGAAGCTAGGAATGACCATAGCTCTGTGGTAGTACTGTACATAGTAATGTGCAGGTCCCAGGTACTGCAGAGACGAGGAAGCGTTTGGGAAGTGAGTTGTAATGAGCTCCAAATGCCATGCTGAGGGACTTTTAATGTATAGCAGAGGGAGAAATAACCACAGCTGGTTCTGCAAAGCGGCAGCATGAGAAGATAATAAACCAGCTCAAAGGCTCATACTCATTGTTTTTCTATTGTCATAAATCCCTGTGGCAATCCAGGGCTATGGATCAGCCCTTCTAAAAGCAATGTTTTCAACTGTGTAAAAAAAAAAAAAAAAGTTAGCCAGATGTGGCCTTTAATCCCAGCACTCAGGAGGCACCAGTAGTTGGATCTTTCTGGAGTTTGAGGCCAGCCTGGTCTACAGAGTTAGTTGCCAGCCAGCCAAAGCTACGTAGTGAGACACTGTCTTAAAACAATAACAAAAAATTAGGAAATCAACTATGTTGAAAGGTAGCTATCAGAAATATTAAAAGTGGTCTGGGTGGTGGTGGCGCACACCTTTGATTCCAGCACTCGGGAGGCAGAGGCAGGTGGATCTCTGTGAGTTCGAGGCCAGCCTGATCTACAAAGCGAGTCCAGGACAGCCCAAGGCTACACAGAGAAACCTAGTCTCTAAAAACAAAAAATAAATAAATAAATAAAAAATTAAAGTATATCATAGAGACATGTTTTTGCTCCCCAACAAAGTCCTAAATAACATGACTAAGATAAGCATAGTGGAGAATACCTATATTCCCAGGTAGAGGTAAAGAAAGAACAAAGCAGAGTATGGGTTACAAGTGAGAGGGATGGAAAGAGACGCTCTGCTGATAGGCCCACTGGAGAGCTTGGGGAAGGCAAGCTGGGCATATAGAAGTGGCTGGAATTGAGAGCCTATGGCGTGCTCATTTGCTATATAGGCATGAGTGGTGAAGCCTGTCTGCTAAGTTTTGATATGGGGTACATAGACTTACAGAAAGCTCTACTATCCCTGGGGAAAGGTTTGATGTTTAGGCTTTGCCTCACTACCAACTGTGACTATGTTTTCCCTTCCCTTGACACCAGAAGTGCACGTGGACAGAAACAGCTTTTCTACAGGCCACAATGAGTTGGCATCGCTGCAGTCGCTAGAGCATGTCCTTGCATAGGTTGCCTATGAGATTCAGCAAAGGAACCGTGCACCTGGAAAGAACACAGCCAGGCACTCCTTTTGTCATGGCAGCATCTAGCAAATGTGCTTGGGACATTTACTGCGCCTCCCTTGGAACCGGAGGGAAAACTGGGCATGGCAGCATAGGTTTTTAGTCCCAATACTCTTGAAGCAGAAGCAGGCTGATCTCTTGTGAATTCAAAGGCAGCCTGGTCTCCATAATGAGTTCCAGGCGACTCAAGGCTACAGAGTGAAACCCTGTCTCAAAATTGGGAAGAAATGGCTGTATGTAACAGGACAAACCCAGCACAGGGGGCAACTGAAACCACAGGAAAGGCTAGAGACTACAAAAAGATTATCAGTTGTGGTCATGCAACCTCTGAGGACTTGAGCCAAGATTGATCATGCCCTCGTCCTCACTCTAAACCGAAGGATCTTTCCTGAGGAGCGTGACTGTTAAGGCAGTAAGGACTGCTGCAGGATGTGCCGTAATGAGCTCCAGGTATTTAATGAGTGCTGCTGCTACAAGGGCTGGAGCTCAGTGCCTCAGCTGAGAACTGAGAGGGTCAGTTTGCGCTGCAGAAGGAGGCCCTGCTGAGTCCTTTGGGTTGAAGAAGGTGGAGAGGAAGCTCTCGTTTTGAGATTCTGTGTTGCTGGGAAACACAAAATCTTCTGGGAAAGGCCTTTGTTTTTGTTTTAATTAGGTAAAGATTTTACATGCAGGGAGCAAGTAGCTGACTCCAGGCTCCAAGCTGTCTCCAGAGGAAGAAAAGTTTAAAAAAAAAAAAAAAGTGAAGGAATAAACAAAGACATTTGGTGGAGGTAGGGAGGCTACGCAGTGATGCTCCGTTGGGCAGCATCACTTTCCACCAGGCCCTATTTGTCAGCTTCCAGGTGCCCCCAGTTCTGTATCAGCATCTTGTCTGAGTTGAGCAGGAAAGGGCGGGTTGCAGCCCCAGCCCTGGGCCTTCTCTCGACAGGAGGAGACCTTGACCTGCCACAGGATGCTGTTTCACATCCTGGGCCTCATCACTGGATCCTGCTTTGCTTGCTGCTCTGGTTTCTTACAACCCCAAGAGACAGGAGGACTGCAGGGCCAGGAAGGGACCTAAGCCCAGCCTTCCAGGCAGAACCCTTTTGGGATGCCTGAGCCTCAGCTTGTCTATCTCTCAGGGGAGGGGGAAGGAAGGGCTCCACATGCTTTCTCAATGTCCCTGTCTTAAACTCATGCAGTACAAAACAAGCCAGTTCATTGTGTTCTTGGATATAAATATTGATTCTGGTTGATGTTAACATTCTGTTCATAAAAGAATGTAACATATTTCTCTCACACCATATTAGACTGATGTGTTGTTTGGCCAAGAGAAGTGGAGAGTTCTGGCTTCTGCAGCAAATGTGGACATTTAAATGCATGTAGCTTTCAGAAGTCTAGGGAGCAGTCTCAGAATAGCAACTAGGGCTTTTGGCTGGCTCCAGCCCTGCACTCCTCCATCCTTGGCTCGTCACTTTGGCATTCCTAATCTCTCGCAATTAGGAAGACGCTTGGATGTCCACATCTGCTTTCATCAGGAAGGCCTATAAGGTCAGTGCTAAACATTTTTAATGTTCTTCCCCTGAGAAAAAGATCTGGGAGGTCTCCTCCTGTTTTTCCTCCTCACTCCACGTGGGAGGGGAGGGCAAAGGCTTCAGACCAGAGGGTGGTCCATCCAAGCATTCCAACCTGGGCCAGACAAGCCCAAGAATAGGATGTGCTGGCTGCCTTGGCAAGGCAAATTCCCCACGTTCCACAGCTCTCCTCACGGGAAGTCTAACTCATGAGAAAGTGGAATTCATGATGTGTATGCGTGCGCACTCGGGTGCCAGCACGTCTCACACAGACAGATCCCCTGCCCTCTGGTATTTTGTAAGAGTGGTAGAGCCTATTTCCAGATGTGTGGGAAGGCGGGCCCAGTCGCCGTGCTGTGAGAGGAGGCAGCGCCCTCTGCTGCCCCGACCAGGAAGCACCGCGGTGGAGGTAAAGGGCTGGAAAAGCTAGTCTTGGTTTAAAAAAAAAAAAAAAAAACTCGGCTCATCATGGCATGCTGGAGGCCTGTACCTCCTTTCTCTTCCCACTGCGAGCCTGCAAGGGGCTGACTGCCCTCGGACTAGCTGGTTCTTTTGATGTTCTGTAGCTGTGAGCCAGCCAAAAATGAGGATTTGCAATAAAACTCCAGCCTCCCACAGCATCTGCGGAGCTAGTTCCGAGGTGAGAAGCAGTGGCGCTGACTTCTGCCTGAGAACCTGGCCAGCAGCCCCAAGCCCGGCGAGACAATAGGGGCAGCGTGCCCACGAGGAGGCCTCCGGCCGAGAGGCAGCCCTGTGGCCTCACTGTGCCCCTGGAAGGCGCTGGCAGAGGGCTGGCTGGCTCCGAGGCTTCCAGCAGAGTGGAAGTTGCCATGGCTCAGCTCAGGCGTACTGGCATCTCCACAGCCAGGAGCTGGCAACCCAGACAGAGGAGGGCCCCGCCCCTTTGCCCCGTTTCCTGCCTAGAAGGAGGCTCTGCAGCACTGCCAGAGCCGATTCGCTGGGGAGAGGGAGGGAAAACGACAGAGAGGAGAGAGAGATGTAGTGGGAGAGAAGGAAGGGGGTAGGAGAGGGAGGGAGATGCAGAGGGGCAAGAGAGGAAGAGGAGAGGAGGAGGAGAGAGGGGGGAGAAAGGGAAGAGGAAGAGGGGAGGGAGAGGAAGAGAGGTGAGAGAGGAGTGTTTGTATACCTGCGCGCGTGCGCGCGCGCGTGTTTGTGTGTGTGTGTGTGTGTGTGCGCGCGCGCGTGTGTGTGCGCGCGCGCGCGCCCAGACCAGGTGCAGAAGGCTACCGAAGCAAACTTACTGGACAGCCTTACAGTTTTGCAAGAGAGAAATAAAGAAGACATAAGACAATCAGTTTTCTGTTTTGAGGGAAAGGTTTTTATTTATTTATTTTTGGCAAAATGAGCTAGCTCCTCTCTGCTGGGAGAACCGAAAACCCAATCCACCAAGCAGCCCCTAACAATAATGCCCTTCTGTCTCTCTGGGACCAATTTCCAGACAGCACAGCAGTCCTGACAAGGTCAACAAGCCGAAGCTGTGAGCGCAAGATCTTTATCTACGTGGGAAATAAGAAAATCATTTGACTGATAAAAGGAAATACAATAAATAGCATCTAAATTCCTGGCTGCATTCCCCCGAGCCCCTCCTCTGCAAGGGAAAGTGCCAGGGCAGGAATACAACTGCCACTACAGCAGGTTTAAAAATAGCACACTGCACACAGCCCTTCCTACCTTCCAGAAAGACTTCATTACCGGGTGCTCAGCCCTGAGCCTACAGAGCCGCTGCCAGCGCTTTCCTACCCCTGCTCTGGGTTTTTCTTCTTTGGAAGCATGAAGGCAGCGGGTGTGATACATTTCCCTCCCGCTCAGCTAGTTTCAGTCCTAGCACGTCTGGCGCACACAGTTGAAAGTCCATTGTATTTAATGGGGTGTTAACTCTGTTTATTCTCTAGGACTTGTGCGGTAATTTTACACTCTGCAAAACTAGCAACTTGAACCTGAAGTGCTTTTCCTCCCTCCTCATGCCACTCCAATGGGCCTCTGGCTCCAGGTCCTTTTGCAGGCTTAGCAGTTTCCCAACTGGGACAGCCAAAGTTCTAAGCATGTGGGAAGCTCCTTCCCGCACCTGTTCATGCTGCTGTGGCCTGAGACAGGTCTGCATCTCTTAGAAACTCGTTTGTGCCATCTATTAAATGAGGGTTTGAATCTGCCTCCTTTACCTAGAAAAGCTGTTGGCACTGATCCTTTGGTTCTCAGCTGGTCACTTTTGTTCATCCTTGGAAGATTGTTAATGTAAGTGACCTGATGATGTCTGTTAGCCTAGATCTCTGAGTCCCCATCAAAGTACATAAGACAATGGCCACTGGAGAGATGGCTCAGTGGTCAAGAGCACTTGCTTACAGAGGACTCTGCTTAACAGCTCACTGCTGCCTGTAACTCCAGTTCCAGAGAATCCCACACCCTCTTCTGACCTCTAAGGGCACTGTACATACATTCATACATATAGAAATATAAATACATGAATTTTAAAACTTAAAGCTCGAGTTGTACTAATAAATTATGCTAGCTATATTTGGGCTCCACCTTCCCTATTTCTCAGGGCTGATTCATAAATCCAGGCCTTATGGAACATCCAGGTCTCCAACAACAGGACATCATCTGGCCCATCCAGCTTCTCCTCCCACGTGTGGACACCCCAGATCTGCCTCTCCGAAGTTCCTAATCTGTTTCTGTCTCCCTCGGGCCTTTTCCATCTGTTGTCCTTCAGACTCCTCAACTCAGTTTGTCCAAAACTAAACAAATTCTCCCCAAGCCCACATCTTTTCTGGGACACTGGTGCTGGAGAACTGTGTGTCCCTGTGCACACTTCTCCCCGGTTCCGCTCAGAACTCTGCCCTCATCAGATCAGTCCATTCACAGAAGGAATCCTGCCATGCAGCCCTTCCTCCTGCTGCCTCTTCCCTCCCCCCCCCCTTGGCTGTCCACTGGCTCTCACAGCTTCCATTGTCATTCCTCAATACTTCTGCAGTTAACTTTCCCCTAGCTTTGTTGGTGGGGGGAGCAGTGTCTGATTTTCCCTCCTCAGACCCTTGGCAATGCCTTGTATATCACTAAGGGAAAATATTTTCATTTTTATTCTTTGAGGCAGGGATTTTCTGTAGCTCAAGCTTGCCTCTAATTCACAATCCTCCTGCCCTGCCCTTCCAAGCTAAGAGCAATATTTCTTTCTTTTTAAGTTTTTTAAAATCATTAGCTCCTTATTTACTTTGTGTGGGGCTGGGAGCATGCGTGTGGAGGCCAGAGGACAACGTCTAGAAGCCCTTCCATCATGTGGGACCTCAGTATCAGTCACTGGGCTGAGCAGCAAGCGCTTTTGCCTGCTGAGCTGTTTTATCAGCCCACAAGCTGATTTCTCTAAGATGCCTTACAGATATCATCCTGCTTCAAATAAGACAGTAGTTGCGGCCTTTGCTTTTACCTTTTCTTTTTCCTGGGCTGGGAATGGAACCCACGGCTTTTCACACACTATAGCTGCTGATCTAAAGCCCAGCCCTGCTTTTACCTTTGTCTTCCATCCCATTTAAGCCTTTGGAAAATTCTGGGTTGTACAGTTGAACTGAAATTGAGCTGTGTTAAAGGACCCAAGGCCACCCAAGCAATTATACCTTACAGAATCAGGATATAAACACAGGTCTGTCTTATGTTTCAAACACTTATTCAAAGTATTTACGGAGTGCCAGCACTTGGGAGGCTGAAGCAGAAGGATCAAGAGTTTGAGGTCAGTTTTGGTTACATAGTGATACAATATCTCAACACAAACAAAAAATATTTAAGGTACCTGGGATGCAACTGGTGGGTCCATGCTGTTTTCCATGTATTATTTCCTTTAGAAATCTCTCTCTCCATCCCTTCCTCCCTTCTTCACCCTTTCTCCCTTTCCACACAATACACCCACAAGCTTCACAGGGTCCTGTGTAGTCCCACTACTTAGCTGAAGATGCCTTTGAGTTTCTGACCTCCCACCTCTGCTTCCCAAATTCTGGGGGGACAAGGATGTACAGCTGCACTTGGAAGTGTTACTCTCAAGCAGACAAAGCGGGCAGCAGCTTTACCCCTCAGTTTTATCTTCCACGGCCCCTGTCTGCCCATCATCACGTTGCGAGGCCACATTTGACCACATTCTATTTCTGACCCCCTCCTTTCTTTCTCAACTTTGTGGTTTTTGGAAGCCTCTGTCCCACTGCTGAGCAAGGCTTTTTCTTTATCTCTCCATATCTGCAAGCACGGGGTCTACAGAACCGATTCTGTGCTGCTGACCCTGAGCCATAAGCTCTGACATCCCTGTTGCTGACCCACTTGTTGTTGATGCCTGTCTGGGCTCAGCATATTGGAGTGTGGTTATTCAGGCCTGCCTCCCCGTCTTCAAATTCTTGGCCCTTGGCATTGTGCCTGGGACACAGTAGGCTCTCGGTACAAGTTTGTTTAGTCCAATCCCTCATCTTTATGACTAATGCTTCATCTCAACCATTTTGCAAAGGTTAGAATGTCTCTGAAGACTTGCTGACGTCACCTCCTTCCTCCGTGACTCTGCACCCACTTTCCCACTGAAGCCGCTGGTAGTGAGGCCAGGAGAGTCCTCCATATTACCAGACCCCACCCCACCCCCAACAGTGCTCATCTTCTCTGTCCTGGGCACAGTTATCCGCTTCTGCAGACACTTCCTCCTTTCAGCAAGCAGCCTGCTGTGTGTTCCCGCTTCTCTGGCTCTCTTGATCTTCTGGTGAGGTTCAGCTGTTCCTGTCTCCACATTCCTTCCTGAACAGACTTGACTAATCTGCTGTTTAAAATGCTTCCTCCAGCTGCAGCTCAAGGCCCAGATGTTCAGTGGTCTACTTGACATCTCACTTTCTTGGCTTTTAGGTAGCTCAAGCTTAAGCCCCCTGTCTCTCCCTCAGTCTTCTTTCAGTAAATGGCACAATCTTCACATATACCCTCCCTGGGGGTTTGATTGGAAGAGAGATCCAATCCAGGGATATCCAGATATAGATTCCAGGAAATGAGGACATGCCTTCTTTGCCTCACAAGCCTGAGGACTAGAGTTCGGATCCCTAACACACACCTAAATGCTAGACAAGCATGGCAGCCCTCCTACAATCCTAGCACTTAGGAGGCAAGAACTCTGGATCAAGCTGGCTAGCTAGACTAGGTCAAAGTGGCAAACCTTCATTCAAGCAGGAGATCCTGCCTCAAGTGTAATTGAGAAAGACACCCAGTGTCAACTTCTGGCTTCCACATGTGCACACAGCTCTCTCTCTCTCTCTCTCTCTCTCTCTCTCTCTCTCTCTCTCACACACACACACACACACACACACCTTAAATATTATGGATTCCAACCTCTGACATGGATTCAAAACAAAACTAGATTTTTTTTTTTTAAGATTGGACTTAGGTGCCCAGCAAGGTCTAGCCTCAGCACCTTCCCAGACCAGCTTCTACTTTGCCCTTAGATCGGAAATGGGCAAGTGAGATTTCCTAAACCATGTTCTACACAACTCACAACAAGCAAAGACTAGATCTCTCTCTCTCACTTTCTCTCTCTCTATTGATTCTTTGTAAATTTCACATCATGCACCCCAATCCCACTCAACTCCCTGGTCCTTCATATCCACCATCTGCCTTTGCAGTCTCCCTCCACAAAGAAAACAAAAAGTAAAATAAAAACCATCTTCCTGTGGAAGCTTCAGTGTGTCACAATGTGTCACACAGCGCACCCTTTTGCCCAAAAAGATTAACTTGCAAAAAATGTTCATTGCAATGAGTCATTGGTCTGGTTCGAGGCCTCTGGCTTCTGCTGTACTATCAATACTGGATCCTCACCAGAACTTCTCTCAGATATCCTGTTGTTGTCCAGTGTCATGGAGATCCTGCAGCTTTGGATCTGCAGGACTGGCCCTTTCATGTGCTCCAGCAGTTCCTAGATGGGACACGTGTTGGGATGGGACAACTCAAAGCCTTGGATCTGGGCTAGAGTGGTAGCTGAGCTGGTCAGACCACCAGCTCTTCTGTGCCCCTGACACCAGGGCCAGCTTTCCCGATTTTCCCAGGTGAGGGGTGGGGCCAACTCACCCTGGCCACCAGGGCTAGCTAGCTCTCATGTGCTGCCCAGGTGAGGTGCTAGGCCACTCTTCTGTTTTCTTTTTTGAGGCAAAGTCTCACTCTTTAGTGCAGACAAGTCTGGAATTCGCTCTGTAGCCTGGGAACTCATGTGATCCTCCTGCCTTAGCCTTCCAAGGGTGGGGATTATATGTATGAGCCACCATGCCTGGCTTAGGTTTTCTATTTCAAGAAAGATTCTATTTTGAGGTTTTGTTCAAGCCCCCTTTACTTTATCCCCACAGGGTGCTGAAGACAAGACAGAGACAGGTAAATTGCAAGGATAGTTTCGTAAATCTGCAGGGGACTGATGGGAGCCAGGCCATGGCTCGGCTCACACTGACACCAGCTTTGCTATATCATCTCTTCTTTCTTGATTTTATCATTGTAAAGCTGTTGAGTGAATGCTGGTATCTGGGGCTGGAGAGATGGCTCAGTGGTTAAAAGTACCAGGTTGTTCTTCCAGAGGGCCTGGATTTGGTTCCCTGTAACCCAAGTGGCAGCTCACATATGTCTTGTGCCATCTTCTGGCTCAGTGGATACCAGTACACAAGTGGTACACATGGTAAATACAGGCAAAACACTCATATACATGAAATAAAAATAAGTGCTTTTAATTTAAAAGTGGTATCTGTGTGACTCCCTAAGATCCTCTCCAGATTCATTCATAGTCTAAGGATTATGGAAGTGCTTGGGATCAAGAGGAGAGGAGTGCAGAGCTCACCTCCCAGGGAAAGTGGTTTTGTTAATCCCAGCTGGTTCCTCTGAGCCTCCAGAAAGGCTGTATCTAACAGGCCTCTGCAACCCAGCCTTTATCTGAGAGACAGGCAGGGAAATAAGAGCCAGAGAAAAGTGACTTTTCTCCAACCAGGCAGAGCCGTATCATAGGATTCCAGGGGTGCCCCCCACACCGTGGCCCTAGGATTATAACACCTCAGTAACTCTGACACTGATATTTAACTCACCTTGATAAGACAGAGTCTTATTCAGTCTCTCTGGTAGTACCGAAGTTCTCCACTGCTAATAAGTAACTAGGTGATATGGGTGCTGCTATCCTTAGACCCATCAGATGGTCAGTACAGCCTGTGCGGCTGTCCATGACAGTCCTAACACTAGCTCAGAAGCAGCAGAGGTGAGGCTTCTGAAGTGTGGTATTTACAAGGCTGAGCCAGGACTTGTCGAAAGTCCTGGTGGAAACATGGGTCCCTGGGCATCTGGAAGCTTTGAAAGGAAAGTGTACTGCTAGCCAAATTGGCATTCTCTGCTAGTGATCTTTGGATCAGACACAGGGAGACATCCACACAGCAAAGGCCCACCCACCTAGCCTAATGGGTCTGTTGCCCAAAGGAATGAGGAAAGGCATCTAGTCTCCTGGCTTCCAGAGTGGCTAATGGGTAGTGTCCTCACACACAGGCTAGGGAGGGATAATGCTGTCAACAGAGAGGGAAAGCTGGGCCTGGGAGGCCTTAATTCCCAGTTCCCCAGTGGCCACAACTGAGCCAGCTCAGGGCCTGTTTCTGTTTGATTGGAACTGTGACATTTTTTGCAAGAAGCCTTTTTACATTGACCAAGAGGTGCAGTGCTGCTGGCTGAGGCTGAAGTCCGTGCCGGGGAAGTCAGAACAAGACACTGTGGGTGGCATTGTATACCATTTGTGCCGCACAAATGCCAGGGGTCCTGGGGTAGAAGGAAGGCCTGCAGGAAGGGGAAGCTCTGATGACATGCTGGAGGGGCATCTTCAAAAGGAAAACTTGTGCTGGAGAAATGTGAGAGACGGTCCGGAAACTAGCAGCAGAGAGCAGGGCATTTCAGACAGAGTGGTGAAAAGGACAGCAAACTTGCAGGTGGGGATCAAGCATGGACTCTACCACCCATGAGCTACACATGGTTCTGCGGGTCTTACCTGTTGTCTCATGAGTATGTGGCAAGGTGAAGCTGGGGTATCTCTGCTGGGTTGTTGTGAGCTCCGAGTATACTTGGAGGTGCTCTCAGACTGTGTTGATTCTCTGGAGCTCAAGGTCATGTGTACCTACCTTCGTTCAGGAGATGGGAGCCCCTACTTGGCCATGGAGTCTGGACTAGCCTGATAAAATACCTTCCCCTTCTGGGGCTTTGTTTCCTCCATATGATGAGTGAACTTGGATTGGAGGGGGCGAAATCACACTACTCTAATACAATTAGTTACTTAATTAGTTAGTTATTAATTAATTAATTTTTGACACGGTTTCACTATAGAACTTGGACCTGGAGCCTGACCTCAAATATACATACATACATACACACACACACACACATATATATATATATATATATATATATATATATATTTTTTTTTTTTTTTTAAAGATGAAGTTCAGGGGAGAAATGGTTCAGTGGTTAAGAGTGCTTACTCTTGCAAAAGGCTGGAGTTTTGATCCCTAGCACCCATATCAGGTAGCTTACAACTGCCTATAACTTCAGTTCCAGGGGATCCAGTGGCCTCTGGCCTTCTCAGGCACATACATACATACACATAAATGAAAAAAAAAAAACTGTTTTGAAAAATGAAATTCAGCAGCTGAAGAGATCTGGCTACTCTTCCAGAGAACTTGGGTTCAGTTCCCAGCACTCACATGGCAGCTCACTACTATCTGGAACTCCAGTTCCAGAGAATCTAACTCACATACAGACACACATTCAGATAGAACACCAATGCACACAAAATAAAAATAAATCAGTTTTTAAAAAATAAAATTCAGCTTTAAAGAGGTATCCTGTATTTTATCTTGCAAGTCTAACCCCTCTCCCAGCTAACCTTTCTCTTTCCTTTTTTTATTTTCTGAGACAGGGTTTCTCTGTGTAGCCTTGGCTATGCTGGACTTGCTCTGTAGACCAGGCTGGCCTTGAACCCAAAGCAATCCTCCTGCCTCTGCCTCTAATCTCTTTCAGAGTGCTGTGATTAAAGGTGTGTGCCACTGCTAACCTCTCTCTTAGGAAGAACTGCAGAAGTTATAAGAAAGATTACAGAATGTCACTTCTTTTTTTCCTTTTCTTTGGTTTTTGTTTTGTTTTTATTTTTATTTTTATTTTGCTTTGTTTCAGTTTTATTTTAGACAGGATCTCACTATGTAGGCAAGACTAGCCGGGAACTCATGCAATTCAGGCTGGCCTTGAACTCAAGCAGCTCTTCTGCTGTATGTGCTATAATTATATGTATATAGCATGCCTCCCAGGTGTTATGAGCATAGGCATGTGCCACCACACTAGACTAGTGCTGGTATCCGTAACAGGCAGCCCTGATGCCCACCGTCCTGCCTCCTCCCTGGGCCCCAGCACGGCCTGCGTTCCACGCAGTTGGTTCTCTGTCTGCCAGAGCAGGCTCTCCTTCCTGCCTCCTGTCGGTTGCTAGTCATTACGGCCACTGGCCTCTTCACCTTTGCCGATGAGCACCTAACGTGATTTATGCTTTAGATGCCTAAGTAGGTGTGCAAGGAAGAAGGCCACAGTTCTGGGAAGGGCTACTGAAAGGCAGAGCCCAGCTCAGGGGAACTCGCACCTGCCCAGGGCACTGAGCTCTGTTTTCATGCCTGAGCAACGGGTTTGTTTTGAGACAGTGCAAGGACACAGAGGCTGTGGAGCGACAGCAACTAACAAGGCTGTGGACTCATCACCTAAACGTTTCCCTTGCTGGGACCACAGATGCCCAGACACTTGGTTGAGCACTGCTTCTCGGGGTGTTTGGGAAGTTAGCACTTGCCTGGGTACCCGGTCGAAGCCAGAGCCTACTTGGGGCGGATGGGCCCAGGGGCATTGGAAGGCTTGAGTAGACCAGCTGAGCAGGGACACACAGTCTGTCCGTGCTCCTGCTAGAGTGCTGCTCCTCCTTTGCCCTTGCACTCAACTCTCAAACTGGCACTTGTGCCACAGTTCTCCTAGGGCCCTTTCTTTTTAAGCCTCCATAATCTCAAGAGCCAGTTCTCTCTCTCTCTCTCTCTCTCTCTCTCTCTCTCTCTCTCTCTCTCTCTCTCGTGTGTTGCTGGGCTTGAACCCAGGACCCTCACATACTTGGGAAGAGCTCTGCTATCGGCCTGTATTCCTAGGCTTCGGTATTTTTCTCACTGAATAGCTCTAGCTCCTGCCCCCGCTTCCCTAATGCTGGAATTACAGTGTGTGCCACCATGCCAGGATAAATAACTGAAGCGTTATTTGTGATAATGGCATCTCTCCATGTTTGTGTACATGGCCCTGGATGTCTCTGACTAACCCAGGCTCTTTCTCCACTTTTCCCTTCACCTTCCTTCAGTGTCCCCAGTTCTTCTACTAGCCAGATATATGACTGATGTTTTCAAGACACCTCCCTCCCCTGAACCTGGTCCCATGGTTTGGGACAGTCTTAGGTCAGATGCTCCTGAAACAGATTAAAATTTGTATTAAGAAGCTAAAATTAGGGAAAAAGACAGCAGGGTACATGGAAGAGGAAGAAGTAAGCAAAGAGAAAACATCCCAGCCAAGGTCAGCAAACAAAATAGCAGAAAGTGACTTTGTCCTTATGGCACAGGGAAGCCTGGGTACTTAGAGATGTCATCAGAGGTGAGAAGGCCGGGCACCTATTCTTCCTCTTTCCCAGTCACAGGGAACATAACTGTCCACATGTTGTCTACTCTGGGAACAGTCAGAGTGGTTCTGATTACCTGACCTGTCCTTGAACAGAGGGGCACAAGTGTTGGCTACTGGGAGTGAGGGTGCAGCGATGGACAAAGGCAGAGCACATGAGGAGGTGGGGGATGTGCTGGGCTGCAGGTCAGGAGAGCAAGGGAAGGCTTACTGGGAGGTATTGCCTGTAAGTGGCCCACTCCAGACACACCTCTGTAAGTCCAAGTTCCCCTCAAGAAAAACAGGCTCCCTAAAACTATGACAGGCTATGCTGATCCCACCCCTGCCAGTCTGCAGTCCCAAGCTATTTTTGCCTTCCTCTAGTAACAATAAGCCCATTGTGCATACTTCCTGACTAATCCCCAGGGTGGCCAGAGGAGGGGAGGGGCAGGTCCAGGGATGGAGGGCTGAACCTGGGCCAAGAATTAAGGCTGAGCCACTGAGCCAAACCAGGGGTTGGAAAGACTGACTCCCAAGCTAGCCACTGCACCCTTCACTGCACCCTTAGCTCATTCAGTGGCTCTGCAAGACACACAGAAGCTAAGCTCCCACAGCTCCTGGAGAGCACTCAAGCAGCAGGTGCTCCCTGCCACCACCAGCTACCACGTTCCGGTTCTGTGTGCCCTGCTCCATTTCTCCATGTGCCAAGCCTGTGATCTGTGTGCCCATGAAGAAACTACAAGGTCTCCTGTTCAGAGCCTAGCCTGTCAAGCCCTACCTCTGAAGGTCTTCCTGCTCCTCGGAGACCTTGAACCCTGGGGTCCAAAGGAATTTGTCAGAGTGGTGGCACTGACCCTGGACGGGTGGGTCATTGGACAGGCTACGCATGTGCTCTGGCACCAGCAAAACAGGGCACACCCTGAATGAGACATTTGGAGAAATGACCCATCTTGGAAAAAAAAAAATCTGAGCAGGGTCATAACGGGAAACTTTGAACACTATATCTTATTTTGTGGCTCAGGCCCAGCTTTGTTTTGATTTCATCATGATCACTAGGCGCACCTTGTTTGCTTCCAAGGTTACAGCCCTGCCCAGCTATGGCTCTCAGGAGGGGTCTGTGGAGGGGCTGGTGCTGCTGGCCAGGCTCACTCTGCTTTCCTTCTTTCCTTCTTTCTTCCTTTCTTTCTACTCCACAAAGATGAGTTGCAAGCCTTCTACCTGCCAGGTCCTATGCATCTTTAAGTAATGGACACGCACCCTTCCAACCTGTTCTTACAGGTAATCACATGTACAGACAAACTTTGTGAACTGTAAAATGCTGAGCGCTTCTGCTGCTGCTGAGTAAAGTTGAGCACCTTGCCAGGACAGCTGGAAGCCTGGGGAATGACAGTACTGCTGAATAGTCACCTTCATCTCCAAGTGTGATAGGCCCCACCCCTAGAGACAGTGCCTTCAACACATGAGCCTTCTAGGATTATTAGAATACAATAATACATAAAAGTATGCCAGTATGTAATTTAAATAGTACATAATTTGTGTGAAGCAGTGGTGGTGACAGGAGGGAGGGGAGCACACACGTGTGAGCAGAAGTCAAAGGACAACCTGAGTGTTGCTCTTTAGGAGCTGTCCATCTTGTTTTTTGAGACAGACTCTGTCATTGGCCTGGAGCTCCCCAGTTCAGCTAGGTTAGCTGGCCACTGAAGCCCAAACAGCCTCTTCTCTCCACCTCCCCGGTTCTAGGATGACAAAGTTGCTCTTTGACATGATGCTGTGGCTCAAACTCAGGTCCCCACATTTACAGGACAAGCCCTTTACCAACACTATGTCCCCCAACTTGTCCGATGTATAACTAAAATTTAACAGCTCTTTCCCCTGTACAATCTTATTCCATCCTTCCCTGCTTTCTTTAGTCTGTCCCATGTACTTATTAAGCTCTACTGGAGACAGGTACAAGAAGACATCTCACCTGCCCATAAGAGCTCAAGGAAAGCAGAAAAGGAGCCCAATTCCAAACTGTAGAGAAGGGATTCCACAGCCCTGCTCCATCGATTCCAGGCAGGCAGGCCAAGGGCTTCTCCCGGTGCGGATGCCTGAGTCGGCCAAGAAAGCTTGTGCTTCAACACCATCTTCCAAGATCCTCGACCAAATTTTGTATTTTACTTTCTTTTCTGGGGGATGGGTGGGGGGGGGGCGCAATGTAGCCCTGGCTGAGCTGGAATGCCCCATGTAGACCAGGCTGCGCTTAACTCAGATATGCTTCCTGATTATTGGGATGACTATTGTAATCCTCCATGCCCAGCTTGTCAGGTTACCTTAGCTTTAGACTCTCCTCCAACCACAGTGCACCCAGCAGCCTTCTAGAAGATCTGGCCTGATTCCCTGGAAGATTTCCACCCAGGTTTCTGCCATCCTTATCCTCCCTGTTTCCAGCATCTCCAGGGACCTGCTGAGTTGGCCATGACTACAGCAGGTAAGGGTGTCACAGGTACATAGGGCTCTGCTCCCTGCCTTGAGTAGGGTTTGGTCGCCCTAAAAGGCCTCTGAGTCTTCTGAGGCTGTGGCTTAGAGATTGGTTAGTAAAGTGCTAATCTGATCCCTAGAACCCAAGCAAAAAACCAGGCTTCTTGGCCCACACTTGTAATCTTAGCACTAGGGAGTTAGAGACAAATGGCTCCCTGGGGCTCTGGCTACCCAGCCTAGCATAATCAGCAAGCCGCAGATCCTGGTAAGAAACCCTCTCTCATAAAAAGCATGTGGATGGCACCCAAGAAAGAACAACACCCAAGGTGGTCCTCTGGCCTCCATTCAGACACAAACACACACACACACACACACACAAACACAGCACAGACACATACACATACCATGTACAGGAATGTGTACACACGTGCATACACATGCACCACACATATAAAAACATGCATTCATGAATATGTGTGCACACAGACATATGTGCTACATATACTGGAACATCCATACACACACACACACACACACACACGAACCATAAGTACAGAATAGCATGCACATAATACGCCTATATGTACCACATGTACAGGAGCATGCATGCATGTGCACATACAGATACACCATATACACAGGAACATACATACATGTGCCACATGTACAGGAGCATGCACCCATACACATGCACATAAACACACACCAGTGAGAAGAGAAAAGCTCTTACTTAGGGCAAAATACAAACTAATACAGAAAAAAACAGAAGTAGAAAAATTAGTTTTTTGCAATTATGGAAATGTTTGATTCAAGCAAGAATCATTAATGTTCATTATGGTTTGCATTTTAAATGTCCCCCAGAAGGCTCAAGTGTTAAAGAGCTGATTGCCAGCTGATGGAGTTTGGGGGAAGTGACTGGATCATGAGGGCTTTGGCTTCATCAGTGGGTGCAATCACCGAAGAATGCACGATCTGGTAGTGTTTCTGGGAAGCGACAAAGGAGTATGTTTTTAACATGTATACCCTGCCCCTCACCCTTCTTCTCGCAGTCTCTCTCTGAGCTGGGTGGCTCCTCTCTGCCATGTCTTTCCATTACACTGTCCTGCCTCAACACGGGCTAGCACAGAGTAGGGCCAGTGACCCTGGACTGAAACCTTGGAAACGGTGAGTCCTTAACACTGTTTTTCTCAGCATTTTATCATACAAGAAGCGGCATATACAGATATGAAGACTGTTGGGTGATGTGATGAGAAACAGAATATTTACATAATCTCAAACTATCTTCCTACAAAATGCTTATTAATTACTTACAAATTGATGAGTACAAAATGCTTATTAGTTAATTATAGTGCAACTCATACATACCATCTTTTTGGGGAGGGGGAGAATATTTTAAGACAGGGTTTCTCTGTGTAACCTTGGCTGTCCTGGACTCACTTTATAGACCAGGCTGGCCTTGAACTCACAGAGATCTGCCAGCCTCTGCCTCCCAGAGTGCTGGGATTACAGGTGTGTGCCATATTAACCAAAGAATAAAAGTTAATATGGCAGGGCCGGAGACATGACTCAGTGGCTAAGAACACTTGCTTCTCTTCCTCCACAGGACCCATGTGCAATTTCCAGTACCCATATGGTGGCTCAGAACCATCTGTAACTTCAGTTCTAGGGAATCCAATGCCCCCCTGTTACTTCCATGGGCACCAGATACACAAGTGGTACCCATACACAGTTGCAGACAAAACACCCAAACACATAAAATAAAAGTAAAGTAAATCAGGTAGGTGGTGGTGGACATGCCTTTAATCCCAGCACCTGGGAGGCAGTGGATCTCTGTGAATTTGAGGCCAGCCTGGTCTACAGAGTGAGTTCCAGGATAGCCAGGGCTACATGGAGAAATCTGCCTTCATAAAACAAAATAAAACTAAACTAAAGTAATAAATAGATGATAGATGGATAGATAAATCATTAATGATAGATAGATAGATAGATAGATAGATAGATAGATAGATAGATAGATAGATAGATATAAGTCTTTATAAAAAGTAAGCATTGGGCCAGATGTGATAGGCATTAAATCCCAGCACTTGAAAACACAGGCAGATGGATCTCAGTAAATTTGAGAGCAGCCTTGTCTACAACAGTGAGTTCCAGGACAGCCAGGGTTACATAGTGAGACCATGTCTCAAGATAAACAAGCAAATAAATAAATATAAAAAGTCATCATCTCTTGTAATGGAGCAAATTGAACACACTCATCCCGACAACACCAGTGTAAAGGGTACTATCTCACTTCCTCATGTCCCTCCAAACCACAAAGAAAAAGAAAAACTAAGATTGAAGGACAAAGAACAAAAAAGCCAGCCTGTAATCTTTACAAGTGTCAAGGTCACAAAAGTAGAGATTGAGGAACTGTCTGGGACTGAACGCAGCTAAAGACACTTGACAACTAAATCAAGACGTGATCAAAGGTGAACCTGTCCATGGAAAGACCATTACGGTGAAATTGGAAAGTAGTCTATGCATTAGATGCTGTTAGGAGCACAGTGACACAGTGTCTTGACTTCATTCACTCTCAAATGGTCACCCCGCCTCCCTCCCCTGCACCTGCCTTGCGATGTTCTCCTGGACACAAACACATCCTGAGGAAGCACTTGTGTCTGCCACAGTCATTTCGGAGGATATTCTAACGCAGCTTTGCTTGTCATGCCCTGCAAGGCCTACCTGTGTGGCTGTACTCAGGCTACCCTAATGTGACAGGCTTAAACAACAAACTCTTGTTCTCATGGTTCCGAAGGCCCAAGTCCAAGATCAAAGGGCAGCTCAGTTTCTCATGAAACTTTCCTTCCTGGCCAAGTCATGTCTGCTTCTCTCAGGGTCCTCCCGGGGCCTTAACTCCACGTGTGTGCACTTGGGCCTTTTCCTCTTCTCTTAAGGACACTCACTCATGACACCCTTTAACCATAACTTCTTAAAAGTCTGACTCTGGGAGCTGGAGAAATGGCTCAATGGTTAAGAGCACTGTCTGCTCTTCCTAGACGTCCTGAGTTCAATTCCCAGTAACCACATGGTGGCTCACAACCACCTACACCCTCTACTGCCTCTTAGAGCACTAATATGCATAAAATAAATAAAATATTTTTTAAAAAGTTAAAAAAAATGTTTGTTTCTAGCTAGGTGGTGGTGGTGCATGCCTTTAATCCCAGCACTCCAAGGCAGAAGGAGGTGGATCTCATGAGTTCAAGGCCAGCCTGGTCTATAGAGTGAGTGCCAGGACAGCCAAACTTAATCACAGAGAAACCCTGTCTCAAAAAAAAAAAAGTCTGTCTCCAAATATAGTTATACCAGACAGAAGAGCTTCATTATACAAACCATGAGAGGTCAATAATGTGAGTCAAACAGCCATTGAGAGTGGACTGTGTGGACAGTGGCGTATCTAGCCAGGAGACCACTAAGCTGCAAGTAGCTGGGATGAGCTAAGTCTTGCCAGACATTGATAACCTTTCCCACAGATGCCTCAGCAAAGAGTCCAGACCAGCCAACCAACCAACCAGCCAACCAACCAACCAACCAACAAACAAACACCAGACGATTTCAGTGATGTGCATATAACCAGAGTTTTTAAGGTCACAGCTTGGTCCTTCCCGGCCTTTACAAGCCAGTCTTGGCCACTCATTCTCAACACACCAACTAAAGTGAAAAGCAGAGAGAGGAGATTTTTTTTCCCCAGGTGGCCACACTGGAAAAGGGGGAACAAATAAAGAAGTGCAGTTACCTCTGAAGTCCTGACATGAGCAAGAGGTGTGCACAGCTCAGCAGTCCTGGCCACGGTGTGGTCCCAGCCATGTCAACCCATTGTCATCTGCGCTCCTGTCTTTCCTGCAAGTGGCCTGGGGAGTTGTCAGAGCTCCATGGCATCTCTTCCTGGGAGACAGCTTCCTCCCCTGGCTGGCACTCAGCTACAGTCCCTTCCCTGCCCCAAGCATGAATTTCCTGGGGAAATCTGACCCCTTAGGGACTTTTGTTTCCATGGTCTCACAGCCAGTGAGGCGACTCTGAAGGCTGTGTGTGGCTGGCCCATCCAGGGAGGCTCCAAGGACAGAGCGGCCATGATTTCTCACAGTTAAAACGCTTTGGGACACTGCAGGGTCATCCCAGAGATTCCACATCTCACTCACAGCCTCCCCCCCAAGGTACAGACTAGCGAGGCAGATGGAAGGTGTCTCTCTTGGGGAGAGAGAGTTGACACTTAGAAGCTGCTTTTGCTACAAAGCACAGACTCCTCACTTGGGCCTACAAGGTGGCTATGAGCAGGGTGAAAGTCTAGCATTCCTGCCCTCATTCTGCCTCTGCCTCCATCACTTTGCCTCAGGTTCCTGCTTGACTCTGTGCAGAGGTGATAATCATTAGGGATGTCTGCCTGGTCAACTATCTTACCCCTGTTCAAGGCATAAGGCCCAAAGAGTCCTTGTCCTAAACCAGTGACCTTGGGTTCCAGGAACAGCAAAGAACCTTAGATCTCGAAGAACCTTAGATCCCTCTAATGATGCTGCTGCCTATGGAGAAAGCAGATAGCTCCCTTCCCCCATGGCAGCCATTAACAACATCCCAACTTCCTGTGTGACCGCTTGCAGGACCTGGGCTGAGAAAATGATGAGCATGGAGCACCCCTGGCTAAACTGCTTAATAATGCTTGCCTCGTGCCCTCTGCCCCATTCTTCCTTTATTGAAACCCAAAGCTTACATCTGTACCCACACAATTGAATTTGGGAGACACTGGACCCTTTGTATTTCTCTTTCCAGTTCAGAGTGATTAAGTCTGTCTTGGGCTGGAAAGATGGCTCAGTGGTTATGATCACTAGCAGTTCTTCTAGAGGACCCAGGTTCAATTCCCACATGGCAGCTCACAACTGCTTGTAACTCCAGTTCCAGGGGATCTGGCAAACTCACAGACATAACAGGCAAAACACCAATGTACATAAGATAAAAATAAACGAATCTTAAAATAAAAGAAAAAAACCTATTGCTAAAAAATAAATAAATCAATAAGGCTTCTTTCTCTGCTTTGTCTCGTGTGTGTGTGTGTGTGTGTGTGTGAGGCCTCCCGTATCCACCCTGCTAGTGCACAGCAGAGCCTTTGCCTGGCACCCCAGTGTCAGGTTGGAGTGTAGGTAGGGTGATGCATAGTAGGCCAACGACAGCCTTGGGTGTCATTCCTCAAGTATTAAACACGGCTTTTTAAATTTTAATTAATTAATTTTAAGACATGAATTTTTTTGGGGGGGGAGGGGAGGGCATAGCTTTTTGCTAACCTGAAGCTAGGTTAGCTAGGCTGGCTAGCCAGAGAGCTTCAGGGATTTGCTGTCTCCACTCCCACAGGGTTGAGATTCCAGGTGTAGGTCACCACACCAGGGTTTAAAATTTTAGTTTAAAGTCCCCATTTTAGACAAGCTGTTACTATTTAGCCCTGGTTAGTCTGGAACTTTTTCTGTGGACCAGGCTGACTGACCTCAAACTTAAAGTAAGGGACTGTCACCACACCAGGCCTTAGGCTATATTTACATAGGTTCTGAGAACTGAACTCAGGTTCTTGTGTTTTCAAGACAAGCACTTCATCAGCTAAACTGTCTCCCAGGCCTCTTGTCTTGTGTCTTCTTTGTTGTGAGTCTTGGCCTCTAATAGCTGCAGTGTCTTTCTAGCCCAAAGCCTGTGGGTTTTGTTTTGTATCTGACTAAGTTTATATCCCCTTAGTGGGCATTATGAAGACAGTATTCAGCAAATCTCTTGTGAAGCAGCCTTTATTATAGTATCAACCTTCTAAGTAGATATGTTTTTTTTTTTTTTAATATTTGTGTGTGGGTTGGGGATGGAGTAGGTTCTTTGCCTCCTGCATGTGAGTTGCCGGTTTGAACTCGGGTCCTCAGGCTTGGAAACAGATGCTTTTTACCTGCTGAGTCATCTCACAGGCTCCCACATGGTCCCTGTAAATCAGCATATTGGATCAGGCAACTGTTGGGGCTGCCTTATTATTTCTTTTCCTAATTACATTGTGGGGGGAGTTGTGTATGTGCCCATATCTATGTGTCTGTGTGTAGCTACGTGTCTGTGCATACACACACAAGCATGTTCCATGATGTGTGTGTAGAAGTCAGAGGACAACTCTTCTTGCATAATGTGGGTCCCAGGGATCAAACTAAGGCTGTCAGGCTTGGCAGTGAGAGCTTTAGCTTGCTGAGCCATTTTGCTGGCCCTGGAGCACAGAGCTTTGCTCTAAAATTTTTTATAGTGTGAAATGCTCCTTTGGGGGTGTTTCTGTGAGAAGAGGAGAGCAGGGTATTCGGCAGTTTATGAGGAAAGGAAGAGATGGAGTGAGGAGCACTGCAGGGAGAGAGGACAGTTTGAGCAGAGGCCTGGAAGTGGCTCAGCACAGGGGGGGGGGGTGTGTGTCACCAGCCAAGCCTGTACAGAAGTGGGCTAGAATAAAGACAGATAAGGCTGAGGTGCCGGGCAGGGCAGGCATGGCTGTCACCGATGAAGCAGGAAGTGGGGGATCAGGCCTCCGCTGGGACACTTCAGGCCCCTGCCGCAATTCGCTCTGCAGTTTGCAGCTGGAATCCCCCCCCCCAGTGCTTACCTGTGTGTCCCTTAAAGACCCCGACTCCCTGAGTCATCCACGGGGTGCCTGTCCCCTCTTGCCACCCTGCTGCTGAGGAGTTAATCCTGGATTACCTTGAGCCTGATTAGTGACCTCCTAATCCTTAGATTTTTCTGCCGTTCTCTGTGGCCACTGAGCATCTTGTGGGTCCAGATACGTTTCGTTCACTCGGCATCGTCCATCACCCCCTGCCCCCAGGCACAGTGGAAGACGCTGTAGCAGACGGCTAGTGAATGTTTCCAGGATGACTGACCCTTTGCATCAACTGTGTTCAGTGTCTGTCTGGGACAGAAGTGGGAACATTACCTCCTCATTTTAGAGATATGATGGCTGCAAATGAGCGCCCCTTGGTCTCCCTTGGAAGCAGAAGACAGACTGCAAGAAAAGTGTGTGTCAAATCTGAGCACACTTTCCCTTTCTGTTGATACTGTCTAATGCAATGCTGCAGCTTCTGGGCTGGGACGGAACAACTGAGGAGTTGCAGGGGAGGTAAGGCAGGGAATACTGGGAGCCTCAGAGCTGGGTGTGACAGGCCAAGCGGGCCCTGGGGCCAGATCCTTCTGTCCCCTCCAATGATGAGGCTCACTCTCATTGTCTGGTGCACAGGAATAGCTGGGGCTTGGTGGAGGGACTGAGGGACTGCTGGAGGGATTGGCTCAGCAGGTAAAGGTGCTTGCTGCCAAGACAGAGGACCTGAGGTTGATATCTGGAGCCCGCTTGGTAGAAAAAGAGAACCAAGTCCCCAAAGTTGTCCTGACTTTCACACACATCAAGTGGAACTTGAGAATTAGCACCCTCATAAATAAATTTTAAAATGTGGGGCTGGAGAAATGGCTCAGCGGAGAAGAGTGAGTTCAATTCCAGCAACCACATGGTGCTCACAACCGTCTATACTGGGATCTGATGCCTGCTTCTGGCATGCAGGCGTACATGCAGATAGAGTACTCGCACATAAAATAAATAAAATCTTTTTTTTAATGTAAAAAGAAGAAAAGCAAAAACAAACAGACAAAATCTCCACCTGCCCAAGCCTCAGTTTCTTCAACTTGTAAACTCCCTAATAGAGGTGTTGCATAGTGTTCCCTTGCCGAGACAAAATACCCTAGAAAACCAACTTAAAGTTGAAAAGCTTTGTTTTGGCTCTCAGTCTCAGAGCCTCCAGTCTAAATTCTCTTGGCTCTATTGTTTCCGGGCCCATGATGAAAACAATTATGGTAAAGCAAAGCTGGCCACCTCATAGTAGCTCAGAGGAGAAGAAAGGAGAGCAGCAAAGAGAGGAAGGAAAATGAAAGGGGAGAGAGATCTCCAAAAGGGGATGGCTGTATAGCAGCCCTCAGTGACATCCCCACAGTGACTCACTTCCTCCAGCTAGCCCAGTTCCTCTGTTCCATCAATCTTCCAGTTGCCCATCCAATTGTGAAGCCATTGATGGGTTAATCTACTGATGGAGTCATATCCCTCACAACACAGCCACTTCCCAGGAGCTCCAACCTCTAAACCCTGCACACTGGAATCAAGTCTTCAACCCAGAAGCCTGCAGGTGGGGTTGGGGGACTGTTTCAGATCCAAGCCATAACATAAACGGAAAACGAAACACTAAGTGCAGTACATTTAGAATGAAGTAAATATTAAATATCCCTAGTCCATTTCTCTCTCACAAGAGACATTGTCTCTGGGATCAGGTCTTTCTGGTATGAGTAGCTGACCCCAACAAGGTTTGAGTTTTACTTTTGGAGGATCCATTAGAGTAGGGAACTCTTTGGCTCCCTAAAGCAGGGAGTTCAAATGATGGAATCCAGCTGGGGAGACAGGGTCAGGCCTTCCAGGTTGGCAGCTGGCTTAGTTTGGATGACCTCATCCCTATACCAAGCCTCTCTTTAGCCCTAAGGTCTACTACCCAAAGGATATGATCCCACCCTGTGATGACTGTCCTTGGTTGTCAGTTTAACACATCTGGGCAGATGGATCCTCAGAGGAGGAATTGCTTTCATCAGGCTGGCCTGTGTGAATGACGGCTTGTGAATGACCTGTCTTGATGTAGGAGATGTAGGAGAGCCCAGCCCACCATGGGCAGTACCCCAGCAGGTGGGTTTGGACTGTGTAAGACCTGACCACAAGCCAGGGAGCAAGCCAGGAAGCAGCATTCCTCATGACTTTTGTTTTTGCCTCCAGGTTCCTACCTGACTTCCCTCTTTATGGATTATGACCAGAAAGTGTAAGACGAAAACTCCTTAATTGCTCTGTCACAGATTTGTTGTTGTTTTAAAGATTTTATTTTATATGCATGAGTGTTTTACCTAATGTACATGAGTGTACGTGAATGCTTGGAGCCTGGCAGGGGTCAAAAGAAGGATTCAACTCTCCCAGAACTGGAGTTACTGACAGTTGTGAGCTGGCTTGCAGCTTCTGGGAACTGAAACCTGGTCTTCTGCAAATGCAGGAAGTGCTTTTAACTGCTGAGCCCTCTCCTCAGTCCTTGGTGAGAGTATTCTGTCACAGCAACAGAAAGCAAACTGGAACATACCCCATTAGCCATGCTCCAGGCTTCTGGTGATAGTTCCCTCTGCTTTCCTTCAGGTAGCCTGTAAATAGCCCCAACACCTGTCTCTGTCTCTACCCTCAGCAGATCACCCAGACAGGAGCCACCTTACTCTACTCCTGACTGACCCATCAGCCCTGGTAAGAATCAGAAACCAATTTCACTTTGGTTTGTGGTATGTCTTAACTTCCTGGGGTCCACGCCCAAGTTGTGTGTTACAGGATATTTGATCCGATTGTGAACTGTAAAAGCCTCCTTCTAGCTATGGAGTGGCTCAGTCCTAGAACACACCTTTAATGCAAGCGCTAAATAAAGTCAGCCCCAGGTCAAGAGGCAGAGCTAGAAAACAGGTGACAGGGATTAAACAGAAAGGAGGGTTATTGAGAGAAGGGTATTTAAGACATGGTAGAGAAGAAGAAAGGGCTTTTAGCCTTTTCCTTCTGGTATGTGAGCTGAGTAGGAGGGCTTTTTCCTTTTGGGACATTGGCTGAGTAGGAAGACCAGCTGGGTGCTTTCCGGAAACTGCCTCTCTGAGCTAGTAGTTTTTTACCCCAATATCTGGCTCCTGAGTCTTTATTGGTAAATGCGACGACTGGTATTTTCTGTCTTTAAAATAATAGTTGTGCTACCGTCATTCACAGCCCAGCCCCGTCTGCAGTGTCACATAGGGTGGCCACCCACAGTTTATCCAGGTTCCTGTTGTTCAACAGTAGGGTTGTCTCCATGCTTTGGCCACTTTAAATAAAGCTAAAGTTGGGTGTAGTGGAGCATACTATTAATCCAGCATTCAGGATACAGAGGCAGGAGAATCTACATAACGTTTGAGGCTATCTTAATCTACATAGTAAGCTCCAGGGCAGCCAGGATTACATAGAGGAACTGTTTCAAGCAAGCAAACAAACAAACAAATAAATAAATAAATAAGGTTGGTACAGATATTTTAAAACTAAGTAATTTAAAAAAAGATTCATTTATTTTATTTTATTTTATTTTATTTTATTTTATTTTATTTTACTCTATGCATGTGAGCATTTTGCTTGAATATTTATCTATGCACCATGTGTGTGCCTAGAGGTCAGAGGAAGGTGTCAGATTCTCTGGAACTGGAGATATGGGGGTGCTGAGAAAACTCAAGTCCTCTGCAAGAACACGTGCTCTTGACCGTCACGCCGTCTCTCTAGGCCCTGTTTTACGGGGCCTCCCATGCTAAGCAAACTGTACTGCTGAGCTACACTCCAGCCCCTATAAACACTATTTAAAATTTTAAATAATGTCTTTTTATTTAAGCGTGTGCATGTATGTGTGTACAGCACAGCACATATGTGGAGATCAAGTTTTTTGAGAATTAGTTCCTTCTTGCAGCTATGTGAATCCCAGGGATCAAACTCAGATTGTCAAGCTTGGCAGCAAGTACCTTTACACACTCAGCCATCTCGCTTGCCCAGCCCTCTAGCTGCGTTTAGCGAGCACTGGTGTGGACCTGTTTTTATAATAACCCCTGCTTTCCTCTAATGACACACTGACTCTGCTGTTGACCTCTCACACACATGCACAGGTGGACACAGCCCTGGGCTTTCATGTTTGCGGGAGAGAAACTTCCTGACCCTGACAGGGCCTTCTCTGGAATGCCTGAGGCTGTCAGCTGGCTCTGCTCAGGTGTACTGAGCTCTGGCTGGTCTGACATTTTATTGGACGGGAATTTGCTAAACATCTTCCTTCCACCAGACGATATATGGATAGAGAAAGTGAGGATGCATTTCTGGGTTGTCTATATTCTTACCCCTCTGACTATGTCTCCCAGAGTCATTGTGCCTTGGGTTAGACACTCAACCTGAGCTGAACCATCAAGTCGACTTAGGAATTTGGCCATCTAGACCTGTCTATATCTAGGCAATTGTTCATCTGAGTCTCTGTATCCCTGGATCTCCCAGGGTTCCCGAGCATGTATGGTGTAGCCAGGGCCATGTGTGTGGCCAAAGTGAGCGGCTGCATCCATCCTTTGAGCAAGCGTCTCCCTAGATCAGTGGCTAAGCCAATTTGCACCCCACATCCTCCCCTTGGTGACAGAGGATGGATTCTATGGGCTTTGTATAAAGGGATTAAGGCTTTAGCTCCAGGGGGAGAAGGGCTGTGGATTCTAAGTCCTGTGGCAGCATGACCCTGTTTCCGTGTGGCCTCGCAGACTGGAGAAGCCCCGGCTCACAGGGGCTAAGGCTGGAAAGGGGAGATCCTGGTAGCCTGTGTGAGGAGCTGTGTACACAGCCATGCCACACAGGCCTTCTGAACCAAAAATACTTCAGGTGTTTAGGCAACACCAGTGGAATACCTGAGGCCAGATAGACATTGCAGCTAGGTCTGACCGAGGTCTGACGCCCAAGGAGGGTCAGCGCACAGTCACAGACGGGCCCAAGTCCAGAGACCACACATCCCGCCAATAATCACACAGCACAACACGTACTGTCCAGGCTCAATTCCTGACTCCTCCAGCAGAACGTGATTGTTGGCTGGGCCTGCCCTGTTCTCTCCACCTAACGTCTCTCTCGTCTGACCCTCAACCCCAGAGGGTTCTGCTGATGGGGGAGCCTGGCACGAGTCTTCACACAAACCTGTTCATCAGGACAGCGGTGCTTGCTGGAGTGCGCTTCAGCTAGAACCCAGATGGGATCCCGACAAATTTGACCACGTGTCATGTGACACAGGCTTCCACAGGTGTCCCTTCTGACAAGGGTCTGTTGGTTGAGAAGTAGGATAGCTTTTAATAGCCCACCAGGAGCGCGAACTGGCATGGCAATAAAGATGTAGTCTGGGTCTGTCTGGGGCGTGTGCTTGTGCTGCCCAGGCTGGTACTGAGAGGAGGCATAGGCAGAGGGGCGGGGCCTCGGAGGGGCGGGGCCTCGGAGGAGTTTCAGGTCACTGAGGAACATGGCTTCACTTACCTGAGTCCTCAGAGCCTACACTGTAACTTTGAGGACAGAAGGACACAAAGCTGTTTAACCAGAAGACCTTGTAAGGAGGACAGAGAACGAGGGAGACACATGCTGTCTGTCCCTAGTCCTCTTCAGTTTCCTGCCACCTGCCAGAAGGCAAGCCCATGCTGAGACCAGGTCAGATTCTGCAGAAAGCACAGGCAGGGAGAGGAGACGCAGAGAAACAAGCCTGGCCACAGAACTGCCCTCTGTCTCTGGCCTGCGCCTGCCAGGCCAGCCCCCTCCTCCAGGCCCTGAGCTCTGAACCCTGTGGCTGCCCACAGGTTCTGCTTTTGAGTAGCTGGCCACCTCAGCTACAGAGTGGCACACATGGAGATAAAAGGAGAAGCCAGGGATAAAGGTCTCTGGAGGTGCTTCTGCCTGGCCCAGCCTCTGAGTCCCTATAGCAGCCTGCTGACCTCAGCTGGCCTTCAAATGGCCGCCTAGTGCCATGTTCTAGGATAAAGCCTTCACTTAGGGAAGGCTTTAGAATAAGAAAGACTGAGCCAGTGAGATGGCTCAGCTATTGGAGAAACTTTTCACCAAGTCTGATGAGCTGAATTGGCTCCCTGGGAAGGCATGGCAGAAGGAGAGGACTCCCTCAAGTTGTCCTTCAACCTCTGTATGTGTATGGTGCGCGCGCGCACACACACACACACACACACACACACACACACATTCAAAAAGTAGAATGTAAGCAAACAAAGCAAAACAAACAAAATGAGAACAAGGAGCTGGAAAGACGGCTCAGTGCTTAAGGGTACTGGCTGCTTTTCCAGAGGACCCAAGTTCAATTCCCAGCGTTGACATGGCAGCTCACACCTGTCTGTAATTCCACTTCTGACACTCTCACACAGACATACATGAAGAAAAAACAGCAGTGCACATAAAATAATAATTTTTATATATTGCCAGGTGGTAGTAGCACATACCTTTAATTCCAGCCCTTGTGAGGCAGAGGCTGGAGGATCTCTGTGAGTTTGAGGCCAGCCTAACCTATAAAGCAAGTTCTAGGACAGACAGGACTGTTACACAGGAAAACTCTGTCTCAATAAAACAAAACAAAACTAAACAAACACCATAATTTTTGTTATTTTGTTATTTATTTATTTATTTTTAATAGGATCTCACTATGTAGCCCTGGCTGGTCTGGAGCTCAATCACTACATAGACCAGGCTGGCCTTGAACAGTGATCTACCCGCCTCTACTTTGGGAGTACTTATTATAATGAACAGTTTCTTAAAAATAATTAAGTAAAGTAGAGAGTGGTGACTCAGGCCTTTAATCCCAGTGCTCAGGGAGGCAGAGGCAGGTAGCTTGATATGAGTTCAAGACAAGCCTGGTCTACAAAGCAAATCCAGGACAGCCAAGGCTACACAGAGAAACCAACCAACAAATAGATAGAAAAACCATAGAAAACAGCAGCTGCCTAGTGCTTGTTGTGGGGCCGGGGCTGTGAGGACAATGGGGAAGGCAAGCCTGCAGACTGGTTCCTGATGCTGTGCACAGCGCCCGCCCATTGGTTTGCTTTGCAGGAAACAGAACACGTCCTCTGGTCTGAGTGGGAAGACTGAGGCAGGAAGCAGCTGGCTGTCCCTCATGGCCCAGGGCCAGTTTAGACAGGCTACCTTCCCAGAACTGCTCTGCGCTAGAGCCGGGGCCACCAGTTCTTAGGGACATGGCTTTCCATTTACTTCCTGCTGGCTTCTGTGGGCACTGTGTGAACTAGCCTCTGCGGGTCCTGCAAATCAAGGCTGGGAAGTCTCTGACTTTCAGTGGAGAGGCTCAACTCACCAGCTACTGTTTTGGAGTACACAGTCCTAGGGTAGCTAGGTGACCAGGGTGCCAGCCAGAGCCACCTACTACTCTTCATGTCCAATTGCACAGATGGGGAAACTGAGACAGAGATTGCAGTGACTTGGGCCAGGCCCTTCCTAGCCAGTGGTAGTGCTAGAACTGGGCACCTGGTCCCAGCTCAAGGCTGACAATGACCCTGAAGTCCCTTTTTCCTCTGAGCTTTCTTGAGCTGGGGTAGATTTTGGGAGACCCTGGGCCTCAAGGTTCCCAGGACTTCTCTCAGGGGTTGAAGTAAGAAGAGTGGGTAGAAAGGGACAAGGACAAGGTCTTTCCACTGTGGCCTGGTGGGCCCCTGCTCCTTTAGTTCTTGAGAACCTGACCCAGAGCTGAGAGGGCCTCAAGGCTCCTCCCCAAGCTGGCTTGGCGCACTCAACTCTGGGAATCAGACATGGTTTTGAGTCCACCTCCTCCACTGCCCTCTAACTGAGCAGCCACTGGAAGGCCATGCCAGTTCTCCATCCCAGCCCTCCATCTGTGAAATGGGCTCATAATAACACCCTGATCTGACCCACAGTGGAGCTGTGCCACGCACCTGCACAAGCGGCAGCTGAAAGGGGCCAGAATCCCGATCTCTCTGGCTAGGCCTAGGCTGGAGCATCCATCAGGGGCTGTTGAGTGCTGTGTGCTCTCTAGGAAAGGTTGGGTGGGTGTGGGTGGTCTGGCTGGTGGCCCCACATGGCAAGACCCACTTCGTCCACAGGCAAGCCAGTTCATAGGAACTGCCCAGATCTTTTATTTTTCCTTATTTATTTATTTATTTATTTCAACTTATTCACTGTAGCCCCTTCCCTCTCTCCTCGTAGTCCCTCCCTCCCTCTTCTTCCCCTATGCCCCTTCCCTGGTCCCCTGATAGGGGAGGACCTCCTCCCTTTCTATCTGACCCTAGCCTATTGGGTCTCATCAGGGCTGGCTGAATCATCTTCCTCTAAGAAAAAAATGAAAGGAAAGAGTGAGGGCTCAGTGGCTAAGAGCACTGTCTGCCCAGACTTTTATCCATCTACAGGACAAAGGAAATAGCAGGTCCTCACAAGACAGGCTCCTGGGTGGTGGGAGGGGCTGTCATTTGTTGTCCCAAACAGTCTGTTCCATGGCTATGGCCATTTTTTTTTTTGCCAGTGACAAAGAAATGTGTGTTTGTGTGTGTGTGTCTTTGTCACTGTCCCCAGCATGATTTGTCCCCTTGTCCCCTAGACTTCTTCTTTAAGTAGCTTAACACCTCCTCCTGATTTTTTTTTTTTTTAATGCTTTTCCTCAGCTTAGGCCCCCAGGGCCTCCTTGACAAGCAGAAAAAGAAAGGCACTCATGGTCCCCATCCCAGCAGCCCCTGGGCTGTTCCCTGCCAGCGACAGGCTTCAAGGTCAAGCTGCTGCTGGATGACCTTGAAAGCTTCCTGCAGCCCCTGGCGTGCCTCCACTCTCCAAGCTCACTGAGCTCCATCACATTAAGAGGCTGTTAAAAGTTCATGTCTGCCTGGCTGCCTCTGTGGCCGGCGATCGATGGATGGCGGATCTGGAGGGTTAGATCAGTTCAGGGACGAGCCTCTGCAATAGCAGTGGATCTGCCCTGAGGATCGAGGCCCGGGCGACCTCCTGGCAGGTTCTCACCCAGGGATGGCCACGGGAGGGAGACGGAATGGTCAGGGTGGAGAGGCTGCGCCCTGCACATCCTGTCTCTGAAAGCTGCTTCCTACTGTTGTGTTGTTGAGTGCCCACAGCAAAAGTCACACTGAGCCAGGGCCAGGCGTGAGTTCAAGCGAGCCAGGTGAATGAACTCATTTATCAAGGTCTTCACAGCTGCCTTACGAAACAGCCTACTACCGATCTTGTGTTGCAGCTGGGGAAACAGGAGACGCAGAGAGGTCAAATAACCTATTCCGGGCCACACAGCTGGTGAAGGGACAGTAGAACCCAGGTAGTGTGATTCCAGAACTCCCTTTAGAGGGTAGGAATGGCTGGAGCTGCTCCCGGGGAGAAGACAGAGGTAACATCTTCATAGCAAGACCATTTTTCCATTAAATGAAAGGCCTAAGTCAGAAAGGTTATGACAGGACTCCAGGGTCACACAGTCGGCGGAGGAGGAAGCTGGGGCAGCAGGAACGCAGCCCAGCACTGCCACCAGTAGCAGACCGAGTGCCTGCCCCCCTCAGGTACCGCCTACTCATACAGCTTGTTCTTGACGATGCTGCAGAAAAGAATTCCAGGATGAATGGAAGTCAAGCAGGAGTTTATTGGAAGAATTACTAACACTATGGACAGACAGGCCAAAGGCATGGTGGGGATTGGAGACAGACGGCCTGGCAGAGCCTCTGAAGAGAGTCAGAGCCCACCAAGCAGGGGGAGCCCCTTCTTACATCTTTTGAAGCTGAGAAGGTTCTCAGCAAAAGCCTGAAGCCAGACTCTGGAATTTCCTGGGAAGGGGGTGGAGAGCAGGATTTGGTATTCTTTGAATGTACACTCACTATTTCGGGCAAGGTGCTGCTGCTGTGCCAGCAAGCGGGCTAGCTCAAGGACTCACGCTTAGCGTCCCAGAAGACTGCTGTCAGTAGCTACGAGGAAGCCCAAGTAGAGGCTGGGCTCTAACAATACCTTCTTACAGCACAGGCTTTAGATGTAGATTTAAACATGGGGGAGGGGCTTCTGAAAAGACACACTTAGGTATCGTTATACTGGCTGTATTATACATCTGATTCTGTGGTTGCGTGTGTTGACAGTCTTACATATCTCAAGCTGACCTCAAACTTTCTATGTAACCAAGAATGATTTTGACTTCCTGTTCTTCCTTCATCCACCTCCAGAGTGCTGGGATTATAGGCCTGGGCCACCGTACCCAGTTTATGAGGTGCGGGGGATTAGTCTCAGCTTGCTTTATCCTCATAAAAACCTGCCCCAACCAACTGCACTTACACGGCTTCCTCTTAGCCTCCTATCTTCAGTTGCTACCTGTTATATTCCATAGATGTGTCACTGGCCAGCTCCTGAAAACGAGCTTCCTTACACTGTTTGTCTCTTCTCTTCTGAAGTTTAACGCTAGGAGGGTTGGGACCTCAAGACTTGCTCAACGTGGACTCTCCCAGCACAGCACATGCGATGCCTAGCACAGTAAGAGACAGGTGCTGGCAGTCTCGGAGCAGAATAAGCTAGCCTTTGCTTGAGGGCCAGACAACGAAGTGTTGGAAGACATAGCCCAGAGCCTCACCTCTTTCTTGCCAGTGTGGGGTGCTGAAAGCAGGTCACAGGTCTCACAGGCTTGGCTTTCTCACTGTTCCTATGCCTGGTCTTCTTCATCAAATCACAGTGCTAGAAGATGCGGTTTCTGCAGCCACTGCGGGTGGATGGTGCATTCACAAGATGGGCCTGCTTTCTCCAGCCCTCCACAGCTCCCCTTCTCCATAGATGGAGCCTATATGAACAAACCAGCATGCGTCATGGTCTCCTTCACTCAGCTTCCAGCTTTGGACTGTCCTTAGCCATCTCTCATGGCAGAGGAAGGGACACACTGAAAGAGAGGTCCACAGAGATAGGGATGCCCAAGGCCCAGAGATGGAAAGGAGCCTATATGGCAGTGTAAGGACTTCAAGACAGTCCTGTACCCAGCCCCTCTGGTGAATGTGACATGTTTCTGGGAGGTGCTATCACATGGCTCTCGGTGTGTCCTGAGGAGCTGGCTGTTCCCCACATCTGCTCAGGAGTACCCGAGATTTGGGGCTCATGTGCACATTCATTCATCATCTCCCTGTGGAGTGAGGTACACGAAGGGAAAGTGTTGCTCTCCCCCTCATAGTGAAGAAGCAGAGGCTCAGAGAAGTGTCACTCTCTCTGTGACAAAATCCCTGAGCAAGTCAACATGAAGAAGGAAGATTTGTTTTGGCTCACAGTTTCGGGGCATTTCAGCCCAAGGTCAACTGGTACTGTTGCTTATAGCTGTGGTGAGGCCAAGCATCACGGCAGGAGGATGCTGAGAAGAAAAGCTGCTTGTCTCGTAGTGAAGGCCGTGGTGTGCAGAAGAGACCTGGGATAAGTATATCCCTCCAGGCCACAACTTCAGCGATCCAACCCAACAGGAACCCACCTTCTAGTTTCCACCACCGCCCAATAACATCAGTCAGCAGAGTAAACTACTGATGGGGTCAGAGTTCTCACGATGCACATACTTCTCAGGACCCCCCAACCCTCAACACTGCATGGGAACCAGGCAGTGACATTTGTGGCCACACAGTTCATGGCAAACCATCACAGCAGTCCCAGAGAACACAGCCCAGGGAAGGAAGAGCCAGGATTTGAACCTCTTTGGATAGCCCCCAGGATCTACATCCTTCTTAACGTGAAGAAAATTCTGTTTAATTAGAAGTCTCACGCAGGGCACAGTGGGGCATGCCTGTGATCCCAGCACTCAGAGAGGCAGAGGCAGGTGGATCTCTGTGAGTGCGAGGCCAGCCTGGTCTGCAGAACAAGTTCCAGGACAGCCAGGGCTACACAGAGAAACCCTGTCTCCAGAAGTGATATCAGGTAAGCTAGCAACCAGACCCATATGGAGGAACAGTGAGGACAGGACACATCCAGGGATATGGTGACAACAGGAGTGGGAGGGAAACATTTTTGGAAGACTTTCTAGGAGCCAGCACCACACCCAGTGCTTTGCGGGGTTCATCTTCAACATTTGGGAGTGATGGCAATGGTATGTGTACCCTCAGTTTGGGCTACTTGCTAGGATTTAGCCAGGTGAACCCACTTGCAGAGAGGCGGCTGCGAGCTGAGAGGCAAGGCTGTGTTCTGTCTGAGGCTCTGCCCCTGGCTGCTGGATGGAGTCTGTGTCTAACCTGAGCCAGGGCTAAAGCAGGCCACAACAAGCCGAGCAGACAGACTGTAGCCACCACTCCCACACTGCTCTACAGTCACATTCCTAGTGCCCCCTTCTGAACTCCACTTTCCCTGCCCTTTTATCAGATCATCTCTAATGTCCCTGGTGATCCAGGTGCCTGAGGCTGAGCAAAAGCCTGCAGCCTCTGGGGAGCAAAGAGAGATCTGGTGAAGGAAATAAGACCTTAGAGTCAAAGAAAGAAAACACCCAGAGTGGAGGACAACCAACCAAAGCGGATGCTTGTGCTGAGGGGGTGAGGGTGAGGACTGAGGAGATGCCGCCGTCTCCTCCACCACCCACCAAGCACACGGAACCACCACAAGCTTGACAGGAGGCCAGAAAAATGATCAGATGAATGATGACATCAGCTAAAGCATCAGGTCAGGGAAGAGGGACCGACAAGCTAGCTGCATCACTGTACTTTTGGTCCTCAGTTTTCTCTTTGAGAACAGAGAGAGCTGACCCATCAGCTTGGAGAGGATTTTCATTCCTGGTGGCATCCTAGCCGGGAAGATGAAAGTGGATCTTTCCTTCCTTCCCCAGGGTCTGGATTGGTGTCGCCAACTCCCTCCCTCCCTCCCTCCCCTCCTCCCTCCCCTCCTCCACCTCAGCCCAAGTTATTAGTTTAGGTTCATTTAGGATGAGCTTAGCAACCTCACACCCCTGGAACCTGGAAGCTTAGAGCACAAGCTGTCTGGCAAATGGAAATTCAATTGCTTTAATATACAGACTATTTTGCTGCAGCCGAACTCAAGCCTCTTATTAAGAATCTGATGGAATTTCTAAACAGGGAGAGAGGCCCTGAGGAGGGGGCATCGCCCAGCACACACCAACATTGCTCTTGACATATTTATGGCTCCAATAAAATCTCCCATCTGGTATATTTTAAAATAAAATTGAAAATTTATCACTTTCCTGGAGTCGGTTTGTCGTTCTCCCCAGGAGGAGATAGCCAGCTCGAGATTACAGGCGGGCGCTTGCGAGCTGGCGGTGAGAGGTTAGGCTGGGCCTGGATTTAAATTTCAATACTTTCCCTATTACAGTTGTCTGGACTGGGAAAATTACTAGGGAGAAGCCGGCCAGCTCCTTCTGTTTCTCAAAGTACCCACTTGACTCTCAGCTGGGTCCAAGGGATGGGTTTGCTCTCTGCCCTGCTTTGCAAGGTCTGCAGGGGCCGGGCCTCCCCTGCCTGGAACTCAGCCTTGTCCATACAGGAACTGCTAGAGCCTGGAAATCAGCTCTCTTGGTTAGGGTTCAGAGAGCAGGGTCAGAGCTTAGACTCATCCGGGATAGGGAGTCAGAGTTCATTCTAACACTAAGGCCTGTCAGATGTAGTGGTGCCTGCCTGTAACCTTGGCACCGGGGGGTGGGAGGAGAAGGATCAGTTCACCAGCATCCTCAGGTACTGCAGTCAGAGCTACAGACCCTATTGCAAAAATGAACGAGCTACTAAATAAATACATATGTCTAATCTGGGATGGTGGCATATGCCTTTAATTCCAGAACTGAGGAGGCAGAGACAGGCAGATCTCTGAGTTTGAGGCCAGACTTGTCTACAGAGTGAGTTCCAGAAGAGCCAGGGTTACATAGAGAGTCCTTGTCTCAAAAACCAACAAACCAACCAACCAACAAAAATAGGTCTGGAGAGATCAGTCAGCGATTAAGAGAACTGCTGCTCCTCTAGGGTTCCGCTCCTAGCACCCACATCAGGCGTCTCAAAACTGTGCCACTGCCTGCCTCTCCAGCCCCAGTGCTGGGAATGTAAACAAGAACACTGCACAAGTTAGGGAGCCTATCCGGCCTAGGGTCCCACCCCCAGGGTACAGCAGACTGAGGAAGCAACGACAGGCGTCCCGGTGGATCTGTATTCAGGCCCCAGGCCACCAGATCCTGACTGCCCACACCCCAGACCTCAGATGCCCATTAACTAAGTAGACCACTTCTCCTCCCCGCCACCCCCACCCTCAAGGCCACACATTCTTTCCTTGAAGCACAGACTCTTGCTTCCCCGAGGCTGCCAAGGAATAGCCTGAATACAGCGGTTGTACGGGCTGCTACAGGCTGCTCACCACCCAATAGCACAGAATCCCCTTCCACTGAAACCTCTAGAAGGGATCTCCTGTCTGCCCTGTGTGCCTGATCTCTCCTCAGGAGTCCCACATCTCACTGTTTTCTCTGTTGTGCTGCTGTCTCATCTAATAAATCTCTTACCCGTCTAAAACTTTCATTCAGTCTACCTCTCTCTTCTCTGTCTCTCTCTTTCCTATTTCCCTCTCTCTTTTGATACAGAATATCTCTGTGTATCCCCGGCTCTCCTGGAATTCACTTTGCAGACCAGGCTGGCCTTGAACTCAGAGATCCATCTGCCCCTGGCTCTCTAGTGCTGGGAGTAAAGATGTGTGCCTCCAGACCACCATGGTCCATCCATTCTCTTTTCACTTTGGTATCTTAGTGTTCCATTGCTGTGAAGGGACAACATGGCCACTGCAGCTCTGATACAGGAAAACATTTCACGGGGCTGGCTTACAGTCGAAAGGTTTAGTCCATTATCATCATGGCAGGAAGCATGGCGACACGCAGACAGGCGTGGTGCTGGGGAAGGAGCTGAGGGTTCTGCATCTGGATCTTCAGGCAGCAGGAAGAGAACCGAGACACACTTCTTCCAACAAGGCCACACCTCCTGATCTTTTCAAATAGTGCCATTCCCTGGCGGCCAAACATTCACATCTCTGAGACCTTCTTATTCAAACCATCACAGTGTCAGGATCCTAATTTTACTCTAGGGGCAAGTGACCCAGCTAAAAGACTGTACTTCCCAGCTTCCCTTGAAGCCAGGCAAAGCCAAGGAGATACCGTCAAAGGAATTAACTGGATAGAACTCAGGAAATTGTGCACTATGGAGACAGATAAAGAGCATGGGGATGGTTCCACTTTCCAGCTTCTTGCTGAGCTCCTGGAATGAAGACAGGATTGTGCCCAGCAGCCATTTTGGAAACTGGAGTGACACTGGAGATATCCATATGCAGAGAATGATGCTACTGGACATTTCAGGGAGACTCATTCGTTCTCTCTTTGGATTCTTAGTCTCATTAATAAAAGAACTGAAGAATGGACTCAAAAGGAAGCTCAAAGACAATTTTATCAGAATATAAAAGAAAAGCCCATAGTTGAGGATGGTGTCATATGCTTTTAATTCTAGCACTCCAGAGGCAGAGGCAGGAGGATCTCTGTGAGTTCAAGGACAGCCTGGGCTGTATAGGGAGCTCCAGGATAGTCAGGACTACATAAAAAGACCCTGCTTTTTTATTTTTTAAAAAGGCAGGAAAGCTGCAAATCTCTCAAAACTGTCCAGAGGAGGAGGAGGACAGAAAAAAAGAAAGTTATGCCATCTATAAGTGTGTGTGTGGTGATAGTGCATGTGTGTGTGCGTGTGTGTGTGTGTGTGTGTGTGTGTGTGTGTGTGGTGTGTTTAGGGGAGGTAGATAACCTCATAGAAAAGAATAAAAATCCCAAAGTATCAGAGAAAGTATTCTTAGGCTCCTGCCAGCACCTGAAAGAAAGAGGCAGGAAGAGCAGAAAAAGAAATGCTATGCCTACTGAGTTAGGCCTCAGAAGGGTGTGCTGACCTAACAGAACCTCATGGCAGCCTCACAGTCACCATACAGAGGGCAAAGATGAGTACACCATCTCACCAACTAGCAAACATTCAGGTCTTTAGTATGGCTCAAGGCCAATCGGCAACCTAGTTGAAGTCCCTTGGCATGGAGATTGACCCAGCCAACTGGATTAATTCTTAGGGGAGAAGACTGTGTCTCCACCCAGAGTTAGATTCCTTTAGGCTAGGAGGAAAAGGAAAGCTATTGTGCTGGACAATGTAGCCGTGACCCCACCCTACACTCTCACCTTCATTTCCTCCACCCAGCTTAGCGGGAGCAGTTTCTGAGCTGCCTGGCACCAGCTGGTGAGTGGCTGCTCTTGGCTTTGCTGTCCTACAAGAACACCTTCTGAAAAAGCAATGGGACGTAGCAGTAAAACCCAACCCTTCTGTGTAGGTGGCTAAGCGCTCTGTCTCTAGCTGGCCCATCAAAGCTAAACAGCTCAGGCCAGCACGCATGAGTTCAGTTCCTGAGAATTTAAGGGAGGCAGGGGCCAGGCAGGGGAGGGCTAATTTGGGGACAAGGCCAGGAGAACTGTCAGGATTAAGAGGAGGTCCTAGAGACAGCTGGGGCTTTTGTGGGTGGGGCCTGGCTCACAGGTTTGGGCTGCCACAGAAGCCCCTCTCATGAGATGTAGGCTTTGGTGTTGAGCATTGCTCAGTGGTTAAAATGCTTACTTGCACAAGCATGAAGACCCAAGTTCAGTTCCTCAGCACACAGTGAGAGGGCCTGGCCAAACCATCATGTGAATCCAAGCTCTGAGGAGGCAGGGGCAGGAGGAGGTGTCGCACCTTGGCAGCTGCTGACACTGAGTTTCTGGGGCAGGTGGTAGAGAGGCCTGGTTGCTAACAGACCTCCCGTGGAGTGACACCTTGCCGGTCCATTGTGTTTTTTATAAGAAGTCCTCCTTGGACAGCAAGTCCCCAGTGAGGGCAACTACCCACCACCCAGTGCCAGGCAGGACAGAGACTCCCTCCTCACAAGGTGAGTGGAAGACATGAAGTAGGGGTCCAGGTGTGGTCATAGCCATGAGGTCCAGAACCCTTGAATGAGTCTTACTTTGAGGCTACCCTACCACCGTCTGTTGACCAGGGCCCAGCACCCCCAGACCTCAGTCTGTCTGTCTGTCCATGTTACAGGAACTGGACCTGGCCTGTGAAATCTTGTTCGGCATCTGATTTCTAAGATTTTCCTCATCTTAGTTACCATCTTATTGCTGTGGTAAAACACCTTGACCAAGGCAAACTATGGAAGAGGGTTTTGGGGCTTGCAGTTTCAGGGGGAACGGTGATTATTGTCCTTTGTAGCTCCGGATCTCAATAATGATCAGCAGGGAGAGGAAACTGAGAGTTCCTATCTCACCCATAAGGAGGAAGCGGAGTTACCTGGAAGTGGTAGGAGGCTTTTAACCTCAAAGCCCACCCCCAGTGATGTCCTTCCTCCAGCAAGGCTGCACCTCCTAAACCTCCTGAACAGCAGCACCCACTGGGGACCAGGTGTTCAGATGCCTACGACTTTGGGCGGCATTTTCCTTTAAATTACCACACTGATTTTCAAGGAATTGGCTGGGAACTCAGGAAGGTAAGCAGTCCCTTTTTGGCAGGAAGCTCAGAAGGGTGGGATTCATGCCTGCCCATCCTTCTAGCCCAGAACCTGCCCCTGGCATGAGAGATGGCTGGGTGGAAAAACATCCCCACCCCCAACCACAGTGCAGCAGGTAGGGGGGATCCCAGAGGGGAGGGGGTCCAGCCTCACTCCTGCCTCTGTCCAGAGGAAATGCAACACCCCAGCTCAGGAGCCACCACAAGCCCAGGCTAAGTCCTTGCCTTAGGAGGGCGTTTAAATGGCAGCCCTCTGGGTCTGGCAGGGAGCTGCTTGGTCCAGTGTGGAAGTGCAGGTGGTCCCCACAGTGCAGGTGGAAGCTGTCTGCTGGGATTTTGTGAGGATTCATCTGCAATGCTGATGAAGCATCTGAGAAACTAGAAAACAGGGTTTAGTTTTCACAAAGGCCGATTCAGAGGCACACTTCCTGTCCTGCTCAAGGCGCCAGCATCTGTGTGGGAGATGCTGATTCTCAGCTGGCCAGAGACCACACGGGCCCTGCCGAAGTCAGAAGGGTGAGCACACCTGCCTAGCGGTCAGCTCCCTGTGTGCACACATGCATATCCACACTCAGACGGAAGGCCCAGTCTGCCTAGAGCTGAGTCAGGAAAATGCATCTATTCTGTGAAGACAATGGAGCTGGGGGCACTATGACAAAGGAACCCACAGGCCAGTGGGGAGTTAGTGCGCTCTGGGAGAGGGGCTTCAGTGTGGGGAGTTCAGAGAGGATTTCCTGGATACCCTTGGATACCCGATAGAGCGGCACAATCTAATATAGTGGCTATCAACCCTGTGTGTCCATTCACATTCAAATGAATGAAACACAGGCCTCAAATTCAGGTCCTCGGGTGGCAAGAACTCAGATGGCAGAGGCGAGGCAAGGCAAGGTCAGATTTCCCCATTTGAAGTGCTTGCTTGGGAAAATGGCCTTGCAAAGCTGAGGGAGGTGTACCTACCCAAGAGCTACAGCCACCAGCGTCTGAGGCAGCCAAGGCAAGAGGAAGGCCTGGCTTGGGGTTACGCTGGGAGGGTTTGGGTGCTAGAACACAGAGCTCTGGCTTGAGTGTGGGCTGGTTGGGTGGTCCTCATGGAGAGGTGGAAGGGGGTGGGGGAAATGGGGGGCTGTGCTGAGGCTGTGCTGGGTGTAAAGGGAAATGGTAACCCATATACCTGGCAGGTGGGTGAAGGTACCTGGTCCTCTGGGGAAAGTCAGGGCTGGGGCTACTGGCCACAGCCGTGAGAAAGAGATGGTGTGGGATTCCTGCAACACTGAGCTCCACAGAGTTCTCAGCAGGACAACAGAGCACCTTGGACAGCAAAGGCCCATGGGTGGCCATGGGGCTTGTGTGCAAGAAGAATGCAGGGAGACAAATGGCCTGAGAGGCATAGTACATGTGCCTTCGGTCCTGTCCCCTGGGACTCAGGAAGTATGGCGTCAGTCTAGGCAAGGTTTCTGAAGAACACAGGGCAATGTCTGGTCGCAGAGGGGACGGGGCTTGGAGAAATGAATGGGTGTGGGTGTGGTAGTGAGAGAGGGAACAGGGCCACAGTCACCACTCCTGTCCCCAATCCCACAGGCTCTTCAACTGTGTGAGCCTTGTTCCCTTCTCCTGGACAGACGGGTCTGTATCTCTCAAGATCGTTGGGTAGGCTGCAGAGGTGTCCTGCGGGATTTCTGAGGTCAAGCCATAAACTCGCTATGGCTTCTTCTCTATGTGGGACACTTCCCTCGGAGCCCAGCATGTGAAGTGCTAACTAGAATGGAGCCACTGTGCCCTGAGGAAGTCTGGGCTGGGTGAAGAGGCCCTAGGCAGGTTTTCTGGGGGAAACCCAGCCCAGCTTCCAGCCAGATCAGTGTTTGGCCAAGTTTCTACACAATCTTGATCCCAACCACTGGGGAAGCTCCAGATGTCACACAGAGAATAAACTGTCCCGTCTGTGACCCATCCAAATTCCTATGGATCCACCAGCACGAGGAAAGGGCCATCGTCTACACCACTGTGTTTAGTGAGAAGGAAACAGGCAGGAAGCAAGCAGGCAGGTGTGGGGGCAGTGGTGGGACCTAGCATTAACCCCATGTGGGATGGAGACTCAAAGGCCTGGGGGAGGGGAGTGTGACTGTGTCTGGTCAGTGGGACAGGCAGATGTGATAGAGCAGGCTGAACAGGCTCTTATGCTCAGGGACTGGGCTTATGAGGGTGGGGATTTGGCTGAGGTTTGGGTGTTTGGGGAGCTTCTGATGACAGCAATACGTGGAGGGGGGAGGGGGAATCACGCACACCAGAAGAGAAAATCAGATCCCATTCCAGATGGTTGTGAACCAACATATGGTTGTTGGGAATTGAACTCAGGACCTCTGGAAGAACAGTCAGTGCTCTTAACCGCTGAGGACTCTCTCCAGCCTGTGTGTGTGTGTGTGTGTGTGTGTGTGTGTGTGTGTGTGTGTGTGTTGGGGGGATGGTGTGTCTTACATCTCTGTGTTCAGTTCCTTGCTCCCTACTCTCAGCTAGCTGTCTCAAAACCTTAGTTTGTAGACCTGGAAAATTGTAATACCTATGCCTCTCTGCTTTGCGTCAAATGCCAAGGGAAAGTAAGGGGAAAATCTCTTCTTTTTATCATTTTGGTCTTTTGATTTTTGTTCTCTTAACAAGAGACTCTTCTATGTATATGACTTAAGTATTGATCAATTATAATAAAGGACAAGATTGTTTACATCATTCTATAGACATGGAGACTGAAGTGGGGAAGGTCTGAGCGTAGCCAAGGCCTCAGAGGACTTGCCTTCTGTCTGTGTCTCCTAAGTCTCTCTCCACAACTGCCTTCCTTCCCTGACCCTAGCAGGTAGGAGGGCTAGCATGCTGGGGCCCGGGGTAGAGTATGGTATGGTCCTGTGCTGGGTCAAGCATGATCCTTAGAAATTTCTTGAATTCCAGAGACACAGAGATACTGTAATCCTGAAAGCAAGAGCAGCTGTGGGGACCTTACAAATGTGGAAGGGAGGAGGCTCTTTCTTTCTGTCCTCTTCCCCACCGGAAATACCTGCTTTGGGTCAGAACAGTACTCAAGAGCTCCCACCAACACACACACACCATACCATACCATACCCACACACACAAACCACCCCACACAAGTCCCAGCCTCTTCCTGGGCTCTTGGCTGCATGCTCCCCTCACCCCCAAGCCTGCAGAGCCTTGGATCTGCTGCCCTCCTCAGCATCTGGTTCCTCCTCAGGATGCAGTGCTGTTGCCCCTAGCAACTGAGTTCCAGGCCCAGCCTGATCCTCCCCCCCTCTTCTCTGGACTTCTGCTTTCTTCCTCTTCCCTTCCCCCAACCCTGGAGTCAGTGCCCAGACCCAGAACTCTCCCAGATCATGTACCAGCTGGGTGACCAGCCAAGCTCTCTGATCTTCCTGGCTTGCTAGGTGACTGATGATCACAGTCAGTACCCTGCCTGCCTAGCTGAGTCGGAACTAGGTGAGCTGCACAAGGAGTGCTGGAGGTACCAGGGGCGTGCTCAACTTTCACATAGCCCTCTCTACACACCTCAGGCACGAGAATCTGCAATTAGAGAGAGAGGAGGCCAGGCATAGAGGGAGCTATCTGAGAGGGTGAGCTCCCCCGGCTGGGGGTATGCTAGAAGAGGCTCTCTAATGATGGTGCTGGGACAGCCCAAGGCAGTAAGACTTGCAGCCCTCGTTTGCCTGGCTGTCTCTCTTAACTGTAGCTGTTTTTTTTCTGTCCCTCTTTCTCCGCTCTCTCCCCTCCCAGATGAGTCGTAGAAAGGACAGCATTAGGGAGAGGCTCTTGGAGAAAATGACATCATCTGCTTCAGGGTGAGCCCAATGCTGGGCACAGGGGGACATGGTAGGGCTCTGCAAGACAGTGGCCACCAGACGGAGTGCTTTCCTGCCCAGCTCCTTTCTCTAGCTCCCTGCAGCCCTGCCCCACTCTCTTCCTCAGGTCTCCTGAACAGCCACTCTTGCCCAGCTATGCTTGTATCCCTTCTCCTCACTCTTGCCTGGGCCTCTGCACAGCTTCTCCCTCCCAGGGGAATGCTCTGCTCTGCCTTGTACTAGGATTCAGCTGAGAGGCATCTCCTCCAGGAAGTCTTCCTTGACTGTACAGGTTGCCTGGGGTATGCTTCTGCTGGTCTCCTGTCCCAAGCTGGCTGTCTGGCAGCTTTCTCATCCTGCCTAGCGGTCACAGTTTGTTTTCATTTTTCCCCCCTGAGGGCACCTGGAAGGTCCTCAGGCCAGGAATTTTGTGTCCCGCATTTGTTAACAAACACTAAATGAGAAGGCTACTAATGCGAAGATAACAACATCCTGCCTCTCTCTGGGTCTGTTTCCCCAGCTGGAATGTGAGGGAGACAGGCCAGGGCAGGCTCCTCCTATTGAATAGCAAGGGTGACCAAGTCTGGGCTGTTAGCAGGGTCAGAGACAGTCTGACTCAACTTCCTGTCCAAGCCCCAGGCCTGAGCAATGGCATCTTGAGCAGTGAGGCACATTGCACAGGCTGTGGGCTCTGGAGCAGCCTGAGCCGGCCCAGCCCTCACTCTGGGGTCCCTGGGGCTCTGCTGCCCTCCAGTGGCTGGAGGCCCCTGGGCACTTCGTAGCCTCAGTTTCTGGCTCTCCCACAGATCTCTAAAGCCACAGTGGCATAAGAAGTGGCAGGGGCATGCCTTAGTCACTCAGAAGTTGTGGTCCCAGACCCCAGCACTTCCAGGCTCTGGGTGGGGCAGCCTTCTTTGGCGCTAGTCAAGCTCGGTGTGTTGGGGGAGGGGGGTTCCTGCACCTGTCAACCTACCTCAACTTTGGGGACACTTGCCGGGCTGGTCATGCTCGGCAGACTTTGCCATGACCCTCTGTTGAGTGCTCTTCGACACCTGCTCGGGGGTCCTCCCATATTCAGGAAACAGTGTTGGGGGCTAGAAGGGTGCCTTAGCCCCATCCCTCCTTAATTAATCAAATACTTAAAATAATGGCGGAAGTCATGATTGATGGACAGAGCATAGCTAATTACCCTGGAGATTAAAATGACTGTTTCTGTTTAAAAAGGCTGCAAATGAGTTAATTATTTCCTTTGCTCACCTCTCTAACCTTGTTACACTTCTAAATGAATAGCAATATTGATCTTGGAACTGATTTTGGTGTTCCACAGCCCAAGCAGGTTTAATTAGGGTTTGAGAACGCTGCAGCGCCTCCTCCTTCTGGCCGAGGAAATTAGCCTTGGGTTTTACTTACATTTCATAGCCGTGTCCTCCACACAGACAGAAGGGCTGCGGCATGGCAAGCGGCACCTGCCAGCTTGCCGGCTTGGCATTGCCCTGGCTCTCAGCTCTGCTCTGTCCAGAGAGGCCTGCAATGACCCTTGCCTGTGATCTCTTGCAAGATGCGGCAGGAAGGCCCTCGGGAGTGGCTCGTTTTTGTCTCCTCTGTCATATCTGCAGGCCTGTGGGCTTGGATGTGACAGGGAAGGGCCCAGTATCACTTGGTGAGGTGGGGGCAGTTCTGGGACCTGGAGCTGTCATGTTTTCACAGCTCTGGACCTTGATGGCAACCTAGCCAAATAAACACTCCTCTGCTCAGCTCTTCTTCACAAGCCTAAGACCCCTGGCGTCCTCCATCCTCACCTCAGCCCCCTTCTAAGTCTCTGCTCCTCGAGTTCTGCTGGAACAAAGGCTACCAGCCCAGAGCAGGAGACCGGCATGCCAACCCTGGATTAATTGCTGGCATATGGGTGACCTTGAGCTACTCAGGTGACCTTGAGCTAGTCTGGCATCCCTCCTCTGAATCTGACCATCTGTTTGATGTGGCTCCCTCTCACCTCCCCCAGCATGAGCCTTCAAGGGCACACAGGTGGGAGCTGGGCTCTGAGGGGGCGGAGAGTGATCAGGACAGACATGCTGCACCTTATTTGAAATAAAGCCCTCCCCCAGCCTTGGGCCCCCTTTCCATGGCCAGATCTGCCTTCAGGCTGGCTTCTTCGCTGCCCCAACCCCAGATCTCTCCCCTTCATCCCATGCTTGATGTCTCTGGCTAAAGAATTACCACTGAGGCCATCTGCAACCTAGAGATGACACAGTGAGTGAGCACGGGCAGGGAATAAGCCTGCCTCCCATGCCTCCTGCTCCTCCTCTTCCGCCTCTGGCTCTGCACTGCAGGACTGCCCTCCCTCCTCTCTCCCCTACACCTCTCTCTCTTGAACCTAAAGAGCTAGATTTAAAAAAGAGAGAATAAAATCATTTATTTGCAGAAAAAAAAAATGGTTGGGACTAGAAATCATGATGTTAAATGAAATAAGCCTGGCTCAGAAAAACAAAAGATAGCGTCACACTTTTTTTTTCTCCTTTGTGGAATCTCCCTCTCCTCTCTCTTCCTGTAGCTATCTATGTATATGGCATGAGAGTGGAAGGGAAGCAGATTGGGAAAATGAAGGGGACCAACAGATGGAAAAAATGGGGAACAAATGGTGAGGGGGTAAATACAATAGTTACATTATCTCCATGTATGATATGAAATCAATTTTTTTTGTACATTTACTATGAGGTTAACAAGCCCCAGGGCATGTCCTGAAGCTTTACCCTGCCCACCCTCCCTTCCCTGAGGGAGGCCTCCTCTCTCAGGGCTGTGGGGAAGATGTATCCAACATAGCTGATTTAGGTTAGTTCTGTTTAGGTCCTTCTAAGGAGTAACTCGGTCAGATTAACCTTTGGGAATGGGTGCTCTGGCTGTTGGTTAGAGAACAGCAGGCAGGGAAGACAATGGTGGATGAGGGCCTGTGAGGCAGCAGGTAAGAGCAAGAGAGAGAATATCCAGAGCTGCTGCAAAAGGGTGGAGGTAGGCCTTGCAGGGACGGCTTCTAGGGCGATTTTCAAGTTGGGCCATCGGGAGCCTTTGACTGACACTGGTGATGACGGAGAGAAGCAGATTTCCGGGAGCATTCGGTCCATGGGGTGGAGGCTGAGATAGCCATAGGGACATCCAGGAGCAACGAGGCAGGAGGAAGGTAGGTGACTCGCCTCAATTGCTATAGCTAACTTGTGGTCTCTTCCTTTGGGACACGGATGGTCTGTATTGCCTGGAGGCTGCCGGTGACTTCACTCTAGGGTCTGGGCTGTGATGCACTGATGAAGGTCAGATAGCAGGGAGGGAGGAGGAGCATTAAACCCGGCAATTCATATCTGGTGTGAAATTGACCCCAAGTGCACTGTCTGTCAATTGGAGAGGAGAGTAAGAGTCAGAGACCGACTGAGCCTGAGGTCTCCGAGGTGGCTTACACATTGAGCCCTGAGCTAGGTCACACACTGGGCCTTAACCTGTTCACACTGCCTGGCCCTGCTGACACACTGGGCCCTGGTCTGTTCACACTGCCTGGCCCTGCTCACACACTGGGCCAGGTCTTGATTCTACACTGAGATAGGCCCCATTGCACACTGACCTCTGGTCCTTGACCCTGTCCAGGGGCTGAAGACTGTCCGCAAGGCCCATCTTTCTCCCACCTCTCTCTGGGGATGGGAGCTAGGCATGCCCTGGAAAGGTATGGCACCCGTGGACTACCGCACCAGGCCAGCCGTTCCCAGCAATCTTTCAGCTAATGGCTTAAGTTAGCCGGAACTTTCCGTGGCACAGTAAAGAAAGACTCCCAATCACCCTAAAGCAGCTGTGCAGAAGCTCTTTAGTCACTGCTGTGACGTCAGTGCCGCCCAGAGCTCCCCGATTATAGCAGAAGTCCTTGGGACAAGTGGCCTTTGGCTCTCTTGTTCGATCTGGTCCCTCCTTACTGCACCCTGTCACCTGCTCAGCTCACCTGAGTCTACGGGCTGCAGACAGAACCCTCTGTTCCCTGATGTGTCCGACATGATGTGGGAAGCATTTGGATTCGGCAACCAGACGACCAGCAGAGCTGAACTTGGGGTCTGCCCTTCCCAGCTGGGTGATCACAGGCCCTGAGTCTTGTCATCCTTTGGTGGGGGTGAGATCAGATCAGCACTGAGCCACAGGCCTTTCCTAAGGCCTGATAGGAGGTCGCTCATCACAGTATTAGATTCGTGCCTGGCACACGGTGGTACGGACTCTGGCTGAGTTGGGTATGTGTACCTTCATACTGGGCAAGAGAGGCTAATGGGAGGCTGTCAGACAGACATTTGGTCGGTGGGCGGAGCCAGTGGGGGGGTCGGTGGGTGGGAGGTATTGTACCTTCCAGTTCCTCCTGCCCCCAACTTGCTTCTCCCACACAATTAGCTGCTCTTGTCTCTAATTGATTCCTTTGGTACCCACAGGACAATTAGAATTTAAATTGCCTTTTACAAAGGTCATGAAAACATGATCAAAGAAGAATCTATTAGAGGGGTTGGGGGAAGGGGGTTTCCTCCCAGCCTCCCAAAGCCTGGGGGTGGGGGCCAGGCCTTGAGGGACTATCACTACCTACACCTACCCTCCTGACACTCTTAAGCCTCCCCCAGGGCTTGCTGCTCCCTGTCTTCTCATGTGAAGGGCAGAGAAGGACAGAGCCAGTCCACAGCCAGCTCTGTGGGCTCCTCTTTGCCCCTTCTACACCCCTGCCTTTCCTGTCTTCACTTCTCTAGCCTTGGCACTGCTGCCCCCAGCACTGTTGCACCAAGTGCCGAGCTTTGGGGGTCCTAGCCCTGTCCCTTGACAGCCTGTGACTATAAGAACACTTTCTGTCCCCACCCCCACCCCAAGAAGCCCGTATTCTGTTCCCTAAAGGTGGGTGGCTCCCTGGGGAGAATGTTCGGCACTTCTCCCTTTCTCAGATCTTGTCTTTTCTGTGTCCACTAATTTTTCTGCCTCTACATGGAAGCTGGCTCAGGCTTCCTGTCCACTGGGTCCGTCAGCCGAGACTGTGGCCTGTACCTACATGTCCACTACAGACATGTCCCTCTCCCTCCACTGGCTCCTGCAGAAGCCTGTACAGAGCTGGCCACGGGGGTCAGGGCTTCACATTACAGGTCCAGTTAATAGATGCAGAGGTTGCCTAGAGGAGAGCCCAGGTCCCTCCCACGAGGACCCTCCTACTCTTGTAGATGAGACCAGTTTACCTGAGCCTCAGGTCTGAGGAAGATGCTTTGGGGCACCACCTTCCCATCTTTGCAGCAGGTCATTCTCTTCCTGCTCTAGATTCTTGTCTTGCGTCTGCTCAAGCTTAGAGGGCTCTGGCTGGGTGCGGTGGGGCACTCCTTTTACCCAGCACTTGGAAGGCAGAGGGAGGCAAATCTCTGTGAGTTTGAGGCTAGCATGGTCTACATAGAGAGTTCCAGGGCAGCAGGGCTCTGTAGTAAGGCCTGTCAGAAAGGAAGGAAGGAAGGAAGGAAGGAAGGAAGGAAGGAAGGAAGGAAGGAAGGAAGGAAGGAAGGAAGGAGAGAGAAAGAGAGAGAAAGAAAGAAAGAAAGAAAGAAAGAAAGAAAGAAAGAAAGAAAGAAAGAAAGAAAGGAAGGAAGGAAGGAAGGAAGAAAGGAAGAAAGAATATTTGTAGGCTGGTGGAGGGGCAGAGGGCTGGATTGGCACACTTAGCACCATTTGGGAGGCCTGGCCTGGCCCAAGGGTACAGTGAGAAACCAGAAGAAGCTGGCTTTCTGGAGGTCTCCAGAATTCTGTCTCAGAGTTTTTCAACCTCCTAGGCTCACCTGGCTTCTCCTCCTAGGAAACAGTGGCAGTGGCTGCCCAGCCAGCCAGAACTCCTTACAGCTGCTTTCGATGGTCTTCTACTGCGAAGTAGCATATCTGGTGACCCCATCACACTTTGGAAAGGCGGCAGTGTCCACTGAGTACCTATGGTGTCCTAGTGTCTGGGCTGGAGGCCTTGCATATCTCATCTTACAGCAAACCTCACCTTTCAGCCATCTTATGTCACCATTACCTAAGTGGGGAAACACTCAGACTAGCTGAGCTATTGTGTCCAAGGTCATAAAAGCAAAAGTCAGACATAGCTGAGATGCACACCTAAGCTTGCCTAATTCAAAAGGAAGCCCTCTGAGGGCCTGCTCCATGCTGACACTATTCGTAAGGGGTACCACTGGTAGGATGTCATGTGAGGAGGAGGGTGTCAGGAGCCTCATGTGACCTGAGGGAGGAACAGCAAAGTATTAGTATTCCCAGCCTCTCTGTTGTGGCCCAAGGTCAGGAGACAGCATTGTTCCTCATTTAGAAGCAGGCGTGGGGCCTTGGGATGGTGAGGATTACGTAGATAATCCTGCCTGATTAGCAGGCCTGGTGGAACTTCATTTGGATGCCTGAGGAGCTGCTGTTGGCCTCTGGCTGCCAGTGTAGTCAATGAATGCTCTGCTCCCTGACCCAGAGTGACAAGGGTCTGCAGCCCCTGAGGAGGGTCACATATAAGTGGCAAAGCCAGAGGGGGATGGAGGCCAGGACCATTCAGGAGCCCTGGAGGAAATGGGAGAGGACTCCATACACCATGTACCCCAGGATGGGAGCCTGGCCGAACCGTCTGACTGCACCTCATCTTAGAGACCTGCTATAAGAAGCAGGATGTGGTTAGAGTTGGGGAGACGCTGAGGTGCATTGGGAGAGGGGGACTGATCTTGTCCGAAACACCCTGAAGGGCCTTGGCAGACCCTGGGCTCAGTGGGACAGGCTTTTTCAGTGCCTGAAGAACAAAGTCTCTCTGGGGTCATAAATTCCAGGGGCCTGGCAAGCAGGCCCACAAAGCTGTTGTGACAGCAGTGGTTAAATTAAGTGCCCTTGCAGAGCAGGGCAGGGCAGGCTTGCACAGTGGGATTTATGGCCTCCCCGCCCCATTTGCTGCCAATCAGCCTAGCTCTCCCAAGCCTGTCCTGTGAGGGGGAGAGCCAGGATCCTACCTCCAGGAGCTGCTCACCATCAGGATGCCAGCAGGGGCTGCCTAGCCTGGGCTATAAGGATGGGGTGCTTCTGTGACTGGGACCCCCAGAGCCGTATCACTGCCATCTGGGCCTCCAGAAGGGCAGGAGGTGAGGGAAGGCATGAGGCCGTATGGGGTCTACTCTGAAGTACTTTACTACCTCTTTGCTTTTGCTCAAGCTGTCACATCCTCCTGCAGGGGACTGCCTCTGCTGTCACTATGTTTTTCTGGTCTCCATCCTCCAAGCCCCAGATAGAGCTGCATCCTGATGCTTCTCTCTGGTTGCCGATAGATGTGGGGCCCTGGGTTTTCCCTTATTCAGCTGGAAGACGCTGGTCTGGGATCAACATAGACACAGGCCCATTTTGCCGTGCTGAATCCTCAAATCTATAAATCAAGACGTTGGCTCCACCCTGTGACCTCACCCCCATGCTCTCTCCTGTTCACTGTGATCCTCAGCTTTGTGTGAGGATATTGAGGGTGCCTAGGACAGGGTGCCCTACTGCTGTGTCCTGGCTGAGTCACTCTGGCTTTGGAGGCAAGGGAAGATTGCCGAGGGTGTTGTACCTGCATCAGGGACCACAGATGATGAGAGTTTTATAGGCAAAGGCAAGGATAGGTGACTTCTGCAGCTCAAGCCTGGGGGTGCGAATGGTATATGTGTGTGTGTATAGTGTGCTGTGTGGGTGCTAAATGTATTTTGTGCAAATGTGTATATATGTACCTGTGTGCATTTGTGTTTAAGCATGTATGTCTACTGTACGAATATATATAAATGTTATATATTTACAAAGACTATGTGACCTGTATAGGACTGTACATGGTGAGTGCTGGAAATGTCCCCCGAGCACAGGCTATTGGGGTGACCTTTATCTTCCTGTCCAAGACCTTTCACAGCCCTTTCAGGAAACCTTTTTGAAAGGGCCCTGGTTCCAGCTGCCTGCAAAGGCAACAGGGAGCTGGAGGAGAGGGAGGAAATTAGAAACAAACATCTAGTAGCCAAGAAGAGTCTTCAGAGAAGCTGCTCACTCCTAACTCAGAGCAAAATTGGTCCCAGGCTCATCCCAGGGCTATCCTGGGGGCCTCTGCTCTTCAAGTGACTGTCCATCTGCTCCGGCTCCTCTGCTACTCAGTACATGCATGCTTCTGCTCGCTCTCCGCTATCTAGGGAACCACTGGTAGGATGTCACGTGAGGAGGAGGGTGGAAAGATGGCGGCTGGGGGCAGGCAAAGGGTCGTCTCACTATTCCCACCCCTGGCATCCCATCTCCTTGCCCTGGTGAGTCAGCTGCCTCCATCCAGGGAACATGTTTGGGGCTTGGTCTGCAAAGCAGAATGGCTACAGCTCTTGTGACTTTCTTGAACCAGTTTTTAGGGTATCCTCTGGGCTCTGAAGCCTCATTTCCCGCTTGTTTCCCCAGGTCACTGGTTCCCTGCACATAATTCATTCCCAGGCGCCTTGGTCAGCCTTCCAGGAGATACGCTAAGAAAGCAATGGAGGTCTTACACAATGAGACCTCCCTTGGGTAGAAGAAGGGTGGGAGGACCCAGGCCCTGGCCCTGGGGTTCTCTCTTCTGGAGATAGGGGTCCCAGAGTGACACAATGCAGACTCACATGATGCATAAGAAAACTGTGGGGAAATGGATCAGGTAGGGCTCATGGGCATGTGCAAATTCACCTTTGGTGAATGGAAGCACAAGGACAGGGTGAAGGACATATGTGGGTCAAAGGGCGGCCCAATGGGGGACTCCCTGTCTAGGTTGACCCCAAGGCTCAGGACAGCAGAGCTAGGCAGGTGCAAGGAGTGGAGCAAGGAGGCAAGCAAAAAGAGGACAGCAGATGGGCAGCACCCCGAGGCAATGAGGAGGGAGCAGGACTGCTGCTGGAGGCAGGGCCAAGCCAGCAGTGCTGGACATCAAAGCCCTAGGTGTATTCCCAGGATGCTGGTTTCCCTCCCACGGAGAGACAGATGTCCCTTTGATGGTGAGAAGAAAGGAAGTTGTACAGGCGTGGGTGGGAGGGGCAGCGGAGATGGATCTCCTTCCTGGGGCCATCAAGGAACTACACTCCATTATAAATACCGTGTCCTCTACTTCCGATCATCTGTGAAGGCAGGCCCACTGGTTTCTGAGGAAGGGGGTGCTGGGGATGTCTGTTCTGCTGGCTGAATGGGGTCTTAATCTTGCCGTGGCCGGGCAGCTGCATGGTGTACCCTGTGACCCTCATGTGACCCCACAGGGCTCAGCAAGGTGTCTCCTGAATGCCTTGGGAGCACTTGCATGTGTACTCCAGCCTGACTCCCCTGTCTTCCCAGCCCCCCTACTCTAGTAAGAAGAAGGCATCTGTGCCTCAAAGCCCCCCGGACTGTCCTCTAGGTTCCTTTAGTACCTCTGTCTAGCTCATCTGCCCACACCCCCTTTAAGGCTGTAGAACACTTTTGTAAGAATTGCCACCAAGCAGGCCATTGACATGGCTCAGCAGATAAAGGTGCTCACTGTTCAAGCCTGGAAACTTGAGTTCAATCCTTGGAAAGGTAGAAGGAGGAAAATGGTTTTGCAAGGTGTTCTCTGGCCTCCACGTGAGTGCCATGGTACATTAATCATTCCCTGACACAATAAATAATAACAACGTTAAAAAAATTCCCACAAAGCACCTCTTTCTCCAGCCACATTACTGTGACCTGCTGGCAAATGTCAGAGGAACTGTTATCCATTGTGAACACAAAGTCAGTGACACCCCTGGGGATTTGAGCTGAAGATCTGGACCCTCTTCCTACCCTTCCTCTCGCTGGTCTGTATTCCTCCCCGAAGCCCTCCAGAGGTCCTGATGTGGGACCGTCACAACCCATCAGTTAGAGCCTGTGGCCAGAGCTTGGTGCGAGCAGAGGTGGCCTGGTGGGTCACCCGGGAGCCTGGATTCAGGGGTGGGATTTGGGGGTGGGCCTCTCCTAGGGCTTCCCCTGCACTCTGTTATCACTTTACAGAGAGGGCACATTTGGGAAACCAGCCACAGCTCCACTGGTAACCCGGGTCCTGGGGTACAGAGGAGGGATTTGGTCCCTGTGAGAGATCATCGGCTGCCTTGCTGAAGTGTGGTTTGGGGTTCCACCACTGCAACCGGGAGGAAGTGTCTTCAGAAGAAAATATTCAGACAAGCCCTGCTGTAGTTGAACTGTTTCTGAACCCACAGGGCCTTTTGTCCTTTCTCCCCAGAGCTCTTTGAGAAGGACCTCTGCATGGAGGGGCCTCTCTGCCCACAACCCATGGGAAGGCAGATCCTGCATGGTCTCTTTTGCACCATGATTGTCTTGCCTCCTCCAGTCCCAAGATTCTTTTGCATGGGTCTATAGGGTTCTGGGTATCCACACCCCCAACTCTGCTGAATTTGGTATCTGTTTCTAGAATTCCATCTTGGTGACACTAGCTGCTGTAGGCTTTGTTCATGAAGCTAAGCTTTTCCAGAGACCTTTCCTGGTTCTCATCCTCTTCATATAGACACAAGCTTGTAGTCTGCAGTGTGCTTAACTGCTTATCTGCTCACTGGACAGGCCCAGAGCCCTAGGGTTGGGGGCTGAGACTGAGCTGTGTTCCTTTTTTTTTTAGAAACTCTATACCATCTTCCACTTGTGCCCAGGTTCAATCAGCCACCTACCTGGTGGATAAAACCAGCCTCCAGTCACTCTAACCCTTTGGGGGGGGAAGAAGGAAACAAATTGGGGGGGCACTGAAAACTAAATTTGTAAGCCCTGTCTGTGATGGTGGCATCCCAATGCCCGCTGCTGACGTGGAAAAATAAAAGTTGCTCACTTGTTTTCTTCACCCTCTCTTTCTGAATGATTTGATGTTTTATTCCCCTCCATCAAACTCTCTATTCTCTGCTAATGGCAGAATAATAAAAAATTATCCCTCATAGCATGTGAGCGAGAGGACAAGCTGAGAGCCCAGGAGAGGGAGGAAGGAGAGGAAGAAAAAGGTTATTATAAACGTGTCAGCCTTGTTTATGGCCTTTTATCAGCTGGGGAGAGGCAGGAGGGAGAGGCACCGTCAGTGCACACTCTAAAGCACTGCCAGCTTGGTTGGGGGCTGTAAATAATTTTTATCTTCAGCTGCATTTAGATGTTTTAAAATACACACCCGCCAGCCATCACGGGGAGCTGGCTGAGCCTGCAGGGGCGATGCAGGCTGAGCACGCCCGCCTTTGGCCCCTTTCTAAGGAACCATATTTGACAGTCAGAGCTTTCAAAAGCAGCTTTCCCAATAAAGGCCACATCCCAGGGAGCCTTGCACAGGGAGGTTGGGAGGCTGGCCTGGTGGCTGCCGAACTCTCTGCTGACTGGCTGGAGGCTAATCTAACAGGGCGGGGCTGGGGAGGTGGTACAGGGCTGAGCAGGAGGCCGGCAAGAACATGGCTGCCCTGGGCCAATACTCCACTTATCTTCAGTGCCAGGTACCCCACCTCTCTCCTGGACTAGCAACTCTGTACCCCCAGAGCCTGCAGTTTTATTCATACTGCCACTTTTAGATAAACACTTACTGAGTACCTATTGTGGATTCAAGGGCAGAGGAACTCGGATTACCTACTTAACTAGTCCTTTGATCTCTCTTCCAGTGACTAGAGACCAACCTTCCTGACCTTCAGAGGCTGATCACAGCTTTGAAATATGCTGTCTGAAGGTACAGAGGGGAGTCCTGGCCTTGAAGTCTGAGCAAGTGACTCCCAAAGGCTGAGTCTCTATTTATTTTTGTAAAATGGGAACAACAATGATTCTAGCCTTATATTGCAAGGATTAAGAGATGATAGTATGGAGACTTTGGAAGGGAGCTAACTGTATAAAGACTTTTCTATCTGATAAACAGTGCACATTAACAATATCTATTTTTAATTAACTAATTAATTAATTATGTGCCTGTGGGTGTGGAGATCAGAAGGCAACTTGTAGGAGTTGGTTCTCTCTTTCCACTATGTCAATCTCAGGCATCAAAAGCAGATTGTCAAACTTTTACCCACTGAGCCATCTCACTGGTGCAGCAATGTCCCCTGTCACTTATTGTGTACAGCAATGGGTGTATTAAATTCACCTGATAATTTCTGGATGTTTCAGTGTGCCTAGAACAAAAAATCAGGGCCTACAAGGTTCTCAACTCTGTCTTCTGGGAGAATGGCAGGATGCGGGTGCTATGCTTAGAGTAGGTACAGTTCCTGAGAGCTGGCTCCAAGAGAAGAGCTTCTGAATTAGTAGGAAGATGGGAAAGCAGTGGAAGGAACCTAGCCCAGATGCAGAAGGGGGTAGTCAGAGGCCAGATGGCTGAGGATCCTCCCAGGCTGGCTTCTAGATGAGTTCAGAGAGGGGTTTGGATGTGAGCGTTACATACCAGGTACATGCCAGTGCGTCGCCAGCCCCTGCTGCCTGGGCTTCAGTCATTATTGCTCACTGAATGTTGGTTAGCTCTGTCCAGTAAATGTAGGAGCAGCTTGGCATCCCCTCTCTTCCCCCAGACTCTCAGGACTGACACTGCAGACACTGCAGAGCATGGTGGAGCTCAGAAATGCAAAGAAGGATAGTCAGACCACCAGATTGGCCACAGTGCTGCTCATGGGAAAGCAAGCCCCTTGGACTCTTTCAGCAAGTTCCTTCTGGCTAGAGAGATCAGGGTGACAAGATGTTTGACCAAGTGCACTGATACAGACAGGGAGCTAAGCTGGGTAGCATCAGCCCTGCGACTATGTTAGGCCTTGGATAGTGTTTAAGTGTTACTGTAGCATCGTAGTGTCACTGTTGCTTCTTAGTTACTATTGCGTCTTGGGGTTATCATTGTGTCTTAGGGTTACTATTGTATCTTAGTTGAGGTTACTATTGAGTTTTAGTTAGGGTTACTATTGCTGTGATAAAAGACCATGACCAAAGCAACTTGGGGAGAAAAGTGTTTATTTAGCTTACACTTCTGTATCACTGTTCAACATTAAAGGAAGTCCAGGCAGGAACTCAAACAGGGCAGGAACCTGGAGCCAGGAGCTGATGCAAAGGTCACGGAGGAGTGCTGCTTACTGGCTTGTTTCCCATGGCTTCCTCAGCATGCTTTCTTATAGACCCCAGAACCACCAGCTCAGGGGTGGCAGCACTCACAATGGTCTGGGCCCTCTGCCATCAATCACTAATTAAGAAATGCCCTACAGGCTTGCCTATAGCCTGAGCTTACAGAAGCATTTTCTCAGTTGATGATTCCTCCTTTCTAATGATGCTAGCTTGTTTTGGGTTGGCATAAACCTAGAAAGTACATATAGTATCAGCCAAACAGAAGAAAAGAAAAAAAAATAAGGAAGGAAAGAAGGAAGGAAGGAGACAGTAAGGTGCTTGCTGCCATGCCTGAGGACCTGAGTTCAATTATTAGAACCCACGTGAAGAAAGAGAGAACCGAACCCCACAAGTTCGCTGACCTCCACACATATGCCATGGCATAAGCCCATCTTCATCACACACACACACACACACAGTGACATAAAGGACCTAACGTATGGCTCAACAGTTAAGAATGCTTTCTTCTCTTTCAAGGGTCCCAGCTTTGATTTTGTGGCTTACAACCACCTGTGACTCCAGCTTCAGGAGATCCAATGCCTTCTTTTGGCCTCTGTGGGCTTGTTGTACAGAGACACAAAATAAACACAGACACATAATAATAATAAAAAAATCCCTTAAAAAAGAAAGCAAGGAGTCAGGAGAGAGAGAGAGAGAGAGAGATGAAGGAAGAGGAGTTGGAGAAGGAGCCGCTATCTTGGGATTTGTAACACTTCTTGTCATTGCTTTAGTAAATTCATTATGCCACAGATGCAATACTACCTGCTCTGGGACTGGCCGGTAAGTCAGTCACAGCCACAAGAGTAAATAGGTATGTAAGAAGCCAGGATGAGCCAGCAGATGAAGTCATGATCCAAGAGCAGGGAGGGAAAGTTAGCATCAGGGAAAGAGGCACGGAGCAGGACAGATTTGGGCAGGCAGCAGAAGCAGGCGTTAGCTGTTTCTGAGAAGACTAGGTAGGGAGGGAATGTCTTACTGAGAGTATGGTGTGAATAAGGCCTGAAAGGATGTGGCCCTGGGGATCCCTGCGGAAAAGAGAAGGCAAGTGTTCAGGGCTGGGTTAGTGCCATCTACTGTGCCCTCAGAACTGAGCTTGAGGCCCGGCATGGTGGCACACGCCTGTAATCCCAGCACTCCGGGAGGCAGAGACAGGCAGATCTCTGTGAGTTGGAGGCCAGCCTGGTTTACAAAGTGAGTCTAGGACAGCCAGGGCTAAAACAGAGAAACCCTACCTCCAAAAACAAAACAAAATAAAAACAAAACAAAAATTGATCTTGAGAATGTCAACTTATGTTACCTAAAACAAGGGTTTGCTCTGGGCTGGTATATCTGGGAACCGTTGGGCTAAATAACCAAAGCACAAGGTATCAGATCAACCTATGAAAATCAACTGTTCTTGTGCACACTGGCAATGAGTGTATAAGATGGCATTCTCATTTACATTATAAGAAAGAATAAAATTCTTAGTAAAAACTTAACCAAGTTTCCCTAAAACTAGAAAACACTAAAAGAAATTAAAGACTGAAGTAAGAGGAAAGATATCCCACGTTCACGGCTTGGAAGACACTATGCTAAAGAGCACAATCCTCCGAAGCTGGTTTACAGAGGCGATGCGCCTCTATCAGGATCTCACTTTTTAAAGTAATTGACAAGATGATACTAAATTTGAATTAATGAAAATGCAAGGAATTGCTGTAGGAATATAAAATGGAATAGACACATTGGAAGACAGTTTTGTGGCCTTAAAAGCCTGAACACACCCAGCAGTTTGGCTCCTTTGCACAGTCCCCTGTGAACTAAAAACTTGTATGTACACAAAAACTTGTAAAGGCACTGGGCCATCTGCTTCCAGTTCGTAATCCGAGCTGAGTCTGGAGGAGCATAAGCCTGCATGGGCTACAGATCGAGTTTAAAGTCAGTCCGGGGAAGAGAGTGAGGCCCTGTGTCAAAAAGAAAAAAACAGTGTGACGTGGCTATTGCACACATGCACTTACAGCAGCTGTGGTTACCTGAACAAGACCCACACAAGATCAAGCCAGTCAGAATTCTAGCGTAGATGGAGGAGGAGCTCCCAAGGTCCGCTGCCCCCTGAGGAGCTACTGCTAGCTGGTGTCTGCTAAGTGAGTGAGAGTCATTTTTCTTTGGGCATGTGGCCCTGGTAGGCTGACCATGCCCCATAGGCTGGTCCCACTCCCGTGTGCGTGTGGGAAGCCCTAGGTAGACACGGCGAACAGTGAATGGGCTATTCATTTCAAAAAGAAAAAAGAGAAATGAGGGAAATGTGTTGAGGGTTCCTGGAGGGAGCTGGAAGGAGGTAGTACGGGATGGATGTGATCAAAATATGTTGTATACACATGTGAAAAATTTAGAGAATAAAATTAAAATATTATTTAAAAATAAGACAAAAGTAAAAAGAGTGCTGAGGCAATAGCAGAGCACTTGCCTAATTTATGTGAGCTCAGTCCTTAGTATCACATGCACAAAAATCAGCAACAGCATAAAACAAACAAAATCCTGTGCATGAATGTCTATAGTAGCTTACTCTGTAACTAAGGAAACTTTCAGGCAACTGATATGTCCTTCAGTAGATGAATGAGTTAACCATAGTGCAATCAGACAATGGAATATTTTTTAGAGTTAAAAAGTGGTTGACTGGCTAGAGGTGGCTCAGCAGTTGAGAGCACTGGCTACTCTCCCAGAGGACCAGGGTTCAATTCCAAGCCTCCACATGGCGACTTGCAATGGTCTGTAGTTCCAGTTCCAGGGGATCCAACAGCTTCATACAGACATACATGCAAGCAAAACTCCCAATGCACATAAAATCAATGAATCAGCCAACCAACCAATCAATCAATCAAATTGGAAAAGAAGTGGTCAGAGAAGCTGAAGAGCTGGCTCAGTGGTTAACAGTACTTGGTGCTCTTTCAGAGCACCTGGGTTCAAACCCCAGCACCCACATGGCAGTTCACAACTGTCTGTAATTCCAGTTCCAGGCGATCTGACTTCCTCTTCTGGCCTCCACGAGCACCAGGCATGCATGTGGAGCACAGACATACATGCAGACTGAATACCCATACATCCAAAAAAACTTTTTGTTTTAAAGAAGAGATCAGCGCTGGTGAAATGAGATGCTTGAGGGAATACAGGCTCTTCCCACCAACCTTGATGACCTATGTTTGATCCCCAGAACACACATAATCTAAGAAAAGAACCAACTCCAGCCTGTTGTCCTCTGACCTTGCCATGGCAAGTGGACAATGAAACTATGTAAAATCATGGGAAAATGTCTAATGCATACTGCTAAGTGAAAGAAGCTAATCTGTAAAGACTACAGACTGTATGATTGCAACATCAGTGACATCATTCTGGTGAAGGTGAAACTGTAAAGATATTAAAGGGGCAGGGCTTTCTGGGGCTTGAGCGAAGAGCAGGGTGGAGCATGGAACTTAACGGGTGTGGAGCTGTTCTGTACGGTACTATGATGATGGATACACATCAGTTACTGAATCCGTGCAGTGTTCAACACCAAGAGAGAGACCTTAAGATGAACTATCTACTTCAGATGTGTCAGTGTAGGCTCCTCGACTGTGACGAATGTGCTGGCCTGGGATTCTGAAGATAGGGGAGGTTGTACGTGTGTGTTTAGAGGTCATATGGGAATTCTGTACTCTTTTAATTTTACTGTGAGCTTGAAACTGCTCTGAAAAAATGAAGTCTATTTAAGGGACCTAGAATAGCCAAAATCATCTTAAAAAATAACCAAGTTGACAGACTCATATTTCCAGATCTCAAAACTTACCACAAAGCTGCAATAATCAAGACAGTGTAGTACTGGCATGAGATAAGACTTATGGATCAATGGGACAGAAATGAGAGTTCAGAAATGAACTCTCACATTTACAGTCTATTGATTTTCAACAGAGAGCCAAGAAAATTCAATGGGGGAAAGGATAGTCTGTTCAACACACGAGCTTGGGCGACTGGCTATCCACAACAAACGGATGATGCTGGAATCCTTTCCTCATGCCAAATCATCTCAATGTGGACAGAAGATCTGAACACAAGGTTGGAGGCTGGGCAAGGTCAAGCTATAGGGCCCGAGGCCAGAGAGCACTAAATAGTAGCCAGCCCGGCTAGCTGGGTCTCCACAATGATCACTGCATTCCTTACCTTGGACTTCCGAGGTTGACAAGTGTCAGTGATAGACACCGAGGTGACTCTGTTGAGGTAGGAAGTGCCTGATAAAGATTTTCCATCTCTCCTTCAGTTTACCAGTTTTGGAAGTTGGTGGGATTAGACTTTGGTGTAAGCTTTTGGGAGGGATGATTTTGCAGTCGTTATTGCTCCCCGTAAGGAATGCAAGAACAGTAGCATCCCAGAAGGCCTCCTGTGGCACGGGACGAAACGCCAGCCTGAAATAATGGAGAACAGTAGGTACAAAATTATTGGTAACAGTCTCTTTGGCAAAATGGCTTCAATTTGCCAGTCTCCCATCAGAGTTAGGGTTAAGTTTTTCACAGAGATGCTGTGATGGGTCATGCACATGCTCCAGGTACAGGCTGACGAGCTCTTCCACCAGCTCCCACCATCAGGATGAGCCTCGGCAGGCCTGCTGCAGGATGAGAAACTGAGATAGGAGTCCAAAAGGCTGGAGAGACGGCTCTGCGGTTAGGAGCACTGGCTGCTCTTCCAGAGGATCGGTTCCCAGCACCCACACGGCTGCTCACAGCTGTCTGTAACTCCAGTTCCGGAAGGCCTGATGCCCTCTTCTGGCCTCCACTGGCAGCATCTGTGCCATCTACATGCAGTGCATACATACACGTGAAGGTAAAACACGCATGTTCATAAAATAAAAATACACACATCTTTAATAAAGCCCCAAGCCAGAGCCCTCCCACTTTAGAGCCACGGCCATTCCAACGACTGACCACAGGCCTGTGAATGAGCCCACCTGGGAGTCAGCCCACCTGAGGCTCCCTTGTAGACTGTGAGCAGAATAAATGCCCCTTTAAGACACTAAGCGTAGGCACTGTCAGGTAGCTATTATTCATAGTTTCAAAAAAACAAAACAAAACAAAACTGATATAGCCCCAGCGTGGAACCATCCCAGGTGACTATCGATGCGGTTAGAGGTAAATATGGTGGTTCAGCAGGACAGCGGAGCACCCCACAGCCACCGACAAATGCGTGCGATCTGAATATACTGACCTAGAAGAAGTCCATGATATATTGGTGAGGGAGAAAGCGAGTGGCTAATCAATACATAAGCCGTGACCCCACTTTGATTCTTGAAAGAGTCTCTGTGTGTGGATATATGGAATGGATCTACCTTGGCCAAAGTTGGTGGGGGTACATACAGACTTCTCAGAGGTCGCCTCCCGGGGAGACAAGACAATGGGATGGGCTTTGCTTTGTTTTCTTTCTGATTTGTTTTTATTCTTTAAAAAATTGGCAAAAAAATAGCATACAGGGGCTGGAGAGTGATGGCCCAGCCGTTAAGAGCACTGGCTGCTCTTCCAGAGGACCTCAGTTCAATTCCCAGCAGCCACATGGTGGCTCACAGCCATCTATAATGGGATTTGATGCTCTCTTCTGGCCTGCAGGCGCTATATGCAGACAGACCACTTATATAAACACACTAACAAGCACACGAATAAGCAAGCATACAAAGTAATGGGTTTGGTTTTGGCATTTTCATACCAGCTGTTTCTGTAGACACTCCTCTCCACTTCCCTATTTGTCCTCTACCACTTCCTGCTGACCTGCCACCCTGCAGTGACCCCTGTTTTCCATGCCACACAGGCTCTGTTATCCCTTTCTTCTCATCTGGTAATGTTTTTGAAAGGTGGTAACAAGCTTGGTGTTTTGGGTGACAGTGTTTGTGGAAACTGAGGCCCAGCTGACTTATAAAGCATCTCCCTCTTTCTCCCTTGGCTTCCTGGCCCTGTGGCCTCTCCTGAGAGGAGGGTCCCTCCTCCTGCAGCAAAAACCCACACCTGGAGCATCTCATGCCACAGGGTCTCTGGACAGGGACCCTTGATGGCTCTGTGTCACTGTGATCCTCAAGCTTTTACCTTGGGTGTTAGAGCAGGGAGAACTTTGGGGAATCAAATCTTCTGTGGCACAGATTTAGGGAAACTGAAGCACAGAAGGTTTAGGGACAGATGGAAGGTTTCTGTGACCCTTCAGAGGTGCTCTCACACAGGTCTCTTTTCACCTCAGAAGCCCAAGGCCAGCCCAGACACCCGAAGCTCTATCTCCTCTGGGGAGGATTGTACAAGCTCCCTCTTTCTGAGCATGGGGGAGGGGCTGTGAAGCGGAGTTCAAGGGCCAGAGCCCAAGAAGGAGGGGTGGGCATCTGTTCCAGCCTCAGCCGGGAGCCTTTGGCAGCAGTAGATAGAAAGCAAGAATAATAAAGGAAAGAGAGCAAAATGTCACACACGCTCTGCTACCATTAGCTGCCAGAGAAGGGAAATATCCCATAATTAGGCCAGGCTTTTGTTTGCTTTGGTAGAGGGGAGGATGAGGAGGATGACTGTGGGTGGGGACTGTCCCTCTGGGGGCACAAACATCTTAGGGCCAGGGCTCCATGACCTACCCTTGCCCACCCTCATCCAGTTCCTGGGCCTGATGTAGCCTGTGACGAGGAGGGGGTGGGTAGAAATGAGGACAGGGAAGGGTGGGACTCCTCCCCTTGGAAGCCTGCACGTGCAGCTCCAAGGCCTCCCTGCTCAACTACCGAGCTGTTGTTTGTTTATATTTCTCTTATTATTATCCAAGTCACAGAAACACCCGGGTAATAGCTGTAAAATTACACACTCGCAGCTAATTCGGGTGCGACTCTTGGCATAGCAGCCGCGTTTTAAGGAGAAATAAACAAGGCCTGAAATAAAAGTCGGCAGGAATACAAATCTACAGCAATGAGCAGGGAGCATCCCTCAAGGCGCATGTGCGTGTCGTTCCCACCCCCACCCCCCTGCACAAGTGTGCATGGCAGGCACCAGGCCTTTTTTCATGGCCTCTGCTCCCTGCAGGGCTGCCCCAGGGCCCTCTCTCACCACTTGGCTCTCTGGACTGGACTAGCCTTGTCTTTGGAGAGCTAGGCTGCCTTTCCCATCTTGATTCCCTTCCTCTTGTGGGTACTGTACCTATAGTCTCTCTTTGACTAGGGAGAGATAGTCAGCTAACTGCTAGATTACCATCCGTTCATTCCTTTCATGAGCAGCTACTTGCATCAGGCACTCTGTCTTCTAGGGATCAGTAAAACACAGAAGCTGGCTCCTTCTCAGGACTGAGGTCTGGTGCAAGAGATAGAGAACAGAAAAAGAAACACAAGAATTAACACACAAACAAAATGAAACAAAACTAAACTATTAGTTCCAGGAAAATACATACTAAATGGTGAGTCAGTTAGTGTGCTTGGGTAGAAAGTCCCGGGTAGCCACATGAAAAAGTTGCCTGATGATGGACAGATTGTTAATCAGGACAGCAGTTTCTCAAGGTGACTTCTAGGAGTCCAGATTTGATCCTCTTTTATTGATTATGAATATAATTTGCTTATAAGTTTGAGATCTCGGTTCCATAAATGTATAGTTCAATACTGATTTGAATTATTTAAGAATGGAGCCTGGAGAGATGGCTCAGCAGTTAGGAGCACTGGCTGCTCTTCCAGAGGTCCTGAGTTCAGTTCCCAGGGCCCATATGGTGCTCACAACCTTTGGCAACTCCATTTCCCGGGGATCTGATGCCCTCTTTTGGCTCCGTGAGCACCAGGCATGCACATGATGCAGACATACATGTGAGCAAACCATGTGCTCACATAAAACACGTCTTTAAATGTCCTAAAAATGCTCTGTAATCTAGATTTGTTAGATGCCTGAAATAAGCCATAAAAAGCCTTCACAGAAAAACAAAGACAAGAGCAAATATACAATAGGTTAGGATAAGTGCTCTAAAGGAAAAGAACAACACAGAATGAAGGAAATGGCAGGGTGGGTTTTAGAAAGGAGGAGGAGGAGGAGGAGGAGGAGGAGGAGGAGGAGGAGGAGGAGGAGGAGGAGGAGGAGGAGGAGGAGAGCCAGGCTGAGGAAATGGGTGGGCAGAAGCCCCGAGGAAGGTCAGTGCTGCCCGGGAGGTGGGGCTGGGGTGTCAACTGGCCTGGAGAGACACACAGGTGCCATAGGCCCCGCCTGGGGGACTGGAAGGATGGGAAGAGTCAAAGAAGAAGTGTAGTAGAGTGAGATCCAATTCTGGGTTTCAGGCAGTTTCCCTGGGGGAGGGGCTTGCAGAATAGGGTGGGGTACAAGAGCAGGGATGCTGCTGCTGTTTTCCTGGAAGATGCTCCAGTCGCCTCGGGAAGGACAGTCATAGTGTAGGCAGGGACGGGGACCAGGCAAAGGCAGGTAGGACGTGGACATGGGGGTGCAGGAGTCTGGGTGTCTGGGGGTCTGAGGGAGATGAATTTCCTAAGATTACATCTTAAAGGCTGGGCAGCTTTGGGATACAAGACACAGAGGGTGCGTGAGGCCATGAGAAGTGTCCAGGGTGCCTTAGCAGGGAGAAGAGTGAAGAGTAAAGAGTGGTGTGTCATGCACTCTGTGACTGAATGCAACTCTGACATCACTGGTAAGAGTCAAAGTTTCAATCACGGCTGGTCAGGAGGAGGAAACAGGAGTGTCGTGGGTTCACCCAGTCAGGGCTCCATCTCTGGAGTGATCTGGGTAGACACTGTAGGGCTGTGACCCGAACCTGTGAGCAGCTGAGACGGAGGTGGCTCTAGCTAACTGTATCCTGACTACCCTGGGGACTGCGCAAAGCCAAGTGTCTATGGCTGGGATGTTTGGGGGAAGTAGAACCCACATCATAGATGGGACTCCCCAAAGGGACTCAAAGAACTTACCCAGAGGTGAGAGAGCTGGCGTGGCAGAGGTAGGCGTAGGAGGGGGTTAGAAGAGAAAATGGAGGGCTAAGGGAGGAGCATAGAGGAAACCGGAAGAAGCCAAGGAGCCGGTGGGTAATCCCTCCAGGCACACCTAAGCTTCAGGCACTAATTAGCATAGATGAATGGCTCCTTAGCACTCTGGCTGATGCCCCATTCACACTGTGCAATATGAGGGGGCATGAATGAAGAGCGAATGCTAGAAGTAAGGACACAGGCACCAAATTTCCCCTCTCTTCCGCCTTAAGAAACATGGGGTGCAGGTGGAGCTGGGAAACAGGGCAGGGCTTACCAGAATCCTCAGTTCTGCCTGCTTGGGCCCTGGGAAGTGGCTAAGCCCCTCCAACAACAGGCCTTCCTGCACCCACTCTGTCCACCAGTGTGTGTGTGGGCTGGTACATATTTCTCACATTCCTGTACATAAATCAGAGTGTACAGTTAAAATGCTCACAAGTAGAGCATGGCAGTAACATATCAGTAATTGAAGTACTCCAAAGATTAAGGTAGGAGCTCAAGGCCGCCGCAGGTTCAACCTGAGTTATACAGGGAGATCCTGTCTCAAAACAACAATGAGAAACAATAACAAATCCCCATGGCTCAGAGGCTAAAAGCACTGGCTTCTCTCCTAGAGGTCCCAGGTTTGATTCCTGGCACCCACATAATGGTTCACAGCCACTCATAACTCCAGTTCCAGGAATTAGATGCCCTCTCTGACCTCTGTGGGCACCAGGCACACACATGATGTATACACATAGACACACACACACACACACACACACACACACACACATGCACGCACGCACGCACGCACGCAGGAAAAATATTCATAGAAAGAAAAGAAAAATAAGCAGCTCAGGCACTCTCTGGGGGCTCAATGACAGCCCCTCCCAGAGCTCCTTCATTTCCATTGAGCTGTTCAGAAAGCCTGCTGTACACAGAGCCACTGCGAGGCTGGGTGATGTTGGGGCAGGGCCTGAGGTTCCCAGACCTGAAGAGGGAAAGCTCCTGGAATGCTGGTAGAGGTGTCCTCGCTGGCTCAAGGCTGCTGAAGGAGCCACCGCTTCAGCAGAAGCTAGCTGAGGCCAGCGACCCCTGGTCACTTACAAGGTCACCTTAGCACAGCAGGGTCTGAAAACCCTCTCCTCTACTCTACATCACTGTTCTGTGTAAGTGCACAGAGCCCGTCCCAAACACGCTCAGCGTCATTTAACAGCTATGCTCAGTGAGCATCTCAGCGCTCACAGGGCTGTGGGGAGTCAGCCAAATGCTGACACAGTAGTTGATGCAGACAACTGGATCACCCTGCCTCTAGCTGGGTACTCCTAGGTTCGGTCCAATTTCCTATATCGTCCTTATTTCCTTGATATATCTAAACAGGACCAGGAAGATGGTGGTCCCAGGAGCGGCTTAAAAAAATTTTTTTTTTTATTTTGAAAAGAGAACACATTCATAGTGTTTATTTTATTTTATTTTTTTTTAAAGCCCAGGCTAAAGTAAGAAATCTTTCCCATCTGCCTCGCTACCAGCAGCTCTTTGCCAGTGTAATCCTGCTTTGGCTACTGATGGGTACAGACATGAACAGATTCTGAATGGATGACCAAATGACTTTGGGGACCTTGTGGTGTGCAGAGGGCCCAGCCTTCTGTCCCTGCCCACGCTCAAACCCAGGGCTGCAGCCATAACAGGATGATAATCGACAGGACACTTTCAAATATTTATGAAGCCCCAGTGGATTTTCTCAGTCCGGAGTTGTCGCTTTCATGGAACCTGGCATTAGACGCTAGAAGGTCAATATTTTCCCTGGGCCACTGATGACTGACCGAGACATAAGCCTTCCTGGCTTGCCTCTGGCCCTTTGGGCCTGGCTGCTCCTGCCCTGTCAGCTTCTTGCTGAAGGTTCTTGAAATTTCTGCCTTGGAAAACTGGTAAGGAAGGACATGCAAGCCTCTCTGTGCGAGCTTTGGGGTGGGCAGGAGCATAGCACAGACTCAATGTGGGGATTTGGGAACGCCAGGTTCCTTTGTTAGGCCTGTCAGCCATCTCCAGAATGGGAAGTCCGGCAGTCTTGAACCGTCTCCCAGACTGCCCCAGGGCTCTTGAGTTCAGGTCCTCTCTGTGGCTCCAACATGCCCAGGCACAGGGCAGCACTGGATCCGACTCTTTCTTCCTCAGGGTACCAAACATTCGCCTTTTGTTTGGGGAACTGTTTCCGGGTTGCTGAGGAACCTGAGGCCCAAGAGCCTGGGCATCTTCAGAACTTGGCCCTACCACGTGGCTTCTTGCTAGGGCCCAAGGGAACAGATGTTACAAAGCTGATGGCATCCAGTTTGATCAGAATTGAGGGATGGCCACCCGCTCCGCTGATGGAAGGTTGTGAAAACCAAGCTGACAGTTTCATAACCCTGAGGGCAGAGTCGGGGCGGCTAAGACCAAATGAGCTTGGCTGAGATGGGGCAGGGGAGGGACAGCCCGCAGGAGCCGGGCAGGGTAAACTGCAAGGGTCTTCCTCACCCCTATGTAGCCTCCTGAGGCGTGGCGAGGAGAAGGTATTTAATCTTGTACTCGTGTAATTGGGAAGGATTTAAAGATTACCATGCTCATTATTTTCACCACACGCTCTGTCTGCCACCCTACCTCACAGACCCCCTCCCCTGAGCAGGCCACAGGCCAGTCGCATATCTCAGACCCTTCCACCCACTGAACGAAGATCCGAATACCTGCCTGCAGGCAGGGCTGTGTTTTGCCATTGTTTTATTTTGTTTTGGGGACAGTGTGTTACTATGCAGACCCTGTCTAGGCTGGCCTGGAATTCACAGAGATCCTTGCCTCTACCTTTAGAGTGCTGGGATTAAAGGCATGAGCTACCATGGCTGGCCAAGAACGTGGTCTTTTTTTTTAATGACCTGAATAAGATTCTACTTGATAGAACTCATTCTGGAATTTGCTTTTCCCAGTAAGTTTGAGGGAATCTTGCCATGTTAGAAACTGATTTTTACTCCTTTTAACTGTTCCAAGGTAAGTTCCTTTACTGGTGGGAGATGGGCAGTTTCTGGTATTTTGCTATTATACAAAGGGTCCCTGGACTATCCTTTTGGACACGTGTTCTTGTCTGTGCGTATGTGTGAGTGTGTGAATCCTGCTGAGGTTAGAGGACAGCCTTGGATAGTGTCGCCCAACACCTGTATGTGTGCACATGTGTATGGAGTCTGGAGGTCTTCCTTGTTCATACACAACCTCATTTTTTTTTTTTTCAGGCAGAGTCTCTCCCTGAGCGTGAGGCTCACTGGGCTAAGATGGCTGTCCAGGAAGTCCCAGACATCACCAAGAAGTCGTTTTTAGGGCATGAACCAGCACTGCAGTGTCTGGGATGCCTAGGCTCCAGGCTCCAAGCTTTGGGGCCAAGGCACAGGCATGGCCAAGGACCCTAGGACCTCCTCCTGTGTGCCTTCATCTGGTAGTATTAGGGGTTTCCTCCAGACTCTCAAAAGTATCTATGGCCCTAAGAGAGAGATTCCAAGCCTGTGGACTGAGGCAGTCTTCAAGTGCAATGAGGAGATTCAGGACCCAGGTTCAAACCTCACCCCTGTCTTGACTTGGTCTCCATCTGTGCTCTCAGGGACTGGAGCTGAATATCCCTAAAGGTCTCCTGCTATCCTCTTCTTAGGCCCAAGAAAAGTGCTACTGGAGGGACCCTAGGTTTCTGGAGACAAACAGTAAAAAAGCTGAACACCAAGGGAGCAGGAAATGTTGCAAAAGGAGGGTGGTCTGAGGTCAGGGAGCCCCTTGTCCTCTGCTGCAGGTACAAATAGAAATCAGGGTGCCATAGGTAAGGAGCATCCAGATATAGAGAGCCCAGAAAAATCTCTCCAGGGCTGGTTCCCCAGACTCCTCTGTAGCCCTCCTCAGGCACTAGATCCAGTTGGGCCACCGTGGACGGTGGATGAAGGGAGAGATCCACCCTGGCTGTAGAGAGCTCTCGCCAGACCTCATGAGTAAATTCTCCATGAATGAGGCCTTGAAATTGGCAGGCGGATTTAGTATCACAGTCAAGGTGGGCTTCCTGGAGAAGGAACTGAGTGGGTCTCCTAGACTTCTGTCCTGGCAGAAGGGCAGCCTTCAATACTGGCATTTCTGCCCTCCAGTCTGTTGTGACATGGCATGGGACTACTAGTTTCTGACCTAGAGGGCTGTGCTGAAGATGCTAAAGGTTTATAATGATGCCTGGCACAAAATGAGCGCTCAACAAAGGTCGGTCATTTTGGTTACCATTGTCATTGATTTTAAAGGACGGGAGACTATGAAAAAGGGGGAAAGGAAGGGGCGGGAAGGTCAGCCAACTGTGAGAGGCACTGGGAGAACCCAGGAGGAGGCTTTACCTTTCTGTGCACAAGGAGGTGTCCTTAGACTTTCAAGGTCATGTATGGTTGCATAGTCCCAGTTCTGACACCCAAATCCTTGGGACCAAATGTTATGATGAACTCCAAGTTCTATAGAACGGACCCACTACAAAGACACAGATGACAGCATTCCAGGGGTAGTGACAGGACTAAGGAAACCTCATGGGGCTGGCATTAGAAGCCAGGAAGTGACTGTTTATTGTGACCATGAGGAAGGTCAGCTCCTCTGGAAAATGAGTGAGGACCTCAGACAGTCAACCACAGTTCTTCAGGGGTGGGGCTGTTGTCTCTCCAGGTCCTGGCCTCCATTTCCTCATCTGTAACCTGGGAAGGGGAGGCTAGAGCAGGGTACCAGAGAGTCCTGGCTATAAGTAGCTCCCTGTGAGGAGAAATTAGGTATGGAAGGTAAGTTGGGGGGGCTCTTGGGGGGGCCCTTCAGGAGGAAACGGTAAGCAGCAGTCTTGAATAAGCTAGACCCCACTACCCCCACCCCACTACTTCCCTGGCAGAGGTGACAGCTCCCCAACTTCCGAAGCAGAGGCTGACTGACTGATGAGAAGGCTCCGGAGCTAGCCTGTCAGCAAGTGCCCCCTGCCACCTCTGCATAGCTAATTTGCATAACATTTGCACAAATCTGCATAATTTAGGAAGCAGCCAGTCCTCCTCTTGGGCAGTCATCGCTCTGTGATTTTATGAGCTTTGAAGTAGTCCTTTCTTCTTCTGCCCATTCTGCCTCTGTTTTCCTTTCTTCCGCATCTGGCCTGTCAGGTCCTGTTGCCTCTGCCCACCTCTCTGGGGTGGTGGGTTGGACCTCCAAGGATTTTTCAGTCTTCAGAGAAAGGCCCCCCCCCCAGCAACGGTTGAGGGCTGCCTCTGAGCCCCTCAGCTCAGGCCTCGGAGGGGACTACAGACTCCACCAAGAGTGCTCAGCATTCAGGACTGACCCTCTTTCCTGATGGGGTGGGAAGGGGGCAAGGTGCACCTGGATTACAGAGGCTTTTAGTTTCTGCTCTTGACGGCGAGGCTAAGATGGTACACCGAGGCTCGGAGACTGACTGTGCAGGCAGCTGTCCCCACTGTCACTATGTAGGGCTCTGATTGTGCCCTCTCAACATTTTTATTCTTGGGCTGGTGAAGACTCTCTTGGGTATGAGTAATAGCAACTTTACTCCACATAGCTTCAGCAAAACCGAAAAAGGTTAGCAACGGTTAAGTTCAGTGGCGGGTATGTGCTTAGAATGCACAAGATCCTAAATTAGAACCTCAGACATGGAAAAGAAAGAAAAAGGAAGATAAGGGCTCTATGGGGCATAAACACTATCACGAAGAAGTTTCCTTGTCATCCTTCCCTTGGTGGTGACTTGAACTTCTAGCCTTCACCCCCAGAAGCTCTGCAGTTGTATCCTGTTGGCTCTAAGTGTAGGAGTTGCACCATTCCAGAACCCATCTTGTTGATTCACTTCAGGTCTTGTGCCCTGACATGTGTGGCCCTCATTGGCCAGCCTCAGGTCGCATTTCTAGCCTGGGGACAGAGACAGAATCAGTCCCAGGACAAGAACCAGAATGGGGAGGAGGGTTCCCTAAAGAGAGTCAGCTCTCAGAAGGTGATGGTGGAACAGGGGTCGTTGGGCAGGAGAGAGTGTTGGGTTTCAGGTGACCAGTAGTGTTTCCCTAGTGAGTGTGTGAGTCACAAGTGTGAAGAACTGGGGGTGGGGTGAGGCTGTGGATGGGAGCAAACGGCCTAACAGTGGGAGTGCAGGCTTGTGCAGAATTTGAACCAAGCCCCACAGTTTACAATGTAAGTATCAGGCTCTGACCTCCTAGTGACTAGAATCCAGAGCCACGTGGATTCTGAAAAGCAAAGATGGCACCTGTTGTGTTATAGAAGGGACTGCGGTGGCCACCGACATAGAAGACAGAAGGTATTGTCATTGAACTCTGAAGGAAGAAACACAGCCAGCCTATGTTTTACGTGGCGATGCAATTCTTCAGCAGTAGGCCAGACTCCACCCACCTTACCAGCTTCAGAACTGCTGAGTCTCCAGCTCTGCCAGGGGCGAGCTTGGCACTGTCCTGCCCTAGTTGCCCAGTCTAGACTCATTCTGAGTTCCTGCTGTGACCACTCCATGCTGCCAGGCAACCTACTGATCCTGCCAGTTTTGCCGAGGGCTGCAGTGGGCTTCTGCTCCCCAAGACTGTGCTCCAGGGAAGGGTCACAGCTTCCTGGACACTCCTGACTGCCAGGACTGGGCTAAGAACATATTAATCTTCAACAGCGCCACCAGGAGGCTAGGCTTTTCATTGCCAGCTACCTCCCTGAGCTATGAATTAGGAGCTGAGAGCCTGAGAGGGTGAGCCACTTGATTAAGGTGGCACTGGCAAACAGCACGAGATTTGAGACCTCAAGGGCCTTTACACTGTATAGCACCCTTTACTCTGCCTGGGCCTCAGTCCTGCCGTCTGTACAATGGGCCAAATATCACCTGGGTCTCATGCTGTCAGAGGTACGTGAGCACCTAGCAGGTTTTTCAGATGACTGAAGCAGGTGTCCTTTAAATCCTCGTCCTCACTGCCAGTGAGGGGCAAGGAGCTATGAACCTGTAGCACCCCCTCTTTCCCCACCAAGAATTTGGGCAGAGGGTATGTGTGAAAGACAAGGGTGGGCTAGGCCTCATGTTATAGAGAGGAGGCTGAACAAGAAGAAGCTTCTGGTGGGCACTGCAGGTGGGTAGCGCAGCTGCCCAGGTCGGAAGGAGCAGGGCAACCTGTCATGATACGTGGGAGACTTCAGTTGAGAGGGTCCTGGGAGAGCAGGACGTGCGTGGGCCCAAGCAGAGGCCACCTGGAGAGAAAAAGGGACAAGCAGATTGCCTGCAGCCTGCGGTGTGCATGCTGGGCCGGGTTTGTCCAGGGGCACCTCCAGTTCTTCCAGCTAGGGGAGCTGGGTCTGAAGCTGCTTCTCCCTGTTCTCCTTCATGTTCCGCTGGATGTCCCGCTCCCCACCTGCCTGTCCCTGCTACCGCTTCCTGCTTGCCACCTATGGTCGAGATACACAGAGGCCACAGTTCAGCTCTAGCTCACACTTCACAGCTTGAAGAGAAGGGAGCCCACGGAGCGGCCCTGGAGCCCGGCTTGTAACTGGCGTTTTCTCCTCCCGGGGAAGAGCCACGCTCAGGGTCTGGAGCCTTCTGCCTCTCAGATAACAGGCTGCTGTATTTGTTTTTCATTTTAAAATGACATCTCTCGAATGTGCATGTGCACACTGCTTTCACATGCAGAGATCGAGGGACAGCTGGTAGAAGAGGGTGGTGCTCTCCTTCCACAGGGGTCCAGAAGATCCAACTCAGGCCATCAGATTTGACTTCCAGAATCGTTATACCCCGAGCCATCCTGTCAGCCTTGACGGTGGAATTGTCTAGTGATGTGTGTGGGGCGTTGTCCCCCCAGTTCCCTGTCTGTGTGTGCCTCTCAGTGTTTTCAGTGAACACACAGTGAATCAAGTAGCCCCGGGGATGGTAGATCCCCAAACAGTCAGCGTTCCCTTGAGGCTAATCATGGCAGCTGCCCAGAGCAAGAGCTGAAAAGAAAGAGGCAAAGGTCCCATACTGGACCAGGCAGTTGGCCGCTGCCACCTGCCACACAGCCTGTGCCAGGGACCACTAAGCCACTTTGCCTAGCTGCCTCCTGCAGCCACGTGGGTCTCCCTGGAAAGTCACTGTCCTTCTCACCTCTCTGCCTCCTGGAGACCAGCATCCAGAGGATAAGGACACCCTCTCTCAGGGGACATTTGACGGTACTTCCCTACTCAGCCTGGTAGTTTCTGGTTCCAGGCCCCAGGTGGCTGTGCGAGTTTCTTTCCAAGTCTTCCGTTCCAGAGATGCAGGCTTGCAGAGCTGCCTGGTGGTTACCCGGCAACGCAGCACATATTTGGGTCAACCAGCCTGGCCCTTGCCCTCATCCTTGATTTGCTGGGACCCTAGGAAGCATGCAACCCTCTTGGTTTTGCCCTCTTTTGAAATACTTGGGCAATATTTAGTAAAAATAAAATTTCTGGGCAAAACCCTGCAGCCTATCCCTTCTGAAAGGTTTTGTATCTGGAGGCCTGGGTGGGTGTGTCCTTTGGGTAGTCAGACTGAGAGAGGCATGGACAGCAAGGTCCAGGTTTCATGCTCCAGATCCTCTGGTGATGGATTTCAAAGGACCCCACAGATGTCAGCCGTACATTCCCAAATATGGCCAGGCACTACACCACACCTCAGAGCTGCTCTTCCTACCCATGGTGCCCCTCTTCAGATCCCTGGCCTACACCACCCTCTATCACTATCCCTGCCAGAAGCCTGTTCATCCTGTTCGAGAGCATTCTTCATCCCAGGAGTAGTCACACTGAGCCCCCACTCTGTGACTCTCCTGGACCTCTTCTATCCCCTTATTACTTCAGCGGTTTTTTGGCTCCTCTAACTCGGTCGACACACCTGAGTTAGCGTTAGAAACGCAGGTTTGATCCCACCTACACATCCAACCCCACCATCATGCTCCCCTCAGCTGGGCCTATGCCCCTTCACTCCTAGCTTCCAAGCACTTGTGGCTGTCTCACCCACTCTCCTAGGCCTCCCGGTTCTTGTTAGGCTCACACCCTGGGGGACACACTCCTCTGTCCTTCCAGTATTTGGATGGCTTCTCCTAGCACCCTCTCGGATGCTCAGTTTGGACCACTTTTGCCATTCCTGGCCTGGTACCTCCGCTATGCTATCAGTTCTGAGCCACCATTTTCTCTGGACTTTTTTGCTCTGGCTACATTCTCCCCACCCACATGGGTACTAGGCAGGTATCCCAACAGAGTCTGTGTTAAGGAGGAGAGGGCTGCACTGGGCAATGGTGGCACACGCCTTTAATCCCAGCACTTGGGAGGCAGAGGCAGGTAGATTTCGGAGTTCAAGGCCAGTCTAGTGGTCTGCAGAGTAATTTCCAGGACAGCCAGGGCTACATAGAGAAAGTTTGTCTCAGAAAAAAAAAAAAAAAAAAAAAAAAAAAAAGAAAAAAAAATATATATATTTAAAAAATCAAGAAAGTACTAAGTCTCAATAGTAGAACTATGCTCTGACTTCCTGGCCATGGGTACTGTCTACCCTGTTGACTGCAGAGAGACTCCCCACACAGCAGACCCAAGCTGGCATATGGCCAGAGCCACACGGTCCTATCCATTGCTCCGTGCTCTTCCCCATGGACTGCTTTGATCATGTTTTTGTTAAGAGTGTGCTTAAAGCTAAGATTGGACTTGAGGCTGGGATGTCCGGAATTGGTGGGCTTGGCCAGCAGAGGCAGCGATATGGCCAGGAGGGGCATACCTGGTACCCAGCCAGGCGGTGCTCAGCCTCACTTCACTGTCTTTCCAATCTTCCCTTCTTCAATTCAGCTGCCTGGGAGGGGTTGTCACAAGGGTCCAGTTATCCTGTCCACCTGTGTCAGCAGGAGGGAGACAAGCACCCTGTGGGTGGGGCAGGGAGAAGGACCACAAGCTCTCACTCACCCAGTGATGGGGAGGAGGATAAGACTGCACCCACCCACCCCATCACACCGGGGCAAAGCCAGGGTTTTCAGAGAAGCCCACACAGTCATGATGGATTGGCTCTAGCTCCTCCCCGACCACACGCGGCACACTGCCCAAACTCCCAGCGCCAGCTCTCTCTGCATTCTATCTCTGCAGTCTCTCTGATGTCACTCTCTGTGATAGAGCTCCTACTTCAGGGCCTTTGCACTTGTATGGCATCCGAGTCTCAAACTGAGGCCCTGCAGGCCTCACCGACTGTGTCTGTTCTCCAGGTACTCACTCAGGAGGCCACTTGTTAGATTGCCACCCGCTGAGGGCTTTTTCAAGTCTGTGTTGTGTTTGCCCATCACACCTATCACCATCTAAGGCACTTTCACCCCTTCCTTATCTTAATTGTGCTCGTTCTTTTTCCTGATGGGATGTCAGCCTCCGTGAGGTCGGAAATTTGCACTGCTGATCCCCAGTGCTCGGGGGACAGGTGAAATTTAAGGAGTGCTTGAAGATTAAAGGAGGGATCGAGTTATAATGATGAGATGGGAATAGCAGCTAACTGGGTGAGGGTGCTTACCTGAGCCAGGCCCCTTACAAGCATCTGTGATGTTCTGGAATCTCCCTGAACTTCTGCTCCTCAGAAGGGAAGGAAACCAAGATCGAAGACATTGTCCAATTTCCTAAGGTCACTCAGCCAGTGGAAACTGAACCAAGCTAGTGATACTGTCTCCAGGTGGAGCCACGGTCTGGCCTCTGGAGCAGCCAGTGGGCACTTGGGCACCCTGGGGCCGACTGTCACATGATGACTCCAGGGATTCTGCAGACTGGCATTCTCAGCTCAGCGGAGCCTTAGCATAGAGAGGGAGAAGAGGAAACAAGAGTGGCCATCTTCTGTCCCTGAACTGGGTCCCCTCCTGCTGTCTGCTTCCTGCAAGTTCTTCTCATAGAGTAGGGTCTCCTGAACCCTCATAGCTGACATTGATGCACCAGTCTGCAGCCTCCCAGGAGCTCGGCTTACACCACACAACTTCCCCCGCTACCGGGCAGGCTTTGCCCATCATGTCAGAGGCACATCAATTACTTCCTGACTCAACCTTTCTCTAGTTCCTGGCCACCCCTCTTCATATATCAGCCCCCAGACCCTCATTTCCCACACTTCTGGGCTGTCATCTCCTTTAGCTCAGTCCCTGGGGGGAATGTTGTATATGAAATTATTTTGTGAAATCCAATAAAAATTGTAATCAGGCCAACATCATTACAGGAGAAGAAATGATAGATCTTCCCTGATGCAGATGATGTGGAAGAAAAAAAAAAAGACGAAGGAGAACCTGCCAGTTCACAAGCATGTGTCAGTGGCTCCATGCCTGCTCACTTACACCACGCATGCACACATCCATCTACGCACACGTGTGTGCAAGATCAGACAGTCCCTGACACCCCGGCCATGGATGTTGGGCTGATGGGGATTGCTGCCTGGTGTCTGCTGGTGCTGGGCCTGGAATTAGCTCACTGTAGAGGCAGCTACTTTGCCCCGCATCTGAGAGATGCCCCCTCAGAGCAGAAGCCTAATGCCCGCCAGCTCCCTCTCCAGGCTCTGACATCGGTGAGTCCTGGGCCGTGGCACAAGTACAGATGGCTGCCCACAAACAATTTGCCTGGGTATTTGAGGTGCCCACCTGGATACGCTCCTCAGGCTGAGTGTGCACTTTGATGAGCCCAGGAAAGGAGCACATGCTGACTGAAAATTGAAAGGCTCTTGAACCTAAGGTTTCTGGGAGAGAGTGGAAGAAGTAGGAGGTCCCTCCTGGGCACTGCCAAAGCCAGTGGCTCCAGCATCAGTGAGTCCTGTGTCTCCTTTCCCACAAGCTTCTGTGTGGCTGGCATTAGCCTTTGAGGTTTCAGACAATTGTGATAGGCATGTGGTCATGGCCCAGCGTGGGCAGGGGGCCTCTGTGCCTGCCCAGTTCCAGGAACTCCATCCCCAGGGGACAGGAGTGAGAACTGGACATGGGGATGCAGATGGACATTCAGGGAAGGGCAGGCTTTACTGGGCATTCCTGGGGGTTTCTGGATGTTCTTGGAGCCTTGCTCCGTGTACTAGAGGCCCCCAGACACCTGCCTTGGTATCCCTGGGATCTGGAGCCTATGAGAGGAACCCTGACTGCTGGAAAGGAAGATGGTCTTGCTTAGGTAATTACCTAGTCATGACAATGGCACCAGCCACCCCTTGGAAGTGGGCGGGGAAGAAGTTCTTCTTGGGGTAGTCATAGGCGCCGCATTCCTGAAGCGACTAGGGTAGACAGTAGGGACCCCCTAGTGGGCTTTCTTTCTGGAACCCAGGATCCTAGGTCAGCTCTTTAGCCCCTCTCCCCTCCCTTTCCTTATAATTTTTAGGCTTCCACCGGGGCTTGCACTGGGCCTCATCCCAGGAGTGTAGAGCCCTCAGCCAGTCCAAGCTGATGGGGTGAAGTAGGGTGACGTTGGATGGGCAGGAGGTCACCCTATAGTGCCCTCCACTTTTTAACCCATGGTTTTATGGAGTGCTTGTGCCAAACCTCCAGGCAAGGAGCAATAACCAAGCCCCAGCAGACCCACCGTGACTAGACACTTCCTGCCTTAATCCGAGTCCTGGCCTGTTTGATGCAAGTCTACTCTCTCCCTTGGTGTTTTTAGCTATGGCCTGTGGACTCCCTGATAGCTCAGTACCCTGGATAGGAAGAGGCAGAGCCTGCCGTCTGTACTGTGGTCTGAATCTCTGGTCAAACCCTTCTAGTGACACTTAACACCTTGTGCAATGGTATTCAGAGGTGGGGCCTGAGGCTGTCCACTCCTGTGAATATGCAAGGGGGAAGAATCCACCTATGGAGGAACAAATGCTCACTAGATGTCTAATTGTCTAGTACCTTGATATTGTATTTTCCAGTCTCCAGGATACTAAGAGTCCATTGGTTATGGGTTACCTAGCCTAAAGGATCTTGCTATAGCAGCCAGGACAGACTAAGGCACCATAGACTACTGCGTAGAGAGAGGCACAGAGCCCCAAGAGATCCCAAGATGGCCACATGCCCATCAGAGCAGAATGTCTCAGGAGAATAATTATCCATGTCTCTGTTTGGGAGCCTGGGGCTCTGTTGGGGATTGTGCCCTCTGCAACTGCCTCTCACTTAACCAATGAACTCTTTTCCCAAAGCTTAAAAATGGTTTCTGGATAGTCAAGAACACTTTCAAAATAAAGGCAGTCTTTACTGAGTACTTACTGTGTGCTGTGCTACCATTGGCTTAGTAAAAATTCAAAGTAGACCATGCATGGTGGGACTTGTAAGCCCAGCCACTAGAGATCCTGAGACAGGAAGGTTGCCTACCCGAGGCCTTTGGGGGCTATGTGACTCTAGAAAGAAAAGCAAGCAAGCTAGATCACATTAGTGGAGTATGGTGGCACACGCCCATGTTTGTAGCATTTGTTGGGAGGTGGAGACAGGATGATGAGTTCAAGGTCAGCGTGGTCTACATATTACGTTGGAATATTAGCCTGGACTCCATGAAAACCTGTCCCCAAAACAAAACAAAACAAACAGAAACCTGGGGCTGTTGTGGTGGAGCGATGGGTAAAGTGCTTGCCACTAAACGTGATGAGCTGAGTTCAATCTCAGGCCCCACACTGTGGAAGGAAAGAACCAGCTCTCTCAAGATGGCCTCTCATCTCCAGAAGTGTGCTATAGTATTCAAGGACACACAGACAGGCACACTCTCACACATGCACACATTCACACAGTACAGACACATGCATATACATGCATACACACATTCACACACACACACACATAAACATACACACAAACATACATGCACACAAATGCACACATTCACACTCACACACACATACATACACACTCACATGTACACATTCACAATACTCATACACACATACGTACACAAACACACACACTCATATACACATATACCTTTTATTTATTTATTTTTGAGACAAGATTTCTCTGTAGCCTTGGTTGTCCTGGACTCACTCTGTAGACCAGGCTGGCCTTGAACTCACAGAGATCTAGGACTAAAGGCGTGTGCTACCACCCATCTGGTAACAGAAATTTTTAAGGAAAGAAATTACCCTGTGGAAGAGTTGGCATTGTCCTCCTCTTATAAGTTAGGACATTAAGACTCTGCAGTGACATGGCTGCTCCACATTTACCGTGTGGCAGGCTCTGTTGGTCCTACTCTCACCTCACTGGTCCATTGTGTCTACACCAAGCTTTCCAGTTTGAACACCTGCATCCTTTGCCGGGGGCTTCCTGTGGCCCAGGAGCTGGGTGAGGCACAGCCAGGGTTCCTAACAGTGTCAGGAGCAGCCTCACTGAAGGATGAGGACATGAGGGACCAATGCTCGGCCCCCTCTACCACACCACAGTGGGAGAGCCCAGGCAAGCACCCTGCAGTCCTGCAGAGCTTCCCCAAGGATCCGGTTACCATAGCAACCTTTCTTTCCCCATTTTCCCTCATCTTCCCTCCCAGCGCTCCCAGAGGTCACGTCCCAAAATCACTGCCTGTACCCAAGCCCTTGATTTAGGGCCTGCTTCAGGAGCCCCAGCCCCAGACTACCACATGTATGACTGGTGCCAGCTTGGCTCTGACCTTGGGAGAGGAGAGGTCATTTTCAGTCTCACAAAGCAAAACCTGGGCTCCGATGGCGAGTCCTCCTGTCAGGCTCTTGCCCCCTCAGGACAGTCTGCACTGCTTTCTCTGCCTCCTGGGCAAGAGGACTGGCGTCTGGCACTGGTGTGACCCCAGCTTTGTGGCTTTTTTCAAAGGATGGGCATGCTGTCTGTGCTGCAAGAGCTCAGCTTTGCAGAGCAGCCGCCTTCCCCTTCTTAGCCCAAGGGAGCCACAGCCATGGGGATAGTTGCTCACCACAGTTGCCAGCAACAGGCCAGACTCTTCTTCAGTTCCCACAAAGAGACCTTTCTGCCGGGAGGCCTCGCAGGGCTGTGGGATGTAAAGGGCAGGCCAGAGGCAATGAAGGGGGGCACTTCTTGGGGTCCCTGGTGGAATGCAGGGGCAGAGCAGTGAGGCTTGTCGCTGGTGCCCGCAACTCAGCCTTCAGCTTTCCCTGTTGCCCTATACCCAGAGGGCAGCCTTCTCCCTGCCTCCCTTTTTGCCTCAGTCCTGTGGTGGGGCGGGGCTCTCAGTCACTGCCCATCAGGAGGGGCCCGGACAAGGTGACGTTTTGAGAAAAGCATGAGAGTCTCCTTACTGGCTTGTGACCTTATTTTTTCCACCTGCCATGTAAGTACAGTAGCAGCAAAATGAAAGGAGTTGTTCATTCCTAGAGCATAAATCTACTGAGTCCTTTCCAGATGCTGAGGCCCTGAAAGGGAACAGGTCCAGGGCTCCTGGTTTCTCTCTTGCACAGTTTAGAATAAGGTTTGGTTTTTATGGTTTGAATTATATTTTCCTTTATGTTAACGTCTATTTATGGAAGCTGAGATTGTTTTTTTTTTTTCTCTCCCTTTAGGTACTGACAGAAAGATGTCTTTTCAAATAAACTTTCTTAATAAGTAAGTTGACTAGAGAATAATAGCATGGCAGTTTGACAAAAGTTTCTGAGGTGAGGGCTGAGGGTGTAACGGAGTCGGCAGAGCATTCACAGAGCATCCTTGAAGCCCTGGGTTTGCTCTCACGTGGCTTAAACCGAGCGTGGTGACACGGCTTAAACCAGGTGGACACGGAAGGAACAGACGTTCACGGTCGTCCTTGGTTATATAATGAGTTGGAAACCAGCCTGGCTACCTGAGATCCTGTTTCTAAAGGAAAACCCTGAGGTGAAGTCTGGGATGAGCATGAGTCAGGGATCCCTGAGCTGATATGCGGCCAGAGTATAGCTGTGTCTGACCCCCTCCCCCGCCACCTCACACATGTTCAGTGGTGAGGCCTGGCGGCTCTCAGCAATGCTCTGTGACTCCCAGTGTTACCCAGACCCTTAGTGGCTCTTCCACCCCCAAATCACCTCCCCTGACCCATCCCCCCACCCTGCTGTACCCTGGCTAAGAAGAGAAGCAGAAAACTGGGAGGCAGGGTGCTAGCACAATGAGTCTTCTTCCAAAAGCAGGGCCTGGACCCTCTGCTGCCCCGGTATGAATGAGGGCTGAAAACCTTTGCCAGATCCTCCAAAAGAGCCCTTACAGTGGTGAGGGAGGCCAGGAGGACTTTAATCACATGGCTGTCACACCCTGAGCCAGCCTCCCTGCTCCTGCCTGCCCCTTGGGAGCTGAACTGTTGTCACATTTTCTTAACCCTCTCTCCAATCTCCACTTGCCCTTTCCCTGTGCTTGGCCATATATCATCCTTAAAGGTTGGCATGAACCAGAGGGAACAAGGCAGGAGGGTTGCCTGGGGATGTCCCCAGGAAGGAGGTTTGCTTTGGCCCCCGTGCAGCTGTCTGGGGCTCCAATGAAGGGTGAGTCTGGCCAGCTGCCTACCAGGCTGGGCCAACCTAGTGTGAGGCTGGTCATCAAAAGCGGGTCACTGCCACCACTCAGACCTACTATCCATGGTGCATTCGGCCTGCTTGGCTGGCTGAGGTAGCATTCTGCCCACCTTCTGACTCATGCATTAACAATGGATTCCCAATGGTGAAGTGAGACACTGAATTCCTCCTGCGCCCCAAGCAGGATTCTGGGCACTTCTGTGTGTTTCATCCTTTTGCAAGGCTCTTCTTGTGCTCCAAGGCTTTTTCAGGCATTTCTATTGGGATTGTAACCAGACATCACAGTGGTCCAGCTTGGCTTCATTGCCTGCCTGACCATGCTGTCTTGGCTGCATCACCATGTCCAAATTCTGGTCCTTGGTTCCCTAACTGATCTCACTTGGGATGCCCTTATCTTCTATCACAAGGACAGAGGCTTATGGGCTTCTCCATGTGTTTTTGCTGAAGCTTGCCTGCCCCTGCCCAGATGCCTTCTCTTTGGTTCTTCAATTGTAAAAGCTCCTACATTCTCTCTTCCAGTCGGAACTCCTTTGAATTTCAGTTCTGGTGGACTTTCTGTACTAGTGTAAGCGCAGGGAAAGGTGAGGCTGGACCCTGGACGCAGGTGTTAACCCACAAACTTCCAGGGTGCCTGCCCTGTTTTCTACCATTTTGCTCTCCATGTAGGCTTGCTTCTGGGCTTGGCAGGCCCAGATTTGTTGGTGCCTTGTCAGTCATTTCTCAGGCCCGAGCCTTGTGCTCCCACTATTATGGTTGCAGATAGAGGGGACCACAATTATGAATAGTGGTTCTTCTCTTTCCCTCCTTTTTCCCTCCCGTACTTCCTCCCTCCCTTCTTCCTTCTCTTCCTCTCTCCCTCCTTTCTTTCCTCTCTCCCTTCCTTTTTCTTTTCCTTCTTTTCTTGGCCTCTTAAATGTGAGTCAAGATCTCTACCACTTCTACATCTTCCAACTGCTTATTTAGATAAAAGGGTCTCATTAATTTGCCCAAGATGGACTTGCATTTACTCTGTATTGCAGGCTGGCCTTGAACTTTCAGTCTTTCTCACTGTAGCCTGCCTTGTAGCTGGGATCACAGACCTGTGCTATCAGGCCCCAGTTCTCTGGGATTTATGAAGGCAACAGGCCAATGTGTTTGGCAAGCCTGCTTTCTCTTTTCTGAAACGACAGGGCCATTTTTCTTCTTTAATGCATTGGGCTGGGCATGGTTCTCATTGAGGGAGGGCCATGGTCTTGCTGGTATAGCTTGCTATCAGATCACCATCCTGTTTGACTCTTTGCCCACCTAGAGCCAGGCATGAGATGGACTGGACCTGGGGGACACCCATTTCCTGTTCACCTGCTCAGTCTAAATGTGTTTGTACTGGCCGGTGCTGGTCTCAGGGAGGGTTCTGGCTTTCTCTGAACACAGGGCGGCCTGTGCAGGAGTCTAACACCCTCAGGTGCCAACAGTGTGAGTCTCATCAGAAGGAGCTTTCATCTCTTTCCTGAGAGCTTGCACAGGGCCATGCAGTGGGTGGAGAATGTTCAAGATGAGGCAGGCTCAGGCAATGGGAGGTCCCAGCATCTGTGTTCTTCCTAGCAGCCCTGGGCAGGCTTGTCTCACTGTCCTGGGGTTCTTGATGCTCAAGAACCCTTAAAGCAAGTACTGCTTGGGCTCAAAGTCTACCCCCTACCAATTAGCTGGTGACATCGGGCCTGCTCTCGGTCTGCTTTTCCATCTTTAAAATGGAGTTAAGAGCATCTAACTCCATAGGGAGATGGTGAGAATTTAATGGGCGATGGAATTGAAATCACGCATGGCATAGCCAAGGCACTGCTCAGGACACACAGCTAGAGCCTCATGCCTGCTGGCTCATTCGAAGCCCTCAAGGGAAGCAGCAGGAGTGGACAGCTGGGTAGAGAAGGCTGAGTCCCCGTTCTGCCACAGCTTGCTCTCCTCAGTTTTCCTCTCTCACTTGAAGGAGACCCGGCTCCACTGGCCAGGGGCAGGGATGAGGTTTTGAGAGTATGTTCCCTCCTGGGATGCATGATCACACTTGGAGTCTCACACTAGCCTGACCTTCTGGAGAGGTGACCTTGAGGGCCAGCATGACAGGGTAAAGTAGGCTGATGTGCGACTGCTCGCTGGTAGAACCAGGAGCCTTGGCTCTGCCAGACCCTCTGAAATTCTGGTCTTAGCACCGCTGGAAATTCTTAAGCTGGGATTTCAGTTTAATTACGTATTGATTAAATGGAACAAAGGCGAGGGGCTCTAGGGAGCAGACTCTGTGAGTGCCTGATGGAATTTCAATCGTGCTGGACCCTGCCTCACTCTCATATCCAAGTTCTCCCTGTGGAAGAGGGCTGACCCCCCATGGGCTCTGCTGGCTTCACAGACCTGGCCTGAGAAGGAGAATAGCAGGGGGCCCTTGGCCACAGAGCATGGGGTTTACTTTCCAGCCTCAGCTCCCAGCATCCTACCTGCCTACTTATGGTTCCAAACCCTAGTCATGCACGTGGCCAGGCCAGGGTCAGAGGCAGATGTGGAACTCCTCCCTGTGCTCAGCACTGCTCTCCAGAAGGTACCGGGCAGCATGGACCTTGCTTTGTCTTCAAGCTCATGAAGACCCCACACTGAAGAAAATACCCAGTTGCTACTTAACAGGATTGATTAGATACCTCTCCAACACAGGTTCATGTCTGGGTTCTGGAAGTGACTCTTACGAGGTGTCTGTCCTCCTTGGAGCCTCAGTCTCACCTGGGGACCAAGCATGGTCTTTCTGCAGAGATGATATCTGGCCTGAAGCTTGGGGGAAAGGGAAGATAGGCATATCTTCCAGGGCTGTAGCATAGAGGGGGAAAGCCTTCCGAGGAGAAGAAACAGCATGTAGGAAGAATCAAGACCGAGGTGGTGGGGACACTTTGCTGGGAGAGAGGAGATTGGCTCAGAGAGGTGTGAGCAGAAGCCATCACAGGAAGCCTGTGGTTGTCACACTGGAGCCTCTCTGCATTCTTCTCACTCTTCTCTCACAGTGTGGTTTGGGGACAGAGTTACCAACTGGTGCTTCTGTTCCCTAACTGGTGACTTGCTCAGGAAGGGGCCTGTAACCCCACTCTAATCAATGCGAAGTGAAATAAGGAAGGGCATCTTTGATAAAACAACCCACTCTGAGGTCCACCAGTCTTTGGAATTCATGTGGTTTCTTTATTGAATAAGCCAGGACCAACTGGGTGTTTCATTACTTATGGGCAAAAGACTCCTGAGTGAGGGCCCATGAAGACCATGGTGAGGACTCACCCTCAAAGCAGCCAGGAGCCATGGAAGAAGTCTAACAGGCAAATAGTCTTCCTCTGAAAAATTATTGGTTTGTTTATTATCATGTGTATGTGTGTGCATGATGTGTGTATGTTGGGGGAACACACATGTGGAGGTCAGAGAACAATATGGTAGAGCTGTTTCTTTCCTTCCACCTTCACATAGTTTCCAGAAACCAAACTCATGTCTTCAGGCTTGCTCAGTGAGAACTGTTAAAGACTGAACCACCACCTGGCAAATATGTTTATATATCTATCTGCAGTTGTGTGAGTGCATGCATGCAACATTCCTGCCATAGCCAGAAGACACTGCTTTGCTCTGCTTGTCTGCAGCTTTGGCTTAGAATCTTCCTGCCACACTTTCCTTCACGGGGGTGATGCAGATGTCCCACTTGTGCCTCCACTGCTGCTTTCTCTCTGCGCTTTGATCCGATCTGAGAGTCTGTATCACTAGCCACAGTATGAAGCAATCCCTCTGACGATATCTGTGGTGGTTTGAATGAAAATGGTCCCCATAGGCTCGCAGGGAGTGGCACTATTAGGAGGTGTGGCCTTGTTGGAGTAGGTGTGCCCTTGCTGGAGAAAGTGTGTCACTGGGGGCGCCTTTGAGGATTTCAGAGTCTCTAGCCACACCCTGTGTCTCACTGTCTCTTCCTGCTGCCTGCAGATCCAGAAGCAGAACTCTCAGCTCCTTCTCCAGCACCACGCCTGCCTGCATGTTGCCATCTTCCTGCCATGATGATAATGGACTAAGCCTCTGAACTGTAAGCCAGCCCCTAAAGAGTTTTCCTTTATAAGAGTTGCTGTGGTTATGGTGTCTCTTCACCATACAAGACCCTAACTAAGATAATGTCTGAGGGCTGCACTAATCCACGGGTAGGAAGATATGAATTTACAGGCAGTTTAATACTATGTCCATTTAGCATGATAGGAGTAGGTTCACCCCTGTGGGCTATAAGCTTCCCAACCATGGGTTCTTAGACAGAGTTTTCTCCAGTGGAGTGGGCCTTAAATCCAAGCAGAGAGTTGTTGTTACCTCTGTAACATCTGTGCCAAGATAGTAAATTTTATGTGTATTTTGCTGCAATAAAAAAAAAAAATGAAGAAAAACATGTCATCCTGGGTGCAAAATCAAGATGTCTAGTGCAGCAACAAGCTCTCCATTAGGGAGGTGACTAGGAAGAGCCCCACTGTCATGTCAAGGGGCTGGGAATGCATCCTGTACTCAGGTTAGGCTTGGTGTGATAAACCTTCAGGTCCTTGTCCACTCTGAGGTTTGCAGCATTTTGGATCACTTTCCCCCTTTCCATGGCATTAAAAGATCCTTGGCCTAGGTTGGGTAGATGGTGAAATAAAGTGCTTGCCATGCAAATGTGGGTTCCCATTTCTTGAGCCCATATGAAAGCATAAAAGCCAGCATGTGTGGAGACCTTCTGCTGGACTAGCCAGAATATGCAAGTTCCAGGTTCAGAGAGCAACCCTGCCTCCGGAAATAAAATGGAGAGCAATCCAGGAAGTCGCTTGTCAACTCTGGGCTTCTACATGCACACACACACACACACACACACACACACACACACACACACACCCCATATACACATCCTTGAAAGAAAAAAAAGGAAGGAGAGAGAGAGAGAGAGAGAGAGAGAGAGAGAGAGAGAGAGAGAGAGAATCATGGACCTAAGTGAAATTCTCCAGGATGTGAGGGACTCCTACCCAGAGCTCCCTGCTCCCCTCCCTCCTGACTCTGTCTTCTTTCATAGCTCTCATCACTTTCAAATATTGCCACAGGGTCAGCTTTAGCTCAAGAGGTTATCATCAAATATTGCCACCGCTGACTTATTTATCTTGTTTATTGTTGTTTCTTCCACTCAGCCTGTGCTGTCCAATATGGAGGCCACTGGCCACAGGGGGCTGTTTGGTCATAGGAAATGTGACTGGTCTGAACTGCCACATACTATAAGACACATATCATATTATGAAGACGTGGTGTTAGAAAGTGAATGAAAGATCTCATCTTTAATTTTAGTAAGATCACTCACAGAAGCCTATGTCTATAAAATTAATCTCTCCCAATTCTTACAAACCAGCTGCTAGAATTTAACATGAGCTCTGTGTCCCACGATGATTTTCTGCTGGAGAGCATCACAATAGACTAGGGATTGATGGACGGTGGCCTGAGTGTCACATGAAGCAAGCCACCTGTTTGGGGGTGGCCCAGGAATAAGAATAGTCCTGCTCTAATCTCTAAGGGATTATGAAAAAAACAAAGAAGTTAAAAATACTCAGTAGACCAACAAAGACTCCATGTGGCCCACAAAGCCCAGACTGGTTGCTCTGGAACTTGGCAGGAAGCTCCCGTTGCTGTTGTCATTGTAGCTAGGCTGTAAGACTGACCAAGGCATGGGCTTTCGTCCGTTCTGTTTTTCACATAGTAGGTATTCAGTAAATATTTGGTAAGTAGATGGATGGCTGCAGTTCCCTGAAGCCTGCTGTTCCTGCTGCTCCCGAGAGCAGATGTGTGTCCAGGCCCCCTGTATCCTACCACCCTTCAGGACATGGGACCCAGCCATGAGCTGGGGGTGTCATCCTGGGGATGACATTTGGGCTTTGTACTGTCTCTTACCATCTGTTTTGAAGTCAGGGCCATTAGTGTCCCTTCCGGCTGCTAGAGCTTTGGGGCAGAGGATGTGGATAAGAACTCACCCACTCCTTGACCAGGTGGTGCGAGAGAGAGGGTTCTGCGTGGGAGAGGGAGGCAGGCCTTGCTGGGAAGGCAGGTTTGGAGGGTTCAGTCTTCAGTGTCAGATCTCCTCCTGGGGGTGTCAAGGAGTCTCTCTGTGGAAGGCAAAGACTGGGGCTCCCAGAGAGCATCTCAGCTAACACTGAGCTGCCTCCCTGTGGTGCTGTGGCTCTGATGGACTAGAAACCAGAACTTATCCATTATATAGCTTTTAAAGTAGGTTTTGTGTTTTGACTTCTTTGTGTTTAGCTTCTGTATCCTTTATAATAGTTATTTTTATTTTAAAATTTTATTTATTTTTGTTTTGTTTTTTTTCGTTGTTTTTTGTTTTTAGTTTTTGCTTATTTTGAGACAGCATCTCTTTATGTAGTTCTCGTTGTCCTGTGCAGACCAGACTGGTCTTGAACTCAGACATTTTCCTGCTTCTGCCTCCCTAGTGCTGGGATCAAGCATGTACCACCATGTCTTACTTATAATTCTTGTTTTGGTTGCTACTGTTTTTAGTTTTTGAGACAGAATCTTGCTACGTAGCCCAGATTTGAATTTTTGAGAAAGCAAGAGTTAGAGTTCCTGGTAGGCAGACAGACATGGAGAGGGGCCATGGCTAGATAATGAAAATGGTCAGTTTCCAAGACTACCTGCTTCTTCCTCACCCTCCTGACTTGAAACAAAAGCCTGGCAGCTTTGGTCTCCAGGAGTAGGTCCCTGGCTCAACAAGGTGGAGGCCTGCCTAGGACTGTCATACCAGTTGCAGACCAATCAACCATCCTTTCTTTAAAGGAGGGAGGGAAACTCTCCTGGCGCTTTAAGACCCCAGCCCTCAAGAAGAGCCTGGATTTCTCGGCTTTGCTGAGTCTTTTTCTCTGTGGTCTCCGCACCCATGAGAAATGCCTTCCTACAACTGCTGCTTCTGTTTTCAGGGCTTGAGATTCCTCTACTGCGACCCGCTGCAGTTCAGATTTTTCCTGCCTTTTAATTCTTTAACTGGCAGAGAAAATGAACTTGACCAAGCCCCCTAGACTGTATTCTTTCACAACTCCTAGACGGCATCACTTTCTGTCCTATCAGCTCAGTCTCCCGGTGCTAGACTTGCAGGTATGGGTCAGCACACACCCAGTTTATAAACTCAGAAAGCCTGTGAGATGGCTGACGGGTGAGGCGCTCTGCACAGCCTGAGGGTTTGAATTTGATCGCCCATGAAAATGGAAGGGGAAAAGCAACTCCACAAATAAAAGAAACGGGTAATGTGGCATCTACCTTTTCTCATACAGCCCAGGGAGAGATAAAAAAAAAATCTGCAAGAAACGCTCAAAGCACAGGGCCAAGGAGGGCTCACTCGGGTGGGAGGAGGAGGGTCTAGTGGAGTTCTGGCCTTTGCAATCAGACTCTCTTTCCATGGGAACACACTTATCCTTTATAGAACCCATTCTCTCCTCTGTAGAATGTCTAACAGGAATGGGGTTGAGAGGCTGAGTAGAGGCCCATAAAGGACCCTGGATGAGTGTCCACTGCCCCTAATTACTCAGAGTCAAGATGGCACCCATTGGCGTGGTGTAGGCAAGGTCTCCTTGGCCTGTTGAGCTCCAGCAATGCAGCTGCAGTGATTGGCAACTTGAGCATGAACACCTCTTTGCTCCCGCCTCTCTTCCCTCTATTTGCTTATAATTTGTTAAATGGGCTGTAATGAAGGAGGAAAAAATCTGAAACAATTAAGTGATTTTATAGGCGCTGAGCAAGGATGGGAGGGCACAGGGGCTGTGTCCACACCTGTGGGTAAATGTTCCGAGGATGGCCCAGTGCCTGGGACCCCTCATGCCTCTTTTGGAAATTCCCATCGAATACTGAGTGTTAGGGATGGGGAAGGCAGCCTATAGGGAGACAGCTGGATTGCCAGTGACAGAGGGGATTTTATTCTCCACAAATCATCATGGGGAAATGAGGGCTTTTTTTCTTTACTTAAAAAGTTTTATTTGATTATGGCAGTGGTGGCCCATGCTTTTAATCCTAGCACTCAGGAGGCAGAGGCAGAGGCAGAGGCAGAGGCAGAGGCAGAGGCAGAGGCAGAGGCAGAGGCAGAGGCAGAGGCAGAGGCAGAGGCAGAGGCAGAGGCAGAGGCAGAGGCAGGGAGGTTTCTGAGTTCAAGGCCAGCCTGGTCTACAGAGAGAAACCTTGTATCAAAAACGAATGAATGAACAAACCAAAAAAATTATATATATATATATATATATATATATATATATATATATATATATAGTGTGTGTGTGTGTGTGTGTGTGTGCGCGTGTGTGTGTATGTGTGCATGCCTGGTGCCCTAGGGGTGTTGGGATCCCTGGAAATGGAGTGACAGATGATTGTAAGCTGCCATGTGAGTTTTAGGAGTCTCTTCTATAAGAGCAAGCACTGTTTTAAACCACCAAGCCATCTTTTTAAAAGATGTATTTATTTATTAATTTAAAAATGATGTGTATGCGTGTGTGCCTGTGTGAGCTTGTGTATAGGTGGCCTCAGAGGCCAGAGAGCTCGAGATCCCCTGAGATGGGAGTGGCAGGTGGCATGGGTGCTGGGAACCGGCAATCAGGAGCAGCAGGGGGGAGCAACAGTCACCTTCTTCCTTCCAGTGCCCCCTCCCCGTCCCTCTCTGGGATCTAGCATTTGAACCCTCTCAGAGTCCCCAGAATTAAACTATCTGCAGCTGGCAAAGACCACGCCCTTCTCAGAGCCTACATGTGGCAAATAGCCTGCTGCTGTGGACAGTCTGAAGCAGCCCCAAATCCCACACCTGGGATGAAAACAAAAACATGTTTATATAACATAACTGAGTTCTTTTTCTTTTTCTTTTTTTTTTAGAGACACCAAAGCTCCCACTATACCAGCCGGAGAGCTTGCCCTGGTGGCACAGGCTCAGGTTCAGGGCTCTGAGTTCACCCACCCCACCATCTATGACCTGCTGGAGCATGTGAATCGACCAGTCTTGCAGGTCCAAAGCGGCAGGATCTCTGTGACACAGGGCAACAGGACATCTTCGAAGAGTCCCTATGAGGTTCCAGTATTGATAGTGTAGCAGAAGCCAGAGGCCCGGAGCCAGACCAGCGACACTCACTGCAAAGAGCATTTGCAAGTAAAGATTGTGGACGAAGGGGTGTGCTGTGGGACACCCGAGGACACACCACAGCTTCCATGAGAGATGCTTTATTTTCCTTTCTTATTTTCTTTTGGAGTGGTGTTTGCAAGAGTACATGGTGGATATGGAGGGATCGGGAAATGAGCGGGATTGGAGTGTATGTGAAATCCACAAAAAAGTCAAGAAAAAGTTTTAAAAATTATTATACTTTATTCAGTTTTGTGTTTTTATAGAGGGGTTATAGACATGACCTGTGTGTGTGTGTGTGAGTGTGTGTGTGTGTGTAGGTCAGAGGCCAAGCTTTGAAAGTTAGTTCCCTCTACCTTATATGTCTCAGGGATTTAACTTAGATCTTCTGGCTTGGTGGCAAGCACCTTTTTATGCTCAACCATCTCAAAAGCACTATTTTTTTTGTATAAAGCACTGATAGAGATCTAGTCCAGCCATTCGCTCAGTGTGAAGACAGCTGGGGCTAGCCCCGTTGGCAGACTGGCATGTGCCAAGCCCAGGGTTTGGTCTCTGGCAGTGCAGGAGCCAGGCGTGGTGCCTGAAATCTACACTCGAGAGGTGAAAGCAGGGGATCAGAAATTTGAGCTCATCCTCGGCTGTACGGAGCTTGAGGTCAGCCTGTGCTACAAGATCCTGTCTGAAGAAGTAGCTCTGGGTCAGGAGCAGGGTTTGGGTGAGTGCCCTGCCGGGGAAGTGCTCTCCCAGCCATGCCACAAGGTTTCAGGGCAGCGGAGCAAGAAGAGGTTCAGAGGAGAGTGTAGATGAAAGGGCAGGAGACGGAGCTGCACACCAAATCCAGACCTCTCCGACCCAGAGGAGCATCTGCAGGGGCCGTAGGGGAGGGAGGTGTGTGGGAAGGATTTGAACGCTGACCTCAGAGTGGGAAATAATGTTTGCCAAGCCACGGGAAACTTTTAGGGGTGGGAGAGATTGTGCTTCAGTTTTGAGTGAGAAACCTGTGGCTCAGGGGAGTGAAGGTCTTGCCCTCACTGAGAGCTGGATCGGAGCTCTGGGGCAGTCACCGCCGCCTTTGATAACAGTGTTAATGACTCTAACTCACTTTAGTCCATTAACGGATCTTTATTGAGCTGGAGCAGGCGCTCGGGGAGTGCATGGGTGTGAGCTGGTAGGCAGGCACCTCCAAGCCCTGCCCCCACAGGAGATGGCCATCTGAGCCTCCCCAGACAGGCGTGATCAGAGGCTGAAGTGCCGCCCTCTGCTTCTGTCACCACCCCTGGGCTGAAGAGGCTCCAGGCACCCCTTAGAACTGGGGAAGCCTCTATTCATGGGGTGGGCATTGAAGTGTGCTCACCCAGGACACTTGGGACTAAGCTTCAGTCTCTTTCAGGGTTACCTGCTTCTCCACTCCCATCTCCCACTGCTGTCACAGGTAAGGCAGTGTCAGAGGGCAGGGGGAAGCCCAGGAATCCTGATGATGGTCCTCACAGAGCTGAGAGCACAGAAAAGAGATGCTAACCAAAAGTGGTCCCAAGCTCAGCCTGGAATAGAATAATTCATGCATGGTCACTGAGATCTCATAACTATGCATGGACACACACACACACACACACACACACACATTTATGGGGTTGGTAAGGAGCGCCACTCCACCCTTCCTCTGGCCACGTGATCGCCACGTGATCTTGACTTGTGAAGCTGGCAGTGCTGAAGGGATAGGAGGGGGACTCTGTCCTGCCTTGGTTCTGTTCCTGTTTCCGGTTGGCAAGGAGCCAACCCCCGTCTGCAGTAAACCTCAACTTTCTCATCTACCTAGTAGTGTCAGATCTCTGCTTGAACCACCTCCTAGGGCTTTTCAGAAGGCAGGGCCAGGCAATCTTTTCAGTGGGTTTTCGGGATCCCTTATAGAGAAGTTTTGAGAGGCAGGAGTTGCCTGGGCTTATGGGCGGGGTCCCAGGAAGTGCTGAAGTACTAATTCCAGTTCACAGGTGTAAAAACCAAGGCAGACCACGAGCACACTACTAAGACCTGTAGCCTGATCCCCAGGAGATGTCAGAGCTCTGTACGTGGCTGCTTCTCCACCGCCTGGGTACCACGGTGCTCGCTTTGTCATCACAGTTTTGAATATTTTGTTTCCTTTTCTTTTCCTTCTCTTTTTGAAATATTTGAAACATCTTAACTCTGTAGCCTAAGCTGGCTTTCAACTCACAGCAATCCTCCTGCCTCAGCTGAGCTCAAAGGCCTGGGCCGCCATGCCTGGCAGCAAGGCATTTGTTTTTATGTCTGTACGTGGTGGCCTGTGCCGGCTGCTGTCCGCCGGTGAGCATCAAGCCGACAAGAGGCGCTGGCAGAGTGTGGAAGCTGTCAGCCGAGCAGCCGCCTGTGAAATTAACATGATATCAAAAGCGTCAATGTTTATTTACTGGAAATATCTGGACAGGATGCAGATCGGGCCTGCAGCTGGTGCCTGAGGGTGAGGGTCACCCCTGCTGATCCCTCAGCAGCCACTAGGGCTCTGCTGGCAGAACCAAAGGAGTCGTGGCTGAGACCTCCCTCTCTTCCTCGCTCGCTGAGAATCCTGGCTTCGGGGGCGTTTGTCTTACCACGGTGGACACTGTGGGCCTTTCTGAAGCCAGTGCTCTCTCGGAGACTAAGGAGTAAGAGCACAGGGAACTCCTGAGCCCTGCATATCAACTTTTCTTTCTACCCCACCAGGCAGGGACTGCTAGTTTTGCAAGCTCCCCTAGCCTTAGCTGATTGGTCAGATTGATGTCACCTGACTAAATTCAGCCAATGGGGGGCAGGGGGTTAGAGATTTGGTTAGAAACTGAGAGCTGCAGTTGTGGTTTGAGGACAACCGATGTGCACCGGAAACAAACTCCGAAGATGTCTCCCAAAAGGAGACCCCTCTCCCACACAGATGGGGTTCCATCTTGGGAGAGGGAAGGCTGGGGATTTAAAAATGTCTTTTCTTTAAAAAAAAAAAAGTATTATTGCTAGGCGTGGTGGCACACACTTTTAATCCTAGCAATAGGGAGGCAGAGGCAGGCTGATGTCTGTGAGTATGAGGCCAGCCTTGGCTACAAAGAGCGTTCTAGGCCAGTCAGCGCCACATTGTAAGACACTGTGACCAAAACCGAAGACGTTGTGACCAAAACCGCTGTTGTTGGTGGTGGGGAAGGGGATGGCATATACCGCAATGGGCATGGAGGTCGGAGGACCCTTTGTAGTGTCAAGTTCTCTCCTTCCAACTTTACACCGGTTGTGGGGATTGAATTGCTTCCTCAGCAAACGCCTTGATTCATCCAGCCATCTTGCTGGCTCCAAAGACTGGCAGATCTTTCTGCGGTCCTGCTTCTAATGTTTCACTGTAATCCTACATTCATTTCAAGGACCCTGGCCCTGGGACACAGCCTGACTGTGAGCAAGGTGACAAGAAACTGAGTTATTTGGGGAGCACCAAAGCTGTTAGGTTTCAAACCTGGGACAAATGGCTGCGGTGCCTATTGAACACATCCAAGTAAACCTGGCTTCCAGGCTTTCACAACATCCCTCAGCCCCTACCTGTTACAGGGCCCTCCTGGCTGGTATACCTGCCCCCTACCCTAAACTTCTCTTTCCCCTAGCTGTCCTTCCCTATATAATCCAACAATTTGGGTTACCTGGCCCTTTGTCTACTTTCTTTTGGGCCTCCTGGCTGCTGCACCTTGTTCCCCTCTTTCCCCTCTCCCTTCCCCTCCCCTGCTCCTCACACGGCTCAGGGTCATGTTCACTCTGGATTCTCCCAGGTGTCTCTGACTTTGCCTATGCTCTCCCTTGTATCAACAATAAACTTTTTCCTCCACCATACCCAGGAGCAATCATATTCCTTCCCTTTCCTTTTATTTCCCCTTTCATTCATCTGGTGCTGAAACCTGGGACCAGTCATGTTCCTTTCCCTTTTCACTTGTGTTTTTCATTCAGCAGCAAAGTCAGGAATTCTGCTGTGGCCTGCAGACCTGGAGCCCGCTGAGAGCCAGGCTCAGGGGACTACAGAGGAAAACAGAACCGCTGTTTCAGTTCTTGTAGGAACGTTTCCTTGTTGGACTCTGCTCCTCCCGGAGTCTGTGAATTGGAGCAGGATTTACTTTGTGATTCACACACCTTCTTCAACTGAATTTAAAAATCCCAGGGAAGGGTTCTCATCAGCTGTGTGTGGTGCAAGCAGCAAGGTGATTCTCAACAGCAAGAATATGCGGATGTGATCAGTTCAGTGTGGACCAGGTGCCCCCTCATAGGCCAGGCTTGTCCAGGGCAGGGGTCCTATCAGACTTCAGTTGACTACTCACCCAGGTGGCCACGGGAGGGGAGGCGTATCTCACAGAACCAGGGCCCCGTGACCAGGCAGACAGAGCTGTCCACTCTGTTTCTCCAGCAAAGGAATGGGGGTGGGGTGAGATCAGGACGGGAGGAGGACCATCGAGAGCTAAGGGGCCTCCACTGCTGACAAACGCTCAGCAATGGGCTCAGAACTGAAGCTGCCCCTCCTTTGCTGCAGGGAAGTTCCCAGGGCTGACTTCCCTCTACGACTGGATCGCATCCCTAGTGTGCTGATGTAGTGGGAAAGGTCCTCTGCAGGTGTTCTGATCCCGTAGGGTGGGGCCTGGCCTGGGAATCTGGATTGTCACCACACGTTCTAGAGCTGCTTGGATAACACTAACTTAGGTAATGAGAGTGAGCCTTTATGTGGCATGAATGAGGCCAGAGGAGCGGATATCTGCAGTGACAGAGTAGGTATGGGGAAGTGCTGGCACTGGCTTTCAGCTTTGTCTGCACATTCCAAATACCTGGGGAATCAAGGTTGTACGTGTCTGCCTGGGACTTCAACAGGCAGCTGGAGCCGAGCCACCAATTTGGGCGGGGGGGTCATTTTCATTCTTCCTACGTTCCTACTTCAAGACCTCGTCCTTCCCACAGCTGAGAAGAGGACGCCTTCCCTGCCTCCTGGTCCCATCCTGGCTGGTTGGACCAACAGTAGACACTTGACCTAATCCTGTCCTGACAGCTCCCTCTGGGAGTCTACAGCTAAACACGGAGGCTGGTGAGTTGTCCCTGGGGGCTGGGGAAGCTGCAGCTGCCATCTCAGGCTAACAAGCTCAGCCATGCATCCCCTGACAGGACAGCTGAGCTAGCCACCTCTACCAAGAGGGACAGGTGACACAAGCTCTGTGCAGCCACAAATGAAGCCAAGGGGAAAGAGAGGAAGCACACTCCTGTCCCTGTTCAGCTCAGCGGACTGGGCATTCCCCACCCTGTCCCCAGCCTCTGTTCAACAGGAGCCCCCTCCCGTTCCACCCCCACTTAGATGGGCTGGTGATCTCACAGTCAAGCAATAAGGGGACACTCGGCCCTGGTGGTTAACATACAGAGCCTGGGGCTCTTACTCCATTTCCTGAAGGGCACCTACTGGACACATCTCAGGAGCCTGGTACTCTTCCTAGACATGGTATCCAAGTTTGCCAACAGTCCCATAAGGGGGAGCCATGATCTTCATTTCTTTTTTTTTTTTTTTGCTGAGAAGAGCGGTAATGTGCCTCAGGGTGCCTGCAGATTAGTACAGAGCGGAGGCTTAGGCTGATGTGCCAAATCACTTCCAACCGATCTCACCAGAAGCCAATTATGTAAAGCAGGGCTGAGGGCAGATCCTGCTGTGATAAAGGAGTGGGGGGCTGCTGCTTGCCTGTCCCCCAGAGTGAGATAGGACGTGAGAGCAGGGGCAGGGGACTGACCATTGAGGAAACTCCTTTGGGCCTGTGTCCCCAGAAGGTAGCAGCAGTAGAGGAAAAAGGGTTGGGCACATATATGTACAAGGCACTCAGGACACGAGAGTTATGGTCCCTTCGATTGATTGTGGCCCCAATCCATAGCTGACTGACAGGCCGCAGAGCACTCTGTGACCCTTAGGCTACTCCTGTGTGAGTCTTCACGGTGTTCCCACTTCTCTCTTAACAGAGAGAGAGTGTGTGTGTGTATGCGTGTGAGTGTGTTAGGCCAGAGGTCAATGTTAAGTGTCATTCCTCTGGAGCCATGACCTCGTTTTTTGAGAGAATGTCTTCATTGGCTTGAGTCGTAAGATTAGGCAAGGAATCAGCCTGTGTCTGAGTTACGTATCATTTCAGGGTGTGTGTGTGTGTGTGTGTGTGTTTGTGTGTGTGGTGTGTGTTCTGGGCATTAAAATCAGGACTTCATGATTGCCTAGCAAGTCCTTTAGCAACTGAACTATTTTCCCAGTCCTCTCCCTACGTTTTTCAATGTTTCCCGTGAGCCATTGGCTGCTCCTGCCCTGCCCTCCCTCTAGGCTTCCCAAGGGTAGGGACCCTGCTTGTTGTGTTCTTCCTAACAGCCCCTGTGCTTCTCTGTGACTGGTGGAAGCAGGTGTGTGGTGGGAGAATAGGTCCAGAGCAAGTACTATCCCATTTTCCAAATGGGGAAAAGCCAAGGAGGGGAGGCTCAGCGGAGTCACACGGGAATATCAGCAGGTTGAGCTAGTACCTGGCTGTGGCCCATCCAGGATGCGGACAGACACCGACCGTCCCGGAAAGGTGTACAAATCCAGACAGGATGGGGGGGGTCTAAAGCCTCATCATATAGCCGTTGCCTGCTTAGGTGGGGAACAACTTCCCCTTCCGGCGGGAGCAGGTGAGTCCTCCCAGAGTTGAAGGCAATGGGCCATGAAATAGAGAATGTGCTAGCACGCAGAGCCCTGCCCAACAGCCTGGGAGGAACCATGCTTGTTTTTAACCTAAAGGAGAGCCTGTCGTTTTAACGCAAACGACAGCCAGGACTGCTAATTTCACCCCAATGGGACAAATCTCTCTTTTGGGTAGGGCACCTGACACTGGGATGGCTCTGACTCTGTGGGAGGGACAGACCCTCCTCAGGCGCCTGAGTCTCTTGCTTCAGGGGCCCATGCATGTTTTGCACAAAGACGGGGCACTGAAAACTGTGGGAATCTGCATGAATCATAACAGTAGGGGGAAACATTTATTGGCCACTTCTTCTGTGCCAGACCAAGCTCGAAGGGCCTCAAAGGCACGATCTAATTCACTCCTCACAAGCTGAATGGGCAGCTTGCCACCGTCACACAGCTGGCTGGTGGCAGAGCCAAGATTTGGACCCAGATCTCTTGGCTGCAGACCCTGTGCTCTTAAACGCCTGCATTCAGCTCAACTTCCTGATATGTTACATTTCAATGGGTCAAAGCTTCAAGGTCTGGTCTCACCTGGTCCCCATGTCGGCAAATCCAAAATCAGGGGATTCATCTGTGGAAGGGCCTAGACCATGAACTGAAGCTTGCCATTAAAAGTGTGTGTGTGTGTGTGTGTGTATGTGTGTGTGTGTGTGTGTCAGGTACATGCAGTCAAGGGAGAGTCAGCCACCCATGGTTTCTCTGGCCAGGATGCTCACCTGTTCCAAGCCCCTCTGGAGAGATCAGCACAGCTGCAGCTCATTTTCATCCGGGTTCTCCTAAGCCACTGTTATCACTCCAGCCCTCAGCTTCCCAACCTCTTAGGAACAAGGGCCAAGGCCCACAGGTCCAGAAGTGTATGGGATGGGGTCTCCATGATCATGTCCCCTCTCTGTCCCCTCCTAGCATAGCCAGGCAGTTCAAGCTGGTTGCCTAGGAGACAGTGCTCAGAGTGTACTTATTGGCTGTCTCAGGCTCTGAGGGTAAGAACAAGGAGGCTCCAGGCTGAGGCTACCAAGCATGCAAATGTGTTCAGCCGTGTGTGTGTGTGTGTGTGTGTGTGTGTGTGTGTGTGTGTGTGTGAAGGTTTTGGGTGCATGTAATCTGATGTACTGCCAGTGTGGGAGAATAGAAGGCTGTACAGATGTTGAGTTCTTAGGCATGCATGTGTGCTTGCTGGGGTGGGGTGTGTGTGTGCAGAGGTGTACATACTCACGTTGGGTTCCACCTCCTCCGGGAGCTATGAGGTGTGTTACTCTAATGCTCAAGAATGCACTACAACTCTCCATTGCCTGGGCAATGCTCTATCAAATATCTGCCTCAGCTTCCCCAGCCATCACCCCATACCTGTCCTTCTCTCCATGAAAATATCACATGCCAACGGCGGGGAGGATTCTGTCTCTAACACAGGGAGATCTCGAAAGCAAGGAGGAAGCTTTCATGTAGATTTTCATTTTAAACCAGGGGATTTGGTGCTGAGGGTCTGGGACCCTTTGAAAAGCTGGTGCCTGTTTTTGATCCCCCCACATTGTACCCCAGCCTGCTGGTGGGACTCTAGACTTCACAGCCCCCTTCATGGACTCCCCACAGGGATACTGGGAAAGCTAATTTTGTAGGCGCAGCCTGGGGCCTAGGAACCCATCGTGCTCTCCTGGTCCCTTTTGCTTGTGTCCTCACTATAGGACAGTTCACACAGCCATCTAACCCACACCCCTTGAAGTCCTCTCTGCCTGGGTGACCACAGTGTTTCTGTCCTTTCCAGCCACCCCACACAAGAAAGGCATCAGCTGTCCTCCTGGCTCTTGGCCAGCCAGGTCCAAGCCCTGGCTCTGGCTGTAGGGCCTGTTACCCACCCGACTCCCTGCTGGGGCTCTACTTGCACTCATCAGTGCCAGAAGAGCCTTCTCACAGGTGAGCTCCTCTGGTCCCCACCTCAGCTGTTCAGAGAAGAAAGGAAGGTGGGGGAGGGGGCAGGTGGTTAGTGGGTTTTGGAGGAAGAAAGACACAGGGATGGGTAAGGAGACCTCTAAGATATGTGAGGGGCTATTTGCATGAGAGGACTCTGCACTGAGCAGCATCTGAGGCAGTTAGGAAACGGGCCGGAAGGGGAACCAGCACTGGGGAAGGTGGTGGAGGAGCCATAGCTTCCCTGTTGTCCCAGGTGACTGTCAAGGTAGCACGCCATTCTGCAGATGAGGATTTATGGGCCAGGCAGAGTCCTTCTACTGAGAGGTTGTAATCATGTGTCTGCTGTCAGGGGCAGGCCAGGCTGGAACACGATGGGACCTCGCTGAGGTCAGGGAGGAAGCTGGAAAGGGGTAGAAGGCCCGGATGGTGTTGGCTTCTCTCAGGCTCTTGGGAAAGCGAAGTTCAGAGATGTATAGGAACTTGTGTGCCGTCACCCCACAAAGCATGTCCACTTCTCTCGTGCTGGGCGAGACAACAGCTGTTCTGCTTTGCCCTCCAGCACCGGGTGCTGTTGTGGGTGCTGTTGTGGGTGCAGCTCCATTCCTAGGCAGCTGTATTCCTTGTGTCCTTGGAGTGTCCCTTCTAAAGCTGTGGAGCTGGCAGGTAATGGAGGGCCAAGCTTTACTGTGCCCATGTCTCTCTTTACGACGCCATATTTTTTTAACGAGCTATGTAAATGTCTGCGAGTCAGAACAAAGTCAGGGCCTCCAGCTGCCCCCTCCCCCACTAGCTTGACCTTGTGTGTCTGGTGAGAAATTTTTCTGAGGACTGTGGTGGTGGCCTCCTTGTGGCCACTTCCTGGTTCAGCTTGAGCTGTCACCTCCCTTCCTGTACCTCATCTACACAACAGGTGCAGAGCATTTTGTGCATTCTGAAGCATCGTAGAGCCACTCTACAGCCCTGGGCAGTGGCTGATCCCTCTGAGACTTTGGTTTCTCATTGTCAAAACAGGTCGACCACTGCTTTAGTGTTGATCTGTGCAATAGGGAAGAGATGGTCCCAGAGAGACCCCGCTGTCCCCACCGCTGCCTGGCCTTCTCTTCCTCTTGTTCCCTGGAACATTCTGCATTGTCATTCCCAGGAAGTTGTCCCCACCATACAGAGGGGCTGGGGGACAAGGATGTATGTAGGGTGCTCAGAGAACCAGACTAGAATCACTGCTGGTGTCCTGGCTGGGTTTGGAGGCTGGACTCAAAGGAGCTGGGGGAGAGAGGGTCTGTGCTGGGGTGGTCCTCAATTCTCTGCGTTACTAGAGGCCGCCCCCAGCCCTTCCGGCACAGTAACAGCTAGGGTGGGGCTGCAGACTCTGCCATAACAGGAGGCCACAAATCCCTTAGCAGGCCAAGCAACCAAACTCCCTGGGAGAGCTCTGACCGCCTAGGATTGCACTGCATGGCCACTGTGTCCCTAGCTCCGAGCAGATTGCCAGGCCTTCAGAAGCTGCTCAGCCTTATGTCTTGTATTCCGATCAGAGTTCTACACTCCACAAAGGTGCCAGGTGACCGAGGAGAATTGACTGGCACTGATCGTGACCACGGTGTAATGGTGTTCACGTGCCCTCTGTGTTCTGCCCACACCGTAGCATGCTTGCCACCAGCACCTCGTTCATCCACGGAAGAGACTGCAGGAGGTACCATAGCTGTGTCCACTCGGTGGGTGGGAAGCCTGAGTGGGGAGTGGTTCAGAATGAGCCCTGGCTTTCACACCTACCTGGAGACTGGCCTAGGCATCCTTTCTGCCTCCTGGCCCTCCAGGTTTGCCTCTGAAAGGAAACACGTTAGAACTTCTTTCAGAGTAGTACTAAAGAGGATGCAGGGATGGCTCGTGGCCTAGTTCCTAGCACAAGTCCTGCTAAACTGTAAACTGTAGAATTACTGCCATTGCCTCTGCTGCAGCTCGCCACAGAACGGACACTGTACCAGGGGACAGAAAAGCCAGTCTGTCTCAGGTACATCAATGGACCCATCTGCCAAAGACAAAGGGACTATAGATGGGGCCATGGAGAAGTGGTTCTCAACCTCTGAGTCGCGAAACCCCTATCTCCAAATATATTTACTTTACAATTCATAACAGTAGCAAAATTACAGTTATGAAGTAGCAAGGAAAATAATTTTATGGTTGGGGAGTCTTCACAATGCGAAGGACTGTATTAAAGGGCCGCAGCATTAGGAAAGTGGAGAACTGATGCTCCAGGGGTGGCTTCTAGCAGTCTGTGGCCCTTTGTGTCTCGCCTGTCCTCTAGCCTGAGTGTGCAGATCCTCCTGCCAAGCGCTAGACTCTCTCCTCCCCTTGAAGCTGAGGAGCCTGTGACGTGCCTAGACAACAGAAGGAGCCCAGATGCTCATGGGGAACATTCTGGCCCAGGCCTCAGGATGCTCGGTGGCTTCTGTTACCCTGTGGTGGAGGTAAGCCTCCAAGAAGATGTTATGCTAGTCTGACAGACGGTGTGGAAACAGAAGCCAGTTCTCCCCAGCCTTTCCAGCCTTGCCCGATAAGGCAACAGACACGGTTTGAAACCACCTTGGGTCTTTCATCCCCAGTCAAGCCTCCCTGGCAGACAGACATCCCACAGGACAGAGAGAGGCTGCTGTCCTCCCTCAAGCTCTGCACTAGTTCCAGAAAGGGGGCAGGTAAATGGTTGTGCTTCCAAACCACCAAGTTTTGGGGGTAGCTGTGAAGAAACAGAAAATTCTATGTCTGGTCCTCTCCCCTCCCCCACTCCATGGCTGCTTTACTTATATTTGGCCTCTGCAACTCCTTAGCTACAGCTGATTGGATAAGAGAGGAACATCTTACTCGGAGGCAGCCAGGGCATTGGCTGGTAGGTGACCAGTTGGAGTCATTTAATTTGGGATTTTGAATGAAGGGATGAGGGACTCATACACACACCAGGAAGGAGGCTGGAGCTTGGAATTTCCTAAGAACGGATGGAGCTGGGGAGTGACAGTGTGGACTGTTACTTCAGGAGGATGCTCTCTTTCTGGTAGGTTGGTGCTGTCCTTTTTTTTCTGTTTGTTCTTGTTTTTCTCCATGAGATGGCCTTGAACTCAGGGCTTAAAAGTCTCAAAGCCTCTTGACCAGCTAATGACAGAACCTCCCTCAGGGACCCTGACATCAGCCAAAGGTCTATTCTGCTTCTTTCCTTTGTTGTCTGTGGCCTCTTTTCATCAATACTCATGTGGGTGGCCTCGTCCTTTAGGGCCCTGGTATGGCTGTTCTATCCTTAGCAGGGGAGACAGGTGACCATGTCTGTGCTTATCTCCCCACATAGTTAGACCCCCAGGAACCAGGGGGAGGGGTGACCAGTTTTGGCTTCTAACTGACCCCATTTGGACACCCTGTGCTTCTGGGTCCTCACCAGGTCCTACAAAGTCTCCGACACTCCAGCTCCTGGGTCCAGCCACCCTTCCGGCCCGTCATCTAATCACAGCAATCACCAGTGTACCCCATATCGTACAACATGATCTTTAATATTCCCAGAAACCCTGAAAATCAGATTCTGAACCTCGTTTCGTACAGGAGTCTCAGTGGTGATGATTTGAACCAGGGTCCTCCTGACCCTAAAGCCTGTGATCCACCTGCCTCTGCTGGGTCACTCTAGTGGGTTACGCTTCCTCTCTGAGCCTCATCTGACATATCAGGGGTCAACAGAAAGGGAAGCTTGCTGCTCCATCTAGTGCTCACCTCCTGGGTGACAGCTTGTCTCAGTCCATTTCCTCTGTGAAGGTTCATCACACCATCTTTCTCTCTGTCATGCCCTGCTCCTGGAAGTGGCTTTGGCTCTGTACCCTGTGGGTGGACTCTCAGGATTCCAGACCTTGTCCTCTCTACCCTAGTAGCTTCTTACAACTTCTTCCCTAGGTTCCAGGTAGAAAGGTTAGCTGGGTGCAGCCAGCTGCTGCATTTGGGATGGCAAGGCATCCCAGAAGGGTTGTAGGTGAAGATCAGGACCCCAGTATTGTGGCAGGACGTGGGGGCCAGAAAGACTGGTTCTGTCTGGGGTCAGGTTCCAGGCCAGTGCCTGTGCATCCTTGGTGGGGATCTCTGCTGCTCATGTGTCCTCTCCAGAGGCTGCTGGGCATGAAGATGTAGACTCCAGCCTGGCGTTTCTAGATGCACGGCCCTCTTCCACAGTTGACACTTTCACAGTAAAAAGAGGCTGTGCCAAGACCCTCCAGCCTTCTAACTCCCAAATGACCAGCCCTGTTCTATGACTCTGGGCCCTCCTCCCCCAAGCTGACTTTTTCCAATCTGACAACAACCTAAGAATTTTCTCATGTCCCTTAGTTTCTGTGGGAACCATTTTTATCCCAGTAGTCAGGAGTAAATTAACGCCTTGGCCCTGTTACTCTCAGTAGAAGCTGAGGCATCCCAGAGATCATGTGACAATTCCGTATGCAGCCTCTTGGGGAGGAAGGAGGGTGTACTAACCTAGCCTCCAGACTGGGTAGCAGAGAGCTTGGGTTCTGGTCTCTCTCAGGAGATGGCAAGTTTGCAGATGTTTTTGTTTTCTTTTTTGTTTGTTTTATTTTTTCGAGACAGCGTTTCTCTTTGTAGCCTTGGCTGTCCAGGTCTTGCTTTATAGACCAGGCTCCTCTCGAGCTCACTGAGATCTGCCTGCTTCTATCTCCCTGAGTCCTGGGATTACAGGCATGTGCCATCGCGCCCAGCTGCAGGATTCTCGAAGCCTAAAGCAACATGGCTAGCCTCTTGTTGGATACAGACCACCCACATGCTGAGGAGCCCACATACCCAAGCCTCTCTGGCTTCCCACGGAGTTCTTTTGACACTGCATGACCCAGAAGCCCTGAGCCTGGCTGAGGGCTCTGAGAAGGCTGTGGCTCTGAGAAGCAGGCCCTGGTCCTGTTAAGAAGAGGCTGACCAGCTTCAGCCAAGTTACTGCCATCCCTGGTCCTCATCCTCCAAATGTGCACAAAGCTGGACTTGACAGCAATCAACATTACCGCCACTGCACCAATCAACAAACATACCTCTTCCTCACTGAACCTTTTCACCAGCAAAAGCAGTAAGATCTAGACTAGGCATGGTGGCAGACATCGCTAACCCAGGACTCAGAGAGAGAGTTCCAGGCCAGGGAGGGCTACACAGTGAGACCTGACTCAAACCAAAACCAAAACCAAAACTAAAAACCAACAAACAACCTTCCCCCCAACCCCCTCCCCCCCCCCAAAAAAAAAAAACTTTATTCTGCAGGTGGGGGACTGAGGCCTGGAGGATAATCCTGCTTAGCTGGCAAGTGACAGAATTAAATCTTAATCTTAGACCTGAACTTGAACCTCAGAACCTTCTAACCACCTGTCTTAGCTCCAGTGATCACCACTGAGTCCTGTGGGAGGCTACCAGGGGGCTCAAGCCTTGTCCAGAACCAGGGCAGTCTTGGGCAGTGGTTGGGAGAACAAGTTGGGGCAAGGCTGACTATAGCCTTAGACATCAGCCAAGCTGGGAGCAGAGCCATGGCAATGAAGCCTGAGTGAACGAGTGAATGAATGAATGATGATGGATGGATGCATACATGCATGGATGGATGGACAGGTAAAGGACTGAGTGCTGGTTCCAGGCTCTCTCTAGACACACCGCTAACTCCCAGGCCTTGGCTTGGAGGCGGGAACCCACCAGATGTGCTGTGTCCCATCAGTGTGCAGATGCTGAGGCCTGACGTCCCTATTGCTCTCTCTTTGGTTTCTGCTCCCTGGTCCCCATGTTGCTGTAGATTTCCCCTAGCCAGAGGATGAATGGGAGGTGGGTCACCTGGGCCCACACGGGGCTGAAATGAAGCTGTCATAGGAGGCAGCACCAACATGGAGCAGAGAGGCCAAGCGTCCCTGGCTCGTGCCCTCCCTGCCCACAGACGGGAGGCACAGTGAGTACGAGGTCTGCTGACCGAGCAGATGTTAGCTTTTCAGACAGGGCCCAAGGATTCTTTCTAGGAAAGTGACAAACAACCAGTAAATTGCCACTGTGTTGTCCAGGGCAACCCTCTCCAAGGCTGAATTCAGAGCATTTAGATTTAGTTTGAATGGTATGGTTCAGGTGGAGGCTACCCGTCTGACTCTCTGGTCAGCGCACGGGCAGTTGACCCCAATCTTAGAGACCCCTGCCAAAGCCAGGATAGGCCCAGAGCATGGCCTAGAGGAAGGACTGGTAAAGCTGGGTGGCAGGCTCAGTTTGGGCTGTCTCCAGGTTGCCCTGGAATGACCTTCTCCACAGAAAGTAGCATACAGCAGATACTCAATAAACACCGTAGCTAAGACTTGGAGAGAGCTGCACTGCCAATGTCTGTCCATGTCCAGGCCAGAGCTGGCCTCTAGGGGGCCTCCCAGCCAGAGGGAGGAGAATCTACCCTGTTCTCCGTCCCAGCCAGTGTCCTAGGAGGAGCCTCTGGGAGCCCCAGGAGCTGCCCTTCCCTCTCCCCAGCCCTGACCCCAGAAGGACCCCATCCCATGGTGAGAGAATAATGACCATAATGAGAGCAGTCACCCACACACATGTGCACAGCGCTTTACAGATTACAAAGTGTTTCACATACATCATCTCATCAATTCCTCACAACAGCCCTGTGAGGTAGGCAGGGCAGGGGTAATGTTCCCATTTGTACAGGTGTGGAAGCTGAGGCCCAGAGAGGCCCGAGACCCGCTTGAAGTCACCCAACGGTGAGCAGCAGAGCTGGGACCAGAGGAGAGGACTCGGGCCTGCCTCTGGCTCCGGACTCTTTCCGCTGACTGTGCTGTGCCCCCAGGAGGACCCCAGCCCATCCCAGTCTCAGCCACACCGAGCCTGGCCCCCACCTCCCCTTGGCAGTGCTGCCTGGCAGCCAGCAGACAAACCCCACCTGCACTGGGCAGTCCTGTCCCCTCCCCCACTTCCTGCAAAAAGCCATCTAGAGCTGCGCCCTGGAGCTGAGCTGCCACCCAAGGCTCCAAAGGGTGCCTAACAGAGTGGGCCAGAGGGTGGGGCTGGAATCTCCTTCCCTGTTTTCCTGAGTGATCCCTCCCCACAGGGGAAGAGAAGAGAAAGGAGGAAGAGGAGGAGGAGGAGGAAGAGAAAAACAAGAAACTGAGTTGGAAGAAGGCCCTGGAGCCATCAGGACGTCAAAAGTTTGCATTCCGACTAGCTATAGGAAATAGTTTTTTTCTTTTTATTATTTCAAGTTTTCATAAAAATCCATAATTATTGAAACCCAAGTTACAGAGGAAGTTTGTAACTTTTTTTTTTAATTGAATTATTGACTCTGCCGTGTGTCGGTCTGTCGGCTTTGGATTCGTCTGTCAACTCTGGCCCCTGTGCAGGTGGGGTCCTCAGGCCTGGCCTTCCGGAGGTCCTGGTAGAAGGAGGACAGGCGGTGAGGGCTGGCGAGGCAGCAGGGGCACAGGTCGGGAGGTGGAGAGTGTGTGAGGAAGGCAGGGAGGAGGTGGGAGTGAGGTCTGGGAGTGAGTGGGCAGCAGCCAGCTCCTTCCCTGCCCGGTGCTTCCCCGGGGGTCCCTGCGCCCCCACCCCGCCCCGTCCTCATATCATCTTCATGTTGAACTTGCGGGGTGCATCAGCTGAGCTGATGCCTGCGTCCGATTTCCGGGGCACGTACTCAATTTCGATGTTGTGCTTTGTGTTGCCTTTGCCCCGGCTCCAGAGAAACAGCAGCACCAGGCAGAACAGGACGACGCCCAGGAAGGAGATGAAGCCCATGGTGGTGGCGATGATGAGCGTCTTGATGTCGAAGGGGAAAGGCACGGTGGCGCGGGTGCTGTTGGCCTCTCCCTCGCCCGGCTGGTTGGAGATGAAGGCGAAGGTCTTGTTGGGCTGATGGGGCCAGTCAGGCGAGTAGCTGCGCACGTGCAGGTGGGCGGGCATGGAGTCGTTGCCGCCGGCGTTGGCTGCGATGCACAGGTACGTGCCGTTGTCCTGTACCTGGGCGTAGCGCACCTCCAGCGTGCCGTCGGGGAAGACCGTGAGGCGCCCGTTGCTCTTGGCCGAGACCCAGTGCTTGCGGGGTGAGAGCCAGAGGATGGCCGGTGGGGGGTCGCCGTCCGCCCGGCACACAAACTGCACGGTGTGACCCTCGTCTACGAACACCTGCTGGGCCTTGCGGTCCCGAATGTGGGCCCGGCGGCAGGTGAAGTAATTGGGTAGGAGCACGTCCGGGAAGTCCTTGAACTCCTTGCCCTGGACGAACTCGGGGGTAGCGCAGGTGGGTTGCTGCCTGTTGAAGTTGAGCCGCCAGCGGCGCCGGAACACCCACAGCAGCCGGCAGTCGCAGGCCAGAGGGTTGGAGTCCAGGATGAGCGTCTCCAGGTTGCCCACGGAGTGGAAGGCCGACTCCTCCAGGGTGGTCAGCTGGTTGCCGGACACGTTGAGCACACGCAGGTAGTTGAGCCCACGAAAGGCGTAGGGCTCCACCACGGCCAGCTGCCCACCCACCAGCTGGATCTCCTGCAACCGCAGCAGCTCATGCAGCATGGAGCCCTCGATGGTCCCGATGGGGTTGTAGGAGAGGTTGAGGAAGCGGAGATAGACCAGGTGGCGCACGGCCAGGTAGGGCACGGCCGTCAGGTTGCAGTGCGTGATGGAGAGGGACGTCAGGTTGAGGCCGTAGAGGCAGTTGGGCGTCATGGTGTCCAGGTAGGGCCAGTGGGAGATCTCCAAGACCTTGAGTCGGTACAGCCTCTTGAAGGAGTAGTCCCTGATGGCGTTGATGTTGAGGTGTCGCAGCCGCAGGACGATGAGGCCGTGCAAGTGGGACAGCGCCTCCGTGGGGATGGAGGTCAGATTGCATTTCTCCAGCGTCAGCTGCTCCAGGCTGTTGAGGCCGCTGAAGGCTCGGTGGGAGATGTACACGAGGTCGTTGTCGCCGACCTCCAGCGACTTGAGGTTGTATAGGTCTTGGAACATGTAGTCTAGCAGGATGACAATCTTGTTCTCACTGATGTCCAGCTTGGTCAGGTTGCTGAGGCCGGTGAAGACGCCCAGCGGGATGAGCTTCAGGCGGTTGCTGCGCAGCCCCAGCGTCCTCAGGTTGAAGAGGTTGTTGAAGGCGCCGGGCTCCACGGCGCTCACGATGTTCTCGTTGAGCTCCAGCTCCTCCAGGTGGGGGAAGCTGGCGAACTCGTCCTGGTTGAGCGTCTTGATGCGGTTTTTGCCCAGGTCTAGCAGGCGAGTCTCGGTGGGGATGCCCTCGGGCACAGCCACGAAGCGCTTGCGGTGGCAGAGCACGGCTCGGTCCTGCGCTGAGCACTCGCAGCGGGGCGGGCAGCCTGTGGCAGAGCCTGACAGAACAGAGCCCAGGACCAGCAGGAGGATGGGCTGCCAGCAGGCCAGGAGGGGGCTGGGCATGCTTCTCACACCCCCTGCCAGCATCCTCTCGCTCACCTGCAGCCGGAAGCAAGCAGAGGACAGAGGTGGCAGTGAGCAGGCTGTGCTTGGCCGGACCCCACCCTGCCCCCAGCCCGGGTGGAAAGGTTACAGAGGAGGGGCAGTGCCATCTCCTCAGCGATTCACAGGCCACTCACTCTGGCCATGTCCTGAGTCTCAACCCAACCAGATCCTCATCAGGGATAAAGCCAGCCTTGGTGAGCCACCCAGATCACAGAGGATCAAGGGCTCAAGGCCAGGTTTGAGCCTGGCTTAGAGGCAGGGAGTGCCACCCTGGCAGACACCATGATACATTCCACCCAACCCTGCCAACCGAGTCCTGGGTGACCTGCAGACCCTGGCTACCTGCAGAGCACACCAGCTATGCTCCAGGATGAGCTCCATCCAGAAGCCAGGAAGCCTCTGCACCTGAAGACCCCTGCTGGGGTCCTGGGTCCTGTGAGCTGCGGATGGAATCCGCTACTCAACCCAGGGCATGAGTGTTTCCTGCTTCCTGGCCTTCCCCTGCCATTCTTCCTAGAACGTCACTTTTCCAGACTGCAGAAATCCTGGCTTGAAGACTCAACCAAGTGTGAGATTTTCCTGATCCCCAAGATGAGGGCTGCCCCCTTCACAAGTCCCACCCATCTGTTTCTCTGGGTTTCCACCACCTCTTCCCGCCACCAGACTCCTCTGCAGTTACAGGTGTGACCTCTGAGACCAGGACCAACAATCTTACAGATGCCCACCCACACTGGAGCACTGAACGTACCAGGCTGGTTAAAGCTGGGTCCTAGGACATGTTGAGCTTGGTGGGAGGTGACAGAGAGATGGGATGGGAGAGTGCGGGGGGGGGGGTGCAGGTGGAGTGAGCAGGGGTGTGCAGGAGCCAGCTCTGCACTGCTCTCCCAGTTCTGGTGCTGCCTGCCTTGCCTTCTGCTCCCTCTGTGGGAACTGGCCTGGAGATGGCTGGGGAGGAGCCAGGAGGGCAACGGTCCGCTGCAGCCTTCTACCCTCCACTGTGCACCACCCTTGCCTCTGGCCCTAGTGGACTACACAGGGGGCCGTACCCCTATGTGCAGCTCTGTATCCGTGGTGCGGTATAGCTACTGCAGGACAGGGGAGGCCAGGCTTGGGGGTCCCATCTGTGTCCAGTTTGGGCTCTTCCCACCCCTTGACACAGCTTCTGCCCTCAAGCCACAGTTTATTATAGTTGTCATTGTTTGTCCTCCATGTCAGCTGGTAAGGCGACTGAGGCTCCGAGAGACGGCGACAGCCACTCAACCAGTAGTGGGGACCGTGTAGATCAGAAGCTCTGGCTCCACACACTTGCAAATGCTCTACTGGCCTTCAAGAACTGACAGGTATTTCCTGATTGTTGATCGACTAAGTGACTGACTAACCAGAGAGAACTCATGGAGTCACTGACATGTTATGGAATCTGCACCGTTTTGTTATCCCCAAGGGTTTTGTCACCCACCCCCTCCATCCCCCTCATTCTCTCTCCGGATTCTTCTGTGTCTGAGCCTCCCCCTACCCTTCCCCCACAGGACCATTTTCCACAGTCACACACGCTCCAGTGACCCACCAGAAAAGCAAACATCCTGACAGGCGATCAATAAGTAATTGGGCCAGCAGCTGAGGCTGGCGTGGGTGTGAGGCTGGGGGAACCTCAGGAGGTAAAGGACTTTTAGCACCCATCTCAGGCCTGGGCTAGCCTGGGAGCGGCCAGAGAAGAGGCTGAAGATGGGAGAAGGGAAGAGTAAGGACCCCAAGATGTTGGCAAACCCTTCGGATGTGCACAGCATCCAAAGCTCTGGCCAAGCCATCCTCCCCCCCCCCCCCCGCAAAGCCACACAGGCGTCCCCACTTTGTCCTGCACTCCCTGCCTCTAAGCCATCTCCTTTTAGAGAACTGCCCCAGCTTCCTTTTCAGCCTTTTACCCCAAAGACTCCTGAGAGGTCTGGACTGACTCCATCTTAGGTCTGAGCCTTCATGTTAGGCCTGAGTTTGGATTTTCCAGAAGAGGAAACCAAACTTCTTGGAAAAACCACAAAGAAAGAGCGGCCTATCAGCACCCACCCTGCTGTCTGGCCTGAGGCAGATTCACATGTAAAACAGACTCTGGAAAGTCCCCAAGGTCAGAACCAATCAGAAACGTGTGAGTGCCCCTCACCATGAGCCAATCCTAACAAAGGTCAGATGACCACAGTGGGAATCCTGTAACTGGCTTTAGGAGAAGCCTGTGACCTCCTCTGTGGTTGCCGCCATTTCTGTATGAGTGGATGACCCCTGCACGCTGGCTGTTTCTGCAGAATAAGTGCTCTTTGCTCTTGCATACCATTTGAGTCTGGGGTCTTCCTCCTGCAAGTCTCAGACCCTTACACCCCTCCCCCAGGAAGCCACCCCCACATCACTCAGACGTCATCTCTTGCCTATAACACAGCCACACTTGACTCTTCCCAGCAGCGGCATGTGACCGCTGTGTGGCACATCCCAAAAGACAGCTGGACTGACTGAGAGAGAAGATAAGGTGAGAGAGGGTGATGAGGAAAGAGGTGGGGGGGGGGCGCAGCTGGGGGCAATGCTGTGACAAATGAGGAGGAGAGCGTCCTGGGCAGCCGAACAAAGAGGGCAAGCACGCCTCCAGCCACCGTGTGGTGTATGCTGTACCTTGGGTCACGCTGCCCCTGTCTCAGCTCCGTCTATCTCACCTGCTATAGTGAAGCGTGCAAGAACACACTCTGGTGAATGTTGGGGGGGGGGGGGGCGGCACGTGATCAAGAGTGAGCTGCTACAGCGGCTGACCGTGGTGCAGGCCCCTGAACAATGAAACCCAAGGTTTTCAGACATGTTGATGGAAAGGCCGGGCAGCCTTGCCCCGTAGAGAGAGCAACCACCCCAAACCAGGCAGTCGGCCATGGAGCAATGGGCCGTGCCCCGTACACACACCTCTGCAGTGCCTCTTCTGTGTAAGGGCACCTATATGTGTGGGTGGACGTTTATGTGTGTGTACGTGGAGGCCAGAGATCATCAGCAGGTGTTGTCCCCATCACGTCCCACCTCATACCTCAGCCATCATCTCCTGAGTCTGCAGCTCACCAGTTCAGCTAGACCGGCTGATGACGGGCTCTCGGGATCCCATCTCTACCTCCCGGCGATGGGGTTACAGGTAAGCACCACTGCACTTGGCATGTTCTGTGGGTGTTGGCGATCTGAATCCAGGCCCTCCTGTTTACATGGCATGTTAGAGCCTGAGCTATCTCCCCAGCCCACCACCCTCTGTCTTTTACAGGTGGCTGTCCTGAAAGGTAGAAAAACTAAGGTCCTGAGAGGCTGGAATGCGGCAGACCGCAGAGCATGCTGGGTATAGGCTCCTAGACTCACACCCGCACAGGGTCCTTGTCAGGATAACATGTCAGAGGGTGTTACATCTGAGGGGTCAGCCAGGCTGCTGAGTGGGCAATGTGCAACTTCACCGCCAGGCTCTGGCAGTCCAAGGCTGCTCCTGTACTTTCCAGGGTGCTTTATGCTTTTTAATCAGTGCTTTAATTCAGATCCTTGCCCCCTGAAGGGCTTCTCATGAGGGCAAGAATTCAAAATTGGAACAATAAATACAAAGAAAATAAACATCAAAGACAGGCAGGTGGCAGGCAGAGGATGGCAGTGGCCAGGGCATGATGCCCAGGCCCTGCAGTGGCCGGAGCCCTCCCCAAAGCAAGGCTGGGGATGCAGTTGCGCCATCAGTGTAGTTTAAGATGAGGCTCTGAACTCCATCTGCAGTAGGGACCGATGGCTTGCCAGCCACCACCCACGCCTTCCCTCATGTCCCAGGGCAGACGTGGCATGGCTCAAACACTGCCACCCAACAGTGGTCATTTGCAGTTCTCTGTACCAGCCTGTTGGTGCCCTGGGCAGTACCTGCTCTTCCTGTTCCTCACCGAACAGTCAAGACACTGGGTGTTAGAGTCTCTCAGGGAAGGGACACCCAAAGCACTGGACAGTCAAACACCCTTGCCTGGGGACAGCGAGGAGGGCCATGAGACCTGGGCTGACATTTCATCAGGGCTGGGCTGCTCAGCTCCCTGACTGGAGCATCTTCACACTGAGCCTCTGGTGGGCAAGGAAAGGGTGTGGGATTTCTCATATGTGGGCTGGAGCCATGGTGTCCCACAGACACATGGTATCTGGTGGCACCCGAGTGCAGCCCTGAGCCAGGCCCACAAAGCCTGTTCAGAAAGGGGGAGGGACAGATACTGGGGAGCTGCTGCTACAGGCTGCATGGCTGGAGCTTTCCACACCGTGTCAGGAACACTGGAGATGGGGTTCTCAAGAGGCATTCCTCACTCGTTTTGCAATTGAAAAACTAAGGTCCAGCAAGGGAACTCATTTGTGCCAGCACAAAGGCCACAAGGCCAGGAGGCAGCAGTGCTCTGTCCTTCTGGAGGGTCTGTGTGTCTGTGTGTGTGAGTGAGCAAGCGAGAGGAGAACGCTGTATGGCGTGGTCTGGGGAAGAAGGACACCTGGCATGTGTTCAGTGATTGTCCACTCAGCTGCTTGTGAACCCATATGTGCCTGTATGGGCTCAAATCTCCTCACTTGGGGTGAGCTGCAGCATGGGCAGAAGGCTTGGGTATGCTGGGCTCTCTGTGTTGGTATTTCATGGTGGTCCCACTCAGCATTCCTCAGGAATTCCCTGGGTTGTACCCCACCACCCCAGCTTATCCAGGAATGACATTTGCACAGTCTCTGCTCTGTGAAGGCTGGGCCTGGGTCCTCTGAGCAACAGAGCTTGAGGTTCTTAGGCTTGTCGGTAGCCTGGGTACTTTCTCTCTGGGAATGAGGGTGGTGACCTCTTTTCATACTGCCTTGAAGCCCAGTGTCCCCACAGCTGGGTCTGCGGCTGAACAGAGCTGGCAGGCTGGCCAGAGGACTCCCGACAGTGCTCAGGCCCAGCCTCACTGTCCACAAAGGAGCAGTTGAGAGAGAAGGAGAGGGGAATATGACAGAAGACAGGCACACGGGGTTTCATAGTATGAGGAGGTGAGAGAAAGTAGGAGCAAAGAGGCAGAAAGACAAGCAGGACATGGGTGAGAGATGGAGACAGGGACAGGGAAGTGGCAAAAGTCGGGGAGAGGTCTAGGCTTGGTGTGGTGTGCCTTTAATCCCAGCACCTGGGAGGTAGAGTTCCAGGCCAGCCTAGTCTATATAGCCAGTTCTAGAGCAGCCAGTGTGACACAGTGAAACCCCTCAAAAAAAAAAAAAAAATCAGCAGTAGATGGGGCCAGAGCCTGCATGTTAACCCACCCATCGGCTCCTACCTCACATGTGTGCCATTCGGGTGTAAGACTGGGATCTTGTTAACCTACCCCATCCTCACCACGAGTCCCCGCCCAGTGGATCTGCTCTGCTAACCATCTTCAGACGGCCAGAAAGAGACTAACAAAAGTGAGGGAATCAGGTCACCAGAGAACAGAAGCCAGACACAGCCTTGGCTTCTCAAGGCTGCCCTGCTCCCAGCTGCTGCCTTGCTGGGGGCCTCCATGTTGCTGGATCCATGTTACAGCATGTAGCACCAGTTACATGTACCTGGCAGCTAGGACCAAGTGGCTCGGTAGTATAGTGCCCGCCCGTCTAGTGGCATTCCACAGCTACCTGCTAGTCTCCCCTCCCCAGAGGCCTGCCGGCCTTCATCACCCAGCTGACGGGGTCTCGCTTGCGGGGCCTCTCTGGAGCACTGGTCCTAGGTCTCCCGCCTTCTTGCTTTCCCTGTGGCCCCCAGATTAAAACACCCAGCTGGATTTCATTCATCCCTACATCCCTAGCCTCTCCCACCTCGATGGGTCACAGAGTCACACCACTGTGGGGACAGCCCCTGCAACACTAGGCATAGGGTCCAACCCTGTCCACCAACATCTAGTCTAGGCTCAAGAAGGGAAGAGAAGTAAGGAGGGGAGGGGAAGGGGGGGAAAGGAAGAGGAGGCCAGCAAAGGTATGAAGGAGGAGGTGGTTTGTGGCCAGGTGAATCTGAAGGCAGGGGAGACTTCCATTGGCTTTTCTCCTGCCCCAAATCCTGGGCTCCTTCAAGACACTCTATTCTGGCTGTCCTGACTCATCCCTGCTGAGGTGTGAACGGCTGATAATGGTTTAAGGAGGTAGCTGCTAATGGGGGAATGTAGTGTTAGTCTGCAGGGCTAGGCTGAGAGCCCAGGAGCAGGCCGCCCGGGCACAGGGGAGGGGACCCAGAGAGGAGGATCAGAAGCCAGGCTGAACTGCTGGGGAAGTGCTGTCTTCGCAGGCTGGAGCAGCCCAGTGTGTCCCCTTCCGGCTGGCTGGCTGGCTCTCGCCCCTAGCTCCCCTCCCCGCTAAGGGGAGAGAAAAATCAACCTGGAAGAAAATTGAGGTCATGTCCTTTGTCATGTGCATAGTTCTTTATTTTCCTCTTGGTTCTGGCAAAGAGTTGCTAGGCTCCCAGGGTGTGTGTGCAGGCTGGTGCGCGCACACACACACACACACACACACGAGGGATGGGAAAGATACCAGAGAGTATTAATGTGCGTGTGTGTAAGAGAGAGAGGTGTGAGTGTATATGTGACACACAGAGAACACCAGTGTGTTTGTGGGTGAGGGAGCTTAGCACCTGGCCACCAGCTCTGTCTCTCTGGCACACTGAGAAATTCAGCCTTCTCCCAAGTGCCTGGAAAACACCTGCCCAGTGCCTGGAAAACACCAACTGCGTACCTAGCAGCCTTTTAGGGCAAGTGAGGCTGGGCCAGGCACCCGGCTGTCCTGAACTCCCTGGGCTGCCCTGGTCAAGCCTCCGGCCCCTGAGTGCAAGGGAGGGAGGCCGCTGCCCACTGGACCCAAGCACAACCTGTCTCAGGAGCTGCCAGCCTTCCGGCAAGCCCACAACCTCAGGCCATTTGCGGGATAAATTATGAATTTTAATTGTCAAAACATCTTAGTGTTTAAAGGCTTCTATATATAGGTTCTGCCCTGCAGGAGCGGCCGGCTTAGAGAGGAGCAAGAGTTAGGCAGGGCCTAGAGAAAGTCAACTATGGTGACAAAGGGCTCATGGGCGTTATCCTGGATTCCAGCCAGGGCACCTCTGCCTGCTGCGTGATCCTCGGGGAGGACTGGACCACTTTTGGAGCTTGCCACTCACCTTACAAGGTCACCTGTGCTGGCCCTGCCTGCACAGATACCATCCCCTTTCCCGAATGAGAGCTGTCCTTCAGGTGAAGAGATGTTGGCAAGGCCCATATGAAGTGATGTGGGGGGATTGGGAAGCCCTAATCCTGCACCTCCACAAGCCCCTTCTTACCTGAGATGCCAATCTACACTCACAGGGACAGAAAGGCACTTAAGAAGCCCTATCCCATTATCCATTCAAACAGAGATACTCCTGTCTCATTCACTCACTCTCAGAAGCCTCTCCAGATGCCCAGCTTACCACCATCTGGGGAGCTCCAGGCCATGGGCTTGAGAGGGATGGGCATAGACCCACAGATCTGAGCAGGCCAAAATGGAGGGGAAGCAAGAGAAACGGGTTAGCTAGCTATTTGGTCAACATGGTGATGTTGCCTGAGAATGCTTCTAGAGGACCCCTGGCATCAAGCATCCTATGGAAACCACAGCTACCCACTGAGACAGGTTGAATCATTACTCCATTTTGTGGGTGAAAAATTGGAAACAGCCAGGTGCATTGATGCATGCCTTTAATTCCAGCACTTGGGAGGCAGAGGCAGGGGCACCTCTGTGAGTTTGAGGCCATCTTGTTTTATATAGTTCCAGGCCAACCAGGACTATATGGAGAGATCCTGTCTCAAAACACAAAAGAAAATATCAGAAACACAAAGAGGTTCTGTGAATCCATTCAAGGACACAGCATGGCAGGACCTCTGAAGAGTCTAAACTCTGCCTCACTCTCCAGTGTCCTACAAAACATACAGACAAAGCAGAGTAGCTCTCACACAGCCAGGCAACTGTTGTTATCTCCACAACTGCTTAGGAGGCTGGTGTACTTATCCCTGTTCTCCTGATCAGAGAGATGAAGCACAGAGAAGGCATGCCATTTGCTGAAAGTCACACAGTAACAAGGGGCACAGCTGGGATTCCTGATACCTAGGCTTGCCTTGACCACTCTTCTAGAGACCTGCAAGATCTTGAAGTGCTCTTAGCCCTTGAGACCATAATCTCTTCATTTGCAAAGGGGCTGGCAAAGCATGCTGCCCTCACCATGCTGGCCACAGAGAGTTCAAGAAGATGGAAGAAAGGCATTTATGCTGAATATTATGAAGCCCACTGGCTGTCAGCAAATTAACCCCCCTGAAAAGATGAGGAAACTGAGCTTGGATATTAGTTCAAAGCCCCAAGCTAGTCTTAATTTGGAGGCATCACATCTTGAGAGATCCAAGGGACTAGAGATATCCAGGCCCCCAGCTCTATCTGCAGGCCTGCTCAAGAAGAAAGGAGATGCTGGCCAGGCCCCTGCCCCCTTCCAAGGCTGAGAGTGGTGATGAGAAAAGGAGGTCTGAAAGCTCCAGGGACTGCCCACTCTCTCAGGCGTCTATCTTCTTTGTATGCCCACAGTTATCATCTGCCATCCCAGCGTGGTGGAGCCAGGTCACGGGTGAGTGATGGTTTGGGATACTTGTGCTTCACAAAGGGGGAAAACAAGCCTCTGATACATCATAAAGAGAGATCTGCTAAGTTATTTTTGTCACGGTTAGACAAACTTTAAATAAAAAGCATCCCACTTTTCCTGGCCTTGGCTGGTCAAGCCTTCTCTGTTCAGCTGAGGCCTGGCCAGTCCCCTGCGAAAGCCCATTCTTCCAGTGCAGTAAACAGAGCTCGTAGATCTGGGATCTGCAGAGCCTGGTAGATCCTTTGGTCAGACACAGGCTGTGCTGGGCCCTGTTCAGCTGGGTGACCACCACGATGCCCTAGCACAAGCCCACATGTGAGGGTAGTAAGGACCATGGCAAACCTCAAAGAACTGTGTCAAGGCTGAAGGTATCAAGCATCCATGGCTTGTACAGAGAGTGGAGCCAAGACCCATGAGTGTAACCAGACAAAAGGGAGATGGAAGACCCGCACTGGTCTCACTGTGAGCAGCCTGTCATGGGCTGCATGTAAGCAGAGGCCTTTCTGGAAGCTCTGTCTCAGCAGCCTCTCTCTGAGACGCCCACATCTTGGATCCAAGCCAAGGGACTAGAGATAGCCAGGCCCCCAGCACTACCTGCAGGCCTGCTCAGGACCAAGAAGAAAAGAGATGCTGGCCAGGCCCCTTGCCCCCTTCCTAGGCTGAGAGTGAGCCTCTGCAGAAGAAATCAGAGGAGGTGGCAGGGAGAGATTAATTCCCTGAAATGGAAAAAAAAAAAATAGAAAAAAACACACACACCACACACCCTAATAACATGTAATAAGAGGTTGGAGATGAGGAACAATGCCCTGGTAATGTCACCCTGGCGGCAATCAATTTGGGTGTCACATGAAATAGGCATAATTATTCCGCCAGCCCTGGCGCTTGTCTCTAACTAGCTCCAGGGGCCCAGGCCTGGGCAGGAAGGCGGGTAAAATCAATCGTGGGTACACCAGGCTGGCAGGGGGGTTACTCTAACCTGGCCTGCCAGCACCTGGATTCTTAGCTCTTCTCGTGGGCCTTGCAGTTTAGGGACCCTCGGATGCCTGGGAACCACCTTGCTCAGTCACCCTTCATTTATTGCATGGGCGAGAGCAATCAGAGAGGGCTCTCCAGGAAGTTGTGAGTGCCACACATTTGTTCCATCCAGCACTTGGCCACCACATTCTTGCTAAGCACTCACCAGTGCCAGGCCTCGTGTCTATGCCAGGGTGCAGAAAGAGGAGCTTCAGAGAGCTGAGCAGGAAGGGGGTGTTAAAACAATGAAGCACAGGCTCCCTGTAGCTCCTGAGCCAGGACAGCCCTTTCCTATCCTGAAGTGGACCCAAAGCCACTGGGGTTCCCAGAAATGTTGTTCTTGCTGCAGAGGGACATAAGCCTTGCTCTGCCTTCATTTCCACTTTCTTGGGGAGCCCCCTCCCACTACTCCTGTCCATGCAAGCTCAGGACTTCTGCAGACAATATCCCTATGCCAGAGCAAACTGAGTTGCTTGGGGGCAGGCGGAGAAGCACCGAGTGCCTCCTCCGGCCCACACTGGATGCTGCCTGCCTCAACCCCCCTTCATACACTATGAGCCTTGAATCCCAGAAATACAAATCAAGGCTCTAATGAAATCCCATTTTACACTCATTCAATCAAGAAAAATCAAGCTAGCCAACAGGCAGCGTGGAGTTGTCCGGGGCTCGGGTGGGGGGGAGCAGTCGTCCCCTGTGAGGGAGGCATAAGATGGTCCAAGATTTGGAGAAGGCGTTGGCACAGTTCCTAGGGCAGCCGAGCATGCACATGCCCCGAAGCCCAATGGTGCGGGGCAATTCCCACACTGCCTCGGGAGACAGGGAGAGGGGCCGAGGCAGCACTGTAAGAGCCAGGAAGAGTAACAACCCAAATGCTCATCAGGAGGAGGGCCAGGAATACACTGTTACACTCAAGTGACAAGCAAATCCATCAGAGAAAAATGAACGGGTGCTGAATACCCACTATCATTTGCAAGAATATGATAATGAATGGAAAAGCCAATTCCAGAGGGCTGCGTGTACTTTATACTTCGCATAGCGCTTGAAAAATAACTCAAACCCCACAGTTCTTATATAGCTAAGTAAATTATTTTCTTTTGGTGCTGGGAATTGAACCCAGAACTTCATGCACACTAGGCAAGTGCTCTACCACTGAGCTATAGCCTCAGCGTCCCCCCCCCAAAAAAAAAGGAGGCAAGAGAAGTTTAAATGCATAACGCAGGGAGATAATTGTCTTAGAAAAAGAAGCTGAGGCTGGAGTGTGTAGAAGCACAGGGGAGGAGAAGTCTGAGTGTTGAAGCTGGAGACTCGGAACACGTGTTCATTATGTGATCATGAGTACTACTACTATTTATTTATTATTTCTGTGTATGTCTCACTGTGTAGCCTTGGCTAGCATGACATTTACTCTGTAGACCAGGCTGGCCTTGAAGTCCATCTGCCTCTGCCTCCCAAGTGCTCGGATGGCAGGCATGAGTCACCACGCCCTGGCAGGTACTACTATTATTACTACAGATGCATAGATCAACAAGTCAACAGGGTAGGCCTGGACCAGTGGGCACAGCCGCTACCCATGGTCAGAAGGACAGCCTGCAAGATGGGGGCTTTTGCTAGCTCACTCCACCCTTCTGATTGTTTTCTCAGCTGCAAACCTAACCTCAGCACCACCTACGAGGAGAAAACCGGAAGCACATCACCGCTGAGCACTGAATAGCCGCACTCATTAGGCTCGTACAGAGCACTCGCTCGGATCTAAGTGCTCTGCCTGTATCGGCAACTTAGCTGCCACCGTCTCCATTGACAGAGATACCCCAGTTAACCCCACTTTACTGGGAAGGACATGAAGGCCCAGAGAGCTTAATTAAGTCACCCAAAGTCAGAACTAGGCAGTGGTGGAGCTGGAGCTCGAGCCGGGCCTCTGGCTCTAGGGTCCACTCTCACAGCGAGGTGACACGGGGAAGCTGAACACTCGGCAGAAGCGCTATTGGCCCACAGCACTCGAGGATACCTATCCACGCATCCATTCATTCCCGCAAGCGAAGGTCAGAATGGAGAACACCTCAGATGCGTTTGGAAAGGACCCTGCCTCCTTAAAGCTTTCTTCAGAGAGCTTCCTCTTCTAGAAGCCCCTGCTTCCTGAGTTTCTGCAAAGCCTGATGCTTCGGGACTCAAGCAGCCTTTCTCTCTAAGAGCCTGACTCCATCAGCCCCACAGAGAAACTCCCCCTTCTTGGGTGCTCTGCCTTGGCTCTCTTCAATGTCTACCTGGGACATTTTTGGTGCGTCTCTAGTTCTACTCGTTCATGCAGCTAAAGACTCCACAGCCCCTCCAGGTTGTCCTTGCCAGGAGGTCTTAGGGTCTCCTGGTGTCTGTCCTATCCCCAGAGGTCTGCCTAGTTATTCAAGGGAATCCATAGGGCCTATCCAGGAGGTCTTAGGGCCTCCTGGTGTCTGTCCCATCCCCAGAGGTCTGCCTAGCTATTCCAGGGAATCCATAGGGTCTATCCAGGAGCCAAGCAGGTGGCTCACCAAGATGTTCAGAATAAATGCATGAATGAATGGGCTGTTATGCCATCGTGTGTAAACCAATGTGGTTGCTTAGAGCTGTGGGTACTCAGAGTGGAGATTTCTGGAAGGAGAGAAGGGCCTTTGGAGGCGGGGGGGGGGGGGAATACTAGACCAAGGCAAGAGAGGATGCAGGTATATATGGGGAGGAGCTGGTAGGGAGGGAATAAAATACAATCATTGATCTTGTTCTGGGAGGGCAACGTGGGGCTGGAAAGTCACACATAGAAGAGCCAGACCAAGATCCTAGCCCAGGGCCAGCCTTCTGCTTTCACAGGAACCTAATAGTGGCTCAGCTGAGCTATCAGAACATAGGTCCTGCTCATCTTCGTTGCTGAGCCCATTCTAGGGGAGGAGGGCAGTGGCCCTCTGGAATTCTGAGTTTAAATTCTGAGTTGAACAAAGCACAAACAAACATTATCTAGTGTCAGAAGTGGATATTTAGAGACTGGGATGGAAGAGATGACACCCCAAGATCAAAGAGGATCAGTGGCAGGTGAAGCAATCTCTCTCCATTCCTTTCGCTGTTACAGAATCCCTCCATTCACAAAGCACCAAACCTCAGCGTACAGCACACACCCATCCCGTAAAAGCTGCCTCCTAAACCCTCACTCACTCCAGGTCTGTGGAGCATCACAGTCTTGATAGAGCCCTACCCAAGGCCCCCTCACACTTCAGCTAGGCATGGGGGAGGGGCACGGACAACAAGAGCTCCACTGGGGGTGGGGGATCCCGTTCTTCTTTGGCTGAGCCCCTCAAGGAGGCTGGGTGTTGCCTTCAGGTCTTCTGAGACCAGGCCCCTTCTCCCTGGCACCTTCAGCGTGGCCCCAACGCTTTCTTCTCCTCTCCTTTCTGTCACCTCCTTCTTGCCTCCCAGCAAACCAGGTGCCAGCACCTTCCCAGGGGCTGAGGACTCTGCATCCCTCTTGGCCTACACAAGGACAAAGGCTGCGGAGCAGTGGAACACCCACCCTTCACCGGCAGTCCTCAGTGGGGTCAGGGAAACCCCAGGCTCTCTGCCTGCTTGGTGCCCTGAGCTCCCCTGGCACCGACCGGTGCTGGAGTCGTTAGCATAATGGCCAGCAGGGCTGAGCCCAGAGCCGGGAGCCGGGAGAGCTGGGCGCCCTCTGGCTGCCCAAGCCCAGCCAAGGACTGAGGGAAGGCTGGGCTGGCGGAAAGGGGCTGGCCCAGACGGTCCTGCCCCTACCTCAGGCCTCCTGCACTCCCACCCACCAGGGCAGAGCTGTCCCCATCCTCAGTGTGCCCCTGTCGCCACTCTACCCACCCACCGCAGAGCTTTGGAGAACAAAGGGGAGGTGCCACCACAACAAGAGCTGGGCAGGGCCTGGGCACGGACCCCGGGCAGTAAGCGACCCAGGGGAATGCCCACCTTCCTGGCCCCACCCCTCCTCAAAGTGGGACCCACCTAGAGAGAAACATCTGGGAGTCTTAGAGGACAGGATGCCCAAAGCCCACCCAAATAGGGTGTGTTTGGGGGATACACAGGAGGCTGCTTCCTCACCCCCCCCCCTTCTCAGCAGGCTCCCACTTCCCACCCATTTCGCCCGGAATGAAAAGTGGGGCAGGAGGAGGTGAGAAGCCCGGCTGAAGGAAGACAAAGGGGAGCCCCGAAGGTTCCTGGGTCTTCCTCAACTGGACTTCCCCCTCCCTTCTCCTCCCCCCTCCACCTCCCTTTCACCCAGGGGGAGAGAGAAAGGAACCAGAAAGGAGGCTGACAAGGCTCCTGTGGAGAGAGAGGGGCGATCCTAGCTGGATCCTGGGGAGAAACTGTTCCCTAGTGGTGTCTCCAAGCTTGGGAGTGCTAACCAGGTCTGGGGGTTGGTCTCTGGTCCACCCAAAGAGACTCACCCAGGGCTGAGAGAGCACATCCTCTGGGGTGATCAGTGCCCAGCTGGGAGGATGATTTAGGGGGCACCAGGGCAGGAATGAAATGGAATGGTAGGGATCTCTCCTTGACCACGGGTCCCAGCTTGCCAACCCGGATCGGTTAGTGGAAGGGAAATGGGGGAATCGTTTGAAACTTGAGGATCAGGCCTGTGACCCCAAAGGGGGTCTGGGTGGTACAGGATGTCCTACATAGCCCCAGGAGGGTGAAGCCTGGGCCGACAGGAGCTCCCAGAGGCACGCGCCGCAGGGCTACCGCCCGGGCTCGGCCACCGCGGAGGGGCTCACCTGCATCTCGGGCGCGCTGTCCGTCCGCTCGGCTGGGTCACCAATCGCATGTCTCTCCTGCCGGCGCGGCCCCAGCCCCAACCCAGCCCCCCTCCTCCGTCTCCTCCTCCAACACCTCCGCCCGGTCCGCGCGCCCTCGCAGGGCTGGCTGTCCGTCTGTCTGTCCCACGCGGGCAGGAGCCCAGCCGGCCCTAGGGCAGTCGGGGGCGGAGGCCGAGCCGCGGCGGGCTGCGGAGCGGGCGCGCTCAGGACGCGTGGCGCGGGCTCCGGGAGCCTGGCTCTGTCCCTCGGGCCGGCCGGGAGCGGCCGCCGCCGCCTCTGCCGCTGGGGCCGGGGTCGAGGCCGGGCGCTGTCCTCCGCGGGGCCGGGGCCAGGGCTGGGGCCGGCGGGCAGCCGCCGCGCATGCTGCTCGGAGCCCCGCGTCGGGAGAGGGGCCCGAGCGGCGCGGGTGCGGACTCCGCGCGCCCCGGGACCGGGACGGCTCCGGCTCCGGCCGCCTCCTGCGCCGCCGCCCGCTCCGGCTCCCGCGCCGGCTCCCGCTCGGGCTCCGCGCTCTGCCGCGGCGTGGGGAGGGAGCGAGAGGAGAGAGCAGCGAGCCAGGGAGGGAGGAGGGACAGAGGGAGGGAGGGAGCTAGTGAGCGAGCTCTGGAGCCGGGCGGGGGAGGAGAAGGCGCGGCCGCGAAGCCTGGGCGGGGGTCCTTCTTCCAGGGAAGCGGGTGAGGATCGAGGGGCGCCCCAGCAGCTGCCCAGCGCCCAGGGGGCGGCGAGAGCGGCAGCGGGGCGCAGGCGAAGAGCGCTCCCGGCCGGCGCCCCCGCGCTCCCGCCCTGCACTACGCAGCAGCGCCCTTCTGGGTCCCAGGCTCCTGCAAGTCTCCAGCCAGCCTGGCCCGCGGTCTTTCCAGCGTGCGTGCACCCTTTCGCGTGTGATTGTCTCTGGCCACAGGCTTGTGCATGTGAGCGCGTGTGTTCACACGTGTTAACTGGGGTCACTGCACACCAACGTGTGGACCGACACACGCACGTGGACAGACAGAGCGTCCCCCACCCTCCTCACCCCCCACCTGGCCAGGGTTGTTTAAAGGACGGCGTGAGGAGGGTCAGGCCTCGACCCTTCCTCTCGAAATGTCCGAGAACAACCCCCACCCTCGCCCCTACCACTTCCTGGGGATCTTAGGGCGAGGCCGGCAGCCGGGAAGCACCGGAGCACGCTGTGGAAGCCGAGCGGGCTAAGCGGGTCTACCCGGAGGCCAGGTCTAGAATCTGCTTTAGCATCCTGGTCCCCACCCCGTCGGGCTTCCTGTCCGGTAGAGGGCAGCAGGCCTCTCTGGCAGGCTCCGGACGGTGGCACTCCACCAAGCAACCAGCAGAGGGCAGCACCGAGCCTCAGTCTGGGCTTAGATATTTACCACTAACTCCCTAAAATAAATACCGAGTTTGGTGGGTACAACATTTTCAGACGGCTCCAAAGAATAAGACCTTTACACGGAGACGCAAACCCTTCTTGGGCCACAGATACAGAGACCAGCCTGGCAGGGTGGCCTGGCAAAGACTGCAGAGTAGGCAGGTAACCCATTGGGACCTCACACGCCTTGTACTGCATACCTCTTTCCATCTGCTTGAAGCCAGATGCCCCTTAAAACCATGCCAGCTTTATTAGAATAACCATCAATGAAGACGCCACGAGGCAGAGCTCCTTTCTCCCCGTTAGCATCTCTGCACTCCTGAGAGCTTGTAGGGATGCCGGCAGGCAAAGAGGGAAGCTGAGCTGGGAGGGAAGAGATCAGCCCAAGGCCTGTCCCTTTCTGGTATCCTCTCTCTCCTGCTCCCAGTACCTCTCTCTCCTTCCAAAGAGCCAGCCCGACATTTCGGAGATACCTAGCCGACTTCGAGAGAGTCAAGTCCCCACCCCAGCACTGTCTTGATTTCCACAGACCAGCCTCACACACACAGTTCAGAGAGTTGCACAAACCTGTTCCAGCGAAACCGATTCTGGATAGCTCTCAGCCTCACTGCCACACCACTGCTTGGGACATTCCTGCCTTCTGTCTACGTCCATCCTTATCTCAGGCCTAGCTAGCGCCCCTTCCCCGCAGGTGTCGACGATGCTCCTGCATCCTACAGTCTTCCTCCAACAACCTCGGCCAGAGGCACTATTACTCCCCTGTGACAGGGAGCAGGAACCCCGGGCTCAGAGAGGTTACGTGACTTGGCCACGGTCACACAGCTTGTAGACCGTGGAAAGGGAATTTGAATGGCTTTCCAGGGCTGAGTAAACCAGTGGGAGGCAGGCTTGGCAGAGGGACTTACTGGTAGGAGGGGAGGTGGGGCGGCCACACATGAGTCCCCTCCCTTCCAGAGCCTAGCGCAGGCGGCTCACAGGTCCCCCAATTCCGTGATCCTTGCACCCCCTTCCCCGTCTCCCCGGCTCCCCCACCCCGGCTGTTTGTGAGTTACCGGTGAGCTCCCGCCCTCCCTCGCCGCCTCCTCCCACAGCCCGACAGGAATAGACTCTCCCTAGCTCCTGCGTAAAGGCTCTGCCAGACCCGCTGCGGGGCGGGGGCGGGGGCGGGGGCTATTCCTGGTGCGGCGACTGACGCAGGCAAGGCGCGGCCACCGCAGATCTCCGCCCCCGACTCACCTGCTCCCTGCCTCAGTGATCTGGCCGGAGAAATGGGGGAGAGCCTATCGCCCCCATCCGCGGTCTCCAGCTGCTGGATGAGAAAGCTGGTGTCCGAGGCTGGGGTCCTGTGGTGCCCACCTACCTCTCGTCTCTCGGTGTCCTGGGGCGTTGGAGGCGACACCACAGCTACCTTGAAGCCTTACTCCTTCATTGTAAGCCCGGCCATAGCTCTTTCTCTGTCTCCTGAAGAAATGGCCCCTCAGAGTCTCCACCTTACTCCACCACTGGACGCAATGGGAAAGGAGGCTTGGGGAGACTGGGACACTACAGCCTTTGGGAGGGCTCGGCTGGAGCCTAGTCCCTGACCGTGACATTCTGACCCCCGTAAGGAGGAGGCTAGCACTGGACCCCTACTTAGCTAGATGTGTGGTGGGGCGGCCCTCGACAGTGCGCTCACGGGTCCCAGGGCACCTGTGAGGCATCAGGACTGCATAGCTTGGGAACTTGTTACAAGCAGGACTACAGCTAATAGAACTACCCCCACCTGCAGGCCTTTGTTGGTCCACCTCCCAGGCAGTAAATCTTTCTTCTGGTTTCCATTGTGTTTCAAGAGCAAATGAAGATCCATCTCTATGCCTGCCTCCCTCCACAGATTTAAAGGCCTTAGGCAAGACCTACCCCCTTGTTGCTCTCTGTCTTCCACTAGGAGCTCCCAAAAGCAAGCAGGCTCAAAACAGACCCTGGTCTCCATGTACAACTAGGCAAGACCCAAACAAGTAGGAGCAAATGGTTTCAAGGAAGCAGCCTTCTGTAGCCTGAATTCTGGCCACAGAGCAGGGGCTGGAGTGAGCATGCCAGGGCGGGTGGGTGAGAGGACCCATTCTCTAACACATATCGGCCAATCAGTTAGGGCGCCAAGCTCTGTTCTCATTCTTCTTCTCATCTCAAGGATGGCATGGCGGCCAGCTGTGTGGGCTCGCATCTGTGACCTCAGCACCCAGGAAAAGGAGGCTGGAGGATCGTTGTAAGTTCCCAAGACCCTGCCTCAAGATAAACGAAAAATAAAAGGGCAACGAAGAAGGATGGGCTTTGCTGACCCTCATACCGAGAGCAGAAGCTGGGATGGACTGCTGTGCTCTGCTTGCGAGAGGCCAAGCTGGGCTTTGGAGTTGGAGGTGTTCCCTATCCGCGCTCCGCTCTGTGCTCCCCTCACTCTCGGAGCTGAGGTTTCAGGAGGCGGGGGCCTAGCGGGAACAGGGATCCCCTGAGGCACAGACTAGAGAGGGTGGGGCACACAGGCCTGCCTGCGTGTCTGCTGGTCCTGCCTGCTTGCATCCCAGCAGCTCATAGGGTTTTACGATGATGGTTATTTCTGAAGGCACTTGAAATTAATGACGGCTCTAAAATGGCTGGGACAGCAGAGTCATTGCTGAGACCTCTAATTAGCAAGAAAAACGAAGCTGAGGAGCTAGGAGGCAGTGGAAGCTGGGTGAACAGCAGGAGTAGGGGGTGAAAGGGATGGTACTCATACTCAGAATCTTTGGAACTGGGCACCAGGTGAGCCACAGAGTCTGTTTTATGCTACAAGCTAAGTATTACCTTGCTATGTGACCTTGAGGGGAGATGCCCCTCTTTGGGCCGAAGTTCCCACAATCATACACCAAGGTCTCAGTTCTCTTCAGCCCTGCCTGGACAAAGGGGACACTCTGATAAGGCCCCTGGGTTTCTCAGAGGGAAATTCTAGGCTCCTAGAAAGCTCAGAGCTTTGTACCCCTGGGAGCCACAGCAGAGGGTCCCCCCTCCCCATGCTCTACAGCCCTCTATGCCAGTGCAACCGACATAATGAAGTCCTAGAGATTCAGGCTGGAGTGAAGAGGATTGGGACATGGCAGTTAATCCATAGGTCAGGCTCCTGAGATGGTGCAGCTGTGAAGCAGACGAGGAATTGGGGACCTGAGGGAGCTGGATGAAAAGTCCTGGCTTGGAAATAGCCCCGTGGCTAGGCTTAGGGCCCCTTCTGGCCACAGAGTCCTCTTGAAACCTGTTCACTCAGGGCTGGGGGTGTGGTGTCATAGCTGGAAAGGCTCCAGGGAGAGTTACATGCCAGTGTTTAGAAGCAGAAGAGTCAGCAGTCCTCTGGGGATGGAGAGGAGGGCATGGAACTAAGATGGAGGGGAGGTCAGAAGGCTCTCAGAGGCCTCAGCAGAAATCCCGGCAGGGGTGGGAGGCTGCCTGACTTGGATACGGCATCCATGGGGCCTGAAAAGAACTTTGTCTGAAGCCAGTGAATGAGTGTCTTGCCCATTCCAAAGCCCTCAAGAAAAGACCCAGTGCCCCTAACCTTGTGTTACCCTGGAATGGGAGGAGCCAGAGAAGTTCTACCAGGGATAAAAAGGTTAAATTGGGAGGGAAAAAAAGGTAAATCTATCTATCTATCTATCTATCTATCTATCTATCTGAAGATGCAGCTTTTATCTTGGGTGTTCTCTGTCCATGGTCACCTGTTTATTCTAAGGGAATCAGCTGCCATGCCACTAGCAGCTCTGACGAGAAGCGCACTTGGGAAGGAACTTAAATCTCTAGTCAGCACCCACAAGGCCTAAGAGCATGGAGTGAACATGAAAACAGCATTCCCCTGAGTAGAGTCCTGGGAAGACCACAGCTCTCTGGATACCTTGACTGGAGCCCCAAGAGAGCCTGAGTCAGAGATACCAGCTCTTCCTCACTTGGATATCCTCCCTGAGCGATCTCTGAGGTCATATTTATTTCTTCTAAGGCACAGCATGCATAGATGATTTGTTAGAAAGCAACACTAACTGGTGCATGCTCCGCCCGCAACCACTCCTCGCTCCCACCATGGCTCGGGCATGGGAGTAATGCAGGCACAGCCCCTCCTGACGGTGGGGTGAGGGGCTACACAGCAGCTTGACTGCTCCCTGATAAGGCTCAGAAGATGCAGTCTGTTACTCAGCTGCTCCGCACTGAGCACACATCACAGAGAAACCAGAGGGCCAGGACAGAAAGGTCCCCCACAAGGTTTTCGTAACAGCAAGGGTCAGAAGCATTGGATGTACCTCTCAATGGCAGGACGATGGCCAGAGTGCAGTGTGATCACACAATGGAATGCCAAGCGATAGTGCAGACAGACACAAGAATCACACAAGTCGGCACAGGCAGTCCTATAAGGCGGCTTGGAGGAGCAAAGCGAAGATGAAAGCAAGGCCACAGCACCACGTCAAGTTCAAAAGCATACCCTATGACACGTGTAGGAAAAGTAAACACACAGGAGAATGACCACAACTCCGGAGACTTTCCCTTCTCTGGGAGGGGAGGGAGGCAGGCCTACCCCACCTTGAGCTCTGAGTACCCGCCCCCACCACGAGCAGAACACAGCTCCTACTGTGTTAATTGCCCATTTAGCAACTCATTTGATTTTTCAACAACCCCATGGGGGGGGGCATCCTAGGGGCCATCCTATTATTTGTTCTTATGGAGACTGCAGTGTGTGGTCCCAGGCAGATAACCCCGGGTTTCGAACCTAGTGGGCATTTGGCGCTTGGTCTTCACCCTGCCGTTAACATGGGAAAGTCACGGCCTCTACCCAGTTTTTGGTCATGGGGGAGTTTCCTCCTCTTCCTAGATAGCATAGGCTGAGATGTGGCAACGTCTTGTTTAATCAGTCTGTGGTATGGGTGAGGCCCTCAGAAGGCAAGTCTAGTGCCAGCCACCAGACTTGTGGGGGTGGGGGTGAGGGTGGGGCAAAAACCAGGGAAGAGTGGACAAAAGAAGGTAGGGACAAGGCCTTCTGATTCAAGACAGCTCAAGTTTACATGGGCTCTGTTCACACACAGATAAAGGTGGAGGTTAAGGACTATGACTGAAAATCTGTGACATGATAGGTCCTCATGTAAGCCTCAACCACATCCATACTGGGACTCTATTATCAGCCCCACTTAGCCAATGGGGAAACAGCATCAGAAAGGGTGAGCAACTTCTCCAACCCAAACAGCAGACATGAGATTGGAGGGACATGCTCTCATTCCACTCTGCCCTGCCCTCTTGTGATGGGTACAGATGAGGACCCAGGCTTTGCTGCTCATGGGGCTATCACAGTCTAAAGGAGGAGAGTGTAGGGGATTTGGGAGGGAGGCGACCAGCTGGGACAGACTTCCTGGCCTGGGATGGAGAGGCAGGTGCTTCAGTGGGCTCACTAGTGACAACGCACTCAACCACCTAACAAACCTTTTATCCATCCACTCATTCATTTATCACTCAACAAACATTGCCCTGTGCCTCCAGAGCTAGCAAACAAGATTCAACCCAGTGTGATGCAGGCTGTTTGCATACACAGAGCAGGCACTGGGGGATCAGGACAGACATCCAGGAGGTAGTCATGGCTGTACTGAACCAAAAGAGTGAGAAGGAGGAGACAGGTGTGTGTACAGAGATGGGGAGGTGCTTCACACAGACAGCAAGGGTGCAAAGACCCCACCCCAGGATGCGGAAGGCCACTGCTTGGCTAAGGCCACTCCAGAGGGTGTGAAGCTGAGCTATGGTCACCTCTCTCAGACTGCAGCTGGGTCCCTGGGCTACGGCAGCCCTGTGGGGCAGGCTGGGCCCTGCTCCAGAGGGATTTAGAGCAGGGGAGTTCAAACCATAACGGCGCGTGTAATTATGTGCAAAACCGAAGGAGGACTCCTTAATAATTGATGGTGGGAGAGAGTAAATATCGGCAGAGGCACCCGGCTGCATCGCCCCGTCCCGTCTGGCTGGGGCCCAGGGCAGCCGCCGGGCTGCTAATATGCCTATAAATTATTGAACTTATAAAGAAGAAAGCAGGTGTCATGTCGTACCCATAAACAGCTTGTTAGCTAAGACTAACGAAGGGGCGGCGGGCCCCTTGGCACAGTATCAGCTCCCCTATCCTGATCACAGGTAGAGAGAAAGAGAGAGAGAGAGTCCAGTCTGCCCCACATCCGGCCTTCCACCATCTGACCTACTATGGCATCTGGCAGTGCTGGAAGGAGAGAGGAGGTCTGAGGACAGACTCACAGAACTAGCCAAACTGTGGTCTAGGCAAATGGGGCTTGCCTTAAAGGTTTGGGAACACAAGAGGCCTTCGGGGTGCACTTCCTAAGGAAGCCACTGTTGGCTGTGTCACCCTGGCAAGCCACCTGCCCCTTCCATTCCAGCTGCCGGGGATGGCCTACTTTGGTAGGCTAGAAGGAGGTTCCTAGAAGCGTACATATATGACATTCCTGGTGCAAAGCAAGCTTCAGGAATGGGTGTCGTCCCCCCCCCCCAAACTACCTCCACTGCACAAGCCTCCTAATTAGATCAGACCTAATGAGGCTTCCCTCTGCCAGGCTGTTTACGCTCCATTAAGGCCCGAGTCCAGGACAGCAGCCGGAGAGGCACAGTGGAGGTGGGGGAAGGCGCTGGGCTGCCAGCAGCTGGCCCACCCAAGCTCCACTATCCACAGGCATCACATCCCAAGGAGTAGAGAGGATGCCCTACCTCAAGGGAGGTAGGGCTCTGGAGCAGAGCTGCCAGAACTGGCTCTCGGGAGTCTGATAGGTGCCCATGGTCTGCTCAGCTCTGTCAGGGGAGGCTTCCAAATCCCTAGGTAGCCACCAGCAAATAAGGTGCAAGCCCAGCCCACCTCTCCGGCTGGCAGCCCTTACCCAGTCCTGATACCTCCAAAGGGCATAGCCCTTAAGTAGTTTCCTTCTTCTGGAGGGAAGAAGGAAATCCTAAAAGCTTGAGCTCACTGAATAAGCCTCAGGCTGGCCTCTTCTCCTGGGGGAGGGGGTTCCTCTTTTGTGTTATCTTCTGCAGATTCAGTCTGCCCTCAATATCTATCTGCTTTACAGAGCCACACAGAGGCCCTGTGGGTGTCCAAAGCCACATAGCACTAAAGTATCTGGAGCCTGGGCCTCCTGATTCTCCCCCTGACAGCTGGACCTCAAGCTTAGCCTTGGCCAGGAGCAAAACAAAGCAAAAACTTGGAGCTCCCTTCCCGGCTGGCTTTGTAGCCCATGCCCAATGAGTTGGGGTGGTTGGAGTCAGTAGGATTAGCCATAATGGCATAGTCAGAGAACAGATAGAGGTATCCTCAAGCTGCGGCCCACTCTAGACTTTAGGGACATACCCTAAGAGGGGCATCTTTAGTCTGGGACCACAGGCCATTTATGAGGGACAGGAACTATCAGTCTAATTCCCAAGGGCACAGAGATATGGTAGAGCAGCCGCAAGAGGACAGAAGGCAGACCAGACCTCTGGGTGGGAAGCAGGTGGCCCTAAGTCCTTGGATAGGAGGGCCCAGGGATGGCCACAGGTAAGAGAAGACCCAGATCTCTGGAGCAAGCTGAGGCAGAGGTAGCCTGAAGCAGCCTCCAGGCCCTCTCCCATGTTCATCTAGGCAAGACCTTGATGGTGATGAAGGAAGAAGCTGGAATATATGTGGTGTCAGGTCACATCCTGGGGGCAGAGGCCACATGAATTAGGTGACGGGGGAAGGTCTTTAGTGTCCATGGGATCTGGTGTGGCTGCACAGATCTATCCCCACACCCCTTATCTACTCATCTCAGATGTGCTCTCCATCCAGCTACAGCAGTGTGTGGGAACCCCCACCCCCAATTCAGGTACGTACCCCAGAAGTCACGGCTCTGGCTCGGAAGCAGCAAGCCAGAGGACTGTCTCTAGAGTGCCAGCACTGTTTTTTGGTGGGCTTCCTCGTCCCACCTCAGCCCCTTCTATCATGGGATGTAGTCTATTTGTCGACAAGCCAGTGGTGGGTATGACGACTGTGTGAAACTTCTAGAACATGTTTTTTTCTGGCAAAGCACCCAGATTGTCCTTCCCTTGCTTGCCTTGGTGGATCTCAGCACTTGCTCTAGCAGGTCAGGATGCTTCAGCGAGACAGCCGATTCTGACCGTTCTGACCATTTCAGCAGGGCCAGCACACCTCACCGTCAGGAGGATGAGCTATTGTGAGCAGAGGGCCAGTGTGAGGCTCTGTGGGTGTCTAGTCTGGAGATATTTTGGGGATATACCTGTGCTGTGTTGTGGATCTGTGTGCCATGTGTCAGGGTGAAATGTGGTGTCTGTCATTAGAACCAGGGTAGGTCAACTGCAGACCTCTCTACATCTCTTCCTGTTCTTTTGCCCATCAGCCACGCGCAAAAGGTCCTGATCTCCTATGCAGGGTGTGCCTGTATGAGGACAGGGGGGTGAGGGAGGATGCCCCGATTCCAGGGGTCCCAGGGGCAGACCTGAGCATCTTCCTCTCTCTGCCCCTGCCCCCTCCACATGTGGCATTTCTGTCACTGAAAAATGAACTTGGCATTTCTGGGCAGAAAAGCACCATCCTACAGGTCCAGTCATGAGATGATGGAAAATGGGCCCCAGAGCAGGCTTGAGCACAGAGACAGGCTGAGCCCTAGCCAGACTTTTTATTTGTTTGTTTATCTATTTGTGGTTTGCTTGGGACAGGGTTTTTCTGTGTAGCCACCCCGGGTTGTACTAGAACTCACTCTGTAGACCAGGCTAGCCTCAAACTCAGAGATCTGCCCGCCTCTGCTGGGATTAAAGGCATGCGCCATTGTGCCAGGCTCCTAGCTAGGCTCTTACTGGTCACTTTGAAACTAAGATGTTGCCCCACAGAGGCTGGGCAGCTATCCGCTACACTAAGAGAAAGAAGGTGACTTGCTTTGGTGAAACCAGGACCCATAGCAGCCCTGACCCTGGCAACTGTCATGGAAGTTTGAGTTTGGACAGAGGCTCTGGGGCTGGATCCTCTTCCTGAGCACATGGAACAGATCAGGTGGCAGCCCGAGGTTTCAGACCTCAGGAAGGCTCCCTGTAGTCTCAAATTTAAACATGGTGTGCACAGCGAGGCAGTGTGTTCACACCACCTGCTGAGGTGTGAAAGCAGCCAGAAATACCTGCACCCGTTGTGGTGGCTCAGCAGGCAAGTGGGGAGACAGGCCTGGTGTGCCCTCAGGAAGTCCCGGTGACTCAGACTGCGTCACACCCCACCCCCCGCCCCACACATCAGACACCCTTCCTCCCGTGTGCACAGTCTAAGAACAGGCTTGTCCAGGAGCCTCTCTCTTTCTACCAGAGCAGGGCAGGGAGGCTGCCTCAGACAACTGAGGGGGCTGAAGGGGTTTGGAGTGAGGAGCCCTGGCTGCCAGCTTGCAACCAGGAAGCTGGTGTCAAGAAGGCCCCAGCATACAATGGGATGGGCGTGGTGGGCTGACGGTTCGCACTCACTCTGGTTCACACTCACTCTCCGGAGAGTCATCCAAGCAGAAGGTAAACCTCACAGCTACCCATCCCACCAGTGACCAACTCTTTGCACATCAGTTTGCCTGTGGTATTTTTCACAGCGATGAGTTGGAGGTAGAAGGGGTTGTCTGTGTGTGCCTCATAGCTGGAGATAAATGCCAGCCCATGTCTGAAGCACAGAGAGCAGACAAACATATCTGGGGCTCCTGTATGGGTCCCCCCTTCTCCATGCCTCCTGGTCCCAGACAAGCGGCTGCTGCCTCGGAAGCCCCTCCACTGTGAACCTTCCTTCTCTGCATCTCCTGTATCTCACCAGTCTTCCTGGAGATCTGGCTCCAGACCTACTTTACAGGGATTCAAAGGCTTTTCTTAAGGCATGGGGTAGCTCTGGGCTGAACATGTGAGCAGGGGACCTTACTGCTAAGCTCCTCTTGTGGTGGGCATTGAGCATTTTGCCTGGGACAGGGAGTTGAGGAAGCCAGGGGTGACATCCCAAATGACCCTTCAGACATGCTGCTCCCTGGGGCCCCAGGAGGCCCCAAAACAGCCCCAGCTCGAATAAGCAGGTACACAGGAAGACCTCAGTTTCCCCATCTGCCTATCCTGCCTGCCTCCCATGGCGAGGTGACCCAGGAGACACCTGCATGAGCCTGCCCAGGGAGCAAGGGGACAGGCACTCAACAGCAGGGCCTGTTACCTTCCCAGCCCTGTCAGTAAAGTAGTGAGTGACCGAGGCTCTGATCCTCCCTGCTTGGGCTCCAGTTGTGTGTCCATGAAACATGGGTGAGCCAGGCATGTGGCCCAGAAGAGACCTCACCCACACACAAAGCTCCCGCCCCACCTCACCGTGGCATGTAAGGGGACACCCACCTGGGCACATATGTGCACCTCAGGACTAGCACACACGGTCTCACTCTGCTGCTGTCCCTCCAAGGAGTCCCACTTCCCAGTATTCTGCTGTCATGGCAACCAATAGAGCTAAATGGGGGGGGGCAGGGGGAAGGAAAAAAGGGTTGAGGGAGCTAGCTGTGGCTTAGAATGAAGCTGGAGGCTTTAGCTCCTCTCTCTTCTTAATACAGGTCACAGCTCTGTGGACAGCAGGGGGTGGCCATAACTGGGCGGAACTGATTCCAGGGATAGTCAGCGCAGCCCACTGTCCTGGGAGTACATGTCACCCTCAGCAAGCCCAGACATCTCCCCAGTGAAGGTCAGCATAGGAGCAACCCCCTTCACTCAGCTCCAGAGGCTGCTCTGTCCACCAGGGTCAGCAGATGGCGGGGGAAGGGTGGGCTCTTCTACATGTGGCCAGAGGGCAGACAGACCCTGTGAGCCCAGGGGCACTGCTAGGCCTTTCTTCTGTGCCCTCAGGTGCTAGAGCCAGGGCAGTAACTCACTTCATACTTTCTACTGCCCCAGGAATCCTGTGCTGGCACCCCTTGCCACACAGATTAGAAAACAGAGGCCAGGGGAGGCAGGGGTGTCACTCAAGGCCACAGAGGTGTGACATGTACTCATGGCTGCTCATGTTCTGAGAAGGCAGGATCCAGCGCCGTGTGGGCTAACCACCTGTTTACTGACGTGGAGTTGGGAGGCCAGTCTTCCTGTTGGCCACGCTGTCCAAAGATGGGCGGGTTAAGAATGGGCAGCTGAGAACACCAACCCCCAAGCTCTCCATCCAGGGCTTGTCTGTGCCAGACCAGCCAGATGGCACCAGGATTCAGAGCTCAGGGCACACACACAGGTGTGTTTGTGGAAGCATGGGCCAGAGCAGGGGTAAACCTGCTTACACGAGGATCTGACAGGAGGCAGAGAGTGGCCAGAGCTACAAGGAGGAGAGGCAGTCCTGCAGGGAGGTATCTGGGAAGAACAGGACCCAGCCTGCAGACAAGAGCGTGGGCGTCCGAAGAAGAGGAGCAGGTACAAAGGGAAGGATGGAAAAGCTGTGTCTGAACGAGGCCCGTGGAGGGACCCGAGTGGCTCTAGAGGCTGAATATTCACCACAGGCCCTCCCTCGCCAACACAGGACACCTCTCTAACTCCACGCTGAGACGCCACAGGAGCCAAGAGCCCCCTCCGGGTGGGGTAGGGTGGCTCACAAACATAGGGACAGTGCGACTGGGGACATGTGTCTTCTTTCAGTAGTGTGACCTTTGAACCCGGGCTCCACAGGGCAGGCACACGGGTGGCTGGTGGGCCCCAGCGGCGTCTGGGCAAATGGCAGAAAGGCCCCGGCAAAACCTTGCACTCCATGCTGCCCTGCCCCCTGCCCTTCCCCTTTCTCTTTCCGCCCCTTCCCCACTTTCCCGTCTCTCTATCATTGTTCCTGTATTTTCAGCCCTCAGCACTTTTCCTGAAAGAGAACAGCTGGGCTGCTGGAGTCACAGAGGAAATATTTTTTTGACTACTTTGCAGATTCCCCTCCTCTATGAAAACTGATGCCACCGCTGCAGACAGATTGACAGACAGACGGGAAGATAGTTATTTCCTTGCCTCCTTCTCCTGGGGTTCTGCTCTGGGGAAGGGGTTTGGTGTTGGGTATCTCAGAGCATCATCAGTCCCACTTTACAGATGGGGAGGCTGAGCCCCAAGCTCACCTAGACACAGCAGCCACTGAGTTTACATTCACACAAAAGCCAGCGTCTAAGGAGAGCTGACTGTGTGCCAGGCACATCGGCTCATGTGAACATGCGATGGCTCCAAGTCAGACGCCTGGTTGGTGACACCGGGCAGAGAGGAAAACAAGGCCCAGATGTGCACGTGGCTATTCTGAAAGCTGTCCCCTGCTCGTAAGTGAGGCTTGACCCCATAGTTTTCCACAGTCCTACCCTGGGGCTGGGCCACATTCCCACACAGATTGATGGACTGACTGACCCAATCCTGACTCCTATGGCCAGAGGGTGGGCGTGCACAGGAGGCCAAGCCTACCTCGGCCATTGGTCACCCTCTTTGGTTTCAGTGACCTTCCTGTGAGAAGAGGAACCACAGTGCACTGAGTCTCGGGGGCCACACAAAGTGAAGATGCGCCATGAGTGACCTTCCCAAGGGTCACTGTCCCTGCCTAATTCTGCAGGACTGGAGGCCTAAGGCAGGACCCCACTCCCCTGGACTCCTAGTGTGTTTCCAATTCCCCTGCTAAACAGAGGCTCTGAGGAGGACAAAAGAGGCCCAACCTAGGACTCAGGTCACTACTAATGTCCCCAGAACCCTGCACAGCTTCTGCAGGCTCTCCCCTCTGCACCCATCATTGTAGGTCTTTGTATCTGTGTTAAGTGTGTGCATGTGTGTGCACGTGGCAGTCAGAGGTCAGCCTCGGGTGTTGCTCCTTAGGCATTGTCCGCCGTGCACTTTTGGACAGGGCTTTTCATGGGTCCCTGTGTGGACTAGGCTGGCCTGTCAGTGGAACCCAGGGATCTACCTGTCTCTGTCTCTCCTTCTTTGGGGATGTGGATACGTACTTCCGTGCTAGATTGATGGGCCTCAGGTCCTTGCGAGCACTTTATTGACTGGGGTGTCTCAGCAGCCGTGTGGTAGACTCTGCACAGCCCAAGTCCAAAGTGAGAGTGTGGCTCAATGATAGAGAACTTGTCTAGCATGGGCAAGGCTCTGAGATCACTCCTGGACCAGAAGAAAACAAAAATCGCACGCACGCACGCACGCACGCACGCACGCATACACGCATGAATGCCAGGGAAGTGCCTTCAAGATACATCTGAAGAATTCCCGTCACCTGGAGCAGACATGGGACTTCAAGGACAGAAGTCTGAATTTTCCGAAGACTCAGCATCCTCCTTGGATGCCCAGTGTGTAAGTGTTTTAACCACACAGTGGGAATGCTTTTGGTCAACCTGTGGCCTATGAAATGGCTCATGAATCCAAAACAAACAGGCTATGTGGCGCTATTCTCGGTAGGGCAGAGGAGTCTGCTGAAGACATGTCTGGAGAGTAGGCTTGGAGAGGACAAAGTTGATGGCATAGCCAGGAAGAATAGCTGAAGGACCCAGAGTGGGGCGGGGACAGAGGAAGCTGGGGACAGACAGTTTAAGCGCTCCGCCAGCTGATGCCAAGAGCATGGGTTGGGGGAAGGCTCCAGTGGAGAGATCAGAAACCAAGGCAACCAGGAGGGCAGTAAGGGCTTTGTGGGGCCCTCTGAGCTTACCAGCTCCTAACAGTGTTCATGGTGGGGCAAGGGGAGAACTGGGGAGGGGTAAGAGAGAGGTACGCGTTCCCCCACTCTGTCATGGCTCATGCAGGAAGCGATGGGAGGACAGAACAGGAGGGGATGAAAGGCTTAGCTCCAGCCTTGCTCAGCCACTAGGCGACCCTGGCTTCTCATTAGAAACTATAGAGGCGAAGGTACCCATATGGAACTATATTACGCCGGGGCGGGGGTTTACAAACTGAAAAGTGGCGTGCAGATGAAGAGAAGGGGCCATGCCTTCCCTGTCGCTCTGCTGGTGAAGCACCGGGAGGCCAATTTGCTGTCTCCAGTGTGGTGTGTAAACAAGTGCACAGCATGTGCACCCGTGTGTGTGTATGTGTGTTTAAGATCAAAGGCTCTTGGAGACTATGCCATGGAGCCTAAAAGTGAGGGGGGCATTTCAAGATAATCTTAAGAGCAGAAAGAAAAAATTATTATGTGTCAAAAGGAATAGGGAGGCTTAAATGGCTCCCAGGCAGGACACAGAATAAAAGAGTCCTTGCTGTTATTTTTTGATTGTGTCCATGCTGGGAAGACTGGCAGAGGGTCGCCATGGCAACTCTGGGCATCCAGCAGGGGGCAACCTGGACCCTGCAGGTGTTGTCTGCGCTGAGTGGTGAGTCAGCCCACTGGAGTCCAGAGACCAGGTCTGGGTCCAATCCTGGCAGAACCCTCATCCTGAATTCCAGTTTCCTCCTATCCTGGAAGTCCTTTGAAGGGTGGGGAAAGGACATACAGGGGTTGTACGGTGGAGAGGCCAGATGTGGAAGTCTCAGGGTGGGGGTGCGTAAAGGCAGTGTGAAGGGCTGTCACAGGGGAGGAGAGAGGCCTTGTGTAGAGAGCACAGAGGATGGGGCAGGGGAGAGGTGGCTAGGCTGGAGTGTGCAGGCTTGGTGCTGGCGGCTGTCAGCGGCCACCCCTGAGCCTCTGCTGAGACAGTGTTTCCTGGACTGGATCTAGGGTGCACTTAGCCTCAACGGTGGCCTCCACAGGTCAGGATCAGACAGCGAGATGCACAGAGAAAGAAAACCTTCACTGGGAAGACAGCTGTGGTAGAGCCGCCAACACATGCACACTCATGCCCGGAAACAAGCTGGGTTTTTTCTGCTCGTGTAAGTGCACATACGTATGTGTGCATATGGAGGCCTGAGGCTGATGTCAGGAGTCTTCCTCGATTGCTCTCTGCCCATTTGTCCAGCTAGCCAGCATGCTCTGGCAATTGTGGGCAGGGATTATGGCCTTCTCGTGGTTCTGAGGAGCTGGACTCTCTCCCTCACACTTGCATGGTGAGAACTTCATCTATAGAGCTATCTCTCCTCCCCACAGAGGCCATGTTTAGGGAGCAAACTGGAGAAAGAGTGAGCTTTCTGTTTATGAAAATGAAATTGCAAGTTCTGCCTCCGGCACCCCATGCATTCCAGAGCATGACACTCAATCAGTGTGTTCTGAGTAAGTGAGTGAATGACAGAGACTGAATGAACAGCGTTCAGGAAGCTGCATGGGAAGCTAGGAGGCAGTCAACACCTTCCCTCCACTAATTTGCAGGCTGGTATTGAAAGAGCTAAACAAGCTAATGAAGCCCAACTGAGCTAAAAATGGCAGGTGCTAGTGTTGCTGGGAGGCTAATGGAGTCTGAGCGTTGCGTGGCCTGGGCCGTACCCAGAACTATGGACAAATCAGATCTAGAAAACATGGCCCTGGCTCCTTCTAGAGGTCAAATAACAAAACCTCAAATGTGTATGAAGTTGTGGTTGGTACTGGGGCCATCTTGACCCCGGACTTCTCTCAGTCATGGTTGGCACTAACAAGCAAGAGCATTGATGCACGGGCCCTCTCTCACCAGGTTCTTGAAATCACGCTACGCAAACAGTTTCAAAAGGTGAGCAAGCGCACATGAGCTTCTGGGCACTCGGTCAGCAGAATTCCCCTAAGACAGTGGTCCCCGTCAGGCCAGTGCCCTGTTGACCCCTTTACCTGCGGAACTGGCTACTTCTGTCCAGTCTGTGTCCAGGGAAAGGGGCTCGATGCTTTTAGGCCTTGAAGTCGTTGGGTTTCTGAATTGATCCTCAGGGATTCTGGGCTGAGGTTGAGCAAGAGAGGCCTCGGGATGCTTCTTAAACTCCGGAGAAGTCAGGGAAATCCAGAGTGGAAAATCCAGAATCCATTTCTCCTTCATGCCAGATCCCAGAGGGAGGCTCACGTGACTCCTGAAAGGCAGGCACAAATAGACCAAGGAGTCAACCAGCATGAGGGCAGGCTGTGACTCATTGACTTCAGGCAAATCTTTTGCTTTCTCTGAATTAAGGACTGAATAATGGGACAGAAGCATCCCTCACAGGGCCACTGCGGGGATCAAACAGGAAGGCAGGCACAAAGCGCTTCATCAACGAAAAGTGCCAGAAGGAATTAGTGCTACTCCTGCTGCTGAGAGCGATTCATTAGGTCCCTTTCCGGAGCCCCTGGGGACCCAGAAGCATCTCCGGGCTCCCAGAACTGCACCATGAGACAGTGGCTGACAGCTATTCTGTCTTTTCAAACAAACCTACCATCTCTTCTTGCCCGTGGCTGCAGCTGGAGAAGGCACGTGGTGGTGGCGGTGGCAGTGGTGTGTGTATGTGTGTGTGTGTAGAACAAGTAAATCATTTCCCCCATGTCAATATATCCTCTAGGTGATGTCTGTCACTCATCTGGCACAGATGCTCAGCCTTCTGTCCCTCCATGACTGAGCTCCTGCAAGGCAGAGCAGTGTCTAGCACATAGGGCCTGGCTAGTGGGAAAAGGTCAAAGGCAGGGAAGAGGGTAAGGCCCTCACTCCCACTGCAGTCTCCTCAGTTTGAGGAGAAGTGCCTTCAGAACACCAAGGTCAGAGGTAGGGATGTGGGACTAGGCCCATCTCTGAATTGGGAGAGACTGAAACCCAGAGAAGGTCACAGCCCTATGGCTGTAGACTCAGGTCTCGTCAGTGTCCCTCCCACTGTCCCCTACACACCAGGACTTACTCAGTGGTCTTAAACTCTAGGGCACACCCATGCCGGGGAGAGTGGCATCTTTCTGTGAATCAAGAGGCAGGTCCCCAGCCAAGTGGGATACCCAGACCCCCTAGGCCCTCGCAGTGTTGAATGGAACATTGGTTGAATAGAATCGAATTTACTGTTCGATTGCAGGAGATGTAATTTGATCTGGGTCTTATGAAGTCCTTAATAGAGTTAAGGTATTACCAGGCTCTGCTGCTTTTTCATTTGCTACAAGAGGTTCTGGGCTAGAAAAGGGACTCAGCAGAGTAAGGCACCTGTCTGTTCTTCCTGCCCCAGCTGCCGTCATGCCATGCTCTGGGGAAGTTGCCATCTGTCTTCGTTCCAAAGCTAAAGGTCTTTATCTCTGTGGTAGGGATTGTCAGTGCTCGTAATTTATCTGAGAGACATGGCCAGGAATGGGAAGGGAGGTGGGTCCCCTTAGAGTCGGGGGCCCAGGGGAGAGGAGCTCACTTTCATTAGTTACATTCTGTGTGTTCCCTTTAGTTCACTCAAGGCTCACAGCATCCCTGTGTGGCAGGTGCCTGAGGCCATCGTGAAGGGATGTTTACCAATTCTCTAGGTGATTTTTTTCATTCTTCAAGCTTGTGGCTAAGGATTGTACTTCCTTGTCCCCTTCAGAGTTACATGTGGCTTGTGACATGCTTTGAACAATGAAACTTTAGTGGAAGTTACATGAGTCACAAGAAAAACTGGCCATGCTTCTTCCCGCTGCCATGGCAACTGTGGAGGTACATGTTGAAATGGTGGCTAGCCATCAGCCTGGGGTCTTGAGTGACGAGGAGACTAGTCTGTGTAACTGGCAGAGAAAGGCGCCTGTGTTGTTTTGTACTCTCAGGAGTTCGGTTATTGAGTTTGACGGGTACCATGCCACCGTGGTCCCCCTTTTACAGATGAAGACACAGAGGCTGGGAAAAGTCCCACAGCGTGCTGTGGGAGCCAGAGGGGGTAAGCCATCAAGACAGGACTCAGTTCCAATGCATGTGGTGCCAGGGCAGTGTCCTTGCCAGGCTGTAGTGGCTACCGCAGCCTGGCCAGATGTGGTCAGTGTTCCTAGGCAGTGAGGACAGGGCCTGAAATCACTGTCTGCATCTCCTCTTCTGCTTCTTGCTGACTATTGTGCCCTGCAGTCTTCACAGTGGTCTGCTTAGAAATGCAAGATGGTGAGGCCTGAAGGTCAGAGGTCAGAGGTTGGACACCCTGAAAATGCAGCTCCCTCTAGTAGGGTGACCTGGATAAATCTTTTCTGAGTCTCGGTCCTCAAATACTGCCATTCTCCCTGGTCATTTCAGGAAATAAGTGAGGTTTTGGCACATGTAGGACTCTGCTGTTCCTGGAGGCAGAGTCCACAGCCCCACCTCTGTACCCCACAGACTCATGGGAAGAAAGCCAGATGTCCCTCCTTTGGAGCCCCTGGGCACCCTTTCATCTTATGGGCTCCTCCCTGGCCCCTAGAAAGACAGGGCAGCAGTGTGGCATGACCTGCCTCATGCCTGGAGGAGTGGGATGGGTCAGAACTGGTTCTTTCTCACTACCTGCCAGGGTAGTTACTCCCCGGGGCTTGGTCACACCAGGCCCCATACCACAGCCCTGCTCAGGTGGACATTCCTTCCAGGACTGGCCCATATCTCTAATTCACCTGTTGCTGAAGCCACAGAATGACCTTGCCTGGGCCTCTCCCAGACCCACAGAAAGCCCCCAGCTTGGTGCTATTAGCCCATTGCAGGGATAGAGTTTGAACAGTGGAGCCTGCACGTTCTAATTTTAGATGCTCGCTATGTCGCTTTCCGCAGCTCTGAGCAACTGAGGACAGAAATGAGAGAGTACAGACCTCAGAAAGGGTCCAGAGAATCGATGGAGATGTCAGGAATGGGGCAAGGCCATGTGATTTAAGGAAAAAATCTACTCAAGGTCAGAACTAGTGATCAGAAGAGATCCTAGACCCTGATTTGGCCCTGGGCTGAGCTCAGGGGAAGAGTGGCCCTTGATCTGTCCTCACCAGCCCCAGACAGCCAGCTGCTCCCTCGGAGCTGTCAGCCTGACTCTGCCGCTCTCCCTCCTCGCCTTCCTCCACCCCCTTCCCCTGCCCTTTTTCCCTTCCTAAAAACACAGAGAAATGGGATTCAGAAGCCTACACTGCCTGCAGAACACAGTTCAGCCTCCCAAAAGAGGAAATGCCAACGTGCGGGTTCTCATGGCAACTCCAGCTCCGCCCCCTGCAGCCGCCCAGCGCCCATATGGCGAGATTCGAGCAGGGCGCATTGACTCAGCCAGCCCTTGGTCTAGCTGGGGCTGCCAGGAGAGGGCATGTTGGATTCTTGAGCCGCCCTTTGGCAGCCCATGCAGGGTCCAGCATGACACTCAGGAGCTCTCTGCGGGCAGCAATGAGCTGGTGTTTCCCAAGGTGGGCCTCACCTGCCTCCCATCCCTCTGCCTTTGCTCTCTGATATAAGCCCTGGACTTGGGAGTTTCCCAGGAGGTACGGAAGAACATGGGGAACAGAAGTAGAGCCATACTATTTTTCTTGTTCCTGGTAATGGTGCCACAATGCCGTAATGGTGGCCCTCCCCACCAAGCAGTGGTGAAGGTGCTAGAGCCCCGACCTCTGAATGAGGGAGCAGCTCAGGCCTTAGCTGAGCTGCCCTAGGGCACCACCCCTTCTGAGGGCACCGCTCCTCCCTAGACGCAAACCTCCCATGCCCACGGGGCAGTGGCTGCCAGCCTGCCTTCTAGGCAACCCTGCTTTTCCAGGCCAGCTGGCATTTCCCTGACTGATGTAGTGGAAGCTAGTGCCAGGGTTGGGGCCTGCAGGGCTGGTAGCTAAGGAGCGGTCTTCTAGGCTTGGCACCCAGCCTTCATCCTTTGCTGGGACCTTTGGTACCAAGAAGCAGAGCAGAAGAAGTGTTCCAGTCCTGGGTCCTTCCCCCCTCCTCCTCACCGGACCCCAAAGCAGCCTGGGGGGTCATCAGCTAGCCCTGGGCCATCTTCTTTCTCGGGCGGGTGTGGCAGAACGGTAGGCCAGGCTGAGGAGGAGTGAAGACTGACCAGTCTGCTCCCCTTGCGCCCCTTCTCTCTGGAGGCTCTGAACCGTAAGCTTTCTGTGTGAGCTCTTGCTTATATCTCTCTTGTTTCTAACCCTTCTAGTGGACATTTCTATACATGTCAGAGCCAGAGAACCCCAAAGGCGGTGGGCCAGCACCTACGGGAACACATGAATGGACCTCACAGTGTATAGGTCCATGTACAAGGTCACACAGCAAGTCTGAGACCAGGAGCACTGTAAAGCAAAAGCCCGTTGTCTCCCGGCCTAGGCCCTGCTCAGAGTCCCATGCCTCTGCCTCCAGTTATCCCTCCTCTCGACTAAAAGAGGGATGGATGGGTAGATGGGGGCAGGGAGCAGGGACTGTGGAACAGATGGGCTTGGAGGCTCTAAGGGGGGGGGGGGCTGAGGGAGGGGGAGGAGCCCTAGAGAACCTGGAACTCTTACAAAGTTGCGAGTTAAAACATTCTTCACACTCCCGCCTCCTTTACTGTTCTGATGAACCAAGACGTGACAAAAATGTGTCAGATTTTTTAAAAAACCACACACATACACAAATGCCAGGCCTGTAGCTGCCGCCCGCCCAAGCTTGGCCCATCTGCTTCCCGGGGGTGGAAGGGAAGAGGCCTTAGCCGTCGCACCTCACTCTGGATGCCTCAGTCCTGGCCGGCAAATGGCCCAGGCCATGGTGGGAGGCCTTGAGGGGAAGGCCCTGCCCGGGCCTACAGCCCGTACCTCAGCTGCACTCACCCCGGAGCACAGTACTTGAGCTCTTCACTCTGACCTGGGGGTAGCCTCCCTTGCACCTGCTGCAGTGGGGGCCCAGGACTTGGAGAGCTCTCACTCAATGTACAGACGGGAAACTGAGGCCCTAAGAGTCAGTTCACTCAGCAAACACCAGCTCAGCCCATCAGGCAAAGGAGACTCAGTGCTGGCCAGGCATGCCTCCCTGGAGAGCAAGGCCGGACAGGCACAACTCAGCAGCTCTCGAGAGCGTGTAGTAGACTGGGGCCTTCCAGGAAGAAGACAGCTGGGCTGGCAGTGAGGCCTGGAGAGACACTCAGCTGGGCCTCACGTCACTGCGAAGGGCAGGGGGCTTCAGCACAAAGTTCAGCACCCTGGGACATCGGTCCCTTTGGTAGCGATGCTAGGTTGTGTTGAGGAAAGTTGTCATGTGGTCATAGCATCAAAGGTGACGATGGGCCCAGAGGCAGCTGGGGCAAAGGCCGCAAGTGAAGGGACAAAAACTAGCCTCTGCCAGGCCTGGCAGACCCCTGAGGGCACCGTTAAGAGTGCCAGGCACTGCTAGAGGGCATGAGTGTGTGCTTGCTGTGGTCAGATATGCAGAGGAGAAGTGTCACTTCTCGGAGCCGTTCATGTTTCACCCTCGTTTTCCCTTCACCCTCACTCTGGAGGCCAGCCTGGCCCAGGCCCCATGTCAAGGAGGCTGCTTCTTAAGAGTCTGCTTCAAAGGCCTTAACACCACCTCTTCTGAGAAATACGCTTGAACTTGCTGAGACAAGCAGGTGCAGTAGGCCCAGCATGGAACTTTCCCACCAGAGGACCCCTAGGCAGGGTTCCTCAGGGACCTTCATCAGAGCGGCCACCCTGCCAGTTCCCCTTGTCACTCTGATATCAAAGCCATACGACCAGGTACCATCCTAGGTGTGGACACAGGGGTTCAGAGAGGACAAAGAGTTTGTCTCACAGCACGAAGCAGTGGACAGGTTGGGGTCAGTTCGGAATGGTGCCACCTCTGTCTGAGTTCAGAGGGTTCTGCTACAGAGCGATGGGTAAGTTAGATGGGGTAGGCTGTAGCATGCAGCGCTGGGCAAATGCGAAAAATTGGCCATGGCTGGGAGACTTTGAACGGAAGTCTGTTGGATCAGTTACAGTATATCCAGGTAGCCTGACCTTGAAAGCATGAGGCTGGAAAAGGCTGTGGGCAGCCTAGCAGTGGATAACCAGCTTCTTCCAGGGGAGTGCTGGGAGATGACACAGCTGAGTGGAGGGAGAAAGGGGCCTGGCAACCTGGGTGGGGGCAGGGTGGGGGCAGGGTGGGGTGAAGTCCTGGAGAATCAGCAGCCCCCTCCCCACCCCCACTGCAGGTATTCAGGGGCAAGCTCCTTCCTGAGGAGCAATAATGGGCCTGGTTACACATCCTGGACCTCAGCCTCCCCATTGCAACATGGGATCTCTGTGTCAGCTCCATTTGAGGCTTAGAGACAAGCCCAGAGCATGGTCAACAGAGCACAGTCCCCTGGCCCCAGAGACCAGGCTGGGGTGCCTGCGATTCCTCAGTGGGCCCGTGTGGTGACTGCAACACCCAGATCTCCTCCAAGGCACCGTGAGGTCCTGGGGTGAAGTCTCACCTGAACCCCACCCGCCCGTGGAGAACTGTGAACCCCAAGCAGCAACACATCCCTTGCCCTCCCAGGGACCCATGCAAATGCCTGCATGGCTGGAGGAGCTCACAGGGGAGCTTTCTCCTTACTCAGGTGGGAGTGGAAGGAGAAGAGGGGGAGGCTGGCCCCTGCCTCACTCCCCCATCCCTCAACATCCTCCCTTCCCACTCATCAGAAATCCATCTGCGTTAATGGATTAATTAAATGATTTAATATGTGCACCGTGTTAGAGCAGCGCTTGACACAGTAAAAATCGAGCAATGGTGGTCAGTGACACTACTGCAGTGACACTCCTTCATATCCCACCGCCACAGGCTGGAAAAGCCCTAGCAGTCACCTACTGCTTACGATGAAGTCGGCTTTTTTGTTTTTTGGTTTTTTTTCTTTTTTAAACCAGCTGGTTTTCCAGCTCACCTTACCCTGAGACCGGCCAGTTCCGGGCTAAGAGCCATTTTGGATTTTGTTGAGTGGAAGGCAAGGCATGAGCCTCTGAGTATGAGGTCCAGGGGACCATCTCTAAAGGAGGTGGAGGGGTGAGTGGCCTTTGGAGACTAGAGTGTGCCCTCAGTTCTTCAGGGGCGGGGTTTGGGGGCCAGTATGCGCAAATGTAGGAAAGCACGTCTTGCTGCACAGGTGTTCCCAGGGCAGGCAGAGGGAGTGGGGAGGGGCTCTGGAGGCAGCTGAAAGCAGCTGCCTGCTCCCAAGGTGCTGAGCATTGCAGGAGACAGGGTAGGCAAGGGCGATCGTGCACAGACAGGGAGGAAGCAGAAGCCTTCAGCTGGCATATGGGAAATGAGATGGGTATGGGTGTGACGAGAGCGGAGATTCGGGGTGGGAGGAGGCTGAGTGGATTTTCAAGCAGGTCTGGGGGGAAGGCTGAAGAGAGCCATCTCCTTCCTTCCCCGAAGTCTTCAGGGCTGTGCCTGCAGGCTGTGGGGTGTCCTAACCCCCAAGATGGCTAGCACTAAGAAGGCAGAGCCGCAGAAGAAAGCCCAGAAAGCCTCTGGGTTGACAAGAGTGGTGGGATGAGATTAAAGCATGAGGCTCTGTGGTCAGACTTAGCCAAAGTTCTCGGACATTTGGAGACTAGCAGGGACTGTGGGAAGCCCAGGGTCCAGAAGGGAAACATGGGCTTCTCTTAGCCCAAAGCAGTAAGTAGAGCCTCCTCGGGCAGGAGTACCACTGTAGACGGCCCCCATCCACTGTGAGGGAGTCAGGCCCACTCTGGGACAAGCCACCCACGAAATGGGGATAAAACCTCCTACCATGCCGCGTGAGGCTCCAAATATGACCCAGTTTGGTCACTGTCCAATCCCCTGGCTGGGCTACCATCCAGGAAGTGATGCCCTCAACACAACACGCAAGGCACGCGACAGCCTTTTGCCTTCACAGGCCCTAGGATCCCTGTCTGGCTCGGGGCTGCACAATGGGCAAGTCCTGAGGTTCTTCCATGGCAGACAGGCCACTTCCGTCCCCTCCTTCTTGAGCACTTCCTGCTTTTGACACTGGTACACACACGTGGCAGCCGCCCAGCACCCTGCATGGCCTGGGGCGAGGGCAGGAGACAGGCAAAGCAGGACTGGATGACACGCACATTCATGCCCTTCCACCTTGTCCCTGTGACCAGGGAGCTGTTCCTAGGTCCCTCGCCTGAAGGTCCCGGGCTCCCAGGGCTTACGATGAATGAAGTCACACTAGCAGGGGGACAGCATTGGCACTGCTACTCCTGTCCTCCTCCTCAGCTGCCCCTGCCACCTCCAGGCCAGCTCCCATCCAGGAGGCCTCTGAGCACAAGGCACAGCCTGACTGTCTGCAGGAAGTGAGAGAAAGGATTTCCTATGTGGGTCATCGGGCAAGAAGGATGGAGCAGGCCGGAGGCCTCAGGGACAAGAGGGCAGAAAACAGCCTTCGCTCAAGCTTTGCCTGGCAACTGGGCCCCCAGTGCCCCAGTCCAGGGTGCCACTCCTAAGCGGTGGTGAAGGAGGGGCCTGCCTGCCTCTCCACAGACTGACGCTAACACTTCTGCCCCTGCAGGGTCTGAGCTCTCTGCTCCAGATTGTAAGACCGCTCTGAAGCCAACGAACCCACTCCTGGGTGTATTCGTGCAACCCCGTTATCACACAAGTGCACACACGTGTCAGACATCCACACGTCCTATGCCGGGAGGAGGCAGGTGTCACACAGGAGTCTGGATACAGACAACGAGGTGGACAACCGCCGTGTCACCACTCAGGGGGTGATACCTAGGTCTGAAGAAAGCTGAAGGGTGTTTCTGGGAGTCACCTCAAAACCCAAAAGACATGCTGAGGATCTGTCTCACCCCCATAAATCCTAAGCTAAAGCTTTCCTGAGCGGCATCTGGACGAGCCCCTTTCCCCTATAGGCAGCTTCAACCAGAAACACCGCTCTTTCATTCGCCAGGCACAGGTGACACCCATGAACATGCCCTGGCAGAAGGAACGAGAGATTGGCTGGGTCCCCTGAAGACAGTGCCAGGGTAAGGGGTGGGGGAGGGGAAGCTTCTAGCTGAGAACACCCCTGAAGGCAGTCTCCCAGCTAAGAAGGCTGTACTAGCCAAAAAGCCCATCACCCTCTCCCATGCGCACTGCCTCTCCTAGCTGAGCCAAAGCCCTGCTCAAGCTCCCTTCTGAAGCAGCAGCGGTTTCTTCAGCCTCCTCCCTACTTCCTCCTATGGGAGCCCCTTCCCTGATGCATCCTCACCAGACTCCACTCGACCACCAACAGAGCCCTCCTCTTTGCTTTGGCCATTCCTATGTGGCTCTGGGGCCACAGACCTAGGCTCACTGGGGACAGTCACAAACCCTTGTCCCTCAGACTCCAGAGGCTGAAATGGGAGGGTCCCCAGGGGTAAAAGAGTGCTTGTCAGCCTCTGTGACGTATGTAGAGTGGCAAAAGTGACCCACTAGTCCGAGGGCCTGCTTAGAGGACTAGGACCTTGGCCTTGGACTGCAGCCAGGATCTGCAGCCCTGAGCATCAGCTGGGAGGATGGGGGAGGCTGAGGAGCCCGTTCTGGAAGAATGAACCAGATCTATCCCCACCTACTCCCCAAACCGTGTGTGGAGTTGTGTGTGTGTGTGTGTGTGTGTGTGTGTGTGTGTGTGCAGCCCTGGCAGTTGGAAGAGGGAGGGAGGAGGTTTACTTAAAGCCCTGGAAAATGAAAGAGAAATCCTCCCAAATCCCCGACTGCCGTCACTAATAGCTGAAATATGCTCTTGACAACAAGGTGAAAGGCCCGGGATCCTCCAGGCCTAGCTGAGAGAAGGGGTTGAGACCTTGGCTGGTCCATGAGACCCTCTGGCTCTCCTGATGGCTTCTTCTGGACAGTGTCTCATAGGTTCTTGTGCAGCTGCTCTGGAAGACATCTAGAGGGCATGCAAGGGCAGTGTATTCACCATGGTTCTCAGGGATGGCTGGCAGAGCCTTGCCAGCCTAAGTTGTTCCCTCAAGGTCCATGTCTTTCTGTAGGGCCAGCCGTTGACAGGTCCCCTGCAAGTTGGCTGGGCCTGTCTCCTGGACTTGAGAGGACCATGGGAGGCACCGGGGAGAGGCAGGCCCAGGAGCAGCAAGTCCCTGTAGCCCCCAGCTATGGGCGGAGGGAATGGAGGTATCCCTGTAGAGCTGGCTGCTGGCCATGCCTCGGTCCTTATGTCCACACATGGCCACAGATTCCTGCTCCCAGAACCCATGCTGCACCCCATCACTTATGTATTAGCCCATGCATTGGCATAATGCATGCTTGTATGATGCATTGCATGCAATGGGCCCTTACGTGCACCTGCCTGAGCCCTGTGAGCATGGGCAGGGCCTGCTTGCTGCTTTTGTGGCCACTCTGGGCCCCATGGTTATGAAATAAAAATTTCCGAGATTAGCCACTGGGTGTCCAAGCCAAAGCCTTAGAAAGTGCTGGGAGACAAGAATCCAGGGGAAGCCCCTCATCACCTGATCAGGCTCGGTGCCAGGCTGGCGTCCTCTGGGAACTCCGCGTTAATACTTCTCCCCCAGGCCTGTCTACTATGAACCCCAAGAGCTGGAGCCCTGGCCCGGCCAAGGACTTCAACATGCCACAGAAGGGGGCAGCTGCTCACTCGGGAGCTTCTCGTGCACAAACCGATGTTCCTAGACAAAGTGATTTGGGGCGGAGGCAGGCAGAGGCTCATGGGAGACCTTGGGATCCAAAGAGCCTGCTTCCTGCTGCCCAGCTTAACTCTGCAATGTCAGCAGCTATTACAACCTCTTAGCACCTCAGTTTCCCCACCTGTAAAAACGGAGATGGCGAGTGGAGGATCCAATGCTTGCAAAACGTTTTGAACGTAGTCTGCACAGAATAAGCACTCAAAACCGAGCTGGGGCTGGAGATGGCTCGAGCAGTGAAGTCCTGTTCTTTCAAGCACAAGGCTCGAGTTGTGTCAATAGAACACGTTAAAACAAACCTGAGCACGGTGGCTCTCACTTGAAGCCACATGTGCTGGGACTATAAAGGCAGGCAGATCCTTGGAACCCTATGGCTGGCCAGAGTAGCCCACTTGGAAGCTTCAGGCCAGTGAGAGATCATCTCCAAAAAGAGATGGAGATGGACAGTACTAAGGAATAACACCCAATTCTGTCCTCTGGAGGTCTCTACACACACACACACACACACACACACACACAGTGAGAGCGAGAGAGAGATAGAGAGCGCGCTGTGCTATTTTATTTTAACACTGGTCCAGGTGTCAAGCCCTGAACAGGCCAGAGCCAGTGGCAAGGAGGAGGCAAAGGCAGACTGCCGGGTGAGTAACTCAGCCGTTCTGGTAGTGGTTGGCCTGGCTTCCTCTGCTCATGGCACTGAAGAATCTAGTGATCTGGAAAGCAGGGTATGGAGACAAATAGTACCATGATAGGAGGTTGCTAACCCAAGCACTCTCTGGGTAGGAAGAACAGAATCCTGAAGTGGATGGACCAGGAGCTGCAGGTCTGGGAGAATTCTTTCTCCACTGGGGTGCAGTGCCTGCTTTTCTGAGGAAGAGCTCTACAAGCCTAAGTGAAGTCGGCTCAAGGGAAGGGAGGCCATCTTCCCTGTGCTGAGGACAGAGGCAGAGTGGATGTTCTGCCACCTCCAGCAATCCAAGAGACCCTCGATGGTGTCTCCCAGGGTAACAGGGGCCCTAGGCAGAGCAGGCAGGACTTGCCCAGAACTATGGTTTGGTTAGGCCAAACCATCCTGGAAGAATGAGGGTGAGGGGGGTAAAAGTTCCGGGAATGGGCAGGATGGTGGGTGCTCAGGGATCACAGTGTCTGTTGGAAGAGATAGTGTCAGAACAAGGTAGAGAAGGGGGCTTGACTCTCATCAGATCAGACCCCTCACTTCTTCTCCCTCCTTTAGTCCCCCCCATTAGAGTATCAGTGTGACATTAACAGCTGACATTCATAAGCTCTTCTTCTTGTCTGCCAGATCAGCCTCAGCCAGGAAGAATGGCTAATTACAGCCACGATGAAGAAATATCAATGAGATTGGCGGCACCTGGTACCTGCCTGTTGGAGATTAAGAGACTGCTGGGTCCGTCTCTCCAGGACACTGTGACTGGGAGGAGGGAGGAGAGCTAGTGTGGGGAAGCGAGCCATTTCCCGGGCAAGGACTTCTCCACCAAGGCCCAGGGCTGGGCCTGCACCAGGAAGAGGATCTGTCCCAGCCCCCATTCATTAGGACTTCAGGCCTGTCTCTGCCTGTCTAGGCCTCAGTGTCACCTTCTGCCATATGGGTAAAATAATTCTAGTCCTGTCTGTTATTTTGTCTTTTTTTTTTTTTTTTTTTCCAGAGCTGAGGACTGAACCCAGAGCCTTGAGCTTGCTAGGCAAGTGCTCTACCACTGAGCTAAATCCCCAGACCCTCTAGTCCTATCTGTACTGTGTAAAGGAGAGAGTGAATGAGGGGCAAGAGCCAGGCAGGGGGAGGGGGAGAGGGTGCTCTATAAGCAAATGCAGGAGGTTTATGGACTACGTCAGCCACAGGTTGAAGCAAAGGTGCCAAGGCCACCAACAAAGGGATAGGCATGTCCCAATTTAATGAACTCTCAGAAGAAAATTTCATTAACACTCTCAATCAGGTACTAAACTGTGATCATAATTAAATGGGCCCTGACAGCCCCACACCAGCATGGTCTGCTGGCCCTGAGCCTGGGAGCTGTGAGGGCTTTCAAGACTTCCAGGTCATACACAAACTCTGACCAGACTCAACTGCAGGCCATCCCTTTGCTCGAGAGAACCTGAGAATGCCATGTGTGGGGTCAGAAAAACAGGCTCATTGAGAAGCTTCTGAGATGGTCAAGAGCAGGCACAAGAAACATGTGCTGGATGGTCATATATGAATCAGGGTCACATACTCTGTCGTTCATGACCATGTACAGAAGAGAAAGAGGCAGATGCACAGATGCACGCACTCAAAAACACAGACACAGGGAGACACATATATATGATCGGACGTCCAACACACACATTCACACTCAAAGCTGCTGAGGCTCCAAGATGGACTCTCACTGGCCCTTGAGGCCCTCTCTGGTGATAAGGAAATAAAAAGCCCATGCTGCCTCTGGATGCATGTGGCCTCCCTAGCCCTGGCCAAGCCATGCAGCAGCGACTAGGATGGCTGGGAGGCAAGGCCCAGAGTGGCCTAAATATTTCACAGGAGATTTTGCTTCACAGAAAATCCCTACTTCGTCTCTGTGCTTCTCAGGGTATAATTACCCATTAAGTGGGAGTCGGCACTGCCTCTGGTTCTATGAGGCCCTGGGAGCTCCTGGCCAGGCCTCTCCCAGCTCTCACTTGCTTGTCTCAGAGCACACAGGAGAAAGCTGGGTGTCGTTTTGGAACATGGAGTATCCTAGTTTAGAGTCACCTCAGTCCTGGGTTCTCAGACTGCCAGCTTCCAAGTGAGAAGGAAATGAAGCTAACCACTGGGCTCCCCTCTCTCTCTCCAGTCATGTTTCCTGGAAAAATGACAGGGAACACATCAGGCACGCACTGGGGGAAGGCAGACCCTGTGGCTGAGCCTGGTGATCATGACCCTGCTCTCAGAAACTCACTTCTTCCCTCTGCAGGCTCTAGACTATGTTCCCAGGGATGAAGTTCAGCCCAGGAGGATCCCCTCCAGAACACCTTCTAGGACTGCCAGGGCAGCAGCCCTCCATCGCTGGTGCAATCAAGGGCTGATACAGCAGCGGGTGACAGCGCCTGAGGGCCTATGTCCAATGCCTCCAAACCAAGTAGGGTTCAGACCCAGCAAGTCCACACCTCAGAACGGACCCAGGAGACTCACAACATGGCTTCAAACAGACCTGGGCTCATGTGCTCACAACAGCACTATTCAGAACCACTCTGAAGTGAAAACTACCCAAAGGTCCTCCGATAGCTGATAAACAAACGTGGCGCCCGTGTTGGACCAGTACGCAGCTGTGAAAATGGTCAGAGCACTGGCGCACAGCTTAGAGGAACATGAAACAGTGGCGCTGAGGGCCAGGAGCTTCTGTCAGTCCGATTTGAAACCGGAGTAGGTCGGTGGTGGCCAGAGCCTGAACGCAGGCAAGAACAGGGAGGCACTGCTCATAGGTACAGGGTCTGTTTGGGGTGATGAAAACACACTGGAATTAGATAGTGATTATGGTTTCATAATCTTGTGGCTGTCCTAAAGACTATTTCAAATGGCAGCTTTTATGGTATATGAATTACATCTCAGTTTTTTTTTTAAACCAAGTTGCTTTAAATGGAACAAAACACACGCACATATGAGGCCTCTAATGTTTTGCCTCTCGCTTGCACATTTGTTTCCCTCCCAGGCATGGAAGCCCCTGAAAGGGGGGAGTGGAGCCCAAGGCCCAGCCATGGTCCTAGAGTTGCCCACCAAGAGCAGGTACTTGGCTGGAACAGTACCAATGCGCTACCCAGGATGTACCCACATGCTGTACCTCAGGCTGGCACCAGTCCAGAGACATGGCCCTAAAGTCAGGTGGCGGGCTGGCTGCAACACTCGGAAGAAAAGCTGGACCTTGTGTGACCAGGCTGTCACAGCGCTGGCACAGATGGGCATCTCTGCCATTGTTTCCTGCCCTGTGGCCCTCCAGATTCCCCGAGCCTCGGCATCAAGTCTGCTCATCTACCTGGCAGTCTTCCTCTTCAGAGATGACATTCACCCAGCCCTTTCCGCCCTTCCCTTTACTTAGACTCCCTTCAAACTCTTGCTCAGCCATGCTCTCGGGTACCAGGCATTTCCTCCCTCCCCGGAAGACTCACTTTATCACTTCCTGCTTCTTCCATGGGGCATCCTCCCCTGAGCACTTGCTGTATTTTGGGGAACCTGTATTTTGAGTGCACATAGCTGCAGGGTGACCCAGGACCCACCAGACCTCCAGCTAGAAGCGAGGCAGCTGGTGACTCAGGGACTGGTAACCACCAATGAGCACCAGGTCAGGGGAGGAGAAAGGGGGGAGGGAATGGGGTGGAGGAGAGGTTGCTCTTAGTCTCAGGGTCCCAGCAAGACTAAGCCAGGTCTAAGAGAGTAGGGACAGTTGGGTGTTGGTTATCTTTACGTATGTGACGGCCACCTGTGGACACTGACCATTCATGGGCAGAGAGAGGTAAGGGGAGGACGGACGTCCCACTCAGGCAAGCAGTCCCCTTCTGTCCCCTTCCCAGAGCACAGCTGCAAAAGCAACTGAGTGAGACTTTGTACCCCCCGGGGCTATCTTAGTAAGCCCTGTTCCTATATATGCCTTGAACCTTGAACCTGACTCTGGCGGCACACAGAGCCTTAGGCCTCCAGGCAGGGTAGGTGGACCGGCTCTTGTAGAACTGGAGGAGATACCAGATGGCTCACTCTCTCTCCTCCCCCTCCGAAGGGCTGGATGACAGATCTGAACTGTGGGTGTTGGAGTTGGGTCTCAGCTGAGTGACTGCTGACAGCTGGGCCCAGGGTGGATCATGAGTGGCTGATTTTCTGACCTTCCGGAGACCAGACACACAACAGGCCTCCTGATACTTGGTGTAACAGGTGCCTAGTAGACACCAGCCCCCTCTCTGAGCCCCACCCCGGGCCTCTTGGGGTTGTTGCTCTCCTCCCCCATCTTCCCTCATGTGATCCAATCACCTCCCTCTCCAGGGGAGGCTATGAACTGCCAGGTGCACTCCCCAGCCTTTCTTAACCCAGATACACCTCAGCAGGCGCCACTTGGTCCCCTCAGCTGGCTGCCAGCTAACCCCTCGGAGGTGTTAACTGATAATGAAGACGTTAGCTGTAAGCTGACGTGTAGTTCAATGCCAGGAGTATTTTGGTCTCTCCAGGTTGGTTTTGGAAAGGGGAAAACCTTCCAGACCTAGCCAAATGGCAGACAGGGATGCAGGGGTGGGGATGTAGGGGACAGTTGGTGCTGGAGCCTTCCATCTCTCTGAGAGGAACAGAATACAGGCCTTCTAGTTTTTAAAAGTACCCCAAGAAGGAGGCCCCGCTAGCCTCAGTTTCCTTGTGAGCAGATGAAGAAACAGAAGAGTAACCTCACAAAACTGTGTTGCCAAAAGGCCAATTGCAGTGAAGCTAAGGGCATGTGCTGGGCTCAGGAGAGCGCCTTGGCCTGTCACTCCCTTCTCCCCTTTCAGTCATGTCAGCGCCCCCACTCCTTGCTCCTCACACTGTTTCTATCAACCACTGAGTCTACTCTCCCAGTTTCCAAAGTCTTTTCCCAGGCAGAGGCAGGTTGCTGCACGGAAGGAGAGCTCCTTCCTCAAGGAACACTCGTGTTGCCGCCTGAGTGACAAGTGTCCCCAAGTACTGAACGGGATACCCAGTAAGTGGAGCAGTTTGGGATCCTTAGGAGGTACAGCGTTGTTGGAGGAAGTATGCCATGGCAGGGGTGGTGGTTTTCTGTGAGTGGTTGACCTGTGATCCCTCACTTCCTGTCCCTGCTGACCTGTGAGCCCTCACTTCCTGTCCCTGCTGACCTGTGATCCCTTGCTCTCTGTCCCTGCTGACCTGTGATCCCTCACTTCCTGTCCCTGCTGACCTGTGATCCCTCACTTCCTGTCCCTGCTGACCTGTGAGCCCTCACTTCCTGTCCCTGCTGACCTGTGAGCCCTCACTTCCTGTCCCTGCTGACCTGCTATGTGTGCCTGTTGTCATGCTGTCCCAAGATTAGGACACTTCCTCTAGAAACATGAGCCAAAATAAACCCTCCTAAAAGTTGCTTGTGGTCATGATGTATCACAGCAGCAGAAATGTAACTAATACAAATCCCTGCCCCAATTCACACACTTCAGATGCACCAGAGGTTTAAATATAGTTAAAAATCTTATAAACAATCAGAAAAATGTTTAGGGCAGTTAAAAAAAAATCAGCAGAAACTTTAGGGGGAAAGAGTGATATGTTAGACTATAGGAAAATGTTGAACTTTTGAGGGATTAAAATAAACCATACAGTTAAATGGGGAAAAAAAGAAGTATATAAGAAACAACCTGTGAAAAACTATTTGGAACACAAATCAAAGAGTTAAATTGTGTAACCTTTCACAAATCAATAGGATGTCTTTCACTGCCCCCTAACCACTGAGGGGTCTCACTGAGTCACTCTGTCTCCCAGCCCACCTGACACAGGCTGGGAACCATCTTCCTTTGGCCTCCAGGAAAACACAGTGGTGCATCCTTAGCTCACTGCCTGGACTCCTAAGTCTAGCTGTCGGGGGGGGGGGGGGTTCTCTCTGCTCCCAGCCTCTAACCAGAGGAGGTCCCGGCGAGTCCTGGGTTTCTCTTCTGTCTTTGCTCAGCTCTCACTTAATCGCAAGGCATCATAGTCTTTAAGCTGAAGACCAGATATCTGTGTCTCGAGACCAAAATTGTCCCAGAGCTACGGCCTTTACCTCTGCCAACCCCACAGTCCCCCTTGGAAGTCCGTTGGTGTTCATCCTTTACGTGTCCACATTCGGGACTGGAGCATAGGTATGCCGCTTGGGCCCCGTGCTCAGAAGGGCCCTGGGCTTGCTTAATGTTCTCCTGTCCCACATCACTTGGAAATTTAGAAAAACTATACAAAGGGCCATCGAATTTCACTTTGATCTTGTCCTCATATAGACCCATTTTTTCCCACAACTTTCCATTCTCTTCACAGCTGGGTCACTTCCCTGCAGCTTCCCCTTTTCACTCTGGCTGTTAGTCAAGCTTCCCTGATCTGAAAATCCAAACTTCTGAGCTACTAACATGATGTCACAAGCATAGAAGTCTGTACTGTGGGACTGGGGATGTAGACCACTTGCCTGGCACGCACAGAGCCTTGAGTTCAGTCCCGGGCACCAGGCAGATCAGGCAGAGTGGTACATGCCTAGGATCCTAGCACTTAGGAGCTGGAGGCAGAAGGATCAAGTCCTGATATTGTCCGGGCTCCTCTCCTACTGTGTGTATGTTGTGTTGTTTTGCCTTTTTAATTACTTAATGTGTAGGTGTTTTAACCTTTCTGTATTTCTGTGCACGTATGTGTGCCCTACCCTGGAGTCCAGAAGAGGACATCAGATCCCTGGAATTAGAGTTAAAAGTAGTTGTGAGTCACCAAGTCGGTGCTGGGAATCAAACCTAGGTCCCCTGGAAAAGCCACCAGTGGCTTAACCAATTAGCTATCTTTTCCAGTCCCTCCTGTTGTTTATTTCTTCCTAGAACTCTTGTACACATACTGTGTTTCATGTTCCCATCTGCTTCGCCTCCATTAAAGCATAAGTTCCATGGAGAAGGTGTTTGGGTTAGCTCGGTTCACTGTTATTTTCCTAACCAAATCAGTGTCCAACACAAACAAGGCTCCTGATGTCTACTGATAAATGGACATGGGTAGAGAGAAATGGGTAGAAGGCCTGGGTAGAGCCAGCTCACCAGCAGAGTCTTGGAAATGGCCAGTGGATATGTACATTATCAGTGACTGGAGAAACGGAAAGTAAAACCACTTTCTCCTATCAGATTGGCAGGAGTGTAAGTGCCTGCCAACGATGGTAGCTGGGAAGGACAGTCCTGTACACTGTCTGGGACTGTGAGGCAGTCCAGCCTCCCAAAAGTGTGTCTGGTTGTGCGGAACAGATCAAATGTGGAATAGCACAGTCTCTGACTTGGGTAGACCCGTTCCAGAGACATCTTGAAGGTCTCACAGTGCAAGCGTACACTGACAAACAAACCCAGAGGTTCCTTGAGTGAGGTTTATAAATAGTCAAATGCGGGAAACCACCTAAATGGCCCTGACAGGATTAATAATTGATGAAGAATTTACAGACCATCTACACAATGGATATGAGAGGGAAGATTTCCATAGATAAACACGGCTGGTCCACACATTTGGCAAAAAATAGCATGATGAAGACATGCGCCTGGTATAACCATGCATTTTTTTAAAAATATGTTTGCAAGCACAAAGGAAAAGGTCCAGAAGGACAAACATCAAATGCTTTAGCAGTGTTTAGTCCCTGGGAGGAACGGCTCTAACTCTAATGGCAGGCTTTCATTGCCCAGGTAGGCAGCTGGGTAGGAGACATACTACTTTAATATTGGGAAGATGCTTCTACCCAGGACAAAAACATCTTGGGTCTCTGCTAGGTAAAAGGATACAGAAGGAGGTCATTCCAAGGCCCCTGTAACCCTACCCCAACTCATCCCTTAGCCTCTCTGCTCCACCTCACACCTCAGGCACTCTGGGCTCTTTCTATTCCTGATTCCCTTCGCAGCTCCACTCCTGTCTCACACTCTGTTCACAGGCACACAGGCCCAGCTCGACTCACCCCATGACCTCCTCAGCCTAGTTCTGCTATTATGAGGCAGAAAGGGACTTGCATTCTTTGCTTTGCTTTTCCAAGACAGAGTTTCTCCATGTAATCCTGGCTGTCCTGGAACTCTCTCTGTAGACCAGGCTGGTCTTGAACTCATAGAGATCTGCCTTTGCCTCCCAAGAACTGGGATTAAAGGCATGCACCTCCACCACCTGGCCAAGAATCCTGCTGCACTCTTCAGGACCAGGACTGCAATCCCAGCCTCATAGGGCAGCCATGGGGGCAGTTTGGGGGGAGGGGCAATGACTGTGACCTAAGTAGGCCAACTGCCTTGGCTGCAGGATGGCCAGAACAGGGGACCAACTGTACAGATAGGACATACCTAGGACTGAGGGAACACTTCCTCCAAGGAAGGAGCTGAGAACTTCCAGATAAGAGCTTGACCGCGGTACCAAAGATTCAAAAGCCAGAGTGATAGTGAAGAAGCTGCAGGGGCCTCCTGGGGTAGAGAACTTGGCAGGCGTGCATGGCACACAGATCCTGAGTGCCATGCTGGGCCTCTCTGAGTAAGCACCTGAGAGAGGGACTTCAAGCCCTACATTGGTATCCCTCCACGGCAGGGGTCAGTCACTGAGCGCTCGCTGTCTTGGTCAAGACCCTGGTTCCCACACTGAGCCTTCGCACCCCAGGACAACACAGGCACATTGAGCTGCCTTACTCCTTCCCTACCTGGCTCAGATGGCACAGGGAGTCAAAGGCGCTGCCAGAGGCCTAGGGAGCAGCAGCCTGCGGGTCTCAGCCTCAGCACACACTGTAGAGGAAGAATGGGAAGGTTAGTGTGACAAAGATGGGCTTTCAGCTACGCTGGAGTGGGTGACCCTGGACAGCTCCCCACTGCCTTGCCCACTGAGCTCCAAGCTACAGTCTAGGCCTCTGGGTAGCAGCCTCCATCCCCATTCCCTAGCCCACCCTGAGTGACCATAGCCTAGGAGCACAGACTCCCTGTCCAGTTCTTTCTTCCCCACTGCCCCCTCGGTGTTCCATGGGTCTGCCTACCTTGGCCTTATGAACACAGCACACAGAAGGACAGCCCGGTCACCCCTCCCCCAACAAATCCTCTTCACCATTCCATGCTGTCCACCAACTCTGTCTCCTGCTCTCTGGAAGCTGCACTGATTTGCCTCCAGCCATTAGCACCCAGGCTTCTAATCTGTCACCCCACAACACTATCTGTGAGATCCCCACTCCTGCCTCAGCCTGTGGGTCTTTCTGGCTACTTTCTCCTCTGGGACTGACCTTCCTATGCTGGTGACTCCCACCCTCCTCTTAATCATGGTCTCAGCACTGTTTCCCTTCCTCACAGGCCATCACATTCAGGTCTCCATCTCTCACCTATTCCTCAGTGGTACCCAGAGCATGGCCTTCAGGCCCTGCTCTTCTGCCTCAGCCCAGGTTGCATCAGTGCCTCTACCTAACTCCCCCTCAGCTAGGTTTCAGCCCAAGGCACTTCCTCAAAGAACCCTTGACCACAGAGCGAGGAAGTTGTGGGGGCCTCCATGTCATGCTTCCCCCCACGTGTGTCACCTGTCCCTGTTTCAACCGTTCTATAGAACACAGTCTCTCAGGCACAGTAATCGAGGTATAATTAATGTGCAGTTCAGCTCACCCTTTCCACTGCACGGTTCTGTGACAACTGTATACAGGCATGCCACCACCACAATGAAGGCAGAGAACAATTCTGTCCCAAGCCTCCATGGACTGTCCTTTGTAAGCAATGTCTCCTTAACCTCTGGTGACTATTGACCTGTTTCTGTCCCTATAGTTTTGCTTTCTCTAGTGTCTACAAATAGACTTCTATGTGGAGCCTCGCGTCTGGTTCTATTCACTTAGCACAATGCATTTGAGATTTATCTGTGTTGTCTTATGTCAGAATCCCATTCCTTTTTATTGCTGAGTAGTATTCCATTATTTATCCACTCCACTCACCAGTTAAAGGGCACTTGTGTTGTTAACCAGTTTTTGTAGGCTATGAATAATGTCACCATAAATATTCATATGTTTTTTTGGTTTTTTTGTTTTTTGTTTTTTTTTGTTTTTTGCATGAGTGAAGCTGTTTCTCTTGGTAGGTACCTAGCGTTAGCACTGTGAGGTTGTATGGTCAGCTTTATAAGAAATCGCCATGTTTCTTCGCCAAAGTAGCTCTACCATCGTGCACTCCCACGAGCGAACTCTGAGTGTCCTGGTTGCTCTGGGACCTCTCCGACACTTCGCACTGTCAATTTGTCAAGGGACCAGTGCTTCAATAGTGTAGCAGTCTCTCATGGGGGTTGTGGTTTGTGCCTCTCCCGGCCCCCAGCCTGCTGGCCGTGAGCACCTTTTCCTGTGCCTCGTTCATTTTCTAGCACCAACCTTATAGGAAACTTTCTTCTTAGCTTAATTGTTTTATTTTATTATGTGTGAATGTTTTGCCCGGTGTCCATGGCAGTTGGAAGAAGGAGTCAGATCCCTTGGATCTGGAGTTACAAATGGTTGTAAGCCTCTATGTGGGTGCTGGGAATCAAACCCGAGCCCTCTGAAAACCGCCATTGCTCGTAACCTCTAAGCCATGGCTCCAGCCTCCCGTTTAATCAATTACCCATTTGTTTTCCATCTACTCCATCAGTGTCCGGTGCTGGATGGTGACAGTGGCAACTGGCATCCATACAGCCCTGTGCACTGTTTTAGCACTTCACAGATACCAGCTCATTTAAGCCTCAGAACCATCCTAAGAGAGACATGTTGTCGATAGCTCCCTAATTTGTTTCTTTGTGGTGCTGGGTCCCTGAACATGCTGGGCAGGCCCTTTACCCTAAACTGTACCACGAACCCTCCAGTGTTCCAATTCTGCATAGGAGAAAACAGAGACACAGAGAAGGAACCACCCACAGCCACACAAGTAACAAGGGGCAGAGCTGAGTTTTCACCTGGTGTTCAGGACTCAAAATCAATAATCAGGACATTCCATGGACCACAACAGCCATGTAATAAACTCTGGGCAGGGCAGAGGAAGCACAGCCTTGCCTTTGTCGCTCTAACAGTGACCCTGTAGTGGCCTTGGGAGCAGAGTGTGTTCACACAGGAAGGGCATGCTCTCTGCCCTCTATAGCCATCTGGGCTTGGGCCAGCAGGCTGTGAGTGACACTGATGGACTCCTCCTGCTATCACACCCCCTCCTCCCGCAGGCCCTGGAGGCCACATGGGGAGGCTGAGGGACTACAAGGTTTCGTCTGGCGGTTGGTCCCTGAGTGGCGGGGTGCACTCAGGCCTCGCCAGCTCACCGTCCTGGAGCTTGCGCTCCACAGTAACAGAGGAGAGAGTCGGGGAGCACCAAGGCCCTTACTGGTAGAGCACAGACGCTGAGCCAGGTGACCGCAGCTTGGCCTCCCAGGATAGCTTTCTGGTAGGCAGAACTATGCCCCTGTGGACTATCTAACTAACTGAGGTTTGGGAGAGGCCACCACAGTTGCCAGATGTGGAGTTTCTTCTTCACAAGAAAGGTGCTCCCAGGCCTGACAGAGGGCTCCCAGTGGGGATATCCCGACATGGAGATGGGAGGTAGGAGCTGAGGCAAGGTGACAGTGCCATGACACTGAGAGTCTACAAGGGCCTGAACTTGACTTTAGGAAGTCCAGGGCACCCTGGGAGTGTCCACCCAGCCTTGGAACTGGGGCCAGTTCTCAGGAAGACTCCAGGTCCTCCATGATCCACTCAGCTGCCCAGAGTGGGTCATCATGGGGAAGGAGAAACCCTCAGGGCTTTGGTATGGCTAACTTAATTGTAGGCTTATATTTCAAACTCACTGGCGCTTTACTTGGCAATTATCACTTTAGATATGGTTGTGCTCCTATGGGAGCATAGAACACAGAAGAGAGGCAGCCCACCTACCCCAAGGTAACATTCACACTGGTGGCATTCAGTGAAAGGCCTTAAAGTTCATATGATCCCTGCCTCTTCTCACTTTTTCTAGGACTCGAGACCCAGTACAGGGGAATACCCCCTCCTCAAAATAGCAGGTTCCCGCTTCGGTCCTCACAGGCAGTTAGAAAGACTTTCTAGGTCAACTCATCTTCTCGTGTGATTGGCTACCGATTTCCATGCATGCATGCATGCCTCCATGCATCCATAGGCCAGCCTGGCTTTGAACTCCACCAAGGCATCATCTGTAAAGCAGCTCACAGGGTTCTGAAATGTGGTGGAGAATGGAGATGGATGGGAGTGGAGGTTGTTTGAAGTGAAGACGCCCCTGGAGTGAGGGCAGGTTGAGTGGGACCCTAGGGGACCTGGAGACAGGAAGCCTCTCAGAGGCTGTGGATGGATGGCTTCTGTCGGATGTGGCCATTCAGGAGGGCCAAACGGCATCTCACCACCTTTTAATTTTCTTTTATGTACATGGGTGTTTTGTTTGCATGTATGTCTATATACTACATACATGCTATACCCGCGGAGGCCAGAGGAGGGCACTGGGGTCCCTGGAGCTGGAGTTACAGAAGTTGTGAGCTGCCTTGTGGGTGGTGGGAATTGAACGAGGTCCGTGACTAGTGCTCTTAAGCACTGTTATCTCTCCAGTCCAGCACCCCACAGGTTTTTGGTGAAGAACAAACTGTCCTGGAAAACGGACACACCACCAGCAGCAACGGCCACTCTTTTCTTCCTGAGGTTTCCCTACTTGGGTGGGAAATCCAAACTTGCAAGATTAGGGACATCTCTGAGCATAGGCAGTTTCACCTGCTACAGGCCCAAGAACTCTGAGTGGAGACCTGCCTTAGAGCACAGAATCTGCCCAGATGTGTGGTGGGCAGCTGTGCCTTGGAGTAGCCGTGCATTCTTGATTCTGATTCCTGACAGGGATTCTTTCTGGGGTCAGATTTCAGGAGTGGCCTGGGGATAGGGCAGCTGGGCTGGGTCAGCTCAGGCTGCACGCAGCTGAGCACACTCACAGCGTGAGGGCTGTCACCTTGGAGTGGGAGGTCTCCTTCTCAGAGACTGGGCCACGGTGGATGAATGGACAGGTTTGTAGGAGATGCCTGACCAGAGGGGCCTCAAGAGAAGCCCCAGAGGGCACCATAACTGCCCTCCTTTGATTTTTTTTTTTTCTTTCCTGCCAGATTGGGCTTTAATTCACAGTCTGGCAAGGGTTTGATACCAAAAACAGAGGACGAAGTTTCGAAGACAAATGCTGACAAGATTCTTAGGGGGACGGGGAAGCAAAGGAATGAGGTTGGTGGTGGAGGGCTTGTGGAGGGAGAGGAGGAGGTGAAGGCAGAGCCAACACAAAGGCAAAGGGTGAGGCCATTGCCAGAACTGTCATCACCATCGTCATTGCCACCACAGATGCACTAACGAGCCCCTGTTCTGGGCGTACTGACTCACACTGCCCACAGACACCCGAGGAGTGGGCACTGTAATCCTCCACTCTCAGGGTGGAGGCCGGAAGGACAGAAAGATGAAATGTCTCAGAAGAGCAAGACCACACATCAAACACAGGCTCCATAACTGTCCTTAAGAGTCCCCAATGGTTCCAGTTGGTCACAGCAGAAATCAGTGGGTGACTGTGGCGGGAATTCTATGGGGCGGGGGAGGCTGGATCAGAGTTTCTTAAAAAAATTCTTTGCACCATTTAGTGCCTCTATGACCCTCAGTGAGTAACATGATGTCTCTAGGTCTAGTTCCTTATGGAGGACCAAGTTTCCTAAGGAAATAGGGGAGGGCGGGAGAAGGGAGAGAGGAGGAGAGACAGAGACAGACAGATGGGGGAGCGGGAAACAGAGAGACAGAGACAGAGGGGGTAGTGGTGATACATATATTCCACGAAAGTAACCCCCCCCCAGCCAGGCCACAGTATAGATGCGACACTATCCAGAACCTCTGAGCGTGTACATGACACACATACGTGTGTGTATGTGAGTGAAGCATGTGCTCATGTGTGTGCTCATGTCTGTGCCCTGCAGAGGTGAGCACCCATGTGCGTCACACACATTTCCCTCCCTAGTCCTATGCCCTACCAAGAGTGGAGGTGGTACCAGCCACTCAGCCATCAAGCCAGACACCATGCTCTCCCAGTCTCTCACCATCACATCCTGTCACCATGGCCAGACAGCTCTAGAACAACCTCTTCAAGCTCTACCTCTCCCTCATCTCCCACTGCCTTGTCTGGCACAAGGGCCCAGTCCAGCCAGAAGGACCATCCCAGTCACACCTGACCTTGTCCCTGTTCCACTGAGAAAGCCTCACAGGAAGTCTCTCAAGCTGGACGCGTGCCTCAGAGGCACAGGGCAGCCTGACAGACTTGACTAAATAAAGATGTAAGGCCTCACCATGGCCAGAGATGCCATAAACAGAGCTAAAACGACAAACGGCTGGCTAGGGAGAATATTTCCAACACAAGCAACAGACCAAAGCTTGACCGTTCCTAATGTGCTAAAAGCTCCTTTATATCAATAAGAAAAAGGCAAAAAGAAAAGAAAAATGGGCAAAGGATCTGAACAGTCAACTCACACAGGAAGACGCGCCCGTGGCCAATAACCACATGAAAAGATGGCCTCGTTGGGAAGGCACAAAGTGAGTGCTGGAACCACAGCGAGGCATTCTTCTAGATTGGCAAAAATTAACAAGACTGAGTGTGCTGGGGGTGGAAGGCGGTGGGGCAGCCACTCCCTCATCAAGGACAGGCAGGCGCTGGCCTTATCTTTCAGAAGAGCGATGGAGCTGTCAAAACTTAACATCTGCACCCTCCTCCTGCAACTCCGCCCTAGAAATCCATCCTAGGGAAATGCCTACGCGTGTCAGCGAGACACACACACAAGGATAGCCAGCGAAGCACTGTTTGCAAGAGTGAGGAACGGTAGACAGCGCGAGCATCTATCAACCAGAGACTGTTACACAGATCACACTGTGTCCAAACAATGGAATACTAGGCAACGATTACCAAGAACACTGCAGGCCTGTGCCGTGGCGTTGACAGATGCCCCCACACACTGGTAAGTGACACATAGGGCTTGCAGAACGATAGGCAGATATGATTCTGCTTCTTTACTAAAGTATGACACAATAAACATGCTTGTAAAGGCACAGGGAAAGTTCTAGAAGGAGACACACCTGACCACAGCAGCAAGGCATTGGCAGCAGAGGTTTTGGGGCACAGGGGACTTTCTCTCCTACAAGGGTGCAGCTCTTTGCCTTTTTTCCTGGCATGTCCCCACCTCCCTGTGTGCCTCACCTAGTCCCTTTTCACGCTGCTGCTCCTATGTCCCCATCTTCTGAAGCCCTTCCAAAGTGCCACCCCCAAAATACCTTTATGGGGCCTTTGCAGCGAAAGCAGCAGGTAGAGAGCATGCGCACTGTGTCCTGAGTGCACGGCAAGCCTGGCGCTTGCTGAATCACCCCTTCGTGTCACAGCCATCTACAGCAGGCCCGTCATCAGCTCTTTAATAGAAGAGGAAACCCAAGCCAGAGAGGTTGCAGGATCTTCTCATGATCAGGGTCCGTCAGCCAGGACCAGGAGAACCCAGACACTGCCCTATGTGGCCCACCGCCTCAGCAGTCCAGGCCGGGATTCCCTGCTCCTGGGCCTGCTCAAACCTTAAGACTTGCCGAAGAGGCCCTGATGCCACCTGTCTTGATATTTTCCCCACAGCTGGGCATGATGGGAAGATTCGCAAGGAAGTTTATTGAAGCAGGAAGCCGGCAGGCACCCAAGAAAACACCAGATGGAGAAGGATTGGACCCTGTGAGGGACACACTGAGCCAGGACAGAAGAGAAGACATGGACCCCAGAAGATGGGATGATGGGTGACCATCATAGGGGACCTCAGCTACCTCTTGTGTACCTATTGTGTGGCACGATCCAAGGACAACTGGCCTAGGACACCAGGGACAAATAATATCCTCAGCTCCCCATGTGGCTGATATATTAGAGGGGCCCAAGAGCCAAGATGTAGGCAGGCAATAGCTGTGAAATGGTGTCCAAGGGAAGTGCCTGGCCCTGGGCCCACAGTCAGGGGCCACGGAGGAAGAATCTGGGCCTCAGTCTGGAAGGCTGCTGGGCTGTGGGTGGAAGAGGATGACAAGAGGCACGCACAGAGCTGGCACACCGAGGCAGGGCTGGCTGGGAGGAGAGACGTGCAAAGCCTCAGGGAAGAACCCTGCTTCCGGCTGGAGGACAGTCAGGGTGGAAAGCCATGGGATGTGGCGGGGTGCCGGGGACCCTTGGAAAGGGATGATGCTGGAGGAAAACTCTGGCAAGGGAGGAAGTGGCTTGATGGAGGATCTGAGCAGATGGGCCTCAGGGGATCTGACCTCAGCCTGGACCTGGCTTCTGTACTCCCAAATGCATAGGGTTAGGAGACGATTGAGGGTGAGTGGACCATTTGGATACTGGTCTCCCTGGGGTGCCTGTTGTGAAGAGTGAGTGGGCTTGGATGATCACACGCCCTTCAAGGCCACCACCCCAGGGAAAGTGTGAAGTGTCTATTCAGGGAGACAACTTGAGATAATGTGACCTCAGATTCTGTCTCTTAGTGTGGCTTTGGAGACAAAGCCAGTGACCCCGGGCAGGCCCATGCGTCACTCTCTTGGTCTTCCTTTTCTCAGATGGATGGCTTCCATACTCCTAAATGCTCAGGGGTGAGCATATGAGGGAAATGGGGGTGAGGAGATGCAGAGGGGTGGGGTCTAGGAGGCAGAGGAGGCAGAGGATGAGGACAGAGGACCACCCCTCCCTCCATCCCATGCTCTGAGCTATGGTCAGGTAGCTCCATAACCCACCCCTGCCCAGCTAAGGCTCCCCTTACTTCCCCAGGCCACAGACCCGGCTCTGGATGACGGTGGTGGCTCAAGGCTCTCTGACTGGCTCCACTAGGTCCTGCTAGTGCTCAGCTGTGTCCTTCAGGTGGTAAGAAAAGGACACCTGACAGCATGCCCTCAGAGTGAGTGAACCCTAGTGTGTAGGCCTAGAGGCCACAGGCCCAGCACACAGTGGCTTGGCCTGGCCATATTCAGACGAGCATCTCTGCATGGAGCCCTGCCTGTCTCTAAGCCTTCTAGGAAAAGAGCACACATGGCTTCTTAGTAAGGTGCCACTACCAGCCCAGTGCCAGGCACACCGCCAACCCTCCCCAGTGGGAGTACCTTGGCTCACTGTGAGGGTCACAGCTAGTCCCGAGGAAGAGCCATTTACCCAGGAGGGGGCCAGCCTCTCACGGGCACCTTCCTCTTTCTCTTCCTTTCTCTGCTGTCCCCACCTCCAGTCCTCCACCTCCTACCTGCTCCAAGCCAGCGCTCTAAACACAGATCCATGGATCACCCCAGCCCCAAGGCCGCCCCCACCTCAGCTCTGATCACTCAGTGCTGTTGTTCCTGTTTTTTTTTTTTCCACCTCCTCCACAAGCCCTGTGGGCAGGGACCATGTCTGATTCATCTGGGCCGTTCTGAGCAGGGTCTGGCACGGGAGTCCTGCCCACAGGTGGCAGAGCTGGCAGTGGGGATGGACAAACAAGGCCACTCAGTCCTCCCACCCAGCCCCCGTTCTTCTGCTGGAAGATGCTGCACGGTGCTTGGCTTGCATGAGTCTGGAGCTAGCACAGTGAAGACACTGAGTCCTCACCGCTGCCTCTGGCCTGGGGCCGATCCTCTCAGTTGTTCTGTGGCTAGGCCTATCTATCCAGTGTCCACCCCACACAACAACGGGGTAGCATTCTCAGACCCATCTACCATGGGTAGATGGCAACAAAGGTGACTCCAGGGGAAAGTGCTTCCTTGAAAACACAGCAAAGAGGACCAGTCTTCTGGGACAGATGCCCAGGCACCCTGCTCTGTGGGTCACTGGGGTCACCGTGAACCCAAATCCACTTAGCCCTGTCCACTGTCCTCTGTAATAATCCACGCCCTCTGTTACCACAGCTGGCTGAACCTGGGTCTGGCTGGACACAGAAAAGAAGGTGCCATCGTCAATCCTCTGCTATCAAGGTGCTGGAATCCCTCCTGCGTCCCTCTGTGTTCGTTTTGTTTAGTGTTTTACACCTGCTTTGCTATCTCTCTTGTCTGAATGTCACAAGGCTCAGTGTTGTCTCTTTGAAGGTGAGGACCCCTGCTTACTCGGCCCTCACAGGGCTCAGAAACAAGCACTGAATGAGTGACGGGCCTGAGCAGGCATCACTTCTGAGGGCAGCTGGGCCAGGGTCGGGAATGCCACCACCTTCAGCCCCTACTTACTTAGCCAAGTCTCCCACTGTCTGCCAGTTGCTCTCAAGCGCAGGGTCAAGTTGGCTTGCTGGCAAGACACACAGCTCTCATTTTAATTAATTAAAGAAAAATCTAATCACTGCATTAAACTTCTCATTACTCCACTTGAATACCCGTTAAGTAAATTTAATTACCAGAGGATTGGGTTTCCAGCCTCTTTCATTAGCTTCTGATAAGCCAGGGAGGGAGGAGACGACTGGGAGCAGAACAATGCTCTTCTCAAGCCACAGGGTACACAGTGGGCACAGGACAGGGCCCCCATGGTCAGGCTTTGCTGTCTGTCTCCTTGGACATGAGCCTGGACCACCCACTTCCCCAGCTGACTCTGGAAAGGTCAAGAGCCAGCATTTGTCTGCACTCAGCAGAGTGCTTCACTTTCAGCCCTTCTTGGTTACCTCTGCCCTGCCTCTTTCCTAGGGTCTGAGGCTGCTGGGAACAATGACAGCAGGCACAGCTTAAAAATAAGAAATCAGGACAATGGGGCAGGGGAGGTGAGAAGGCAAAGCCAGGAACAGGTTTATTGAACAGCTGTGTCCTGGAGGCTCAGTAGAAAGAGCTACAAATTGCCTGTGATCTTCCTAGTGGTCAAGGCAGAGCGATATACTTTGGCACTGATACAGTAACCAATGGAATGTTTAAGAGGAAAATGCATACTGGGTCTCTGTCCTCCTACACGGAACACCGACCCTTGACAATAACCACTGGCTGGAATAGCAAGGAGAGGCTCTCTGGAAAAGAAGGGACCTGCAGTGGGCCTTGGAAGATGGGTAAGAGTGAAGAACAAGGAAAGACATAAGAAGGGCAGAAAAGAGATGGGTTACTGGGGACCAGGCAAAGGGGACAGCACCCCCAATCTCCCATGGCTAGAGAGGCCTGTAGCAGCTCACTGCTCCTCTTCTCCAGAGAAATACCCTTCAAATAGGCACCCCTTGACTGAGCAATGCTGGGCTCTGGGGGTCAGTGGCTGGCTAATGCAGAGTGAAGAGCCTGGTTCCTTATCCAGCTGTGGTTCTGAATTGAGCTGCAGGACTGACTGGACTTTACTGAAGACCGTGGCCATGCTACAGCCCCACTTCTTCCTCAGTCTCCCCTTTTCTCCCCCTCTTCTCTGGAGACCCTGTCCTCTGCCTACAAGACCGTGGCTCAAGCCCAGCCTTTAGGAATTCTGACCAGCATGCTCCCCCAGAAGATCATTCCAAGTCTGAAGAAAACGCAGATGTCTCAAACTCCCCCAAAATAGGGAGGGGAGGAAAGGAAGAACATCCTGAACTCCTCCTGCCAGGTACCAGGTGGCTCTCTCAGTGGCCCTGTCAAGTAAGGAAACTAAACCCAGACAAGAGGTACAGAGACTCATCTGAGGACCCACAGCACGCTCATATCCATTTGGAATGGCTTCAAGCTGGCCAGTTGGGCACAGTCTGTCTGCAATGACCATTTGTTATTTGTTTCTGTCAGGTGTTAAGTCTCTGGTCTCCTGCATCAAGGTTTCAAGATTTCCTTGAGAAACAGCCTTCTCTCCATCCTGGTTACTTGCCTTAAAAAAAAAAAAAAGCCAGACCCTGGCCCATTACACCAGCAATGTCTTCAAGATCTGTGGACCCAGTTAAAAGGCTCAGGATAATTCAAATCCTGCCAGTGAGGACCAAGAGATCAATTCTAGAACTTCAATTTGTTTTATCATGAAATCAGATTTCTTTCTTCAACCCTAGACTTAAGTCTAGAAAGACACTAACCCAGATTGTGTCAAATGCCTCTAAAATGCAGCTGTTACCAAGAAAGAGGCATGAAGGGCACAGCCAGAAGCCAGAGTCTTTTCACATTGTCTGAACCACTGGCTCAAGCTTTGCTTGAACCTACACTACCACTAGACACCACGGGCTACATGAGCTGCCCATTTCATTTTACTGAACCAGCCTCTTCCCAACCCCTACCTATAATTCTGATAAGAAGTGCTCAAAAAGGTGCTCTTTCTTCTGCAGGGCTGAGAGCCCTCAGGTATCTTTAGAGCTGGGAGAAGGGGGGATTGGGGTGCACCTACCGTAACTGTCCCAGTGCTTGACCAAGTCCCGAAGCACAAGGAGCACACACCCCAGGCAAGGTGGGGACAGGAATGACCTTGAGGCTGGTGAGGGCTGGACAGGGTCAGAGCCCTGAGAGTTGGACAGGAAGCTGAGCAGCCCGCAGACTCAAGAGAGCCAGGACATTGCCTTAGGATTCCTAGAAAAGAGGAGAAACAGGACAGAGCTGTAGGGGTCTTACGAGGGATAGAGGGGTTGGGTGGGGATGGGAAGTGGGCAGCAGTATTGGACTAACAGGGTAAATCTGAGGTGACACCAGCTGGGTTGCCCTTGCTTTCTTAGTCTGGCATCTTATTTTTATTCTAGGTTCCCCAGGCAACGACAGGAGGCCCTCCATATAAGGGGAGCCAGGCTTCCTAGTACCCTCCTGTCTGAGCAATCAAAAAGCCACAGGCTGTACCTCCACACCATGCTACTGACCCATTCTTGGCTGTGGGCACATCTAGGGACCCTATCCTCTGCCTCACTTTCTCCAAGCAGAGACTACGAGGGACAGGGTGTAATAACCCCACACAGAGACTTTCCAGAGCTGCTAGCCTTTGGCAGATCACCTCTTCTTCAGTCAACTCTGGCTTCAAGCTTAGAGCTGTTCCTTTTGTCCTGGCTCTATAACAAGATCTGAAGACAGAGGCTCAGAATCGTAAGGTCACAGTTGACCAGGGCTCACTAGGCCCAGGAAGTTCCTCCAGACGTGCATGCATCCTCCAGAGTGTCTGCACTGAGACCAAAGACCATGTGTGCTGCCATGTCAGCATCGTATACCTGGCCCATTTTGTTTTCACATTTCACAGGTAGCTAGTGGCCGCCATACTGGACAATACAGCTAGACCAACTGTCGTTTAGCTAAGCTACAGTCCATGGAAAATCTGAGATTCTGAGAAGGGAAAGGGTTTGCCCAAGGTCACACAGTTAGACAGTAGAAAAGGCAAAGCCATAACCCAGCTCCTTCAAGCCTACTCTTACCTTTCCGGGAGCCCACCGTCCTTCTCATGAATGGTCTTGGGGGTGCCCATCACATCACTCTAGGGTCTCACATTTCTAAAGCCCATGCTGCTGCCCCAGCTTAGTGCGCCAGGCCACCCTCGAAAGGGTCCACCTGTCCAAGCCACTGCTCCTTGCCTACCTGCCAGACCCCTGACCTAGCAGCCTCAGAGATGTCCTTGAGATTGCCTGGAAGAAAATGTTTCCAGAGAGAAAATCTGTTGGGCACAGAACCGGTCTCTACCTAAACATTAAAACCAAGACAACATGGAGGCTCCCAGCAATAGATACTACTCATCCATTAGAAATGGCCAACAGACTGGAAGTGACATACAGCAATTATGCCCTGACAGGAATGGAGAGGAAAACAAGAAAGGGAGGAGGGCAGGGTCAAGGCACACAAGTGCCTTGTGAAGGCCATGCGTCCCTGCTGGCTCCACCTGTGCCGCAGGATCTTGCTTCCAGATCACAGGCCCGAGGTGACAGTGACAGCTAAGGCCTGAAGAGCCACACGTGACTCTGGCCCCACCCGAGTGGGGGCTGAAACTTGGCTTCCTTTCTCCAAGGAGAGACTGCTCCATCTGGTTCCCCTGCCGTGATGGTGGCCTTCAAAATGAAGGAGGGACTCCTTTCACGGGTCAGAGAAGGAAACCAAGGCACAGAGCAAGGAAAGCATCCAGCTAAGGTCAAGAGCCACTTGTGCCTTGTTCTTTACAGGAAAAGTCTAAGGGGACAAGAAGGGAACCGCCATAGCCTTGGCATGATAGAATTGAGGTGGAGTGGGATTTTTTTTTTTTTTTGTCTTCTCATTTTTATTTCATGGGGAAAATGCATAGCAATTGAAAGCTGGGAATTCAAGAAATAAATGTATCAAAGAAAGTTCTTGAAAACACAAGGCCACACACAAAAAGATGAAAACCTATCCAATTGACGCTGCCACTGCATCCAGGGACCTTGACTGTGAATGCAGTCTGCCTCGCAGCAGCGAGATACAGGCAGCTCTCCCAGCAGCTTCCTGGCCTGAGCTGATATTCCAGGAGCAGAATGCCAAGGTCAACTGCCTGAATCTCCCCCTCCTCGCTGGCGCTGGCATAGATGGTCTCAAAGGCCGTGGCCTCCAGTCAGCCAGCATCAGTTCACAGGTGGAGTAGTGAAGGCCTGAGAGGTGAGAGACCTCACAAGACCGAACAGGAAATGCACCCCTACACCTGTGGGCCCCCCAATGCATGCAGAGTTCAGGCCAGGGTCTCCCAAGCCTGCTGTTAAAAGGGCAGATGATTTTATACACACACACACACACACACACACACACACACACACACACAGAGTCATCTGCCATGTAGCTGGCTTCATCATCTGCTCGCACCTTTATCTGTTTCTGCATTACTTGTTCATTCACGAAATGCTTTTGAGGAAGTACTAAGGGCTGGGGGTGCTGTAGGTCCTGGCAATGCGCGAGGGCAGGGTGCACGAGGGTGGGAGGACATGAGATAGATGAGTCTGGCATTGTCATGCAGCCAGATGATAAGCAGAGAAACAAGACACTTCCTATGAGAGACAAGCTCAGTGGCAACCCCAACATCCAGCCCCAGGGGTGGGGAGGGGCAGCACAGGACTGTGCTTGCTCTAGCCAGGGGGTCAGGGGAGGTCTTCCTGAAGGGGGTCACAACTGAGCTTCTCTTCAGGAAGTGAGGCTGAGCGAGCCTGAGGCACCAAAGGCCAAGATGGGGGCTTTGGCTCTCATCCCAAGTGCAAGAACAGCCACTGGAGGGCTTTAACCAGATAAATGGAATGGTGTTTTCTTCATTGTTAAAAGTCCCCTCCAGCTGCCAACTGGAGCCTGGCTGCTCCCCCGGAGGAGCAGGGGGGCAGTGGGCTGGCTGTCACAGTCACCCAAGGAGGAGGAGACAAGACTGGAGAGTGCCAGGGGGAGGCTGCCCGCCTCAGCAGCACCAACTGCAGTTGTCTGCTGCCTGGGATGAGGAGGCGGGGTAAGGAGACAGGAGGAAGAGGGTACATCCACAGACACGTGCTGCTCTTACAACTAGACCACCGGCTTAAAATAACTCTGAAAAATAACGAGCAGATGCGACACCCATGGAGCCACCCACCCCTCCTGAGTCTCAGTTCCCTGGGGGTGGGGGGGCATCTTCCTTCCTGATCCCCCTTTCTGTCTTTCCATCCTGTGCAGGAACACAGGATGGAACATAGTGGGCCTCACTCTCACAGTGACAGGGGACAAGCCAGTCCTCGGACAGGACCAGATGGGTGGCTCAGAAGAGCCCCAGCAGGGGCCTGCTCAAGACTATGGCAGCTGAGCCAGCGAGAAGAGGTGGGCAGGAGTGATGCAGAACTGTGGAGGGCTGAGGGCAGGGGCAGAGCGGGGTGGAACTTTGAGCTTGGTCATGGAGCATCCTAGACTGGAGTTGCTGCTCTGCTCTGCCCTGGCTGGCTTTGGGGTCTGGGTTGGTCATCTCATCTCCGAAGACTCTACTCCCTGACCTACACACACACACACACACACACACACACAACACACACACACACACACACACACACAACACAACACAACACACACACACACAACACACACACACAACACAACACACACACACACACAACACACACACACACACAACACAACACACACACAACACACACACACACACACACACACACACACACACCCCTGACACATCATCCCACCGGAAGTTGGATGGAGAGTCCTGAGAAGAGAAACATCAAGGATGGACACCTATAACTCTCAGCACCCAGCCCCTGTGGTTCCCTGCAGAAGGCTAAAAGGTCAACTGGGCTTGAGCTAGTTAGCTGTTCTAAAAAGAAGTTCTAGAAACGCTATGCAGAACGCTGAGAAGATGTGGGCAGGCCCGAGGAGTCTGTGTGGTTTGCTCCAGTCTCACAGGGATAGATGTATATCAAATAATGCCAGAGACCCCAGTGTGCACAAGCAAGACCTGTGTGACTTCCTTAAGGACAAAACAAAAACCTAGGGGCTGGAAAGCTCAGTGGCTAAACAGTCAATTCCAAGCCTATGAGTTAGTGCACCCCACACGGTTCTGAAAAGAGCCTCTTACGGAGGTGGAGGGGATGGTCAGACTGCCTCCCTAGAGGCTCTCATGTCACTAGCAGGTCCTGCCAGAAACTAGACAGGTTCAGATGAAACCCTGAAGGGTCAGTAGAGAAGGCAGAGATCCCTGCTCAAATCCCTCCACTTACTGTGTAAACAGGCAGAGTAGACAGGAGAGTTTCTAGAAGGTGGGTGAGTCCCACGCATCGCTCCAGGAACCAGATGCTGAGCGGCGCCTACAAGAATCACCTGGTTGCTTAGAGTTCTCGGGACCACGTGATCAGCTACTCCAACTTTTTAAATTTAATTTTTAAGTATTTACCTATTTAGTGTGTGTTTTAATGTTATTTAAACCATGTGTTTTGCCTGCATACATGCTTGTACACCATGTGTGTGTCTGGTGCCTGGATGCCAGGAGAGGGCATCAGAGCCTCTGGAACTGGAGGGACAGCTGGTTACTAGCCACCTTGTGGCTGCGGAGAATTGAACTCAAGCCCTTGAAAAAGCAGCCAGTGCTCTTAACAACTGAGCCAACTCTCCAGCCCTACAACAGCTCTTGAAAGGGTCCAGCCACCTCCAAAGAGCCATGCTCCATCACCCTGTCAGAAGATCTGCTCAGAGAGACACCATCGGGAAGAGATGTCAATGTCCCTAGCAGAAGCCTCAGGGGCCTGGACAGGACTTCAGGTTTCTGACAACACATTGTGGCATTTGTTGCAGAGAGCAGAGCAGAGCTTAGAGAGAAAGGATTGCAGACACCTGTCCTGCATGAAGAGTAAGCTCCGTTCCCGAAGGCTACAAGGGAGTCTGGGCTGGCCATGTGTTGAGTGAAGATTTACACTGACATGGAAGGTGATTCTTGTCACGCATTTCTTAAATTCCATATGTGTACAAAATCAGGGCTAGATTGTATAGGTTAGAGTGTGACGAAGATTGAAAGCAAAATAGTGCCTAGGACGGCAGCCGGTCACATCACTCTACTCTCGGGCACCTGTTCTCCAACTCCATCCTCACCCACCACAGGAGCAAATAGGTTGAAATGCATAATCCCATTTAGCAGATGGAAAATTGAATTCCAGGGAGGAAATGGGATCAGTCCAATGTTCCATGGCCCAGAATCCCTCAATGGCATCTCACCTAGAGAACTTCCCAACTCCCTCCCCAAGATTATCCTACCATTGCGTGGAAGAAGCAGGAATCTCCCCACAGGGATGTGCTCCCCAAGCTGTAATGGGCTGCTGGGGTTCCCAACCCAGAAGACTCCTCCACCGGTATCCATGGGCCCTGGGTTCCATCTGTCTCTTGGGAGTGCCCTCTCTGAGCTCAGAGACGAGAACAAGACAGGTCTCTGCAGGCCAGGAGCTCAGCAGACGGGGTACAGGCTATCTGCCAGCCTCCATCTGCCCATGCCCAGCCAGAGGGGACAGCCACCCAAAGTCCTTCAGCCGCACATGGCTGAGGCAGTGCTCTGGCCCAGCCAGGCCCCATGACGGATGGCAGCTCAACACAATGAGCCTGTCCCCAGAGCATGCAGGGTTTAAGCAATAGCCTTTCGGCTGAATATTTAAGAAGAAAAGCCTTTTTTTTTTTTTTTTTGAGAGGGGGTGGGGAAAAGAAAACCAGCAAAACAAGAGGAGGGAGATAGGGAGGGACAAACCTACCCCCTCACTGCAGTCAAGGTCATAGGCACCAGTGCGGGGCGGGCACGGGCAAGGAGTCTTTAATCTGGGAGTTCAGGCCGAGGAAACTAACCGCTTGAAGCTGGAGTACATTATTGCCCTGAATGATCTGTCGGCTTCTATTAGGCTAAATATCTCTGTATAATGGGGAATTATCCTCCGAATAGGCAAAGTGCCTGCCTCTTGGGGGAGGGGCCGTGGAGCCTCTCCTGTGAGGGCTCTCCCAGAGTAGGTGGTGGGGAGCAGGGACAACATGAAGCACCCCCCCATGCCTCCTGGAAAGTCACTATAGGCAGCTGCTTTGGTGTGGCAGCATCAGCCAGACCCCAGACTCCCTTCTACCTCCCTCTCGTAGGAGTCTGACAATGTCTCCCGTGACGGGAGGGATGAGGGATCTCTAAGCCTCTGCTTCTCCATCTGTTAGATGGACCTAGTCACACCCACTGCTGGTGGCTGGCGTGAGGCTGGTGCAGAGCACAGCACAGAGCGGGCAGTTGTGCCCATCAGTGAGGACTGCATTGTACTCTTCCTACTCATTGGCCCACCTAGACACCACAGCGTCCTCCAGGAAGTCCCCTTGCTCCCTTTCCCTGACCCTACCTCCTCCACACTTGCTCAAGCAGACAGTTCAAGGCCCCTCATGGAAGACGTAGCCCCTTCTATTGCAGGCCACATGCTACCAGGAGGGCCGTTCTGGAGGCACATCCAGGCAAGATGCCAGTGGGACATACAGAAAGGCCACACAGAGACACCCTGTGTTGGCCCCATCCCCCTGCAACCCCTACCCAGGCAGCTGTAAAGTTCCAGCCCAGAATGCCTGCATCCTGAGAGAGCTGCTTTTTCATTCATTCATCCTTACACTCACTCATTCATTCATCTAATGTCCACTAATGCTTTGTGAGATCTAAGACTACAAAATATCCAACATCCTAAATTAAGGCACTCACAGCCTAGTGGGACCGTGCTAGAAGGTAGAGACAATTCTGGGGTTGTGTGAATGGAAGCCCAAGGGGCTTGGCAATGTGGCAATGTGGGGTGTCAAGTTCAAGGTTGGATTCGGGGATGGGGAGGGGGCGGGGAGGAATTGAAGGGATTTGGAGGAGGGAACAACAGGGAAGGGCTTTGCCGACAGGGGCAGGCTAGAGCAATGGACTGGAGAGAGAGACCGTGCCCCTCCCTCAGGGTCTGAGGGGTTTAGCTCTTATCCTCAGAGCCATCAGGAGCCTGAAGGGTTTTAAGTGAGGAATGACAGGGACCAATTTGTGCTTCAGAGAGATCTTGCTGGATGCCACCAGGTGGAGGATGGATTACAAGGGAGAAGGTGGCAGTGAGCCAAGCTGAAAAGGAAGCAGAGGGCAGGCGAGGGCGGGGCCTAGGGATGGTGGTAGGTGAAGGGCGGGGGAGGGAGCCTGCAGCACTTTCAACACCCCGTGCAGCAAGCATCCTTTTGCGCACCCTGGGTGCCAGCTGTCCAAACAACACAGCCAAGCTTTGCCAAGCCGCTGTAAGACATCCGCTACTTTGATCTCCACGATGCTCAGGTGGCACACACAAGCCAGAACTTGCCCCTTGGTTCCACAATTCAACAAACATTTATTGGGAGCCATTTGTCATGTTCCAGGCACCATTCTAGTCTGCTCAGCAGCCAGGGAAACGGAGACACTAGAGCATGGCCCAGGAGTTCTCAGAGGCCATCAAAAAGTCCATCTTAGAGATGCTGTCCAGAGCTGGGGGTGGGGACAAGGCAGAAGCTGTGGAAGGAGGGGCCTGGAGTAGAGTGGCCCATACAGTAACCCAAGCTGAGCTCCAGGCTAGAGGGAGACTGGGAAGGTGGAGACACGGGAGAGAGGTGTGGCTGTGGTGGAGGGTGCTGGCCTCTATGAGCCAGAGCTTGAAGGGATGCCAGGAGTATAGATCAGGAACGGCGAGGTCATTAGGGGACGGTATGCAGGAAGGGCCTAAAGGGTAAGCGTGAAGGTGGAATAGGCTGAGCTCCATAGGGTGGCCATAAAGAGAGGGGAATTGGAGGCATGAGGAGCTCTGAAGACCAGGGCACACCCCTCGGACTGTGCTAATAGGTACCCAATGTTTTGACCTTAGGCTTCTTGCTCTATAGTCAACTAGTTAGGGGCGCTCAGATGTCTTCTGGCATGGTGGGAGCCACCATGACGGGAGCCTCCAAAGTCAGTTCCACTTCCTTCAAGCCCAGCCCGGTCTCCTCAGACATTCACACTTGCTGCTGGAGACCTTACAGGTGCCTTCATTTCTGGGCCCCCTGTTACCAACCGACAAGGGGATTCCGAACATACAAGTCATCTAGAGCCTGGCAGGCACACAGGTGCACACTGAAGGTTACCTCCTACCCCAATCTGGTAACTGGGCCTTCTGGAGTCTGTCCCTCAGCATTCCCTCTACTGTTTAATTAACCCCCACTGACCTGAGTTTAACAGCCTGCTAATTGGTAGCCATGTGACCAGGCTGGAATGCTATCCAAGAAGCGGGAACAAGGAGGCCACAGCTGAGGTCAGGGTCAGAGGCCCGCTCTTACCACAAACTTCAGCGCTCTTGGAGATGTAGCAAGCCCTCATGAAGCTCGGGGGGATGGCTGGAGGCTCAGGAGGGCCTGTGTCCTCAAGCCTCATCTCGGTCTCCTAAGAACCAACATACCCACCCCACATCTTGGAATCCACCTCTCTGGGTGCCAGGCCCTGTCCCAAGCAGGGCACTGGACAGAAATGGAAATAAGTCAAAGGAAGGCACAACTCCGGGAGGAGATCAGAGCCTGGGAAGCCTCGTGAGGTGGTTGCCTTCAACTGTTGGGGCTCTCCTCTGATGATGGCTCTCACTATGATGATGGCTCACTACTTGTTCTCCGAAAAATAACAGCTAAAGCATTTGGGAACATGTCTTAGGGTTTCTATGGCTGTGATAAATAGCATGACCAAAAGCAACTTGGGGAAAAAAGGGTATATTTCATCTTATAGCTTGTAGTCCATCATCCAGAGAAGTCAGGGCAGGAGCTCAAAGCAGAGACCCAGAGGCTGGAGCTGATGCAAAAGCCACTGAGAGCCACTTGCTTGTTTTACCAGCTTTCTCCTTATAACTTGCTCGGCCTGCTCTCTTATACCATCCAGGAGCACCTGCCCAGGGGTGGCCCCACCACTAGCTGGGACCTTCCATATCAGTCACTAACTAAGACAATGCTCTACAGGCCAACCTTGTGGTGGCGTTTCTCAATTGAGGTCACCTCCTCCCAGATGAGCGCTGTATACAGAGATCTCAGGGTGGATCCAAGGCCCTCTTCGAAAGCTACCAGTTTGGCTAGGAGGTGGGTGGAGTTGCTGGCTGGGGTCTGGGTCTTAAGCCAGCTACAGGCAGGAGGATAGGCTAGGTCAGTACCACACCGGATCCGGGGCTCCAAGTTGAATTACTCCAAGTATTCTTCAGCATCAGTCCAAGTAGCTGCTGTTGCTGAAGTTGGATAAGTGAAGAATGGTGGGGGAAGGAACCTTCCAGAAGCCACAAAGTCAGATGTCACATAATGCTGCAGCAGAGGGCCTGGGACCAGGTTGTAGGGAGAACTGAAAGAGTGATGTAAGAGGCAGGGGAAAGTGGGAGAGGTCCCTCTTTCGCTGGTCTCTCCCCTCTACATCCCTGTCTCAAAGCATTGCATTTCGATGGTAGGGTGAATACCCAGGGGTCGGGGACTTTATGCCTGAACAGGCTTGGTCAGGGACAGAGTGTTGTAGAGACAGGCAAAGGGGTGAAGCCCAACGTAGAGCTAGGACAGCAGCTAATACATGGAGTACAGGAAAGCCCAAGAGGAAAGGTCACAGTGTCATACCGGACCCCTCCTTCCTTGAGTCCCACAAAAAGGCAGCATCTAGGATGATTGGCATCAGGAGATGAGACTCTAGAGCAACAAAATCTCCCAAGTGGCTCACAAATCGATTTGGGTTTTTGTTTTGTTTTGGTTTGGTTTGGTTGGTGTTTTGGTTTTTCAAGACAGGGTTTCTCTGTGCAACCCTGGCTGTCCTGGACTCTCTTTGTAGACCAGGCTGGCCTCAAACTCAAAGATCTGCCTGCCTCTGCCTCCCTGAGTAATGGGATTGTAGGTGTGTGCCACTGTGCCTGGCTACAAATGGAAAGACTCTTGTTGCTGGGAAATGTTAGAGTGGGTCTGGTCCCGCCCAGAAGACAGTTCCTTGGTGCATTAGTGGATTTTCAATTCCTGCAGGTAGTTTGAACTTGAGATGGGGAGCACTGGCTCAGAGGAAGAGCTCCCGGGTTCTAGCCTCCTTCTCCTACTAGTACACCATGTGTATACTGAAGCTCGAGGTATCCATGACTATAAAGAGGGAGGGGTGGCTCTCATGTCCCCACTCATAGAAGCCAAGGAGCAAACATGTGTGGGGATGTCAGGGGCATTGGGAAAAATCCTTCACAGTCCTTCACAGGCCACAGTGTCCCAACTGTCTCCCGCAGGGCTGATGCAGCCCTTTACTCTCCACAGAAGGTTAAACCTCAGACCCTGGTTCCCATGGGGTCTGCCCAGCCCTGACTCTGGAAGCACAAGATCTGCCCTTATGCCTCAGATCTTAGAGGGGGGCCTCCTCGTCTAGGACCCTATCTAGCATTCCTAGCAAAGGCTGGATTTATAGCCTAGAGTCCAGATGCGGGGCGGGGATGGGGGGAGATTCAATAGGGTGAGAGCATGGAGAGTCTCTCTTAGCTCTGGAGGATGATGGTGGAGAACGGGACGAGGAGCTGGGAACTAAGCTAAGCCATCAATCTAGCTGGGCCACCTCAGTGAGCCTTTTATCTTCTTCAGTTCTAGTTTCTCACTCTGCACAGGGTGACAGTAATAGCCACCACGCAGCGTCCTTGCGGGACCCAGTGTGTGAGATGTCCTGGGATGACTGTCAGTGTCATCACCAGGCTTCTTCCCAGGGATTTAAGATTTGCTAGTCAAGACTCAGAGTATGTGACATCAGCCACGGACATCTAATAAGCCCCATGGGGAGACAAGCAGAGTGTGCGCAGGGAGCAGGGATGAAAGGGAGCACCAGCTCAAGCTACACACTAAGCTCTGATTTTGGATACATGCTCTCTGGTCTGAGTAGGTCACACGTGGGCCTTGGCCTGATCACATACCGAGCCCTGATCCATGTGACATGCTAGTCTTGACCCTGGTCCCACATCAGACCCCAATCCCAGTTGCAGCCTGCCCCTGGCTCGGTGTCCTCACACTGAATTCTAGCCTTGCTTGCCGTGTGGTCGCCGGTTACTGTGACACAGCCCTGACTCCTTTCACCAGCTCCTCCTGCTCCCCTCCACGCCAGGGCCCACACAGAGCTAAATGCTCTGTCCTCTTGGTGTGCACATCTTCTAATGTCAATCTGGGGTTCTACAGGACTACTCATATTGTATAAACCCTGCTGCATCTGCCCTGCTGGCCAGGGGCACTCTCCTATGAGCTTTAGGGGACAGCATACTTTGAGTCCAGGGGTGGCCCTGGAGGTAGCCTCTGGTGGCTACAGGGATATGGAATGGCCAGCAACAGTTACAATGTCACCTCTAATCCCTTTTTCTGAACTAGCTCATCCTGGGTGGCAGGGGATCTGGCTGTTACTAAGCTCCCATCGTGTAGTCACTGTGTACACGATGTCTTTCCTTCCTTCTGTGCTGGCGGCTCTTACCTGAGGCTTTTCCCAATGCATGGAGGCATGTGTGCCTGTGTGCACTCGTGCACAGACACATGCAGAGACAAGGACGTATCATAAACCTATCATTCCTGCCTTGGTAGCCCCACCCATTTCCTTCAGAGTGCTGCTTCCATCTGCCTTTCACAAGCCACATCCTAGAGATTCTTTCCAGCTCTGTGGAGAAGGCAGGAGGCTGAGGATCCTTGGTGTCCAAGGGAAAAGGGCTCAGATCTCACCATGTGGTAGGACAGAGCCTATGGTAGGTTCAGGGCATCCGTGGGGCTCAGTCCTATTTCTACCCAGGTTTGGGGCCACCAAGGAGCTTTGCTTCTCTCTGACTAGCTCAGTCAGATGAGAAGCGTTCTTGGTGGAGCAGGCAAGCTCCACTTCTCCAAGTCCAGGGAGGCCAGCAGAGCCTCGGAGCTGCCCTGCCCTGAAGAATGTTGTAGGGTCCTTCCTCACAGTGAGGCCACAGAGCTGACCCCAACCCTCCAGGGTGCTGAAGCCTGATAGCCAAGGGCACCCTCGTGGACTCTTACGGGACAGTGTGCTCTGAGCCCAGAGATAGCCCTGGGGAAGACTAAGGCTGCAATAGAGAGACGCTGGGCTCAACAGCACCAGTGCCACCTCACACCCATCCTCTGACCAAGCTCCGTTCCTCTCGTGTGCCAAAGGTAGGGGAAGGGCATTCAAAGTTGGGAACTTGTAGGCACTGGAGGCTGTGTGGCCTTCACAGGGATATGCCACCTCTCTGAACTTCAGGTCCCTTATAGGAAGAATAAAGGTGATAACACGTAAACCTCACAATGGCTGCAACTAAGATACTTACCATCTTCCTATGAGAACTGTCAATCACTCACTTTCCATCTTCTCCCAATCCTCTCCAGGCCTCTGCCTCTGTTTCAGCCAGAAGCCTGGGAGCCACTGCCACTCTCTAGGCCAGCACACTGACTCTCCGGCCCACCCTGCACTGAGCATCCATTCTTGGCCAGGCCCACCTCTTGCCTCCAGATCACAGAGTTTCTCACCCTGTTCTCTGTGTCCATCACTCAGCTTTCCCCTGACAGATAAACCCAAGTTAGATTCGGTCCTGCCCAGGTGCAAAACTCCAAGGGACTCAGAGGTTAGGAGCACACGCTGCTCTGCAGAGGACAAGTTCAGGTCCCAGCACCCACACCAGGCAGTTCACAACTGTGTAACCCCAGCTCTAGGTGATCTGACGCCCTCTTCTGGCTTCCACAGGCACAGCACCCATATGCACAAACCCACATTCAGACATAATGCACAATTAAAAATAAAAATAAGATATTAAAAAGTTAACTTCAACATTTCTCCTATGCTCTTTACTCCTGGGCTGTTTACCATGGCCCAGACCCAGCCTGACATAGCCCTGTCTCCTTCCCAGCTCCAGCTCCCCCTGCTCTCCTCCACACCAGGGCTCTCGTAGACCTAGAATGCTCTCCCCTCCTGGGTGCACACAGCTTCCTCCTCCACAGCTGTCTATGGAGTAAGACACCTCTCCAGAGAAGCCCTCACAGGCCGTCCTCTCTGACTCCCTACATTCTCTAGCATTCCCTTGTCACCATTGGCAGCCACATAATTTTACTTTAAAATGTGTTCCTGTTCCTGAAGCCCCCCCCCAAAGAAGGGGCCACAGCTGTCCTGTTTATTATATCTGCAGCCTAGCACAGACTTAGCACATAGTAGGTACTCAATATGGAGAAATCCCTGCTGAACCCATCACTAAGAAGCTGGTGGGAGAGTCCACCCTCCCTCTCCCTAGCAGCTACTTCCTGAGGAAGGGCTCCTGGAAAATGGAGGGTTCCATTCCTGGTCTGTGCCACTAGCTCATGTGGCCTCAGCTTCCACTCACCATGATCCTGAGGCAGACAGGACCATTCTGTAGCTAGAGGAAGAGCTCAAAAGGATCATGTGACTCACACATGACCCTACCATCTAGAAGAGATGGCGTTTGAGGCCATGTCAGTACTGAAACAGTAGAGGCTTCCTGTGTGGGAAGCCTCCTCACAGGTCAGGAACAGCATGGGATCCTATTTTAGAAGGTCCTGGGCAGAGACTAGGCACATGGCTGAAGGCAAGAACTAATTTACTGGCCTTCAGAGTCCTAAGTCACTGTCATGTCCTGAGCCACTGGAAAAGTTCCTCCTGCTTCCAGACGAACTGAGGAAGAGTCAGGGCTGCCCGAGTGCAGGATACTGCCTATCAGACCCTAGACAAGGGTACAGTCCCTACTGGCGGCGGCTCTGCTCACACTGAGGGAGAGACTGACCTAGGGCCTCCAACAGTGATGAGGGTCCCAGGTCCCAGCACAGCAGGGCCCAGAAGGCTGACGTGAAGGAGGGAGGAGCAGTATCCTAGTGGCTAAACTAATGCCTGGTGAGCCCAGTCCTGCCAATTTGACAGCAGCGGCACCAACTTGCTCAGAATCCATCTTGTGCGAGGTAATTACAGTTCTTCCTGCGTAATGAGATGGTTTTTAAAGGCCATTCAAGAGAAATTTCCTATAATGAGGTGAAGGGTTTACAGTGTTAGACATCAAGGCAGCTGGTAATTGGAGGGACCCAGGCTGAGCCCTGGAGTGAAGCGTTGGGAGTTTGCACATCTAAAAGGTGTGAGTGAGGAGCAGGGGGCCGGACAGAGTCCCGGGAGAGAAGTTTCTGCCATAGCAGTAGCCTGGCATGTGTTGTGGAACGGATTTGGCTATGAGGAGGCTGAGACACTGTTAGGCAGAGGTGCATGATGGTCCAGGCTCGGGGTACAGGGGTGGGTGGAAGCTCAGAGGGGAAGGAAAGAAAGAAAGAGAGAGAGAGAGAGAGAGAGAGAGAGAGAGAGAGAGAGAGAGAGAGAGAAGAAAGAAAGAAAGAAAGAAAGAAAGAAAGAAAGAAAGAAAGACAGACAGACAGACTGGGTTTCGGTGTCCCACAAATCTCTGCAGACAAGCCTAGGTAGGAAGGCAGTTAACTGAAACAGGGTATGTTCTAATCCAGTGCTGATGTTCAAAGACACTTTACACACACACACATGCGCGCACACGCACGCACACACACACACACACACACACACACACACACACACACAGGAAGACAGAGGCAGAGACCAAGTGATACAGTCACAAACCAAAGCATCCAAAGAATGCCGTAAGGACAAGGAGAGAGAAGATCTCTCCTGGAGCCACAGGGACCAACCAGACTATCGCCTTGATTTCAGATAGACACAGAGTAAGTTCCGCTGTTTGAAGCCACCTTGTCTGTGGTAACTCACAGCAGCCCGGGAAATTAATACAATGGCCATTCTAGTTGCCACTATCCAGTGATGGGAATGGCTGCCATGAGAGCGAGGATGAATTGTCCCATCGTCAGAGGCAAGCAGGCAAAGCCAGCAGGTCCTCAGCAGGCTGAGCATCTACTTAGTCTCACATCTGAACTCACTGTATTATCTTAGGGAACAGAACATGACAGGGTTACCATCCCTATCCCACAAAACTGGAAACTGAAGCATATAGCCTACCCAAGAGTGCAGACAAATAATTGGAGCCAGGAGCAGGCCTGGCTTCCAGGAGTCTGGACAGCCTGCCTTCGGCTCTCTACCGCAGGCCCAGTTTTTCAGTCTTCCCTTTGAATATCCCCTACCTCTGATTCAGTGGTGGTTCAGCAACCTAAAAGGCAGAAACATCCAATCTCCCAGAACCCAGTGGTTTCTGGGTAAATGAAGCCCATGGAAAACCCTGTAGTGGTTTGAATGAAAATGGGTCCCATAAGGTCATATGCTTTCATACGTGGTCCACAGTTGGTGGAACTATTTGGGAAGGATTATGAGGTGTTGCCCAGTTGGAGGTGTGTCATAGGGATGGGCTTTGAGGCTTTAAAAGACTCCTGCAATTTCCAATACTCTCTGCCTTGTGGTTGTGAATCAAGATGTGAGCGATCAGCTTTTCCTGCCCTCTTCACATCATGCCCTCTGACGCTCTGAGACTGTAAGCCAAATTAAACACTTTCTTTTACAGGTCACCTCAATCATGATGCCTTATCACAGAAACAGAAAAGTAATGAAGACACACCCCAAAGAATTCAGGTGGCACTGTTGTAGGCCTTTAGCTCTGTGTGTTTTGGTAGACTCACCAACTTCTCGGACGGCACTGTGCTAAAGGGACAAGCTATACTGGCCAACAAGCAACTGCTGTGTGCATAATGGAGGTATTACCCAGGGGAAGGCGGGCGCCCACCTCTTCTTGGGGACAAGGACCCACTGAATTGCCAGGGAAATCAAACCTCTGGATGGTCTTCTAGAACTCCCCAGAGAGGGAACTGAGTTGATGGAATATTTTAGGCTGGGACAATAAGGAGGGCAGAGCTCTAAGGCAAAGGAACAAGAAAAGTATGTCCTGAAAGAGGTCCCTTGCCCCTGCAGAGATGACAGGAGCTCCTGAGGTCCCACGGCCCACCCTCACAGGGCAAATGTTTCTCTGGTGTGTGGAGAGCTTTGCAGAGGCATGGAATAAAACAGCAGGATCGAGGCAGCCTTGCTACCCAAACAGCCTTGCCAGCCCAGGCAGCCTGGCCCTAAATGGTGGCTAATTGGCATTGAGTGGCCCAGGGACCCGAGGAACACACTTTGAAAGCACCTGGTGTGACGTGTCCAGTGGGAACAATGGGCCACCCAGCCGGCATAGCGCTGCAGCTCCTTCTAATTAAGGTGTCGCTTTGAACACGGAGGCATCAGATTAATGAGGTTCACAGCACTCTCTCTTGCAGCACCATGGCGGGCTGCCTCTGTTCTCTGATCACAGTTTGATGCCAAAACCTTGTCTCTAAATCAAAGGTTCTCCCTGAACTACACTTTCTGCCATTCCTCGGGTTTGTGCTGGCATCTCTGCCAGGGAGCTAAGCTGTCACCTCATTGCCTTTCCTCTGAGGACCAGCTTGTGTGTCACTGGAAGAGAGTGCAAGGCCAGCAGGGATCCCTCCTGCAGACCACATGGGACACCAGACATTGCTGAGGTGGCCCTACTCTGCAGTGTCTAGTGCTCAAGGACACACAGCAAGCTGGCCCACCGCATTCCCAATCGAAGGCCCCTCCAACTCTGCTGCTGGCAGCCTGGGGCATGTGAGGCCTTGGGGGATCTGCTGGCTGGTTGCCCACTGTTGGCATCTGTTCTCCAGCCTTCAGTGGGGTTGAAACATCTGCAAGAGCCAGCATGCATGGCCTCTCTCACTCTGGAAGCTTGCCTTCTTCCCTACCCCCTCTGGACCTTCCTTATCAGAGTCTCTTCCCTTCTTCCCCCTGGATGCTCGTCTCTCTCTCCTTCGTTTTACTATCTCCTCCACCCTTTCAAAGCCCAGCCTCACCTGACTCTTTGCTGACAAGAGTCAGCTGAATCTTTTTTTTTTTTTTTTTTTTTTTTTTACTTCCACAGGAACTCCAGTCCCTAATGTGCTCCCTTGAATAACCACTTTTTGCCCTGTGCTCCACCAGTTAACGTTGCTATCTTTGCTCATTATTTCTCCCCCAGGAGATGGTGGCCTAAGGCCAGGGGCAGCAACTGTGCCACCTCCATGTCCCCTGCAGTAAAGACTGCTTGACACAGAAGATCCCATCCTCCTTTGACACAGTGAGGCAATAGGGAGAGAGACACACCTTTTTGTCCTTAGTTTCCCCATATGCAATACAGGGATGAAGCCCTCAACCCTCTTCCTCCAGAAGGCTGCTGGACCATGCAGAGGGACACTGGGCAAAAGTGCATGGGAGGGTGAGGCACTGTGAGGGGTACCTCTGGGGCGCTCATAAGAGATGACAACAGCCTTGGGGCAGGGGCAAGTCAATGTCACCTACTCTCTCCAAGCCTCAGTTTCTCTGCATGTAAACAAGGCTGGCCTAGGACTCACAGGATGGATGCATCATAGCCAACTCTAGCACTTGGGAGGCAGAGGCAAGGGGCATGTAGAGTTTTAGGCTAGCCTGGGCTACACAGACCCTGCCTCAAAAGGGAAAAAATCCAGTCAGGCGTGGAGCACACACTGTTAACTGGCTCTGTCTTACAGATGAAGAAGAGCCAGGCCTATGGTTGCAGGAGCACTGTTCAAGCCCCAGCATCCCACTGGCGTCACAGTCTGGCCTCTTTGCTGCCCCACTGGCCAGAGAGCCCTTCCAATCTGTGGGCAGGATTCTGTTTCTGACCCTTGCTCACCTCTGGGCCTCTGTTTTCCTGGCTGAGAGGCAGGAGCAAAGCCATACTTGGTGGATTTCCTCCTGCTGGGCCAGGGCAGCTCAAACACTCCCTGCTCCCTTCGAAAGACCATCCCTTGCTGGGACAGATGGCCCAGGCCTGTAATGCTAGCTACCTGGGAAACTGTAGTAGGAGGACCACAGGGCCTGCCTGGCTACGGAATGGGTCCAGGCCAGCCTGGCAACTTATCAAGGATGTCTCAAAGAAACAAGTGCAAAAAGGCCGAGGATGTAGCTCAGTGGTACAGCATGTGCGCAGAATGTACAAGGCCTGGGCTCAATCCCCAATAGTTCAAAAAGAGAGAGAGGTAGAAGGGAGAAAGAGGAGGAAGTGGAGAAAGAGGAAGTGGAAAAAGAAGAGGAAGAAGAGGGGAAGGGGAGGAGGAAGAGGAAGTCTACTCCCTTAATTTTGCTGAGTTGAAAATAAATAGATCTCAGACCAAACATGGTGATACACACCTCACAGGAACAAGTGCTAGAGAGACAGAGGCAACGGGGATGTGAGTTGCAGGCTGGCCTAAGCCACACAGTGAGACCCTGTCACAAAATAAAATAAAATAAAATAACAATTTTGATCTCAGGTAATATACAACTTGATTCCATTTAAGTAACACTTATAAAAAATAACAGCATTATGCAGACGAATGGAGGATGGAGGATGAATTCGTGGGGAGAGTAAGGCATGGTGGCATTCATTACCTCATTCTGTACTTCAGGTCCTCTCTGACTGAGATGGCAGTTGCACAAAGTTGTGACCAAAGTCTATACAAAATATATACACCAAATAGTGCGGGTCTAACCCGGTAAGATCTGGGTAAGGTTTGACTGTAGGCTGCACAGGTGCTTCCTGGCCCCCTCCTGTGCTAGACGTATGAAGAGGTAGCCCAGAGAGAGGCAGAGGTCAAGGCAGCCCTCTCTACCTTTTTTGATTACCCCTCCCCTGGTTTCTGGGATACTGTGCCCCTTAGGCTGTTTGTGTTGGCTCTAGATGTGTTTCTTTCACCCCTCCTGTGGCTCCTCCTCCCTCAGCTCTGCACAGCAGTGAGCCAGCATTCAGGCCTCGGCCCATGTCCCTTTCTGGTGACCTTAGCTGTTTTCAGCTCTTCAGTATCACACACAGTGTCTGGCTCCAAGGTTGTAGCCTTGTTCCATCCCTCCTTCGCTCCAGTCTTGTCATCATCATCATCATGCATTAGTTCTTAGTGAAGAAGCCGTCAAAAACAAACTTGCCAGGACTGGACAGATGGTTCAATGGTTAAGAGCACTGGTTGCTCTTAAAGAGGACCTGGGTTCAACTTCCAGCACCAAGAAGTGGTTCACAACCATTTGTAATACTAGTTCCAGGGGTTCTGGCACCCTTTTGTGAACTTCATGGCTGTCAGGCATGCGTATGGTGCACATACATACATACGTCCATAAACACGTATATACATAGATGCAAAACATTCATACATGTAATAAATAAAAGATAAATCTTAAAAAACAAACACTTGTCCCTCCTCCCAAGTTCTGGCCTTTGAACTCTCTAGTCTCGGGAGAAGGCCCCAGAAGATCATGTAGGAAGTTAGTCTCTTGCTTTGCCTCCTATACAGCCTTCTCTGTCCTACTTTGTCTCCATATTGGTTCTGAAATCATCTACCCATCTCCATTCCATGATACCCTTCTGGCAGAAACTTGCATCTCTTTCTATACCTCCTCCCCCGCTCTCTTATGGCAGCCTCTTTTCAAAATATAAGTCAGTAGCCTTCCCTGTTGGCAAACCATGAAGTTGTCGCTGCCCCACAGCAAACAAAGCATGGTCCCCTGAGAGCCCTGCATGCCTGTGTGTGGCTCTCTCCCTCTCCCACCTCACTGTTTCCTCCTTCCTGCCCAGGCTCTCTCATGGGTGTTCTCCATCAATTACTCCCTGTGTACCCATCACAACCCACTACCTGAGGAGTTCACACACAACACTTGAGCATAGCAGGCATTTGGTATCTCCCAGCATCCTCTCCTTCCCCAAGTGAAGCTAGCTGGCCTGTCTCAAAGAGACATGTATACATCTCTAAACACCCACTACTTCACTGTCCTCCAGACAATAGCTGATACACAGATGATGTGACGGCATGATAATTCCCACCTCTCGGCTGAGAGCTGCCTCCAGCAGTAAAAGCTACCTGTTTATGGCCCCAGGAGGACACTAACTATAACCTGCTACAGTGGTCACTGGGAGGAGTCCTCTCCTTAGATACATAGGCGCTGGATACCAGAGAGCTGCTTCCCCACCCGAATGCAGCAAAGAGCCTGGGATAAGGATGAGTTGTTGGGACCAGAGTGGACTGTGGAACCAGGCAGGATCTCAGACTTTGCAGCTGGCAACCTGGCATATAGTAGGTGCATAGGGTGGAATGCTGTCGTCCTGCTGCCCATTGTGTGGGCAAGGCTGATACTGGGAGTGAACTCACAGCCCCACTTGGCATGGCCTACCATGCTAGGGTTAGTGTCTGACACAGCCAGTATCTGCTAAGGGGTGGGAGCTGCTATGGGAGTTTGGCTAAGCCTGTCCCACTACTAGAATGAGTGTGGTCCCATGAAACATCCCATAGTCCAGAGAAGCAGTGAGTTCCCTATACACAGAAGTGCCTAGGCAGAGCAGCTCGCAGTAGGCAGATGGTAGGGATGGCAAGCTATCCACAGTCCCCCAGTATTGGGGCTGATCCCTGCATGAGGAGAGCTCCAGGATTAGATAAATACCAGCTCCAACCCTGTCTCTGCCCCAGCAGCCTAGGTGAGCCGGCATGAACCTGGTCATGCTCAGCTGCAGACTCAACTTCTCCAGAAAGAACACGGGAAGATGACTGTCATTAGAAGGTATCTAGGGGACCCTTAGCCCATCCTCTCCTGTGCTGGGGCCTGCAACCAGTCCCTGCTTCCTTCTGAATCAGCACAAACAGCCCGCTGGACCTCAGTACGGCAGGCAGCCTACACTTGAGTTTGAGGCTGGTGTGCCCAGCAAGATTCCAGCTATGTCTAGCAATGAATGGCCACAAGCATTTGCTCCATGCTATGTCATTTACCAGCAACCAACACACCTGATCTCCATCTAGAAGTGATGAAGAGGACACCAGTCTCTGTGTCTGTCCTTTCCTTTCTGCTGTTTGTTTTATTTTGTTCTTTGGGTGTGCCTCTGTTCTAGTGAGGATGTGTGACCTGTGCCTTTAGCCCCTTCTCTTTCTCCTCTTTATTCTCTAGGCAGGGTCTGATAACGTAGCCCATGCTGGACTTGAACCTTGTCTACTCCTTCCTCTGCCTCCTGAACTCCAAGGTCTACAGCACCAGGCACAGCCAGGGAGGCAGAGTTCTTACCTTTCTGCTACACATGGGAACTGAAGAAACAGAGTGCAAGCAATTTGTCTTCAGCCACAAACAAGGAAGCTCAGCGCCCCATGGAAGGCTGGGGGATGACTATGGAACTCCATGACTCTGTAGAGCAGCTCACAGAAACACGTGCATGTAAACACACACATGACCGTGCAACAACCAGGAGTGCCACTTTCACACATGCCAGGCTCTCTCCTCTCTTCTCCCAAGGCACTGTAGGCAAAGTGAAGCAGGGAGACTCATGCTGCCCACATCAAAGCCAGGGATGTCCTCCATGTTGGATTTCAATCCTCATCCACCCATGTAGCAAGATCCTTTACATAGATGATGACTTTGATTCCCAGAGAGGATTGAACATTCCTGCCAGGTCATACAAGTCAGGGCGTCTAGGAAGCTGCTGACAAATGCTTTCTCACAGTATCTCAGGGATCTCCAGAATCCCCAATACCAGATCTTCCTCATTCCTACTTGCTCTGAGCAGGTCAGAAATAACACGATAATGAAGGAAAATCAAGGAGAAGTGGCTAAAGAAAAGGGTGGAGGAGACCCTTGAGGAGAGGAGAGGGAGCAGGAGGGAGGGCCTGAGCAACAAGCTGAACTGTGACATGCAGCTCAGCAGCCTGCAGGGCTCTCAGCCGCCCCTGGGCTGCCGGTGAGAGGAGCACAGCAAGGCAGGGGTTAACTCTCTGCCGTGGAGCAGAAAATGAGGTTCCAGTTATTAGTTGATTTACTGCTCTGTCCTCAATCTGCGCTCAGGTCCTGGAAGGAAATGTTCCACTCGAAAGCATTAAGCGTCTTCAAAGAGCAGAGGCATTAAAAATTGAAATCATAAAATAGACACGTAAATACAGTGGAGGTGAGAGGGGGCAGCCCCAAAAGGCTGGGGGTGGGGGTCAGGCCCAGATACTACTGGACCAGGCTTGCACATGCATGTGGGAACCACCAGTGTCTAGAGACAATGGCTGTCCTACAGGAATGCCTCCACCAGCACCTGTTTCCGGAGACTCGGGGCTGCTCCATCTGAGAACAGTGCTCTTTGGGGATCAAGGGCCACGCATTCAGCAGGAACCTGATACGCTATCAATACCAAATACGAGGGGAAATAAATAAAGCGTGTACTAGGCATCCCCAGCCCAGGGGAGTATGTTCAGAGTTCCGTGGAAGGCTGCTGGTTGTGCTGGTGGATGGTGATGGACTCCAGGACCACGTAGAGCAGCACAGAAACACGTTCATGTAAATGCACACCACAGACATGTAACACTCGGCCTTGAACCTGCCCCATTGCTTACACCCATGTTTCTTTACCCAACTATTCAGCTACTCCAGGAAGCCACCCTGGTTGATTTGATGGGCGCTAGTGTTGTTTGTTTGTTTGTTTTTGTGTTTTGTTTTTGCCAGCAGGCAAGCATTTGAAGCTGGGGTGCCTAGTAAGATTCGGGTGTTTCACTAGGTCCTCAGATGAGGTCGATCCAAAGGCTCCTGCTCTGTCATTGGCATGAGTGTTGGATGGGAGTCATCGTTAGGCTCCCCAGTGACTGATACACCCACACATCAGTCTAAGGCCCAGTGAGCTGAAGCAGTGTCTACAGATATCTCAGGATATGCATGTTTAAAAGCCACTCATGGGGCTGGAGAGATGGCTCAGCGGTTAAGAGCACTGTTTGCTCTCCCAGAGGTCCTGAGTTCAATTCCCAGCAACCACATGGTGGCTCACAGCCATCTATACTGAGATCTGATGCGCTCTTCTGTCATGCAGGCATACGTGCAAATAGAGTGTTCATGTGTGTAAATAAAGGAATCTTTTTTTAAAGCCACATGTACAGAAGTAGGCCCATGAACTTGTGTACAATTTTCAAAACACATACTTGTATGTACACATATGTGCTAATACTGGCACATGTGGACAGGAAATATGACCCTTACACACAAGTCCTCAGGTACGTGTGACAATGTGCACTCATGAGGCCATACCACTAGCTGTAGATTTACAAATTTATATAGATATATAGAAGCCTCTACGCTAGAAGCCAGCCTGTCATATCCTCAGGCAGTAAGGGCCAGGGACCTACTAGCACGGCCTTCTTTGGCAATGGGGACCCTTTGGCCCTGGGCACTCTTGGAACTTCCAGGGTCAGAAGGCCTAGGCTTCTCCAGACCCTGATTCTGGACGGCGAGAATGAGACAAGATCCTGCCACTGCTGTGTGTTCAGTGGCTACAAAAGCAGGCTCTTCCTCAGCCACCGGCATAGCTGAGTGACCTGCGGAGGAGCTTGCCACACAAGCATGAGGACTTGAGTTCAAATCCCATGAAGCCACGTAAAAGCCGGGAACTCAGTACCACTGTCTGTGATTCCAGGGCTCCTATGGGGAGCTGAGAGATAATGACAGAGGACTCCCCAGGAGCTCACAGGCCTGTACAGAGGGGAAACAAGCAAACAAAAACAGAGACCCTGTCTCAGTGCAGAAGAGGACCAACATCAAGATTGTCCTCTGACCTCCCCATGTGCTCTGAAGCACTCATGAGCCACACACCCTCCCATGACAGAGAGATCTAGGGAGCAGGGATGGGGAGGGACAGGGCTTGTTCAGTAGTGTCGAAGGCCCTAGCAGGCTACGTCCTCAGACCCGGGATGGTCAGTTGTGGATGTTGCAGGGAATCCACGAAGCCTCCTGCCAGCCTCTCCACTGAGACCCCCCTTCTCCGCGGAGTCATGTCAGGAGGCACAGTGACCAGCTGAAACACCTCCTGCTCTGAGTCTGAACCCCCTGTTCACTAGCTCTGTTCTCTCTGCAGCCCTCACAGCCCACCAGGACTTGGGCCTTCATCAGACATGGGGGTCTGGAACCACAAGGCTAATAAAGGAGGGCACAGAAAGCGGGGCCACCCTGCCTGCTGGCTACTCTGCAGCTCCAGCAGCCTGATGATGTCGGAGAACCTCCCATTTTCCCACAGGCTGTGGGCTGAGACTGCTGCCATAGCTGCTCAGTGTGTGTGCATGGACATACAGACACACGCACACATACACCATTATGTACTGTTCACACTCACACTCACATTCACCCATGAACATTTAGTCAGTCACATATAGATTAGCATATATTCTAACATGTTCTTAACATGTTCTCCTACATACAAAACACATTCTTTTATGCATCCCACGTGCACACACTCACACACGTGCACAAATGCACATGCGCTCACCCTTGCGAGCTCATTCCCTTAATGGGATGATCCTATATCCGAACTGCTGTGTGATCCAGCATTCAGATCAGCTGAAGACAGCCATGAGCTGGGCCCAGAGCTCACTGCCACAGCTTGTCTTTTACTCCTCACTTCCAGAACCTAGCATCCGCTTCCTCTAGCGCATGTGGGGCCAGAGCTTCCATCCCCAGCTCCAGCGTCTGTACCCCTCCCTCTCCTTCCCTCCCAGGCACAGGGCTGCACAGGGCCCCAGCTTCACCCACCCCTCCACTGCAGACACAGTTTTGGTCTGGGCACCTTGTTCCCCAACATGTAAGTTTCCTTAATTGGATGTTTGCTAATTATCTTTATGCTTTCCATAGGAAATAAACATCAGTCAGAGAAATAAGTGGTGTTATCATTCTCCAGCAGACTCAACAACGGTGGCCTGGCTCATCAGACGCTGCCGTGGCTGGGACAGCTGCCTATCTGGTCCCTCTCCTGTCCCTTCTGCCTGTACCCATCCTCACACGTGTGGAGCCAAGCGCCCACCACCAGGCCACTCTGGCAGCGGGTCGTCTCTTGGAATCAGTGTGAAGAACCATAAATTGCTGAGAAAGGGCCTCCTTCCCTGTGTGACAGAAGGTTAGAGTGTTTAAAGAGAGCAGTGGAACTGTTTTTATTAATCAAAACTGCTATAAAGAAAGCATTTTAATTAACATAATTATCCCGATTGAGAAAAGCAGTCCTTATCCCATAGATACTTTTCAGACTAAAGATGCAAGCTGTCACAATCAGTCATAATTAAGGAAAGCCTGCTATTTCCTCTCCTCCTCCCTTCCCTTCTGGGCACTGGCTCCTCCCTGGGTTAGACCTCACAGGACTGACATAGAGCGACCCCCTCCACCTCACACTCCTGTCCCCAGCTGTGTCTCCAGCTGCCTCGAAGAAAGAGCTCCCCATTATGATCCTCATGTTGGTCTTGTAGAGAAAGAACAGATCTGAAAGGCAGCTGCCTCGGTGGCCAGGAAAAGGATGCTAACAGAGAAAGCCAGTGGGTCCAAGCCTCCACTCCCACTGGACGCTGACACTCATCCTAGCTACCTGCTTCCCAGGGCCAATATTGATTTGAATCCATTTCCCCGAGTAACAAGCAGAGACCTACCCACATCCACACCCGAGTAGAGAGCCCTCCCCAGACCAGTTAGCCCCCTTCGTGGGCTTCTTGGAAGTCCGGCCCCGGCCTACTTCAGGCGTATCTTCCATTGCACCTCCGCACAGTGTTATGCCCCAGCCATGCTGGCCTTACAGATTCTCACAGGAGTGTCTACCACAGGACCTCTGCAGATGCTAGCCCCTCTGTTTGTGGCTTTCGTTTTTCCAGCCCCTACCTGCTACCCTCAGCGCACACTCACCCCCCCCCCCCCACTGGGCCTGGTTGGTCTCTCAGATCCCCTCATACCTGTGCCTGGGTGGTACATGCATCCTTTTAACTCTGCCCACACTCTGTTTACCCTGAGTCCGGAAACCGTGAGCTCCACACAGAGCCAGAGACAGTTGGTTTTGTTGCTTTTTTGTTGTTGATGATGTTATGTGTTTAATGGTTTTCCTTCCTTGATAGTTTGATTGTAATTTTGCTTGTTCCCTTTGTCTCCTCGGTGTTTGGCTTGTTCTGAACCCAGGCCTATCCTGGCCCCAGGAATGCCTGGACTGGAATGAAGAGCAGAAGGGAGACACAGGAGTCGTTCCTGTATCATGGAGTCATTCCTGTATTGTGCCCCCTTGGACCCAGGCCAGGCTTGGGCCTGCTTTTAGCACAGTCAGAAGTTTGAATTTTCACCCCTTCTGGGCTTCGGCTTCACCAGGGAAATGAACAGCCTGCAGCCTGTTAATCTCCTCTGCCTCCTAAAGCCATGAGCACCCCACAACCACCACCACCACCAAGGCTGCACCCCCTCCCTCCACTTCCCCTAGCAGAGGCCAGCAGAGAAGGGGAAGGCTGGGTGCTCTCTGATCCCACTGCCACCCTCAGCATCAGGGTAACAGATTCGCAGGTGACACTGTGGCCATATTTCACCCGCTGAGCTGCAGCTTCCTCCCTGAAAAGGTGCTTATTTTTTAGTACGTCTTAAATAGGAGGCCGCAAAGTGTGTTGTCAGCGCTTTTTAAATGGCTTGTTAATGCCTCCGCAAAGCTCAGCGCTGGCCAGAGAAGACAGCTCACTCTGCATGGCCACCTCAGGCACAGCCTCAGCTCCGCACAGCCAAGCCGAGCCCCTGCCGCACTCCACTGTCAGCAGGCCCAGGAACAAAAATATGCTCCGAGCCCACCCAGGGCAGCCCCTGGGGGCGCAGAAGGCAGGCCAGCACCCTGCCTGGTGGAGAGAAGATCGCATAGCCTTGTGGCTTTGTGGCCCATGAGCAAATCTTTAGTTGGCCACTTACCGGCTGTGTGACCAAGGGTCTCCAAGCCACCAAACCCCTTGGAAGTGCTAACTCCTACCTCAAGGCTATTTGAATAGTAAATCAGGTAACGCATACTGGGCAACATCTGATTTTTAAAATGTTACAAAAATTGTTTTGTTGTTGCTGCTTGATTTTTTTTTTCTTGAGACAGAATCTTAATATGTGTCCACGGCTGGCCTGGAATTCGCTATGTGGACCAGGCTGGCCTGGGACGCACAGAACTTAAGCAGCCTCCTTTCTTGATGTTCCACCTCAGCTGTGCGATCCAGGAGTCCCTGCTTCTCTCTCTGAGCCTCCCTGAGGAGTTATGGGTGAGAACCAGTACAGCCACACAGCGGGGCACAGCCCCGGATCAGGTAGCCTCACTCCCTACCTTTCTGGTCAACTTTGACCCCCAACAACTGTTGTTGTCTTCTGTACCAGGGGACAGGCCTGGGTTGACTTGTCCTGTCCTCAAGAAACTCGCAGGGTGAATGGGATTCTGTGAGCTGGGTGGGGGTGGGGCGGGGGTGGAGCGGGGTGGAGGCCGGGGAATTGATACTGGGTAGTCATGACACCCGGGGATGGTCCCACAGGCTTTGCTATGCCTGGCCCGTTGTTAAACCCTCATCCTCACGTATCTGCTACAAAGAGCCTCACTCTTTCTCATTAAGAGGAAACTGAGGCTTAGAGCAGAGGCCTGACCCCAGTGCTCTGAGGCCATAGCCAGCAGATTGTCTATGGGCATCCTAAGAGGCCAGGAGAGATTAGTCTCAGAACCTGTGGCTTCCTGCTGGACGCATCTCTCTCTAGACCTTAGCTTCCCCAGCTCCAGCCCCACCCACTGGGCACCGGGAGGCAGCGTCGGGGTGAGGAGGAGCCACAGCCTGATGGCACCCTCAAGGCAGCAGTGAGGTAAGTAGGGGCGCGGGGGCGGAGGCGAGAGAAGGAGACAGATCTCGGGCGCGGCTCAGCGCTGTGATATTTTTCCCGGTTATATTTTTAGATGGACTACTTTCTCTCCCCTCCCCCTGCCTCAGTAGGAGGAGGAACACAGAAATAGCCGCTGTGCGTGTCTGAGCCGGGCTATATATAGTGGGCACAAACCCCAGCTGCCCAGGGCTTCTCCCACTCGCTGCCCTGAGCAGGAGCAGAAGGGGAAGGGAAGGCCCTGTCCTCCTGTCCAGTCACCACGTGCTCACTCGGTGCCACCAGCTTCCCCAGACATTCAGCTCTGCCAGCACCCTCGGGCACATGCGCGGCTGCTGTCTCCCTGCTGGCCCCCCAGGGGTCCTGGGGAGGACCTGGGATGCCCGAGAGGCGTGATTCAGGGAGGCCAGGGTGCTGGCAGAAGTGGGGAAGAAATCTCTGCTGGCAGGCCGTGAACCTAGCCTCCTCTGCTCCAGGAGACCTCTTATCCTCTAACCTCCTCAGGAGAAAGTGTCATCCATATTCAGAACATTTCCTCAACTGTGTCTGTCTGGTCCCTGAAATTACTAGCCTAAGAGTGCCTTCCTGTGTCTGCACTCCACTTCTTCATCTGTAAAGTGGGAATGAGGTCAGCATAGACCACATTTAGACCCAATGAGGCAGCAACAATGTCTTTGAGGGTGGGGGTCCCAAATTAAGAAGAGGTCCCCACATTTCCAAGTCAGTGAGTACCTACTTCCCCCTTGACCAGAGCCCCACCTGAAAAAGCAACTGTCCTGTGGCACAGTCTTATGGCTCCTCCCACAGCCCATCTGGCAGATCTCCAAAATGCCACAGATCAGCAGATGTTGGGTTGATAGTGAGTGGGGCCACTGTGGCCTGACCCTGCAGAGTTGAGCTGGAGGCCAGGTCTCCCTGGGGACCTCCCTACAGACCACCCTGGCAAAGGGATGCACCACACAACCACATCCTCATGACTGGGCTATTCCAGAATGTTCGGAGCAGGCTTGAATGTGGCTTATCCAGAGGTGGGTCCAGTGAGCTCCACCAGCTTCCTGTCACAGAACCCAGGCAGAACAAAGACTTGTGCACCTTGGAGGTGTTGGCTTCCCTATCTGTGCCTGTCCCTGGCACAGATTTAAGTACAACCATCTTGTTAAACCCTTCTTCTTCCCCCATGATAAGGGAACAATGCTCTTTTCACAGGTGGAGAAGCTGTAAAAAGGATAGGCCTGTCTGGCTCACACAGAAGCAATAGACAGAGCCTGTGAACCCTGTTTCTCAGGCTACCCCATCAGAGCTGAGAAATCCAGGATCGGGGCAGTGTGAACTCCTGTGGGAAGCAGCTGGCTTGAAAACTTCCTCATCATGGTCCCAGAGGACCAAACCCAGCAGCTCCAACACAGCACAGCTAGGGAATGCCCGTTGGCCGCCTACCTGCCCCACCCCACCCTGAGCCTTTGAGCCCAAATGCAGACCATTCTTCTTTTTTCCTGAGACAGGGTTCCTCTATGTAGCCCTGGCTGTCCTAGAACTTGCTCTGTAGACCAGGCTGGCCTCGAACTCAGAGATCTGATGGCCTCTGCCTCCTGAGTGTTGAGATTAAAGGCGTACGCCACCACCACCACTGGGCTCAGATCCTTCTTTTAACTACAAAGTTCCTTTTAGTTTTCAAGAGTTGGCTGAGCACCAAGATGAAAGCCGGCCACCTCTCATGCGGGCTCTGTACTGTCATGTGACTTCAGCCAGAGCCCAAAAGTGCTCACTGAAACATTATTCCAAGTGTCCAGTTGATTCTGGACTGCAGGTCCTGCATATAAACTCCTGAGAGCTGGGCATGCTGGCACACACCTTTCTCCTGTCACCGAGTTCCTGACCACACCCATGGCAGTGGATACTTGGAGGTAGGAGAAGAAGCCCACCTCCCCGCAATGTGCACAGCATCCTGGTGGGCCGTGACCCCTGCCGGACCCGGGAAGGAGGAAGTGGCATGGCCTTGTCCTCAGGAAGGCACTAAGATGCACAGACAGACACAGTATGAAAAAGAGTGAACAAGCACTGGTAGCCATGAAAGAAAATGGATGAAAGACCTAAACATATGACCAGCAACTACGCTGCTCCCGGAAGACAGGGAAGCGAGGTGTATGGGTTGGATTTGGTGGTGACTTGAATGGATATGACACTAAATGCTGATACTCAGAGAAGGAAGGTAAGGAGTGGGTGGGGTGGTTGTGAAGGGTGTGGCAGCCTGCAGCTGCAAACCCAACAGTGGGAAGTAGAAGCAGGAGAATCTGGAGTTCAATTCATCTTCCGCAACATAGCAAGTTCAAGGGCAGCCTATGCTGCTTCTCATTCTGCAATCAAACAAATAAACCCAAAGAAACAAAGGAAGTGGTGACAGGCCAGCCAGATGGCTCAGAGGTAAAGGTTTTTGCTTTGCTAGCCTGGCAAGCTGAGCTCAGCCCTGGGGGCTAACATGAAATCGGAAGGAGGGTACTGACTCCACAGAGTTGTCCTCTGATCTCAGCACGAGCATGGCATGTTTGCCCATGACAGTACACACAAGCACATGTGAGCACACACACACATACACACACACACACCCCATTGTTTTAAGTAGTGATGGATGATGGACTACTAGGTCTACAGAGTAAGTTCCAGGACAGCCAGGACTACACAGAAAAACCCTGTCTCAAAGAGAAAAAAAAAAAAAAAAAAAAAAGGCAGTGATGGAAGAGGAGAGTGCTAGCCAAGAGCTGACAGGATGTGATGAAATTCATGTTTTGCACATTGTTGTTGGGATATAAATCAGTGCCTGCAGTTGGAGAGTAGCAGAGAGGGTGTGCCTTCAAAATTTAAGATAGGATTATTAGGATTATCTAAGGAACCAGCAAGAACTAAGAGAGGATATTGGAGAAATTTGCCACCCAAGTTTACTTCAGCACTGTTTCTCGGTGGCCAGGAAGAGAAGGCAGTGGGGCAGAGAGGCAGGAGGAAATACCCCCTGAAGGAATAGTATTCACCTTTCAGAAAGGAAGAAGATCATGTCATATGCCACAATATGGAGGAACCTTGGGGCACTGCGCTTCTCCCAAGCTACAGCCAGTTACAAAAAGGGCCAGGACTCATGAGAAGTGGGCCCTTCCCTGTCCCTTTGCACCGAGTTCAGGCTACTTGGTTTAAGCCCCAATTCTGCCTCTTACAGATGGTTTAACTTCAGGTAAGTGACTTAACCTCTCTGTGCTTCTGTAATAACAGCTCATGGGGTGTGATGAGGATTAAACCAATAAATATCTGTGAAACGCTCGGAAAAGCACCTGGCACACAGCAGGAGCTTGGAAACCTCTGTTATTACTGTTGCTATGCCATTGCTGTCCTACTTTGCAGGGCTGTTTTGAGGTCTGGGCTTGACCAAGTGTGTGGAAGACATTCTGAATGCTGGGAAGCCCACCCACTATGATGCTGATTGTGCATTCTCTTTGACCCTCTTTCCTCAAAAGGCTTTAACACACACAAACACACACATCTACGTACACACACAGGCACACACACATACATCCAGCCCAGGTGGCACTGGACAGAAGTAGGGAGATCCACCAGCGTTTGAGGGGCTCCACACCAGTGGGGCAATAAAGCTGGCTCACCTAGGCCCTGAGCACCTGTGGAGTTGGACAGGACACAGAGAGGCCTGAGCCAGCTCTGGTATGAGCCTGGAGGCCAGACCCAGGCTGTGAGGAGTGCAGAGATTCTTGATGAAGGGAGGAAAGTAGAGCTGGCTTGGGTCCAAGCTGCAGATAGGCAAGCCCTGCTAGGTAAGCAAGGCAGAGTCAGGGGCCAGGGAGCTGGGAGATGAGGCCTACCCCCACCTCTGGCCAGATGGCCTCTGCCTGGCCATCAGGGGCCCTGGTGCAGAAAGGACTCCCTCCTTCCTGGAGCAAGCCAGAACCCAGAGGGTGCCTGCCTGCCACTCTTTGCCACCCCCTGCCTCCCCAGGTCTAAGCACCAATGACTAGATCACAAAGTGCCACTTAGGCCTCTGCCCAGCTTCAACCAAGGACTCCAGGTGCCCTGTCCCCACCCCAAGGTGCAACACAGACCTTCATTTTCACAATCAGACTGCCTGGGTGGGCAGGAGGGCAGGGGCCCGCAACTGCCTACCACATCCCTGTCCCTAGTAGCCTTCCTTCCTAGGAAGCCTGTCCTCAGGTCTCTCCGCTGCTCTTCTCCTGAGGGTAGCACAAACATAAAACTCCTATTTCCCTTTTCACTCTGGCCACCAAGAATCACAGCCAGCACCCCACTCCATGAGTCCACGTTCTGATGCCCCCATTCTCACTGCCCTTCTCCACTGCACACTACGTCTTTGTGTCACACGAGGGCTTGGAAGCCCTCGCAAATACACAGTGGCATACGATGGGCATAAATATTACTAAATGTGTAGGGAAATGACTCAGTGGGTAAGGTGCTTACTGCACAAGCTTGGGGACTGGAGTCTGGATCCCCGTCACCCACGTAAAGGCTGGACATGGTGGCACATGGCTGCACTAGGGGCAGTCACAGAGACAGGTGGGTCCCAGGGGATACCTGGCTGGCCACACTGGCCAAAATGGTGCGCTCCAGGTTCAGTGAGAGACCCTGCCTAAGACAATAAGGTAGAGAGCGACAGAGGAGGACACCCAGCGTTGACCTCTGGCCTTCCTTCACATGGTCACACATGGGCATGTACATACTCACACATGTACACCTGCCGCATGCACAGTTGCCAAATACAGAGTGTCAGTTCTCTGCCCCCACTCCAGGCACAATGCTCGGTCAGGTTTTAGAAAATCTAGGGCTGATCTATTGGGTAGAGTTGGGAGGAGGGGAAAGCGGGCTCCACGTGGACTTACACACAGGAGCGAGAATCCCTGCTTTTACCCGAGGATGCTCTGTAGCCCTGAAAACAGCTTCAAGCTCAGAGTGCAGATGGCGCACGCAGCATCCTGGGTCCACACGTCTGTGCACGGTGTGTGGAGGCTGCAAGGAGGCCCTCCTTAAGGCGCAGCCCCCTCCTCCTTGGGCTTCTAAACTCTAGAAATATGAGCAACACGATTCCTTTCCTAATCACCCAGTCACTAAAGGGACTAAGACAAACAATGCCAGCAAGGTGGAGTGTTGCCCTGACAGAGCTGAGGTGGGCCAGCGACTTTGGAAATGAAGGTGAAGAAAGGCTAGAAGGGTTTGGAAGAAGAGGTCAGGGAAAGCCTTCGTCTCCATGAAAAGAGAATGGAAGGTGAGGAGTGAGCTGTGTGCTACAGAATGGATGGCCAGGGCCATTCTGACGGGATCTCAGAGGGAAGAGGTCTGGAGGTCCTGGGACCAGGGAAAAGGTACCCTGGTTACAGTAAGGACTCACATTGTGTCTGTGTCCTAGGACTTTGTGGGAGGTGGGCCTAAGGATAACAGACTGTGATATTTGGCAAAAAAAAAAAAATAATAATAAGGGCACCAAAGCGCTCAGGGCTCTGCACAGCATCTGCTGGCTCATGCCACAAAATGTGGAAAGGTTGAGGCATTGGCGAGAGGGAACTGAGCCTTCAGAGGGAGGTGAACCTGAGACTCTTCAACCAACCATGGAGAGCATGAAGGCACGTTTGGGAGAGAGTGCTAAGGGCATGGCCAAGTGACTATGTGAGGCTTTTAGAGGCAGAGGAGACCTGCACCTAGAGACGATGAGGCCCGTGACAGGGATGTTTCCAGGGAGGTGCTTCAGCAATCACAGCCCTGCACCACATCCAGACTCTTCTCCCCTCATACCAGCAAGAACCTGACGAACCCAGTCATGTCTCCGGGGACCCAGCTATGGCTCAGCCTGCTATTCCAGAAGGTACAAGCCATGAGCCTCAGCAGTATCCACGTACAATTCAAAGGCTGTGGGGCTGTTCTAAGAATGATGCAGACAGCCTAGGGACCCAGGCAGAGATCTGTCACAAGAGTAAAGCCCCCAGAGAGCTCCAAGTAAGTAAGCTCCAAGTAAGCTTCAGGTAATGCTTACAGAAGAGGCAGTATGGCCAATTCCAAGCCCCTAGGACCAAAGGACCATTACTGCGCACCAGCCCAGCCTGGAGAAGCCACAGGCATGAGACACCAACCTGGATAGCAAAGCTATCCATACAGGGCTGCTGAGGCCTGGAGGACACAAACCCCGCGATGGAATGGCCAGAAAATGGCAAGTGACATTAAAGGAGATTACTGTCCATCTTGGAAATGGAATGGTGAGTTCCTAGTGGCCTTTGGACTTGCTTGGGACCAGTTGCTTTTACACGCTCACTTGGTGATATAATGTCCATTTGAGGCTTGGCCCTCACTGAACTTTGCAAATGGGTCACTTGTTTGATCTTCTGGGCTCAGGGATAGAAGATGCTGCCTTAGGATGGGCTGTTTCCTGTGACTTGTCCATATATGACTCAAGGGACACTCTGGGCTTTGCCTTTTGGAGCTGATATGGGAAAAAGTCGGGGCTTGGGGATGGGGAAAATGTACTGCACATATAAGAAAAACATGGATTTGATGAGCAGAAGGGAATGCTGTGACTTGGATGGGTCCCCGCAGTTCCCAGGTTGGCAATGATCCCCAAAGCAACAGTGTGGAGTTGGAGCCTTTCAGGGATGCCATAGTCATGAGCACACGTGCCTTTCTGGATTGCTCTGTCGGGTGACACAGCAGAAGAGCCTAGCTTGGGTGTGTCTGTTGTTTTTATGCTGGAAATTAAATCCAGATGCTAGATAAGTAATCTAGCCCCGAACTGTATTCCAGGCTCCACGCTCCTTCATTTTTTACATCCTAGCCTCCTGAACTGTAGAAAATAGATTTTTTTTTTTTTGTGCTGGGAATTAACCTCGGGCTCTCATGGATGATAAACAAGCACTCACCTACTGATCTATAGCCACAGTCCTTCAGTCTTTTTAATATTATTTATTTTGAGACAATAAGTAGCCCGGGCTGACCTGTACTCCTCAGAATCTCAACCAATGATCCTCCTGCCTCAGCCCCTAAGCAGGCCTAACTACGGTTCTTTCTTGATAAGTAAACAACCTAGTCTCTGACTAGGGCCATGCCTCCATGGGTAAAGAGCTTGCTGTGCCAACCTACGAGAAAGCCAGACGTAGTGTTTTATAACAGGGGAAGGAGGTAGCTAGGTGGAGCCTGAGGACTAGTCAGCCCAGTCAAAGTAGCTCCAGTTCAGTGAGAAGCCTGCCTCAGAGAGAGAGAGAGAGAGAGGGACAGAGAGCCAGAGAAAGAAACAGAGACACGCACAGAGAGAGATCAAGGACTACGCTTAGCATTGACCTCTGGCCTAGTGTGTGTGTGTGCATGTAGAGTGCCACAGGCCAGGCTTTTAGCAGCTGCTCACTTTGCCTTGGTGGTTTGGACAGCAGAAAGGAGACAATGCCCTTGCGTCTCTCCCCGAAAGGCCCCCGTTTACACAGGCTTGGGTAGAATGGGACACACAGACTCAACTTGTAGCAGTGGAAGAACTGGCCAGACGGTCACCAGATGTTCTGAAGCAGCAGATCAAGACGATAGATGATAGATTTATTTCCAAAAGGCCTGGGTCCCCTCCTGGCCTCAGCTTCCACATCTGTAACATGGGTCTGAAAGGGCCTGTGACAGGATGAGCTACCATAATGGGTGTCCAGGGCCTCTCTGGAGCTTGGCCACAGCAAAGATGGAAATGCTGGCTGGGGTGAGGTCCTCACCTGTCAGAGACTCAAGGGACTGTTCAGAGGTCAAAACCAGACCTGGGCAGCAGTGGCCCCTTCCCCACTCAGGTTGGCTGTGCAACCTGAGTCATTCCTCTGGCCTCATTTTCCTGTGGTTCAGAATGAAGGAGACGGAGAATGATGCTTGCCATACTTGACACACACTGCCGTAATCACTAATCCTAAAGTACATTCCTGCCTCTCCAGGGCACCTCCTGCTCCTGGGAGATAGATGATAGGAGCCTGGGCAGAGTGAGGAGGCAGGGACAGAGAGAGCACACAGCACACACCCAGGTACCATGCTAGACTGTGGAAGCTCTCCAGAGCTCACACTGCAGAAGACGGAAGAAAGTGGCCTGCTGTCCAGTGTTTCCTGCAGGGGAGGAGCAGCATACCCTCACACAGGTAGGTCCATCCCAACCCTTGCAAATCCATGTCTGGGACAGCTAGAGCTGGACATGAAAACTGTATTTGTTCCTGGGGCCCTGAAGCATAGGATGGCTATTTGATCCTGAGGTTAGCACTTTCCCCATATGAACGTCCCTCCCTCCACACACTGTGCATGTGAAAACCCCTACCACATGAGGAACAGATGATCCTAGCTCCTTTTTCTCCCTTCTCCGTGGGCCAGGCCCTGGCCGGCCCCAGTGTCCCCAGGGATGCTTCTCTGTGCCCAGGAAAAGGAGTCCATTCATCTTTTGCACCACCTCTACCTTGTTGGCCTAGGACATGTGTCTCTGAGAAAAGGACAAGTGCTGTCCAACCTCACAGCATGTCCCTCTTGCTCGGCGGTGCTCGGGAAGCTTCCCAACACCTGACACCAAGAGGAAGACAGAGAGGTGAGCATCACCTTCCCCACCCAAACCATGGTACCCAGTGTGACGACCACACAGCTCTCAGCCCTTCCTGAACCGGCCCTGATGCACAGACATGCTGGGAAACACACCCAAGGTCACGCAGTGTCCAAGTGATGGTACGAAGCCAGGTAGTCAGGCCCAGAGCCTGAGCGCTTTGCCCCTGGGCTGGGTAGCTCAGATGCCCCTCCACCCCCTGCACCTTGGAAAAGCCCAGCACTGGAGGCCATGCAGGAAAGGACAACAGGGTCTCCCTGCTGGGATGGGGGAATTGAGGTGAAAACCAAAAAAAGAAAGCAGCATTTGAAGCAGACGCAGAACAAGCTTTTAAAGCTAAAAATGTAGCACACTGGCCCGACAACTCCTCCACTGCTCTGTTCCTGTTCAAGCGGGAACGCGACTCTGCCTCAGGTCAGTAGCTCAGGCCCACACCGAATCGAACCAGGAGAGCCATGCAGCAAGGACGCAGTGAAGAGTGCCGGCAACCCCACCTGCCAAACGCCCTTTTACTAAGCCTCCTGGGCTCAGGTGCTATCAAACTTCCTTTGTCAAAACCCTCACATGCTGGTCCCCTCCCACAGGTGTCAGCCTGCGGAACCTGTGTGGCTTCGCCCAAGGCAGAGCACTGTCCAAGGTTGGCACAACTCATGTCCAGCCTTGACTGCAGAGGAAGCCGCACAGCCCACCCCGCCCTTCCCCTCTTGCCCTAACTGACCTTAAAGCAACCATTCCTGGGTTTTCCTAGCACGTCTTCCCAGGCTTCCCTCAGCTTCCCTCACTTGGGCACATGCTCACTTGGGCACTGTCCAACAGGCAGCCGGCCCTATCTCCGAGGTCCTCCCAGGGCCAGTGCACTAATTGCCCGGCAGCCCACCCGGCCACGCTGACAACCCTGTGGCCTGGAGCTGCTCCCTCTCCCCACACAATGCCTATGCTTCTGAATCCCACACGTGTGGGCTCCCCAAGTCACCGATCTGCCCATGTCCAGCCCTCCCCATAAACAGTGGCCCCGACAGCCCCACCTGGGAATAAGTGTCATTGAGCTCGCCCAGCTAAGCAGGGCTAGGGCTGTTCAGCCGCCCTAGGAAGGGACACCCAGGGTGGAGACTGCAAGGCGGCCTGTCAGAGGCTGCACACTACAGCAGGAGGGCTGGCAGGGTCCCAGTGCAGAGACAAGCAGAGCACATCATGAAGGACAGAGGCGCCCTGATGGCTGTGGCCTCCTGGGTCCACTTCCTTTAGGATCTGACAACCCCAACTCTGACAACACCAGTGGCTCCCAGCCAGGGGCAAACCTGGGTCTAGGAGTGGGGACCCAGGCCCCAGCCTGCCTCAGCACCGGTTCCATCCCAACCCAGCCAGCTTTGGCTCCCGCACCTCTAAGAAAGGAACAAACTGCTCCTTCCCAAGACTGTTGTTGCTAAGACAAATGAACTAATTAAAGTCTGGAAAGGTTTCTTGAAGACTTAAAAAGAGGTGATTGAGCATGCAAATTAGTAACAATTACTGCCCCTCCTCCAGGCAGGCAGCCTGGATCCCTCCACAGAGAGAACCTCGGCTCTGAAGTGATAGCCCTGGCAGAGGGCTCAGCTATGGAAGACTGTGCTTTCCCTGACTCTCCTGTCCTCCTTCTCTTCTCATACCTCTGTTGCTTAGCAACTGGTGTGTGTGGTGTGTGTATGCTTTACCGTTTATTGAGCACCAACTGTGTGCATGGTCTTCTCTACACAGAGTAGCATCCAGGAGGACTGATTTTCAGAAGCCCCCCTTTGACCCACCAGAAAATGGAGGAAAGGGGTGTCACTCAGAGAGGAGAGAAACCTGACCCTCAGTCTGTGACCTTAGTCACCACTGCCGGGAAAAAGTGCAGGGCACCAACACCAGACTCCGTAGCCTTTCCTGCTGGCTTACCTTGTTTGTGGAGATGAGGCTGACCCAGCAGACAAACTTGGGCCCAGATGAGAAATTAAAACCCAAAGTCTGCAGGAGTGTCCTGGGGCTCAGGACAGGGACTCAGCTAAGTGTCTGCCCTGAGCCTGTTTCTCTGCCAGGCCAGCGGTTCTCGTGGGAGAGAGAGTGGGATCCTCATAGTGCTGATCTCAGCACAAGGCCCCCTACAAAGCCAGTGTCCGACCCACCAGACAACCCCCAGCCTCAACTTCCTCACGTGGGGGATCACAGTTCTGCTTTCTCTATAACTGGGAGATGTCGGTGCTATCTGGTGCCCTGACTGCTCCACAGGGCTCTGAGCACCCGTGACCTTGGCCCCAGTAGATTTTGAGGCACCTTCCCACCCGAAAGCTGATTCCCAAACCTTGCCCTCTTCTTCATTCAATAACTCAGCAACCCCACCCCCACCCCCGCCCCCATCCGCACCATGGCTTCGGAAGCAAAGGCAGCCTTCAGAGGATGGAAGAGGAAGAAAGACAACAGCAGGCTGATGCTCACCTCTCTGAGGCCTCACTCCAGAATCCCAGCTCCTCAGTGGGACTCCTGCAGAGAAACAGCAGGGAAATGGTGAGCAGACACTCAGACCTGACCTGTAGTCAGCCTGTCCAAGCTCTGTTTAGCCTGGACTTCCCGGGCCCCGGGGCAGAAGGAGAGGCTGCCCGAAGATGCCAGGTCCGTTTCACAGAGTAAAGCCAGCATCAGGTCAGAGCTGCTGCTGACTGGGATTTAGGGCTTGCTCGGGCCAGTCCAGGCTCTACGTACCCTGACATATGTGAACTAAACCAGGAGAGCAGCTCAGGCCCCACCCTACCCCACCACCCCACTTCCCCACCCTGACCACCCATAGCAGCAAGGACGGTTTTCTGGTGACCGGGCACAGAGGGCTGAGCCTCACATTCCCTTTCAAGGCCAGATGTGCGCCATGATCCAAAGGGGCCCAGGAGAGCGGGCAAAAATGGAGGGCTAAGGCCCACATATGCCTGGCATCAGGACCCAGCCCAATTCAGCTATGTCACTGGCTCGCCCTGTGACTCTGGACTGGCCTTTTACCCATCAGTGCCAGCAGGTACCAGCAGGTTCACCCATCACCAGAGGGCTCGGAGCAGGTACCAGCAGGTACCCATCACCAGAGAGCTCTGAGCAAACAGCTTGCTGTCACCCTCTGAGTTTCTGAGCAACAGGTCCTGGGTAGGCCTGAGAATCTGCATTTCAAGCAGGATTTCCTGGGTGCTGGTACTGCTTTTGGGGGTCCTATTTTAAAAACTTTTAGTTCTGAACATGTATCTAGCCTACAAAGTATGTAGCCTGTATTTAAGAAATTGGCAGGCTGAGGGCACACACACACACACACACACACACACACTCACCGACATCTAACTCAAAGCAGCCATGGAGGTGGGGGTGGGGAGACTTTCCAAACACAGATTTGACAGTAGAGGGCTCTGGGCTGTGCAGTCCTAGCAGACTTCCAGGAGGAGGTGAATATGTAAATTTCTAAACAAGGTGGTGTACACCTTTAACCCCAGCACTCAGGAGGCAGAGGCAGGTGGATCCCTGAATTCACGGTCAGCCTGGTCTACAGAGTGAGTTCCAGGACAGCCAGGGCTACCCAGAGCAACCCTGTCTCCTAAATCAACAAAAAGTATTCTGAATTTCCATTATTACAGAATATTGTTTTATTATTCAAGTACAAGAGACAAACTTGTGTTCCAGGCCGCTCCTCGGGGGTGCTGAGGCCCTCTGGGGGACACGCACCCGTAGAAGGGTGCGTTCACAGGTTCTATACTTGGGTGCACCGGCTCCAGTGTTCTTCCACAAGCTGTAGACCTTCCCATGTCCTCACAAAGCACCAACTGTTGCTTGTACCCACGGAGCACCTGCGTGCGCACCAGACAGCAGGCTGACCGCGCCACGTGTCCACCCTGCTGGCCCTTACGGCATGTTTTTGACATGGCGCCTGTCAGACCATCATCCTCTAGAGCAGTGGTTCTCAACCTGTGCATCAAGACCCTGTGGGGTCACACACCGGACAAGCTGAGTATCTGATATTTACACCACGATTTGTAACAGCAGCAAAATTACAGTCACGTAGTAGCAACAAGCATAACTTTATGATTGAGGGTCATCACAAGAATGGTGGTCAGTGAGCTGCCAGAGTTCTCTTAGAACCTAAGCAGAGCCTGGAGCCTGGGAATCCCTCCCGAGCTACACTGTGCTCCTCCACAAGGGGGCGCACCCTCTCCAGGTGAAAAGGAACTCCAATGATGCATGCTTGGAGGGTTCCAACTTTTTTTTTTTATTATTTTACTTACTGGGTGGCGGATTCCTGCGGGAACCCTGCTTCCTGTGTAGATATGTAAGCATTTTTCTGGGCATATTCCCAAAGGATAGGTAAAAGGGTATACACACTCCAGATTTTTCTACTTGTTGCCAAAACACCCTCCCAAAACATTTTGGCTGGTACATTGTTATCTAGTTCTCCATGAAAGCTTTTATTTAATATTAGGTCCAGCCTGGTGCATGCCTTTAATTCCAGCACCTGGAAGGCAGAGGCAGGCAGATCTCTGAGTTCGATGCCAGCCTGGTCTATGAAGTGAGTTCCAGAATAGCCAGAACTACACAGTGAGACTCTCATTCGCTGAGATCCAGTGACATCTGAGATGTTATCTCCATTTTGCAGGGGAAAAACAAACCCAAGAATCAGAGATTAAGTTACTGTACAAGGTCCAATCTGCTACAGTATCAGGACAGGAAGCATTGGATGGAAGGAAGAAGGGGGTAGGGGAAGACTTGGCTCTGGGCTCTTCCGGTCTTTAGCACAGTTCTGGCTAGTGTCTCGCAGCGCTCTCTGGAGCTAGGCCACGGTCCCTTCCACTCCACAGAACATGTCAAGCCGCTCAGAAAGCTGTTTGGCCAGACTAATGGTCAATGTTTTGGATGCCCTGGTCCCCAAGATCTGGACAGTATCTGCAGTTCTGATGGCTTCTTCCACTCGGACATACTCATCTCTGGCCTCCCAGTACTAGCCTCCTCTGCTCACTCTCACTCCAAGCATCGGAGGCCACAATGTTCACAGGCCCTCCTCCCTCTCCTGACCACTCACTCCTTGGCTGGTTTCACAGGTTTGGGCTTTCTGCACAGCTCTGCCTCCAGCTCCCTCATGCTAGCCTCAGTCTCCTGAGCACAGCTCCAAAGGTAGGAGGCAATTTGTCATCTCCACTTACTCTCCTAACGGCCCTGTCCAACATAGAACATTTCATTTTTAACCCAAAATTACATCTCCCTCTACCTTGACTCTTCTTTATCCCAAACACCCACACTCAAGCCATCATCAGCCACTGTCATATTTTACTCCCTCACACCCATCCAGACCCTGATACTCAGCTCCCTCTGCCCCATTGTGCCCTTCTCCTGCTGGGACTGGGCACCTCACGTGGACAACTCAAACCAGCCCAGCACAGCCAGGACATGCCATGGCTGCACCAGCAACCCTCCTTAAGCCCGGGCCTGGCCCGCTCTCAGAAGCCCCTTCCCACCACGATGGCCTCTGGCCTTCCTCAACTGGGACAGCAGCCTCAGGCTGCAGACACCTCGGTCCTGACGCAGAGTCCCCCCCCCTCAGATGGAGACTTCTTCCTCCCCTCAGCCCCTGAGTAAAATGCCTGGACACACCAACCACTCACTTTCACAGACAACATTTATCCCACTGACCTTGACCTGCTTGTGTGTGTGGTGTCCCTGTTCCTTGTCCATCTCCCCCTCAACACAGACAGCAGACACCGCGTTTGCCTCTGAACTTCTGTGTGTACTGGGTGCTGCCAAGTGAACACTCAGCAACTATTCATTGAATGAATAAATGAATGAATGAATGAGCAGGTAAAAAAATAAACAAGTGGAGCCTGCTCTCGGTGATTACTCTCTGAAGAAGAAGCCTCCCTTAGGAAGTAGGAAGGAGTCAGAGGGCAGCCCCATGGGGCAGGATACTGAGCACAGACTGGTCTGCGGCATAGGCTGAGCAGTGGATGCTGACGGGTACTAGCGGGGCTTGCAGCTTCCCTGGGATGCCACACTCAGCAACCCCAACCGAGGGCATGTGGGGCTTTCACACCTGCCAACCCGCCCCACTCAGGAGGGAGCCTTGGGGCAGCCGGCAGCTGAGAGAGGTTGGCAGGGGGCCAGCATGCCTGCCAACAGCTGGCGCTGCTGCCAGGCAGCCGGGTAATCGTGTTAGCCAGCGGAAATTGGTCCAGGGAGTTTTTTTTTCCTTCACCTCCCATTTTCTTTCTCTTCCCTTCCCCCTTGGAGCTGCAAGCCTCGGAAGATTGATCTTCGCCTGAAACGGAGGAGATAACTCGATATAATGAACTCCACTGTCCCTCTTGCTGTTCGGAGCCTTTAAAAAATTTAACAGGGCTGGGGACAAAGGGGGGAAAGCTGTCCTCAGGGGCACTCTGAAAGCCCCCATTCCTACTCTTGGGCCCTCCCCCAACTTGGCTTCTGCCTCCTTTCTCTCCCTGCTCCCATGGGACGCCTTCATGGAACAAGGTTAAAAATATCCCCTTTCTCTTGCTTGTTTGGAACATAATTTTGGTGAGGTCAGGACTGGGACCACCAATGGCCCTTCTTCCCACAGCCTCCCGCCTAATGGCTGGCTTCACTCTCCAGAGTCACCAGCCTGCCTGGGGGGGGGGGGGTGACAAGTTGACTCAGCCATTGCTCTTCTGCAGGCCAACCGCCCACTGAGGCACTGGCGGCTGCGTGGCTTTTGTTCCTGCAAACAGCTCTTCAAAGAGCTGCCTAACGACACAAAGGAGCCCAGCTCGCTGGACCCCAGCGCTGCCACTGGGCACACCTCACAGGGCTCCCCTCAGCCCTCAGCCCCACCTCTTCCTGTTTGGCAGCTCCTCAGCTGGTGTCCTTCTCTATTCATGTAGCTGTTTAGAAAGTACCTGCCCTGTGCCAAGCACTGGGCTGGGAGCTGGGACCCCCACGCCCTGAGACTCCTGACCTGAAGAACCTCACAAAGCCTGGTGACTGGGCAACCATCAGCCAGTGACCACACAGGTAGAACATGCATTGGGAAGAGCTTTATAGGAAAGGCCAGGGACCCTCCATGTAAGACAGTGATCAAGGAAGGCCTCCCCGAGGAAGTGTCCTTGTAGTGAGAGCCAAAGGACAATGAGACCACCAGATTAGGGAGGAGCAGGAAGTGCTCTGGAGACCATGCAACTCAATAGGGCCCCTGACCAATGTCCTCAGCCATCAGAAAGAGTCAGACCCACAGTTCACTTAGCACCCAAAGCCTCACCTCACATGCTCTCTGCATGCCAGGCCCAGCGCACCTTTCAAGATACAGCTCAATGCATCTTGGTAGCCCTTAGCTCAATGGGTGTCTGGAAACTTATCTGGTTTTTCAACTCTCTGTTCTTTGACGCTGAGGACCAGCTCAATCTCTGGCACCCTCAGATCCAGAATAGAGGAGAGACAAAAGTCTGTGGGCCCAGGAAAAGCCCCACCTCCCCTTTGCAGATGTTCTCTGTAACCCCGCAAGCAGCAGGTCTGGTCACCCAGGAAGGTCTGTGGCCCATGCTCTCCCCAGAGCTTCCTGCTGGCAGGAAGAAACCGAACAGTCTGACCTTGCGGTTCTGCAGGCAAGTACCTTCCCACCTCAGCTTCCCTGTGCAGCTCCCAGGGACTACAGGCATCAGGGAGACCCGGAGGTACAGGAGGTCAGTACAGACCAGCCCTGCCCTGCTTCTGGAAGCACCTCGGGTCTCCATGCAGAACTGGAAACTTACAGGACCTCAGCAGGAGCAGGGACGGGGGGAGGGGGGCCTGAAGGAGCCTTGGGTTCAGGGGAAGAAAGGGGGCTGGTAAGGCAGAGGCAGAGAGAAGTTTGGGTCCTAGATCAGGCCAAAGATGCGGGGGCACAAGAGTGACTGCATGACTGGTCCAAAAAGAGGTCTGCTCCGGGGAAGCCAGCCTTCCATACCAGCTTGGAGCAGGTCAAAGTGCTGCCAAGTGTGAGGGGGCTGGGCATACTTTCAGAAGTCTCTCAGTTAGAAGAATGCTATTCTCTCTCTCTCTCTCTCTCTCTCTCTCTCTCTCTCTCTCTCTCTCCTGCAGCCAATATGCACAGCAGAAACAACAATTCTTACAGAGAGTGCTGTCAGGGACCACCTGCTTTCCAGGAACCTCTCTGAGATGAGTGCTTGCATCTCCCTTTACAGAGGGGGAAACTGAGACTTGAATCAGAACAGCTCTCCTAAGATCATGTTAATTCATGGTGGAGACAGAATAAAACCCAGGCCTGTGTGAATTCAAAGCTGCTAACCACTGTCACCAAACAGGACATAGAAACAACACAGCTCCCAGACAGAAAACCTGCAAATTCCAAACTTGTACTCAGCTCACGAGATATGAAGAGGTCACAACATTGTCTGGAAAACTAATTCCAAGGATGGCATGCCATTTTAGGAAATGGGGAGTTAAAGGTTTACCTTTGGCAGACTGGAGTAAAGCTGGCTACCAAAAGAGTGAGGAACTGCCTTGGCGCTAAGTGTGGCCAGCCCTGGCAGTCCCCACATAAGGAGTCCCTAGCTGCAAGCTCATCCCATGAACCCCACAGGTTCACAAAAGAACCTAGGGCATGAAAAGGGACTAGGAAACGCCCTTCAAAGGTACATGAATAGGGCTAGAGCCTCCTTTGCCCTTTGGAAAGAAGCAGATAGGAAGGTAGAAGAGATGAGTGAGTTGGCCAGAGGGAGCATCATGGAGTTTGCGGCCTCAGCTGCCTGTACCAGCCTATCCCCTAACTAGAAGGGGCTCCTGAAGAAGAATCAGGTTCTCCTTCTTCTCTAGGCTCCTCCCCTCTCTTGTCCTACCCTCCCTCTCCATCCATCACCAGCTCACCTTTGGCACATTTGCCCACCTGTACCAGGAACCAGCATACAGAGTCATTTAGAGGCTGGATAGAGGGGCAGAGGCTACCACCACATCCTTTGTAAAGCAGGTGCATAACTCTCACTCCCAGGAGATTCAGAAGGACAGGAAGAGGGGTAGACTTGGGAACAAGGAGAATCAGTGCTCACTCAGCATTCCCAGCCTGTGGTCCCTAATCTGTGCCTTGTACCCTGTGCCTTTCCAAAGGGATGAGTAGGGTCCAAAGAGCTCGGGCCAAGGCTCTTAGAGAGCCCACTTGGGACAGAGTGGAGAGCAACTTTGCTTATTTCTCCTCCAAGAACCTTTTCACAGTCAAATTACAATTGATATAAAAGCAAAGGTAAAGACAAGGAGTTGGGTGTCTGGGGACTTAGTCTCGCCTTAATGAGCTGTTGGGAGGACAGCTGAATGCAGGAGAACAGCTGAGATTTGCTGCACTGAGAAGCAAAGCACCAGTTCCCTGGGAGAGGAACTTCAGGGGAGACAGCTGGGTGGGACACCAGGGGGCTGACGGGGTGTTTTTGGGAGCTCGGTCTGGGGTCCTCCCAGTTGAGTACACAAGAGGGGGGTTAGTGGGCTTGTCCAGCGAATGGTAACAGTCCTGGGAGCAAGCAGCATCCCCCCTTTACCTACCAACTATGCAGCCGACAGAAAAGTGTTTCTGAGACCCTACTGTGGTCCTAGCGCTCTGAGTCCCGTTGGACCCACAGGTGAGGGAAGGTCTTGCCATAAGTGAGCCTCAGAAGAGAAGCCAGCTGGGCAAAGCCTGGTCCAGCCGCTCCCCAGGGAGACTACGACACTTGCTGGACACAGGCGCCTCTACCAGACCAGCCCAACACTGCAAAGTCAGCACTGTGTGGACCCTTTCCAGAGGGAGAATCAAGACAGAGGCTTCATGCCTCGCACAAGGTCAAGCACGCAGAACTGGTAAATGCTGCAGCCCAGATGCACAACTGGACAGCTGCTGCATAGCTGGACAGCTGCTCTGGGTTCTCCAACCAACGCACCATAGTTGGGACAAGCCTTCCTGCCTTCTAAACATCCCACTAGTATCCAGACCTGCCGACATGCACCCCACTGAGCCGGTCATCAGTGGGAGACTCCTCAGATGCCCTCCTTAGATGGAGGCCTGAGACTCCTCCTAAGGTGGGAGAGGAGACACATATGTGCATGTACCAGGACCCTGCTATGAGCTGGGTTGTATGCCAGTCATCTCATACACAGGAATCTGGGCCAACTTGAAAGGGGTCCTGAGCTCAGAAATATCAAGCGGCTTTGCAATGTCACCCAGTTGCCATCCTCAATGTGCAAAAGCAGGGACTGGGCAGCGGTGGGGTGGGGTGCCAAGCACCTGTTTATAAATGGAGGTCAGTACATGGTCACTGATGGTCCTGGGGCCACCTGGGAAGGGCATAGAGCACCTGGGCCGAAAGGAGCAGGAGAATGTAAGAACAGGGAGAGGAGCAGTCAGTCAGTCGGTCAGAAGCAGTGCCTAGATCCCCCTATAAGCACCTGTGAACACTAGTGTCTTCCAGCTGCTGCCCAGGGCCCATCCCCACAGCCCATGCTGTAAGCAGCTCTTCCTCTTTCTCTTTCTCTTTCTCATTCCTGTGTTTTTACATTGAGAGCCAGCAGGCTGCCACTGCTTCCAAGAAGCTAGCCCTGATTGTCCTCATATCCCACTGAGGACTCTGTCCCTGTGGTCTGACTGAGGTACGCCTACAAGAGAGCCCTAGCCCCACCCCACTGAGGTGAAGGGTGGTAGGCACACAGCACTCCTGTTGGGGAGGGGAACCCTGCCTGGAAAATAACAGGTCCCTGCCCTGCAGCCGCTCAGGTGGGAACCGGCTACCTGCTGGCGGCAGAGCCAGCATGATGGATGGTACCATTCAGGAAGAAATAAATCCCGAGGCTCGTGTGCCAGGTGAGCTGGGGGGTGTATCCATCTTAGAGATGCTTAATGAACGTGCTGGCTGCAATAGACAACAGCAAATACATCTGCCTCCTGCTCCCTTAATGCCTCAGACCCCAAGGAGCACCCCAGGCTTACCCCTTCTCCAGGTTTTCATAGAATCAGGGAAGGTGGGTGCTGAAGGGGTCCAGTGATTGGCTGGTACAAACCAAAATGCTATCACACAGATGGTAAACCTGGGGCTGGAGGGGGCGCAGACTTGCCCAAAGCAGAAACAGGAGCCAGGCTCCAGCCCAGCCTCATGGCCTCTCACTCAGGACTCTTGAAACCAGTGGTTCTCAACCTGTGGGTCTCGGCCCCTTTGGGGGTCAAATGACCTTTTCACAAGGGTCGCATAAAACCACTGGAAAACACAGATATTTACACTTCGGTTTGTGAGACTAGCAAAATCACAAGATGAAGTAGCAACAAAAATAATGTAATGGTTGTGGGTCACCATGACGGGAGGAGCTCTGTTAAAGGGTCGCAGCATTAGGGAGGCTGAGAACCACTGTTCTAAAGTGCCCCTTGCCCAAACTTTCTGAGTCTCCAAGAAGAAACCCTGACCATCCTATCCCCCAGTCCAGGACTGCTCCACAGCACCAATCCCAGATCCCCATGTTCCCTTGTTTCCTCGCCAGGCCCAGTATGAGCCGTGCATCCTCTTCTTCCTCCTCTACCTCAACAGCCAAGCACCGACCAGCAGAAGCAGGGCTCAGCTCAGCCTGAACCTACCTCCGGGTTTCCCCACCCTGGCCTACCACCTCCCTGCTTTGCCCAGCCCCCCCATCCTGCTCCAGCCAACTCCCAGGCCTGAGGACAAATACCTCAATCAAATTAAGGAGACACTGACCTGCCTATGAGCACGCCCTAGGGCTCTGGAGGAGGGGAGTGGGAAAGGGCCCCAAACTGAGGGTCTGCCGACATCAGGCCAGAACTCCCCCTCCCACTCTCTCCGCACTGTCACCGTACCTAAAATGTCGCCATTAAAAGGAAACATAGTTCCATTCAGGGTTTAGAGGCATTGAAGTTGCTCAGCAAAGTGTGACTTATCCCAGAGAGAAATGCACCCTTAGTCATTGCTCGGGGGGGAAGGGGGGAAATGATGGGGGAGAGAGACACTTACAGGCACTGTGAGGCCAAAGGCTACAACCAGAGAGAGGCAGGGGCAGGGTTTGGGCTCAGGTGATCTTCCCTCCCACGTGACTCTGGACAGTGGGCCTGGCACCACCCAGAGCAGCGAGATAGTAGCCACTACTATGGGGGCTGCAGGACCTTGGCGTGAGTTTTGCTGTTCCCAGAAGCTCGGATAGCTGATCCTAAGGAGGTCATGTTTTTCACACCACATCACCCTCTGAGCAAGCTGCACCTCCCACACTTCTTCCATGGGCTGGCAGAGGTTTCCAAAGAGCAAAGAAACTGTCTTTAGGGTCAGGTGATAACCCAAATTCATGTTCCTGAGCCTCTTGAGACTCAGTTTCCCCTCCTGTAACACGAGAGAGAAACCCACTTTGCAGGATCACTGTGGAGGAAGAGCCAGCATGAGCCCCTCTGCCTGTGGGCATGGCCATCCTACCAACATCCTGAAGCCTCCAGGAAGTGGTCACCATGAGGGGAAGTCCTGCACAGTGAGCAGAAGCCAGCTAGCCCTCTGCTGACCCCCACACCCATGCTACTCCAGGAAACCTCACGGCTCCCACCCAGCCCTGTGCCTGGAAAGGATTCTAAGCCCACTCTCACATGCTGACTCCAACCAGGCTGTTCTAAGGCAGCCTGCATCCTGGGGCCAGTTGCATTCTGGCCCCAGGGAGCAACCAGAACCCACAGCCTCGTCTTAGGTATGCCTCACCGGAACCTCTTCCTGCTTCTCTAAGCAATCTTCCACACCCAGTCTCATGGTCCAGATAAGAATATGAGAGGAGGCTTCATAGTATAATGGTTAGAATCCAGATAAGAATATGGAGAGGCTCAGGCAGGGTCTCCACAGCTCAGGGGGAGCCTAGGACAGAGGGCTCTAACATTGTTTTCCCCAAGATACATTAGGAAGCACCTATGTGGGCCAGGTCCCTTGCACCATTCCCACAATGCTGAGAGGACGTCTACTGTCACCTGAGAAGGCTGCTTCCGAGCTTCTCTGAGACCCTGCCATCCACCGTCTAACAGTCCAGACTCCCTGCCAAGTCCTGACCGTGGGAGCAGACTCCTGGTCAATTGTTGGATTGGCCATCCGGGTAGTCCATCATCTTCTCTTGACCAATCAATGGTAGGCTGGTTGGGCACTAGAGTTGTTGAAACCCACACAAGTGGCCAGCTTGAGAATGGATGAGAGGAGCCCGAGCTCAGGAATAAGGTGGAGAGTCTCCTCAGAGCAGCACCATTTCCATGCAGTCTTCACAACAGCCCTGGGAAAGGTGGGATCATACCTGCTTTACAAAGAGAATGAGCATCCTCCGTCCAGGCACACAGCCTACACTGGACCTGCTTGACTTGAGGCTGGGTGCTCTCCTTTGCTGCCCTCCCCACCCCCAAGTGCTGGGAAACACAAGTGCTGTCCCAGAGAGAGGCAGAGCCTGATGTCCCAGATGCTCTCTGAAATAGCCTTGCCAACCCTCGGGGTGTGCAGCTGACTGAGTCTGACCCCAGGGTTGGGGAGACACCCGCTGCCTTCCTCTGGGGCTGCCTTCCTCTCCCCATCTCTCCCACTCACACTAGCAAATGAGTAAGAAGAATAGAATTACAGTTTGGCTACACAAGACACAGAATTAGCAGGATTAAATATAAATAGCTATTAAAAGTGCCTTATAATTAAATTCATTTTCCAGTTATTTGTTTTACACACACATACCCGCCCACACGTGTGCGCACACGCATGAGCTTGCATCCCCAGCTCTACACAGAGTGGGTGTCAAGGCCCCCAAATGCTAACCAGCCTCCTCCCACTGCTGCCTCTTCCTTGGAGCTCTCCCGTCTGCTCTCCCTGTCTCTCCCTCCCCTCCCAGTCCTCTTCTGAGTCCCCCACAACCTTTCCCAGAAGAGTGAATGCCAACAATTACTGCTACAGCTACTCCCATGTGCTGAGCTAGACACTTGACACCCATCACCCCCTTTTATTCTGCCCAAAGAAGTTTTGTCACTCAATAAATACTTGGTTGAGGGCCAACTGCTTAATATTATTTAATCCCCACAATGCCATTCATCCCTCCATTAAGCCAGTACTAGTTGAGCATCTACTACATGCCAAGGTTTGGTAAATGCTAGAAACACTTTGGCTCGCAAGATTCCCTTCCTCTTCCCTTAAGAAGTAGCATGGAAATTTCATCAGGGATGCTGGGCTGACCTAAGGCAGCTATGACTCTCTGCATGACATACTGTGCCTCTAACGTCCCTGTCTTCTCTTCAGTCCTCAACTTCCTTCTGTGTATGTGGGGGAGGGGAGAATCTACCCCGATTTAGTTGGAGTTAGCACTCACAGAGCACTTTGCACTGGCACAGAGCCCAGAGAGGTCAGTGCCTCTGTCACCATCACCAATTAGGAGCCCTGCAGAGTGCCATCAAGTGTGAGAGAACAAGGCATGCTATGAAATCACACACAGAGAAAGGTAACAAGGCCTGGGATGGTGGGGGTGCCCTGGAAGCGTGACTGAAAGCCCTGGAGTTGGGTAGGGAGGACCTCCAGTCACTCCCAGAGAGCTTCTGGAGGAGGGGCCAGCACCTCAGGCCTCTCCATCGCCCTCTTGTGGGCTGATGACTTGGTCTGATCTTCAGACCTTCCCCCGGGATGCAGGAAGACCAGGCCCAAAGCCTGGGAAGGATCACTTCCAACACATGATTATCATTTGAACCCAGTCACTCAACCGGCCATGCAGCCTCCTGGGCCCAGGCAGAAGTGAGGAAAAAAAGATCATCCTCCTGGGGGCTGGAGTGGCCCAGGGGTTGCGGAGAGCAACAGCTAGATGGCAATGCACACACGCCCAGGGGGAACAAGAGGGGAGACAATACCAAGGTGACGATTTTGTCTTCAGAAGACATAAACCATCTACCAGCCCACCAGCTCTGTCATGGCACCCGGAGTGCTCAGTTTACCTTGGCCGAGGTCACAAACCTATGAGTAGGAAAGCTGGGGATAAAACACAGGTCTTTGTGTCCCCACACCCCTGCTGAGGCCAAGGAAACAGATCCCTGGGAAATCACTGCCCTGGCTGCCTCAGCTTCAGTATTCCTTCTGTCACCCCCAAGGAGGGCTGCCACCCTGCTGACTTCCCAGAGCCGCACTGCTCAGCCAGCTGCAGAAGCCCAATACTGAACACTTTTGTCCTAAGGGAGGTGCCTGAGCTAATAGCAGGGGCTCCAGCCCTTCCTCAGCGAGAACATTATTTCATTATCCAAAGGCAAACAGCCCCATGGTGTCCGGCAAAGCGACTCAGGCATCTGGCAAAAGCAACACAAATCGATGGGCAGCAAGAGGTCTTCTCTGGCCCAGCCCTCCCACAGGGCGCTGGGGCTCTGTCCCATCTTTCTGACAAATGCTGAGGAAAAGAAAGGAGCCTGTGCTGGGTGCAACAATGGCAGGCAGAGTGATAAGGCACAAAGGCCCTTACAGAAAACCATGGCCTATTGTCACTTCTAGGCGACCCCAAGTAAGGCGGGGGTAGCATCAGACCAGGCTACCCTGGGAACTGGATGCCCACAGAGCCCATGTCCTGGTCAGTTATGTGGCCTCAGAGCCTTGAGTAGCCCCTTTGCAAGAACACTACTGACCTTCCAGCTCACAGCTGACCTCTGCCCTCCGCCCACCAAGGACTCCTCACCACCACCCACACAACTTTAGTGACCAGACTGCGTCTCCCTCTTTTCTTCAGTCCTAGGTGTCACCTCCTCCTGGGGGCTTTCCCAAACTTCTCCACCCTGTAGGACCCCACTCGGCCTCACAGGAACTGCAGAGTCAAGCCCACAGCTGCTGTTCCGTGCTTCGCCTAGCACCCAACCTCCAGGGCTGGGTGAGACTTCACTTTGTGGGTCTCATGTCCACGACAGAACAGAAATCTGTTGTCTCCACCTCTGAGCTTGCCATGGAGATGGAAACACAGTAAGCATTGTGCTCTCTGTCTGCTGACATTACAAAGTCCCTTTAAACCTCCCCCCCACCATCACAGTAGGGATCCAGGAGCCAGAACATATGAAGTTCAGACCTAAAGCTGAGATTCTGTGTGTGCTTGGATGTCTCTGTCACTCTCCTGGCTCTGGTGTGCCCACATCTGTGCAAGCAGACCTGGGGTCAACTTGACCTTATGTTCAGCTGGAAGGAATAAAGGCGCCAGATGAACGGGGCACTGTCCGTGGTGCTGAATGCGTGTTTCCCCTATTTAAGCTGGTGGGCACAAAGGATGCGATGGAAGCGGAGGGATGGGGGCTTGGGAAAGACAACCACAGAGAGAAACAAATGACAGGACTGCTGTTTGTGGACGCCGCAAGGGACTGCTGGCATGAGGGACACTCACTCAGTCAGGGGAAGGTTCGGCCTCAGCCATTAAAAAATCCACAGTCCAGCCAAAGACCAGGCTAGACTGAGAACACTGCCTGATGAGGGGAGGGGCTGGAAACACACATAGACCATGTGTGCATACACAAACACACATGCACAGTGTTTATGTAAACATCATATGGCTAAGCCTTGCAGCATCAAGCTTGCCAACCCAGAGAGGGGTATTACAACACTTGTGTCTCACACCCAAAAAGGCGAAGGACACCCCTCAAAGATCCACTGAACAGAGGAGAAAGCAAGTCTCACACTCCTGGATCCTTCTCTCCTCCATCATTCAAAGGGCTACTGTCCAATCTTTCCCTCTAATGGTGCCAGGTGCCTGTCTCTATGAGAGACAAAGAAGGCATGTGTGGTGGGAAAAGTGGGCAACAGGCCCAGAGTTGGGAGAGGAAGTGGAAGAGGGAGGGGTGGGAGGAAAGCAGGGGAGAGAACGAAGGAAGAGGAAAGAAGGAACAAGGAGAAGGAATAAGGAAGAGATGGAGGGAGGGATGTTGGGGGAGAGGAGGTCAAGGAAGCAGAGGAGGAAGGAAGAAAAGAAAGAAGGAAGGATGGGTGAGTGGAAGGAAGTAGTTATTTGATTGGTCGGTTGCTTGGTTCCTCCACCACTGCAGAACAGATCTTGGCAGGCCCTCTGCTGGCCCAGACACGGTCCTCTCTTGAATAATTTCTCCAGCAGAAACTCCATAATTATGGGTAATAACAATCACTCTGATTTGCATGTATTGAGCACCTTTCAGCCTGGGATCTCCAAGTGCTTCACCAACATTAATTAATTCATTAGGCACGCCCGCCTCCCTGGGACAGAGCGACAGGCTGCTCCACCCAGAGCGGCACAGCTGGCTATGGGGTTGGCAGCAGGTGGCAGTCCCAGTAGGGGCATGTGTTCGGAGCCCTTGGAGAGAGGTTCTGAGGAGTCTGGAAAGTGCTTCCTGCCCCAGCTCCCCCATACACTGCCTCTGGCTGTTTCCTCAGAACTCAGGACACCTCTCTGTGCCCTTCCCAGGCCATTCCAAGGATAGTCAGGAAGAGACTAGTCCACCTTCCACAGCTCTGACCCCGGGCCCACTTGGGAAATTTATGTACTTTCATGAAACTCAATTTCTTTGCCTGTAAAATGGGGCCTCCAGCCCTGCAGCCTTCCAGCCCAGAGGTGGTTGTAAGACTTGAATGGTGGGTACTTCAAACCTGTCCATGGCTGTACACAGAAGGATACAGCTTCTCCCTTTTCCATTTGATCCAATAAGGGACCAGGCCACATACAGAGTTACAAACTCTCCCTTGAGGCCATTCCCTTCCTTCTAGGAACAGATAAACCCAGGAAGTCCCTTCTCTGTCCCCTCCATGAGCCTGGAGGTGCTTCTCACAAAGACAGCTCTCAGACCTACCCCCAAAGTCCAACTCTGGCCAGACCCCACACAGGTCCTGTGGAAGAGAAAAGGGCTCAGGGGTCTGATAAGAAGGTTCCTTCCAAAGACCAGGCTTAGAATCTCATGCAGAAGATGGGTTCAAAGCAGGCCCCCAAACTTATAGAGAGTAGAAAAATCCAAGGTCATCTTCCAGACCTTCATGGTGCCAATAGGAAGACTGGGGCATGGAGAGGAAGAGCCGCAGGCTTTGATGACCACCCCAGAATCCAGGCCCAGCAGGACCCTTTCTGTTGTCACCTTGAGCAAACGACTACTCCTGAGCCTCTGCTTCTCTAGCCACAAGTGAAATAACCTCAGCCGTGTCCAAGCAGCTCATATTGCTGGGGCTGGATTGGCAGAGCTGCAGGCCCTGATGGTGGGAAGCTGCACTTCCCACTTAACTCCCTCCCAGAGGTCACCTGGAACACTCCCTAACTGACTCCATTTCCCCAATGTCCTCTGAGCATGTGCTGCATGTTGGGTGTTCCGAAGTCATAGCTTTAGCCTGTCTGCTCAAGGACCTCAGGCCCTCCCTGGGGATGCCAAGTGTCGGCCCTTGCTGGTTGCCCTCCTCCTCCTCTGCAAAGGTTGAGACCCTGCCATGCGCCATGGCTCAATTAGCCTTTCCTCCAGACAACTTCTCTGGGAGTCCTGATGTGGCTTAGCGTTTAACTCCTTCAGTGCCCTCATCTCTGAGGCCTTGCCAAAGTTCAGGTCTCTCCACCAGAGTTTCAGCTAAGTCTCCTCCCACTTCTGTAGGGACAACATGGCTAAGCAAAGGCTTACTAGAAGGAGCTGGGCCTGGCATTGCTAACAAAGAATATGTGAAAGAGCCAGGTCAGACCCTGCCCCATTCAGCCTACTTAACCTCCAAATAACTCTACATGCATGGACTTGCCTCACAGCTCTAGAGCCCACGTTCCCCTTAAGCCCACAGAAACAGCCACGCTTGCAGACACGGACACAGATGTACAAGGAGTGAACATGCCGTGACCCGGTGGGGCATAAATTCTCACACACATTTACAGTATAATATACAAGGGCTCTTTTCTGGTCACACTCATCAGCCAGCCTCACAAGGCACATACCGCCACACAAAAACCACAAACACATCCCTGAACACAAGGTAGCAGACAGTCCCATACCCCCCCCCCAGGAAGGCCAAGCTGGAGCTGTTCCCAGTCAGCGCTCCTGGCTGACGAGGTGAGTACACGGCCATTTCCCTCCATCAGAGCACAGCGGTGTAGCTTCATGTTACTTGTGCATATTTGTCTCTTCTAAGAGCCCTATGTGAAGACAACCACAAAGGCACCGCCTAGGAGAACATGTGCTCCAGGGGACCATCCCCTCCACCGCCTCCCTGGAGGGCAATGCACACTGCTACACGTGTGTGCCATAGGACGCGATTGCCACATGCCCTCACGTGCACATTCATCTCCTGCTCAGCCCATGGGGTCAGCCACCACCCTTCCTGTGCAGGTCCCCCTGTGCAGACTCCCAGCTCTGCAACCTGCGAGACAAGAGAAGGAGCGATAGAAAGGAGAAGCCAGCTTGGGGGATACGTCCCACAACCCTCGAACAAGGGGAAATCCTGAGGTCCCTGACATTTCATCCTTGGCCAGGTCATCTTATCCCTGATTCAGGGGTCATACTTTCCAGGAAGCCTCAGAAATTATTATGACTTCATGTTTGGGACTGTGTCTCAGAGGAAAAAATAATTCTTTGGGCAGTCTTCCTTAAGGGTTCCTGGCTCTGGTCTGACAACAGCCAAGACCCCAGAGCGGGAACAACTGGGGTCACGTCCATCTGGCACCGTAGGGTGGGAGGACCCTGTCAGCCACAGCAAAACATGATAGGAACAGCGCATGGGCAGAGGCTGGCCCCCTGCAGCCCACGGGAGGATGTCATTACATACCCAGGCCTCAGTTTCCACACTGCTCTGTGGTATTGTAAAGACCTAGTCAGGTGTCTTTGATGTCCCAATGCCAGGTGGGAGGCAAAAAGGTCACATGGACTGTTCGGGGTTTTGGTGTTGTTGTTGTTTGGGTTTGTGTGTGTGTGTGTATGTGTGTGGTCTGGAACACAAAGTTCTCTCCATGGATCCTGAGTGGTGTTTCCTGAGGTCCCAGAGGACTGTAGAGAAGGTGAGGAGACAGGTAAAGAGAGCCAGCCATAGAGAGGCCGCCCTGAGACCAATGGCAGTGTGGAGAGCAGCAAGCGCCCCAGGTCTTCTTGCCTAATCCACGTCAGAGCTAGCTGAAACTCCCTGATTCTGGGGTGCAGCCCCACACCCTAGCATGCACCCCAAGCCCCCAGCCTGGTGAGGAGCCCAATCTGCAGCTTGTTAGCCTCGATCTGCTCATTAATCACTACAGGCTGCTTCTCCTCGCCTTGGCTGTGTCACCCATAATAATATATGAAGAACATTCATTTATTCACCAACTTCCCACTCAGGAAAAGATAGAAGACACCGTAGGAAAGGATTTATCCTGACACCCAGATTTCAGCAAAGTGAGGCTAATTTAAACATTTAAGTCAATGGCTTGTCCCTCCCCACCCCTCCCAAGTTTTCTTCTCTTTTCTTTTTTTTTTTTTTTAATGGTGATACATGGGAGGAAGGTTGGAAGTGAACCAGTCCACGTGGCTTGAGGTTGGAGGCAAAGGAGAGGGAAACGGTTATTGGTTGGGTTCCCCTGGTTTTTCCTCAACCATCCCCAGCCCTGTCTCTACAACCAAATCCAGGAAAGCAGGAGGGCTTGGACCAAATCACTAATGAACCTCACCTCGCTGTTTGCTCACCACCTACCACAGAGCAAGCCACTCCCCGGCCCCTAACCTCTACATGCTAATCATCTGTGAGGATTCTACCAGACTAAGTGGGGATTTAGCCACTTTCAGCCACTTTCCCAAACTGGTTCTTTTGTTCTTTGCTAGGTGCATCCTCCCATCAGGAAGCTCTAAGAATGGCAGGGAGAGTGGATGGATAACTGTAGCAGCAGGGTGTGGCTGGGGGAGTGGCCAGGCCTCTGACTAAGAGCATAGGTTCAGGAGCTTCAGTTAGACTGTGACCCCAGGAAGCTGCTCACCCTTCCGTGCCTCAGTATCCTCCTCAGAGAAATGACCAAGATGAGCATTCTTATTTCATAGGAATCTAGGAAGATTGAACAGAGCCCCTATACACACACACACACACACACACACACACACACACACACCCTTGGGACTTCACCTTGCATAAAAAAGGACTAAGGCCAGAGAACATCAGGGCTGGAGGTCACACTGACCCAAACCTCCTCAGTGTTCATCCTCTCTTCAGCCAGGACCCGTCAGAAGTGTCCCAGGTGGGCTGTGTGCCACTCAGCTCACAGGGAGTTACCTCCAGCCTCCTGAAGAAGGCTGAGAAATCCCCTGCATTCAGAGCTGACCAAACTGCCTGTCTTCCTCCATGAAGATGAGGTAGTCTCATGTGGCGGTCTGCAAAGCACCCAAGGGCAGGCCAGGTGAAGTGAGGAAGGACTGGGTACAGAGGGCTGGCAACATGCGGCCTCAGTGAACTCAAGACCTATGTGCTGCCAAGCACACACACACACACACACACACACACACACAGACCATCTTCTGCCAGCCTTCCTCTTCCTTCAGCGGTCTCTGGCCTGAGGTCACAAGGCCCCAGGAGCCCTGTAACTTTTGGTCCAGAGGGTGAGTGCCACGGAGAGGTCCCTGCCAGAGGCAAAGACTGGTAGAGAGAGTAGGAACTTGTAAGGTCTTCTTGCAACTTCTACCCTGCCAGAGCCAACTCTACTGAGGTAGACCTGGGGTACGGACCCAGTTCCTTTCTAAGACTCTGTTTCTTTACCTGGGCAAATGGAGCCCACTACACCAACCTCCACAAGTGGCAGTGAAGAACAAGTGAGGCCAAGTACGGAAGTGCCAAGCGTGGTGCCTAGCCCACAGGGGGCACTCGGAAACTTTCTCCTTTGCCTTAAAGCCTGTCCCTAATTCCAAAAGGGCAGAGGGAGCCAACAGGAACAGCAGTCTCATGCCAGCAAGGATGAGACCATGGCAGACATGCCAGACTGCAGTGCCCACCAAGACAACACTGGCTTCTGAGGGGGTGTCTTGCAACCCTGTAATTCTTGCTCTAATAATGTGTCCCGTTAAAGCGCGTCAATGGGTGACACAGTCATTTAAAAAATATTCCTGTGTTATTTTTAAAGTCATAACTAAACAGGCTGAGCCATCCGGCCTAGCCAAAGCTGTGGGGATCCAGGACCCCACTATTCACCTGGTGCCAACCATTGCCTATCCCAGAGGGGGACAAGCCTCAGAAAGTAACTGCCAGGTCTCAGAGGGCACCCTCCCTGAGTAGGCCTGGATGACAATTCAAAAGAGGCAGCCTCGTTTTCCTCCTTAAAAGGGAGCGCGGTGGTGACTCACACCTGTTTTCCCGAAGCAGCCCCGTTTCTGCTTGTCACTCAAGCACACCCAGAGGCTCCCTCCCCTGTGGGGAGGGAAGAGAAAGCTAGACAGCCAGACTGGTGTGAAGGGTCACCGTGACTAAAGCAAAATTGGAAACATTGTCATCCCCACAAGCCTTCACACCACCCTGGGGTTTGAGTCTGAGAGCCCTGGCCTTCAGTTCTACGTATGCACCAAGACCCCTGTGTCCTGCTGGGGCTGGAGGACCCGGGACACAGGGAGAAAAGACAGTGGGTGGCTCCAACGAACAGGGTTTGGGTTGCAGGACTTGTATCCAGATCCGGATTGTGACATCACCAGAAACATACAGCCACAAATACTTTATGAAAGTTTATTTTATTCTCACAAACAGGTACCACTTCTCGGCCCAGGCCGCCCTACTAAACCAGACCCCACTCTGGTGCACTCGTCGGGCCAGTGTAGGAACTAGCCACAAAATGAGGGTCAAAGTAGTGGCAGCCAAGGCCCCAGGTACATGATCACAGCTGTCACAAGGCACAGAAGGTGAGATGGACGTTCCCCGCTTTGATGCTCAGGAGCATAGTAATGGGTCTAAAGGGCCGAGATGTAATCGTGCAAATTCACGTAATGGACTAAAAGCTTTCCCATCATCTCTATGAGCTCTTGAGTTAAGACGTCTAGACTCCAGAAAGGTCGTTCATCTACTCCAGGTCAGGCTCAGCACATTCCAGGTAAATCATCTCCTGCCATAATTAAGTGCTTGAAGAAAAACACCGACATTCTCAAACAGAAGGGCACCCCTCTTCAGAGCCTGCTGCGTCCTGGCTTCAGAGGCACAGAGAGGGCATCCCCTTACACCCTACTTACAGTCCTCTGGTCCAAGATGCCCTCCAAGGGGGTGGGGTCAGAGAAGAAGACCCCAAGGAGCCTGCCAGAGCAATGGGGCACATTGTGGCTAGAGCTTCCATCACGACCTTTGGCCTTTGGTGTGGTTTTTCCCTGTCTGTGAGGCAGGCGGGAGTGCTAGAACAAAGCCTGACTTACAGTAGTGCTCAGAGAAGTCAGACTGTGCCCAGTGTTCCTATGCCCTTGAGAAACAGCCTGCCGGCCACCGGAGACCCAATCCTAGGATGCCGAGCTTGTACCTAACTGTCCCCCCACCTTAAAAAATGGTCTTTATGCTCTCTTGGGTGTCTAGGGTCCTAAAGCTTGATGAACTGAACCTGAGTTCACCCTGGCAGGTTTAGCTGCAGCCAGAGGAGCCTGGAACCACTCAGAACCTGAGAAAACAGAGGGCTGACAGCAAGCTTGCTGCAGCTCTAGATAATCCCCAGTGGATATAGACAGCGTGGGAAGGTGGGACTAGGGACAAGGACATGAGGCCATACTTATAGTAACCCGTTGCGGTGGTCAGGCATAGACCCGATCTGGCCATGGGACACCCCAAGTGTATTTTATGTTCCAAGATCCAAGTGCAAGGACCACAGGTCTAGATTAGAAACTGGAAAAAACAAACCAGAGAGGGACAGCACTTCTGTGAATCTACACGGGAGGCGAGACTTCAACATCACCAAATCAACCCAAGCTGGACCCCCCATACACACACACAAAGCTTTCACTACCCCCAAATATATACCACTTTCTCCTCTACCCATCCTCCTCCAACAACTAGGCCATCATCAGTCTGCTTCTTCCCCCAGGGCCTAGACTTCCCCAAACTGGCCTCACACAGGGCTGGGTGCTCCCTGAAGGAGTGAGCCAGCCCCAGGGCGGCACTTGGCACACAGTAGGCACTTCACAGATGTTGGAGGGCTGACTGAAGGACTCGAGTAAGAACCCTGGGAGAACCACCCAGAAAGGGAGGCCCATGCCCCGCCCTCGCCCGGCTTGCGAAAGCTGCAGAATTAAGCACAAGTTATAATTAAGATGGGATGTTTGAAGAGAAACATAATCCCAGTTTCCGTGGGATCCGCGGGCACAACAGTAATTAACGTCTCATTAACATTCGCCTAATTAAGCAGTTTATGAAAGTGTATGGATTTGCATACTGCCACGCCAGGCTTGCTCAGACACATCAAAATTAACCCTTTCAGTCCAGGAGGGCCCAAGAGGGAAAAAAAACCCAGCTTGGCCTGGAGTGAGTGGAGGGGGACAGATGCCCAGTCCACAGAGGCTGGGGACAGGATGACCGTCGCCAACTTGGGACCTAACGCCTCCCCCAGACCCACCACTCAGCCCTCCTGTCTCCCTACTCACTAGACTGAGGTCAGTCTCAGAGAGGACCATCCTGGAAGCAATAAGGAGCACTAGCTCACCACCCCTGGCTTTGCCCACCTTCCTGGCATGGCCTCTACTCCTCTGTCTCAATCCTGAGTGCCCGCCCTTCCCTTCTCCATAGCTCCCCTGGCACACAATTCATCTGAGAGCTCTTTGAACCCCAAGAACTCTGACCCATATTACCTCGCTCAGTCCCACATCGCTCTGCATCTACCTCGGCATCCTTTCCAACCTACCCAGGACAGGCTCAGAGAGGTTCCAAGCCTGCCCAAGGTCACAGAATCCACCAGGTGAAGCAGAGCCGAAGCTACACCTGAAGAACAGAACCCTGGGGCCCCTCCCACTTCCCAGGAAGGCTGGGTGTGGGGGTGCACACTCCAGGGCCGGCAACAGCGGCACACGGGCTCCCGGGATCCCGCGTGGGAAAGGCCTGCTGTGGCTTCCCCCCTTCCTGAGCCTCGACAGCTCCCCGCCCGTCGCTGCTGCTAGAGCTGAGCTTGAATCAAAGTCAGCTGTGACTGCCTGCCCTGTGGGGAAGTATCAGTGCTCCGAGGGAGGAGGCAGGGGCCTTTTCGGACTGTGTCACGGATCAAGCGAAGCCTTCTCCTCTAAAGTACTCGGAAGGCCTGTGCACGCCAGTGCTTTGGTTGCTTGCTAATGGCTGAGCGCCTCGACACCCACTTCAGCCACACTCCTGTGTGCCATGAATGCCCATTCCAAAGGCACACTAAGGCAAACTTTCTCCGTGATAAGGTAGCATTGCACATCAAGAGGCTGCAAAGTATTCCCAGCAAGCTATTAAAAGCATGAGCAAACAGGTGAGAAATCTGACTTTGTTGCAATTTAAACCATCAGTGCAACAAAAGCCATCACAAAGGGACATAGGCCAGAAGACAATGCAGCAGCCAGAGCCTTAAAAAACAAACAAACAAACAAACAAACAAAAACTGTCTGCAGGCTATATAAAGAAGTCTACAAATCAATAATAAAAGAAAAAGACAAATCGCCTTCATGTATTAAAAGGCAATTGTCAGGTGAGGAGACTTGAGGCTGACACTCACATGACAAAGCTAAGACACTCAGCAATTCAGCTGAGTCCTGAGAAACATCAAGGGAAGCCAAAGGTAGACCCCTGCATCCATGGTGTTGGGGACACCTGAAGCCGGAGGTGCCAAGTGTTGGCGGGCAGGCAACAGGACCTCTCACGCGTGGCTGGAGGACGAAAAGTCACTCCAGCAATTTGTGGAAGCCATCTTCCATCTTGTAAACCCAAAAGCAATGCCCTCCCAACAAGCAATTCCAAACCAAGATGGCCTCCACATGGGTGTGGACCGAGTAGGAGGCTCAACCTGCTCCTAAGAGTCGAAAGAGAGAAGGCTCTACACAACTGCCAGCGGGAGAGAGGATCAACCGTGCTAAGATAAGCCATGCAGGTTAGGAGCAAGCGTTGTTTGCCTCCTCTCTCTTACAAAACTCTATTGCGAGAATAAAGGAGTTCTCTTTTGCACATAAATCCACAAGGACTCAGCCTGGAAGGAAAACCAGGAGCATAATGTTGGAGTTGGAGAGCAGATGGGTGAATGGTAATTGATTTGGCACAGCTGACAAGGCCGCATCCTAAGGCTGTCTCCTATCACCTGGCAGAGCACAGGCTTGGGAACCAACGGCCCCAGGCACCCTTGGCATCCCTGGACACAGGAAAGGAGAGCAGGCAAAGCCCATGATACGCTCTCTGGCTCTCGCTCTCCCTCTCCCTCTCAGGCTTTCTATCTCTGTCTCTATCTCTGTCTCCCCATCTCTCTGTTTCTGTCTTTTTCTCTCTCCCCCAACTCTCCCTCTCTCCCTCTCTCCTCCCTTCCTCCCCCTTTATTCCTCTTCTCCCCTTCAGCTCCATTTTTTGACCCTTCTGGAGAATTACCCAGCTAAGTGTCTCTGGGCTTGGGCAGGTGTGAGGTCTGTACTGAAAACAGAAGTGAAAAATCTGTGCGTGGAATTCCAGCCGGGCCTTCCTGCCCACCTCAGCCCCCAGGAGACTGAAAGTCCTCTCAGGAGATCCTGGTGAGCAGCCCAGGTAAGCAGACTAGCCACAGGGGGCTTCAGGTGACAAACTCAGCCCATGCATCAGGGATACCAGCCCTCCTTCACAGCCACCCGCTGTCTATCACCAGGCCCGGGGGTTCTCCCCAGCAGCTTGGCAATTTCTGATCCATTTTGTTCAGGGCTAGAGAAGGAGGCCTGGCCGCTGAGGGAAGCACTCAACCGGTGCTGCAAAGTGAGTCAGTGGAGAGAATCTTATTATGCAGCACAGAGTCCCAAAGAGGAAAAGGGAGCAACCTAAAGAGAGGAGGAGATGCAGAGGGAAGCTTTAAAAAAAGCTATCATAATTTTCTCCAACGAGAGCGGCATGGAGATGAGTCAGTCAGTAAACTGCCTGCTCCACAGCATGAGGCTTGGGATGAGAACCCCAGCACCCATGTAAAAGCAGGGTGCCGTGTCCTGCGTCTGAAGGCTGAAAGGGGTGGAGACGGGAAGCCCTGGAGCTTGCTGGCCAGATGATCTAGCCTGTCAGTGAGCTCCATTTTCAGTGAAGGAAACTGTGTCCAAAAATAAGGTAGAGAGCATCAGAGGTAGATACCCAAAGTTTACCTGTGGCCTTCACGGGCAGAAACACATGCTACAAACACATACACACCACATAATTTAAAAAAAATGGATGAAATAAAAGATGGGCTAAAGGGATGGGGAGCTGGCTCGGTGTTGAGAGAGCTAGTTGCTCTTCCAGGGGACCTCGGTTTGACTCTCAGCACCCACGTGGGGGCTCAGAACCACATGTATGCACATCACAACTCCTGTCCCAGGGAATCCAACACCCTTCTTCAGGCCTCTGCAACATGCAGGCAGGCACAACACCCTCACACATGAAAAGTAAAAATAAGAATAAAAAAAGAATAAAGAAAAAACACAATAACAGGTGAAGATGGTGGTGGTGCTGCCTAGAATCCTAGCACTCAGGAAGCCAAGAGAAGTAGATCACAATTTTGAGGCTAGTCTGGGCTACCCAGAAAGACTCTGTCTCAAAAAAAAATATTCAAAACATTTTTGAAATTTAATGTGGATGAGGCAGAAAAAAATTAAAATTCTATTGAAAAGACAGATTGATAAAACATCTAGGAAAAGAAGCCAAAGGAGATATGACAGAAGAGAAGGACATCAGGGTCCTTGACACCTGCTTTATTGGTGTTTCAAAGAGGGAACAAAGAAAATGAAGAACAAGGAATCAGCAAATGAGTAATGCAAAAACTTTGCCCAGCAAACAAGAACTCCCAGTTTGGAACAGCAGACCCTCATTGACACAAGGCTTGGAATGGATTATCAGAACATGGAGTGTAGAGAGTTCTATGTGCTTCCAGGCATCAAGTGTAGAACAACTGTGGTTGGTCCACACCAGCTAGGCAGACAGCGGAATTAAATTTAAAGGGAGGGGCCCTTTAAAACACTCAGGGCAAGAGCGCTACCTGGAAGTCTACACCCAGCCAGAGTATCAGCCAAGATGAGAGACACGACAAAGAGTCCAAGCAACATCTCTCTCACCCAAACCCTTTGGGAACTATTAAGAAGAGATGGAGTCGGGTGTGGTGGCACACCCCTGTAATCCCAGCACTCAGGGAGGCAGAGGCAGATGGATCTCTGTGAGTTCAAGACTAACCTGATCTACAAATCAAGTCCAGGACAACCAAGGCTACACAGAGAAACCCAGTCTTGGAAAAACAACAACAACAAACAAACAAGAAGACATGGGGTCCAGGAAGCAGGAGACACAAGAAGAGAGTTGATATCTAAACCCAAACTGGAACAAGTAACAAAACGCTTTCTTAGGAAGATAAAACCAGCCCCACCCAGTGACTTATACTGGTCATCTAGTACTCAGGAGGCTGAGGCAGGAGGATTTCAAATTCAAAGACAGCGTAGGTTACACAGTAAGACCATGGCTTGAAAGGGAAAAGAAAAAAAGAGGTGATGAAATGCTTTGCATGTCTAGTTACACTGTGAGCAGATTCACCATTAGGTAAATTGGGAATAGCAGTGACAGTGTTTTAAAAGCTAGCCCCTCCCCCAAAAGAAGACCAGTGTTGACTCCACAGCAAACAGGGTAGTGAGGAAAGCCACCAGAGTGTAACTATATGGGGCTCTGTGTGGGGCTCAGCCAACCACAAGCTGGACAAGTGGGTCTAAATCCCCAAGGAGTACAGCCAGAGTTCATAGTGAATGCCTGGACTGGAAGCCCAGGAGCAACAGCAATGCAAGCCCTTATTGGAAAGCAGGGAAGCGCATCCAGGAATGACTGGAGAGCCTGTGGAGCCTGCCCAGGAGAATAGGTAGGAAGTACGGAGGACTTGGGGACTTGTGGCAGACAACCTTGCGACCTACCTTGCTTTCAGTGCGGCTACCTTGGACTCCTAAATTGCCCCTTCCTTTCCCTAATGAATTCGAGGGTTCACTAACCCATGCACTCTACCACCAGGATCTCAGGGCAAAGCCTGCTCCGTCCCCTCCCTTTCCCCTCTCCCCACTAGGTTTCATGGGATACCAGTGGCCCCTGAGCAGACAGGGGAAACTTTGGCTTCCTCTGCCTTCTCCTGGGGGTAGAGATCTGCCTGAGCCTTAAGCCTGCTGACTTTTTCTATCATCCTTGTAGCAAATATTTATCGAGCACCTCCTCTGTACCAGGCACTAGGGACAAGGCTGTGAACAGGGCGGCCACAGCCTCTGGCCTCACATTAAGCAAATAAAGCAATAAATACAGATTGTGTGCAAAGCCATGAAGGAGGACAAGCAGGTCTGCACAGACAGTCCCGGTTTCTCCACAGGGACATTGAAGGACGCTGTGACAGAAACACAGACTCCAATGTTGGGGCTTAGAGGAGGAGGAAAAGAGAATGATATGGGGAGGAGGGGCACCGTGAGAGTCTCTACTCTGCCCTGTCTCTTCTTTTTCCACCCATCACACAGGACAGGTCCAGGACCCAGCTTGTCAGAGGACAGCAGAGAGAGAAATTCACAGTCCTGCTTTCTAATGGAAATCGATGCCCACTACCAGGGCGATCTACACGGGCGATTCATTCCTCAGATGAGTCACATAAGCCCTGGCAAAAAGCAGTGGGGAGCCATCCCCTCTTCCAGGGATGCCTCTGGGCTGCTGCAGCCCCATCATCACTGTTGCCATTCAGGCCTTTCCTGCTCAAGAGCCCTCCATGACTCCCAAGGCTCTCAGGGACAGCTTATGCGCCCTGGTGTACAGGATGCTACCCAAGTCTCTGGCCTTACTAACCCAGAGACCTGAGCTGTAGGCACAGCCAGGTCAGGCCCAAGGCCACAGAGCTAAATTCAGGCTGTCTGCTCCTCAGCGCCCTCCTTCCGGGAAGAGGCTACCCGTGCAGAGAGGGAAGCCTCTTTTGCTGCCTTCCTCCAGCAGTCTGCATGGAAGCTTAGCTCTGAACAGTGGAAATTCACCAAGAACTTCGGAAAGGAAGCAGCCCAGCTCGGCCCAGTCCCACCTCCAGGCACTTGCGCTCCCTGGGCTTCTGCCTTCAGGTTTCCCCTCATCCTGCTTGAGCTAGCCTATCCCCAGCTCCTGGCCCCTCCTCATGCTCCTGGCCCCTCCTCTCAGCAGCCTTCCCCACTTCCCTCCTGCTTCATCTCAAGCCCGCACCCTCAGGGAGATCTGGCGGCCAAATGAATAGGCAAGGGTCCCCCTAAGGTAAGAAAGTTGTGCTTTCCTGGGAGGGGCACCGTGAACCTGGCTCCTTCTGCAATTCCCCCATGCCAGGTTGGATTCACCAATTTCAAAGCCAACTGAAGAGTGGATAGAAGCAAGCGATTTCCATGGAGACAGAAAGGAAGAGCCAAACAGCAGCCTCCCGCCCCAGCCCTGGTAGTGGCTAGCACCTGCCAGTGCTACCCAGTGGCTCCACTAGCCTTGTCCCCACCCTGCCCCAAGAGCATAGATGTCCCGGGGAAGGGAGGCCTGTAAGGGCAGTCGTCAGTGGGCATTGCCTACCTGCCAAGTAAGACCTACCAGCCCTCACATGCCCACTCTACAAGTACACTGACACCCTGTGTACACACCAGAGTTCAGAGAGGCGTGGTGCTCCTGCAGTCACACCATAGGAAGTGGTGAGGCTCAGATCTGGGGTCAGATATGCCCCCTGAAGGAGCGTGCTTCTCTCCCAGGCTGCTTAAGATGGGGGTCCTGTGGAAGGAAGTGTCATTTGGGGCCTGAGAATCCAGTTCTCAGCTGGAGAGAGGATCCTGTGGTCTTGGCCAGGCTTGCTGACAGAGAGACGATCAGCGCTAGAGACGCATTCTGTGAACGGCTTCGCCCACGTGACCGCTCCCCACAGGGACAAGCATGGTATCTGTAAGCATGGGGACACCCCTGAGACTCTGTGAGGTCAAGAGCTCAGACAGCTCACGGTGGAAGGGGTGGCACCTGTTAGGCCACTGCTAAGAAAGTGGAAACTTCTCCACAGCCCCCAGTGATGAGGACCGGGACAGGGATCAGACTGCTGACTGTGGATGCTGGGAGCTGACCCCATGGTCTCAGTGACCTCACTCCACAGTCCCAGCTAGGGAAGGTGAGTGGTTACAAATGATTCTCTCCATCTAGAAATCCAAGGGCCTGAATGGCCATGAAAGCTCAGTCCTAGGCTCTCTACCGTCAGTTCTCAGGCCACAGAAAGGAAATCCCTGCCTTGGTGGCCACTGCCCTCTCCCCATGCCGTGTAGACAGGAGCACCCAGTGTTCCATGTGGACAGAGTTATCCGGCCTGTCCCAGGATACCCATCTCCACATACATCTTGCTACTAATCTGCTCAGAAGCAGTCTGTCCCCTCTAGATTTGACAGGATGGATGGCCCTCTCCCCAGCCAGGCTCCTACGTCTGGCAGAGTCCATAGAGGGATGTTTGCCCACCATTTTCAAAGCTCTGGGAGAGATGGAAAGCCCACTTGCATTATACACCCCATTACCAAACACACAGCAAGTGCCCCTCAAATTAAGCCTTCATCTCCTCTTGGTCAGGGCTGGCCAGAATGGGAGCTCCTTTGTCTTGTCCCTGAGAGAGGCCAGAGGGACATTTCTAGTCCCCTGGAGCCAGCAGAGCCATGAGATGGAGGGGCAGGGTTAGAGACGGAGGCCTGTCACTCACCAACCCTCACATCTCCAGTGACTTGGCAAGTCCTGAAACCTCACTGTGCTCATCTCTATGAGGCCACATTGGTCCCATCCAGAGGCCCCCTGAGTGGAAACAGAAGGCCAAGTGGGCTGAACCCCCAGGATTGAGGTGGAAACTCAGCCTCCCTAAGCCCCCCCACCAGTCCCATGAGTCTTATAGCTTGGCCTCCACTTCCACATCGTCCCAAATCCATGGGGTGGGGGTTGTAGTTTACAATCAAGGGGGAATTGCATCTCATTAAACTGAAGTTGGTTGCCTCTCTTATAACCTGTCCTTCTCAGCTGCAGAAGAGGCCCATTAACACATTTTTTTTTCCTTCTCCAAATGAGGCAAGAGTGGGTAGGCCTGAAAATCCCCACGGACAATGAGAAATCCAGAGAAGACCTCCCCCTCCAGCTGCCCCCCAGCAGCCAAAAACTCATTGTAATTATCTGTCTGGGAGCAGGCTCGGGAGTGCTCGCAGGAGCACGGTTCGTTAAGGCGCTAATTAGCAGGAACCTGCTTCCTCTCTGGGAGCTAGGGGCTGCAGTGGGGGTGGGCTTCAGTTTCCCCCTCCCCTCCCATCAGCCACTGCCTGATTCACTCAGCGTCAATTGTTTCAGGCTTTTTCTCTCAAGTGGCACCTGGTCAGGGGCTAAGGGGGTGTTCCCTGTGGGTACAGAGCATGGGCTGATGAAGACAGACAGGGTGGCCGTGGAGAGACACAGGCGAGGGCTGCCCTCACTAGGCTTAGAGCCTAGGTCCCTATCCCTTCAGAACTCTCTCTCCAAATCTGAGCAAAAGAAGCCTGAACCACCAGGGCCAAAGACTGGCGTAGGACTGACAGCATGAAGGGGTTTTGCATAGAACCCCGAAAGCCTGCAAGTACAACAGTAAGACAATGAGAGTAGTGTTTAATGAGCATCTACTATGTTCCAAATGGGCCTTCTTAATAGAGCAGCCCCACAATTTACAGCCAGATGAAGAGGCTGGCGGTAGGCTAGTGGGTAAGATGTGGTTAGAAGCAGGCCAAAATGGGTTTTTCTCCTCCCGCCTTGGGTTCCATCCACCCCTTATGCCCACACTAACCCCAGGCATCTGACACACAGGAAGGTACTCTCCAGTGGTGCCTTTTGGCATCAGAAACCTTGTGATCGTGCCCACTGCACAGAGATGTAAGAGGCACAGAGCCTTATCGGGGTGCCACAGCCCAAGGAAGTGAGGACTTCAAGAACAAGTCCCCTGAAACTCACCGGGGGCACAGTCGCCTTGCCCAGAGCCAAGCTACTTCACCTGTACACTCAGCCTGGGAATGTTCTCAAAGGATAGCTGTCTGTCCTGCCTATGCCAGGTCTCTGCCAACCCTGACTGCTCAGAAGACCCCTCGACCTCCTGCCAGCCCTCACAAAACTCTCCTCCAGAGAGGGCCTGAGTCAGGAATTCTCAGAAGACAGCAAGAGACATCAGGGCCTTTGGCCTCTGCTATATGGCTCCTGCTGAGGGATCCTGGGAGACCAAAGGACTGCCATGATGGAGAGCCCAGCCCCTCCCCAAAGAGACTGTCTGGGGAGAACTAAGCAGGTGGTATGGGATGTTCGCGCTCCCAGGAAGTTCTCTCAGATCTGCAGTTGAGAAGGAGAGAAGCGGTATTGAGTCAGGTCACACACCGCGCAGACCCGGGCTGCACCTACCTGCCGGGGTCCAGACAGACTGTCTCAATCCTCCCGCCCCCTGCCCACCTACCCTAGGCCATCAGCCAGTGCACATCTTCTGCTTAGATTCTACCTCAAAATGGAAGCAAGTCTTGTCAGCTTTATTCATTGACTCCTGAGGCTAGAGGATCTAGGCATAACTCCTTCCTGAGGCTCCATCCTGTGGAAGCCGGATGAGGAGGCTCCTCACACCCACTACACACACACATATGCGCATGCACACACACACACTCACACACACAATTCTTGTGCCTAAGTCTGGGCAGAGTTACACGCACCGCAGGTAGCCTGCACAGGATTAGTCCATGTCCATCGCACCTGTGGAATTAATAGCAGAAGTGAGCCCACAGACAATCGAGATAATAGAGAAGCCTTCCAATCTCACACAGCACCCGGGCCTGCTCAGAGGAGACATGCATGGGTAAAGAGGTTCTCCTGGATGCGAGAACCCTGAGCGAGGCTCATTCCTCCTCGGAAGCAAGCATCCCCTCAGAGCTGTCAGCATCCAGCACGGACGCCCAAAGGCCCCTCCATAGGAGCTCCTCACCCTAACAGACCTCAGTGCTCCTGATTATTTTCATCAGAGACTTCAGGCGCTCTACCGAACTCACACAGGTGGGGGGTGGGGGGCTATGCTGGGTCCAGCACTCCACTCTCCTGAGGAGCTCAGGTGCAGCGTGTGCTTCAAGGAGGGCAGAGCCACGGGCCCAGTGTGCACACAGGCCCCTGACCTACCCTCTGCTGTCCTGGACTGGTCTTAAAGCTGGTTTTCATAGTTCCAGGATGCTCATGTGTGGCTCTGACTGAGATGGCTCCCCTGGACCTGGCCTGAGATTTGGGGAGATTTCTAGGTAGCAAGAACAGTCTCTGGGCTGGCTATTCCCCCAGTGACAAGTCCTGGTCTCTCCTGCCTCTTCCTCATGCTTATATCGCTGTGGAACTCTGGAAGGCCAGGGTGAGGCACCAACTGGCTGGGGTCCAAAAGTCAGCTCTCAGGTTCGGAAACTTAAGTTAACCTTTGGTCCCAATGGCCTTCACAGTATAGGCCCATCATACAGCCAGGAGAAGTTCCACGTACCAGGCATGACTAAGGCTCCCCAGTTCCCTGTAATGCAGCCCCTTAAACCCGAGTGAAGGTTGTATGGAGGGTCTCCTGTGTGTCGACTGCTGAAGAGTTAGCTTTCTAACTCTGAAAACATCTCTCCTGGTGGACTGGCCTGTCTCTGAGGTTGGGGCTAGAGGGTATCCCCTGAGCCTCAGGTGACAGCAGGCATCTCACTGACCCCAGAGGCCGACTTCAGACCTTTTCCCTTCCATACAAATCCCCAGCATCCCCTCGTTAGTGAGGCTGGCTGTCCCTGAGCCACGACCCCGCCATGGCACAGTGAGTTACAGCCCGTCCGTCCCTCAGAATGCCCTCGCCACCGCCTCCACGGGCCCATATTACAGCATACTCATCTGTCAGCCTCTGGCTGCCACTGCCACTGCTGTTTCCAGGGAGACAGGCTCCATTTATGACATTATCAAAAAGTCCAGCCCCTCCTCCCCCTCCGGGGCCTTCCCCTCCTTGCCTCCCTTTATGGAGACAGAGATTTGGGCTGTAAATATCACCACATGGCTTCCCAGCAGCTTCTAACAGGCCGTGAAAACACTGCTGTTCCAGAGGTCACTGCAGCCACACAAGTCACAGCTTCCCTGACTGTCCAAACATCTTCCTGCCACGCCCGGGCTGGGAGCAGGCAAAGGGAAGGCTGGGCATGGGGGCCAGGGAGGGGGAACCCTCAGCCCTACCCCCCCATGTTCCCTCCTGTTTTACAAGCTCTACAACAGTGGCTTGTAGGGGCAAGTCACCTGCCTAGGGCTTTGGCAGGAGGAAGGAAGGGAGCTGACCCTGGCAGAGCCCCAGAGTTGGGGGGTCCGACAACATGACAGGCCTTTTCCCTGTCAGATGGCACATTCTCCTAATAACTGCACAGGAAGCTGGTAGTCTGCACAGAGGACTGAGCCTCCATCTGGGGTAGTACAGGCAGCGTGTAGGGCTGAGTGCAGAGACCTGCCCTGTTCACAGCCCAGGCCTGGGGGTGGGGAAAGGCTACTGCATAGTGGGGGTCCTTACAGCTGTGAATGGGAACCTCAGCGTGACCCCAAAGGCCAGCATTGCCGCGGCACCCATTTTACAGACAGAACACTGAAGCCCAGACAAGGCCCCCTCAACTCTGAGAGCTCCACCTGTGTCACCCCTTTGGCAAGACTTCACATCCTAGAGCCTGCCCCGTAGATGCCCCTTGCCACTGCTCAGACGACCTGTGACCAGGAAGCCAAACACCAGTGCTCACCCCACCCCCGGCCTTCTCACATCTAGGACGACAAGCATCAAATATACAAGACTTCACCCACCAAGTGGGGGCCAGCTGCCGGTGGCAGCATCATTGTCATCAGTGCCGATACCATTGTAGGTGTTTTAGCTTCACACACCACAGGGCACCAACTGTAGGACACAATCCCTGGGTATGAGCACACTTAATTCCCTCTCCAGGCCCATGTTTCTGTACTAATGTCCTATAACTGTCTTAGCTTTGTGGCTTTAAAGCCATACAAATAACTCCCGCCATTCTGGAGAAGCAACACAAACAACTCCTTGGGCCACAAGCAAGGTGCAAGTAACATAGGTTCTCTCCTTAGGCTTCTGAACAGATCTGTTCTCCTGCTTCGGGCCTCTGGTGGCTCTGATATACCTTGCCTCCAGGTGACATCTCTGCCACCACCCCCCAGTCATGATTCCTTGTCCTTTCCTGTAGTCATATTCCCCAAGCCCACCAAAGCTCAAGACTTAGCTTAATCACGTATGCAAAGATGTTTTCCATCTGAAGTAACTCATGGGCATCTTGTGTGCTTGGGAGCCATTATCTAGACACCCAGTCACCTCCCTAGACACACAGGACACCAAACCCCAAGAGGGTCCAAGCTGAGCATCTCTGTTTACTTGGCCTCATCTGCTTGACCTCCATCTCCGGAGGTGAGACCCCATCATGGCAGCTGCCACATTCAAACCCCTGGAATCAACCTTTACATCTGCTCTTGCCTCACCCCCACCGCTAACCCACAATGATCCTCACTCTATCCTTCCCACCCCACAGCCTTGCCCTGGGCCAGGCACCCTTTCCTCCTTCTGTCTTCTGGATCATCGTGCACATCCTTGGGCCACCAGCTGTGCCTGGATTTCCCCAGGGTCTTCAACACAGAAGCCAGAGGAAACTTTGAAGCCTGTTCAGAGCGTGTCATCCCTATCAAGCCCTGCAGCGTCCCATCTCACTCAGAGCCCAGGTCCTCACACTGCAGGGCACATTCTGATAAGTCCTGAAGCCTCTGGGTGCCAGGGGACTTCTCAAAGGCCAGCCGTGCTCCCACGGAGGAAGGGTCTTCCACGGAGGGAGGGGTCTTCCACGGAGGGAGGGGTCCCACGGAGGAGGAGGGGCTTCCTCCCTCCCTAGCTCTCTCTTGGAATCCATGCCTCCTTCAGATACCAAGAGTCTTTTGCTCCCTCTCCAGCCCCACCATCTCTTTTCCTCTTTAACATTATCACTACAGAACACCACACAGATCTGACTTCTTCTTCGGGTTTGTCTGCCTCCCTGACCAGAACAGAAGCTCCTTGATGAACTTCAGCCTTCTATAGCCCCGAGGTAGCACTGGGCTGCAGGTATTTAGTCACTTCTCAGCCACTTGTCCACTTGACCACAACTATAAGCAGGTGGTATAGCCCCCAGACGAGGCACACCAGGGGACTAAGCCCAGGGCACAGGGAAGCCCGGGGTGCCAGGGACAGCTGTGCTGAGGAGGGCTATAGGATAAGAGGAGTCGCTGGCTGGGGAGGAGCAGCTCCATACCTGGCAGAAGCTGCTGGTACAAAAGCTGGAAAGGAAATGGTCTGTGTTGGGGGGGGGAGGCAAGGCTAGCAAGGGTGAATAGGCCTAGTTTTCAGGGGTCTTGGAGAGAGCCCCTTCATGAGGAGTAATGACCAGGTGTATGAGTAGGGACACTTTTTCACCTCCGGGGCCACTACACAGCCTGGATACAGAGAGAAGTTGGGGTCCTGGGACTACCCATCACAGTTCCGGGTAAGAGTGAAATTCTCCAGCTGTGGCTCATCCAGGAAGCAGCTCGAGCGCCAGTGTTACTGTGTAGCCCTGCGGTGGCTAATCTCTCCCAGGGCCCTTCCAAGGCCTATGCTGGGATGGGCCCTGGGAGAGATTAAACAGCAGTTTACAACAAACGCGCAGTGGCGGCGTTACACACAGATTTGTATCCCTGTACCCCAAATGTACATTATCAAAGTTCTAACCCCCAGGAAAATTGTATGTGGAATAAGGAAGAAATGAAGGTGAATGAAGTCATGAGAATAGAACCCTAACAAAATAAACTGTTGTTCTTATAAGAAGAAACAGTCTGTCTGTCTGTCTCTCCCTGTGTTTCTCTGTCTCTGTGTGTCTGTGTGTGTGTGTGTTCCTCTGTGTTCCTGTCTGTGTGTGTCTCTCTGTCTGTGTCTCTTGCATGCCTGCGCACACACTCAGACACTTTCACACACAGAGAAAGAAGGAGAGAAGCCTCCACCAGAACACCAGAATCCAGCCCTGTGCACACTTGGGCTCAGTTTCCAGCCCTGCTGTGGAAAAACAAATGTCTGCTGTTTGAGCTCTCGACTCTGTGGAACCTTGTGGCTGCTGAAGTGAACTATAGTGAAGGAAAGAGCCAAGAAGCACCTCCTGAAAGGGACTACCCCTGGCCAATGACCCTCCTACCCCCCAGCAAACCTTAGTATGGCAGCGTTGGTCTCCCTGCGGAGCAGCACAGAGGACATCCCTGGGCCGATGGAACTCTGCATCTCCTATAAGATACAGCCAGATTCCTCGAGGTTGCAAGAAGAGGCAGGAATTTCCCCTGTGGCCTCTGCACAGGTAACTCAGCCTGGCCAAAGCCATCAGAATCAATATGCAGAGACTCCCCACAACCTAGCTTCCACTGCCAAGGGGCTGCTGGGAGATGAAGACCCAGCATGACAGGAGTGATGGTGATGCGACAGGCAGGAAGATCTATTACGTGATCAGACTTTCTGTAAAAATAAATTAACTCGGTGGGCTTAATTTGTTTTAAGAAAAGTTGAAGTGCCCGGAAACATTTGGGAAGAGGGCAAGGGTCCGTGAATCCAGGGACTCGTGAGAAGGGCCTGGGTGTGGGGCAGGGTGCCCTCTGAGAGAGACTGCTCTCATCTACATAGCCCGGAGTACCACACCATCAGGCATGTTGTTGCAGGGACAGCAGGCATGATCAGCCCTGTTTTGACAGGACAATACCACAGCCCAGAATGGGAAATGACGGACTTGGCGTCACACAGCAAGTGTGCTGCAGTCCTCGTGGGAGCCGCTGCTTCATTCTGCCAGCCCTGGCTGGTTCATTCACCAAAATGGCTCACCGCACCAAAAGCCCCTTCAGCCCAGCCCAAGCTGTGGCCCCACCCCCGCTGGGTTTCCTCCTCTCTGTAAGGCAGGGAGGGGCCTCTCACTATGACAATCTGGCTCCTCTGAGGCCTGGCACGGTGACGACAGAGAGAAGGAAGCAGCCTAGGGGTTGGGGACAGGAGCCAGCAAGGGAAAGGACCCGAAATCAACAAGCGTTCCAGAATTTTAAGCAGTTTTTGGAGGAAAATGAGGAACGGGTTCAGCTGTTGCGATTTGCTCCAGGGGAAAATTATGTTCCCGTGCTCTATTATACAGAACAGAAGGAACATTTGGTGGGTTGAATACTTGTTAATTTATTTCTCTGTTTGTTAATGGGCTTGCCACATGCGCATGCTCAGGCAACCTCTCCCCCCCAACACACACACACACACACACACACACACACACACACGAGCGAAACATGAGCAGAGGCAGCCCAGGCTCACTGTGTCTCCCTGACGTTTTCCTGTCCAGTAGCGCTTGGGTTCTTGCTCTCCCCTCTCAGCACAAAGGGTCCAGAAAGAGGCCAGGGCACCTGAAAACTGGACTGACAGTGACGTGAGCCAATAGGCTAGGATAACGTTTCTGACCTTGGAGACGTGGGCCGGCTGAGGAGAGTTCCTGTGAGGACTGCAGACAGTGGAGTCTGGATAACAACAAGGTTTCTGCTGCTGTGATGAACACCATGACCAAAAAAAGCGACTCGGGGAGGAAAGGGTTTATTTCGGCTCACGCTCCCAGGTCACAGCCCATCACTGAGAAAAGACAGGGTAGGAACTCAAGGCCAGAGCCTGGAGGCAGGAGCTGATGCAGACGCCACAGAGGGGTGCTGCTTACTGGCTTGTCCCCCACGGCTTGCTCGGCCTGCTTTCTTGTAGAGCAGAGGACCACCTGCTCAGAGTTGGCACTGTCCACTGTGGGACTGGCCCTCCCACATCAATCAATTAAGAAATGCTCCACAGTCTTGCCTATAGGCCAACCTTGTTTTTTCCCTCCCTACCTGCCAATCTTATAGAGGCATTTTCTCAATTAAGAGTCCCTCTTCCCATATATGTCTAGCTTTATGTCAAGTTGACAAAAGCCGACCAGCATGGGCAGTTAGTCATTAACACTGACCTAATAAATGGTGATTGTGCTTGGGCCACTGGGCTTCCTGCAAACAGAGCAAGCCAAGGACGAGGTTCTGCGGCTTCTGCTGTCCCAGAGATCTCCACTCGGAAAGCAGGTGCATTCCCTAATCCTGACCAACCTGACCCCACCCTACCCAGACTCTCAGCCGAAGCCCACCACCACATGCTCTTGCCCTGCCCCCTCCCACATCTACAGCCAACGCTCAGGCCGTTATCCACCCCCCCCCTTCCAGAGATCCTGTACCGGCCACACTGGGGACTACCGCTCCCCAGCAAAGTCCACACCCTGAGTGTGTGCTCTCCACAGGGGGTGGCACAAATGGGATCCCCCCCCCAGTATCGTGCCCCCAACACAACCTTTTGGAGCAGCATCGGGCCTCCCTCCAAACCCGTCTCTCCCTCTGCTCATTCTTTTCCAGTCACCCTGGCTTCGTCCAGATCTAAAGATACTTCCAGCCCTGCCCCCACCTCCAGACCCTCATCCTGTCCCCTCTATTCAATGTCCCCAACTCAGAAAGGCGCCTGGGCCCCTCAGAGCCTCTTACCCATCCCATATGTTGTGGTCTTTTTAATTTTCTTTCCAAGTTCATCACAGACTGAGGTTACCCCAATTCCCTGTCGTTTGGCTGGATTTCATTCCAACACGAGCATAAGCCCTGTGAGGCCAGGAGCCATGTGCAGTAGCTGCAGAGCCCAGGACAGCACCCATACCGAGTAGGTAGTGCATCCATGTTGGCTGAGTGTGTGACGGAAAGAAGAAAAGAATGGGTTAGCCCAAAGCAAAAGGGGCTGTGAGAATAGTCTCCAGTCCCCTACCCCCAAACCTACAGCCTCCAGGGCTCGGGTAGAAAGTGGGACGCAGAAAACCTTTCTCCATGAGTTGAGCTGCCCTGCGCTCATCTGTGCTTCTGAGCAGGGCTGACCAACTCCCTTTCTGTTCGTGTGTACTCACAGACATGTAAGGAGCTAGAATAGCGGGCTAGAGAGCTGGGTTTGGAGCAAGCACCTGCACGCAAACAGGTAAACTGAGGCAAACATAGTGCTAGGCTGTGAGGAGCTTTCCTCAGACCAATGCGTGGGCCTGGCCTTGAGGGCATGCATGGAAGAAGGACACTAGCTTTTCAGGTAGCAGCGGCAGCGGGCTTGGCAGGCTCAGTGTTCCGTCCACCCACGAAAGGGTGGTGAGGCTGTAATCGAAGGGCCAGAGCCTGGAGGTAAGGCTGCCCCAGCAGAGACCCTGCTGCCCAGCTGATGAGGGATGGTGCTGCCAGGGCCCCCCCTCACAGTACACATTAGGAATTACTTCTCTCTGGAGCAAACGATTTGTTACAATATCCAGCGCCTCCTTTCCCCCGGCTGGGCGCCCTCCCATACATCCTGGATTAATCCCGGAAGTCACTCCATTCATTTAGGCCATGCCTAAGTATGCCTCCTCTTTTATTAGGGAAATTTTTCATTGTTTTGAGGAGCTCGTAGGTTTTAATTTGGTGCAGGGATTTTACAGCCTCGAGGCACAAGTAGACTGAAAAGACCTCCTGGGTCCCCCAAGCCAGGTAGGGCACCATCAGACTCCAGGGAGGAGGCCAGCAAGACATAGTGCTCCCCTCCAGGGGCAGAAACTCAGCCTTTGGTGCTGTGTGACATCAGGTCACCCTTTAACTTCCCTGATAGGTGAAGCCGAGGAAGACTGCATTATTTGGGTGCTGATGTGCTGAGCTTGCCCAGAGAAGTCTAGGGATCACCACCACCAGGGACCACTGTAAAAGAATGATAATTCAAATTCAGACAGTCCAGGGCAGGCAAGGCACTGGCCATTCAAAGCCCATTTCCAAACTCTTTAGAATACACCTGAGAGTCCACCACTGTTCAGACTGCTGTGCAAATGCAATAGGCCAACTGGAGAGGTCCACCCAGGCTCTAGCTATCATGTAGAGGTGCTCAGGAAGATGAGCTCTGGGGCCTCAACCTACCATAGACTCTTCTCAACTCACTTTCTTGTAACTATCAAACAGCCTAGCCCTGGGTCCCTTTGCTCTGATGATGGCTGCCTCTCAAGCTAACCCCCACTGCACAACTTGCCAACTTGAGAAACTGACATGACTCTCCTCCCAGCCCTTGGAGGGGACCTTCCTACTCCCTACCTGAAGCCCTGAAGCCTTGAAGGCTGTCCACGGACCCTATATGAACTCTTGACCCTCCCCTCAGGCTGACTCTGTGCTGATCTAGGCTATGTGCCTGCGCCCTGTTCTATGTTAAGAGGTATCCCCAGTTCTTAGGCCGCCATCATGCAGATCTTTCATTTCCATCCCCACCCTTTGTCCCTATCGATGCTGCCCTTGGGCATCTCACACTTTGCCCCAGGCCTACTCATGCAGTCGGACCTTGGCTCACACTGCTCCCCCCAGGCAGGCTCTCTGCCACCACTCTTCCTCCCCTGCTTCCCACAGTCCTCTTGAATCCCAAGGACCAGACTCCACCAACCAGTGTTCCCCGACTTCCCAAGCCCTAGCTGCTCCTCTTCATTGAGCTTCATGACCTTTCTCCTCTATCCTGTGAACTTTGGGTTGTTAACAGATGTGAGGACATGTTAAAACTGAAAGTTCGAAGGAGAAAGAGCAAATCCTCGATTGTCTAATTAAAGCAAGCTTTACTTAATGCTGGTCAGGACCATAGACACTGGCCAAGTCCACACCAAGGATTCCTAGAGAACAGTGCTGAATTAGGCTAGACAGGTGCTCATAAAAGCAAAACCCACAAGGCTACATATGGCCCACCTCTGTCCAATTAGGGCAAGCATAGATCCTGATGAACTTCCTGCCTATGTGCTTCCCACCTACGTGTGATCAAGCACAGCCTCTGCAGTTGGGGCAACCAAGCTTGTTTACAGAAGTGAGAACACATGGCTTGTCATCTTTCGAGAACAGCCCCCAGCATTCCAGGAAGGTGTCTGTCCTTAGGCAAGTGGAACTTGTAGGTTAGAAACATTTTTGTTTTATAGGTCTCTTAAGCACAGTAAATTGAGCTTAACACAGAACTTTAGCGCTCACAGACTATGTCACCCACGCAGTCTGTGATAGCTGGGCCTAGGCAAAGCCTAATGGGTACTCACGAAAAAGCAGTTCATTAAATGACTCAGTGGAGAGTGTGGAGGACTCCACTGGGGGAGTGTAACACTTCCCTCATGAGTGTTACGTGAGGGAAGTATGAGGTTTCACTGCGCCCACTGTGCAAATGGGAAAACTGAGGATACATGACTCTCTTGCCCAAGGGGCAGAGCTGGAGATGCAACCAGATCCGCCAATCAGTGCTCTTAGGGTATTGTCCACATGTCTCTGTTCTACAAACAAGTACCCAACCAGCCCTGAGCCCAGCACAGCCAGATGTGTCAGTTCCTCTGACTCTCACCACACCCCTGGAGGCTCTCTATAAGAGCCAAGAGAGAGAGACTCCCACAGAGGCAGGGTCACTCAAAGCTACACAGGAAATGGCCAGGCTTGGGTTTCTCCCTCGGCTTCCAGCAGCTGATCAGGACTCCCCTACAGGGGGGGTCTGTAGGACCTGCCCTCCCTGGGGCTGCAGGCCTCCCCTCCTGCAAGACTCCCAGGACTGCCTCATGGTTGGCTGACCTTTTGGAGGGCCAGGCTTTCACAGTTCTGAGTGTTGACACAGTCAGCCTGGCTGTGACAGCTTGAGAAAGTAGGGCACACAGAGGAGGGAGGGGGCATGGCAAGTGTGGGCTGCCAGTGTTCCCACTACCTTCTTTCCACACTGCTTGGACAGAGAAGCCACAGTGGCACAGGCTCCTCGAATGACCTTGGCAGCCACTGGACTTGGGGTAAAGGCCTAGACTGCCCACTGAGAGGCGAAGACATAGCCAGTCTTTCCTGCAGCCTCTCACTGCTTGAGGACTTGGAGGGCACCAAGAGACATGGAAGGACAGGACTCTTCCAGCAAGAACCCCTCCGAGTCACATCAGGACTTGGAGTTTCTGTTTCCTCATCTGTGGGGCTCATCTCCCTGCCCCACCCCCACACATCATGGAAGCAGAGGGAGCCCAGTGGGTCCCAGCAGGCCTGAGGTGGCTGCTGCTCTGGAGCACACACTAGTCATTTTCAAGCTGGACAAATCCTAGAACATCCCAGGAAGCCAGCTGGGTAGTGGAGGGTGTGGGTGTTAGACCAACAACGACAAAGCCACGCCCACATGTGACCAAGAAAGCTTGGGTAGCAGGTGTGTCTCGGTATGAGGGACCATGGACCCTCAGAAGCCAAGATGTCCCAAGCCTTCTCGCAACTGTGCCCTGCCGAAAGGGAACTCCCAGGAGAGACCCCAGACTCTCTGTGCTTCACCAAGCTCACCTAGGGATCTCGATGTGGTCAGAACAAAGTTGCATCCATGTATTTGTCCAGTGGACAAAACTGAGCACCAGTTTTGCAAGGACCAGAAAGAGCAGCGCAGGGAAAGCCTCGGGCTGGCCCCGGGGAGGGTGGGCTGTGAGGGACAGGGCCATACTGGAGGGGTCACAGGTATGCGGGCTGGAGGCTTGGAGCTACAGGTGGCTTACTAGCTACATGGAATGGGGGTCCCCCAGCCCATCGTGCAGTCTGGCCTGGGCCTCGCCCTCTTCAGCAGTCCTCCTAGTCGCTCCGCAGGCACTCCAAGCCCAGGCGGCCTTTCACCACAGAGAAGAGCCTCTTGACTGAAAGGCCTCTGAGGCGCCTCACCGCTGTGTGCCCCTTAATTGGGAAATTGTTAACTTCTCCAACAGGAATTTTAATTCAACTCAACTGAAGGCTGGCACACAAGTACCAGCACACACACCCCTTCCCTAAGCCTCGATCTGGCTGGTGTAGCGGGAGAGCAGGCAGCCTGTTGCCCAGGCCATGTGCACAGTGCCACGTCCTGTTGACTTCCAGACCTCCTGCTCCCACTTCTGGGGCAGCCCGACCACCCATGCCCTAAAGGCAGCTATGTCCTGCCCTTCTTTGACTCACCATGTCTGCTGGGCCTCTCACAGGAGCAGCCCACAGCCCTTCGCGTCCTCTGCCACACTCCCCTCAAACTGAGCCCCTCCAGGAACAGTTATTGGGTATTTACTACGTGCCAGCCCTTTGTATGAATCGGACAACTTCATCTGCACAAGGCTGATGCCATCACTAGTCCCAATTTGCTGGTAACAAGACTGAAGCCCATCCAGCTAAAGTAAATTGCTTCGATTCGCACCATTTGGGAGTGGCAGGGCTGGAAACAAATCCTCGGCTGCCAGCTCCAAAGCATATTCAACTTTTAACTGCCATTTATGACTTGCCTCCCTCACCCATGTGAGCCTCACCCTTGGGGGCCATAGCCACTTTATTTCTGTGTCCCTGGCCATATCCCAGCCCAGGCTACAGTCATGCTTTCTAAATGTTTGCAGACTGAAAAAACGAAAGATGAACAAATTCAAACACTTTGCTGGTTACATCCTCCTTTGATCTTAACCTTGTCTATGACCCCCTCCCCCCAAAAAAAGGACAGGCAGTGGGGCTGGAGACATGCTCACAGGTCATGGTTCTCTTGCAGAGGATTGGGGTTTGGATCCCAGGACCCACAAGGCAGCCTATAACCATCCATAGCGCCAGTTTCGGGAGATCTGGTGCCTTCCTCAGCCAGCAAGCCTGCAGAGGCTACACAGACACGCAGGTGAACTGCACTTGCAGGTGATTCGCAGGCAGGTAAGCTGAAGCTTAGTGGTAAACGCAGCTGCCTCAGACACCCAGCTTAAGGCAGAGCCCGCCCAGAATAGCTGCCCTTGACCCTGGGCAGGGCTGCACTGGGAACAGCGTGTAGGTCATCCTGAGCACAGCTCCCCTCCCAGGCTGAAAGGGTCTCTGAGAAGCTGTCCTCCCTGCTGTGGGTTGTCATGCTCCTTCTGGTAGCTTGGAGTCATCGCCACTTGCACACCGTAAGACAAGGTGTTCATCATAACCTGGCTGCCTGGTCCATCTGGTTCACCGCTTTGTAGGTCAGACTGTCAGTCCCTTGTTGTTTGTCGTGGGTGGCCAGGCATTGTGGCACGCAGGGACACAGGCAGGAAGATCTGGGTTTCGGAGACACCCTTACCTTTACATATCAAGACCCTGTCATGAGAGCTAGAGATGCAGGTCAGTAGTTGACCAACCTGGCACTCACAAAGTGTTGGGTTTCCATCCCCGACACCAAAACGCATACAGGATGAAACTGCAACTCCTAAATAAGGTCAAAATGTGACCATGCCCTTGTTTGGGAAGTGGGATGCTGTAATGCAATTAGCTAATTAGGATGAAGTCACACAAGAGTAGGAAGGCTCATAATTCAATACAGTTGTTTGACAAAATTAAAACAATATATGGGCCAGTAAGATGTCTCAGTGGGCGAAAGTGCCTCCTGCTAAGCCTAATGAACTGCATTTGATCGCTGTAGAGAATCTATTTCAACAAGTTGTCCTCTGACCTCCATGCCTGTTCTGTGACACACAAAGCAAATAAATACAATCTAATTTTAAAAGAACTATTGATTCACACACCTTTTTTGGTGTGTGTGTGTGTGTGTGTGTGTGTGTGTTGTTTTTTGAGACAGGGTTTCTCTGTGTAGCCTTAGCTGTCCTGGACTCGCTTTGTAGACCAGGCTGGCCTCAAACTCATAGTGCTCTGACTGCCTCTGCCTCTCCGGGTGCTGGGACTAAAGGTGTGCACTGCCTGGCTGATTCGCAAACATTTTTAAAAATATGAAGATCCAGTCTAAATCAGCTAGGTATTTTTGTAGGGCAATTTGCCAACATAGCACCCAGGGAGACAACATGTAAAGAGACCCGGGGGAGCCAGGTAGGGGCCTTCCGGCCTCCAGAGCACTGAGGTATTATTCTCCTGGTGTTACGCTCTGTAGAGGTAGAGCTCTGTTGTGCAGCCTCCTAAAACCCCACCTATAGGGTGTCAGGGCTGACTCCACTCCTCCTGAGTCGTGTGGCTTGGACAGGGTACTGCCTTTTCTAAAGCCCAGTTTGCTCAAGTCATCCCTAGAACCCTGCATACATCAGGCTCTCCATAATGCCTGGATGAATGGGCCAACAGCATCCCTCTTCCCCGTGCCTGTGATACGGATGCCATGAGCTGGAGGATGGGCTGGGGACACTGAATCCACAAAGAGCCATGAGAGATGCATGTCTCCAGGACCCTGTGCTTCTCCTTGACTCTACGCGGGTGCAGGTTCAGGGAGGGAGTACTGAATCCATCAAGCCTAAGACACTGCTGGATCCCTTCCGGGGATGGCCCCCACTGGGCTCTGAGGGGATCAAGGAGACCTCCCGGGAAGCCTGACTTCAGGGAGGCAGATTCAGCTCAGTCAACAGGAAAGAGCCTCACAGAGCCGTTCCAGGACCTGGACAGAGTGATGTCATCAGCCTTGCAGCTGTGTGAGTCCAGGTCAGATCCAGTCCAGGTCCTCCCCTGGCATGAGCCTGATTTGGACCAAAGACTCCCAACCTGAACAATCATCAAGAGGTGGCTGGCGCAGCTAAGGAGATAGCTTATTGGCAAAGTGCTCGTATTGCAAGCAATAAAGACCTGACTTAAATCCTCAGAACCAAAACTTTTTAAGTTAAAAACTAAAAGGGTGGTATGTGCTTTATAACACCGGTTCCGAGGAGGCAGACGACCCATAGGGCTTGCTAGCGAGGCTGCCTAGCCTACCCAACAAGCTCCAGCATAGTGAGGAAACCTGTCTCAAAAAAACAAGGTGGGTGGGCTGGATATGGCGGGGCCCTCCTTTAATCCCAGAACTTGGGAGGCAGAGGAAGAGGGAACCTCTGTGGGTTCAAGGCCAGCCTGGTCTACAAAGCAGAGTCTAGGAGAGCCAGGGTATGGGGTAGCTTGAATAACAACACCCAAGGTTGACTTCTGGCTTCCACATTTAAGCTCAAGTATACACACACAGAGATACACACACACACACACACACACACACACACAAGGTGACTGGGCCTTCTTTGTCATCTACATTCTTGGATATCCCTAGCAATCCAGATCAGGAGGTCTGGACCTCAAAGGCCCCCTGTCTCTAATAACTTCCACGGGTGTCTGTGGTGGTTTGGATAAAGTATTCCCCATACTCTTAAGCATTTGAATGTTTCATTCCCAGTAGGTGGAGCTGTTCAGGCAGGCTTCGGAGATGTGGCCTTGTTGGAGGAAGTGTGTCACTGGAAGAAAGCTTTGAGAGTTAAAAGACTCATTGAGTTTGAACTGTCTGCTTCCTGCTTAGGGTTCCAAAAATACGCTCTCAGCCTGTACGCCTACGCCATGCCACCACTCTGCCAGTATGGACTCCTCTCCCTCTAAAACCGTAAGCCACATAAATCCTTCCTCCTGGAGGTTGCCTTGTTCGTGGTGTTTTATCAAAGCAATAGAAAAGTAAGTCATACAGTGTCCTGGTGCAGAGCACAGCTTGAGCACCCCAGCCCCCAGAGCTCCGTGGCTTGGGAAGAGCTTTCACAATGATGCATGAAGTGGGAACAGCATAGACAGAGGAGACAAGGGGAACGAGAGAATGAGGACAGCAAGATGAAAACGAGTTGAAGATGATGACATTGATGAGCTGAAATGACACAAGGTTAGGGTAGCCCACCATAAGCCATCAGGTCTGGAGAGGACCAGGAGAAAGTACAATCAGCTAGTGAAAGTGGCCAAGAGGTAGTGGAGTCAGAGAAGGCATCTTAGTGAGGTAAGACGTAGCTAGTTGTGGGAAGGAGGTGATGAAGATGAGACTGGGCTTGGGGTGAGATAAGTCACCTACTGGAAAGAAGAGGGATACAAGGCGAGGGTGGGGGGCCTCAGCCAGGTCCTGACAGAACTAGCAGGGTAAGGACTTTGAACTTCAGCCCCAGGCAAACAGGGAACTGCTGCAGGTTCCTGAGAAGGCACTGGGGCTCAGAGGCACCTGCGCTGCTGCAGTCTCACAGATGGAGCCCTCCTGGGAGGGGTGATAGAACTGAGCCCAGTATCAGCCATCGGCGCACCTCCAGCCCTGACAACCATCACAGCGAATGCCAAGCATTAGGTCCTGGGGAGGAGGCCAGGAGGATAAACTAGCAGGAATTTCTTCGTCATCTGCAGAGCTGCAGTAAAAGGGCAGGCTGTCTCTGGGGAGCCCTAAGGGCCAGCTTTGTGTTGGGTGGTGAGCCCCAGATTCCTCTCTCTATGCTCTAGCCTAGGTTCCAGGCTTCCCAGCCACCAGGGTCTCGGCAATAGCCATAATCTCCACATGCAGCCTTGGCTCTTCTCAGCTGCAAACTCACAGGTCCACCTCACCTGCCCGAGCTTTAGAACACTTCCAAATAGGACTCCTGTCTTCTCCTCCAGTCCTACCCAGTCCCTGAGTAACTGTGCCCACCACACACATCCCCAGACTCTGCTCTCACCTACAACCACCCTGCAGATGCCCCTTCAAAAGCCGCCAGGCTAACACTGCCATCACTGGTCTAAAATGGGGCTGGGGTCTTGAGACTTGCCTTCCCGCTTCTCTGGCCCACCCACCTTACCCAGAGCCTGGGAACTATGAGTTGCCTCCATGGTGATCTCTAGGTCTGCTCTGTCCAGAACCTCAGGCTTCTGCTCTTCCTCCAAAGGAGCCTCTGCCATCAGCCCCGTCCCGGCCATCTAGCACTGGAGGTCCCCACCTTGGGTTTACCCTCTTTCTAGCCTCTCTTGTCTTGATAACACATATCACTCTGTGGCCTGACTGTTGAACTGCTCTAAATCTCCCCGTCTGGCCTGTTTGAAGGTCAGTTCTGTGAGGACAGGAGTTTGTCTGACGTGTCCCTGAGAGGGGCGATGCTGAGCACAAAGAGCCACACCTGGTATACAGTGGTGTCCAGCAGGTCAGGAGAAGGAGACGAATGAACCACAAGGCCAGTGATGACACCAGGAACACCCCTGAAGCACATAGCATATACCACATAAGGATAAACGTGTGACTCAGGAGACCGTCTGCCCTGAGAATCCCCACAGACACACACCCATGGGCAATCCCAGCCTCCACTGGAGCAGCCTCCAACAGCAGCAGCCAAGTGTCAGGGAAGCTATGCCTAGCTCTCCTGGGCCCCCATGGTGAACCACCAGCCCGAAGGAGATGAGGAAAGGCTGGTCTGAGCAGTCACACTCATTCAGACAAGAACCAGGAAATGCATGCTCTTTACAAGGATGAGAACTGGACAAGCCTCCCCCAAGTACCTCAGGGCTCCGTGGAAACACCACAGATCCCCTTGTACTGCCAGTGTAAGGCAGAAACACCTGGGACCTAGCCTTGCCTGCACTTCCTCCAGACTGCCATCCTGTCCCTTCCCAATCACAGGAATACTTCAAGAAGCACCGCTAAGCAGACAGGAGAGAGAAAGGAAAAACATGGGCTTCTTGAAGATTCCAGGGGTTCACTAAGCCAGATGCCTGCCCCTCCTTGGCACAGTAGCAAAAACTCTCCACAGCTGGCCAGCTCGCCGGGCCCAAACACCATCCAAATGCCCAACCTCTACGATACAGCTCAGGCTGCCCTCCCCTACCTCAGCCCTTTCCTGCCAGCTTCGCCCTTCATGCACTACTTTGTTCACCCAGGCTTTATTATAGTGACAAAACACTGGAAACCATCAAAATACACAACAGAGAACTAGTTAAATGGGACACGGCAACACAGGCTGGAACATTACGCTGCCATTAAAAATCACATTATAGAAGAGTATTTAATGATGGGAAAATGATCTTGGTGTAGTATTAAGTGCAAAAGGCAGGTTAGAAAACAGTAAGTACAGCTTGATCCCAATTATGTCATAAATACATATTTTGTAAAAGACTGACGGGCAAAACACCCGAGCGCTTGCATTTTTCTATTGAGAACACACATTACATTTTATAACCAGAAAAATAGATGGTTTTTAAAGGACCCTACAGGCTCCCAGCCTTGGCCTGGAATCATCTCCTTCAGCCAGCCCTGCCAGCCCCCAGCTGAGCCAGGCTCCCCCTGCGCTGCACTTCCTGGAGTTATTCCATCTTATACCTGTCAATGCCGCTGCCCAGAGGGCAGAGGCAGGACAGCAGCAGCCTCCTGGCCAGAGTGAGGCAGAACCCCAAACCTGGTGCCCCATCATCCAGGCTTCTTGCCCATCACCTGGTAACTACCACAGGCAACCAGTCCACCAGGACCAGCCAGCTGTCAGGACTGCTTTGATGGGCTAAGTGGACTTCAGAGGCATGCCTGGTGTCAGGGAAAGAAAAACAGGGTGTGCTCCCTGCCACACCCGACAACTTCCTTCTCCACACCCACAGCTGTCCTCCAGGCCCTGCTGAGCCTAGAATGGAGAACAGCATCTAGACTGGACAGTGTTCCTACATTGTAGCCGTCCCTTTGGCACAGACACAGGAATAAGGTGACTTATCTGTCACAGTCAAGCCATGGTCAGGCCAAGTAGAATCCCAAATCCCTCTCCTGTCCTGCCTGCTCCCCTCCCCTCTCATCAGTTATGTCACAGCTTCTACACATTCCCTCACTTGGGACACGGAATGGGAAGGCCTGTCACCTCACACACTGAGTGCCCGCTCTGTGCGCTACAGACCAAGAGGCCATCTGCTCTGTTCACACAAAGCCAAGTTCGGCTAGATGACAGTGCTTGTCACAGATGCATACACCTAGGATCTGAGCCTTGTCTTGCCCTGAAGGTTTCTGTACCCAAATGTCAACTGTGGAGTCCCATTAACTCCACACATCAGAGCCAAGGCTGGCCTCTTGACAGTTTCTTGGACACTGACATCTCCGTCCACACGTTCCCACTCCCTCCTCACCTGGAGTCAAGCACATATTTGGTCAACAGTGTGACAGGACTAAGTGCACGGTGCTTCAGCTAGCCCTTAGGGACCTCCCCTCCCCCGTGCCAAATGGGAACCTATTAGCCAGTGCTGTCTGTGAAACCATGTGGCTGGGAAAAGTGCCCCAGGCTTCTGAGTTGGCTATGGACCAGGACTGGCCACAGCAAGGGCTACTGGGATCTGATTGCAGAGGAGACAGACAGATGGAAGCGTGCAGAAGGCGGGCCATGGGACAGCCCTCCCTGGAAGGTCCACTAACCCACACAGGGCCTCTTACCTGTCACTGGGTGGTGTTGGCTGCAGACGGGCTGGGATTAGCCTGGGCCTGGCTCAGTTGGCCTTTTGGACCACAGACACGAGCACCTCAGGGCCTGTGGATACAGGAGTCTGTGGGAAGAAAGAGGAGGTGGCTGTCAGACAGGGTGAGCAGGATGGTACGGGGGTAAACACGCAAACAGGTCAGAGTTTACCCAGCTGTGCAGTTAACACCACACACACACACACACACACACACTCTACTCAATGGCACACATGCACTTACACATTCATGCCACCAGCTAGAGCAGGGAAATCCTGAGGACTTGGGTATCTGGCACCAGGGTGATGATTCTGGCTGCTTATCCTCACAACTAGTCCTGTGATCTTGGAGTAGTCAACTCTCTAAGCCTCGCTTCCATCATTCAAGAAAAAAAGGGTTTCTTCCTTCTGCTAGGACAGCAGCAAGAGAGTAGCAGAGACTCAGGACCTGGAGGACGAAGGTGTCTATCAATACCACACTTCCCTCCTCCCTGGCCACCAGGCGCTGATGCAGGCTCCAGGCTAACCCCGGAGTATGCAGTCAGCAGAGCCCCGGCTGCCTCCCCCAAGCCCAGAGATTCCTGCAGCTCCCACCCAGCCTCTCGTCTGCCTTACTCCCCCTTCAAGCATCCTAGAAAGGTTCCGGAATGCATCCTAGACAGGAGCAGGAAAGATGCTGGGGCTCCAGCCTGGGACCGCTGGTACGGGACGAGGCCAGAAGGCCAGAAACAAGGCCTGTGCTCCCAGCTCTTTCTACTTCATGACCCTGTGGTCCTGAGCAGAGTGTTTGTTTGTTTTTGTTTGTTTGTTCCTCTGCCTCAGTTTCTTCAACCTCTCAAAGCCCTGAATCCATTTCTGAGTTATCACTGAGGGGTCCCCAAATGATCTATTTCTCAGAGTGTAAGTAAGACACATGTCTCTGGGTTGCATGGGTATGGGGGGTGGGGAGGGATTTAGGCAGTACACAAACATTTTTACTTCCATTGGCTTGTTTATTTTCCTGTCTATTAGAGAAAAACATGACAGGCACATCACAGGCGTGATTTCACGGGTGTGTGACTCTGGGAGCACCGTGGTAATCCACCTTCAAATAGGAGTCCACGAAAAGCAAAAGACCACAGGGAAAAGTGCAAGTGGGGAAGTGCCTCAAAAACCTGGCTCTGTCCCAGCAGCCCTCACATGCCTTTCCTGGGGGTCCAGGCCCTGAGTTCTTTGGTTTTACCATGTGGGGCCATCCAGCACGGGCCTGATCCCCAGAGCCTCTCACAGACCTTTAAGATCGGTTGATGCAATGAGCAGAAAATGACAAAGGCTCTGAGGTCCTCCCAGAGTCCATCCTGTGTTTTAGCAATCTAAGATGTCAGTTCAATGTCCACCAAGAGGGTAGGGTCTAAAAGGTGGGGTCTTCCTGCCTCTTGGGCTGCAGATTCTCCTCCTAGAAGGAGGCAGAGAATCAGGTGCTAAGCAGGACCTTGGCTGTCACAAAAGGGCCAGACAAGAAAGGTCCCACTGGCCACACACCCTCATGCCCTATACTGTGCTCCAATTCAGTTGGCCCTATGGGTGTTTCTCAATGACCGAAGATCCTGTAGATCAAGGCAGGGCACAGCGGTGTCAGCTTGGCACGGGTGGGTAGCCAGAGCCTGAACAATGCATCAGGCCTGAGTCCCGCAAGCCAGGATCAGCCAGGCAAGAGTGCCCTCAGTGCCTGCCCAAGCTGGCTCCCAGTAGACTGGCATGAGCCAGCCAGGCCCAGGCCAACAAGGACAGCCATGTCCCTGGCAGGCCTCCAGACCACCTGGCTGGCAGCCCTGAGCCCAGTTCTACCTGAGCTGGCAGGCCAAGCCATCCCCATGAGTGCTTCTCAAGCCCCCGCTGCCATGCTCCCAGACAATGAATGGGTCTCCAGCTCCCTTCCCCCAGCCCTTTTTGAAGCTCAAGCTCTCCTCAGAGGCATCACAAGAAGTTGCTATGGAAATGGGACCACAGACAGAGCATGACAATGATTTGGGGCAGGGAGGAGCTGCAGTGGGAGTCAGTGCTCTCCTGGACACGAGGCCTGCCCATGTGCTGAGTCCCAGGAAGGATGTGAGACTCGGCTACAGACGGAGGGACCAGGGCAGGGGCAGGGCTTCCATCCAACCTGCCCTGCTAGATCCTTGCTCCTCAGTGGAGCCCTGAAAACCCAGTGCCTATTCAGCAGCAACTGGAGGATGCTGCCAAAGTGGGTTCACCACTGGGGGAAAGGGATGGGGGCCGAACACTGCAAACAAATAGCATGTGATAGAAGTTATATTCCTGTTCTGGGAGAGACCACAGAGAACTGGAGTCAGAGAGGTTTCCCATCATTACAGACTGGAGACTGAGAGCTGCAAGGGCTGGCATCCCCCAGCAAGCCAACCGCAGCCAATCCGGCAACCTCCAACAACACACTGCCTTTCATTCATTCATCCTCCCACTCTTCTCCACACTCTCTGTTAAGTACCCACCATGAGCCTGGTGACTGAGATAGATGCAAAGGACGCAGAAGATGCATGAGCAGAGATGACCCCTCCCGATTAAAGGGAAGACATCCAGACAGACTCAGCACCAGGAGTCAGGGATGGCGGCCTTGGCTTTTAGGTTATGCAGCTGTGCATGGGAGCTGTATTTCAGAGACTTCCCAGTTCCCCTACTCACCCCACAAGCACTCACTCGCTCCTCTACAGCCCACGGAGGCCTCATTTCCAGAAAGCTGTGGAGAGTATTTCCACTAGCATTTTGCTATAGTATGGAGATTGTATGTCTCCCACAGGCCTGTGTATTAAAGGCACAGTCCCCAAGGAGGCAGTACTAGAAGGAGCCTGAACTAGGCTGAACTCGGCAAGGGCCTAGTGGGAGATCCCTTAGGTCAATGGGGTGTGTTTTCATTGGAGATTGTGACCCCACACTCTCTTCAGCAGTAAGGGCTTTGCTCCATGATTCTTCTACCCATGAGGTACTACCTTCTTACAGGCCTGCAGTAACAAGCCAGCCAATCATGGGCCAGAACCTCTAAAACTGTGAACTAAAATAAACCTTTACTCAGTAGAAGTTTTCAAACTGTGGGTCGAATGACCCCCTCACAAGGGTCCTGCAAGAAGATGTTTACATTACGATTCAAAACAGTACCAAAAGTACAGTTATGACATAGCAATGAAGTAACCTTATGATTGGGGTGTCACCATAATGAACTGTAGTGAAGGGTCACAGTATTAGGGAGGTTGAGAACCACTGCTCCATAAGATGGCTGTTTCAGGTATTTTGTTACAGTCCTGGTAAGCTAGGCTCTGCAAAGCCCCCTTTTATTCCCTGAAGACAGTATCTATCCCACCTCCAGCGGTGGGGGTGGGGAGAATTTGCACTCTGCTGACAAAGAAGTAGGGACTGGAGTTCCACCAGGAGATGGCCAGCGTGACACTTTGTTCTCTTCAGACCTCAGGCCCAATACAGCACCTGGGAAGTCCGAGGTGCCCAGGGGCAAACAGATGAGTGAGGAAGGGAAAGGGCACTGCAAGAGTACCCACTTGGCAGGAGTGACGGGAGTCGGGCACGTGCTTTGAGCTCCTTGTGTATAACAAAGCACTCTCCTCATGATTCCTAGCTTGGAAGACCAGCCCCGTGACATCCACAGGCTCTGTCTTCCAGCAGCAAGCATAGCCTCACCGGTGGAAACCAAGCCCTGAGAAGCAGCAGCTGGACTACAGGGAGCCCTGCACTGAGCAGGCAGGAGAGGACAGCAGGGAGAGAAGGGTGGGGCCAGGTCCAAGACTACGGAAAAGAGGAAGGAGGAGGGCCCGAGAGGCTTCCTGGTGGAGGCAGGACTAGAGGGGGCTCTGAGCCTGCCCTCCAGAAAGAGGGCAGAGAACAGGGACAAAGCCTGTTGTTAATCCTCATGACTTGAGGCGGGAATGGCAGGCAGAAGGTGAGGAGGGGAGCTCATTTCCTGACAGCTGCCGTCCTGTCCCCTCCCCACCTAGGCGTTCCTAGGTACTGCTGCCTAATGAGAAAATAGCTGGGGCAGACCCCGGGAGAGGCCGAGAGGGGTGGGGCAGAGCGTCCAAGAGACGGAGGCGCAAAGACAGAGCTGCAGTTATTTCAGACCTGGACGGACCTGGGAAAGGACAGAGCTGAAGGGTGAACAGATGGGGCCACTGCCCCCCATTCCCGCCAGAGACGGCTCTGCAGCTGCTGAGAGGAGCACACAGCTGTGAAGGAGCCTGCAAACACAGCTTTGAGAAGATTCTCAGCAATAAAACTCATATTTGAAACGAGACTTTGTTGAGGGAGGGGAAGCCTTCCTATGCCAAACATTAAATCCAGACGCTGTAAAGTGAAAATTTGACAAATCCAACTACATAAACATGTAAAACATCTGTACAGCAGAAGACACCATAAACAATGTTAAAATGCAAGTAAGGCACTGCAAGAAAATATCACTAATATGCAAAGAGCCCCTACAAATCAATAAGAAAAAGACAAAAGAGAAAAATTGGGAGGGAATTAGAAATCCTCAGAGGAAGAAGTAAATTGGCCAATAAACGTATGAAAAGATGTTCTATCTCACTAGCAATCAGGCAAATGCAAATGAAAACGACACGATACCATTTTTTTGCCCATCAGATTGGGAAAAATTAAAATGATTTATAACAAGCAGTGCTGGCAAGGATGATGGGAAATAAACACTCACAGACCATTGAAGGGAGAGGAGCTGGCTCAACCACTGCAAGGGTAATTTGGCAATATTGATTAACATTTTAAACCCACACACCCTACAACCTAGTAATTCCATTTCCAGAAGCCTCTTCTACAGAGGAAAAAAAAACAGCGCAAGTACACACATAAAAATACTCAAGGATGCTCAGAGCCGCGTTGCCAGTAAGAGTAAGAAAGAAATTGGAAATGGCCTAAGTGTTTATCAATAAGAAAATATTCAAGTAAAACATAGCACTTCCACGCGAGGGAACATTCTGCAGTCATTCAGCAGTGTGAGGTACAGTGGCATGACAACTGGGGGATGGAGATGCTACTTCAGAATAACTGTGTTTACATATAGCAGCCTACCCATGGATGGAGAACGGTGTGCCAGGCCTGCGGTGCTCACCTTTGGGGAGAGGGGCAAGGTGGGACAGAGGTTTCTGTGGCTTCTGCATTCCACAAATGTAGTGCTGGATTTTCTTTTGTAATCAGAAAAACAAAATCAATAGAGAGCTAATGGATTTTTTTAAATCCTGCCCAGACCCTAATATAAAATGCAGATCTAAGCGGCACTTCTCCGGCTGAAAGGCAGGACTCTACGCTCCCACTGGGCCCTAGGCGCCGACCCCCAGGCCCCTACTGGAACTCTGGGACCAATTTGAGACCTTGGCTGCAGAATATGAGGCCAAGATGACAAGGGCAGAAGGTCACCCCAAGTGCATAGGCTGGCTGGGGCCCAAGCCCAGGACTCTGAGTCCTAACCGAGTGCTGGATGTGGGCTAGAGGAATTCTGTAGTTGAAAATGAAAAGTCACCGCCCTGGGGAACTCTGAGAATCACAGGGAGAGGGAACAGAGAGCGCCTTTGCAGAAAGCTTGGGGTGGAGGGAGATGGGTGTGTTTTTCTTCCTTCCTGCAGCTGCAGAGAAGGATGCAGAGCAGTGTGGGGTGGGCAGAGACTGCCGTACACAGGTGAGAGGTGCATGAGTGGGGTGAGCCTGGAGGGTGTGTGCACTCCAAGAAGCATGTCTGTCTGTGTAGTCGGTGGGAGTGTGGGTCTGTTGTTGCTCCCTGGGTGACAGCAAAGAGGGTGTGTGTGTCTCAAGGGAAAGAAACGCAAGAGGCCTGTGTGTGTGTCTGGGGGTTCCCCTCAGTGAGGAGACTCTGTGCACATGTCTCCTTTCCCCACCCGCCCTGTGTATACGATGGTGCTTATCCCCAAGGCTGCTATCTACAGGGATACAGGTATGAGACCGTGTGTGTTAGGATGTCTGCAGAGGCTGGGAGCAAGGGGTGGACCCCAATACCCACGCTGCAGATCTCCCAAGAGTCCAGGCCAGTCAGATACACCTCTCCCACTGTGAAACAATGAGCAAAACCAAAGGAAACTGCCTACAAGACTGAAGCCTCTGCAAATCTAGGAGGTTCCTCTCCCTTAAATATTTATTTACACTGGCTCTCAATATAACCTCAAGGAGACAAGTTGAGTCATATGAGACAAGGACAAGAAGGGCCAACAAATTGGTGGAGAATGACACTCACTAACCTAGTCCAGCCCACCCACTTCACAAAGATTTTTAAAAGACTTTTAAAATATTTTAATTCTCTCTCTCCTCTGTCTCTCTTCCTTCCTCCCTCCCCTCTGTGTGTGAGAGAGCATGTGTGCATGCACAAATGAGTACAAATGCCAGTGGAGACCAGAAGAGGGCACCAGATCCCTAGAGTTAGATTTGTAGGTGGCTGTGAGCTTCCCAGCATGGGAGCTGGAAGCTGAACTAGAATAGTCTACAACAGCAGCGGCCCTCCTGAGTACTGAGCCATCGCTCCCGCTCCTTCTGAGGGTCCTCTGTCTCATCTTCAGGGGCCAGAGGCTGCACTCCACATGTGGATCCAACCCTCTGAAGGGCCTGCTTCACTCCCTCTGGATGGAGGAGATGGGAGATGGCTGTCACTGACATCTCCCCACATTCTGTACTGGACCCATTAGGCCCCTGGGAACCCATTCCATGCTGACCCTTATCCTCAAGCCAGGTCCTAGCGCTTCCCAGATCTACCTCGGTCAGTGGAGGACACCTGTCCTCCCTGGCAGAATCAGGATTCACAGACCTGCACCTGCTGTTCCTCTACCAGGATATCCTCCCTCCCTGGACAGTTCCTACTACCCTTCGAGAAGCTTATCCTATGGACTCAGGGAGCCACATCTTGGTGTCCCTACCTTTGCCAAGTCCTGCTCTCACTCTTCTCACTGTGGCTCATGGCAGTTCTGACTTCCCCAGGGCAGGGTAGATCTTGTGCTCTGCATCCCAGAGCACAGTCCAGGCTGGATACAGAGGAGGTACCAGGAACAGACGATTGTGGGATAAATCAATGGGTTATCAGAGCACTGGTCGTGACCTAGGTACACCATGAGCCTTCATAAGGTGGCAGGGTAGAACAGAAATGACACGGCCTGGGCACAGATGCCTAGCTTCCTGCCCTATGTCAGCACAATGGGCAGCAGGCATTAACCACGACACCTGGGCAGTAATGGAAACGGGAGTTCCTCCCCGGGACCCCAGGAACTGTGAGACAGAGATGGATATGAATATATGCTGGAATGGGGTCTTCTGCACTCATACTGACTCGGGACCTTTCCGAGATAGCGTGTCCAGAGCCCAAAGGGATTGGAGAGCTGCCAAGCAGGAACTGAGTAAGGGGGTCCCCACTAAAGTGAAGGCTGAAGCATGTAATATCCCTATATGTCAGACACCAGTTACACACAAGGTGGTACGGGTGTCATGGAGACAGCACACAGGCCGTGGAAAAGGAGCTGTCCAAGGAGGAGGAGCAGTTTCGGTGTACAGTGAGCCTCCATTTGAGGAAGAGAGACACTGGCTGGATAGGGCAGAGGTCAGGAGGGACTGGCAACCTCAAATCTCACCTGAGCTCTCTGGGCCTTGGTTCCACCCCACCCTGGAAGTCCCTGACTACATATTACATATGGTGGCCCTTGGAGTTCTGAGAGTGTGCAGGGGTATGTCTGCCCTACACACAAGGTGGCAGGCCTGGTCTGTGCTGTCACTTAGCAATTGTCTGCATCTGTCGTTCCTTTGTTTTCTGTTGCCCTAACTGGAGTAGGAGACTGGCTTCCCTGGAGTGTTAAATGGCCTTGCTGAGCCTCAGGTCCTTCCTGAGGACTGCAGCCACCACCTCCCATATAAGGAATAACAGATGTCACTATGAGTTGGGGTGGAGGAGCAATGGGACCAGGCAGGAATGCTGATCAACCAGATCAAGGCCACATGGGCTCAACTGGTCCTTCCTCGATTCCCTCTGACTCCTTTCTCCAGGGGCTTTCCTCAGCTTGGCCTTGGTCACACTGGGTGACAGATCTGGACTAGGGTCCCCCTGTCCTGCTGGCTTCACCTGCTCCTTGGTGCCTCCACGTATGTCTCAGCACCTCCTGATCCTCCCCGCCTCCCCCAGAAGCAGGCAGCTGGCCTGAGCTCCAGCAAACTGACTCAAACACAGATCTACAGAAGACCCCACTCCAGCCACGCTGGTCCTTGGTTTCCTCACCTCTAAAACCAGGGCTTCTGGGGCACAGAAACTCCCCTCTATCCTGCTGTGAAGATTTATAAGAGCTTAGTGGTACAGTTTGCTCGAAGCAGAGCAGGGGAACATTCTGTCCTTCATCTCTAGGCCTCAGTTTTCCCATATCGAAGCAGAAGGACTGACATGAGTGGTGTTTTAGGGAGGCTGCCGGGTGCTGAGCCAAACTCTGAAGATGCAGATGAATATTATCCATCCAGCAAGGGCATTGTAGCCATGAGAAAGAGCTATAACAGGGCTCCAAGATAGACGTGTCTGAGCCACAGTCTCCACCACTCCCTGTTACACCCCATCTGCCAGAGCCTCTCATTACCTACCTGGTTCCTTTAAGCTCCAAAGACCACAAGCAGCTCAAAAATGGAAACCCTAGTGTGAGAGGAACAGTGATCAGGAAGATACAGAGGGACAGCTAGGTTCACACAGGTGGTCCAGAATAGCCAGATAAGGTCCCCAGATCCTTACGAGCCAATGTGGTTCCATAGATGCCTGCCCCTACCAGGGCCACCTGCAGATCTGTGACACATGCACAAAGATTTGCAGTCAGAGCTGAGCTCAAGATTTCTGTCACCTGTCCTCTGTAGCCATGGACTGTACACAACCCAGGCCCTAGAAACCAGTCCTGGCTAACAACGGCCAGTGGCTGCACAGACCTCATCACAAACAACTTTGCCACTGGTGAGTGCTGTCTGGCCAGGCAGGGCTTCCCAGCAGATTAAGGCCAATGCCAGCTCCAGACTCATTCATATTCCAGTCTGGCTGCCCGCTTCAATATGGCTGCGAGATGCAAGGGCAGAAGCAGCCCTCCGAGAATGCCCAGCGATGATTCCTCTCCGATTCCAATTTACTCTCCATCATTAATGCTTTTGAAAAGCCCCACATACTCTGCAAACAGGGAAGGAACATTGTCTGGAGAAGTGGGGAAAGGAGAGGGCTGGGGACCGGAAGAGAGAAGTTCAACAGAGGTAGTGCTGGCAGCTGGCTGGGGGCCCTGAAACCTGGAGTTGAAGCCCATTGGGGCCTATGTCGGCCAAGGATGCTGGCCCCTGATCTTCCATCGCCACGCCCTCAAGGGATTGTTCCAGGTCATCTTAGAGTCAGACGTAAGTAGGCTTTGCAAACTGTCAAGGGCTGTGCCTTGAAGAACACAGGAAAGTAAACCTGTCTAGGAAAGTTGAGACCTATGTCCTAGGTGCCACACCAAACCAGGGAACCCCAACAGCACGCAAGCAGCAGGATGTGGGTCCTCTACCTTAAACACATAGCCATCAGCTACGCTATCTCTCAGACTTACCCAGGGAGGCCCCACCTAGCATCCCTGCCCCGCCAGCCCGACTGCAGACACAGAGGGATCCTGTGAGCGCTTATACCCTGCTTAGAACCCTTATATGGCTCTCCACTTCCCCACAGGCTACCGAAAAAGCTTCTCTGGGAGCTCGGACGCCTCCCCACCCCAAGCCTCAGCACCGGCCACACCCAAATCTTCCCTTTGCAATACCACTTCTGACCTAAAAGTCCCTCCTCTTTGGCTCCAATTCACCTGTCAGACCCTTAGCCCTCTCCAGGATGCAACCCAAGTGTTTCTCATCTATACAGCGCCCTCTCTCACTCCCCCGGCACACACTGCCCTTGAACTGTAGCTCAGAAACATGAATATTACGTTCATGTGCTGCTTCCGTTACAGCCAGTGGGCTGGCGTGCATAGGGACTTTGTTCATCCTGTGCACTCCCACTGTGAGGCGGAGTACCCGAGTCACGGTAGGGCTATTCCTCCGGCAATCAGGCTTCTCTGGGCACATGCTATGTGTCACAGTACACTGGAGTGCAGCGGCTGATGACCAAGGTGTCTGTGCCCTCCAGTTGTCTCCAGCGTCGATGCTCAGGGAATGGCTACTGGAGCCTAAAGGACATGTGGCCATTTTGTAATGGGGAAACTAAGTCCCAGAGAGGTAAAATGCTCAAGTACAGGTGTTCTTGCTTTCAGCTCACGTCTCTCCTACTCTTTCTCCCTCAGGACTGTGGCAGCAGAGAGGGGCAAGACAAAATGAAACATTAGAGTCAAAAAGGGAAGGAAAATATGGGGGATCTTCCACCCTCTCTCCACAATGTAAAGAAAATTGCTTTCTGCCAACTATCGCAGCTTAAAAGCAATTAGAGTTTTTGGAGGGGACTCTGGCAGGAGCAGAAGCGACAGAGCGAGCGCCCAGCACGGAATGGTTCCAGCATTCGTTTGCATCAAGTAAGGGGTGGGGGGAGGTGTTAAAGGCAACAATTTTGAACAGCAGAGATAGTGAAGATAAAATATTTACAGCCTCAGAGGGAAGGTCCTGAAGGGGCCAGGGACCCCCTGCTTGCCTCTCCCACCCTACAATGAGGGAGGCAAAGGACTGGATGTGGTGAAGAGAGGAACCATGCTTCTCCCTGCACTGAAGGAAGAGAAGCTCCCTGAGGCTCCCCCTCCTACCCCCTTCCCACTACCACACCCACAGCCACAGGAGCCATCTCTGAAAACCTCAGACCTTCCAATCCTGAGAAAAACCACAGGTCTGAGGACACGACTCCAGATGCTGCTCAACTGTGACTAACAGGTTCTCAGTAAACTCATCCTTCCTTCATTCATGCTCGACCCTCAGGCATGACTCTCCAGGTCGTGGGGTGGCCTAAGTATGTGTCCAGATCTCACTGGGCCTCTGCATTTGACCACCCCTGCTTTCCCTGCACCCTGAGCCTCCACAGGACCATCGAAGTCCTCCTTCCAAACCCAGAGCAGCCGCCTCGTCCTGTGACCTCACCTCTGCCTAGCTCCACACTGAGCTCCTGCCCAGGACAGACACAGCCTCCTTGAGGAGCAATATTTTTCCATTCCTCTCCCTGGGAGGTCTGCATGTCCTTTGATCTCTCTGAGCCAACTTTCCTCAATTAGTAAATAGGGATTGGAACAAAACAGAGCCCATGGGCCTCCTACAATTGAGTAAGGTAATACAAAGTACCCAGCACTCTGATGAACAGGTGCTCAGTAAACTCACTCTGCCTTCATCCATGCCTGACTCTCAGGCATGACTCTCCAGGCCTCAGGATGACCTAGATGAGTCCACACCTTCCCATGCCATCGTGGAGAGCCACCCAACAAATGCTCACCAGGAGGACCTGTGACAGCTGTGAGCAAAGGTTGTGGAAGGCTGTGGAAGGCTCTGTGCACACGGAGACCTAGTGAGCAAGTGTGGGGCCTAAGAAAGACTTCCCGTGGAGACCCTCGTTCAGAGCCCTGCGAAGCCTCCACACAGGAAAGCGAGAACAGGCGCTCTGGGGGGCCTGCGCTTACCTCTTAAATACCTTCCCTCCCTGAGGCCCATGGGAACCAACACCAAAACAGCTGCAATTGAGGATAAGGCAGAGAGCAGACACCAGGCCTCATGATCCAACAGACATTTCTAGGCTCAAACCCCAACTTTACAGGGACCAGGTAGGCAGACTCTGAGCCATAGCTCGAGAGGCAGCATCCTCTCAGGGCCCACCTGGGGTCCTGCAGACAGAGTGTGGACAGTGCAGGAATGCACATGGACAGTAGACACAGTGGCCTCTGCCAACCCCTATACGCTGGGACAGCGGAAGAAGGCCTGGTGAAGCAGGGGACAAGGACTGAATTCTCCTGAAACCCTTCTCAGCTCACGCCATCCAGCAGGGCTTGAAGGACCAGGCCGCAGACAGTCACAGCCTAGCCCTCCCACCTCAGAGCAGGAGAGACCCGTCTGCGCTCAGTTCTCTACCCTGAGTAACTGCTGCCAGGCACCAGCCCCGCCCTCCCTGGGCCACTGTTCAGGGTCAGTTTCCTTCCTTTCCCTCCCTGGCTGCAGGGGATGCGCAGGCTTGATGGAGTCAGTCAGCCTGCAGGGGCACAGCCTGGGGATCAAAGGTGCCTTGCTGTCTCTGTCTTTTGCTCTCCCTCTGCTCATCTCTCGGGCTTTCCCATCCCTACCCCAATGCCAGAAACAGCCCTGCTACCAATCTGAGCCCAAAGACCCACCGAGAGGTGGTCCTGTTCCCATCTCCTGCCAGGCTTCAGGGCTCCTCAGCCTCTTTCGCCCTTCCTGTGTGCCCCAGGGCTGTGCTGACACCCAGGGGTCAGGGGAGGAACTACGGTGCCCGTCTCAGAGCATCCCTCTGAGGCCTCCTCCTTCCCCTGCTGGTAAATGACTACTCTGTCATATGCACACATATTCTTCTAAACCCTCTGTAAGGCTAGCCCCCACCTCCATCTTCCCCTTTCACCCTCAAGGGCATGGCCAGAGCCTGATAGCATTCTCCTACATTGAACAATAAACAAGAAGTTGTTTTAGATTTTTTTTCCCTGACACAGCAGTTCCTTATTAATCTCACTGCAAGTGAAGGAAAGTGAGACAATTAATCTAAAAGAGGTCACTTCCTGTCTCTCATGGAACTTCCAATCTGAGCCCAAAGACCCACCGAGGGGTGGTCCTGTTCCCATCTCCTGCCGGGCTCCAGGGCTCCTCAGCCTCTTTTGCCCGAGGGCTGGGCTGACACCCTGGGCCACTCCTGAAGTCCCCATTCTACTCTCTGCTATGCGACCTCGGACAAAACAGATGGCTTCTGGGGCCTTGGCTCCTCATTTCTCAAGGATAAAATGTAAAGAATATACATGGCCCTTAGAGATCAGACAGAAACATTTTCTCTTGTTTTAACAGACAAATGCTGAACTACTTAGGGATGAAATGTCATGATGTCTATGATATACTTCAAAATAATTTAGAAAAAAAAAAAAAGATTGTTAAATCCAGGCGAGGGTGTCTGGGAATACTGTTCTCTTTGCCTTTCGTGTCTGAAAATGTTCTTAACAGAAAGTTAAAAAGCACTGATCACATACCAAGCCCACAAACCATGCCCTGAGCTTCCTGGCATACCTGAATGGCAACTGGGTCTTGTGTGTAGGTTAAACATGCCCCGTGCCATCTCCTCATGTTGGCTCCCTAGAAATTGCTTTCTCATACGTTGCACTAGAGCCCAGCTCCATGTTTGGAAGCCAGCACCTCACTGAGGTAACTAATGTCTGGGGCTATGGTCCTCTATCCTCCAGGCTCCTGTCCACTCTGCAGTGAATCGTGGTACTGAACCCATCCATCTCTAAACCTCAAGATGTCCTTTCTCAAGGCAGGTCCGGTAGAAAGGAGAACAATCATCCAAAGGCAACTGACTGACATCCCATTTAACAGGTGGGAAAGAGGAGACCCAGAGGTAGGATAGCCGAAACGGAATAAGGACAATTAAAAGACAAAGGAAAGTAGAGGAAAGCAAAAATTCCCCTTCCCCCATCTCAACCCTGGCTCAGGAAGGAGGTCCTGAACCTCAGTTCTCTAGCTTCTGTTTCTCCAACCTCATTGTCAAGGATGAATTGCAGGATGGAAATCCTCCAGCCTGGCCCGGCTGACCCATACCAGAGCTGGCCAGGCCTGCCCCACTGGTCGATCGTGAAGAGTTATCAAGACCCCAAATAATCAATCGCTAATTGCTGAATGCCATGCAATTCATCGGCAAGAGTTATGTGTGGCCGGTGACTGGGCGCCCCCGCCCCAGTCTGATGGAGCCTCCTGGGGCAGAGCGGGCTAGGTCTGTGGTGAGCAATGCAGCAGAAAAGATGCCCATCACTTTAAGTTTCTCAAAACAATATCCTGGGCACAGCCCACATCCTGGGCCCTGGGGCCACCCAGGGAGGAAGTGGCAGGGGCCGTGGAGGCCCTGAGGGATGAACCACATGCCTCAATTAGTTTATCTGTCCCCTGAGCACGCCAGCTACCCAGGATGGATAAACCACGGCACAGGAACGGCAAAATAGCAGAGGACTGCTAGAAGGCATGCCTTGTGCTGGAGCGTTGGGACAACATCCTGGAGGGAACATGGAAGCCTGTGGGGTACTGAGTGACAGGGTACCCAACAAGATGCGCTGAGAGGGACTATCCACCATCACCTCTGGGACACACACTTCAAGCAGTTGGTCTCAGTCATCTCTGTCCCCACAGTATCCAGCACAGCTGGGCTCAAAGGAAGCGCCCAACAAGTGAATCGTCAAATGCTTGCAGGGTCATTAAGTTGTAGGGTCCAAACTCCTGGGCCCACTGTCATGCTATGGTGTCATTATGCTCCACCAACTTAGAAATGCGCATTTGTACTCAAAAACAGCCTTGGGACACAGGCTAAGAGACCACTCTTTCCAATCTACAGAGAAATGGGCTTGGAGAAACCATGGCCACCCTAGAGTCACACAGCAATCATAGGCAGGGTCCACTTCACCCACAAAGATGGAGCCCCACTCACTTTGGCAAACCCTAAAGCGATATGAAAGCCACTCCTAGATCTCCCAGCTTCCCACCACCCACACCAGGAGGCTCCCCACACTTCGCCCTTGTCCACTTGGAGATGAAGAGACACAGGCAGTGGTCTTGACCATCCCAGGCCAGCTTCTGTGAGGCTGGTCATAGGACCACTTAACTTCTGCTTTAGTGTAAGCAGAACTGAGCAGGAGTTCCCAGAGTCCCCAAGCTTGGAGCAGACAGAAGACAAAGCCACTCTCAGTCTCTACCCCAGAAGTCTGGGGACTCTTATCCTGGAGCAAGAATGCTGGGCTAGGAGACCAGAGACATGTTCCAACCCAGCTGTCATTTCCCTGACGCTTCTGTTTCTTCATCTGTGGAGTGAGGCAATGTTCTGCCCACAGTACAGAGCAGCCACCAGGATTAATCATGAATATAAACATGCAGGAAGGGAGCAGGTGAGACGGCTCTGTAGTTAAGAGCACTGGTCGCTCTTACAGAGGATCGAGGTTCAGTTTCAAGCTCCCACTTGGTGGCTCACAACCATCTGTCCCTCCAGTTCCAAGAGATCCAACATCCTCTGCTGATCTGCTGAGGGACTGTATGAGTATGGGGCACTTACACACATGCAGGCAAAAACTCATACATCGAAAACTAAAACAGTAAATGCATATTTTATGTTATATGTATGTGTGTATGTGTGCATATATGTATGTATATACATACATACACATCTATGTGTACATATATACACAAACACATCTATGAAGCCAGACATAATGGCACAAGCCTATGATCCCAGCACTTTGTAGGTAGAGGCAGAAGGATCAGGAGTTCAAGGACAAGGAGTTCTGCTGAATAGTAAATTTAAGGCCAGCCTAAGCCATAGGGGGCCCTACTACCACTCCCCAAAAATATAAAAATATGAAGATTATATAGCAATTTTTATTTTAGGAGACAATATCAGTGTTCCTCTTTGCTTCAGTCAGGACATTGAAACCAACAGGACTCAATATTCCCCCTCCCCCATCCCTGCAGAAGGCACAAAATGAGGCTACCATTGCCTGAATAGTATGTTTTCAAAGTGTGTTGATGATATTTCTACTAAGCTAGTATCAAGCTCTCTCCATGACGCAGGTAAAGAAACTGAAGTTCGGGGTAGGGGGCAGGCAGGGCTGGGGAGAGAGATGTGATTTATCCAAGTTCATCAGGCTTGGCAGCAGCTGAATTAAAATTAAAACCCAGTTCCATCTGGCGTCCACAGGGCATTTTTGATCATACCTGGTTGACTTAAGAAACTTGTTTACACCCAAATCTCAGTGACAGACCCAATTCTCGGTGTGAGGGACTTTACACACGCAGACTCCACCGAGGCCTCAGACTGGCTCCCCAAGCTAACGGCTACAGGGCCATCAGAGCTGGGTGGGGCACATGAGAGGGAGGTGGCTGTCACAGCTGGCCTTACGCAAACTGGACAAGTCCCGGACTCAAGGCTGCCTGTCCAGCTGTCCTAGCAGATGGGTGCTACAACTGGGCCACCTGCCAAGACCCAACCTCCATGTCCAAACCAACCTGGACATAAGGATTCCATTTTGGCCTCTGCCTGCTCTGGCCCTGGTGGCTGGCAGTGCTTATGCAGACCCAGAAGGCCCCTGGTGACAGCCACTATCTCTCCTTCAGCAGCCAGCTCCTTCCCTGATGTGGCCATATGGCCCCATATGCTTCCTGACAGCTGGACTGCCCCAGCAACTGCCTGAGGATGTCCCCTTCAGAGCCCCTGAGGCCTCACCTCCCCACCCACCTCTCCCCGGCAGAGGTGGACTAGACAGGAAAACTCTAGGTTGGAATGCTACACCCCAGCTTTACGTCCTTCTTAAGTCTCAGCCCTTCTGGGGCTCAATCTCTCTGTCTGCTGACCTCTACCCTTTCCCTTTGCATCCCAGTTCTGAGGTTATAAATCACCCAAACTCATCCAGTTATCCAGGAGGACAATCTCGCCCATTTTAAAAGAGAGGCACCAAGGCCCCAGGGCTCAGCGGCTTGCTCGGAGGCATCTGTGACTCAGGGCACTTGCCATGTCTGCATGCCTCATAGGTGAGACTGATCGCTTGCCCTCTGCCCTGCTGCTGTCCTTGCCACAGGCCTGGACTTCCCCGTGGCCTCAGGACTACGTCACTGCGTCTCTCAGACCAAGGCTCCCCACCATCAGCGGCAGATGTGGTTTAAATCACAAATCTAATTTTGTCCCTTGAGAATTTCATCTCTGACCCCTGTATCTGGCATCAGCACACATCCCTACTCTGGACACTCAGACTCTTCATGTCGTCTTGCTTATTGCCTGTCATCCTCCTGGGCGAGCTACTCCATAGCAAACACACTCTTCCCACACCGAGTGCTTCCCGCCCCCTTGCCTTCGCTACTGCTGGGCCATCTCCTGGAAAGCCCTCACCCACATCCACATTCTCCAGTCACTCATTGATTCAACAAGGATTTATTGAGCATCCACCAAGTGCCAGAAACATTTCAGCAAGCCCGAACCCCTCCCGGCCCGTGGTGCCCTCTGAACTGTCCCCTCACATCCTGTGGCCCGCTCTGCTCAGACCCAGGGTTGTGGGTCCAAGCCTGAGTCCCCTTCCTAACTGATCCAAGGAGGAAATCCACAGCATGCACCCCAGGTTCCAAACCAGATGTCCCAGCTGTGCAATGAGCCCTAAGTGCAGGATTCCAGGCAGTGGGGAGCAAAGTTTAAGGGGGGGGGCAGTTATTCAGTCCTGGGAAATCATGAAAAAGATTACACTGGCCAGTGTGACCCTCTACCCCTAAAGGAGGTCTAAGTGGTCAGAGATAATTTTTGCCAACAAGTCACCCATGATCCAGTCTATCCTCAACTTCCTCAGGTAGCTGAATTTGAATGTAACAATTCAAACCCCAGACAAAATGGGGGGAGGGGTTAGGCTCTGGCTAGGGAGAGAATCCAGGAGCCACAGTCCTGAGGTTGGAGTGAGAGTGGCTTTCTTCCTAAGGGGCAGTCAGTGGCACGATGGAAGATTCCTAGCCCAGCAGCACAGAGGTGACTTGCCCTTTCCCCAGCCCAGGAAGACACAGAAGCCTTCTGACTAGAACCAGCTAGAGGCACGTAGCAGGGCCACTGCTGGAATAGAAGCACATGGCAGGAATTCAAACTGGCCTGGATGGCAAAAGTTGGGCCATGCCAGACATTAGGCCACTCTCCAGCTACCTAGAACGTTCACCCACATCTAAGAAACAAAAATCCAGGGCTCAATGATGAAGCCCTTACCTAAAACACGGGCCCTCAGTTGGGTTTCCAGCACCTCAGAACAAAAGGAAAGTCAGTTTGGGGAGACACAGAGGAAGAGGGAACATAGCTGAAAGAAAACAGAAGAGCCTTGGCTGACAACCTCAAGTCAGCAGGAGTTGAAGAATCAGCCAGAGCCAGCACAAGAAAGGAGAGGCAGAGAGGCTGCCTGGGAGGGGAAGCCAACAGAGGCTGGGGAAGCTAGGACAGCATCCATCTTTTAGGCACAACCACTGCAACCAAGGTGAGACCCAGTCATCCCAGAGCCGCAGCCTGCGCCTCCAAGGACCTGAGGACTCAAAGACACCTGCAGGCTGACAGCTCTGACCTCCTGTGGTTGAGCCGGGCCCCTGGGGAAGGAGTTAGCCCAGGGGCACCAAGGTTCCTCCTCTTCCCTAACAATCCTTTTAGCTCTCAATGGCAAGAGAGCTCAATGGCAAGGGGCCCACACAGATGAAATGCCAAGGCTCACCATAGCTCTGACCCTGGGATAATACTGGCGGGCCAGAGCTGGGCTGGGCATAGCAAGCAGACCAGGCTACAGAGCACCACAGACCACAGACAGGCCAGAGCTGGGCTGGGCAGAGCAAGCAGGCCAGGCTACAGAGCACCACAGAGCACAGACAGGCTCTGGCTCCAAATCCAGGCAGCACTAATTTAACAACACTGAAGCAGGAGGTCCCATAGATCAAGTCGGGGAGATAGAGTGCCTCTGCCGAACTGCATCAGGCTGAGTAGCTATTCTATCCCCAGACGTTGGTGACTGACAGCAGAGACCTGAATTGGGGTGACTCCAGCCACAGGCCTCCAGAGCCCTGGTTCCAGGTCAATAAACAACATCCGATTACCCTGTCTCTCCCTTCCTGCTTCTCCAGGGCCAGGACCAGAGCATCCCATCAGAGACGCAAGGGACTGTCCTGAGACTGGAGGGTGGTGTCCTCTTATCTCAGTTCCTGCTTCAGCACCCTCCTCTGTGAACAGAAAGCCTCGGGGATGAGGATCCTGCCTTTCCTGAGGTGGCTGAGAGACACCAGCTGAAAGCCAGGTGAAAATGAAGATTGCCTTCTGGAAAATCTAGATACTGGCTGGTCCCTCCAAGCAGCATCCAAGCTAAGATCAAGACTTCTAAGCCCAAAGGCTTGCACTTTGAATGCCACGAAAAAGCATATATGGGCTCCATCTGTAAGGAAGAGAACTGGAAGGGTTCAAGATCAATCAACAGCCAAAAGTTGCTTCCTAGGGGAGGGAGAGTCTGTGCTAGAGAGAAAGAGGACTTGGCAAGGGGGCTGAACCATTCCCTGGAGCTGCCAGTACAGGACCAGCAGAGCCTCTCTGAGAAGGGGATGCACGGAGTAACACAGGCTTGACATACATCGCTCTAAGCTGGGGTGGGGATGCCAGGCTAGCAGGCCTGGGGATGCCCCTCCTAAGTATCCCCAGCCCCCTGAGAGCTGGGCATCTAGTGTCTCAAGTCAACTCAACTCAAACACAACCGTTTGCATTGGCAGGGAGTTCCTTCCTTCCCGCAACCTGCCCATGGAGCAGGAGGCACCTGGGGTCACACCCGGGGTCACACATCTGCAGGCTTCCCACTTCTCCACCTTCATGCAGGTTGCAAAGATGTCCCTCGGCCCTGTGGATCGGCCAGTATGAGGTCCCGCCTGGCCCTGGCAGGGTCACGGGATTCTGGTATGGGACCGACTCCAGGGGCACCGGCTTGATAGGCGTCCCAGAGAGCCCATGGCTGACGTGTTGGGCTGTCAGAACGGCCATCCTCTACCTACCAGGGGGTCCAACCAGAGCTCCCACCCCACTCTCCCTCATGTTTTCTCCTCGTGAAAGAAAAGCCGAAGTTGTACCATTAAAGCACCTCCGCCCCCACCGCCTCCAGGCCTGCCACGCCCGTGATGCTCCGCAAAGTTGCTTCAAGCCTCCGTGATTCCTGAGCCAGGTGAGGGTTCGGAGGAGCTGCGCAGCAGGAGGGGAGCGCGCTCACGCCGAGGGGTGCTGGGCGTGCACGCCCATCGCGGACGCGCACCCGACACCCCACCCCCCACGGCTGCCCCCGAGGTTCCAGCCCAATCAGAGGCTCGGAACGCGGCGCTGCCAGCGGGCTGACACCCTAGCTCCCCCGCCTGCGCCCCCGCAGCCCCAGCCCAGCCGCAGCATCCAGACCCGGCCACACTCACCATCGGAGCGCGCCGTCTGCGCGCGGCCCCGCTTGGAGCCGGCATCGCCGGGCTGGGCTCGCCTCCGATCCCTGCTCCAGCTTGGGCTCTCGCTCCGCAGGGCTCGGCTCCGAGACGGTGGCAGCGGCAACCAGCGAGGCAGAAAGGGCGTGTGTGTGTGTGTGTGTGTGTGTGTGTGTGTGTGTGTGTGTGTGTGAGAGAGAGAGAGAGAGAGAGAGAGAGAGAGAGAGAGAGAGAGAGAGAGAATGTGTGTGCGCACGGGAGAGCGCGCACGGCGTGTGCGCGGCAGAGCCCCGCGCTCTCCTGCGCGCCGGCTCCTGCCTCCAGCTCTCCAGGCTGCGACGCCGGCAGAATCCCTAACGCGCGCTCTCACCCGCCCGTGCGCTCACACACGCGCACACTCGGGCGCGCACACACCCCCGCCGCCGCCGCACGCCCGGCTCCGCACTCCGGGTTCTCGCCCTCCCGGGGAGCTCACGGAGGGACCCCGCCGCCCCAGCGTCCTGGCCACGCGGCCCCCCCGGGCCCACCGCGCCTCGCGTCCCCCGCGGCTCCCCGAGGACGCACCGCGGGCGTCCCCGCTCCTCCGCGCCCTGCCCCGCCGCGGCCGCGCTCTCCGCCCAGCCCCGGGCCCGGCCCGGCTCCTGCGGCTTCCCCCGCACCCCGCCCTGGCTCTCAGTTCTCTCGGCCGCCGCTCCTGTCTTCCCCCTGTTCCTGGCCTCCCCCGCCGCGCTCCGTCGGCCTCGCCGCCGCCCTTCTCCGCGCCCACCTCCCCACGGCACTGCGCCGCTGCCTCTCACAGTCCCCGCATCCCAGCGGGTGCCGCCCGCCGCTCGCTGAGCCCCGGCTCCCGGCGCGCGGTGGGCGGCGAGGGACCCCGCGGTCTCTCCGCTCCTGGCCTGAGCCGGGCTGATGGCGACGTCCCGCGCTAGCCTCGGCTGCGACTCACGGCGCTCATCTCGCCGAGGCTTAAAGGCATAGCGCACACGGCTCGACCTGCCCCACCCGGGACGCCGAGAGGAGAGGCCTCGCAAGGCCGGAGCGGGCCCGGGGGGTCCTGCACCCGGGGAGCGGGCCCGCGCGATGCTGCCCCTGGGGCCGCGTCGGCCGAGCGTGAGTCCAGCCCTCTCGGGCTGGAGGTGAGTCAAGGAGAAGGACCGTGGAGATTACCCAGACCACGCCATCCAGGGGGCGCTCAGCAGTTGTTGCTCTAAGCCTGAGGACCAGCTGGGGTCTGGAGGAAGTGCAGGCTGCACCTCCAGGACTGTGGGGTCTGGGGAAGAAGGACTAGGGAGCTCCCTGTCCGGACATTAACCCACCCCGCGTGAAGACACCTGTTAAACAGGGACGGCAGGGCTCCTGGCCCAAGGTGGCCTCCCCTCTTACTCTGTGACCTTGGGCAGATGCCTACACGTCTCTGCACCTCAGTTTACCTAGGAGAGACATGGGCTTCCCTCATCTCTAGCGCCCTGCCCAGCTCTGGTATGTTAGCTGAGGATGTTGGGGTCCTGGAGTCCAGCCTCTTCAGGTCCTGCCCCCTCAGTTGTTCTGACTCTTCCCCCATCTCATCAGAAGTACAGAGAAAAGGTAAAGTTGAGCGGAACAGGAACCTACCTGTACAGCCTCTACAAAACAGCATCTCCCTGGACTTTCACGTTCGTCGCTCCTGCTATCCAACCGTGCAGAGGGCTGTTGATTTCACCCAGTTCACTAGGCATCTACTGCTTGCTCCCATCTTGTGCTAGGCAAAGGAGTAGCAGACACTGCCATCGATCGGAAAATGAGGAGGCCGGTGGTGTAGTGGAGCTGTTGGGGTGCAGGAGAACCTAGAAAGCTTCCTGGAGGAAATGATGGTGAATCCGTGTATCAGAGCATGAGCAGGAGGTGGCCAGGCAGGAAGTGAAGGGATCCGAATCTCGTTCAGAAAGAAACATGCATAAAAACCAGGAAGTGGAAAATAAGGAATGGTGTGTGTCTTTCCGAGAAATCTTGAATTGAGTTTCAACTTGATTCTGGGGCAGCAGCAAGGCTACAACTTGACAGATCTAGGTAGGAGCCCCATCTTCGCCTCCTACTCCAGGCGGTCTTTACAGGAGGCTTCTTTTACTCTTGTCCAACCTCTGGTCCCATAACTGCAACCTAATGAAACACAGCCTCCCCCTGCTGACAGGAGCTGGAAGTGGAAAAAGCCCAGGCTGGGCTCTGCCAGGATCAAACTCATCAGGAAGTTGTCCCACAGATGGGCAGGCCCTTAATCCCAGCACTCAGGAGACAGAGGACGGAGGAACTCGGAACTCGGAGTTAGAGGCCAGCCTCATCTACAGAGTGAGTTCCAGGACAGCCAGGGCTACACAGAGAAACCCTGTCACAGAAAGAGAGAGAGAGAGAAAGAAGGAAAGAAAGAGAAAGAAAGAAAGAAAGAGAGAGAGAGAGAGAGAAAGAAAGAAAGAGAAAGAAAGAAAGAGAAAGAAAGAAAGAAAGAAAAGAAAGAAAGAAAGAAAGAAAGAAAGAAAGAAAGAAAGAAAGAAAGAAAGAAAGAAAAGAAAGAGAGCTAAGGGGAATTACATAGAGAAGTAACTCAAACCACAGTAGCATTTGGCATCTGTCCTTTTTCTTTCCTGTCCCTAAGCTCTGTGGCTCATCCCAAAGTCTCTTCCTACATCCATTTTCTCCTTCCCTGGCCACTTTCCCTCTTCCTTCCCATCAGACTTCCTAGAGCCTCCAGGGAGATGAGCTCATGGCTGTTGCCACTCTGGCTTCACACACCTTCCAAGGAGTCACCCAGGGCACCCAGGTGGCCCTAGGGAAGCAAACAGAGACAAACAGTCATTTCCCAGAGGCCCTGAAATCCAAGCAGAGAAGTAATTGCAGCTTGTGTCCCCATCCATTTCTCCTACTTTTCCTGTCCTGAAAGCCACACGGCTTTTATAGGTAAGCTTAGGAATCAAGGTCTCCTGTTTGCAGTGCATCCTCACAGCCAGCACACCTTCTCCAGCTTCAACTTCCTCCCTAAATATGGAGACAAGGAGGCCTCTCAGGAGTGAGGACCTAAGTCTCGTTCTTTTATTCTTCCTTGGTATATCCAAATCTAGCCCCTCTCCATTCAGGAGTTCTGTAAAAGAAAGCAGATGTAGCGATTACAGGCTGGCTAGTCCCATCAGAGGGGTTGAAGCAAGGCCTCTTTGGTTGTCTTGCCAAGGTCCCATATCTGCTTCCACTCATCTCCAGTAAGGCCAATAAAGGACAACTTGGCTGCACTTCTGACCCAGTCGTCAAGAAAGGGCCGGCAACGCCTGCAGGCAATCTCAGGAAGTGCGCATTTACTACCAGCTGAGGGTCTGGAACCCTGTGAAAAATGGACAGATTCACAGATACATGCACACAGAAGAGCTAAAGTCAAACACAGTGCCCCAGTGAGCAGGAGTGTTCACTACGCACAGCACAGAGCCGGGACTTAGCTGGTCTCAGCAGAAGACCTACGCAGGTGAGCAGTCCTGGGCTGAAATCATCGGGGAAGCGGGCAGCAGTTGCTGCTTTTGAACACGCTGGGCACTTGTTCTCACCTGGACTGGGAGGAAGGCTTTGCCATCCCTCTGAGCCTCCCCCAGGGAAGACGCCACTCTCACCAGGCTGAAACACTGAGGTCTTTAACATGCCTGGCTAGGCCCCTGTCAGCAACACAGTCACCCAAACCTTTGCTTCCTCAGGGATTCCTCTGCCCTCTACCCTCACCCACTTCACAAGCCTCAGTTCCCTTCGTCAAGGCAAATAATGAGGTTCAGAGGGCTCAGAGAAATGTCCCAGCTAGGCTGTCTTCAAACACATGGCACCTCCCTATCCCCAAGTCTTTATCTGCTTATCTAACACACCTCTTGACTTCTGCGTGGCAAACTAACCTTTCACGTCCTTCTACCCCTAAGCAGCCTCTCTTCCCACTGGTGCCCATTCTAATCTCTCTGCTTTATGCTTAACATACTATGCACAGGAGCCTCCCACCATTTCACATTCTGACTCTAGTCCTGGTGGAATTCTTGTTTCACAGAAAAAAAGAGCAAGGCTCGGCATGGGATTCCAAGATTTGAACTGAGAGCCTGTATTTTGTCATTCTTTCTGAGAGCATGTACTGAGCATCTATCCAGCAATCCTAGGATGCGAAGAAAGGGACAAAAACCATCATCCAGGGGAAAAAATAGAACTGAAACAAGCATTATGAATAGGACTGGGGGGGCTAGCATGGTTTGGAGAATCGGGAGGAATATCTAGTCTTAGGGTTTGACGTAGAACTAAAGAAATGAAGAGACATTAACTCGCAGAAGTGATGAGTTCCATAGCGAGCACCACACGTGCAAAGGCCCTGCGGTGAGAAGACAAAGAGAAACCTTGTCTTGGCCAGAACACAATAGGAAAAGGAACTGGAGATGGGGCTACCAGAAATGGGAGACCAAGACAGTAGGTTCCAGGGGGCTGAGTTGGGAACTGGGTTTTAAGCCTTGCGCTCTGAGAAACTCTGGAAGTTTCAAAGCAAGGGATGATGCACCCATTTTCTGTTTACTACACCACAACTCAGCATGCTGCACCCAGATACCACTTTTCCTGATGCTCAGAGCTTGGCACAAGGCAGAGCATACTCAGGAACTTGGGCTTAGCAGCTGAGCTGACAATGCAAAAGATCAGGAGAGCTTGGCTCCTCCTGAGTGCATCTAGACAGCACCCAGCCCTTCCTGTCCCCAGTAAGTAAGCACTGGACCCCATCTCCTGCCATCTCTGCTCCATCTTGGGCCATAGCACACCATACGGAAAGAAATGGAAAAATCACAAGCAAAATGTACCCGTCAGGGTCCCAGGGGCTTCCCCAGCCTGCCATTGGCCTGTGCTTCCCAGCTCTCCTCCACTCTCCCCAAATGGGATGCTCCAACCTGGGAGGCATCTTCCTTTGCTCTCACTGGCTTTTCCTTGTCTCTTACCAACACCTCACAGCCTGGGAATCCTTGCTGGCCAGCCTGGACGCGGTGCTGAAGGAGCATCTACCACAGTGCCAGCGTGCAGGTCCAGAAGCAGCTCATCTCCCTCCTGGATGTGCTACCCTGTGCTGCTTCACTTGCCTCATCAGCTCTGCAGTCCAGGCCTAAGGAGCTGAAGATGGCCTGCAGGTGGTCCTGAGCTCATGGAGCAGGGCCCAGGGCATCTTGCCCAAATAGCTCTGTTACACCTGTTTCTCCCATGCTAATCACACCCACCGAGACCTTGAGGCAATGCTCAAAGCCCAGGGAGGGAGGCACATGGTCCGGCACAGGCATACAATAGGAAAGGAAAGAGTGGCACCATGACGGCAGGGGTATGGGATAGTGGATGCCAGTGAGTTAGGCAAAAAAAAAAAAAAAAAGGATTCTGTCCACAACTGGACAGTAGAGTTGAAACTGAATTTTGGGAGATTGGAGGCTTATAGCAGGCACAGCTCAGAGAATAGATCTGCCATTCAGTCACTACTTACTAGGGATGGATTCTCTTCCAGGCCCATAGGCCTGAAGAGACTCATGGGCTGTGGGCAGAGGGACACATGGAGAGTCGTGGCTGTGAGGAGGAAGGCCATGGCCCCAAGTTATGTAGTAGGTGGGAAGTCAGGACATCGGGAAAATAGGACACATCATAACTCAGGCCTGAGCACCCTGTCCCTGGGGAAGAAGAAGATGGCTGGGCACTCTTTTGCCAGCCCTGCTTCTAGGTCTAGACCCAGGAGTGTTTTTCTTGAAGGGATAGGAAATAGCCTGAGGAAAAGAACAGGTTCCCATCAGCCAGGATCCCTCTGAATACTCGGCATCTGCCATCTCAGGCCTGGCTCGCTACAGGGGGTTATAAAGCATGCCCTGGCCCAGTGGAAGCTGCCTGAACTCAAGAATGTGATGAAAGAATGAGAGAGAGAAAAAGAGAGAGAGAAAAGAAAGAAAAAGTGAAAAGTAGGAAGGGGAGAGGAACTGGGAGGAAAGTAGCCACAGTGCTGTGTGCAGGGAACGAGCGGGTGGGATGGAGCGTAAAGGGAAGGATCAGGCCTGGCCACTGGAATGTTTGAATTGAGGGAGGCATGTGGTTAGATCCAAATTTGTGACTATTGACTACAGCTGCTGGAGGCAAGCATCCTGCAGGGATAAAGTAGAGACCCTGAAAAAGCCACAGGGAAGGGAGAGAGGGTGAGAGAGAGAAGCATATGGGGTCCAAGATGTGTGAGGGCAGAGTTGCCTGCAAAAGGTGAGAACCCCTGGACGCTTTCAGCAGAACGACTTTTATTGGCTTCCAGCCGGCCCCTACCAAAGCCTACCGTAGCCTTGTTCCAGAGACCCTTTATACCAAGACTGCAGGAACACCCCAGGGCACTGCTCAGAAGGCCCCTCACACAGACGTTACCCTTGCTGCTGGGAGAGGTGAGGCTGGACTGCACATGAGTCTGTCCCCCTTGGCAGAGGGAGTTCTGGTCCTGGGGCCTCCTCCCAGTGGCAGCTGCAGCCAAGGACTGGCCAGTTAGCAGCTGGAGGCCTGGACCTCATGCCTAACTCAGGACAAGTCTGCAGCGCTAGAGACCACCCCCCACACACCAGCCTGGGTGGTGACGTCACAGCCCTGCCTCTCCCTCTGCCTCTTGCTGTTTCCCTCGCCCTACCATGTGTCCCAATAAATCTTTGACATGCCGCTCTCCCAGGGCCAGCTCCAAGGAAGCCTGCCTGCCCCTAGCTGCCGTTACTATCCCCACCTTCAGTTGTGTTTCTAAGCGGCAGCTGATGACCCAGAAAAGGAAGAAAGGACTGAGCCTGAGGCTGCTGGCCGCCTGTGACAAGGTGGACAGGGCTGTCCCTCTGACACCAGCTCAGCCCCAGGCCTGTACTAGAGCTGGCAGCAACTTCTTCCATCTGCCACTCTCCCCAACCTACGGACAGAGAAACTGAGGGCAGAGAAGGGTAAGCCTGCCCTGGCTCACAGAGTCTATTAATAAAGCCTTGGGGGGGTCTATAGGTGTGCCTCCTGTCCCAGCTTTAATAATCATTTCCAGCACCTCTTCCTCCTGAGCCTGGCACATGGTCTGAGGGTCAGGTTCCTGGTCAGGCTGACGGCTACCAGTTCCCTGAAGCTAGAGTAAGAGACTGTGTAAGAGGCCCTTTCAGCAATCCAAGCTGCCCAGCCCCAGTGCGAAGATGGGATGCACTGGGCCCGGTGGGCAGGCATTCATCTGACTGGCACAGCAGAGCAAACAGACGGGAAGGAAATCAATTTGAATGTTTGATTAATTTTAATTTTTAATTTGCACAGAGTAACGCACCCCATTTGACACCGCGTACTCCCTGGTTGCTGCTGGCATTCCCCGTGGCTGCACCACCACAGCCTGGGGTGCCCCGAGCTCCCTGCCCTTCTGTCAAGCAAGCTAGTCTATGTAGCACGTTGGCCTATGCGGCACAAAGGGTCCCTCCAGAGGCCTTGACCCTGTCTGCCCAAGGTTCAGTGCCTGTTCTCTGCCTCTGTGTGAAGGGCAGAAGAGCAGAAGGGGAAGCCACATTAGACAATGTCTGTCCTAAAGTCAGCATATGCCAATAGACCACTTTGTGGGACAGGGAGAATATACCCCAGTTTACAGGTGCTACTACCATCAAGAGCATGTCTGCATTAAAATTGGAACCATCCCTATAGCTCTGCAACCCAGAATTCCTCCAGTGTCCCCTGCAACTCGGGATTCAATCATGAATGGCTAGCCAAAGCTGGCCTGAACTGGGAGAAACTAAGTCTCTCCCGCTCTGCGGTTCCTAATCCTCTCCCCCAAGCCAGGTAAGACACTCAAATTAATAACGTGAGACAGAAGCCATAAAATAAGACAGATTTTGTGAGACTCCTGCCTCTACCACTTCTTAGCTGGGCAACCCTGGGCAAGTCACATAATCTTGCTGAACGAGGCCTTCAAGGCTTTCAATTAAGCTGTTTCCTGCTCTCTTCCTGGAGCCGCCTCTCAGTGCCTGCAGGGTACGGCGTTCACAATGGACTGTGACAGGACAGCCTCCCTGAAGACACCGTTTCTCCCTTCTGCTGGGTGACCTCAAACCCAAATCCTCACACACGAGCGTGCAGGCGCGCGCACGCGCGCGCACACACACACACACACCCTTGGACCTTAATAACCCGACTACATGCTGCACATTCTGCCTGGGTGAACATTCTTTAAATTACACACCCCTGGATCAAGTCCTAGTTCAGCTCCATGCTAGCTGTGTAGACCTATCTCCCAAAACCCTCAGATCCAATGGGCAGGGCTCAACATCCCTTGTCCCTCTCTCTGCTCAGCTCAAAAAAAAAAAAAAAAAAAAAAAAAAAAAAAACAAAAAAAAAAAACCTCCCCAGTCCACCAATTGCTCAAGCCAGAGAGATGACAGCCACCAAAATTCCTCTCTCTGCCTTGTTCCCACATGCCACTCTGCCCTGGACTTAGACTTCCTCAGCTGCATGTCTCTATGGGGCCGGAAGACAGACACTCTGCAGACTGCAGAGCTGGGCAGGCCCTGTGGAAACAGTAGACAGTAGACAGAGAAACACAAATTCTTGCTTGTGTTACTGTATTATTCTGTATTACTGTTTTCTCTTGCCCTGTGACCATGGCAAAGACACCCAGGTGTCCTGAAGTTCTGGCCCTCTTCTTCCTGTCCCAGCGATGTTACAGGTAAGGATCGAGGGCCTGGAATGTGTTCCAAGTCCTGGGCAGGATGCATCATCCACTAGGAAGAATTCCTGCAAATCAGACATCACATCTGGGCAGCTCCACAGCACAGCCCCTAGACCTCATCAGTGGGTGCAACCATAGGAGCATGTGAGAAGGAACATCAACCATGAATGGAGGAGAGTGACTGTTCCTTGTGCTCCTCTCCCAGCTGTAAGAGCGCCTGAAAGTCCTGGCTGGGATTTGAATGATGCCTCTGATGCAAGTTTAGTGCCCACCCTGACCCCTGGCAGCGCTGGCAGCAGGCTGGGGAGAGGCATGAAGAATCATCTAGGCGAGGCTCCCAGAGGCAAGGGAGCAGCAGCGGGAGCGAGAGGCGCCTCTATTGAGTGTCTCTGCATGCTCGGCTCCCTGCTAACAGCTTCAGAAGTTTGCGCTTGGCTCTCCCTGCCTGAGGCTCCAGGGGCCCCCTCCGAGTAGTCCCAGGTATCATCAACCCCTCTGGGTCTCAGTTTCCTCCCCTGCAAAATAAAATTGGTAATAATAATCATTTCTAGAGGCTGTTGGGTAATTAAATGAGAAAAGGTACGTAAAGTGCTTCCTACATTAGCAGACACAAAGTAGATGCTAATCAAATGCTAATTATAGATGAGATAACTCATGTGATAAGGCCTGGAACTCTCTCCGTTTATGCTTGTCAAATCCAAGCTGTTAATAAGGTAAATGCTCTCCTTCTTACTGCTGGGCTGAGATGGGAGTGGAGAGGGGTGGAATAGGGGTAGGCATGGGGGGGTGTAAAGGGCTAACGACTTGGTTAGAAGTTCAGAGCACTGATGCTAAGACCAGGCCGGGGCGGGGAATGGGGCCATCAGAGGCCAGGCCTGTTCCTGGTTGAACGCTTTCTCCCTAAGGTTTTGATATGAATGGGTTAATTCCAAAAGCTCCATGTCCCCTGCATAGAATCAAGCCTGGAATCAAAGAGTAAAAGTTCCACTCTCCAGGAGGCAGAAGGGAGTGGCAGATATGCCAAGGAAGACAAGCATTGGGAAAACAGCCTTGTGACAGCCATCACCTCACTGCTAGTGGTCCAGATATGACCATCCTTTCCCTGCGCTTTTCATCTCAGAGCAGATGTGTCAAGGGTGCTGCAGGCCAAGGTGTAAGCCTAGGTCTTTCTTGCTCTAAAGACAGCTTGGAACCACAGAGAAGAAAGCTAGGGCCAGGATCAGCCTCCCTTCTGCGTCTCAGATCTCTGGTCCAGAGGAGTGCACCTCTCAGCACCCAAACCTATGCCCCGCCCCAAAGAGCCTTGCCAGTGCTCCAGTGGTTTACAAACCCAGGGAAAATCTGCCTCCACCCATCCATAGGCCTCCTGGGAAGAAAGAGCAGGAGCACCATGGAAAGAATTTGCCTATCGTTAAAACTGGGGCAGAAAGGCTTAATATCACAAAGTAATAATACTTCGTAGCTCAAGCGCTTCATACACACCATGCTTAATTCTTAGAATAATCTATCAAAGATGTAAGATAGATATATATGTTTGATACACAATATACATCATATCACAGATGAGGAAATTAAGGCACAGAGGTTAAGCAACCCACCCAAGGTTGCACAGCCTGAGAGCAAAAGGGTCCAGATTTAGTTTCAGGTCAGGAGGTTGCAGAGGACATTGCTGCAATACTCACCAGCTTGCTACCCAAATGGTGAGGTACTGTCACACAAAGAGCATTGCAGCGTGGAGATAAGGACAGGAGGCAGCTGACAGTATTCCTCTTGGCTCTGGAGAAATCTGTTTTCAGACTCAGCAACAGAGGCCAGCGGTGCCGCAGTTTTGCCTGTTCCATGACACATTGACCAGGTAGTTGGACAACAGAGAAATGAGATCACTGACCCACAGAATGACATGGGCAAGTCTGGTTCCTCCAGGCACCGCACCCTGGCTTCCATCCATGAAATGATTTTCAAGATCCACCATATCCTATAAAGCTGGACTTTTCATACTGCCAACTCCCAGAATGAAAGGTGCTTTCCAGGGTCCTGAAACACTTCCCTGGTGTGGGCAAGGTTTCTGGAGTCCTCAAAGCTGGTCTGATACTCTGGACTCTTTAAAACAAATCATATAGGAAGATAGAAGATGGCTCAGCCATTAAGAGTGCTTGTTGCTCTTACAGAGGGCTAGAGTTTGGTTCTTAGTACCATGTTAGGCAGTCCACGATCACCTGTAACTTCAGCCCCAGGGTATCCTGACTCCTGGCCTCTGCCAGTAACTGAACTCACACAGTCATACACACAGAGAGAAACACACACACACACACACACACATATACACACACATACACACATAAACACACACACACATACACACACATACATACACACACAAACACACACGAATGAAGGAGGCTAATTTCTCACTTCAGAGCTTCTGGAGGATGAGCCTCATTGAGATGGAATTGCCTGTAGCTCCCAAACTGGAGTACGTACAGTAGAAAGTACAGCCCAGTAGTTCAGTGACTGTCACCAACAGACAGCCAGATGAGTACCATAGCTGGGGTCTCCAGGAAGCACACAGGACTTGCTTTGCTGAATTGAAGAGATGACCAAGTAACAGCATTTAGGAAGAGGGAAGGCTTCCTCCTTCCTGAGGGTGCTTTCCCCTCCTGTGCCTTCCAAAGTGGGTAAAGATCTGAGAGGGTCATCATCTACAACCTCTGATGGGGTTGTTCTATGGGGTGACTCAGGATAAAATATGTGTAATGCTATGCTTTTTCCTATATACTCACTTCTCTGACCTCCACATGCATAGTGTGATATGCCTGCCCCTCTCCTCCTGGCACACAACAATAAAAAAAATTTAAAGCTAAAAAATGGATATAGTTTAGTGGTTAAGAGCACTTGCTTCTAGGTAGGATGCTTAACTCTCATTCAGAATGGCACACAGGATAGACGCCAGAAGAGGTGGAAGAAAGCAAACAGAATGGGAGCCTACTATAGAGGGTCCTCTGAAAGGATTCACCCAGCAGGGGATCAAAGCAGATGCTGAGACTCAGGGCCAAACTTTGGGCAGAGCACAGGGAGTCTTATGGAGGAAGAGAGAGGTAGGATTAGAGGGACATGGAGGGGACAGGAGCCTCACAAGGAGACCAACAAAACTAAAAGATCTGAGCCCAGGGGGTCCTGCAGAGACTGATGCACCAATGGACGACCATGCATGGAGAGGACCTAGACCCCCTGCTCAGATGTGGTCAAGTGGCAGCTCAGTCTCCATGTGGTTCTCCGGGTGAGGGAAACAGAGGAACATGCCTCTATCATGAACTCAGTTGATTACTCTCTGATCACTCACCCCTGATGATGCAGCCTTGCCAGGGCATGGAGGAAGAGGATCCAAGCAGTCCTGATGAGACTTGATAAGCTGTGGGCAGATGGCAATAATGGAGAACTCCTCCTTTCAGTGCACTAGGGGAAAGGGATGGGGGGAAGAAAGAGAGAGTGTGGGACTGGAGGAATTGAGGGAGGGGGCTTCAATAGGGATACATAATGAATAAATTGTGAAGAAAAAATAAAAATTAAAAAACAAAAAAACTATTTTTAAATAAACTTTTTTTAAATGAAAAAAAAAAAGCACTTGCTGCTCTTGCAGAGAACCCAGGTTCAGTTCTAAGTACCCACAACGGGGTATTTACAGCCACCAGTGACTGCGGTTTCAGGGATCGATGCCCTCCTCTGGCCTCTGCAGATGCCAGGTACACACATGGTGCACATACATGTATGTAGACACTTATGCATACACATAAAATAAATAAATCTTGTTCAAGAAGAAGGGCTGCAGACACCTCGCGCGCTGCCCTGAGGGAGTGCTGGGTCAGTGTGGGAAGCGCTCTTACAGCAGGAGCAAGCAGGAATGTCGGTGACAGGCTACCAGGTAGACAAGGAAGCATATAGTGGCTTTCCTGAAGAGAGTACTGAGGCTATCTAATGAAGCGTCTCTATGGGGCTGAGAAGATCCAAAGACCCTTTCTTCAACATCCTTTCCTGGAAGCTCTCCAGGATGGCTCAGGCTTCTGTCTCTCTTCCTCCTGAATTCTCTCTCTCTCTCTCTCTCTCTCTCTCTCTCTCTCTCACACACACACACACACACACACACACACACCACTTGGCAGAAGCTACTGAATACCACGATCAGAGCATCATTTCCTGAAGCCCCCAACCTCGCAGATCAGTTCCAGACCCAAGATTGGACCTTCAAAATGTAAGGCCAGCAGCAGAGAGGCAGCTTCCAGCACCTAGCAACGGAGAATCCAGAACAAATATGATTGGTCTATTTCTGCCTCACAGGAGAGAGATCATGAGCTGATTGGCTGGCATGCTTATAAACTAGAGCAGCAAATCCTGCAAAAACAGATCGTGGAGTTTGGCTGTCCTCGGGAGCTTCTGAAGTTAGAACGAGTCCACAGCTCAAAACTCCTCTCGGACAGAGGAAGCCAGAGGAGAGACTCCCCTCAGAGAGGTCCAGTTCCGGCTGCATTCCCGGGAAGGCAGGCCCACAGTCTCAGATCTGACACTCGGGTCCCAAGTTGGGATTAACCAGAACAATCGTAAGAGCAGTCCAGCTAGTCTTTGATGCCCAGGGAGTATGCCACGTCGGAGAAAACCGAGAGCTTCCACATTAGAAGGCCCGGGGGAGGGGTGCCACCCGCTTCCTATTACACGAACGAATAAACCGAGGCCTAGATGATGGTCGTCCCTCAGTTTCTCAGCTACAGAGCTGAGGCCGGGACCGAGCTCCATGACTTTGGGGATACCCAGCATGCTTTCCTCTGTGGCTCTGCACTCTTGTTTTATGTCCCTAGGTTAGGGAGACCTGGAGAACTGGACAGTCCTCTCCTAATGACCTGTCTGCTATGTGGGCACAAGATCAGTACAAGAGCCCACCCTTGCCCTGATTAGCATCACCTGGAACCTCGAGAAGTAAGTTAACTTCTGAGAACACTGTCTGAACTCCGACTTGATGCACAACCTGTCCTGCCTTCACACTGGGTGCCAGGCTGGGCTGGACCACTGCCCTTCCCAAATTCTCCTGGCAAGCTCAAGGCTGGGTATACCATTAGTCATATTGGTTTCTGTATCTAAGTACCTGGCCCCTATAGACCAGAACATGAATGAAGCCCCCTAGAACTGGATGATGTCATAGCCCCTGGGAGCTCAGGGCAGCCAAACAGGAAGCCCCAATCCCACTTCTGCTGTCACTTGTCATGGATGGAGATTGATTACCGGCTGCCAGATGAAATGTTCCTGCCCAGAAATGTCCCTTCACCCCTACCTGCAACCCCTGTTCTTTGTCTTCCCTTCGGCCACCACCTGCAGCAAGCTGGAGACAGCCAGAGGCCACCCAGATGGAAAGACTGGCTGAACGCACGCACATGGCAGCCAGGAAGAGGTTTCCACGGGATACCCTTCGCTGCAGGGAAGTGTTTACAGTTCCATTGTCTGGCAAAGAGGTGGCTGTGTATCAAAATGTTGCTCCTTATCATGGTGACATCACTGTCACAGTGTGTCACTGTCAGAGCGCTACATGCCATGTGTCAAAGATAGTCAGCCTACGCTGTCATTGCAGAGCTGGGACTGGGGGCGTCCTGCAGGACACCAGAGCTTTCCATTTGCCCTCTGCTACCCCCAGAAGCTCTGTCCTCAGAGAATGTGAAGGCAACGGTGAGTTACATCTGAACAAGCTTCAGCCTATGAGAGGAAGCCTGCACGGTAAGACCCATGGCTCCCCTCTCCTGGAGCCATTCTCTGTGGGCTGCAGATATGTAGCCGTGTACATGTGAGTCACACAAGACAGTTGTGCGCCCTGATTAGCACGGAGTCCCCTCATGGACACAGGAGCTAAGAGCGCGAGTCCTGGAAGTCAGATGGCCTGAGGTCATGGCCAGACATTGAATCACTTGTTTGACCGTAAACAGGTAACTTCATTTGTCTGGGCCTCCGGTTTATATCTGTCCAAGATATCTGTGGAAACTCTGCCCTGTTGGAGCCTCACAGGTTAGGTGAGCTAATACGCAGCACCTGGTAAGTGCTGGGTGAGTGTCAGCAGGTGTTTTTAGCAAAGACTCCTCTGTGCTGGGAGCATTAGAGAAGCCGGATCTTGATGCTGGTCAGGTCAGACACAGCTCCCATCCCGAGGAGCCCATCACTTACAGAGGCTCTTCACACCATCTCCACCCTTCACCCACAAAGCACACTGACAGGACAGGATGGCTGAGGCCAGTGTGCTTGGGAGGATGGAGGAGGGGGCACCTCAGTCTTCTCGGTGGGTTCCCTCCTGCCTTTGTGCTGTGCCTTCTCAGGCTGCCCTTGATGGGCTAGTCTCTGGCAGCCCCACCATATGGCACTCCCAGGACCTAGCCATGTCCTCCTTCCTTGTTCTTGCTCGCCCCCAGCTTACGCTCTCCCATCTGCACACAGGCGGCATCTACATCTCTACTGCAACCGGCTCAGCACCTCTACCCAGGTGCTGAACACATCCAGATGTCAGGACTCCCTCCCACCCAGGCCTATACTACTTTGGGTCTTTGGGTCTCCATCCTAGGGCCTGCCACCTCAACCACCCCTCTCACCTCCTCACTCAGCCACCCACAAGGTCCTCTCTACTCTGCCTCTTACACCATTCTCTCTCTCTCTCTCTCTCTCTCGTGTGTGTGTGTGTGTGTGTGTGTGTGTTTGTGTGTGTGTGTGTGTTTCCATTCTACATTATTCTTTACCCTTCCATTTTCCCCTCAGCTCACTAGGCTACCCTACCCTGTGGTAAGTATTAGTAGTACCCTGCATATATCCCTTTGCCAGGCCAGGCACCTACCTCTGACTGCTAATAAGTAGAGGCTAGGCCTCAGCCTACATACAAAGAGAGATCTCTACCAGAGATGCTTAAGGAACCCAATCCTCCCAGGGCAGACCACAGCCACTGACTGACAGCTCTAAGAAAAAGAGCGGAAGCCCAGCTTCCTAGGGGTTCACAGGGCTCCTCATCACAGGGGATTTGGGCACAGAGCAAACATTAGCCCTCCCCCTGATCCCACTGTCCCACCTGCTCCACTAAGCTGCAGAGAGCCCTGACTACCACCCAACTAATCTCTGGTTCTCAGGAGCCCAACTTTTAATATCATCTCCCTGTTGGGCTCATCATAGTGACAGAAGTCAACCTGGAGAGGCAAGGGGCCAAGAAAAGGATGTGGAGCCGAGGACCTGAGCTGTGACTCTCCAACCTGCAATGCCTGGAGTCCAGGACCCTCTTGTGATCAAGTTCTATGCCAGGCAGAGAATGTCAGGACCCCAAGCTTTCCTTCCCTTCTTTCCCCTTTTCTTTCCTTTCTCTTTTCAAAGCCCAAATCCCGGTTAATCAAACAAACCCTTCACCAGTTACACCAACTATCTATTTAAGGTTCAGTCTCCCCCAGAACATCTCATGATTATTCCAGACTGAGACATTAAAGCAAAGGGGAAAGAAGAGGGGGAAAAAAGAGATGGTTTTAATTAAAAAATTAATTTTCTAGCACACCCACTGTCTGCAGCCAGGCTGTGGCACTTCCTCCCCAGGAGATGAGACCACAGCCGACTTTTCCTCATTAAACCTGGGGGTGGGGATGAGCCTGGGTGAGGCAGCTTCTCCCTGGGAAAGGTCCTGTTGCCCTGGACAGTCCGGTCACCTCTTCACCATCTATAACGTAAAACTGGCAGAGTAACGGGACTCCACACAAGAACACAGACTGAGAAACAGGCTTTGGAAGCAGACGGGATATGAGACTTGACTAACGGCTTGCACAATTTGCTCAGGCTGACTGACCCCTCATCCAGCAGCCACATCACCTGGGACTGGTTAGAAATGCCCTCTTGTCAAATGCCCACCGCACATGACCGGAACCAGCCTCTGCACTTGCACAAGCTCTCTGGCAGGTCACTTATGGCTTACCTTTTAAGGAGCACTGCTCACTGCGTAGTCCTGAGTCTCGACCTACTCCTCTGTAAAATGGGGATGGCAATGTCTGCTTTGCAGTTTAGTTTGCAAGGTGTGATACTGAAAATAGTCTAATAAATTACAAAGCAAAGGACTCAAGAAATGTTCTCGAGTTATTACCCTGAGCCATTCTTCTGTGATACCGAACCTCATGCCTTAGCTTGGTAAGCCAGAGACCCAGCTCTTTGGAACATTTGCTCTGCACATCGGAGGTCCAGCCAGGAAAGTCCTAAAGGAAGCAAAGATTAAAATTAAAAAAAAAAATCTTGCCTAGAAGAAATAAAGTCTCTCTGTGTAAAACATAGGGGGCACCTCATCTTCTAATGGCATGCCGGGGCCAGTGGGGCAGGCAGCATGGCCACACATCAGGAGGCTGAAGTGCCCCTTCTCGCAGATATCAACAGGACCAGAAAGATAACTCAGCTGGTAGAAGGGATTGCTGGAAAAGCCTGAGTTCAATCCCTGGAAACCAGGCAAAAATGGAAAGAGAAAACCAGCTCTCCAAAGTTGTCATCTGACTTCCACGTGCACACCAACACACATCATATCTGTATGTATTAATAATCATATTAAATTTAAAAAAATATATAAACAGAGAATGGCTTAAGTTTTTAACCTTATCAATTCCTTCTCAGAGTCTTTCCTAAGGACACAACCTAAAAGTATATACAAAGCTCCGTGGGACTCAGCAAGTTACTATAGACCTTTTAAATGTTATTAAAGACATTGCAATAAGAGGACGTTATGCAGGGACAGGAGCTCCACAAGCAGAGCAACAGAACCAAAATATCTGGGCACAGGGGTCTTTTCTGAGACTGATACTCCAACCAAGGACCATGCATGGAGATAACCTAGAACCCCTGCACAGATGTAGCCCATGGCAGCTCAGTTTCCAAGAGGGTTCCTTAGTAATGGGAACAAGGACTGTCTCTGACATGAACTCAGGGGCTGGCTTTTTGATCACCTCCCCCTGAGGGGAGAGCAGCCTTACCAGGCCACAGAGGAAGATAATGCAGCCAGTCTTGATGAGACCTGATAGTCTAGGATTAGATGGAAGAAGAGGAGGACCTCCCCAATCAATGGACCAGGGGAGGGGCGTGGGAGGAGATGAGGGAGGGAGGGAGCGATTGGAAGGGAATGAGAGAGGGGGCTACAGGTGGGATACAAAGTGAATAAATTGGAATAAAAATAAATAAATTTTAAAAGGTTTTATATTAATAAAAAAAGGATGTTATGCTTATGGTGTAATGTGGGGCTCAGAGCAGCCATTAAGTCGTCTATGTTGATAGGTTGCGTATACAAATGCACACCGGAACCTTCTATGCATCCCTCTAGGAGGCAGGGCATTCAGGAAGTGATTGTATTTAGATTAGGTTATGATGGTGGGCCCTTCTAATGGAGTTTGTGCCCATGTTGGGAGACACATATGTGCAGACTGAGAAATAAGCATTTCTTCATCTTACAGTTTATATCCCTCGCCACGGGAAGCCATGTCAGGATCGTAAGGCAGGACCTTGGAGCAGAAACCACAGAGGAATGCTGACTAAAAGCCTGCTTCCTCTGGCTTCCTCAGCTGCCCATTTTGTCCAGCCCAGACCCACCTGGCCCAAGATGGCTTTGCCCACAGTAGGCTAGGCCCTCCTACCTCAATTAGCAATTTAGAAAATTCCTCTCAGACACACCCAGAGGCCGGGTGACTTTTTAAATTTTTTTCTTCACAACTTATTAATTATATATCCCAATTGAAGCCCCCTCCCTCAATTCCTCCAGTCCCACACTCCCTCTTTCTTCCCCCCATCCCTTTCCCCTAGTCCAATGAAAAGGGGAGTTCCCCACTATTGCCATCTGCCCATAGCTTATCAAGTCTCATCAGGACTGCTTGGATCCTCTTCCTCCATGCCCTGGCAAGGCTGCATCATCAGGGGTGAGTGATCAGAGAGTAATCAACTGAGTTCATGATAGAGGCATGTTCCTCTGTTCCCCTCACCCGGAGAACCACATGGAGACTGAGCTGCCACTTGACCACATCTGAGCAGGGGGTCTAGGTCCTCTCCATGCATGGTCGTCCATTGGTGCATCAGTCTCTGCAGGACCCCCTGGGCTCAGATCTTTTAGTTTTGTTGGTCTCCTTGTGGGGCTCCTGTCCCCTCCATGTCCCTCTAATCCTACCCCTCTCTTCCTCCATAAGACTCCCTGTGCTCTGCCCAAAGTTTGACCCTGAGTCAGTCAGCATCTGCTTTGATCCCCTGGTGGGTGAATCCTTTCAGAGGACCCTCTATGGTAGGCTCCCATGCCAGGTGACTTTATAGGGGAGAATCCCTCTTTACAAGAATCTCAGGTTGACAACTAAAGGTAACTATGATACAGTATTTCCTGGAATTAAAATTAAGTTTCCACATTGAAAACACAGTATACATGCCAGGCGGTAGTGGTGCACACCTTTAATCCCAGCATTTGGGAGGCAGAGGCAGGCAGATCTCTGAGTTCAAAGACAACCTGGTCTACAGAGGGAGATCCAAGACAGCCAAGGCTACACAGAGAAACCCTGTCTCGAAAGACCAAAATTAAAAAGAAAAAGAAAGCACAGTAAACACTGGGTGTCTAGCCTTATATACACAGCTCAGCCATCCCTGGAGAACAGCTGCAGATCGAACGGAACTCCAGGCTAAGCCAGAGAACGGGCCACCCACCTACCCAGGGTGCAGACGACGTAGCCCCTCTCCAACGGGGAAAGGGGCAGAAAGCTATGGAACAAACCCCTGGAAGAGTGAAGTTTGTGCTTTCGTTTGATTTGGTTTGGTTTGGCTTTGGTTTCTCTGTGTAGCCCTGGCTGTCTGTCCTGCCACTCAGAGAGATCTACCTGCCTCTGTCTCCCAAGGGCTGGGATTAAAGGCATGCATGTTTTGTCTTTTGTTTTTTTTTTTAATACTTTTTTATTTTATTTTATTTTATGTGCATTTGTGCCTTGCCTGCATGTATGTCTGTGTGAGTGTAAAGGTGTACACACCAGGCCAACTATCCGACAGACATGTCTAGAATACTCTGCCCCACACTGGGTTCTCTTCTCTATTCCATGAAGCTGTGTGTCTGCCTTTATGCCAGCCTCACACTGTAGCTTTACAGCAAGTTTTGTAGCTGAAACACTTAATCGCTTCAGCTTTGCCCTTTTTAAAGACTGGCTTGGCTATTTGAGGTGCCAGATAAGAATTTTCAGATAGGTTATTTCATTTTTGTAGAACGTATTATTGTGGTGTGGATAAGAATTGCTTTAAGCTTGTAGATTGCTTTCGGTAATATTGACCTCTTAACAACATGAAGTCTTTCCATTCAATAACGTAAAATGTATTTGGATGGTGTTTATCTTCTTTAATTTAGATCAATAAATTTATGGTTCTCATTATAAATGTCCTTCTCCTCTATGGAAAACTTTTAAGTTTTTTTTTTTTTCAATTGGGTTGGTTGGTTGGTTGGTTGGTTTTGCAGTGCCATGCATGAAGCCTCAAGCCTCAAACATGCTAAGCAAATGCTCTACCACTGACCTATGTCCCCAGCCCTCTTTACTTTTTTATCTAAGTTACCCAGGCTGGCCTCGAACTCACTCTGTAGCCACACATGCCTTAAACTAAAGATTCCCCTGACTCAGCCTCCCTAGTAATCAGAATTACAGGCCTGTGCCACTCGGTGGCTTATTTTATTTTCCTGATGCTGTTATAAGTGAAATTATTTTCATAGTTTTCTTTTCGGTTTTGTCGTTATCACATATGGGTCGCAGCTGCATTCCAGATGGTGACTTCACTGAATTCATTTATTCCAACCACTTTTTTGTGTGTACAGTCTTGAGGATTTTCTACAGTTAAGATCATATCATCTGTTAGTAAAGACAGTTTATTTCTTCCTTTCTGGTTTGCATGTCTTCATTTTTCTCACTTAATTGCTCTGGTTAGAGTTTCCAGTGCTGAGTTGAATGGAACTAGGGGGCTTTAGTCACTCACCCTGTTCCTGACCTTGCTGGGAAAGCCTGCACTGTTTGGTATGGTGTGTGCTGTGTGTTTTGCTTTCATGGCTTTTATTGCATGGAGGCAGCTTCTTCTGACTTTCTTTCCGAGTGTTTTATCTTGAAAGGGTGTTATTTCTCTGCATCAATGCCAATGGCCGGGAACTGCAGTGATAGGAAGGAGCTCAGTGCGTGTCTGTCATAAAAACGTCCCAGGGCTCAGTGCCCAGCACCACACAAACAGGGGGTTGAGAACCCCAGCGCCTGAGAATCAGAGACAGGAAGATCAGAAGGTTAAGGTCATCATAGCTCTGTAGGGAGTCTGAGGCCACCCTGGATTACATGAAACCCTGTTTCAAAGAAACAAAGGGGAGGGGCATAGAGACGTTTCCATGACTGCAGGCTCCTTTTGCAGAGCTTGGAGACCATGGTAGAGGTGGTAGGAAGGAACTGGCCTGGCAAGTCTTCTAACTTCCACACATGTACCATGACTCATACATGTGTGCCTGTGAGTACACACACAGCACATACACAGAGGCAGCCACACACACACAAGATAAAAACATAAATGCAAAATATTAAATTAAATAGTCTATGGCTTTCCCCAAATTCATCCATTAATAAGCATATTACATTAAGTAATTTTTATATACAGAACCATCCTTCCATTTCAAGAATATATCCTACTTGGTCATGTTATAAAATCCATTAAATATGCCACTGTGTTCAGTTTGCTAGTATTTTCTTGAGGATTCAAAATAATTTAGCATATTTATTTATTTTATTGTGTGTGTGTCTAGGGTGGGGCACACAGGACATGCGTGGGGCTCAGAGGACAGATTCCAAGAGTCAGTCCTCTGCTTCCATTTTCAGGTCATCAGACTGGGCAGCAAGCGCCTTACCTCCGAGCCATCTCACTGGCCCTAAAAGAGGGTTTCCATTGGTGTGCACGAGTGATTTGATGTATGGTGACAGAGGGGTCTTATTTGCTTTGTTTTTACTGCAACTGATAATTGAACCTAGACCCTCACACATGCCAGTCAAAACCCGACCACTGAGGGACATTCCTCATTGGTGCCATAATGCTTTTATCAGGTTTTAGCTTGGAGGCATGCTAGTTTCATAGAATGAGTAAGGAAGCATTTTCAAACTTAAAAAAATAAAAGTTTTAGAAAGAGCTAGTGTTAGTTTTTCTCTAAATGCTTTTTCAATTCACTGGTAAATCATCAGACTCAGAGTTTTTCTTTATTGTGAGATTTTGTTTTTTTTTTATCGGAGATTCAATTTCCTTGCTGAATTTGAGCCTACTCAAATTTCCTGACTTGTTTTGATTGGCATATTTTGAGTTTCTAGTAATTTGCCCACCACGTGTGTTACCCAACGTTGGCACAAACTGTCCGTACACTCTTACCTTCTTCCCTGTGAAATCAGCAGTGGCGTCTCACTTCTTCCTTCTGGTCGTCCTTCCTTTCTTTCATTTTGTTTTCTGTGACAGGGTCTCTACATAGTCTTGATCGTCCTGGAACTCAGAGATCCGTCTGTCTCTGCCTCCTGAGTGCTGAAAAGAAAGTGTGTGCCACCATGCCTGATCTATCAACTTCTATTTCAGATTTTAGTAATCTCTCTCTCTCTCTCACTCTCTTTCTCTCTCTCTCTCTCTCTCTCTCTGTGTGTGTGTGTGTGTGTGTGTGTGTTCATCCAGTTAAAGCAAAAATTCTCAACCTGTGGGTGGGTCGCGAGCCCTTTGAAAGTCAACAACCCTTTCACAGGGGTTACAATAGCAGATATTTACACTACAATTCAGAACAGTAGCAAAGTCACAGTTATGAACTAGCAAAACGATTTTATGGTTGGGGTCACCACAACATGGAGAACTGTACTAAAGGGTCGCAGCATTAGGAAGGTTGAGAAGCTCTGGGTTAAAGTTCTGTCAATTTTATTTTACTGCAGAGAGCTGCCTGTTGGTCTCCTGGATGTTTTCTGGTGCTTTCCTGTTTCCTGACTTCCCTCTGCTCTAATCGTTATTATTTCCTTCCATTTGTTCCCTTTGGGTTTTGTTTGTTCCTTTTCTAGATTCTGGAGTTGAAAGTTAAGTTGTTGATTTAAGATCTTTATTTCCCTTCCTGTTTTTAAAGCAGGATAACAAGTAGCCCAGGCTGGCCTTGACCTCACCATGCAGCCAAAACTGACCTGGAACTTCAGATCCTCCTGCCTCTGCTTCTCGTGTGCTGGGATTACATGTATGTACCAGGATACCTGGTCTACACGATGTTGGGGACTGAGCCCAGGGCCTCTTTCACGGCAGGCTAGCAATCTGCTACTGAGCCTCAGCCCCACCCCCTCTGTCTGCTAACTGGATATGGGTGTCTGGAGCTGTAAATTCCTCCTTAACATTGCCTTTGTGATATCCTATAAGCTTTACTATGTCTGTTTTCATCCCCATTTATCTCTAGATACTTTCCAAATTCCCTTGTGATTTCTTCTTTGATCCACTGGTCGAGCCAGATCACGGTTAACTTCTGCAAATTTGTGAAATTTCCCCTTCTCCAGCAGTTATTGACTCTAACTTCACGCTGTTGCAGTCATAGACTCTCCTCTGTAGGCCATCTACCTTGTTAATTACATTGAAACTCTGTTTTACATCTTGAGCAAATCCCCCACTGAAGAGGCTGTAAAGTGGTCTGGTCACGGCGGGAAAGGGTGGAAATTCCTGGAAAAGACAGAATTGGGGTTACAATAAGATCCAGCAATCCTGCGTTCTCTAGAAGGATTGTAGGCAGGGACTTGAGAGCATCGCTGCACCGATGATCATATCCACACTATCTGAAACAGATAAAAACAAGGGACCAGCAAGTACACATCAGCAGAGCAGATGAGCCAAAGTAGACACATGGCAGATTGTTACACAGCTTTTTAGAAAAGAAAGGAAACAGACTAGCATAATGGAACACACCCTTAACCTCCCTAAGTTCAAAGCCAGCCTGGTCTACACAGCGAGTTCCAGGTCAACCAGCACTACGTTGTAAGACCTTTGTCTCAAAAAGAAAGGGAGGGGAGGGAGGAAGGGAGAGAGGGAAGGAAGGAAGGGAGGGGGGAAGGGAAAGAGGGAAGGAAGGAAGGGAAGGAGGAAGGGAGAGAGGGAAGGAAGGAAGGGAGGGAGGAAGGGAGAGAGGGAAGGAAGGAAGGGAGGAAAGGAAGGGAGAGAGGGAAGGAAGGAAACTTTAGGGATGGGAGGGTTGGAGTACAGCTTACTGCTGGAGTGCTCACATATATAGCATGAGCGGGGCCCTGGGATTGATTTCTAGCCCCTTGGAAAAAAGGAAAGTGATACAGAGTACAACATCATGCGTACTGAGGACATATGCTAAGTGATCTAAGCCGCTTTTTAGAGATCAGTACTCTAGAATTCTGCTAATATGTGAGGTACTTGAAGACGGTGACTAGGGTCCTGTAAGATCATCAGCAGGTAAAGCTACTTGCTTCAGAAGTTTGGCAACCTGAGTTCAAACCCAGGAACATACATGTGTACCATGAAACACACACATAATGAATAAAGCTTTAAAAAATAATTCTTTAGTTTACAGATCTTGGTGATGCCAAAATCAAAAGGAAAAGAGAAATGGAGAATCATTGCTTAGTGGAAATAGTTGCATTTTTACAAGCTAAAGAGAATAATAGGAATAGGGGGGGCAATGGCTCACAGCCTTGTGAGTGTGTATGTTACTGAGCTGTGCATCCAAAATGACTCAAAGGGTAAGTTTTATAGTAGGTCTATTTTACTATGATAAAAAATTTTTTTGGAAAAAGGGAAAGAGTAACTACTAAAGATTATGAATATAAAATATATAGCATGTGATACACAACTAAAGCAACTTGGAAATGAGTGAGTTTTTAGAGTAGAAAAGAGATCAAACAAGCCCACTGGCTGTTTAGCTCAAAAGGGAAGAAAAAGAACCAGATGAAACCAGTGAGCCTGACAAACTGAGTTCGGTTCCCAGAACCCACACTGTGGAAGGAAAGAGCTAACTCCCTCAGCTGTCTCTGCCTTCATACAAGTACTGTTTCACACTCATACACACACACACACACACACACACAATACAATTAAAGAACACAGTAACAGGCTCAAGTAAAGTAGAGGGAGAAAACACAAATATGTTAGTAAGAAACAGAAAATAGCTGAGCGTGGCAGAGGTTGAGAGAGTATCCGTCTCACATCCACCATGGGGAAGATACATCTATGAATTGATGAATTTTTCATTTTGACCTTGTCTATCTGAGAAGTCAGTATTAGTTTGAGCTGTCTGATCTTTCCTTGGGAGGTCTAGTGATGAATTCTGTTTGTTTGAGAGTTGATTGGTTGATTCTTTTGGGACAAGGTATCATGTAGCTCAGCTTGGCCTAGAACTCACTATGTAGCCAAGGCTAGGCTTTAGCTGCTAATTCTCCTATCTCTACCGTCCAAGTTCTGGGATGCTCCACTCACTGTGCCTGATTTGGTGATAGACTTTAAATGCAGGCATGAATTATTCTTTTCACGTGTATTTACTTATCTGTGGGGGCGGGGAGGGAAAGAAGGGGAGGGCAGAGGATGGGTGCTGTGGTGCACGTGGTGTAGAGGTCAGAGGGCAACCCACACAAGTCATTTCTGTTCTTCCTTGTGATTCCAGGGATCAAATTCCGGCCGTCAGGTGGCTGGTGCCTTTACCCACTGGGCAGTTTTGTCAGCCTGGCATGAAGGCATGTGAGAAGCAATCCGTGCCAAATGACAGTTAAGACTTGTACCTCATGGTGATCCCCTCAGCGGCCAGGGACATGGGGAGAGGGCAGGGCTACCTCCCGGAGGGTCAGCGAAGTGCAGGCTCCTGGCCCAGCCCTCCAGCGTTTCTTACCTCTCTCCAGGCCAGCCCCAGGAGAACAGTGAAGAGTGCCGCCTTGAAGTCTCCTTCCTCAGACAATTCAGACCACTCTTGTGCATGTGACCTCATTGCCCCAGAGCCTCGGGGGAGACACTGCCTAGCAATCTAGGCTCTCTGACCCCTCCCCGTGCCCCACCCCCACTGAATCTGATTTGTTATGTGACCTAGACGGAAGCTGGGATTGGCAGAGCCTGCCTCTGTCACCCGCTGTCCGAGGCGGACACCAGGAGGGCTGTCTTCTAGGACCAGAGATAAGGTATTCAAAGTGCACAGAGGGGAAAAGCTCTGGTTAAGAAAATCACCGTTTGTCTCCGTGGCTGCTTCATGTCAGGCCTTGTGTCCTTTAGTTAGTGTTTCCATCTGCTCGGGAAGAAAGTAAATCATTGACAACTTCTCACCAGAGTGACTTGGAACAATATTGTGCCTATAAAAACCCCCCTAGCCTGGTAAATTTTCTCATCTGTGAAATGTCCTTCCCCAGGGAGCTTCCAGAGCACACACAGACGCCTGACAGCTTTCTCAGAGCAGCGCTAGATGTGGCTCTGGGTTTTCTGCGGGCCTGTGCTGTCACTGGGTGGCCCGCACCCTGTTTACCGCAGCCACAGAAGAAACTGATTCCCCTGCACGCCAGCCCCATGGCAGTTTCAGAGTTCCTGACAAGCCGGGGACAGCTGTTTCTCCAGAAAGGAAAAGGGGGTGCCCTCTGCTGGAGAGGAGAGGAGTTGCATTCTGCCCTCGCCTCTGTGCACCCAAGTTCTGCAATGTACAATTCACTCTGAAGCTGTGTGTGTGTGTGTGTGTGTGTGTGTGTGTGTGTGTGTGTGTGTGTGTGTGTGTGTGTGTGTGTGTGTGTGTGTGTGTATTGTCACTTTGGAGGTGGAGGTAAATATTCAGGAAATGACACAAGATAATCATCCTTGGCTACACAAGTAATTCAAAAACATTCTGGAATACATAAGACCCTATATTGACCCAACAAAAGGCCATAAAGCTACAGAGTATGATCGGCCCAACCCCCTTATGCTCTGAAAAGGCAGGGGGAGCTGAGAAAGGACGAGCCTTCTGCCCAAGGTCCCAGAGAGGGCAGCCTTGAATCTGAAGCCCGAGGTCAGCTGAAACAGCGCCTCACACTCCCGAGGCCCACGCAGCCACGGGGACCAGACCCCTGCTGTTCAAGGCGGAGAAGAGGAGAGGAGTGGGGGCAGAACGCGGGGCGTCAGGGAGCTGCACGAATTCGCTCTGCCCAATTGCAGCTTGATCAATCGGGAGCCGAGAGAGTGGCGGGTGCGGCTTGCGGAGCCACAGCTCCCCAGAGCCCCATCACTCAGCACTACGGTAATAAAGTGGCCGGGCCTGGAAAAACGCTATGAGGCTCCAGAGAGCTCAGTCTCATCCCGCTGGATTATAACCCTGTTATTGGCACCCCTGGGGCTTGTTCTGTCTCCCTCAACCCCAGCTTCACAGATGAAACTTGCTGGGGGGGGGGGAGGGGGAAGGGAGCAAAGGGGTGAGGCCGCTGGAGTTGCAGCAGGGGTGGGGAAAAGCCTGCCTCCTCTCTATCCCCTAATCTATCACCCTCTGAGGCCTCAGCCATCACCCCACCCCACGCCAGGGGGAGGCAGACAGAGGAGAGAAAAGAGCTGAGAGGCCTAGCAACCCCAGAGGACTCCCATACAGTCCCTACCAGCCAAAAGCCCAAGAAACAGCAGACTTGGTGTTCAGTGGCAGACACACAGAAGGCAGAAACGGCCTTGGTGGCTTCAAAGGGAGAAAAGGACGGATGAGGGGAGGCCACGCCAGGGATAATAACACCATTGGCACAACTCTTGTGAGACCTACCTTTTCCCCGTCCTCCCATGAAGAGACAGACCTAGGGCATCCTATGCAGCACTTGCCTCTCTGCGGTTCCCCACAGAAAACTCTGCCCAGCAACCCAATGCTTCCAGAAAAAAAAAAAAAAAAAAAAAAAAAAAAAAAGCCAAAATTCTATCGATAATGTTATTCAGCTCTGTACAGAGAGGACATTCTGATTCATGTAATATAGATGAAACTCGAAATCATTATACCAAATGAAATAAATCAGACACACACAAAAAAAATATATATGTAGCATAATCACTACAATAGACAATTTCACAAAAAGCAGTGGCGAGGTGTCCAGGGGCCAGAGGAAGGAGCCGTTAATGAGTGCAGCTTCTCTGTTTGGAATGATGAAAACATTTCAGCAATGGAGAGCCATGACACCAGCTATGTGTCAGGCCAAACCATTAAAACATCTCATACGTGCTGGGTCCTACACCAGATGGTACGTCTTTAAGGGAAATATCATGTACTTAATGTCACCCATTTCAAAATGGGTGACCATCAGATACATATACATGCATACATATGTATCAAATGTATAAATATATGTGTAATTTATTTAAAAGCCGTCACATGCTACCCAAAGCCCTGACCATCACCCTTGATTTCCGGAAGCCATGTGCGCAGGATGAGAGAAGACTCAGAAACACACCCAGCACCACATCATCCTCTGCACAACCCTGCCCTAGCCACTGCAGAGGCTCGTTGGCAGGCACCACGTCCTGAGATTCTGCTGAGGTAAGACTGCACTGAGGTACCACCCGCTCTCCGGCTACCCCGGACCCCACCCATGCTTCAGCATTAGAGTTAGAGCCACCCTCCCCCACCACCCATGTCTCCCAGTCCCTGTCCGCAGAAATACTTATACTCTTATTTAGAATAGCAGCAGCAAGTGCACAGCAGACAGAAGTAGAGTTTAGGTGACACCCCGTGCCATTTAGAGCTGCAGGTAAGCCATGCGCCCGAAGCTAGAGAAGCCCGGCTCTAACTTAGGGTCAAGCTCAGCGTTAGCATCCCGAGAGAAGACAGTAATATTCTGGCCCATGAGCAACCATAGAGAGAGAGAAAAGGTGGAGAGGAAAAGAAGTTGGAAGAAATCAAAGAAACTGTGAAATCCATAGCCACCTCTTTGTCCTAAGGACATTTTTTAATTGCCCAACTAGAAGAATAGTTGGGCATAGGTATTAGCTTAGCAACTTTACAGGCTGTCAAAATGAAAATACACCAATCAAGTTCTGAATTTCTGTTATTTTCCAACATAGAGGAATTTTTATAAGTAAAATCACATCATGGAGAGAGGGAGGATGGAGGGAAATGAGAAAGGGAGGGAGGGAGAGAATTGGAGGTATCTGTGGCTAAACTTATCTCTATTTCCAAAATCACCATGACATCCATGCACTCAGCCTCCCATGCATCCGCCAGCACCGTGCCATGCCTGGTAATGTGCCCTGTCCCTAAGCAGACTGTGAGCTTCTCAAGGGCAGGCAGTGTCTCTGTGTGGTCTCCGTCTAGCCGAGCGGGGCACATGAAAGAGACCAAATGAACGTGTGCTCTGCGGATGAATGCATTGTTCTTCGTATCTGCGGCGCCCAGCACAGCGTGTGTTCCATCACCAGAGCTTGATGCGTGATGTGCTGTCCTCAACTGTACGATGGCCCTGCTTCCTGTTGAAAGACAAGAGGTTCAAGAAGCAGCTGCCGCACAGGGCGGCACTGCCGCGTCTTTGCTCATTAGCTCACTGGCTGGGGGGATAGTGGGGATGTGAAGTGGCCTCGGCTGCTAAGAGGCTGGGCTGCCTGGGTTAGCAGCCTGAATCCTGAGGCAGGAGCTGTGCCAAGCTCTCAGGAAGCTTAGAGTAGCTCCAAACCCACAGTGTGAATGATGAAATCAAAGTTTCCAAAAAAGAGATTCACAGCAGCCGTATCCATTATAGGAAAGGGGTGTGGGGGGAAGCTACCCAGAACAATTCAAATGTACTTTAAAAAAGAAAATGGATATATGAGGGTAGAGTCGTTCTGTGGGAAACCATAGTTCAACAAAAATCTTTGAAGCTATGGTCATATCCCATAGCAACATGGGTACATATTATTTAATGAGGAATGGAAAGTAAGAAACTCAGATGACCGCTTATCACATGATACCCTTTTTATGAAGTTCAGCAAACCGCTCCAATCAGTCTAGAGGCTGGTGGGAAGGTGTTTGCCTGGTTCTTCACACCGCTCTTCTGAGGGCAGCCTCGGGACACTCTTCTGAGGGCAGCCTCGGGAAGGCCTGAGAGAGAAACCTCCGAGTCATTTTGTGGCAGAGACATCTAAGAGCTGGAGATTAGCTCTTCTCTCTCTCCACAACCTAAAACCTGGAACTTTAGTGGGAAGCAGTCATGAGGCCTCGGCTGTGCCACGTGCCTGGGTCGCTGAGTCTCTGCAGTGAACAGAGTCCTCCGGCAAGCTGTCTCGGCAGACAAATAAATCTCTGTAAGGTTGAGCCACTGAGAGAGGAGAGTTTTTGTTGTGGTGGTTATTATGTACTAGCTAGTTTATTCTGACTTAGACAGTGATAAAAATATGTTTTAAAGTGACAGAGAGTAATATCCTGGAAATGCAGTGTCCTGATTACCTCTGAGAGGCAGGCTGGGCTGTGATGGGGGAGGAGCACAGAGGCAGGTACAAACATCATCAAGATGCTAGATTGTGGGCTGAGACCTGATTCCACGGTGTTCGTTCTGTTGCTATGAGTGAGCATATTAATCAAGTGATTACAGCAGCTCTGCACGGGCTAATAATGAGGACGTGTGATAGCCAGGGTGCGATCAGTCCAGCTCCCTCCACCTGCACCCACAGAAGAGGGGCCGGCAAGACGGCGCAGAGGGCAAAGGCACCTGCCAGCAAGCCTGAGTTCAGACGTGGGATTCACATGGTGAAGAGGACGAGTGAGTGCTGCAAGTTGTGCTCTGACCTCTACATGGCACAGTGGTAATCACACACACATACATACATGAAGACACACACACACACATGCACACACACACAGAAAGAGATAGAAAGTGTAAAACATTTTAAAGAAAAGTGAGAGGGTCAGCGAGATGGCTCCAGTAAAGCCCATGCCTGAGGCCCGAAGGCAGTCCCCAGGAGCCACATGGTGCAAGGATAGACAGCTCCTGCCTGTCGTCCTCTTATCTCCACACTGTGCAAGGGAAAGTGTACCCCCTTTCTTCCACACACACTAAATAAACAGACGTAATAGTTTGTTGTTTGTTTTGTTTTGTTTTGTTTTTTAATTACAAAAGCGAGCCAGACCTGGTGGTCCACACCTTTAATCCCAGGAGGCAGAAACAGGAAGATCTCTGAACCTGAGAGACCAAAAGATTAAAAATTAGCAACTATTATTTAAGGCCTGAACGAGGTGGGTGGAGAAGTCCATTAATGCCCTGAGGGGAAGGACCACCTTACTGCATTCTTTCCCCACCCACTAGAGATACAGTTGCTAGGAAACTGGCCCATCCCCCTAGGGAGGGACACCAGGTCATTAATGGTCTGGGGACCTTCCTATAACCAATCAATTCAAAATGTAGCATCTTGACCAATAGATGCTTGCCAGGCAGGAATAACTCCTGCCTTGGGCATGCTGGGAGGGACCAGAATCTTTAAATCACCCAACTAACCTGAGCGCCGCGTGCTCGGCTCTCACCGCTTCGGCGGTGGGGGGTGTGGGCCCAAGCTGCAGCTTGTAATGATTTATAATAAAAAGAACCTCATGTATTTACAGTGGAGTCTGTTTATTCCTGGCTTTTGGGGTTCGTGAACTGGGCAGAACAAGCCCAAGGCCAGGTCTATAGAGTGAGTCCAGGACAGCAAAGGCTACACAGAGAAACCCTGCCTCAAAAAAACAAAGATAAGACCAGACTGGGAAGTGCACACCTGTGATCCCAGCACTCAGGGAGGCAGAGGCAGGCAGATCTCTGTGACTCAAGGCCAGCCTGGTCTGCAAAGTGAGTCCAGGACAACCAGGGCTATACGTACACACACAATATCTAGAAAAACAAACAAACAAGCCAAGATAAAAATTAAGACATTTTAATCAGCTGGTCAGCTGGAAGTCTTTTCACTAACCTGCCAGATAGAGCTGCTGTTCTCTGCACAGAACTGAGGCACTCGCTAAGCAGAGCACTCTCCCACTGCCCACCTCCCCAGACCCCTTTCACTTTGTATTTTGAGGAAGGGTCTCATTAAGTTCCCAGGGCTGGCTTTGAACACATGCTCCTCCTCTCTTATCCTGCTGAGTAGACTGGATTACAAGCCTGTGTCCCCAGGCCCAGCTTGTATCTCTTCTTGTAGAGATGGACACCCATCAAAGGGTATAAGGATAGGCTGGGGACGAGCTCAGGTGGGCCCGCTCCTCCTTCCCTAATGTCCAGGGTCTGAGATTCTGTTCCCCCCAGCCCCTCCTCTGCGTCCCCAAGGAACCTCTCACTCCAGCCAGCTGCTTAGAGAGATGGGAGATGAGGATCACAGAGCCTTTGTTCCTGGCAGCTTGTCAAAACTGCCTCATTTCAATTTATTTGCATAAGAAGGTTTCATCTCAGCTGCCTACTCCTCCCCACCCCTACCCCAGAGCCACTTACAGGCGTACTTCCAGCACGGGCCTCACAGCCCTGAACTAATCCCACGTCCCCTTTGATGATGTTGTTATTTACTGGGAAGAATTCTATCTGTTTCTGTTTCTTTCTCTTTTTTTTTCCTCACAAGTTTTTCTCCCTCCACCTTAATGCTGACATTATTGTATCTCCTGGGGAGCCACTGAGGAATTTGAGGCGAGAGAGGGCATGGTGCCAGTTACCGTGTGAGAATTCTCACACGGTAACTTGGCACAAGGGATGGGGTGAGGAAGGTCCTGTGGACAATTGAAAAGGGGCAGCTGAGGAAATGGAGAAACCAGCAGATCTGCGAGCCCCCAAGAGTGCAAATCTCAGAGCTTGGCAAATGGGTCAGAGGTAGAGTTGTCCCATCCTCACCAAAGAGGACAGAAGCGTTCCTGCCCTGGGAACCACAGCGTAGCACTCTGTCTGGAGAGTGACGGCTGATGACAGGGAAAGAGAGAAGTGTCTGAGGAAAGGGCTGTCAATGAGGGGCATCCGTGTAGAGCCAGGATAAGTGGCCGTTTATTGCTGTACCTTTAAACAATTCACATATATTTGATGTGTCTTTTTAAAAGCACATCAGAGTTAGAATGCCTCAGCAGCGACATGTGACCTTCAGAGGGTTCGTAATGCTTCAAAACTGCATTGAGCTGGGCACACTACGGATCTCTCCCCAACAAGGACAAATATATTTATTTTATTGACACCTCAAAAGGCTCTGTAATCTGGATGTTGTGACCCATACTTTTAAACCCAGAACTCGGGTTGGGGGACATAGGCAGACAGATCTCTGATCAGTTCAAGGCCAGCCCAATCTACACAGCCAGTTCCAGGCCAGCCAGGGCTACACTGTAAAACCCTATAGATTTAAAAAGAAGTCCAATACTTGGCATTTATGTAATGTTGTGCTTCCGACACTGTCACATGAACGGCACACGTATGTAAATCAACTTACTCGGCACAGCCACCTGTGAAGCCACCCTTTACAAGTACCATCATCTGTTAATCCCAAAACTGGGAGGAGGAAGGCCACCGGCTGAATTAATCAAAGCAAGCACTTAACTAGAGCAAGATTTGTTTTTTATTCGTATACACATGCTGCCTCTCCATAAGGCATTCATGAGGTCAGCATTGGAAGTGAGGGAGACAAGGTTTTTATAAATCTCCAGGGTAGGTTAAGTGGGGGGATTTGGTGGGCAAAATAGGTGGGATTACATGAGCAAAACATAAGCATAACAAGTTAGGCCTAATGACCTCCTGAAAGGAAGACATGATTGCAAATTGGGCATGACAACCAGTCGGTCATAGTCATAGGTGGTCATGTAACTTTTGAAACATAGGTAGGGTTGCAAGATGTTTATAAACAATTTTTAAAAGCAAAAACATGATTGTCATTCTCAGAGCAGCCAGTCCAGAACCATTTGTAGTCACGGTATCAAGTGGGATAGAGCCCAATCCTCAAAAACCAGAGATTTAATTATAAACAGGAACGAACCTAGTTTGTCTTTACTATAAGATAGCCTTTAAGCCTAAAATGGAGGCAGGTTGGTTCTTCATATCCTCATTTTACCAGTATAGTGACTAAGACACAGAAAGACCTATGAAAAGGTTCCTAGACCAGCAGTCAACTGTGAGTCCATACTCTCTCTGTGCAGGGATCCAGGAGGGACAGAGGAACTCTTACCCAACAGGGTGTGTTAGCCTTGATCCCACAGAGCTCAGAAAAGGCAGGCTTGCCCTTACCATGACCCCAGTCCCCTGGATGGCTTGGGAAGGATCTCCCTGAGCAATGCCGTGACACATAAGACAGATATTCAAAGCCAGTAGGGTTGGATAGAATCAGAAGAGTGGGGGCCAAGAGCAAGCTGCCTCAGGGAAAGGAGGAGATGGCTGGAGTCACTCATCCCAAAGTGTACTCTCAACAGAGGCCAAGACGTCCAGCACCCGGCTGAGTCCGCTCTCATACTCCCTCCGCCTATGCAGAGCAAAACCACCCCGGGGTACCAAGCTTCACGTAACAGGCAATTCTGCTGCTGTGTTGACAAGGGAGCAGCAGGGCTGGGTGTCCCCACCTCTGACTGGGGTCCTCGAGTCTTGGTTCTACAGGAGCCTCAGCTCAGCAATGGGCCTCACCACCCTGGCCAGTCCCCATGCTTTCTCCAAGTCCCTGTAAGCAGCAGGACGCAGAAAAGGGTGCCCTGCCACCCCACATGAGCCAGCTGTCCCTGGGTTCCAGGGAACAAGAGCCACCAGCCCCAAGCTGGCTATTTTTAGAGGGCTCTCTGCAGCAGCTGGCAAGCTCTGCAGCGCCAGTGTGGCTGGTCCCACACTGCTCTTGGCTTTTAGCTCTTACAGAGAACGATTCTCACCCAGCACGCTCAGATTACCAGGGTGACACCAGCAGCTGCTAGGAGTCTTCTCCGCAGCTCAGCCCGAGGCAGTGACTGCGGAAGCTGGAGGCAGGCCCTCCCTGGCTCCTCTCAGCCCTGCTACCTCAAGCCACTTGGGCACCAATCCCCAGAACCAAAGGTAGGCTTCATTGGCTTGATTTGCATAAGATTCCTGCTGTTTCATAGACTGTAAGAACACTCTCAAAGCCAGCAAGGCCCCTCCCCATGGCTGCCTCAGATCTTGGCAGAAGGATCCCCTGGAAAAGGGGTGGGCCGGGCCCAAGTTGCCTCCATAATGAGGAATTCACTGAGAACAGCCCCTCATTCCCCCCTTGACAGGGGTCAGAACCTTGGTATTTGCAAGAGGCTCAGCGGGCGCCCTGAGCCACCTACTTGCTTTCAGGTTTGATGCTTTGCATGTAAATGGTTTGTGCCAGTCTTCAATTCCACAGAGAGACATTCCGCACTGTGTTGATAGGTCTTCTCATGCTTAGGAGAAGTTTAAAATTCAGAATTTGTTGTGGAATCTCCCAGGTTTTAAGTATTGGCAACCAGGTCAAGTTTGAAAAGAACGCTCTGAGGTTTAGACAAAACACATCCTAGAAGCACAGGAAGACAGAGACAAGCAGTGTTAATAGTGTCAGCAGAGGGCCTGGTTTGCAGTGCCTCTTCTGCTCCAGACTGACATGTATCCCAGGGAGACTCCCAAAAGGAAGAGCGGAACAGGTCCCAGAATGCCGGATCCCAAAGGGCAGGGCACCATGTTTTAGGTCCTGTCTAGCATGCAGGCACTGAATAGGGAGGTGCAGGGAGGGTGCTCCTGAGGCTATTTGTACATTTTCCCTATTTGTGGTCAAAACAAATCCGAGCTGTTGGCTCCAGCACTCTCCACGCTCTTGATTGAGATGTAATAGAGTATTGCAAGCACCCAGCAGAGGGAGACTGATTGTGCTTCTCACAGCAGGGAACTCTCCCTCAAGGAGTTCCCAGTGACATCGCAAAGATACTCTAGAATGGGCTGGAGAGATGGCTCAGTGGTTAAGAGCCCTGTTTGCTCTTCCTAGAGTCCTGAGTTCAATTCCTGGCAACCACATGGTGGCTCACAACTATCTATAATGTGATCTGGTGCCCTCTTCTGGCATGCAGGTGTACATGCAGATAGAGTACTCATATACATAAGTAAATCTTTTTAAAAAAGATACTATAGAACATGGGACTGGCGTGTATGCTGATCTAACCATTGCACAGAATGGACCACCCAGGGTAGGAAACACGTGAGGAGGGGCAAAGGAGGAGGTAACAGGGCTCAATGTCAGGAACCAGAGGGCAGCAGGAGCCATTGATAGGTCTTCAGCCAAGAGAGACGCAGTGCATCAAAGGCTGATAACCTTGAGGAAAGCAGATAAGGGGGAAGACCTGCTGTCATCAGGCCACAGGGAAGTTGGTGTGGAATAGATGAGTCCTAGGGACATCTGGGAAGTGGGATAAGCAGTCAGGATGGGACTAGTCCCTGGTGACTGATGGGAAACAGGGACTAGAAAAGGGGAGGTGGTAAAAGACTAATAAGACCTGTGTGGAACACATGGGAAGAGCCTCCGTGGAGACTCTGCCTCAGAGCCCAGGCTGCGATCACTCCCACTGGTAACCCCTGACCTCCACACCATCCAGCTCCTCAGGGAGTCCAGCTTGCACACACTTCAGCTACCTGGGGTTCCCATGGCAACAGGAGAGCGAAGCCGCCAAGCACCTGGGCAAGCGGGAGACAGAGAAAGAGAGAATTGGGTCAAGGGAGGGGCCTTTACTGGCCTGATCATACCTGGCTGTCCCTTCCCATGGGAATCTGGCTGGACTCAAGGGTTGGTTGGGAGAGGCAGGACCTTCTCACCTCTACACCTCCAAACAGTCAGATTCTGGCTGCAGTAGTGAACCCTCGTCCTGCTTTAATTCCAGGCCTGTATCCCCTCATCATTCAGCAGCCTTTGTCTCTACTTCTGAGAGAAAGGTAGAGGGTGACGAACCAAACTATCTCTTGCTTCCCCCAAAGCCAGAGGCTAATTTTAGCCCTGATATCAGGCTGCATCAAGGTTAGAGAAGGCTATTCTAAATGCTAAATGCTAGCCCTGGAAGCCCAGCAGGAGGCCCACATAGCTGGTTATCGCTACCTGAGACAAGAGAAAGGGCCCAGCCAATAGACCCTCCAGACACTTCACTGAAACCTTTATTTGGGTCCTGCTCCCTGCCTAGCTCCCACAACTGGCCAAACATAGCCACACCCTTCCGCCTCCTGGGAGCTGACCCTACTCACAACTTTAAAACAAAAATGGTAGATTTATGAATAAAATAAACGTGTCATCTTCATGTGTGCGCACCATGTGCATTCCCGGTGCCCACGGAGGTCAGACAAGAACACCGGATCCCATTGGGATCATCGGAACCAGAGTTATGAATCAGCTGTGAGCCACCAAGGGGTTGCTGGGAACTGAGCTCAGGTCCTCTGCGGGAGCAACAAATGGCTCCTAAGCCCTGAGCCGTTTCCCCAGGCCCCTCTACTCACCACTTTTGGTTTGGATTAATTCCAAACACTCTGGACTCCCGCACAGACCCACACAGGCTAGGTAGTGAGCTGCTCCTCCCCTCCCTCTGCCCAGAAAGACCTGTTCTCCTCCTCTGTGCACCTGAGCTCTCTACTCCTTATCGCTCTTTGTTTTAAAAATTTTTGTTACATTTACTTTTCCTCCCTCTCTCTCCCTCCCCATTTTTCTTTGCACCTGCCCGTGTGTGTGTGTGTGTGTGTGTGTGTGTGTGTGTGTGTGTGTGTTTGTCTGTGTGTCTGTGCACATTTGCCACAGTATGAGTGTGGAGATCGGAGGACATCCTCAACAGTCAGCTCTTTCCTTCCACGGTGGACCCCAGGGATCAAGCCCAGATTGCTGCTTCGTAGAAGCACCTTCACCCACTGAACCATCTTACTGAGCACCCCTTTTTAACAGTTTATTTTGTGACAGGGTCTAGCTAATTTGCTCAGTCAGGCCTTGAATTTGTGATCCTCTTGCCTCAGCCTCCCAAAATGCTGGCCACCACCAGGCCCAGAGGGAGCTTTGTCTTGTTTGTTCATGTGTTTTTCTATAAGCCCAGCAGCTTTGTCATAGAGCAGCAATTGCTGGAGTCTGGGAAGGTTGAGGAACAGGGGTTTGTGGTTCCTGATTCCAGCTCAGCCACCAGTGGCTCCTCCCACCTTGTCCTAAAAGAAAGAGACTGTCCACCAGAGCAAGCTTGAATGTCTGGTCCAGGAAACCAACCCAGCCTCCCCACCCCCACCTCTGGCCAGGTGGAAAATGACTGAAGCCAGATGGCCCCACTAGTAATGTAAACCAAGCCTGGCCAGAAACAAAGCCAGAGAGGAGCAGACTCAGTTCCCCAGGTGCTGACGTCAAAGGCATGCCTCTAGCACAGTCAGCACACACAGTAGCGGACAGCGTGGGCTCACTGCTCCAGAAAAGCCCTTGAGGAGAGAGCAGGGAGGTGAACAGAGGAGAGCCTGAAGACCAGCCAAAAGTGAGTGAGGTCCCTAGTGCACCCGGCCTGAAGGTGCAGGGACTCCAGTCCCTGGACCTGGTGAGACTAGGCTGGCAGTCCCAGCAGGCCCCCTGTTGCCCTGACGAACACACTGACCAAAGTAACCTGAAGAGAAAAGAGTTTATTCCGCCTCACAAGTCCAGGTAACAATGGCCCATCGCTGAGGAGAATGAGAGCAGAAGAGGCAAGCACCATGGAGGAAGGATGCTTACTTAGCGGCTTCCTCCCCTGCTTTCTCCTTGGTTCATGTGCTGCTGGCTTTTTTATAGTCCACCTGCCTCGGGTGGCCTGGGCCCTCCCACATCAGCCAGCAATCAGGACAAAGTGCACAGACACACCACAAGCCAGTCTGGTCCATGCAATTCCTCAGTCGAGGGTCCCAGGCGACTCCAGCTTATATCATGTTGAGAGTTTAAAAACAAAAAAAAAAACAAAACTAACCGTTATACCTGCCTCCCAGCACGGGACAAACACTTGTCCTGTCACCCTCAGCCAAAGAAGAGCGATGAAGTGAAGGATGGCGTATTCCCTGGAGGTGCCACCCTGCGGGAGAGACTGGAACAGTCCAGAAGAGCCTGCTCTGGAGGTGAAAGGCTGCCAGCTCCTCCTGCTGGGACGACTGTACCCAGAGCCAGCCAGCCTGAACATCTAGCACAGCATTCTGAGAACTCTACCCTGGTTGCCCAGAACAGCATTAAAAAGGGGCAAGTTTGGGGCTGCGAGCCAACAGAAAGATCCCCAGAAGCAAATCACAGCACCTGCGCTGGCAGGTGCTCCACCTCGCCATGCCCCTGCCACCCCTTTCAAAGCAGGAAGGTGTGAGGACAAATGAGATCTTGGCACCCACGGGTCTTTGTGGCACTTCTCCCTCTCTGCATCAATCTCGGTAGCCACCCACAGTCCACATTAATCAGCTTGGCCTGTCCTGAGACCTTGTTTCCAGATAGGCCTGGAGGGCAGCGGTCTGGGACCTGAGGATATCTCCTCACTGGTGTTGGCAAAAACAAAAGGGAGGAGGAAGGACAACGAACAGAAGGAATGGCTTTACTGTCCAGGCTCAGCCTCAGCCCACCCTCGATGAGCCCCGCCTCCTACCCAAACTCAACTCTCCCCACCCCTACTCCTGCCCTGTGCCCAGGCCCTGTGCCACTCTGCCTGGCACATTCCTGACTTCATGTCTTCCTATTGACAGGTTTTCCCACACAGTCCCGGCAGCCAGCATCTGCCTTGCTCCCTTCCTCTGTAGCAGGCTCATACTCGGGGTAGGAATAACCCATTCAGCTCTCCTATAGACAAGAGTCTCAGGGTCCTTAGAAGGATCAAATGATGGAAAATGTTCTGCCTACCATCAGAGCTTTGTGCCAAGGAAGATCTAGAACACGGTTCTGGCCTCATGGCTCAACCTGAAGGAACCACCCCCCAGAGTGGGCTTAGGAAAGACTGGATACTGAGGAAAGGTGGTTTCTCTCCATCAGGCTGTCTTTACTCCTTTGTCTCATCTCTTACACCACACTGGGTCAGGAAGATTCTCCACAACGTAGGATATTTAAAGATACCACTGGCCATGCAATTCTCTCTGTGCCTCAGTTTCCCCTTACTTCTCAAGGTATCTTGAGGGGTATCTCGTTCCCAAAACGGGAAGCTTCCACTTCAGGATTGGTGATTCAGAGCCTGGGAATGGCCGCCTTTCCCTTGCAGCAATTCCTGCAGGGCCGCTTCTCCAGGAGAACAGACTTAGGTGGCATCTGGCAGTCACAAAGCCATCCTGAAAAGGCTCCTGACAGCCCAGCGTAACTGCCCGTGCCACCAGAGGAGCAGAGCCAGTAAATTAGAGCTGAGGGCTGCCCACCCCACTCGTATTTATATCTGCCTCGGTGGCTGAAAATGGATGTTTATGCATTTTCAATATTCAGGGCAAATGCTCCATCACTCAGTGCGGCGTGGCTCCAGTACAATGCCTTGGTCTCACAGAGATATCCCTCCTCCACCCGTTTTACTGTCTTAGGGACTTCCAAAGGTGGCCTAGCCTCTCCACCCTTGCCAAACCTCTTACTCCTACCTTCAGCCCCATATAACTCAGAGGAGAATGTGAGAAAGAAGGGCCAGCCACCGCCCCACACTTGGGAGCCTCAGAGCCCTCTCAGCCGCCAAAGTAGTACCCAACTCTATAGACCAATAGCCAGAGCCTAGGTGTTAGGTGGCCTGGGCTAGGTCATGCAGCGTCCCTCAAGGCCAGAGTTCTTTCCACACTGCCAGAGGCTGAGAAATGGCTCCTGTGTGAACAGGGAAGTATCCGAATCTGGTTAACTGTCCCCATCTCCTGGTCTTTGTTCCTCATTTACCTGCCCTGCTCTTTGTCTCTCTGTTTCTGAAAACTTCTGGATAGCTCTGGTTGTGTCTGGCTCCTTCACACCTCTCTGTCCCTGCTCAGTGCCACTTCCTGTCTCTGGCATCCTCCATCCAGGTCCACTTCCCTTCTCCTGGTTCTCATCCCTCTTGTCCCTCAGAGTCCATGCCTCTGTCTCCATCTGTATCTTCAGGCTGAGGTCAGGCAGGGGTGCAGGGAACTGTCTTGGTATCTGGGAGGAATCTCACAGCGCAGTTGTGTCTCCTGTGAAAAGAGCACTCCGCCCCTGCAACTCCCTCTCTGGAGGAGAAGTGGGGTCAGGGTTGGAGGTCCCGGGCTGATTTTGTCTGGGTGAAAGCCCACGAGACACACATGGTCTCTATCCCATGTGTGTGCCAAGAGCACTAAAGGAGGCTTCTGCCCCAGCCCAGCCACTTGACCTTGACAGCCTGCTGGTTTTAGGACCAGGGCAAAAGGCCCTTGAGCCTGGTCCAAGCAGAAGCATCAACCTTCCAGAGTCCTGAGCATCCCTCAACCTCCTCAGCTCCCAGTCCTTTAGGTCATCCTCCAGCTGCCCCTCCCTCTCTGTGTCCCCTCTGCTCTGTCCACTTTCTCCTACTTTTCCTTTCCCTCTCTGCCAGAATACTAAGAATTAATGGCATCCTCAGTGCCTGTCTCTGCTCTTCCTCCAGGGAATTAAATCCCAGAGCTTTGAGCCTTGTTAGAGTCCAAGAAAAATACGTGCATGTGCTTCTTTATGAAGAAATATGCACATACGGGTATCCCTGCACAAAACAGGGTCACCTGTGACCTGGGCTTCTGCACAAATCTGCAGGTCTGACCTGTATGTGTCTCTGAATAGCCCATGTGTGCCTGAGCTGTGGGAAGTCTGCTTGTCTGTGTCAGCACACGCAACTGCCGGCATGAGATTTTACATTCCTTGAGGATCTCATCACATGTGCAGCAGATCATCTCTATGCAATGTTGGTGTGTTAACTCCATGCCTGTGTGGCCAAGCTGGGGAACACACATGTTACTGTACACATCTCTGTTTGTTCGTGTGCACCATGCGTCCCCACGCATGAGCATGGTTGTTTTAGGCTGTGTCCACACACTCTAGCTGTCTGCACATACTGCCATCCTGGCTCCCTGGAGTGGGCACCTGTCCTCGACCAGAGAGCCACTGAGGCACGTCTCTGGATGATAGCGGTGGCCATGGCAGCAGGAGGCTAGGCCTGTAGGTGAGGATTATGCAATGTAGTGGAAGGCTCTCTAATGAGGCCACCTTCCTTGTCAGCCTGGGAGCAAGAACCTCTAATTATTGCTCAGTAGGCAGCTCCCTGGAGAAGGTCTGCTGAAGGGCCCTGCTCTCTCCCTCCCCTGAGCCCTCCGCCTCTACTCCCTGCTAACCCTGAGGTGCAATCAAATGCACAGACACCATAAAGGGGGAGAGAGAAGAGGGCTAGTCAGAGGTCAGGGTCTGGTCCCACCAAGAGACTCAAGATGCTATGCGACATCCCGTTAGCCTGCTACCAGAAACCCTTTCCCATGTATGCCTCTGTATTTGGGCACCATCTCCAAAAACCTTCAGGAATCCCAGTGTGCTCCAGCTGGAAGGAAGCCCTGCTCACCCAGTACAGTTGCCGGATAATGAACACCAGACTGGGCCGGCTGGGCAGACCTGCTAAGCCCACAGCTGTGTGACCTGGAGCAGGTGCCTACACTTCTGGGCCTTGGTTTCTTTGTCTAAGATGAGGGAAGACTGGAAATCAATATTCACAGAGTGGTGTGTGAGCCACGGTGGTGCCGAGCGGTTTAGAAAGTACGCCTCGTGCAAAACGCTTTGTATCTGCTATAACCTGAGCACAGCTTCCCAATTGCCTCAAATTTTCTCCATTGCTTTTAAACACCTATGCTCTATGCACAGAATGTGTGTGTGTGTGTGTGTGTGTGTTTGTGTGCGTGTGTGAAGTAATGACTTTTTCCAGATATTTTAAATCCTCAGTTGAGTGAATCTGTGGATGCTGACGCCACCAGAAAGGAGTGATGACTGGATATTCTTGTAAGTATGGAAGGGAGTTACACATGTGTGTGCATATATGTTTGTGTGTATTAAGTAGTGCATTAGATTAGGGTTTTACAAATCTCGTTGAAGAAGAGCCAAACTCACACGTTTGAATTTTAAAAGTAAGCCAACTTAACAAAAAACAAAAGCAAGTAAGAGTTTGGAGGGTGTGTGAGTGTAACAGAAGCCCTGATTGGATGCTAACAATGGCTGAGGCCCTTCTCTGCTTGAGCAGCATTGGACTTTAGACCCCTGGAATACAAATTATGCAGACAAGGCCCTGTGTCCCTTTGCTCTCATGGCCACCAGGACAGAACTCTGTGTGAAAAGTCAGGGGCCATTTGCTGAGGGCCATGTAGGGCGCACACAGTCTGGTCACAGGTCCCATGGAACTCAGACACTGCACACTCATCCTCCCAAGGTGTGCATAGGTAGTTTGGTTCAGGCCACACTACTGTGGGACTCAGCTGAGGCCCAGGTGGGCCAAGGTGGCTCCGAGTGGACCTAAGTTTTCTCTGGGGAAAGGAGATCCTACCCCATGCCTTCTGGGAGGCGGACTCAGCCCTCTGCGTGGCTTCGACTCCTCCATATTTACCTGTTCTGCCTAGGAGAGAAAAGCCTCTCCCATGGCCCCAAATGTCTCTGTCCTCCAAGAGGCTGGTGTGAATCACAGGAATTTACAGCCAGCCTAGAGTGGGATTTATGAGTCTGCCTGAAGCCCCGGCCATGAGGAGGGGCTGCCTGTCAGCCCCCCATTGCCACTGATTGATGAGGCTGTTTCCTGCCAAGAAAAACTCCCCTCCGTGGTTGGCAGTGAAGAAAAGATGCCCAGGACCAAGGGCTGGCTTCTCACCTTGCACCTGCTCCACACTCACAAACCAGCTTCCCCACACACCCCCAATCTCACACACTGTTGTGCAAGACTCGGGAATAGAATGATGCACCTCCAAGTCTTCTGCTCTCTCACCTCAGGCACAAGCCTTGGAAGCTTTCAACTGAACCTGTTGAGTCCAGAGCCAGAAAAGACCTCTGAGGAGTCCACGCGCTGGCACACACGCACATACACACATACATACATACATACATACACACACACACCATGAATGAAGGAATGGGCCTTGTCCATTTACATAGCATACAAAGGTAAAGCTAACCCTGGAGCCCAAAGCCTAGCCCCAGATGACTGTCACATGTTCACAGGGGCAAATTTTTGTCTCCAAATGAGGGCTTCTCCCTAGAGGAGAAACTGACTTAGGTTTGAATCCTTGCTCCACCGCTGTGTGTTTAAGCAACCTCTTTGTACCTGTTTCCTTACCAGAAAATGGGGGTCAAAATAAGCTCAGTCACTGTGAGGTTCCAGTAGATGCTGCAGAGTGAACCCAGGACAGAGCGCTTGAGATCTCAAGGGATCCACTGCCTGGCATGCAGAGGGAGCTCAGAAAATGAGGCAGCTTCTTGCTGGAGGAGAGCAAGAGGGCTCCTGGAAGATCCAGAGCTTCCCATGAAGAGCAGAGGTGCCACCTTGTACCTTGCTGAGTTTCTGCTGTGGACAACCTGACAGCAAGTCCCTTCTATTTCTGGCCACCAAGATAAAGCCAGGAAGAACCGATTTGGGAAACAGTTGAGACCCACTTTCTGCAGTACCCAATTCTTACCACGTGGAGGCAGCAGGGAGTTGACTGAGCCTCAGCCTCCTTCCAGCTGCCGAGGTTGCAGTCTGGCTGCTGATGAGTCCCTCACCCAGGGCTGATGGGGTCTTCACTCCCTTCCACCTCCAGTCAGCCAACCAGGGCGGGGAGACCATCACATCCAGATGTTTGATGCTCCCCACAGTGGGGAAACTGATGATCCAGAGAAGGGAGGGTTTATACAAAGTCCTGCAACCAAATGTTTTGGAGCCAACCCCTCAACCCTCTCTCTCAGCTGCGAACTGCAGCCAGGCTGACCCCTCCCACTACCCCCACCACACACACACCTGGAAACTTCTGTCTCACCTCCAGCTGTGTTGCTGGACTGCTCAACCTACCCTCTCTGATCCTTTGTTCACGTGAGTACCTGGAACATGGCAGGGACTGTGCATGAAGCTGCTGCTTTGCTTCCGGCAGATACCACGTTCCTCAAGAGCAAGGCATGTCTGTCTTACTTACCTGGCACCTGCCATCAGGGTCTTCCTGCTTGAATCCCCTCCACAATTCTCGACCAACCCTTTCATCTCTCTCCTCCCCAGGCAGCCTCCCTCTGCCTACATCCCCGCACCCAGGCTTCGGGGGAGAACTAAGGGACCCTTCCTCCCCAGCACCCCACTGCTCTCCTCTCCAATGCCCACCCCCATCTTACAGCCCCCTCTCCTCAGCTCTCTCTGCCTCTCCCCTGCTTGTCCCCTTCTCCTGCTGAGTCTCCGCTTGCTGTGCACTGCAACTGTGTTTACAAGACAGCAATGACAGTTTTTTATTTCTCTCTTTTGTCTCCCTTCCTCCCCTGAAGGGAAACGTGCTTCCAATCTCCCAGGAAGAAATGAAGGCTCCAGATGGAAAGGACACAAACAAAGGACACTGGGACCATGGATGACCCCCTGCTCCCACACATGGGTCCCAAACACAAACAAGTGCTCATATGACATTACACACAAACACACACACACACACACACACACACACACACACCCTCTTAGAGGCTGGAGCCTCCAAGAGCAGCTGTGTTATTTCGGGGTAATTGAAAATGTCGATCTTTATTCTAGGGTATAAACAGGGCAGAGGGACACAGGAATCAAGAAGGAAAGTAGTGGTGGGGACCAAAGGAAGGAACACCCAGTGAGAAGAGCTAGACCAAAACGGAAGCTGCAGGCATGGGAAGTGGAGGGGAACAGCAGGAAGTCCTCTTCCACCATGGACGGCTGAGACACGCACCTTCCCACCTTAGGACTCCAGGAGACATTCTCCGATCAGCTACCATCCTGCCTCTTGAGGCATGAGGACCTAAAGGGCTACCCTCCCTCTGGGGGCTCTTTCTGAGTGCTGGCAGAAAGAGGTAAGGCAGAGAGCACCTGACTTACCCTGGTGGATAAACGACTCCTTTGACCCAGAGCACCCCAGCTCCTTCATGAGCATAGAGCACTCTTCTCCCACTCCGGCCCCCACGTCTGCATGCATGTATGTGTGTGTGCACATTCTCCACCATTCTTATAGACTATATATCTATATCTATGATAGATAGATAGATGATAGATAGATAGATAGATGATAGATAGATAGATAGATAGATAGATAGATAGATAGATAGATAGATATTTAGATATTTAGAGATGATAGATATTTAGATAGATATCCTTTGCTTCTGGGGAGTTGGGGTGCAACTGTGAGCCAGCCCAGGGTGTGTAAGATGCAGAGGTGCCTGGGTAGTGAGGGTACTATCTGCTGTGGAGTCTTGGGGAAGCTTGCCTTCTTCCTGGGAGGACAGTGCAAGGTATGTGTTTGGGGGTAGCAGGTATAAGAGAAAAGGTAAGCCACAGGTGTTCCATTTCTCTGAAAGAGAGCTTGGCTCAGTGTACCTATAGCTAAGGGACATATGTCCACAAGTGACTTACTCTGACCCTCTTTCCTTCTCCTCTCCATCCCGCAGAATCCCAAATCCATTCCAAGAACCCCCTCTAGCTCTCATGTCCAACCCTACTTATATCTGGTGAGCCTAGAGGCCAGGCTGATCTGTCTAGGGAAGAAAAAAATGGGACTCAGTCCCAGGATGAAAGCTCTAATCCCACACTAAGCCCTCATCCTGGTCACATACCAAAACCGATCTGGAGACACGCCACTCCTTTACTATGTAGCCAGGGCTGGTTCTACGCCTGAGGACTCAGTTTCATCTTTCTAACAGTGGTCTTGGCCTGTGCTAGGCACTCCATCAGAAACTGCCTGCTCAAGCTGGGGAGGGGTGGCACACACCTTTAATCCCAGCACTCAGGAAGCAGAGGCAGTCAATCTCTGTGAGTTCAAGGCCAGCCTGGTCTATAAAGCAAATTCCAGGACAGCTAGAGCTCTGTTACACAGAGAAACCCTGTCTTGAAAAACCAGAGAAATAAAAAAATAAAAAAGCCTGTGAGGATACTGGTCTAAGGTTCACCTGACCCAAAGACACAGGAGAGCTCAGCAGCTGCCACCTGCCACTCCCACCCCCATCCAACATTTTCAGCCCAAGCATCACTAATTTTTGCAGCCGCTGTGATAAATGGCATTGTCGGCAAAATGACATCTTTCTAATCTGCTGCAAGACAGATGGGTCCCTGAGCAGGCAGGCGCTCTCTCTCTCTCTCTCTCTCTCTCTCTCTCTCTCTCTCTGCCAGAATTGCTGAGGTTTGGGGAGAATGGGACAAACATAGACTCGGAGTCTGGGAGGAAGAGACTTCAGGGCCCTGAGCCAGGTATAAACCCAAGCGGCTACCACAACCCTCTTTCCTAAACATTGCTGGGTCTCTTCTCATCATCCAACGGTAATCTCAGTTCCTTGCCGTCCATACTTAGGTCTATTCAATACAATTTTCATCTCAGCCAAAACTGCAATGTTAACACAAGTGCAGTGGCACACACCTGAAATTCTAGCACTCCGGAGACTGAGCCAGGAGGGTCACAAGGTCAAGGCCAGCCTGTGCTGCACAGAAAGACCCTGTCTTCAAAAGAAAACAAAACCCTGTAGCTGGGAGCCAGACGTGGTGGTGCACACCTTTGATCCCAGCACTCAGGGAGGCAGAGGCAGGCAGATCCCTGAGAGTTTGAGGCCAGCCTGGTCTATAAAGCGAGTCCAGGACAGCCAAGGCTACATAGAGAAACCCTGTCTCGAAAAAAGAAAAAATGCATTAATTAATTAATTAAAATAATCCTGGAGCTGGGAGACAGCTCAGTCAGTAAACTGCCTGGCACACAGTATGAGGACTCAAGTTTGAGCCCCAGCACCTGGTAAAAATATCAGGCATGGCAACCCACCTGTAACTCCAGCTCTGAGGAGGGTTGCTGGGAATTCCCTGGCCAGCCAGGCCAGCCAAACCAAGGAGCTCCAGTTCAATAAGAAACCTGGTCTCCAAAATTAAAGTGGAGAGGAATTGAATGTTGACTGTGGCCTCTGCATGCACACACCTATGCATACACTTGAACACCTAACACACAAAGAGGCAGGCAGATCTCTCTGAGTTCAAGGCCAGTCTGGTCTACATAGCGAGTTCCAGGACAGCCAGGATTACAGAGAGAGACCTTGCCTCAAAATGAGATAAAATAAATAAATAAAACAAATAAAGAGGGGACAAGCCATCAGGCACTGGTTCTGGTTCTGCATGCCCCTCTCTGGCTGATCCAATAGGGTCTGCAGTCATAGCCTCTCTCTTCTCTTTTCAAGGTTCCCTATCTCCCGGATCTGATCCCTAGTGAACTGCAGATCAGGGGCTATCAACCCCTTCCTATGATAGAGAGTGGGAGAGAACTGCTCAAGGTGTTGAGGTGAATTAGGAATCTGGAGGGGAAGAATCAAGAGTCAAGGGCTGGCGAATGCCTGCTTGGAAGGCCCCAGCCACAGGTACCCACACCCAAAAGCAGGTGGAGCCAGTCCTGGCCCTGAAGACTGAGGCAGCACTGCCCTCCCCTGGCCACACTGACGTGCTCTGCTAAGCTGAGCTGCTGAGACTGGGGACATGGCAAGTGACTCTCCAAAGACAGAATGTGACCCTCAGAGCCCTCCCAGCAGCCCAGAGGCTGACCGGACTCCAGCATCGTCCTCGCTGGCCTTCGGGTGTGCTGTGTCTTCCCTGGGATAGTGCTGTGCAACGTCCCTTACTTGGAAAGCTGAGGACAACTTGGGTTACAAAAACAAAAACAACAAATAAATAATAGGAAAACCACTGTGTCCCATCTGTCTAAAGCCCTGTGGGTACAGCCAGAGCCCCTTGCTGGAGCTATCCCTCAGCTTGCATTCTTTGATCACCCTGCATGCTGTCACTCTACCTCTCCACATGTCCGTTTGGATTCTTCCCCAGGAGCTTCTCTCTGTTCATCCCAAACCAAGATGGACCCCTGCCATTTCTGCCCGTGTCCTGGCTCCTCTGCTCCTATCTTGGGGCTAACCAATGGCAGAGACCAGAGATACAGCTCTAGAACTAGAGGAATTCAAACTTCATCAAGGGCCATCGCCAGCACTGTTGGAAAGGGACTGTGAGAGCCAGCGAAGAGCAAGGGAAGGCCATATAGCTTGTCAGGGCCCACTCTCAGTGGGCCTTCCCGGGCTTCCCCGACCAGCATGGAAACCCAGGTACACCAGTTACATTTACCCAGGATCCCCAGCCCCTCGGGGCCCAGAAGAGGCAGGTGAGACTGCAAACAAAGGAATAAATAAACAAAAATATTTATCCAATGCATCTGTGTGCTGGTCACAAAGCAGTACCCAGCAGGGGGCTCAGTCAAGAATGTCCACAATCAGTGGGCACAAGTAGGGCGAGTGTTTGGTGCCCATGGTGAAGGCAGGTATGCGGGGCTTGTGCATGGTGACTGGCTGGATGTTGTGGGAGCCAGGGCCAGGCCGAAGGGTGTGGTCCAGCGGATAGGCAAAGCGCTTGGCCATGGTAAATACGGGGCTGCGTTTCTGGTAGATGGATGGCTCAGGTCGGGCATGCGTAGCGGGTCCAGGACCTCCTGCTATGTTCTCCTTGTAGAACCAATTCTTGTGTGAGGAACTCAGACTATAGCAGGGGGCAGCTCGGAAGACAGGGGTGTTGGGCCCCATCGAGAGTGGCAGCTTGTACAGGTTGGGGGCCGGGTTGGGGTCCATCACTCTGTATGGACACCGGTAGCCAAAACTGTACTGGGGAGCCGTACGTTCCCCAGGGGGCTGAGTCTTCTCAACATTGTATTGGCAGGAGGCTGGTGTGGTGTTTATACCTGCAAATGAGAGAAGCCGGGAGAGCATTGCACTTCCTGAAGCCAGTTCGTCACACAACATAACATGCTGAGAAGATGCCATCACTCTCAGGGATGCCCCTGCTCTTCCCAGGTTCTAAGGATGCGTGCCCCTCACACACACACCATCCTCCCAATGGCCCACCTTCCCAGCTTACGTAGGTTGGAGATACGCTCCTCCATGGGGACTTGGGGGCAAGTAGACATCCCAAAACGAGTAGCTTTGGGATCCAAAAAGTAGCAAGGCCCGGGGCTGAACACGTCTGAAGTCTCTGCAGGGAAGAAGAAAGGGCCACACTGCCACGGCTGCCATCCCACCAAGGGCTCCCTTCAGATTCTTCTGGCTTGTGGCTATCTGTGGACTTTGATTTTCTCATCTGTAAAATGGGACTTTTTGTGCATGACTGCTGGAGACTGTTGGCAGGACAACTATAGGACCACAGTGTGGTCAGTCTCCTACCGCAGACACATCCGGATTGGTGCCAAGGGCAATGACACCATTGTAGCTACTGTGAGTATTGAGAAAGGCTCAACCCCAGCCAAGAAACCTCTGCCAAAGAGATGTGACTGGGGGGAGGAGGCAGTCACCCTAGACCTTGGGCCCCCAAACACATGACCATACCCCGCCCAACCTCTCATCCCGCTGGCCTTGGCTGTCAGCCACAGGTCATCTTTGACTACTGCTGGCTTCCCCCGCAGAAGCCCCCGGGACAGAGAACCCTGCTCTGCCAGTGACAGGTCCCCCACAGCTTCCTGGCTACCTTCAGATGTGCCGGTTACTGGCTTCCTTCTGTCTCCATCTTCAGCAGCCCCAGCCCCTGGTGGCCAGTGGCAGCGATCTCGGACAGTAGCCCTGACCCTTTAGAGTGATTAGACAGCGGGGAATGCTCACTTTTCTCACTGTGCCGTTTGTGCAGGCTGTACGCTGGCTCCTGAAACATGGAGGGGTCGTGGTCTATATAGCCAGTGCAGGATTGCCGGCGGTACTTGGCAGGCCCTGGACCTGTGAGGACAGACAAGACAACCTTTCACCTCAGCCCCCGGCGTGATGTACCATGAGAACACAGGGGGCTTTGCTCTGCTGATGGCATACTGCCACAGAGCTGGGCACTGATCTGGTTCCCTACAAGGAAGGTAGTATGCAGAGATAAAATGCAATTTCCTGTGGCTCCACAGCTCATTGTAGAAAGGCAACAGCCACAGTTAATTGGGAACTTGGTCTCTCCAAGACTCATGCTAATCGCTTGATATGGTTATTTCAGTTGAGCTTCTAGACAACCTTATGAAGACAGATACTCTCATCTTTTCCACCTTACGGATAACAATACTGAGGCTAAGAAATAATCGCTCTATCCAGCCGCAGTGACTGGTGATGTGAGAATCAACAGGATCCAAACATTTAATCACTCACCACTCTAAAACACCTCCCAAGTAATAATCAGTCTGTAGCAACTTAGTGAGAATTCATTTACCTGGTCTCCACTGGAAGGAGATAGAAATCACTAAGGCAAGGCTGGCGAAGTAGCTGAGTGGCAGAGCCCTCACCTATAATGTATAGCTCCCTGGGTTCAATCCCTAGCGCCCTAAAAAGCAAAAATCAAACTAAATGCTCCTAACCCTTTCCTCAAAATATGTTGTATTCCCCCAAGTCCCGACCCTCTTCCAGCATCTCACAGAGCCAGTGGGTGGGCCTAGCTTGAAGGTTCAGGTTGCTTTAAGGTCTTGAGGAGTGTCTGCCGGGGCTTCATAGCCGGCAGGCTAGAGCCTCTGCCGCAGACTAACAGAATGGGCCCCAGGACAGGACGCCTCTCACCTTTGAGTGTGGCCAAAAGGACAGGAGTCCGCTTTATCTCCTGACATGAGGGCACCCCTTCCTCCTTCTCTGGGTGCTGTGAATAGAGCTCCGAGTTCCTGGCCCCCTTGGGCTTTTTCATAGTGAAGGCTGGGAGAAAATAGTAGCAGTTAGAAGCAGGGCCTGAGAGGCAATGAGCCAGTACCCCTGCCCAGGCTCCTCCATCCACTACCAGCCCACCTCAGAGACTCCAAAACAGCTCGGGGGTGGGCGGGAAGACGCCTGGGCTGAGCAGCTGAAGCCAGAGGTGCAGCCAACACGGGGCCCAATGGCTGGAATGGAGAATGACGTCGCATCACGGCAGAACTCTGTGAGGCCCAGAGTGTTTATTTCTCCCGTTGCCGTGGCGCCTGGACTGTGGAACAGCAGCTCCATGCGAGAGCCCAGCTACAGGAAAATTCAGCTCCACTGCCCTCTCTTATATCCAACCAGGCTGAATGCCCTGGGCGTTCCTCAGCGCCCTGGTCTGGGAAAGGAGTAGCGAGTGGCATGACTCCTGACCCAGCTACTCACTACTAGTGGGTATCCTATAATTGGGGACAGGAACAGAAAAAACGGGTGGATCCTGAGTTCCTGCCCACCCCCACAGCTCGTGGGACTTTCTACCCTCTGTCCCTTCCACCTGTCTCCCTCAAACTCTGGACAAGTTCTCTCTTTCAGAGTCTGCTTGTTTAAGCTAACCTATTTCCCAGTAGGGTGTGGCTGTCTCACAGGCCCTTCACAAACTCCTTGCCAAGGCATGATAGCTTTAAAAATCCACATCTAGCCGAAGGAATTCTTACCTAATGGTTGCATTTTAGACACAACATGAGGGGCAGACAGAGGAAAACAAAGGGCTTGCACTGAGGTCCACAGCAGCAGCTTCCCATGACTTTGGCGGAAAACTCCTCTGAGGGAGTGTCTTAGGAATACTGGGGATCGGAGGCCATGAAGTCTCCATGTGATGGAGGGATGAGCCCTCCAGGCTGGGAAGATCCCAGGGACCTCTTCACCCCTAAGAGCTCAGAGGAATCCAGGACCCAGCCTTACATCCACCACGGGGATTACAGCTGAGACAGGTTAAGAAAGCTCTCCATCATGGGATGCAGGCTGGTGGCCCTTAGATGGCTTCTGTCACCACCCCAGTGTGGACACTGAGACGGCAGAAAGGATCAAGGGTTTACCCAGATCGCCCAGCTTCATCAGTGCCAGGAATGGAACCAAGACACAAAATTCAGGAACCCCTTTTGGGTGGCAGTCCTTGCTCACACAGTTGCTGTTGTGGTGGTGCCCTGAACTTAGGCAGCTGCCGAGCACAGTCATCATCAGGCACGCTGGGAAATGAAGTCTCGGGACTGGGAGGCTCAGAACAGACAGCAGCCTCCTAGCCCGCAGCAGCAGCCCCTCTGCTGGGGGATCACATGTCAATGCTACCTGCCCCCGCCCCATAGCTGCTCCCTCCCCTGCCTGGTGGGTTTCTCCAAGGGCTTCCTGCTGGGTGTTCTGTTCCTGTCACAGCTTTCAGGCTAAAATGGACTCCTTCAGCTGGCCCAAGCCACTCTTTTATGCTCCGTGCACTCCCTCCCTCCCACTTCTGAGGGAGTCTGGGATCCCCTGAAGCCGGCCCTCCACCCTCCCCAGCTGATAGTTCTTCCTTTCATGGCCCCTTTTATCTTAAAGCTCACTTTTGGTCACATGGGTTCCAGAGTCCAGAAGTAACTCTCCTCAGCTTCTCCATGCCACTGTCCCTCACAACCCAGTGGCCCTGGTTCCTGGCTACGTCTGTCCTTCTCCTAACTCCTGCCATGACCCTGGTAACTTCAGTCCACTTAAGGCCCACTCCCCACTCAATGCCTGGTCCTTCTCGTGTGCAAAGACCTCTGCCTACTCTCTCTCTCAAGCCCTGTTCCCAGCAGTGGTCCTGGGCTTTCCATTACCTCACACAACACCAGCTGCCACCTCCCTCCAGACACTAGCCTTGCATTTCCTACTCTCTAGTCGTCTCTGTGCACAACACTGCTGAGCAGGTCCCTCCTCCTCACCTCAGGTCCTTCCTGCCTTCAGAGCTCTCGTCCTTGGATTTGGGAACCTCAATGAGCCTCACCCCTAGGCAGCTTGTTCCCCTGTCCCCTGACATTGTCCCAGTATGTCTCACCCCCCCCCACATGACTAGACCTCCATGAAGTTCCTGTTCACCTGCACCAAGCGAAAACAGAGACCAAGAAGCAGGGCTGTAGCTGCAGCCCCCTCAGCCAGGCCTACCCCCTTCCAAGCCCCACTAGACTCTATGGCTGCTCTCTTCAGATTCCTACATGTCATCTGGCACCTCTGATATCCAAAGTCCCAAATTTTAAAAAACAAACAAATAAACAAACAAAACAAACAAATAACCGCTGCCTCTGGGGTCCGGAGAGAAGGCTCACTGGTTAAGAGCGTGCAGTTCTTCCAGAGGACTGGCATTCAGGTCCCAGAACCCATATCTGGTGTCTCATAACCATTTATGACTACAGTTCCAGGGGGTCCAACACTCTCTTCCACCATCTAGGCCCTACATGCTTGTGATTCACATACATACAGAAGCATACACACATACCCATAAAATGAATAAATAATCTTTTTTAAAAAAATAAAAAACAGCCCTGCCCTTGAACCCATACGTGTCTCTGTCCCCAGCTGTCTGTCTCTGTCCAGTCACAGACACTTTTACTCAAATGATGTTTTCTCTTGTGGTGACCAGTCTCGCCTGTCTTTCCTCTTGACTCACTGAGATCTGGCTTTGGACCCATTGCTCCACCCGTACTAGGCTGGACGAGATGCCCACAATGGATTCTCAGCATCCTCTTCTGATTTGGCCTCTTGGCAGCACCGGACCAACACGGCTGACCACTCCCGCTTCACACAGAACCTCTCCTGGCTCCAGATGTTCTCCTGGTTTTTCCTTCCCTGGTTTTGGCTGTCCCTTTACAGGCTTCCTTCTGGATCTTCCTCCTCACCTGACCTTTCGGTATTGGCAAATGCTTATTAATCACAAAAATGGAAGACAGTAAGTTTACTTGGAAACAATCTGGAAGGCTCTGCCTCAACCAGGTGACGCATGTTACGGTAACTCAGTGGGTAAAACGTTTACTGTGCAATCATGAGGATCTGCGTTGGAACGCTCAGGATCCACATAAAAAGCTGGGTGAATCCGTGTGTGCCTGTGATCCCAGCCTGGCCACGCAGCTTTACCGCGTCAGTGAGCTTCAGGTACAGAGACAGACTCTGGCTCATAGAGGAAGGTGGGGAGCAAGGAATACAGATACCTAATGGTGGCTTCCACACAGGGATGCACACACTCACACCACACACAAAAGAGACAGATGCCTAATGGTGGCTTCCACACGGGGGTGAATACACTCACAGCACACACAAAAGAAAAAGATACCTAGTGGTGGCTTCCACACCAGGGTGCGCACACTCACACCACACACAAAAGCTGTTCATTAGCATCGTTTTATTATTCTGTGTTGTATGGGTGTGTGCATGCCAGAGCATGCATAGAGATAAGTGGACAACTTTTGAGAGTGAGTCCTCTCCTCCTTCCTTGGTACCCAGGGACTGAACTCAGGTGCTCAACTGAGTTAGTGTGTGCCTCCATCCACCAAACAAACCTTCTTGCTGGCCCCTATTTTCCTGAGTGGGTACGGTCTCACCACATAGCCCTGGCTGTCCTGGAACTTGCTACCTCTACGAGGATCCACCAAACAAACCTTCTTGCTGGCCCCTATTTTCCTGAGTGGGTACGGTCTCACCACATAGCCCTGGCTGTCCTGGAACTTGCTACCTCTACGAGGCTGGTCTCAAATTCACAGAGATGGCTTGCCTCCTGAGTGCTGGGTCTACAGCAAAAACCAAAACAAAGGCAAACAAAACAAAATCCCACCAAGAGAGACGTTGGCACACCAGGGGGCCACAGCATCACCATATTGTGTTTCTCAAAGACAGGAGATCTAAGTCAAACACAAGACTAGCCAGCAGACTGAAGTCAAGATACAGCCACAAAATAACTAGCTTAGAGTCAAAAAACAAAAACAAGCAACAAAACAAAACCCTCCAGTATCACAGAAAACAAAGAAATCCTGAAAACTGCGTCAGATTTGTAAAAACTCAAAAACCCAGATAGCCCAACACAACACAGAAAGTAGGGCTTGCCTTGGATGTCAAGGATGATGTTAGTAAAACTGGCCAAAGCAGAAATAAGTCTATTGCTTATTTCAAAGTGTAGCCATGTTTATTTCCTGATTGATCATTGCACTCCTAAAACAGAAGGTGTGTGTGTGTGTGTGTGTGTGTGTGTGTACATGTGTATATGTGTGCATATCAATGTGTGTATATGTGCATCCCCATTTTTTTAAGTGCTGGCTGTCATGGTATCTGCCTTTAGTCCCAATTGAGAGACACAGAGGCAGGCAGAACTCTGTGAGTTTGAGACCAGACCGGTGTAGACTATGGTCAGTGTAGACTGGTGTGGAGAGTTTGGAATAATCAGGGCTGCATAGAGACCCTGTCTCAAAACAAAACAACGGTGTGGTAAAATATTAACACTTGGGAAATAAAGGTGAAGAGTGTGTGAGAACTATTTGCCACTTCCGTGAAAGTCTAAAACTGTGTGCAATAATAAAAAAAAGATCAAAGGATAAAAATGATCAGGCTGGGGAGAGGTCTCAGCAAGTAAAGCACTTTGCCGGTAAGTGCAAGGGCCCGAGTTAGGCTCTTCAGAGCCCACATAAAGCCAGGCTCAGCAGCATGTGTTTGCAGTCCTTATGCTCCTACATGATGGGATGACAAGGCAGGGGAACCCTAGGAAGCTGGGGGTCAGCTAGTGCGACATATGCAACAGCAAACAAGACCCTGCCTCAGACAAGGGGGAAGGCAAGAACTGACCACAGAGGTTGTGCATACACACACATACACACCTACACGCACATACGGAAGTGTAGACACGTGCGCACATGAGAGAGAGAGAAAGAGAGAGAGAGACTTAAAAGACAAAACTGTCAGTCCCTGGCATCTGTAGGCTTCAGACTTGGATCTTCATCTCACTGTCTGTCGCTCTTCACCTGCCCAAGGCAGTCCCTTCTTGTGGCTTTAATTTCATTAATGGCACCCCAACAATTTCCCCGACATTTCTGTTCTATATTCTCAGCAGCATTAGGCTCACGTCACTTGGATTTCATATGCTCTGCAGAGTCAACCTGCCCACCTCACTCTGTAGTTGAGGGTGACATTGAACTTCTGATCCTCTTGTGTCTACCTCCCAAGTGCTAAAATTAATAGTGTGCGCCACCGCTGTGCCAGGGTTTCTTCAGGTCATCTGATCGAACCTAGGACTTTGCACATGTTCAGCAAGACTTCAACTGGCTGGGCCTCCAGAGCCCTTCATGTGAGATGTCCCCACTTGGTCCATCTCACGTGTCACCCCACCATTCATCTTAGTGCCTGAGCCTGGGGCTTGTCCAGCACACCTTTCTGGCTTTACTGCCCAACCAATCACCAAGTCACTCTGAGGAGCTTATACACCCCAAAAGTCAGGCTCCTATATATAGTCACCCCCGTGTCCCAGTGCCCCCCTCTGGCATAGTGCCTGGCACCTGGTCTGCATTTAAGATATCTTTCTTGAGAGATGGGGGATGACTCCAGTGAAAGTACCTGCCTCAGAATCATGATTACCTGAGTTAACTGGATAGCTAGCAAACTTCCAAAATCTACCTATCTCTTCCTCCCAGAACTGGGATTACAGCTAAGGCCATGTTTAACTTTTCACATGGTTTCTGGGAATATAGAATCAGGTCCTCACACCTGCACTCAGCCACCTCTTCAGCCCCTCCAGAAGGTTTTTCACTACACAAGGGCAAGTAGTCAATGGACCAGGGATAGCCAAAGCCCAAGCTGTGAGGGCTTGTGTAGGTAGGGTCCACATCCGTCAAGCGCCAGAGAGGCTGATAGCAGCCTTTCCAGCTCGCTCCGAGCCCCTCTCCTAAAGAAAGTCATAAACAAAGAGTGAGACCCTGGCAGAACCACCAGGCTCTGCCCTTCAGTTTACAAAGCCTGGGTGTCTCTGCTGAAGGCCATCAGCCCGGCACCATGGTGGCTCTGCACGGATGAGGGAAAAGCACAGATAGGTGATGTGACTCATCTAAGGCACACAGAAGAGGCTTGGCAAGACCAGCTCCTGGCTCCTCAGCCCACATTCTTTCCATTGCCCTGCCCGGGCTGCCAGCTCAGACCCACATCTAAAGCCCATTGCAAGCCTTGGTCCCAGGCCCAAGCAGGTATTTCTCCTCCTTCCAGGAACCTCAGCCGAGCCCCTCAAAGATGCCAAAGCCATGTCAAACCCTAAGTGAGTACACTCACAGATTTTCCACCTAGCTGGAACCCACTTAGCCCCCCTCCCAGAGACTATCTCTGCAGGCAGCCAGTGTCCATTAGGACAGCACGGCAAGGGTTAACAGCATGAACTAATATTTAGAAATAGCATATCCCAGAGGGAGTCAGCTGTGGCCAGCTGGTCACAGCCACTGAATCCACAAGCCTTTGTGGACATGGTGTGGCAGAGGAGAGCCTGTTCTGGGGAACCTGAGAAGCCCCAAGAGGGTAGCCCACTCCTGCCCCCCTGTGCCATCAGGCATGGGCGTGGCCCAGAGCCCACCCAGGCTTGACAGACAAAGCTCCCCAAGGGCCTCCTGGCCACAGCCTTGCGACCAAAGCAGCAAGCACAACTTTTCAGCTTCTGAATTGTGTAATTGTTGGGACTAGCTGCTTCTGCCCGCCTGAGCCTGGCTGCCTGCACTTGGAGGAGCCTCATAGGCTCCTGGGCCAGAAGCTGAAGCAAGGCCACTCCTAGCAGAGGCTTAGCCTGAGGCTTCTGCAGAGAAGTTTCTGATTATGAGACTGTAGGGCCAAGGAACCAATGCCTCATGCCCTTGTCTCCTTGCACAGGGCAGTCTTCGTTCTGTGTCCTTCTTGGCAGAGGGCCAATTCCCTAAGGGCAGGTCCCGAGCACTTGAAGCACAACCCTATTCAGACACCACCCCTTTGCGGGCACAAGCACAGGCCATTTACCAACAGGCTGGCTTTGGCCACAGGCTCCTTGGGTGGAGCCAGTCTGTCAGGGTGCAAAACACCCAGGCTGAGGGCAGGGTGGGGCTGCAGCCACTGCCAAAGCAGGCATGCTTGGTCCCACAGGCACTGGGGATGGGGGGGCTCAGTAAACGTGATCAGGAGAGTCCGGCCAGCCTGCAAGGCTAAACACTGGTGGGAACGTGGAAGTGGTTAGGCTGTCTGTTGCCTCATTTCCCTAGAAGAGTTGGGGAAACTGAGACCTCAGATACTCTAGGTCATTGAAACACCAGAGAATTTGTGATCCTCTGACTTATAGGCGGGAGTGTTCTGAGTCATCTTTTTTCCTTGTCTTCCTTGATGTCCTGTCTTGTGGAGAGGTATCAGTCTAGCAGGTGGGAAAAGCACTGAGTTAAAACCTCCTGGTCTGACTAGGAAGAAGAGTCTGTGGAGTCTTTAGACAGAAAGGTCGGTGTAGGGGAAAGAGGGCAGTGGAGGCTTCTTGAGGGAAGGTTAGACATGACCAGTGACTACAAGAGTAGTCACTGTGGACATCTGGTCAACCCAAGTTAAAGAAAAGCACGGCAACGGTTAGCAGGCAGAATGGAGGCAGGAGTCAACCTTGAGTGTAGCAGGAAGATTTACGTCAGCTCTGCTCAGGACAGGCATGTCCAAGAGGCTAGGATGAAAACGGCAGAGGAGCTGGCGCCACCCCATCCTACAGCACCACTCTGGTCAGTGGAAGATGTCATTCTAAAGCTACATGTTCCTCAATTCTCGTGCCTTTGTTCAGCTTCAGCCCAGGGTTCAAGTCTCATGCGACAGACTAACAGAGGCCAAGCATGTGGACTCAGAGACCCAGTGACCCTTCGGTATTGAAAGCCTCGGTTTTCTCTTTTGTCTGGAAACACTTATTTCCCAGGTGAATGTTTTTTGTTTTTAATCTCTCAGTCTCTTGCCCTCTCACTTGCTTCCCCCACCTCAGGGTAGCCTGGAACTAACTTTATAGTTGAAAATGACCTTAAATTTCTGATTCTCCTGCCTCTACCTCCCGAATGTTAGAATTAAAGGCTTTAGCCCTCATGCCCATTGTTGTTTTCTTTTTTTTCAATCCTTGGTTGTTTTTTTTTTTTAGATTCTTTTTAGTTGAATTTAATCGTGTGTGTGTTTATGTGAATGTATGACATGTATACAGGTATCTAGGGAAGCTAGAAGACAGTATCAGAGCCCCTGGAGCTGGAGCCACTCAGTGTCAGAGCTGGTAACCAAACTCAAGTCCCCGGCAAGAGCAGGAAGCATTCTAATTGCTGAGGTAGCTCTTCAGCCTTATGCCGAGGGTCTATGCAGTGCTGCATAGCAAACCAGGGCTCTGGTATACTGGGCAGGCACTCAACCAATTGAGATCCGTTCCCATCCCCCCCCCCCGCCAGCCCCACTGCTAGAGATTGAATCCAGAGCCTTGCGTATGCTAGGCAATTGCTCTACTGACTAGTTATTTCCCCTGGAAATGTTTTACAAACTGGGAAGCCCCAGCAGCGACGCACAAGCTGGGTCATGCATGTAGTGCTGGCTGCATTCTTTTCCTAGGCCTGGTTCTCAGCCTCATCAGGAACAAGCCTGGGAAGGCTCTGAGCTCATCCCGTCTTAAATCTCAGCTGTGGGCTGGGCTGCAGCTACTGGTCTGGAGGCTCCTCAGACAAAGAAATGATTCCTGGTGATGGTGGGCAAATAAATCTGTGGGTAGGGACCAAGCAAGATGGGAGAAGATGGGTGGCATGGGATGGTACACATCTCCACTCTAGTTCCCAATTCATAAAAAGGCAAAACACCTCCTCTCCCTTTCATTCTTAAAAAGAAAACTCCCCATCCCAACCTTCCAAGAAGCCTCCCTTCCTCAACCCTGGGCCCATATTTGGACAGCAATTGGCCCCTAACAAGGACTAAGTGTTGTGCTGACTCAGAAGAAGGAAAACAAAAGATAAGTTATGGACTCGTTGCCTCAGGTTCCCTAGGGTGTCTGGAAGGTTAAGGCAAAGTCTCTGTAGAATAGCAACAAATGGCTTCTTAGTCAACCCTAATGGGACTTATCCAATACCTACTATGCGCAACAGCCTCTGAAGGGGAAAGCTGAAGGTTCATAGAAGACACTGCACCAAGGGGAGGATGTAAGGCGTATACAAACTGTGAAGTACTGGAATGTATAGAATGAGAGAGGAAGAAGAAAAGACAAATATCTGTTGAGTGCCTACTGTATGACAGACCCTGGGGTAGGCGTTCGAGACATATTAAAACAGCTAACCCTTACAAATTCAAATGTGTAAATGAGGAATGGGAGCATGGGGGAAGGGACTAGTTCAAGGCCAGACATCAAGTAAGAGAATTGGGATCAAGGACACCGGTCAGACCAGGCGTGCCAGCAAGAGTGCCGAGCTTCGGCTCAGTGAGCTAGCTTCCCTTTGTCTGGATCAACTTACTCAAGTCCTTTAGTCTCTCTCAGCCTCAGTTCCTCCATCCAAATGGGGTTGTGTTAAGTTATGGAATGTTGCCGCCCAAGGTCAAGAACTGGGAAGAGATGCACAGTGGACTGTGGGCTGCAGCAGGGAGCCCGGCGTTGGGATGTGTGTGAGAGAAAAGAGGAACGGGTTCTCTGCTATCCTTCCACGGAGGAAACCCAGGCCAGGTCCCACTGCAACTGGGGCTGGCGTAGCACAGGCACTGGGAAAGGCCTCTGCTTTTTCCAGCTCCTGGTTGGGACTGGGCAGGCTCTTGTCTGGGAAGGAGCCAGCAGGAGAAGGCCCCAGCCCGAAGCTGTTAGGTAGGAGCTAAATCCAGGGCCAGATTTCTAGGAGGCAATGGGACAAGCAAAAACACGGAGATTCTTAGGTCAGGAGGCTGGATTCCTGGCAGAAAATGGCCGTGGCCTGACACCCACCTCTGGCCCTGGATCCTGAGCTGGTCTCCTCCTCCACAAAACGAGGGGAAGGGTGTTCAGCCCCCACCTTGCAGGGTTGTTTTGAAGCTATGCTATCCCAAGCTTTTTCTTTACAGGCAGAGAAAGTACAGTCTGTGGACAGAGGAGGGCAAGCTAGCGGTCTGCGCGAGTGGAGTCCTCAGAGACCTGTGACCTTGGGGACACCTAGGCCCCTACCGTTCCCACAAGGGCAGAAGAGGGCTGGCAGCTCACACTTTATTTCCCATCCTCAAGCTGACCCTGCCCACAGTGTTCTGAGGGGTCTAAAGCCTCAGAGACCTTGACCCAAATCCTTAAAATGGGTCTGACTTGGCAGTAAAGGTCCTTCAACCCTGACCAAGAACAGGAGCCCAGCACGGCCCCTTTAAGAAGGTTGGGGGTGGGAGCAGGCAGAGGGAGCCCCCGCCCGAAATCCAAGCGCGGGTCGGCGTCTGCCCCGCCCCCGGAGTTAAGTACTGGGCAGCCCTTGCGCCCTAGCCCGCGCGAGGAGCCCGGCTCCCTCGACTTGCGACTTGCGACTCGCTGCTGTCCAGACCCAGCACACTCTGTTCCCTCGCCTTACAAGTCCAGACGCCCAGCCCGCCGCGATGCTTTTCGGCCCGGGACTCCCGCTGTCACCTCCAGCCCTGGCCTTGGCTCTTACCTTGGCCTTGTTGGTCAGATCTGCAGCTCCCGGTGAGTGAGGGGTTGAGACCCTGGTCCAGCCTAGGGAGTCTATGTGGGGCTGCACTGACAGGCCAGGATCAGGAGCCCAGGGGCCTGTTTTTCTTCCCCCGCTGAGGCTCTGGGGCGAAAGCTGTGATCTCTGTTTATGAGGACTCGAGCCACCCAAGGTTGTCTGGCTTTTCTGACCCTAGAAAGTCAGACCTTCGGAAAGGGGCCCCTGGAGTCAGGTTGCCAAGGGTGTGGCTCTGCCCACCCAGGTTGTCCCAAACAGTTAGGCCACCTCAGGGCTATCCAGTCTTGTTGCAAGACAGGTTTGGGGTGACCACAGTGGTACTCAAAGGATACCCAGAGGCATATTAAGTGTGTGCCCTGGCCACAGATACCCGAGGCAGAAATGGGGGTGCTCTGAGGTGAGAAGTGGAGAAGAAGCATACTGCCCCACCCGGTGTGTGCCTAGCCATGGCCTCCTCTAACTGACTCTGGCCTCTGTACTCTCTCACAGCTCTGCACCCCTCTTTTTGTCCCCAGGGGCTGGCTGGCTTCTGCCCCCATCTCCACCGTCCTTATGCCTTTTCTCTGCTCTCCTCACTGAGAGGACCTGGTTGGTGACAGATTGGACCACCCACTTTTCAGGTTACAGAGGCAAGGCTGTCACCCCTTAGATATTAGTCTGACAACCGGGGGGAAAACCCGAGCCACACCTCCTGTCCCTAGCTCTGGTGCCGGACCCAGCAGAGACTGAATGAAAGTATACTTCTGAGAGGTGCTGGGCATCGCCTCTGTTACAGTGCCAGGGCTCTCAGCATTACAGCATTCTTCCTTTGCTGGAGACAAGGTCTGGTTATGCCATAAGATCTGTGGCCTCGGGGCCCATCAGTCATTATTACCAATGTATGAATCAGGCCTTCAGCCTACATCTTTCAGGACCGTTTCCAAGAGCAACTATGAGCAGAGAAGGAACTTGAGTCTCCCTTACAGGAGCCCAGGCCACACCCTTCTCACCATCAGATGGAGGAGACCAACTCTAAAGAAGGGCATCACGAGGCATCCAGAAGGGAAATGAGTCAGGGAAGGCCCCCTGTACGAAGGTGACTCGGGGTGGGTCCAGGCTTCCCATTCCTGCTGCACAGTCCTCCTTTCCTAAAATCTCACATCCCTGGTGGTGACCAGACCTAGAAGTGTGAAAAGAGAACACTTGAGGCAGCTGGGAGTTCAGCTCATCCAGCTCCCAATTTCTAGCCAAGAGATCAGTTCCCTGCAGCCCCTACATACTTGGGCTTCAATTCTGAGAACAATTCTCAGATACAATCTCAGCACTGACAGCATGAGCCATAACATAGGGCTACACAGAGATGGGCAGGCTCAGTTGGGGTGTGGCAATGAATGCTGTGATGCCAGCATTGAGGAGGTAGAAGGAAGAGGATTGCACTGTGAGTTCAAGGCCAGCCTGGGCTGCAGAGTGGGTCTCAGAGAAGCCTCAGCTAGAGGGAGACCCTGCCTCCAAAACAAACAAAAAAGAAAAAGGCAGGGGAAGAAGAGAGGTGAAAGAGAAAGCGGTGGGAGGGGGAGAAAACTTGTATTAATTCAGGAGATAGATCCAGGTGAAAAGTGAGGAGGAAATCAGAAACAAGACGGGTGGGACAGAGGGCCAGCTGTCCTTGAGTCAATCCTTGAAGGCTGGGAAGGGAGTCTGCACTCCCGTCTGCGGTCCTCAGCCTGGACAAGAGCTGGAGGTGGGTGTAACAGGGTGTTGAAATAGAAAGAGCGGCAGCTTGACTGGAAGGCATATTTTGAGCACAGGACAGGAAGAGCCATTGGGCTGGGACACAGAAACCTTAAATGGCAAAATGACTCCCACAGACGGGCACTGATGGTGACAAGAAGAGGATACAAGTAAGGCAGGGGGCAGCGGGGTATCTGTTTTGTAACACTGAACCCACCCTGGACTTCAGGAAGGATTTGAGCATGGCTGATATTTCCCCCTATGCCAGACAGAGCTTCTGCATAGCCCAACTCTTGTCACCCCTAAACCAGACTAGGGAGGACATCTGTGTGGGGGCCAGACTCACAGGCCAGCATCAGGAGTCCGGGGTCCTGTACTTCTTCCCCAGGCTGATTTCTGTTTGTGGAATCTCCAAGTATCCCAGGTTGTCTGGCTTTCATGACCCATTCCTCAGCTTGTCCAGGCCCCTCCTGAGTTCTGCCAGAGGAAAGCATCACTCCACCTCTCTTGAAGGCGCCTGGGTTTTCTTGTCCTAGCCGAGGCACACTCAGGTGGCTCCCTGCACCTGTGGGCATTCCATAGTATACAGATCATGGGGTTTTGGAGGGAGTTTTCTTGGCAGCCATTTGGGCCAACATCTCAACTGTACAGACAAGAGCAATGAGACCCCAGAGAGGAAGCAAAAATCTAAGGGCCTTTGCAGATCTTCAGTCACCCAAGAAAAGCCCAGGGAAGAAAGGGAGTCCACTCCTTCTGAGCTCTGTCAGAGGTTTTCAGTAGAGGAGCAGAGCTGGGGGAAGCCAGGTGAGAGGGATGCCGGAAGGACAGACTAAGGAGAAAGAAGATGGCATTCCAGGACAAGAAGGCCTGGGGTGTGTCAGAGGATAGCACTGGGACAGTGACCGCCCTGCCGTACCTCTGCTCCGGGCCTGACCTCACTGACTGAAAGGCAGGATATAAAGTATTGAGGTGGAACCCGCATAGCATTGCCTCCCAGGGCGTTATTTAAATGAGGATCTTGAGGTTATCTAAATGAGGACCAGAAGCGATGGGGTATTTAGGACAGCTAGTCTTCAGGGCCCCACATACAAGAGAGAGGATCAGGGTAGATCCTTTTGGCTCTGAGAGTGATTTACACAGGCACCAGTGGCGTGGAGACATGTGAACCTTGTGTGTGCACCTGGCACACTGCCCGGGATCTCTGAGGGAGGGCAGAGGCCAAGGCCTTAGCGAGCCCACCCAGACTCTGGAAGAGCTCCCCCTCCCAATGTCCACATGCCCAGGCAGGACAAGAAGGGCTTTTTAGCAGTGCCTGCCTGGGCGGGGGCCGTGGGGGAGGGTGAGCCATGCCAGGTGGGCCAGGCTGCTGTTTTCTGGGACCAGGAGGGGAAAGGGTCACGGGGAAGGGAATGGGCGTGTGTGGTGCTCACGCAGGAAGTGTATAGGCTGTCTGGGGACTGGGCGTGCTGCCCAGGATGGGGTAGGGGAGGGGGACTTGGATATCTATGATGTTCATGCTTGCTGGTTCTCTGGTACACAGAGCTGAGGGCACACACGAAGACCCACAGGCGCAGGCCATGGTGGTATACAGCTGCTCTCATAGACCCTGACAGAGGCAGCAAGGGCAGGAGTAGCCGCTGCCTCATCTACCTGAAAGACCTGGGCTTGGGTGGAACCTTGGGGAAGTGGGGGCGCTGGCCAGAGCTGCACTCCCTGATCAGCGCCAGGAGCAGATGAACTAGGAGTCTGTGGGCTGGACTTAAGCCTGCTTCCTCTTTGGTTTTCTGTTGTTTTGCTGACTCCCCCACAACTGCAGGCCAGGTGGAGTGCCCCTCCAGCATTCCCCCTGCCCCAGCCTATGTCAATCCTGCAAAGCTCTCTAGAGGAAAAACTCTAAATCTCAAACTCAGATGGAGTGGGTCCGGATGCACTGTGTTGCCTTCATTGCTGAATCTGCAAGGAATCTTGGAATTAACTGGATTAGCAGCAATAGTTAAGTGTTTAGATTCTTTCTAGGGCAGGGTTCCCTAGGTCTCTGGTCTCCAGGAGAATCCAAACCTCCTAGCAGGGGGAGGGTCAAGCCAGTTCATGACTCAGTCTGAGCACTTACCTCCAGAGCTAGCCATGTGGGTGCAGGAGTACAAGGCAGGAAAGTTTACAGACAAGGAGACTGGGCTCAGAGAGAAATAAGGACCCACCCCTACCCCCGCCCCCTGCCAATCACTCTAGGCGTTCTCATTCATCCCAACAGAATGGGCCATCCCAGATCAGGTCAGCAGGGTGGGGGCATGCACCAGTGACCTCACACCACCACCACCACCACCCCAGAAGAGAGCTATCTCTAGAGAGGTGCAAGTCTCTGTCCCTCCAGAAATTGTCTCCATCTTTCCAAGTCCTCCTACCTCAGAGCAGAAACAAATACCCCATTAAAAAACCTCCACCTACTTCCAGCTAGAGCCAAAAAAGAAGCCACGCGTTTGTCTGATACGGGCTGTAGCCTGGGGCTGCTGTCTAGGTGGTAGATGTTCTGGAGGTAGTGTGGGTGGACCTGGCCAGGAGCAGCGCCTGTCTTGTTGACCAGTCCTTTTCAATCAGTGCCTACCCACTCCCGCCGGCTTGAAGCCTGTGGAGGAGCCAGCTCTGCCAACTCTGATGTGCGTTAGCCAGGCTGCCAGCCATGGCTCATGCTTACTTAAATGTTTCAGCATGTTCCCTCCCCCTCTTCCTCCACAGACCTCACAGCAGAAACTCCAGTCCCAAGCGGGTCACAGCAGGGCTCAGGAGTCTGCTTGCCCTGGAGTCACAGTGTGCTTAGAGAGTGGATTGGGGGCCACATCTCCCTGCCCTTTGTCCTTATTCCTGGCATGGGCGGTGGCCTCAGCCAGAGGACCAGCAGCCCCGTGGGAACAGATGCCCCATCTCCTTTTTCCTGACTCTCATAGCTGAGCACAGGGTTGGTCCACAGGGGGCTGTAGAGATTGCTGTGCTGACCAGAAGTTCAGAATGTGCCTCAGAGTGCTCCCTGGGGTCACACTGCAGCCCACCTGGAGGTACGTGATCCTGGGGCTAGGGGATGTCTCACCCAGTGCACGTGTAGCAGCTTCCTGAACAAATGTTTACAGATCGAGTTTTGTCTGCTTCTTGCTGGGAGTGATGGCCCATACCTGTAAACCCTGTACTCAAAGGAAGCATGGCCATCCTAGGCTACAGAGCAAGACACTGTCTCAAAACAATAACAATAGCAGCCTGTAATCCCAGCACTTGGGGAGGCAGAGGCAGGCAGATCTCTGTGAGTTAGAGACTAGCCTGGTCTACAAGGTGACAGCCAATGCTACACATAGAAACCCTGTCTCAAAAAACGAAAGAAAGAAAGAAAGAAAGAAAGAAAGAAAGGAAGGAAGGAAGGAAGGAAGGAAGGAAGGAAGGAAAAAGAAAAAAAGGAAGAAAGAAAGAAAGAAGAAAGAGAGAGAGAGAATAATAATAATATAAAGCCGTTGGGCTGGGATGTAGCTTAGCTGTCTAGCAAGCATGAAAGCTGGGTTTGGTCCCAGCAGTACCGCATAATTCTGTGATAACATGCACCTGTTATCTCACAACATGGAGGTAGAAGCAGGAGGATCTTGAGTTCAAGGTCATTCTTAGCTAGAGTCTAAGGCCCTTAGATGGTCTTGGCTCAATAGTGAGGCTACATGAGAGCCTGTGTCAAAAAAATAAAATAAAAACTGATTTAACAGAGGATTTTGTGGCAGAGAGAGAGAGACAGAGAGAAAGCGACAGAGAGAGACTGAGACAGAGATAGAGAGAGGCTGAGACTGAGGTTGATTAGGATTTCTTCCTAGCTTTCAAAGAATCCCACTCAAGCCTGATTACAGGGCTTCCTGTAAAGTGCCCTTGTGCAGACAATTCGGCAGGAAGCCTGAAGACGGGGCCAGCCCTGAACACAGCCTCCTCACACTCACACTCTGAGGTTCCTCCTGCCCCAGACTCCCACTCTGCTACTCCTACAGTCCAACAGGAGTCCTGAACCTGCAGGTGGCAGCAGCCTCGTGGTCTCGCTGCCGGCGGACCCCGCCACACCATTGCTGTGCCCTTCTCTCCCTCCGGTGCATCCGCCTCCACGGTCAAGGTGAATCATGTCCCTGTGTCTGGCTGGTGAGCTAGGCCATCAGTTAACATCTGCTCTCTTCAGCCCTTCTCATGGAGCTCTGTATAAAACACGCGGCTTTCGCCTTCCCTCCGTGCTCACCATGGTTAGACACTCAGCAGGTGTGTGCAGGAACATGCGAGTGCCCACACGTACACAGACACACACAGCGCATTGTTCAGTGGGCTCTGACGAGGAGTATGTCCAGCCCCCAAGGCAGCAGCCCTAAGGAAAGCCCCCAATTCAGGACACATACCCTGGCCTCTGACTAAGTCTAGGCCAGTCTGCTCTCTGGGGAGCAGAGGAGACTGGGGAGAGGAGAGCAACTTCCGTTCCCACCTAAGAGCAAACCCTTCCCCTCCCACATTTCAGGAGGGGCAGCTATAAATATCAATGGGTCCAGGATGCCGATTCCCACGACATCAGCTCCTCCCTGCCCCCTTCTTTAGTGCACAGGCACTGGGGCCAAGACGCTCTGCTGCAGCTGGGACTAGGCAGGCTCCCCCCCCCCCACTTCCTGGCAGAGGGAGAACAAATCACCATTTGGGGGAGTCTCTGGGCTATGGATGAGCTCCTTTCCTATTCTCATTTTGGCTCAACCCCCACCTTCCCTGCTCTCAGCCCTCAGTTCCTCAGAGACCTTCTACAGGGAGACAGGAGGCCAGGCAGAGCGGTTACGAACAGGGCGTTAGAGCGCTCATCTGGGATTAGATCCCAGCCCTGTGTGACCTTGGCTCGGCCCACTCAGAGCCTCCAGCCAGTCCTTTATAAAACAGGAAAGAATAGTTCCTACTTCTCATATGTGCTGAAGACAAGGAGACCAGATCGTGGCCTGGGGAAATGGCCCTGCAAGTGTTTGTGCCCAGGGTATACTGTTATTCTGTTCCTACTGTCTTTCTGAGGTGGTGGCTCAGCAGTGGGGGTGATGCTGTTCAGGAAGGTTTCCAAGACAAGAACTCTGCTCTGAGGGCTGTCAGCCACGCACCACACCCCCAGCCCAGGACCCTTCACAAAGTGGAGGCGGGGTTCTGCATCCGTCCTGCTTGAGGGCCGAGGTTCCACCCTGCTGGGATCCCAGTGACAGAAGCAGGTCCCTCCTGGGTACCCAGAACCTACTTCCCAGTAGCTGACAGGGCACTCTGAGCTGATACGCAGCTGAAACCTGCCAAGTGAATAAACAAAAGGTAGTCAGATTCTGTCCCCAGAACAAGTGACCACAGAGGAGAAAATGGGCCCCAGTCCATGTTATAAGCAGCGGAACCCAGAAGTCTGTGTTTTTCTTGCCCTCTAGCAAACCCCACAGGGCCTTCCTTTGGTACACTCTCCGGAGCCCAGTGACAGTGACGTAAAGTGGCTCACTGTCAGGGTACCACAGGACCCCTAACACCTTATAATCAGCAATGATGTCTCCATAGCAAGGGGCAGAAATTCCGGCTGAGAGAACTTGAAAAGACGTCTCTGGGATGTGATGTTGGTGGTGTCCATGCGTGAGTCCAGTGAGGACACACGAGAAGTGAATTTCCAGAGATGGCTACAGGGTGAGAAGCCTAGCACTATGACCCTAGAGGAATCCTTGGGATGAAGGACTATCCAGAGTCTAAGCCTCCAAGTTGAGATCCTACTGTGTGGACACCTCTACCACCACCCCATAGCATTCTGGGAAGGCCCGGGCCAGCTCCCCGGATGTGCTAATAGAATCCAAGCGCCTGTCCCTGGCTGTTTCTTTCTCCAGGCATCTGGGGCCCGGGTGCTTCTGGCTGCCCATCTGTAGCCCAGCTGAGCCCTTCTAGAAGTAGGGCCTGAGATGGAGGCTTCTTCCTCCAACTAGTGGCAATCTGGGGATAGGGAACTTGATCCCACGCTTGCTATGTGCCAGTTGAAATATCTGACCCTGGTGTGTAGGAACAGGGCAGGGGCTCAGCTTCTAGCTATCTGCTTATCCTGGGCCACACAGTAGGATGGGTTGGACCCTCCGTGGGGCTTAAGGGCACCGGTGAGCCAGTGTTCCCTGGCATTGGGAAATCACTTCCCAAAGTTATCCCCAGACCCTAGGGCTCTCCCAGAATGAGAGCTTCCCTCCACCCCCGGTTCCCATCTTCCACCCCCTAGCCTGGCCCCACCCTGCCAAAAATAAACTCAGACCACCCCATTCTGTCCCAGCCAGACCCACCCAACCCTTCCAGAGCCAGTTGAGTCACTGCTTGGGACTGCTCCTTTTTTAACTGTCTGAGTCACCGGTTGTGGCTCTGGCTGTATGACACATGCCCAGGCTACAGTCAGCCCGTAGCCCCAATAGCACAGAAACCAGCAACATCGTACAGTGACTGGGAGCAGGTGGATTTGGCTTGTGAACCCCTCGGGCCTAGGAAGCTCACTCTGGAACTGGCCCCGAAGGCTCTGCCTTACCGCCAGCATTTTATTGCACTCCACCAGGCCTAGGCTTACACAGCAAGAATGCCGGGAGAGGGGTCTCCAAGCGCAGCATCTAGGGATGAACGGGAAGGCCTGTCTTGTAGGCCACAGACAGTAATAGGAATGCCAGCTATTGCCTATTTGGTTCCAGGTCGGGCCCTACACTGGGCATTGAGCACCCGAAGACTCCCTGTTGCTCCCACCTGCCCCTGCTTACAGACCCATGAGGCTGCAGTCTCCCTCATGGTCTCCCCATCTCTCTCCCAGGCTCTTTTCTGTCTCTCCGTGTCCTCCCTCCCCATCGCTGGTTTCGCATCTCTGCCTTTCCCCACTCTGGCCCTGCTCCTTCTTTATGTCATTTTGTTACCCAGTTTGGGTGACAGTCTGAAGTGTTCCCTCCACTGCTGGCACCTCAAGGCCCTCTTCTGGCTTCTCAGTAGACAGAATAGACCCACACCCACCCATCCCCACAATGGGAGTCTGGGCCCTGGAGACCAATAATCCCGAGAGAAATTTTCCATTACCTTCACCCTTCATTGCCCGGTCCCCTAGCCCAAAGCATAGGCTACATCCTGTCCCAGGGAATGTCAGGATCCCACAAGCAATTCCTTAGAGCCTGGGGGTGGGGAGGGGGCCTGGGAATGGCCCCTCCTTGAGCCCTGCTGGAGCAGGAGCCTGCACAACTTCAAACCCTATCCTCTGTCTGTGGTTATGCTTCTAGCTATAAATAGGGGCTCACAGTCTATTTTCTCTAAAAACAAGCATCAGACTGGGTCACCATGGCCAGAAAAGCAATCTCCCACCTCTCCTCAATCACTGTGTCCAAGCCCCTTAGATGGTTAGTAGGGCTAGAAAGGAAGTGGAGTCGGGGGGTTGAGACACGGCAATCTCCAAGGTGCTACCTGGACCAGCTAGGGGCCAACCTTTATACATCCAACCCCATCTCACTCCATCACACAATGTCAGTCTTTCACCTGAGACTTGCAGTGCAGCACAACTCCCCAAGCCACAGCTGAAATGTCTTTGCACCCCAAGTGAAAGAAGGGTGCCATGCCTATGAGACAGGCCTGTCCTTACAGAAAGAGAAGAGCTGGATCCAAAACAGAGCATACTTATTGGCTAGATTTGGGCATAAAAAGCCTAAAGTCCAGCAAAGCTGTTGCCTGGAAATTTCAAGGGAGATGAGGGGAAACGCTGTGGACAGGAGCAAGGTCACCCAGGGCCTTCCACTTTTGGCTTCGGGTTGGGAGCCTGATTGTGGGATGGAGAGCCACCAAAAGCTTCCAGGCAAGGGAGGATGCTGGGCAAACCAGTTTAACTGTGGCTACTGTTGCTTGCAGTGGAAGGCAGGAAGTTAACTAAGGCGGACACAGGATGGTAGTGATCTGCCTTATCGGATGGCAGAGTGGGAAGAGAGATTAATTTGTGTGAGAATTTTGAGGCAGGATGAAGAGTGAATGGATATCCCTTGAGTATGAGGAAGGAGGAAGGAGTGGATCTAGAAGAACTTGGGTTTCTGACTATAGTGGCTGCATAGTGGGACGTGATCTGGGCCGGTGAAGAGGTTGGGGCAAGGTGACCTTGTTTGCTATGAGTGGGGATGGACATGTGGGTTCCTGTCCCCGATAGCCAAGGCCACTGGCAGTAGGCCTGAGGGCCCAGCAGAAGAGGCCATCCATGCCTGAGGCTGGAAAAGAAAAAGTAGGTCCACTGTGGCAAGAGTAAGGCTTAGCTCCTGGGAGCCACGGGCAGCAGGAAAGCTCAGTGGGCACCAATGGGTTAGCTCAGTGAGCCTAACCGAAGGCAGGATTTGCCTCAGGCTGTATGCAGAGGCTCTGTGACTTCTGGGCTCAAGCCTGTAGCCACAGACTCCTGAGGCTGAGCACTGGCCCGGGGGATGTTTTGCTACTCTGCCAATGTGAGACAGACCTCCTTGATAGAAAACTCAGGACTGGAGAGATGTCTCAGACCTTAGGAGCGCTGGCTGCTCTTCAGGAGGACCTGCGTCTGATTTCCAGCACCCACATGCCAATCACAACTGGCCACAACCCCATTTCCAGTGCATGTGACACCCTCTTTTGGCCTCCACAGGGACTGCGTGCATGCAGTGCCCAAACATACATGCAGGCAAACACCCATACACATCATCATCATCATCATCAAAGTTTTTAAAAAGAAAATTCTTGAAAGGGCCAAATGCCACCTCCTTTTGATTTCCACTCGGCTAACTACGGATGCTTCCCGCAGCTACACTTCCACGGAGCTTGTGGATGTACAAGTGCCCTAGGCAGGGACTTAAGCCTGGGTCCGACCCTGAAGAGCTTCTAACATGTGGGGGTGTTGCTCATGGGTAAAGCACATGCTTAGTATGAGCAAGGCCCTGATTGGCTCTAACACACGCACGCACGCAGGCTTCCAACTAGAAGGCCAAGCTGAACCTCAGGATCTACTTTGGTCATCATATCTCCCTATCACTGTCTGGGCTGGCCTGAATGAGGATTGTTCCCCTCATCTAAGACTTCTTTTACAGATGAGAGGACCAAGGCCAGAGAAAATTAAGAGCCCATGTCCCTGAGTTGAGGTGTGTGTGTGTGTGTTTCTGTCTGCCTGCCTGCCTGTGTGTGTTTTAGGAAGCAGATGACCCCTAATCTAGCTCCAGGTCTCCCCCTCTTCCCCAAATGCTAGACGTGAGACTTTAAGGAACACGGTCTGTTCTGCACACACAGTGCCACCAGGCTTTAAGCTCAGCACTGTCCAGGCCCACAGTCATTGCTTGCTATGCCAGCTCACACCACTCACGATCTCCAAGCCCAGCCTTCCAGGAGAGGAAGCCCTAAGACACCCTCCCAACAGCTCTGTGACAATACCCCCTTCTCATGACTCCTATGTGGCACTAAGGGGACACTGACATTCGAGCCCCGACTGGGAGAGGGCTTGGCCCAGCAGACACCCTCAGAGTAGCTTCCCACCCTGCCTAGCTCCTAGGCCCCCACCCCCATTTCCCACCTTCCCTAACCTCCAAGGCACCAGTGGACAGGACTGGCACTTCATCGCTGGCTTCTGAGAAGACCGGGCCACCCCTTGCCAGCCCCTCCCTCTCCTGGCAGCTCCCAGAAGCCCACCCGCAGCTGCTCCAGGAGAAGCCAGGCCTACCCTGCCAGCCAAAGCAGATGCGTTCCCTCCGGCCCTCCGCCCCGCCCACTTCCACCCGACCCTGACAGAGGGAGCCTCAGGGGGACAAGAAGGGAAAAAGTGTGTCTTCCCCAGGCAAGACGCCAGCCCTCACACCCTCCTCCCACCGCAGCCAGTGCAGATGCTCCGCTTCCGACCCACGTGCTTCAGCCACCACTTCTGTGTACACGCACATAGCACCCAGCCTGGCCTCTGTCCCTCTGAACCTCTTGTGTAAATGCTCTTGCGAAGCCTCAGTGTCTTCATTTGTAAGGTGGGACAAGTCTGTAGAGTCCTAATAGGGCTGGGGAGGATCCTTTTTTTCCCTCTTTTGTGCCAGTAACATTATCCCAGCCTGGGCCCACCAGTGATGGGAATCTCCTACCTCCTAGGTCCTGGCCAGCCAGGGATAGGGAATGTGGAAAAAAGCCTGGAAACCCACCCATCTGAACTAGGAGGAAAATTATAAGGCAGAGAAAAGCCTCTTGGAATTGCTCCCCACCACACTGGTTCCACCCTCATAGCCTGGGGCAGGGGAGCAGCCGAGCTCCACAAAGACTTCATTGAGGCTTGCTTCCTCCCTGCCCCAGCCTCCAGCCTGGGTGGACTCCAGGCGATGGGTTCCATCAAAACCTCTCATTTTCCCCCTTCTTCCTCTGTGCCCCACATAGCCCCAGAGTTGGGGTGTGTGGCTGGAAGCCCAGGATACCAGCCATGCCCCTACAGAGCTCACAGGGCATCTAGCAGCCTCTTCCTGCTCTCTCCAGGAGCACTCACTCATCTGGACCCCTCTCCTTTGGAAGTCATCCTTAGCAATTGCCCCTAGGCATGGCTGGCTGATGGTAGTTTTTGGAAGACCAGTAGTAAGGCCAGTGCCACAGCCAGAGCTCAGGCAAAAAGAACAAGAAAACTAAGTTCTGTTCTGGCCTTTTTGGGCTTTCGGGGAACAAAAAGTGAAAGAGAGAGTCAAGGTCCGAGGATGACTCTTGTGGCCCTGAAGTTCTTGGGATGAGGGGAGGTAGACGATCCTGAGTCCAGAAGTCCTCTGGTGTTCATTCTTGGAGGCGTCTGCCTGTGAATCTCACAGTGCTTGGTGGTCCAGTGCTGCCCTGGACGAGGTCTTGTCTCCTGAGAGGGAGGGCGGCTCTGACTTCCAATCCCGGGCGATGTTGGTCTCCTGTTGCTCGAATGGCTGGGAAGGCTGGACTCTGGTGAGGATGGCTGGAGAGCCTGAATAGTGTGTAGTCAGTCCCCAGGCATGGGGCAGCTCTCAGCACTGAGGTGTGGCCTCAGCTGGCAGCCCCAGCTGTCACACCTATGAAGGCTGTTTGCTGTCCCTGTGGCCTGACCTGGATCTGTTCACCTTCCCTTTCAGACCTTCAGAGAAACAGAGGTGAGGGAGGATGATGGTCTGGCACAGGGTGATAGCCTGGCCTTGCAGGGGTAGGATGTGTTGATGGAGGGCATGTGGGGAGCAGACTTGGGGGAGCAGAGAGCCCCCAACTAGGCCCACCAGGTAGATTTTCTCTTGCCAAGGGGTCTAAGGATGGGGCAGGTATGGTAGATTATCCTTCAGTCCTGGCCAGCCAGGATCCAGAACACAGTTATAACGGTCCTTGAACCCAGTACCCAGCATCGTCACTGAACCCATTCTCACCTTCACATACGATCCAGGTATGCTGATCCAACACACACACACACACACACACACACACACACTGGCTACTCAAGCCTGTGGGGACTCTGTGGGCTGCTTTTGTCAGTGTGTCACTTTGCTCCCTGAGCCCAGAACAGGGAGAGGCAGTGCCCAGGACACCAGCCTACAGATTCTGGCCACCCCTAGTCTCTTTCAGGTTTCCCTGGCTTGAGGGCAGAACTCTGGTGGAGAAAGGAGAGGGAGTCCTTGGAGGTCCAGGGGAGGAAAACTGGCCTGAGGCTGGGTGAGCTCAGGGAGAGCTCCGTGGTGGCTCGGGCAGGGCACTTGGCCCATCGCTCTCACAGAGGCTGTATTCAGCTGCAGGTGAGCCCTCACACCCATCATGGTAGACAGAGAGCCCTTCAGCCCTGCCTCAGCCCTCCCAGGAATCTACCCCGCAGCCCGAGACTCCCTTGAAAACCTCACCCTGCCTGCTCAGACCTGGAACCAGGATATACCACCCCGATGCCAAGCCCCACAGGCTGCAGTAGAAGGTGCTGTCCACTCCCCCAGGGCAGGATCCTCTTCCTCCCGGCTGACTGGACCCCCCTCACTCCTGCCACAGCACTAGGCCCCTGCCTTCTGTCTCCCTTGGCTTCCCCGCTCCCTCCCTAACTCTAGTCCATGTCTCTTGAGTTTAGTCTTTGTGAGGCCGGATCACTATGTCTCATTTTCAGTATCTTTTGCCGGCTCTCCTTTTCCATGCACGCACACTCACGTGCATTCGTACAAGTGTGAGCATGTATGTGTATGTGTGTGCGTGTATGTGAGTATGTGCGTGTGTGCCCATACGTGAGTGTGTATGTACGTGTGTGTGTGTGCGGATGGATGGCGATGGGTGAAATGGTTCCCTCTGTGTCTACCTCTCTTGCAGCAGCATTAGGCATCACCCCCATGCTCGCATACCCAGGGCCCCCCTCCCCCCGCTCTCAGCTGGGCAGCAAGCACTCCTACTGCCCATCCTGCCCAACAGCTCCGGGCTCCCGCTTTCTCCCTTATAAAGTCAGGCGACGGCAGACAACCAGGAATGCTGCCTCTACCCATGACGCAAGCCAGCTGTGGGGGCTAGCCCGGCTGCCCGGGCTCTGAGGGGTAGCATGGAACTCGTGGGGGTTCACTGCCGGGGGGTAGGGTGTGCTATGGGCGGGCTGGGGTAAGGGTTAGCTGGTGGCTGAGCTGAGACCTCAACTTTACCCTTCTGAGACCAAGAGTCTCCCCGGTCGCCCCTACATGGAGCCAGCTACAGAGAACTTTGCTATTGTGGAATCTGTTCTCCAGGGGTGGGCACCCAGGACAGGGGTAGCCAAAGGCCTGGCTCTCTAGGACATCCTAGGACGGGAGTTGCACTCTTAGTTACAGGAAGATGGGTGTGGGGGAAGACAAAAATGGGGGGAAAGAAATGAGGGGAAGGTGGGGGAGCATCAGAGGGCAGAGGTGGGGCAGGGGGCAAGGCCGAGTCAAAACAGTGATACTGAGAAACAGGACAGAAAGACAGTTGGCTTGCACACAGTTTGGGGGCTTGTGGGGAGCTGGGTCTACAGCAGCGCCCCCACCCCAGGCCTAGGAAAAGCGTCTAAACTGGAAGCCTTGCTGCCAGCCAGGCAGGCAGAGTCCAGTGCACACAGAACCCTACGAAGGTGATACAGAGCTGGTGGGCAACCTCAACCGCATGTGAGGCCCCAAAAAACTAAGTGGGGAGATGGAGGCCTCAGCCTTACGCAGGGACCAAATCCCATGGCCACACTGCCCAGGACTGCCACCCCAGGGACCCCGGAGCTACCAGCACCATCCGGGGACTGTGAAGGCTGGCTAGCTGCGGTGACCCAAGCTTCCCTTGACCACCTGTGAAAGGGGTTCGCATGGCAGGACACTAACTCTCTCTGTGTCCCAAGCCTGGGTCTCGGGAAAAGCATGGAGCCACCCCACCCTGGGCCCAGACAGCGGCTCCCTGTTCCTGAGAGGAAGGGCGGGAAGCCACGAGGCCTCCCCACCTTCAGCAGAACTCCAGGGCGGGAGGGGCGGCAGCCCTCCAGGAACACACGCCTCTTTGAGGGAGCCAGGCCCGTCCAAGTAATGGCAGGCAGGCAAGGGAGGCAGGCCGGGCTGGGCACAATCGCTCCTCTGTCTTAACAGCTCTGGGCCCTTGTGCGTATACACAAACACATGGCCTTACACAAACCCCAAAGACAGCCCAGCACCCACCCACACACTCACGCTCATGCACATCTGCGTAGCCCTGGACACTCACCTGTGACCTTCCTCTGCCAGAAAAATAAAAATAAAAAAGCCCACACAGGCAGCAGGCAGCCTTTCCTCAGCCCCAGCTCCTCTCCCAGAGCCGGGGGCATTTGCCCCTCCCACACAGAGGGCTTGGCCTATACACGCTACCACCACAACCCGCCTCCCTCAGCCCGCTCCACTAACCCTCTCTGCTTATAAGTTATCTAGAGCCACTGGGAGGTGTGGGATCCGAGGCCACCACTGCCCTACCCAGAAGGATCTATGCCTCTCTAACAGCCTTTCACTGATCCTTGTCCCTGAGATCATTTATTCTCCTTCCTCTGTGATGCTTTATGCCACTCTCACCTCCTCCGGGAAGTCCTCTGGGATTGACTTCTGGCTTGTTATTTCTCCATCCTGCACCCTCTTTGTATCTGAAGCCCCTCTCCAGCTGCCCCTACCTGATGACAGCAATTCTGGATGCAGCCTATCAGAAGGGCTAAGTGTACAGAGGTGAGGGGGTGTGCTGTCAGAGTTTCCAAAGCCCCAGCCAGCTTGGCTTCAGAGGCCTCTGTCCAGACAAGGGGGCTGCCTGGCCTGCACACTCCAGCCACACAAGGCAGCCAGTGTGAGCGCCTCTCCACACAGGAAGCAGCAGGGCCCGCTCCCTCAATGGGCTCATTCAGACCCCCAGCTCCCTGGAAAGTACCTCTGCTTCCTGCCACCCTCCCAATTAGCCAAACAGGCTGCTGCTCTCTCCTGTGGGAAAGGAGCAGAGGCAGGTGGCTCAGTGGTCAGGGCCATGCCTCAGTCTGAGACCTGGGAAGTTAACACACCTCCTGTGCAGGGGAGTGTGCGTGGGAGAGCGCCCCCTTCCTTGTGGGTGGTGGGCAGCCCAGCCCCGTTTGTGAGACATAAATATTCTCTGGGTGGGCAACAGCACGGGGCTCCCCAAGTCCCTGAAGCTTTACTGCCCGGCTCTGGACAGCTGCTGCAGGCCGCTCCAGCCCACCGGGGTGGTGGCTCCATCCTGCGGGGGCTTCGTGCTCCACCCATTGTTCTGCGGCTGCCCTGGTTTGGCCATCACAAGCACCTACTGCGAGCTACTGTCTCGGGCTGAAGTTCCCCCCCACGGGATGTGCTGGGCCTGCAGAGCCTGCCGGCCACACCTGGCCAGGTGGCTCTGTGCTCACTCTATCCTTTTAACTCAGGGGCCACCAGAGAGGATGTCAGCTCAGCCCTGAGAACAGAATTATCTTTCCTGGCCATCCCTCCCGGGGCAGAAAAGACGCAGGCCCCTGCAGTGGCTGATGCTGCTTTCTCAGGCGGATGTCAGCTGGCTCAGGCTGGCCCGGGGCCCAACACTGGCCGATCTTTATCAAGGCCGTCAGCCTGACTGACCCCTTCAGAGAGGCCTGACGGGATGAGCATTCTCTTCTCCTCCTGTGCTCTTTCCCCAGTGCTAGGTCACCACAAGAAAGGACCAGAAATGGTGTGTCCGGCTGGAGACAGAGGAAAGCTAAGCTTAGGAAACTGCCTGGAGGAGGGCCGAGGCTGCTTCAGAGGAGGAGGTTCTCAGTGTGGTCCCAGGGAGCCTGGATGTGGTCACTAACCCTGGGCAGACCGTATCAGCTGCAGAGGAGTCCCTCTCTGGTCCGCTGGCAGACTCGTGATCCGTCCCCGGCCTGTGCTCAGATCAGTCAGCCCTGGCTTGCGCTGAGGAAGGGAAACTCCGCTGCTGTCTTCCCTGGCTCCTTAGAGAGGCCGGATGTGGCCATAGTGCTGCAGCAGGAAGCAATCTCAGAGTCATGGAGGAAGCCTTGGCCCATTTTAAGTCTGACACTGCACGTGCTTTCCATCTGGCCTGAGGGCCTTTGTTCCTTGGCAGACTCTGAGCATAACCCGACCCAGCCCACCCCACCCCACCCTCATAGGCACTAGGCAAAGAGCCTAAGAGTAGAAATTACCTGCCCGTGCACCACCGTCAGGCACCACCTCTGCCACGGCCAGCCACAGAGAGGAAATGTGGTCCTGGCAAGGGGCATGAGGAGCCCACTCTAGGGCGGAATGTGATTGGGGACCAGCCTTCACCGTCCTCCACCCCAGAACTCTTCCTGGGGACTGTGCCCACCACACCAGATGATCAAGACAAGATAGGGAGAGACCAGAGCCGGGATGGACGTTCTCTGAGGCCCAGAGGTGGTGGAAACCTGTAGCTTCAGGAACCCGAGGAGACTGGGTTCCTAACACTGGACTCTGGGCAGCACCACACAGAGCCATGGCCATGCTGGGAACCCCTCCCACAGCCCAGCTGCAGATCTCTTTGGTACCTGGCCTCCTCCTAGCAGGAACCTGACCTTGACCACAGCCCCCTCTCTCGGCAGCCTCCTTCTTTGGGGAGAACCACCTGGAGGTGCCCGTGCCCACGGCCCTGACCAGAGTAGACTTGCTGCTGCACTTCTCCACGTCTCAGCCCGAGGGCCTGCTTCTCTTGGCAGCGGGCCAAGGTGACCACCTCCTGCTTCAGCTCCACTCTGGCCGCCTGCAGGTGAGTGGGGCTGCTGGGAACAGGGCTAGGGATCCTTCCTCTAGTTAGAATGCCTCCCTTCGGGCGAGGCTCATACAAGTCACCTCTGCCCTCGGGTGCTGGTCTCTCTGCTGTAGGTGGACAGCAATGGCCCGGAGAGAGTGAGTTCCTGGCACAATGTTTCTGCCTGCCAACTGTCTCCAGTCTTACCTCCCCTCACAGGCCCTAGTGGGCTGCCTGGACTGGGAGCCGAAGTGCCTCCTGCGTCCCCCTTTCACCGTATCTCATTAGCAGGCTTTCCTCGCTATCACCCCTGCCTGTGCTTCTCTTCCCGTGCCTGACCAGTCTTCTCTCCTTGACATCTGTGTGTGAGGCGTGTTCCCTCTCCCAGGGAGATTCCCTGTGCTACTCACCTGGACCAAAGTGCCTCCACGGGGGCTCCCCTTCCCCCTAGGCTCCCCTGTGATGTGGTGGTACAATCTGTGATGTTAATAGTGCCCTTTCCACCTGCCAACACCCTCTTGTGTTCTTAGTCCACTCTTTAGGTTAATTTTGTCAGCCAAGAGTCCCTTGGCTCTGCCTAGGATCTTCCCACAATCATAGAGCCTTTAGGAACCCAGGGTCTTAGGCTCGGACCCATCTGCTTTCATGGCCCATTGCGTGCCTACTGCGGCCGCAGGGGGCAGGGGAGATATGTGGTGCCATCCCTCCGGCTGCCATGGCTCCTCACTGCCACAAGGTGTCACTTTGAGCCCAGGCATGATGCAGCAGATACAGTGCTGTCCACAGCCCCACAGAGACTCCATGCTTGGATTCCTGCGGGCTTGTACTGCCGCCACCCACTCCAGTTCTGGTGTCTGCTAGGTCCTCAGGCCAGAGCATCCATGCCGGCGAGGTGGCCCAGTGGGCAGATGCTCGCCTGCGCAGGCCTCATGGCCTGAGCTCAATCCCAGAACCCACAAAGGGGCAGGAGGGAACTGACTCCTCAGAGCTCTCCTCTGACCTCCACACGGGCCTACACATGTACACACACACACACAGGCACACACATGCACACACACTCACCCACACAAATATACACACACGTGCACACACATACACTCACACAAATATACACACACATACACTCACATATACACACATATACATACACACACACACACACACACACACACAAGCAGATGAATCTTTAAGAAGAAAACACAGACTATTTTCCCTCCTAAGGGGCTTCATCAGGGATTCCAGAGGGCCCATTGCTCCCCCAGGAGTCATTTTTCTAGAATCCACAGTAGGTTTTCCTGCCACGGCTCACCCAAGGAAAGAGAGGAAGAGAAGACTGTGCAAAGTCCTGCTTCAGTGGAGAACATGGCTCTGTGTGACTTTTTAGGGTCAGGGACAGTGTCTGAGTCACACCTACTACTTCACTTTGGTCCGCGCTTAGAGACAAGCGAAACAGTAGGGAGGGGAGGCTGGTGCTGTGGAAAGCCCTTGGCCTCGTCCCGCTGTGCCCAGTGTGGCGTAGACAGAGCCTCCCTCAAGCAGAGCCTCCCCCGAGCCAGCCCTCATCTCCCTGTCTCTCTTCAGGTCAGACTTGTCCTGGGACAGAAGGAGCTGAGGCTGCAGACCCCGGCCGACACAGTGCTGAGCGACTCTGCCCCCCACACCGTGGTGCTCACTGTCGCCAACAGCTGGGCTGTGCTGTCTGTGGACGGGCTCCTGAACACCTCCGCCCCGGTCCCGGAAGCCCGCCTCGAGGTCCCCTACGGGGTCTTCGTGGGCGCCCCCGGAAGCCTTGACCTGCCGTACCTGAAGGGAATCAGCCGGCCGCTGCGGGGCTGCCTCCATTCGGCCATTCTCAACGGCCGCAACCTCCTCCGCCCACTGACCCCGGGCGTTCCTGAAGGCTGTGCCGAAGAGTTCTCTGCTGGGGAGGATGTGGGCCTGGGCTTCTCTGGACCCCGCTCCCTGGCTGCCTTCCCGGCCTGGAACACTCAGGAGGAGGGCACCCTGGAGTTCACACTCACCACGCGGAGCCAGCAAGCCCCCCTGGCCTTCCAAGCGGGCGACCAGCGCGGCAACTTTATCTACGTGGACATATTTGAGGGCCACTTGCGGGCCGTGGTTGAAAAGGGCCAAGGCACCATGCTGCTCCGAAACAGCGTGCCCGTGGCCGATGGGCAGCCCCACGAGGTCAGCGTACACATAGATGTCCACCGGCTGGAGATCTCCGTGGACCAGTACCCGACGCGCACCTTCAACCGCGGGGTCCTCAGCTACCTGGAGCCGCGCGGCAGTCTCCTCCTGGGGGGGCTGGGCCCAGAGGCCTCTCGCCACCTCCAGGAACACCGCCTGGGGCTGGCGCCAGGGGGCGCCAACATCTCCCTGGTCGGCTGCCTGGAGGATTTCAGCGTGAACGGCAGAAGGCTCGGCCTCCGGGACGCCTGGCTGACCCGCGACATGGCAGCGGGCTGTAGGCCGGAGGAAGAGGAGTACGAGGAGGAAGCCTACGGCCCATACGAGACCTTCTCCACCCTGGCGCCGGGAGCCTGGCCGGCCGTGGAGCTGCCAGAGCCGTGCGTCCCCGAGCCAGGACTGCCTCCCGTCTTCGCGAACTTCACCCAGCTGCTCACCATCAGCCCACTGGTGGTGGCCGAGGGCGGCGCCGCCTGGCTGGAGTGGCGACACGTGCAGCCCACGCTGGACCTGACGGAGGCGGAGCTGCGCAAGTCCCAGGTCCTGTTCAGCGTGAGCCAGGGCGCCCGCCACGGCGAGCTGGAGCTGGACATCCCGGGAGCGCAGACTCGGAAAATGTTCACGCTGTTGGACGTGGTGAACCGCAAGGCCCGCTTTGTCCACGACGGCTCCGAGGACACCTCTGACCAGCTGATGCTGGAGGTGTCGGTGACCGCCCGGGCGCCCGTGCCCTCCTGCCTGCGGAGAGGCCAGAGTTACATCCTACCCATCCAGGTAAACCCTGTCAACGACCCGCCGCGGGTCATCTTCCCGCACGGCAGCCTCATGGTGATCCTGGAACACACACAGAAGCCCCTGGGACCCGAGATTTTCCAGACCTACGATCCAGACTCTGCCTGTGAGGGCCTCACCATCCAGCTCCTCGGTGCCGCCACCAGCGTCCCCGTGGAGCACCGCGACCAGCCCGGGGAGCCAGCCACTGAGTTTTCCTGCCGGGACCTGGAGGCCGGCAGCATAGTCTACGTCCACCGCGGCGGGCCCGCTCAGGACCTGACCTTCCGGGTCAGCGACGGGATGCAGGCCAGTGCGCCAGCCACGCTGAAGGTGGTGGCTGTCCGGCCGGCCATACAGGTCCACCACAGCACGGGGCTGCGCCTGGCCCAGGGCTCTGCCGCGCCCATCTTACCCGCCAACCTGTCCGTAGAAACGAACGCCGTCGGGCAGGACGTGAGTGTGCTGTTCCGAGTCTCCGGCACCCTGCGGTTCGGGGAGCTGCAGAAGCAGGGGGCCGGGGGGGTGGAGGGCACCGAGTGGTGGGACACGCTGGCGTTCCACCAGCGCGACGTGGAGCAAGGCCGGGTGCGGTACCTGAGCACCGACCCGCGACACCACGCGCAAGATACCGTGGAGGACCTGACCTTGGAGGTGCAGGTGGGCCAGGAGACCCTGAGCAACCTGTCCTTCCCGGTGACCATCCAGAGGGCCACGGTGTGGATGCTGCAGCTCGAGCCTCTGCAGACGCAGAGCCCCCATCAGGAGACCCTCAGCCCCGCCCACCTAGAGGCTGCCCTGGAGGAGGGGGAGGCGGGCCCACACCCTCACACCTTCCACTATGAGTTGGTTCAGGCCCCCAGGAAAGGCAACCTGCTGCTCCAGGGTTCCAGGCTGTCAGACGGCCAGAGCTTTACCCAGAGTGACCTGCAGGCCGGTCGTGTGACCTACAGGGCCACCACTCGGACCTCTGAGGCAGCTGATGACTCCTTCCGCTTCCGTGTCACGTCTCCGCCGCATTTCTCCCCGCTCTACACCTTCCCCATCCACATCGGCGGTGACCCAAATGCCCCTGTCCTCACCAACGTCCTTCTCGTGGTGCCCGAGGGAGGGGAGGGGGTCCTGTCCGCTGACCACCTCTTTGTCAAGAGCCTCAACAGTGCCAGCTATCTCTATGAGGTGGTGGAGCAGCCCCACCACGGCAGGTTGGCCTGGAGGGAGCCTAAGGGTAAGGCCACCCCAGTGACATCCTTTACCAATGACGACCTGCTGCATGGCCGGCTGGTCTACCAGCATGATGACTCCGAGACCACAGAGGACGATATCCCGTTTGTGGCCACACGCCAGGGCGAGGGCAGCGGCGACATGGCCTGGGAGGAGGTGCGCGGTGTCTTCCGGGTGGCCATCCAGCCTGTGAACGACCATGCCCCCGTGCAGACCGTCAGCAGGGTCTTCCATGTGGCCCGGGGTGGGCAGCGGCTGCTGACTACCGAGGATGTGGCCTTCAGTGATGCCGACTCAGGCTTCACCGACTCCCAGCTAGTGCTGACCCGCAAGGACCTCCTCTTCGGCAGCATCGTGGCTATGGAGGAGCCCACGCGGCCCATCTACCGCTTCACCCAAGAGGATCTCAGGAAGAAGCAAGTCCTATTCGTGCACTCCGGGGCCGACCATGGCTGGCTCCAGCTGCAGGTGTCTGACGGGCAACACCAGGCCACTGCCATGCTGGAGGTGCAGGCCTCGGAGCCCTATGTTCGCGTGGCCAACAGTTCTAGCCTCGTGGTCCCTCAAGGGGGCCAGGGCACCATTGACACAGCTGTGCTCCACCTGGACACCAACCTGGATATCCGAAGTGGAAATGAGGTCCACTACCACGTGACAGCTGGCCCTCACTGGGGGCAGCTGCTCCGAGATGGCCAGCCAGTCACCTCCTTCTCCCAACGGGACTTGCTGGATGGGGCCATTCTCTACAGCCACAACGGCAGCCTGAGCCCCCAGGACACCGTGGCCCTCTCTGTGGCAGCAGGCCCAGTGCACACGGACACCATCCTACAAGTGACCATTGCCCTGGAGGGCCCCCTGTCCCCACTGCAACTGGTCCAGCACAAAAAGATCTACGTCTTCCAGGGGGAAGCGGCTGAGATCAGAAGGGACCAGCTGGAGGTAAAGAAAGGGGTGGTGAGCCTGGCCGTGGGCCGGGCAGAGGGTAACGCCCATGAAGGGCATGGTCCTGCGGTGACTCGGTGGTTAGGGGCCTTGTGTGGCTTCAGTACTCACCCACGTGTGCTGTAGTCCCACATGCTTCCGGGAAGTCTGTTAGGCATACATCTACCTGTTACGTGTCTTGGACCTCCATGTGTCACACACACGTGCCCTTGCTGTGGCTAACCATGTGAAATCTGGGCTCCAGCCAGACCCACAGGATCGCCGAGGCAGGGCCCAGGAATATGCATTCTGTGAAGTTCCCCAGGAGGTTACCGTGAGCAGTGGGCTCCGAGGAGTGCTGCCCCTCAGATCAGCAGGTCCTCAGCCCTTTCCCTAGACCCCACACCAGGACTTCGAGGGTCTAGGAAGCATTTAATCACTCAGGGAGCTCACAGCACAATGCTGACCAGAAGGCTCACTGCCTCGCCATGAAACTTTCCAGTTTTGAGGCCCTTCTGGTTCTCAGTGTTTTGGGCTTTGAGAAAGACCATGACTAAACAGGTCAGAAAGTGCCTACACTGGAGGAGGTAGCATATGAGCCAAGCTGTGGTGATGCACACCTTTAATCTCCGCAATCTGGAGGCAGAGGCAGGCAAAGCTTTACGAGTTCAAGGCTAGCCTGGTTTAGTTAGTGAGTTCCAGGTCTGCCAAGGCTCGAGAGAAGAGGTGGGGAGTGGAGAAAAAGGAAAATATGGGGTATGGCCAGCAGAAACTAGAAGACGGCGTTCCAAGCGAAAAAGAATGTGTTCTGCAAAGGCATGGAATCAAATTACATGCAAAGTGGCATTTACACTTTTTTGTGGCTAGATCAGGCAGTGAGGGCGTACTCAGCCTCCTTTGAGCTAAACCTAGATAGGCAAAGTGCCTAAGACCCAGAGTCTGGGAGCCAGTGCTTCTGGGAATGGTGAGGGTGCCCTCTACTGGTGCACGGTGGCCGCGCTAACAGAGCCCCAGCTTAACGCTGATTCTGGTCACGCCACCCGCCACGGGTCTGATGTTTTGTGTGTGAACCCGAATGCATGCGACCAGCAATGCCCTTGCAGGATCAGCAGCATGCGGGTACCAAGCCTGTTCTGCCAGCTGGGGTCCACAACAGCCTGTGACCCTGTATGTCCCCACCATCTCTGTTGGCCAGGTAGTCCAGGAGGCAGTGCTGCCTGCAGACATCATGTTCTCGTTGAGAAGCCCCCCGAACGCCGGCTACCTGGTGATGGTGTCCCACGGTGCTTCTGCAGAGGAGCCGCCCAGCCTGGACCCCGTGCAGAGCTTCTCCCAGGAGGAAGTGAATTCGGGCAGGGTTCTCTACCTGCACTCTCGCGCTGGAGCCTGGAGCGATTCCTTCTCCCTGGACGTGGCCTCGGGCCTGGGTGACCCCCTCGAGGGCATCTTCGTGGAGCTGGAGGTGCTGCCTACGGTCATCCCCCTGGATGTGCAGAACTTCAGCGTTCCTGAGGGTGGCACCCGTACCCTGGCCCCTCCACTGCTCCAGATCACTGGGCCTTACTTCCCCACACTGCCAGGCCTTGTCCTGCAGGTGCTGGAGCCACCACATCACGGGGCCCTGCAGAAGGAGGACCAGCCTCAGGAGGGGAGCCTCAGCACTTTCTCCTGGAGAGAGGTACAGCTCTTCCAGAGACGCCAGGGCCTCGGCCCTGCCCCGGTTCCTGGCACTGCTCTATGCTTTATGTTGTGTCTTTATGTCGTGGGAATGGAAAGTGTTTCCCACCCCCACTCCCACCCCCACTTCTCACCTGTGGAAATGGGTTCTCCAGGGATCTGGCCTCTGCCCCCAACAATGGAGCATTAATGGAGCTGGTCCCAAGATCCCTGTGGAGTCTTAGGCTAGCTGAAGCCTGACAGCCAGCCCTGTGTGTGCTTGTAGGTAGAAGAGCAGCTGATCCGCTATGTGCATGATGGGAGTGAGACACCGACAGACACCTTTGTCCTGGTGGCTAACGCTTCAGAGATGGATCGCCAGAGCCAACCCATGTCCTTCACCGTCACCATCCTGCCTGTTAACGACCAACCCCCTGTCCTCACCACAAACACAGGCCTACAGGTGAGTGCACCCCACGGCCACACCAGCTCTGCTCCAGGAAAGGGACGAGAGTCGCTTATGTCTCCCCTTCCCTCGGGCTCAGTTTCCTCCTCTGTAAAATGGGTTCGCTGCCACATACTAGGCCGTCGGAAGAACAGCACATGCTGTTGTGTGAAAACCAGAACACGGTCGTGAGGTGCTGTCACCGGGCGCTTACGGAGTGGGCAGTCTGGTTTTAGAAAGACCAGGCCTGGTCCTGCTGTCTCCCTGGACCCACCTGCAGCAGGAGGCTTTCCCTCACGCCGCAGGCCCGAAACGCCTAATGAGATTTATATAAGCCCCATGTGGTGGGCTGCAGGAGGGGAGCTCAAGAGTCACTGCAAATGAAGATCACAACTAGGCTTCCCAAGTTTCTGTCCTTCTAGGCTGCAGAGCAACGGCAGAGATAGAAGCTGAGGTCCGGACAGGGACAGAGCTCCGTGGCCACAAAAAGTGCTGGTGGAACGGAGAGGATGTGGCTCGACAGGCCCTCATAGAACAACGGAGCTGAACTAAGCTTTGGATGGCAGCTTCTGGGGTGTAGACCGCCCCCAGGAGTAGCTTTGGACTGTCATGGAAGAGTAACTTTGGCTGTTTCTAGCATCTGAGTCTCTCACGGCTGTCTATAGAGATGATTCTATAGTACAGAGATAACTACATAGTATGTGGTATAGTGTTCCCTGTGGGAGGTGGCTGAGGGCTGAGGGCACCTCGGAGGAGTGGCTTTGGTCTAGGTAACTAAGGGTCACCTAGGACCACAGGTGGGATATGCTCTGTGGTAAGTTGGCCACTAGGTGGCAATATCCACCCGTGTTAAGCCCTCTGGATGTGCCTGCCGCTTCCTCTTGCTGGGACTCTGGGAGGGAGGAGTCGGGGATACTTAGAAGAAAGTTTTCTCATTTGAGGGCCCCTACCCAGAAGGGCCCCAGTAACTGTCCCTGTGTCACATGGAACAGTACCCAGGAACAGGATCTTGCCCTGCTCGGGTCGGTACCCAAAGGGGCCTCTCCTCCCCTGACTGAGAAGAAAATTCTCCACTCCTCTGCTCTCCACCTTGCTCCTGGCCTCCATCTGGCAGGAGACTTGTTTCCAAGTATCCCGTGCTGGCCAATCCACCACCTCTGTCCTGTACCCACCCCTGCTAGGTGGTACAGGCCATGGCAGAAGGGACAAGGGCTCCCCGCCCACCAGTGAGATACAGATGATCTCAGCAGCGTCAGAGTGGGGGTCTTTGGGAAGGAAGAACTTACTGGGTCAGTCAGGAGCATTTCTAGGCAGAAAGTTGTGGCCTGGCTTTGAGGTACAATTAAGAGTAGGACAGGTGGAAGAGAAGGAGCTGAGGCTGAGGTGACCTAAGAGAATGAGGTGCAAGGTCCTTTATGTGGTGGAGCCCGGAATGGCACAGGCATCCATGACAGCTGAGTAGAGCAAGGTGGAGCCCTGGTGCCAGTGCCAGGAGGAAGGGGAGTGGGGCAGGCACGGTGTGGACAGAACTTTCACAGGTCTGTGTCCCCAGATCTGGGAGGGGGCCACTGTGCCCATCCCCCCCGAGGCCCTCAGGGGCACAGACAATGACTCTGGGCCGGAAGACTTGATCTACACCATCGAGCAGCCTAGCAATGGACGGGTGGCGCTGAGGGTGGCGCCAGACTCCGAGGTCCGCCGCTTCACACAGGCCCAGCTGGACAGTGGGCTCGTGCTCTTCTCACACAGAGGTGGGTGCCGAGTAGGTTCTTCAGCTCCTGGGGTACGGAGCTGCCTTGGGCCAGCGGGACCCAGATCCAGCCCTTGTGCTTCCAGGAGCCCTGGAAGGCGGCTTCCACTTCAGCCTCTCTGATGGCGCACACTCTTCTCCTGGACATTTCTTCCGAGTGGTGGCCCAGAAGCAGGTGCTCCTGTCATTGGAGGGCAGCCGGAAGTTGACTGTCTGTCCAGGTAGGTCCGCTCGCTGGGTAGCTGGGGCAGAATTGAGGGTGGTGGCGGGATCCTTGCCTTGGTCTCTAGCAGAAGCCGACGGGCTCCTTGGTGCTTTACAGAGTCTGTGCAGCCGCTGAGCCCCCGGAGCCTGAGCGCCAGCTCCAGCACAGGCACCGACCCGAGACACCTGCTGTACCGGGTGGGGAGAGGCCCCCAGCTTGGCCGACTCTTCCACGCCCAGCAAGGGAGTACAGAGGAGGCCTTGGTGAACTTCACCCAGGCTGAGGTAAGGGCCTTGCTCCTCAGCCACGACACAGACCCCAACCTTACCTCAGGTGGCTGCCAGCACATACATAACTGGCAGCTAAGCTTTTCTAGACAGGGCCCCGTTTCAGGGCTAGGCCTCCAGAAAGAAGCTACAGCTGGATCCTAGAAGCTGAAAAGGGCCCAGTAAGGAGGAGTGAAGTACCCAGCAGCTGGTGATGAGCTGAGCTTGCTTCAGGGGGACAGAGTTTGGGATAAAGTTGGGCTTGGGGCTCAGGACAGGTGGCAGAGAAGAAGCAAGCAAGCTGGGAGGAGGTGAATCATCAAGCTGAAGGACGCTGTCATCGCTCTTTGGAACGGAGTTCCTAGGGCACACCAGGGCCACCCATCACAATCCTAATTCCCAGATTCAAGTTGAGGCCGGCCGAGCTGCAAGGTGCCAGGACTGTTAGTGCTAACCTGGTGGGGACCCGCAGTCATCACTTACCTCACCACGTCAGTGGGTTGGTCCCCAGGGGGTCTGAGGCACTGTGAGCAGCTCCTCCCACCATGGGGGGACACGCTCTCCTGAGCAAACAACACACTTGGTGCTCCCACCCAGAGGCCGTGCGCGCACATAAAACTAAAGCGTGACCCTGACTATTTCTAAACGAGCAGGACCCAGGACACCACTGGATCTGCAGCACTGTGCTGCTGCTCCGAGAACTTTCCAGAGGGGCTTCACCTGGCCCTTGAAAATGTCAGGGCCCACCCCGGGGTCTCTTTCCAGCACTCCTTCCCCTCGGAGGCCTCCTGGGCCCTGCAAGTTCCATTCTACCCCATCAGGGTGGGCCCTCGGTGGGCCCTCCCCCCTGAGAAGTACCCGGATGGAGGAGCTAGCAGGGGGAAAGCAACTCCCACCGGTCCAGTAGCGCAGAGGAGGAAGCTAGCTTGGCTCAGGTCTGTCACATCGTTTGCTGGGCTTGAGTTTACACATCTCCTGGGCTCTAGCATCTACCACAGCCCCTTTCTGGCCCCTCTCCACAATGAAATCGGTCAGTGGCTAGGGGCAGCTGTATGCCCTGAGTCACTGGCCGTCTTGTTATCAGAGACCAGGAAGGAGAGACTAGGACAAGGCCATGAGCACCCCTCCCCCACCCAACAATTCCCCACAGTCCAGCAACAGGAAGGACCAGACTGAATGGCCACCAGGGGGCCAAAGTGGCAGTGCCACCCAGGAGGCTGGAAAGAGGCTACGTGGCACGGACACCCTCCTCCACTGGAAGAGGCCAGGCAGCAGGAAGTGGTGGCTTGGCAGTACCACTGCCCTTTAAGACTCTGGGCTGGACAGGGCAGGGCTCAGGTAACCTCAACTTGCAGGCAAAGAAATGCATATGGAGGTCAGGTGATTTCATTCAGTATACTCGGCTAGTAAGAAGAAAAACCGAGACTGAGCCTTCTGACTGTGCCTTCCCCTAAGGACACTGTGTCCCAGAGCTTGGGAGAGCCCTGCAGGCAGCACTGAGTTTGGCCTTTTTCCCATCCAGGCCTTCTCCTACAAGAGCACTGATAACCAGGCATCATATTGACCTTCATCACTGCCTCTGGGGGTCTCCATTTCCCACCATGCCCACCATCAGCCTGGCCCAGAAGTTACAACTGTCAAGCTTCAATCCTTTAGGATACATCTGGCCCACAGATGTGTTTTATTTGAACACACATTACATTTAATATTTTAACATTAGTTGTCAACATTGAAGCCTTAGGAAATTTCACACAAACATGATACATGGATTCTTCAAAGGCCTATGTTCCTTCATGTAGCAAACCACAGAGGAGGAGCCAGTCTCTTAGCACAGATTCCCAGTGTAGACAGCACAACCCCACTGTACTGCTCTGGGCCTCTTAAGACTGCCTGCTCACAACGATCACACTCCATTTCTGTTTCACTATTGCACAAGTCCTGTTTTCCTGAAAGGAAAATCCGTGTCTTCTAAACAGGGAAAAACAAAGATTAGGCATGAGTATGTGTCTTGATTAGGAGGTGGAGGAAACAAATTTCTTTACCGAAACAAAGACTGTCACTGGTGTTCAGCATACACACGGCCCTAAAGAATAGGTGCTAGCTACTATCTTAGAGTCGTGCAACAAGAAGTTGAGGTCTCATGAATAACAATGGAGTCTTTGTGGTCAGACAGTGAGCTACTGCAGCATTTGAGCCAGGGTGAGCTGAAATGCTGATCACCTACTGGCCGCTTGGGAGGCTGAGGCAGGAGACTGACTTGATCTTGGGAGGCCTGGGGTGGAATGGGAGAAAAAACTTGCAGTAACCCAGGCAGGGCTTGGGCGGTGAGAGAGAGAAGAGCCCAGGAGGACTCTGGGGTTTCCCCTGAGGCACTCAACAGCAGAGCTGCTGTCATGGTGATGGAGTCTTGGGAGGTGAGGCCACCGGGCACATCTGGGCCTTGAAATGTCTGTTAGCCGTTTCTGTGCAGCAAAAGATACAGGTGGAAATCTGGGAGCGGAGCTCCAGTGAGTCTATAGGAGATCATGAGACCATGTCACGGGTTGATGGGGATCAGGACCAGCAGAGTCTATGACATATGGGGACCAAAGCAGAACATCCCATCCCAAATGTTTCACTGCGTCAAGGGATGCTCAGCAGTCAGGGACCCCCGAGTCCCAGTCTCTGGATCTAATGCCCAGGGCCCATTAGTGCCCTTGATGAAAACGGGTTTAGCAACACCATGAGAAATTCCTGAGTGGAGTGGGCTGAGAATGTGTGGTGACAGTGGGGACTATTCCTGGGGAATTTTGCTGCAGTGAAAAGAGGGAGGCGGCAAATGCCGGAAGAAAATACAGACTGAAGTCTGGGGATGTAGCTCAGTTGGAAGAGTGCCTGCCTAGCATGCATGATACCCTGGTTTCAATCATCACCACCACATGAAACTGTCATTTTAGCAAGTTCTAGGTCAGAGTAGGATGCATGAAACCCTCTCCCAAGGTAAAAGAAAAGTAAATTCAAGAGTAATTTTCTTTAAGAAGAAAGAAAAAAATAACTTGGTTACCTAGCAAAAAAAAAAAAAAAAAAAATCTATTTGGGGGAAAGCTGACAGGGCAGAAGGGAGACTACAAGCGGTGTCTGTGGGCAGCAAAGGGGAGGGGAGCCATCTCGAAGGAGGAAGGACCGCTTTCATTGGAAACATGAATAAATGACCAATTTCCCCAGCTGGAGCTAGGGCTGAAGCTTAGGCTTCTGGCTTTGGAGGCCAGCTGTTCCCTGAACATAATTACCTAATGGTGATCCTTTGAACCGGTGAGGTAGACCGCAGCCGACACAGGCCTAGGTTCATCCAGAAGAACTCAGTGAAGCTGGACACTGGGGTGTTGGGGAGATTGGAGTGCCAGTGCCTGCCAGCCTGATGCGGAACTTCCAGGTACCACAGAATGCACACCTGTCACACCCATCACACCCAACCACGATGTCTCCCCCAGGTGAATGCTGGGAATATTCTGTACGAGCATGAGATGTCCTCTGAGCCCTTCTGGGAAGCCCACGACACCATTGGTCTCCTGCTGTCCTCACCACCCGCCAGGGAGGTGGCTGCCACCCTTGCTGTGGTTGTGTCTTTCGATGCTGCCTGTCCCCAGCGCCCCAGCCGCCTCTGGAGAAACAAAGGTGAATAGCATGATGGGATAGCAAGGTTGAAGATTCAGAGAACTGTCCCAAATGGAGGGATAGAGGCCTACCTAGCAGCTTCTGGCTCAGTCCCAGGACGTAGGAAGTTATGGGGATAGTGCATGGGGAACACAGACCTGAGAGGAAGGCACAGATTTGTCCTGGGGTCTCCCTTCTGAGAATTCATGACTCTTCTTCCAGTGGACTGCACCCTCATAGCCTATGTCTCATCCCCCACCCCCAGGTCTCTGGGTCCCTGAGGGCCAGCGGGCCAAGATCACTGTGGCTGCCCTTGATGCCTCCAACCTCCTAGCCAGTGTTCCAGCATCCCAGCGTGCTGGGCATGATGTGTTCTTCCAGGTCACACAGTTCCCCACCCGGGGCCAGCTCTTGGTGTCTGAAGAGCCACTCCATGCCGGGAGGTCCCACTTCCTGCAATCTGAGCTGGCTGCAGGACAGCTGGTCTATGCCCACGGTGGTGGGGGCACCCAGCAGGATGGCTTCCGCTTCCGCGCCTACCTCCAGGAACCAACAGGGGCTCCTGTGTCGGGACCCCAAACCTCTGAGGCCTTCAGCATCACTGTGCGGGATGTGAATGAGCGGCCACCTCAGCCGCAGGCCTCCATTCCACTCCGTGTCACCAGGGGCTCGCGAGCGCCTGTCTCTCGAGCCCAGCTCAGTGTGGTAGACCCAGACTCGGCTCCAGGGGAGATTGAGTATGAAGTACAGAGGGCACCCCACAATGGCTTCCTGAGCCTGGCTGGGGACAACACCCGGCCTGTGACCCACTTCACACAGGCCGATGTGGACGCAGGGCGGCTGGCCTTCGTGGCAAATGGGAGCAGTGTGGCTGGCGTCTTCCAGCTGAGCATGTCTGATGGAGCCAGCCCCCCAATACCCATGTCCCTGGCTGTGGATGTCTTGCCGTCCACCATAGAGGTGCATCTGCAAGCACCCCTTGAGGTGCCCCAGGCTTTGGGGCGCTCCTCACTGAGCCGGCAGCAGCTCCAGGTGATTTCAGATCGTGAGGAGCCAGATGTGGCATACCGCCTCACTCAGGGGCCCCTGTATGGGCAGCTGCTGGTGGGCGGGCAGCCCACCTCTGCCTTCAGCCAGCTGCAGGTCGACCAGGGGCAAGTGGTCTTCGCCTTCACCAACTTCTCCTCGTCTCAGGATCACTTCCGAGTCCTGGCTCTGGCCAGAGGCGTGAATGCATCAGCCACTGTAAATGTCACAGTGCAGGCTCTGCTGCGCGTGCGGGCAGGTGGGCCATGGCCTCAGGGTGCCACCCTGCGCCTTGACCCCACTGTGCTGGATGCCAGTGAGCTGGCCAACCGCACAGGCAGTATGCCCCACTTCCGGCTCCTGGCAGGACCCCGATATGGCCGCGTGGTCCGTGTGTCCCAAGCCCGAACAGAACCTAAGAGCAACCGACTTGTGGAACATTTCACTCAGCAGGACCTGGAAGAGGGACGGCTGGGGCTGGAGGTGGGCAGGCCAGAGGGTAGGTCAGCTGGCCCAGCAGGTGACAGTCTTACTCTGGAGTTGTGGGCAAGGGGTGTCCCACCTGCTGTGGCTCTGCTGGACTTTGCCACGGAGCCTTACCATGCGGCCAAGTCCTACAGTGTGGCCCTGCTCAGTGTCCCTGAGGCTGCTCGGACAGAAACAGAGAAACCAGGAAGAAGCACTCCTACTGGCCAGCCAGGCCAAGCAGCATCCAGCCCTGTGCCCACTGCGGCCAGGGGCGGTTTCCTGGGCTTCCTAGAGGCCAACATGTTCAGCGTCATCATCCCTGTGTGCCTGATCCTCCTGCTTCTGGCTCTCATCTTGCCCCTGCTCTTCTACCTCCGCAAACGCAACAAGACAGGCAAGCACGACGTCCAGGTGCTGACCGCCAAACCCCGCAACGGCCTGGCTGGTGACACAGAGACCTTTCGAAAGGTAGAGCCAGGCCAAGCCATTCCACTCACAACTGTGCCTGGCCAGGGACCCCCAGGAGGCCAGCCTGACCCAGAGCTACTGCAGTTTTGCCGGACACCCAATCCTGCCCTCAGGAATGGCCAGTACTGGGTGTGAGACCTGGCCTGTGCCCAGATGCTGCCCACCCTCCAGGCCCACTGCTCTGTACTGTGGTCTGGCCTGAGGATCTCCAGGGCCGAAAAGACCTTGAGATGGCAGGGGTGGAGGGAACTGGGAGACAGTCTAGAGATCCTGGAATGGGTGGAGTGAAGAGACGGGACCTTCCTCAGCTCACTTAGACCTGGAGAACCACAGGGGCCAAGGTGACAGGCAACTAAAGCCAACTCGCTACAGAAAACAGGGTTACATTCTAGATGGGTCACAGTTCTGGGTCCTGGGTCTGTGGCAGAGAAGTCATACCTGACCCAGGCTCCCAGGGTCAGAAAAAGAGAGCACCCTGGGTTTTCCACTCCAGATCTGGCCATTTTGTTGTCTCTGAAGAACAGACTGTCCCACTCTGGTGTTGTCCTGAAGCTGAATGGGGAGGAATGATAGCCAATAGATTAATATATTCAAGGTGCATAATGGGTGGGTTGCTTTGGGGCTGGTTAATTTAAGGCATCAAAGCTATTTAACACGGTGCTAGGCTATCCAGGCCTGCTGAGGCCCTGGAGTATATGGGATGGAGAAAGGGTCTGAAGCCATTTCACCCACGGAGCCCTGTGGTAAAAGCACTGAAGCATCGGTTAGCAGCCTTCAGTGCCTGGACTGGGGGCTTTGAAGGCCACTCTGATGGCCATGCTCTCCTCAAGACTAGGGAGCAGGCAAACTGGGGCATCTGACTTCATGGAGCCTTGATGAATGGTGCTTCAGAGGCCCCGGACAGCTGCGCATTGTTTGTGTTTGACTGTGCTCTGGGCTCTTATCCATGGCAGACTTTGCTCCCCTGGGGCAGACAGGCCATGTGGCCCAGCTTCATGGGGGTGGGGAGGGACAGATCTGGGCAGGCTCTTGAATTTCCACCTCCTGGGGCTTCCCGAAGTCCTCTACTCTTACCTGTATAGACGGGCTGTTTGTTGAGATGGGACCAAAGCCCTTACTCTACAGGGAACTTCAGGGAAAACAATAAAAATAAATGCTCCCAAGCCCTCAACTTCTCAGCCTGGGTTTTGGCCTCCACAGCCCTGTTCCTCCCTGCCTCCTTTTCTTGTGCTTGCAACAGCAAAAGTGAGGGAAATGGGGTGGGGATGCCAAAGCTTGGGACGCAGTGCATAAAGGGAAGATTCAGGCATGCGGGCTTCTATATGGAAGCTTTTACTATCTCCATCCTTCACCATGAGGACTAAAGTACTTTTCTAAAGGAGAGGAAGCAATACAGACACACAAAAGCCATGCACCCTAGGGCATGTCATTCAGCTAGCAATGGGTCCTGGGATGCCAAGTCTCCAAAAGAACGGGCATTATATGAGTTACAAGGCAGACAGAATCCTCTGGCCCTCCCTAAAAGAAGTTGATGCAAGACCAGGGGCAAACAAATTCTGGACCAGGGGATCCTCCTGTCCTGAGAATGCATTGAAGTCATTAGAAAAGAAAGATAATGCGGAGTTTATGTCACTTGGCTGTAATCCCAGCACTTGGGAGGCAGGAGCAAGAAAATGAGTTCTCAGTCATTCTTGGCCACATAGAAAATTCAAGGCCAACCTGGGCTACCTGAGATCCTGTCAGAGAGAGCAAGAGAGGGAGACAATCCATGTCTGGGGCTGGAGAAGGAGGATTAGGATTCCTCGGGGCCTAAGTACAGGCAGGTTAGAGGTGAAGAGTGGAAACCAGCCTTTGACAGTTGACCTGCATCTAGGGACCAGGATGACCTTTTCATGTGTCTTAGCATCTGTAACATTTGAGCCTCCTCACCATCCTGTTGCCAGACTACCCTGCCTCATGGCATGATGCCCGATGCCCCTTTTAAAAAGAGCCTCTCAGAGGGTTCAGGCAGGAAACTTGGGATCCAGGTGTGTCACTGACAAAAAGGTCTCCAGAGGAAAAGAGGGACAGGGAGACAGAACCAGGGAAGGTATGAAAGTCAACTAGTCACACAGCAAAGTAATGGCAGATAAGACCTAGCAAGGCTTCAGTGGGGCCACACAGAACAGTACTACCTTGAAAAATCACTGCCCCCTGAAAAATGGCCAGAGGGGCCTGTAGCCTTGGAGCTAACTCCGGCCTCCAGAAATGCTCTGCATCTTAAGCTTCCAAAACTGGCTTCCTTTTATAAACTTGATGTGTCTGGTCCCTAGGTTAGGGAGATCAAGCCAATAGTGTCCCCACACAACACAGCTCTGCCTTGCCACTCCCAGGAAATTAAGGCTGGATCCTCAGGGCCTTGATATCTGGGGCCGGTCTCCATCCCTAAAGTGTAAGCAGAGATGTCGGTGACGTGACAGACCTGCCAGGCAGGATCTGCCCTCGTCTCCTCTTTCCCCTGGAGGACTGACAACACCCTGTGTTCACACAGCCTGCCTGGCCCTACCCCCAGGCACTGGTGCAGGCTGACACAGCTCTACAGCTCTACTGCTGTGAGCCTGGGCTAGGTGGTGAGACGGTGCCCAGGCATTGTGCCCACAGCCCTGCTACGACCTGAGAGAGTCTTTCACTACAAACAGAGCTGAGAACCTAACGTGTGTGTGTGTGTGTGTGTGGACCCTTTCAAAAATACTTCTAAAGGTGGGATTCCATCCCCTCTTCTAAATCACTCACAGGGGCTGAGGCTGGGATATACAGCTGAGTGGTAGAATGCAGGGCTGGAGAGAGTCCTCAGGGGTTTGATTCCCAGCACCCACATGGTGGTTTACAACCTCCGTTCTGGAGGATCCATCACTCTCCTCTGGCTTCTGTGGGCAATAGGCACACGCATCGAACACAAACATACATGCAGGTAAAACATCCATACACTTAAAAAAAACTAAACCATAAGAAAAGTCTTGCCTAGCATAAGGCTGCAAATTCAATCTCTAGCAAAACTAAGGAAGAGGGAGAACAAAAAAACCAATTCTACCATCTTCCTTCCTAAGGAGCTTGTTCCTTCTAGGCTCTGGAGATAGATGGGAACTGATCTGTGGACCACGTTAAGAGGCTGGAGAGATGGCTCAGAGGTTAAGAGCACTGGCTGCTCTTCCAGAGGTCCTGAGTTCAATCCCAGCATCCACATGGTGGCTCACAACTATCTATACTTGGACCTGATGCCCTCTTCCTGGCATGCAGGTGTACATGCAGATAGAGCGCTCATATACATAAAAAAATAAAAAGATGGTGAAAACTGCAGGACATGGTGGCACACACCTGTAATCCCAGCACTCAGGGAGACTGAGGCAGGCGGATCTCTGTGAGTTCGAGGCCAGCCTGGTCTACAAAGTGAGTTCTGGACAGCCAAGGCTAAATAGAGAAACCATGTCTCAAAAAGACAAAACAAAACAAACAAAAAAGAGATGCGGAAAATGCACATGGGTTTGCTCCTAGCATTAGGACACAAGATACAGAGATTGGTAACTGTCTATATGATGATATACATGAAGAATGTGCACAACCTTTGAAAAATCTGTCCTTTGCCTGTGGCCCTCCCAAAAGCCTAGGAGCTAAGGAGTCAAGACAGCCTGCGCATTAAAGGAACGATACCAACATCATTGAAAAGAGAAAGCTGGTCAGGTGGTGGTGGCACACCCTTTTAATCTCAGCACTCCAGAGGCAGAGGCAGGTGGGTCTCTGTGAGTTCAAGGCCAGCCTGGTCTACAGAGTGAGCTTTGGAACAGCCAAGGCTACACAGAGAAACCCTATCTCGGGGGAGGGGGGTGAGGAGGAGAACCCATGGCTGTATGGAGGGTTTTCCACAGGAACCTAGATCCCCAGATCTCTAGGTCCCCAGCTTGGAAACATTGCCTGTTGGCCTAATAGTTTAGCCTCTTAGAGCCTAAAGAAGGGAGCCCTTAAAAGATAGCCCTGTAAGTTTGGTTGCTAAGGCACTTACGCAGTTCACTGAGTTAGAACACTCATCTTCCAAGCACTTCCAGGGAAGAGCTTCCTCCAAATCCAATTTAACCTCCTCTGACCAATAGAAACTGCTAGAGCTGCTGGCATCTTCCTCACTTCCCAGAAGATACAGATCTTAAAGGAGTGATGGTCCCAGGGCAGACCTCCAGATTCTTTGGTTGGGTCCCTTTCGTGTCTACAATATGGAGGAGTCCTGACAAGTACATAAGACTGGCTTGATGTCCATCTTCCCCTGGGGTCCCTCACAGTAAGTGCGCTATCCTATGCACTTTGCAGTTACCCCTAAGATTACTCAGGCCTTGGCACAAGGAGCCAAATTTCTGTGGTAGGTGCAAACAGAAATCTGCTTAGTCCTTCCTGAAGAGCCTCAGGGATTCCAACAAGTAACTAACAAACTACGCTCGAAGTATGCCTCAAGCCAGTGGAGCTGGTCAGTTAGGAGAAGTCCAGAATGGGAGGGCGAGCTGACTCTGCCCTCTTCTCTCCTGACCTTGCTGCACATTTCCCCTGACAGACAGCAGGCAACCACAGGAGCTAAGCACGTTTCCATCCTCGGTGTAATGAATCATAGTCTTTAACTGGTGGCTGCTGCCCTTCTAAAGGGCGTCACCTCCTCAGAGAGCCTCCCCTGGCCACCAAGATAATGAATGGGTTGAACTGTGTTCCTTTCCTTTTCAGATGTGGAACAACCCTTGGCTAAATCAAGCTGTAACCAAGAAAGGACTTTTCTACATAAACAGGAGTGAGGCTGGGGCTGGAGTTCTCCTGTCCCCAAACCTGAGCACTGCCAGCTAGAGGCTGAAGCTAATCTCAAGATGACTTTCCCATGCTCTGTCAGGGGTGGTTTGCAGAGGATTCACAGGACCCGGATGGGGTCCTGATGCTCAGATGATATGGGTTGTCCTCTCTGCTGCTCAAAGTGCTCTGTGGGCTAGCAGCATTATTATTGAACTATTTAGAAATAAAGGACAGGTAAGCAGGGCATGGTGGCTACATGCCCATTATCTCAACACTTGGGAGGTAGAGGCAGGAGAATCAGAAGATCAAGGCCAGACTCTGGGACATACCAAGTTCTGAGGCCAGCCTATATGAGACCCTATCTCAAAGATAAAAGATAAAAGAAATGAAGAACTATGTATGGCTGCAGCTCAGTGGCAGAGCACTCACTCACCCAAAAGTATATAAAGCTGCAGGTCCAGTCTCCAATGCTACAAAAAGGAAACGAAGACTCCCAGGCCTTTCTCCAGATGGCTGAGTGAGATCTTTAACCAGGCTTCAGGCAGTCAGAATACATTAAGCACACTCAAGTTTACGGCACATTGAAGAATGCTCCTCAACCTGGAACTAACTCCTTTCACTAAGGGGCTGGAGCAAGGCAGGTCACGGTCACATAGTCAGTGGCTGGGTTGGAAGGAGTCAGGCCATACAACCCTGTCCAAGAGTTTTGACTTTTACTTCCTGATGCCATTTATGCTTCTTTGTACATTTATAAATTCCCCTCCGTGCCCTACCCTAGGGTAGGGTTCAGAGATGTGTTCTAACCACAGGGTACTCCACCAAGATCAAGAGATGGAAGCTGAGTAGAGACTGCTGGCAACCAGGTCTGACCTGGCGGGCCTGCAGGGAACAGTCCACTCCCACCCCTGCCTCCCAAGGGCAGCAGTCCCCGGCTAGTGCAGCAGCCCCAAACACACTGCCCTCTGCAGCAGGGCTAGTCCTGCCTCGCAACGAGAAGGACAGAGATGTGTGGACAAAGTCACCGGTCCACGCTCATCTGGAGAGACCTCTGCCTGGAAGGACAGCAGCCGCCAGCAGAGATGGAGGATAGAGGTTATTAGGAAGGAGGGTGGGCCACTCAGACTTCTCCACCCATACACAAGGGGTAACCAGGCCTAACGGCACGTGGTGTAATCCCAGCACTTGGATATCCAAGGAAGTGGGCCGGATTCCAGGCCAGCGGGCTTCTCAATGAGATACCGTCTCAAAAACAAACAACAAAAACCCGACAATGCAACTGAGGCTGTTTCACTGTCCTTGCTGGTCAGGGAAGGACTATCAGGCTGAGCGACTCCCACCCTGTGAGCTGTGCTGGTGCAGAAAGAAACTTGCCACCCCCTCCTCCTCTGGATTGCTGAGTGTCTAGCCTAGGCCAAGGCCCAACATGTCTCACCTTGAAGTAAGCATTGTTTAGATCTGTACACCCTATCAGAGTAGAGTCCAGTCTGCCCAGGCACCAGGGTGCCCAGCTAAGTATATACTGGTTTGCAGGAAACAGCTATTGCTAGAATGTGGCACTTCCTTTTCTACAGAGATACCCTCAAGCCAAAAGGTCTTTGGTGCCAAGATACCCGGAGCTCCCACTTTGGTTCCTTTGACTCCCCTACCACTCCAGGGGCACTGACTGGGCTCCAACCACTACTTTACTACCAGGAGCTTTGCAAGCTCCCAGGCAAGTAGAACACCATGGTCTGAATTTCTCTTCAGAGTCTGCTTCCCACCCCCACCCCCACCCCTGTACTCATCATGGCTCCCTCCCACCCACTGTCTAACTACTCTGAACTCTGTGAGCAAAACATGTTTACAAATCTTTCATAGGAGCTCACCATATTGAGACAGCGCCATTAACAATACAGAAGGCAAACACACACCCTCGAAGTCCTCTCTTGCTCTGACAATACTTGCACAGAATCTCCAGGCTCCGTGAGGCTGTTCATCCATTCTGATGCGCTCACTGAAGCCGGCCACAGGGTGAAGAGCAGATCCAAGGTGCCCTTACCACCTCTCCCACCTAGAGGGCCTTGCATTCACTTTTCTGCCCAGGGAAAATGTCTTGCCCACAGCCAAACTCACCGGCAAAGCTGGGCCTATTGAAGGCTGTAAACATCTTCAAGATCACATTTCTTAGCAGTTGGCTTCCTGGTGGAGAAGCACCTGGGACAAGTGGAATAGACAAGGGACACACCAGAAAGAGACCTTCAAGGGCCCAGGCACAGTAGGAGAACCCCAGACCCTAATGATACCTGTCAGAGGAAGTAGGGCACTCTTAGAAGGCAAGAATCAGGCTGAAAGTACCGCTCTTGACTCTGCTTGTGGGCATGGAAAAGGCCTAGACACCCCAAGATGTTTTTACACCCTCAGAGGGTTTCTGCTTTTCTGTTCAAGACTGCCCAGAAAGCAAGATGACTCCACTGGTAAAGATGCTTGCTACCAAGCCAGACTACCTGAGGCTGTCACACACATCCACACCCTCAATACACACACAGCCACTTACCCCTCCCCCCAAACACCCCAGTACTCCCTCAGTTTGAGCCCTGGGACCCACATAGTGGAAGGCAAGAACTGGCCCCTGTAAGCTGTCCTCTGACCACACACACATATGTAAGAGTATTCATTATTTTCCAAAGATTACCTCATAAACGGAAAGAGGGAGGGTGGAGACAGTGACTTTTGCATGAGTAACTTGTACCTATTGTAACTCAAGATGGGATAAACTGGGCTGAGAAATGGGATCAGGTCTAGGTGAAGTCAGTACCTGCTTTCTGGCTACAGTCCCACACTTGCTTTCATGTCAGTCCCATTCCCTGACTCTACCAGTAGCCAAGACAGACCAGTTCCCACCACTTCCTGAGTTACCCTGGATCTTTGGGGTGTCACCCTGACCCATGTGTCTGACACCTCTGGCCCTTCAAACCCTTGCTGATGTTAGAAAGCCCATGCTGGAAAGCTTTCCTTGGCAGCTGAAAAGGTTTCAAACATTTAAGCTCTGCCCAGCTCTGCCAATGACTTGCTGTGTGACTGTAGGTGACTTAGTCCTCATCTCTGGGCCTAAGGCTGAGTCTCAATAGGAACTTTGGGGACCAAACTGAAAATCTGTGGTCTGACAGGGTGTAGACCCTGGACAAGGCACGTATGATGAACCAGATCTTTGTTGTTGTAAATCCCTCAGGAAAAAAAAATACTTTAAGATGCTGAACTGGTGAGGAGTTGGGGTGTGGCTGAGTCCCCAGGGCAGATCTCTGCTCTCAGCTGCCCCACCTTCCATGCTGTGGCTCGGCCCTCAAGCAGCCACCCTGCGAGCCGACAGGATGGGCCTCAAGGCTGGAGAGGAGAAAACTTGGGTTCTGTCCTTGCGGGGATAGCAGATAACCAAAGAATGACAGGACAGGACACCAAGGAGCTCTCCGGCCCTCCAGTGGGCTGGGAAAGGCCAGGGCACACCTCCCTCCCTCCTCAGGCCGGACTAAGAAAGAGGAAAATACAGCCCTGTGAGTCACTGAGGCTCGGGGGCGTGGGGGTGATGTCAGGAAGGAGGCATGCTCTCAACCCGCCAGCTGTGGTGATGACAGCACACACTGCCCGTGAGCACACACTCACAGGACTGTCGCATGCTTCCGTAGCACGGATGTGCAGTCTCACTGGTACGGCAAGGGGAAACACAGTCTACATGCACTGTCTTGAGAAACGGCTGACAGCCCTGCAGATGTCCAGTCACTCGGGCAAGGCACTGTTAGACGTGAGATCTAGCAGTGAAGAAGCGAGGCAAACACAGTTGCCAAGAATGTTGCTTCATGCTTGGGCAAACAGCTTTTCACCTGCAATCCTAGCACATAGGGAGGTAGAGGCAAAGAATTTAAGGTCATCCTTGGCTACACAGTGAGTGGGAGGCTTACCTGGGCTATATGCGACCTTCTATCATAAAATTAAAAAAAGATAAGCAGATAAAATAACCTTCCAATTCGGGTCTCATGGTTCATACCTTTCATGCTACCATGTTTGGAAAGCTGAAGCAGGGGAAATGGGAGCCCAAAGCTGGCCTAAAAATAACCATAGGTAATTCTATAGTTACTTTCCAACTGGCTGACCTCTTACATTGTACTCAATATATAGCTAGTCCTCCCTCCATTTCTGGTCAAAAAATAAAATTTAATAAATTGGGTATGGTGATTCCAGTCTGTAGCCCAACACCTGGGTGACTTAGGCAGGTGCCATGAGTTTGAGACCAGCCTGGGCTACATGGTGAATTCCAAACCAGCTTGGGCTGGAGAGAGAAGGGGTGGGGGAGAGTGAGAGAGAGACTCAAAAAAATAAAATTAAGGCTCATGCCCTTAATGTCGCACTGGGGAGACAGAGGCAGGTGGATCTCTGAGTTTGAGCCAAGCCTGGTCTACAGAGTGAGTCCAGGACAGCCAGAGCTACACAGAGAAACCCTGTTTCCAGGAAAAAGAAAAAAAAAAGATAAATAAAAATAAATGAAGAATAAACACTAAGTACAAATCTTTGCATAGAGGTATTTGCAAATAAGATTGTTAAGTGTCTGAGTTTGCTGGAAAGCAAAGGCTATGGGGAAAGTGATGCTGGCCTACTGTTGACCATCATGGCACTGAGGGATGGGCACACAGAACCTGCTGGATGACCTTCTCTATTTATGTACATGTTTGAAATGGTCCATAACATAGAAGCTAAGTGCTATAATTACGACTGGTAAAAATGAGATAAGTTTTAAAGGCGGGATAAGGGGACAGAAGCACTGGGATGTCTCTCAGATGATGGTCAAGGAAGGCCTCTCTGAAGAGGCGTCATCTAACCATGATGGCGCACATCTGTAACCCTAGCACTGAGGAGGCAGGTCAGGAGGATCAGGAATCCAAGGCCAACCTTGGCTGTATGGTGAGTCTGAGACCAGCTTGGCCTACATGAGATTAAATAAAACAAACAAACAACCCTAAATTAACAAGTGCAAATCACACACACATATATAACTTGGGGAGACCATTCCAGACGGAAAGCAAATACAAAGGCCGTAAAATACTAGCAAACATTAGATGCCTGGCGAGTCCAGCATTTCAGAAATGAAGGGATGGGGGACCCAAGGTGAGCGGGGACCCTCCCAGGAGAGCCACAGTCTGTCTGGAACATGGAGAAACATGGTTTGCTCTGGAATATGACTGCAAAGATCACTCTGGCTCCTGTTAGAGCCAGGCCAGGCGCGCCGACAGTGAGGTATTGAGAGGCAACGTGGGATTCCTTTTGAGGCTTTGCTCACGATGTGGTGTGAAGTAACAGCAAGGACCGGGCTAAGCCCATTCCAATTCTAGACCCGAGTCTCAAGGCTCTTGCCAAGGAATCCAAGTTGGCGGGCTGGAACTCACTACACAGTCCTGATTGCGTCAAACTCTCAATCACCCTTCTGCCTTAGTCTCCGGTGTATCCTCTGCCTGAGATGCCTTTGCCTTGCCGGGGTCACTTGGCTCTGACGGTTCTTAGATCACTTCCCCTGGCCTCCAGGTCACTTCCCCTGGCCTCTTCCCTCCCACACTCCAGCCTGAGGCCCTATAGAAAATGATTATTCAACAAATATTTGCCCAGTACTGTCCGTGGGTCAAACTCTCTGCTGTTTGACCTGCTGACACGAAGGTGGAGCCTCAGCACTCAGTCTGGGTTGCACCGGGAGGCTGCGTGCCTCCAACAAGTGACTCAGTGCCCCCAAGCCACTGTCTGCTGGAGCTCCTTAGCACACAGTCTAGGCAGCTCAGCAGGATTTAGCCCAGGGTATACAGTAAGCATAGCACACAGTAAGACTAAAAACCAGCTACTGGTGTGACTCAGGCCTGCCTTAGCTGGCTGCCTGAGAACATAGCACACCTGGGAAAGTAGCAGGGTCCACACTTCTGACCTTGTGGTCCTCATAATCATAACCATTGTTAGACTAATGTGGGGGGAAGCCAAAACTGAATGGTGACCTTGTCTGTGGTCACCCCGTGAACCCATCTATGAGAGACCTGGATATGGGTCTGAGTCTCTTTAACTCCTGGAGAACGCTGTGCTGTGTGTTCTGTATGTGATGGCCAGTGACCCCAAAGAGCCTCCCACCTGGACTGTGGGTACCATGATGCCCAGAAGCTGCTCACTATAGAGACAATGTGGCAACATGGGTCAGGACCCAAGGCTTGGGGCTGGCAGGAGACTTGGCCACTGGTCCAGCCATGCTAAGGTTTATGGCTTTACAGGGATTTCCCAATTCATCTTCTCACCTAGGAAGCAGGATGCCAGAACTCTGGGTACCACCCCTCTGCGGGGATGCTGTGGCTACACCCAAGGTCAATAATCTCAGCCACTCCTCAAAGAGGGTTTGTCCTGAGGGATCTGCCCAGAGGGTATGTTTGCTTATGGAACCCCCCAACAGCCATCTGGAGCTCTATGGTATATAAAGCTTGGAGCAACTAGGAACGTCAGTGCAGTACTAGGTGGGACTTGTACTTGGCTCATCAGCTCCCTTGCCCTGCCTCTGGTGGCGAAGGTAAAGGAGCCAGAGCCTGTGGCTGCCTGGGGGCTGGGGGAGGAAGGGAGCAGGACTGCATGGTGGGACCTCACATTGCTTCCACTCAGAGCACTTCTGACAAAAGGCAGTGCGGTGGCTTGGGTCCCTTTGCACTCCAGCTAGCCTCCAGCAGATGCCCCAGGCATTGGCCACTTATGTCTTATCACATATGGCCCAGGTAGCTCAGGCTAGGTACTGTGTTACTCTGGTCCATCAGGTCCCCTTTCCTCCCCTGTAATGTTGATCACAATCTACTTGTGGAATAGTGACCTTCCAGTGACCACCACAGGCTGTACTGGTCAAGGCTACAGGCCTCAGGGAGGTTGGGTTAGCACTCGCATCAGAGCCAGCTGCAAGCCCAACACCAGGGTCATTTGTACAGGAAACAACTGATAGTAATGGCATTCAGAGCGAGGGTAAGGACAAGGGCAACAAGAGGAGGCGAAAAGATGAAGAAAAACCCAAATCAAAGTTAGTGGATTTTTAAGTTAAAAATCTACAGGTGGAAACATTGTCTAACTGAAACCCTAACCCTTTAATGGAGAACAAGTTTGAATATGTGGGATTCAACCTTTGTAAAGCCAGTCTGCCAGCAGCCTGCAGAAGGTCTTCAAATGTGTCTGCCCCCAAATTATATACAACCCCTGGAAAAGGAGGTCCCCCAAGTTATTTGAGCTTATTCTTCTACCATGTGGGAAAATAGAGAGAAATCCAAGGCAAGTTAAACCAGGCATGGTAGTTCACACCTGTAAACCCAGAACTCCCAGCACTCAGGAGGCAAAGGTAGGTGGACCTCTGAGTTTGAGGCCAGACTTGTCTACAGAATTCCAGGGCAGCCAGGGGCTACACAGAGAAACCTGTCTTGAAACAAAACAAACAAAAGCCCAAGGAACAAAGATACCTTGTTAGGTATAGTGCTGTCTTTAGTTTTTTTATTCCCCTCACCCTTGGCTGGAGGGGAGGTGGGTGTTGAAAAGGAACTGCGGGGCCTCACCCAACCCTCAAACCCTTCACCTTTCATCAGCCTCCTGCTCCACCACACCTCAGAAGCAGAGATCTGCTCCCTGCTTTCTTTAGACCTTGGTGAACTCATCAGCACAGCTTCAAGGAATGAGGTAGAGCTGGGTTAGGGCAAATCCATCTTCCCTCTGGCCTGAGTCTCAGTCTCTGGAATGAAACTGCGATGTTGACCAGGACTGGCAGAAAGAACAAGGAGGTCACAGCTATGTGTCAGACACTGCTTTCTAAACAGACTGGACTGCACTAGAGGTTAGCTAACAAAAGCAAACCAAAAGAAAAACATTGATGTTGAGCTATGTAGATCCCCAGGGCTGGGTTTTGCAATCAGCCTCTGAGTTTTAACTAGGGGTGGTAAGTTTTGACTTTTTTGTACAGTCCTCTTGCTATAGCTAATAGTCTATTCCTATCCCAGTGGTAGAGAGCAGAGCAGGTTAGGGTTGGTGGGAGAGCAATACAGGCTTGGCTCCTGGAGGTCTGAGTCAGCAGGGCAGCAGAGCAGGCCCAGTCCACACAGGCTCTGGGAGGACTGGGTACAGGAATGTCTGCCCCGCCCAGGCAAGAGCCCTGCCCACCATATCCTGGCTCCTTCTCCCTTCAGCTCTGCAAATCAGCTGCAGACGGGAGATGCTCCAAAGCCTGGAGCTGTGGCTGGTAGGTTCAGCCAGGGGCCTTCAGAACAGCCTGGTCCTGAAGCCTGGCTCAGGGTGAACAGGGCCAGGCCATCCTGTCCAGAGTTGGGCTCTGGCCCCAGAGCATCCCTCACCCTCCTTGGTGTGCTGATCAGGTACCACCTTCCCTAGGACTCAGGGTCACTGTCTGGACAATAGCTGAACTTGGTGCTGTGGGTTCATCTTGACTAGACTTCCAGGCCCCCTGAGCACATGCCTGTAATGTGGCACCTGTAATCTGCTCTGCATCTGCTCAGGGACCCCGGACTCTGTGGGCTGCTCGTCCCTCAAAGATTTCTTGAGTCTCTAACGGACTGCTCAAGGAGCCTATGAAGTGACAGACATGGTCCAAGTGGCATATACTTGTGGAACACCTTTGTTTCATACTCATGAGACTCTAGCTACGTAAGGCGCTTACTGCATGCTGAGAGGTCTCTGCTGTGACTACACAGCAAAGTGGCTAAGACTCATCTTCAGACAGAGAGCAATGCTTGTGTGGTCACAGCTGTGAATACATGATAGAGTATGGCGGTGTGGCCAAGGTGTGACGACATGGGCGCACCGTGAGCTCATGTGTGTGAGCGGTCACGTGCAGCCTTTGGGCAAGGGTACGGCTGTGTGCATTTGTGTTTGTGGCGGGACATCCACACCAAGGGAGTATGTCTGAGGCTCAGAGCCACAGCCATGGCACAGAGACCCACAGCAATCCTGTATCCTAGCGGGGGCAGGATGCAGGCTTTCAGGTTGGCCTCCATCCCCCATCTCTACAGACGCACAAAGCAGACTCCTTTTCCAGGGCTGGGCCAAGATTGGGAACCCAGGAGTCCCAACCCCCATCCCAGGTTCTGGTAGCTGCTCAGGACAGAAAGAGAGGCCTTGTTTTCCAACCCTCTCAGAGCAAAGTGAGAGAGGAAACTAGAGGCAGCTGGGCCCAGCTCAGTCTGAACATCTGCCCAGCAAGTGACTAAGGCCAACAAGCCCTGTCACCACAGCATGCCTACCCCCTCCCTCAGTCTCCTGCTGGGGGATACTCTCAGTAGCTCAGGATGATGACACGTTCCGCCCCTACATACGGACAGAAAGAAACCAGAGACAGCAGTTGTGAAATCCCCATGCCCCATACACCTGCTACCAGTCAGAGACCTTGATATTACCTGGAGTCTGGTCTATCTCTAGCCTTCACTTTGTCTTTCTTTATATTTCTTGTTTTCTTTTTCAGACAGTGTCTCACTCCTTAGAGTAGGCTGGCCTCCAACCCACAAAGATCCATCTACATCTGCCTCCAGAGCGCTAGGCTTAAAGGTGTGCACCAGTACGCCTGGCTTCTAGCCCTCACTCTCTGATTCTTCTCCTAGGTTCAAGCCCTTTTGAGAATCCACAGTCACGATTACAGGAATGGGAGGTGGTTCCTTCTCAGCAGAGGGACACAGGAGGGCAAGGCTATTCCTTCGGGCAGGAAACGTTATGTTAGCAGGGGGCTTTCCAGGCATCCTGGGTTAAGAGGAACATTCCAGAGGGGCTCAGGAAGAAGCCATCCCCCCAACCATGTTCAAAACCTTCTCTACAGAAAACTATGTGGAGGTCAAAGCTGACGAAAGGTTACAAGTGAGAGGTTAGTTCCTTTAACAGTAGGAAAAATGAAGCCAGGCAGGGAGGGGAAAATTCCTCAGAAAGTCCCAAATCTGACCTAATTTTGACCCAGAGCCAAGAGGCCCCTTTCCAAAAGTTCCTGTAGGGACACTATGGCCTAAATGAGGCCCATTCCTCACCCCCTGCCATGAGCTCCTGAGACTCTGATCTGACCAAAACCCTTCTTGGTGAAGCTGACCCTGGAAAACCCCCACCCTGAGACCCCCTGCTTCTGAAAGAGGATCAGTTCATCCGTGCTCTTTCCATACATGACACAATTATGCCCAGTCATGAGGGCACTCTCATGGGCACAGAGATGAGTCTTCTTTGAGTTCTATAATGGGAGCCTCTGCAGGGCTGAGCACCCAAGACTGACCAAGTCTCTGCCTCCCCTGAGCTGGAGCGGAGCTTTCCAGGGACAGCTCCCTAGGTCAGGCATCACCTGAGACTATGCTGGGCACAAGCTCATACTCTTTTACAGTCCTTATCACGAAGACTATGACACCTGGAACCCCTGCACAGGACCTCACCCATTTTGGAGATGGGGAGGGGCTGGCAATTCGGTTTGGTCAGTAAAGTGCTTGCAGCATAAGCATGAAGACCTGAGTTCAAATCCCTACCATCTACACAAGTAAAAAGCCAGAGCTCAGACTTGACCACATGTCTTTAATCACAGAACTGGAAGGCAGAGGCAGGCGGATCTCTGTGACTTCCTGGCCAACCAAGACTTCATATATACTGCTCGCCTGTAATCCCAGCACCGGGGAGGCAGTGATGAGAGGATCTCTTGAGTCCACTGGTCAGCCAGCCTACCTCAAAGAGAAGCTCAAAAAATAAGGCAGAAAGCAAGTGAAGACACCCAACGTTGACCTCTGGCCTCCGTGAGCACCCCCACCCCCAAATGCACAGGCCTGCTCCTGTGTTTCTGTGTTATGAATTAAGTTTTAGACCCACTAAGATCACTGAATCTAGTCCAGTGGGGCAGTTTGGGTTCTCTTCTCCCCCCAACTCTCACTGCTTTCAGGATTCAAAAAGAAAAGGCTGTGCTTCTGTTACATTAAAAGGTTTATCAAGGAGAGTCAAGCAGCAGGACCCAGGAGCAGATCACGGCTTCCCAGCAAGGCAAGGGGAGCAGGGTCACTTGCCAACATGATGCTGGGCCACACTCTGGCCTGTGGGGTAGGGGGCAGTAACTCCCGGAGGATGTAAACATAGGTGAGTGACAGGGCAACCCGACCAGTGAGTCTGGCCACACAGGGGGGCAAGAGCCCCGGTTTGTTTCTGTCAGATTTCCCACTGTGCAATGAGAATGTTTTGAGAAGACTAAGCCACAAAAATAAAGGTCCTCGGGACCTGGCCCTGCTAGGAGACTGAGCACTTACTGCTGGCAGCTTTTGAGAGTTCCCTCCAGAAAGACACAACCAGGGCTCCGTGCTCTGTGGCTTGAGCACCTTAAGCCTAGAGAAGGGAAGGCTGCTGCATGGTCCCCCAGTCAAGGAAAAGTAAAGGGGTCCCCCAACCAAGGTAGAGGGGAGCCCAAGGCCTACAGGAGGGAGATGGCCTGCAGTCCCTCCTGCAGAGGCATGGGTAGGGCAGGGAAAGCCAGGGACCATGGAGCGATGATGATCCCTTCCCTCTGTCATATAGATCAGAACCCACAGAGAGGGCACCAAACTTGCTCGGGAATGTTAAGAAAGGGCTACATCCATCCTCTCCCCAAATCCCCTTCACTCCATTTACTGTCTTCTGTAGGTCCTTGTAATTTGTCAAGATACTGCTGGAATGTCGTCTACTCCATGAAGTGTCCCCTGACCAGCAGAGCTCTGTGGTCCTTTGAGGAGTTTCCATGACTCTTTAAGCGTTATCTGCCATACTCCATTGTCTGATATCCACTTTGAGAAGTGGCTCTTCCGGGACAGGCCCATTCCATTCCAGCCTTGGTCAGCAATGTCTCAGTCAAGGCCACAGCAATCTATGGAGTCCACGGAATGAACAGGGTGGAGTGGCCAGTTGAGCGTGCACAATAGGCTCCAGAGAAGCTCGATCTTTAGGGGCTGACCAGCAGCCCAAGCTTTGGCTCAGAGGGCTCTTCTCTCCATTCACCCATCTCTAAAGTGAGGGAGGACTACTCCGGGGGTACACTCACCTCACCCACACCAGGGCTCCCGAGCCACTGCTGGTGTCAGGGAGGCTTGGAGCGGGGTGGACGGCAGTGACAGGGTCTGGGTAGGGAGAGCCTGCGTGCGTGGTGAGAGCCCGTCAGAGGTGGTCGTACATGTGGAGGGTCTTCTCCAGCTGCTGGCCCACCCGCTGGTAGAAACGGATCTGCTGGCGCAGATAGCTTTGCATCATATGCTTGAAGTCAAGCTCTCGGCGCTGGTGGAAATGGTTCATCTCGGCCTGCAGGGCGAAACCTACTACACGGCAGCGCCTGCGAATGCCGTCTGCCTCTTCCTGAGCCATGCGGCCCTCATCACTCATGCGCTGGCTTTCCTTCACCTTGGCAAAGGCACCTGGCAGGACAAAACACAGGACAGGCAAGTTAGGGCTTGGATCTCCATCATTCACTTCCCCCTACATCCATCCCTCTAGTCGCACAACAGGGATCGACAGTCCTACTGGATCCATTAAGACTTCACTCCTAGCACCCCAGCATTCTGGGAGGCAGAGGCAGGTGGATCTCTGTTCAAGGACAGCCTGGTCTACAAAGTGAGTCTAGGACAGCCCAGGCTACACAGAGAAACTCTGTCTCGAAGGGAAAATAAAAAGGCTCCTGGCTGTCTCCATCAAAGCATTAGAGGTCTCACTGTCTATCTAGCCTTGGTCTCTCTCTTCCAAAGTGTGCCCTATGACCTCCGAGGCTTCCCAACACCTTCTGTCTTAGTTATCACACTTTGGCTGCCTGGCTGCCCCTGAGTTGTTAGCTGAGTGAGTTCAGGGACTGTCATGTTCCTCTGTGTCCCCAGTTCCCACAAGGCCTGGCCCAGACATGGACACATCTGCTGAACTGACTCATCTCATCCCTGAGTTGCCGTGACAGTGACATCTCCCTGATTTGAGATTCTATCTCAGAGCATCCAAAGATATTTCCTAAGCTGGATGTCGTGCCTGGCTCTTCAGTGCCTGCAGATGACAGCCTACACCCAGTCCCCGGCCTAGGAGGCCTCTGGGAGTTGGCTCTTGCACATGTGACTTCCACAAAGACACCACATCCATCCAGCCCTCCCAGTTCTTTCCTGCCTTCCCTCTGCCGGCTGGATCCCTATCCATAATTCAAGGCCTAGAGCACGTTTCACTTCTCCACCAAAGTCTCCCCAGCGCCCCAGGCAGAACGCCTCCCATCCCCAGCCTGTTGTTCTACTGCTGATTCTAAAAGGACACTTTAAAAGGCCACCTGGTATGTCTCCCTTACACACAAGCCCTGCCCACTCCTCACCCCTGTCCCCTTGGAACCAGAGACTGCAATGATAAACAGGTGACAGATGGTCATAGAAAGGGACAAACCTGTGCAGAGGCCTTCATCTGGAAGCCCTGGGATGATGAATCAACAAACAGTTAATGGATTCAGTTCTGAATAGAAGGCATTTGACTAACTTTGCCTTTAAGCCAGTTGCTAAGAAGAGGAGCGAGTGTGTGTGTGCAAGTGTGTGTGCGTGCCTGGCACTCACTCTTCAAAGGACAAAAGGGAGTCCCCAGGGCAAGGGAGCCCTCGTGCTACTTTTCCTTTTGTTGGTTTCTTTTCTTTTTTTAAGATTGACTTCATTTTTTATTGTTTGTATGTTGAGGAGGAGGGTAGGTACGTGTGCGTGCCAACGGAGGCCGGAGACATCAGATCCCTCTGGAGCCCCCCCTGGAGTTATAGGCAATTGTGAGCCACCTGACATGGGTACTGAATTGAGCTTGGGCACTCTGTAAGAGCAGCACACCCCCTAACTACTCATCCACTTCTCTAGTCCTTTCTAGTTTATTAAAATTTACCATTTTATGTGTCTGAGTGTTTGCCTACATGTATGTCTATGCATCATGTATGTGCCTGGTGCCCTTGGAGGCTAGAAGAAGGCATAAGATTCCCTGGAAATGGAGTTATAGAGAGCTGTGAGCCACAATGTAGGTGCTAGGAGTTGTACCAGGTCCTGGGGAAAAGCAGCCAGTGTTCTTAACTGCTGGACCATCTCTCCAGCCCTTCTTTTGTTTTGATTGTCCATTGTTTTGTTCTGTTTTATGTTTCAGACAGGTCACATGTGGACCAAGCTGACCTCAAACACATGACTGAACCCAGGGTCTTGTTCAGGGTCTGCATACATCCCCGGCCTATGCTACCTCTTCTACGTGGCACTCTTCTAATTTCCGCTGAAGTCTTCACAAGTGTTCAAATGTACTGACTGGGCATTTCCTATCTGCCAGGGCTCTGGATGCTGGAAATAACTCCAGATGCCTTTATCAGAGACGCCCTCTCCATCAGCCAACAAGAGCAGGGCTAAATGGCTGCTAGTGGCATTTCATACAATACTCAAATTTAGAGAGATGCTTCCACGGCACCCACAACCTGCAGCCCCAGCTTTCATCTCGTTCAGACCTTCTGACACCTTCCCTCAATTATCACCTGCCTTCCTGCTCCACACTCCAGTTGGTGGAACTCTTTGGGAAGGATTAGAAGGTGTGGCCTCATTGCAGTAAGTGTGTTATATGTGTAGTCCACGCAGTTCCCAGCGAGTTCTCTCTCTCTCTCTTTCTCATATGCTTATGAAGGAGATGTGAGCTCTCAGCTACTGCTCCAGCACCATGCTCCCCACCATGATGGTCACGAACTCTATCCCTCTGAACTGTGAGCCTCAATAAAGTCTTTCCATTATAAGTTGTCTTGGTCATGGTGCCCCATCACAGCAACAGAAAAATGAGACAGCATCATTTCCTCACCTGGTGACTCAATTCTTGGGCCAAGACCAGTGAAAGCTAAGGAGTCCCACCTGAGCAGGCTGCAGGTGTGCCTGTCAAGAATACTTCTACGTTCCATTTTGGACTCAATTTGAGACCCTCAAGGTTTGCCTCCTGCCTTAGCATACTAGATCCCAGGAATGAGGACTTAGAACCTATTAGTTGCAGAGCCCCAGGGTCCCAGGCATTTTTCATACCTTCCCCTACTTAAAACTACCTGTTCTAAATTTAGGGCCAGGCCTGAGTCCTAGTACCAGCTGTCACATCTCCAGAGAACCATCGCTCTGGCTGGGCTGCAAGTGTCCCCTTTGTTAAATGGAACAGATGGTGTACGATGTGATGCTGCTGAAAACTGCTCTTCATAAACTGCTCTAAGAGTTCGTACATCTGTAAAGTGGGACAATAACACCACCAGCTCTACAGGTCCAATTGAATACCCATGAAGTGCCAAGGCCTACTCCTGCCACACACCAGGACCCAGAATGCTTTATGCTTTGCTATGCAAACTGCCTTCATGTATGTGTGCACATACATGTGTGTATGATAGAAACACATCTTATACATGTATGTGTGCACGCATGTTCATGTGAGAGTAGGGATGTATGTGCCATGGTACATATGTGGCAGTCAGAAGGTGATGTTGGGTGTCAGTCATCACTTTCTACTCTGCTTGAGACAATCCCTTCTTTATTGTTTGCTGCTGTACATGCCAAGCACAAAGCCCTGGGAGTTCTACTGTCTCTACTTTCCTTTGCCCCAAAGAAATACTATGTTTAACCACTGAGCCCGGCTTCTGCAAGGGTTCTAGGGATGTAAGCTCAGTTCCTCATACTTATATAGCAATTGCATTACCCACTGAGCCATCTCCCCAGGCTGCAAACTGTTTTTCTTTCCAAGGACTCACAGCAGTTACCAGCCTTACCAGCTCATGGTGACTCATGGCAAGGTAAGTCTCTGTTATAGAACCTTAGAAGGTCCAGGTGTGGTGGAGCGCACCTTTAATCCCAGCACTCAGGAGGCAGAGGCAGGTGGGTTGTTGGAGGCCTTAAGTTCTAGGACAGCCTAGGCTTCGTAATGAGACTCTGTCTCAAACAAAACAAAACACTATCTCAAACAAAACAAAATTTAAAAGCACACAAAGGGTTCCTGTGGTAACATGTATCTGTAATCCTAGTACATGAGAGGTAGAGGCAAGAGGATCAGGAGTTCAAGGTCATCCTTGACTACATAGCAAGGTCCAGTTTTTGAGGCCTACTTCACTTTTGAGAACCTTTCTCAAAAAACAAAAAGAAAAGAAAGAAAGAAGTAGGCCACCTCCGCTGTGGATGGCCTACACCCACACCCAGCATGAGGACAAAAGCAGCACAACTAGGTAAGTTATTTAAGAAAACAAGTGAGACTGGGTGGTGGTGCACGCCTTTAATCTCAGTCCTCAGGAGACAGAGTCTGAGGCCAGCCTGGTCTACATAGAGTTCCAGGCTATATAATGAGAACTTGTCTCAAATAAATAAATACATAAAAGGGGGAGTAGGGTGGTGGTGCATCTGGAAAGAATTGGAGTGAGGGGTGGATACAATCCCCATGCTGTGTGGAATTCTCAAAGAATCAACAAGATATTTTAAAAATAAAGTAGCCTAGGCAGACCAAGACCAGTAGCACATGCCTGTTCTAGCACTCAGGAGGCTGAAGCAGAAAGATGGAGTTTGAATCTAGCCTGGAGTACAAAACAAGACCCTGTCTCAAAAGAGGAGGAGGAGGAGAAGCAGCAGCTGGAGCTGGAGAGATAGTTAAGCACACTTGTTGCTCTTGCAAAGGACCAGAGTTCAGTTGGCAGCCCTCGACTGCCCATAACTGTGGCTCCAGTGCATGCAATACCCTCCTCTGTGGGTACCCTCACTCATGTGCACATACCCCAACACACACACACACACACACACACCCCAATACACATAGTTAAAAACAAAGCTAAAGGAGGAGGAAGAGGGAAGCAGCTGCTGCTTGCTTAGGTTTAAAAAAAGGTTTACATAGGCTAAACCTATCCGTACCCTCCCTACTCAAGAGCTTGCACCTACAGGGACTACCCTGTTTTAGCCAAACCGTAAGCTCCATGGTCCCTCAAGGATAGCTCTGCAGTCCCAGGCCTGCTTCAGGTTCACAAAGCACAGAAACTGAAGTGATGCTAGAGTATTCAGCCCAAGCTTCCTTCCCCTTCTGTATCATCGACCCCAACTGTCCAGTTCTTGGGAAGTTCCCTCCTCCATCTGCCTGATGGAGCAGATTCCAACATACCTGGCCTCTGTATCTATCTACGCTGCTTATCTGAGAAATTTAAGGGGCCACACCAGCTACTTAGTGATATGGGCTTAAGATTGATCGCTGACCTTGCCGACTCCTAGGAGAGGATCCTGGGTCCTGGCTTGCTCTGGGCAGTCACTACACCCTTTTTTGGTGACAGGATAACCATTACTAGGCCTTTCTTCCCCCAAATGTCCACATGGGCATAACAGGCTGCTGAGCTGAACTCAGCTCCAGTCAGCCTCCATGTCACATCAGCATGGAGACTGAGGGGAGAAAACTCTCCAAGGTCACCTCACGGGTGAGGTCCCTTCAAGCCTGGTTTCCCTAGCCTGGGCCTCCCCTAACTGTTCCCTTACATGCTCACCCTTTGTTCAAATGTCTAGATGGGCTAGCCAGAATCCTGGGATCCAGGACCAAAAGTCCTGTTACTGTCTCTGAGGAAACACTCTATCCGCAAGGCTGGTCAACAGGATGCTCTCAAGCTGCAGTTTCCAAAGCCTGCCCGGTTCTTAGACCAACTCCAGGCTCTCCTCTCTCCGTCACTCTAGACTCAGGACAGAGCTCAGAACCTAGAGGAAGAGGACTTGCACTACAGAGGGGCTGGATGATCAGGGAAGTGAAGGAAGTGAAAGGAAGCACCTGCTTTCAGGCTTCAGGTCTCCCCAGCTGCCCTGGCTCTAAGAAACATCTCAAGTGGAGAATGAGACATGGCCTTTCCTACCTTTCTGTCTACTGGAGAGAAAACGGACAACGTAGCTTTATTCCCTTCTTCCTGCATGAAAGCCCGGGGGCACCGAGTGTGTGGACATACAGCTGCCCTATTGACCCAGCTCCAGCCTAGGTGAGAGTCTCTAGCCACTGAGTCGGAGCAGCTGTTTAATCATTGTGCCCAGCCTCTTACTGCCCACACAAAAACATGCCATCCAAGGAGCTGGTCGAACCAGCTTTCCCAGGCCCAACACACTGTGTGGCTCCACTTCTGCACAGGGAGGCACCAGCCCTGCCAGGCTGGGCCCCTGCTACCAGCCATCTCCTCTGCCCTGAGTGCAAAGCCAGAGATCTATGGAAGCAGCCAGAGGCAGAGGGCAGGCTTTCCCCAGAAGCCTCTACCTCAAAGGCCTAAGAAATAAAGGTCCAGGGAAGTAAAGGCCCTTCCTAACCAGAGATACAAGGCAAACTGGGTGCAAAGCTGGGCTAGAACTCAGGCGTTGAATCCCTGAGGCTGAAAGGAGGAGAAAGGTAGGTGGAGATGTGAGGGTTCAGCAAACAAAAGAGGTAAAGAAGGTGAAGGGGGAAAGCTGCCTGGAAGCTAGAGTCTGTCTGGCAGCCACCTTCCTGATTAGGACAGGGGCCTGGGGATGGGAGGAGACATTGTTTGCTGTTCCCTACACTCAAGCCAGAGGGCTGCCCAGAGTAAAACTTCCTGACCTCAGAACCCAGGGTCCTGGAAGCCAGCCCCACGCCCTGCATATATTCTTCCTGAGTTACTAGCCCCAGGGAGGGCCACACCTCTGTCTTGACATCTGCTTTCACTAAGTCCCAGGACTCTGGCCCTGAAGAGCCCTTACAGGAGAGAAGCCCGGCTTGAAAAGGGGAGATAGATTGGCCCACGTGAACAGGGCCCTGGACCCCTGGTTATATGCCCCCCCTGCCCAGCTTAGTGCCCCATGTGACCCAGGATGAGTCACTTCGCTGGCAGTTCCTTAACAGTTCCAGCAGCAACAGGCAGGGGCTCATCCTGTCTCTCCCCCACACAGAGGGCCATAAGAACTGAAAACATGATGAGCCTGGGAGGCTGCCAACACGAATGTGTCCTTGGGGAGCTGGAAGGAGGAAGGGATAGTCCCAGCTGAGGCACAGACTCGTGTGCAACCAATCTGCTGTGGACGCAGACTTCTTCATCTGCAAAAAACGAGGACAGAGATCCTCCTGCACTGATAGTGGCTAGCAGACAGGGCAGAGGGGGAGTCTGGGCTCAGATGCTGCGAAGGTAGGAGTGAGCCTACGAGATGGAAAAGACAACCTGAGTGTGCTCTTACCTGTGTCTGTGTCTTGGTCCTCCTGGACCCCGTGGGTTCATACAAGGCAAGACATGAGACCTAGTTACCTCTGTATTCCCAGAACCCAGAGGGTGTTTCATACATGATGATGTAAATGAGACACAGAAAAACAAAAAAAAAAATAAAAATAAATAAAAAAAACCCAGAATGGACAAGTATACAAAGAGCTCAGTGAGAACAACAACCAAAGCTGTCCACACTATTCCTCTGCCTACAAAGCCCTCTCCAGAGAGCCATCTCAATACACTTGTTGAGCTAGTGAAGGAGACAGAGACGGAGACAGGAAAGCGTGAGGAGCTAACTGTTCATCCTAGTACAGGCTGTCCCGTATTCCCAGGGAGCAGCAGAACACCGCACTGGGGAAGGGCTTACCTTTCTGCAGGTGGATAATGTCAGGGAAGTTGGAGAGCAGGCCTTGGTAGAGAGACAGTGTGTCAAGCATTTGGAAGAGGTCATTCTTGGGCTGTTCAGCAAACATCTCACCAACAGTTTCGTAGGTCCGGCCGGTGTGAGAAATGGCATTGTTGAGGGCTTCAGAGCTAAAGGGAGGATCCATCTGGAAGGCATGGCTAATGGCTTGGAAGGCACTTCCTAGCTTCTGGAATTCCTTGCGGAAGCCTCCCACGTGCTTCCGCACCAGCTCTGACGCCACGGTGCTCAGCTGCAGGACACTGTCATCCATCTTCTTACTGAAGGCCTTGAATGCATCTACCCGGCCTTCTACATCCTGCAGATCCTGGTGCTCTGTGGGGATCTGGAAGGTGAGCAGGAAACTGGCACCCACCATCTCATCCTTCTCCGCCCGGCGTTTCCCCATCTTCCACTGCTTGTCATCCAGGCAGCTGAGGAAGTGCTGGAAGCCCTCATACTGGGACAGCACAGGGTGGCTGGTCATGTGGTCCATCCAGAGGATGAGCCTTCGCTTGCGCTTCTCGATGAAGTCCTCCTCGAAGCGGCCCGTGGCCTGCTTCTCAGGCAGGTGGGGCACTGAGATGACCGTGAACTTGTGCAGGAGGCGGTTATAGAGCCAGTCAAAGTGTTTGTAGCGCCGGTAAACGGGGGAGTCAGCATGGGTGGGCGTGAGCTTGTAGGAGATGTAGCTTTTGATGCCTTTGAATTTAGTCTGTTTGGTGGGGTCCTCTATGGAGCAGGCAAATGGGTGGGGGTTGGCCTTCCACTGGGGGCCTCGAGGCCCCATCTCGATGGAGTATGTCTCGGCAATCTTGGCCATCATGGGCACATCACCAAGGATGAAGGCCTCCACTCCAGAGCGCACGAAGCATGAGAAACGATTGAGGTTCCGTCCCACTGCACTGCCCCGCTTGGCGGATGCTAGACTGTCCTGCCTTTCCAGGGGTGCCTTGGGTCGGAAAGCTATATGCTGGCTGGGGTAGGCACCCGGGTAGGAGAGGTTTAGTGGAGGGTGCCCGTTGGTACCCAGGCCACCAGACCGTGGTTCTTCTACCACCGTGCAGCCATCATCCCAGTCATCCCAGTCATCGTCGTCGTCATCATCTTCAAAGCTTCCTTGGTTTGAGAGGAAGCCACTGACCCCACCACTCCTGGCCGGACCAGCCATACTTGGGCTGTTATACAAACTCACCTGGGTGCCCAGGGAGCCTGCGGCGCTGGTGCAGTAGTCCACATGGTTGGTGCTGATGCCAGGCCGGACAATCTCAACATAGGAAGCAGGAAAGAGCCCTGTCTCCCCGCGGCTGTTCTGACCCTGCAGCCAGCCGTCCAGGGAGGTCTCACTGAAGATAACCAGGTCTTCGTCCTGCTGGATGCTGATTTCCTCCTTGTTCTCACTGTGGAAATCATAGAGGGCTCGGCCTTTCAGTGCCATGGCTAAGCTACTGTCAGGTCACGACTGGGAAGAAAACGTCTTGCCCAGACCCAGGATGCTCATCAGGATATCCAAAAATATACTTGCAGCTCAAAAGTCCAGTACACCCGACTCAGCATGCACAGGTGCTGTCTAGCTGCCTTCTCTTCAAAGAAATGTCCATGGTCTAGAAACTGCCTTATCGGGCATTGGGGTATCTGCCTGTAAGCAGGGAGGGGTTGATCATGGCCACAGTCTTTCTCCTCTCCCTTGCAGCCCCTGAGAAGGAGAGAGTTTTCTCCCTCCTCTCACACCAAATAGAAAGGTCAAATGACCTGGAGAAACCAGCTCTGCTAGAACAAGAAAACGACAGACGGACACTTTGGACTAGAACAATGTTGTACAACAGAAGAGAATCACCCGCAGACCACGGTCCCAGGAATGCAGGCAAGGTTCTGCCTGTCCTGGCTCCCAGCTCCTACTGGCTGCTCCGGCTTTGGGAGGCTCTCACATTCCTCTGAAGATCTGCTCCTTCCTCTCTTCTCTCCTCCTCTTGAAGGCCACCGCGTCTTCAAGAATCCAGAAAATCCAAGAGGGGCAAGGAGAATAACAGCAGAGTCCTGAACCAATTCCAAGGGTGGATGTGTCCGGCCTCCAAACGAGCCAGGCCAGGAAAACAAGGGCCAAAGCTTGCACAACCGGCCGATAACTACTGGACCTACGGGGTGCGACCCAGTCTCTTCTGCTTTGGTGCCCTCTTCTCGCCCTGCAAGTGGCCAGCCCCCACCCCAGAGAGCAAGGGGGCGCGACAAGCTGCTAAGAGGACTTCTGGCCTCTTCTCTCCCCCCCGCCCCCCCGCCTCTTTTGTTTGCCTAATTCCTCGGCAGTTTCGGAGTACGAAGCTGACCCGGATCGGAGTCCCAGAACCCCTGTCCAGAAGTAACGCTGGTGGAAATCTCCACCATCACCACCCCGCCACTGCTGTGCCAGGGAACACTCAACAGTAGTTGGTAGACGGAGGCTCCGCTCCGTCGAACAGATGGCGTGGCCGGCTGTTTGTCCTACCGTCCGTCCGTCGGTTCGTTCTCCGCGATGCCCTGTGGATCCGGCCTGAGGGGGACGAGGTGAGCCCCAGCCACCTTACCCCGCACTTGCAGCCCCTCAGCGCTGCCAGTGGGCAGCCAGATCCAAAACAAACAAACACCGCACCCCCCCCCCGCCCCAACCAAAAAAAAAAAAAGAAAGAAAGGAGTCCAGGAGGTGGCGTCTCGAGGAAGGAGGGGAAAAATGTAGGGGAGGTGAGGGGTGGAGAGAAAGAGGGAGGTATGAAAGAGGGAAAGCAGGCTAGGGAATTGAGCAAACTCCACCGCACTTCCGCGCGTCCCGGCGGGGCAGCGAGCGCGCGGCTCCGCCCTCCCGCGCCAGGGTACCACCTCCGGCCTTCCGCCCTCCTTTCTCTAGGCGGGCGCCCTCCCTCGCGCAGGTTCGGTCCGGGCGACGGGGATCCAGAAAATGGACCCCGGAGTCGCGAGCTGCGAGCTTTCAGCAGCCGAGGTGCGGGAGCGGGGAGCCACCTCTCGCCCGGGTTGGAGCGCCACGCGGGGGAGCTCGCCAGCCGCCACCAGGCTTCGCCTCCTGGATTCGGTCACCCGCCTGCCTTTTCCGTGACGCAAGTGCAGGAAAACTCCGAAAGTTTGCAGAGCGCGGAGTGGCGAGGAGGGGGCCCGAGGCTAGGAGAACGGCGCGGGCTGCCGGGGAGCAGTGCTGCGGACTCCCCTTTCCCAGCCTCCTGTCCCGTCTCGCGCTCTCGGGTCAGTCTCGGGGCTAGCACAGCTCCGGGATTGTTCTCGGAGGGGGCGGGGGGCAGCAAACTGCGGCCCTGGTGTCCCGCTATGCGAAACCCGGTGCTGTGAACCTGATAGGGCGAGGAGCACCCCTGCGTTGGGCAGCTTTCTTAAGTGTGGGGGTTGGGGAGTTGCGCAGGACCACATACTTCTGAAGTGACAAGTGACAAGCTTAGCCCTGGGCGGGTTCTGAGTTGCTTTGTCCTTTCGCGGGAGCCGGATCTTCCATTCTGGCCAGCGGCAGCAAGGAGAGAGGAATGGATCTGGAAGATAGCCTCCATTTTCCACGACTCTCCGGTTTATACAAAACGAGGTGAACTCTGATTAAGACGGGAATTGTACTGAAGTTTAGAGCAAACAGCGCATCATTGCTTCCGTGCCCCTCTGGTCTTTAATTCACACAGCCTGTCTGATTTCAACAAGTTAGGTATTTCAAACAACAGATTTACCGAGTACCGATAATTTGCCAAGCCCCTGGACCGCAAAGAAAACAAAGAAACTGCTTATCTTCTGGAGGCTCGTAAGTGTCTTAGGAGATGTTCCTGCCTAGTGTGGCCAGAGAAGACGCCTGGGAAGGCGCTTTGCCAGCCTGGGTGGAGCACATCTAGGACGTCCTCAGCAGTGGAGGCGGAGGCAGGCGGATCTCCGAGTTTGAGGCCAGCCTGGTTTACAGAGTGAGTTCTAGGTCAGCCAGGGCTACACAGAGAAACCCCGTCGCGGGGGCAAGGCGCGGGGAGGACCTCCTTTTCCTCCTGGAGATGTCTGAGGTCAGACAAAGATTTGAGCCCAGACCCTTTCCCATGGTGAGCACTGGAGCCTTGTTTAGCCCTCTGGCTGGAGCTTCTTACTCCCCACTCCTATTGCAGATTAGCTGGTATAAATTAGTGCTGCTAAAGATTGCCACTTTTGGCTTTTTTGAGGAACATGATTCCCAAGGTTCATTTTCGTTGGTAAAATCTGAATTTGACTCCCTATAAAGATGATGCAAGAGGATCCTAAATTTGTGGCCATCATAGTGAGTACCAGGCCACCAAATAAGAACTTACCAAAGCTCTGGCTGCCTGCTCTTTACCACATGCCTTACTCAGTTGGCTTTTGGGCTCTGTGAGGAGAGTCACCTTCATTCCAGCAGCTTGCCTTTCTTTCAAAGGCAGGTGAGGAAGGGTATACATTCACATATCCTGAGCCTGGCTTGTGGCTCATATTGAAATACCATACCGGGGCATACCTTCAGACTGTGTGGGAAACGCCACTCCCACACACCCCACTACCTTGATTGCCTTTTGTGTGTGTTTGGACTGCGGAGTGAATCTAGGGACTCAGGCATGTTGGGCAAGCACTGTATCACTGAACTCAATGTTACCTTTTGAGTTAGGTCTCAGTACATTGTTGCTCAGACTGGCCTTGAAGGGTTTCTGTATTTCATACACACCTTTTTAGAGTCCTTCTGGCTTCAGTATCCTGAGTAGTTGTGATAACAGGCTTGCTTCCTGTAGTGTCTTTCTTTTGCTTCCAAGCACTTAAGTCACACATTTAAATGACAGCCATCTTAGACTTATGTATGTTTTGTTTTTTTTCCTAACTTTTAGGGGCTACTCTCTTTTCCAAGTTCTTAGGAAAAATAAGTCTTTCAGCCTACAGAAGTTTCCAGAACCTCCATCTTCTACTCACTAAATTTCAGGGGTCCTCCTCAGGTCTAAGGGTAACACCTCATGATTGCTAGGAAACTGCACTGACCGTTATGATTTTCCTGCACCCTGCTCGTCTCTTTGAAAAGGATCTCTTTTCTTTTTTACTGTTGTGTTTTATTGTTTATCAAGACAGAGTTTCTCTGTGTAACAGAGCCCTGGCTGTCCTAGACTCCCTTTATAGAGTAGGCTGGCCTCGAACTCACAGAGGTATGCCTGCCTCTGCTTCCAGAATGCTGGGATTACAGGCGTGTACCACCACACCCTGCTAGGATCCCTTTCTTAAAATGGCCTTCCTTTAACCTTACTTTTTTGTATGTATATGTGTGTCCTGTGTATTTGTATGTATGCAAGTAGAGACCAGAAATGATCTTCAGTGTCCCTCCTGGATTGCTCTCTGTCTAATTTATTGAGGCAGGCTTTCCCAACTGAGCCCAAAGCCCACAGACTCAGCTAGTCAAGTCTCTGCCTTCCATACATCCTGAGATTACAGGTGGGCCACCACTGTTATCATACATGCCATTCCAATAGCCTGCTTCTAAGTTGCCTAGCAACCTCTGACATCATCACCTGCTGCCGCCAGATGTGAGCCAGGCCTGTAAAGGGGACCCAGTAGCCTTTTTCTCTTTCTCTCTCCTCTCATGCTTTTCCACTGTTTCCCTGCCTCTTTTTCTCTCCACCCTCATGGCTCACTCAGGCCCCAACTCCTCTCCCCGTCTCTCAAACTTGTTTGTATCCGACCTGTTGCATGTCATGCAATTCCTTACGTATTGTAACAACCACACTTCCCTGCATTTACGTGGGCATAGTGGGATTGGAACTCTAGTCCTCAAGATTGAGCCCCAAAACATTTGACTTGCCACACCACCCCTCTAGCCTTCTTTTCTTTCTTATTTTTATATATTTAGATGAGTCTCACTATGCAGCCTTAGCTGTCCCAGAACTTGCTATGTAGATCAGGCTGGCCTCAAACTCAGAGATCTGCCTGCCTCAGTCTCCCAAGTGCTGGATTAAGATCATGAATCACTATGCTGGATCCTTTCTTCCCTCCAATTGGAACATGTTCTTTCCTGCTAGGGTCCTGATTCGTCTTTCTCCCAGGCATGAAGTGGAGTTTCGCTGTTTAGGAGTGGGGAAGGAAGCCCCAGGAAGTGGCAGTGTGGCAGTAACACAAGAAGCGGTAATGAGGACCTGCAGTGGAACAAGGGCAATAGGCTGGTGAAAAGTGACCCTGGGGTCTTTAGGGGGGGGCAACTAAACTAGAATGGTGATCACAGATTTGCGAATATTTTCTCAGAGGCTGGGCATTGTGGTGCATACCTGTAACACCAGAATTTGAGAAGCTGAGGCCACAGTACCAAAACAGTTAACATGGCCAGGCTTGGTGGCACATGCCTTTAAATCCAGCAACCTGGAGACAGAGGCAGGCAGATCTCTGTATGTCTGGAACTAGTCGGGTCTGCAAATCAAATTCAAGGCCAACTAGGACTACGTGGTGACATTCTGTCTCCAAACAAACAGGAGTTAAAATGGCAGAAACAAGCATGAGACATGAGGAGGAGGGAAATGAGGAAGTAGATCAGTCCAGCTGGCCTACCTGCCTCCTCTTCCTTTCAGTCACATAGCAACAACCCCTATAACCTTTACTCAGAGGCAGATAACAAAAACAAAAGGAAGAACTCTTATATATTTTTTAAATTTTTTATTCTTTGTGAATTTCACATCAGGAGCCCTAACCCCACTCTTTTCTTGTCCCTTTGTGCCCGTTCTCCACCCTCTTTGTGCCTCTTCTCCACCCTTGCAACTTCACCCTCAACGGAAAACAAAACAAAAAAGAAACAAAAAAAAAAATCTCGCCTTGGAAGCTGCAGTGTGTCACTGTATGTCCCACAGTTACACCCTTTTGTCCCTACAACTTTACTTGCAAATGTTCATGCAGTGAGTCATTGGTCTGGTTCGAGAGGCAGAGACGGGGATCTCTGTGAGTTTGAGGCCAGCCTGGTCTACAGAGTGAGTTCCAGGACAGCCAGCGCTAAAACAGAAAAACTCTGTCTCAAAAAACAAGCAAAAATCAAAAACAGTTGAGATGGGCCAACTCAAGGCCTTGGATCTGGCCTGGCTGGAAGCTGAGTTGGTCAGCCCACCAGCTCTCCAGCACTGCCCTGGCTAGTGTTGCTCACAGACGCTGCAGCTGATGAGGAGTGGGGCCTACTTTCCAGTCACATGACCTGTTCCCAACACCACCAGCACCAGCACCAGCACCAGTACCACCACCACCCCGGCCCCAGGGCCACCTCTGCTATGCTTCTGAGTGCCTTAGCCAGTGAGGGGCAGGATGAGCTGTGGGCAGCCCTTGGACATACACATGGTCTCAGGTGTCGGTCCCGACCAGGGATATCTGAATGGCCTTAGGCACACAGCCCTGCTGCATGGCCATAGGCCCAGACCAGGGGCCAGAGCCCACAAACACAGCAGTTCTCTGGTCTCCAGTCAGGACATTTTTGGTGCATGACTGAGGGCATGGATTGAGGCCCCTATCTCTAAACTCTCTGGCCTACTTTTATCTCTCAGCCTCATCATTCCTGCCTGAAAAGGTGGCTCTGACTGCCATTTAGGGGCTTGGGATGCTGTTTATTTGTGTGTGTGTGTGCACTTGTGTGTACGCACGCACACCAGAGGACAATTTGTGGTAATTTTTCCTCTTCCTCTAACACGAGGTTTCAGGGATTTAAAAACAGCTTTTCTCTATATATCCCTGGCTGCCTGGAACTCTCTATGTAGATCAGGCTGGCCTCAAACTCACAGCAATACATCTGCCCCTGCCTCCATGGTGCTGGATTTAAAAGCACCTGGCATTATTTGGACTTTTAATAAATGTTTCCAACCTGTCATCTACCTAGTGGAATTTCTGGCCTTAGTTCTGCTTCTGTGATCCATACAGGAACTATTCTGGCAGATCTGCTTGAACTTTGGACTTTCTGGGCAAGGATTTACCAGACTGAGATATCTTCACCCTTTCCAGACAAAAGGGTTAGGACTTGTACTTACACTCCGAGTTTCTCATAGTCGGTGGGTATCATTAATCACTGAGGACTGATGAAACGCAGAACCTCCAAACCAGCCTGAGTAACACAGAAACGCCTCTAAAACAAGTTAAGAAAGTTAAGAGCCAGGAAAGGTGAAGCAAGCCTTTAATTCCAGCAATCTGGAGGCAGTGGTAGGTGGATTTTTCTGTTTGAGGCCAGCCTGGTCTACATAAAGAGTACCAGGATAGCCAGTGCTACATAGAGAGACCCTGTCTCAATAAAATAAATAAGATGACCATGGTGGCCCATAATCTCAGCATTTTGGAAAGCTGAAGCTCGTTGGATTGCAGCGAATTCAATGGTGGCTGCTGGCCTGGGCTACCTAGGGAGGCACACTGTCTCAAAAAGGTAAAAGGCAGATGTCAGGGCTGCTCCTCATCCTGATTATAGGTTCGGTGTTGCTCCGTACTACTTGGCAGAGAAAATCCCTCTGCTACTTCCAGTGACAGACCTGATGCTTGCTGGCATGAGAATATTCTTCAGCTGTTGGAACCTCCAAGTTTGCCCAGTTCCAATGTTTTTTTAGCAAAGAAAACCCCTCAAAGGCAGTCACTTCTCTTTCTGGTAACTGATATCTGTAGCTATTGAGGGAGTAGACCCTTTTCATTCACAGAAATCTGAGATAAAACTATTAAAGCACTAATCTAGGGCCTGGAGACACGGCCTGACGGCTCTACCTAGAGATCCTGAGTTCAAGTCCCAGCAACCACATGGTGTTACACAAACATGTGTAATGGGATCTGATGCTCTCTTCTGGTGTGCATGAAGACACAGAACTCACATACATAAAAATACATAAATAAATGAATCTTTAAAGACAAAAAAAGAAAAAACCACTACACTAGAAGATGCTCCAAGGTGCTACTTCCCAGGACACGCCTCTCTGACCTTCCGCTGGCCTTCCCCCCCACCGCTTTCCAAACAGGAAGTTCCTAAGTTGGACCAATGAAGAACGGGGGCGTGGCCCGCAGCTTTATTTTTATTGGCTCAGGGGCCTGGGCGGGCGGGGCTTGCTAGGCGGAAGTTGCGCTGCGATCTGAACGTGCTCTCGGATTTCTCAGCCATCCTCCATCATGGTGCGGAAGCTCAAGTTCCACGAGCAGAAGCTGCTGAAGCAGGTGGACTTCCTGAACTGGGAGGTCACCGACCACAACCTTCACGAGCTGCGCGTCCTGCGGCGGTACGGGCTGCAGCGACGGGAGGAGTACACGCGCTACAACCAACTGAGCCGCGCCGTGCGCGAGCTGGCGCGGCGCCTGCGCGACCTGCCCGAGCGCGACCCGTTTCGCGTGCGCGCCTCGGCCGCGCTGCTGGACAAGCTGTACTCGCTGGGCCTGGTGCCCACGCGCGGCTCGCTGGAGCTCTGCGACTCCGTCACGGCCTCGTCCTTCTGCCGCCGCCGCCTGCCTACGCTGCTGCTCAAGCTACGCATGGCGCAGCATCTTCAGGCTGCCGTGGCCTTCGTGGAGCAGGGTCACGTCCGCGTGGGCCCGGACGTGGTCACCGACCCCGCCTTTCTCGTCACTCGAAGCATGGAGGACTTCGTCACTTGGGTGGACTCGTCCAAGATCAAGCGGCACGTGCTGGAGTACAACGAGGAGCGCGATGACTTTGATCTGGATGCCTAGCGAGCCTTCTCGCCGTGGCTCGCCAGCGCAGGTCCCGCCGAGCCGGCGGTGGGGAGGGCCGCCCCTGTGTTCCGGGAAGTCTTCGTAGAATTTGGACCGATAATGAAGTGACCGTTTCTTGGGAGACACTAGGAAGAAGCAGTTTTGTGCTGCCGTGGCCACTATTAAGCTTTTTGTGCTTTAAACTTTGGTATAGAAGCAGGAGTGTTATCCCTTCTTTGCTTTATCATCTAATAGGCGTGTAGAGATGGAGAATGTGAGTTCAGTTTATATATATATATATATAAACTCTCTGTATAAAGTGGTGTGACCTGAATGTGAAGCGTTCATTCCCTCGTTTGAAAAAATCCTTTCCAAATGCCAGTAGATGTCTCGACGACCATCTTTTTATTTTTTAAGATTTATCATTTGTACAGCATTCTGCCTGCACACCAGAAGAGGGCGCTAGATCTCACAGTAAATGGTTATGAGCCACCATGTGGTTGCTGGGAGTTGAGCTCAGGACCTTTGTGTTCTTAATCTCTGAGCTATCTCTCCAGCCCTTTTTTTTTTTTTTAAGATTTACCTGACAACCACCTTGTTAAGTGCTAGTTTTCTAGTTTTTGTCTGGTTGATCTTACTTAGTGCCCTATCTAGCCATGTCACTGATCTTGCTAGCCCAAGAAACCTAATAGGAGTAGGATTGTAGGCGTGAGTTCTGCCTTAGGAGCCTCACTTGGAGGCTGCAGGATGTTGAACAAGCTGTGCAGATTTGTCACTTTACCAGTCCTTTTCTCGGAATGAATGTTTTGGCAGAGCTTTTATCCACAAGACTTCCTGTTGATATTCCAGCTCCAGGAAATACCATATTAAAGGCTTGGAGTGTTTGCTTGCCTAAGGAAATGATCACCCTGTAGTTAGGCCATCTAGTGGTTACAAGTGACCTAGGAGATTCCTGAAAACACATGTTTTTAGGAGTGGTAAAATATGTTTTTAGTCTTATGTACAAGGTCCTGGGTTCAGAGTTCAGAACCCCTACTCCAAAAGCAAGCAAAGGGGCTGGGCAGTGCTGGGTATGAGCAACTGGAAGGCTGAATGAAGCAGGCGGATCTCAGAGTCAAGGCCAGCCTGATCCACAGTGCCAGGACCACCCAGAGAAACCTTGTCCAGGCACACACACACACACAAAAAAACAAAACAAAACAAAACAAAAAAAAACGAAACAAAAGGAAAAACATAAATTGATAGAATTGGTAAATACACCAAGTTTCAGCCCAGACAAAATAGAATGCAAAGACCAGCAGATAGGTTTTTTGTTTTTGGTTGGAGGGAGGTGTTTTTGAGACAGGTTTTAATTTGTAGCTCAGGCTAGTCTGGAACTTGAAGTGATCTTCCAGCTTCAAACTTCAAACTCTATAGTGCTGAGAGTAAGGTGTGCACTGATGAGGCTTAGATTTTATGTGCTTTTTCTCCTTCGCTAGGTGGAGGGATTCTTGTGCCAGGCAAGATGGCTCAGGGGAAAGCGCTTGCTGCTTGTGCACCCTGACAGTCTGAATTCAGTCCTGGAACCCACTTGGTGAATGGAGCGAACTGACTCCGCCACATTTGTGTTATGTTATTTGCATTCATACAAACACGTTAAGCAAAACAAATCAGGAAGGTACCACGAAATGATTCCAAATATTAGACCCCGTTTTATGTGGCTAATGTCTCAGCCTGATTTTCCAAGTCAGTAGCATCACTAAGCAATTATTGGTCTCAGTTGGATTCTATATAAAAAGTTGGGCAGAGCTGGTATGATGTACTCTAAGCGTTTGGGAGGTAGTGACAGGAGAACTGAAAGTTTGGGATCAGCCACACAGCCAGACTGTCTCAAATTAAAGACCGAAGAGATGACTCAGCAGTCAGGAAGACTAGCTGTTGCTCCAGAAACTCCAGTTTCAAGGATCCAATGTCCTCTTCCAGGCATGCACATGGTACATAGACATATATGCACGTGAAATACCCATATACCAAAAAAGGGGGGTGGGGAAAGATTGGTGTGTTGTTGCACGCCTTTAATATTTTTTCTTTTTAAGACTTATCCATGCGGTAGGAGCACACACTTTCAATCCCAACACTCTGGAGACAGAAGCAGGCAGATTTCTGTGAGTTTGAGGCCAGCCTGGTTTACAGAATGAGCTCTACCAAGGACAGCCAGTGCTACACAGAGAAACCCTTCCTCAATCAGCCCTTCTGAGCCTGTGATTAAAACAGATGATGCCTCCTTAAGGATTTCTGTTTTGTTTTGTTTGGGGCGGGTTGCTGTTTTGGTATTTTAGTTTTTCAAGACATGGTTTCTCTGTGTAGCCTCTGCTGTCCTGGGAGAACTCTGTAGACCACCTGCCTCTGCCTCTGCCTCTGCCTCCTGATTTCTGGGATTAAATGTGTGTGCCACCATGCTCAGCTGATGATTTTTTTTTTTTTTATTAAGGGTCTTCCTAAGTAGCCTAGACTGGGCAGGCTGGCCATGAGTTCTAGATCATGCTACCTCAGTTTCCTTGAGATTGACAGCTTTGGGTTAATACACCCAACTCTTCAATGTCTTTATCATTTTTTTGTTAATTGAAAATGTGTGTGTGTGTGTGTGTGTGTGTAGCTGGAGAGAGGGCTCAGTGGTTAAGAGCACTGTCTGCTCTTCCAGAGGTCCTGAGTTCAATTCTCAGGAACTACATGGTGGCTCACATCCACCTATACTGGGATCTGAAACTCTCTTCTGGCGTGCAGGTGTACATGCAGACAGAGCACTCACATATATAAAATAAATAAAATCTAAAAAAACACAAATGTGTGTGTGCGTGTACAGATGCATGCTTGTGCCCAGAAGGGATCGCCAGATCCTCTGGAGCTAGAGTTATAGGCAGTTATAAGCCACCTGATGTGGGTGCTGGGAATTGAACTCAGGTCCTCCTAAAGAGCAAGAAGCAAGCACACTTAACCACTAAGCCATCTTTCCGGCCTCACCCTTCAGCTGCTTGAAGGGAACTAACTAGTTCTAAAAACCCGAGACCAATAAAAGTACACCAGAAAGCGGGGAATTACTGGGAAAAGCTTCAAAATACTAGACCCAATTTTAAGTGGTGATGTGTACTCAGTTCTGCTTTACTTGGTAAAAACCAAACCAAACACACACAAAGCCAGCTTTTACCTCACACATGAACACAGATTCAGGTTGCCCTGAGTGAGATGGTTCATCATGGGAGTCGAGTTCTTGCAGTTAGAGAACAGTGGCAGCCATGAATTGGTGCCTGTGCCAAGTACCTTGGAGACAGCAAGTAGGTGGATTATGGGAGATTGCTGGGTCAGTGATGGACTGACAGGCTTTGGCTGTTACCTGATGGCACTGCGGCTGTGGGTTTGTGGAAACTAGAGGTCTGCTAAGAATGCACTCCGAAGATTTTACCTCATAGTAAACGATGGGAGGTCACTTACAAACACGGGAGAAAATGGTCGTTTTCTTTTTTGTTTGTTTTTAAGCGGGTCTAAGAAAACAAGCTAGGCATAGTGGCAAGGGATTTTACTCACAACACTTGAAAGGCAGATGTAGGTGGATCTCTAAGAGTTTGAGAAGAGTGCAGTCTGCATATCAAGTTCCAGACTAGCCCAGGCTACAGGACAGTGAGATCTTGTCTCAGAAAACCAAACCAAAACAACAACAAAAACCCCACAACTTATCACAACACACAACAAAAATATAAGGGACAGTTAAAGGTGCTTGCCACAGAGCATGAAGACCTCTGCTCTATTCCTTGCCCGGGACCCACAAGGTGGACAGATAGAACTGACTTCAGCAAGTTGTTCTCTGATTCACACACACACACACACTCAGGTACGCACGCATGCACTCAAAATAATCGCAATAAAAAATTAAAAGCACCCAGGCAGTGGTGGTACACTAATCCAAGCACTTGGGAGGCGGAGACAGGTGGATCTCTGTGAGTTTGAGAACAGCCAAGGCTGCACAAAACCAAAACAAACAGACAAAAACATGTCTCAACAACTCCCCCCCCAAAAAATTAAAAAGCAAAACAACTTGTGGGAAATTTAAAATGGGTGTTTGGCTATATAATGTTTATTATCAGCCCTAAGATTATCACGGCGGTATTATCTAACCCGCTATCACAAATAAGACACAGACACTGTTAAATTTTATAATTGCCTTATTTAACTTGGGCAGGACAGATATTTCACCTATGCTGTTTCAATATCCTCGCCATCCACCTTAATCTTCTCATCTGGTCTACCTTCCATCCATAACCCCAATATACTTGTGTTCTTCATTGGGGCCTTCTCACACCGTTATTGGAGTTCTTTTTTTCAGCCCACGTGGTTACTTCTCAACATATCGTGGTGTCCTCCCCCCTGTGATTCTCCTGTCCTCCTAAGCCTGCGAACCTCAGACACGCCTACCCCATTCTGCCCTGCTCAGGTAGAGGCTGTTTAATCAACCAATCAGGTAGGCTAACACAAGGATAAATGTACCCAGCCAGAGCTTGAGGGCCAGTAACATGCATCAGACCAACCTCCAACAGAACCGCTGAAACTGAAGACAGGGAAATGGCTCTTATTAGGATTTTATTCTGTTCTTGAAGAGGATCCTAGTTTGTCAGATTTACAACTACCTACAACTCCAGCTCCAGAGACACGAAATACCTTAGCCTCAGGCACCTTCATTTACATATGCCCACCCATACACAAACTCAAAAGTAATACTTTTAAAGAATAAAGACAAAGCCAGGTGATGGTGGTGCATGATTTTAATACCAGCATCTGGGAGATAGAAGTAGGTGGATCTCTTTAGTTTGAGGCCTTTTCTCAAAAACAAACAACAACACAAAGAATAAAGAAGAATGATCTGGAGAGATGGCATGGCTAGGATGTTTGTTATAAATAACTTGATGGGTATTCAATAGAGAAGACCACTTTAACAACAGTCAATAGAAAGTCTTTATTAGCCCTCAGGCCACTACAGTGGGTGTTCAGGATCCCATGAGCCTTTTTCAGGGTGAGGTTATAAGCATAAAAACCATGTTTGGGTTGGCATACTTAAACTAACAAGAGCAGTTAGCCAGAAGCAGAAGTAAGGAAGCCAAAAAGCATGGTTAGTACATTTAGAGACTCCCAGAACTGTGGACTTTGATGGGTTAGGTCTTTGTTTTCATTTTGACTGGTCGTCCTGTCTATGTGCTGTTTTACAGCCTGAATGGCACTTCCATCATGGAGTCAGTTGTGCTGAGGTCTGGGGCCCTGTTACATAACGATGTTGGCTCGGCAGTTAAAAGCACATGCTTTTCTCTTAATTTTTAAAAAAGATTTACTTAATTTTTAAAAAAGATTTACATGCAGTGTTCTGCCTGCATGTATGCCTGCAGGCCAGAAGAGGGCACCAGATCTCTTTATAGATGGTTGTGAGCCACCATGTGGTTGCTAGGAATTGAATTCAGGACCTGTGGGAAAGCAGCCAGTGCTCTTAACCTCTGAGCCATCGCTCCAGCCCCCATTTGCTTTTCTTGCAGAGAACCCAGGTTTGATTTCTAGGATGGTGCTTATAACCATTTAGAACTCCAGTTCCTAGGATCCAGTGCCTGCTTCTGACCTCTGTGGGTACAAGGCATGCAAGTGACACACAAAAATACACCAAGGCAAGCACTCACACACATGAAATGAGAATAAATAAGTCTTTAAAAGGATAGTTGGCTTGACATTGTGACACATGCCTTTAATCTTAGTGTTCCAGAAGCAGGGGCAGGCCAATCTGTGAGTCTGAGGCTAATCTGCTCAGGCCTACACACACACAAAAAAAAACCTTGTCTCAAAAAAAAAAAAAAAAAAAAAAAAAAGAAAGAAAGAAAGAAAAAGAAAGACTGTTATAATTAATTATGTGTATAATTGATGTGTGTAGGGCCATTCCTCCTGGGCTCATGGCCTAGGCTCTTTTAGAAATAGGAAAGGCCTCTGAGCAAGCCATGAGGAGCAAGTTGTAAGCAGCACTCCCGCCATGACCTCTGTATCAGCTCCTGCCTCCAAGTGCTTGTTCTGTTTGAATTCCTGTTCTCATTTTCTGCCATGATGAAAAGTGATGTCTCTGTAAAAGCCAAATAAAACCATTGTTCTCTGGCTTGCTTTTGGTCATGGTGTTTCATTATCACAGTAAGAACTCTTAACTAAGAAGACCAACTGCTAAGCCGTCTTTAGCCCCCAGCTCAACAGTTTTTAGTTTTGATAAACCTGATTTCAGTGAGCTTGATAGTACAGATTTGTAGCACAGCCGCTCAAGGGGCGGAGGCAGGATGCTCTGAGGTTTACGACCTTTCTGGACTACTGTGTGGGTTCATGGTTAGCCTAAGTAACTTAGCGAAATTGTATCTCAAAAAAGTAAAAAGAGGACTGGAAGCAAGCTAGGGATTTGGCTTAGAAGTTAAGAGCACTTGCGGATCTTCCACAGGACCTTGGTTTGGTTCCCAGAACCAACATCAGGCAGCTCATACCACCACGTAACCTCTATCCCAGGACCCAGTGCTCTCTTCTGGCTTTGGGTACCACATAAACTAAATGGATAGCTTTTTTTTTTTTTTTTTTGGCAGGGTTTCTCTGTGTAGCCCTGTCTGTCCTGGACTCACTTTGTAGACCAGGCTGGCCTCGAACTCACAGAGATCCACCTGCCCCTGCCTCCTCAAGTGCTGGGATTATGGGTGTATGCCACCTCAACCGACTAAAAATAAATCTTTAAACAACAATGTAAATAGACATTGGGCCTTGTGGTGCTGATCTGTAATCCAGCCTACTTGGATGATAAAACTGAGGATAATAAAGTTAAGCCTTCCTAGACTTAAGTGTGAGTCTGTGTTAGCCTGGGCAACTTCATGAGAACCTGTCTGAAAATGAAAATTAAAAAAGGACTGGCTATAAATGGCTAACGCTTCTCTTAGATTAAGAATGGAATAGCAGGAGAGATGGCTCCGCAGTTAAGAGCACTGACTGATTTTCCAGAGGTCCCGAGTTCAATTCCCAGCAACCACATGGTGGCTTCAACCATCTATAATATGATCTGATGCTCTCTTCTAGCATGCAGGAACTCATACACATAAAAAAAAATAGAATGGACTGGTTCAGTTAGCTAGTTAAAAGCACTTGCTTAGAATGTGAGAGTCCAGGGTTTAGTCCCCAGTACTCCGAAAAGAAAAAGATGAATACAATGAAAATAGAATTATATAAATCATTATTATATCGTCAGCCTCTCTTGCATACTGAAAGATTTTAATCTCAAGCGAGCTGATTATTGAAAAGGAGGAAGAAAAATGGGACCTGCTGGTACACACTGTTATCTCAGAGCTCCAGAAGTGGAAGGAGGATCAAAATCATCCAGTGCATGCATGTGGAGTTCCATGCTAGCCTAGGGAGACTCTTGAAATTCTCTCTCTAATGCTGCGGCCAGTGGTGGAGCACACCTTTAAGCCCAGCACTCGATAGGCAGAGGCAGATGGACCTTTGTGAGTTCAAGGACAGTCTAGTCTACACAGTGAGTCCAGGACAGACAGGACTGCACAGAGAAAACCTGTCTCAAAGGAAAAAGAAAAGAAAAGAAATTCTCTCCCTAGCCTTCACTCTCCCAAAAAGAAGGGAGAGGAAGCCAGGCATAGTAAATTCCATTGAACATCCTAATAAGAGATGTTGTGGACTTATATCCCAGCTGTTCAGGAGCCTGAGGCAAGAGTGTCCAGTGACTTCTCCTCATATCCATCTTCAGGGTCTTGGCATGAGCTGAAATAGAGGGCAAGCGTTAAGCCTAAACAATCATGGTTAACATGCTTAACTGTTCCAAGTTGTTGGAACAGTGTCATATCTCTTTCCAGGAGACAGTTTCTTCCTTTGCCTGGCATCAGGCTTTGGCTTTTTTTTTTCCTTCTCCCAACATGAGATTCCTGGAGACATTCCAATTCCTGATGTTCAGCGGTATATCTATTTCCCCACTGCCCAGGACTTACATCTTGCCCTCCTTGGCAGGTCCTGGCTGTGGCCCTGTTTGCCTTGGTCTCTCTGCTGTCTGCCCCGCTTTGGGTTCTTACAGTTGCCTCTGTTTCATCATTCACTCACTCTGCCCTGGTGGCATTTTCTTTTCTGTTTTGCCTTTTGAGACACGGTCTCACTACATAGTTCTAAACGTCCTGGAACTTATCAGGCTTCCCTTGAACTCACAGAAATCTGCCTGCCTCTGCCTTTCTAGTGCTGGGATTAAAGGTGTGTGCCACCATGCTCAGCTGGCATTTCCCCCCATTTGGTTACTAACTATTGACCCAATTCTAAATCCTAAGGCTTAGGTTCATGAATGGAGATTTTTCCAAGTACGGATTCTGGATCTTCTCCAGAGCTCCTAAGGTAGATTCAAATGCAGATGTGTGAATTCTGAAAGAGCCTCACATATGATCGTGATAACCTGCCGGATGGAAATCATTGACTTAGTTTGGGGTCGGGGCAGGCACTTCTTGGGTCATCTAAGGCAGGTGATTTTAGCCTCCTTTGGTCTTCCTTTGCTCCCTTATCCTAAAGTACAAGACAGTAGGTCAGGCTCACAAGAAATGCAAAGTATGAAAATGGGGAAAGGATCTAATTGTTGTGATAGGCTCTAGGCTATGTGTTGTAGATTTTTGCTCCATTTTTTTTTTTCTATGTCAAAGCTGAAGCTGAAGCTGAACCTCTGCCTTCCTGATTACTAGTAGTACAGATATGTGCCTCCACGCCTGGCTAAGCCAACATTTTTTGCTTGGCCATCATGGCACATGCCTCTGATCCCAGCACTTGGGAGCCAGGGGCGGGCAGATCTCTGAATTAGAGGCCAGTGTGGTCTATAGAATGAGTTCCAGAAGAGCCAGTCAGGAACCCCAGTCTTTGAGAATCCCTGTCTCAAAAAACCAAAATAAATAAATACATAATAAAATAAAAAAGATTATTTCTTATTACATACATGAGTGCTCTATCTGCATGTATACCTGCCCTCGGAAGAGCAGCCAGCACTCTTAATCAGTGAACAATCTCTCCAGCCCCAAGAAAACAGTTTTTAAAAACAAGGTCTCAATGCAATTCTGAGTGTCTGCAGCTCCCATGCATATGGATGGTGTTGTATACCCAAGAAATAGGCATCTTGCTATTCTTTCATTTTCTTCAGTTTTATGAGTACTTTGCCTGCAGTGTGAGCTTTCCTGTTGTTTCTGGAAATTAAACCTGGGTCCTCTCTGCAAGAGCAAAGAGTGCTCCTTATGGCTGAGCCATCTTTATCTTTGATGATTTCTTTACTCAACATGTACAAACTTTTGATGGCTTGTTTCAACTGCGTAGTTATGACAGTAATGGGTAGCTGAGTTCTGTGTAAATCAAACATTCAGCAAATCCAAACTTGTGACTGAAAAGCTGTGATTTTGGTCAAGTTAATTTTTTTTTCTGCCTAGTTTGAGACATGGTTTTTCTGTGTAGCGTTGACTGACCTGGACTCCTACCAGGCTGGCCTAGAACTCAAAATCCACCTGCCTCTGCCTCTTGTGTGCTGGGATTAAAGGCATGTGTCCACCCCAGTCCGGTGGCTAAATTATTTATTTTCGAGAGAGGGTTTTCTTTGTGTGGTCCTACTGTCCAGGAACTTCCTCTGTGTGTAGACCAGGTTGGTCTCTGAGATCCACCTGTTTTGCCTCCTGAGTGCTGGGATTAAATGTGTGGTTGAGCACAACTATCTGTGTGTTTCAAAGACACAAGCCCTGGCTGTCCTGGACTCATGTTGTAGACCAGGCTGGCCTCAATCTCAGAGACATCCGTGTGACTCAGAGATCTGCCTGCCTCTGCCTCCTTATTGCTGGGATCACAGGCATGTGCTACCATGCCCGGCACCAAAGCAGTCCTTCCTTCCTTCCTTTAGTGTATGAGTGCCCTATCTGCATGTGCACCTGCATGCCATAAGAGCATACCAGTCTCATTATAGGTGATTATGAGCCACAATATGGCTGCTGAGAATTGAACTCAGGACTTCCGCAAGAGCAGACAGTGCTCTTAACCACTCTCCAGTCCCTATTTTATTTCTTTTCTTTTCTATTTGAAGAATGAGTCTCATGTAGCTCAGGCTGGCCTCAAGATTGCTGTGTGTAGTAGAGGGTGACATCTAAACTTCTGACAGCACCTCCTGATGATGGGATTACAAGGAGGTGTCACTAGTCTTGGGGCTAGAATTTAGGAGTTAGCGCATGCTAGGAAAACACTCGGGTGAGTTACATCTCCAGCCACACTCCGGTTAACTGAAGAGTAAATAAGGTGTTAGAAGCAGCGCATCTGGCTCTCCGTGTAAGTAGCAAGCCGTGTTTTTATTTTACATCCTAGCAATCTTACCCTGCAGACACTGTTCATGGGTTTGATTAGGGTCTCCTCCTAAATCTCGACGGCTCGGTCCAGTGGTTTAGCCACTTTCACACCGGACACTAGGTGCAGCAACCTAGTGCTGACTGCCAGGAATCGAGCCAGGTCCCTTTCCCCACAGAGTTAGAAGAGAGAATGGGGAAAGAATCATTATTATTTCGGAACTTGAAAGTCATTCAGACAATCGCTCGGGCAGGACAAAGGGGCTGTCGGCGGGCGTAGCAGCTCTAGAGCTTGGGCAGATGTGGGGAGGTGCGGCCACGAAATCACAGATTCGTCGGCGGGAGGACCCGGGGCAAGTTTGTCCTGAGGAGGGAAGCCTCCGCACCGCTGACAACCTAGCCTGACTCCCCACCACAGAAACACCAAGCCAAATCGGGGAGCCCCTCTTCGGCGAACCAGACGCAGCCCACGGCTCAGGGAGGAAGTAATGGCAGACCGCGACGCAACTCCCGAGATGCACCGCGGCGGGCGGGACGGAAGCGCGAGCGACTCTGACGGGGAGGGCCCAGGTCCACCAGCGCCGCGAATTGGTGAGTCCGCGGAGCGCCGGCGGCGTGCTGGAGCGGCCCCCTGGTACGGTAAGTCAGAGTCCGGGCGGCGTCTGCCTTGGGCTTGTCCCTCAACTCTAACTTCTTCCGACGGATACAGGACTCTGACTTCCCGGCGCCATCTGGAGAGGCTGACCAATTTTCCGGGGGGAAACGGGGAGGGTCTCTCGGGTTTGGCCGTGTTTCTGTCGTCGTGTGCCGGGCAGTGTAGCCCGAACTAATGTGGTACATTATTGTGTGGCTGGGCGAATTCTGTAACCGAGTGACAGTCTACCTCTTTACCAGAAACAGACAGTGGTGGGACAGTGGCTGGGAGGAAGGCTGGGTCCGCGGCCTCCTGGTGGGAGCATCCGTCGGGCTGGAGGAGAGGCTCGGAAAGCCCGACACTTAGTTAGTTCGTTTCCTTCCTCAGCCTCCCACCTTGCTACCATTGTAGGCGTGTGCCACCCCCTTAGGTACCGTTAGGGACGGTTTTAATGCCATACTATTGGGGATGCCTTGTCGGAGGAGGGGAGCTCAATAATTCTCCACCGAATACTCCCGGTTATATTATATTACAAATACTTTGGTAAAAAGGCATTCTTACCCGGTCTCGGGTGTACACCGTTAATCCTAGCACTTGAGGCACAGGTTGACTGATCTCTATGAGTTCGAGGCCAGCCTGGTCTACAAAGTGAGTTCCAGGACAGCCAGACTGTTACACAGAGAAACCCTGTACTGGGGGGGAAGGGGGGAGTATCCTTAATGTCTTAGGGTATAGAAATATAGAAATGCAGCTTCTTTTTCTCCTGGGTTTCAAACCCAAGGCCTGGTATATAACAGGCAAGTACCCCGCCAACTGAGGTATATCACTATCCTTTAAAAATTTTTAATGTATTTGGTTTACTTTCATGGGTTATACGTGCCATTTTTTTTTTTTTTTTATGAGTGCAGTAAATCAGTTCCGCCCTCTCTACTTTATCCCTCAGCTGCAAGCTGAAACTTTTCCAATGGACCCAGGACTCTGGCTTCCCAGGCACTACCTGGATGCCTGCAGTGTCTATGTACTATATGGGTGCAGTGCATGGAGGAAAGTCAGAAGAGGGCTCCAGGTCCCTGGAACTGGTTTACAGATGGTAATGAATCACCATTGGAACCCAGATCCTCCGGAAGAGCAATCAGTGCTCTTAACCTAATAGCTGAACCATCTCTCCCGTACCCTTCCACCCTATATCCTATCCAGTTCAGTTCCCCCCTTTTAATGATACAAGCAAATTGGAACATGGGTGAAATCCTCCTGCCTCACTCTTCCAGTTTTTGGATAACATGGGGAAACCATCATACCCCACTAGAAAGTTGATTTTGCAAGATGGAAACAGTTGATAACAATGGCAAAATGCTTCCCACTGTAAAACTGTGTATTTAAATGGTTAAGATGTTGAGTCTATGTGTATTAATCTCTCCCCACCCCACAACCAATCAAGACCAAGCCCTATCACTGGGCTTCAAAGCCAGCTGCTTAGATACATTGATTGACTGGATTGCAGAAGTGGGAACTGAACCTAGGGGCATCACACATGTATTAGAAATACTTCTTTATTGAGCTATAACTCCAACTACCCCCTTTTTTTAAAAAAAAGATTTGTTTTTTAAAATTATTTTTTGAATTTTTAACTTTATTTAGTTGTTCACTTTACATTCCTCGTAGTCCCCATCCTCCTCTCCTCCTGATCCCCTCCCTTTCCCCCTCCCTGCCCCTCAGGAAGGCCCCCACCCCATCCCCACTAACCCACCCCAGAACTTCAAGTCACATCAGGACTGAGGATACCCTCTTCTACAGTTGCCTGGCAAGGCAGCCCCACCAGGGGGAAGTGATTGAAAAGCATGCAACAGAATTCATGTCAGAAACAGCCCCCACTCCCCTTACTAGGGTGCCCACAAGAAGACCAAGTTGCCCATTGGGTATATATGTTCAGGGGCCTACATCCAGTCCATGCATGGTCCTTGGTTGGTTCTTCAGTGGCCATAGCCCCCGCCCTAGCCCCTATTATGTACATAACTGTGTGTGTGTATACCATGAGCTTGCTTGGCGCTCACAGAGGCCAGAAGAGAGCCTCATATTTGTTGTGAGCCACTGTATTGGTTCTAGGATTGATCCAGTTCTGCAGGACTGGCAAGTACTAACCCCTGAGCCATCTCTGTATCCCCATTGGTTTTTTTTTGAGGCAGAGTCTCAGTAGGTCCACATGTGTCTGGAACTCCCTATGTATCTAAAACTGGGACTGATCCTTCTTTCCTGCCTTTATCCCCAGTGCTGGAATTTTAGGTATTAGCGAGCCTAATTCCAGCCTGTTTTCTCTTTTCTTTTTTTTCCCCCTGAGATGGAGTCTTACCAGGTTACAAAGGCTGGTTTTAAGCTTACTCTAGCCCAGCCAGGCCTTGAGCTTGTCATCCTCCTTCCTCACCCCATGGAGCACCTGAGATTATGAGATTACAGGGCTGACACACCACACTTTTGTTTTTATTTTGGAACAGGGCCCCTCTAATGTATTCCCGGGTAGCCTGAACTCAACTATTTAGACTAGTGTGGCCTTTAATTTGCAGTGACCCTCTGAGTGCTGTGGTTATAGGTGTGTACTTCTATCAGGCTGCCACATTTTTATCATTTCTGTATCTATTTACTTGCTAATAGCAAATAAAGACTTAGGTGTCATTGTAGCATAGTCAGACAAAATTTGTTTTTATTGTTTCTCTTCCACTATCTCAGCTGTGCCTTTCTTTCTGCCTTCTTTCTGTTTTCATGTCATGCATTGTTTGTTTGTTTGTTTTTTGTCCTCTGCCCCTTTAAAAAGATTTATTTTTATTTCCCATTTTCTGTGTATGAGTATATTGTCTATGTATATATGTGTAACCTGTATATGCCTGGTGCCCTCAGGCCAGAAGAGGGCATCAGATCCTTGGAACTGGAGTTACAGATGGTTTTGAGCTGCCATGTGGCTGCTGGGAACTGAACGAAGGTCCTTTAGAAGAGCAGCCAGATTTTGGTTGGTTGATTTTTGTTTGTTTTGTTTTTGAGATGGTCTGTCTGTCATAGAACTCACTGTTAGACTGGGCGTCCTTGAACTCACAGAGATCTGCCTGCCTCTGCCGTCCATGTGCCGGGGTTAAAGGCTGCACTACTATGCTCCAATGCAGCCAGTGCTCTCAACTGCTGAGGCATCTTTGCATCCTCCAGCCCAAACACCTTCTCAACACATCTTGCTCTTGTGATCTCTTTTAATTACCTATACCCATTTCTAAACCCTTCTATTTACTTATATACAAACATTAAAAGTGAGGATCCTAGCTGGTGCAGTGGAGGATCTTTGTGAGTTTGAGAGCAGCCTGGTCTACAGAGTGAGTCTAGAACAGCCAGTGTTACACACAGAAATCTTGTCTTGAAAAACCAAATTAAAAAAAAAAAATCAGGATCCACATATGAGAGAAAATATTCAAATTTTATCTTTCTAAATAAATCTTCATTACCTCACAATAATGCTTTACAGATCCACCCATTTTCCTTCGGATTTCAGCCTTTATTGCAGCATATGTATATCATATGCTCGCTCTCTCCAATTTTTTATTTTTTATTTTTTTTGAGACAGGGTCTGGGACTGGAGAGATGGCTCAGCAGTTAAGAGCACTACTTGTTCTTCCAGCAGTCCTGAGTTCAATTCTCAGCAACCACATGGTGACTCACAACCATCTATAATGTGATCCGATGTCCTTTTCTGGCATGCAGGTGTTGATGTAGATAGAGTACTCATATATGTAAAATAAATAAATCTTCAAAAAAAATTTATTTGGGGTTGGGGATTTAGCTCAGTGGTAGAGCGTGCCCTGGGTTTGGTCCTCAGTTCTGGAAAAAAAAATATAAGAGTCAGGGTCTCACATTAGTCCTAAAGATCTGTCTGTCAGCCGGGCACCATGGCACATGCCTGTTATCCCAGCACTCAGGGAGGCAGGCAGGTGGAGTGCTGTGAGTTTGAGGCCAGCCTGATCTACAAAGTGAGTCCAGGGCAGCCAAGGCTACACAGAGAAACCCTATCTTGAAAAAACAAAAACAAAACAACAAAACTCTGTCTATGTCTGTCTCCCAAGTGCTGGCATTAAAGGTGTGCTGCTGGTGGATGTCATATTTTTATTATTTCTTCTGTTGACCATCTAAGCTGGTTCCATTTTCTTCCTGTTGTGAATAATATAGCAATAAATGGTTGTGCACATTTCTCTGTGGTAGGACTCAAGAGTTCTTTGGGTACCCAGAAGTGGTGTCTTGTTCCCTTCTTATTTCTGTGATAAAGCCCTTGAACCAAAAGCAACTTAAGGAGAAAAGGGTTTACATTCCAGGTAACAGTGTGCAGTTTCACTGAGGAAGTCAGGGCAGGACCCTGGAGGCAGAAACTGATGCAGAGGCTGTAGAGGAATGTTAAATATTGGCTTGCTCTTCATGGCTGACTCAGCCTGCTGCCTCTTTCTTTCTTTCTTTCTTTCTTTCTTTCTTTCTTTCTTTCTTTCTTTCTCTTTCTTTCTTGCTTTCTTCCCTCCCTCCCTCCCTTCCTTCCTTTCTTTTCTTTCTTAGTTTTTCGAGACAGAATTTCTCTGTGTAGCCTTGGCTGTCCTCGACTCACTTTGTAGACCAGGCTAGCCTTGAACTTGGAGTGCTGGGATTATAGGTGTGTGCCACTGAGTTAGCTTTAGTCTGCTTTCTTATAGCACCCAGGATCAGCTGCCCATTGGTGGCACTGCCCACAGTGAACTGAGTCTTCCCACATCAATCATCAATCAAGGAAATATACCCCAGGCTTGTTACAGGCCAGTCTGGTGGGGACATTCTCTTTTTTTGTTTTTTGAGATGTAGCCCTGGCTGCCCTAGAACTCTCTATGTAGACTAGGCCTGCCTCTGACTCCCAAGTACTGGAATTAAAGTCATATGTGTCACCACACTTGGCCCTGGCATTTTCTTTGTTTCTTTAAGTTTTTATTTATTTATTTACATTAATTTTTTTTTTCTGTGTATATGTTTGCCTTTGTGTATGTTTGTGTACCAAGTGGGTGCAGGAGCCCTTAGAAGTCAGAAGGTGGCTTTGACCCAGGAACTTGAGTTACAAGCTGTGGTGAACTGCCATGTGGGTGCTGCCAGTTAAATCCTAATCTCCTACAGGAGCAGTAAGTGCTCTTAGCTGTTGAGCCATCTCTCCAGCCCATGAGACATTTTCTTTTTTTCTTTTTCTTTTTTTTTTTTGAGACATTTTCTTAACTTAAGTTCCTTGTTTGACGATGACTCTAGCTTTTGTCATAGTTGACATAAAATTAGCTAGCACAAATAGTGTTCCTGGATCATATTGTAGTCCTATTTTTAACTTAAAAAAACATCCATACTAATTTCCATAAAAGCTGAATAAGTCTCCCACTAGCAGTAAATATAAATTCATATTTTTCCACATCATCCTCTCCAGTGTTTGTTATTTGTTTTCTTTATGATAGCCATTCTGACTGTGGTAAGATGAAATATCAAAGTGTTTTTTAATTAAAATATTTATTTTATTTGTATGAACATTTGCCTGCATGTATATGGTGCCTGATACAGACATCAGAAGAGGGTAGAACTGGAATTACAGATGATCATGAACCACCACGTGGGTGCTGGGAACTGAACCAGGGTCCTCTGTAAGAGCCAGCGCTCTCAAATGCTGAGCTATCTTTCCAGCCCCTCAATGTGGTTTTAATTTTCATTTCCTGATGAGTTAGGATGTTGAACAGTTTTTGAAATTGCACTTAATTTACTGTGTGTGTGTGTGTGTGTGTGTGTGTGTATGTTACTATGGCTCTATGGCTCTGTAGAATAATTTGAGGTCAGATATTGTGATACCTTCAGTAGTATTTTCTCTGCTTAGGACTGCTTTGGCTATATGTGGTCTTTTTGTATTTCTATGTAGAGTTTTGATTTTTTTTTTCTCTAGTTCTGTAAAGAGTGTCATTAGAATGTGGGGGTATTTTTGTAGGAATTACATTAGATTTATAGATTACTCACAGAGACCCACCTGCTTCTTCCTCCTGTGTGTTGGGAAGCAGGGTCTCATGTAGTGGAGGCTGGTCCCCCTCTAGCTGAGGACGACCCTGAGACCCTGAGACCCAGATGTGCCTGCTTCCACTTCTGAAGTGTTGGGATTATAGGAATGAACTGCTATACCTGGCTCCCAAGTCGTTTCTTTTTCTTTACATTTTTAGTTTAGTTTTGTTTTTTATTAAGACTATGTCTTTAATTCCAGCACTTGGGGGCAGAGGTGGGGGAAGTCTCTGTGTGTTTGAAACCAGCCAGGGTTATGTGGTAAACCCCTTTTTCAAAAATGAAAAAGAAAATTCCATCAGAGTTATATTTGCTATGAGTGATGGCTCTCTAGAACTGTTTAGGAAAAAAAATTAAGATGCTCAGTCATAACATTGAATGTCAAGGGTGGCTCATTATAATGGAAAATAGAAAAAAAAAAGAGTGACTATTATCTCAGCTAGTAAACTCACCATTATTGAAGTACTGGTAGAAAATAACATTATTATTGCTAAAATATAACTCATTTATCATTTTGCCTTCCTTAACAGAAACAACTAATTTGTGATTAGGTGAGGTTTTTTTTTTTTTTAATTACAGCATAAGTGCCTATCATCTTGGGATGAAGTGAATTAATGAGCCATTTTCTTTGTTTTTCTTAGTAGGGAAGATGGAAGAACTGAGTGAAGCCCTAGCTAGTAGCTTTTCTGTGTCTCAAGAACTGAACAGCACAGCTGCCCCACACCCTCGCCTGTCCCAGTACAAATCCAAGTACAGTTCCTCGGAGCAGAGTGAGCGCCGTCGTCAGTTGCTAGAACTACAGAAATCGTAAGGGTGCTTACATTCCTTGGTGTTTAAACTCCTTTCTCTGTGTGGGGAGCTGTGAATCATTCGTGAGCAACTAGTCTTGTTTCCATAGAACCCTCTTTACAGAAGAAGGTCATTTCCTGTTCAGAAGGTTCAGTAGGTAAATTTTATCACAGGTAATTATCTTTTTTCCCTACATTTTCGGAAAATAAGGAGGGAAAAGCTCAGTTATTTGGTTAAATTTTTCTGTTTTTTTGGCATCAGTACTGAACTTCGTGATTGAGGGACTTGTGAAAGCCATGCCTAGAGTTCCCCTCCCCACATTGCACGGATTGCTCATGTGTGGCTTCTCACTGTGATGATGGTCTTGGTATGGTCTTCCCATCTGCTTTCTGCTCCTATGTTTCTGTGGTACCCTTGGGAATTCAAGTTAATTCCACAGAAAATCAGGAAATGTTTCCCATACGCTTAATTCTAAATGATAAAATGAACAAACAGGAAAAAAAAACAAGGTAAGTGTGTTTTAGGCTGCTCTCTCTGAAGGCCTATCCTTTTGTTCTCAATGCATCTTTAGCCCTTTGGGTTCAGAAATTAAAAAATTGGGAATTAAAAGAAACTAGCCACAGCTGTGCCACATGTATAGCGTGTGCCTTTTGTGAAGCTCTGTCAGTACATGAGTTTAACACAGACAGATCCTTGTGCTTTCTGAGTTGTTTGCTGATTACTATCCCAGTTACTCCTTTTCTTCCCTATTTTCTTTTCCTTTTTTTTCTCTCTTTCCTATCGATCTATCTATCTATCTATCTATCTATCCATCCATCTATATCTGTTTTTCCAGACAGGATTTCTCTGTGTAGCCCCTGGCTGTTCTGGAACTCACTCTGTAGGGCAGGCTCGCTTCACACTTACAGAGATTCACCTCCCTCTGCCTCCTGAGTGCTGGGATTAAAAGCGTGTACCACCACTGCCCAGCTTCTTCCCAGTTTTCAGTTGTACCTTTATTATTTTCAAATAGGTTACACATTCATATGGCTCAAAATACATGGAAAAGTAAATGGTGAAAATGCTCTTTCCTGTTCTTTTCCCCAGTTCCTCCATTGAATTTCTAGTTTCTTGTGAACCCTTGCAAAGCTATTTGATGTTTCTGCTTATTTTATCTTATGCAGTGCTAAAAATTGAGGCTGGGGCTTCATGTATGACAGTCAAGTACTCTATTAACTGAGCTAAATTCATGTCCTAAACTTGATTTTTGTTTGAGACAGGATCTCATTATATAACTCAGGCTGGTCTTAAACTCATGGTCTTCTTACCTTAACCTCCTGAGTACCAGTGTTATAGGCTTATGACACTGTACCTGGCTTCTGAGCTTTTGAAAAAAAAAAAAATTCAGGCCAATGAGTTGTCTGAATAGGTAAAGATGCCTGCTACCAAGCCTGTTGATCAGTGTTCTTTCCCTAGGACACAAATGGTAGAAGGAGAAAACGGACTCCTTACAGGTCTGATCCTGTGGACACATGGTACATGTGTGCCCACGCACATTCACACAAACTCAACCACACAAAATAGATAGAAAAATGTAGTAATTAGAAAAATTCAGTAGCAATGTCCTGCACCTACTATATCTGCATATTTGCTTAATAGTGTGTTATTCTTGTCTTTTGTATTATTTATTTATTTGAGGTAGAGTCTCAGGGATTGAGCGATGACTTAGTGGGTAAAGTGCTTGCATAAGGACTTCAGGTTAGATTCCCAGCACCCAAGTCAAACCTGATTTTGGCAGTGAGCATCTATAAGTTCACTGCTGTCTAGGGCAGACATCAGTGGTCTCCAGAGCTTCTTGGTCTACTAGTCTAGCTGAAGCAGCAACCTCTAAGTAAGTTCAACAAGATGCTCTGTTTCAAAAAAAAAAAGGAGAGAGACTCCTGACATCAACCTTTGGCATACACACACACACACACACACACACACACACACTCTCTCTCTCACTCATTTGCACACATGTGTGTACATATACACATCCTTTTTTTGTTTGTTTGTTTTGATTTGTTGTTTAAGACAGACAGGGTCTTATGTAGCCTAGGCTGGCTTTAAAATTACTATCTTCTTTGCATGCTGGGTTTACAAGTGTGCTCTACCATGCCTGTTTTATGCCGTGCTAGAGATCCTAGCACTCATGCATGCTAGGAAGGCAGTCTTCTAATTGAACTATGTCCTTAGACACATCATTTCTCTTTATGGTGCCAGGTATTTCATTAAGTGGATGGTTCATAATGTAGCTTAACTAGTCCCCTGTTGCTGGGCGCCTGGGTAGTTTTCTTTCTGTATGATTATAAACAGTGCTAGGAAGTAATTACGGACATCTATCCTTCTGCGCCATCCAAGTATTCCAGCTCTCTTCCATTCTTTAAATCAAGGGTCATTGTTCGTTTTTATGTCCTTGTTAGTGTGCAGCTTTGTGGGAATGTGTATGAATATGTGCATTTAAGAAAAAAAAATAGAGCCGGCATGGTAGTACATACCTATAAAACTAGTATTCAGGAGACAAAGGCTAGCAGATCTCTGTGAGTTCAGGGTAAAATTGACCTAGACAGTGAACTGCAGGCCAGTATATATTGAAACCCTTTCCTAATTCAAAAAACAAATAATAAATAAAAAGAAAAAAAAAACCAACTGAGCTGGCATGATTGCTTAGTGGGTAAAGGTGCTTACCTCCCTCCTGAGGCCCTGATTCCAGCCTCTGCCATCCATGTAAAGGAAGATGTCTTTTGCCTTCCACACACATGCTGTGCCATATGTATGCCCTCACACATGTGCTTACAAGACAAAAATAATAAAAAGAAGAAACCATGTTGATTTTAGTGTCTGATTTCTTGGCTTAGCTTCGTGGAAATTGTAAAATGCATGGTGTTACAAATTAATCTGTAACAATTAAGTTTGAAAAAATGTTCCTTCACAGTTCCCTCAATTTACAGAATTTTGTTGTTGTTGTTTTTTGTTTGTTTTTGTTTTTTTCAAGACAGTTTTTTTGTGTAGCCTTGACTGTCCTGGACTCACTTTTTAGATCAGGTGGGCCTTGAACTCACAGAGCTCCACCTGCCTCTGCCTTCCCCAGTGCTAGGATAGAATATGTTGTTCTTAATAAATAAACTGGGGGCTGGAGAGATGGCTCAGTGGTTAAGAACACTGTCTGCTCTTACAGAAGACCCAGGTTCACTTCCCAGCACCCACACGGCAGCTCACAACTGTCTGTAACTCCAGTTCCAGGGGATCTGACACCTTCACACCTATGCACATAAAATAAAATTAAATAAAAAATTATAAAATAAATAAATAAACTGGGCATGTCAGTACACATTAAGGAGAAGGTAGAGGTAGGAGAATTAGAAGTTAAGTGTCAGGGATGGAAAGATGGCTTAGTGGTTCAGAGTGCTGGCGCCTCTTACAGAGGACCCAAGTTCAGTTCCTATCACTAACTGACGTCAGATGGCTCACATCATCTATCATTCCAGCATCTAGAACAGTGGTTCTCAGCCTTCTTCATGTTGTAACTCTTTAATACATAAAATTATTTTTCTTGCTACTTCATAATTGTAATTTTGCTTCTGTTATTAATCATAATGTAAATATCTGTGTTTTCCCATGGTCTTAGGCGACTCCTATGAAAGTGTCATTCAACCCCCACAGAGGGGTCATGACCCACAGGTTGAGAACTGCTGATCTAGAGGCTCTGATGCCCTCTTCTGACCTCCATAGGCAGCTGCACACATGTGCACACAGAAAGTGTCATCGTGGCCTAATAGGTAGTTTGAGACCAACCTAAGCTACTTGAGACTCTGCCTCAATAAAACAAAACAAAAGCCTGGGTGTGGTGGTGCATGCCTACAGTCCTATCACTGAGAGGCAGGAGTGTCTATGAGTTCCAAGCCAGCCTGTTCTACATTGCAAGTTACAGGATTTTGCAACCAGGACTACATAGAGAAACTATGTCTCCAAAAATCAAAACAAAACAAAAAAAACAACAACAAAAACCCAACCAAAACCAAAATCAAAACGAAACAAAAGGCTGTGGCTGGAGGACCGTCATCTATCTATCTACCTACCTACCTACCTATCTACCTACCTATCTACCTACCTGTCTATCTTTATTTATTTTATACAGGGTCTCACTATTTAGCTGTCCTGGAACTCACTATATAGACCAGGTTGGCCCTGAACTTACAGAGATCCACCTACCTCTGTCTCCCTGGTGCTGAGTTCAAAGATGTGTGCCACTATACCAGAATAGGTGTAATTTTTTTTTTTTTTTTACACAGACACAGGGTTTCTCTGTATAGCCCTGGCTTTCCAGGAGCTCACCCTGTAGACCGGGCTGGCTTTGAACTCACAGAGATGCCTCTGCCTCCCAAGTGCTGGGATTAAAGGAATGTGCCACCATGGCCAGGCTAGATGTCAAGTCTTAAGCCAAGTGGCCTCTTTTATTTTATTTTATCTTTTTGGTTTTATGAGATAGGGTTTCTTTGTGTAGCCTTGGATGTCCTGGATTTTGTAAACCAGGCTAGCCTCGGAAGTTACAGTGATCTGCTTGCCTGAGTGCTGGGATTAAAAATGTGCACCACCATGCCTGGCTAGAAGTGACCTCTTTTAAAAGTCGAAGAAGAAAAGCCTGAGCTTTGAGTTTTTTGTTTGTTTGTTTACTTGTTTTCATCAACATGCTGTCAGAAGTGGAAAGCCCCGGAAGATGTTCTTGTTTTGCACTTCTCACTGAATTTAGCTGTTTCCTCCTTCCCATCTCTGAGGCCTTTGATGAGTCTGCCAGGCAGGAAATGCTAACTGCTAGTCTGGAGTGCAGTTGGGTAATGTGGGTTCAGTTTACTGAGCTAGTGAATTTTGGAAATTCTTTTAAGAATAAATATTTTACTTTGAACATTCTTAAGAAACTGAGGAAGGCTTAGTGTGTTCAGAGGGAGTTTCCTGATTGGGAGCTCTGAGGAGACAGTCACTAGTTTAATCTCACAAGGGAAATTCTGTTATTTCTTACCCCACCAGAATCAGCTAGTTGCTTCCAACTTTGTCATGCTGGAATTGAATGATCACACTACGGGATCTCTTTTATACTATGTGTAAAGACCTGTCCTTACCTTCTTCTCTTCTAGCAAGCGGTTGGATTATGTGAACCATGCTAGAAGACTGGCTGAGGATGACTGGACAGGAACGGAGAGTGAGGATGAAGAGGAAATGGATATTGACCCTGTCAAGAAGTTACCAAAACGCTATGCTAATCAAGTGAGTGGTCCAGAGTTCTGCATTTTCCACATGCAGCCAAACCTACCATAATAAGCGCTGCCATAAAAGGAGGATTGGCAAGTCAAATAATAAGGAATTGCTGTTGTATTTGTGGAGAGACTGGATTGTAGCAGAGCGGGTTTATAGTTCTGGTGGCTGACTTAGAAGCATTGATGCAGCTGGATGTATTGGAGTACCACACTTTTAATCCCAGCACTTGGGGGGCAGAGGCAGGTAGATTTCTATGAGTTTGAGGCCAACCTGATCTATGTAGTAAGTTCAGGACAGCCAGGATTATGTAGAGAAACCCTGTCTCAAACAAAACAAACACAAAAACAAAAAGCACATGTAGTCTATGGACAGTGCTTTGGAGTTGCTTGTCCATCTAGTCCCTGCTGTTAAGCACAGGCCGCCAGCCCCCTACAGAAAGCTCCTGAACTACTTCTCTAGTAACATATCCAATGTCCTCATCATCCTTGTTCATTTTTTGGGGGCAGGGAACATAATCCAGGGCTTTGTATGTGCTAAGTAAATGCTGTGTCACTATGTAACTAGAACCCTAGCCTCCTTCTCTTTTGTCATTGTTGGTTTTTGAGATAGTGTATTTCCATGTAGCTGTGGCTGGCCTGAAACTACTATGTAGATCAGGTTGGCCTTGAACTTATAGCAGTCCTTTCTTTTGCTGTAATTACAGGCATGTACCATCATACCTGGCCTTCCTTGTAATCTTAAAAAACTTTTATCTATCTATCTATCTATCTATCTATCTATCTATCTATCTATTTATTTTTGAGGCAGGGTCTTAGCTATCCTGGAATTAGAACTCACTGTAACGACCAGGTTAGCTTTGAACTTACAGATATCTGCCGACTTCTACATGCCAAGTACTGGGATTAAAAGGTCTGTGCTACCACACCAGCTTTTTTTTTTTTTTTTTTTTTTTTTAATAATAGTCATTGTATAGTTTCCTTGGATGGGGCCTACTCATCACCCCAGTGTACTCATCCCTTCCTTGGTTGGTAGTCTTTCCAGCTAGAGTATTTGGAGGCCAGTCTTGGCACTGTACACTGAGGTGGACAGGAAGTACATCTGCCTTTAAATAAAGAGATCCTGTGCAGAACAGCCAGTTGACTAAGGTAATGTTGGACCTTGAAACAACCAATCACTATGCCACACTTGACAAAATGAGCCAGGCATGGTAGGTAGCTCCTGTAAATCTGTAAATCCGAGCATTTAGTTGGCCAAGGATTGCCAGGGGTTCAAGGCCAGCTTAGGCTACATAATAAATTCTGTATTAGCCTGATCTACAGTATGAAATTCAATTGAGAATGAGAGAGAGAGAATACTGAAATTCTATGGTTTTTGTTTAGTATAGTCATAGGACTGTGCAGCTATGACCATCATTCAATTCTAGGACATTATCTCTCTGTTTCGAAGGGGTTTTGTTTTTTGTTTTTTCAAATCAGGGTTTCTCTTTGTAGCCTTGGCTGTCCTGTCCTCGCTTTGTAGATCAGGCTGGTCTCAAACTGGCTGAGTTCTGCCTGCCTCTGCTTCCCAGAGTGCTGGGATTACAGGTGTGCACCACCAGATCGTGCTCAAATTATTTTGTTAGCTACATTTTTTTTGTTTACAATCTGATATAAGTATATAATGCATTTTGCCTACTGACTCTTCACCTTGTCTTATATCCTTCCTATCCCTACAACTCCCCTTCCCTACAAATCCCTTTCTCAAATTCCTGTCTTTTTGTTTTGCGCCTTTCTGCATTTAATTGGGGTCATTCATATGTCTGATTTGAACCTCTGCATTGGAGCCTGTGGGGTGCACCTGAGGACATTGACTCCCACTTCCCAGAATCTGCCAGAGTCTGTAGTTCAGCAGGGAGGTGTAGGCCCTGTTGACAAGGCTTGTCTTTTGTAAGCTCAATTTAAGAAACAGCAGTTGCTATGAGCTAATGATCACAATGATGTAGTGCTCGTTTTTAAACTCTGTTTTATTGGGGTTTATTAAAGCCGTTCCTTTCCAACCCACAACCCTACGTAAGAGAGAGAAGGTTAGTAGAGAGAGGGAGTACAGGCACCTTTACTTCTCCCAGCTGTTTAGGGTCGATGGGTTCTTTCTGGGTTTATCCCAATCTCAGTCAACAGCAGGTGCAGCAAGTAGTCTCCTCCACGTCGTATTGAAATGTTTCTCTCCATCTGTCTCCAAGCCACCACACCATCTGTCTCTGGTCTCTGCTCTCTCCAGACTGCCACTCACCACCACTGCAAGCTGTGCTGTCTCTTTCTGGGCTCTCATATTTATATCCTCAGAGCCCTAGACCATGACCCTCTCTGTGTCCCAAGAGGCAGGCCATGCCTGGCTTGGAAGAAATATTTTTAAATGTTGTTTTGGGGCCGAAGAAATGGCTTAGTGGTTAAGAGCACTTCTTTCAGAGAACTGGAGTCCAGTTCCCAGCATCCATATTGTGGCTCACAACTATCTATAATTTCAGTACCAGAGAACCCAAACTCCTTCTTTTGGTCTCCTCCATGGTCATCAGTGATATGATGTATATATGAAGGCAAAACACACACAAAATGAAATAAGTAAATGTAAAATAGCTTTTTAAAGTGTTTTCTAGCTGGGTGTGGTGGTGCACTCCTGTAATCCCAGCACTAAGGGAGGCAGAGGCAGGCAGATCTCTGTGAGTTCAAGGCCAGCCTGGTCTACAAAGTGAGTCCAGGACAGCCAAGGCTACACAGGGAAATGATACCTTGAAAAACAAAACAAAAACAAAAGTGTTTTCTATGAGTCAGTAGCCCCTATAAAAACTATTGGCAATCTTGCTAGAATTCTTTTTTTAAAATGTGACTATGCCTGCAAGAGTTTCTGTGCACCATATCTAAGAAATAGACTGGAATTTTTCCCCTCCCCCAGACAGGGTTTCTCTGTGTAGCCCTTACTGTTCTGGAACTTTCTCTGTAGACCAGGCTCGTCTCCAACTCAGAGATCTGCCTGCCTCTGCTTCTCAGTGCTGGGATTAAGGGTGCATGCCATCATTGCCAGTTCAGGCCTGCACTTTTAACATTCAGGAGGCAGAGCCAAGAAGGTCATAAGTTCAGAGTCATTTTCACCTACATAGTGAGTTTCAGGCCAGCCTGAAAGAATTGAGATAGCATCTCCTTAAGTTGTTCAGGCAAGCTGTGAATTTGGCAGTCCTCCCACCTGAGCAGTTCTCCAGTAGTTGAGATTATTATACCTATTTCACCATGCCTGTCTCCTAGTACCTTTTATCATAACACGTGGCATGTCAACTTGGAAATGATAGTTAAGTCTGAGCATGGCTCAAGATGAATATTCATTTCTAAAGTGTAAACCCAGAATGTAGTAGTTATGATGGTAGGCAATAGGCAAGGAAGGAAAGGGAAAGAGTCCCATACTTTAGGCCTTGAGGTAAGTAAGTAGGGTGTAGATGGTGATAATAAGGGCAGATGTCAAGTCACCAGCGAATACCCTCTATCTGTCATGCTGGAGACCGGCTTGCTTTCTGAGAGCACTTGGCATGGAAGTACCTTTGTTCTCAACTTTTATTTGTATTGTATTATGTATGTAGGATGTGAATGCCTTCTTGTAATGTTTGAATAACACACTCCTGATCTTTTACACCATTTTTGTGTTTCTAGTTGATGCTTTCTGAATGGTTAATTGACGTCCCTTCAGATTTGGGGGAAGAATGGATTGTGGTTGTGTGTCCTGTTGGGAAAAGAGCCCTTATCGTGGCCTCCAGGGTGAGTAACTACTTCCTGCCTCTTATGCTAGCAAGCCTAGTATGTGATAAAAGGGATTTTGCCTCTCATTTTCATCTGCCACATCAGCTCTGCCTGGAGTTGGCCTCACAGTGCTTTCCTGCTGGGAGAGGCTGTTGTAAGCCATCTCTGGGCTAATGACAACCCTATAAAATAAAGAAGGAAAAGTCAAGAATACCTGTGAATGCCTAATGAGAATGGGAGCTTTCTACTTACAGGGCTCAACCAGTGCCTACACCAAGAGTGGCTATTGTGTCAACAGGTTTTCTTCCCTTCTTCCAGGAGGCAACAGGAAGAACTCAACAACAGCCAAAGGTACCTACATATGATATCTATTTTCTGTGTTTTTTGATTTTCCTCCCACACTATTCCTTTGGTGTTAGGGCTCAACACAAAAGATCTCTGAGGCTTAGGGGCCAGCCAGCAAATTCAGTAGGTGAAAGTGCTTTCTGTGAAGTCCTCATGACCTAGTTTGGTTCTTAGAACCTACAGTGAAAGTTAGAGTTAACTCCTAAGAGTTGTCCTCTGATCTCCACACAGGACTCGTGTTATATGCCATAACACATGCCCATGTAGCACACATAATAATAAAATGTTAAGCCAGGTGAGGTGGTCCAAACCTTTAATCCCAGCACTTGGGGAGCTAGAGGCAGGTGGATTTCTGAGTTCTAGGCCAGCCTGGTCCACAGAGTGACTTCTAAGACAGCCAGGGCTACACAGAGAAACCCTGTCTTCAAAACAAAACAAAACAAAACCTTTAAATGACTCTACCACTAAGCTACAGCCATAGTCCTCAGTTTTGTTTTGTTTTGTTTATTAATGTGAGCCATGTGTCTTAGCGAGGGTTACTATTGCTCTGATTAAACATCATGTCCAAAAGCAAATTCCAGAGGAAAGGGCTTATTTGCCTTATACTTCTGCATTGTAGTTCATCATATAAGGAAGCCAAGACAGGAACTCAATAGGGAAAGAACTTGGAGGGAGGAGCTCATGCAGAGGCCATGGAGGGGTGCTGCTTATTGGCTTTTTCAGCCTGCTTTCTTATAGAACCCAGGACCACCAGCCCAGGCACAGCACCATCCACCATGGACTGGCTGGGCCCTCCCCCGTCAGTCACTGATTGAGAAAATGCTCTATAAGCTTGCTTGCCTACAGCCTGATCTTATGGAGTCATTTTCTTAATTGAGGTTTCCTCTTCTCAGATGACTTTAGTTAATGGCAAGTTGACATAAAACTATCTAGCATACCATGTAACCCAGACAGGCCTGAACCTCCCGATCATCCTGCCTTAGCCTCCCTTGTGCTAGGATTACAATCTGAGATTATAAGCATGTACCACTATACCCAGTTATTTACTAAGTTTTTATCATTAAAAAAAAAAAATCTTGTATAGCCCAGGCTATCTTCGATTTTGCCATGTAGTTAAGACATGAAATCTTTACCTTCTTTGATCTACTTCCCAAGTGGTGGGATTATAGTCATGTGCCATTACGCCTGGTCTATTTGCAATTTTTGTTACCTAGGACAAGATGGTATATTTTGTTTGTTTTGTTCTATGAGACAGGGTTGCTCTGTGTATCATTGACTGTCCTAGAGTCACTTTGTAGACCTTGCTGGCCTCAAACTCACAGAGATCCACCTACCTCTGCCTCCCAGTGTGCTGAGATTACAAGTGTGCACCACCACACCTGGCTCTTTAAAGTTTTTTAAAATATATTTTATTATTTTATGTATATGGATATTTTGCCTGCATGTTTATCTGTACACCGTTTGTATGCAATGCCCCTAGAGGCCAGAAGAGTTTGTCAGAACCCATAGCACTAAAGTTATAAAGTACTGTGAGTTTCCATATAGATGCTGGGAATTGAACCAGGGTTCTCTGAAAGAGCAGCCACTGCTCTGAGCCATTCCTCCACCACCATGGTTTTGCTTATGAGACAATTTCATGCTGCATAGACTGGCCTTCAAATTGCTCTGTAGCTAAGGAAGATCTTAAAGTTCTGACCATTTTGTCTCTACCTGTCACTGTGCCATGCTTTATGGGCTGAGTGCTGAACCTGTGGCTTTGTGCTCACTAGACAACCACTTTAACAATAGCGCTACATCCCTGACTGAGGGCTTTACTGTTGTTTGTTAACAGGGAGTCTGATCAGTGTGTTTGGGGATAGAAAAAAGTTGCAAATATTCTCTATGGGAAAAAGCAGAAACAAACCAGACAGTTGTACTTAGCATTTCAGCTGATAGCAGGAAGTGTGGGAGCTGAGTGAGGCCACAGAAGTTAGGGTTGGACCTCTGACCTGATGGGGTGGCTTCCCAGGGCTAGTGGATGAACGCTTGGAGCATGGGGATGGATTTCAGGAGCAAGTAGGTGCATTTCCAGGGTCTGGAGGTCAGGCAGTGAAACGAGTGAATGCTTGGGGCTGGTGGGTAGATGAATCAGAGAATTGGACATTCATTGTTATGGTGGGACCCTATGAGCCAGACAAGCCAGTTGGAGAGATGCGGGACATGGGGTTAGAGGCAGACCAAGCAAGGTGAGAGCCAGGACTGGTTTGCACTCACAGGGTCTTGAAGATGCACTGGATGGGGCTGGGTTGTCCTGCATCTTATGTGGAATTGGAGTAAAAACTACTAATTGGTTTTCAGTTCTAGTGTGGATCTAAAAACTTGTCTTTGGCCTTGCTAGTCTCTCTGTTGAGCACCTGGAGACAATGATCTGGAAGGACTTGATCCTTGAGCAGTTATACTGCACTGTTCTAGGGCATCAAACCTCTAGTTATAGATAGACAGAAAATAGAGGAAGTTCATGCTAGTGCTGATGTTCTCAAGACTGTCTATCTACAACAGTAGGCTCCATGCCCTTCTGCTGCTTTGCATCCCAGGCTGCTGATTGTCACACATTTCTTTCTTTTCACCTTGACCCTTCTCTGGCATAGCTAGGTGGGACCTCTTTAGCTTCCATTGGTGCTCCCTGGGTCAAGTTTTCTGATGCTTCTGGCCCTCCTTGTTGTGTAGAATCAGGCAGAGTTTGCATATGTAAAATCCCAGGTGGTTTTCTATAAAATATGTGCTGTCATTGATTTTGATATGGTCTCAGGGCCAGCTACTGTTGGTGTTCTTGTTGATCCCTGTTACTCTCCAGGGAGGAGACCACATCCCCATTCCTAGTCTTGCTCCCTGGTCAATGATGGAAATCCATGGGGGAAGGTCTTGGGCTTTAGAAGATAGAGAGGAAACCTGAGGCCTCACCACCAGAGTGATGCCACAGCTTTGCTATGTGCATGTGCAGGGCAGACTTTTGGTTAGTTGTTTTAATGACCCACTTTGGAAGTATCCTCCCTTCAATGTCAGGTCTCTTCAGCTGCATGATACATGTGCCCTGTGAGGCCCACTAGGCAGTATATATTTGAATGAAGGTTACTATGCCTTGGTAACCTTATTACAAAAGGACACACAGTTTCTTCTGGAAAGGTTCCTGAGAGAATGTCAAGTGTAATGGCATAGCGAGCTGTTTCTGGGGTGTCCCAGCCCAGTTTTCTTTCTTCTTTGTTTTTCTTAGCTACCTTAGCTTTCCTCCTACCTTGCCTCAATAAGTGCACTAGGGTTATAAGGATCAAATAATGTATTCTCGGTGGAACTGGTAAAGCTGAGCCCGAAACCGTACCCTGCTTTATTCTCTACCTGCTGAGACTCATTGAAGATTTCTCCTGTATTCCTTATGTAGTTCTCCTTTAGGTTGGCTTCTTCTTTCCTTCCTTTCTTTCTTTCCTTTCTTATCTTGACACAGAGCTTCATGTAGGAATCAGGTTGGTCATGTAGCTAAGGATGACTGATGAATTGACTGTTGAATTCCTGATCCTCTTATCTCAGCCTACCAAGTGCAGGGATTACAGGCAAGTGGGACTGTAGCCTGCCTCCTTTACTCTGCTTTCTCCTTCTAGAATTCCTGTTGCTCATAGTATATGTTGTATAACTTAGCTCTTAGCTCCTGACTATTTCTGTGGTCATCCGATCTCTTTCCTTAAAGTAACAACTTATACTTGATATCCCCCACATGATACAGTACTTAAGAATGTAACAAGTAATTGTAAGCCAGATATGGTTGTGTCCAGTCACTCAGAAGACTAATTTCAGCTGGGGGAACAGAGCAAAACCTTTGACATACACATAAAATAAAAATAGCCTGGAGTTGTAGCAGGTGATTGTGATCCCAGAAAGCCAAGGACAGTAGGATTGTCTTAAGTTTGAGGCCAGTCTGGGCTACAAAGTGAGGTCCTGTCTCAAGTCAGAAGAACAACAAAATAGCAGGTTTGATGGGGCCTGCCTATAAGCTTAGCTCTTGGGAGATGGAAGCGAGAAGACCAAGAGTTCAAAGTCATCTTCAGGTACATATTCCAGACTAGCTTGTTTTAAATACAAACAAACAAACAACAATAACAAAAAAGCAAACTAAAACCTGAGCCTCTTTAAAATTAATGTCCCACCTTGTTTAGAATTCCCATTTGTCTAAAGTATTATCTTGATCTCTCATATTATCTTACATCACAACACCCTTAAGCTCTGCCAGGTAGCTACAAAGGGCTATGCAGAACCCTCTCCTTGATGTATTCATCGTCTTTAGTACTGTCGGTTGTCATAAGCCCTGAGGATTGTTCTGCTTGAGCCTCTTAAGATGGGGCTCCTTTCACCACGGTGGATGGAAGCCCGGCTAGAAGCTGAGTTCTGTGTTGACTTTCTTCCTTGTGTCTATAGACTACACCATTCTGGACTGCATTTACAGTGAGGTGAACCAGACCTACTATGTTTTGGATGTGATGTGTTGGCGGGGACACCCTTTTTATGACTGTCAGGTAAGAATTGATAATCTCATGCCTTTCCTGTCTTCTTTCCTCCCGGGAAGGTGGTTCTCATGTGGGTTTGGTACTCGACCAACTTCTTGGTATGTACAGGATGTGGTAATCAAGAACATTATCTAATGCTCCCTGCATTATCTAATGCATCATTAAGGGTGTTTGAATTAGCTTAGTTTTAAAAGTAAGTATGAGGGACTAAGGGAAATGGAAGAGTCTGTTGGGTTTTTGTTTTTGTTGTTTGTTTTTTGTTTTTTAGAGACAGGGTTTCTCTGTGTAGCCCTGGCTGTCCTGGAACTCACTCAGTAGACCAGGCTGGCCTGGAACTCAGAGGTCTGCCTGCCTTTGGATGCTGGCATTCAGGGTATGCACCACCACCCAGCTAATACAACAGTTCTTAAGGAAGAAGAAACAGCAGGAGGTGCAGACTGGGGCTGTTGAGCAGCTGGGCTGCCCCCTCTCTTCTCTCCACAGAAGGGCAAGATTGTTGCAGGGATGACTGAGGGTCAGAAGTGTGCCATCTTATACAGATAACGCTATTAAATAAACTCCTGTCTCTCCTTCACTCACCATATGTGGCCCTGAAAATGCTAGGTCATTCTTGGTATGAAACAAAGCCTCCAATCTCAACGCTTGCTCTAGGACCACTATACCTAGCTCCAGATATATGTCTGTGATATATGTCCGTCTGTCCGTCCGTCCTTCCTTCCTTCCTTCCTTCCTTCCTTCCTTCCTTCCTTCCTTCCTTCCTTCCTTCCTTCCTTCCGTTTTTTGAGACAAGATCTCACTCTGTAGCCCTAGCTGGCTGCATCTGCCTCTGCCTCCTGTACCACCAAACCTGGATATTTGCTAGGCTGCTTCTTTCTATAGTTATAACCTTATGTTGGATTTCTGGAAATGCCAGGTAGTGATGATTCTGTTTGTTTGTTTAAGAGAGAATCTTGGGTGGCCTGGAACTTGTTAAGTAGCCTACACTTAGCTTTGCTTTGAGACAAGGAGTCACTATGTATCTCAGGCTAGCCTCAAACCCATGATCCTCCTCCTGTCTAAATCTCCCTAAGAGGTTGGGATTACAGATTTTTCCTGACATGTTTCCCTTTAGCTTTTTAAAAAGATATTCAGCATATATTCTCACAACTTATAGATCTGTTAATTAAAAGCACATGTGTAGCTGTACTATAAGGAAAAGGCCAGCTCAGTGGTAGCTCATGCCCGAGGTACCTTTGTTACAGGCTGACACTGGAGGAATGCCATGAATCTCAAGCCTGAGCTATATGGCAAGACTTTTCCTGTCTAGGCAAAGCAAAACAAGGGACTGAGGATGCAGCTCAGTTGGGAGAATGCTTGCTTACTGCACACAAAGCTCATAGTTCATTCCCCAGCACCTTATAAACTGCTTCATTCCTATAGCTTCCATAGAGGATCAGAAGATCAAGGCCATCCTCATATATATATATATATATAGCAAGTTTGAGGCCAGGCTGAGCTACATGAAACCTTCACTCAACAAAAATAAAGAAGAAAAGAAAAAGAAAACTGCTTTTATTGTTTCAAATTTCCAGAAGCAAAGTAAAACAACAAGGAGTGTCTCATAGCTGTAGAAGGCTGCACATAAATAATTCAAAGAATCAGTACTTAGGGAAAGAGTCAGCTGTGTAGTGTTTTTAATAGCCAGATCAAAGTGAAGCAAGGGAAATAGTGCAGTGTGCTTTGGAATAGAGGATTCCTAGGTCTCACAGTATTTTCTTTGTTTACCCAGGCAAGTGACTTCACCTTTCTAATTCTAAGTGCCTTCAACATTTAAAATGGCAATAATGATAATATAGTTCCTATAGGGGGTTGAAGTTACTTATTTCGCCATATATTTATTTATTTGTTTGTGTGTTTGTTGTTTGAGACAGGGTTTCTCTGTGTAGCCCTGCCTGTCCTAGAAACTCACTCTGTAGATCAAGCTGGCCTCAAACTCAAAGAGATTCATTTGCTTCTGCCTCCTGAGTGCTGGGACTAAAAATATGTGACACAATCGTCCAAATATTTATTTATTAACCCACTTTATTTATTTATTTATTTATTTTTGGGCAGAGTCTCAGCTGGGCAATGGTGGTGCATGCTTTTAATCCTAGTACTTGGGAGGCAGAGGCAAGCAGATCTTTTAAGTTTAAGACCAGCCTGGTCTATACCAAGAGTTCCAGAATACCCAGGGCTACACACAGGAAAACCCTGTCTTCAAAAACCCTAAAACAAACAAACAAACAAACAAACAAAACAACAACAAACCCCCTCCCCCCCCCACAAAAAATAACCCAGAGTCTCATTCTGTAGCTCAGGCTGGCCTGGAACTAACTATATAGTCCAGGTTGGCCTAATCTTATGGGCAGTCCTGCTCTAGCTTTCCAAATGTGGAAATTTCAGGGATAACCCACTATATCTGAGTGAAGGCTGTGGTGTTGTCATTGTTTGAAACAGGCACACCCTATATTAGATGTTGGAAGAGTAATTAATTAGATTACAGGTGTTGGCTGGTCCTAGTGACACATGCCTTTAATTTCAGCACCCAGGGAGGCAAGTAGATATTTATGAGTTTGATGCCAGCTGGGACTGCACAATGAAACCCTGTCTTAAAAAAAATAAATATAGCTGGATATGGTGGAGCATGCCTTTATTCCCAGCAACCAGGAGTTAAAGACAGGTGAAATCTCAGTAAGTTCAAGGTGTAAGATCTTGCTTTATAGTCCAAGATAACTTCCAACTTGTGGTCCTTCTGCCTCAGACTTTTGATTCCTGTGGTTACAAATGTATGCCCCTGTACCTAAGTTTTTATTTTTCAAGGAGAAAACTTAGCCATCCTAAGTTTTTATTTTTGAAGGAGAGTAGAGTCAAGATAGGCCTTATATAGCCTTGATTTCACTATGTAGTCAAAAGACGATCTGCTTCTGCCTGCTAAATGCTGGGATTTGTACAGGTTTGAGCCATGATGTCTGACAGCTTTACTAAATTTTAAAGAAAAAAAATCTCTATAACATATATTTGTATGCAAATGTTTTTATGTAATACAATGCTTTATATATTATAAACAATGAAAACGTCTTTTAAATTTTTATTTACCGTGTGTGTGTGTGTGTGTGTGATGTATTTGAATGAATGAAAGCAAGCACATTGAGGCCAGGGTATCTTTTAGGTCAAGGTTTTCATCTTCCAAGTGTGTGATCTAAAACTCTAATTTAGGTTATCAGGTTTGTATGGTAAGCATTTTTAGCCACTAATCCATCTTACCCTCTGAAACACACCCACACAGCTTTAAAATCTTGACAGATTTTATAAAGTGTGGTTATAAATGGAAATGGGGCATAGCAACAGCAGGACTTAGGTCTTTATAAGTCACATGTCTATTAGAATGAGATGCTTCATTCACGTAACATTTTGAGATGAATACTAACTTCTATTTTTTACTCAACTTTCTCTGTGGCAGACTGATTTCCGATTCTACTGGATGCATTCAAAGTTACCAGAAGAAGAAGGACTTGGAGAGAAAACTAAGATTAATCCTGTAAGGCTGTTGTTACAATTAGAGTTCTTTTTTGTTGTTATTGTTTGTTGTTGAGACAAGGTTTCATATGGCCCAAGCTGGCCTTGAGCTGGCTATGTTATGGTCTTGGACCCTGGTCTTCCTGCCTCAGCTTCCCAAATGTTGGGATTACAGGCATGAACCACAATTCCTTCCCTTCCCTTTTCTTCTCCTTTCCCTTCCTCTCCCCTCCCTCCCTCCCTGTCTTCCTTCCTTCCTTTCTTTTTTTTTTCACTATGTAGACCAAGTCAGTCTCAAACTCACAGAGATCCACCTGCCTCTGACTCCTGGGTTCTAAAACTAAAGATGTGCACAACCACGCCTGATCTAAAATTATTTTGTGATTTTATGAATATAGGTATTTTTCCTACCTACATATTTGTACCGCTTGAGTGCCTGGTGCTCACAGAGACCAGAAGAAGGCATCAGGTCTTCTTAAACTGGCTGGGAGCTACCGTGTGGGTGTTAGGAATCAAAGCCAGGTCCTCTGGAAGAGTAGCCAATGCTATTAGCCACTGAACCATCTCCCCAGCCCCAGAGCCACCACTCTTCATTGATGACTTTATGCTTTGAGGCAGCATATGATAATAGTAAAATGGAAAGACTATGAGTTTAATAGTCATCCGGACTTGAATTCTGTTTGTGTAAGGGCTACTACTGCTAGTGTAAGGGCCAGAGGTGTGACTCTGTACAGGACTTGTCTAGCACGTGTAAAGCCCTAGTTTAATCCCAGCACCATTAAAAATAACAATGTAATTATTAGAATAATAGCTTCACTTGCTTTAGCCTCGCTTGCAAATGGCATTAATAAACTAGGAGAGGTAAGATAGACACGTCTGAGAAGGAATTAGGCATTAGCCCGAACAATAGTAATAGAGTGAGATCCCAACTTTAAAAATAAAGGATAATATCAAGAGTTACTATAAGACCATAGTTAGATCGTAGTTACTGTAAGATCATAGCTTAATCCTTGTGTGGGACACTTAGTAAAAGGCTGTGTGGTGTAGTAATTGAATCCGGAGTCTCCGGCATGCTCAACAAACATTCTACCACTGAGCTGTACCTTTGTTCTGCGACAAGACTTTTCTTGGGGAGATACAACACACATCTACTCATCCCAGATATGGAACCCATGATAGATGAAAGTACGATACCACTAAAGTCCAGCATGGTGAACAGTGGGTTCTATTGGAGTCACTTAGAGGAATATGCTGAGGCGTGCCTACAGGAGCAAAAACGAATGAAAGACAGCTGCATCACCAAGCCTAGGGGTGCTGCTCACAAAAGCTGATACCTGCAGGGGGCTCAACAGGTTGGAGAGTGTCCTTTCCAAATGACTTGGTCTAAACCCATTCCAGGCAGTGTAGCTGGTTTCTGCTTCTTTCAGGCAGCTGTCTGGTGTGTGAGTCTTCTTTGCAGCTTTGTTAGAGGGATGAGAGGGCTGTTCAGCTTTTATTGTTTACTCTGGCAGGGCAAGGTTAGTAAATCTGGTCAACTTAGGGACTTCCTGAAACTATTTAGTTATTTACTTTGCTGCTTCAGGAGCTTCCATGCAGGACGGAATGTCTCAATCTTGAGGAAACTATTTTTTTAATGTTTATTTCATTCATATGTATATATAATACATTCATATATATATATGAATATATATATAATACATTCATATATATATGTATATATATATATATATATACACACACACATGAGTGCTCTGTCTTCACACACATCAGAACAGAAAGTTAGATCCCATTACAGATAGTTGTGAGACACCATGTGGTTGCTGAGAATTGAACTCAGGTCCTCTGGAAGAACAGTCAGTGTTCTTAACCGCTGAGCCATCTCTCTAGCCCTTGAGGAAATTATTACACAGAACCCTGTTAGCTTTTTTTTTTTTTTTTTTAGATAGGGCCTCACTTTGTAGTCCAGGCTGGCTTAGAGCTTGGTATGAAACCAGACTAGCCTATATCTGTGACTAGTACCTGTGACTTAGTGAGACATACACTTCTGGACTTTTCAGAGTGGTGAGAGTGGTGGAAATGGTCCAAGCATTCGAATTTCTTTCTATTCCCTCCCTCTTTTATGAAGACAGGATTGAGAGCTTAGGTTGACCTTGACACGTGAAATTCATGGTTATTTTCCTGCCTCAGTGTCCTGAGTGCTGGGAAGGAAAACTTGATAAAGCTTTTCAATCACTAGAGCTGATATCATTTGAACATGTATGTACTAACTCTTTGTTCTAATTTATATTTCAGTTTAAGTTTGTGGGGCTAGAGAATTTCCCATGTACTCCTGAAAGCCTGTATAAGGTGCTGTCTATGGATTTTCCTTTTGAGGTAATGAAACCATTGTCTATTGTTCTGAATGATTATATGATCCAAGGTGACTTAAGAAATCCTTTGATTTTTCTGTGTCTAAGTATCAAAACAGGGCTGAAAATTAATTCTAAGGAAATATCATTACTGCCTTTCATACTTCACTCCTACTAAATAAGTCAGAACACCAGAATGGAATAGTCCCCAGTGCCCCTGAAAATCTGAAGCCCCAGAAGAGCCAAGAGTTTCTTTATCCTGGGTCATCACTGGGTGCCTTGGTGCCTGCCATAAGCACAAGAATCAGGCTCCTCGCTGCCTGCTGGCCTGGCTGTGAGTGAGGTCAGTGGGCGTTTGTGGCCAACTGACCCTAACTCACGTTTGCGCCTCTAATTCTCTTTTGGTCAAAGCACAAAGGGTTCCTGGGATAACCATGTTTACTGCTCAGTGGCGTGATGGTAGGGCCAATCCACTTATTCTGTCCATACTTGCCACATGTTGGCATTGAAAAATCTTCTGTCTCCAGGAAATCCTGAGTCTGGGGTAGTCTTTTATCCTCGAAACCTACAGTCACTATCTTGGCTTAACAAGCAGAGTTTTCTTTGCCCAGCATCGCTTTTAAAATTCTGCCCTGTCACAGTCAAGTTTTTGCTTGAAGTGTATTTAATTTTGTAAAGGATAACAGCTTCCTAGATAAGGAAATGACAAAGATTAAGTTGCTTCATTTCTGGGAGTCACTTAAGAAGGTGGTAAGAACACCATCTTTATTTATAACCCTTATATCCCAGTGGCAAGAAATGCTTTTAGGGGTGAGTCAGTGAATCACAGAAGAGAAAGTATGAGGCCGTAGGAGGTTTTCCGGTTTAGAAAAACTGAGTTTCCTAGAATATGGCTCTGAACAGTCAGGGGGTGGGGTCTGTTTAGGCAGCAATAGTAGCGTGGGAAGCAGGGTCTTTGAACAGGACTGTTCCTGGGCTCAGTCTGGTGCCTTGGTGGCAATGCCTGGATCTCTTGCTTTCATCCATATGATGAGCTTAGCTTTACTATTGAGACTTTTGGGTAATAGAAGTGTTCAGAATGTGGGCACAGAAGACATGGACTCAGGTTGAATTTCTGCTTCATGCTTTCATTTTTATGGAGGTGCCTACACCTTTCTATGGTGAGAAACCCCATCTTTCAAATACCTCTGGGTAGGTGGAAAAGTAAAACAATAAGTAGGAAAGCATTCTGCAAACAGAACAGTGTTATTTTATATTTTCATTATTAGATCTTCTCTCCTCCCAACCCTTCTTCTTTTGGGTAAGTTTTCGTTATGTAGCTCAGTCTGGTTGATCTTGAGATCTTTCCTGCTTCAGCATGCAGGGTCCTGGAATTAGAGGTATATACCACCATTTCTAGTCCCAGCCATTTCTTTATTTGAATAAACTGAATATAAAATGCAAGGAGTCTTTTTCTACTGGCAGTGGCTTAGAATAAAAAAGGAAAAATTGGCTGGGCATGGTTGCACACTCCTTTAATCCCATCACTCAAAAGACAAAGGCTGGTGGATCTCTGAGTTCAAGGCCAGCCTGGTCTACATAGCAGGACAGACAGGCTACATAATTGCTTCCCCGCCCTCCCAAATAAATGGATAAGGACCCGCAAGAGCTACCTCTGTATGGCTGTCTTGGACATATGTGGCCCAGAGTCATTATGATTCCTTGTTTCTCTTCCTATAGGTAGATGGACTTCTCTTCTACCATAAACAGACTCACTATAGCCCTGGGAGTACTCCCTTGGTGGGCTGGCTGCGCCCCTACATGGTGTCAGATATTTTAGGTGTGGTTGTTCCATCTGGTCCACTTACCACCAAGCCAGAATATGCTGGGCACCAGCTCCAACAGATTATTGAGCACAAGAGGAGCCAGGAGGACATGAAGGAGAAACTCACACACAAGGCTTCTGAGAATGGGCACTATGAGCTGGAGCATCTGTCTACTCCCAAGATGAGGAGTCCTCCCCGAAGTCCTGAGAGCGGCATGGACAACTAAAGTGAACAACCCATGAAAGAGTGGGGAAGAGGACAGTAATGATAAGTGACCTTATTCAGAGTGTGCTTTCCAAACCCACACTGCCAAAACCAGCTTGACTCCTGTCTAGAATGTTGGCTCAGACTTTTGGGGGGTGGGCCTGTTTTGGATGGAGTTGGAATCCAAGTAGATTTGAATACCTCTTGCTGTGGTAAGTATACCCCAGGTCCACAATGTAAATATGTATGACACTTAAGAAAAGTTTGCTTGTGGTTATTAAGATTTATAAATCTCTTCCACTTTCCCCTTACCCCCTAGGATGCTTACAGCACGACTGTTCAAATCTTGGCACATTTCACTCTCTCTCTCTCTCTTTTTTCACTCAGACAGTCTGCTGAGTTTCCAGTTGCTGATGTTGGTTATGCCATTTTCTGAAAGGGCTTACCAGGAACTACAGTTCTTGGTATTTGAATATGTTCCTTCTTCTGAGAAAACAAGTGTGATTTTTCTTCTGTTTAGACCTTTCCAGAGATAAAATGCTAATGGGCTTTATTTACTTTAAGAAATGTTAGTGCCCCTATCAGGAGGTAAACCTTGTGCTAGGCCTCTGAGATGTAGGTTATAGAGGTAGAAAAGACCTTGAGGGGAGTGTCACCCAGTGAGAAGGTAAGCCCCACACTGAGTAGAGTGTGATGAAGTGATTGCTTTATTGCAGAAGAGTCCCCAGAGCTTGAGGGCAAAGGCAGAGCAGATTTCACAGCAGAGGATGGAGCTTGGCTGAGGCTATGGGAAAGGAACTTGTAGACTTTGCAGGCCAGGAAGAAAGCAGGTCCTCAAAGTGTTACATGATATGTAGCAGCACTCCCCTAGAGCAGGGTGGGATTTGATCTGGAATCAAGTCAGGTCAGCATGGCTCCAGTATCAAATAGGAGTGGAGAGTTAGAGGAGGCTAGAAGGCAAAGTGAGGCTTTACATTTTGTCCTAATGAAAAAGAATTAAGGAAAAGTCCGGGGCAAGAGGTCTTCAGCTCTCTGTGAACCAAAGCTCTTCATCTGCTATAAAAGTAGAAGATGGTGTTTAAAATTAACCAGTTAGTTTTTACTGTCTTCAGAAAGTCTATTCCAGGTCTTGTGGTCTCAGCCTGCAGCCCATACTGCTTTCTACGTTACTAGGACTTCTCTTATAGGAAAACTGACATCACTCTCTTCAACAGAAAGGGTGTCCTGTGGAAGAATTTTCAATGTGACATGTAATGGTCCCTTTGGGTTAACTAGCTTTGAGGACAGATCTGGCCAGTAGTGGTTAAGCCGAGCCTGGTTGCGCAGATCAGCACATCTAGTGGAACTCCCGAAGTATCTGCTTTTACAGGTATAAGCGGCTGTGATCAGACAGGGGAAGCTTTTACTCTCAACCAGTGATAGAGCCCACTGGCTACAGATTTAGGCTTTTGTCTCTATGAGCTCTTTTCAGTGTCTAGACCAGATTTGCAGTATGAATATGGTAGTGTTACTTATGTTAAGGGATATGTAGAAACATTAGATGTTCAGTTTCTGCCTTGAACTTGCTTTTCAGCCCAGGCAAAGCCTTGACTTTTCAATCCAGTCTCAGCCTTCCAAGTAGCTGGATTGCATGCCTTTGCCATAAGGCCCTGCCTGACTTGATTCCTAGTCTTCTGAACTGTTCAGTCTTCTTTTTAGCAACCAGCTTTATCAGTGTGGGGACTATGCATGTCAGTGTTAAGGCAACTTGGCAAGGCTTGGTTAAAAATAAGCCTGGGCTTTGGGTATGTGGCTTATGTTTATAATCCTTGTACTTACGAAGCTGAGACAGGAGGATTGCCATGAGTTTGAGCCCAACCTAGGCTTTGGTGTGAGACACTATCTCAAAAATAATCATAACTTAGTAAAACCCAAAATAAACCTGGAAGGATTACTTCTTCATGCTGAAGTCTGTGGCACGTGCTGATGCCAGGACCATTTGGATGTCCATGGTCCATGCTCTCGATAATTAAAGGACAAGCTACTTTTGCAAAGAGTACAGACTCACAGTTGAGAAAGAGGGACTGTAATAGAAGTTTTGGTTTCTTTAAAAACTCAGTTATGTTATGTGAATATGTTTTTGTTTTAATCCCAAGTGTGGGATTTTAGTTTGGGCTTTAGTTTGTCCATAGCTGATAATTGTCTTGTGTGGGGCGTGGTCATTGCCACTGGGTAATGGAGAGGGGTGTGGTCTAGGGCTCTCAGGATATAAATACGAGAGCCCAGAAAGAGAAGGTGTGGCATACAGTGATGGTGTGTGGCAAGTGGGAGTTTGGAGGGACCAGAGACAGTGTGGTGGCTTGGAGACAGACAGAGAGAAATGTTTCAACATAGTGGCTTTGAGGATACTGCTTGCTGGGTCTGCTGTTGACAGAGATAGAACCCATTGACCCTAAACAGCCAGGAGAATTAAAGGGGTCTGTGCTCTCTTTCCCCAAACCTTCTCTCTCTTATCTAGGGCTGGGTGTTGGAAGGGAGAGGCTTTAAGGAACCCCAATAAAATAGAGTTTAAAAGCAAATGCTACAAGGGACATAGAAAGCTTCTGTGATGTTCCTATCCCTATCCCACCCACCGTTTCTACAAAAAAGAAATTGCCTAGTCAGAAAGCCATTGAAGATTTTTTTTTCTGACACAGGGTTTCTCTGTCCAGCCCTATCTGTTCTGGACTTGCTTTGTAGACTAGGCTCTGCTTCTCTGAATGCTGGGATACAGGCGTGTGACACCCCACCTAGCAAAGAGAACTCTTAAAAATGTGATAAGGATGGTGAAGTGTAGCTCTTCAGAATTGCTGGCTTCTGATGTGGGTGCAGGTGGGGAAGGACTCAGTTTTCTTCAAGGGGCCTGACATTGGGAGTTTGACCATGCCCCACTGAGTATATGGACCACACAAATTAGGTGTGTGTGTTTTTTTTCCTTCCCCTTTTTTTGGGGAGGGAGGTCTTAAGGGGGGTGGGGTGACCCTAGGAGGACAGGGAGGTGTGGTTGCTCAGGGTTCATGATGTGAAATAATAAGAATATTGTGGAAAAAAGAGAGAGCCTTGGCCTATGGTGGAATGCATGCCTGTTATCCCAGCTTCTGGAAAGTAAAGGCAGTAAAATTTGCTATTCATAGTCAGCCTGTACTACAAGAGACCCTGTATCACAATCAAGAAATTCAGGATAACCGGGGGTAGTGGTGGTGCAGAGATAATTCAGTAATTAAGAGCACGGAGTTTGATTCCCAGCACTTACGTGACCGCTCATAAATACCTACAACCCCAGTTCCAGGGGATTATGTGTTCTCTTGTGTCCTCCACAGCCACCTGCATGCACATGGTATACATACAGATAGACAGCTGTACACATATACACATAAATAAATAAGTTGCTAAAGACATGGCTTAGCAACTAAGAGTATATGCATTGCTCTTACAGAGGATTGGAATTTGGTTGTCAGCACTCAAGTTGGGAATCACCTGAAACTCCAGGTGATCTACCACCCTCTTCTGGATTCACATGTACTATTCCACAGAGACATACATACATACACATAATTTTTAAAAATAATAAAAGTAAATCTTAATTATTTTATTTTATTTTATTTTATTTTTTTTGGTTTTTCAAGACAGGGTTTCTCTGTGTAGCCCTGGCTGTCCTGGACTCACATTGTAGACCAGGCCTCCAACTCACAGTGCCTCTACCTCCCTGAGTGCTGGGATTAAAGGTATACACCACCATGCCTGGCTAGGGAAAATAAATCTTTAAAACAAAAGATCCCACATATTTTGAAAAGAAATAATCTTCCTATCTACAAATTTCTTTACTAATAAAGAAATGAGTCAAGAGCTGATGTGATGGCCGCCAAAGCCTAAGGACTTGCGTTCCATCTCCAGACCTCACATGGTAGCAGAGAACCAGCTCCTATAGTGTTCTCTGACTTCCATATGTGTGCCATGACACATAGAACTTCCCTCCCCAAATATATGTATGTAATAAAAAATGAGTTGAAATGCTGGAAATTTTAAAAGCAGTTATGATCTTTTTGTTGTTGTTTCTTTGAGACAGGATCTTTATGTAGCCCTGGCTGTCCTGGAGCTCACTATATAGACCAGGCTGGTCTTGAACTTGCAGAGATCCACCTGCCTCTTCTGAGATTCAATGCATATACCACTATGCCAGTCTCAACCTTGGAATTTTTTGGTCCTCCTACCTTCACTCCTGAACTCTGCTACAAGGTTTCATGCAGTAGTGGAGATCAGAATTTAACTCTGGGCTATTGTACATGCTGGACAAGCATTCTATCAACTGTGGTATATACCCAGCTTTCCCTCTGTTAGTGCTAATTTTAAAATTGTATTGTAGTTTTTCTCTTAACCTGGCTAGCAACCAAATAATTGAGACTGGACTTTTATATTCATTTTAAAAGCTTTAGTGCATAAACAACAGAGCAGTATTAATCTATTTTAACCTTCTAAAGTAACCTGGCTATCTCCCAGGTGAAATGCCCGAGATACTTGCATTTTTTGGCTTTCTCTGCTCCAGTTGCTCACTCATGATATCTCCTGGACCTTTCTCTCTTCTCCTAGCTGGCAGGAAATCCAGCCCTATTCTCTCCCCTGGTCAGTCACGTGTTTGTTTGTTTTTTCAAGACAGGGTTTCTCTGTGTAGCCCTGGTTACCCTGGACTCTCTTTGTAGACTAAGCTGGCCTCTGCCTCCCAAGTGCTGGGATTAAAGGCATCCACAACCACTGCCCTGCTCAGTCATTGGCTCTTAAGTTTCTTTATTGACACATCAGGGAACAATTGGGGAGCACTATTTACACAACACTGAGAAAGGAGATTTTTAGAAGAACTGCAACCAGATATGGGGGCACAGAAATCAGCATGTGAGTCTTTATACGTGCACAGTAACATTATGCCTACACCCCTATCTACCCTTCATTTTTGGTGCAGGGGGATAAGAGTGAAACTTGGGTTCATCTCATATTGGGTCTACAGATGTGCACCAGCATGTTTGACCCTGGTGACGTTGTGTGTGCAGGTGTGCATGCCTGTGGAGGGCAGATGTCAATGTTGGTTATCTTCCTCAATGGGTCTCCATCTTATGTTTCAGATAGGAGGCTCTATATTGGTAATATGGGTCTTCTATATATATGCATGGAGGTATATGTGTAGCCATATTTGTGTGAATATACATACACAACCATTTTTATCTTGTATAAAATGAAACTTATGATTTACCTTTCTTACAGTATTATGGTGAGATTAGATGAATACAATTTATTTAATGTTTTAATTTCTACATAGTGAGACCCAGTCTCAAAAAAGATGGTAGTTTGGGGCCAGTGAGATAAGTGGCTGCCATCAAACCTGACCATCTGAGTTCTATCCCTAGAACCCGTGTTGTCTGCGAGAACTGGCTCCTGGTCCTTTCACATGCATGTTATGCACAGGCATGTGTGACACACACACACATTAAATAAATAAATACAATTAAAAATCTAAAACCAACCAAAAACACTGTAGTTAACCAGATGTGGTAACACACATGTCATTCCAGCACCAGAGAGGTAGACGCTAGAAGATCAGGAGTTCAGGGTTATTCTCAGCTAAATAGGGAGGTCTGAACTAGAGGAGACACAGCTCACAAGGCCAGCAACAACAAAACAAAAAACCAGACAGAACAGAAAAGGACTAACTATAGTTCAAGACAAACCTAGTAGTACATCCCAACCTGTGCCTGCAATCCTAGCACTTAGCTAGCCAAGGTAGAATTGCCTAAATTACAGCAGCCTGCGCTGCACAGTGAGGCCTTAGGTCAAAACAAATTACTACCCCCCCCCCACTGTCCCCTCCGGGGTGTGTGGGGGACAACAGAAAACCAAGTAAACAAAACTCTAGCCAGATAAGCATTTGTACTCTGGTTCTTCTAAGATTTTTTCCGAGAGCAAAGCTAGCCAAACAGGCACTTTGCACATGGTTTTTGTGTTTTGTTCATTTTCAAACATTGTCCCATTGAGCTGGTGATCCATTGGCAACAATTCTGCAATGTTCCTTTATTAAACTGCATGCCCCTCCCCCAACAGTTGCACCTCTGAAAGACCTCCGAGCCTTTTCTCATTCAGTTAAATTGCAGCCCCTGTTATTTTCCTTACCACACTGGTAGCCTGAGGAATAAAGCCTGGGTTCATCTCCGTAGGAACTTTGTGGCTGGCTATTTAGTTTGCTGACTGCAGATGCCCTAGGATCACTGGGCAAAAGAAGTGTAAAAGTAGTATAGGTAGTAGGTGAAAACAGTGTCCTGTTTCTAGTGATTTGTAGCATACTGCCATTTCCATTTCTTCATTGGCTTATGTAGTATTATTGAAAAAATTTACTAGCAGGGCTACTACTTCATCAGTCGTCCACTGACAACCTGCCTCATTTATTCACTGCTATATTAAATGTCAGGGACACTCTGTTTTATAGATCTGTATATTCTCTGGCTTCTATCACAGTGGACAGATGGACAGAAGACCCTTAGAATGCTGGATGTGGTGGAGCATGCCTTTAATCCCAGCATCTGGACAACCAGGGGTTTAAAGGTAGTTTTGTATCCATGGTTACAAAGTAAGTCTGAGGTCAGTCTGAGCTATATGAGACCCTATCTCAAAAAATCAAAACCAAAAGCTAGGCTTCTGTTGGTAGATACTTCTAATCCCAGCACTGAGGAGGCAGAGGCAGCCAGATTACTGTGAGTTCAAGGACAGCCGGTCTACAAAGTCTAAGGCAGCCAAGACTACACAGAGAAATCCTTTCTCAAAAAAACAAACAAAAAAAAAGCAAAAATTACAGAACCTGGCCTGGATGGCCATGCCTTTAATCCCAGCACACAGGAGGCAGAGGCAAGAAGATCTCCTGAGTTCTAGTTCAGCCTGATCTATAGAGTTCCAGAACAGCCAGGGCTACACAGACAAACCCTGACTCAAAACAACAAAGAAAAAGAAAAAGTACTTTAGGAATATTTAAAGCAGGAAACCATTGTAGCTTTATGATATTGATACAAATATTTACTATTACTGTTAATATTTAGATTATAAATTATTTTATAATCTAAAAAAAAAGGACTGTAGGATAACGAATCGTTTAAAACAAAAACGAACAAACAAAAACCCACCACTTTGATAGAGCCTATCCTTAGGTCACATAGTGGCTTAAAATGAAACCTGTCATACCCAATTAGACCTGCAGAACATTTGACTGGAGGACCACAACACCAAATCCCTAAATTCTAAATCTGTGTTTAATCTGTCTCAGCACTGTAGTCTGCTTTTTGCCTGGCTTGTCACTCTCAAAGTGAGCTCAAAGTTCTAGCCACGCTCTGGCAATTTGGAAAGATGATTTCTTTACCTCACATTGGCACACAAGAGTGGGGGCCTCTACCAGTCTGTGGTTTTGATTGCCTGCATCCTATACTTCATTATCCTGTTTTGTTGTGTTGTCTCCTCCCAACTCAATTTAGTTCTAGACACTTTATTAGGGAGAAAACATGTATTTGTTTAAATGACTTTCATTTGTTTATATTTTGGAGACAGGGTTTCACTATGTAACGCTGGCTGCCCTGGGTTATATAGACCAGGTTGGACTCAAGCTTAGACATCCACCTGACTCCCTCTACCTCCTGACTGCTGAGATGAAGTGTGTGCACCACCAATGCCCAGACTTAATCACTACTTAAGCACACACAAATAAAGCTATGCTGAGCCAAGATAGTGGTTACCCTTCAAAGCAGAAGAGGCTGGAAGGGGACAAAATAGGACTTTGTTAATGTCCTAGGGTTTCTTTTGCTGTGAAGAGACATCATGACCATGGCAACATTTAATTGGGGCTGGCTTATTGTTTCAGAAGTTTAATCCATTATAGTCACCTTTGGAAGTATGCTGACTGATATGGTACCAGAGAAGCTGAGAATTCTACATCTTGATCTGAAGGCAGCAGCAGGATACTGTGTGCCATACTGAATCTAGCTTGAGCATATTAAGAAACTTCAAAACCTGCCCCACAGAGACAAACTTCTAACAAGGCCACACCCACTGCAGCACAGCCACACCCTATGGGCCAAGTGTTCAAACACCGAAGTCAATGGGCGCCATTCCTATTCAAACCACCATAGTTAAGACGGGAAAAATCCTGTTTCTTTTTGAAAGATTTTATTTATTTAGTTTGTTTCCTTTTTGAGGTAGGTTTTCTAAGTGTAGCCCTGGCTGTCCAGGAACCTATTCTGTAGACTAAGCAGGCCTTGAAATCTGAGCTCCTCCTGCTTCCCCAGGTGCTGGGATCAGAGGTGTGGCCCACTCCTGGTTGTGGTGGCGCACACCTTTGATCCTAGCGCTCAGGAGGCAGGGGCAGGCGGAGCTCTTGAGTTTGAGGCCAGGGTGGACAACAAATCCAGTTCCAGGATAGCCAGGATTGTCACACTGTCACAGAGAGGAAAACCTGTCTCAAAAACCACAAAAAGGCGTGCACCAGTGCTGGAATAGGCTAGGAGAGAGTGTTGGATATCCTAGAACTGGAATTACAGATGGTTGTGAGCTGCCTGTTGTGGGTGCTGGGAACTAGTTCTCTGGAAGAGTAGCAAGTGCACTTAATTGCTGAGTCATCCTCTCCAGCTCCAAGTTCTATTTCTTGATTTGTTGGTTTCATTCAGCTTATACAAACTCATGTGGCTGTACATTTATATTTTATTTTCTGTGTCTAAATTATACATTAGTAAAAAAGTAAGCAAAATATATTAAAGTCTTCCTTTCAGCTCTGCTTTCTAGACTCCCAAGTTTTCCCCCTGAAGAGAAAGCCAGTGACCTTTCTTGTGTGTTCTTCCAAAGCTTTTCTATGTATAAATGAGCTTACAAGTGGATACTTTTTTATATAAATGACATGTTATACATACTTTTGAGTCTTGCATTTTAAAGATTTTTTCCTTTTTTAAAATTTATTTATTTTTTATTAATTACAGTTTATTTACTTTGTTTAAAGAAAGTTTTATCAGGGCTGGAGAGATGGCTCAGTGGTTAAGAGCGTTGTCTGCTCTTCCAAATGGACCCAGGTTTAATTCCCAGCACCCACATGGCAGCTCACAACTGCCTGTAACGCCAAGGGATCTGATACCTTCACACTAATGCACATAAAATAAAGATTAAATAAATTATATTTTTTAAAAAAAGTTTTATCTTTATTATTTTTTCTGTGTATGGGTGTTGTTTTTGTGTTGTTGTTTTTTTTTCCCTGCATGTATGCCTGTGTATCACATGTTCCTTCAGAGGCCTGGAGAGGGTGTTGGATCTGGATCCCCTGGGCCTGGAGTTCCCTAAGGTGTTCAGCTACCATGTGGGTACTAGAATTGAACCCAGAGCTTCTGCAAGGTTAGCCATTATTCTTGACCACTGACCCAACACTCCAGCCCTTGAATTTTACTTCCTGATACATTTTCCATAATCTTATACTGCCTGATTTTAACTCCAGTGCAGTGCCTGGCATGTAAATATACTTGTTACAGACTGTCTTCCTGTTTCCATGCTGAAACCAATTCCAGAGGGGATTCCTGAGTTCAACCTAGAGTCCATCTTAAGGGGGGGGGGGGAAGACAAACTAACCTACCTGAGGTGGCCAGGAGGGATGGGCATGCCTTTAATCCCATCACTCAAGAGGCAGATCTCTGTGAGTTCAAGGCCAGCCTAGTCTACATAGCCAGGACAGACAGGGCTACATAGAGAGATTATTTCTCAATGACAACACCCCCCACCCCCCAAAAGGAAAACTTAGCAGGGGTGACCTGAAGCTGCTACTGCACAAATGGGTTTAAAAATATATTGTGAGAAAAAATTTTCAATTAAAAATATTTAAGGTTAGGTGCCTTTATCTCAGCACTCTGGAGACAGGTGGATCTCTGAGGTAGAGGGCAGACTGGTCTACATATCTTGTTCTGTGTCAGCCAGTTCTGTGTCGGTACATAGAAAACCCTGTCTCAAGAACCAAACCAAAACATGGGTGTATGTAATATATATATATATTTAGATACTTACATATATATGTATATAATGAGGTTGGGACTTTTCTAGTCCTACAGTTGTTGCAAAGGGATGGAGTCCCGGTTACTGAATCTAAATTACTCGAACCCAATAGGTCAAAACCAGCCTGAGTTAAGAGGGAGGTCAGACTCCATCCTGTTTGTAAACAGTCCTACACTTTCTTTTCTGAAGACCCTTCCCCTGGTTGTTTCTGGGCTTCAGTCCTGGGGGAGTACTTATGGTGCTCCTTTTTTTTTTTTTTTTTTTTTTTTTTTTAAATATCTGTTCTTCTGGAATACTTCTGAAATCTTGGGTCTAAAATGATGAAAAGTCACAGCAGGCCCAGCTCTAGCTTCACAATGTCCCTATCCTGGGAGAAACAAACACCGCTGTGCTTGCCGCAGAGTAAAACCGATTTACAAAGGCTGTGGGCTTCCCGAATGAATTCCGATATAGGATGTCTTTTCTTGAGCGCCGTTAAAGCTAGCTACAGTGATGCTGGACTGACTACAGGAAACACTGAGCAAAATGGGCCCCTTGCTTGTCTGTCAGATGCTAGGCATCTGATCATCTTGGACCTCGCAGGCAGGCAACCTTTAAGACACTGAGATGTGGGTTGTCACAATTGGTGGTAGCCGCCTGTGGATGCCGGGAAGAGTGCCGGCCACCGCATAGTTTTGGATCCTTTTACCACACAGCCTGGGCTTGCCCTGGCTCTGAGGGGAGTCGCCTCGGTCCCCCGCAGCCCCTCCCCCTCCGCGCGGCCTCCCCTCCTCCCAGCGCCTCTCTGTCTCCCCCTCCCGGACGGCGCGCCTCCGTTCGGCCCGGCCCAGCCCGGCGCCTGTTTGTGAATGAGATGCTCAGTTTCTCAATGGAGCCGCGGGGGGCTCCGGCGGACGCGGCGCAGGCCGCAGCGCTGGCCCTGAGCCGGGAGGAGGACGCCTTTCGCTCGCTCGCTCGCGCCCGCCCTCCCACTCGCCGCCGCGGCTTTTGAGGAACTGGGCCGCGAGGCCGCCGCGCAGGTCGCCAGGGCCCGCATCCCCGCGGACGCCTGGGCTGGGCGGGCTCGGGGCGCCGGCGAGCGCCGCAGCGGGGGGAAGACGCCGCGGGGCCGGCGGCCGCCGCGGGGGCCTGAGGAGTCGTCGGTTTCCTTAAAGGACGAACGGCCAGACATAAAGCAAACCTCGGCGGCTAGTGGTGGCTCGCCCGCACTCTCTCCCCCTCGGCAGAGGAGGGGTGGTGTGAGGAAAGGAGCGGAGCAAATAAGAGGCATTTCCTCCCCGCGGGGGAGCGGCAGCCCGCTCTCCGCGGCCGGCAGGAGCGGCGTCGGCAGCCGCGGCGGGCGCCGGGCCGCGCCGCTCCGTCCCGCCATGCGCGAGCCGGCCGAGGGCTGCTGAGGCGCCGGGCCGCGAAGCGGAGTTCGAGTGCACGGGCTCCGGCGCTCGCCGACCAGCCCTGTCCGCCCGGCGGCGGGATGGAGCCGGCGACCGCGCCCCGGCCGGACATGGCGCCGGAGCTGACCCCCGAGGAGGAGCAGGTAAGCGCGGCCGCGGCGGTGGGTGTGTCCGAGCCGCCGAGGCCTAGGCCGGGCTCCGCACCCCGGGCCGGCGGCGCTCCTGCTCCGCTTCCAGGCCTGCGGGCTGGCCTCCCCGGCCGGAGGCCGCGCCCCAGGCCGCCGCCCGCCCATCCCCGGAGCCGCGGGACCCCTCGCGCTGAGGTTTCCGGGGGGTCTCCCCCCATGCCGCTCCATTCCAATGAATATTAAAGTTCCCCGAACTGGGGTAGGCGCCCCTCTGGGTGGCTGCAGAACACCTTGCCCCCCCGACCCTTCTACTCTCTCTTTTGCGTTTAATTTTTATTTTATTTTATTTTTTTATTTTCTATTTCTTGAGGGTCACTTGTTTTCAAGGGCAAAGAGAGCCATTTGGGGGAGGATTCTTAGGTGGTTATCTCAGTTTCCAAGAAGGGGGGAGGTAGCGCTAGTAAATGGGTGCCCCAGATTCTCAAAGGAACCCTTCAGGCTTTTCAGACTGCCGTGACGGGCCTACTTGGACAGATTGTGAAAGATCTACCCCTTTTCTAGCTTCCCAAGTCCCTGGCGTTGACCTTCGTATTCTGCTTTCCCAGGCTGGGCTCTTTGCCTCGCCCCCACTTCCCTGCCCCCACCTCATCTCCATGGTTCTGTTGCCCACATTGAAGTTCCATTGTCCCTCTTTAAAGCTCATGACCTTAAATTCCAAGAAAGTAGTGGCTTGCGTTCTCAGTTGAGGGGTTTTGGTAAGGGAGAAGCTTGGTGTGCTTATAACTTTCCACCCCCCATTTTCCAGCTGTGGAAGCACAGGCTGCTCCTGAGGAAGATAGGAAAGTCTGCTAGATGAGATGGGAACCTATGGGTGGTGGGCTCTTGCTTGGCACTGCTCAGACCCAAACATAGTTGTGCTCAAATATGGCCGTAGTCTGGCTGTACCTTAAATAAATAAATAAAATAAATGAAAGAGGAAAAAGTGAGGCATGCTGGTGATAACCCATTTCATGCTCTCTAGCCTTTGTTCACAGGCCCACATTTGCCAGCAGTCTGTAGTGGGAATAGTCTCTTTTGACAAACATTGGTTTAATGGGCTTATTTAAGACCTGTTTTTTTTTAAACGATTTATTTATTTTCATTTTATGTGTGGTGGTGTTTTACCTGCATGTATGTCTGTGTGAGGGTGTCAGGTCATTTGGAGCTTGATTATGAATAGTTGTGAGCTACCATGTGTGAGCCGGGAATTGAACCCAGGTCTTCTGGAAGACCAGCTAGTTGCTGTCTGTTAACCACAGAGCCATGTCTCCAGCCCTAAGACCTGGTTTTTTAAAAGCTCTTGACTTTTCTTTTTTATGGAAATGATGTTTGTATTTGGCCTCAGACCATACTCTTAATGCCTGTAGATAAACTTAGCATGAGTTAAAAAAAAGGGGGGGGACATTTTTTTTTTTTTTTGCAAACAGTAGTAACATCTTGGTAATTGCAACTGGATGTTTTCAAAATGCTACCGTGATTGTGCACCCCATGCCTGACTCCTTTCTTCTCCTTTCAGTTCTGAGGACTGCATCCAGCACCATATCCTCAGCGTTCTGAGCAGTTTTTATGTACCATTCTCTTTCATGCACAAGATTGTAGGCTCATCACGGCTGGGACTTTGTGTCTCATCTTTCTAACAGCTGTGTCCGTGCGAATAATGAGGGTTAAACACATTGTGTAGCCACAGTACAGTCAAGAAAAGCTGGAGATCCAATACCCATTTTTGTTATTTTTCTTTCCATTCTTGATTTAAAAAAAATAAAAATAAAAAAGAAAGAAAATCCTCTTCACTGTAGAAGCATTTTATTTTTAAGAAACCCAGAGACACCTTTAATCCTGGTGCTTGGGAGGCAGAGGCAGTCAGATCTCTAGGAATTGAAGGCCAGCCTGGTCTACAGAGCAAGTTCTAGGATAGCCAAGGTTACACAGAGAAATCCTGTCATGAAAAACAAAACAAAACAAAACAAAACAAAAAAGAAACCCAGAGACCACCATTTTTCCCTTTTTAGTTTTTAATGGTTTAATTGGCTTTATTTTTGGCTTTTAGAATGAGACAAGTCTTCATTCATAAAATAAATGTCACTGTGTGCAGAGGAGAAGCATATGGCTTTATAGCTAAAGAGGAAGAAAGAACGGAGAACTAACAGTGCCAAAGTTAACTTTTTTTTTTAAGACGGGTTCTCTGTGTGACCTACTGTCTATCAGGTTTTATTTTTATTAGATTTGTTTTAAAGGAACGTTGTTCTGTCTGAAGTGTCAGGGCTTCAGCAAGGTGTGGTGGTGTGCTCAAATACTTGTAAGCCAGCACTTGACAGGAGGAGGCAAGATCAGGAGCCCGAGGTCCACTTTTAGTGAACTGTTTTGAATACTTTATTCTTACTCTTATTAATTTTGTGTTTGCATATGCACAGGAGTGCAGTTGCCCACACCGTTCAGAAGAGGACCTTGAATTTCCTGGAACTGGAGTTATAGACAGTTGTCAGCTGCTTGATGTAGGGGCTGGGAACTGAACTTGGGTCCTCTGGAAGAGTGAATGCTCTAACCTCTTTGTGGTGATTTTGAGGCCAGCGAGATCTGTCTGAGACCCTGCTGGGCCTGGTAGAACAGACCCTTAAGCCAGCACTGGGGAGGGAGAGTGAGCTTGAGGCCTGCGTGATTTCTACGGTGAGCCCCAGGTTAGCCAAGACTACATAGGGAGATCCTGTCTTTAAATAATAATAATAATAATAATAATAATAATAATCAGTGTTTTAGGAAAATGGCATTAGAAAAAAAGTTTAAAATATAAAATTAAGGAAAGCAGTTACTTAAAGTATTGGATAGGAACATGCAATTCCCAGAATCAATGTAAACTTGCCAGAGCTGGTGGCACACAAGAATACTCTGATGTGGCAGGGTATGGTGGCACATACCTTTAATCCTAGCACTCCGAGGCAGAGGTAGGTGGATCTCTGTGACTTCAAAGCCAGCCTGGTCTACAAAGCAAGTTCCAGGACAGCCAGGGCTACACAGAGAAACCCTATCTTGAAAAACCAAAAAAGAAAATGGAAAAGAAAAAAACAATCTATGGAATTAGTATTGTAACTGGAGGTTCCTTTCTTTATCTCATAAGAGAACAAAATAGAAAATTAAATAGCTATGACCTAGGGAAAAAAGTCCAAGAAAACAGAAACAAACCCTCAATCATGCCTGGTTTCCAATGCTAATCTTCTAGTTATTCCAAAATGTTGAAATACAAATATAATAGTCTCTCATTTTAGTTCAATAAAAGATGTTTTCAAATTTATTTGTTTATTTGGAGTCAGTGTCTCCCTGTGTAACCCTGCCTGGTATGGAACTTGCTGAGTAGAGCAGGCTGGCTTTAATCTCCTAGAGATCCACCTACCTATTCCTCCCATGTGCCGGGATTTAAAGGCATGCACCTCCATGCTTGGCCACATCAGTATTCTTGAGTGTTGGGATTATAGGCTTGCTCCACTATTCTGGGCATAAAATATTAAAAGGTCTTTTTCTTTGTCTTCCTGTTGTTCTCCTCCTCCTCCTCTTCTTTATTTGTTGTTTGTTTGTTTTGAGAAAGGGTTTTTTTGTGTATCCCTGACTGTCCTGGAACTTGCTCTGTAGACCAGGCTAGCCTCAAACTCAGAGATTCCCCTGCCTCTGGCTCCTGAGTGTTGGGATTAAAGACCACCACCGGGCTATAAAAGGTATTCTTAAAGCCAGTTTTGGTGGCTCTGGGAAGGCAGTGGTAGAGAATCTCTTGAGTTCAAGGCCAGCCTGGTTTACATAATGACTTCTAGACCAGCCAGGGATACATAGTGAGACCATGTTCCACAAAAAAAGAAAAAGGATTTTAAAAAAGAGAAAGAAAATTGCTTAGGTTAGTTGGTTCTTTTTTTTTTTTTTTTTTCTGTTTGTTTGCTTAAATTTTTATGTAAAGGGGGATAGAACCCAGAGCCTTGTATTGAGCCAGGCACTGTACTGTTAATCTATACTCATGTCAGGTGGAACCCTATTCTGTGAGCAAATAGGAGATTACACTGGATTAGCATATACTCAAAGGGTGGGGTTAAACTTTTTGAAATGTTTCAACTGCTTTATAGCTACTTGAGGACTTCTCCCTCCTGAATAGCAAGTATGTCTTTCTCTAGTCATGCCAATCAAAATCTTGGACACTTTGTTGCACTTTATCCCTTGTATAAAATGTATCATTTCCTTTTCTTAAGTATCTCTTGAATTTATCAGCTTTAGGCTGTCTGTCACACTCAATATGATCATAATAATCCTTGTCCAAACTACTGTTGTATCCTAGTAAGAGTTTAAATAAAACTTTTTAAAACTTTTGTTCATTTACACACATGCATGTCTTTGTGCATGTGTGCGTGTTGTGTCATGGCAGGAGTGTAGAGGTCAGAGGACAGCTTTCAGGAGTTGGTTTTCTCCTTCCACCAGGTGTGATCCACAGATTGTGCTGGCTAGGCTTAGTGGCGAGCATATTTACCTGCTCTGGTGTCTCTCTGGCCTCCAACAAGAGATGAGATTTGTTTTCTATCTGATGCATCTATATTTGAGAAGCTAAAGTCAAATTGCAAATCTGATTGCATCTTCCCTTCAGCCCGCCTGCCCTCCAAATAAGTTCTGCAGGGAAAATTTGTTTTGATGGTTCTGGCAATTGAATCTGTGGCCTTGTGTAGGAAAAGCATGCGCTGTACTCTTCCTTTTAAGAGTTTTTAATTTTTCTTCGGATTTTGTACAGCCTATAGAAGTAGTCTTAGCTACTTCTCATACTTTATTTCTTTAAGATGTATTTTTACTTATGTGTATATTTGTATGCAATGAGTGTACATGTACTCTTGGTTAGACGGTTAGAAGAGGGGGGTCAGATACCTCGGAGCTGGGTGGTTATGATTTGTCCTATGTCGCTGCTGGGAACTAAAGTCAGGTCCTCTGCAAGAGCAGAAAGCACTGTTAAATGCTGAGCTCTCTCTTTGGCCCTTCACACAGTTTCTCCCTCAGGCATACTAGCCACACTGCCTTCTCCTAGCTGTGCTGGCCTGCTTGCTGTTTCCTCCTGCTGTGGAGTATGTACAAGCTGCTTTCCACTTCTGGAAACACCTCTCATTTTGACCTCAGTCCTTACCTTTTACCTTTTAGTTTTTACTTCCTTGTGGAAGACAGTCTTAGATCTCAATTAGGTTAAACCCCTTTAGCCTCTCTTATTTAACTCTGTTCTTTATGTTGTTTATCATGAGTTTGCATTTCATGACTAAACTTCAGAGTTCAAACATTTTGCTTTTTCTCACCATCATATGCAAATTGCCTCACAAAGCTAGAACTTAAAGGTCAGGAAGTATTTGTGGAATGAAAGAAGATTAATGGTCCCTTTAAATCCTCCCTCCCCTTAAAAAAAAAAAAAGACATTGTCTATGAGGGATGACACAGACCTGTCTGTCACCCCTGCGCTGTGGAAGCTAAGGCAGGAAGATTGATTTGAAGCAAGCCTGTGGGCTACATAGTGAGACCTTGTCTCAAAACTAAACAAATAGCAAACAAAAAAGTCAGTACAATTTTAATATGTATTTTGATAAAACTTTGTTTTTTTTTACTTGTTTGTACAAATTTATACCAGGCTTGATGGTACACGCATTTAATTCCAGCATTTGGGATACTCAGACAGGTGAATCTCTGTAAGTTTAAAGCCAGTCTGTTCTACAAAGGGGTTTTAAGCCAGCAAAACTCTTTTTAATCAAATCATTGCCTTTAATCCCAGAACTTGGGAGACAGAAGCAGATAGCTCTCTTAAGAGTTCAAGGCCAGTTCTAGGACAGTCAGGGCTATGTAGAAACCCTCTCTCAAAAAACCAAACTAAACAAAAGTTATTGAAAAAGTATATATGTGTTTCTGTGTGTATATGTGTATTCCTGTGTGTGTATGTGTGTCTTCCTGAGTGTGTGCTAGTGTATATGGAGTCTAGAGGATAACCTCTGGTGTCATCTTTAGGAATGCCACTTGTCTTAGTCACTTTCTTTTGCTGTCATAAAACACTATGACAAAGCATCTTATAAAAAACTGTTTAATTTGGCTTATATATTTAGAGGGTTAGAGTACAGGAGCCAAGGCATGGAGGCAGCAATGGCTGAAAGCTAACATCTTAATCCCAAAGTAGAAGGTTTACAGCAAACATGCGGAATTGTAGAAGTCTTTTGAAATCTCAATGCCTGCTCCCATGCCACACCTCCTCCATCAAAAGGACATAACTCCTAATTCTTCCCAAATGGTTCCTTTAACTAGGGGCCAAATGTTCAAATATTTGCACCTTTGTGGACTATTGTCAGTCAAACCATGATATCATGGTGGCTTGGAGTTGATGAGTTACACTCAACTAGTTGGCCACTGAGCCCCAAGGGTCTTCTTTTCTCAGACCTTGCTGGCACAGGGATTATAGTTGTGTGCTACCAGGTCTGGTTCTGAGAATGAAGCTCAGTCCTTGTGCTTGCAAGGCAGGCACTTTACCAAGGAAGCATGCTCCTAGCCTCCTTCCTCCACATCCTTTTGATGTTTTGAAGTGAAGGTTCATGTGGCTTAGGCTGGCCTTTGTGTGGGTGACCTCGAACTTCTGATCTTCCTGCTGCCACCACTTCCTCAGTACGAGACTGCAGTGCTGCATCACCATATCTGACTTTATTTCTATGATAGTGGGATCAAACCCAGGGCTCTGCATGCTGGGCAGACACTGCTAACAGAGCTATATCCCTGACCATCAATTGCATTTATTTATAGATTCTTTTGAAGATATATTTTAAGGTAACATTTTTTTAAGTGCTCTTAACCTCTGAGCCATCTGTGTTTTTATGTGTCTGTGATTATGAGTGCATGTGCAGAGGCATCAGATCTCTCTGGAGCTGGAGTTACAGGGGTTGTGAGTTGTTCAAAATGGGTTCTGGGATCTGAATCTCTGCAAGAGCAATGCCTGGTCTTGGTCACCAAGCCATTTCTCCAGCCCCGTCATTTTTAATTTTTCAAAATTTGCTAAACATTTTGAAAATAATCATGATTGAGAAGATACAAGCCTGTAATTTCAGCACTTGGAAGACAGAGGCAGATGGATCAGAAGTTCAATTTTAGCCCTAACTATACATCAATATTGAGGCCAGTCTGAGCAGTATGACACTCTGTCTCAAAAAGAAAGCCATTAGTATTTTGTATTCCTGATGTCCTTTTTAGACATGTGTTGACTTGAGGTAAATTCTCATTTGTAATAATGGTATTTCTTATCTTCACTTTATTTTGTTATTTATTTAAAAATTTATTTTGTGTGTATTTTGTATTGTGTATGTGTAGTATATGTGTATATATGAGTGAGGCCATGCACATGGGGCATATGCCGTGGTACTTATATGAAGGCCAGAGGCAACCTCAGGTCATCATTCCTCACCCTCTCTCATCATGCTTGAGACAGGACTACTTGGCAGCAGACTGCATAGACCAGGCTAACTGGCCTCTGAACTTCTGATTTTCCTATCTCTGCTGCCAGTCTTCTCTTTATTTCACGGGCATTACAGATGCATTTGCTGCTGTGTCTGGCTTTTATGTGAGTCTGGGAATCCAAACTTAGGTTGTCAGGCTTGATGGAAAGTGGTTTCCATCTCCTCAACCCTTTCTGTTATTTTATGTTTGCTGTCCTAAAGGTGGACTTCAGGACCTTGCATGTGCTAGGCAAATGCTCTTACTGAACTACTTCCCTTGCCTCTATTTCTTGTATCCACTTTTTTTTCAGTCCCTAAATAACTAGAGCCTACAGTGAGGTTATAAGAAAACACACCAGCGGGGTGGGGGTGGGGAGTGGTGCACACCTGTAGTTCCAGCACTCTGGAGGGGGCAGAGGCAGACAGAGCTCTGTGAGTTTGAGGCCAGCCTGCTCTACAAAGTGAGTCCAGGACAGCCAGGGATACACAGAGGAAGAAACTTGTCTCAAAAACAAACAAACAAGCAAAACAAATCTCTAAGGAGTTTATGTGAACAGCAGCAACATCATAAGAGTACTTGTTTTTGAGCTTCTGCTTTGAGGCAGACTCTGTTGACTGTGTCTGCTTGATCTTAGCTGAAAGGCAGAAAAGCAGTGTGTGTTAGCCATTTTTCACAGTTCATCCCCCCAGTGGAAACTGGAAGTAAATCTTGTCATTTTGCAAACAAAATTCAGACTGAAAGAGGAAAATTGCCCAAGGTCACTTAACTGGCAAATGATGAGCTATAATTTCTACCCATGTCTGTTATTTTGTCTACACTGCCAATATTTATTCTATTTAACTTCATTATTTCTTATGATGTAAGTGGCTAGTTTATTCAGATAACACAGTGGGCATATATGTATATATAACAGCTAATTATGTGTTGATACACTCGTTTGGTTTTGAAAATGTGTACACACATGTATGTGTATGTGGGTGTGTGTATGTGTGGTGCATACATGTATGTATGTATAGATGTATGTGCTTGAATGCACACATGGGTAATAGCATGTCCTGCTCTAACCATCTTTATTTTATTCCTTTGAGTCAAGGTCTCTTCCTGCATCTAGACTTAGCCTGGTGTCTAGTAATCCCCAGTGATCCTCTGTCTTCACGTGTCTTCATTTCCGATAGTGCCGAGGTTAAAAACATGGTGTTAAAGGCACTCTGGCCAGATTTTTATGTGTTAGGATCCAAACTCAGGTTCTCAGGCTTTAGTATCTAGTGTTCCCTGCTGTGCTCGGGAGAGCTCTCCCCCACCTTCCCGTCTGTGGCATTGGGTAAGCTAGTCGGGGCAAGGCTGGAGAGCTTGCCCTGGTGGTGTGGTGCAGGAGACTGGTGGGCTGACCAACTCAGCTGCTATCCAGGGCTTTGAGTTGGCCCGTCCCAGTGTCTACCCGGGTCATCTGTGATCTGCTTGAACATGTGAAGGGTTCAGAGCTGCAGGATCTCCATGACACAGGGTAACAACAGGATATCCAGAGGAGTACTGGTAAGGATGGTGTAGCACAAGCCAGAGGCCTTGAACCAGACCAGTGACTTGTTGCAGTGAAACATTTGCAAGTAAAGATATGTGACAAAATGCAGCTTTCATGACTAGATTGTTACCTGTTTTTTATTTTCTTTGGGGGAAGGTTGCAGGGGTGGAGAGTGGCTGTGGAGAGACGAGGAGGTGACTGGAAGTGGAGTGCATGTAGTAAAATTCAGAAAGAATTTGTCAAAAGTTAGAAACGAAGCAAATATTCCTACTCAGTTTGCCTCTCCAGGCCCTTTGATATTGCTTCTTAAAATATGATTTTATTGCCACCTGTGGTGGCACATGCCTTTAATCCTAGCATTTGGGAAGCAGAGGCAGGAGGACCTCTGTTAGTTCAAGGCCAGCCTGATCTATCTAGCAAGCTCCAGGACAGCTAGGAATATGTAGAGAGATGCTGTTTCAAGTAAACAAAGGAAAAAAAAAAACAAAACAAAACCCCAAACTGGTTTTCTTGCTTGCTGTGATGATGTACTCCTTTAATCCCACCGTTGGAGAGGTGGAAGCAGGCAGATCTCTGTGGATGAGGCAGGAGGTCTACATCAGTGAGCTCTAAGACAGCTAAGGCCATGCAGCGAGGCCTGGTCTACCACTCCGCCTCCTAAAAACCTAAAGAAAAAGCAAAGCCAGTTACACCTGCCTGTAGTCTCAGTATGTGGGGGCTGAGGTGGAGGTCCTGCCATGAGTTCAAGGCCGTCTTGGACTGCATAACAGGACTCTGTCTTAGAACAAAGTTTATAAAGTTCACACATTGGACTGAATGTGGTGGCTCATACCTATAACAACCCTAGTTTGTGACAGGCTACAGTAGACGGATTGCTTGAGATCATCTTGGGCAACGTGATTGGAACTAATTTCAAAAAGAAAAGAAAGACTGGAGAGGGAGAGGTGGCTCAGCAGTTACGAACACTGGCTGCCCTTCCGGAGAACATGGGTTTGATTCCCAGCACCCGCGTGGCAGTTCACAACTCCAGTTCCAGGGGCTCCAGTGTCGTCTTCTGGCTTTCTTAGGTACCAGGGATGCTAGTGATGCACATACATTCAAGCAAAACAACCATACACATAAAAAAAAATAAAACGTTTAAAAGAAGAAGCGAAACAGAAAGCGGAGGAGGAGGAGAAGGTGATGGGAGGAAAAGATTTGGATATTTTGCCTCAGAGCCATGTACTGCAGCGGCGGCACTGTGTTCTGTCCAGAGACTGGTGGGATTACTCTTGGATAGACATGTTCTTCAAGCTGGCAGTTGGCGGCTCTGCATGTCAGCTGTGGCCATGATCACAAGTTTTCTTTTCCTGTGCCTTCTTTCTTTACACAATGGAAATACCTATTATTTGAGCCTCATATAACGAATACTGTCTCTTCAAATTAAAAGCCAAGGTGTTTTTTTGTGTTAATAGCCACTTTTGGGATATGCTTATGTATAAATGTATTCATAACTAATAGGCTTGTGACTTGTCAGTGTGAAGGGCTTTCTTTTTTCCCTCTCTCTTTTTATTAAAATGATTTACTTTATTTTATGTGCATTGGTGTTTTGCCTGTACAGGCAATTGTGATGTGAACGCCAGGAACCTAACTCAGGTTTTCTGTAAGAGCATCCAGTGTGTTAACTGCTGAGCCCCTAAAGGGTAATTTCTATATATCACTGTTAGCTTTTATTTTCCTTTTGTGTAAGCTATAGAGATTAAGTAGGTTTTGTTTAGTTATAGTTTTGTCTCTAAGGATACCGTCCTCTTTGAAATGAATCATGAAAGACATGGTGGCTCACTTTGGAGGATTGCCATGAGTTTGAGGCCAACCTGGGCTAAATAGCGAGATTCTGTCTGTCTCACAAAAAAGGGGGCAGGGGTTGGGGAAGTAGCTTATTTAGTCAAGTGCTTACCTTGTAAGCATGAGGACCTGATTTGATCCCCAGAACTCACAAGGACGTTCTGAGTGTGGTGGTGTGCACTGTAGTCACAGAGCGAGGGAGGTGGCAGAAGGAGGATCTACTCAGGCAGCCTGGCCGAAGTGTGGAGTCCGCGACCAACAGGACACGGGTACACACACACACAGTCAAAGGGAGAAACTATTGATAGTGACTCAACTAGAACTCTGCAGTGATATTTAAATTCCATAACTATAGCCTTGTAGGATCTTAGATGGTTATTCCAGTAACATTTGATTGGGTAGGACAATATAGTAATTCTCTTAAGTATTTATAATTTATACTATCAATGATTTAAATAATTTATATTCTTTCATATTAAAAGAAATTAATCCCCAGCATGCTGATAACAAGCCTGTAAAATCATAGCATTTGGGATAGTGAGGCAGAAAATGGAGAGTTTAAAGCCAGGTTGGGCTTCATTATAGGACTCTGTCTCAAAAAAGGGAGGGAGGGCCTGCAGGATGGCTCAGTGGGTAAAGGCACTTGCTTCAGACCTGCATGGCCTGAGTTCAGTTTCCAGATGCTCAGTTTCCACAAGCTCTCTGATCCTCACATGTGCATGCACACACGTACATACAAACACATTAAATGAAAGTGTAGTACAAATAAAAAGTGAATTCCTGAGCTGGGTGGTGGTACACACCTTTAATCCCAGCACTCAGGAAGTAGAGGCAGCCAGGGCTATATAGAGAAAGCTTGTCTCCAGAAACCAAGACCAAAAACATCCTTTGCCTCACATTGGAGGTCAGTCTGTTCTAGAACTTGCTGTGTAGTTCAGAGTGTCCTGAGACTCACAACAAAGTCCAAGTTGGCCTTGGACACTTGAAATCTTACTGCCTCATCCTCCTGAGAGTTGGGATTAGAAATGTGAGCTACCATGCCCAGAATGTGGTTTAGTTTATTTATTTCATTATTTATTTTAGTGCTAAGAATTGAACCCCGGACCCAGTTAATGCTAAATGTGTAATCTAGTATTAATTTATATTCCTAATTATTTTATTTTAATTAATTATAATACTTAAAAAAATTGACCTAGTGTTCTCACTATGTAGACCAGGTTAGCCTGGAACTTGCCAAATAGGTCAGCCTGGCTTCAAATTCATATTCTTCTGTCTCAGCTTCCTGAGTGCTGGTATCAAAGGTTTGTGTTACCATGCCTTGCTTATTTTTTGAGGCAAGATCTCATTATGTGGCCCAGATTAGCCTTGAAAAGTCACTGCCACAAGTTACCTATTAATATTTATTTGCAAAGCTTGTAAAGAAAGTCCTTATTTTTAAAATACAGCATTGGAAGGACTTAAAAAGATTCACTGGGGCACTTGGTGTAACGCACATACTGTAAATAGTCGGTCAAGATAGCCATTTTACATTCCTTTGAACAGTGAACCTTTGGGGGTCTGGGTACTTACACCTGTCCTAAGGAGGAACAACTATTTTGATTCATGCCAAGGTTCAGCTTTAACAAGTCCAGAGGAGAATCTGGAACAGGATGCAAGATCCAGCATTAACTTTATTTCTTAAATTTGACTTTATCTCTTGGGTCACCGAGCTGATGGCTCAGGCTTGATCATGGTATATGATTGAACAAAGAAGAGGGGACAGAGCCCAGAATTCTTAACTGGGGACTGGCTGCACTGCTGCTAAGGAGGAAAACTTAAACGGACCATCTAGCCAAAAACTGCAGGGGGTTGTAAAGGAAGCTCTTTGCTTTGTGGATAGGCCTTGTTGAGAAGATCTCCATTAGGCTAAAGTATGCCTGCTGATAGCAGAGACCTGATTCTGTTAATTTATTAGTGAATCTACAGGAACATAAGAAATTAGAGAGGATAGAAAATAGACCACTCACATACATACAAGCAGTCAAGAGGAAGAGCTGGATGAAGTTAAAAATTCTAACTTCATCATTTTTTATTGTCTGGTCACAACTTATATACTTCTGAGACAAGACTCTCTGTCAGAAAAAGAATTGCCTCACAGTCAGAAAGGCAATTAATCACAAACAGATGAATTCTAAAATACAACAGGTTATCTGTTTTAAAACTAAACATTTCTTATCTATGTATCTATTACATATGTTCATAATAAGTTCAGAATGACAAAGATTGACAAGGCCTAAAGAAGTAATAAGAATATATGTCTTTTCAATTAGGACTGACCTGGCTACACATTTTTCAGCTATCTCTCAGTTTATAGTGTATACAGGACAGAAATTTTATCTGTCTTTCATTCCAAGATACAGAGTAAATTTAGAATGACAGTATGTTATGCCATAAGCTGACAAGGTATAAGGAATTGCAATGAAACAGTGTGTGTATTTTGACATTAAGGTTTGTACTTAGTTTGGACATTTCTTGGTAGCCCAAATTATATATTGGGTTCAAGGGAAGTTTAAACCAACTTGCCTGTATTTATGGTGTATACCAAGACTTATAATGCCATCTTGAGTGAAAGCTACCTGAAGCTGCAAATCTTTCTCCTAGTGAGGCATTTGGAGGTCCACAAAGGTATTTCAGCCATAAACTTCTAAAATTGTCTTAGAAGTTCTAAAACAATTTATCTCCTAAAATCATTTGAATCAAATCAGAAATTCCATAATTAGGAATTAATTAATTAATTAATTCATGTGAACAGCAGTGCCTCTTCATAAAGATTCCATAGGAAGTTTGTTCAATGAGAGTGAGCAAATACCCAAAAAGTGTGGGTTCATACAATATCAGAATTTTGAGAGATGGAGCAGTGCAGAAATGATGGGGTGTCAGAGGTTGGAAGCAATTCTGGGGTGCATCACGGTACAGACCTTGCAAAATACTGGGTCCTTTCCAGAAAACCCAGATGCCAACTGAACTTCCCCAAATCAGTGGCTCTTGACATCATGTCAGAGGTTGTAAGCAATTCTGGGGTGCATCACGGTACAGACCTTGCAAAATACTGGGTTACCTTCCAGAAACCTACATGCTCGCTGGACTCCTTTAACAGAATGGCTTTTGACAGATTCACCCTGGGACCTGTATATTTTGTAAAAATATTTTATTTATTTAAAATTTTTTTATTAATATTTAATTAGTTGCTTTAGTTTTTTGAGACAGGGTCTCACTGTGTAGCTTGGAACTTGCTTTGTAGACCAGGCTGGCCTTCAACTCAAAGATCACTCCTGGCTGATTATATTATATGTATTTTAAAATTATGTGCATACGTGTGTTTGTGTATGTGAGTGGAGTGCCTAAAGAGTCCAGAAGAGGCTGTCAAATCTCCTACAGCTGGAGCAGGCAGTGGTGACCCACTATGAGGGTGTTGAAACTGAACTCAAGTCCTCTAGGAGAGCAACACCCACTCTTAACTGCTGAGCCATTTCTCCAGCCCTTTAGTGGTTTTGCTTTGTTGTTTAGTTTTGTTTTTTTAATGTGTGTGAGATGCTATGGATCAAACTTGACTTTGTGTATTCTGGGCAGTTTATTTACCTCTCAGCTCCAGCCTCTCGCCCTAGTGTGGGCTTTATAAATGCCAGAAGGTGGGTTCTTTGATTTTTATAGTATTGCTTTCAGAAAGCAATTCTAACTTAATGCTTTGTTTTTTATTTTTATGATACAGCATTTTAAAGTTTATTATTATTTTCTTTTGTCTGAGACAGGTTTTCTCTGTGTAGCTCTGGCTGTCCTGGAACTTGCTCTGTAGACCAGGTTGGCCTCAAACTTAGAGAAACCCTGTTTCAAACAACAATTAAAAAAGATACTGTCTCAGTTATGGGAGGGGAAAAAGCCTCCTGTCTCTTCCTCCCAAGTGCCAGGATTAAAGTGCCACCACCACCTGGCTAAAGTTAAATATTTATCTGCTGTAAAGAGGACTTCAAAGATTTTTGGGCCCTTTCCCAATGGCAGGAGTTTGTCCTTTTTTGTGGCTAAGAACTTTCCTTTCCCACAGTCTTACATGTCCTGTGCTAAATGTCATCTGTCCCCCTGGAAGGAACCAGACGTCAAGGACCAAATGATTCATGATGTTAAACTGAGGCTTTCCTGGAAAATCTACTATGCAGACCACGGGAAAGAAATGGAGGAAAGGTGAAGGGCTTTTAATTTCATCACGACAATTACTAAATATGTAATTAACAATTAGGTGAGATGTTATTTAGGTTTAAGTATATTTGGATATGTAAACTACAGCTTTTATTCTTAAAATTTTGGAGGCCAAGTATTGGAATTAGTAGCTTTGTAAATATTAAACACCTGCAGGTGCTGTCGTAGAACGTGACCTCCTACTTCTGAGTGCTTCCGTTACAGGTGTGCGCTTTCACACCTGGCAGGCTTAGATTATTGGAATAAACTTTTTCAACTATGGCCTTATTTTCTTTGAAAAGACATAGGCCTCTTTTTATATCAGAAAGGTTGCCTCGTTACAGTCTCAATACTCTGGAGCTGAGCGCTAACTGGTATTTTGTCAGCTATTCTACATTTTCTATTTTGACCATCTTGTTTTAAAATTGCAGACAATAGCATATTTTATTTTTCTGGATTAACTACTATAATAGTTTCCCACTGTCCACTTTCATAGAAGAGCTCCTCAAAAAGACTGGGAGGTAAGCTCAGAGTGGCAGAGCAGTTGCATTGCATAAGAGAGGCTTGGTTTGAGGCCAGCCTGGGCTAGATAGTGAGACTCTGTTTTAAAACACAAAATAAAATCACCTCCTTAGTTACCTTAATTGCTGGTTTCTGTTTCTGCTCTCTTAGAACAGGGTGGAGAAACTCCTATACCACGTCACTTAGCTTGCAGTTTTCAGGACGGGGGCTTGGAATCAGCTGTTTCTGCTGTCTGACTCGGAAAGGCTTCTCAGGAGCCCAGCTGGTGGGTTGGAGCTGCAGTGTTGGAGCGCTTCCCTATTGTATGCCATGTCCCAAGTTCTACCCTTGGCCCATGGCAGAAACTGAAAGTTAATTTTGGATTTATTTTATTTTGGGTGAAAAGGATCTAATTCTGTTTTCTGTTTGTTTTTTTGTTTTTTCTTTTTCTTGGTTTTAGAGATTAGGTCTCATGCTGTAGCCCAAGTATTCTGACTCTCCTCTTGCTTTTGCCTCAGGAGGACTGGTTTGAGCTGCTACATCTCAATGCTCTGGAGTTCGTGATTCCCCTACTTCCTCTTCCTTGCTGGGGAACATTTGGCTTTTCCCCAGTGTTTTCCCCTTTCCCTAACTGAGATAGTATCTTTTAAAACTGTTGTTTTATTTTGTTTGAAACAGGGTTTCTCTGTTTACTGGCTATCATAGAACTTGCTCTGTAGACCAGGCTGGCCTCGAACTAAGGGCTTTGCCTGCCTCTGCCTTCCAAGTGCTGAGAATAAAGGTGTATGACACCACGCGCAGCTGACCATTAGGTTCTTAAGCATGGAGATCAGGCACAGGAATAGGATGTGGAAGCTGAGAAGCTCCATGACCTATGGGGAATCTTACTTGTTCCAGCATTGTTCTGGAATGTTTCATTTTGGTCTGGACTGTAAAAGTCTGTGACCCAAATAGTAGATGAGAGATTATTTTTATTTTATGTGTATGAATGTTTTGCATGCTTGTATATATGTGTATCACATTCATGCCTGGTTCCCATAGAGTTCAGAAGAAGGTACCAGATTCCCTGGAACTAGAGTTATGGATGCAGCCACCATGTGGTTGCCGGGAACCTAACCATAGCCCTCTGTAAAAGCAGCTAATCTAGAAATGACTTTCCTTAGTTTCTGCTTCTGAGGGAAGCATCATTCTAGCTTCTGAACGGTATGGCAGTTTCTGTGGTATCCCCTTTTTCTCTGAAATAGTAAGCCTGCCTAAAACAAACACAGAGCTCTTTATCCTTTTTGTGTTTTGTTTTTTGAGACAGGGTTTCTCTGTGAAACCCTAGTTGTCCTGGAGGCCATGGAGGCCTCAAACTCTGTGATCCACTTGCCACTGCCTCCCTAGTGCTGGGATTAAAGGCTGTTTTTATTTTATTTATTTATTTAAATTTTTTTTTTTGTGTGTGTGTGTGTGTGTGTGTGTGTGTGTGTGGTGTGGTGTGGTATGTGTGTGGTTGGCTACATGAACATCTATGTACATCTTACATGCCTGGTCCCCATGGAAATCAGAAGAAACTGAAGTTATAGATGGTTGTGAGCTGCCATATGGATGCTGACAACCAAAACCAAGTCCTCTGCAAGAACGGAAAATTCTCTTGATCACTTAGCTATCTGTCTCTCCAACCCCTACTTAATATTTTAGGTATGTGTATGATATGTGTGTTTGAGTGTGGGTATATGTGCGCTATGGCACCCATGTGGAGGACAGAGGACAACTTTTTTCTCTTCTTTTTTTTTTTTTTGAGACAGGATTTCTCTGTGTAAAAAAGCCCTGGCTGTCCTGAAGCACTATCTGTATGTAGACCAGGCTGGCCTTGAACTCACAGAGATCACCTGCTTCTGCCTCCTGAGTGTTGGATCAAAGTTGTGCGCCACCACTGCCCAGCTAGCTCTGAGTATTGTTTGTGGCTTTCTTTTATGGAGTTGAGAGAAGAAAACTGTGGTTAGTTGGAACATAGTGAGGGTGGCTTGTTTGATAGATTAGATCATATGTTTACTTTTCCCATTGTAATTAAAAATGTCCCTTCCCATGATGCATCTGATTTTAATATGCATAGGCATAAGACTAAATTCTCTCTGAAAATTCACTTGAACTACACAGCTTGCCTTAGTGTCTATGTACCCCAGACTACGTAGAGCTGAATCAGGCCTTCTGTTGTTTGTACTGGTTATATAGGGAATGTACTTGAATAGAAGCTACCTAAATTTTGGCTGGAGAAATGGCTCAGTGATGAAGAGCATATATTGTTCTTGCAGAGGGCCTGAGTTCAGTTCAGAGCACCCTTCTCAGGAGGCTCAAAATTGCTTTTAACTGAAGTTATGAGGGAATCCGATGCCCTTTTCTGGACAGGCACCTGTATTCGTATGTGCATGTCCCTACACACACACACACACACACTTTTAAAAGTAAAATCCCTTTTATTTTTAAGGAACAGTATCTAAATGTGATTGTTGCTAGGGGTGAAGAAGTCTGTGCTGTCGTCCATAGAGAAAGGCGTATGGATAGTCCCATGCATGTGGAGCTCCAAGGTGTTCTGAGGTTGCCAGGTGCATTGAAGAGGGACATGGATGTATGGCACAGACAGACATAGGAGCTAGACTGCCAAGTGCATTATTACAGGAGGGAGTAGGGCTTTGCATAACCTAAGTCAAATGAGATCCCAGCTAAGAGATCACTGTCATTTACACATTCACTAACCAGATTAGTGTACACAGACATACATGCAGGCAAATCACTGACATACATGAAATGAAGTAATTCTTAAAATTTGCTCCTGGCTGGGTGGACGTGGTGCAGCTCCACCCTACCTCACCTCCTCCCCTGCTCATTTTACTTAAACATTTTTCTTGAGTCAAGGCTTTTTCTTTAAGTTGCCCAGGTTGGCCTGCAAAATATGATCCTCCTGCCTTGGCCTTCTGAGTAGCTGTAATTACAGACCTATATACCACTAGGCCTGAATTAGAGAGCAGTTTTAAAGTCTGGCAGGAAGGGATAGCACTTGTGTTTATAAACAGTAGCAAATGCTTCTAGCAGAAAGTGAGTATGGCACATGGAGAAGGTTCCTGTCTAAGACTGGAGGTTCCAGGTCTTTTGGCCTTGCAATGACAACTGTCAAAAGACATTATCAGTTGCTGGAATAGGTCTTGTTTTGTTTGTTTGTTTGTTTGTTTGTTTTTGAGACATGGTTCTCTGTGTAGCCTTGGCTGTCCTGGAATCTTCTTTGTAGACCAGGCTGGTGTCAAACTCACAGAGACACGCCTGCCTCTGCCTCCCAAGTGCTAGGATCAAAGGCGTGCATTGCCACCACTGCTGGCTTGTTTATGCTTGGCTTTTTTTTTTTAATTAAATTTTTATTTTTTTATATTAGTTACAGTTTATTTACTTTGTACCCCAGCTGTAGCTCCCTCCCTCATTTGTGCTTGGGTTTATATATGGATGCCTAGGATACAAACTGGGTTCCTCATGTACGTGTAGCAAGCTCCTGATTTCACTGAGCTATCTCTTCAACCCCTGAAATTCTTTTAAAATATTATGTTTAGTTGGGTGTGGTAGCCCAAGCATGTAGCAGCTGAGAATCAGGTTGAAGTCTTTCAGCTTTCAGGGAGAGGAAGAGAAGAAATTTAACCATCGTCCAGTTTTGAAACAGTGGTTGAATTGCCTCACTCTTAGCATGGTAGAAGAGACGGGATAGGAGATACAAGCACTTTGAAAAATCTGAAGGTATGTCTCCCTGTGAAGAGCAATTTTAAAAGTTTCCCTTTTAAAAGTTTCACTTTCAAAAAGCCAATTTTAAAAGTGTCCTTCAGACACCTGGATCAGGTTTGATTTACCCTGGCTAGAGTGAGGTAACATCATAAAGCCTTAGGTTAATAGTGCACTTTTAGTGCCTGTTTATAGATCTCTAGTTAGCTCCCCTTCTCCCCCCACATACACACATACACCCTACTTTCAGTTGGGGTTTCTCTGTAGCCCTGGTTGTCCTGGAACACACTTTGTAGACCAGGGTGGCCTCGAACTCAGATATCCTCCTTCCTCTGCCAAGTGCTGGGATGAAAGACAGTCATTCCCTGGCAGTTTCAGATTTGTTTTCTCTGCCAGTTAAAGAATTAAAAGGCAGGAAAAATCTGAACTGCAGCGGGTCGCAGTAGAGGAATCTCAAGCCCTGAAAACAGAAGCAGCAGTTGTAGGAAGGCATTTCTCATGGGTGCGGAGACCACAGAGAAAAAGACTCAGCAAAGCCGAGAAATCCAGGCTCTTCTTGAGGGCTGGGGTCTTAAAGCGCCAGGAGAGTTTTCCTCCCTCCTTTAAAGAAAGGATGGTTGATTGGTCTGCAACTGGTGTGACAGTCCTAGGCAGGCCTCCACCTTGTTGAGCCAGGGACCTACTCCTGGAGACCAAAGCTGCCAGGCTTTTGTTTCAAGTCAGGAGGGTGAGGAAGAAGCAAGTAGTCTTGGAAACTGACCATTTTCATTACCTAGCCATGGCCCCTCTCCATGTCTGTCTGCCTACCAGAAGTTTAACTCTTGCTTTCTCATAAGAAAAAACAGAAGACAATTTGTGTGTTTTGTGGGTAGGGGGAGTTGGGTGGAGGTGGGTGGTACTGGGAATTGAATCTAGGGTTTTGTGCATGCCACAGGCACTCTACCACTGATCTACACCAGCCCAAATTTAGTATTTCTAAGGGAATGAACATGTTCTGTTTGTCAGGTGTTTAGAGACTCATTGGGCCTTTAACACTTGGCTGTTGGAGTGTTCTAAGCCTCACTCCCTTCCACTGGAAGGAAGTCATTAACACTAAAGAGCTTTTTCTTTTTTTTTACTTTTAATAGCCTAATTAACTCTGGCCTTCCCTTGTAGCATGAAGCTTTGAGGAGCTTTACTTGTTCAGCCTTGGTTTCCCATCGTTCAGTTCTCAGTGTGATGTAAATTTTTTAATTGTACTTTTCCCCCTTTGGTTCTTGCACAGTGATTGATGTAATAGATGGAAGAGTCCTGAATTCCAGAACCATTCCATTTTTTCATTGGGAAGATGGATGGACATTAAGGTTTTATTCATAGCTATATGGCCTTAAGATTTTTAGGGTTTTGAGTTTGAAGTTCATTTCTTTTAACCATCTGAAGAAAGATTTTCTATCATAAATCAATTGATATCATAATAGACTGTCTTCTAAATAAGTTATTGCTATCTTTTTTGTTTTTATATAACACAGTATGGCCTTCATTAACTTACTGTGTAGCCCAGGCTGGCCTTGGCTGCCTGATCATTTTGCCTTCATCTCTCAAGTGTTGGGATTACAGGCATATGCCTCTATGGGCTGACATCTTCTAAAGAAAGGAAAATAAAATGTGTTTTTTTTTTCTCTTTCTTTCTCTTTTCCTCCCTCCCTCACTCCCTTCCTTCCTTCTTCCCTCCCTCCTTCCCTCTCTCTCTTTCTCTCTTTCTTCTTTCTTTTTCTTTTTTGTACTGGAAATTGAGCCCAGGAACTCTTGCTAGGCAAAAAAGTTCTGTGTGCTAGATGTTCTACTTATCTGTATGTCTGTGTGTCTGTCCCTGTATCTGTGTTGAATGCAGTCAAGCACATGTTATTGTGCCTGTCAGACACATTCTGTTCTCTCCTTCCACCTGTTTCTGAGGCATGGTGTCTTTTGTTTTCATACTTTGTGCTTGAAGCTCTGATCTTCAAGCTTCTGCACTATTTGTCTTTGCCTCAGTAGTGCTGGGATTACAGATTCTCCTGTTGCATCTGGTTTCTGACATGGGTTCCAGAATTGAATGTTGGCTGTCATCAGGCTCACTGGGCCAAGACCTAGATGTTATTTTAAGTGTTTGTTTCGGGGTTCTAGGAGTGCTTTTGTTTAGATTGCTGAGCGTAGTCTCATCAACCAGTTATGTCAGCCATACCCTCCTTGATGGGACTTGCTGTTTGAACATAGAAAACTTAACTGGAAAAGGAAAGAATATATCCTGTTTTGTGATACGTTATGTATCCTGTTTTATTTACTGTGAATTGTGAATCATAGAGTTTCCTGTAGCTAAGTCCTTCACAAGGCATCATTTAAAAATAAACACACTAAAATATTGTAATTTCTCTGCTTTTGAAGAAGAGCATCTAGAAACAAAAACATAAAAAACAACTGAAACTGACTTTTCGAAATAGTTTGGTCAAGAGGGTATACACCTGTAATTACAGTACTTGAGTGATCAAAACAGGAGGATGGACCATTCAAAGCCAGCCTGAGTGGTGAGACCCTGATTGAAAAATAATAAGAGATATAGTAAGAGACAGTTTGCTCCATGAAAATAGAACAAAGAAATACAGTGAAGGAAAAGTGAGTAGAAATCAGCCAGACTACCTATTTTCTAAAAAATAATTAGTGTACCTGCTCTATGTCTGTTTACATTTTAAAAACAACATTTTTGCATATTCTTTGACTGTTTAATCCATCTAAACAATGTGTTTTGATCATTTCTATCCCTCAGTTCATCCTATTTGCCTAGGCACTGTCAACATGCCTTGCTTCATGTCTTTTCTTTATTAGAGTTCTATATTCATATTAGTTGGACCCACTGAGTCCAACTAATGCTGCCTTTTGGGATGTTGACTGATCTTGTTGACTCAGTCTTGTGCAGGGAACCGTCCATAGCTGCAGTGAGTTCATGAGTGCAGTGGCTAAGCTATGTCATACCAGAAGACAGCATTTCACAACATTTCTCACAACCATTTCCTCTAAGACGCTCCCTAGTCCCTGTGGTGTATGTATGGGCTTAATATAGCCCATTCAGGGCTCAGCATTCACTTTTTCTTGACACACTGCTCAGTTTTGAGTCTCTGCATTAACTATTGCTTCTTGCGGAGAGAAGTGGTCAGTTGAAGGCATCACTAATTTATGGCTGTAAACATAAACATTTAGGAGCCAGTTTGATAGCAGACCTATTAGGCAAGATAGTAGAGTAGATTCTCTATCCTCTCTTATGCTCTAAGGCCTCCAGAACCATGAGCTTTTGATCAGGTTTACAGTATCAGGCATAATTTCCCTCTTTTGGAGCAGCCAGCCCTCATATAATCCAAAAGCAATTGATTGCTACTGTAACCTTTGTGCTACTGTTCTACCAGAGAACACATCTTGCCTTGTAAGTTGGTATTGTAGCCTGCAGGGTTCTTCAATGCCTGTACACCCGAAGAGGGCACCAGATCTCATAGATGGTTATGAGCCACCATGTGGTCGCTGGGAATTTAACTATGGACCTTTGGAAGAACAGCCAGAGCTGTTAACCTCTGAGCCATCTCTCCAGCCCTCAAGTCCTTCTTTAAAGGAGAAAGTTAGTTATTCCCTTTAAAATGAATGCAGTTTTGGTTGTGATTTTGCAGCGCTGTGAACTGAACTTAAGTGTTTTCAATGTTAGACAACCATGCTACAGCCACTGTTCCTAACCCCCTTTAAAAGTACTTTTTATTTTTAATGCTTAATTATGTGTATGAGTTTGTGTGGTTCTGCTCACATCTGAGTGCTGGTGCCAGGTGAGTCCAGAGGAGGATATTTGATCCCCAGATACAGAGTTACACCTAGTTGTGAGTTGCCTAACATGGGTTGTAGGAACCAAATTTGGGTCCTCTGCAAGAGCAGCAAGTGCTCACTACAGCTAAGCCATCTCTCTCTCTCTCTCTCTCTAAAAATAAAATTTCAAGACATTGTCTCACCTGGGTACTTGAGGTAGCCTTTGTATTCTAGGCAGTCCTTTTTGCCTCATCCCCGTTTTTAACCCAGGTATAATGTGTTGCCTATAATAAAGAATGAATTTTTTTTTAAACTTTAATTAACTTCATTTGGTGCTACATGTCTATAAACCTGTAGTTGTAATACGTGATATCTGGAGGGCAGAGCATCATGAGTTCCAGGTCAGCCTGGTCTACATAGAGAGATCTTATCTCAAATCAGTAAATAAAAGAAAAGAAAAAGAGAGAAACCAGGAGCCTGGAACCCCAATACTTGGTAGGCAGAGGCAGTCAGTGCCCAGGAGCTCAGGTCTTGTATGGAGTACGTTTTATGTTCCAGGATAGCTGGACTGTGGTATCATATATTTTCTTAAAAATCTAAAGAATACAGGTTAGAGAGATAGCTCAGTGGTTAAGAGCATTGGCTGATCCTCCGTAAGACCCGGGCTAATTCCCAGTGCCCACATAGCAGCTCACAGCTGTCTGTAACCCCAGACAGTTCCAGGGGAGCCCTGGCTCCAGGTACACGTGTTATACTGCTGTGCATGCACACAGAATACTCATGCACATAAAATAGAGTAAATAAATCTTCTTAAAACCTTACCACCCCCAGAGTCATAGAACAAACTTAAAAGGCAAAAGCCAACCCCAAAACAAAACCATGAAAAATTTTGATGAAATTCTCTTTATTTTCCCCCATTTACTGAATATGTCATACCAAGAAGTCACTTTCAAATGCAAATTTGTTTTCATACCCAAGAAATCTACTTTTATGTATGTGTGCATGTAGAAGCACAAGGTCATTTCTATTGAACTCTATCCCTAGCCCTGTTAGTTGTTGTTGTTGTTTTATTTTGTTTGTTTGTTTGTTTTGTAGAGACAGGTTCTCATGTAGACCAGACTGGTCTCAAAATCCATATGAACTCCTGCTCATCCTGCTTCCACCTCTCAAACATTAGATATTTAGATTTGTGCCACTGTACCCAGCCTGGTACAAATTTAATGGGAAAATGTAGTTTTAGTTTAGAAATTCAGTAAACTTCTGGTAGCAGTGTTGCAAGTCTGTGTGTGTTTGTTTAGATCCTGTTCTGTTCCCTGGAAGATCTGAATGGTTAATAGACGTAAGAACAATAATACACAATGAAGGGAGAAAGGGGACACAGGCACAAAGTGAAAGTAGTTTACTACACGCCTCTGTTGCAGGGTAGTGGGGAAAGAGCACGTTACTCGAAATACAGAGGTAGCTTTAAAAAAAGCAGACAGTCTTTTACTTACTGAGGTGTTCAAGCTCGGGTGTCTGGCTGCATTTTCCCCCCTGATGTTTGTCTTAGCTGAAGTAGTTCCTTTATCATAGTGATGAGTAGTCTCTCAGTTGATAGTGTTGTTAAAAATAACTTGTGCTCAGAAGCTAGGTGGCTTAGTCACTGTTCTATTATTGTGAAGAGACAATGACCTAGGCAAATCTTATAAAAGGAAGCATTTAATTGGGGCCTTGATTTACAGTTTCAGAGCCTCATCCATTATCATGGTGGGGACCATGGCTGCACACAAACAGATCTGAATGCAGAGAAAGGGCCTGGACCTGGCATGGGTTTTTGAAATGGCAAAGCCCACCCCCAGTGACACACTGTCCAACAAGGCCACCCCTTTTAATCTTCTAATCCTATCAGAGAGTTCCACTCCCTGGTAATTAAGAATTCAAATATATGAGTCTGTTGGGACTATTCTCATTCAAACCACCACACTAGGCTGGATGCTACAGGCTTGTAATCTCACCATCAGACTCGTGTAGAGAATCACAAGTTCAGTGCCTGCTTGGACTACAGAGTGAGTTCAAGGCCAATTTGGGAAGCTTAGGGGGAATTCTGTCTCAAAATAAAAGGAAGAAATTGGGGGCTGGGAATATAGGAGAAAACAGTTAATGCTTGGATAGCAGTGTTAGTCCTTGGGGCTGCCATTATAGTTTGAAAGCAGAGAGAAAGGATTTAGAGGAGGGAGTGGAAGTAAAAATACTTCCTGCTGTAACTGCCCCATGTGGTCACAGAGCCCCAGATAAGAAGAGATTACTCCCTTGGAGGTGCATTCTCTCTCTCTCTCTCTCTCTCTTTCTCCCTTCCCTCCTTTCTTTCTCTTCTTTTTCTCTTCTTCTTCTTCTCCTCCTCCTCTTCCTTCTCCTCCTTCTTCCCCTTTCATATGAAATTTTGTGTGAAGTGAAACAAGCCGGGCATGGTGGTACACACCTTTAATCCCAGCACTTGGGAGGCAGAGGCAATTGAATCTCTAAGTTCAAGACCAGCCTGGTCTATAGAGCAAGTTCCAGGACAGCCAGGGCCATACAGAGAAACCCTGTCTCAAAAAACCAAAACCAAACCAAACTACCACCATCAATCACCAAAGAGTCATGTATTTAGAGGTTACTGTTTGCCAGTAGGGTAGTGGGTACTTTCTCATCCATCATTCTATTCAGCTAGCCTTATCTTTTTAGAAGAGAAAAATTGAAATTTAGAAAGGGTCAATGACTTGTTCAAGTAACTCACTGAGTGAGTAAGAGGATGGACTCTGTTTTACTCCCAGACCCACTCTACATTTGTTCTTTGATGATTACATAGCTGGTATTCCAATAGAGAGATTTTGGTTGGTTGTTTTTTATTTTTGTTTTTGTGTGTTTGTTTATGTGCACTCCTATGGAGGCCAGAGGTCTTCCATGAGATGTCTTCCTCAATTACTTTTCTACCTTCCTTTTTTTTGAGCAGAGTCTCTCACTAAGCCTGGAGCTCAGCAATTGGCTAGGCTAGCAGCCAGTGAGCCCTCCTGTCTGTACTCTATCCCTAGTACTGGGATTATGGGCACACATGGTCATACCTGGCTTAATTTGGATGTTTTAGTTCCATATTGTGCAGCAAAAATTACTACCCATTGAAGCATTTGCCCAGGTCTGTGGGGTTTAAGGTAGGGTCTGTCACAGGGACTTGGGACTTGCTGTTTAGGGTAGACTGGTTGTGACCCATTTGTCTTTGCCTCCCAGTTACCACAGATGGCTCTTTAGGTGGTTGGTGAGGACCAAACGTTGGTCCTCCTGCTCTATTGTCTCAGACCTAAGGGCAGCCATTGTTAATTTAAAGCAAACAAACATATACACATAAAACATATAATATATAAACAATATATTATTAATATATATAAAATATTATATTATGTATATTATATATAAACTGTATTTTTTTCATGTGTATGTGAGTGAGAGCTTGAGGTGGCCAGAAAAGAGTGTTCTCTTGGAGCTGGAATTATAGGTAGTTGTGAGCTGCTTGATATGGGTGCTAGGAACCAAACTTGGTTCCTCTGCAAGAGCAACAGTACTCTTAACCTCTGAACCATCTCTCTCCAGCTCCTGGGAGCAGCTTTCCTCCAACTTAGTCAGGAATGTGGGTATCAAAATACTGTGTGGAACTGAGAGTACTAATGTGGTTTTTTTTGTTTTGTTTGTTTTGTTCTTTTTTTGACCCATTGTACCTAGTCTCTTGTCTAAAATTTGCTTTTTAAGTAGCAGCTCTTGAGTTTGGTGTAATTCTGAGACTTTTTTTTTTTTTTTTGCTATTTATTTGTTCCTTTTTTTTAAATTTTTAAAAAAGATTTATTTATTATGTATACAGTGTTCAGCCTGTATATACACCTTCACAGCAGATGAGGGCACCAGATATCACTGTAGATGGTTGTGAGCCACCATGTGGTTGCTGGGAATTGAACTTAGGTCCTCTGGAAGAGCAAGCAGTGTTCTTAACCTCTGAGCCATTTCTCCAGCTCCTTCTTTTTTTTTTTTTTTTTTTTTTAAAGACTATGTCTCTCTATGTAGTCCTGAGTGTTGTGAACTCACTGTATAGACCAGGCTAGTTTCGGGATTCAAAAAGATCCTTCTGCCTCTGCCTCTCATTATTCTGCTGGGATTAAAGGTGTACACCACCATGCCCAGCCATTTCTTTCATTCTTAAAGAAGTGTTTTGTTAAAGATCACTGGATAAGTAGAGAAGGTCAAATGTTGTTAACCCCTATCCCTTCCCAGAATGTATAAATGGGATACTTTACAGGTTTGCACAATCTCCATGGTGGGTCCCCAGTTACGGAGTGAAGGATATTATAGTTGGAATGGACTAATGGAAGCCATTGGAAAATGGTGAGCCTAAAACAGTATCACATCCCTAGAAGGATTAGAGAAATTATTGCCACCTTTAAAGGTAAGCTGATGATCCCCACCACATCTCGCTTTAACTCTGTTTGGTCTCTGCGGAAGACAGATGGATCATGGAAAATGACAGTTGGCTATCAAAAAGTTAACCATGTAGTAACTCCAATTGCAGTTGATGTGTCAGATGCAGTGTCTTTATCTGAGCAGATTAATACATTTCCTGGTACCTGGTATATAGCTATTATACAAATATTATATAGCTAACAAATGCTTTTCTTCTCTGTACTTGTCCATAAGGACCACCAGAAGCAATTTGCTTTCATCTTTCAAGGCTAGCAGTGTTCTTTGACAGTTTTAGCTCAAGGGTATGTTAACCCTCCAGCCCTGTGTCTGTCATAATTTGTTGTTTGATGGAATCTTGATTGCCTGCCTCTTCTACAAGGTATCACACTGATCCACTAAATTGAAGACATTACACTAATTGGGCCAAATAAGCAGGAGGTAGCAACCACTCTGGACTTGTTGGTAACACATAGACACATTAGAGCGTGGGAAATAAGTCCAGTTGAAATTCAAAGAGTACTCTGGTGCAGGACATGTAGCAGTGTTCCTTCTAAGGTAAAACAAAATTTGTTGGTACTTCCCACCCCCTGGGAAGAAGCACAGTGTTTGGTGGGCTTGTTTATATTTTGGAGGCAGCACAATCCTTGCTTGGTGTATTATTCCAGCCCATATACTAAGAGATTCAGAAAGCTGCTAGCTTTGAGAAGGTTCTAGAACAGCTACTGTACAGGCTGCTCTGCCATTGGGGCTATATGAGCCAGCTGCCTCCAAAGCTCTTTGGAGCCTTTGTGGGTTCCTCATAGGTGAATCACAGTGGAGACCCTTTGAAACAAGTCCTTACTTCATCTCAGATTATTGTTCTCCTTTTGAGAGATAGCTCTTGACCTATGTATTAATGGGCCTTAGTAGAAACTGAACATTTGATAATGGGCCACCAGGTTACTGTTTGATCTGAGCTTCTCATTATGAACTGGGTATTATCTGACATACCAAGTCATAAGGCTGGATGTACAGAGTAGTGCTCCATCGTCAGATGTTAGTAGTGTATATGTAATCCTGCCTGAGAAGGTCCTGAGGCACCAGCAATTGACATGAAATTGCTTTTTTTCATGGTCTTTATTATAGCATTAGAAAGCAATACAGAACATGCACTGCATTGGGGCTTCGTAGATGGGTTCCAGCGACCAAACTCAGGTTATTTCGCTTGCGCAGGAAGTGCTTTTAGTCATGCAGTCATGTTCCTGGCCTTGGAATGTTTGTTTAGTAAGGAAAAGTGAGACAGCTCCCAACTGTAGGAGTGTTCATGGGAGGTATTTATAGCATTGCATTTTAAAGATTTTTTTATTTATGGGGCTGGAGAGATGTCTCAGCAGTTAAAAGCACTGGCTGCTCTTCCAGAGGACCAGGGTTCAATTCCTAGAACCTACATGTCAGCTTATAGCCATCTGTAACTCCAGTTCCAGGGGATCTGCCACTCCCTTCTGGGCCTCATCAGACAATGCATGCAGGCAAAACACCTGTTTGTTTGTTTGTTTGTTTGTTTTGAAACGGTCTCATGTATCCTAGTTGGCTTGGAATTCTCTGGGTAGCTCTTTAACCTTCTGAGCGATAGGATTTTAGGCATGTACTCCCATGCTCAGTTTGTGTGTAACTAGGGATTGAACCTAGGGCTTTGTGTACTTAAGGCGATCACTGTGCCAAGTGAGCTACCGATGCAGCCTTGTTTTTTCTTGAGCTAGGTCCTCACACTTTGCCTCAGGCTGGCCTCTAATTCACACTGTCCTCTGATTCACCTTGAACAGGTGTGTACCACTAACATCCAGGCTTGCTTGTTTTCTTCTCTCTGACACTAAATATCCAGAGTGTTATCTGCTTAATGTCCAGATTTTGCTGCTGTTTTATGGCAGCTTCTCAAATATCTTTGACCTTGTTGCTATAATCAGGAATTTGGTTGTATTTTTTAATCTAAAAATGATTGTGTCCTTTAATTCCAGCCCTTGGGAGGCAGAGGCATTGGGATCTATAGAAGTTCAAAGCCAGCCTGATCTACATAGAGGAGTCTGAGGCCAGTTAGGGCTACACAGTAAGACCCTCAAATAAAAAAACAAAATAAAAAACCAAACTCCAAATAAACCCCAAATAAACATGATTTGGGGAGTGTAGTAATATTCTTCATCTTTTGATTGTGCTGGAACAAATCTTTTACTGGAAGAGTCAGTTAAAGGGGATTGTTAAGTGATAGTACTAGTTTTTCAGTACATTAATTCAGATCTTTTCCCAAAGGAAGACCAATGCTATTCGAACTGTGACCCCTTTCAGCTTAGAAGTCAAGATATATTTCAACATTGACCTTGAGCTGAAATAGTTTCTAAGCTGTGACTCATCTTTTGGCTAGTTCTTTTTTTCACCAGGAAATACATTGAGTATTAATTTGAAGAATTTTAGTTATTCCTCCTGTCAGAGTTACTAGGACATGTTTTTCTGGTAATAATCAGGGCAACCAGTGAGTGTGTGTGTGTTAGTGTGTTTGCAAACACATACATATATATTTATATACATATGCCCTGATTGTATAAAATTCATCTGTAGAAAGATATGAAAGTCTGTCTAGAAAGAATGTGAGGATGAGACCATCCTTTTTGACTTTTGTTCTGGGGTTTATCTATTTCACCAGAGGGATGAAGATGCAGGAGGCTGAGGCTGAACAGAACAGGTGTGGGGGGTGTTTGTATCTGTAAATATCACATTACTGTTTACAGTACATTAGTCTGTCTTCATTCAGGGCCTTGTACAAGCCAAACCAGGAGGAATTGTTCCCGTGCTTACAGCCAAGAACAACATCCTGACCAGCAGGGGGACAGAGGTCAGCTTAAGGCAACAGCTCTTGGGAGGGAGCTGCAGGACATTAAGAACTTTGGAGGAAATGAGTTTGTTAAAAGAAGACATGAGTTTGTTAAAAGAAAAGAACACTTGATCTTAGCCAAAGGCTAAGAAGTGATGTATTTTTTGGTATTTAAAATACTCGCAGTCATAGGAGCAGAGAATAGAATGGTGGGCACCAGAACTGGAAGGTAAGGAGAATGGAGAGATGATAGTCAAAACGTGTGTGAAGTTACTGATAGATCTTCTGCATAAGTAATTATAGTTAATAGTAAGGTGCTGTATATTTTAAAATTGCTAAGAACATATTTCAAGTGTTTATATCAGGATAAAATAATTATTTCAGTTAATAGATAGGTAATTTGTTTGATTTAATCATTCTACTCTATATCAGTATGTATCCATATATGTATAATAACACCATACTATTCCCCATAAATATATCATTCATTTTTCAGTACATATTAAAACAATACAAATTAAAAAACATGAAAGATTGTCTATGCAATGAGTTAAAAAAAGTTTGCACCCTGGGTATGATGGCTCATGCCTTTAATCCCATCACTCAGTGGGCAAAAGCAGGTGGATCTATATGAATTCAAAGTCAACCTGGTCTCCAAAGAGTTCCAAGCCAGCCAGGGTGTCCTAGTGAGACTACGTCTCAAAAATGAAAAAAGGAAAAACAGGCAAGATGTACTTTGAAGGAAGTATATGAAACTTGTGTGAAACTACCACTCTGCCTGGCCTATTACTTGCTATGTAGATCAGGCTGGCCTGGAACTTACGAAGATACTTCTGCCTCTGGCTCCTGAGCACTGGTATTGTGGATGTGAGACGTTATATCTGGCTTGTTTTGTAGCAGTTGCCAGATATCCTGTCTATCATATAATTACATTACAATTCATAACAGTAGCAAAATTATAGGTAATGAAGCAGCAATGAAATAATTTTGTGGTTGGGGGTCACTACAACATGAGGAACTGTATTAAAGGGGGCTATAGCATTAGGAAGATTGAGAACCACTGTTCTAGAGGGAGGTTTCTTAAGGCTGAAGAAGTTTTAAGTTCTAAGTTGAAATATTCCTTCCTGGAAGGAGAAGAGATTCACAAGACTCAGGAAGTAAATAACTCACATGTCTCAAGAAGTTCTTGAAGCTAACAATATGCACAGAAACCTTCCCCCCCTTTTCTACCTCATAGAAGTAGGAACAATTGCTACAGCTAAGGGAGGATGCAGCTCCCTCTCTCATCTCTTCCCAGTCCCACCCATCCTCTCTCTTCTCCCCCTATGCTCCTTCCCTAATCCACTGATAGGGGAGGCCCTTCTCCCCTTCCATCTGCCTCTAGCCTGTCCGGTCTCGTCAGGGCTGGCCGAATTGTCTTCCTCTGTGGCCTGGTAAGGCTGCACCCCACAGGGGTTAGTGATCAAAGAGCCAGCAACTGACCAAATTGAACTTTGTGTAGTTGTCACTTTCATCCATAGTTGGTTACTCATCTGGGTGGTTGTCATCCCTGCAGTGTCACGTAACAGGCTCCTAGAGCATGGTTTATCACAGTGAGGGGTCATCTTGCACCCTCTGATCATTCAGATTTCCCCTTTCTATGTTTGATATGTTTTTACAGCAAGCAGTGAGAAAGGTGTATTCTCTTACTCTAGTGTTTTATTTACAAACAACATCAGAAGTCCATTATAAGATTAGACTTAAAAAGTGATGTGTTAAACTGTGTGTGACTGAACACAGCTTTAATCCCAGCATTTGGGCTGCAGAGTTAGGAGGATCTCTGAGTTCCATTTCTTCCTTGTCTACATAGTGAGCTCCAGGCTGCCAGAACTACACAGTGAGACCTTTTCAAGAAAAGATTAAAAAGTGGTATGTTCAATAAAAAGCACACTCCATTTGAAAAGTTGTTGGGGACCTTCCTGACTGACCGGGGCTTTGTTTGCATCTGTGCCTGCTTTACGTTTTTTCATCATTCTGATGCTTGCCACTCGCTCTGCAGATAGAACTCAAGTGGTTTTCTTGGGGAGCATTCTTGTTGTGTTGTCTTCTCCTAGACTCAGTTCTGTGGTCTGGCTTCAGCCACTTGTAGGACAGTGTGGTCCTACAAGTCTGAAAGCTTTTCTTGATGGTCAGTTTTTTGACTCTTTTCATGCCCTGTGCTTGGTTAGTTTTCTGTTTCTCTTTCTGAAGTGATATGTTAAATCTCCTCAATTGCGAGGCTCAAAAACTCGACTGAGCTCCAGGCCTTGGACTTTCCCCTGGTTTATAAACATGCTTTGTGTTTTCCTAGAAAATTGGGGATGAATCAGGTGCTGTGTTGTAAGGTATTCTGATCCTCCTGGGATTCTAGTTTGATAGTTGTTTAAACAGTATGTAGCAATTTGGAGTGGATTTGCAAGAGAGGATTGTTGCCAAGTCTCTGAAGTAGGTCATAGCCCGTAGCCTTCCCCCTTGTTTTGTTTTTGTTTGTTTGACAAGGTCTCATATGGCCCAGGCTTGCCTTGACTATAGAACCTAGGATGGCTTTAAACTCCTGATCCTCCTGCCTCTCTTCCCCAAATTCAGGTTTTTCGGATATGTGCCCCATACCCAAGTTTCCTTTTCTTTCCTAGCTTTCCCCTTTCCTTCCCTTCTCTTTGAAATGGGATTTCTCTGTATGTAGCCCATAGTCTAGCTATATAGACCAGGGTGGCCTAGAACTTGGGGCCAATTCTTCTGCACTTTTTTTTTGTTTGTTTGTTTGTATTGTTTGGTTTTTGATACAGTGTTTTTCTGTGTATCTCTGGCTCTCGCTGAAATTTATTCTATAAACAGGTAGACCAGGTTGACCTTAAACTCCGAGATCCACCTGCCTCTACAACCCAAGTGCTGGGATTAAAGGCATGTACCACCACTGCCTGGCCCTTTCTTTGCTTCTTGAGTGATGAAATTGCAGGCATGTATAACCCTTATTTTTATTTTTTCCTTTTCCCCTGTATCTTGAGGCAGAGTCTCTATTATATACTCCTGCCTATCCTGCTTGATATATAGAACAGAATGGCCTCAAACTCCCAAAGATCTACTACCTCTATGTTGGGATTAAAAACATGTGCCACCATGCCTGGTCCCTCCATATTTTTCAACTGAAAAATTAGTGAAGAGAGATTTCCCCAGTGATAGTCACATAACAGGTTGGACCCCACACCTATGAAGCAGCTTCAGTTTTATATTTTTCCATGGCATAGGTTAAGAAAAAGTATGGCTTAGTATGAGTAGATACATCTTGGTTCTTGAGACAAGGTCTCACTATGTAGCTATGACTGTCCAGGAAGTCACTGTAGATCATGCTGGCTTCAAACTCATAGAGATCCTCCTGCCTTTCTTTGCCACTGAGTTTTTTGATTAAAGGCATGTGTCACTATGCCCAGCTGAGTAGATACATTATAACTGTGAGTTGATTGACCATTTAACTATACATATGTGTGTATATACATGCATGCATACATACATAATATATATTTAACCATATGGGTATAGTTAAAATTTAAAAATTTCATTGTTTTCTGGACTAATAGTTAAGAAAAGTTTCTAAATGGTTAGAACAGAATAGCAATGCAGAAATCTTTTAGCTACTCAGAATATATTCAATTTAAATAGTTCTAAAATGAAGAAATAGAAAGAAGCTGGGAGTACTGATGGACTTTTAGGAGGGTTCATTATTTCTTCATGCATCCTAATCCTGTGTCTTCTCTGTGAACTGAGTTATACCCTAGAAAGTAAAGAATAAAATTATACACATTTTAACTCTTAAATTTTTCCTAAAATTAAATTTTTAAGTTACTTTTATTTAAAAACTATATAAATAAATAACAAAATTACTTTTATTTTCTTGTATTGTGCAATACAGTCATGCATGTGGAGTTCAGAGGACAATTTGCAGGGATGTGTTCTGCTGCTGCAGTGTGGGACCCCTGGCAATTGAACTAGTGGCAGGTGCTTTTCCTGTTGAGTCATCTTTCTAGCTGCCTCTCTCCTCCTCTTTCTCATGTTACCCAGACTGGCCTAAAACTTGCTGTGTAACTGAGTCTTGTTTGACGAATAAATAATTTTTGCCTGCTTGGTCCTTTTGTTTCTAAAATATGTTTTCTTTTTACTAATTGTTTTCACTTTGTTAAACAGGCTACCAAGCAGTTTCTTGAAGAGATCAACAAGTGGACAGTTCAGTACAATGTTTCTCCACTCTCCTGGAACGTGGCTGTCAAGTTCCTCATGGCCAGAAAGTTTGATGTGCTCCGCGCCATAGAGTTGTTTCACTGCTACAGAGTATGTGGCTCAGTGCTAGCTAACTTGTTTTGTTTTGTTTTGTTTGCTTTTGCATTACTTCATACACATTGATTTGCTAGTTCTTGTTCATTCTGAATATTGGATAAGCTGATTCATGAGATAAGTGTGAGCTAATTCCAGGACTTGTTTGTTATCTCAGGACCTTTTTTGTTTGTTTTGTTTGTTTGTTGAGACAGAGGTTTGCTGCATAACCTTAGCTGTCTGTTGTCCTGGAACTCACTTTGTAGACCAGGCTGACCTCAAACTCAGAGATCCGCCTGCCTCTGCATACTTACTATATCAACAGTCATAATTGTTACTTAGAAGAGAGAGTTAACACACAGTTAGACACATTTTAATTAAGATAGTAGTACTAGGGAAGAGCATTGAGTTATACTAGCAACAGAAGTGTTCCTAAAAGACTTCCAGCTGGAAAAAGTGGCTCACTCCTCTGATGCTAGCATTCAGGAGGCAGAGGCAGGTGGGTTTCTATGAGTTTGAGGCCAAGCCAACTATGTAGAGAGGTCTAAGCTAGCCACGGCTGCATAGTGGCATCCTGTTTCACACACACAAAGAAAAGGGCTACTAACCTTGAATCTGGTGGATGAATAGGAGTAAGTACTGGTAAAGTGTGGTAAGGAAGACAGTAAGGTCTGGCTGGGAAGATAGCTCAGCTATTAAACACGAGCTTTACAACCAAAAAATAGAGGAAATATGTAAGTTCAGAGGCCCAGTGGTGGAAAGTAAAATTTAGTTAAGCCAGACTGTTGAGTTGGAATCAAGGCATGTTAAGAGATTGAGAGCACAGATAAAAAAGACCAAATCACTAAGGCCCCAGAAATTTATTTATGATATAAGCAATGTGATAAATTTTTCCATATTTGCCTTCTAGTAAAATTTTGACATGGTAATTTTTGGAGAGTATCTTAGTGATTATCCTGGAGCCAGAAAGAGCAGTTTGGAGACTGTTGTACTTATAAGGAAAGAGAATGGCAGTATTACTAAGTACATAATGTCAGAGGAGATGGAGAAAAGTAGACAGATTCTAAAGTTCAAATGGGTTTGAGCTGCTTAAATTGGTGTGTGAGGAAAATGCGTGAGATACTCTGGGTTGCTACTTGTTGTGTCAAGCTCAATTCTCTAATTTAGGAGACACTGAAGTGGGGTGGGTTCATGTGGAAAGAAGGACATGAATTTAATTTGTATATGCCATTGGGATAGCCAAATAGACATGTCAAATAAGCAGTCTGAAATCTGATGTAAGGTATAGAAAATAAATCTGCACTAGAAATAAACACTTCTGAATGACCAAACTAGAGCTGATAAGGTAGCTGTGGACAGGAATTTTGCTAACAGATAGCTGCCCTGGGATGTACAGAGGAATTCATAATTTACTTAGTTGATTTCTAATGTCCCTTAGCTCTGAGATGGCTACATTAAGTTGTTCTGGATATCTTGTATTTTCATATGAATTCATATCTTTATTGTTTCCTTTTTAGGAAACAAGAAGAAAGGAAGGCATTGTGAAGCTGAAACCTCATGAGGAACCTCTCCGCTCTGAGATTCTCAGTGGAAAGTTTACCATCTTGGTGTGTCTTGAGCCTATCTTGGCTTGGTTACTTCCTATTGTAGCTGTTGTCCTAATTGGATTTTTGTGCCTCTGTTTCTGATCAACACTTTTTGCTACTAAATTATTCTAATAATAATTGGGTTATTACTGATTAAAATTATTAGTCATTAATAATAGTTGAATTATTGAGTCACAGAGCAATAGACTTAAAATTTTTTTTCTCCACCAATTCATCAAAGTTGTTGGTCAGCATTTTGGGAAGAGTTGATAATATGTCAGAACACATCCTTACTTAATGGAAACTCTACTCATTAGAGATCTCTTGGCCTCTCAGATAAATATGTTCTAATATGGTTAAGGTAGCATGGAAACCATTATCTTGATCTGCTTCTCTCCATCCTGCCTGGGAAATTAGTTACAAAGCCAATGAAGAATCAACCTTTGATTTCTCTGCAGTTGAAGAAAATGTGACTTTTTTTTTTTTTTTAAGCCACAGTAATATGGTTCATGGGAATGCTAAGAGAATCAGGTGTAGGATAATGATAACAGGTCTCCCTTTCTGGGAGAATGGATGCAAATCGAGGAAGTTATATTAAGAGCAGCTCTCTTCATGTGTCAAATCTTTATTCAAGATAATAAGTCTAAAAGATTGCTGTGATTTTTTTTTTTTCTCTAAAGACTTTTTGATTTATTTCCCTTAGAATGTTCGAGACCCAACTGGAGCCTCCATTGCCCTTTTCACTGCCAGGTTACATCATCCTCACAAGTCTGTCCAACATGTGGTACTACAGGCCTTGTTTTACTTGCTAGACAGAGCTGTGGACAGGTAAACAGTAAGATTATTTTGTGGCTCTCTCTCTCATTTAGGAAAGTGACAGTTTTTTAATTGATTAAACTGAGAAGTGCTCTCAGCATGTCCCTGGGATGCAGCCTGGCCAGTCTATAGGCAGAGAACAGCTCATGTTTTAGGAGATTGTGTGTTTCTAGTGTAACCAGGATGCTGGGTGTTCTTTGTCTGCATCACCGTGCGTATGTTAGCACTAACAGAAGCTGAGAAAGACAATTCCTAACAGTTACTAATACATTAGAATGATTTATTTGAAGAAAGTGAGGAAGAAAGGAGCTCTGTTGGTTCCTTTTGTGTGTGTGTGTGTGTGTTGGTATAGGGCCTCTACATGCTAATATAGGGCATAAACTCTTATCATTAGCCTATATCCTAATTTCTCTCTTTTTTAACCTTTACCATTGAGGTGCAGTCTTAGTTAACTAAGCTGGTCTTGAAATCATTCTATAGCTCAGGCCAGATATAAATTTATATTTTCCTGCCTCAGCATCTCAAATAGCAGAGATTACAGGCCTGGATCACTAGGTCCAGGTCATCTGTGTGTTAGTTCTGTTCATGTTAAAACCCTCTGGGGCAAGGCAGTGTTGGCACACACCTTTAATCCCACCACTTGGGAGGCAGAGGCAAGTGAATCTCTGAGTTCAGGAGGCTAGCCTGGTCTACAGATTATGGTTCAGGACAGCCAGCAGGACTATACAGAAAAACACTGTCTCAAAAATAAAAAATGAACACAAAAACAAACAAAATCCCTCTGAGGGCTAAAGAATAATGGCTCAGAAATTAATAGCACTGGATGTTCTTCCAGGGGACCCAGGTCTGGTTCCTAACATCTATATGGTAGCTCGTAAGCATTTATAACTCCAGTCCGAGGAGATCCACTGCCCGCTTCTAGCTTCCAGTGGCATCAGGCTTGCCCATTGTTCACAGATACACATGCAGGCAAAACACTCAAACACATAAAATAAAATAAAATAAAATAAAAATAACTTAAAAAACCCATCCCTCTGAGATAAACTGGGGGTATGCTAGGGTAAGTGCTTGGCTAGCATGTGAAAGACCCCAGGTTCTTTCTCTAGTATTGAAAAACAAAGATAAAACAAGCTAGACCTAGTGTCACCTGCAGTCTTAGCACTCAGGAGGATCACCACAAATCTGAGGTTTGCTGATCTGGGAGCTGGAGTTTTCTGCCTCAGTGGTAGAGAGCTTGTCTACTGCCCTGTGTTTAATCCCCAGTGCTACAAAAATAAATAGCCCAGCGGGCTGACGCATGTCTTTAATTCTTGCAGGTGAGTCTGTGTGAGTTGATGCCAGCTTGGTCTACCTAGTGAGTTCCAGGCTATCTGGAACTATATGGTAATTCTCTGCCTCAAAAAATAAAAAACAAAACAAAACAAAAAAAACAAAACAAAACAAAAAAACAAAGTAAGCAAACAAAGCCACACACATACAAAACAAAAAAACAAAACAAGCAAACAAAACGTGGGGTCATGGTCAGCATGCCAGGGAGATAGCTCAACAGTTAAGAGTACTGGCTACTCTTCAAGAGGACTGGGTTTCCATTTCCAGCACCTACACAGGGGCTCACAACCACTGGTAGGTCTAATTCCTGGTAGGTCAGATATCCTCTCTGACCTCTGTGGTTACCAGACATGTAGTACACATACGTACACAAGGCTAAACACTCACACATATAAAAATAATTAAAAGTAACAGTTGGCCTATTGACTCCTTATACCTGTAATCTCTGCATTTAGCGGAGGGGGGAAGGTGCTAAGATTTGGAAGCCAGCTCAGTCTGTGAGGAGAGACTCTGTCTCCAAAAAAGAAGAAAAGAAACAAACAAGACCCTGAGGCAGGGTTTCATATAGTTTTGTCTGGCCTAGATTATGTCTTTACAAATTGAGAGTAGCTGAGAGATCGTCTGAGGTGGGGCTCTCTGAATAGTTAACTAGTTACTGTCTCGTTTGTTACTTTTAGAAAATATTTGTTTTTATTTTATGTACATTGGTGTTCTGCCTGCTTGTATATGTGTGTGAGTGTGTCAGATCACCTGGAACTGTAGTTACAGACAGTTGTGAGCTGCCATGTGGGTGCTGGGATTTGAACTCTGGTCCTTTGGAAGAGCAACCAATGCTCTTTACCACCGAGCCATCTCTCCAGCCCTCATTTGTTACTTTTATAGTATGTAACTTCTGCTGTTGATGCTTAGTGGGAAATACATACAAACCCTACACATACTGTTATTTTGAAAAGGAGAAGTTGCTGAGGACCAAAGACCAGTAATTTCGATAGTATTGTACTCCCTAAGTAGCAGTTTGGAGTTTTTCAACCCTTTAGGGATACTTTCAAGACTGTGGATATTTTTGAGACATTCCTTTAATTGAGGAGTGTGAAGGAAAGCTGCCTTTCTCAGAAAAATCTAGTATTGACCTCATAAGTAGGAAGGGAATGCTCTCATGGATGTTCATTTACCTAATAGCTGTGTTCTTCAAAGTGATCCATAACCTATCTTTCTGCTTTGATTGCCCTTCATGTACTTCTTTTCTTTGAAACAAATGCCAAGGGCTGTATTTTAAACTTTTTGGTATCTCCTGTTGCATGTAGCTCAGGAGTCAAACTCAGAAGGGAAGCAGTTGGATATCATTGTGCCACCTCATATTTTATGCCAAGAAATCATATTATGTTTTATATCATTCCATTTGTGGTCAGAGGATGAGCAACTTGATATAGGACTGTAGACCCTGGATCATTATGCCCTGTAGTTCATCTTGATTACATTTCTTTCTCTTGTCACTGACTTGTTTTAGGCCCCTATCTTTGAGAAGAAAACCTGTAATTCTTTTAATTGGCATGTAAGGATCTAGCTTAGCTTTGAATGAAACCTTTGTATTGAATTAAATGCTTTGTTTAATGATTGGTTTACAGCTTTGAAACTCAAAGAAATGGACTGGTGTTCATCTATGACATGTGTGGTTCTAATTATGCCAACTTTGAGCTGGATCTTGGCAAGAAAGTCCTAAACCTGCTGAAGGTAAGGTTGTAGAGGGGGAATCCTTCTAAGCATTCTTTATTATTATTATTATTATTTTGGGAAAATGTTTAGAAAAAAATGTAAACTTCAGATATTATATTCAATTTTAAAGGTCACCTCTGTACAAAAACTAATGTCTGCTTCCTTAGGACAAGAAGTGGTCTTAAAAGTCAAGTTGAAAGATTTGAGCTGCCCTAGTGACTAATACCAGTAATCCAAGCACTTGGGAGGCAGAGCAAGAGAAATGCCATGGGTTTGAGCTAGCCTGAACTACATAGTAAATTCTACTTCGGCCTTGGCTACAATGTCAGATTCAAACCAGCCTGAGCTAAATATGGAGTGAGATCCTTTCACAAAAAACAACAAATAAAAAACTAAGAAGGAAATAATAAAAATGAAAAACCATAGGCAAGTTCTTAGTCATAAAAGTGTCCTTTTCCTGAGTTTTGCATAAAGTAATTAATAAAGTCCTTTTTATGACAGCTGTGAAAACTGCCATCTAACTAGTGACTTTCTTGACACGTGTTGGCTGAATTCTGGATGAAATGTATTTTGCATTTCACTTTAGTGCATGTAAATTCATTTGGTCTATTTATATTCATGTAGAATTATGCACATATGTAGATACATAAAAGTCCTATACACATTGCTTTGTAGTTGCTTATATCCCTAAATCTTAGGCCTAGTGGTCTGTTTAGTAATGTGTTCATGTATATGCGTGCATGCAGGTGCCTTGTGTGTGTACAGGTGCACTTGTGTGCTTGTTTATATAGAGGCCAGCAGACAACCTTAGGTGTTATTCTTAGGCATGCCATCCAGTTTTCTGAGACAAAGTTTGTCATTGACCAATTAGGCTAGACTGCCTAGCTAACCTGCCCCAGAGATCCCCCTGTTTCTGCCTCAGCTCCTGGGATCACAAATGCCTGCCACCACACTTAGCAATTTTACATTAGTTCTAGGAATTAGAGTCAAATCCTTGTGCTTGTGAGGCAAGCACATTACCAACTTAGCCATCTTCCCCTAGCCACAAAGTTATTTTTGCTTTTTTGTATTTTAAAATATAATGACGTAGGGCTGAGGATGTAGTTCAGCTGGTACAATGCTTCCTAGCATTCAGAGGGCCCTGCATTTGATTTCAAGTGCCTATCATCAAGAGGTGGAGGCAGGAGGATTAGAAGCTCAAGGCCATAAAACATAGCAGGTTCTATGACGGCATACATTACTTTTCTGTTGCTGCAACAAAACACCATGACCAAGGCAATGTATAAGAGAAAGTATTTAATTGGGTTTACGGTTTCAGACGGTGAGAGTCTATGATGGTGCAGCAAAATCCTGGTGGTATTAACAGCTAAGAGCTCATTCTTGATCCACAAGCTGGAGAGAGAGCATACTGGGAATGCTACCAGTATGAAACTTTTTTGAAACTCTTTTGAAACTTCAGAGCTTGCCTCCCAGAGGTATACCTTCTCTAACAATGCCACACTTCCTAATCCTTCCTACACAGTTTCACCAAGTTGGGACCAAGTATTCAAATATATGAGCTATGGGGGCCATTCTCATTGCAATCACTATAATGAGCTGTCATATCTCAAAAGCATATCTCAAACAGGAATAATCCTCCCCTTAAAAAACCCTGCATTTTAATGTATAACTATTTAATATTACTGCAGAATATTGATTGGATGGCATAGATTGTGCAAGCCATTTATGGTGGCACATGCCTATAATCTCAGCATTTATAGTAGGAGGATCAGGTGTCAAGGATCAAGGCTACCCTGGACTACATAATCAGGTCCTTTGTTTCAGGAAACCCAAATAAAAATATGCAAAATAAATGTTCAGGAGCTGGAGCTGAGAATGTAGCTCAGTGGTAGAGTATGCACTTGGCATTTGTGGGGTATGTTTTCATGGGATTATAATACCAGCACTTGGGAAGCTAAGGCAGAAAGACTGCCAAGAGTTTAGGACCAGCTTGTACTACATATGAGTACAGACTAGTCCAGGATAGTTGTAATCTAGAGCCTGTCTTCAACTTAGGTAAAATAAAACAAAGAGTATTTGGGCCAGATATTCTAGTACATGGGGGAGGGGGCAGAGGAGTTCAACCCCGGCTTGGCTTACATAGCAAGTTTCAGGAAGTCAGGACAACATAATGAAACCCTTTCTCAAAAGAAAAAAAAGGCATTTGTGTTTCTAAGATAGCTTTTTAGAAACTGAGTTGATTAAAGGTTATATGTACATTTTTTTTTTTTTTTTTCCAGAGCTGAGGACCGAACCCAGGGCCTTGCGCTTGCTAGGCAAGCACTCTACCACTGAGCTAAATCCCCAACCCCTTATATGTACATTTTAAAGAAAATATAATGGGGGCTGGAGAGATGGCTTAGTGGTTAAGAGCACTGGCTGCTTTTGCATGGAACCCATATGACAGCTCACAGCTGTCTGTAGCTCCAGTTCCAGGGGATCCAACACCATCACACAAATGCACATAAAATCAAATCAGTTTTGAAAAGAATATATAATGGAAGATGCCTTCCTAAAGACACTATCAATGAGCAGGTTTTCCAGGACTTTATAAAGTAACTTCTTTTCTGTTTAGTCTTATTGTGAGACAGGGTTCCTACATCGTCTAGGCTTGCCTAGCGCTTGCTGTGTAGACCAGGCTTTACATGTCCCAAGTGCTGGTACAGCATAGTTGTTTAAGTGGACAATACCTGGTTCTCTCATCTTTTTGCTCTGATGAAGATGATGTAGTGTAATAGTTTCTGCTATCCAGTATTTTATTGAAAAGAAGGTATTTCTCCAAATTAGGCAGTTAAAAGGGGCTTTGGTTATTTATGTCTTGAAGTAAACTTTTGTGTGTTTGAAGAAAAGGATAGAAAGTAGTTTTTAAGTCTGACTGAAGAAGCCTTTGGAGAACTTCGTGGTGGATCTTATGTATTCTGTATAGGGAGTATGTGTAAATTTCTCAAATTTAGCAGAACCAAGATTAACTAGAAAGAACAGAGAGTAACAAGTGAAATTGACATTAGTTTATTCAAAATGGGAGAAAAAACTAGGGTAGATTTTAAAAAGCTGCAGTTACTCCTTTTAGCCAGTTAGTGGAGTCCATCCGCCTCCCTGCCCATCCTTTTAATTTGGATGTACGCATCCATGTGTGTGAAGGTGCACACGTGTATTTAAGTGAAGGCCAGGGATCATTCTTAGGACCTGTATACCTTGTTTTCTGAGATCGGTCTTTCCCAGGGGCTCGGGGCTCACTGTTTGCTAGGTGAGACTGCTGGACAGCGAGCCTGAGGGATCCATCTGTTCTCCTTGTGCTGGTCTTACATGCTCTGAATGTGTGTACTGGAGATTGAACTCAGCAATTCCATATGTATGTGGTATGCGCTATCCATCCAGCCCCCCGATTTCTTATTATGGGGTAATCTTGCCCCTGAGAAAGGCTGGAATGTTAAAAAGTAGGATGAAACCAGGTACTGTGGCCCAACAATGATATATCATCTTTATGTCTTGTATAAAAAGCATTATCTTGTTTTTCTCCTCTAAGAGTAATTTAAGTGATATTCTTTTCCAAGATGTCATTTGTACTTGTACATACTAGGTCATATGTATGTATGTATGTAAGTATGTATGTATAAATGTATGTATGTATTTTGTGGTGCTGGGTGTCAAACCTAGGTCTTGTGTATGCTAAATATACACTATCACTGAGTTATATTCTTTAAGCCTAGATTGTATATTGGTTTAATAAATAACAAATGGAGAAAAGATTAAAAGACAGTATTGCACACACATATATAGATATTCAACTAAATGAAGATTATATAAGCAAAATGTTTTTTCTCAGCTTATTAAAAATGTAAGTTTTAATAAGCTGAAGTTTTTGTTTGTTGGTTGGTTGGTTGGTTGGTTTGTTGGTTTGTTTTGTTTTTTTTTGAGACAAGGTTTCACTGTGTGGCTTTGGCTGTCCTGGATTCAGTCTGTAGACCAGGCTGTCCTCAATCTGCCTACCTCTGCCTCCCTGAGTGCTGGGATTACAGGCATGTGCCATCATGCCCAGCTAATAAGCTGAATTTTTGTTTTTCATGCATGCATGTGTGATATGTATAGCATAAACAGAAAAATCAGGTCTATGAGATGACTCAGTGGGTAAAAATACTTGCCATTAAAGCCTGGTGAACTGTGTTCAATAACCAGAATCCATATAAAGGTGAGGGGAGGAAACTGATCTTCATATGCACACTGTGGCACGTATGCCCTTCACTCACCAATAATGAAAAAAAATAGAAGAATAATTTCGATTCATAAAATTTATGCTAAACATAAACTTAACATCATTACTCTTAAAGATAGATTCCCTTCTAATTTCTTTATTTGTTTTAAATTTTTTGTTTGTCTTGTTTTGAGGGAGAATTGCTCTGTGTAACAGTCCTGGCTATGCTGGAACTCGCTTTGTAGCCAAGAATGACCTCGAACTCACAGAGATCTGCCTGCCTCTGCTTCTCAAGTGCTGGGATTAACAATGTGTGCCACCACTGCCAGGCACTTTTAGTCATTTTAACCTGTGTATTTGTGTGAAATAAGGTGTCAGGTTTCTCTGTTGACTGTACATTAGGAAGACTGAAAAGAACCCATACGTTGGGCTTGAACAGTTCCAGGTGTCATTGGGCTTTAACTCCTCAAACATTTTCTCCACAGGGGGCATTTCCAGCTCGACTGAAGAAGGTCCTGATTGTAGGAGCACCTATATGGTTCAGAGTGCCCTACTCTATCATCAGCCTGCTCTTGAAGGACAAAGTCCGGGAGAGGGTAAGGCAAGCTATCCTTTCCTTATGGGAGTTAGGTAATAAATTCTAGTCTCTGCTGCTGAACTCCTGCTAGTTAGGAGTTTCTTTTCTGCCTTCAAAGAATCCTCCTGGCTTATCTCCCAGGATGTTTTCTGCTCCTGTTATTATAGTCACTCACATTCTCTTATCATTAGTTGGGGACAGAATGCCTCCATTGTCCATAAACTTATGGCTAGGAAAATTCACCAGTTATCTGACTTTCTTTCTTCACAGCACCTTAAGTAAAATAGTACTGATCTTCATATGCACATAAGCGTGTCCAGAAGTATTTTAAGGATTGCATGATTTCCAAAGTTTATCTTAGAGCAGCACAAGGCACTATCAATATTGAACAATACTTAAAGGTTGGGGTGTAACTCAGGGTTTAAAGTACTCAGCATGCCCAAGGGACTGGGTATAGTCCCTAACACCCCAAACCAAACCAAGACCAAAAGTTAGCACTTACTATAATTACATTATCTGAATGTGTATTAGAACATATCTGGGGCTGAGTGTGTAACCCAGTTGCACAGTGCTTATTTAGTTTATAAAAGGCCCCTGGAGTCAGGCTCCAGCATAATTTAAAAAAAGAAAGAAAGAATGTAAAGAAAGAAGGAAGAAAAGAAAAGGAAAGAAAAGAAAAGAAAAGAAAAGAGAAAGACAAAGAAAAACAGTGGTTTACTTATTGGAAAGTACTGTTAAGTCCCTGTGACCCGCAGGGTTGTGGGGAGAGTCTCTCCCTTCATTTCTTTTTATTTTTTGAGACAGGGTTTCATTCTGTTGCTGTGCTGTGTTTGGCAGTCTTTCAGTCTCAACCTTTCAAGTACTGGGATTGGAGTATACCACCGTGCACATCTCTGGACATCGTTTTTTCTTTTTAATTTATTTACTTTTATTTTTATGTGCATTAGTGTGAAGATGGCAGATTCCTGGAGTTACAGACCGTTGTAAGATCTGCCATGTGGATGCTGGGAATTGAATCCAGGTCCTTTGGAAAAGCAGAAAGTACTCTTAACTACTGAGCCATCTCTCCAGTCCCCCCCCCCCATTGTTTTATCTTAAAACCGTTTCTTATTGCTTCCAATTAAAAAATGTCCACAACTACTCTATTCCTATAATTAATCACTTGAGTGTTTTATATCTGAAAGATTCTTGTCTCAGCCAGTGATTGTAGCTTTTGAAAGGAATGAATCCAAATACTGGAGTATAATATAATAGTGTGTACAGTCCTCCTTGGAAAGTGCTGACAGGAAACTCTGGAAACTCGAGGCCATTCTTGGCTACACAGTGAATTTGAAGCCAGTCTGAACTACATGAGATCCTGTCTCAAAAAATGCTAAGATAAGCCGGCGGGTGCCGCACACCTTTAGTTCCAGCACTTGGGGAGGCAGAGCAGGTGGATCTCTGTGAGTTTGAGGCCAGCCTGGTCTACAAAAGGAGTCCAGGGCAGCCCAGGCTACACAGAGAAACCCCAAACCAACCTAACAAACAAAAACCCTGAGATAAAATAATAGAAATAAAGATTAGGTTTTCATTGTCAGATTTTTATGGTAATGAAATTTATAAAGTAAAATTACCAATGCAAATCTTTGTAACCGAGGTCAGAGTAGAGACAATAAAGACATGTGGTGCTAAGCAGCTTCTTAGTAGCAACTCAACAGGGTAGCTGTTTCTAAAGTCACTTTGCTTTCATATGATGATTTTGTTGTTGTTGTTTTGTTTTTGAGACAGAATCTCCCTTTGTCTGTTCTAGTATTCACTGTGTAGACAGTGAATTGCAGTAACAGAAAACTGTAGTGGTCCTCCTGTTTCTGCTGGGATTACTGGTACTTGAAACCATCCCTGGACAGCACGTTCTTGAGTTTGAATTCTAGAAATTACATATGCATACATAAACTCAGAGTGTGTCGAACACTCCCAGACCCTATTCCCTGGGAATTGAACACTGACTGACAGCCCTTATCCTTGAGGAGTTCCTGGTGCTGATAGAGAACACAGAGTTCATTTAGCAGAGGACTTAGGCCATTTGGGAGCATGGAGGAGATAGTATGACCTTGGACATTTAAGAAGAAGCTTCAGGAAAGAGGTGGGACATAAGCTGCATCCATTTGTTTTTAAGAACTATTTTTCAGCTTTACATATATGGGTATTTTACCTGCATGTATGTCTGTGTACTCTGTGTGTGCCTGAGTCATCAGAAACCAGAAGAGGGCTTTGGATCCCTTGGAACTGGAGTTACACCATGTTTATGCTGGTAATTGAACTGGGTCTCAGCTACTTAACATCTCTCCAGTTCTCATGAACTGGTTCTTTAAGAGGAGGAGAAGGGGTAGCTTTATGAGGTTGAGGGTGGTAAGCTGGAGAGCCTCAGTGGTTACCTGCATGTACCCAAGTTGTCCCTAGCGTCATAGTTGGTTGCCTCCAAACCACAACTGCAATTCCAGGGATTCATTGCCCTCTTTTGGCCTCCCAGCATCTGCATGTGGTATACATTGACACAAAAGCACACATACAGACACACAGACAATAAACAAGAAGAAGCACCAGCATGGGGGATAATTTTTTAAGAATAGTATTCCTATGCTACAAAGATTTTAAGGAGAACTTGGCCTTTCATTGCAATATTTAAGTGGATAATCAAATATGATCACTCATCTAATGTTTTTCCTAGATTACTATTTCTAGATGGCTTTGTCTTTCTTTCACAGAAATCTGTCTTTGAGGACAGCCATACCAAGCTGTGAGTAAAATATAAGTTAAGAAGCTGGGCACAGTGGAACATGCCTGTAATCCCAGCACTTAGGGAGGTAGAGACTCGTGGATCTCTGTGAGGTCCAGGACAGCCTGGTCTACAAAGCTAGTCCAGGGTAGCCAATGCTACACAGAGAAACCCTGTCTCAAAAAAAAAATGATGATAGATAGGTAGGTAGATAGATAGATAGATAGATAGATAGATAGATAGATAGATATGGAGAGATAGAGAGATAGGCAGGCTAAGCGACTTAGAATAGGATGAGTAGTATGAGATTGACGGAAGTATAGATTGACTGTCTATACATTCTTAGTGATGGTTCTGAAAAGCCTTCTAAGCAGTATGAAGCTTTTGTTCACTATCCCTATCCCTTCATTTCAGAAGAACAACAACTTGGGACTCTTAATTCCTGGAGTGAATTTGATAGCCATTCTGGGGATTCGGACTTAGTTATCTGATAAATTCATAGGATTTTAATACCAAGCAGATAAAATTCAGTCTTCCTCTTTTCAGATACATAGTGTTTCAAGCAAATCTCATTCGATTTTCAAACCTGATATAAGCATATTAGTTTTTTTCTTGTCTGTATGGTTTATCACCCATAGCCCCAGTACTCAATATAACTCTTTCTGTCCTTACAGATTCAGATATTAAAGACATCTGAAGTTACCCAGCACCTGCCTAGGGAGTGCCTTCCAGAAAATCTGGGTGGGTACGTCAAAATTGACCTCGCCACTTGGAATTTCCAGTTCCTGCCCCAAGTGAACGGCCACCCAGATCCCTTCGATGAGATCATCCTGTTTTCCCTACCTCCTGCCTTAGACTGGGATTCAGTACATGTTCCAGGTCCCCATGCCATGACCATCCAAGAGCTGGTAGAGTATGTTAACACCAGGCAAAAGCGGGGCATATATGAGGAATATGAAGACATTCGTCGTGAGAACCCTGTTGGCACTTTCCATTGTTCCATGTAAGTAGGAGAGTTTTGAGTCAGCAGTCAATTACCACGTTTTGTTTTTTTTGTTTGTTTGTTTGTTTTGTTTTTTTGGCAAGTGATGACTGCAGCTGCTTCGATGCCTCAGTTCCTTTATAGAGGGTTTCCCTGGTTAAGCTTCACAGGAGGCTGAACATGGCAGTGCATGCCTTTATTCTCAGTACTTGGAAGACAGATGAAAGTCAGTCTCCATGAGTTAGAATTCAGCCTGGTCTACATAATGAGCTTCAGGCCACTCAGGGCAACATTTAAAACAAAAAAGTAAATAAATAAGCTTCATGGGAAGATTGTTAAGTGGGTAAGAGCACTTGCTCTGCAGCATGAGGATCTCAATTCAGATCTCCAGCAGCCATGTAAAAGCTAGGCCTGGCTGCACTTGTATATCACTCCACCATCACGGGGGCAGACACAGGCAGGTTCTGAAAGCAACAGATGAAGCCACAGACGTCCTGCTTTGCCTTATGCATGCATATACGTAGGCATGTGCATTTCTACACTTAGGTGTGCACAGTACGCACGAGTAACACACTAAAACTTCATAGTCACATTAATGGTTTCCTCTAGAGTTACCTTTTCTTTGGGTTTGGGCTTGGACTTGTTGCTAATTTCTTTTGCTTTGGAATTTCTGGTGGTTTTTGGTACCAGTAGGGGAACCTTGTAGTTACAGATACATTATTTATTTTCTTCCTTCTTTTTTCTTTTGCTTTGGTGTTGTTATTTGAAACAGGATAGCCCTAGCTGGCTTGAAACTCACTTTGTAAACCAGACTCATCTCGAACTCTGTTGTTGGAAATATATTGTGTCTGGCTAAGTAGTCTGATAAATTCATAGGATTTTAATACCAAGCAGATAAAATTTATTATTAGCCCTATTATTATTACAGCAGTATTAATTTAACTTGTTAACACAATCAGAAGACACAGACACCTATTAGATTTTATAATTGCCTTATGATACCTTGGGCTTGGCAGATAATTCCATCTATGCTATCTTAGATCTCCCAGCCTGAATCCCATTCCATCTGCTTTAATCATTCCTATCTGGGCTACCTTCCATCCATAATCCCAAAATACTTCCTTGTATTCTACTTCTGGATTGCTCCTTTCTACACCATTCTCAGAGTCCTTCCTCCCTACTCAGGGGTTCTCTATCCACCTAGCCTGTGGTGACTTCCTCCTTCCTCTCTTCTTCCCTCTTCCTGGCTTCTTCCCTTGAGTCTCCTGTCCCCAAAGCTTGGGACTCTTAGCCACACCTACCTCCTTCTGCCCTGCCTAGGTGGAGGCCTTTTAATCAACCAGTCAGGGACAGTTGGGGAATACTCCTTCTCATCACATGGTTACAGGAGATAGTTCAACATTGTAACAATATCTGTGACAGGGACAGTAACCAGATCTCAAGGCACTGAAATCAGCATTTGAATATGTAGCACCAAACCAAGGGGTCCACCTATCTGTGCCTCTGAAGTGCTGGTATAATTATAGGAATGTACCACTATGGTAAGCTTGAATATTTTCTTGTAATGCAAGTACTATTTTAAGTGCCCAAAATGTAACAAAATACTATACCTTGTCAGAGTTGCTTCTCAGAAATTTAACCTCTGAGCACTTTGCTTCTACCTGAATCCACCATCAAATCATCTGGCTGCTTTATCACTGACTCACATTGACTTGATGGCTATGGTCTCAGCATTGGGCATTTCTCTTCTTTTTGTTTTGGAATGTGTTTGTGTGTATTTGTATCTGCACATCTGTAGAGGTCAAAATTTGATGTTGGCTCTTCTGCATTATCTTCTATCTATCTATCTATCTATCTATCTATCTATCTATCTGCCTGCTGTCTATCATCTGTATCTGTTTATTTTAAAAAATCAGTTTTGTTTGAGACACGATCCTACCTACTTTGTAGCTTTGGCTAGCCTGTAACTCAAAAAACAGGGTGGTTTCACAGAGATTCCTTTACCTCTGCCTTTCCCTAGTGCTTGGATTAAAGGTGTGCACCACCACACTTAGCTGCTCTTAACCATTTTTTATTGTTTTTATATTTTATTGTATATTATATGCGTGTGAGCGTTTTGCCTATATGTGTGTTTGTACCACATGTATGCAGTGCTTACAGTGGCAAATAGGGGCCATCAGATCCCTTGGGACTAAAGTAACAAAAAATGTGAGCTGCCATGTGGGTGCTGTTTGACCCTGGGTTCTCTGGAAAAGTAACTAGTGCTCTTAGAAAAGTCTCTAGCCCTCTTACAATGTTTTACTTGGCTGTTTTTTCTCCTGCTAGTGACCTCTGTTGAAAATTAAGCATGCTGTCAGTTGGCTCTTGGTTTAAATCTCAAGTCAGCCAGAAGTCCCTTCTGTGAATGACAATTATTTTTCTTCACTCTGTACCTTAGTTTTTTCTGTATTATGTGGTTGTAATGTATAATATGTGGCTGTTGGAGGTTTGCCTTCCTTTAAATGTTTTATGAGTCCATGATTCTCTGAGCACCTTTTTCCCCCAGAATTCTTGTTCAATTTTGTAATGGTCTGTGAAGAAAATGCCAAAGAAAGAGGGAAAATATGAGTTAGTAAACTGAGGAGAGGCCATTGAGAATGAAGCCAATGAGTAGAGCAAGAATCTAAAAGATTAGTGGGATGGCTTCTCAGGTAAAGGTGCCTGCCTCATGACCTGAGTTTGATTTTTGGGACCCACATAGTAGAGGGAGAGAGCTGACTCATGTAAGTTGTCCTCTAATTTACACACACACATATAACACACATAAACACACACACTGCCCTGTGGCATGTATGTATGCATCTTCTCTTTCTCCTCCCATCCTACAGTAATATCATTAATAGATTTAAAAAAAAATACATGTAAAAGAATGAAAAGAAAAGCTTATGGGTGTAGTTTCATGGTTGAGCTCTGTCTGGAATTGGTGAGGCCCTGGGTTTGACCCACATGGCAGCTCACATTTTTTGTTACTTTAGTCCCAAGGGATCTGATGGCCCCTATTTGCCACTGTAAGCACTGCATACATGTGGTACAAACACACATATAGGCAAAACGCTCACACGCATATAATATACAATAAAATATAAAAACAATAAAAAATGGTTAAGAGCAGCTAAGTGTGGTGGTGCACACCTTTAATCCAAGCACTAGGGAAAGGCAGAGGTAAAGGAATCTCTGTGAAACCACCCTGTTTTTTGAGTTACAGGCTAGCCAAAGCTACAAAGTAGGAAAGAACAGGAAACCAGGGCATATAGTAAGAGTAGGAGAGGTGGTCAATGGTGGCGCACGCCTTTAATCCCAGTACTTGGGAAGCAGAGGCGGAAGGAACTCTTGAGAGTTTGAGGCCAGCCTGATATACAAAGCAGGTTCCATGATAGCCAGGACTGTTACAGAGAAACCCTGACTTGAAAAAAACAAACAAACAAAAAAAGAAAGAAAGAAAAGGAGGGAGAAATACTATTTTCTCTAGCAACTTCTTTCCCTTTCTATGTGCTGAAGATCTCTGTATACACTGAATCTCCTTCCAAAGCAGAACAGTTTTTTTCCCCAGCTGTCCTTGAACATACTTTGCATCTTAGGTTAGCCTAAAATGATGATCCTTCTGTCTCAGTCTCCTAAGTACTGAACCCCTCTAAAAACCCACTATGCATGATTTTGCCCATAGCCACTGCCACCATCCCATATTTCTCTTCTTACTCCACAGGGTCTCATGTAGTCCAGCGTTCCCTAAAACTTGCTATGTAGCTGAGGATGCCTTTGAACTTCTGATATTCCTGCCCCTACTTCCTGTATGCCGGAAGTACAGGTGTGCACTACTGTCTTCAGGTTCCTCAGTAGGAATCAAGGAAATAACTTGGGAGCAGGAAATAATATACTTTTGGGGGAATTTAAAATTCTGATGTAGGTGCTCCTATAGTTACTTACTGCCTCAAGTAATTGCCTTGAAAGAGGCAGGTTTTGTTGTCTGCTTGTCCCATTCAAATCAGCTGCTATTAGAGTCTAGTCTGATAAGAGGACTTCACAGTCTTGCCTTTTTATTAACTGTGGAGCCCTTGATTGATGATCTAGAACCCATGAACCTTCTTAGCTCCTGGCCTTCTCTTCTTCAACCTGGTTCTAGTAAAACTACCTCATGGAGCAAACTGTACTGTTGGTATACTTTTTAGAAACTTCTAGTTACGCTTCTTATATGTCCTTCTCCCCACTCTACACCAATCCCACCCAACACCCCAACACCAGGTAGGAGAGAGAAAGGGTTAGTGGGAGAGGGGGCGCAGTTCTCTTAAATGCATCCTGCTGATTAGGGTCATCAGGTCCTTTGGAGCCAGTCCAATTCTCATTTCAGGAGATCTCCAACTTCTTGTCTCATAACAGCAACCAGGACCATACGGGGAAGCAGGAGCAACTTCATTCTTTCTCGGAGTTCTTCCACACTCCCTGGGCTTTGGCATTTATTCTCTCTTCAGAGTCCTCAGCTTTAAACTATCTGCAGCTGGCAAAGAGATCCTCAGAGCCCTCATGAGGCAAATAGTCTGTTGTTGTGGACTATCTGAATCAGTCCTGCATCCCACACCTGGGACCAAAACAAAGACATGTTTATATCCACAACACTGTTATCTCTCCTAGAATTCTGAATTGTGAAGTAAATATCAGAGTTCACAATTGCTCAAAATTCCCATAGGTTTTTTTTGTTTTATTTTGTTTTTTGTTAAAGACAGCATAGTTGCGTAACTCAGGAAAACCTCTAAAGCTTGTGTTTAACTACTTGGTGCCCAGTTGTGGTATTGTTTGGGAAGGATTAGGAGGTGTGTGTGTGTGTACACACACACACACACACACACACACACACACACATATATATATCATCACAAAGCTCCCTCTTATTATTCTTTAAATTTTTTTGAGATTTTATTAATTTTTATTATATGCATATGGATATTTTTCCAGTGTGTATATCTGTGTACCATGTGTGTACCCCTGTAGTGCCCTTGGAGGCTAGAAGAGGGCAATGGATTCCTGAGGAGTGGAGTTGTTATAGGTCAAGGGGGTGCCAGGGATCTAGCCTGGGTCCTCTGGACGTGCAGGCTGTGAGTGCTGTTAACTACTGAGCCATCTCTCTACCTCCCTTACTATCCTTTAATTAGTATACCTGCCTTTTCATGGTTCCCCATTTCTCTGTCTGGCTGTCTATCTGTATCTATCAATCTCTCATTCTTTCTTTCTTTTTTTTTTTTAAAGAATTATTTATTTTATGTATAAGAGTGTTCTGTCTGCATTTACATCTGCCAGAAGAGGGAATCAGTTCACATTATAGATGGTTGTGAGCCACCATGTGGTTGCTGGGAATTGAACTCATGACCTTTGGAAGAGCAGACAGTGCTCTTAACCACTGAGCTGTCTCTCCACCCCCTCTCCTTCTTTCTTTTTGACATTTTGAAACAGTCTCACTGTGTAGACCAGTCTGGCCTCAAACTCAGAGAGATCTGTCTGTCTCTGCCTCTTGAATCCTGGGATTAAAGGAATGCACAGCTATGCCCTGTATCCACCTCCCTGTTTCTAACCCTGCACCATGAATCTGCTGTCCATTTCTGTAGTTCTGTCCTTTCTACAGGGTTGTTACATAAATGAGATCATATCATATCATGACAGTCGGTTCCCTTTTTTTGTCTGATTAGTGTTATGGTATGGATGTAGCAGTTTATTTAACCATTTACCTGTTGAAGAACGTCTAGATTGTCTGGCTAACAAGTTGTTATATATACTTTTGGTTTTTCTTTCTTGAAATTTTTTAAAATTTATTTTATTTTTATGTGTATGATTGCCTACATATATGTATGTGCATCAGGAGCATGCCTGATTTTTGAAGAGGTAGAAGAGTATCTATCTGGTCTCCTAGTATTGGAGTTAAGGATGGTTGTAAGCCCCAGGTTGGTGTGTGCATGGAAGTTTAGGTTCTCTGTGAGAGCAATAAGTGTTCTTAATTGTTCAAACCCATTAAGTGTTTAGGTTTTGTGTGAACATACATTTTCCTTTCTCTGGCACAAATGTCCAGGAAAGCAATTGCTATGTTCTATTGTAATTATTTGTTTAGTTTTTATAAGAAGTTGCCCAGCTGTTTTCTAGAGTGGCTGGGTCATTGTAAATTCCTACCAACAACAGTGTATGAAATCCCATTTCTTTGTATCCTCACCTGTGCTGAATGGTGTCACTCTTTTCTGTTGTATTGACAGTTGTTTTATGAGACTCACTATAGTTTTCTTTAGCATTTTGCCAGTGGGTAATGATATTGAACATCTTGTCATGTGCTGATGCGCTCTCTGTACATTTCTACTTTGTAAATTGTATTCTTTGTGTTTTCCTTAAACTACTAAATTCTAGAGTTCTATGGAGTATGGTGCATGCCTGTAAGCCTAGTACTTGGGGGTGGAGGCAGGGAACCAGACCCTCAATACCATTCTTGGCTACATAACAAGTTGGAGGCTAGCTTGGGCTAGATGAGATCCTGTGTAAAGATGAAGAGAAAGAGAATGGAAAATAATAGGATTTAAGAATTTTTTGTATATTCCAAATATTATTTTTTAAGTTGGGTTTGTGGTTTTCAAATATTTTATTGTTATAATTTACCTTTCCATCTTTTTAACAAAGCTTCTTATGAAGCAGTATTTAAAAAGTCCCATTTATAAATATTTTTATAAATCATTCTCCATGTGCAAATCTTTACTTTTTTTTTTTTTTTTTTTTAACTTAAACAATATAACTAAGGTCGTAGTAGCACATACCTTTAATTCCAGTATACAGGAAGCAAAGGCAGGCAGATCTCTATGAGTTCGAGGCTAGCCTGGTCTACAAAGGAAGTTTCAGGACAGCCAGAGCTACACAGAAGAAAATAAAGAAAAAGAGAACAAACAAACAACCCCCTTCCCCTTGCCCCGAGTTTGATGACGTGTGTATGTGATGTGGGCCAGAGCGTACCTTTGTGGCGTTCTCTCCTTCCGTCTTGACCTGAGTTCCTGGTATTGTACCCAGGTTGTCAGGCTTGTCCACGGAACCATCAGGCCCAAAACTATGATCATACCTTAGAAGCAGGCAGTTCTTCTCTGGATACTTTCCCCCTCAGAGTTTTGTGATTTCAGTTTTAGTCTATGGTCCAGTTTGAATTATGTTTTGTAGAAATTGTAAAGTTTAGATAAATATTTGTTTGATTTATTTGGCCACTGGATGCAGTTACTTCTACATTAATTTGATAAATAATTGTCACTTTGAATTATATTTGTAACTTTGTTTAAAAAAATCAACTGTACGTGTTTGCATGGGATGAGGGGAAGTTTTGCTTAGTTTTATTTTTAGATTTTTTTTAATGAATATATCTGTGTCTGTGTCTGTTATGTGTACAGGTACTTGCAGATGTCAGAGGGGTAGTAGATCCTCTTAGAACTGGAATAACAGGCAGTTCTAAGTATTTTTAACTACCAAGCTGTCTTTCCAGTCCCAAAGGAGAGTTTTTAAGATGTAGAAAAGAGGCAGTGGTTCAAAATATAATCCCAATACTTGGGAGGCTGCAGGAGAATTGCCAAGAGTTAGAGGCCAACCTAGGCTATCTCGTATGAGAGCCTGTCTCAAAACAAAACAAAAAACCAAACACTAATAAAGGGGCCGGTAAGATGGCTCTGTGAATAAATGCACTAGTCAAACTCAGGGACCTGATTTTGATCCTTAGAACACATTTAGTAAAAGGAGAGAACTAACTTATGCATTTTCTTTTCCTCTGATCTCTGCATGTACCCCCTGACACCAAGTAAATAAATGAAAATTTAAATAAAAAGATGCAGTTAAAAAATATATTTGGAAAAGTACGTAGTATGAAAACCTCCATTTGCTAGGATCAGAACTGATACTTGTTCCTTTTTTGTAATGTTTGTCTTTTTATTATATGAAAGAATTCATTATGAAATTGAAATTGTTCCCAACCCTCACACTCAGTTCTCTCTTCTTAACAAGCAGCCTCTCAAATCGCTCCTGTGTTTCCAGCCAATTTTTGTTTATACCATTATGTATACATATACATAAAGTATAGAATACTCCTTTGAGTATTCAAACTCTGGATGTAGTTAAGTTTGACATCAACTTTCTGATCCTCCTGGCTCTCCCACCTGAGTGCTGCCTTAAGGCATGTACTACCACACCCAGCTTATTCAGTGTTTTGTGCATGCTAAGCAAGTGCTATTCCAAGTGAACTACGTGCCCAGCCCTTCAGCAATATAGGACAGTATTACATGTGGATGGTCTTGGTAAGCTTTTACTTTTTTTTTTTTTTTTCAATGCAGTTTATTCAGGAACATTGAACAATCCTCGGACCCCAGGGAAAGCCAGCCCACAGCTTAAATAGCCTCTGGGTAGCCAACCCAGGCGTGCCACGTGGGCAATGCAGATAGGTCCACATACATGGAAGCAAGCCAGATCCTCAGCCTTAGCCAAGTGTGGAATTGTTCATGACAGAGAGCACTCACCATCGGGAAGGTGGAAGGCGGAAACCAGCTCCATCTTTAAGGCATAGCATTCCGCAGCTCTCTACAGTTCCCCCTTTTTGTTTTAGACGCATCAGGCAAGAGTAGAGGTCTGATCTCTGATATTAGAAATAAATTGGGACTTTGTACAGATGTTCATTTAGGTGTTATCCACCCAAAGAGCATCAGACCCGTCCGATACCTTTTTCTCAGAGGCGGGACCTGGGGCATCAACCCGCATGCAATCAGACATGCTCTTCTCTGGGTCCAAAGCGGCTGACCCTGAGTGTAGTGCTTAGCCTCGCATCCTGAGCGTATCATTTTAGCTTTTTATGGTATCCAACCATGCTTGGGGACAATGTCCTGCTTCAATGGCTGTAAAGGCCTGAATGATCATGGCTGCATCACACTGTTGTGAGACTCTAATCTTGCATATATACCACAGGCAAACCAAGGAGACCAACACCAGAAGGCCTGCTAACACTCCCATGCCCGCCCATTCCTTCAGAAGCTTTTACTTTTTAATCAATGATATATCTAAATAATTTTTTTTCAGAGCCAAATACTGCAAAGCAAAAGTAATGAGCGTTAAGGATATGCACATACTCTTCCTCTTTTTCTTGCTTGTTTGTTTGTTTGTTTACTTGTTTATTTTTTGAGACAGGCTTTCTCTGTGTAGCCTTGGCTTTCCTGGACTTCCTTTGTAGACCAGCCTGGCCTGGAACTCACAGAGATTTGCCTGCCTCTGCCTCCCTGGGTGCTGAGATCACAGGCATGTGCCAACTTTCACAGCCAACAAGCACTCTTCTATTGATGTTAAACCCTCCTTTTTCATTTATTGTGTAGTCCTGGTTGTCCTGAAGTTCTGCATGCAGCTAAGAATGACATCAAAGTCCTGATCCTCATACTTCACCTTATTTTAACTTGCACCTTATTTTCTTCAGGTCTCCAGGAAACCTAGAGAAAAACAGATACGGAGATGTACCCTGCCTGGACCAAACAAGAGTGAAACTGACAAAACGAAGTGGCCACACGCAGGTAGATAGATAAATGCCTTTTTTTCTTCTTTTTTCTTTTTTCTTTTCTCAGCACTGTGGAAAATAATTCTCGTTCAAGGTGAGGCTTAGTATTGTGTTGCAGGGGCTTGAAATGGACTCCAAAACCAGAGAGGTGAAATTTGAGTTATGTAGTAGTCTATGGCTGGAGATCGTCTTTACATGCCCATGTTACCATACTGAGAGAATAAGTCAAGTTTTTAAAATTTATTTTATTTATTTTTTGTGATGAATGCTGACAGTCTGGTATATTATGAGTTCTTCCCTCCCCCTACCCCTTTTATTTATGTTAACATAGGTTCTCACTATATAGTCTTGCCTGGCCTGGAACTTGTGATATAGACCAGGTTGACCTTCCGCTCAAAGAGGTAGGCCTGTCTTTGCCTCCTGTGTGCTGGCATTAAAAGTACATGCCATCAGCTGACATGGTGACACACACCTTTAATGGCAGCTGGGAGGCAGAGGCAGGCAGATCTCTGAGTTTCAGACCAGTGTGATCTGTATAGTGAGTTCCAGGACAGCCAAGACTCTGTAGAGAGACCCTGTCTCAACAACAAGATGGCGTATATCATCACGTCTGGTTGTTATTTATGGTTTGTGTATATGCACATGGTTAACTTGTACCACAGTGCCTATGAGGAGGTCAGAGGACAACTTTTTTCCCCACCATTTGGATCCTGGGGCTGAATTCCTCCTAAGATTTTGTGGCAAGTGCTGTTACCCGATGCGCTGCCCAATTACAGCTTTTGTTTTTGTTTCTTTGAGATGGGATCTTACTATGTAGTTTTAGCTGTCCTGAAACTTGCTGTGTAAACCAGACTGGTCTTGACTGTACAGAGGTCTGTCTGCCTCTGTCTCTCCAGAGTGCTGGCAATTAAGGCATGTGCCACTATGTGTGGCTAATTTTTTTTGTACATTTATTTAGTTATGTGTGTGTGTTTGTGTGTGTGTGTGTGTGTGTGCACATGAGAGTCAGAGGACAATTTTCAGGAATTGTTTCTTTCCTAGTAGGTGGGTTCTTGGGATCAAATTCAGGTGATCAAATTTGAGGTCAAGGGTCTTTATCTGCTGAGCCATCTTGCTAACCCTATTTTTTTTTAATCTGACCACCATTTTTTTCTGTTAACTTCTGCAATTGTAAACATACAGCATCGGTGTGCACTTGGGAGGCTAAGTTAGGAGAGTGGGCAAGTTCTGTACTAGCCTGGATTAAAGAAAGAGTTTGCAGCCAACCTGGACTACACAGCAAGGCCTCTCAAGAAAAATAAAATGTAGCATAAAATCAACCAAACCCTGGGCTGCTTAGATGGCTCAGTGGGTCAAGGCATTTGCTGCCATGCCTGACAACCTCAGTTCAATGCCCAGAACCACATGGTAGAGGGAGAAAAATGACTTCCCTTGAGTTGTCTTCTAACCTTCATGTATGTGTATGTGTGCACATATACATATGCACACACAAATAATAACTGGGGGGTATAATCAAGCAAACAACTCCTCCCTCCCCACAAATTAGTATTGATTATAGTTCCTCCTTCAAAGTAAAGGGAACTAAGAGCCTCTGTGTAACACGACTTGCATTGTAAATGCTTGATATACTATCTCTTATTTTGCTTGAGGATAATTTTGAGAAAAATTGTGGATCATGGTTTCACACTCCCTTGACCCTTCTCTTTTAGGCATTCATAGTCCTGCAGGATGCTTGCAGAGTTTTCTTCTTCTTCTTCCATGACAAACAGCTAAGCTGCTCACTCATAGTGCTGCCAAAATTGTCCCACTACATTATCTTCAGGAATGGAGCGTTGATGATTGAGTTGGGTCTCTTGAGTCAAAAAATAACCATTTTGTTTTTGTTTATTTAATCTGTTTTGTTGAGTGCTCTGTCACCAGTGTATAGATCAGTGCCTGATAGGTTTTAAGAAATATTTGTGAGTGAATCCCACTGTGCAAGGAAATTATTATCTTTATCCTATAATAAATCTGAAGATTAGTGCCTAGTGTATATGCAGGTATTGGGAATATATTTGTGAATGACTGTATTCACAAATATTTGTGATGTGTAAATCCCAGTGTAACAGTGTAATCATTCTGTAGTTAGCCTGAAGATCGTTGCCTAACTTGTGGTTCCAAATAATGCCAGAGGCTGTTTTCACAGTAAATGGGAATTTTTGTGCCTGCCCTTGACTTTTCCCTTTTGAAATAGGATGTTTTCTTATAGCCAGGCTAGCTTCTTGTCTTACTTTCCAGACTTTTTGGTTTGGAAGTATTTACCACAACACAAGCTTTGATTATTGACTTACTTAATTGTTTATTGACAGGGTCTCACGTAGGCCAAACTGCCTCATACTTTCTTTGTAGTTCAGATCACCTTGAACTCTGATCCTCTTGCCTCTACTGCCCAAGTGCTATGATTACATGTATACACCATCGTACCCACTCTTTTGTTTGTTTGTTTTTGATTCTGAGGATTGGACCCAGGGCTTTATGCATACTAGGCAAGCACTCTCATCACTAGTCATATCCTCACCCTAGGCTTATGTTTTGCAAATTATGTCTCTTTTTTAGTTTCAGGTATATATTAGTATGTTCTTCTCTTCTGTTGCTATGATAAACACTAGTTTAAGGGGTTTGAAAGATGGCTTAGAGTTTAGGAGCACTGTGTACTCTTCTAGAGATCCTGAGTTCAATTCCCAGCAACCACATGGTGCTCACAACCACCTATCCTGGGATCTGATGCCCTCTTCTGTCATGCAGGTGTACATGCAGATAGATTACTCATCTATGTAAAATGTGTAAAATAAAAATATATAATTTTTAAGAGATTGACTTAAATGCAATTTGAAGAGGAAAGAGTTTATCTGGCTTTTACTTTTATGCGACAGTCCATCATCAAAGGAGCCAAGGCAGGAACTGAAGCAGAGCCGTGGAGGAGTGCTGCTGACTGGCTTCTTCCACTGTGGTTTTCTCAGCCTGCTTTCTTCTGAGAGCTTAATTACTTTAATGCCGTTCATTGGGTTTTCGTTCTGTTTTGAGATCTTTTGTTTTTAAGTTTTCATTTTTTTCTATTTCATTTATTTATTTATTCGCGTATTTATTTATTTATTTATAAACGTTTCATGAAGCCAGGTGTTGGTATCACAGGCTTTTTTTAAGATTTCTTTATTTTATGTGTATGAGTGTTCTATCTGCATTTACATCTGCCAGAAGAAGGAATCAGTTCACATTATGGATGGTTGTGAGCCACCATGTGGTTGCTGGGAATTGAACTCATGACCTTTGGAAGAGCAGACAGTGCTCTTAACCAATGAGCCATCTCTCCAGCCCATATAAGTTTTCATTTTTAAAGAGAGGCTCTCACTATGTATCTCTGTTGGTTTAGAACTTACCATTGTAGACTCGGCTGGCTTTGAACTTGAAGTTATCCTCTAGCCTCTGCCTCTTGAGTCCTGGAATTATAGACATATGACTGTATGTGGGACTTAATTTTTGTGTATGATATGATGAAAGTGTCATTATTATATCCATTATATCCATCTATCTGTCCATCCACCCACCCACCTATCTACCCACCCACCCATCCATTCATCCTAGTGCATTTGCTGTAGTGAAATAAGTACCCACAGAGGCACTCTTCCACTCAGCATACCTCTGCCTCCTCTTTACTCCCTTTCATTGCCCATAAAAGAAACTCAGGATTTCCATGCACCCTACCATCCTAAATTGGCCCTGTTACTTTTTTATTTTCTTCTTTACAGGAAGAGAATATCCACACCTTGAACTGAACTTAGACCAGCATATAGATCATTTTGTGAGCCAAATGGTGCATGCATCCACTTGCAATAATGTCTCCCTTTTATTATTAGACAGATTACATCAATGCCAGTTTCATGGATGGCTACAAGCAGAAGAATGCTTATATTGGTACACAAGGTAAGCTGTTTTAGCCTTACATGTTGATTTTGTGCCACCTGCATGTGGTTCCTTATTTTAGGTGACTTTTTTAATAGGTTTATTTATTTATTTGACATTTACGGGTATTCTATCTGCATATATGCCTAATGCCAGAAGAGGGCTTCAGATCGTGTTAACAGATGGTTGTGAGCCACCATGTTGTTGCTGGGAATTGAACTCAGTGCCTCTGGAAAAGGAGCCAGTGCTCCTGACCACTGAGCCATCTCTCCAGACCCTCAATTCAATTTTTTAAATTTAATTAATTATATGTATGCGAATGTTTGGTCTGCATGTAAGTCTGTGTACTATGTACATGCCTGGTGTATGCAGAGACCAGAAGAGGGTGTCAGATCTCCTGAATCTGGAATTATAGGTGATTGTAAGCTGCCATATGGGTTCTGGGAATCAAACTTGGGTCCTTGGGAAAGGCAGTAAGTGAGCTTCACCACTGAGATATCTCTCTAACCCCTATCTCCAGCTTTTATGTAGGTACTAAGATCCAAATTCTAGTCCTCAGGGTTGGGCAGCAAATGTTCTTAGCTGTTGAGTCATCTTTTTAGCCTCCAGATGATTTTTTTTTTTTTTTTTTTTTTGGTGTTTCACTGTATAGCCCTGGCTGTCCTGAAGTTTGCTCTGTAGATGAGGCTGTCCTTGAACTCAGAGATCCACCTGTGTCTGCCTCGCCCATGCTGGGATTAAAGGTGCTATTACACCCAACTCAGATGGCCTAACTCTTGAAGGAAATATGTGATGACCACTAAAATCATGGTCTTTTTTAAAGTTTTATAGTTGAAGAGGACAGATAAGTTTGGAGTTTCAGTTCCAGACATGCATGGAAAGTCACTACAAAGAGAAAAACTAAAGATTTAAACCTAAAGTGTTAGGGCTTGCCAGCAAGTTTTTGGACTGTGTTTTAGTATAGTAATCCTTGAGTGTAGGGCATCAGAACTCAGTATTTGAACTCACATACATGTCATGCACATACACAATAAAAATCAGATGCAGGCTGGGGGTGTAATTTAGTGATATATCAAATACCTAGAAGGTTTGAGTTTGATTACTAACATCTCAAGAAAATAGTAATAATAATCAAAGAAAACTGAATCTAGTTATAAGTAAGAAATCAGTCAAATCCAGGTTGTTTAGCACAAGTACAAGAAAACTAGCTCAGGCTAGGCATGTTGATACATATATGCTTGTAATTCCATGACTTAGAGGATCCCAAGTTCAAAGCCTGCCTGTTCTGCATAGTTAATTGGATGTAACCTTATCTTGAAAAGAAAAAAAAGTGGCTCAAACTCTTTAAAAGTAATGTCATGAAGAAAAGAAAAAAGGAAGAGAACTGTTCTAGATTAGTAAAGAAAGAAGTAAAGGTAATTTGGGGCTTATGATGTATCCTGCATAAGGAGAAAGTGGCATTCAGGGCAAATTACTTAGTTTGTAGACAGACAGTTGTAGACATTCTGTTAGTTAAAGTTAGTATCCAATTGGGTGATACTGTAATGGTATCTAATGATGAATGAATAAATAAAAATATTTGCATGTGCATATATCGGTACACACACATGAGGGGGAGCTCTCATCTGTCTTAGGCTCATACTAGCTGCGGAGCAAAGGATGACCGTTATGGATAACTTAAAAGTATGGGCTGATAATGTTTATTATTAGCCCTGTAATTATTATGGCGGTATTATCTAATCTGCTATTATAATCAGTGAAAGACACAAACACCTGTTTGTGTAGATTTTAGAGTAGTCTTATTTCAGCGTTGTCCCCAGGCACTTCAAGGTCGCTCTGTGGAGCGGGAGTGCAGGTGCGTGACCTGACCCAGGTTTAGGCGGGCTCGCCCTGTGACTCCTGACTCTTGGACGAGCTCTCCGGTGGCAACATGTTGGGGTACACGCCATTAGAAGCTGCAGCAGCTGCGGGGGCTGAGGAGGCGGTGACTGAAGGACCAAGAGCTGAGCCGTGGGAACCGTGCTGCCCCTGCACAGGGTGTGGCCCCTGGAGCGATTCTGGAATAATTTCTTGCAGGACCCCAAGGAAGAACATGATCTTGAAGGCATACTGGTCCAGTCCCCTCACTGTTTCCCATGTACTTACACCTCTGTGCTTTAGTCACTATTATGTCAAGTATCATATGGCTACAAAACATTGTTGAAACGAAGTCCAGAATATTCTCAGGTGAGACAATTCTGGAGAATGGAGAAGTAATTCTACCAATGAGAGATTTTCCTGATCAGCATCATTGAAGAACACTTAAAAACTTAAAAGACATAGCACCTTTATTTGTAATAGCCAGAACCTGGAAACAACCCAGAAATCCTTCAACTGAGGAATGGGTACAGAAAATTGTGGTACATTTACAATGGAATACTACTCAGCAATTGAAAACAAGGAAATCTTGAAATTTGGAGGCAAATGGTGGTATCTAGAAAAGATCATCCTGAGTGAGGTATCCCAGAAGCAGAAGGACACACATGGTATATACTCACGTATAAGTGGATATTAGACATACAATATAGGATATATATTAAAATCTGTACACCTAAAGAAGATAAGCATAAAGAGGACCCTGGGTAAGAGGATCAATCCTTATTCAGAAAGAAAACGGGGATGGACATTGGAAGAAGGAGAAAACAGGAAACAGGACAGGAGCCTACTACAGAGGATCTCTGAAAGACTACCCAACAGGTTATCAAGGCAGATGCTGAGACTCATAGCCAAACCTTATGAAATAAGGAAGAGATGAAAGACCTGGAGGGGACAGGAGCTCCATAAGGAGAGCAACAGAACCAAAACATCTGGGCACAGAGGTCTTTTCTGAGACCGATACTCCAACCAAGGACCATGCATGGATGTTACCTAGAACCCCTGCTCAGATGTAGCTCATGGTAGCTCAGTATCCAAGTGGGTGTCTTAGTAAGGGGAACAGGGACTGTCTCTGACATGAACTCAGGGGCTGGCTCTTTGATCACCTCCCCCTGATGTGGGAGCAGCCTTGCCAGGCCACAGAGGAGGACAATTCAATCAGTCCTGATGAGACCTGATAAGCTAGGGTCAGATAGAAGAGGAGGAGGACCTCCCCTATCAGTGGACTTGGAGAGGGGCATGGGAGGAGATGAGGGAGGGAGGTTGGGATGGGGAGGGAATGAGAGAGGGGGCTACAGCTAGGATACAAAATGAATAAACTGTAATTAATATATAAAAAATAATTTAATAAAAAACCGTAAAAGACTTATATAATAGCACAAGTGTGTTCCTAAAGTGTTATGCTTACTGATCTATTTCCTGCAAAAGTAACTAATAAAGCGTATTACTTTCCAAAAAGAAAGAAAGAAAGAATAGTCTTCTTTCACCTGGGGCAAAGCAGATATTAACCCTCTAAACTACCTTTATCTCCCAGCTTCCGTCCCGTGCCACCTGCTTCAGTCATTCCTATGTGGGCTGTTTCCCACCCACAACCCCAGAATACTTGCTTACTCTCTTATCTGGGCTGCTCTCCTCCATCCGTTCCAATCTGCCCTCTCCATTCCATGCTAACCCGTCGTGGCTCCCTTCTTACTTCCATTGGCACCTGTTTCTCTGCCATGATCCTTTTGCTCCCAAAGCCCTCAAACCTTCTCTCTGCCCGTCCAGGTATAGGCCTTTTATTGGTCAAACAGGGAGGCAAGGTTATATAGCAATGCTTGACGTACATGACAGTCTGCTCACAAACAATTAAGAATCTCAGGGAGCAATCAGTTAACATATACAAAGCTCCAGACCCTGTCATAGCAGGTGACTGTGAACTGCTGATCATTCTGCCTCTACCTTCCAATTGCTGAGATTACATGCATGAGCTATCATACATGACTCTAGTGATCTAATTCTTACATGCATATACATGCATATTAGTAATATTTTAATAAGTTATTTGTTAAGTAAATAAACTGTAATTAATAAGTTAAGAATATGTATTTTATTTCAGGAGCATAATCTCTGATTACTAAAGTAAATCTGTAAAGAAGGTTTTAAAATTTTTTTATTTTAGTGTGTCTACATGTTTAGTTTATATAGCAATCCGAAGCCCATTTGATCAGATGACCTTGAACACATAGCTGTGATTCTTGAACATCCGAATTTGAAACCATGTCCTGCTCAGAAAATTCTCACAAGCCTGTGTCAAAGTAAACCACTAACTTTCTATCTATAGAAGTCCACTTGTATGTGTATGGTGTGATACGTGCTCACATATATACACATATGTGAGTGTGTTTATTTTTGTGTGTGAATATATTTAGAGGAGACCATCAAGTGTCCTGCTTTGTCATTCTCTACCTTAGTCCTTTGAGATAGGGTCTGTCATTGAACTTGAGCTAGGTTGGTGGTCAGAAAGCTCTAGAGAGCCTTCCTGGGGTTAAAAGCATGTACAAATGTGCCTGGCTTTTTAGCTGAATTTCTAGGATTTGATTTGAGGTCTTCATGCTATGTGGCAAGAACTTTTACCCCAGCCCCTTTCTTTGTCTTTTCAGACAGGGTTTACTGTGAAACCCTTGTTGGTTTGGAACTTGCTAAGTGTGTTACACATATGAGTGTAGAGAGGAATGGGGATAGAAAGTTGTTGGGTTAGGGATCAAACTCAGCACATTACCAACTAAGCAATCCTTTTTAATATATATATATATATATATATATATATAATTTTTTAATATTAATTACAGTTTATTTACTTTGTGTCCCAGCTGTAGCCCCCTCCTTTGCAATCCTTCTTCTTGGTGTTTTTCTTGTTGTTTGTTTTGAAATAATGCTTCAAGTCTAGCTCGCTAGGGCTAGCCTGTAACTCACAATGATCCTCCTGCCCCAGCTCCCAAGTGTACTGATTATAGGCATGAACCACTGTACCCAGGTTCATTTACATTTTTTATTTTGAATTTTGTGCTTTGGAATGGTTTTATGTAACCCAGGCTGGCCCAGAACTCCCTATATATTTGAGAATGAATTCCTGATGTTGCTGCCTCCTCCTTCCACCTACTGGGATTCTAGACATGCCCAGCTTGCACTAACATCTTATGATGTTAGACTTTCTTCTTTGTGAAAGCAGAAACTGACAAAGATATTTAACTATAAATATACAAGAACATAGTATGCATTTAATTACAGTATACTCAAAATTCACACACCTAACAAATGCAACTGTAAGACCTATTCTTTAAAACAATTTATTTTATGTGTATGAGTATTTGCTTATATATCTCTGTGATATTTGCATGTTTGGTGCCAGTGGAAGGTAGATGAGATGTTTGGTCTCCTGAAACTGTAGTTATAGATGGTTGTGAACCGTCATATGGTTGCTGCGAATCAAACCCAGGTACTATGGAAGAGCAGCCAGCACTTAAAGCTGTTGTGGCATCTCTGCAACAGCTCAAGAGTTGTAGTTTTTGAGTCTCAAGAGTTGTAGTTTTTGTCTTAGAAAGCTACATAGGAGAGATCTACTATCATACGGGGTAGGGGTGGGGTCTGCTTATCTTTTAACTTTTATTTGCTCTGTCTATAACTATACATAGAAAAGGTCTTAGAGATGCTGGAAGATGATAACATTATCTCTGGATCTAATTGTTAACGAATGATTTTTTTTCTTCATTTTCTTTCCTGTAGTTTTTTTCTAGACAGGGTTTTTCTGTGTAGCCCTGGCTGTCCTGGAACTCGCTCTATAAACCAGGCTGGCCTCAAACTCACAGAGATCCCAAGTGCTGGGATTAAAGGCATGCACCACCACGGCCTGTCTTTATCTTCATTTTCTAAATAAATTACAATAGATATACATTACTCTAATATGAATATCAAGAAGGCAGTAAAAACACTTTTTTTGCATCTCTAACCCCTATCCTCATCCAAATGCTACTACTTGTACCTCTCACATACTTTATTATTAGGTCCCCTCCCCCCAGTTTTGGTTCTCAAACCCAGGGCCTTACATAGGACAAGCAAATGACCCATACCTACTCTCATATACTTTCTTTTTCATATACAAACCATTAGCAATGGCTAAGGATAATACTTGCTGGAGGCAAAGGCAAAGGATTATAAGTTCAAGATCAGCTTATGCTACATAATGGGACCCTGTCTCAAAAGACCAAAAACAAAAAACAAACACCACATACACTCACACACAAAACTATTGTTAGAACTGGGACAGCTGACAGAATATCTGATAAACCAGATACAAAAATTCAAGGTAGGTAGAGAGAGGGATTTACCTTCCTTAAAGGCACAAGAGAAAAATTTAGAAGAAAAAAAATACGCCCTCCAAATTAGGATCTTCTCTTATACTTTTGAATCTGGGAATTGAAGCCAGAGCTCTGGGCATGCTAAGCCTGAGCTCTGCCTCTGAGCTTTTCTTCTTCTTCCCTGAAATAAGATCATTTAAAAATTTTTTGTATTATTTTTATTTTATATGTAGATATTTGGCCTGTGTTTATATCTGTGTCTCACATATATGCACTGCCTAAGGAAGTCAGAAGAGGGCATGAGGTCCTCTGGGATTGGAGTTGTTGTGATCCACTGTGTGGGGTCAGGAACTGAACCTGCATCCTCTGAAAGAACAACTAGTGCTCTTAACCACTGAGTCATCTCTCCAGTTCTGAAAAAAACATCCTTTATTCTAGCTTTCTATCTGTCTGTCTGTTTGTCTGTCTATCTGATTTTGTTGAGATAGAGTCTAGCTTTGTAGACTAGGCTGGCATTCCTACCTCTTGTCTCTATTTTTGTTTTTAAAGATTTATTTTATTTTATTTTTTCTACGTATGAGTGTTTTGCCTGCATGTATATAAGTGCATGTAAGCAGTGACCATGGATGCCAGAAGACAGTGTCAGAGCCTCTGGACCTGGATGGGGGGGAGCCACTGCGTGGGTGCTAGTGTCACTCACTCCCAGTGCTGAGGCAGGAGGATCCCTGGAGCTCAGGGGCTGTCCAACATAGTCTACCAGCCAGTGTCCAGGTCCTAGTGAGAGACCCGATCTCAAACCAAACAAGAATACACTAAACCCAAAACAAGGTAGACAGCAGCTGAAGAATGATACTGAGTCACATGCGCAGGTGAGTGGCTGTTCATATGCACACACTCTTTTTCAATCTTTCACACACAGCATGTTAGTGCTTACTACAAGACTGTCACAGAAATAATGGAACCAGATGGCTTTCCAAATTAACGGGTCCAAAATAACCCATGATTGTACCCTGCTTCTCTGAAAATGGAGAGGGAAAAACAGTGGAAGGCATAAAGAATTACCTTGAGGAGTCGTTAACAAAGACAGCTCCTTGCAGAGTGCTCATCTTTGTTCAGGTTCTAGTTATAAAGGACAGTTTTACAAAAGGCATTTATCCTTTTCATCCTATTTACTGAAATGGGGATCTTCTTAAATGTCTGATGTCAGATACTATAATTTAAATGGTTGAAGTATTTAGGACCAGCTGTGCCATCCAGAGCTTAGGGCAGAGGAAGTCCTTTGAGTGTCTTGGTCAGAGAGAGCCTGGAAGAAGGGTCAGTGCTTAGAAGTAGATAGAGGGCTGGAGAGATGGCTCAGCACGTGCTGCTCCTCCAGAGCACCAGAGTTCAGCTCCCGGTAACAATCTGGGGACTGCCTGTAACTCTAGGCCCAGGGAATCTCATAGCCTCTTCTGACCTCTGGAGGCACCCATACATATTTGGCATGCACTCCTTTAGACAAACACACATACTCATAAATAAAAAGAAAATAAATCTGAAAATATGGATTAAAATGGAATGGTATTACAGTTGACGGAGACAATACAAAGGATTAGAGTCAGAGAAACAGTTTGTCTGTATTGTGATGCTTTTTGTTTCAGTGCTAAACTGTAAAAAGAAAGAAATTGAGAAAAATATATTGAATGTTATTAATAACTTAGACTAAAAAAATGATAAAGTCCTCCTGGCAGTGAAACTTAGTATAAAGAACAGGGGACAGGCCAGGGGTTAAAAGATAAAAGTAAATACACTCTAAAAGTAAAAAAAAAAAAAAAAAAAAAAATTACCACAATTTCCTTGAGAAATTTGGAAGAGGATGGGAATGCGTGTGTTAAAGTTGACTTCAACTTTGTTCGTTTGTTTTGTTTTGTGTTTTGAGGCAGGTTTCTCTGTGTAGCCTGGCTGTTCTGGAACTCACTCGGCCCTCACAGAGATCCACCTGCCTCTGCCTCCCAAGTCCTAGGATTAAAAGCATGCACCACCTCACCCAGTGACTTCAACTTTTTAAAGAGTAAATGATTTAAAAATACTGAGATGACTCACACACACAGTAAAGGTGCTTGCTGTACAGGTGACTTGAGTCCAATCTCCTGGACCCATGTAAGGTAGAAGGAGAAAACAGACCTAAAGTACAAGTTCTTAGCGTTAGGGTCCTCTTACATCTACATGTACGCCATGGCATGCCACTCCATTCTTACTAAGAAAAGAATTGCAATGGTAATAATTTTAGCAAAGAATACTAGAAGTTCTATTAAAGATAAGAAAATTGAGAAAGTGTGGTGGCACTTGCCAGTATCTCTGCATCCTGGCAGCCAAGGCAGAGGATCACAAGTTTGAGGCCTGCCTGAGCTATACAGTAAAATCCTGTCTCAAAAAAGGAAAGGGGAAGGAGGGAATGTAAATACAAAAGTGAGCTGAAAGATAAAATGAATTTTGAAGGAGACTACGTCTTTATCCCAAGTGATTTGAGACCATGGGATATAGGAAGACACTGGCTTAATAATTACTGTATTATGAGGCTGAGAGCTAGGTGAGGTAGAAACAGACAGGAAAGTATACAGTTGACAGTGTTACCATAGATGTGGCTGCTGAAGCTGTGGCTCCTGCTCTGGGTCCTTAAAAATGCTTCCTACATATGACTCACTTAGACATGTCATGTGGACATTTTTCCTTTTGTTTTTGGTAAAGATTCATTTTATTTGTCTTTAAGAATTTATTTTTATTTTATATGTACAGGTGTTTTGTCTGTGTATATGTCTATGTACTACAGGTATGCAGCGCCCACAGAGACCGGAAAGAGGCATCAGATCCTCTGGAACTAGAGTTACAGAAGCTCTTAGCTCCCATGGGGGTGCTTAGAATTTAATCTGGGTCTTTTTTCAAGTGGCTTAACCAATACTCTAATTGTGTATGTATATGTTTATGTGTGGGTATGTGTATGTGAATCTTGGTTTCTGTGGATGCCAGTAGGGGGCATTGGCGCTGGAGTGTCAGGCTCCAAGAATTTAGGTTTTCTGAATTTAGGTCTTCTGCAAGAGCAGTATGAATTTTAAACTGCTGAGCCATTTCCCCAGCACTATCATTCTGTGATATTCACCCACACCGAGATGATATGGTTGGTCTGAGGACCTCCCTGAATAGGCAGAGGCAAGTACAGCTCATATGAATGCTTGTAGTTGCAGTACGTGGGAGGTGGAGGCCTGAGGAACAGGAATTCAGGGTCATGCTGGACTATATAGTGAGTCTGAGTCTATATGAGACCTTAGCTTGAAAAATAGTAACAGCCAAAAGGGGGAGGGGGAGGAAGCAGGGAACTCAACTCTGTGCTTTGGAGATACTACTTGGAGGGTGACTAAGTCTGACCTGCTTCTGAAGGCCCTGTGTTTGTCTTCTCCTTTCATGCCAGGGCCTTTGGAGAATACCTACCGTGACTTCTGGCTCATGGTTTGGGAGCAAAAAGTTTTGGTGATTGTCATGACCACCCGGTGAGTTAGTCTTTTTTTTTTAAATCCATCTCCCTGACCCTAAGCTGGAAAGCCATGCCACATATGTAGTTAACATATGAGATCATGGTGGAGACAGGGCTGTTCTCCCACATTTAAGGAGTTTTACTTTCTTAGTTTCGTCATTTAATTATAACCTGTTTCCGATGGGGAAGAAAGTTGTTTGCTCAGTTCCCTTAGGGCATTGTTAACAGCCACCTGTAGCTAGAAGTACTACAAAGTACTCTGAGGGCAGTCAAAAAATGCTGAGATGAAATATATGGCTCTGTTTAGTCACATCCAGGAGTTGTCTTTCTCATTTTTGTGTCAGCCAAGGGCCCTGAGTGGAGAAGAAACTGAGCAGTGGCTAATATGTTTTTGCTACTGTACGTATCCCAGATAAGCGAGAAATACAGCCAGCTATCAAGGAGAGCAGATAATCCAGTGAATGCACAATGTCTGCTAAATGGACACATGTAAGAACTCTAGCTGTTGAACATGTTTAGAATGAAGAGACTCCCCTCTTTCTCGGCCACGCGTCAGTGGTCTGCTTCAGGTGCCGTGCAGCTGGCTGCCTGGGAGCTCGGCACTTTGTGGTGGGAAGCAGCTTGCTGCTAATTGAAGAGCGAGGGCTTAACTTGCTCTGTATGTCTCCAGCTTTGAGGAAGGCGGCAGGAGAAAATGTGGCCAGTACTGGCCTTTAGAAAAAGACTCTCGGATCCGTTTTGGCTTCCTCACGGTGACTAATCTAGGAGTGGAGAACATGAGCCATTATAAGAAAACAACTTTAGAAATTCACAACGCAGAGGTAAATGAAGGTTTCTATTTTCTCACTTTCTTAAAACTAGGAAAGTTCCTTTAAAGAGATTCTCCTTGAAGGTGGTGATTCACACCTTTAATCTCAGCACCCAGTGAGAAGAGGCAGGTGGATATCTGTGAGTTCAATGTCAGTCTGGCCTATGTAGTGAGTTTCAGGCCATCCAGTGAGTGGGCTACATAGTGAGTCCATCTCAATAAAACAAAAAACAAAAAAACAAAAACAAAAGGAAATGTCTAGAGGGAATAGTTAGGATTTTATGGAAGCTCTAAACTGCTTTTGTTTTTTTCTGGAAACAAGGTAAAGATATTTTGAGAAGCCAGTTATGTAGTGCCCACCTTTAGTCCCAGCACTTCAAAGACAAAGGCAAGTGGATCTCCATTAGTTCAAAGCCAGCCTTTTCTACATAGTAAGTTCCAAACGGAGACACCTCCCATACAACCCCCTCTTTCAAAAGAAGATGTTCAACTCAGAACTAATATAGTCATCACCTCAGTACAAGAGTGGCATTAAAAAGAAATAAAAATGTCAACATTGGGAATCTGGATCCTAAGCCATGCTTACTAATCTAGCACACAGGAGGCTGAGGCAGGATTACAAGTTTGAAAAATTTGGACTACACAGTATGGAACTTGCCTCAGAAAACTGTAATAAGGAGCTGTTAGAGTACTTGTTCCTCAATCATGAGGCTGAGAGTACAGATCATAGCACCCCAAGCATCCAGCTGGGAGTTCCATTCATATCTGTAACTATGATGGAGGTAGAGGCAAGATGATTCCTGAGCTTTCTGACTTATAGCCTAGCTGAGAATACATGAGCTCTAGGTTCAGGGAGTGACCCTGCCTCAAAGGAACAGGCAGAATGTGCTAGAGGATGACTCCTGATGTCCTCCTCTGTGCTGTACGTGTACACATGCACAGACACTCTTACACATAGATGTATACATGCTCACAAAAGAAGAAAGTCAGTAAGTGACTATGTTGCTTTTTTTTTTTTTTTTTTTTTTTGAGATAGCCTCTCACTGTGTAGCCTTGGCTGACCTGGAGCTTGCTATATAGATAGACCAGGCTGGGCTCAAACTCACAGAGATCCATCCGCCTGCCTCTGCCTCTGAATTCTGGGATTCAGAGGTCTGCCCCACCATGCCTGACAATTTTTTTTTTTTTTCCTAAGACAGGGTAAGGGCTGTTGTAGGCCTGGTTGCCCTTGAACTCACTGCGATCTGCCTGCTTTTGTCTCTCTGAGTGCTGGGATTATAGGCATGTCAGCCACTGTGCCTGGCTGACAATTTTTGTAAGCAAGATTTTTTTTTATATATACTATAATTTAATTACAGCATTTCTCCCTTTCCTTTCTTCCCTCTAAACCCTCCCTGCTTGGGCTCAAGAGATGGCTCAGAAGGTAAGAGCACTTGTTGCTCTTCCGGAGGTTCTGAGTTCAATTCCCAGCAACCACATGATGGCTCATAACCATCTATAATGAGATTTGGTGCCCTCTTCTGGCTACAGGCATACATGCAGGCAGAATACTGCATACATAATAAATCTTTAAAAACAAAAACAAAAAACCCTACTCCTTCAAATTGTATAGCCTCTTTTTTCATTAATTATTTTTATATGCATATACGTATATATTTTAAAATACAACCCATTGAATCCATATAATTACTTGTATTATATTTTCAAAGCTGACTGTTTGGCACTGGACAATTAATTAGTTGGGGGGCTCTTCCCTGGGGAGGACTACCTCTCTGGCTAATTTTTTTTTTTAATAAAACGATAATATGCAATAATAACACTGTGATGATAATAATAATAATAAACAAGACATGTGGATACTATGATATGGTACCCTGCCTTCCCAAACATTTAGTCCTTTTTTGGGGGCTTGAGGTGGAGAAATACTTGTAAAGCAAGTTGAGAGCAGAAGACAGAATCCCTGTTGGTATGAAGGCTGAGGTATGTAGAATCTGGAGAAGCCAAGGGTGGTCAGAGTAGACAGCAATGACAGCATTAACTGTTGCTTCTTTTTTCACGTAAGGAGCGGCAGAAACGCCAGGTGACCCACTTCCAGTTCTTAAGCTGGCCAGATTATGGTGTCCCTTCCTCAGCAGCTTCCCTCATTGACTTCCTGAGAGCGGTCAGACACCAGCAGAGCATGGCTGTTGGCAGCCTGGGACCACGCTCCAGAGGGCAGTGCCCTGAGCCACCCATTGTGGTACACTGCAGTGCAGGCATTGGCAGGACAGGTACTGTACCTCCTGCACCGGTGACGGGTCGGCAGGCGGTGGGGTGGAGGGGAAACCAGTGCTTAGCGCCTGTCTGTGATGTTAGACAGAGCCCACTGAGTCGCTTGCTGGCAAACTGCTATGGTAATCACTCTTAATGCTTTGGTTTTTTACTTTTTTTATGTCTTATGCTGGGGATACTACTTGTCAAAATACATACTTTACAAACCAAATTCTTTGGGCTGTTCATCATCATGGTCTTCTTTTGACCTTGTCAACTCTGCCAGCACCATGATTCTGGTCCCCAGAGAGATTAGCTGTCCCTCTCATGGAGGCCTCTTCTCCCCATGCTCGTCTTGTTTTTTTCCCTTCTTTCCCCTTCCTTTTTCTCCCTCTTTCTTTTTTGTTATTGTTTGTTTTTCTGAGACCAAGTCTTACTGTGAGTTCCAGTCTGACCTGGAATTCACAGAAATCCTCTTGTTTTAACCTCCCGATGATGGGATTATAAGCTTGTGCCATCTTGCCTGTCTTGTGTTCTTCATTATGGAACAGTTTTGGCTTAATGGGATGTGTGCTCTATGAGCTGCTGGATTTACTAGTTCTGAAGTCCCTTTGGGAGAATAATCAGGAAAAATATATTTGTGCTAGACCCCTGGAGAGTTACAGACTCTGGAAATTGGGTGTGGAAGTGCTGTTGTGCTTTCTGGTATTGAGGCAGGAAGTTCCTTTGTGTCACTGACCTGCTCATTCTTATTGTTAGCCCCATGTGTGTCCTGAGAGACAGGAGACTATCATTTCACTGGCCATTAGCACACCCTGTGATCCTTCTCCTGCCGTCAGGCCCTTTGCCTTTGAATTCATTCTTCCAGTCTTGCATGGTGATTTGATAAAAGGAAGAAGATAGGAGAAGTACACTCATGCGATCGTTTCCTTCTTTCTTCAGGTACCTTCTGCTCATTGGACATCTGCCTGGCACAGTTGGAGGAGCTTGGCACCCTTAATGTGTTCCAGACGGTGTCACGAATGAGGACCCAGAGGGCCTTCAGTATCCAGACCCCTGAGCAGTACTACTTTTGCTACAAGGCCATTTTGGAGTTTGCAGAGAAGGAAGGCATGGTTCCCTCTGGTCACAGCCTGTTGGCCATGGAGGGTCAGTAACTGTTCCACGAGTTCCTACCTGCTGGCCAGCCTTCCTTAAACTACCCTGGACACCGCTGAGCCTATAGGTGGCCGTCAGTTACGCTGAAGCCATGGATCAACTTCTTTCTTGTGTCTCCCAGCGCACATGTGCACTCAAGGCAGCCTTTCCCTTTGGCTAGATAAATGTGGTGAAATTGCCACTAGAAAGGGCCAGCAGCGATGTGTTCTTAATTCCTAGCACCTGCTATTGAACTGTGCCTTATTAAAACCAAATTGTGGCTATTGATTTTTGCCAGGGTCCCTGAGGTAAGTGGGGAAGGACCCTGCTCTTCCCCCCACCTCCCAACACCATTCTTCTTCTAGAAGTTTCCTCCTTCCCTTTGCTAGGATTTGGCAGGGAGGTTTAGTGAGCATTCATCTTCCTGTCCAGAAAGCTTGACCAAGTTACATATTCTAGAGAATGTCCTGAGTGCCAAGCACGTTTATGCATAGGGCGTTATTCCAGTCTTTTCTGTCATTGTATGTGTGCGTGTACGTATGTACACTTATGTGTATGGATCCATATGTATGTGTGTACATAATATATACTGTATGTGATAATATGGTCATATTCTATAAATACATATACACACAGATATTCTTTGTAGAAGTTTCTGGGCCTCCATGTTGCAGTTCAGTATTCCTTGCTTTTTGGACCCTGTTGATTATTTTGAACTAGGCGGGGATGGAGGTCATGGCTCCTGATGTCAGACAGCAGAGTGATAAAAGACAACACATACGTTTTTTTGTTCCTGGGCCACAGGCCCTCTTACTTAATAACATCTTTCCCGCTGGACTCGATGTTGTTGGAGCCAAAAATACTGACTTATGGTAACACTGGTTCAGTTTAGCATGGCTGTCCTTCTTCTAACAAATTCTCTGTTTACTTTGCTGATTTGGGGAACAGACCTCCACTGTGATTCCAGACTCTGTCCCCCTGCCCCAGCATTGGGGACCACGGCTAGAGATGAGTTTACAGAGCCGCCAGAGCCAAAAGTGATCGGTACGAAGTTTTAGAAGGAAAGAAGGAGAGTCCTGGAGTGGGCAAGAGGAACCTACTATGAAATTCCTCCCTTCCTAGAAGGACAAAGTGGACTCCCCCCATTTTTTTTCTTTTTGTTGTTGTTGTTGGAAGATCCTTTTCTTTATGCAACTCCAGAGAGACGTCCGCTCTCCCTGCCTGCTCTGCTGCCAGATCCTAGACCTCAAACTGGATGGTCTGTGTCCCTATAAAGCATGCAGTCCCCTTGGCTGGATAAAGTGGTTCCTTGTAATCACTGGTCTCCTGTCCATCCAACTTGTTCCTACCTTTTTCCAGTCTGATTCACCAGGAATGAAATCAACACAGTCTATGTTTCCACAAAACCCCACAGGAACCCCTAAATCTTCCCTTACTCTAGAAGATGAGGTTGGCAGCTGGTCAGAGCTCAATAATTTTATACTGTAATAAGATCTTTGAATGTGTATATTCTTATTTTTTACAATCATTTCATTTTGTATTTAACATCAATGGACTGAGTCAGACTCAGTAAATAATTGTAATGTTCATATTCAATATCTTACAGTGGTACAGTTTTGTATTTACATATAAATATACCAACATGATTAAACCCTTTTAGTTTCATCAATTTAACAGTCTGGGGTTGGGAAGATGAGAAGGAGATCCAGGAGTTGGTTCTGGACAGATGGGGAGGCAGAAGGTGGCGGTATCCAAAGCTTCAGTATCTGAGACTCAGTTCTGACATGTCTATAGGCTGTGGCCTTAGCTTTGGACAGAGGTACCAGTACCAACTGAATGCTTGATGTGTGACAAGGTTAGCGCTAAGAACTTGTCTCTTATATAACTTCATTGAAATGTCACAATTCTAGTGACTCTCCTCTGTCCTTTCTCTATGCCCTTATCCTATTTCTCTAGTGGGTGATTAATCCCAGTTGGGATTACAGATATGTGCTACCACACTGGGCATCTTTCCCAAATTCTCTTTAAAGAGAAATTGAGGTTCAGAGGAATACAGTGATTTGCTCTAAAACTGTAACCCAAGCTGATCTGTTTATAAAGTCTGTAGCCCCTGCCAGTATCAGAAATGGAATGATGCTTGTCTTTGGAGACTGTTGATTTTTTTGTTGTTGTTCTCCTTCTAGAGTATAATTGGTTTTAAAATTCTAGGACAGTTCATGGTCTTGTTTTATTTGTGTGTGTTTTGTTTTTGGATAGTATCTTATGACGTAGCCCAGGCTGTCCTTGAACTCATAGCAATTCCATCTCAGTCTCCCAAAGGCTGCTTCACCTAGCTTAGGGTAAACTGACCTTGAGCGCATGTTCACACAATTGGTGATATTCTCCTAAATGGGAGTCTCTTAGTCTAGCCTCAGGTTTTCATAGTAGCAGCAGGTTCAGGCTTCCAGAAAACCCCACAAACTGTGTTCTGCTAGTCTTTCTGTCAGAGTGGAATCAGAAGCATTGACCTTATAGGGACACTCTTCACATCACATGCCTTCTACCTGTTAGCTAGCAACAACCTGCCCCTTTGGAGCAGCTATGTCCTGCAGTATACAAATATTAGGGTCTTATAAATAACAGTAATAGCAATGGAAACTCACCATATTCTAGGTCCTACTCAGAGTACTCTATAAATACAAACAAACACACTTACTCTTAACAACTACTTGTAAAAAATAGGTACTGATAGAAAATAAGTGAAATACCAGAATGTTAATGCACTAAGACCTGGACTTGTATCCCAGAGACCCTAAGGATCTGTTTCCTTATCTGCCAGCCCATTTTTCTTGATGTTTTTACAGTATCCAAAGAGTAAACTGCTGGATGTGGTGGACCTTCACTGTGATTTCAGTATTGGAAAGGAAGAGGCAGGAGGATCAGGATTCAAGGCCAATGTTGGCTATACCAATAGTAGGAGCCCAGACTGGGCTAAATGAGACACTCTGTCTAAAGAAAAAAAAAAAAAATGGTAGCAAATTAAGACAGAATCTCTAAAATTTGAAATCAGAGAGATTGTGCTGAAATCTCAAATTAGAGGGATTACGTAAATACTTAGGGTTAGTGAAATATACAGGAAAGAGCATTAACAATTTAAAAATGCCTGGAAGGGGTGATTTAGAACTGTTATTTGTTCAAACACACTGTACTTTCGCCCTGTAAATTGCTCAATTCAAAGTTGTGCACCAATTCCTAGGTTCAAATTCATGGGTTTATCTACTTGGTGGTGGAGTGAATGAATACAAGATGATGCAGGCTTTCAAATGGTTATTTAACTCATGTCTTCAATTCTGGACACAGCCAAAGATCTCTCCTGAATATTCAGTTAAAACACTGAGAGAAATGGGTTCAGTAGTTTTCCCCCAACTGCTATTACACGTAATGCTATCTTTACCAGTGTTTAAATATGTAACAAATTTTGGTGGCTTTTATTTTTATTAATTAGTTTGTTTGTTTTTTGAGACAGGGTTTCTCTATGTAGGCCTGGCTGTGCTTGAACTTGCCCTGTGGACCAGGCTGGCCTGGAACTTACAGAGATCTTCTAAGGGGATTAAAAACTGGGATTAAAGGCATGTACCAGCACTGCCTGGCTAAAATTTTTTATTTTTTAAAAAATAATTTAGTACATGTATGTACATGGGTACTTGCCTGCCATGGTACACATGTGGGAATCAGTTCTCACCTTCCACCTTGTTGAGGAGGCTCTGTCTCTCTTTCTGCCATGCTGCATGTTCCAGGCAAGGTGTCAGGTCGGCTTCGAGGCTCTTCTTCTTTCTCTACCTCCCCCCTCTCCTGAAGCAGTGCTGTGGTTACAGGTTCATGCTGATGTTTTACATAGGGGCCAGGGGTCAAATAGAGGCGGTCAGGTTTGCCAGGCTGGCCGGTGTCTTCACCCGTTGAGCTATCTCCCCTGCTCTAAGGTTTTTGGTTTTTTTTTTCAACTTTTAATTTTTATTTTCTAAGAAATTATGAAAATCCTCCTGGTTCAGCCTTCTGAGTGCTGAGATCACAGATATGTCCAACTGTTTCTGTTATATTTAGACTGAGTCTCACCAAATTACCTACCCTGGTCTCAACTTTCTGGGCTCAAGTGATCCTATTGCCTGAACTTTTTATATTCCGGGGACTATAGCAGACTTGTCACCACACCTGGATGTTTGTAGCTTTTGCTAGTGTGAACCTACTGTGGTGGGGCTTTTTGGTTTGGGGCTTTGTTTGTTCTGAGACAGGGTTTCTCTAGGTAGTCCATGCTGGCCAGGAACTCAGAGCCATCTGCCTCCTCCCAGGTGCTGGATTAAAGCAGTGTGCCACACACCTGGCTTGGTAGTGGGTATTGATGAAGTCTACGGAAGAGAAACTCAAACTGTTCAAGATTTGAGGGTTGTCACACAGGAGGCCGTGAATAACTAGGGAAACATGTTCAAGGAGCGAAGAACATTGTGGACCTGTGCACACTTCTGCCTTTGATTGGATCCCCAACATTCCTATGGTTGTGATTCCTCACACACAAAGGAGAATATCTCTGCTCTGTATTCCCCAGCATCTTCAGGCTAAGGGATCTGCCATTGCCAGTGTCTGTTACGATGTACTAGTCAATGGCAAGAGTAAATTGTGGGGGTGGAGGAGATTGGGGTGTTGTAGCAGGTGGGCTGTGTAGTGTCATGGCCCCAACGAGTATTGGCTTTTGCTCATAAAAGGATGCACCCAGTCTCTGGAGCAGCCCCAAATTGGAGAATCTGTGCTTTATTATTATCTGACCTGAGGGAGGTGAGCTTAATAAGGTCAATGCACTGGATAGATAGAACAGTTTTCCTAGAGTGACTGAAGTTTTTAGTGGTTGTGAGGTTTTAACCTACTCAACCCAGCCACGTCCTAGCTTCCTTCTGTAAAAGGGGTTATTTTTGAGCATTCACATACTATGGGCCCACTGACCTTAAAGGTCTAGTTTGTTGGCATCTTCAGGCCCCTTTTTAGGCTGGATTAGCTCCTACTTTAGTTACCCAGTTTTCTTTTTCTATTTGTTCACCTATTTATTTTTTATTTTTTCAAGACAGGGTTTCTCTGTGTAGCCTCGGCTGTCCTGGACTCGCTTTGCAGACCAGGCTGGCCTGAACTCGCAGCGATCCACCTGTTTCTGCCTCCCTGAGTGCTGGGCTCACCGGCTTGCACCACTGCGCCCCACTGCCTTCCAATTTTCTGATTTCTTATTTGCTCTTCTTTCAGACTGTTGCTATTTCTTTATATCCTCTCAATTCTTTTCTACTTGGCTTAAAAAGTAGAAAACCTGGTTAAAAAGTAGGTTAGGGCCAAGTATGGTGGTATAGGTATTTAATCCTAATACCAGGAAGACAGAGGCAGGTGGATCTCTATGAATTTGAGATCATCCTGGTTAACACAAGTTAAGTTATGCAAGCTAGGGTTGCATAGAGAGATTCTGTCTCAAAAAACTAAATGAAACACAAGGGGAAGTAGAGGAAGAAAAGGAAAGAGTACACCAGAGGTGCCCTTGAATCCTCTTCAGTGTTTTTGGCTTCCCTGTTGCTGCCGATGGCCAGACATGTCTGAGGCCAAAAGAATTAACTTACCAAGGATTTCAGGGCTTCAAATCTACATCTTAGGTTTTGTCTTGGGCCTGAGTCTCAGTCCACTGGTTAGTTATGTGGGAGTAGAAAGTCTACCAGCTAGAAAGTAAGGATATCTTTTGGGAGATATCCATCTCATACTTAAGCATCACCAGGCTTTTGTGCTGTACTTAACTGAGCAGAAGAAATGGGGGTCTTTTCTACAGATAGGAATCTAGCACGTGTTTAATCTTCCTCTACTTCTTAGCCGAAGCCATTATAGTGTTTTCTTCCTATTTCAGTTTCACTAGACATACTTAAGTGTTAAAGACTCTTGTCTTTTTTTTTTTTTTTTTTTTTTTTTTTTAAGTCTAAGGCATTGGAAGTTATAGCTAACTACAGCAGAATCTCACTAGTGAAGATAGGGACAAAGTGGGAGCTGTGGTGCCTTCTTAAGAATTTAATATAGTTAATATGTTCCTGATGGCTCATAGGACTCTGATGACTAGTCACTAAACGCCCTTTCAATTTAGGCTGACTCCCCTTTACCTGTATACCATTTCTTCCTGAATTCTATGGTTTTCCAAGCTACTTCAGAGTTTTATTTTAAAACCTTCCAGTCTGGCCAGATGCAGAGCAGAGCAAAGGTCAGCCATTTCATCTTGTGGAGTTTCTTCATTTGCTTTCCTGATATAAGTACACCCTGCAGGGGCTGTCTGGGAAGAAGCTTGAGTGAATGGGGAAGGAATATGAACAATGCTCAGGCTGCCTTCAATTCCCCTCAAACGAGGGATAGCTTTATCTCTTTGATAGTGTGCTTCTCACTCAGATTTTATTTGAACAGGGTACTGCTTTAAAAATAACCAACCACTGGTCTACAAAATAATGCCAGATAAACTTGAGGACTATACTATTATTACATCTATTCTCCTCATTTAGGATAGTGGTGACCCTGAGGGATAAACTGGTGCTCAGTGAGAAGAGATTTCTAGGTTGTATAACCTCAGTCTTTAAACCCGCTAAAAAAGTTCCAACCTTCCAATAAGAAATAATGCACTACATGCCTTTGAAGATAGTAACTAGCTAGAGACGATTTCTTTGAGGTCTGCAATGCCAGGAGGGACTTTGCATTTAAATAGCCAGGAGAGGCGTGTGATAGCTTTGAAAAAGCTAGAAAAAGTGAAGGGTTCTTGACTGTCTGCTAGGCGTGTTTATTTTAAAGTTTACAGCAGCCCACTGTACTAGAATCTTACTAATCAACAGATAAAGCATTTGCTTAAATAATCCAGCTAGTAAGTGCTTAAACTGAGATTCCGTTCAATAGTTTTGAGGGTTCCCGACCTCCCAGCTTAAATCTAGGGTTTAGGTAGAAGGATCAAATGTTCAAGGTCATGAGCTGGAGAGATGGGTCAGCAGTTAAGAGCACTGACTGCTCTTGTAGAGCACCTACATGGCAGCTCACATCTGTCTGTAACTCCAGCTCCAGGGGTTCTAACACAGGTACGCATGCAGGTAAAACACCAGTGCACATAAAAGTAAATAAAAAAAAAGGTTCAAGGTCATACTTGTCTAGTTCTAGGCTAGCCTGGGTTATGAGAAACCTTGTCTCAAAACCCTCTAAGCCAAGGAGTTAGGTTGGAGAGCTTGGAGACTCCTCCTGGGTGGTGCTGAGCTGGGTTTGGTGATTGTTGTAACTGGCGGGGTAAGTAAAAGCCTTAACTGACTCTTTAGGTAAGAAGATTACAAGCAGAGGCAGGCAACTAGTGAGCTCCTGCCTCAATTTTTTTTTTTTTTTTTTGAAGTTAAAAAGAACTCACATTTGTATTACTAGTATTGAGGACTCAGGAAGCCTGGGAAGGATCATCATGAATTCTAGGCCAGCCTGTAGTATAAAAAACCCTGTCTTAAAAAAATAAAAATAAAAAATAAGGTGTGTTGGGTCAGGTGAGGGGCTTGAGAGATTGCTCAGTACACTTTTTGCTGCACAAAATGAAGACCTGAGTTTGATTTTCAGCACTTACAGAAATCAGTGTGTGGCAGATGCTTTTAATTCCAGCAATGGGGAAGAGAAGACAGGCCAGAGATACTCGGATCTGTAAATGAGGGTGTGCATATGTCATGTCCATGAAGTAAATGGAAAGGTTCTGGGGTGACAGCACCTTTGTTTGAGTATAATATTGTGAATTGAAGACCAATGTCTCTGTGTAGCTGGGTGACAAATCTTGTTTCTCTTAGTACAATTTTTCTAGAACTATCTAATGACAAACTGGTGTTAGAATTGTGGAGATAAGGTTTGTCATCAGGAGGGAAGGCAGGGTGTTTCCTTCAAAGACCCCAACTTGGATGGTATCCTGAGCGTATGCAGAAACAGCATATGGGAGAGTGAACAAACTCAGGATTTGGGCTTAGATAAACTTGCCCTGGCTACTTCATGTAGGCAAGTCCCTCCATTGTCTGTGATCTCTGTTTGCCCAGTTATAATTAAGGATAATAATGTCTAACTTAAAAGACTTCTAGGGTATTTTACACAAAGGCATGTTTTTTTCCGAGGAGGACACTCAGGCAGATCCATTCAATTGTACCTTCACTAGTAGGGAGTGAGGAATGGCCAGAGTCCACATGATACAAAGTCAGAAACAGTTACTGGGTCCCATCCTGGAGCCCCTTGACTGCATTGGATGCTGAGACCCCAAAGGTAAATTAGATAATGTGGCTGTCCTCAAAGATCTCAACCTGAGGGGTGTTCAGAGGGTGTAAGTATCAGCCATATCTTTCTTCATAAAGAGGGTGGTGAGATGGCTCAGTGGGTAAGAGCTCTTGTTGCACAAGCATAAGGACCTGAATTAAACTTCCCAGCCCCATGTAAAAAGCCCAGTATTATTTTTTACACACACCTGTAACCCAAAAGCTGGGGAGTGGGGAGGTAGGAGGATCACTGAGGCTTGCTGACCACTAGCCTAACTCCAGATGCAGGAAAAACTTGTCTCAAGGGAATAGGCAGAGGTTGCTAGCAGGACACTTGACATCCTTTAAATATGCACGGTGCACACAGTTGTCTGTGGGTGCACACACAAATTAAGGAACTATCTACAACATGCCACAATGCCTAGGTGTCTGGCCTCCACTGAGATTCAGAACTTTACTAAGTGATAATTATATTGATCCACATAACAGGCAAAGAATTATTATCCTTAGAGGTGGCTGAGCCACAGATAAGGATGAACTAGATGGGAGCCAACATAAATGGAACACAACATTTCTGACTAGTATTCCCCTGTGCCTCAGCTCATTAACACAGTATCTGTTTATGCATGCCTTCAGCTAAAAGTTGATTGCCATCCTAGGGAGGATGAGTATTGACTTCCATGGGTCTGTCAATACTGAACCCACTGTCCTCATGTCCTTGCCTTTCCCTCTACACGTTTCTTCCCAGTTACCACCCGCATTCCCACCCCACCCCCAATACCAGGTGAAATGACCATTCCCTTTCCCAAGCTGGTACTTCTTCCCACCTGCCCTGTCTTCCTTGGTGACAGCTTCCCACATGGACTCTTGGGTAAGGGAAGTATTCTTAAGTTATCTCTAAGGCCCCATCCTCTGAACATCCATTCTTTCTCATTTTCCTGGGAGCTGAAGTAGGAAGAGATTTACCTTAACGTAACACTGGCTATGCTAACCTTTTTTCCTCTACTAACCACAGAAGGCCATTGACTACTTCCTCTATTCCTACACTGAACCAGTTATCTATTATTCTTCCTTGGGATTTTCTCAGATATGGCTCTTTAAAAGAGACTAGGTCCACTATGTAGCCCAGGCTGGCCTTGGACTAAAGGTCTTCCCTTTGCCTTACAATTGATGAAATGACAGGTTATTTGTCACCGTATCAATCTTGGTAAGGTTCTTATGAGTAACTTGGGTTATTAGAACAGCCATCTAACTGGCAGAGTACCGTTTCCTGTTTACCTGATACCCAACTAAACCCCTCTCTTCAGTGACCTCCAAAACCAGTGTTTCTTGGGGGCTGGACTGCAACTCAATGCTTGCCTAGCATGTATGAAGCCTTGAGTTTGATTTCCAGAACCACATAAAACAGATGTGGGTGTGCACAGCTGTAGTCTATGTACTTGGGGAGGTTGAGGCAGGAGAAGTTATCATCTGCTATGAGTGTGAGATCAGCTGGGCTACATGAGATCCTGTCTCCAAAACAAAAGAAACTAAAGGAAACAACAATGAATAGCATGTTGCTCAGACTGCGTGCCACGGCTCTCTGCTCAGCTCTTTTGAACAGAGATGTTGTGGTCAATAGCAAATGAGGCAGGTAAGGGCCTGAGTCAGAGCTTCAACTGAGGGCTGCTAAAAATGAGGGAGAATTTTCTGGACTGGGTGGTGAGAAGAATAAGTTGCCTTTGCTTTCCCCAACCTAAGATGCACCTCTGAAGCCTGTAAACTCACCATCACAGCAGCCTCCCTTGTTGCCTGTTGACACCCTTGGTTTAGACTGCTGCTCTACTCCATTCAGCCGCTAGCTAAACGGAAGTAACTGCTGGAGTGACTGGATATACGCGTGCACACACCACACACACACACACACACACACACACACACACACACACACACACACACACACGAGTCGGGGGAGGCCTTGCTTTACCTCCTGCAGCCCCTATCTGGATCTGAAGTGTTTGGAGGGTACTGTGAAAATCTCGGCCAGTTGAAAATTGCACTAGATAGCAGAAGGAGTGAAATGTCTGATTCACACCCCATAGAAGCTCAGACAAGCGCCAGTTTTCCCGGCTCTCAGGTTTCATAGCTGACAGGGACCTAACAATGTACGTTGGACACGCGTTGAAGTCAAACAGCCTGGCAAGTCTAGACGTGGTAGCCAGTCCCTACTGCCTCTAATTCAGGTACTAACCAGGTCGGACCCTGATGAGCTTCTCAGATCTGACGCGTCCAAGTGGTAGGATCACAGAGTGCTACACGTTTCTCCTGATACAGCTCCAAATGGGTTGTGTGTGTGAAGGAAATTGGGGCCAGGTTGTTAAGATGCACCCACTTTAGCTTCCATCCTGCGGAACTCGGAATCCCAAAAGGCCTAGTCCGAAGTCCTCGCAAAACTCTCCAGTGGCGGCGTGGGAGATGTAAGAGCGGCTGCCTCGGACGCGCCTCTCACTCGTGGCTAGTTTAATTTATTTTTATTTTTGTGGAGGCTGGGGGAGATCAATGAGGGGGAAGGGGCGGGGAGAGGGAGAAGGCGGACCCGGAGTGACCGACGTATATGCGGAAGAGCCAATGGCTGGTGGGGGGCGTTCCCTCCCATTCAGGACTCCTCGCCTGGTTCCGGAGGTATGTTAAACAGCTGCTTTTAATTTGGTCTCCCCAATTTCGGTCTTTTGGGGGGCTAGTTCTTTGCCCGTCTGCGCTGGCTGGCCTAAAGCTGTGTGGGTGCCGCGGTCCCCGAGACCGAGCTGCGGGGAGGCCGGGAGTCCCGCGGCCGAGGTAGGCTAGGGGCAGGCCAGGAAGAAGAGCGCTTGGCGCCGCCCGCTCGTAGTGTGTTTCTAAGCTGGGCTGGATCCATGGGGAGGGGGCCGGTCCGGCCTGGGGTCGCCCTTGTGCCGGCCGCGCCGCTCAATTTATTTTACCAAGCAGTCGGTTTCGGTGGGGCACTGGGGAAAGGGCCGGCAGGAGCCCAACTGCTCTGGGAAAGCTTTACAAATATTTTAAAAGAACAGTCTCATAAAGAAGAAAAAGGGATTTCTGTACAGCGAACGGAGCGGGGCCCTGGCTGCGGCGGGCGGGCTCGGCAGCCGTCGCCTGGTCGGTCAGGCCCACCGAGCTCTCGGGGTCCCGAGTTGGCCGACCGCTGGAGTTTAGAGCGAGCCGGGCCGGCGGTCTTCCTCCGCTAAGCACGCCCGGCGAGTGCAGCAGCCGCCCGGAGGGTTCGCTCCTGCTGGCAAACTTGGAGGGGTCGGTGAGCGCGCTCCAGGGAGGCGCGGGCACCGTCGGCCCGCGGTTGTTAAGGACTCTGGGGGCGGGGGCAAGGCTGCATTTGCCGGAGAGACCGGGGGGCGGGCGAGGCTCCAGCCGCTAGCCTCGGGGCCGCCGCCGCCTCCCAACTCCCGAACCGAGGCAATCTAGCAAGTATTCGGCGCCAGAGCAGCCTAGCGTGCGACCGGCGGGCGCCCTGGCTGAGTATAGAAAAGCTTTAGCAACTCGGAGGCTTCGATTCGCGGCCGCAGCTGATCCCCGTGCAAACATGGAGCTGCCGCCTTCCCCGCCCACCTCGCGGCGGCGGCGGCGGCGGCGACTGCTCCCCCCTCCCGAGTGGCGTGCTGCCGGGGCTCCCTCTTTCCGCGAGGTGCCGCTGCGTGCCACAGGGCCGCGTACAGGGTGGGGGCGGCCGTGCGCGCGCGCGCGCTCCCGCGGGGTGGCCTGAAAGGGGCAGTGAAGGTCGGAAACTGGGAAAACAGATTCCACGCTCGGCCGAGGGAAAAGGAAGTGCATCAGCGGGCGGGGAGGGGCGCGCCTGTCAGCCGGATGGCGGCTGCGGGCCGGAGGCGGGGCGCGGCGAGGCTGCGGGCCGGCGCGCGGCGCGGGCAGGGAGGCCGGGCCGTCCCCGGTGCGCGGCCGCCGCGGCCTTCGCGGCCGGCCCAGACTGTTTACTATCTCCTGCCGGGAGCTTGTGCAACGGCCTGGAGGGGGCCCGAGAGGGGCGGGGACGCTTCCTCCTCCACCCAGTTCGGGCTCTGCGGAGGCCCCGCCTTCTCTTGTTTTTCACTGGTCGGAGCCGAGTCCCTTTTTTCCTCCTTGTGTGTGGATTGGACGACATTCCCTAGAGCTCCGCCTATCGGGAGGCTGGACAGGAGTTTAAGTTGCTAAGATTTTTTTTTTCCTCCGCGGGCGGAGGGAGGATTCCTGGGGCCTACGTGCGGCACAAGTCCCCGCCCCTGCTTCTGATTGGCGAGCTGGACAGGCCTTCCCCCTTCTGGGGCAAGCTTGGAGGGGGACGTTCTCCTGCTCCCTGCCCCCCTTCTCGTGAGCGCGCTGGGCACATGGTTGAGGCCCTCCTACCTCCCTGCAACTTCCCTCCCGCCCGGAAGTCTCCGGCTCCGCGCCCTTAGGAAGGGGGGCGGGGTAAGCCTTGGAGGCACACAAAGATTCTCGAGTCTAGCGATCTGGTAGCCCTCGAGGGGAAGCTCCACAACTGGCCCTGTTGCTCCGGAAAGCGGCGCTCCGGGGATGCTACCTTGAGGGGAGGGAACGAGTTCTGCCCTCCGGCTGGATCAGCCTTCGCTGTTTTTCTCCGTGCCCCCTGACGTCCTTAAATTTAAGTTTGAGAAAGCTTGGACGTTGGCCTCATCCTTAATTCCTTGGGCAAGATAGTTGTGGTGCTTAGTCGGAGGAATCTAAGATTATGACAGCCTAGTGATGGAACCTTAGGCATGCTCTACGGTACCTCGTTCTCTGCAGCCAAGGGAGGTCCAAGAGGTCTGTTCTGGCAGGGATTCGGGGTGTTCGTTGATGCCCGTGGTGGGCGTGCTGTGCATTGTATGGTAGGTACTCAGTCTCAGTTCAGGGTAGACCTCTGTCGGTTTTGGCTGGCGGCTTGGCTCAGTCTTTTAGAGCCCTGCCCTGAATCAGGGCTCGGCTTGGTTACCGCTGTGGCTGCTCCCACCTGTCGGTCACTCGGAGTTCACAGCCCATTACTGTGGCGTGAAGCCGTCCTAGGAGTTAGACCACCTGTTGCCCACCCTTGTTTATGGCAGTCTCCGCAGGATTACAGGAGGGCAGCAATGGGCTTACGGTACGGTTCTCCGTGCCGGAGCTCTTGGAGACTCAGCTCTAGGGAGTTTTTGTTGTTTGCTTGTTCTTCCCCTCCTAAATTTTTTTCCTTGATGTAGAGCGCGGGAAGATTAGTCCCGTTTAACCCCTCATGGCTCAGCGAAAGCCTCCTACCGCGTCCCCTCCCTCCCCCCGCAAGATCGGCCCTGGGCTCACGCCTTATTGGTGAATAAATTAAGCCAACTAAGTATCTCAAAGCACTTTGTGTGTTCCAGGCATTGTTAACTACCCAGAGGGCTTAGAGCCCGCCATTAACTCACTCTGCCAAGGAGGCTATGGATGCCTCCCTCCTTTATTTTTTGAAGAGGCTGTCCTAGAGTTCCTAAATTCAAACGAGGTTCCTGCCTTCTCGCGAATAGTTGGGATAACAGGATCTTCACTTTTGAACAGTCATTCTCAAGACCATACCGCCAACACCATTTGGGATTTTTACTCGTTTTCTGAATGTGAATGCACCCTCAAGGTTTACTGTACATATACCGTAGTCTGTCTGAACCTCTTGACTCTCCAGCCTAAGATGTCTCTGGGTCTACCCTGCAGACAGGGAATACATTTTGCCTCATGCTCCGCCTTCCGGAGGCTCGCTTAGGCGGTGACATTTAAAGGCCTGCGCTGGGTTGTCTCCGCCCCTCGAGGGCTGCATATCCAGGTTGTCCCCGTGTCAGTGTACAGCCAGCTCCAGAGACTGGCTGGTAGAGCTCTAGACCTTAATTTTGGAGTCTCCATGCAGAAAGAAGTGCTGAATGCTGCAGATGGCTGTGTCTGGGAGACAGTGAAAAGTAAAAATAAGTGGGTTGGAAGGATTAGGCTCTCTCCCCGGCATTGTTTTGTTTAGCCCTCCGCGGTGGTGATACTACTCTTTCCTCCTCGAGTCTCAAAGCCTCGGATCTCGACCGCCGAGCTCCGCGCCATCGCCGGTCCCGGCTTTGGAACGCGGAGCTTTAGTCTCTAGTGTAAACATTCCACAAAAGGACTGCTAAGGTTCAGCATCCTCGCGCAGGGCGGAATGGGCTCCTTCCTGGACCGGCGCCGTGTCCAATGGCGGCTCCTACCGGCGACAAGATAATCCAATCAGCTCGCTGGGGGCGGGGCCTGGCCCGCGGTGCGGTGGGTGGAGTCTGCCTCCCTTAAGGACATTTCCATCCCACATTGGCTACTCACCTTCCTGGGGCTGTGAGAGAACCAAAGGTAGCCTCGCAGTGCGCTGACCGGCGGAGGCGGGAGCCGATTTGTTAGGCCTGTGGCCGGGGCGGCGTGGGGCGGGATACGTGGGGCTCTCCAATGGGAGGTGACGCGGTGCTCGCCGCCCTCCAATGGCGTCGGCGCTTGGGGGCGGGACTCGGCGCTCAGTCTCCAATAGGCGGGGTTGAGTTAGGGACGCTCCCCGCCAATAGGGGCGTGGAGAAGGTGAGCGGCTCGCTCTCCCCTCCCGGCGAGGGAAGGGGGCGGGAGCAGGCCTGCGCGGCGCGGCGATTGGACCCGTCTTTGACGGATGGGTACGACGTCCCGTGGCGTAGCGAGGTTGAGCCTTCCCTCGGCGGGGCGGGCCGGGAGAGTGGGCGGGATTTCCCGGGTAACAGAGAAGCGGCCGCGGCGGTACAGGCGGCAGAGACGGTTTCTCCATCTTCCCCCCTCCCCTTCCCCCCTCAGAGTTTCCCTCCCTCCCTCCCTCCCAGCCAGTCTGGACCCCCAGGCCTGTGACCGCTTCGTGGTCGCACGGGAGGGTGCCCGTCCGCTCCTACGGGCCTGTGCCCGCGCCGTTCCGGGGCCTCCGCGCTGGGTGCGAGGCTCACGCCGGGAGCGACGCTCAGGCTGAGGGGCTGGAGCTTTTGCGGTGAGAGCACGCCGCGTCGCGGTCCAGCCGGCAGCTGGGCGGCGGGGAACCCGGGGCTGGAGGGCGTGTGTTTGTCGGGGGGGGCTGACCTCGGCTTCCCGTGCGTGGCCGTGGGGGGCGGAGCGGGGCCGCACTCCGTGCGGGAGGGGGAGGCGAGCGTAGTCCCGGTGCGCACGGAGGGGCGGGCCCTCGCCCCGCCGATCAGAGGCGGGGCCGGCGCGCGTGCGGTGGTGGAGAAAGGGGCGGGGCGGCTCGCGCCGCTGCCCGCGCCCGCCCGCGCCCGCCGCCGCGCCCCGCCTCCTGTCCTTGTGGGTGGGCCCTCGGCCCGCCGTGCTCGGGGCCGGCGGCCGTGCCGGCCGGGAAGGGGGTCTGCAGCGTGCGGCGCTCGGGGCGCGGTGGCCGGGGGGCGTGCAGCCTGTGTTCCTCCGCCTCCGCGGGATCCGGTTGGCCGGAAGGCGCGTTCGGGGCTGCCATGCCACGCCCCTCCCGCCCCGCCCCCGCCGGGATTTCCGCCTCCTTAGCAGGGAAGCGGCGTAGGGGAAAGCCCGCTGTCGCGTCTGCCGGGGTCGGGCTCGGTGTCTGCCTCCCGCTGCGTCCCCGCGTCTGGGAGGGGCCCTCGCAGACGAGGCGCGGTGGAGGCGTCCGGTGCCGCCTCCGTCCATTCTGCCTAGGGCGTCGGGTCCCGGAGCTGCAGTCTCTACTTTGCTTCATGCATTGTGGAGGGCTCGGTAACAGCTAGGGAGAGTAGAAGAAGCGTGGTCAGCTGCACTCTTCAGTTGTAATTGTTGGGACGAGATGCTCAGCGCGCTCTCCGGAGTGGCTGCGGTGGGGTGCGGCTGGTGCGGTGCCCATGCTTCTCTGGTAGTGGCTAGTGGGGGAGGGGCAGAGTGCTCAGGAGCTGGAAATGTGGAGGGTGCCAGCCTTTCCTGGAGTTCTCTTGATGTTCAGCTAATGTGCCCCGACAGAGCTTCGCTTCTTACCAATGTTGTGGTAGGTAGACAGCTAACATTTGCGACCATTTTTAGTAACAGAACTTTAAACCCAGTTTTCCCGTTCGAGCTCCCTACAGAGCTGTGATTTTTATTTCCGCAGAAAGGATCGAATTTACATTTTAATCTCAAAACTGATCTTTGACAAAGATGATTGTTAAAAATGATGGTGTGTGTTGGAGTTATCTAAGGCACGTAAGCATTGCTCCACCACAAGGCTATACCCCAGGCCTGATTCGCGTTTCTTTTTCTTTTTTTAAGTCAGGGTTTAACACTGTATCCCTGACTAGCTTCGAAGATTTTTTTTTTAGTTAAGTAAAATACTCTTGACTTCACTGATTTTTCACCTACAGAAGGTTTTGTTACATAAGTTCTTTTGGCTTTGTGTAATTGTTAGTCCTTAAAGCTTAATGTTGCTCTTTATAGATACAAAATAGGTTGGATTTGTGTATGAAACCTGTATAGCATGGCCTACCAACCTGTGCTGGAGCGTCACTTTGGCCATTATGAATTTACTGCACATAGGTAACCATATCAGAGGGGATGTTGTTAGGTCTTATTTAGAGAAATAACTCCATGAAAAGTAAAACATTGAATCCTCATTTGTGCACTTGTGTCTATTTATACTTTCCAAACAGTTATTTTAAAGTGTGTGTAAGGCCAGAATAGGGTGTCAGATCTCCTGTACTGGAGTTAACAGGTAGTTGTGAGCTACTTGACATGGGTTCTGGGGATCCAACTCCAGTCCTCTTGCAAGAGCATTATGGGGTCTGCACCAAGACATCTCTCTGACCCCATAGTCTATGATTAATCATACTCATTAAGTTCTGGATTTATCCTTTCTTCAGTAGAGGCTGAAAACCATGCCCTGTGCTGTACTTAATGAAGAGTTTAAATGTTCACTTTTCAGCTAAAGAAGTGACAGCAGCAATAGTAATAGAGTTGACATGGGGTTCAAAAAAATAAGAACCTGGGTATTTACAGATGTATACACTTAAAAAGGTAGTAGAGAATACTTTGCCTTTGAGGAAAGTTTGGCCAGCCCATAGTTAATTCTGCCACATGAAGTGCAGTCTGGGAAATACAGATGACCTAGCTCGTATATATAATGTATATGTGTGTGTATGTGTGTGTGTGTGTGTGTGTTTTTCTTGAGATAAAGTTTCACTGTGTAGCCCTCACTATCTCGGAGCTCACTCTGCAGACCAGGCTGGCCTCCAGCTGCCTGTATCTGCCTCTCAAGTGGGCATCACTGCTAGGCATAATTCATATGCTTATAGACTGCTTATTCTGGATAGTATGCTGGAGTCACAAGTCCTAGGCTTTAAAAATTCAAGAACCTAGTTCTTGTGCTTTTCCATATATCAGTATCATATGCATTAGTTTTGCTTAAAGTTGAAATACCTTAGAATTATTAGCATTTGGGAGCCTGGCTAAGATTGTGTTGAGTTTTCAGCACTTGTGTCTACCTGTAACTCAAGCACCAGGGACTAACATCTCTGGCATCTGTGGGTCTTGGAACACATGTCTGTATTTCCCACATTCATACACATAAATTAAAAATAATAGAAATATGTCTTTAAAATGTAAAGTATTAGCATTTAAAATTCAGGCCTTAAGTAGTTTGCATAAAGAAGGTTTCTTTTTTTTTTTTTTTTTTTTTAAGAATAAAGATGGGTATTAATTTGACAAGATTCCTGGCAAAGCACTGCCATCCTGACAGTGCAGCCGGTATACTGAAAAGCTCTCCGTGGCAGCTTTATTTTGGAAATTTTACCTAGAAATCAGAGGTTGTGTTCACTACCTTTAGTTACCTAGTATATTGCTTTCCAGTTTCAGATAATTCCTCCAGCTAAAAGTGTATTAAACTATCTTTTAATATACTTTAGTAATGTTCTTTAAAATGATAGTTTTAACAGCTTCTTCCCACTCGTAATAAGGGTTTACATTTATTAACCCACTCTGCCCCGGGTGTTTGCCAGACGCTGTGTCTTTGCTAATGTGTTTACTTGTGTGTTTGGGTATGTGCCTGTGGCTGTGAATGGCTACACACATGTAATCTAAGTCTGAGTTGTGGACTGGTGAAATGGGCAATTCGTTTATCTGGACCCACTCTGGGGCCCCGGGCTGCCTAGAACTTACAGCGGTTTTTCTTGCCTTCGTCTCAGCTAGGACTACATCTCTGTCTTGCAATGCTTGTTTTAGAAGTGAAGATGTCTGGTGAGGTGGCCTCAGGAGGTAAAGACACTTGCCATGCAAACTCTTAAGACTAAGTTAGACCCCAGGACGGAGCTGTGAAAGGAGACAGCTAACTCTTGGAAGTTGTCATCTGACCATCATCTGTGCCGCCTTCTCAACAATAATAAATATTTCAAAGAAAACAAGACAAAGGGCCAGGGACATGTCTGTCAGTAAGAGTTCCGCTCAAGCAAGGAAACTTACTCTGTTTCTGGGATATACTTGAAAAGCTGGCCATGTAAATTTAAGTGTGTGGTAGTCTGAGCTTGAATATCTAACACTGGGGAGCAGTGAATTGTAGGGGGATCCGTGGTACAGGCCTACTTAGGCCAGTAAAGGAACCTGTTTAAAAAAAAAAAAAAAATCAGGATGGACTCCAGAGTGAGAGCTGAGGTTGGCCTGTGGCTTTCAGTTGCACACACAGCATAAGTGGGGCAGCAGAGTGGTTCAGTGGGCACAGCATTTGCTATTAGAGCCTGAAGACCTGAGTTTGATTGCTGAAACCCACATAAAGGTGGACAGAGAGAACCAGTGCTACAGAGCTGTCCTTTGACCTTGTATGAGTGCCCACATGTATATATCATACACGATACATACGTAATAATTCTTTTAAACTGGAAAGAGCCAGGCACACCTGTAATCCCAGCACTTGGGAACTGTAGGCAGGAAGATAAAAAGTCCAGGGCCATCCTTGGCTACATAGGGATTGTGAATCAGCCTGGACTGCACAATATGTACCTCAAGAACACAGAATGAGTGTGTTCTGAGGAAAGAGCACAGAGGGGCTTAGACTATATAAGTGGTCAAGTCAGAATTTGATCAGGTAGCCTGCCTGTAGACGCCTCACCTGTGTAAAGTGCCTCTGGTTTAATGAGAGTGGTGTGTAATATATATGTATGTGTATAGTATATATATTATATGTATGTATTTTAAAACCTTTAAAGAATGTTTATTTTGTATTTTTTTAATGTAGGGATGCTCTGTCTGCATGTACACCTGCAGGCCAGAAAAGGGCATCAGATCCCTTTACAAGATGGTTGTGAGCCACATGTGGTTGAATTCAGGACCTCTGGAAGAGCAGCCAGTGTTCTGTTAACTGCTGAGCCATCTCACCAGCCCATATGTATATATTTTAATCACAACGAAAGTGTATAGGTAAAAAATTAGTTGTGAGTGAGCTCATTTTTTAGAGTGCTTGCCTATTGCCTGAATACCTGAGTTCAGCCTCCATACCCTCATAGACCAGGTGTGGGGCACAAGCCTGTAATCCCAGTACTTGGGAGGTAGTTGAAGGTCATTTTCAACTATATAGGCATTTGAGGCCAGTCTGGGCTACATGAGAGAGATCCTAACTCATAAAACATGGGCTGTGATGTTGGTTCATCAGGTAAAAAGACATGTTGCCAAGCCCCACAGCCTTGAGTGATCCCTGTGACTCACATGGTAGGAGAAAGCACACACATTAACGCACGCACATGCACGCGTATGCGCCCCAAATATAAATAGTAAAAACTAAAATAAAATACACAAACCATAAACTTCACCATTATTAAATTTTTCATCTTTTAGTTCACTGCATTGGCATTAAGTACAGTCACATCCTTGTGCCGCCTTCAGCACCATCTACCTTCAGAACGCATTCATCTTCCTCTGTTGGAACAGTAAGTCTGTTTTTTAAGATAAATTTTTATTGTTTTAGTTACACATGAGGATGCAGTTACCCTTGGAGACCAGAGACGTTGCATCCCCTGGAGTTGTGGTTAAGATGGTCATGAACCACCTGACGTGGGTGCTAGGAACAAGACTCTGGTTTTCTGCAAGAACAGCAGCAAGTGCTCTTAGTTGCTGTGCTCTCTCCAGCATCCTCCCCCTTAATTTTTTTTTTTTTTTTTTTTTTGGACAGGGTTTTATCTACCCCTGCTGGCCTGAAACTCACAAGAGCTCTTTCCTGGCCCTGCCTCTTGAGTGAGTTTATTTATTTTGAGGAGCTTTCAGTGTCAAAGCTTTTGGCTTTGAGAAAAACAATTGGGGGTTGGGAGACAGCTGGAAAGATGGTTCAGTGGTTAGCAGCACTGGCTGCTCGTCCAGAAGACCCAGGCTCAATTTTTAGCATCCATGGCTCTCAACCATCTGTAATTCCAGTTCCAATGCCCTCTTCTGGTCTGGTAGCACCAGGCACAAAAGTTGTGCACAGGCAGACATACAAGCAAAATAAATTTTTAATTTTTTTTTGTTGTTGTTGTTTTTTTAGACAGGGTTTCTCTGTGTAGCCCTGGAACTCTGTGTAGATCAGGCTGGCCTCAAACTCAGAGATCCACTCTGCCTTTGATTCCAGAGTGCTAAAATAAAACATCTTTTTTTTTTTTTTTTTAAGGATTAGGACTTGAATTCTGAGAGTGAACTGAGTGGACAGCTATTTAATTGCCCACCTGCTCAAATATCTCTGGCCTGATGCACAGCCGTCTTGTTCCTAAGAACCTAACATTCTTGTCAGGAAAGGCAAGAATACATGGGATTTTACCAAACATCGTGAGTGTTGAGTGCCTTTTGATAACATGTTGTAGGAGGTGCAGAGGAGGAACATTGTACTTGGAAGGGGAGGAAGAGGCGGCACTACAGGAGAGACATGAGGAAACCATAGGCTTTCTCCGAGCTGTTGAATGTCCTTAGGTATCTTACAGTACTTCTGATGGGGGAGAACATGATCTTGAAATCACATTTTCTTGTGTCGAGTCCTCCCTGTAGTAGCAAGTACTCCTATCTACTGAGCCTTCTTTCTAGCTGTGAGGCTTTTTTTTGTTATAGATTTATTTCTAAGTATGTGTGTGTGTGAAGTTGGATTCCCTGGAACTGAAGTTACAGGAACTTATGAGCTGCCTGACATGCTTGATGGGAACTGAACTCAGGTCCTCTGCAAGAGCAGTATGCACTTTTGACCACCAAGCCATCTCCCCAGCCCCCAAAGTCTAATTGTGCATGCGTGCATTGTGCACGCACACACACACACACACACACACACACATGCTCTCTTTCTGGCACATACATGAGATTACAGTGTACATATTGCATGGCCTGTTTTTGCTTAGCATATTTCAGCTAGGATGAGCACTGATTTTCATAATAGTTGTTCAGTTTTCCACAGTATGGATGTAGCGCAGTTATCTGGGACCCAGCACTTCGCTTGTTTATACTCTGCTGCAGCAGTTAGATGTGGCAGATGTGTAGGACACAGACCTAGAGGTGACTTGGGTAGGTTAAGGAGTGTGCATATTTTGAATTTCCGTATAATACCTGACAACTAGACTATATTTTTTTTTTTGAGACTTAGCCTGTATGAGAAAGAATATGCTGAGTTCAGCCTGGAACCCAAATAAAAAGATGGGCACGTGGGGCATACTTGTAGTCCCAGAAACTCCTACAAGACAGGAGGTGGAGACAGGGTAATCTGGAAGCACATGAACCAGCTAGCCTAGAGTAAACTTTGAGGCAGCAAAACAAAACAAACCCTGTCATAGCCAGATGGAAGGCAGGAACTGACTCCTGCATGTTGTCCTTTGACTCCCATCCTTGAGCTATGATGCAGGCACTGGATCATTGGTACAAACAAGGGGGAGGTCCCCTCGGTGTTTCTATATATTGCCCATAGGACCAGCATTATTTTCTTCTAGTCTTTGCTTTAGAGTAGGTAGGTTTTCATTTCACATCTCTGGTTAATTAGGCTCCTCAGCTAGCCTCAAAGCTTTTGGGGGAGGGGGATGGCAAAGTGTCATCGCCATCATCTGCACTCTTCCTATCTTTGTGTTTGAGTTTTCCTCATTTGTAAAAATGAGACCAGAGCAAAGTTCAGTGCTTCATGCCTGTAACCTGCACTCAGGGAGCAAAGGCAGGAAGATTATGAGGTACATCCAGCCTGGTGTTGTACGTTGACATCTTATCTCAAAAGTAGAAAATAAATGAAATAGAAAATGGCCACACTTATAGGATTGCTGAAAGGATTAAGTTAATGTTTGTAAATTATGCACAATAGTGTTTGCTGTTCCATGCACGTTAACTATTACTGTATTTTTCTTCTGTGAATTTTAGAACATTCAACCCTCCTATCCATAGGTTTCACATTGATGGATTCAAAGTACTTCAAATCAAAAATATTTGGAGGAAAAAATCTTGTCTATACCTAACATGTACAGATTTTCCATGAGCCCTCTAGAAAATGCAATTTGTTTAACAAGTATTGCAGGCTGGTGGTGGTGGTACACACCATTAATACCAGTGCTTGAGAGCCAGAGGCAGGCCAGCCTGGTCTATAGAGCAGTTCCAGGACAACCAGGACCACACAGAGAAACCTTGTCTCAAATCCCCTTTCCCTGCCCACCCCCTCCCCCCCCCAAAGTGCAGAGTATGGCAAGTGGCCTAGAGATTAAAGTGTATGGAAGATAGCTGGAAGATGCATAGAGTATAAGCAAATATTACACTATTTTCTGTAAGGTACTTGAGTGTTCATGGGTTTTAGTATCCATGGGAAGAGTGGTTCATATTTTAGAACCAGTTTTCTACAGTGTGAGGTGATAGCTGAGCCCTGTGGGTCAGGCTTGTAATCTCAGTTCCCAGGAGTCAGGGTCTTCCTAGGTTACAGAATGAGGTAGAGTCCAGTCTGAGTAACTTAACTTGCCTCAAAAACAAAAGGGGGTGGCTGGGGTTGCAGGTTAAGGGTAGAGCACTTGCATGGTATTAAGTTGGCTCCAACATTGGTGTTGCCTCCCCTCCTCCCACCTGACCCCCCAAAATTGCTAGACTAGGTGAAGAAAGGAATGGGTTCTGGAAATGAAGGAAGAGTCTCTCCCTCTAGACATACCTGACTCTCCATGAAGGGTTTTTTGTTTATTTGTTTTTATTTTTGAGTGTGTGTGTTTTGGTTTTGGTGCTGTTGTGTTTTTTTGTTGTTGGTTTTTGATGGGGATTCAATGCCTCTGCCTTCGAGTGCTGGGGTTACAGGCAGTCTGCCTTCAGTGAAGGGTTTCGTAGACTAAACTAAGGTGTTTTAGGAATTGGGTTCTATTTTTAAAATAAAATTTGAAATTATTAATTTTATTTTATGTGTTAGGATGTTTTGCCTGTATGTACATGTATGTCTATTTGAAGAGCATTTTGAGAGCAGTGTAGAGAATAGAGGAGGAGAAATGCTTGGGAAGTATTGACAACTGTCTTGTTGAGGGATGCTGAAGCCCTGCAGTAAAGGAGGGAAGTGACAACAGGAGTCTAATTAAGAAAAGACTCAGGCTCTTGATAGCATCTTTTCAGTTTTCTATAAATGGTCTGGGAAGAAAATTCTGGAAATGTTTGTAGTTAAGTATGTCATAATATTAATTATTGACTGGGGATGTAAGTTGATGGTATTGCTGAGCGTGCACAAAGCACGCTGGGTTTGATGCAGCATTGAATCCCATAAATTACAATATTATTATTTTTTTTTTTTTCTTTTGAGTCTTTGTAGCCCTGGCTATCCTGGAACTTGCTCTGTAGACCATGCTGTCCTTGATCCTCTTGCCTCTACCTTCTGAACACTGGGATTAAAAGGAGTGCACCACTGCAGCCTGCCTGTCTATACTACTCAGGAATCAGGCACGTGTGATATACAGACATACATGAAGGGAAAATATGCAACATGTGAAAAAGTTTTAAGTGTAAAAATTATCCAAAACAAATTATAAAGGGTATGATCTCACAGTAAATTAAAGTATTTAATACTTACCCAGGAGAAAACACACTACAGTCCTTATCTTACATTTTACTTTTTTCTATAAACTGGCTCCTGGACACTAGTGTTTTAGCACCACAGAATCACACAAAACAGGACCAAAGTTCAGAATCCCAAGTGCAGGTTTGGCTAGAATGCAATGCCTAGCGAATATTCTGAATTCCCATAGTCCTGTGCTGCATTCTTCACACACACTTGGTTTCTTTATCGTTTGTAAAATACTGACTTCTTGTCACATTAATCTCAGAAGATTAAGAACTAGGGTATTTGTTTGTTGTTGTTTGGTTGGGTTTTCACGACTGGGTTTCTCTGCGTAGCCTTGGCTGTCCTTAGCTTGCTGTGTAGACAAGTCTGGCGTCAAACTCTGCCTGCCCTGCTTTCCAAGCACTGTGAATAAAGGCATATGCCAGTGCCATTACCACCACCACCTTGGCAAATGTACATTATTTTTTTTAAGGTAACCTTTGCTCTCGTGCTCCTGGAATATCTTTACTTTCTGTTAGCTTCAGTTGTTTTAACAGTTGATATTTATGAAATTAAACCCATGTAGTAACTAGTCCCACATTCACCCCCACAGCAAACATACTCTTTCTATAGCTAAGTTTCCCGACTATATTTTTGTAGCATGTGAGTATGTAACTAGTATTAGCTATAATAGTGTTTTAGGAGCTACCTTAGCTACTGTTCTATTGCTGTGAAGAAGCACCATGAGCAGGGCAACTTAAAATGAAACAAACAAACAAACAAACAAACAAAAAACCTTTTAATTGGGCTTCCATATGGTACAGAGGGTATCCATGAACATTATGGCCAGGATCATGGCAGCAGGCAGGCATGGTGCCGGATAGTATCTGAGGGATTAAATGTTGAGATGCAACCAGGAGTCTGGGTTGGGGGTGCTAACTGTTAATGGTATGGGCTTTTGAAATTTCCAGTGACTTCATCAAGGCCACACCTAATTCTTCCTAAACTGTTCACCAGCTAGGAACTAGATATTCAAATACATGACTTACGGGGGCCATTGTCATCGAAACCGCCACAGGAGAGGAAATAGAAAAGAAGATTTTAAAGTTGTGGGTTTTTTTCAACTTAGTGTTACCAAATTGATGAACACACTGTTCCTTAGCCTTTTTTTTCAGTTCTAACTTGTTCAGTGTAAAGTGTGTGTAAACTATTCAGTGACTAGTGCTAGGCAATCAGTTCTGGAAGTCAGGCTTACGTTAAATTTGGGTGGCTGATCCTAAGTTATTTGCGTCATGCTGGCGTGGGATACTATTTTTGTGTCTCTGTTTTGTACAGGTTTTGTAGTGCATCCCTGAGCATGAGTGCAGAATGAAGCGCCGTTTGGATGACCAGGAGTCACCGGTGTATGCAGCCCAGCAGCGAAGGATTCCTGGAAGCACAGAGGCGTTTCCTCACCAGCACCGGGTACTTGCCCCTGCCCCTCCTGTGTATGAAGCAGTGTCTGAGACCATGCAGTCAGCTACAGGCATTCAGTACTCAGTGGCACCCAACTACCAGGTAAGCTGGAGCGGGCTGAGAGAGCAGGAGGAACGGATAGCATGGTGGTTTCACACATGGAAAGTGACTTTTATAAAGCACAGAACTACCTAAGAAAAAATTCCCACGATGATAATGTGTGCATGTGGTAGTCCAACTGTAAGACGCCAACTAAGTGTAAAGCAGTGACAGCAAGTCAAAAGTCCTGCCCTGACCTCTGAAGGTCTCTGGCCTTGCCTGCTGCCTTCTCCTCCTCTCCTTGCTAGGTCCCCTCGTCTTCCTTCTCGTTGTGCTCACTCCTCAAAGGCTGTTCTCTCTTTAATAAAATAGAGCCGTGTTACATAGCCCAGACAGCGTTGAGGTTTTCTGTCCTCCTGCCTTTCAGTTGTGTTATAGGGCATGTCACTTTGCCTCACGTGTTTGTGTTAGTTGAGATTGATTCCAGGGCATTGTTTGTGTCAGGCAAGTGTTCTACTGCTAACCCACACCCCTGACCTTTCTTTGTTATTAATTTAATATCTCAAATTAGAGGTACTTTTTTTTTTTTTTTTTTTTTTTTTCTCTCCTCTCTGAGACTGGGTTTCTTTGTAGCCTTGGCTGTCTTGGACTAACTTTGTAGCCCAGACTGACGTTGAACTTGCAGCGAGCCAGCTGCCTGGCTACTTTCTTCATTTTTTATTTTAAAATGTTATTTTACTGTATAATTTTGTTTTTCAAGACAGGTTCTCTGTGTAGCCATGGCTGTGCTGGGGATTACAAGCTTGAGCCACCCCACCACCTGGCTTTAATTTTTAAACTTAATTTGGTTTCTAATGCTCCCCAGGGCCCCCTGCCCCTGTTTGGTTTTTTTTGTTTGTTTGTTTTGTTTTGTTGTTGTTGTTGTTGTTGTTGTTGTTTTAAGTCAGCCTCTTACGCACGGTGTAGCCCTGGCTGGCTTGGAAATCTTGGTATAGATCAGGCTGCCTGTCTGCCTCCGAGTGTTAGGATTAAAGGCATGTACTACCACACTTGGTTTTTATTTTAATTTTTATTACCATTTGTAGAATTCATTTAATTTTTTTTCTTTCGTTTTTTTATATAAGGTCATAAGGTTGTAGCCCAGATGGTCCATGAATTTGCTGTGATGGTCTCTCTGTCTGTCAGCTGTGAAGACTACAGCCCAGTATTAGCACATCATGTTTGAGTTTTGGAGATGGAGCCCAAGGCTTCCTGTGAACTGAGCCACACTTCCAGCTTCTTAAATATTTTCTTATCCAGTCTCTTAAATTTTATATCTAATTTTACATATAGTTGCTTTATTTCTATCTCCCTTGCTCAAGTTAATTTTTATAAATTTGTGAGGATTTGTGAAAAGCTTTATTATTCTCTAAGTTGAGGTGTATGATTTATACTGCTTAGAGAAAGTAAAATTCACAGTGTTCAAGTTCCTTATGTGGGGATGAAGCAGTCAGCTATACTGCTATTAAAACAGTACCCACCACCATCACCATTTTCTTGTTTTTGGTTTTAGAGAGAAGCTCTCCCTCTGTAGCTCAGGTTGGCATGGAATTCACTACCCAGCCCTGGTAGACTTCAAACTCAGAGCCACTTTAGTTTTTTAAATGCTGAGAATATAGGCATGATCTCCCACTTTTGGCTTTGATTAACAGTTTTGAAATAGGAGAACAGAAGTGTTCTAGAAATTTATTATTGGTATTATTATTACATTTTGAGACAGGGTCTCAATATATAGCTCTGGCTGTCCTGGAACTCATAACACAGATCTGGCTGGCCTAAAACTCAGAGATGTGCCTGCCTGTGCTTCCCTAGTGCTGGGATAAAAAAAAAGTGCCACCCTGCCCAGCTTAATTTGAATGATTTTTAATATATGTAAAACATTAAATTTACATGGGCTGTAACATCATTAATTCCCTTTTTCTTTTCTTAATGTGTTTATGCCTGCAGAAATACATGCTTTGGGCATTTGTGTTATTTCTCTAGATGCATTTGGGGAAGAATGCACAAGCCTTAATTTTTCTGTATTTTGTTCACCCTAGGTTTCAGCTGTGCCACAAAGTTCTGGTAGTCATGGACCCACCATAGCATCAGTTCATAGCAGTCATCATCATCCAACAGCTGTCCAGCCTCATGGAGGCCAGGTGGTCCAGAGCCATGCCCATCCAGCCCCACCAGTCGCACCAGTGCAGGGACAGCAGCAGTTTCAGAGGCTCAAGGTGGTATTCTGTTTCTTTCCTTGGATCACTTTATCTTCAGCAGGAAATAATGCTTTACCCTAAGAAAGAAGGGTTTGAATTACAAGAAGTTTTGCTTTGTTTTTGTTTTGAAACCTAAGTGTATTTCTCTTTTGTCACAAGTGTCTGATCCTGAGAAACCCTTAGAAAGTGTTGGCTGTATGAATGCATGTACTCAAACATGCCAGAATTGAAGGGTTATTGTCATGGAAAGTGAAGTCTGAGTTTGAGATGCTTCTCTTCGACTCAGTTCTTCATAGTACAAGGTTTTTATCAAGTACACACATGTCTGCACACAGACTAATTTGGGTATAGAAAGTTAGTACCATAGTACAGCTTGGACTTAACCTTATTATTGCTCTGAACAGCTAAAATTGTGGGCATCATTTTGTTTTTGTTTTGTTTTGTTTTGTTTTGTTTTGAGACAAGGTTTTTCTTTGTAGCCTTGAATGTCCTGGAACTCACTACATAGACCAGGTTGGCCTCGAGCCAGAAATGCACCTGCCTCTGCCTCCCAAGTGCTGGGATTAAAGGGGTGCCCCACCACCCTGGCCTTTATGGGCCTTTTAAAATCCATGTATAATAAAAACATGTTACTTTCGAGGCACCCTTGATAATAAATTTCGGGGGAAAAAAGCTGAATGAAGTGTCAGTGTGTCATGTGTTCTGCTGAAAACATTGTGGTGCATTACAATGCATGAGACTGCAAGATTGATTGAAACTTGTGTTCCCAGCTAACCTTTTTGTCTCTTTGTGTATTATGTTTTCAAGTTTGTGATTTTGTAGGAATTGCTTAGTTTTCAGCCTTTCTGATTGACTTTTAGGTAAATCAGTTTGAAATCTAGTGCAGAAAATATATGTTAAAACTGAAGTGATGAGATGTTTTATCTTCATTTGGTTGTAACAGCCTAATTCTGTCTAATTCTATCTAGTGGTTTACATTGTGGGAGTGAACGATATACTCCAAAGTGCATCTGTGTGTGAAAAAATGTCTACTTTTTTTTTCTAATGTAGTAAGTAGTCTCTTACTTGAAAACTTGCTTTCTGCTATTTCAATTACCCACAGTTAACTGGTTGAAAAATTGAAATAAAAAATTTCTAGAATAAGCAGTATAAAATTATAGATACTGTGCCATCATGAATAGTATTTTGATGAAATCTCACACTGTCTCTCCATCCCCCATGGTATAGAAATCATCCTTTTACCAAGCATACTCATTCTGTAGCCTGCCTGTTAGCCACTTAGGAAATCAGATCCTAGGCTCCAGGTGTAAGACACTCACAGTGGGATATCCTGAAGAGAAGCCATAGAGTGTTTTCTTTAAAGTGAAAGTGGGACAGTTCTCAACCTGGTTAAGGGAAGAAGACACGTGCTGAGGTTGGTAAGATAGATGCTAAGTTATCAGTTTTTACTGTGCCTAATTTATAAGTCAGATTTTACCATAAATATGTATGTTGAGGGAAAAAAATGGTTTAGTAGGGTAGGGCTAAGATTTTACATGTTGCAGGCATCCACTGGAGAGCTTGGAACTGATTTTAGTTATCTTTTGCTTGATTTCTGTCGTATTGATGTCCATTCTAAGGAATTTAATATTGGCCTGAGCACACTAAATACTATGAAAATAGCATAATGAACACCAGAGTTAAACGATGTAGAATTATCTGTCGTGGTTTATGTAATTTCAGAGTTGGTGAGGAATAGTCTGTAAAGAGAGCACAAGTTATGTGTGCTCTTTGGGGATATTTGGTGTACTAATTGATTGTTTTCACAGTCTGCCTGTAGAGTGATGTCTGTGTCACAAAATGAGATGCTACTGTGTTAAAATGTCGGGAAAAATCAAGACTTGGTTTATACTGTGTTCTGTAGATGATGCCATAATATTCTGAAATCTTTATAAATTGGTCTTTGAACTAACAAAACCACTTCTGGAGCTCTTTCTGGGTGAAGGTGTCAAGGAGAGGGTCCTTGAACTTGTTCCTCTTGCAGTGTTGGGATCATGCGTGTAAATCCCAGTGGTGGGCTTATTGCTACACCCTTTTCCAGCCAGCCCTCCCAAAGGGCTTTGTCTGTTTGCTTCACCTGCCCTCATCTAAGGAGTTGTGTAGGCTAGCACACATGGAATATGCCTTGTCAGTTTTGTTATAATTCTTATAAAAACCAGCAACATTGGATTGGAATTATAGAGTTAAGTTTTGGGTAGAATTGGGATGTTTTTCAGTCAAAAGGTCTTGAATGATAGGATTTCTAAATATGATAGTTTGAGTTTTCTTCGGGGAAGTGTGGGTTGAGAGAGCTCTTGACTCGGGTTGCCCTGAAAACTATGTAGTTGAGGATCACCGCCGCTTCTGCCTCTCAGGTGCTGGGGTCACCGCCGTGTACCAATCCCTGTTTCCTACCTCTGACCCTTTTTTTTTTTTTTTTTTAATTTGACAGATTTCAAAATTACATTTACGTGTTTGTGCATGCACATGCAACTAGCAGCCTGTTCTTAGAGGTCAGAGAACAGCTTTTGGAGATTGGTTCTTTCTGTACCATGTGGGTCTACAGGATTGAACTTAGGTTGTTAGACCTGGTGGCAAGTACCTGGACCTGCAGAACCAATCCAACAGCCCTTGAAGTTTTTGTATCTCACATTGCTTGCCATTTTTGTTTTTTTTGCTTCCTTTTCCTGATTGTACTGGACATTGGCTGTAGGGCCTCACACCTTTAGACAAGCCTTCTACCAATGAGCTATAGCCCCAGCCCTTGCCTGCCATTTTTGTGTCAGTGTTTGTGTTTGTATGAATGTGTCTTACTTAGTTACTGTTTTATTACTAATGAGGAAATACCATGACCAAGCCAGTTTATAGAGAAAGACATATAATTGGGGGCTTGTTTTTAGTTTCAGAGGCTTAGCCATGACCATCATGGTGGGGAGCATGGCAGCAGGCAGAAGTCGCTCACATCTCATCTGCAGGTGTGTTTGTGCATGGGAGAAGACAGACTGGCCTTGTATGGGCTTTTGAAACCTCAGGAGTCTACCCCTAGTGACACACCTACTCCAAGAAAGCCACACCTCCTAATGCTTCCCAAACAGTTCATTAACTGGGACTAAGCATTCAAACATGAACCTATGGGGGTCATTCTCTCAAATCACACAGAGAGACAGAGACAAACAGATACAAGCACAAAAATCGAGTGTTTAAAAGCAGAACATGGTTGTGATGCCTTTAATTCCAGCACTTGGAGGGAGAGGCAGGTGGACATCTGGGAGTTCAAAGCCATCCTGATCTACATTGCGAGTTCCAGGCCAGGCAGGGCTACATAGTAAGACCTTGTCTCTTTAAAACAAAACAAGTCAAATCAAAACAAAACAAAACAAAACAGTTAGGAGCTGGAGAGATGGCTCAGAGATTAAGAACACTGGCTGCTCTTCCAGAAGTCATGAGTTTAATTCCCAGTAGCTCCATGGTGGCTCACAACCATCTGTAATGAGATCTTGTGCCCTCTTCTGGCTTGCAGGTGTACATGCAGACAGAACATTGTTTACATAGTAAGTAATCTTTAAAAAAATAAAAATTAAAAAAAAAAAAACAGTTACAACAACAAAAATATCCACAACAAAAAACTTTGCCCTATATGGCAGAAGGTGGAAGGCTCAGAATATCAACGTAAGTTTCCTCCAACTCTTCTACCAAGTCACTGTCCTTATTCATGGTGTCTGTCTTCTACAGGCCCCATTTAATACTACCAGAACGTGAGCTGAGGATATAGACCAGTTGATGAAGTGAGTTGAATCCTCAGAATCCACTTTTAAAAGGCTGCGGGTGGTGGTGTGTGTACTTGTAATTTCTGGGGAGGCAGACATAGGCCAATCCTTGAGACTAACTAGGCAGCCAGCCTGGCCTACTTGAGGAGTTACAGGAAGGTGAGACCCTGTCTCAAGAAGAAGATGGATGGTACCTGAGGATTGACTGAGGTTGTCCTCTGGCTCCCCACACACGAATACTGTCAGAAAGAGAAGAGAAGCAGTTAGCAGTTGTCATGGACTCTGTGGTATACCCACTCCTGCTTAGGATGTTCAAATTCCTGACTTTAATTGCCAGCACAGCAGGGGAAGAAACCTCTGATTTTCAGCTTGGTTCTGGGCAGTGCAGGTACGTAGCAGAATGCTTATGATCCTTCGTAGGACCCCTTCCCCCCAAAAAAGAGGTTCTGAACCTAGGGCCGTGGCTTAGTGTAGAGCACTTGCCCAACATTCAGCAGCCTGTAGATTTATTTTTCCAGCGATACAAATGAAAGCTAGAAACACATTTACAGAAAGATTAGAAGCTCGAGTTTTAGGGACATTTACACTACAGCATCACTTAATAGTATATCAAAAATTATAGCTTATACCAAAATCAGATATTATTTCCTAATCTTAAAACCTAAAATTTTGTACAGTTTAAAATATTATCTCAGAGAATGTAATAGGTATCTCCCCTGCCTGTTATAATATCCTAAGTTATACTTGTATATTCCTAGCCCTCCAAACTCTTTTTTGTTTATTGCAGGTCACTTTTGAATGCTTGATTTCCCTTGTCTCTTATATTCACTTGCTCCTCAAATCCTATCCCATTTCTTGCTAAAAGCTTTTGAATCTTTTTAAGTTTTCTGTTCTTTAGACCAGCCAGCACTGTAATCAAGCCATTCTCACATCAGTTAGAATTATTCCCAGAGCATAACTGGTTTTCCTTTCTTCACTTTATTCTCTCCCCTTCTGCTTTTCATCTTATTTTTTGAGACAGGGTTGCTCATTTCTGCCAAAGTATCTGGCCGGCCCAGCCAGCCATCCTCAGATCTACCTCTGTCCAAGTACTACCTTTAACACCTGAACTGGGGTTATAGAGGTTTGCTAATATGGCTGGGGAGTCCAGTCTCAGGTCCTCATGCTTGCAAGGTGAGCAGCTTTCCCATTGTGGCATCTTTATAGCCCCATTCCTTCCTTCCATTTAGTCTATCCTGTGATTATAGCAACTGGAAGACATGAAAATGAAGAAGAGAAACATCTAAGTTGAGTTTTGCAAGACTAATAGGTTCCTTCAAGATCTGAGTGCTGCTTTTTTCATGTTTATTCTTCTTACCAGTACTTAACTCCTAGCGATACTGATCTGGTTTAGCTTTTGCAAATGCTGCTTCCTCCAACATTATTGACTGGATCTCACATTTGCTAACATGTACTTGTCCTTGGGTTTCAGTTTATAAATCACCTCTTAGGGTTCCCTCACTTTGGAAGAGAAAGTGATGTGGTTTCCATGTGCTGTTATGGCCTTCAGTGATTATTTTACCTCCACTGTGTTAGGATTTCCACTAGATATGAGTAAATTTCTGTGCAGTTAATGGCTTTAACTTTTAGCTTATTGAATCTTTAATGCTTGTATTAGTTATGCTGTGTTGTATCTGAGCAAGTAGTTATGAGATGGGTAAGTTGAATACTATGGTAATACAATTGTTAGTGACTGATCATTCCCTAGAAAATTATCCAAGGCTACAGGTTTTTGTTGTTGTTGTTTTGGTTTGGTTTAGTTTGGTTTTTCGAGACAGTGTTTCTCTGTGTAACAGCCCCAGCTCTCCTGGAACTGGCTCAGTAGACCAGACTGTCCTCGAACTCACAGAGATCCACTTGCCTCTCCCCCTCCCTGTGTTTGGAGTAAAGGCGTGCACATCCACCTTCCAGCAAGGCTCAAGATATGAATTGATCTTTGTTTTAAAATTGGATCATATATTCACTGTTCATACTAATTTCTTATACTTTATATATAATTCACTTATTGCCTTGTTTTTGTTTTGTTTTGTTTTTCGAGACAGGGTTTCTCTGTGTAGCCTTGTCTTTCTGGACTCACTTTGTAGACCAGGCTGGCTTCGAACTCACAGAGATCTGCCTCTGTCTCCCCCTCTGCCCTCCCCCTCAGTGGTGGGACCACAGGTGTGCACCACCATGCCCGCCTTCACTTACTGTCTTGATTTGAGCATAGATTATCTTTTGTTAATATTTTTGACTTCTTATATCTTTGAACTGTGTCCCTGCCCAGGTGGAAGACGCCCTGTCCTATCTTGACCAGGTGAAGCTGCAGTTTGGTAGTCAACCTCAGGTCTACAATGACTTCCTTGACATCATGAAGGAATTTAAGTCTCAGAGGTAAAGAATATGTGTGGCTGCATGGAATCACCCATTTTTTATAGATTATTTTCATTGGACGAATGCTTTTGAGACAGAAACTTGCTGTATGTAGCTCAGAGTGGCCTTGAACTCTGGGCAGTCCTGTTGTCTCAGCCTCTCAGGTGCTCGGCTTACCATGGTGGAAATTTTAGAGCACTAGGGGTTTTTTTTTTGTTTTGTTTCTCTGTGTAGCCTTGGCTGTTCTTGGCTTTGTAGACCAGGCTGGACTTGAACTCACAGAGATCTGCCTGCCTTTGCCTCCCAAGTGCTGGGATGAAAGGTATGCCCCACCATTACTTGGCTTTCTGGTTTTGTTTGTTTGTTTGTTTTTCCTTTTTAAACCTATACTGAACTATTTCTTGGTACTTATTTCAGTTAGGAAAGTAACACTGGTAAGTTTTTAGGCTTTTTTTTTAATTTAAGATACCCTGCGATATTCCGTCTTGGCTCACTGTTTGAGAATAACTCACCTGAACAGTGTAGGGACAAGCCCGTTATGATCTATGATCTGTACCGACCTATCCAAGATTGGGCCTGGCTGGGGAAAGGTGTACTGTGTGCATCTGCTTGATGAAAGAATTATTGCCATGTATGTATATTTCAGTCAAAATTGTGACTGAGCCTACAAATGGCTTTGGAATTTGAATTCTTTGGCCTTTTTATATTTTCCTGTTTAGAGAAAATATAGTGAGAAGTTAATGTTTTCCACTAGGGTTTTGTCAAGCTTGCCTTTTATCACTTGTCTGTCCTTTTGTTTTTGTCAGCATTGATACTCCAGGAGTGATTAGCCGTGTGTCTCAGCTCTTTAAAGGCCACCCTGATCTGATCATGGGCTTCAACACCTTCTTGCCTCCTGGCTACAAAATTGAGGTGCAGACTAATGATATGGTGAATGTGACAACTCCTGGCCAGGTCCATCAGATTCCTACCCATGGCATCCAGCCCCAGCCCCAGCCGCCATCTCAGCATCCCTCCCAGCCTTCAGCCCCGTCAGCTCCCGCTCCTGCCCAGCCGGCTCCTCAGCCCACACCCGCCAAAGTCAGCAAGGTGAGTGTGGGAGACCCTGCGTCCCCTTGAAAGTACTTGAGACAAGTTACAATGATGTCATCAGAGATGTTGAGGTCTCACCGCTGTCGCATGGTTCCTGTTTATATACTGCATTATTTAGATACTCACTTTAAGCATCATGTAGCAGATTTTAAGACTATTGTTTGTCCTCTGCTTCTGCTTAGCGGCCCTCTGCGGTGGCTTTGTAGTAGTTCTTTGACATCACAGGTGGAAATAGGGTTTGTTTGTGGTTTGCTTTGTTTTTCTACTTGTCTGTGTTGCCCAGGCTGGTCTTTTATTGTTATTTTTTAATCTTTTGTTTCTTTTTGTTTTCCGAGATAGGGTTTCTCTGTGTGTAACTCTGGATGTCCTGGAACTCACATTGTAGACCAGGCAGGCCTTGGACTCAGAGATCGCCTGCTTCTTCTTTCCAGCTGCTGGGATTGAAAGTGTGCGCCACGGCACCCAGCTTTAGGCTGGTCTTATAATCCTGGGGTTTGGTGGTCCTGAGTAACTGGGAATCTAGGAGCTGCCGTCATACCTCACTCAGAAAGGATTGTTTTTTATTATGGTGAATTTAGACTCTGCTTAGAAAATTATCACTTTATAAGCATCATTGCAGAGCTGGGTATAAAGACATCTCTGTAAATCTCAAAATGTGGGAGGTGAAGGCAGAAGGATAAGGAATTTGTAAACATCCTAAGCTGTATTAAAGACTGTCTCAGAAATCCACAACCAACTTAGTCCATTTGCCAGATCAGCTAATAATCACAATAAGTGGAAGATATTCTTTTTAAAAAATAATTTATTAATTTTATGTGTATTAGTATAAAGGTATCAGATCCCTTACAGACAATTGTGAGCTGCCATGTGGATGCTGGGAATTGAACCCGGGTCTTTTGGAAGAACAGACAGGGCTCTTAACCACTGAGCCATCTCCAGCCCCTAAGTGGAAGGTATTCTTGATGTAGATATGATAGAATAGTTGCTAGCCACATAGGATTAAATTAGTTTAAGCAATTCAGTGTTTGAGTTGCATTAGCTAAATTTTATGTTCTCAGGAACCAGCATGTACCTGGTGGCTATTGTATTGAATGAAATAATGAAAGAGCAGTCCATCATTTCGGAGCCTTCTATTGAGCAGAGCTGGTTTAGAAGCATTTCAGGAACAGTTGGATTACAGGAACAGTTGAGTTGTTATCCTTGACATTAAAAATCGTTTTATTTTGCACCTGTTAAGGTAGTGCAAATCAAAAAATTGCATATGAAAAATTTATCCCTATAATTAGAAAGGGTTTCTGATTTAAGGTTGTGTTTAGGAAATTAGGGTCTGAGATGGTGATGTCAATGTGAACACCTTCTATATCTCCTACCCCGTCTTGTATATTTGAGCTGAACTAGTACGGCATGGCTTACCTGACTAAATAAGAGATATAGGTTGATCAGATCCCTTGGGTTTTTGTTTTGCATTTTCTTTCCCAATGTCAGATCAACTATGTTCTTGAGGAAATATACTAAAAAAAAAAAACAACTTCTTTTCTGTTTAGCCTTCCCAACTCCAAACACATACTCCATCCAGTCAGCAGACTCCTCCACTCCCGCCATATGCGTCCCCGCGCTCCCCGCCAGTCCAGACCCACACACCAGTGACAATCTCCTTGGGAACGGCTCCATCTTTGCAGAACAATCAACCTGTAGAGTTTAATCATGCCATCAACTATGTCAATAAGATCAAGAACAGATTCCAGGGCCAACCAGACATTTACAAAGCATTCTTGGAGATTTTGCACACATACCAGGTAAGAGGGTCACTTTATTGCTCCTTCAGCAGGTCTGACAGTCCTGGGCTCTGGTGATTCTTTTGACTCAGTCACTCGAGTAGCTGGATTCTGGTTGCTGCTGCCACACCCAGCTCAGAAATGGTTGTTTTTGTTGTGGTTAAATTAGGTTCTATTTATATGATGGCCAAACTCAGAGAGTACCTAGTCTGAGAAGAACTAGAAGAGTCATTGTGCTTTGTAGTTTTTTACTGAGAATGTTTTTTGGTTGGAACTGAAACCAGTTTTATTTATTTGCTTTGCTTACCTAGTAGCATCTCGTCAGGATTTTTATGGCCACTAGTTACGAAGAGAATACTTGTTTCATGTTGTAAGTTTCTGAGGGTAGTTTGTGTAGTGTGATTAGTTTACAGTAGAGAACATGGACAAAATTTTCTGATGTTCTGTTTTATCAGTTTAATTAAGGAGCATTCATGTGTTTGTAGTTTTATAAAGACCTATCATTCAGCACCTTCTCCTTTCTCAAAATCTTGCAGTCAGCACAGTAATTAACCTTCCTTTAATGTAGCTGAAGTAGATAACATATTTTAGTCATATAAAAAATTCAGAAGGTATTTGTTCAGTGGTATAGGATTCAAAATAGTAACCCCCCTAATATCATCTTGTGTCATTCTTTAGAAAGAACAGCGAAATGCCAAGGAAGCTGGAGGAAACTACACTCCAGCTCTGACTGAACAGGAGGTGTATGCCCAGGTGGCTCGTCTCTTCAAAAACCAGGAAGATCTGTTATCTGAGTTTGGACAGTTCCTGCCCGATGCCAACAGCTCGGTGGTAAGTCTCATTTAGACAACTACATTATTTTAGATTGTTACTATAAGTTGGAAAGCTACAGTAAGAGGGGATTTTTTTAGATGATATTTTGATTAGAGTATTAATCTGTCTCATATGTCTTAATCAGCTTTTAAGCAAAACGACTGCGGAGAAGGTTGATTCTGTGAGAAATGACCATGGGGGCACTGTGAAGAAGCCTCAACTGAATAACAAGCCGCAGAGGCCCAGCCAGAACGGCTGCCAGATCCGCAGGCACTCAGGAACAGGAGCCACACCTCCAGTGAAGGTGAGTAGGCAGGAAGAAGGTACAGTGGTCTGACCCTCTATACCCAGAGCAGGTTGGGGTGGGTCACAGAAATCCCCTGAAAAGCTTCTTTGTAGCTTTGTAAAAAGGTGGGTCAGAAGAGCACGTGCTATGTGGATTATGGTGTGTATTTTTCAGCTCTCGTATTTTTCCTGTATTATCTCTTCTTGGCTATGAGCGTCTGGCTTCTTTTGTTTGTTTTTACCAAAACTTAAGTAATGTTCCTCAAAATTTGATGTAAGCTTTCCTTTTGTTGGAGGAAGAAATATTTTTTTAGGGTTATTTATTTATTTTAAGTATATGAGTGCTCTATCTGTATGTACACCTGCATGCCAGAAGAAGGACATCAGATCATATTGTAGATGGTTATGAGTTACCATGTGGTTACTGAGAGTTGAACTCAGGACCTTTGTAAGAATAGTGCTCTCAACCGCTGTGCCATCTCTCCAGCACAGAAGATAGATTCTTAAATTGAAATTTCATAAGTAAATGAGTGGTCTTGGGGCAGCTCAACTCTTGTGAACATAGTGTCCCCTAATGGCAAGGCTTTCTTCTGTGGCTTTGACTAGAAGAGGGTTCTGCCCTTGGTTCTTGTTTGGTTGACAGATCTTACCTACATTATCTTAGTTTTCAAGGAAAGAGCTTTGGGCAGTACTAGAGGGAAATCTTAGTTGGTGTTACTAACTTACTACAATAAACACTGATGATCTGTCAGTGAGAAAGCCCAGCTTGCTTTCTTTGATTTAGTGTGCCTAGGATAAGAAGGAAGCTGTATGTATTCAATGTTGATTTCTCTGGGAATTCTAAATTATGTAATATGGAGTAGAGGTGTCTACAGAATTTAGTTAAAGAAAAAAGACAGTGGAAGGTGATGGCTGTCAAGTAAGTGGCTCCAAGGACTGACGTACTCTGAAAGATTGCATTGTTTGGGTGCTTGCGGTGTTTTCTTGGTTTTGGGTGCAGGTTGAATATAGTAATGGTTTGGTGTGGTTTTTATTTTTTATTTTTAATTTCAGTAAGTATTCTGTGGATTGCATTAATCAGTTAACTAGCGAAGAGCTTGTTCTTAGATCTGTTTCCTTGCATGCTGAAGATCCACAGGTAGAAACAGTATGCTAGCACTTAGTTTTCACATCCCATAGGCAGCAAAAACTGTGGGCTGAGCTTATATGTACTCTGATACAGCTGCTGTTCACAGAGCTTGCATAGGTCTTCACAGGTTGTAAGAGGTAGGTTTTTAAAAGTAAATTTTGCTTAGTGGGGTTATATTACAGCCTATTCATTTCTGCTTATTTTAGTGTGTAAGTGTGTGTGTGTTTTGGAGAAAAGGTCTCAGCAGGTAGCCTTTACTAATCTGGTACTCAGTAAGTGGTCTGGGCTAATTGCTAACTCATTGAAGACCTCCTGTCTCAGACTACTGAGTGAAGAGATACAGCTGTGTGCCACTGTATCCAGCATTTTTTTTTCTCCTTTGAAAATCAGTGTTAAGTGTTAACCTGGCTGGGTGTTGTTAGCACTGCTGTGGATGGGATAGCAAAGAAGTGGCCATATCTCTGTGAGTTTGGGGCCAGCCATGGCTACCAAGAGATACTGTGTCAAAAAAACAAAAATATCTGAGTGGATATGCTGATGAGATGGTTATGCTGTCTGTTAGACAATGAAGTAGGGTAGAGTAAAGAAATATATTTACCCCAGATAGTGTATGCCAACCTGAAAGCACTTCGTATTGTATTAGTACCCAGTGAAGATACTTTTTGCTCAGGGAAAGTGTCATAGCTAGGGTGACTATTGCTGTGATAAAAGTACGGTGGCCAAAAGCAACTTGGAAAGGCAAGGATGTATTTGTTTACACTTCCACGTCATTGCTCATGGTGGAAGGAGGCCAGGTCGGGAAGAACCTGGAGATAGGAGCTGATGCCGAGGCCAAGGAGGATGCTGCTTACAGACTTCTCGGGGCTTTCTCAGAGCCCGGAGTGCACCGCCCACTGCGAATGCGCTGGGCCATCCCGTTTCACTAGTTAAAATGCCCTATATTCCTGCCTACAGCCTGAACTTACAGGTTCCCTCCTCTCAGAGGACTCTAGCTTTCATCAAGTTGGTATAAAGCTGGCCTGCACAACCAACCCCCTTGTCAGCTTGACACACAAACACATCACTTTTCAATTAGAAACTTTTCATTTGTCCCCAAAATGGCCTGCTAACATGAGTATCAGAATATAGTAAAACATAAATAACTTAAAAGTTCTACAGTCTTTATAAAGTCAAACACATTGAAAAGTTCAGTCTCCTTCTGCTTCTGGGATACCTCACTCAGGATGATATTTTCTAGTTCCCCCCATTTGCCTGCAGATTTCATGATTTCCTTGTTTTTAATTGCTAAGTAGTATTCCATTGTGAAAATGTACCACAATTTCTGTAGATTGTTTCCAGATTGTGGCTATTACGAACTAAGCTGCTATATACTTACTTATAAGTGGATATATAATATGTCCACTTATAAGTGGACATATAATATAGGATAATCATACTAAAATTTGTATACCTAAGAAGCTAAATAAGAAGGACGACCCTGGGTGAGATGCTTAATCCTCATTCAGAAAGGCAAACAGGATGGGAACAGGGAGAAAACAGGGAACAGGACAGGAGCCTACCACAGAGGGCCTCTGAAAGACTCTGCTCAGCAGGGTATCAAAGCAGATGCTGAGACTCATAGCCAAACTTTGGGCAGAGTGCAGGGAATCTTATGAAAGAAGGAGGAGATGAAAGACCTGGAGGGGACAGGAGCTCCACAAGGAGAGCAACAGAACCAAACAATCTGGGCACAGGGGTCTTTTCTGAGATTGATATTCCAACCAAAGACCATTCTTGGAAATAACCTAGAACCCCTGCACAGAGGTAGCCCATGGCAGCTCAGTATCTAAGTGGGTGCTCTAGTAAGGGGAACGGGCTATCTCTGACATGAACTCAGTAGCTGGCTCTTTGATCACCATCCCCTGATGGGGGAACAGCCTTACCAGGCCACAGAGGAAGACAATGAAGACAGCCCTGATGAGACCTGATAGGGGAGGTCCTTCACCCCTTCCCTCTAACCCTAGCCTATCAGTGGACTTGGGGAGGGGTATAGGAGGAGAAGAGGGAAGGAGGTTGGGATTGGGAGGGGATGAGGGAGAGGGCTACAGCTGGGATACAAAGTGAATAAAGTGTAATAAAGAAATTAAAAAAAATGTTCAGTCTCTTTAACTAGTCTCTAAAAATCTGAACTCCCTTTAAAAGTTTCACGTCTCCCCACTATGTGTGCCTGTAAAATGAAAAAGGAGCTAAATGCTTTCTTTATGAGGGAAGAACCAGGGCACAGTCAGTTTGAATGAAGCAAAACCAAACTCCCAACTGTGTACATAACCATGTCCAATGTCTGGGATCTACTTACAATATCCTGAACTCCTCCAAAGGGCTTCTTGGGGCGCTTTTCTGCTCTGGATGCTATGGCACACACAGGTTGTTTCCTAGGCTCAGGCTGGTTCCACCACCACCGCTGCTTGGTGGTCTTCCCATAGTCCTAGCGTCTCAAATGCTGCTGGGCTGCCCGTTCCCCGATACCCTCTCCTGGGCTTTTGTCTGCAAGATCCTTTCAAGCTTTGCTTCAGTTGCTACTCCAGCTGTACCTTCACTGATGGCCTCTTCCAGGGCCAGGCAAGCTTCAGCTGCTCTCTATGGTGCTTTCGTACCTTAAAAACCAGTAGCTCCTGGGAGACCAAATTTGGCTGCCAGTTCAAAGAATGACCTTGGCTGCCAATAGCAAAAGTTAAGGTTTTGCTTTATTCTAGTAGCCTCTGTCCTGATCCTGAAGAAACACTTCCCAGAAGGTGTCACTTCAGTGATGCTGGTCTGTTCTTAATTGCCGTTAATTTCTCAGGTGATCAGCATAAGTTGTGTCAGTAATACAAAGGTTTCATTCTAGTGGTGCTGGTCTCTCAATCACTCCTGACTCTACAGCTAGCCAGAGCCACAAAGCCTTAATTCAGAATAGGAAATGGCTCCACTAGTCTTTCAGCTCACTTCTGAGCTTCACAAGCCAGCTAGGGTGGCAAAGGCTGGAGGATTTTCTGAAGGGGGCAGAGGCAGGAGGATCATGAGTGTAAAGCCAGCACAAAAAAGGAAGGACATTCATTGTAAACATTGTTCACAGGAGAGAATATCTGTGAATAGAGTCATCTATGTAGCCTTTGGTGAAGACAGAAACTGTCAAGGAAACTAACAGAAACAAAGGTTATGATATAAATCTGTGGTTGAATTCTCATTTGTTCTGAGTTACTTGTTAGCATTAGCAGAGCTGTTTTACCAAAGTCAAAGGAAATGCACTGACTTGTTCATGTTTTTCTTTACTTAATTCCAGAAAAAACCCAAACTGCTTAGTCTAAAGGAATCTTCAATGGCAGATGCCAGCAAGCATGGTGTTGGAACTGAATCATTATTTTTTGATAAGGTAAGCAATGGGTAACATTTGATATTAGTAGTTAAGAACAAAGGACAATCACATAATCCCCAGGGTTTTGTTTTAAAACTGTCAACTGATTAGGATTTTTTTTTCGGCATTTTTTTATATAATTCTTTATCTTTTGGTTTGTGTGGAGACAGAATCTTTTTGCATGTAGCTCAGATTGCCCTTGAACTCATTTTGTATGTAGCCCAGGCTGACCTACAGTTCCTGATTCTTCTTTGGCCTCCTAAGAGCCACCACATGTAATCCACCTGTCGGGAGTTTGTTCATTTGTTTGTTGTTTTTTTCTTTTTTTAAAGTTAGGATCTCACTCTGTAGCCTTGCCCTGACCGGGACTTACTGTGTACAGTTAATAGGTGTGGACAAGTCTGACCTCAAGTTCATACAATTCTGCCTGCCTTGGGAATAAAGGAGCGTCTCTCCCTGCCCTTCTTTTCTTTTGTTGGCGGCACTAGTCATGGAGCCCACTGCCCCAGACACACCAGCGTGCTCTCCTCCGTGCTTTAGCTGGTCTGTGATCTAGTTGTTCTGACCCTTTTGGTGCTATGCAGAGGGAGTGGTGGGAATTCTCTTGTTTTTTTGAGAAAAGGGTCTTTTAACATTGCCCATATTTACCTCAGACTTGCTCTAAAACCAGGGATGACTTAACAACTATTGATCCTTCTTCCTCCACCTCCCAAATAGGCTGTACTTACACACTACTGTGTTCACCTTGAGAGTCTCACTACTAGAATGTTTTTAAAGGTCTGTAGGTGTTTCTGTGAAGTAGCTAGAGTTGAAATTTCTGCTGGACACCATGAATGCTGTTTTAGTTTACTTTATTTCTGTATCTGATTCTGTCCTTGGATCCAAGTTGATGATTAGCAGGCATTTTCCACAGTGAAGTAGGCAGCCTGTGGGCTTCTCCCAGGACCCAGTCTGAATTGGTCTGGTCATGGTTGCCCTTACCTTGTACCTGTGGGTGTTTGCAGAAACACTAATTAAGGGCCACATGAATAACAGCTCCAGATACCTTTCCATCTCTGTGCTCTCAGGAGCTGTCCTGACGAAGGACAGTGGTATTGTCTTAGTACATTTTTGTTGGTATGCGTGTAGTGCTCTTTTTTAAAACTCTGTTTGGGGTATTTAGGCCTCAGCCTCCAATCCAACCTCTCAACACCTATGTGGGAGAGAAAAGGTTACTGGGGAGAGGGGCCCAGACTCCTTTACTTCTCCCAGCTGTTTAGGGTCATGGAGTTCTTTTACGGCTATATAACAATCTCATCAACCGCAGATGGAACTAGCCCTCTCCCCCATGACGCTGGGCCCAACGTGTTTCTCTCTGTCTGCTCTAAACCGCCACACTGTCTCTGGTCTCTGTCTCTCAAAACTGCCACATGCCAACACCGAACGCCACACCTTCTCTTTCTCGGCTCTCATATTTACAGTCTGAGTCCTAGACCACCCCCTTCTCTGTGCCAGCACTTGGAAGACCATTACCAGCTGGCAAAAGCTATGCCCGAAATTAAAGGGTGTGGACAGTTAACAGGCGTGGACAAACTATAGCCCAGCTAAAATCCCATACTTAAACAAAAACATTTACATAAAATAATTTGAGTTTACAAAGAAACCAAAACTTCCATTACACTGTGTATGTTGTATATATGCATATATATGTTTTTTGTACACATATATACACACACATAACTAAAAGTCTGTATATAGTGAGTATCTGAAAGTTTCTTTTAAATTTGGTGAAAGAAATGGTATGGGTACACACAACTTACTCTGTGTTTATCATTTAGGTTGGGTGATTTGGTTAGGGTCCATTGGATGTCTTTCTACTTTGTTATAGGTTTAAAAGCTGTTAAATTTAAAAGCAAATAATTGGCATACAGTACAAAAACTATAGACTTCTTTAATTTCGAGGGATGTGTACCTGTGAGTTCCAGTCTGTTCTCTGTAGTGCCTTCTGCTCCACAGGAAATAATCTGAACATATCAAACAGGTGTGTTGATAAGTAAGTCCTGGTCATGAAGGTGCACAGTGCCAACAGTAGGCTTTTAACTAAAACTCCAGACTTACACCTAGCTAGTTAGTCTTACTTTTTCTATAAGCTGTTAAAACAGTTTAAAATTTTGAGACTTTAAAATGTTAGTCTTCAATGCTGTAAGATAATAGCCTATGTGTGTGTGTGTGAGAAAGCATTGGCATGTGCACATCAGAGTGTCTGTCCTCATCTTTCACTTACTTTGGGCATGGTGTCTTTTCTGAGCACCACCGACAACTCAAGGTAACTGGCCCTGGAGCTACTAGGGAATCTCCTGTCTCTGCTTCCTGTCTCAGTGTAGGTGTGCTGAAATTGCAGATCGAACCCGACTGCTTCTGGCTTTATATAGTGTATGGAATCCCAACTCTAACCTCAAACTTTGGTGGCAAGTTCTTTGTTCAGTGAACCGTCTCTCAGCCCTTTGTTTGTTTGGGTGTGTCTGTGTCTTCATGTGCATGTGTATGTGTGTCTGTGTCTTCATGTGCATGTGTGTGTGTGTGGAGGCCACAGGTCAGTTGAGTGTCGTCTCTTCTAACCTATTTTTTTAGAGAAGGACTCACTGAACCTAGAGCTCACTCACTGATTGATGATGCCGTCTGATCTGTAGCCTCAGGGACATTCCTTGTCTCTATTTCCCAGTCTTGTATTGCTGCGCCTCGCATTTATGTGGGGTCCTGGGAACCTGAACTCTGGGCTTTGTGAAAGAATCTCTTAGCTATTTGAGCCATATCCTCTGCCAGTTTTTGTTGTCGTTTTTAAGATTTAATATTAGGTGTATGTATGGGTGCTTTTATGCACTTATATATGCCATGTGTTTGTAGGAATGTTGCAAACTGCCTCATTTATTGAGAACAAAACCAGTGTCCTCTGCATGAAAAGGAAGTGCTTTTAACCACTGAGCAATCTCTCTAGCGCCCCCTCAGCCCATTCCTATTTTTTGAGGCAAGGTCTTGATGCATAGCCCTGGCTATGCTGAGGTCTTGAACTTGAAGTGATGATCCTCCTGCCTTTGCCTCAAGCTGTGATTCCAAGCAACAGGAGGAGGATCCATAGTTTAAAGTCTATCCTTGGTTTTAGAGTAACTTCAGGGTGTACATCTGCTACATGACATCCTGCCTGAAACAAAACAATAAAAAAGATTTTATAACAGTATGGAAACTGCTGACAAAGATTTCTGTAAATAGCTCTTAAGAAAGGCAACAGAAACTGATATGTTCTGGAATAGCAAGTGTATGAGAAGGTGTATTACATGATCTCACATTTTAACTCTGGAAAATTCTAAAAACATGTAAATCTGAAGTGAATAGTGACGTGATCCTCGTATGCTTATCACCTGGTCCTGGCAGTGGCAGTGTTCGTCAGTGTTCTTGCTCCATGTTTATAGAGACAGGCTATGCTGTTTTATTTTCTCTTTTTAAGGTGGTTTCCTTGATCATATCTAAACAAAATAATATTGATTCCTTAGTAAGTATCTGATCAAATTTACCCTATCTAAAAAAATCAGGGCCCCCGATTCTCCTTGTAAGCGTTTTTCTTCTGGTTGTTTCCATTAGGTCCGAAAGGCTCTTCGGAGTGCAGAGGCCTATGAAAACTTCCTGCGCTGCCTTGTTATTTTTAACCAGGAGGTGATCTCGAGGTCCGAGCTTGTACAGCTGGTTTCTCCTTTCCTGGGGTAAGTAAAGTGGGGAGCATAGCCCCTAGTGCTTTCGATATTCTGATGCAGAGATTGTAAGGGGTGTGCTATAAACGAAGGTGATGGAGCTGTTAGTTGTCACAAGTGTCAGTGTCAGAAGGGCCCTTGCAAACCTTGTAGTATATCTTTGAAGATGGGAAAACAGAGTGGGTTTGGTGGCACACACCTTTAATCTCAGCAGTAGGGAGGCAGAGCCATGTGAGTTTCAAACCGCTTGGGCTACATAGATGGACCATATTGAGAGAGAGGGGGGGATAAGATGCTCACAAAGTATCAGCTATGGTGCAACACTCATGGTCTTTGATTATTTGGCCAGCACTAGATTCTAGACCAGGGCTCTAGAATAGAACCTTAGTTATGTGAACAGCTAAGCACTATTCTTGATCTAAAGAATGGTTTCTTAACTGTCTTATTGGGAGAGCATTCTATAAAAAAATAGAACCTAATTGGTTAAAGGATGCTTCTCAGATAGGAAATAGTTGTCTCTGGAAATTGTCTTTGATAGTGGGATTGTGACCCAACCATCACTTGTACTGTATTCCTCACAATAACTATGTCTTGCCTTGAATTGCTTACCAGCTTGTGGTTTGGTCCTTCAGGAAATTCCCTGAATTGTTTAATTGGTTTAAAAATTTTCTGGGCTATAAAGAGTCTGTACATCTGGAAAGCTTTCCAAAGGAACGAGCCACAGAAGGCATTGCCATGGAAATAGACTATGCTTCTTGTAAACGACTGGGTTCTAGCTACCGAGCCCTACCAAAAAGTTACCAGCAGCCCAAGTGTACAGGACGAACTCCTCTGTGTAAAGAGGTAAGGGTCAGTCTTGGATCTTCAGCTTCTTCAGATGCGGGAAGTAGTGGTGCCAGAACCAGAGTTTTCATTAATTTATTTGATACATGTGTATATATGTAGGCCGTGATCTGCTTGTGGAGGTCAGACACAACTTGTCAGAGTCCGTTCTCTTCTATCTACCATGTGGGTTCCCAGGATTAGTCTCAGGTAGTCGGGTTTGGTGGCAAGTACGCTTATCTGCTGGACCCTCTTTCAGGAAAGGCTAGAATTTATATGAATTGTGAAATCATAAACTTTCTCTCTGCTTTTTTTTTTCCCAAAAGAAAACTTGTATTCACAATTTTACTTAACTCTATTTTATAAAATTGTTGTCATAGTTACAATTACTGTGATGAAAACCATGAACAAAGCGACCTGAGGAGAAAACTGTTTGTCTTATACTTTCACTGAAGGAAGTCAGGAGAGAAACTCAAATCAAACTGGTCAAGAACCTGGATGCAGGAGCTGCAGCAGAGGCCAGCCAGGAGTACTCTGCTTACTGGCTTGCTCATCCTCCTTTCATTCATTCATTCTTTTTTCTTTTTTTTTTTTTTTTTTTTTTTTGGTCAGCCTCCTTTCTTTTAGAACCCAGAAGCACCGGCCCAAGGATGGCATTTTCTCATTTTCTCTTGAGGTTCCCTCCTTTCAGATGACTCTAGCATGTATCAAGTTTATATGAAACCAGCTAGGGCACTTAGCAAATCTAATGTTTGTGGAGTAATGCTAGCTGTTTTTCCCCCCTTTCTGTAACTTTTATTTTTTTATTGACAAAGTTTAATTATCCTTAAGTTTTTACAGGCTTTTCTGCCTCTTTTTCTACCCAAAGGTTTTAAATGATACCTGGGTTTCCTTCCCATCTTGGTCTGAAGACTCCACTTTTGTTAGTTCCAAGAAGACACAGTATGAAGAACATATTTATCGTTGTGAAGATGAACGATTTGAGGTATGTTTTGTCATTTGATATTTTGGGAACTAGGATATGAAGTGAAAGGGTATTTAAATACTGTGTTTGAGTTAGCTTAAAAAAAAAAGCTGGGTGTCGGTGGCGCACACCTGTAACCTCCGCCCTCGGGGAGGCAGATGCAGAGGCAGGCAGGTCTCTGAGAAAAAGAGCTGACCCTGCTTGTACATTCCTGTAAAGGTGGCAGCTGGAATGGGAGGATCTGGAGAAGGAACCAGTGGTAGAGGTTGCCGTTGTATGAAGGGCACTTCTGAATCTAGGCTCAAAATCTCCATTGTCCAGATGACATTTACAGTACCACACCAGAAGGAGCTGATTGCATTTCGTGTGTCTCTGACTTCCTTGTTCGTTACACTGAGTTGACTGGCCTCCTTCACATGGATGGCAGAGCTCTCATCCCGGCTTGGCTCCACCAGTGCTCCTCACAAGAGTCGTGCTGCCCCCCACTGCCTGGTGCCTGCCATCTTTCCCCATTTTAGTTATGTTTTTATCACTGTGATAAAACACATGACCAGGGCAACTTATAAAACAGTTTAACTTGGCTTATGGTTTGAGGGGGTGAGAGTCCATGATAGTGGAGGGAAGGAACAGCTGAGATCTCAAGTCTTGATCCATAACCATGGGCAGAGACAGTGAATTGAGAATCATATTAGTCTTTGAAACCTTGAGGCCCACCCACTAGAGATATACCTCCTCCAACAAAACCACATCTCCTTACCCTTTCCAGACAGTTTCACCAGTTAGGGACTAAGAATTCAAATATATGAGCTTATTGGAGCTATTCTCTTTCAAACCACCACACCAGTAGAATTTTAATAGGCTGGTTAGTCATTCCAGAAAACTAAAATGTAGTAAATGTTAATTGCTGTGGGAGGGTTGTTGTCTTAAGGCTTCTCTGTTTAGCTTTGGCTCTCTTGGAACTCTGTAGACAGGACTGACCTTGGACTCAGATCCACCTGCCCCCTGAGTGCTGGGTTAAAGGTGTGAACCACCACACCTGTCTTCTATGGGAAGTGTTTTGGTTTTGGTTTTCAAGACATGGTTTCTCTGTGTATCCTTACTTGTCCCAGACTTGTTTTGTAGATCAGTTTTGTAGACCAGGTTGGCCTCAGACTCACAGTGATCTGCCCACTTCTGCCTTCCTGAGTGCTCGGATTAAAGGCTTGTGCCCCCATACCGGCCTCTGGGAGGTTTTTTTGTTTTGTTTTGTTTTGTTTAAAGACTTACTTCTTATGTATATACTGTTCTACCTGCATGTGTGCCTGCATGCCAGATGAGGGCACCAGATCTCATTATAGATGGTTGTTTTTAATCTAGCTGAAGAACATTTTTAGCTGAGGACAGTGGAATGTACCTATAATTCCTGGGGTGGGGAAGGCAGAAGGATTTAAGAATTCATGGTCATCCTTAGTTCTATAGACAGCTGGTTGCCTGCCTGGGCTACATGTTACCCTATTTCTAAAGGATAATCACTGAGTTGGTTGCCCTTGTAGGTGAAGCAGTAACTTAATATTTAAAGTTTTTAGGCATATTTAAGGTAATACCTCAGAACCTTTAATCTCACAGCTGTCTTTTGGGATTGTTCTTTTACTGTTTGATACAGGTTTCTACAATTTAACCTGTTCATTGTAGGAAAAAAAAGTTCATAGGCGAGATACTGGGGCTCACATTTTTAATCCTAGCCTTAAGGTGGGAACTTGCCTCAAAGTGAAGGCCAGTCTGGTCAACAAAACAAGTTCCAGGTCAGCTATAGTAAGACCTTGTCTCAGAATAATAAACAAAAGGGTAAGGAAATATGTCAGTGGAATAGTCTCTTCTTAGGTCTCTGGCCTGTGCTAAACAGTATGCAGCAGTTGTGATACCAGTGGTGACTTCTAATCAATTTATGTGTCAGTATTAAACTTTACGACTTATATGAGATTTCTGCCAGAAAACAATCTTATGATAGTAGGTGTCATCGTTCATACCTCACTGGTAAGAGAGCCTTACATGTCATGCATGGGAACTATAACTCCAATCCCCAGGATTTGACGCCTTCCTTATTCCCTGAGCCCTGCTGTGTCCTGTTTTCAGGCTTGATCATCATTTTCTGTTCTTTCGTTTTGTTTTAAGCTGGATGTAGTTTTAGAGACCAATCTTGCAACAATCCGGGTTCTGGAAGCAATACAGAAAAAACTTTCCCGCTTGTCTGCCGAGGAACAAGCCAAATTTCGCTTGGATAACACCCTTGGAGGTACTTCTGAAGTCATCCATCGAAAAGCACTCCAGAGGATATATGCTGATAAAGCAGCTGATATTATTGATGGCTTGAGAAAGAACCCCTCCATTGCTGTTCCAATTGTCCTTAAAAGGTATGTGTTTTTGGGCTTTGAGTGCTTTATGACAGTTTCAACGTCCCATTAAGTAGGGCTTCAGTTTTTCATCTGGTTATCTAAGTTGAGCTCCAATTCTCTCTCTTCTTGGTAGTTAAACCTTGAGGACAGATACTAGCACTTAGGGGTTTTGTGTATCAAATAGAACAAATCTTATAGCTACTTGGTGAAGGAGTAGAGATATACCTCAGTGGTAGTGCTTGCCTAACATGCATAAGTCCCTGAGTTCAATTCCTGTGCTAGAGAGAGAAAATGTGAGTTTATTAGGGTATGACAGAGTGCAGTGCATTCATACCTGGTGGTTGGGTTTTATTTTTGTTTCCCAGTATATGGGACCAAACTTAGGACAGTGTGTAATATGTGATAGACAGATGTTTTACCAAAGCCCAAATCATGTACTTGGGGAGGAAGGTGGGGTGTGTGTGTGTGTGTGTGTGTGTGTGTGTGTGTGTGTGTTTGTAGTAACTTTATTGGAATAGGGGCCTACTGTATTGCCCACACTAACTTGGAACTTGCAATTCTCCTTTCTAATTGCCTCCTCTTAGACGTTGCATTTCGATCAGTACAGTAAACATTCTGAGTCACGACAAAGAAGCAAGTTTCTTTAGTTGGTCAAGATGAACTTGTTTTTCAAAAATACTCACTGAAGCCAGTCCTCAATAGCATTAGGGAGGCAGAGGCAGGAAAATTGCTGTAAGTTCAAAGGTAGCCTGGTCTACATCGTGAATTTCAAGTCATCCAAGTCTTCAAAGTAAGGCCTTGTCTCAGAAATGGCTTCATGCTCCCTCATAAAAACCTCATTGATAATACCACTCAGTTTCTGAATACTCATGGAAGCCAGAGGTGGAAGGCAGAATTCCCATAAGTTTGAGACTAGTGTGGCCTGTATATATGTTCCAGGCCAAGGCTTCACCGTAAGACTTGTCTCAAAGGAAAACCAAACCCTTTTAAGAAGAAACTCTCACATAGTACCAATAGTCTCGATAAAATTTTGTATGGGTTTGAATTTTCATCAAATAAAATAAGCCTGACTTATTTTCCATTTCTAAACCCTGTAACTTGCCATATACTATTATTTGCCTCCCTTCTAACCTGCTAGGTTGAAGATGAAAGAGGAAGAATGGCGAGAAGCCCAGAGAGGCTTTAACAAGGTCTGGCGAGAACAGAATGAAAAGTACTACTTGAAGTCTTTGGATCACCAAGGCATCAACTTCAAACAGAATGACACCAAGGTCCTGAGGTCTAAGAGCTTACTCAATGAGATCGAGAGTATCTATGATGAGGTGAGCTGGGTGACTTTACATCTCCATCAGCTCTGGTCTTCGTGTTTAGCCTGGCTACTGTGAGCTGCTGGCTGTTGCTTCATGACTGGAGTCCATCATAGCTTTTTATTCCTGGTCTACCACCTTAGACTTAAGACTCATTGTTACACACAGTCCTTCCTCTAGTTTCCTGATTTACCATTCTGCCTTCAGTTTATACTTCTTTCAGCCAATACTTTGTATTTGTGGAGAGCATCTCATCTACCTCAGCTTTAAAAGTATGGGAACCCTGTTACTCTGCACGCCTACCAGGAGTGTAAGCAGCATTAGTAGCAAAGATTCAGGGATAAATATGTTGATCTTGCTTTTTGTGACCTGTCTTAGGAGGTAGGATGCATAAGTGCCATATATCAGGCTTTCAAAATGTGGCTCTGAGTTGTAAAAATAGGAAGTGAACTTTTACAGACATTTCATTATCTGTGTTTGACAACATTGTCAGCCATGACAAATTCCTCCCTAATATTTTGTATCTTCTATAAGTGCTAATCTAGAATTTTAAAGGCATTCTCTTAACTCTTCAATATCTAGAAGGTACTAACTTTATAAACCAATTTGTACATTGTACCTATGAATATTTGGAAGAGAGATAGCATTTTTTTTTCATAGACCAAGCCTTACCTTTTATTACTTAAAACTGTATTTTTTTTTTTTTTTTTTTTTTTGCTTTCTAACTGTGCTTGTGCCTTCAATACTTTCACTCCTCCTCAGTAAGGAAAAGCCTGCTTGATCCTATCGCGCACACACTTGGCACACATGGAGGAACCACCATAGACCCTGCCAACAAGCTGCTTTGTCTTAGACAGTTCATAGGACTTTAGACTTCACAGCATAAACCCCTTGCAGTCTGCCCAGGCACACATCACATGCATTTTTGGGTGTTTTCCCAACCTTCTTGGTGTACAGGTAAACAATCCTGTTGCCAGGGTTCGAGACAGCCTAGTTTTGTTAGAGGCAGTATTGCAGGAGAGCCTACGGTGGTATGTCCAAACACTGGACCATTCTGAGTGCCTCTAATCACCGTCCCTGGAAGAGCAACAGAAATACTGTTAAGGTTAATTTATGATTGGGTTGCCACTATCATGTCTGTCTGTGGGTCTGTTTTGAGACAGGGTCTTACTACCCAAGCCCAAACTGGCCTCAATCTTGCACCCTTCCGGGCTTAGCCTCACAAAGTCTGGAATTATCGATGGATGCCACTGTGCTTAGTTTCTATATGGTTAATAATAAAATGTACTGCTAGTGTAGTCTTTTTGTTTGTCTTTCTAGACAGGGCTTCATTGTGTAGCACTGGCTGTCCTGGAACTTGTTCTATAGACCAAGCTATCCTCGAACTCAGAGGCCTGCCTCTGCCTCTGCCTCTGCCTCCTGAGTGCTGTGATTAAAGGTGTGCACCACCACTGCCTGGCATTACTGGTATAATCTTGTAAGTTTATTGTTGCTCTATCTATACATGTCACATAATGCTTTTGGGTCTGTTCCATCAGAGGCAAGAGCAGGCTACAGAAGAGAATGCTGGTGTGCCTATCGGCCCTCACCTCTCACTGGCCTATGAAGACAAACAGATATTAGAAGATGCTGCTGCTCTGATTATCCATCATGTGAAGAGGCAAACAGGCATTCAGAAAGAGGACAAGTACAAAATCAAGCAAATCATGCATCATTTCATTCCTGATCTGCTGTTTGCTCAGAGAGGTGACCTCTCAGATGTGGAAGAAGAGGAGGAGGAAGAAATGGATGTGGATGAAGCCACAGGGGCACCTAAAAAACACAATGGTGTTGGGGGCAGCCCCCCAAAGTCCAAATTGTTATTTAGTAACACAGCAGCTCAAAAGTTAAGAGGGATGGATGAAGTATATAACCTCTTCTATGTGAATAACAACTGGTATATCTTTATGCGACTGCATCAGATTCTCTGTTTGAGGCTTCTACGGATTTGTTCCCAAGCTGAGCGGCAAATTGAAGAAGAAAACCGTGAGAGAGAATGGGAACGGGAGGTGCTAGGCATAAAGCGAGACAAGAGTGATAGCCCTGCCATACAGCTACGTCTCAAAGAGCCTAGTAAGTACTTACACTGTCAGCTTTCAGAACCTATGCTGGGTGGATGGCTGGGCCTTAGAACCAGGGTTCATAGACTACCTCTGTAACTTAACTGGTGTGACATTCCTTAAACCTGTGAACTCATGAATGAACCAATACAATGGAGTAATTATTACTTTATGGGGTTGCTTGAGGGCTTAGGGAACAGATACATACATAGCACCTTTTTTGGTACCCAGGTTGTGGACATACGGGGTCTTAGCACTGTGAACACATGGGGGATGAGGGAATCTTTGGCTAGGTTAATGAGCAGTGTTTCAGAGGAGAAGAAATGTCGTGGTCATCCCATTCCATAAAAACTTATTAGAAGACTTAGATAATAATAAACTTATTATTAAACTTAGAAACTTATTGTTGTTCAGGTTTATGACAAATAGGAATTTCCTCAGCTGCGTGTTAGCAGGCATCTCCTTAATGGGCTTCATGGGTCATTCCTAATATTTTCTGGAAAGGAATTGAAAAGGCACGTGATAGTATGAAGCACAGCAGAGAAATAGAAACAGTTCAAGAAAAGGATAGCCAAGGGCTCATTAAGGAAGCGACCATGTGCTTTCTGCCATGCCGTGCTGCCCTTCTGTGCTCTTCATGTAGGAGTCCTGTGTATTACCTTAGCTTTTTACCTGTCGAACTAAAGGCACTAGGAATCTGTTTGAAGAGCTTTATCTGTATTAGTTATAGCTTGAAAGAAACAACTTTGGGCCTTAGGTGTGGTGATTCCTTCTGTTGTAGTAGAAATTACAAACACAATGGCTAGATCCGGGCTTGGTCACTCCTTTAACCTGGACTTAGGCTTCAATAGCTTGTTCTTGAGTGATAATGCCATCCCTCATGCCAATCATAGTTTGTAGCCACTATGGACTCTGAATTATACTAGCATAGCCTGTTTCGTGGACTTAGACAAGATGATGTTCTGTGAAAAATTCAAGCCAGTAGCTTTATTTAAACAGTAATGTTTGGCTGGGCGCAATGGCACACTCCTGTAATCCCAGCACTCAGGGAGGCAGAGGATGATGGAACTACGTGAGCTCAAGGCCAGCCTGATTTTCAAAGCTAGTCCAGGACAACCAAGGCTACACAGAGAAACCCTGTCTTGTTTGTTTGTTTTCTAAGATCCACCCCATTTTACTTGGGTGTGTGCTTCCCCTTGTTTTGCCTTAAAATTAAGTGGCTAGTAATCAATGAAAAGAGGTTTTTTTGTTTTGTTTTGTTTTTTTAATAATTGACACGATAAAATTTTTATTGAAGTGCAACATATATGCAAAAAAAGGACTCAAATAAGAATATGTATCTGTGCATGGGTGCTAGAGGGCATGGAGTATCGCTAGTATTTTTCTGACCCTTATTCTCTGTGACAGGGACTCAGTGACCCTGGAGGTGGGTCAGTGGTCAGCAGACCCTAGGGATCCTCTCTGCCCATGCGCACAGCCAGGTTCTTATGTGGGTGTTGGGGCCCCTTGCTTATGGAGCAAGTGCTCTTAGTCCACTGAACGATCTCCCCATCCCACAAATAGAATTTTAGGGCTCTGTATATTTTTCTATAATGAGCACACTTTAGTCAAAAAAGAAATTAAAGAAAACAATAATGCCAAGACCCAGTAGCCTCCTTGTGCCACTGCTGATTTCCAGACTTGTAATAATTTTTTTTTTTTTAAATAATTTGAGAATGGGTTTTCTCCTATAAAATGCTTACTAACCTGGAACTTGTTATGTACAAACTTCCAGAAGGCCTCTTGCCTTAATCTCCTAGGGATTTAGACATGTGCCATAAGATAGTTGAGTTTAGTTTTTGGACTCTTATCAGTGTGTGCTATTCAGCAGGCTCAGGCACTATTCCTAGTGCCCAGCCTAGTTGCTATGTTACTAGTAAGACTTGCGCCAGCTATTGGTTGAAGTGCTTTGTGTGCAACAAGGACAACTCATAGAGTGTAATTTGTAGGGTACAGTGTTACAAATCTATTTTAAACCAAAGGACTTTGATACATTCAGATTTATTTTGTTATTCCTAGAGGGGTTAATTTGCATAACTTCTATAGTCAAGAGTTTTTCAAGTGTGGAAGCATGTAACTATGCCTGCCTTTTCCTGTCTCTACTTTATTCTTCATTGAAATAGCTTTATGAGCAAGGCTCCCTTCAAGAAACAGTTTGGTGTAAGTGGAGGAGCCAGCAACTTGAAGGACCCTCTTCGCATATTTTGCTCTCAGGTGACATAGAACTCAGCAGTGCTATAAAGTGTCTCTCTAGCATAGTCAGGTGGTGTTAGAAGCTACTGTTAGAATTTACAGGTCACTGTATATTCTGGGATGGACAGTTCTGGTGATTATAGCCTATCAGGTTTCATCTCTGCAGTGCGTTGAGTTGGACATGTTTTACATATCTGGTGTTTGTCCTTTAAGATGCTATATAGACCGGTTACGGGATTCCCTGTTCTCTGTACTTGAGCTTGTCTTAGCAGAGTAAGGTCTTACCTATCTAATCTTTCTTATAGTGGATGTTGATGTAGAAGATTATTACCCAGCTTTCCTGGACATGGTGCGGAGCCTGCTTGATGGCAACATAGACTCATCACAATATGAAGATTCACTGAGAGAGATGTTCACCATTCACGCCTACATTGCCTTTACTATGGACAAACTCATCCAGAGCATCGTCAGACAGGTGAGAGGGTATGCTGGAGGCTAGGGCTGCCAAGGCAGGAGTTCTGTGGGAAAGGAAAAGCAGCAACCATGTTACAGTGTTTATAAACATGTCTCTGAAATGGAAAGGACCAAATTAAAGTGAAGTCTGTTGTGTGGCTTTTCCTGAGGAAACAAGGAACAACTATCTCTTCCCCCCTTATGATAAGCTGACAACAGACCAAAGAAATGATTGTAACCAAGTCTACCTCAGTGAACCATAATGTTCATTGGTGTTTCCTAAGGAACATGGGTAGCTCAGAGGCAGTGGCAGCATTTTTGAAAAGCCCACTGTGTGCACTCCAGCATGGCGGACATTTCACAAAAGCTGAAATTTTGGAGCTCATTCCACAGCCAGAAGGCAGCTTGACCTGTGGAGAGTGTTCTTTCCACAGCTGTTAACTGCTTTTGCAGGCGGGTCAGGAATTCAGGGTCATCCTCATCCACATTCTAGGCCAGCCTGAGAAACATGCGGCCCCTGTGTGTGTGGTTGTGGGGAAGAGTTAAGTCAGATTTCAGGAACTTACTGAATTTTCTTTTTCCGTTACTTCCTGAACCTTGCACATTTATTTTATTTGGTTTTTGTTTGTTTTTAAGAATCTCATGTGCTCCCTCTTTTTTTTTTTTTTGTTTTTTGTTTTTTGTTTTTCAAGACAGGGCTTCTCTTGTAGCCTTGGCTGTCCTCAATTTGCTCTGTAGACCAGGCTGGCCTTGAACTCAACAGAGGTCACCTGCCTCTACCTCCCCCAAGTTCTGGGATTACAGACAAGTGCCATTGCGTCCAGCTGAACCTTGTACATCTTATTTTATTTTATTATTTTATTTGTTTTGTTGTGTTGTGTTAATTTTCTTCATGACTCTAGTGTTCTGTTCAAGAGAGAATAGCTAGACAAATCTGTTTCTCCTGTTAACAGAGCATGACTTTTCCAACATTGGAATCATCTCCTAAGTTCTCAGTATGCCCTTACTGGAGCCTCCTCAGAGCCTGTCCTAATGGCCACTTGCAGAGAACACAGGGTCCACCTCTTTTTGGAGAAGGAAACATAGATGTAACATTTCCTTTTCCACAGATAATGGTGATTCTGTGTATTTGCCTCATTTAATATTACAAGTCCTTTACAACGCTCTGGCTACCTCATTTATCCGAGGCTTACAGTGTTAGGTTTGTGGTTGTTGCTTTTATGTTTTGTTCTTGGAAATCTTAAATGTGCGGAGTTGTTTGTGACAGGATCTCACTATATAGCACTGGCTCGCCTTGAACTAGTCTTAACTTCTGTGTCAGCTTCCTGAGGACTGAGATTACAGGAGAATATCAATGCCCAGCCAATATTATTCTTCCTAAGCATGTTAACCTTCTGTCACAAGTTTCTTAAGACTCCCTGCTACTCATATACTGAGTATATGAGTACATATACATATATACATATATGTGTGTATATATATATATATCTACATATATATATGTATATACATATCTACATACATACATGCATATATGAGTACATATACATATACCCTTGTAGGTCAGAGTCTTCAGGTATACAACTTTTGAGCTAAAAGGTAGAAAAAGCAAACTCCTCTCCCCTCCATCGGCTTTACCAATGCAGAGGGAAAGGCTTTCTCTTGGGGAAAATACTGACCCTTGCAAAGAACCCTTGTTTTTTTTTTTGTTGTTTTGTTTCTCCCTTGGCTTTGGAAGGATATATGCCTCTGTGTGCCCATAGAATCTCATCAGGATTGGAGAAGAAAACTGCATGTAACTGAATCTTGGGTCTTACTGAGAGTTGTTAGTGAGACAACTCTGAAACTTGAAAAGGTACTAGGCCTTCTCATAAGATGTCTGGGTGTGACTGATGAAAATCATTCTTGGATATAGTCAGCTATTCTCATAATTGAGAGACAAATCCCTATTGATTCCTTAAGTTTATATAAGTTAGCAGCTCCATTTCCTCAGTGTATGTTTCTGTTTCCAGTTTTACTATTGGCTACAGCTAGGAACAAAGTCTTTCATAGTACCTACCTAGCATTTTTTTAAAAGAAGCCAATAAAATTAACCTTCCATAAGCCCTAGGTTAATTTTTAGATAATTCATTTACTTAGAAGAGAATCTGGTTATGAATTTGTGTTAATGCTGTCAACATATTTTTAAAAACTGGAAAGTAGGAATTTCCTCCAGAAAACCCAAATATCTCACTTAAAAATATGTATATATATATATATATATATATATATATATATACATATATTTAATTATGTGCACAGTGTTCTGTGTGCATGCCAGAAGAGGGCACCAGATCTCATTAAAAATGGTTATGAGCTACCTTGTGGTTGCTGGGAATTGAACTCAGGACCTGGAAGAACAACTAGAGAGCAACCTCTGAGCCATCTCTCCAGCCCAGATCCATCAGTTTTTAAGTCATGTTTAAGCTTCTCACTTTAACTCATCAGTGAGTTATGTCTGATCCTCTTTTCTTCTCTTTTTATGTGGTGGTCCCCTGGCATTCATTTCTGCTTGGACAAGTTTCAAGGTCGAGCTTTACATTTGTCTTCATTTTTTTTTTTTTTTTTTCAGGCTGTGGCTTTATTTAGCTCAGTTCATAAAGTTAATTGCCAGGTATTCAAAAAGTTCTTGGTTCGATCTTCAGCACTCTTGAAAGTGGGTGTGGCAACATACACCTATAATCTCAGCATTTTGGAGGAGGAGGAGGCAGGAGGACCCAGAGTTGAAGGTCATCCTCAGCCTCAGATACATAAGACCTTGTCTCAAAAACAAGGAGGCAGCACTGGAAGTGTTGTCACGTGTCTATAATCCTAGCACTCTGGGAGGCAGAGGCAAGTAGATCACTGTGTGTTTAAGGCTAGCTTGGTCTCCAGAGGTAGTCGAGGACAGCCAGGGCAACACCGAGAAACCCTGTCTAAAAAAAAAAAAAAAAACCCCAAAGAAAGAAAAACAAAAACAAAGAAGGGTTAATTCTAAGTGGGCAGCCTCAGACATCTTAGCTACGGATCTCAGCTGTAGTGTCATCATAGGAGGCCCAGACTGTGGAAGCTTCCCTTCACCCTAGACATCTCCATTCTCATGCTGCTCTACGTTTGAACATTCACCATACATGCTTGGCTTCTTGAGCCCTTTTCATACTTCAGTACCCCTGGCCTTGGTATTACCCAGCTATCTTATGCAGGAAATCACTTTTAAAAAAATCTTGCAAATTCATCCCTCCATCATTTCTGGTTGCTCGTGTATTGAGTGTGTATACACCTCCTTGTTGTCTCTGGATTTGTAGTGATGCCTTTTCCAAAGAATCTGATTGAGAGCAGATACCTAAAAGAGGATGTAAATAGGGAGTCAGTGCTACATAGTCTGCTCTAACAAAGTATGTGCTGTGAGGAGCGTCTGCATGGTACAGAAGGCTCATGTCTTGGGTAGACTGTTTGACCTTGCTCCCTCTTCTCCACTTAAAATTTTGTGATGATTTTACTGTGTTAGTTACCAAGTTATAATAAGCCGTATTTTAATGGTGATGTCTAGGTCTTTTATACTTCACAAAGACTGTATCTTCCTAAAAATAAGATGGCTTAGTGTCTGAGATCATGAAACTGGCTAAGTAAAACAGATGAATCAATATTGAAATTAACATTTTCGCTTCTCGGTTGTTTAGGGATTGGTTGGTTTGCTATTAGGGACTGAACTTAAGACCTTGTTCTTGCTAGGCAAGCCCTCTACCACTAATCTATATATCACCTAATTTTTTTTTCTCGGTATCTTTATGCATAGAGTTTCATTTCACTTGTGAGAATTTTTAATTTTACATTTATTTATGTATTTTGTGTATGTGCATGTCATATGTGCATGTGGAGATCAGGGGACAGCTTATGAGAGTGGGTTCTCTTCTTGTCATGTAGATTTCAGGGGTTAATCTCAGGTCCTCAGGCTTGAGGTCAAATCAACTTTACCCTCTGAGTTATCTCTTAGAAGAATTTTAATTTCACAGTAAGAATAGAGAGGAAGATAAAAACAAACAGTGGAATGGGATTGCTTATGTCACCCGTTGATGCACTTGCATATGTCGTGGCCTAGCTTTGCCTTCAGCAGCCTGTGCACAAAGGTTCACCTTTCTAGGGTTAACATAAGTCACGAGGCTCTAGTATGCCTTGCCTCACCCAAAATAAAAAGGTTAACAGTTTTCAACCATATTTAGATTGTATTGAAAATGAACTGGGCTGGGTGTGATGTTGCACGCCCTTAGTCCCCGCACTTAGGGAGGCAGAAGCAGGCATATCTCTGAAAATTTGAGGCTTGCCTGTTCTACAAAGTGAGTCCAGTACAGCCAAGGGTACACAGAAACCCTGTCTCAAAAAACTAAAAAGACGGAAAAAAAGAGTGTTTATGAAAATGAACTATTGAGGCCAAGGACATAATTTTACATGGTTCTGGAAAAAATAAAAGAATTAACATGTACAATTTAAGGATTATACTTCTGTCTGATAGAGAATAATCAATGGCCTGCTGGTGAGAAGGCTGCCCTGGGTAAGGAAGCTTGAATTCTAGTTCCAGCTCAACTTCTGTGGGCAGGTAATGCAGCAACCTTTTTCCCCCTCTGTTGTAAGTTGCTGTGAAAATTTACTGTTAATTATCTTTTAGTAATGCTGCTGTTAATCCTAAACAGCTGTATACCCAAATCACCAAACAGACACTGGGATTTATTTAATTAACCTAGAACACAATGCTGGGCAATAGTTACTCCATCCTAAACCTCCAAGCCCTCATAGTTTCCTAACATTTAGATTTCCCACATTATACTTGCTTTTAGTGATATATTAGGTCCAGTCCATCTCTCTCACCTCCTCATTCCAAGATCTCTCTCTCAGCTCTCTCCTTTGTTCGCCCTCCTCTGCCTCCCACCTTCCTGTCCTCTGGCTCCTCCCTCTCTTCCTGCTTCCTTTCCCTTGCTCAACATTGTGGCTAGTTGCTTTATTTTGGCATGTTTACACAAAGTTGAAACAGGTGATGCTCAGAGTATCACAATGCAATGTCCGGATTGAAACCAGAGAGTTGGGGAGAGAAATCAGCATTTGAATGAACAAGGGTAAAGTGTATACTTTCCAAAAGAACATTATACCAACATTAAAGTAAAAAAAGAAACAGGCAGATCTCTGAGTTCTGGATCAAGCTTATTTACATAGTAAAAGCCAGGATGGCAACTCCTGCTGTTTAGCCCTTGGTACCCCCACCCCTTTTTATTTTATTTATTTATTTATTTTTCCTGTATGCAGCCTTGGGTCTTCTGGAACTCATTATGTAGACAAGACTCAGATCAGTCATGAGCTCACAGTGATTCGGCCTGCCTCTTCCTCCTGAGTGCTGGGTTTAAAGGTGTGGCCACCATACCTGGTTTATGCAGCAACTTTTTAAGTTTTAGGTTTTGTACAAGGGTTAGGAATAATAGATGCGGGCCTAGAAGGTAGCTTAGCAGTTAAAAGCAGTTACTGTTCTTTCCAGCAACTACGCTACTCGCAACCTCCCGTAACTGCAGGCTAGGGATCCACTGTTCTCTTCTGGCCTCTGGCCACTAGCCACCAAACACATAGCTGACACACTACAGCCTCACATACAATGCATAGAAATACAAATATCAAATACTTATTATTTTTTTTAAATCACAGAGATCTTGTTTTCCAAGGTACCTCTCTTCATCCCAAGTCGCAAATTTTATTATCTAACACAAAAACATTTCCTCACAATAGGCATTCCTTCCATTCCAGCCTGTTTCCCAGAGTAGTTGTGGATTGGATAAGAAATATGTGTGGAAACAAAATTGTAAACAATTAAAAAATACATGGAGGGGCATACAAACCATGGAACCTGGCATGGTGGTGTACATTGATAGTCCCAAAATTTGGCAGGTGGAGGCAGGAAGATTAGAAGTTCAAGTTTATCATCATGTACATACTGAGTTTGAGGCCACCCTAGACTACATTAGACTGTCACAAAACAAAAGCCAATTAACTGCAATTTTTTTTTTAAAGATACTTAAAAATGACATTTTATTTACTTGGCTAGGAAACATACCACTGAGACTTGGTTTACTGTTTAAGATTGTGTACGTTTTATGAAGTATTAATAAAGGGAGGAGATCCTGACTTGGTTATTTTCCATGAAGATTACAGTGCTTTCTAAATTAAAAGAACAATGTTTTTAAGTTGAATGGCTATTAGAGGACAGACCTGTTTTACTGGCTCAGTGTCCTGTTTTTGTTCCAGCTGCAGCATATTGTCAGCGACGAGGTCTGTGTGCAGGTTACTGACCTTTACTTGGCAGAAAACAATAATGGAGCTACTGGAGGCCCCCTGAACACTCAGACATCAAGGAGCCTTCTGGAGTCAACGTACCAGCGGAAAGCAGAGCAACTAATGTCGGATGAGAACTGCTTTAAGGTGAGAGTTGCTCGTGTAACCATGGATCTTATTGCTTCTGGAGTTCATCTCCAAAAATAAGTCTCTTTTGGGCAGTCTACTTTTGATTCTTTGCTGCCACTCATGCATTTACTCAAGTCCCTCGTTATGTGTATGTCTTTTGAGTTTGAGTGTGTATGCAAATCAGGAGACAGTTTGTGATGGTCTACCTCAGAAGGTGTACATGTTGTGAGTCTGTGTTGTTCTGCCATCATGTCCTTGTCTCCCCCCCCCTCCGAGTTTTGCTTGGGTGGGCTGGCTGCCTCTCCAATTATGAGCCAGAGTTTTACATGCTCTTTGGCAGCAAACACTTTACCAACTGAGCTGTCTATGCAGTTACCATTTCGTTTTTTAAAAAAGTAAAAATAAACAAGAAACAGGCTTTGTTACATTGCCAGAGCTTTTAAAAAAACTAATGCTTTGTAAATATTTTCTTGAAAAAGGTTTATGTGTAGAATCTATGATCGTTGCTAAAAACATACTAAGTGTAGGCAAAAATTTTAAAATGACATTTTTTTCTAGAAATAAACACTGATAACACTTCTAGGCTTTGGATATACATTTTATTTTATGTGTATGAATGTTTGCCTGCATGTATGTATATGTACCATGTGTGTGCCTGGGTCCCTCTGAGGTCAGAAGAAGGCATTGGATTCTCTGGAACTGAAGTCATTGGTGGTTGTGAGACACCATGTGGCCACTAGGTCATTTATAAGAGCAGCAAATGTTCCCAATCTCTGAACCTCTTCAGCCCCTTGAAAATGTACATTTTGAAGGTGCTGTCTTACTATTCATTCTTCAGGATCATCAACATCATTTTTACAACTACTTTTCCCTCCTCCTTCCTTCTGTTTTTATGAGACAGAGTCTAGCTGTATAACACAGGCTATTCTTAAATTATAGATCCTATTTCCTCAACCTTCAGCATTCTGGCATCACACTGTAGATGTGACCACTCTGTCTGGTTGTATTTCAGTGGGGTTAGTGGTAGAGTACATGGGTAGCACATGTGAAGGCCTGAGTTGCTCCCATCACGTGTCTGTGATCCTGGCACTCAAGAGGTTATGCTGGGAAGGTCAGAAGTTCAAGGTTACCCTATTAACCTGAGACTCTTAACCCCACCCCATGAAAGAAATGCCTATAATATTGGGTATATTAGGTAGTTTTTATCGTTTGTCATTGTAGTATCTAATTATAATAAAAAAAAGTAATTGGAAGCCTGTATGTCTTACATAGTGTGGAATTAAATTAGTCTCTTATATACTGGATGGCATTTGTTTTATTAGTCTTAAAAAAATTAAATACAGCCTAAGCCATCCATAGTGGTGTACACCTTTAATCCTAGCACTCAGGAGGCACAGGCAGATGGATCTCTATGAGCTCAAGGCCAGCCTTGTCTACATAGCAAATTCCATTACAACCAGGGCTACATAGGAAAACCCTGTCTCTTCTCCCCCAAAATTAAATACAGCCTGTTATGCTACTTGCTGAGGTAGGAGGATTGCTGTGAACTGGAGACCAGACTTGTTTTTTATTGGTTCTTACTGGATTGCTTATCTTCCTCAGATTTTTGTTTTAGATTAACTATATTATTGTTGCTAGGTTTTAAGTTTTAGGAACAAATTGGTTTTTTTTACAGCCTTTCCTAAGAGCATACTGCAAGTGGTCCGCCTCCATCTTGCTGCATCTGCCTGATTCATAGCATGGCCCTTCATAATATTCTGGCTGGATTCTAGTTTCTCCTTATGTAAATGAGGAGGGTTGAAATTACTTTTTAAATTTTTTTTAAGAGACAGTCAGATTTAGCTCAAGTTGTCCTTAAACTTGTCTTGTCACAGAAGATGACCTTATTTCCACCTTTCATTCTCTTGCCTCCACCTTCTTGGTTCTAGAATTATAGCAGTGTGGCACTGTGACCAATTTATCGCAAGTTTACTTGTAAGCTCTCATTTTTCCCATATGAATTTTATTTTTTTATTTTATGTGTATGGGTGTTTTGCCTGCATGTGTTTGTGGGACATTGAGAGAGTCAAGGTTCCAGAAAAGGAGATCTGTTGACAGTTTTCTATAAAATGTGTCCTGTGACTGCCCTTAACAATGTGTTGCTTTTATTGAATGTTTTTTAAAACCACACAAATATTATTAGCAAAATATAAGAATCTAGAACTTCAATTCAAATATGATTGGTGCCATTAACAATATTTGGCTTGGCTGTGGCTCTTTTTGTATTCCAGGTTTGTCTGGAACTATGTAGGCCATACTCTTGAGGCATTTCTGTTATCCCAGCCTCCTTGTATTGGGTGTATCAGCACACCCAGCTCAACAGAACCTTTTAAAGACTGTGTGTGTGTGTGTGTGTGTGTGTGTGTGTGTGTGTGTGTGTTTTCACATACATTGGCTTGTGGAGGTCAGAGGGCAGCTGCAGAAACCAGGCCTCTTCTCCCACCATGTGGATTTTTGGGGGTTAAGCTCTGTGTTATCTGCTTATTGTTAAACGCCTTTACTCACGGAGCCATGCTAGCCCAACAGAACATTCTTTTTAGTTTTTAAGATTTTTAATGTTTGAGAATTTCGTTCATGACTACTGTCTTTACATCACTTCCACCTCCTTCTTCTCCCCTTTCCGATTTTTCCACTGTTCCCTTCCTCACCCTTGGGTGCATGGCTCCTTCTTTAATTTTCACTGTCACGTATGTCTATAACCCACTGAGTCCATTTGGTGTTGCCACATACACTTAGGGCTGAGTACCCGAGATAAATTATCAGGGGCTTGTCCCTCTTTCAACAGCCATCAGAGGTTCCTATAGCTCTTCATCTTACAGTGGACCTTTGTGAACTTTTCCCCACCTGTATTGGAATACCAGCTGATGTCATTATGCAGGTTTTGTTTAGGTAACCCTGTTGTTGAGGTCCCATGGATGTGGTTTCACCATTAATGTCTAGAAGACACTATTAAACACACGTCCTCATCTTCTGACTCCTAAAATCTTCTTGACTCTTCTTCTCTTAATCTTTCCTGAGCCTATGTAAAGGGACTGCATTGCAGATACATCAGCTGGGACCAGACGGCATGGTCGGTTACTCTGTATTTTGACCAGTTGTGGATCTTTGTAGTCCTTGCCTCTAGGGAATGTGAGCCATGTAATCCGAGCAACCAGTTATTAACATAATTTTTTTTTTAATGATTTGTTTTTATGTGTAGGGATGCCTTGTTTTCATGTATGTTTGTGTACCACCTGCATGGAATGCCCTCAGAGGCCAAAAGCCTCTGTTGCATCCTCTGAAACTGTAGTTATCACCATGTGGGTTCTGGGTGTCAAACCCAGGTCCTCTGGAAGAGAAGCTGATCCTCTGAGCCATCTCTGCAGTCCCACGTTTACCTTTTTAAATCAGCTTTTTCAATATCTTTTTGTTTCTTCTTTGGAACAAAATTTTACAGTCTTAGTATCTTTCTGCCTTCAGTATGACAATCTAAGTTTATAGCGGAAGAGGAAATGTTAATTCAGAATGTGGCTGCTCTGGCAAGAGATCACATCCAAATATCTGTGTGATCCACCTGGAATACAAACATGCCTTTAATCCAGGAGACACAGATCTGAGTTCAAGGCCAGCCTGGTATAGAGCAAGTTTTAGGTAAAGAAAAGCTTAGGTCCAGATGTGGTAGTACATGCCCTTAATCCCAAAAAATGAAGGTAAGCATCTATGTTTAGTGGCAGAAAAAGTGACAAATCAGAGAAAGATTTGACAGAATGGAATACACCCAAAGAGAATAGAAAGGAGAGGGCAGCTACTTAAGGGGCAATGAGAGAGGAGTCGGGTTTTACCAGGACAGAAATAGAGAGTATGCAGAGAGAGAAAACAAACTAGACACTGTAAAGGCAGAACAAGCCAGAGTGAGGAGCCAGGTTAGAAAAGGTTGCTGGAGTTAGTGTGAGCCAAGCAGAGCAATTTAGAGGCTAAGAGAAAAGCCGGATTGACTAGCTGGGTGAGGAGTTTGAGCCAGAACAGCTGAGTTGAACCAGCCAGCCCAGAGCTCACTAAGAACTACAAAGGGTGAGCTTATTCAGTTAAGCCTCAGGCAGCAAATATTCTCGGCCTAGGTTAGCAGATGGAGGCAGAAACCCTCTGAGATGACAATTACAGTGAATAAAAGTTCTTTTTACACATAGCCCTGGAGATTGTTTGTTTACACTCTGCTTCTGTTTGGCAGCTAATGTTCATTCAAAGTCAAGGTCAAGTTCAGCTGACCATTGAGCTTCTAGACACCGAAGAGGAGAACTCAGATGACCCTGTGGAAGCAGAGGTATGGACAAGTGTGCTTCACAGAGAGCTTGTCTGGTCACCCTGAATTTTGGTGGGCTGTGGCTCCTTGGGATTTTTGTGATTTTGTTTTTAGGATTTGTGCCTGCGTTTGTGTTATGGCTGCTAGGAACAAAACTTGATCCTCTACAGAACAACCAGTGCTCTCAACCAGTGATCCATCCCTCTAGCCCCTCCATAGGCTGTTTTAAGGGTCAGGATGTTTAAGAGTGTAGGTCATTCCAAGTATGTCTATCCGTACTCACTGTGGAGTTCCAGTGGTAGTAGCTCTTTAGAGTTAGTGCCTCCTCCTTTCATCTGCCCTAATAGGTTGGCAGCATAGGTGGCTTTTGTTTCTTTACTAAATGATTAACACTAAGTGAGGTGCTTTTGTTTGTTCTGTTGTATCATTTGATGCAGTGTCATGTTCACTTTTTAATTGGGCTAAATGAATCCAGAAATTTTGAACTCGGGAATATATTTTTCTTGCAAGGATAATATAAATTGTGAACTGGAGGGATATTATGTCTGCCAGGGTAATATAAATAAGAGCCAGGCCACATAGATGATTTCAGTAGAATAAGAAGGGATGATTTGGCTTATATTTGCCAAAACTTTATTTTTTTTAAAGATGTGCCAGTGTTCCACATATTAATGTGGGAGATTATCAGTGATACTATTTTTCTACTGATTTATTTTTGTTAACTATCTCAAATGTACTATCTTGCTGTCTAACAGATTTTATGTATTTATTTCAGTAACAAGTAACAAGCATATCTTTCAGAGAAAGGGCATTACTTTTTAGTTTTACAGTGCTAGGGTTCAAAGGCAAACACTTTATCACTGAGCTATAACCTGAGGGCCCCTCTACCCCCTTTTATTTGACAGGATATTAGTCTTCGCATGCTAGATTTAATTTTGTATACTGCCACACCAGGCTATTTTGTTCTTAAAATCTGTAGTCTTTGGACATTTGGTGATGGGTTTATACTACTCTGATGTACAAATATAGCTGTTTTTATGATCATTCTCCTACATTTCTCTTTGTAGCGTTGGTCAGACTATGTGGAGAGATATATGAGTTCTGATACTACGTCTCCTGAACTTCGAGAGCATCTGGCACAGAAACCAGTATTTCTCCCAAGGCAAGTCTGCAGATTCACCTCTGCCAGCAATACATACTGTGCACAGCTGGGTCAAGGGGTAGCTTCAGGCTCTTGGTTTCCTATATTGCTTGTCTCTTCTGTCTGCTCAGGATGGTGTTAGAGCGCTTGCTGGCTTACCTGTAAAATCCCCAGCATTGGAGAAGTGAGCGCACTAGAGAACCTGTAGTCCTCACTCTGTCAGCTGGCTGTCGTATTGTGTCCATGGCTCAGTGATTCACTAGCAAGACTCAGCATATAGCCATACTCAGAACTGCAGTAATCACAAGAAAACACAGAGCAAAATCAGCAAAAGGAAGAATGTGAGGGAGCTAGGCACAATCTTCTAAAAACCCTCCCCCAATGGAGTCATATAAGACACTCTTAATTCTTTAAGCCAGTATTGTGTTTGGAATGCTGCTTCCCAGAGAAGCTCATTAGAGACCAGATGTCAGGCTTTTTGTTGAGGTTGACAGGTTTCAGCTAGGTATGCTGGCACACCCTTTTAATCCCAGCACTCAAGAGGCAGAGGCAGGTGTATCTGAGTTCAAGGCCAGCATGGTCTACAGAGGAAGTTCCAGGACAACCAGGGGTACACCGAGAAATCCCATCCTAGAAAAGTGTTGGAGCGAGAGGGAGACCTTCATGACATGTACAAAATTCCAGAAGAAGCTTTTTAGGTTTGGTGAACCACTTTTTTTGGTTTGGAGGATGATAAAAAGGACCCCAAATCTCTTTTATCTGCTATGTAATTCTTTTCTGTATAGAATTTTTAAAATTTACCCATACACAGGCAAGTTTAATGCTAATTCTCTGATATTTTACAGTGCTTTTGGAAGTAGAAACTGTCTGTGGTTTATGTCTATGATTCTGGTACCCAGGAGGTTGCAGCACAAGGACTGCTGGGAGTTGAAGAGTAACCTCTGTAGTACTATACAGCCCCTCTGTATTAATCAGGGTTCTCTGGAGAAATAAGACTTAGGGAATGAATTTCTCTTGTGCATATATATCGAAAGTATTTATTAGAATGACTTATACAGGTTGTGGTCCAGCTAATACAACAATGGCTGCCTGTGAATGTAAAGTCCAAGAATCCAGTAGTTGTCTTGTCCACAAGGCTGGTCTTCAGTATATGACAGAGTAGGCTCTAATGCCAGCAAAGCAGTGGATTTGCTAGCAAGGGTGGGAGCATGCAGGCAAAGAGCAAAAACTTCCTGAAGGGGTTTTAGTTAATTCCAGGTGTAGTTAGGTTGATAACCACTTCACATCCTCTAACAAAACAGAAGGAGTGGGAGTGAACTTCTCCTTTAACACTTTGAGATTAAAATCTATTTTAGCCAGGTGGTAGAGCACACCACCTCTGTGCCTCTCTGGGGCACAGAGGCAGGCAGATCTCTGTGAGTTAGAGGATAGCCTCCCTATGCAGTGAGCTCCAGGAAAGCCAGGGCTGCACAGGAACCCTCCCTGTCTTGAAAAACAAAAACAACAGCAAAAAACCCTAAAATTTCTTTAAAATGTATTTAAGTATTACTGGGTTTAGTCCCATTGAGAACATGGAAAGGGAGCAGGTTCTCCACTCACTGATCAGTTAACACTGTGAGCAAATGCCAAGCTCCACTCAGCAAGATGGACATGGACTTTGTATCATCTTTTTGTTGTTTTGTTTTTTGAGACAGGTTTTTTTGTTTGTTTGTTTGTTTGTTTGTTTTTTGTATAGCCTTGCCTGTCCTGGACTTGCAGGTTGGCCTCAAACTCACAGAGATCTACCTGCCTCTCCCTCTCTGAGTGCTGGGATCACAGGCGTGCTCTACCAAACCCTGCTGACACTGTATCATCTTATCATGTCACATTTTGAGATTTGTGTGGTTGGGTTTTTGTTTTCAGACAGGGTCTCATTGTATAACCTGAAAATCAAACTTGTCCCAAGGAACTTGATGCCCTAATCAGCAGGAAGTAGTCTAAGATAAAGTCACCCCCTTTCCCATCTATCCTTTTTTCTCCCTCTCCTATCTTATATCTGGGGGCTAAAAGGTAGAAGAATGAGCCACCTATAAAATAGCAAAAGCCACTACACAATTGTATATATGTGTGTAACTAAAGTTGTAGAATTTTTGAGGCACATAAAGGAAGCACATTTGATAGGAGTCATAGGGATCTGTATATAGATGGTCTCCACCTAAAGGGCTTTTTGCTTTGTAGGAATTTGCGGCGTATTCGGAAGTGTCAGCGGGGTCGAGAGCAACAGGAAAAAGAAGGGAAAGAAGGAAACAGCAAGAAGACCATGGAGAACGTAGAGAGCCTGGATAAGCTTGAGTGTAGGTTCAAGCTGAACTCCTATAAGATGGTGTACGTGATCAAGTCGGAGGACTACATGTACCGGAGAACTGCTCTACTCAGAGCTCATCAGGTGAGAACTAGTTGCTGGAAAATCGCTGTATTCCCCCAGTCCTACAGAATTGCCATGATTATTTCCTTTTTATAAAAACCTCTTTCCAGAACAAACAGTTGTTGTGTAAGGAGGTGTATTTGTTTGATAAGGAATATATCTTAACGGGTATCACTGAATAGAAATCGCTGAGGATCTATAACTCAGTGGTAGAACACTTCCCAGCATATCCAAGGTCTTCTTGGCATAGTCCCCAGATATCTGCTCCCCCCCCCATATATATATATATATATAATCTCCATCTTAAGGTTCTTAGACCTCAAGATTGTGTCAACCAGTGTTGGTGTAAGGCCTCTGAGAGGAGAATAGCCACTAGCATTGTGCTGTTTTATGTTCCTGGGTCATTCATGGTCTTGCGGGGAAGATGTCAGTGCAGGCATGTGTGGTATACTCTAACCTGGAGGAGAAACCTTCTCCTGGTGTTTACATTTCAGTTTCTCATCTTCTGTTCGTTGTTCGTGCGAACCCTGATTTCAAAGGCTGTCTCACTTGTTATGTAGCACGTGTTACAGCAAGCTCTGGGATATAACCACAAACTAGGGCAAGTGAGTAGTGGTTCTGTGCATTACCAAGGAAATAAAAGGGTTAGGGAACCGACATGTGGGATTCCATTATTTTATGTCTAAGAGTGCTCTACCTGTATGTACACCTGCATGCCAGAAGAGGGCATTAGATAAATGCTGTTTTGTATTTGAAGGGTTTGTTTTCCTATTTTATCCTTTTTCCTCTCTCTTTCATTTCAGTCCCATGAGCGAGTAAGCAAACGTCTGCATCAGCGCTTCCAGGCCTGGGTAGATAAATGGACCAAGGAGCATGTGCCTCGTGAAATGGCTGCAGAGACCAGCAAGTGGCTCATGGGTGAGGGGCTGGAGGGCCTGGTGCCCTGCACCACCACCTGTGACACAGAGACTCTGCACTTCGTGAGCATTAACAAGTATCGTGTCAAATACGGCACAGTATTCAAAGCCCCTTAACTGCAGAGCCAGAGCACGTAGCTCAGAGGTGTGTGTGTGTATCAGTGTGTGTCCTTGTGTGTGTGTATGTGTGTGTGCGTGTGTGTGTACCCGCACACACCGAAGAATCAAGGAAGTTGCCTTTCAAGTCACCAGTGCAGGATACACACAGAGAATGTGGATGGCTACCACAGGACGCTGGAACTGGCACTTTCCCAAGGGTGCTAGCCTGCCCAACGGGAAATGACGTCCATGCAAGCACAGATGCTTTCACACACCAGCAGAGCTCAAACTAGAACTTCCTATGACCTGAGCAACCAGATGCTCTCACCAGTTGGATGGATGGAGGTGCATTTTGTCACTGCTCCTCTTCTCACCCCCCCAAAAAAGGAGAAAAGAGAAAAAGACTGGATTTGACAACTCCCCCACTTGAGCACATCTATAGAGTTTATCTGAGACCTGCTGTTCGGCTTTGGGATTGATAACTTGTGGATTTGGTTGCTGAGTACTTGCTCCCCATCTTACTCTCTCTCCTGGTTCTCAGCCTCAACAGATTCCATTCAGTCCTCCTTTTTGGCTCCCATGGGACTGTTTTGTACCTGCTTCTTTACTATCTACCCTAGTGCCATCCACCAGCTTCACTCTTGTCTCTCTCTCTCTCTCTCTCTCTCACACACACACACAATTTTAACTTGGATTTTCTTTTTTGTAAATAATGTACATACTGTCAATTTTTTTATTAAAAGAAATATGCTTTGATGTGCTAGCATAACTGTTCTAGCTTCTTGTGTACCATAGTACTATGTGGCTTCAGATTTAGTACCTATAAACAGATGTACAAGACATTTATTACACTTTTTACCAAAGGGAGATACCATTGTAGTACTTTTGTGTAAAACTTGTCTTCCCTCCCACAACTTTTCTTCTTCTTCTTCTTCTTTTTTTTTTTTTTTTAATGTAAATAAAGCTTGGTTCTTAAGGAAATAAATAACCCAAGTCCCTTGTCCTCATCAGAGAGCTATTTTAAAGTAGGGGACTGGCTTTAGTTTCTTATCCAGGTTACAAGTAGGATTTTGCTTTAAATAAATAGGCACTTGCACTGGTCAGATTTACATATATCAAAATTGAGGCCAGTAAGATGGCTCCATCTTACTGGTAAAAGTGCTTGCCAAACAATCCTGACAAGTGTGATCCCTGGGTCCCCATTGGAAGGGAAAGTTGACTTCCAGAAGTGGTTCTTTGGTCTCCTCCACACATGCTCTCTGGCACTTGAGTGCCTGCACTTGGGGCACTCAGGCTCGGGTACACTCCTCGGAATTTTAATTTTCCTTCCTGGGAATGAGCCAGCAACTCAAGATGCCAAGCAGAAATGTCAAGTGTATAGTTTGTAGAAGTTGGATAGCAAATGACATGCTTCCCACTCAGAGGGAAACAAACAGATCTCTGTGAGTTTATGGCTAGCCTGGTTAACCTAATCCCAGGATAGTCAGGGCCATAGAGACCCTATCTCAAAAAAATAAAGTCAAATTTGTTATTTTTTACATTTATTTGGGTGTGTACACGTGTGTGCATGGGCACTGAGATGCAAGTGTGGAAGTGAGAACAACTTGGAGTCAGTTCCAGAAATGGAACTCGGGTGGTCAGGCTTGACTGGAAATGCATTTGTGCTGTTACCCTCGCCCATCTCACTAGCTCCACTTAAAAGTTAAATTTAAACATGAACAAGAACATTAGGAGTCCTCAAATATGGTGGAGCTGGACTTTCTAATACACTAGCCGTCATAGAACTCAGCAACCATCAACTAGTCACAGTTATAATCAAGGTATGTTATTCCAACTAACAATCTCCAGTACTGGGGCCAATGAGGTGGATCAGCCTGTTAAGGTTTTTGCCACTAAACCTGAAGACCTGAGTTTGAAGCCAAGGTCCCACACAGGCACTGCCCCCACCCCACCCAATAAAATGTAACAATATTTTTTAAATTCCCAACACCACCATAAAGAAAATTCTGTGCCTGGGTTTTTTGTTTTTTTTTTTTTTTTATCTGACAAGGTCACACTGTAACCTAGGCTCCTTCAAAACTCAGGAATCCTGCTCCAGACTCCCCAAGTTGTGGAAGCACAGGTATGTGTGGCCATATTCTGCTTTTAGGGTGATTTTCTTGCAGGGTAATACATTTGCTGGTAACAAAAAACCTAATGGAAAAGCCCTGTAAGCACAACGGCTGAGGCAGCATGCCAGGAAGAGTAATCCTAAGAGTTTGATTTCCTCAGCTGTGGTTCACCTCCTCCGCTCCCTCAAGACGTGCTGGCCTAGAAGGATGACAGGATTAAGAGGCAGCCTGGGCAGTTGCTACCCATGCTTAGTCTTACTGCTTACAGCACCTTCATCTCCCTGCAGGTCAGGATTTCAAGGCCTCTTCAGGAGAAAAAGTCTTTGTGACCAATAAAACAGGGAACTTTTGTCAAGTTTTCACAAGCAGCAGAAAGTTATCTTTATTTTATATAAAATCTGATATTCTTGGTTGGTTTTCAGTTTTTTGAGACAGGGTTTCTCTGTGTAGCCTTGGCTGTCTTGGAACTCACTCTGTAGACCAGGCTTGCCTCGAACTCAGAGATCTCCCTGCCTCTGCCTCCCTGAGTGCTGGGATTAAAGGTGTGCGCTAACAAGGCCGGGCTCTTGGTCATTTTTCTGAGAAACCTGCATTTGAAATGTAAACCTGGCTATTTCCATTAGAACTGGCTAGTTAGATTCCTTCTGTGTTTTTTTTCTTCCTAGTGGTTTTCTGGATACCGTTAAAGCTGGAGGTTAGCTCTTGGCATTCAGGCTAATCTGGATTTGTTGACCTGCTGCGTCAGGTAAAAATCCGGACATTTAAATGATGGGCAACAACGGTGTATATAATGTACGTGGTGGACGGTTAGTGGGGCGCAAAGCCCCGTTTCCCTACTTCTTAATACAGTGCTCATCAGTTTGAAAACGCCCGAGGCAGCCTTGCTTTTCTCATACCCTGCCGCGCAGTGCTCAGTACCTTCCAGGGTTTCCCTCCGCATCCCTCGCCCTAGTCCTGAGTAACCTAGGCTGTACTCAAAATCGCTCTCTGGATGCGAAAATCCTTCCATTTACATTCCCGCCTCCACGAACTAGGGCTTCGTGCATCGCAGGCAATTCACTCTCCTTAGTGAACGACATCACCAGCTCAAACTTACCATTTTATTTAAGTATTATTCAACCAGCTGTCTTGACAGCTGGGATGAGATGAGAACCACCAAGGAGCAGCAGCTTCCGGGTTTTACCGGGATGGCTCCCCAAAGCCAGCCTCTTGCAAAAGCTGTGGTGTCCCAAGGAAAGCTGCTCGGGTCTGCAAGGTACTGGACGGATGCCGGAACCTTTGGTTCCAAACGGTGCAGCGAGCCGGCAGCACCAAGGATCTTCCGGGAGGAAAGGCGCATCGCCATGGCGGTAGCGCCGTTCTTGAAGCACTGGCGCACCACTTTCGAGCGGGTGGAGAAGTTCGTGTCCCCGACCTACTTCACCGACTGTAACCTTCGCGGCAGGTGTGGCCCCTGGCCTGCGGAGCCCTCAGGCCGCATCCGCGCGCTCTTCCCTTCCCTTCCGGAGGGAAACCCAGGCTGTGGCCACCCGGGCCGCGGAACAAAGTGTCCGCCACAGTCAGGGCAGGGCTGGGGAGAAAATGGTAGAGGGTGGACTGTGCTGCCGAGCTGCCAGGCGGTCCTCGCGGCGTTGGGTAGAGAGAGCGTTTTCCCACCCGTCGGCTGGCTCACGGGTGGAAAGGGATGGCTTCAAGCTCGCGCCCACTGGCTCCTCCTCCCAGGCTCTTTGGGGACAGCTGCCCAGTGACACTCTCCAGCTTCCTGACGCCCGAGAGGCTTCCCTACCAGGAGGCAGTGCAACAGAACTTCAGCCCCGCCCAGGTCGGCGACAGCTTCGGACCCACGTGGGTAACGCCCAGTTTGAGGAAGCTCCGCCCCTCTAAGTCCTCATTATCTTGGGCCTTAGACTGCTAGATGACAGAGAGTAGCGTCCTCTGCTGATGGAGTTCCTTCGTCTTTCGGTGTCTTCATCTGAATATTTTCATTGCTGCTGCCTCTGCCTCTTTCCCACTCATTTCTCAGATGCTTTCCCACCCATTTTCTCCATGCAGAAAATCTTAAGGCCCTGCTGACATTTATTCAAGAAACCATGTCTCAAGAGGGTTTCACAATGGCTCTCTTGCAGATGGTGTACTTGCTGGTTCCGGGTGGAACTGGTCATCCCTGAAGCTTGGGTGGGCCAGGAAGTTCATCTTTGCTGGGAAAGCGATGGAGAAAGCCTTGTCTGGCGTGATGGTGAACCTGTCCAGGTGAGGGGCCCTCCCCCTAGAGCCAGATACAGCCACAGAATAGCCTGGTGTTTGGAGAAGCCATGGCTGATTGACTGGGCCTCCAGAGTAGTTCCATGATTTTGGGACTGAGGAAATTGCCATTTGGACACCAGTGTTATAAACCCCCAATTTTCATAAACTATTTTTTATATAGTACATATTTGTTGGAGAAACTTAAGATCATTCTAGAATAGCATAAATTAAAGTATTTCCTCCCATGAATAATGAATCTCTTCTAACTTGGCTGACCATCAAAATCTATGTTATATGTTAAACATATATGTTAAACATTCCCCGGAACCATGTTATATGTTGTCTCATACTCAGTTTAATCTTTATAACCCTATATGATAGGACTGTATGTTTGTTTATAGGTGAAAAAATGAAGATAGAGTTTTCTATGATGGTTTCTATGATGGTTCATACAACTTTCATCCCAAATTCCAGTATCTGGGGTGAGAATTGTCTAAAAGAAAGCAGAGTCTACTCAACTTTCCTCCCTTCACTGGCTAACTATATATATCCCCTGGCACCCACCTTACTGAACACTGGGGATGAGAGTCTCAGAGTCTTTGGACTTTTTGTTTTGAGTTAACTGATCCCAGAACCTCACAATGCTAGACAAGTGTTCTTCCCACTGAGCCAATCCATCCCCGCCCAGCTTTGGACTTGGCATCCTCCTCCATGGAGCTCCAAAGTAGCTAAAATTATAGACCTGTATCAACATATCTAGCTCATTCCATGGGATTTTCCTTTAAGTATTCATGGGTAGAAAGGACACCAGAAGCCACTCCAGGCCTCCTAACTCCTGCCCAGGACCCTTCCTATAAGATCATCTGCAGGGACCCTGTGCTAAGACCAAGTTCTTAGCACAAAGATTTATGTGTCCCAGAGGGACAGAGGGGAAGGAATAAGAGAAAGGCAGGAGATAGAGGATGAGAGAGAAAGAGAAGGGAACAAGGGAGAGAAAGAAGGGATATTTGTCCTGGAGGACAAAGGACTGAGAAAACGACAGTTTGAAAGGTACTAGGGGAAACCCTGTATTAGGATGAGATGTTTAATTTTAATTGGCCATATTAATTAGGTGAGCCAGAGGAGGCTTTTGATTGCTGGACTTCAATATTCTAATAGCTGGATCTTGGTGGTCAGCCTTGGGAGGAGAAAGTGGCCAAATAAGGGACTAGATTCTGGTGGTAGGGATGTAAGCTAGCAGTTTAGCAAGGCAGAGAGAGTGGGGGAGAAGGACAAGGCCTGCTGGAGCCATGTTTGCCATGCTCAAGCTGGCCAGAATCCCTTTACCACCTGCTAGTGGACATATGCTTGTGTGCTGGCCATCAATGGTTGTGGCACTCGCTACCAAGGGTCCCTGATTAGCTTATCCTATCCTTTCCTGGGAGAGAGGACTCAGGGCTAGGCAGCTGGATAGCAAAGCCTGGCCACTTTTGATTCTACATTTGCTTTGAATTTTCTAAAGGCCTCAGGCCCTGTCTCTCTTCTCTTCCAGGGTTTGACAAAAGAGGGTGAAAAGACCAGTTATATCTTGACTGATAAGCTAGAAGAAGAAGAGCCTCGGAGGTAAGCAAGTTCCAGGGGACTAATGATGTAGGAGGACCTGAGGCCCTAGTGACCTCAGAGTTACAGCTACCCTCACATACTTTGGTTGCAGGAAGTTTGATTTTTTTTTTTCCTGACTGTAAAAATATTTACTGCTAGAGAGGGCTAGAGAGATGGCTCAGCAGTTAAGAACCCTTACTGCTCTTCTAGAAGACCTGAGTTTGGTTCACAACTGCCTATAACTCCAGCTGAATTCTGAGGGTATCTACATGCACATGACATTGACTTACCCAGACATAGACACATAAGTCTTAAAAGAATACTCCTTTCTTGTGGCAAATATAAAAGGACACAAAAAATAAATTATTCCTCTTAGACTTCCACTTAGGATGGCTGTTCTTCAAGGTTCTTTCAGCAAAACCTCTTTTTCCTAGTTGAGATTATATTTCTTTGATATTTTGCACTTAGATCTTTTAAACTCCATTTTTTTTTTTCATATTGAGGGGCCCTCTATGGTAACAAAAGCTAACAACACATTGGGTTTGGTTGTTTTTTGTTTTGATTATGACAGGGTCCCACTCTGTAGCCCTGGCTGTTCTGGAATTCACTGTGTAGACCAAGTTGGCTTGAACTTCTAGAATTACTTGCTTCCTTCCCCGCAAGTGCTGGGACCAAAGTTGGGTGCCACCATGCATAATCATTGTATTTTATACTCAACTCTATATTTTGTTGTTGCTGTTTTGGTTTGGTTTTTTGAGACAGGTTTTCTTTCTGTAGCTCTGGATGTCTGAGAACTTGTTCTGTAGACAAGGCTGGTTTCGAACTCATAGATCTACCTGCCTCTCAAGTGCTAAGATTAAAGGCCTCCATCACCACCTAGTGTTAACTGTAAATTGTTTCAGATTCTTCCAAACACTGGGAATAAGGTAAAGTGCCCTTGAGGGGCAGATGGAAATATTTATAGAATTGTGACGCTCTGAAGATTCTGGAAGAACATACTGAGAACTCCACATGGGAATCGACAGACTAGGAGGGGCTGGGGTCAGAAAGGTTTTGCTTTGTGACGCTGAGTTTAGCTTTAGCAGAGGACTCTGGCCAGGTGCTGCTTTTGGGAACAGATTGGCTGGTAGAGCTGGTGACTGAAAGTTAGCATTTGAAGAGCCAAACAAGTTTACTGTGCAGTGAGGGCTTTGAGACCAAGAGTGCCTTGCACAGACAGCTTTGGAAATGTGAAGTTTAACAGCAGTGTAGCTCATAGGAGTCCAAACTTAGCCATTATCCTTTCTGCCAATAACAAAACGTTCCTCAGGAGGACATGGATTTAAACTGGTATTTCTACCATGATTCTCCCACACATACACCTGACACCCATGGGTTCCTCTGGGAAGTGGATCCTAGAAGTAAATGAGGATCAATTGAACGACGCTTACTTGCCCCCTTCCCAAGCTCCCAGAACCTTCTGCCGGTCCATTGGCCTGAGACTGCCTCTGTCTGCATTTGTAGCTTGACCCTCTATGTGGAAGTAGCCTGCAATGGGCTTCTGGGGGCCGGGAAGGGAAGCATGATTGCAGCCCCTGACCCGGAGAAGATGTTCCAGCTGAGCCAGGCTAAGCTGGCTGTGTTCAACCGGGATGTCCACAGTCTCCTTGTGGACCTGGAGCTGCTGCTGGGTGTGGCCAAGGTACTGGAGCCCCTCCTCCCATCTGGACCCCTGCTCCAGGCAGATTTTTTCCTTGGGTCAGGTCACTGAAACTCTGGGAATCCGGAGTCAAAGAGAGTTTTTCTGTGTGAACAGGGATGGTTTTGGGAAGTAGAGCATTAGCAGTGGGGGAGCTTTACAGAGAACTCTTGAGAGACCAGCTGGAGCCTAGTTCTGTGCTTGAGTCATTAAACTTCAGAACTCTGCTACAGGGCCTCGGGGAGGACAACCAGCGCAGTTTCCAGGCCCTGTACACAGCCAACCAGATGGTGAACATGTGTGATCCTGCCCAGCCTGAGACCTACTCGGCAGCCAAGGCCCTGGCCTCCAAGTTCTTCGGCCAGTGTGGAGGTGAAAGCCAACATACGATCCATGCCATGGGGCACTGCCACATTGATACAGGTAGGGCACCGCTGGTGGTCGGGTCAGGGCGCCCTTTAATCCTTGCTTGTAGCTGAAATGCACAATATGATTCTTGGTCATATTTTGCCCTCCTAGACCTTATTTTTCCCCTTGTATAAAATGAGTCAGGGACCAGGCTGCGGTGGCGCATGCCACACTTGGGAGGCAGAGATAGGCAGATCTCTTGAGTTTGAGGCCAGCCTGGTCTACAGAGTGAGTTCCAGGACAGCCAAGGCTACACAGAGAAACCCCTGTCTCAAAAAAACAGAAAGAGTCAGAGATACTGGATCATGGACTCTACTAGCTATGGCTTGCTTCTTCTTCCAACAAACACTGACACCTCAAGAGGCCCCCTGAAAGACACTGGATAAGGAGCACTGTGGAGGCTGGTGACAGCAGAGTGGCCAGGCATGGGGATGTTGCATATGGGACCAACAGAGCTATTTCACCCCGCACGGTAGGGAGTTCAGAGAGGCAGAGTGACGTTGGAATTTAGTGAGAATAAAGGAAAAATTGAATTAGTTAAGACAGGGGCCCCGAGCACAGGGGCCAGAGTTCCAGGAGGGGTCATGTTCAGCTTTAAACCTGATGAGTTTGTAGTATCTCTTGAGAATTTCATATTTTTTTGTTTGTTTGCTCATTGTTTTGTTTAAGTACGGGTCTTTGCTATGTAGTTTTGAACTGATAGCAGTCCTCCTGCCTCAGCCTCCTGAATGCTGGATTACAAGGGTGAGCCACCCCACCTGAAATGCATGCTTTTAACAAGTTCCTTGCCGTATCTCCCACAGTATACAGCTTGCCCAGACAAGCCATGCTAAGCTTAGTTCTCATACCTCTGCCTCTGGGTAATCTGAACCTTAGAGTAAGGCTCTTCCAGGGCCTGGTGCCTCTGCCCTGGCAACTGATCTCAGTCCATCTTCCCCAACCCTCTCCTCCTGCCTTGCAGGAGGGACATGAAGTAACAGTGCAGGAGAGATACCACAAAGGTTTGCAGGGTAAACCTGGATAAGGAGAGGGTTAGGCTGACTCTCTGGAGCCTTAGGCTGGGTCTGTAAGGGTTTGGGGTCAGAGGAGGGCTGGGTATCTGTAAAGAGCAGCAACCTCATTGTCTCTCCACTCCCCTCTCTAGCCTGGCTGTGGCCCTTCAAGGAGACTGTGAGGAAATGTGCCCGGAGCTGGTCAACAGCTGTGAAGCTCATGGAGCAGAACCCTGAGTTCATCTTTGCCTGCTCTCAGGTCAGAGGGCAACTGTGGAGCAGCGGGCCTGATGGTCCCAAAGGTCTGGGACTTCAGAGGCCAAAAGTGTTCCTTACCCTCAGCTGCCCACAGGGCCACCAGACACCTGACAGTGAGGAGGGTCTTTTTCACTCCTGGCCCATCTCCTACCTCGTGTTCCCTACAGGCCCAGCAGCTCGAGTGGGTGAAGAGCCACTACCCTGGCCTGCATGCCCGGCTCCAGGAGTTTGCCTGCCGAGGACAGTTTGTGCCTGTGGGGGGCACCTGGGTAGAAATGGTAAGTGCCTATTTCTAGCACCATGCTCTCTCAGCTAGTCAGTCGGGCCTGAGATGAGCAAGATGGTCTTTTCCTGGGTAACAGGCCTGTGTTAGAGCACCCATTGCACCTTCACGACAGAGTGAAGTTGGCCCAAGCTCCTGCCTGGGTCTAGTTTGGTGCTAACCCCAGCTGTCTTGCTGTCCCCCTGGCAGGATGGGAACCTTCCCAGTGGAGAGGCCATGGTGAGGCAGTTCCTACAGGGCCAGAATTTCTTTCTGCAAGAGTTTGGGAAGATGTGTTCTGAGGTAGGCTGGTAGCTGCCTCACCAGGCTATACCCGGGGCCACTGGGACTTGGCCCACAGTTTAGAGGGCTGAGGCTGACATGGCTTCGCTGAGAGCTGAGAGCCTTATCTCCACAGTTCTGGCTGCCAGATACATTTGGCTACTCAGCACAGCTCCCCCAGATCATGCGTGGCTGTGGCATCAAGCGCTTTTTGACACAGAAACTGAGCTGGAACTTGGTCAACTCCTTCCCAGTAAGCAAGCCTCAGGGCTTAGGGTTGCAGGGTCTGGATTCCTTTTCAGGCTCCTGAGGGGCCCTCCACAAACCACCAAAACCCTGTTGAGAGTGTGGTAGGCCTCTGCCTGGATCACAGCTCACATGGGTGTGGATGGCCCACATTGCCCCAGGCTTGACTCTGGCCTCTCTTGTCTCTGCCGGCAGCACCACACCTTTTTCTGGGAGGGGCTGGATGGCTCCCAAGTGCTGGCACACTTCCCACCTGGCGACTCCTACGGAATGCAGGGCAGTGTGGAAGAGGTGAGGGGACATGGAATGTCGAGGATTTCAAAGAGGGCTGGTTCTCTTGTCCTAGGCTGACCTGTCCCTATCCATCTAGGTGCTGAAGACTGTGACCAACAACCGGGACAAGGGGCGGACCAACCACAGTGGCTTCCTCTTCGGCTTCGGGGATGGGGGTGGTGGCCCCACACAGACCATGTTGGACCGCTTGAAGCGGCTGGGCAACACTGACGGGCTGCCCAGGTCAGGCCTGAGCCAACATCAGCCTGGGCTCTCGAGCTACCTTCCTGTAGCCCCACCCTCAAGCTCTTTCCTTGAGCCTGCCCGTTGTTTCTATACAAGGCCTCAAACCCTCCACTGCACCTTGTGTCTCTCAAATCCTGGCCCATCAACCTTCCAGACTTCCACACTAGGGACGGGGTGGAGGGAAATTCTGAGGTACGAAGGGGCCTGAGTCCAACAGAATGCAGTGTACATAGGGGACTATCTAGGCAGTAGCTTCTCGGTTGGGGCCCTCTGGTCTGCGCTGTAGACAGGACAAACCGCAGGACTCCCAGCTGGGAACCCAGGCTTGTGTCTTCCTCAGGGTGCAGCTGTCTTCTCCTGAACAGCTCTTCACAGCACTGGAGACAGACTCCCAGCAGCTGTGCACGTGGGTTGGGGAACTCTTCCTGGAACTGCATAATGGCACCTACACTACCCATGCCCAGGTCAGGGCAAGGCTACCAGCCTAGAAAATAGAGGGTCTCGGTCTGCAGAGGGCTGTGGGGAAAGGATAGTGAGGGGCAGGGGTGGAACTCAGTGGGCTCTTTCTCTGAGTAGAAGGTTGGAAAAGAATCATAATAGCTGGGTCAATCCCAAACACAGACAGGAGGTGGGACAGAGCCCCTCTGAGGGAGGAGGGGTTGAGTGGGAGGCCACTTGAACTAAGTGTCCCAGGAGAGGCCATGTCCAAGAGGCCTTGGGAAGCTGTCAAGGGTTCTGAGCGAGAGCTTTGGAAGGTGTCCTGGGTCACAGCAGTCAAATCTAAGCCGATCCCCCTCCCTGGGCACAGCTCAAGAAGGGGAACCGGGAGTGTGAGCAGATTCTTCATGATGTGGAGTTGCTCAGCAGCCTGGCCCTAGCCCGCAGTGCCCAGTTCCTGTACCCAGCAGCCCAGCTGCAGCACCTCTGGAGGTCAGTCGGGTGCCTCTTCTTGCTGCTCACCTGACTTCACACCCTGCCACTGCCTGCCCCTTCCATGTCTCTGCCCTTGGTCCCTGTAGGCTCCTGCTCCTCAACCAGTTCCATGATGTGGTGACCGGAAGCTGCATTCAGCTGGTGGCAGAAGATGCCATGAGCTATTATGAAGGTGAGGCTGACCCTCAAAGCAGTTCCACTGCTCTCCACCCAGGGCCAAGTGCCCCATTACCCACCTGTGACCAAACCCATCTCTCTGCAGACATCCGTTCTCACGGCAGTACAATGCTCAGCGCTGCAGCTGCAGCCTTGTGTGCTGGAGAGCCAGGTCCCGAGGGCCTCCTCATTATCAACACGCTGCCCTGGAAGCGCACTGAAGTGTTGGCACTGCCCAAGCCTGGTGGGGCTCACAGTCTAGGTATGAGCTGAAGGGGAAGGCTAGTCCTGCAGCAGGAGAAACCAAGGCTAGACCGCATGGCAGGAACACTCCCCCGGGGATCTCTATCTTGGGGTACCCAATCTGGAGAGAAGTAGCTATGTACTATCCCACTCAGTTTATCTTTAACCCGAGCAAGGTTTTGAGGTCAGAGAGCTGCACTCATGCTCAGGCCTTGTCCCCAGCCCTGGTGACAGTGCCCAGTGTTGGCTATGCGCCTGCGCCCACCCCTACCTCACTACAGCCCCTGCTACCACAGCAGCCCGTGTTCGTGATGCAGGAGGTAGGTCTTAGCAGCTCCCGGGGGAGGGGCTAGTCTGGGATGCTCCTTGGTCTGGAGGAAGGGGCTGGGGCAATGCACAGCTTTAGGAGGGTTGGGTTGGAGGTGAGGAATACTACTACCTCAGCTCAACGATCCTTCCCCGCAAGACTGATGGTTCCGTGATTCTGGACAATGGCATCATCCGGATAAGATTGGATCCAACTGGCTGCCTTACTTCCCTGGTCCTGGTGGCTTCTGGCAGGTGCCAACCCTTCATTGTTCTAAATCCCATGCCTGGCAAGTAGATCCCAAACTGTGCTCTCTTCCCTTTGTTCCCTAGCCACCGCACTGCCCAAGTAGTCTACAAGCTCCTCTAGGCTGGAACCCACACATGGCGCAGGGCAGGCGGGGTTAGCATCTCCTGGCTCTATTTAACCTCTACCCACCAAGTAGAGCTGGAAAGAGCGCCGGTCCCTGTGTCCTTCCAGAGAAGCCATTGCTGAGGGAGCCCTGGGGAACCAGTTCGTGCTGTTTGATGATGTGCCGTTATACTGGGATGCGTGGGATGTCATGGACTACCATCTAGAGACACGGTCCGTGCTGGGCAGGGCCTGGGGGCGCCTGTGCCTCTGAACTCATGCTGCTCTGGCTTAGTGCCTGCCACTTTATCCCACAGGAAGCCTGTGCTGGGCCAGGCTGGGACCCTGGCAATAGGTGCTGAAGGTGGCCTTCGGGGCAGTGCCTGGTTCCTCTTACAGATCAGCCCCAACAGCCGGCTCAGCCAGGAGGTTGTGCTGGATGTTGGCTGCCCCTATGTCCGATTCAACACCGAGGTAGAAGGGCCAGAGTAGTGGCTATCTTTCCCTGGTGGGGTTGCTATGGAGGCTTAATGCCCTTCTTTTGGCCTCACCCTCCCTCCATTCCACTCCCAGGTACACTGGCATGAGGCCCACAAGTTCCTGAAGGTGGAGTTCCCTGCTCGAATCCGGAGCCCGCAGGCTACCTATGAGATCCAGTTTGGGCACCTTCAGAGGCCTACCCACTACAACACCTCTTGGGACTGGGCTCGATATGAGGTCTGACATGGGGGAAAGGTTGGGGCTTGGACTCATCCCTGACTGAGGAGAGACTAGTTTTGTGGCTTGATGACAAAAGGAGGAAAATGACTGGCCCCTGAGGTTTTAAATACAGGCCAGGCGTCAGGCATTTGCTAAATGCTTTACTTTGGTTTGATACTATAGCCACTGGTACCGTTCCACAGATGAGGAAACAGGAAGACAGGTGGGATGGCATGCCCAGGGCTTCCTAGAGTGGCAGCTAGGATTCAGCCACAGGCTCCAGAACTCACTCCCCTACTGAGAAGGGCTTTGGGGTGGAGCCAGCCACAGGCCTCGGATCTGCCCCCCAGGTGTGGGCGCACCGCTGGATAGATCTGTCTGAGTGTGACTTTGGGCTGGCCCTGCTCAACAGCTGCAAGTATGGAGCGTCAGTGCGAGGCAGCGTCCTCAGCCTCTCCCTGTGAGTGCAGCGCCTCCGAGGCCCAGGGCTGGCGTGGGCCTGCGGGGCTTCCTGCGCCTCAACTCCAGCCTTCCCATCTCTCCCTCCCACTCCAGGCTGCGTGCACCTAAGGCCCCAGATGTTACTGCTGACATGGGGCGCCATGAATTCACGTATGCCTTGATGCCACACAAAGGTAAGTACCAGGGTGATGGGGCCCTTTTTTGAGGTAAGGGTTAAACCAAGGCACTGGGGGTAAATTGAGGCAGCCCAGCCCCGTATCTCCTCCAGAGGCACTGGGGGGAGCTCTCATTGTCCACATGTGTTTCTTTCTGGTCATATCCCAGGTTCCTTCCAAGAAGCTGGTGTTATCCATGCTGCCTACAACCTCAACTTTCCCCTGCTGGCATTGCCAGCTCCAGGCCCAGCACCTGCCACCACCTGGAGCGCCTTTTCCGTATCTTCCCCGGCTGTCGTGTTGGAGACCATCAAGCAGGCAAGGGACAGGATGGTCTGGGGAGGTTCCTGGGATGCACAGGTTCTTGGCCCTGCCTACTTCCCTGCCTTCCTTTCACAGGCCGAGAAGAGCCATCAGCACCGCACACTGGTTCTGAGGCTGTATGAGGCTCATGGCAGCCATGTGGACTGCTGGTTACACACATCGCTGCCTGTTCAGGAGGCCATTCTGTGAGTGGAGACGGGACGGTGTAGAGGTGGGACCCTGCCTTTGGCAGTCCTTAATGCCCTCTCCTGTTCCCTCTGTCCAGTTGTGACCTCCTGGAGCAGCGAGACCCTACTGGTCACCTGTCCCTTCAGGACAACCGCCTGAAGCTCACCTTTTCTCCCTTCCAAGTGCGGTCCCTATTGCTTGTGCTCCAGCCTCCAACAAACTGAATCTTGTTTGTGGAGGGCTTTGGGAACTCCTCATTTCCATCTCCCCAGCCGGAGGCATTTTGTACAATAAATGCTTAGATTAGCAGTCCTGTGGTCAGGCCTTGCTGCTCCCCTCAGGGCCACTCTCTGGGTTGTAAGGAGGAAGGAGAGAGCTACTTTCCAGGGGCAAGACCTAAGGTTACCTGTGTGTGCAGGGTCTGGGTTGGCCCTCTCTGAGATACTGGAGACCTCAGGTGACTATAAGCCAAGGCACTTTGAGATAAAGAGTTGCTCCTGTGTCAGCAGCTAAGGCTAGGGCCGAACAGGAAGCCTGGACGCTGCCAACCCCTATACCCTAGGCCCTGCAGAGGCAGACTGTCCTGTAATAGTCAGAGCCTTGAGTATATGGGGGTGGAGGGCAGGGAATTACATTTATAAATAGTTGGAGCCGTGTGGCATGCCTTTCCAGTCTGCCTTCGTACCTTATGTAGCCAGGCCCAGAAGTGCCAAGAAGGTCACATTTACTAGTTTGTTAATGGTTTCACTTGTGCTTAAAAAAATGTCAAAGGTGATCGTACATTTACAAGTATCATAAACCGGGCAATGGTGGAGCGCACATGTAATCCCAGTCCTTGGGAGGCAGAGGCAAGTGGATCCCTGTGAGTTCTACATTAGCCTGGTCTACAGAGCGAGTTCCAGGACAGCCAAATCCTGGACACAGAGAAACCCTGTCTTGAAAAAACAAACAGTAACAAATCATTTATCGGGGCGTGGGGGCTCACACCTGTAGACTCAGCAACTATGGGAATAAAGGCAGGAAGATCAATCACGAGTTTAATGTCATATTCAGGTACATAATGAGCTCAAGGCCAGCCTAGGATGTATGAGACCCTGTCTCAAGAAACAGTTGTGCAGGAAAAATCACAGGGCCTAGGGCATACAGCCCTACAAATACTGTGTGTAGGGATTCAGACATGCCCCTAGATTCATAGCAAGGCAACAGGAGAGCGAGTACCAAGCAAGGAGACCTCTATCTATGAGGCTGAAGATCTCTGCCTCTCTGGATTAGGTATCAGCCTTACTCTTTCGGGGTCTGCGGCGACCTGTGGGAAGAGCAGGTGAGGTAGGGACTGTGTGTCCTCTCTGGTCACCCTCTGTCACCTCCCATCCTCCCCAAAGAACCATTCTGTGGGCTCCCTCTTTCCAGCTCAATGGGGATGTTAAAAAATGTTCACCTGTGGTTGCCTGTCGCCCCCTTCTCTTTCCTTTCTCAAGGGCTGTAGGGGTTCCCGAGTTTTGTTGGAGGCTGATCCCGTTAGGCTGTTGAGCTATACTCGTAGGAGGGTGTTTCCTGGCCCTCTGAGTCCTGGAAATGGACTTGCTTGAAAGTGGAAGGTCCTGGATAGAGAAGATGGTCCTTACTAGGTTTCTAACAGTTCGCTTGTTCATTAGGACCCACTACTGGCATTCTCTCCATGCTCCAGCACTCCCCTGGTAGAGGAAAACAGCTTGCCAGGAGCCCGGCCTGAGGAGGGGAGCTGGGCAGAGGAGGCAGGGACTGGCAGTCCTACCTCTTTTCTGTCCTCAGCTCCCAGCTGTGTTTTCTGTGACTTCTTTTTTCGGGATCTATCCCCTGTAGGATGTTGTACTGGAGTTAGAGAGCCCTCGGGCTTCAACCCCTCCCTAGACTCTTAATTCTGGGTGACTCCAAGGTTGGAGAGGGATGGGAGGATGGCTGTGCAAGGCCCATGGGGTCCTTCCAGATCTTTGTCTCTTACATCAAGAGCTTCTTACCTTTGGGTGCCAAGGGTCCGGGATCACCCTAAAATGGAATGATGACAATTCTGGAGTCAACCTGGTCTGGTGAAAGGACAGTTTTCCTTATAGTGGCAAGGCCATATCCTCTCCCTCTCTCTGTCTCTGTCTCCCTCTCTCTGTCTCTGTCTGCCTCTCTCTCTCACACACATACACACTCACATACACACACCAGCTGTCTTGAGCTGTTCTGTTGGCTTGGACCCTGGGGCTTAAAGGAGAAGGACATCACATTGGAGAACTAGACACTTGGGAACAATGTGACCCTTGGTGGGCCTCCATAGGCTCAGGTCATCTCTACCCCAGCAGCTTCTTTGGGGTCTCCATTTGTTTATATGAGTAGGACTCAAACCTGGAACCAGATGGTACGGCCATGCCGGTCTCGAAGAGAATTCATGCCTGGCATGCCATAGCACCGCAGCCAGGCTCTAAAGGCAGCAAAATCCTCCTCTCCACGCTCTGGCCCGTAGCCTTTGCCCCCTGAGGGACAGAGGGACCAGTCAGAGGTGAGGAGAGGTGGGATGGGCAGAACAGGGAGCCTGGATCAAACTGGCTCAGACCTCAGCTAAAGAAGCTGATGGACTGAGCTGGGCCACACCACCTCCTTCTGCTGTGACTAGGCTGGTGTCTCTCCACTCTGGGTCCTAGCCTCTCCGTCAGCAAGTGGTGAATCCTTGCCCCACCTGCTGCAGAGGAGGCTGTGGGATATAGAAACTTGCCAAGAGACCTGGTCTGTTTAGGAAACTCCCATCCCTCAAGCCAAGAGGACAGCTGCCCAGAATCTCACAGAGGCTGAAGCAGAGACCATGGGCCATCTTGCGCTTCTCCCGCCCATACACACCTCCCCTCTCCAGGCCTTACCCAGCTGAACCACTTCCTTGGGCACCAAGTGACACAGTTCTAGCAGGTCTGGGTTCTGCAGTTTGGCCTTAATCTTCTGGCTCAGGGTCAGCTCTGGGCTCTGAAGGAGGTGTGGGTGTAAAGTGTGAACCCAGGGTAGTCACCCTGCCTCACACCTGAAGGCGATGGACTTCCCCTCGAAGCCCCTCCACACACATGGTGTCTCCCCCTGCCCTCGTCACCCAGGCTAGCATGACAGCTAGCACACGTGGGCTTGCATACTGTCCTTACCAGCCGGCACTGCTGCAGGGCCTCCAGAACTGTGCGGGCCTTCTCAAAAGGGGGGATCTTCAGCCTGGAATCGGGGAGGACCCAGGTTAAGCAGTGGATGTGGTCAGCCTTGCCCCACCGCAGCCCTGTACCCACAGCCTGCCTGCTGACCGGTACAAGATCTCTGCCCGCAGATAGTTGCCAATGCCATTGAAGAACCTCTGGTCCAGCAAGGCCTCACAGATGGGCCGGTCAAAGGCTTTGTCTGACAGGTTCCGAAGTACGTTCTCCCTGGAGGGACACAGGCTACGTGCATGAGACCCATCCCACATCCTAGGATAGGGAAGAAGGACTGGGAAGTCTCTTCCTGAGTGCAAGGAGAGACCATCCTAGCTCCCTCTGGTCTCAGTACTACTTGGGCAGCTGGTGCCTCTGTTTTCCTTTCTTAAGTGGGAAAAATGTGGGATTAAGTTTATTGTTAAAGAATCAAAAACATGTTCAGCCAGGCATGGTGATTCACACCTGTAATCCCAACACGGGAGGCTGAGACAGAAGGAGAGAGGCAACTTTGGAGCCAGCCTTATTGACATAGCTAATCCCAGGCCAGGCAGGGCTACACAGTAAGACCCTGCGCACACACACACATGCTCAGGTGTCAGCTCAGGGTACTCACCTGCCTCACACACTGAAGGCAATGGACTTCCCCTCTAGGCTTGGCAAGACCCTTAATGTGGTTCACAGCCCCTCCACACACATGGTGAGCTAAGGCAAAGACACCAGAGTCTACCCATACCCTTGTCACCTAGGCTAGCATGACAGTTAGCTGACGTGTGTGTGTGTGCAAGGTGTGTGACCCAACACTGGGAAGGCTGAGACAGTAACCCTTCGGCCATGAGTATGTAGCAAATACCAGGCCATCCTGGAATAGAATGAAATAGTGTCTCGACTTGTCCCCACTCCCTCCAAGTATGAAGGACTTCCTGGGTGGCAGGCATGAGTGAGTGTGAGGAGGAGCTCTAAGACTGAAAAAGAGGAGACGCTTCTGTGTGGTGCTGACTCCTCCCCCAAAGGTACCCAGCTGGAGGACTAGGAAAACCCCTTGGAGGTCTATCAAGAGATGCAACAGAACAGCAGGCAAGCAGCCTATGGCCTCCAACACTTCAGGAACGATGAGGCAAAAATAACCCAGGGCTACAGGCAAGCCAGGAGCCAACTGTTTCTGTGATACCAAAGACTAGGGCTCATTTTCCAGGAAGGAAAATGAAAACGTGCCAGGTCCACCCCAGCTTGTACCCTTCAGTGCTTGTCAACATGGCTTACAAAGCTGGCTCAGTCTCCATCAGCCAGATCTCAGCACGAAGATCACTTCCCTAGACGACCAGCCTCATGTGCTCCCCATCCTTGGCCAAAGGTCTCCTGGTCCTCCTGGAGGGTGGAGGGACCACACTCACCTTGCCCACTGCTGGACCCTATAAGGCCTGTCTCAGAGCAGAGACTCTTACTGTCTCTTCAGAGTTGAGTACTGATAACAGGGACAGTCACAGAGGAAACTCCAGGACATAGACAGGAGCAGGGAGAATGTGAGTGACTACCAAAACCCGAGTCAGCCAAGAGGCTATCCTCTCCCCACTGTGCAGGCCTGTTTCTTAATTGCTGTGAAAGCCTGCTACCTTCCTTGATGGCCTGGGGCCACCAGGAAGGAAAGTGGGGTGCTGGGCTGTAGCACAGCTCTAATGCTGTTTCTGTGTCCTCAGACCTTTGGCTGCTCTTCCTTTGGGCTGCCCTCTCACAGGTTTGCCTGCCAAGATGCCATCTCAATAGATGAGGGACGGAGGGTTGGTAAGGGCTAGCATCTGTTTTTTATTGGCCTGGTACCCCACATATCAGTCCTACCTGAACCGTTCATACTCCAGCAAGACACAGGGCCCCCGGCCTGGCTGCCATTCACCGCCAGAGTCCCAGCGGCCAAAGCGGCGGATGTCCACGAAGCAAAGGGCCAGCTGGGGGCCAGGGGGGGCCGTGTAAAAACGTAGATGGGCGTGGGGCGGCAGCGCATCTGCAGGCACCAGCTGGAAGGATCCAGACATACCAAAGCGGAACACAAGGGACAGTGGCTTCTGAGGGGGCTGGGCCCCAGGCAGGGGGCTCAGTGTCAGGCGCAACTCCTTGCCTCGGGCTAAAGCTGAGATGTGGTAGGCCGTGCTCTCAAAAGGCACCTCGGGGTTTCGGCTGACAGAGGACTTCTCCACACAGCCGCCAAACACCAGCCCCTTACACATCTCATTCACAAAGAGGCTGGCCAGGTGCAGCTCCGGGCCCTCTGGCATTCTGAAGGAGCAGGCTGGGCCCTGGAGTAGGAAGAGAACAGGTGTGCGACAAAAGGTCTTGTTAGGTAGGAATTATCAAAGTTTTACAGAGGAAAAGTCTAGGATGAGCAAGAAAATGCTGACCTCATCACAGCCCCTTCAGCCATTCCGAAGTACTGGGTACTGGAGCCGAAGTTGCTCTCTAATGCTTTCTTTCCACGGGCTTCTCCCACCCACCTACAAACCAGTACCTCCCCATCTCCAGGACTCTGCCCCTACTATCCTCCACCGACACACAGAAGTTTGAAGAAGGCTTTCTTTCTCCCCTATCCATATCTTGACTTAGGAGCTCCCAAAGTTCAAAGGTTCCCACAATCTGTTCTGGCCTCTACCTGCTGGCACCTCAGGGGCAAAGCTCTGATCATTCATCAACCGCATCTTAGACTGGCTCTGAAACTGTCTAACATCAATGGAGATAGAAACGCATATGCGTTTTGGGCCAGCAGCGATTGATCTAGCCTGCCACCACCACCCAGCCTTGCCATTACCGCCCAGCCAGAAGAGAGCCGCTCCCTCCCAGCCAGGACAGGAAACTAGGCGGGAATGCTGGTCTGTGCACAGCCCGGTTCTCACAGACCCCAGGGATGGGGTGGGGTGGATATAGCGGGGGTGCCAGGAAGGACCGGGCTCTAGTTCTTTGCCCTCACCCCGGCTTTTCTACTTGCCGGGTCTGAGGAGAAGGTACGTGTCGGGAAGGCACGGTTTACGTAAAACAGACAGACCCCTTTCAGGCTTGACACCAAACTGGGTTCGGTTCAAACCTTTAGAGCCCTAGTTTTGCGAGGAGGCGGGGCTTTCTATGGCACAAACCCTCCCTTCCCCCACTAAAATCTTGGGTTTCCTGCCTCCTCCCCCAGGCTCCCAGATCCTTTGGATCCTCAGCTCCATTGAAGATCTGTATGGCCCCCATCCAAGCTGGATACCTGAGCCGGCTGCTCAACTTCAGGCTGCAGCCACTAAGGGGTTAATCCTAGCGCGTGCGGAACCTCAGGGAACGCAGAGAGATGACACAGTCGCTCCGGCACCCGCTGGGAAGTGTAGTTCCTCGGGAAGGCGGCGCAGTCTGGACTGGAGTTCCTTACTCACGGAAACCCCGGCTGTCGAGCTAGCTCTGGAGCCGTCGCGTCGCCGGGAGGTGGCAAGAGAGCCCGTCTTACGGAGAGCGGAGCCGCGGTCAGAATGGTGCCGGGAATCGCAGCTGTGTCTGCAGTTGAAGCCACCAGTTAGCCTGGCCAGAGTTGACACCCGCAGGCCGGAAACAGCACTGTGTAGAGCCACCTGCAGCTCTGTGCAAGACACAGGTGCACGACAAACAGTCCCTGGGGACCCCAAATGGCCGTCAGTGCAGTCAGCCATAGCATATAAACAACATCAGCACCGCCTACCGAGTGGCAAGCGCATCCGGCAAGGACACGGGCTTCTGTCTGTGGCAGCCATAGGTCGAGTCAGGAGTTAGGTAGGCACAAAAGCTTGGTCTGACTGCCACAGCCTCAGGCACAAGAAGTGTAGACCTTCTTGCCAGGCACAACGGACCAATTCAAAGTGCAGGAACAGAACTTGAGGAAGTTGTCCTGTGTGTCTGTGGCCAGGGGTGGGCGCTTGGGGGTGGGGTAGGTGAGGACAAGAGGAGAGAGAATTGTTGTTAGGCCTGAGCTGGGGGTGGAAGTAGAAGGATTAAGAAGTATAGAGGGAGAAGGAAAGCTCCGGCTGGGCGCTTTGTATTTACCTGGCATGACCCACAGGCCTGATTTACCCTTCTCCATACTATATCTTTTTCTCGCTCTCCAATTATCCATTTATTTACTTATCAGTTTTATTTTTGGGTGAGGAAGATTAAAGAGAGGGTCTTGCTTCGTATTCCTGATTGGCCTGGACCTCAAACCGGCCCCCAGCTTCCTCTAATCTTCTTTCCGATGCCTCCCCAGTAAGAATTGGGGTTATAATGGGTGTGGGCCACTGTGGTGCTTTGAATGAGAACTTTATGTTTTTGAATATTTGGTCCCCACTTGGAGGAACTGTTCTGGAAAAATTGGGAGGTGTGGCCTTGTTATAGAAGTTGTGTCATTTGGGGTGGGTTTTGAGGTTTCAAAAGCCCAAACCATCCCCAGTGAACACTCTCTCTCTCTGCCTCCTTCTTGTGTCTCAACATGTAAGTTCTCAGCTGCTGTCCAGTGCCATGCCTACCTTCCAGATGGCATGCACCTGGCCATAATGGTCGTGAACTCACTCTCTGAAACTGTAAGCCCCAACAAACTGTTCTATTAAGGTGCCTTGGTCATAGTGTTTTGTTGAAGAAATAGGAAAGTAACCTAGACGATCACTTACACCTGGCTTGAGTATGTTTTTTTTTAAAGATTTAGATTTTATCTTCTATGTTTGCCTACATGTGTGTATGTGCTCCTTGTGCCTGTCTGAGGTGCACTCTGAGGCCAGAAGAAGGCACCAGATCCCTGGAACTATAAATGATTGTGGTTCACTGTGGGTGGTAGGAACCAGAACCAGTCCAGTCCTCTGACAGAGCAGAAAATGCTCTTATCTCCCGAGCCAGCTCCCCATCTTTCCAAGCCCTTAAGTTTGAGAGGTTTTTGCATTTTGTTTCATTTCTTTTTCTTTTCTTTCTTTCTTCTTCTTCCTCTTCTCCCCCTTCCCCCCCCAAGCAGAGTCTCACTATATAGCTCTAGCCAACCTGAAACTTGCTGTATAGACCAGGCTGGCCTCAAACTCACAGAGATCCACCTGCCTCTGCTGGGATTAAAGGTGTGTGCTGCACCTTTATACAGCTGCTCTCCACACTCAGGTGATAATGTTCATGAAAGCATTCTCTCAGCCACAAAGAGGAAACCATCTCAATGTCCATCTGTGGATACATAGATTTTTAAAACATGTGGCATGTATGTCAGGGCTAGAGAGATAGCTCAGTGGTTAAAAGCACTCACGGCTCTTCTCACACCCAAGCCAAGCACAGTGGTTTTAGTTCTCTTTCTCTTGCCATGACAAAAGATCGTGACCAAGTTTGGTTTACAGCACCCACATACGGGGCTACTACATCCTGCTCACTCTATCTGTCTGTCTATTTAAACATGGGTTTCCAGGGCCAAAAGGCAAATGCCATTATCCCTGAGCCATCTTGTCCCATGTTAACTGTTCTTATCACAATTTAGGGAGTATATTTTATCAGCAGATTTGCTCGTGCTGTTATACTCAGTAGCTCATTCCTCTTGAAAGCCAAATATTCTCTTTGTTTACACAGTTAGCACCTGCAGGACATCTGGATATATGAGTGATTGTTTTTCAGCACCATGCAAATATCCATGTTCACATCAACATTTAAATTTTTTATTTTTATTTTTTTAAGAGAGGGTTTCATTATGTAGCCCTGGCTTTCCTGGAACTGGCTCTGTAGACCAGACTCTCTTTGAACTCACAGAGATTCACCTGCCTCTTTCAGGAGTGCTGGGCTTGATGGTATGGACCTAACTTTTTTTTTTTTCTTTCAGTTTTTGGTTTTTCAAGACAAGGTTTCTCTGTGTTAGCCCTGGCTCTCCTCAGTATGTAGACAAGGCTGGCTTTGAACTCAGGGATCCACTTGTCTCTCTCTTCTGAGTGCTGAGACTGAAGGTGGGTGCCACCAATGCCTGGCTTCCCAGTATAACTTTTTGAAATTGCTTTTTACCGTGTGGGAGAGTGTTGGCGTCTTTAACTATTTTATTTTATTGTGGTATTTTGTATCTTTCTCCCTTCTACACCCCAATCCCTTCCATCACCCCAATACCAGGTGGGAGAAAAAGGTTAGTGGGGGGGAGGGGGGAGCAGTTCTCTTTAGCTACTTCCTGTTGGTTAGGATCCTTGGAGCAAGTGCAATCTTCGTTTCAGGATACCTCTGACTTCCCATCAAACTGCACCAACAGCAACCAGGAGCAGTAGGGGTCTGCATCAGCCTTCTTTCTCTTTCTCTGAGGACCCCTGTCTCTCTCCAGGCTCTGGCATTTTTTTCCCTCTCCAGAGTCTTCAGAATTGAACTATCAGCAGCTGGCAAAGATCACACCCTTCTCCGACCCCACACAAGGTAAATAGTCTGCTGCTGTAGACAATCTAAAGCAGCCCCATAGTCTACACCTGGAATTAAGACAAAAACATGTTTATATAACATAACTGAGTTTTTAAGACACCATAACTTCTACTACAGGGGTGGGGGTTCACATGCCCTGGAGTGCATACATCTGTGTAGGTCAGCGGACAGTTTTCTGGAGTCCATTCTTCCTTAGGGATTAAACTCAGGTTGCCAAGCTCGGGGGCAGGTGACTCACTGAACTGTCTCACAGGACCCCTAATCAACATTTCATCCAAAGGTTTCAAACTCTTGATAATTTGCCACAATCAACTGTAGGGGTCGTTTTAAAAAAGATTTACTTATTTTTTATGTGTGAGGGCCTTATCTGCATGTACACCTGCCTGCCAGAAGAGGGCATCAGATCCCAGTATACATGGTTGTGAGCCACCATGTCGTTGCTGGGAATTGAACTCAGGGCCTCTAGGAAGAGCAGATAGTGCTCTTAACCACTGTGCCATCTCTCCAGCCCAGGCATCTTTATTTTAGCTATTTTAATGGGGTCCTTATACCACTATCTCCCTTCTAACCCTTATCTATCCTAATACCTTCCAAACCCCCAATACTAGGTAGGAGAGAAAGAAGGTCAATGGGAGGAGAGAAGGCATAGTTAGTTTTCTTTAACTACTTCCTGCTGTTAAGAGACGTAGTTACTTGGGGAAAGTCCAGCCATTCTGGAGACCAGCAAACCAGCAATAGCAAACACAGCAGCGGGGAGAGCAGCAGCTGTCCTTGCCCCTCTCAGAGTCCCCAGAATTAAGCTATTTGCAGCTGGCATGATTATAGTTAACAGCTATGGACAAACTAAAAAGCAGCCCCATATCCTACGTCTGGGATTAAAACAAAAGCATGTTTATATAACATACCTGAGTTTTTAAAGACATAAAAGCATCCACTATACTCAATGATTTTTGCTTATTTGTAGTGAAGATTGAACCTAGGGCCTCATGAAATGCTGGACAAACTATCCCTGAGCTATTATCACCAGCCTTTAAAAAAAATTAAGAGAACAGTCTGTTTGTTTGAAGTTGTGCAAGCTAGCCTTGGATTCACCATGTAGCTCAGGCTAACCTCAAACTCATGGCTAGCCTCCTATCAGCCTCTCAAGTACTAAGATTAGGAATGTGAGCTACTTGGTTGGCTAAAAGGCCACAGAGATGTTGAATTGGAAACCACCACCCCCTCGCTTTTTCTTCTCAGTGCTGGAGGCTGAAGCCATTCTGGGCAAATGCTACTTAGTGAGTTCCCTAAGTACTCCCCAAACATCTTAGGCTGATCAAAGGGACAAACGAATAACAACATTCCAATGCACTGTCCCAAGAGCAAAAGCACCCAGGACCCCGTGTGACACAGGAGGGGTGCTGTCGGGGGACAAGCTCTAGACACATCTGAGAACTTTTCATGGGATTTCTCCCCCCCTTTTAAAAAAAGATCTACTTCTGTATTTTTATGTATATGAGTGCTCTGTCTGCATATAGCGCCTGCATGCAGGAAGAGACCATCGAATCCCATTATGGGCCACCATGTGGGTGCTGGGAACTGAACTTAGGACCTTTGGAAGCACAGTTAGTTAGCCTTAACCACTGAGTCATTTCTCCAGCTCCCCTTTCCCCCTTTGAAAGACAATGTCTCACTCTATAGCCAGGCTGAGTCAGGCTCATTAGGGTCACAGGTTGGGGCAGAACCTCCTGCCTCAGTGTTAGCTTATTCTGATACTCAAATTATCTCTTTGAGTAGTGAGATTGGTTGGCTTCTCACCGCTTCCTCACATTTCGAGATGCTCCAGGCTCTGACCTAGTAGTAGTGAGCCTTCTTTTTTTTCCAAGGAGCACTGGCTAGCCTATTCCCACTTTGGGAGACTATGGGTCTTAGTTTAGAGTTTAGGTTGCTACAACGAAACACCTGACTGAATAGACACATTCCTCAATTCTGTAGTTCAATAGACACATTCCTCAATTCTGTAGTTCAAGAGGCCAAACATCCAGGTGCAGGCAGGTTCAGGTCTCTCTGAGGAGGTTCCTGGCTTGTAAGCAGCCACCAACTCTCTGCACCTTCACGTGGTCCCCTAGATGCAACTTCAGAATGTGTGTGGAAATGCAGATATTTAGTTTGCAGTACCCAACCTCTTGCTAATGAGGCACTCTGGCCTGGACTCCTCTTCCTGGCAATGACAGCAAGGAAAAGCTTTCTTTACTCTAGGCTCTGGCATCAGTGTCACGCGCTTGCTGCAAGCCTGAAGACAAGGACTGCACAGAAAGGGGAGGGCCAGGAGGATTACAAGACAGAGGTAGCACCCCAACTTGCCTATCTACAGACACACTGTTCATTCTGGTCCTCAGTCCCCTTGCTGAGAAGTGATGGACAGGGAGGTCAGAAGGTCACCTGGCCTCTCTTGGGCTGGGGATGTAGCTCAGTTGGTAAAGAGCTTGCCTGACCTGCATCAAGTCCTGGGTTTGTTCCCAGCACCATGTAAGTCAGGCAAGGTGGTTGTGGTGTTTGGAATAGGTTTGGCCCCACAGACTCATGTGTTTGAATGCTTGGCTCAAGGCATGGCGCTGTTGAGTAGGTGTGGCCTTGCTGGAGGAAGTGTGTCATTATGGGGCAGGCTTTGAGGTCTCATATGCACACTAGACTATGCCTAGTGTGACAGGCTCCTGCTGCTGCCTCTGCATCAAGATGTAGACGTCTCGGCTCCCTTAGCACGACGTCTGCCTGCACACTGCCATGCTTTCTGCTATGATAATGGACTAACCCTTGGGAACTATAAGCCAGCCTCAATTAAAAGTTTTCCTTTATAAGAGTTGTCATGGTCACAGTGTCTCCTCACAGCAATGAAACCCTAGCTAAGGCAATGGGGCATGACTGTAATCTCAGAACTCAAGAAGTAGAGGCAGGAGGATTAAAGGTTTAAGATCGACCTCAGGCAGATACCAATTTGGAGTCCAGCTTGGCCTCAGGACTCCTGTCTCACACAACAACAATAGCAAGCAAGCAGCAACAACAACAACAACAGAAAACAAGGCTCATACACACTGCTGTACACTCGTTTATTCTTTTTGCCTGTAAAAATGGTTAACAAGTATTTTCTTTCAAAAGAAGGCAATTCAGGGGAAGATCCCCAGGAGCCCTAGGCAGGAAGCAGGCAGCCAGAGACCCGAGAGGCCAGGGCCACCCTTGGAAGAGGAGTGTGGAGGGGAGCAACTCAGTGCAGGCAGGGCAGTTCCACAGAGGCTAGGCACACCTTCTCCCTCAGGCCAAAGCAGTCATCAGGGTCTGAGCCTGCTTCAGTTCTGCAGGGGACAAGGGGGTGCATGGGGAGTGGTTAGGAGCACAAGCAAGTCTGAGGCCAGTCTGGCCTGACCCAGGAGAGGCCCCAACCTCTGCAGGTCCAACCTCACCTGCCAGCAGAACCTGGAACTTATCTGCTGAGAGGGACATGGACACAGGCTGGGCCAGGGCACCCGGAGCAGGCACCACCTGTAGCTGCAGGTGTACCATGGGCTCTTCCACAGAACGTAGCAGGCTGGAGCTCAGAGTGTAGTCCACCCGCCAGCCCACGCTGGCCAGCCTGTTCACTGCAGGCAAGAAGTTAGGCAGCTATCAACCAGGCAAGCCAGGAAGTTCTCCACCTCAGTCCACAACGGGGCTCAGCCTGTAACCCTTCAGGGCTGTGTGGCCTACAAATCTCTTGCCCTCTAACCCAGGTCTATTGTAGGGCAGGTACAAGAATATCTACCATGAGCCTCGGAGAAACTCAGGCTATAGTCATGAGATCCTTGGCCAGGTCTGAACTGCTGTGTGTAACTGTAGTTAAGGCTGCCCCTGGAGCAACGGCATTCCGCTTGTGCATGGACCTTCTAGAGAACAGCCCAGGCTGGCCAGCCTACTCACCACGAAGGCTGCAGGCCCGAAGATGCTCCTGTAGGGGGCTCTGTTTCTCCTCATAACAGCGGCACAGGCTGGTGGCGTGCTCTGCAGGCAGATTGAGCTCTGAGGGGAGCTGAGGTGGCAGGGGAGACTGGCACTGGTCCTAAGGGGTGGGTCTCAGGATCCGGGACCCGCAGAGGACTGGGTACATCTCAGGGTCAACAAAGCCTTGGTGTACCTGCCCTTCCCCCCCACTCCAGATCCAGGAGCCCCTACCCACAGGTCGCCACCTGCCTGTGCCCACTGTGTACCTCTGGGCAGCCCCAGCTGCTGTAGTTCGCTGGACAAGGAATCGCTGTCCACGCTGTGCTTGGCTGCACTGGAGAGGATGAAGCTCAGCACTGCAACTGTGGCCTTCACATCTCCAGACTCTAGAGAGCCATAGGTGAGGCAGGGGCTGGCCCTGTGGCCCCAACCACCTCCCTACCCTGTTCTCTTCCAGCTTTGGGCCCCCGGTTTCTTGAATCCTGGGCACTGCTGAGGGACCAGCAGGTGGTGGTGGAAGGCAGGGACAGAGCTGTCAGTATGTGTTCTCCAACGAGGCAGGAGGAACAAGGAAGACTGGGGTTCCTGGTCCAGGTCACTCACCAAACTTCGCATCAGCAGTGAGCTTCAGGATCTTCTCATACTGTGGGGAAAGGAGGTCCTAAGGGGGTGCCAGAGCCTCATCACCAGCCCGTGCCCCTGATCCTGTGGTAAGGAATAGGCTGGTGCTGGAGAGAAGACAGGGGACATCCAAGGGGTTGGGAGGACAGACTTCTCAGAGGCTCACGAGGGTATTAGACAGTGGAATGTTGGCTCTGGTACTCACATCAATCCCCTGCCCCAGAAGCTCCTTTAGCACCTGGCTACACAGCAGCCGCAGCTTCACAGAGGACTGGAAAGGATGTCCCCGTTTCAGCCAGACTCACCCACCTTCCCCACATTGCTGGGGGTGGTGGTGGGCTTGGCTGAAGGAGGGCCAGCCACGTGATCAAGGCCACATGGCAGGGAGGCCCCACCATCTTTAGGGGGACTCCTTCACCACCTTGCCCCAAGCTCCCAATCTCAACCTCCTCCCTCCACGCCGAACCCCAACCCTCTGTCTCCTCCCAACCCTAAGTAAGCCAGTGCACTCAACAATCTTGGCCAGTGTGCTGATCTCTGCTAGGACCCAGTCAGGACAGTCCAGATCGCCACAGAACCGGAACCTCTGCAAGAGAAGAGTAAGGTAGGAAGTCAGGCTGCAGGGAGAGCCGCCGGGTGGCAGAAATGAGCAAGTCTCCGGTCACCTGTCCTCCCTACCGCCGATCTGTCTGGAGCACTCTCCCTGCCCACACTAGTCCCTGCCCCCTTTCTGATTTTTACCCTATCTCCTCCACAGACATCGACTGGTGGCAGTTCTTCCCAAGTGTCCACCATGCGCCAGCCACCCCAGCCTCACCCCTACCTTCATCCTTGCTGGGCTCTCTGGTCTTAGGTTTCGGGGGCCTTGTTGCTGGCAGTGCTGGGGCCCAAACTCAGAGCTTTGGGCATGTCTACCAATGAGCTACAGCACCAGCTCCTACTTCCCAGAATCTCCTCGTTAACAAAGCACTTTGGGCAGCCAGAGGGAATGCTCATTATTTAGGTAATGGGGCTCCAAGTCCCAGCAAGATTTGGTCTTTGCCTGTCTGACCTGATCTTCGCCAAGCTCTAGTGAGACAAGATGTGCGCTCTCAGGGGGCCTGGCTCCTTTCAGAGGCTGCACAACTGTCTCCTGAGGACACCCTTCCGCTGTCCCTGCTTCCCAACCGGGTAACACAAACTACCCTTCACAGAGTCGCATCTTCTTGTTTTGATCCACCCCCCATCCCCCACCCCCCGCCCCTTGCAGTCGAAATCCCAAAGCCTACAGGGGCTGGAGACTCAACACGTATCTGCTGAATGAATGGGTGCATGAGTCAGAAAGCTCAATCCAATCCAAAAACCACCCCTGGCTCTGGAAAGCGCGGAGAGGCTTCCTAACCGGTCCTAAGCACGCTCTCGTCTTGGTCACCCGACAGCTGGGGAAGTGGGCTCCCGCGGGAGCCTCTGGGGGCCGTGGGGGAATCCGAGAATTCGGGTTCCGGGAGGTGGGGCCTCGTGGCCCAGAGGTACGAACTCGGGGCAGCGCGGCTGCGCCTGCGGACTCGGCCGTCCGCCGCAGCACGCAGGCGCCGCTGAATATTCTCTCCTTGTGCTCCTAGAGCCACCGAACCCCTTTCTCGCTCAACACCCAGCTTCGTATCTCCCCTAATTCCTCACCATGATGTCAAGAGAACGAATCCAGGGCTTATTCCGGCTCGACCTAGGTCAGCTGACTCGGCGATCACATGACACCCACCGGCGTTCTTGGGGGCGGACCGTTACGGAGAAAGCCAATCCAGAGTGTGCACCCGTGAACCTCCAGATCCCCTTCCAGGCACAACCAGCGTCTGTGCGTTTCACCAGGATTATTAAGGCAAGAGAAAAAGGGTGGAAGTAATTTCATTGATTTAACAGGGAGGCAGGATCTCATGAGCCAAGTGTATTGAGGTGGGTTCTACGCTTTCTCCCTTAAGCAATACCGTTATAATCAGCCATAAACTATGGCGATCTTTTTTCTTTAATATCTGACTGAATCCCCAGAGCATGAGGGCACGCGCCTGAAATCCCGACACCTGAGAGGCCGTGAGGCGAAAGGATCACAAGTTTAAGACAGCCTGAACTATAGAGTGAGACCGTATCCTCCAAACCTAAAACTGCCCGGGTGGCTTAGAGAAGCAGCCTGGTTTGGTCCCTGGAACCCCGTATAAAAGTGGAAGGAGAGAATCAAGTCATTAAAATTGTCCTCGACGCCCACATACCTACGGTGGCACTCGTATGCTGACTTATGCACCACACACATACAATAATAAATATTTAAAAAAAAAAAAAAAAGGAAGAACAACCTAAACTTAGGGTCTGGGGGAATGGCTCAGTTGCAGGGCAAGCCTGAGGACCCCGGTTCAGTTACCCAGCACCCAGGGAAAAGGCTGGGCTGAGGGTGAATAGACAGCAGCCTCTTAGCCTGCCTCATCTCTGAGCAACTAGTGCAGAGACCCGGGTTGGGCCAGCAGGGTGTGGGCGCTCGGAGACACCTGGCCAGTGATACCGACCTCTGACGCCATGTGCACAGAGGAGGATTCCCACGCACAAAAACAAAAACAAACCCCCACCTATACACAAAAACAATAGTGTATCAATAAAAACAAATAAGACCCTGTTAAAGCATGATGCGCGAGCAGGAAATTAGACACAAGCAGGAAGCCAAAAGAATCTTCATAAATGACTCCCCCGTGTAATCATATAACCGGTACCCAGATTTAAAACAAACCAACCAGAAGATTGCTGGTACCCTGCCCCACATCGTCGTTACCTGTGGCTGTATACATATTTTTAAAACTTTTTATTGATTCTTGGTGAGTTTCACATTGTGCACCCCAGTCCCCTCCCCTCCCCTCCCCTCCCCTCCCCTCCCCTCCCCTCCCCTCCCCTCCCCTCCCCTCCCCTCCCCTCCCCTCCCCTCCCCTCCCCTCCCCTCCCCTCCCCTCCCCTCCCCTCCCCTCCCGTCTCCTGGTACCCACCACTCACCATAGCAGCCTCACCACAAAATAAAACACACTTTGGTGAGGACTCTTGGGTGCTTGGCCCAAAGGGCATTTTATGTACCCAGGAAAAATTCCTGGCTGTTTGCTAACACCAGACATTAGTTTCAGAAAACTTACTGTTTATCTTATTTATGTGGGTGTGTATTTCATGTGTGAGCTTGTGTGCCCCACCTGCGTGCATGCAGTAGCCCTCGCGGGGCTGGAACTGGAATTACAATGTTGGTGAGCCACCTGATGGAGTTGCCGAGAACTGAACTTGGGTTCTCTGGAAAACCAAGAGGTACTTTAACCTTAACCCTTGAGCTCTCTCTCCTGACTAGTAAGAATAAAGCTGCTTTAAACAGTTGAGCAAGTATCTTTGTGGTGGGATAGAACATCCTTTGGGTATGTATCCAAGAGTGGTATGGCTGCTTCCTGAGGTAGACTCTTTTTATTTTCTTTCTTTCCTTTTTATTAAAGGCTTTATTTTTTATAATATTTTATTTTTATTAGTTACAGTTTATTCCCTTTGTATCCCACCTGTATCTCCCTTCCTCTTCCCCTCCTAATCCCACCCTCTTCTCCACCCATGCCCCTCCCCCAGTCCACTGATAGGGGAGGTCCTCCTCCCCTTCCATTTGATCCTAACCTATCAGCTCTCATCAGGAGTGGCTGCATTGTCTTCCTCTGTGGCCTGGTAAGGCTGCTTCCCCCTGAGGGGGAGGTGATCAAAGAGCATTCCAATCAGTTTATGTCAGAGACAGTCCCTGTTCACATTATTAGGGAACCCACTTGGACACTGAGCTGCCATGGGCTACATCTATGCAGGGGTTCTAGGTTATCTCCATGAATGGACCATGATTGGAGTATCAGTCTCTGAAAACACCCCTGTGGCCAGATTTTTTGGTTCTGTTGCTCTCCTTGTGGAGCTCCTGTCCCCTCCAGGTCTTTCTGTCTCCCCCTTCTTTCATAAGATTCCCTACACTCTGCCCAAAGTTTGCTCTTAATTTTTTGAGAAACTGCTATATATACTTTGATTTCCAAAATAGATATATAAATTTGTACTCCCACCAGCAATGAAGGAGTGTTCCTTTTGCTCCACACCTTCATCAGCATGAGCTGTCACTTGAGTTTTTGTTCTTAGGCATTGTAACAGGTCTCAAATGGAATCTGGAAGTCGTTTTGCTTTGCATTTCTTTGATGGCTAAGGATGTTGAACATTGCTTTGGGTGTTTCTCAGCCATATGAGATTCTTCTGTTGAGAATCATCTGTTTAGATCTGTGCTCCATTTTTTAATTTTAATTTTAATTTTTTTCTTTACAATTCATTATGTATCCTTATTGAAGCCCCCTCCCTCAACTCCTTCCAGTTCCACCGTCCCTCCCTCTTCCCCCTATCCCCTTCCCCTAGTCCACTGAAAGGGGGAGTTCTCCACCATTGCCATCTGCCCGTAGCTTATCAAGTCTCATCAGGATTGCCTGGATCCTCTTCCTCTGTGGCCTGGCAAGACCGAATCACCAGTGTCCGGTGATCAAAGAACAATCAACCATCCGAGTTCATGATAGAGGCAGCCCCTGCTCCCCTCACTCAGAGATCCACATGGAGACTGAGCTGCCAATCATCCACATCTGAGCAGGCGGTCTAGGTTCTCTCCATGCATGGTCCTCCATTGGTGCATCAGTCTCTGCAGGACCCCCGAGCTCAGATCCTTTAGCTTTGTTGGTCTCTTTGTGGGGTTCCTGTCCCCTCCATGTCCCTCTGTCTCCACCCTTCTCTTCCATAAGACTCCCTGCACTCTGCCCAAAGTTTGGCTGTGAGTCTCATTGTGCTCCATTTTTAATTAGATTATTTTATTTGTTGATGTCTTGTTTCTTGAGTTCTTGAGTTTTACGTATTTTGAATATTAGCCCTCTGTCAGATGTGAACACATAATCTGGTCACTAGGGAAGAGGTCAGCTTTCAAGCCTGGAACAGAGAACACAAGCCCTGCCATTGCTGCCACCCACACATGAAACACCCATGGCAGCATCCATGCACCTGCCATGGATCTTCACAGCTGTAAAGAAAGGCCAGGTGTGCTGGGACATGGACCTGCAGCATTCCACTCGAGATCCTGGGTTTGATCCCAAGTGCTGCAGAAACTGGGGTGTTGTGGCACATGGCAGCTCGGAGGCTCGAGGTCATGTCTAGGCTCAGGCTTTTCTAGGCCAGCCTAGGCTGTCACAAGAGATGCTGGGTGGAAACCATCCATTGTCCAGAAAAATGCCCATGTGCTTCTAGTCACAGGGAAACAGGCAAGAGGAGGGGTAGACATCCAAAAGCAAGGGGGACACATGGCATAATTGGGTTCCATTTCAGCATAGATCATTGAGAACTTGTGCAATCTGAAGGCCATTTTGTGCAGGCCTAGGGCCACACAGTCTACCAAGGCTTCCTGTATACTCGGAACTCCAGTCAAAGCCAGGTTCTCACTCAGGGCTCCTTGACCATACCATTTCAAAGATATGCTAGACTCTAAGAATACTTCCCAGCAAAGACGGTCAGATTCTGTGTAGAGTGATGATTGTGAAAGTTCTACAGACAGTAGCATCTATATAGAGAGATGTATAGTTTAAAGATAATGTAATCTGGCATCTACTCACTGAATGTAGAGTCAGAACTGACAGAAGTGAGGCTGCACGGCGCCATTTCTTAACCATGCAGTGTTCAGAATGTGTCTGTGTTCAGGCATTGGCTAAGGAGAATTTGGTTAAGGGGAGCTAACACTGTCTGTCCTGCCCCCATGGCCTGTGTATGGCAGAGGTGTTTGCAGTGTACAAAGCAGAATTTGATGAGGGGGTCAGCAGAGAAAATGCATGCTCAGATCTGGCATAGCCTCTGTGTTTCTCTGAGGAACCTGGCCTAAGCTAGCAACAGAGATGGTTCTGAGGTAACCGCCATCAAGGCATGGGCGTGAGAACACACAGTCCACTAAATGACGGTTCCTGTTAGTGCATGTTGGAGGTTTGTGCAAGGTTTGTCAATTGAAGTGTCTTTTTGTCTCAGCTGTCATGTGACAACTGAATTAGAATGACTTGGAGCCTGAATCACTGTATGTTCTTATCCCAGTGTGGTCTCCTGGTCATTAGGATCATTCACTGAGAGGCAGGGGACAGTGTGACAGTGGAACTCCTCACGGTCCTTCACACCACTGATTGTGGAGGACTTGGTCACTTCTGTGTCATGGATGGAAAGATAGACCCACATCTCTCTCTTACTTTGCTTCCTGTCAGGTGGTTAGGTGGCAGTGACATGAAGGTAGCTAACTGAGGACGTCCCCTGGGGTGGGAAGTAGGAGGTAAAATCACAGCATGCTTCCTGCCTCCCTCCCTGTAGATGGTATGTGCTTCCCACGAGCTGTAAGCATCACTGTTGTGTACAGAAGGAAGAGAAGGCCGTGGAAACACCATCTCTGGATCCAGCCCCTGCAGTCCAGCTGACTCCTTGCCACTTCTGTGGAGCTCATGCTTTACTTTAAAACTTTACATTGGTTGGGTCTTCTCAGGCTCATTGGGTTAAAAATGATTCCTTATGAGATGTTAGTGTCATCTTTGTGGAACTACACAAATCTGTGTTCCAGTGTTGATTAAAGCTATGGGATGAGGCCAGCTGGCACCATGTCCATACCCACAGTCACACTGCTCTTCCATGTCCACACTCCCACCGTATCAACTGAGCCCGTCTCTACACTGACCATGTAGTGCACGTGTGAAGTGTGATCATCCAGAAGCATCTCTCGCCTCTGATGAGGGTGCTTTAAGAAAGTGATGATATCATTGTTCAAACACAGATAAATATTTCCTGGTTTTCTTTGTTTTGTTTGCTTGTTTGTTTGTTTTGGTGATGTCATTCCAGTTTCTGCCATACTGAGAACACTGTGACCTAAAAGGAAGGAATCCTTGTGGCAGCCTGTGGTAGCTGCCCCTGAACATTCACCTGAAGCAGCTAGGCAATTAAGCATTGTGCATTGTGAAGGAAGGTACTGTTCAAATGGAGTGATCACATGAGCCATTCACGCGAGTACATGATCCTGCATCTCGCCTATAAAAGAGATGATGTCTGTCATCACCTGACAGAACGTGACTTTACCTAGCACAGCAGTAGAAGAAACACTAAAGGCATTTTTCATTAATTTATTTATTTCCTGTACATCTGGATCCAAAGGCACTTTCTCCCCACCCCTGTCTCTCCCTCTCACTTCCCCTTCTCCTATTCCTCACTCCCTCTCTCCTTAGAAAAGTAGAGACTTTTCTTGGGTATCAAGCTGCTTTGGCATGTCAAGTTGTGGTAGAGCTAGGCACATCTCCCATTGAGGCTATTCAGGACAGCCCAGTTAGGGGACAGGCAACAGAGTCAGAGACAGTCCCTGCCCTAGTTAGGGGACTGACATGAGACCAAGCTACCCATGTGTTACGTATGTGTAGGGGGCCTTGGTCTGTCTTATGTATGTTCTCTGATTGGTTTTTCAGTGTCTGTGAGCGCCTTGAGCCCAGGTTAGTTGATTCTGTGGGTTTTATTGTGGTGTTCTTGAGCTCTCTCTCTCCTTCAATCCTTTGTTTACCTCTTGCCGAAGGTTCCCCAGAGCTCCTTCTAATGTTTGGCTCTTGGTCTCTACATCTGTTTCCATCAGCTGTTGGGTGCATGTTCTCAGAGGACCGCTATGCTAGGGTCCTGTCTGCAAGTATAGCGAAATGTCATTAATAATAGACAGGGGTTGGCTCTCTCTCATGTGATGGGCCCCAAACTGGCCAGTCATTGTTTGGACATTCCCTCAATTTCTGTTCCATCTTTATCTTTGCGCATCTTGTACGCAGAGCAATTTTTGGTTGAAGGTTTTGTGGGTGGGTTGTCCTCATCCCTAGAAGTCTTGCCTTTTTTACAGGAAGCATCCATATCCCCTGTTGCTACGAGTCTTAGCTAGGTTCAGCCTCATATATTCCTGGGAGTTTCTCTTTTCCTTGGTTCTGGCTTGTCCCAGATCTGTTCCTCTCCCTAATTTCATTTCTCTTCTCTAGTTCCTGTTCCCTCAGTCCTCCCTGAACTTGATCTTCCCTCTACTCTCACCCTCTCCCACTCAGTTCCCTCCCTTCATCTACCATTAATGTCTATTTTATTTCCCCTTCTGAGTGAGATTCAAGCATCCTTCTTGGGTCTTCCTTGTTGGTGATTGTCTTTGATTCTATGAATTGTAGCATGGTTATCCTGTACTTTATGGCTAAATTCCACTTAAAAGTAAGTACATACCTTGTGTGTCTTTCTGGGTCTGGGTTACCTCACTCAGGATGATATTTTCTAGTTCCACCCATTTGCCTGCAAATTCCACAATGTCCATGTTTCTAATAGCTGAGTAGTATTCCATTGTGTAAACATACCACATCTTCTTTATCCATTCTTCAATTGAGGGACCTCTGGGTTGTTTCCAGTTTCTGGCTATTACAAATAAAGGTGCTTTGAATATAGTTGAGTAAATGTCCTTGTTGTATGATGGAGTATCTTTTGTGTATATTCCCAGGAGTGGTATAGGTGGATCTTGAGGTAGAACTATTCCTTATTTTCTGAGATACTGCCAAATTGATTGCACAAATTTTCAGTCCTACCAGCAACAGAGGAATACTCTCTATTAAAGTTATTTTTATAAAATTGTGTTGTTTTTTTTTTTTTTTACTTCAGGCCAATCTCCCTTATGAACATGGATGCAAAAATACTCAACAAAATACTCGCAAACCGAATACAAGAACACATCAAAGATATCATCCACCATGACCAAGTAGGCTTCATCCCAGGTATGCAGGGGTGGTTCAATATACGGAAATCCATCAATGTGATCCACCATATTAACAAACTGAAAGAAAAAACCACATGATAATCTCCCTAGATGCTGAAAAAGCATTTGACAAAATCCAACATACATTCATGTTTAAAGTATTGGAGAGATCAGGGATACAAGGCACATATCTAAACATAGTAAAGGCGATATACAGCAAGCCTATAGCCAACATCAAACTGAATGGAGAGAAACTTAAAGCAATCCCACTGAAATCAGGGACAAGACAAGGCTGCCCACTCTCTCCATATCTCTTCAACATAGTTCTGGAAGTCCTTGCTAGAGCAATAAGACAGTTGAAGGAGATCAAGGGGATACAAATTGGAAAGGAAGAAGTCAAATTATCACTATTTGCAAATGATATGATAGTATACGTGAGTGACCCCCAAAACTCTACCAGGGAACTCCTACAGCTGATAAACACCTTCAGCAAAGTGGCCGGATACAAAATTAACTAAAAAAAAAAAAAAAAAAACAACAACAAAAAAAAAAAACACAGTAGCCCTCCTGTATACAAAAGACAAAAGGGCTGAGAAAGAAATTAGGGAAACAACACCCTTCACAATAGCCACAAATGACATAAGGTACCTCGGAGTAACCCTAACCAAGGAAGTCAAAGACTTGTATGAAAAACATTTCAAGTCTCTGAAGAAAGAATTAGAAGAAGATATCAGAAGATGGAAAGATCTCCCATGCTCATGGCTTGGCAGGGTTAACATAGTAAAAATGGCCATCTTACCAAAAGCAATCTACAGATTCAATGCAATTCCCATCAAATTACCAACACAATTCTTTACAGACCTGGAAAGAAAAATTCTCAACTTCATATGGAATAATAAGAAGCCCAAAATTGCTAAAACAATCCTCTACAATAAAAGATCTTCTGGAGGTATCTCCATCCCTGATCTTAAGTTGTACTATAGAGCAACAGTTTTAAAAACTGCATGGTACTGGCATAGAAACAGAATAGTGGTGAAAGAGCTTAAGATAGCCTGAATATAACTCCATTTTAAAATAAAGATCTTGACTGGGAACTGAATTCAGGCACCAGGAAATATCACAGAATGTACACCTGGCAGAAAACAAAGTTAACTCTCCTAGCAACAGCCTCCAGGAAATATAACAGAATAAATGCTTCATAGAAAATAGAGACAAACTCCCTGGCAATAATCAATGGGAATCGGTTGAGAATCGGGTGGGAAAATTCTCCCCAATGTTTCAGATATGGTTTAGAAAAATAGCCATTGTGATTATATGCCTTAGCCATTGTGATTATATGCCTTAGCCATTGTGATTATGTGCCTCAGAAAAGGTCACCCCACCCTGCTAAACTTCACCCAATTCTGTAACGCCAAGGCTTGTGCCCCCCTGCTTGCTGCCATGAAAACTCCCTGCTCACAGACTTTCCCTTTAAAAATCCTGTTCACTCAGAGCTCGGGATCCCACTTCTCTACTGCTGCGCCAGTGAGACTTGGGTTCCGAGTTCGATCGCTCTCGTAATAAAGCTCTCTTGCAATTGCATCGAGTCATCTCCTGGTGGTCTCTGAGGGTCCTGTGAACCTGGCATAACAGTGGATCAATGGAACCGAACAGAGGACCCAGAAATAAACCCACACACTTATGGACACCTGATCTTTGACAAAGATGCCAAAACCATACAATGGAAAAAAGATAGCATCTTCAACAAATGGTGCTGGTCCAACTGGATGTCTACATGTAGAAAAATGAAAATAGATCCATACTTATCACCCTGCACAAAACTGAAGTCCAAGTGGATCAAAGACCTCAGCATAAAACTAGACACATTAAATCAGTTAAAGTGGGGAAAACCCTAGAACTCATTGGTACAGGAGACAACTTCCTGAACAGAACACCAACAGCACAGGCTCTAAGAGCAACAATCAATAAATGGGACCTCATGAAACTGAAAAGCTTCTGTAAATCAAAGGACACCGTCATCAAAACAAAATGACTGCCTACAGATTGAGAAAGAATCTTCACCAACCCTCTATCTGACAGAGTATTAATATCCAGTATATACAAAGAACTAAAGAAGCTGAGAAGCAGCAAACCAAGTAATCCACTTAAAAAATGGGGAACAGAGCTAAACAGAGAACTCTCTGTAGAGGGATATCGAATGGCAGAGAAGCACTTAAAGAAATGCTCAACCTCATTAGCCATTAGGGAAATGTAAATCAAAACAACCCTGAGATTTCACCTTACACCCATCAGAATGGCCAAGATGAAAAACTCAAGTGACAACACATGCTGGAGAGGATGTGGAGAAAGGGGAACCCTCCTCCACTGCTGGTGGGAATGTAAACTTGTACAACCACTCTGGAAATCAATCTGGCGCTTTCTCAGACAACTAGGAATAGCGATTCCTCAAGATCCAGCCATACCACTCCTGGGCATATATCCAAAAGATGTTCAAGTACACAATAAGGACATTTGCTCAACCATGTTTGTAGCAGCTTTATTTGTAATACCCAGAAGCTGGAAACAGCCCAAATGTCCCTCAACTGAAGAATGGATGCAGAAACTGTGGTACATCTATACAATGGAGTATTACTCAGCAATGAAAAATAAGGAAATCATGAAATTTTCAGGTAAAGGCTGGGATCTGGAAAGGATCATCCTGAGTTGTCCCAGAAGCAGAAAGATACACACGGTATATACTCACTCATATAGACATACAACATAGGACAAACCCACTAAAATCTGTGCTTCTAAAGAAACTAAGCAAGAGAGAGGACCCTAACTAAAATGGTCAATCCCCATCCTGAAAGGCAAAGAGGATGGACATCAGAAGAAGAAAACAGGAAACAACCTAGGAACCTTCTACAGAGGGCTTCTGAAAGCCAGAAGAAAACAGGAAACAACCTAGGAACCTGCCACAGAGGGCCTCTGAAAGCCTCTGCCCTGCAGACTATCAAAGCAGACGCTGAGACATATAGCCAACTGTTGGGCAGACTGCATGGAATCTTATGCAAGAAGTGGGAAATAGTAAGATCTGGAGAGGATGGGAACCACACAAGGAGAGCAACAGAACCAGAAAATTTGAACACAGGGAACTTCCCAGAGACTCATACTCCAACCAAGGACTATTCGTGGAGATAACCTAGAACCCCTCCACAGATGTAGCCCATGGCAGTTCAGTGTCCAAGTGGGTTCCATATTAATGGGAAGAGGGACTGCCTCTGACCTAATCGGATTGGCCTGCTCTTTGATCACCTCCCCCTGAGGGGGGAGCAGCCTTACCAGGCCACAGTAGAGGACAATACAGCCACTTTTGATGTGATCTGATAGACTAAGATCAAAAAGGAGAGGAGAACCTCCCCTATCAGTGGACTTGGGGAGTGGCATGCATGCAGAAAGGGGAGGGAGAGTGGGATCGGGAGGGGAAGAGGGAGGGGCTTATGGGGGAATACAAAATGAATGAAGTGTAATTAATAAAATAAAAAATAAAATAAAAAAAATTGTGTTTGTTTCTCAGTTTCTCTCTTATGCCAGCTATCATCCAGGAGACTCTATTATTTATCAAGCTTTACAGCACGAGCTTGAACAGTCATTAATTCTTGACCCTCTATGCTGGTGTGCCTCCCTCCTTACCAAAATCCCTGAGTTACTTGCTTCTTAACACCTTTTCTGCTCCAACTGAATCTTCCTTATCTCTCCTGGGCCTCTGACGGGATCTTTCCCTTACCTCCCTCTCTTCACTTCTCCCATCCCCTGGAGGGTGGAACCCCACCATATTCTCTCTCCTGGTCAGCAATTGGTTGTAAGCTGCTTAACTGGTATATCAGGGCACAGTTGGGGAGCATTATTTACACACCTTTGAGATAAGAGATTCTCAGTACACGTATTTCAACCAGATGGGGGGGCATTTACAAAAATCAGCGTTTGAATTACACAATCACCTGTGTCTACAGTTCCCTTTGCTCCACATCCTCACTAGCATGTGCTGTCACTTGAGCTTTTTATCTTAGCCATTCTGCTGGGTGTAAGATAATTTTGATTTGCATTTCCCTAATGAGTACATTGACTATTTCTGTGTTTCTTGGCTTTTTCCTCTGTTGAGGATTCTGTTTAGCTCTGTAGCCCCTCTTTCAATTGGGTTATTTGGTTGTTGCTATCTAATTCCTCGAGTTCATTATATGTTTTGAATATTAGTCTTCTCTTGGGTCTAGGGTTGGTGGAGATCTTTTTCCATTCTGTAAAATGCCATTTTGTCCTATTGACAGTGTCCTTTGCCTTACAAAAGCATTTCAGTTTCATGAGGCCCCATTTATTAGTTGTTGATTTTAGTGCCTGAGTTGGTGGTGATCTGTTCAAGAAGTTGTTGGGGGGGTCGGCAAGATGGCGGCACCAGGAGAACACTGCAACTGAGGAGCAGGACAACATTTTCCATACAGCGACCAAGAGACTGAACTCTGGGCCCTAAAACAACAGCAATCGTGTTTCCCAGGTGAGAGGAAACCCCCACAGCATGGGAATCAGTCAGGTCCACGCTTAGGCCACCAGCCAGAACCCGGAAGAGATCCTGCATCATGCAGGCACTAGGTCGCCAGACCAGAGCCACATGCCTGCGTGTCCTGATCACCTTCCCAGGTGGTGGGCACAAAAACACCAGAGATTGGGAGTCCCAGTCTCGAGAAAAACCCATGGGGAAGGAAAGTAGCGGGACTGGCCATGGGTCACCCAGTCTTTCCCTGGAAAAAGTCTTGAAGACCAGTGGGTACAAGTCACCATCACTGAACTGGCCTGCTGCCACCAGCACAGACAGGGGCTGTGTGCCAGCTCTCTAGCACAGACAGAGCTTTGCGCCCTAGTACAACAGAGACAGGGAGTCACTGTCAGGAGAGGGCCCCACAGGGAAGGAAGGAAACAGTACTGACTTGGGCGACCCAGGCTTTACCCGGGGAAAGTCTCTCGCAGACTGGCGGGTACGAACCCCATCACTGAACTGGGCTCCAAGCCGGAAGCACAGAGAGTAGCTGGGCACCCAGCTCCTGCAGACTAGCAGGCAGGCATGCGTGCCCCAGCCAGACCTGCTTTGTACCAACTATTCCTCACAGAACTGTGTACCCTAGGACATCAGAGACTTGGAGTCACTGTCTGGAGAAGTCCTCACAGGGAACTAAGCAAAGGGGGATAGACTTAGACCACCCAGTATATCCCCAGAAAAGGTCCTGCAGACTGGCACAAACCAGGGACCTGCTGTGCACCAGATAGCCTGCTGTTACCAGGAGAGCACTACTCATCCACCACAGATTACTGCTTGGGTACTGGGGCACAGAGCCCCAACCTCAGACCTACAAAAGCCCGGAATCCCCAAGATCAACCCCCAGATAATGCTCCAAGGGGCAACCAGTTATCCCTAACAAAACTGACCAAACCACGGACACACAGGTTACAGCAGCAGATCGCTAAATTCACAGCAAGAAACTGGGCAGCTGTCTTCAGGAGTTCTCCCGGTGAGAGGAGAGCCCTCTCGACTAATAAGGACCACAGTTACCATTCAGGTCTCTATGCCTGAGGTGAGCAGTGGCAACTCCTGAAAAACACCAGCCATCCAGTGACTATACCCAGAAAGCTGAGAAGGCTTCCTTCAGGAAAAACCATCTTCCTGCCAAAGGGATTCTCTCCACCACAGGATTCCAGGAACCACCAGAAACCAACTCCAAACACCTAAGATAAGATAACACAATGGGTAGAGGCCAGCCAACAAAAGCCAGAGCAATATGGCATCTCCAGAACTCAGTTATCCAGGAGCAAGTATCCCTAGACACCCCAGCATAATTGAAATGCAAGAAGAGGACCTAACATCTATGATCATGAAGAGGATAACAGAGGAAACAAATAAAATGCATAAAGAAATAGAGGAAGATAAAAGCAAACAGTTTATGGCCATCCGTAAAGAAATAGAGGAAGTTGCAGCCAAACAGTTTGTGGCCTATAGAGAGGCCATGTTAAACCATTAAATCACCGAATGAAATAAAAGAAAAAGAGGATTGTTCAAACAAACAATTGAAGGAATTGATGGAAAACAGGAAAATACAGTCAGATAGGTGAAGGAAATCAACAAAATGGCTCAAGACCTGAAGATAGAATTGGAAAACTTAAAGAAAACACAAATGGAGGAATTTGTGGAAAGAAGGAACTTAGGGAAGAAAACAGGAACCACAGAGGTTAGCATAACCAATAGACTACAAGAGATGGAAGAAAGCATCTCAGGTGTGGAAGATACAATGGAAGAAATAGATGTATCTGTCAAAGAAAATGTTAAATCTAAAAAAATTCCTGACACAGACTGTCCAAGAAATTCAAGACAACATAAAAAGACAAAACCTAAGAATAATAGGTGTAGAGGAAAAAGAAGATTCCCTGCTCCAAGAACCAGAAAATATTTTCAACAAAATCATTGAAGAAAATGTCCCCAACTTAAAGGAGAGGCCAATAAGAATACAAGAGGCCCACAGAACACCCAATAAATTAGACCAGAAAAGAAAATCCTGCTACATAATAATAAAAACAGTAAGTATTCAGAACAAAGAAAAGATACTACTAAAAGCTGCAAGGAAAAAGGGCCAAGTAACATATAATAGCAAACCCATTAGAATCACACCTGACTTTTCAACAGAGACTATGAAAGCCAGAAGGGCCTGGGCAGATTTCATGCAGACCCTAAGAGAACACAGATGTCAGCCCAGGCTACTATACCCAGCAAAACTCTCAGTCCTCATAGATGGAGAAAACAAGATATTCAATGACAAAAACAAATTTCAACAATACCTACACACAAATCCAGCATTACAGAAGACACTAGAAGGGAAAATACAACCCAAGAAAACTAGCTACTTTCAAGAAAACACAGGAAATAATTAACCTCACTACAGTAAAACAAAAAGCAACCAAACACACAACCTTATGATCACAGCCAACATCAAAATCAAAGGATCTAACAGCCACTGGTCATTAATCTCTCTCAACATCAATGGACTCAATTCTCCAATAAAAAGATACAGACTAACAGAATGGATGCATAAACAAAACCCAGCAATCTGTTGCATACAAGAAACACACCTAAGTCACAAAGATAGACATTACTTGAGGGTAAAGGATTGGAAGACGGCTTTCCAAGCAAATGAACCCAAGAAGCAAGCAGGAGTAGCCATTCTAATAGCTGATAAAATAGACGTTCAACCAAAATTAATCAAAAGAGATGGGGAAGGAAACTTCATATTCATCAAGGGAACATTCCAACAAGAAGACATGACAATCCTGAACATCTATGTCCCAAATACAAGGGCACCCACATTTGTAAAAAAGACATTGATAAAACTTAAACCACACATAGATTCCCACACATTAATAGTGGGAGACTTCAACACCCCACTCTCAACAAAGGACAGGTCAACAAGACAGAAATTGAACAAAGAAACAATGTCTCTAACAGAGGTCATGAATCAAATGGACCTGACAGACATTTACAGAACCTTACACCCAAACACAAAAGAATTTACCTTCTTCTCAGCACCTCATGAAACCTTCTCCAAAATAGACCAAATAGTTGGTCACAAAGCAAGCCTCAACAGATGCAAGAAGATTGAAATAATCCCCTGTATCCTGTCTGATCACTATGGAATAAAGCTGGACCTCAACAACAACAGAAATAGCAATCAACCTATGCACACATGGAAACTGAACAACTTGCTACTAAATGACAGCTGGGTTAGGGAAGAAATAAAGAAATTAAAGTCTTCCTAGAACTCAATGAAAAAGAAGACACAACATACCCAACTTGTGGGACACAATGAAAGTAGTGCTAAGAGGAAAGTTCATAGTACTAAGTGCCTTCAAGAAGAAATTTGAGACAGCTCATTCAAGCAACTTAATGGCTCACTTAAAAACCCTAGAAAAAGAAGAAGCAGACATACCAAAAAGGAATAGATGGCTGGAAATAATCAAACTCTGGGCTGAAATCAATCAATTAGAAACAAATAAAACAATTCAAAGAATCAATGAAACCAAAAGCTGGTTCTTTGAGAAAATCAACAAGATAGACAAACTCTTAGCCAAGCTAACTAAAAGGCAGAGAGACACCATCCAAATCAACAAAATCAGAAATGAAAAGGGGGACATAACTACAGACACTGAGGAAATCCAAACAATCATTAGAATTTACTTCAAAGGTCTATATGTCACAAAATTTGAAAATCTAAATGAAATGGACAATTTTCTTGATCGATTCGACTTACCAAAGCTGAATCAGGACCAGGTAAATCAATTAAATAATCCTATATCCCCCAAGGAAATAGAAGTGGTCATCGAAAGTCTCCCATCCAAAAAAAGCACAGGACCAGATGGTTTCAGTGCAGAATTCTACCAGACCTTCAAAGAAGAGCTAACTCCAATTCTCTTCAAACTATTCCACAAAATAGAAACAGAAGGAACATCACCAAACTCATTTTATGAAGCCACAATCACCTTGGTACCTAAACCACACAAAGACCCAACAAAGAAAGAGAATTTCAGGACAATTTCCCTTATGAGCACTGATGCAAAAATACTCAACAAAATACTCGCAAACCGAATACAAGAACACATCAAAGATATCATCCACCATGACCAAGTAGGCTTCATCCCAGGTATGCAGGGGTGGTTCAATATACGGAAATCCATCAATGTGATCCACCATATTAACAAACTGAAAGAAAAAAACCACATGATAATCTCCCTAGATGCTGAAAAAGCATTTGACAAAATCCAACATACATTCATGTTTAAAGTATTGGAGAGATCAGGGATACAAGGCACATATCTAAACATAGTAAAGGCGATATACAGCAAGCCTATAGCCAACATCAAACTGAATGGAGAGAAACTTAAAGCAATCCCACTGAAATCAGGGACAAGACAAGGCTGCCCACTCTCTCCATATCTCTTCAACATAGTTCTGGAAGTCCTTGCTAGAGCAATAAGACAGTTGAAGGAGATCAAGGGGATACAAATTGGAAAGGAAGAAGTCAAATTATCACTATTTGCAAATGATATGATAGTATACGTGAGTGACCCCCAAAACTCTACCAGGGAACTCCTACAGCTGATAAACACCTTCAGCAAAGTGGCCGGATACAAAATTAACTAAAAAAAAAAAAAAAAACAGTAGCCCTCCTGTATACAAAAGACAAAAGGGCTGAGAAAGAAATTAGGGAAACAACACCCTTCACAATAGCCACAAATGACATAAGGTACCTCGGAGTAACCCTAACCAAGGAAGTCAAAGACTTGTATGAAAAACATTTCAAGTCTCTGAAGAAAGAATTAGAAGAAGATATCAGAAGATGGAAAGATCTCCCATGCTCATGGCTTGGCAGGATTAACATAGTAAAAATGGCCATCTTACCAAAAGCAATCTACAGATTCAATGCAATTCCCATCAAATTACCAACACAATTCTTTACAGACCTGGAAAGAAAAATTCTCAACTTCATATGGAATAACAAGAAGCCCAAAATTGCTAAAACAATCCTCTACAATAAAAGATCTTCTGGAGGTATCTCCATCCCTGATCTTAAGTTGTACTATAGAGCAACAGTTTTAAAAACTGCATGGTACTGGCATAGAAACAGAATGGTGGATCAATGGAATGGAACAGAGGACCCAGAAATAAACCCACACACTTATGGACACCTCATCTTTGACAAAGATGCCAAAACTTGTGGAGAGCTGAAGTTCAGATGCCATTACAAGATGGTGCTGACATCTGCCCTCAGAACTGGTAAGGAACCTCTAGAGCGCATGTGCGAGTTGCGAAAGCGCCCCAAGCCACTGCCCGAGCCCGGGCCGTCAGATGGTGAGTAAGCAGCCAATCAGGGTATGACACGTCACTTCACGTCACTTAGGTGCGATCAGGGCTTATTTAAGCAGCACCACTTTGGGGCTTGGGGTCTTTCTCCTTTCATCGCTTGACTATAATAAAGCCTACTGCAGAAGGATCCTGTTGTCCGTGTGCGTTCTTGCTGGCGAGACAATTACGCGGGTCGCAACATCTGGTGCTGAAACCCGGGACGCTGGGAGCCTGCTATCGCCGGTGCCGAGGAGACCCCCGTTCTCGGGGAGGATTCAGAACTGCAGCATTAGGGTAAGTTCTGAGAGGCATGTTTGGTCTTTACTTATCTCATCTTTCACCTCAGCTAGCAGGAGCCCTTATTGCCTTCCCTGTTGTGATCGTTGCCCTCATCCTCTTTCTTTTGGTTTCGTTTTGTTTTCATAAGGGTTGGTGCTAATACACACCGTTGTTGAGGGACACGGTAAGGCGGACGTAGATAAGCCACTGTGTCCTTTCTGAGTGTTGTGGGTACGATGAGACGGACGTAGATAAGCCGCACTACCCCTCTTTGTGTTAGTTCGCTCATAGATAAGAGAGCAACATGGGAGCATCACACTCGGTGATCACGGCACTCCAATCGCTTTTGAGGCAACATGAACTTAAAATTTCCAAGAGGACGTTAGAGGGATTTGTGGTGGAGATGGATCGAGTGGCCCCCTGGTTCATCTGCTCAGGGTCGCTGATGCTCGCCTCTTGGACAAGCTTGAGGGCGATCTCGAAAGGGAAGAGATTAACAGAAGGCTAAGAGCAGGCACTAGGTCGATGTGGCTTTTGGTTAAATCTTGCTTGGAAGATGAAAACTGCCGTTCATCTATTAAGGCTGGTCAGGGAGTGTTAGAGGAGATACAAGACAGCATGTCAGAAACAGAACGTGACAAAAGATTAGGGGCCCCGATGGATAGAAATAAAAGACGTCTCTAAGAAAAAAGGCCCTTCTACGAATGTTAAAGCCGCAGGAGCAAAAGATAAGGGAAAGGACACCCTGGGAGAGAAACATAAGGAGAAAAAAAATCTAAAAAGGAGCCTCTCTATCCAACAAAAAAACTAGAGGCTTTAGAAATTGACAATTCTGAGTCGGAGGAGTTAAGTCCCTCTGAGGAGTCAGACTTAAAGGAGGAAGCAGCCCACTATGAGGAAGAACGATACCACCCGGATGAGCGGCCATTACTGTTGTATCGGAAGCAACGTAGTATGAGGAACAGGAAGTGCTCACTTTCTCAGTCGGCCACTCCTGTTGTCCCTAGTGCTCCTCCACCCTACACCGGGAGGCACTGTCCTGATTCCTTCTTTTCAACAAAAGATAGACACAATTTTTTTCAGACTTTTCCAGTATTTGAAGATGTGGAAGTGGCCGTGTCCACGTACCTATAGATTACCCTCTAGTCAAGGAACTGGCAGAGTCATTTAATAAGTACAGGGTGGATGCTAATTTTACAATTATGCAGCTTGAGAGGCTGGGTTCTACAGCAATGACCCCAAATGATTGGCAGACTGTAGTGAAAGTTGCCCTCCCCAATATGGGAGTGTATTTGGAATGGAAAGCTTTATGGCATGATGCCTGTCAATCCCAAGCTAGGGCTAATGCTAATGCAGAAGACAATCAACGACGCTGGACCTTTGAGCTACTAACAGGACAAGGTCCACATGTTCAGCAACAGACAGATTATGATTGGGGAGTGTACGGCCAAATACCTGCCGCTGCAATTAAAGCATGGAAGGCCCTTTCAAAGAAGGGTGGGACCAAAGGTCATTTAACAAAAATTGTCCAGGGTCCTCAAGAGCCATTTTCAGATTTTGTGGCCAGGATGACAGACGCAGCAGGTAGAATATTTGGAGACCCGGAACGGGTCCGACCAATGATAGAACAACTGGTGTATGAGAATGCTTCACCAGAATGCAAGGCAGTCATTACCCCCAGATGGAGCAAAGGGCTAACAGATTGGATAAAAGTTTGCCGAGGACTCGGAGGCCCGCTTACCAACGCCGGTCTGGCGGCAGCCATATTACAAAGCAAGAACCGCCCAAGTTCTGGAAACAATAAAGTTTGTTTTAATTGTGGCAAAATGGGTCATTTAAAAAGAGACTGTCGTGTATCTGCACAAAAGGAAGTTCCTGGACTTTGCCCTAAGTGTAGAAAAGGCAATCACTGGGCTAATGAATGCTGCTCAGTCAGAGATATTCAGGGAAAACTTATACAGCATGACACCCCCTCTGAGGAGAGAAATGAAAATGTTCCAAAAAACGGGCCCCAGGGCCCCAGGTCTCAGGGCCCCAAAAGATATGGGACCTGTGCAGGCAACAGGAGGGTTTATCCAGCTGTAGAGCAACAAGAGGATCAGCAGGGTTGGACCTCCGTTCCACCTCCCAATTCTTATTAATGCCACACATGGGGGTGCGACCTGTCCCAGTGGAGTTTGAAGGCCCCCTGCCTGAAGGAAGTGTCGGTCTTATTTTGGGTCGCTCCTCTCTCACTCTAAAAGGACTTATGGTCCATCCTGGAATATTAGATCAGGATTTTACGGGACAGCTCCAGGTGCTTTGTTCCTGCCCCCAAGGCATATTTTCTATTTCTCCTGGAGATAGGATTGCTCAATTAGTCCTCCTCCCAAGTCTTCATGACTGTTCTCCATCTACCGGAACACCAAGGGGCACAAAAGGACTCGGTTCCACAGGAACAGATTTTGCTCATTTGGTAGTTGATCTTAAAACTAGACCTACCCTACAACTACAAATAGAAGGGAAAAGTTTTACTGGTACTTTGGACACAGGGGCTGATAAAAGCATTATCTTTTCCACCTGGTGGCCTAAGGCGTGGCCTGTTACACAATCATCCCACTCCTTACAAGGGTTGGGATATGAGGCCAGCCCTGCGGTTAGTTCACGTTCTTTGATGTGGCAAGCACCGGAAGGTCAAACAGGAAGTTTCATACCATATGTTCTTCCTCTCCCTGTCAATCTCTGGGGAAGAGACATTTTGCAGGATTTAGGATTAGCATTGACCAATGAGTATTCTCAACAAGCGGTTGATATTATGAAAAGGATGGGGTATAAGGAAAGAAAAGGCCTTGGCAAGAAAGAACAAGGGAGAGTAAACCCAGTTTTGCAAGAAAGTAATAAAGGAAGACAGGGCTTGGGTTTTCATTAGCCGCCATTGAGGGTTCCATGCCCATATCCTGGCTCACAGGGGAAGCCGTATGGGTTCCTCAATGGCCCCTTTCCTCTGAAAAGTTAGAGGCTGCCACTAGATTAATTAAAGAGCAAGTACAACTTGGTCATTTGGAGCCCTCTACCTCTCCATGGAATACACCCATTTTTGTTATAAAAAAGAAATCAGAAAAATGGAGACTTCTCCATGATTTGAGGGCTATTAATATACAGATGCGATTATTTGGAACAGTGCAATGAGGCTTGCCTCTGCTTTCAGCCCTGCCTAAGCAATGGAGAATTATAATAATAAACATCAAGGATTGTTTTTTCTCCATTCCATTGTGCCCACAAGACAGACAAAGATTTGCCTTTACATTACCCTCTGTTAATCACCATAAACCAGATAAAAGATATCAATGGAGGGTTTTACCTCAAGGCATGGCTAATAGCCCCACCATGTGTCAATTGTATGTGCAGATGGTTCTTAAACCAGTTAGACAGCAATTTCCTTCCTTGTTGCTGATTCATTATATGGTTGATATTCTCTTGTGCCATGAGGAGTTAGCCATCTTACAAGATGCGTATCCTTTGTTGCAAAAAACCGTGCAACAATGGGGATTGCATATTGCCACTGAAAAGGTCCAGATTTCAGAAGTAGGTTCCTTTTTGGGGATGGTCATTTACCCGGACAAAATAGTTCCTCAAAAAAACAGAAATTCTCAGGGACCATTTGCATACCTTAAATGATTTTCAAAAATTATTAGGTGATATAAATTGGCTTAGGCCGTTTTTAAAGATTCCTTCTGCTGAATTAAACCCCTATTTGATATTTTGGAAGGGGATGCTCATATTTCTTCACCCAGAGCCTTAACACCGGCTGCAAGCCGCGCCCTGCAAGTGGTAGAAGACGCTTTACAAGATGCCCAATTAAAACGTGTAGATGAAACTAAGACCTTTGACCTGTGTGTCATTAAAACTAAACATTTACCAACTGCTGTATTATGGCAAGATGGACCATTATTGTGGGTTCATCCTAATGCTTCTCCTGCAAAAATTATTAAATGGTATCCAGATGCAGTTGCTCAACTTACACTCCGTGGGTTAAAAGCAGCCATTACATACTTTGGGAAGGAGCCAAAGTTCTTAATAGTGCCTTATACGGCTCATCAGGTTCAGGTACTGACTGCTACCTCTGATACTTGGGCAGTGCTAGTTACCTCCTTTAGTGGTTTGATTGATAATCATTATCCTCGACACCCTGTTTTGCAATTTGCTTTAACTCAAGAGGTAGTCTTCCCACATGTAATGTCCCAGGAACCACTTCAGGATGGACTAGTAGTTTATACAGATGGGTCAAAAACAGGAGTGGGAGCTTATGTGGTTAATAATAAAGTTGTTTCTAAGCAATATCATGAGACCTCGCCTCAAATTGTGGAATGTTTAGTAGTGTTAAAAGTTTTGAAAAAATTTCCAGGTCCCTTAAATATTGTTTCTGATTCTAGTTATGTGGTAAATGCAACCAAAATCTTAGAGGCTGCTGGATTGATTAAAGCATCTAGCAAGCTTGCAAAAATTTTTCAAAGGATTCAGTTTGCCTTAATTACCAGAGATCCCCTGTTTTTATTACACACATCAGGGCTCATTCCGGTCTACCGGGGCCCATGTCCCATGGAAATGACCTGGCAGATCGAGCCACAAAGATGATTGCATTTGCCCTCCTTTCAAATTTAGAATTGGCTAAGGAGTTTCATAAAAAATTTCATGTTACAGCTGAGACATTGCGTCATTGATTTGACATAACTAAAAAGGAAGCTAGAGATATTGTTACCCAATGTCAAAATTGTTGTTAGTTTTTACCTGTGCCTCATGTTGGGATTAATCCCAGAGGGATCCGTCCACTACAGATGTGGCAAATGGATGTTACTCACATTTCATCTTTTGGCAAACTACAATATTTACATGTTTCCATTGATACTTGCTCTGGAGTTATGTTTGCTTCTCCCCTGACTGGAGAAAAGGCAGCCCATGTTATTCAACATTGCTTGGAGGCATGGAGTGCCTGGGGAAAGCCCAAAATTCTAAAAACTGATAATGGGCCAGCCTATACTTCTCAAAAATTTGGACAGTTTTGTCATCAAATGGGAGTGACCCACCTAAGGGGTCTCCCATATAACCCTCAGGGACAGGGTATTATTGAACGTGCTCATCGCACTCTAAAATCCTACTTAATAAAACAAAAAGGGGGAGTCGAGGAGGCTCTGCCCTCAGTGCCACGAGTGACTGTTTCCTTGGCACTCTTTACTCTCAATTTTTTAAATTTGGACAGTCAGGGCCACTCGACGGCTGATCGCCACTGCTTAGAGCCTGATAGGCCTAAGGAAATGGTCAAATGGAAGGATGTCTTGACTGGTCAGTGGAAAGGCCCAGATCCTATTTTAATAAGATCCAGGGGAGCTGTCTGTGTTTTCCCACAGGAAGAAAACAATCCATTCTGGGTACCGGAGCGCCTCACGCGAAAGCTCGCGGCAGCTGAAGATGATCCTCCAACGAATATACCTGCAACTAATTCCAGTTCTTGCTTGGATCCTTCTAAATCGGGTTCCTAGTATTGTGGGGGTACAACGTTGGGCCATTTTGTCTGCATTCCCGAAGCCTATGCCGGTCAGACATAACTCATTGGTTTTTCCAAAATTTTTCTCGTCCAATAAAGATTTAGGCCTGCCTTATTTGCCTTATGATGAGACTGAGGCATCATTAGGGGAAAGCCATGACTTCCCAGAAGCTGGCTCCCTTTGCTTTCAAATTGAGGATTCCGTAGGAGATTGTGTTTGGCTTACCAAAAGGATTCTTGGGTCATTTAGCCATAAGGATTGGAATTAGGAAGTTATGACCCAAAAGAAAAGGGGTAATAACGACACCATTGATGTCTATTATACCTTTTGGCAAAAGGTCACCTGGATAAACGGTTCCTTTTTAGGACCAAATTTTTTAGATAAAAATAGACCTCTTCAACCTAGGGTGGCCCCTTCATGTGCATGGGAGGATGATGAGACCATCCCTCCATGGTCCGACTGCCAGTCGCGCATTACTCGATGGGCTGACAAAAATAAAACCTTTTCCTTTTCCCCAAATATGTTGATGGATCCTACAAAAGATTGGGTAATGAAAAAGGGGCTCTTTATACAACATCGAGATATGGCCCCTTTTTATAAATGGGTACTTTGTGGGATAAATGGTAGTTGTACGGACCTCAATCCTCTGGGATTCATTAGTGGTGGTACTGTAGGGAAATCGACCGTCATGGGCGCCCTAAATGGTACTGTGTTGAAAAAGGATATGGAAATGGTGAATGCGACAAGGCAAATTACCAATTGGAATAGAGCCATTACAAATCAGACGGCTTTTCCACCTAGTCCTGTCTGTGTTTATCCCCCTTTTTTACTTGTTTTGTCCAATGATTCTTTTAGAAATTGTACCAATGAGACATGCTGGATGTCGCAATGTTGGAATGCCAGGTGTTACGCTCGTGCCCTGGTTGTTAGAGTCCCACAGTGGATCCCAATCCCTGTGGAGACTCCATCCACCCTCTCCCTGTTTAGACAGAAGAGAGATTTTGGCATCACTGCAGCCGTTGTTACTGCCATCACTGTCAGTGCAGCTGCTGCCACTGCAGCCGGCTTGGCAATGGCAAATTCAGTCCAAACAAGCACAACAGTAAATCAATTGTCAGCAGGTGTGGCTGAAGCCATGAACCTTCATGCATCTGCTAGCGCACAATTAAAAGGTGGATTGATGGTTCTTAACCAGTGTCTGGATCTTGTGGAAGAAAGAATAGATATTTTATTTCAATTGGCTCAATTAGGATGTGAAAGAAAAATAGGAGCACTCTGTATTACCAGTGTACAATATGAAAATCTTACCCCAGCCGCTAATTTGTCCAGGAAATTGTCCTTATATCTTGCAGGAAATTGGTCAGAAGGATTTGAAGAAATGCTTGAAGAGCTAAGGGCGGCGGTGGTGACCATTAATTCTACTCAAGTGGATTTATCGCTCACAGATGGCTTATTATCCTGGGTCTCTTCCGCCTTTTCTTATTTTAAAGAATGGGTGGGCGTTGGAATGTTTGGTGCAGCATTATGTGTGGCTTAGTGTTTTTACTCTGGTTGTTCTGCAAACTCAAAACCCAACAAAAACGTGACAAGGTGGTGATCGCACAAGCACTAGCAGCCCTGGGGCAAGGCTCGTCTCCCGAGGTTTGGCTTTCCATGTTAAAAGAATGATGAACAACAATGTTACCTCTGCCTTTGTAGTTGTAGTGCCACAAAATTGGATGAGACTGGATTAGCAGCCCTTGCACTCCCGGGGACGTGTTCCCATTGCACGGGGATGGGTGCGATTCCATGTTGTCTCCTCATGAGTATAAAAATCAAACGGTCTGGAAAGTCAGTGATGGAAGAGTGCAAATAAGTCTCCGCCCGCCTAAGACAGGACAGCCTCGCTGTGAGGAGGTTGCTCCAATGACGGGTAAGGGCTGAGCATTGCCTTCCACCAGGCTCAGACGTTGGTAATGTTCTCAAATAAATTGGCAGAGCACCTTGTCGGCGGAAGGGGACTTGCTATATTTAAAACAAAAAGGGGGAGATGTGGAGAGCTGAAGTTCAGACGCCATTACAAGATGGTGCTGACATCTGCCCTCAGAACTGGTAAAGAACCTCTAGAGCGCATGTGCGAGTTGCAAAAGCGCGCCAAGCTACTGCCCGAGCCCGGGCCGTCAGATGGGGTGATGAGTAAGCAGCCAATCAGGGTATGACATGTCACTTCACGTCACTTAGGTGTGATCAGGGCTTATTTAAGCAGCACCACTTTGGGGCTTGGGGTCTTCCTCCTTTCATCGCTTGACTATAATAAAGCCTGCTGCAGACGGATCCTGTTGTCCGTGTGCGTTCTTGCTGGCGAGACAATTACGCGGGTCGCAACAAAAACCATACAATGGAAAAAAGATAGCATCTTCAACAAATGGTGCTGGTCCAACTGGATGTCTACATGTAGAAAAATGAAAATAGATCCATACTTATCACCCTGCACAAAACTGAAGTCCAAGTGGATCAAAGACCTCAACATAAAACCAGACACATTAAATCAGTTAAAGTGGGGAATACCCTAGAACTCATTGGCACAGGAGACAACTTCCTGAACAGAACACCAACAGCACAGGCTCTAAGAGCAACAATCAATAAATGGGACCTCATGAAACTGAAAATCTTCTGTAAATCAAAGGACACCGTCATCAAAACAAAATGACTGCCTACAGATTGGGAAAGAATCTTCACCAACCCTCTATCTGACAGAGTATTAATATCCAGTATATATAAAAAACTAAAGAAGCTGAAAAGCAGCAAACCAAGTAATCCACTTAAAAAATGGGGAACAGAGCTAAACAGAGAATTCTCTGTAGAGGGATATCGAATGGCAGAGAAGCACTTAAAGAAATGCTCAACCTCATTAGCCATTAGGGAAATGTAAATCAAAACAACCCTGAGATTTCACCTTACACCCATCAGAATGGCCAAGATGAAAAACTCAAGTGACAACACATGCTGGAGAGGATGTGGAGAAAGGGGAACCCTCCTCCACTGCTGGTGGGAATGTAAACTTGTACAACCACTCTGGAAATCAATCCAGCAACTAGGAATAGCACTTCCTCAAGATCCAGCCATACCACTCCTAGGCATATATCCAAAAGAGGTTCAAGTACACAATAAGGACATTTGCTCAACCATGTTTGTAGCAGCTTTATTTGTAATAGCCAGAAGCTGGAAACAGCCCAAATGCCCCTCAACTGAAGAATGGATGCAGAAATTGTGTTACATCTACACAATGGAGTATTATTCAGCAATGAAAAATAAGGAAATCATGAAATTTTCAGGTAAATGGTGGGACCAGAAAGGATCATCCTGAGTGGGCTGTCCCAGAAGCAAAAAGACGCACACGGTATATATTCACTCATACAGACATATAACATAGGATAAACCTACTAAAAACTGTACATCTAAAGAAACTAAGCAAGAGAGAGGACCCTGACTAAAATGCTCAATCCCCATCCTGAAAGGCAAAGAGGATGGACATCAGAAGAAGAAAACAGGAAACAACCTAGGAACCTGCCACAGAGGGCCTCTGAAAGCCTCTGCCCTGCAGACTATCAAAGCAGACGCTGAGACATATAGCCAACTGTTGGGCAGACTGCATGGAATCTTATGCAAGAAGTGGGAAATAGTAAGATCTGGAGAGGATGGGAACCACACAAGGAGAGCAACAGAACCAGAAAATTTGAACACAGGGAACTTCCCAGAGACTCATACTCCAACCAAGGACTATTCATGGAGATAACCTAGAACCCCTCCACAGATGTAGCCCATGGCAGTTTAGTATCCAGGTGAGTTACATATTAATGGGAAGAGGGACTGCCTCTGACCTAATCGGATTGGCCTGCTCTTTGATCACCTCCCCCTGAGGGGGGAGCAGCCTTACCAGGCCACAGTAGAGGACAATACAGCCACTTTTGATGTGATCTGATAGACTAAGATCAGAAGGAAGGAGAAGAGGACCTCCCCTATCAGTGGACAAGGAGGGGCATGTGTGAAGAAGGGGGAGAGAGGGTGGGATCGGGAGGGGAGGAAAGAGGGGCTTATAGGGTGATACAAAGTGAATAAAGTGTAATTAATAATAAAAAAAGGAAAAAAAAAGAAGTTGTCTCTTGTGCCAATGCATTCAATGGTGTTCCCCACTTTCTCTTCTGTTATTAGTGTATCCAGTTTTATATTGAGGTTATTGATCCACTTGGACTTGAGTTTTGTGCAGGGTGATAAATATGGATCTATTTGCATTCTTCTACATGCAGATATCCAGTTAGTTCAGCAACATTTGTTGAATATGCTATCATTTTTTCCAAATGAATGGTTTTGGCTTCTTGTTAAAAAAAAAATCAAGTATGTATGTAAGTGTGTGGGTTTATTTATGGATGTTCAATTTGCTTCTTTTTATCAGATTGTTTTTATGCCAACACTATACAGTTTTTACTGTTATTGATATGTAGTATAGCATGAAATCAGGGATGGTGCTATCTCTGGGATTTCTTTTATTGTTAGGTAGCTCACTTGGGTGTTTTGTTTTTCCATATGAAGTTGAGTATTGTTCATTCAAGGTCTTAAAAGAGACGTGTTGGAATTTTGATGGTGATTGCATTGAATCTGTAGATTGCTTTAGGTAAGGTGACCATTTTTACTATGTTAATCCTACTGACCCATGAGTATGGGAGATCTTTTCACCTTGTGATACATAGTCTTCAACTTTTTTCTTCAAAGACTTGAAGTTCTTGTCATACAGGTCTTTCAATTGCTTGTTAGAGTTACAAGAAGATGTTTTATATTATTTGTGGCTATTGTGAAGGCTGTTGTTTCTCTAATTTTATTCTCAGACCATTTATCATTTGTATACCGGAGGTCTATTGATTTTTTAGTTTGGGGTCACTTATGTATATTGTATCTTCTGTGACTAGCAATACTTTGACTTCTTTCTTTCTAATTTGTGCTGCCTTGATCTCATTTAGTTGTCTTATTGCTCTAGCTAGAACTTTAAGTACTCTATTGAATAGATATGGAGAGAGTGTGCATCCTTGTCCTGTCCCTGATTTTAGTAGAAGAGCTTTAAGTTTCTCTCCATTTAATTTGATGTTAGCTATTGGATTGCTGTATATTACCTTTGTTGTGCGTCAGTATGACCTTGTATGCCTGATCTGTCCAAGACTTTTAACATGAAGGTGTGTTGGATTTGTCCAAGGTTTTTCAGCATCTAAGGAGATGATCATGAGTTTTTTCTTTCAGTTTTTTTTTAATATGGTATATTTTGTTGATGCATTTTTGTATCTTGAACCATCCCTGCATCCCTGGGATGATGTTTTTGATGTGTTCTTGGATTCAGTTTGTATTTTATTGAGTATTTGTGCATCAATGATCATATGGGAAACTGGTCTGAAACTCTTTCTTGGTTGAGTCTTTGTGTGGTTTAGTTATCAGGGTGACTGTGGCCTCATATAATGAGTTTGCCAATGTTGCTTCTGTTTCCATTTTATGGAATAGTTTGAGGAGTATTGGTATTACCTCTTCTTTGAAGGTCTGATAGAATTTTGTGCTAAAACAAAATTTTTAGTTTTTGTTTTAAAAAACAAAAAACAAAGTTTTTGCCCTTGGCTTTGTTGTTGTTGTTTTTATTTTTGTTTAGGAGAATTTTCGTGACTGCTTCTATTTTCTTAAGTTTTATAGTGCTATTTAACTATAATCTATTTAACCTAAGCTTAATTTAACTTTAGTAAGTGGAATCTTTAAAGAAAATCATTCATTTCATTGTGAGTTCCCAATTTGTGGAGTACAGGCTTTTGAAGTAAGACTTAATGATTCTTTAGATTTTCCCATTTTCTGTTCTTATTTCTCCTTTCCATTTCTGATTTTGTTAATTTGAAAACTGTGTCTCTGCCTTTTATTTAGTTTGGCTAAGGGCTTTTCTATCTTGTTGATTTTCTCAAAGAACTATATCTTTTCTTTTCATTCTTTTTAATGTTTTTTTGTTGTTGTTGTTTCTAATTTATCAATTTCTGCCCTTTGTTTGATTATTTCCTGCCATGTACTCCTCTTTGGTGTGTTTCCTTCTTTTAGTTCTAGAGCCGTTGCTAGTATGTGATCTCTCCAATTTCTTTATAAAGGCGCTTAGTGCTATGAACTTTCCTCTTAGCACTGCTTTCATTATGTTCTGAAAGTTTGTGTATTTGTGCCTTCATTTCCATTGAATTCTAGAAAGTATTTAACAGTTTTCTTTATTTCTTCTTTGACCCAGTGATCATTGAGAGTTGTTCAGTTTCCTTGAGTTTTTAGGCTTTCTGTTGTTTCTTTTGTTGTTGAATTCTAGCTTTACTCCGTTGTGGTTTGCTAGGATACAAGGGGTTATTTCTATTTTCTTGTATCTGTTGAGGCTTCATTTGTGATGGAGTATGTGCTCAATTTTGGAGAAGGTTCTGTGAGGTGCTGAGAAGAAGGTATATTCTTTTGTGTGTGGGCAAAATGTTCTGTAGATATCTATTAGGTCCATTTGATTCATAAGGTCTGTTATTTTCATTATTTCTCTGTTTAGTTTCTGTTTTGATGATCTGTCCTTTGGCGAGAATGGGGTGTTGATGTCTCTCACTATTAATGTGTGAGGTTTGATGTGTGATTTAAGCTTTAGTAATGTTTCTTTAATGAATGTGGGTGTCCTTGCATTTGGGACATAGGTGTTCAAAATTGAGACATCATCTTGGTGGGATTTTCCTTTCATGCTTATGAATTATCCTTCACCATGTCTTTTGATTAATTTTGCCTGAAAGTCTATTTTATTAGATGTTAGAATGGCTACTCCATCTTGCTTCTTGTAGTTTTTGCTTGTAAAACCTTTTTCCAGCTCTTTGCTCTGAGTTAATGTCTATCTTTGTTGCTGAGGTGTGTTTCTTGTATGCAGCAGAATGATGGCTCCTGTTTTTACATTCATTCTGTTAGCCTGTGTCTTTTTAGTGGAGCATTGAATCCATTGATATTGAAAGGTATTAATGATGAAAGATTATTAATTCTTATTATTTTGATGTTGGTTTTTTCTCTCTCTCTCGTGTGTGTGTGTGTGTGTGTGTCCCTTCCTTTTGTTTCGCTAGTGTGAAGTTATTTCCTGTGATTTCTTGGGGGTACTTAAACTCCTTGGGTTGGAGTTTTCCTTCTAGTATCTTCTGTAGGAGTGAATTTGTGCAGCGATAACATTTTTTTTTATGGAATATCTTGATTTTTCTCCATGAATGGCAATTAAAAGTTTTCCTGGGAATATAGTACCCTGAGCTCACATTTATCATCTCTTAGAGTCTACATAGCCCTTCTGGCTTTTACAGTCTCTGTTGAGAAGGCTGGTGTAATTCTGACAGGTCGGCCTTTATATTTTACTTGTTTTTTTCCATTGCAGCTTTTAATATTCTTTCTTTGTTCTTAGATTTAGTATTTTGATTATTTTTTGGTGGAAGGATTTTCTTTTTTTTTGGTCCAATCTATTTGGTGTTCTGTAAGCTTCTTGTGTGTTCAAAGGCATCTCTTTTTTAAAGTTGGGGACAATTCCTTCTATGATTTTGTTGAAAGTGTTTTCTGAATTCAAGATTCCCTTGAAACTGGGAATCATCTCCTTTTTTCTATTCTTACTATTCTTTGGTTTGGTCTTTTCATAGTGTCCCAAATTTCATACATGAAGGTTCATCTTCTTTGTAAATAACTGAATTTCTACAGCCCACTGAATTCCATGTAATAAGAGAGACTCTAGCTACCATAGCTAAGTGGAGTTCTTGCTGCTGAGAGGTCCCCATTATAGTACAGATGAGGAGAGCCCATAGAGAGAAGCAATGCAGATCACAGTCTTGATGCTCAGTAACAGGATGCCCATTCTCTGTGAGCACTGGATCATTCCTGAAACCTGCCCTGAAGTTCTTTGGAAATGGCAAAGGCTGTTATTGACATTAGGAATAGGTATGTGTAAGAAGGTTTGAGGCTAAGTGATGTATCCAAGTACGATAAGTGATACAGAAGTCCCTAGAAAAGCACTCTGGGATTTATCTGATATCGCACTTTTTTCCAGACATTGAAGAGGAGGACCTCACATTAACAGAAGATACAAGTGTGAGGATCCTCGAAAGCAAGGAAGGGGTCATCGGTAGGTAATGTCATTCCTAATCAGATCCCTAGGACAGAGCACAGGAAGGCTTGTCTCTGCCTACTAGAGAGGTAGAGGAAGTGGGAAAGCAAATGAAATGACTCTCCATTCTGGGTGAAATCATGATGTTAACTATGAACAAAGGGGCAAACAGAAGCGATTTGAGGAAAGAAAGACTTGACAGAAAATGGGAGAAAATGTGTCTTAAAGCCATTTTTAATGGCACAGGACTTTAATCTGCAAGTTGTAGTGGCACAAGCCTTTAATCCCAGCACTTGTGAGGCAGAGTCTGATCAGTCCCAGAATTTGAGGTCACCATGGTCCACACAGTGAGGGTGAGGAAAGCCAAGGTTACACAGAAAAAACAAAAATGAAGAGACCTAGGGAACAGGCTGGTCACATTGCATCTACACTAGGAAGCAGAGAGCAAACAGAATGAGGCCCACCCTTAAGCCTCTAGTCCTCCTGCAGTACTCACTTCCTTCAGGGAGTCCCCATCTTCTAAAGCTTCCCATCTCTGCCCTTTGGAACCCTCAGCTGTGTTCACACATGAGGCTGTGGGGGACATTTCTCTTTCAAAACCAGAACACAAGCTATGCGGTTTAGGACCTTGTATAAATTGCCCATCTCATACCACCCAATGGATTCTTGCTAGAAATACAGCAACTCATTTTTTATATGATGCATTTTTATCATTTTTCTTCCATTGAAGAAGATACTATGTTCCAAGTTCAAACTGCATTGTCATCCTCATGGTGTTTTATTAATAAGTAGTTCAGTTATTGCATGTGTGTTACCTCTAGTTGAAACCACAGGTGTGAAGTCCAGAATCTTTTATGACATCAGGGATGCCATACAAGATGCATATATATCAAAGAATAAAAAATAGAAGGAGAATTTAACATTATTTTCTGGGTCTAATGGCGTGGAAATGAATGGGAAAACTTCCTGTATTGTGGGGAAAAGTCAGGCTTTCCTCAGTAAGCATTTGATCCTGTCCCCACAGAAGGCAAGGTGGACAGCTCAGGCAATGAAGTGCCTGATTTCATGTCCAAGGACTTTCCCACTACTGGCCCAATGGCCAATGGAGAGGCATTAATGATGAAAGATGCTGGGTTTGCTGGTCTTTTGAGACTATTCAACATCCAACTTTAATCTACACAGCATCCTAGGCATGTGCCTCTCTTCTAAACAGGACCTGAGGACTATGGCCAGGAAATGGAACAGTCTTGAGAAGCATGCTGTTACTTTAGAAGTGGACCCGGAGTATGCACTCAGGCTAATACAGACATCATTTTAATTCTTTTTACTGACTGTGTTAAACATGAATTCAGAGAAGCAGACATATAGCATAGAAAAACAATGGCTTGAGAAGTTGAAACCAGGGCTTTTGTTACTCAGTCAAGAATTTTAAGCTGTGAGGTCTGTAGCTGGTACTTCTACCAATAACTTAACCTTTTGAACATTTATACCTCATGCCTTACATTCATTAAGCCACTAAGGAACAGCCCAATCACGTGTTCTTTGCTTGTGATGCACATTTCCTGGGTGTGCTCAAAGAGACACATCAGTGAAGGGATCCACCTTCATGGTGCTCAGGTAAAATAGCCAAGTTGGGCATCACATGTGTACACTGAGGTTCTGAGGTCCAAAACTGTTGGTGTCTGCTCATTCTTCAGCTGTGGCATCATGATCTGAAAATGAAGGGCATCTTTTGTGTAAATAACTGGGTTTCTGCAGTCCACTGAATTCCATGTGATGAGGGAGAATCCTAGCTACCATAGCTGGATGGAGTTTTTGCTGCTTAGATATCAGGTTTCCATCACAGTACAGATGAGGAGCCCACAGGGTAAAGAATGCAGATCATGGTGTTGATGCTCAGCATTCAGGATGCCCATTCTCTGTGGCCCTGGGTCATCCCTGAAGCCTTTCAGAAATGTCCAGGTCTGTTATTGACATTAGGAGTAAGGTAAGACATTAGTGTGTAAGAAGGTCTGAGCCTAAGTGATGTGTCCAACTAGGAGAAGTGACACAGGCTTCCTTAGAGTAGCTCACTAGGATTTATCTGATGCATCACCTCTGAGGAAACCCATGTGGACACAACACATGTGTGAGCCCTCTCTCTAATGTCTTTCTTCTGGGCATTGAGGAGGAGGATCTCACTTTAGCAGAAGATTCACCAAGTGTGAGGAGCCTCCAAAGCAAGGAAGGGGTCATTGGTAGGTAATGGCATTCCTAGTCAGATTCCTGGGACAGAGCGCAGGAGGCATTGTTTGTCTCTTCCTAGTAGAGGAAGTGGGAAAGCAAATGACAATGCCTCCCCAGTCGGGGTGAGATAATGAGAAGGTATGAACAAAGGCCCAGCAAAGAACAATTTGAGTTAGAGGAGTCTCATTTCGGATTGTGCTTCAAGGCTATCATTTCTTCCTGTAAGGGAAGACTTTCAGAGGGCAGAGAAGGTGTGGTAAGAGGTCAAGGGAGCAGGCTGGTCATCCTGTACCCCCACCCAGGAAGCAGGAGAGCAAACAGAACCAGGGCTCCACTCTTAAGCCTCTAGTATTCCTGCAATACTCACTTCATTCAAGGAGTCTCCATTTTTTTAAAACTTCCAATCTCTTCCCTTTTGAAGCCTCAGTTGTGTTCACACACGAGGCTGTGGGAGACATTTCTCTTTCAAAACCAGAACACAAGCTATGTGGTTTAGGACCTTGTATAAATTGACCATCTTATGCCATGTAGGGAATTCTCAGTAGAATTAGAAGGACTCATTTTATCATGTGATGCATTTTTATCATCTTTCTTCTAATGATGAAGATGATATGTTCTAAGTACAAACTGCATCCTCCTCCTTATATGATGAGGATTTATTAATAGTTCATCATTAAGTATTTATAAATATTTATCAATAAACTACTAATTTATTAAGAAGTAGTTTATCTTTATTTTATTACTAAATTTATTAATAAGTAGTTCAGTCTTTGCACGTGTTACCTCTAGTTGAAACCAGATATGTGAAAACCACAATCTTTTGTGACATTAGGAAAGCCAAACAGCATGCACATATATCAAAGCAAGGAAAATTGATGGAAATTTTAACGATATTTTGCATGTTTATGGCATAAAATGAATAGGAAAACTTCCTGTGTTGTGGGAATGGGTCAGGCTTTCATCGGGATCTATTTTGGGTACAGGGGATCCACCTGCCTCATCACAACTGTCTTTAACTGCAGTTTCAGGGGATCTAACAGCCCTTAAGTACCAGGCATGCATGTGTTGCTCATACACACTAGAGGACACACAAAACTGTGGAAGGCAGTGAGTGTTATATTCACATGCTTAAGAATAGAAGCGTCTATTATTTTTAGTTATTTTTCCTTAGGGCAAGTCCTTTCCAATTGCTTACCCATTGCTTGAGTTTATTTTGTAGCCTGGCCCGCCAATAAAAATTTTTTATAACTTTCTAAAAATGATTATTTGTGAATTTCTCATCATGATCCCAAAGCACACTCACCTGCCAGTCCTCCTGTGTCTACCCCTATCCCACCCCTGTAACCTCTAACACCCAGAAATGAAGAAGAAAGGAAGAAAACAGTCTTTTGTGTTGCCTATATACTCGCTGACGCACGGTCAGTCTTAGGTGGCCAGCCTCTTAAATACAGCTGAGCTCCTCATTACCAGCACCCTCGCCAGAACTTATCAGTTGAGACCGTCAGTATAACAATATTTAAGAGTTCACTTCAGTGGCTTTCTTGCTAATCTCTTACCTATTTGGGGTGGTTGGGGGGTAGGAGTTGTCACTAAAGCCTTGTATGTCCCCGTTTCTTAACTGTGAGTCTGCAGTCAGCAGTACCACGGCAAAAGTAGATTCCTCGCCCTTTACTGTCAGGGGAGCACAGATCATGGACTTGTAATGGTTTCCGGGTGACAGCACAGGTCATGTCTTCCCCCTGATCACCTGTGTCAGCCTGTGCCACAGACCTCAGCACGGTCTCAGGGGTCAGGACAGACCAGCCCTCTGTTGCAGCACTGGGCATGGATGCCATCATAGCCCTCAGTGGCAGCATGGGCCAAGGCCATCAACATGGCCTCAGTAATAGTGCAGGCTGCTCATATCACTATGGCCTCCAGCAGTAAGCATGACCTATGGACATCAACAGGGTTTAAGGTTACAGCACAGACCACTGACATCCACATGACATTCAGTGACAACATAGGCCACAGACATCAATACAGACCTTGGCCTCAGCAGGATCACAGACCCAGACATGGCCTTTAATGGCAGCAATGACCTGAACTTACAATGTCCTCAGGTGGCAGCACAGGCCTTGCACATCAACATGGCCCTTGGCAGAAGCATGGCCCTTGGACATCAGAATGGCCTCAGCCTTCAGTGCTAACTCGGACCAGAGACGCCAACGTGGCTCCTGGCTGCTGTAGGACCGTAGATACCAAAGCGGCCTTCCAGGGCAGCATGGGGCAGTGCTTCAGAAAATGAACCATGCTTCATCTTGGACATCCTGTCTGTGCTCAGAGCCAGGGTGATCTCGGCACTTGGCGGTGTGCTCGGGGTCTGAGGTGGTGTGTGATGACACTCCAGACTGCTGCACAGCACCCTGTCAGCCCCACTCAACAATGAAATGCTCCCCTGTCCAGACAGTCTTCCTCACACCTATCACCAAGGAAAGCTCTCTAGTTCTGCCTCTCCCAGCGCTCATCCACTGCTCTGTTACTCTCTTTCCCGCTCTTCATTGAATACTCACCCCTCATAGTGGCACTGGAAACTGCTAACCCAACCCCTTTGCTTCAACAGTCACCTTGGCAATGGCTTTCCAGAAAGTGCCTTTCTCCTGTCCATTCTGGCAGCCTCAGCTTCACCTACGATTCCTATCTTCTCCAAAAAGGCTACGACGTTGTTCTTGATTTCTTCAGGACTGAGACACTATGAACTGTCTCTTGCAAGGAGTCATTGGTTTGGTTCACGGTTTCTGGTTTCTGGCACATCATCAGCCCTGGACCATTGCCAAGACTCGTCTCAGCTATCCTGCTGCTGTCACGAGTCCTGTTGTCCTGAAGCTCTGGTTCTGCAGGACAGGCCCCTTCATGCACTCCAGCAGCTCGAAGATAGGGTAGATGTTGGAGTGAACTGACTCAAGCACCAGGTCTGGGCACAGATGGTAGCCCCGCTGGTCAGCTTGTGAGTGAGGCTGGCTCTGCCTCTGCTGGTGTGCAGGCCCTGCCGCTGAATTCTTGAGCTTCCCACTCCAGTTTCAAAGCACCTGGCTTATAGTCTTATGCCATCTCCCCTGCCCTATGCCTAATTTCTCTTAAGTGTTGAATGACATTACCATTGTCTGGGTAACAGCTTTTCCTTTTATCTGCTAAATTATATCTTGTTTTCACATCTTAGCAGTTACACACGAAGTGTCTACAAATATCTGAGTGCAGTTTTGTGAGCACAAGTGTTTTCAACTCATTTGGGTAGATAAGAAGTGTGATTTATGGATCACAGGTATTTTCTGTTTAGAAAGGACCTGAGCACAGCTGGCGTTCTATCAGTGTATCACATCTCCTCCTACTCAAGAAGATGGGTCCTCCTTCTGCTTTACTTCCTGCTGAATTTGGTGAGGTCAGTTATCTGGGCTTTGGCCACTCTAAAAGTGTGTAGCAAGAGCACTGTAAGATGTTGGCATGACCTAGCATTTGTACATTCTCATTTGCCAGCTGGATTTCTTCAGTGTGGCTTCCAAAGCTTTCTGCTCTGGCACTTTTGCCTGTTTCTTGTGCAGTGTAAAACTCAGCATGTTGTTGGGAGAATCTTAAATGTAAAATACTCACTGCATTGCCTTGTTTTACCAATATTGAAACAACCAGTGAATGCTTCAGAGCCTTCACCCTTTCCTTCATGGTCATTCCAAGCCAATCAAGATTCTGATGTGTTTTTATTCCTTGTTCTGCAAATTGTCAATTTTCTCCAAGGGAAAGGATAACATTCAAGCTATCAAGTCACTTCTTCATGGTCTTCCCTTGTGGATGTTCTCACAGGCAGGTTGTGTTGCTTTTGTAGCTCTAGGAGGCTTTAAATGAATGACTTTGTCGCTTTTAAAACTTTGAAAATGTTTATTTTGTATCAAGCCACTTTGTTGAAGGTGTTTATCAGCTGTATGTGTTCCCTAGTAGAATTTTTTGGGGTCACTCATGTGTACTATCATATCGTCTGCAAATAGTGATACTTTGACTTCTTTCTTTCCGAATTGAATCCCCTTCATCTCCTGTAATTGTCTTATTGCTCTAGCTAGGACTTCCAGAACTATGTTGACGAGATATGGAGAGAGTGGGCAGCCTTGCCTTGTCCCTGATTTCAGTGGGATTGCTTTAAGTTTCTCACTGTTTAGTTTGATGTTGGCCATAGGCTGGCTGTATATCACTGTTTACTACGTTTAGGTAAGTACCTTCTACATCTGATCTCTCCAGGACTTTAAACATAAATGAATGTTGGATTTTGTCAAATGCTTTTTCAGCATCTAAGGAAATTATCTTGTGGTTTTTTTTTTCTTTCAGTTTGTTTATATGGTGGATTACATTGATGAATTTCTGTATTTTGAATCACCCCTGCATAAATGGGATCTCATGAAACTGAAAAGCTTCTGTAAAGCAAAGGACACTGTCAATAGAACAAAATGACAGCCTACAGATTGGGAAAGGATCTTCACCAACCCTATATCTGACAGAGAGCTAATATCTAGCAAACATATAAGAACTCAAGAAGTTAAACAGCAACAAATCAAGTAATCCAATTAAAAAATGGGGAACAGAGCTAAACAGAGAATTCTCAATAGAGGAATATCAAATGGCAGAGAAACAAAGAAATGCTCAACATCCTTCATTATCAGGAAAATGCAAATCAAAACGACCCTGAGATTTCACCTTGCACATATCAGAATGGCTAAGATCAAAAACTCAAGTGACAACACATGCAAACGGAATGGACATTGGAGGAAGGAGAAAACAGGGAACAGGACAGGAGCCTACCACAGAGGGACTCTGAAAGACTCTACCCTGAAGGGTATCAAAGCATTTGCTGAGACTCTTGGCAAACTTTGGGCAGAGTGCAGGGAATCTTATGAAGAAGGGGAAGATAGAAAGATCTGGAGGGGACAGGAGCTCCACAAGGAGAGCAACAGAACCAAAAACTCTGCACCCAGGGGTCTTTTCTGAGACTGATACTCCAACCAAGGACCACACATGGAGATAACCTAGAACCTCTGCATAGATGTAGCCCATGGCAGCTCAGTGTCCAAATGGATTTCCTAGTAAGGGGAACAGGGACAGTCTCTGATATGAACTCAGTGGCTGGCTCTTTGAATATCTCCCCCTGAGGGGGGAACAGCCTTACCAGGCCACAGAGGAAGACAATGCAGCCAGTCCTGATGAGACCTGATAGACTAGGGCCAGATGGAAGGGGAGGAGATTCTCCCCTATCAGTCGACCTGGGGAGGGACATGGGAGGAGAACAGGGAGTGAAGGTCGGATTGGGAGGGGATGAAGGAGGGGGCTACACTGGGATACAAAGTGAATAAACTGTAATTAACAAAAAAATTAAAAAACTTTGAAAATGTATGTGTATATGGTTTGCCTGGATCCATAATAAATGTACCATGTCCATGTATGTACTGCCAAGGTCAGAAGATGATATCAGATCCCCTGGAACTGGAGTTACAGATAGATATGAATCAAAGTTAACTAAGTTTTTTGGTCCAGTTTTGCCTGGTTTCTAATATTTTTGTTTGAGTATGTAAGATGCAGAGGATGGACTTTGGTGTCCTCCTCTTTGGTGTCCTACAACTCTTGTAGCTGTGAAACAGAGCTAAAATGCCTGAACACTTGGGCATCACCTCTCCTTGGAACTCTGTGGCCATAGACTTGCACATGTCCAAACCTCACTGTCCTCCTCCTGTCTCTTTCACAAAGCTGCCTGAGACTTCTGGTTCTCCCCTGACATCTGTGGATCTTCTGTGGGTTCCACTCAAGGGAGTCCTGAGCTGTTTCTTCAGTTCTGTGGGCACTAGTGTGGAGGCTAAGTATTCTTCCTCCCATTGTCTTCCCTGGAGCCTCTGCAGTAATGTCACAGCCTTTGCTCACCACAGAGTGTGAAGACCTGGCCCACATTCTCTCACTGTTCATGCACTGAATCTGTCCTGTGTGACTATCTTTAGCCCCTCGAGACCCGGCCACATCCTCCATCACCCTTTCCTGATTATCTCTTACCCAAGCCTCCCCCCTCTGAAAGACTCTACCCTGCAGGGTATCAGAGCAGATGCTGAGTCAGTTTTCCAGTGTTTTCTCTGCCTGACAGTCCACAGAGACTTTGGGATCTTCTTCACCTGCTACTTTGCGTCTGATTTGGGTCCCTGGTCTCGTTGCCCAGATGACCTGAAGTAAGGCTATGTTACATACTCCTCCATCTTCAGAACCCAATGCTTTATTAATAGCTCTTCATTCAGCCTCTAGTCCCTGTCAGGGTACCTTGTACCTCAGGAGTCAATGTCCTCTTGACTCCCTCACAAAGCTGCACATGCGGCCATGAGCCCAATGGTGAGAGGACAGAACTGAACGCTTCACTGAAGTGTTCCTAGGAAGACAGACATTTGAGACTTAGGATGTCACCCCAGTTGCTCCTTTTACTGGGGCAGATATGAAGGCTGCTGGTGACCAGCTGTTGGAGCAGGAGAACTGCACCAAAGGGAAGAGTTCAGTGCAGTGAGAAGTGCCAGTCTTAAGCATGAGAACAGACATGGAAAAGAGGCAACACCAGCAGAAACTTCCCCAAACTTGGGCGTAGCAGGGAAGAACGCACCTCAGGGGGTCACCTTGATCCTTCCAGGGAATGTCTAACAATGTGACAAAACTTGGCCAAAACCTCATCTGTGTCTCTGGACTAAATTCCTTCCCATTTCCAGATTCAACTGAACCAGAATTCTGGAGGTGGTGCCAGCATTTCAAGTGCCACTCTAAGCCCTGTTGTCTCCTAGCCCATCAGTGCCCATCATGGATGGACCTCTGCTGAGAACTATTGGGAAGTGCAGGTAACAAACTGCACACATCCCGCAATGCTGTGTGCACACACGCCACCTGTGGCTCGCTGTAAACAGAGAAGCTGCAGCGTTGGGGCGGACCAGTTTGTGCATCAGGGCTGCCTGTGTGTGATGCTACCTGTTAAACTGCCCTCCCAGCTTCAGCGGTTCATGTGAACCTCTCCCACATACATGTGTGCTGTCTGTGACTGCCCATTCACAAGAGCAACTCTTGACTGCCAGCCACCACTGGGTACCAATTCCTGCACAATGAAACCCCCCGAAGCTTGTCCACCACCCTCTTGGGGGAACCAGCTTCAGAATGGCGCCCTCCACGACTGCATCTCACACATGGTGAAGCTGCTGTCACGCTGCTAAACATCTGCCCTGACCTGCCGGCCCTGCACTGCTATGCTGTGTTAGGTAAGCATGGGGCAGCCCTGCAGACACTAGAACTATTTGTGAAATTGGGTGACAAGTGCGTGGGCTCTGTGGATGGATAAAGGGAGGGCTGAGTGATTCTATGAACTTAAATTGGGCAATGGTTTGGTTTGCTGGGGCATTATGGCTCCCCTCACCCTCTTGACCCTCTAAACGTTTATCAGGCACCTTTGTTTTTAAGAAAACTGTCAGTTTCTTCCTGGATGCCCACTTCATGTGCTTATACCTTCTGTGTCTTGTGTAAGCTGCTTCCTGGGCCTTTCCTCCCCCTGAGCTTTTCCCTTCCATGTTTCCCTGTCTAGCCCCAAACAACCCACTGCATGCTGGCTCTTGGTACTGGGGATCCCACTGTGTCCTCATCACAGTCCACAGACCTTCACTTTGCCTCCAGCTTTCTTCCTGCCTGCAGTCTTTCCCATCCTGGTGAAGCATCCCTGCTCACCTTTCAGAGTTAGAGAATTGTTCCTTTTCCTTGCAAAGATGCCCTGTTCTGGTTTGACTTTTTTTTTCCTTCTCAACTTTGCAACACTGTCTCACTGAATAACTCGACTACCCTCAGACTCATGGTGTTGTGCCTCTCTAGGACTAGTATTATAGGTGTGTGCCACCAAATTCAGCTTTGCAGCTTGCTTTAAAAAACTTTTTTAAGTGAGTGAGTGAGTGAGTGAGTGAGTGAGTGAGTGAGTATCCTAGAGTACACAGAAATACTGCCATATTCTGTTCTGGGGAAACTCAGCTGTCCCGTTAGGGTTGCTGAGGTGGCATGGCCTTTCTGTGTTGGGGAACTGAGTCTGGTACCTTTAACCCTTTCTAATAATGTAGCCTAGCCCATCGATTTCCAGAGCGTCCTGCTCCAGCACCCTCCCCAACTGGATTCTTGGCCATGGGTTTCTAGTTCAGAATGGAGAAGGTCATAGGTAAAGAACTACCTTGGAACTTGGGGTTGGCCTGTCCCATATTCCTGATCCCACATTTTCATTTGTGTTGAGCTGAAATGCCAGTGTTCATGTTGTATTGAGTGAGGGTAGCTCATGGCCACTGAGGAGCTCAGCCAGTCTTCTCTTTATGCCCTTAGTCTCTACAGGACCCAGAGAGATCAGGTCCCTTTCCTTGGACTGCCTGCTTGCTGGGAATCTGAGCCAGGGATTTAAGCTGCTTACCACTGTCTAGATTTGAAGACCGCATTCCCTCCCAGGCTTTTGGATGCTCCTAGAGAGTTGTCCCTCCCTCTCTGAGTTTCTGTGCTTCCCTTGCTGCCTTCTGACTCCTCTTTCCTTCTAGTCTATCCATGTTTCTGGCTCCTTGACTGTGGGTTTCATGGCAGAAAGATGCTTCCTGTGTATGATCATCATCCTTCTCCATGTCCCAGTTCAACCTGTCAGGAGCTAGGTCTTTGGACCCCGCCATTGCTTCTTGATCTGAAGGGCTCTGTTCCTCTTGCTCTTGTTCCCATACAGCTTCTCTCCAGCTGCTTCCTCACCAGGTGGGGCTCTGGTGTCCCTTGGGAAGAAGCATGTCTTTCAGCAAGCTCTCAGTGCTCTGGTCAATGGGCTGTCTGTGATGCTGTGACACTGCAGGTGCTGTCTGCTGCTCTGGAGCAAGCAGAGCTGCTCTTGCTGTGGGACTTTGAGGTGTATGTTCTGGTGTCTCTGTTCCTTTTCTAGATAACATTAACACTGAGGCCAGAATTCTGTACTTAGAAGAAGACAGGGCAGACACAGAAGAGACAAAAGGCCAAACCCTGCTCAGAAGGTGACAGTCTGAAGGCAGGAGGGCATGAGGAAGCCACTAGGCTCTGTCCTGGAGGAAACAGAGAACCCCACTAGGGCATGGGTCACGTGTTCTCTTGCTATTTTCTTCCAGCATCAGCCTGACTGTTCCCGCACTATATACATGTTACTGAGCAATTAAAATTCTGATTTCCATACCCCCATATCTGGTTGCAATCCTTGTTCTGAGAATCTGAGACATCCAAAATTTGAAATTTAATTCCTGGGGCAACATGACTGTGGTCCTGGGTACAAGTTTAGACAAAGAAGCCGGCAAGTTGAGATAGACCCGCTGCTGCAGAAAAATAACCAGGCTTGCACTTGAGAGCTACTGTTGCCTGGCAACACACACAGATGGTCCCTAGTCCCCCACCCAGATAGCACCTAGCTGGTGACCAAGGTCATATAGCCCTGCTAATAAGAAAAACCACAAGATGTGCTAATCACTCCCCCTCTCTAACTGCAGCCTAACCAGCACATAACAGGACATTCCAGGCAGTGCTCATGAGCAGATACCCTCCAGATGGCCAGGCCAGGACCTTCATGGCCTTGGTGCCTAAACTAGACCAAGGCATGGACATTCCCCGTTTGCAGTTTTGCCCTTTAAAAACTTTGTTCCCCTAGACCTCCACGCTGCAGATATCTCTGTTTCCACAGGGATCTTGTGGCCCAGGCTCTAGATTGTATCGAATAAACCCTCATGTGTTTGCAGTTGAGTCAAATTCCTGATGGTCGATGGTCTCACGAACTGGGCATAACATCTTCTATCTCAGTGTTGTGTTAATACTGCTCCCCAATTGTTCCCTGACATGCCAATAAAGCAGCTTACAGCCAATTGCTGAGCAAGGGAGAGAAAAAGGCTGGAATTCCTGCCATTCATGGGAGGAAGAAATAAAGGAGAAAATAGAGGACAAGGGACATCCAGAGAGAGGAGTGTGAGTAGCAAAGCTAGCAAGTGCAAGTATCCCTGGGTTATACTCTGGGAGGAAGCCAAATTATCTAAGAAGGTTAAGAATTGAAATAACTGCTCAGTTATTGCATGGTGAAGCTTGTTTAACAAACAATAGAAGAGAGTCTCAATTATTTGGGTGATAGCCATGCTAAGAGAGAAACACAATTTTATAAAATAGAACTAACATTTTGGCATACAACAGGGGTGAGGGTCCAACAGCATTAGTCTGCTAGAAGTTGCTGGTCCAGTGCTTCAGCACTCTCTGCTTTAGATGAGCAGGCTCCAAATGACACTGGCCTTTGTGGGGCCAGGGAGTCATGAAACCAGGGGGAGCTGTGTGGGGAGCAGGTCCAGAGTCAGAGTGGAGGCAAGGCATCTGCAAACCACAGAAATTTGTCCTGACATTGGCAGGAATAGGATGGCTCCCATCATGCCCCAGGCCTGCATGTCCCTGCACAAATAGCCCTGCGGCCCACCTTTGCCATCTTCCTGGAGGTCATGAAGCCCAGTAGCCAGATTACATTTCCTCAACTCCTGGAATTCCTCTTTATGCAAATAAGGCATTCCCAGCACACTGTCTAAGCCAAGGATGTTCACTCACCCTGAAAGCACTTACTTCACAAAGGTTAAAGTGGCCTTTGTTCCCCCAGTAACCTAGCTGTCTCCCGAAGTTACCTCCCAAGAGTCTGTTCTCCTCAATGTCACTGACTGTCTTAGACTCCTCGTGTTGTAATCTTGAGCACACGACTACTGGAGGAGAAGCAGGCCACATGGCCCCCTGGGAACCTTGCCTCTGCCTTAGGGCTTCCAAGTCTTCTCCATCATGGCAAATACCTCATCATATCAAAAGGAATCCCAAACTACAGGCCTGTGGGTCCTGCTCAAGACCAGTGGCATAAAACTTACCAAGGGGAAGCCATCTCTTTTGGGAAGAGGTCCTTGACACAGCCATCCTGATGGCAGCAGTAGACCCCTATGACCCTGACACACATACTTGGGTCACTCCTCTAGCCTGCTGCCCAGACTAGACAGGAAGGAAAGCCCCACCCCTCCATTTTCTGCCCATTACAGCTTTGGTCCCTGTACAGTGTGGGTCCCTGTAAGCCAGGGGCCTGCCAAGAATGCTTCAGCCCTGCCATCATATGACTCTGATGATGATAGATGTCAAGAGGACAATCATGTACTGGACCTTGTATCCAACCTCACCACGCACACACACAGGCATCCCAAATGAAGAAACTTACTACTTCAGCTGGAACTAGGCACTCTCTGGCTCAAGACACCTGTCAGTTATTCTTGCTAAAAGCCTGCGAGCACAAAGCAGTGTGAGGTTCAAGAACGATGGGCAGGTTTTGCTGTTGCAGCATGAGATAACGCAACTGCCCCTGAACTTGGAATTTTGCTTCAGTTTTTGGAATATTTTTTCCCTATTATTGGAAATAACTCAGTAGTATATGTCCCTTCATGGGAAATGTATTCCCACCAATAGTGGGAATAACTCACTCAAGTGGTCCCTTCATGGGAGGAAAAATTTAGGGGAGATACAGTTCTAGTACAAAACCAATCACAAGCAAGGTATAAAGCACTAAGCCAAAGTTGTTTAAATTGCCATGTTATTACACATTATATGGATGATATCTTAGTGTGAGGAGACTCTAACCTCCTGTGCCCAACTTAAGGATCAATTAACACCTTTCCTATCCTCCGTAGGATTTAAAACAGCTATAATGACAACAACAACAACAATCAAAACCAGGTTATCCCCCCATCATATACTTGGGACAGATATTTGTCACCTCAATATGCTTTCTTAATACCACCTTTCCTTTCCACAAACCTTAATTCTCACTTCCCTTTTAAGCTTTTTAATTGTCTTTGGCCTTTTGTTCCCAGAAAAAACAACAATGGAACACTTTGTAAGAAGGTATTGTCAAAATGAAAGGACAGTACCTTTCATTTTGAACCATCACACTATTGGATTATATTTAGCATCTCACACGTAGCACACTGTATAAAAGTGTGACTTTACCTAGCTTATCAAAGGGAAAACCACCAAAGAAAGCATTTAAATATGTATTTTGCTTCCCATTGAAAGCTATGAAGAGGAGGAGAAATGAGCTTTTTCTAATAAGAGGCAGTGTACCTTTCACATGTTGTAATCATCAAAATTGTGAGTCATCTCTTCACTGACTTCCTTCCAGACATCAAGAACAATGAACTCATTTTTAAAGAATGACACACCAAGTGTGAGGACCACCAACTGCTCCTCAGCAGATAGTGGCATACCGAGTCAGATCCCTGAGACAGAGTGCAGGAGGCGCTGGTTGTCTCTTCCTACGAGAAAGGAAGAGCCAGTGGGAAAGCAAATGTCAAGGATGCCCAAGTCGGGGTGAAATAGCAATGGGAATGTGCACAAAGGCCAACAAAGAGCAATGTGAGAAAGACAAACATCCTGGCATGTGAGTCAAGGCTATGGTTTCCTCCTGGAAAGGAAGAAGGGGCAGAAGGCAGAGAGGTGACAGGTCCAGGGAGCAGGCTGGTCACATTGCATCTAACCCAGGAAGCAGAGAGCAAGCAGAAGAAGATATCAGAGGATAGAAAGATCTCCCAGGCTCATGGATCAGTAAGATTAATGTAGTGAAAATGGCTTCTTACCAAAAGCAATCTACAGTTTCCATGCAGTTCCCACCAAAATACCAACACAGTTCTTTACAGACCTTGAGAGAACTATTCTGAACTTCATTTGGAAAAACAGAACAAAAACAAAGAAACCAAAAAAACTCAGGATACTTAAAACAATCCTGTACAATACAAATCTTCTGGAGAGGTATCTCCCTTTGTGATCTCAAGCTGTACTATAGAGCAACTGTAATAACTTCATGGTGTGGGCATAGAAACAGACTGGTGGATGACTGGAATCAAATCGAAGACCCAGAAATAAACCTACACACCTACAGACACTTGATTTTTTTTACAAAGGAGCCAAAAGCATACAACAGGAAAAGGGCAGCATCTTCAATAGATGGTGCTGCTCTAACTGGATATCTACGTGTAAGAAGGCAAATAGATCCGTATTTTTCACCTTTCACAAACGGAAGTCCAAGGGGATCAAAGACCTCAATGTAAAACAAGACACACTAAATCTATTAGAAGAGAAAGTGGGGAAGAGCCTTGAACTCACTAGCACAGGAGACAACTTTCCAAACAAAACACCAACAGCCCAGGCTCTAAGATCAACAATCAATAAATGGGACCTCATGAAACTGAAAAGCTTCTGTAAAGCAAAGGACACTGCAACAGAACAAAATGACAGCCTACAGACTGGAAAAGGTTCTTCACCAGCTCTACATCTGACAGAGGGCTAATTATGGGAGCCGTTTTGGCCATCACGGATAGCTTGGTTCCGCTTTTGCTGCTTAAGTTTCGTTTTCCATGAAGGGCTAGTGTTTACAAGACATCAGCAGTTGCTCTCCTGACGTTGTACATTATTGTTGCCCTGGTAACACTGACATTGGTGTGGTTTTTCTTCCTTCTGTTAACGCTTATATTGTGCTCTCTGTTCAAAAACTCTGGCACCTTGATCAGAGAACTTGATTTGGCGCCCTCCTTGTGTCACCCTGCCTTTCTTCCCCCAGCCCTCACTCAGGAGGTATTCAAGTGTCGCTGCAGGCAGTAACAGGTGGTGCTGAATCCTGGGAATCTTGAGAATGAGGAGACGCTGAGGCCAGTGAAAACGGACCAAAGGAGCACCTGCAAAGCAACTGACTAAGGCAAAATTGGGTGGCTGTCATGGTGCAGGGAACTAGTAGGACAGGATTTAATCAAATCCTTAAAACAAGTTCTTAAGACACGAGTACATTTTAAAATTAAAACTTTGCAAGATTCTTTAGATCAAGTAGATTATTATTGTCCCTGGTTTCCTGAAAGCGGAAGTTTGAATTTGGCTATATGGGACTGAGTCAGGTCAAAATTGAAAGAAAAATAAGCTGGGACTATGACTTTTGCATTATGGGCCTTAATAAATGAGGCTCTTAAGGTAGAAAAGTCAGATGAATATACTAAGGAATCTATGGACACCGTTAAGGCCCACTTACAAGAAGTCAGAGAGGAAAAAATGTCTCAAAAAGGAGAAGGCAAAAAAAAAAAAAAACACCTTGGGGACCTAATGACCGAGATGATTGTGTTGATTTAGCTGATACCATAGAGAAAAATGAGCCCCAAATGAGAAAAAAGAAATTTTTTTATGGATCAGCCCAGAGAGCATTACAAGAAATTCATGAGGAAAATACTAGTGAGGAGAAAGGACTAGACACAGAAGCTGATCTGGAGGAGGAGGCTGTGAGATACCACAACCCCAATTGTTCCCCCTGGAAATTTAAAGGTCCACCTTCCTACAAGGAACTTTCACAGCTAAACCGGGCAGGCAAAGGGAGGGACTTTACGTCCCCTAAAGAACAGGTTACAAAGAGAGCTAGACGAAAAGGTGAGGGTCTTTCTGAGCTTCCTATGGCCTGCCTGGTTGTTGAAGTTTTGGATCCTCAGGAGAATAGAATCAGACAACATGTTATCACTGGATTTAAACAATTAAAAGAGTTAAACAGCGGTTTCACAGTACGAGCCTACTGCCCCTTTCACCGTGGTGCTTTTGAAACTCTAGTTGATGATAATCTAACTCCTTTGGACTGGACAACTGTGACTTGGGCGACACTGTCCGGAGGAGATTATCTCCTATGGTCAGCGGATTTTCGGGAATTCTTCCTCAGAACCGCCATCCTGTCCAGTCTGGAAACTCTGCATGGAATTTAGATATGTTGGTAGGAGAGGGACAATATGAAGGTAATCATAATCAAAATAATTATCCCCCTGCAGTCTATGCTCAAATTGCAGCCGCGGCACGTAGAGCCTGGCAAAAATTGCCTTATAAGGGAGAGATGAGCTCTGCTCTGGCCAGTATTAACCAAGGACCTGATGAACCTTTCCAGGAGTTGGTGGATAGGCTGCTAAAGGCAGCAGGAAGAATTTTTGGAGACCCAGAAGGTGGAGTCCAATTTGTGCAGCAACTGGTCTTTGAAAATGTTAATTCTGCCTGTAAGGCCTATCAAGCTAAAAGCAATTTATCACGTTATATTTGTGGAGAGCTGGGTTTGGTCGCCATGGCGCTGGCTTCCACCCTCAAAACTGGTAAACAAGTCCTAGAGCGCATGACCGGTCGGCAATAGCGCGCCAAGTCACGAGCCCAGCCCGGGGCGTCATATGGGGTGATGGGTGAGCAGCCAATCAGGGGATGATACGTCATCTCACACCACTCTGGTGCGAGCAGGGCTTATATAAACAGCGCCACTTCGGGGCTCGGGGTCTTCCTCCTTTCATCGTTTGACTGCAATAAAGCTTGCTGCAGAAGGATCCTGTTGTCCGCGTGCGTTCTTGCTGGCGAGACGATTACGCGGGTCGCAGCATCTGGTGCTGAAACCCGGGATGCCGGGAGCCTGCCATTGCCGGTGCCGAGGAGACCCCCCCCCATTCACGGGGAGGATTCAGAACTGCAGCATCGAGGTAAGTTCTGAGAGGTATGTTTGGTCTTGATTTATCTCATCTTTCACCTCAGCTAGCAGGAGCCCTTATTGCTTTCCCTGTTGTGACTGTTGCCCTCGTCCTTTTTCTTTTGGTTTTGTACAAGCTTGAGGGCGATCTCGAAAGGGAAGAGATTAACGGAAAGCTAAGAGCAGGTACTAGATCACTGTGGCTTTTGGTTAAATCTTGCTTGGAAGATGAAAACTGTTGTTCCTCTATTAAGGCTGGTCAGAAAGTGTTGGAGGAGATGCAAGACAGCATGTCAGAAACAGAACGGGATAAAAGGTTAAGAGCTCTTACAAAAAAGGAAAAGGATGTCTCTAAAGATGTCCCTAAGGATAAAGACCCTTCCACGGACGGTAAAGCCGCGGGAGCGAAAGGCAAGGGAAAGGACACCCTGGGAGAGAAACATGATAAGGAGAAGAAAAAAATCTAAAAAGGAGCCTCTCTATCCGACAAAAGAACTAGAGGCTTTAGAAATTGGCAATTCTGAGTCGGAGGAGTTAAGTCCCTCCGAGGAGTCAGATCTAGAGGAGGAAGCAGCCCGCTATGAGGAAGAACGATACCACCTGGATGAGCGGCCACTACTGAGAAACAGGAAGCGTGCACTTTCTCAGTCGGCCGCTCCTGTTGTCCCTAGTGCTCCTCCTCCTCCCTACATCGGGAGGTACTGTCCTGACTCCTTCTTTTCAACAAAAGATAGACATAAAATTTTTCAGACTTTTCCAGTATTCGAAGACGTGGAGGGAGGCCGTGTCTACGCGCCTATAGACTACCCCGTAGTCAAAGAACTGGCAGAATCAGTTAACAAGTACGGGGTGGATGCTAATTTTACAATCATGCAGCTTGAGAGGCTGGGCTCTACAGCAATGACCCCAAATGATTGGCAGACTGTAGTAAAAGCTGCCCTCCCCAATATGGGAGTGTATTTGGAATGGAAAGCTTTATGGCATGATGCCTGTCAGTCCCAGGCTAGGGCTAATGTTAATGCAGAGGACAATCAACGAAATTGGACCTTTGACCTACTAACAGGACAAGGTCCACATGTTCAGTGACAAATTATGATTGGGGAGCGTACGGCCAGATTTCTGCCGCTGCAATTAAAGCATGGAAGGCCCTTTCAAAGAAGGGTGGGACCAAAGGTCATTTAACAAAAATTATCCAGGGTCCTCAGGAGTCATTCCCAGAATTTGTGGCCAGAATGACAGACGCAGCAGGCAGAATATTTGGAGACCCGGAAAGGGTCCGACCAATGATAGAGCAACTGGTGTATGAGAATGCTTCACCAGAATGCAAGGCAGTCATTACCCCCAGAAGGAACAAAGGACTAACAGATTGGATAAAAGTTTGCCGAGGACTCGGAGGCCCGCTTACCAACGCCGGCCTGGCGGGAGCCATATTACAGAGCAAGAACTGCCCCTCGCGCCGGGGCGGTTAGTCAGCAAGCCGTGCCCTCTAGAGCCTGATAGGCCTAAGGAAATGGTCAAATGGAAGCATGTCTTGACTGGTTAATGGAAAGGCCCGGATCCTATCTTAATAAGATCCAGGGGAGCTGTCTGTGTTTTCCCACAGGAAGAAAACAATCCATTCTGGGTACCAGAGCGCCTCACGCGAAAGCTCACGGCAGCTGAAGATGATCTTTCAACGAATATACCTGCAACTACTTGAAGAGCTAAGGGCGGCGGTGGTGACCATTAATTCTACTCGAGTGGATTTATCGCTCACAGATGGCTTATTATCCTGGGTTTCTTCCACCTTTTCTTATTTTAAGGAATGGGTGAGCGTTGGGATGTTTGGCGCTGCCCTGTGCTGTGGTTTAATATTTGTCCTCTGGTTGTTCTGCAAACTCAAAACCCAACAAAAATGTGACAAGGTGGTGATCGCACAGGCGCTAGCCACTCTGGAGCAAGCCACCTCCCCCAATATTTGGTTATCCATGCTGAAAAATTAATGTTTGACAAGGTTACCTCTGTCTTTGAAGGCACATGCCACAATCTGGATTTACAGCCCTTGCACTCCCTGGGGATCTGTTTCCCATTGCACGGGGATGGGTGTAAATCACAATTTTTCTCTTGCCAAACGATCTGGAAAGTCAGTGACGGAAGAGTACAAATAAGTCTTCACCGACCTAAGACAGGACAGCCTCACAATGAGGAGGTTGCTCCAATGACGGGCAACGGCTGAAGCATTGCCTTCCACCAGGCTCAGATGTTGGCTTTCTGGCATAATGCTGTATTGACAGTAGGAAGCTTACTGTTCAAACAAAATAAAAAAGGGGGAGATGTGGAGAGCCGGGGTTTGGTCGCCATGGCACTGGCTTCCGCCCTCAAAACTGGTAAACAAGTCCTAGAGCGCATGACCGGTTGGCAATAGCGCGCCAAGTCACGAGCCCAGCCCGGGGCATCATATGGGGTGATGGGTGAGCAGCCAATCAGGGGATGATACGTCATCTCACACCACTCTGGTGCGAGCAGGGCTTAAACAGCGCCACTTCGGGGCTCGGGGTCTTCCTCCTTTCATCGTTTGACTGCAATAAAGCTTGCTGCAGAAGGATCCTGTTGTCCGAGTGCGTTCTTGCTGGCGAGACAATTACGCGGGTCGCAACATATATTAACCTTTGTGCTGACTTTGGACCATCATACCAGCAAGGGTTGGCTATGGCTGCTGCCTTAAAAGGCCTCACAGTACCAAGAAATGTTTATGCAAAAGGGCAAAAGTCGGGGCTGTTTTAATTGTAGACAACCTGTACATCTTAAAAGAAATTGTCCCTCCACACAGTCTCAGCCTCCCTCTCCAGGGTTATGCCCCAAAGGTAAGCAGGGAAAACATTGGCCAATGAGTGTAAATCCAAATTTGACAAAGATGGACAACCCATACCAGGTCAAGAACAAAACCAGGGAAGTGGGAAATGGGCCCAGCCCGAGGCCCCCAACTCCCAGCAGCCAGTATACGGGACAATGAAGTTTGTACCTCAGACCACCTCAAACTCCCTTTATCAGAGCAACCCCAGGAAGTGCAAGATTGGACCTCAGTTCCACCACCTACACAGTATTAACACCTGAAATGGGAGTCCAGACTCTTCCCACAGGAATTTGCGGACCCCTACCAAAAGATTCATTAGGACTTATTGGGCGAAGCAGTACCACCATCGAGGGACTACAAATACATCCAGGAGTCACAGACTCTATCAGGGAGAAATTAGAATCGTGGCTACTTCCCCTAATGGAATTTCAGTCATTCCTGCACATGGGAGAATTGCTCAGCTATTGTTGATCCCCATGCTGCCCTGGAAAACTGCTGTTGCTACTAAGCCTGAGAGAGGTTCTAAGGGTTTTGGATCTACTGGGGCTTACTGGGTTCAGTAAATCTCTAAGGATAGACCGAAATTAGATTTGTGGATTAAGGAAAAGAAATTTAATGGTCTACTTGATACTGGGGCAGATGGATCCATTATATCCCAGGAGGCTTGGCCCGCTTCCTAGCCCAAAGAACCTATGCTAACCCACTTGCAAGGGATAGGACATTCACAAAATATGGAACAAAGTTCAGAATTGCTTTCTTAGCACAATGCCGAAGGCAATTCAGGATGTATGAGGCCTTTTACTATCCCTGGCGTTTCTGTTAATTTGCGGGGCAGAGACATCGCGGATGGGGTTATGATGTGTTCACCTCGTGACGCAGTTACATGACAAATGCTTCAACAGGGCGTCTTCCTGGACGAGGAACAGGAGAGGACTCTCGAGGCATTCCTTTGCCAGTCACTATTAGGAAAACAATGGGAGAATGGGCCTTGGGGTTTTTAAACAGGGGCCACTGTGGAGCCTGCTACCCATGCAGAAAAAAAATCGATTGGATTTCTGATGATCCTGTGTGGGTTGACCAGTGACCCCTTACTTCTGAAAAGCTGCAGGCTCCATAAGACCAGTCAGGGAACTCAGGTGGAACACATCATTACTTCTAACTCACCTTGGAACACCCCCATCTTTGTAATCAAAAAGAAATCTGGCAAATTTAGATTGCTGCAAGACCTAAGGAAGGTGAATGAGACCGTGATTATTATGGAGCGCTGCAACCAAGGCTCCCCTCCCCTACTGGCATTCCTCAAAACACTTATAAGATTATTTTAGATTTAAAAGATTGCTTTTTTCACTATTCCTTTACATCCCGAGGATTGCCATAGATTTGCCTTTAGCCTCCCTCCCATTAATTTTTGGGAACCCATGGAGCGCCATCAGTGGAGAGTACCGCCCCAGGACATGGCCAACAGCCCTACTCTCTGCCAACAGTTTGTGGCCAATGCCATTGCTCCTATTTGGAAAAAATGGCCTTTGTTTATATCATTCACTATATGGATGACCTTCTCTTTCTTTTCTTTTTTTTTTTTTTTTAAGATTTACGTATACAGTGTTTTTCCTGCCTGTGTGCCTGCAAGGCAGAAGAAGGTACCAGATCTCACTATAGATGGTTGTGAGCCACCATGTGGTTGCTGGGAATTGAACTCAGGACCTCTAGGAAGAGCAGCCAGTGCTCTTAACCTCTGAGCCATCTCTCCAGCCCCCTGGATGACCTTCTCTTAACCTCTACTGTAGCCCAGGAAGTCATGGCCTGTTATGCCGATCTATCTGAGGCCTTGTTCCAAGCAGGACCAAAAATTGCCCCAGAAAAGGTTCAAACCAGAGATCCTTATAGTTATTTGGGGTTCAATTTGTTTCCTCGTGCTATTAAGCATCAGAAGGTACAAATCAGAAAAGATAATTTTAAAACACTTGATGAATTTCAAAAATTGCTGGGAAATATAAATTGGCTTCAGCCCTACTTAAAATTGACCACTGGACAACTTACGCCATTGTTCAATATTCTTAAAGGGGATGTAGCTCCCACTTCCCCTCAAAGTCTTACACCGGAGACTCAAGATGCTTTGTTATTAGTAAAACAGGTTTTGGAGAACAGTTTGTTACTTACTGGGACCCAGATGCTCCCCCACTATTACTCATTTTTCAAACACAGTTGGCTCCAACTGGATTGTTGCGGCAGTCCAATCCTCTACTTTGGATCCTCTACTGCTAGTCCCAGTAAAGTAATTTTGCCCTATTATGAAGCCATTGCACAAGTCATTGTGCAATGACACACCCAAGCAAGGGCTTATTTTGGAACAGAGCCAAGTAAAATTATTATGCCATGTAGTAAGGCTCAGACTGATTGGCTTTATGCAAATTCAGATGATTGGTTGCTTTCCTTGGCCAGATTTTCAGTACAGCTAGGTAGTCATTATCCTTCTAATAAGATTATTCAGGGTTTTTACCTTACATGGTGTTGTCTTCCCTCCCATTGTAAAAAGTTAACCTTTGACTAATGTGCGCTCCATTTCCTCTGGTGGGAGTGCTAAAGGAAGAGCTGGTTATGCTGTCAATGGACAAAGAGTTACCTTTCAAGTTCCAGGACTGTCAGCTCAACTTGCAGAGTTGGTAGCTAGTCATACAGTTTTACAACATTTTTCTGAGCCCTTTGTTTACTGACAGTGCATATATTGCTCAGGCCATTCCTAAACTTGAGACAGCAGGCCAAATTTTGCCGACCACCTGAGCTAGTTGAATGTTTAATCAAGTTGGGGAACTAATTCAGACTCGCCATAATCCTTTTGCTATTATTCATGTTCGAGCCCATTCTGGCCTTCCTGGGCCTCTTGCTTTAGGTAACCAGACTATTGATGAAGCTTTGGTGGCTTTTGCTCCAGAAAGCTCAATTGGCTCATGAATTGCATCATCTTAACAGTCACTCCCTGCATTTGACTTATGGCCTTACCAAAGAACAAGCCAGGGAAATTGTTAACAAATGTAATAGTTGTGATCTCTTCCACCCGGTAACTCATCTCAGGGTTAATCTCCATGGGCTAACCCCAGGTCAGCTGTGGCAGATGGATGTGACCCATTTCATGGAGTTTGAAAACTTAAAATATATCCATGTTACTATTGATACTTGCACAGGGTTGATTTTCGCTACCCTGCATTCTGGAGAGGCTGCATGCCATGTTATAGATCATTGCTTGTCCACTTTTGCCGTCCTTGGTGTTCCACATCAGATAAAAACTGACAGTGGGCCAGCATATACTAGCAAGCCTTTTCAAACTTTTGGCCGTAAACATTAAACATGTGACAGGCATCTCGTATAATCCTATGGGACAAGGAATGGTAGAACGTGCCCATGCTACCATTAAGATGTATTTGCAAAGAACAAAAAAGGGGGAACTGTGTCCTCTACATTCCTCCAGAGCTCAATTAAATCACGTATTTTTTATCCTGAATTTTTTAACCTTGGAAAAACATGGAAAATCTGCAGCAGAACGCTTTTGGCACCCTGAAACGGCATGCCACTATGCCATGGTCAAATGGAAGGATCCTTTAAATAACTCGGGTCATGGCATGGACCCGACCCTGTTTTGATAGGGGGGTTGAGGATCTGTTTGTGTTTTCTTGCAGGATGAGGATGCTGCTCGATGGCTGCCAGAGAGACTGGTGTGACAAGTGGATTACGTCAAGGAACAAGATCATGCCTCAAGTGACGATCCTGCTGATCCTGCCAAATCTGATTCAGCCAGTAAAGACTGATATGGACCTTTGGGCATTTGTGCTGATGCTTCCCCTCCTGGTGCCAGTATCTGTGGGTGCTCATGTCTTTCCCACTGTCTACAGCGCCAATTCCAGCTCCCGACTCCCATCATTGGCATTTATGGAAATTAAGAAAATTAGTGGTACATGGAACTTTTCTAGTTCCCTCTGCTTTGTTATTCCCGCAGACTCTTTGTTGGCACTCTCTGGCCCTTGTGTGTCCATTAGTATGCAGAGACATGCTGATCATGTCTTCAATGCCTCTGGTATCAGGACATTTAGAAGCCTATACGGGTGGAGAGTGGTGGCAGGAAAGCCCAACTGAACACACATGGAGTATGATGTAGCTGAGTCTTTTGCTCCGTCCTGTTCCAACAATGCCATTTATCTGACTGTTCTTCACTTTCCTATTATTTGGACAGAATGCTCTCCACCTAATGTCCCATTGCCTCTCCCTAAACAAATCTTTGGGCCCACATGCATCATCCGGCTCCAGGTGAACCTTTGGATTTATCCTGGCCCTGGACTTTTGCCAATAGCCCCCTTTGCGGTCGACTTACTTGCCTCAACTTGAGACCATTTTGTTTGTTAATGGGAGCACTCTCTCTAATGGCACTGTAATGGGGCCACCAAGCCCACCACTCTTAAAAAGGAATACAAGCTCAATGTCACAATGCCGCCCATCCCTGTTTGTCTCCATCCCCCTTTTTATTTTTTGCTAACTAATATATCTGCTAGTGTGACTACCTTAGATCCCTCTGTTAATTGCTCCAGTGAAGTTTGTTGGCTCTCCAGTTGTTGGAATTCTTCCTTTTCCTTTGCTGGAGGAAAGGAAACGCTCCCCTGTCAGCAAAGGAGCGTTACCATCATACATCCTTTATGGTTCAGACCCGATTTACATGAAATTTTGGTATTACTGCTGCCATTATAGCCACCATTTTGGCTGCAGTCGCTGGCACCTCTTTAGCCACTGTAGCCTTGACTCAGTCTACCACTACGGTGCAAGCGTTAAATGATATGGTTAATCAGACAGCTGTCACATTTGGCACACAACTACTTTTAAATAAGCATTTTCATCAAGTTATTCTTATGCTACAGCAACAAACAGATTTGCTGGAAGAAGAAATACTGTGGCAAAAAATGACGAGATTTATGTGTAACCCTCGCTATGAATCTGTCTTATTCATTTTCCAGTAAAAAAAATGTTTCTCAGGCTAGACAGGATTTAGAAAAATTATCAAAGGATGTTGGAATGTTCAATTTCTTAATCTTTCTAATCAATTGACATTGGACATTACCAAGCTAAAGGATATTCATGTGGATCCCATTGTTATGGATACCTTGTTTTTAAAGAAAGTTTGGGACAATATCAAAAGTCTGTTTGATCCCTCATGGTTGATTTTGTATGCATGCCTTGCTGGCATTTGCTTGATTATTTTGGCCCTTGCTTGATGTTTATGGGCACATCAGCGTAAGCAGCAGCAAGTTAATGCCACTATCCATAAAGTGATGATGGCCTTTTCCCAGACTGATCCCATACCTCAGGTGGGAATCTGGATGGCTCAATTAAAGTGGCAACTTTGAAACTGCCTATGATTGTGGGCCAGATAGTCAATGACAGATAAGAAGTGGGTCAAATGGACATCAACCTAAGACAGGAAGTCCCCCTACAAGTGGGATTCTCCCATGATGGGTAAGAGTCTGTTTGGAATTTGCCCAACTCCTGTTTAAAACTGAAAGGGAGGAAATATTCAGGCAAATGGAAGGATCTGGAAAAGATCATCTAGATTGAGTAACCCAGACCCAGAAAGACAAGCATGGTGTATTCTCACTTATAAGTAGATATTAGCTATATAATACAGGAGAACCATACTATAATCCACAGACCTAAAGAAGCAAAGTAACAAGGAGGACCCTAGGGAGGATGCTTCATTCTCATTCAGAAGGGCAAAGAGACTAGGAACCTGAAGGAGTTGAAGACAGGGAACAGGACTGGAGTCCACCTTTGATGTCCTCTGAAAGACTCCACACACCAGGGGATCAAAGCAGATGCTGAGACTCACAGCCAAACTTTGGGCAGAGCACAGGTAGTCTTATGGAAGAGTGGGGGAACAGAAGGACCCGGAGGGGACAGGAACTCCACAAGAAGATCAAAAGAGTAAAAAATCTGGGTCCATGGGGTTCTGCAGAAATTGATACACCAAGGACCATGCATGGAAAGGATTTAGGCCCCCTGTTCAGATGTAGCCAATAGGCAGCTCAGTCTCCATGTGGTCTGCCTAGTAAGGGGACCAGGGGCTGTCTCTGACATGGAATCTGTTGCCTGTTCCTCCATCACTTCCTCCTGGAGGGGCTGCCTTGCCAGGCCAGAGAGGAAGAGGATGCAGGCAGTCCTCATGATACTTGATAGGTTGGACTCAGTTGGTAGGAGAGGAGGTCTTCCCCTTTCTGAGGACTAGGGGAGGTGGGAATGGGGGAAGTGGCAGGGAGCGTGGGACCAGGATGAGAGGAGGGAAGGGGCTAAGAAGATTGGCATATAAAGTGAATGAATTAAAAAATAAATTTAAATTAAAAAATGTAATAATTTCAATGTTCAAAAGCAGAACATTTAACCTTTTCCTGCTTTTATGGTAGTCAGCTGACTTAAACTTTTCCCCCCATGTTTTCCCTATGATGAGAATACTCTGCAAGAAAAGATTACAAGAAATCTGACAAGATTCTTTGAAGCAGACTGACATAGCTGCACTTTAACATCCTGCTGAGATAAAGGGACAATTCAGCATTGTACAAGGAGGAGAAGGTCTGGAAATGGAGTGATCACAGGAGCCGTCCACACGAACAGGCGATATTGCATCTCACATGTAAACGTGATGGCTTCTGACACCGGGCTTTAGAAAGTGTGACATTACCCAGCTCATGAGTGCAAGAACCACCAAAGACTTTTAGAAAGCATTTACATGTTCCTTTGGCTTCCTGTTGAGTGTTCAGAAGCAGAGGAGAACTGAGGTTGTTCTCACAGGAGCCAGCGTGCTGTTCACCTGCCGTAGACACCAACATGAGTGTGGGCCCCTCTCTCTGACTTCTCTCCAGACATCAAGGACAAAGAACTGAAATGGAAGGATGACAGAGCAAGTGTGAGGATCATCAAGAGGGTCATCAGTAGATAGTGGCATACCTAGTCCTATCCATGGGGCAGAGTGAAGGAGGTGTTCCTTCTAGAGAGGAAGAGGAAGTGGGAAAGCAAAAGATGAGGACTCCCCAGTCAGGGTGAAGAGATGAGACTCTACGAACAAAGGCCCAACAAAGAACAATTTGAGGTAGACAAAGTCATTCTGTGTTCTGCTTCAAGGCTATAATTTCTTCCTGGAAAGGAAGACTTGGCAGAGAAGGCGTGGTAAGAGATCTAGGGAGCAGGCTGCTCACCCTGCACCCCCACCCAGGAAACAGAGAGCAAAGAGAACCAGGCTCCACTCTTAAGCCTCTAGTCCTCCTGCAGTACTCACTTCATTCAAGAGGTCTCCATCTTTTAAAGCTTCAAATCTCTTCCCTTTTGAAGCCTTCGAGTTCAAACACATGAGGCTGTGGGGGACATTTCTATTTCAAAACCAGAACACAGGCACTGCGGTTTAGGACTTTATATAAATTGACCAGCTCATGCCATGTAATACATTCTCAAGACTGTGTGATGCATTTTTACCACCCTACTTCCACTGAAGACAGTATGTTCCAAGTTCAAATTGCCTCCTCATCCTCATAGTGGTTTAAATGATGAGTAGTTCAGTCCTTTCATATGTGTTACCTCTAGTTGAAACCACAAGTGTGAAATCCAGAATCTTTTGTGACATCAGGGATATGCACGGAGGATGCACCTCTATCAAAGAATGAAAAATGGAAGGAGAATTTGACATCATTTTGAATTTCCAATGGCACGGAAATGAATGGGAAGACTTCCTGTATCATGGGAAAAGGTCAGGCTTCTGTCTGTAAACACTTGATTCTGTTTCCTCTATCTCCCCACAGAAGGCCAGGTGGACAGCTCAGGCAATGAAGTGCCTGGTTTCATGTTCAGAACTTTCCCATGACTCAGCCAATGGGTACATGGAGAGGCATTTATATTTGTGAGGCATTAATGATGAAAGATGCTGGGTTTGCAGGTCTTTTGATACTAAACTAGTCAATATCCACCCTAATTTATACACCGTACTCACATGCATCTCTTTCAAACGGGACCTGAGGACCATGAGGAAATGGAAGAGTCTTTGAGAATCATGATGATCTTACTTTAGAAGTGGACAGAGACAGCATTCAAAACCCTTTTTCTAACAGTGTTGGATCAGAGTCTGGAGAAGCAGACGTATATCACAGAAGAACAACGGCTTGAGAATTTGAAAGCAGGGAATGTTAGTGTGTCACAAATGCTAAGTCGTGAGCCTGAGGCAGGCAACTCTACAGATAATCACCTCCTGAATACTTAAACCACAAGATTTACATTCATTAAGCTGCTGAGGAACAGCACAATAATGTGTTCTTTGCTTGTGATGCACATTTCCTGGGTGTGAACAAGGAGACACATCAGTGAAGGGATCCACCTTCATGGTGCTCAGGTAAAATGGCCAAGTTGGGCATCACATGTGTGGACCATGAGTCTGAGATCCTAAACTGTTGGCCTCTGCTCATTTTTCAGCTATGGCATCATGACCAATACATGAGGGTCCATCCATCTTCTGTTATATAATGGTTTCTGCAGTCTCCTGGATTCCATGAGTTTGTTGTGTGATGTTCTCATGATCTTTGAGACACATGGAGGTGTGTGTGTTTCTTCTTCAATGCATAGGGTGCTGTTTGTGGGTTTTGCTGTACCTGCTGGTGGCTCTGCCACACATGATGTTTGCCAGAACACCCACCCCCTCCTGCCTCTGGCACCCCCAAGCCTCCCGCTTTTGGTTGTGCTTAGTAGATCTTTTGTGAATTGTGTCCAAAAAGGTTTGTTTTGGCTTTGGGGCAATGCCCTGACAAGGTACAGTGCTCTCATGAATACTGGCACGAATCTAAAAAGATGTGTCTTAAAGTGCAGGCCCATCAGTGTGAAGCAAGGAGCTCTCCTTCTGGTCCTTCAGGACTCAAGTGCATCATCATGTTCCTCTCTACCATGCCAGTCCCACTTTAAAGCACACACCTAGGGTAAAGACAAGGGAACTTGTCTGTGATCCCTGTGGCAGCTGTCGTGTCCTGGAAGGTATCACCTCATTTCCAGGCTGCTCTCCTCACCCTCAGGAGGTTTGCACGGTACCAGGTAAGAGAGGTCAGAGGACAACCTGTCCACCTGGGATTCTTAGAGCAGTTAGTGATGAAGTATATGGGCTTTTGGTCCAGCTTTCTCCAACTTTTTAATATTCTTGCTTGAGTACTCAAAAGGCATTGGTTGTGCCTGCAAGTCCACCCACTCCCACTACTACCCAAATTCATAGTGTAAATCCACCCCACCCCCCGGATGCCTGTGTATCAACTCTTCGAACATCTGTCCTTCGATTTCCTTTATTAGTAAAGGCGAGCTTCACTCTCTTTCACTGTCTCCCCTATCACCTATGTTTGTCCATGACCAAAGTCTTTCCTATAAGCTTCTGGTACTGAAGTGTGCACCAGTCCTTTTTTTTTTTAATTTTAAAAGAATTATTTTAATGAAAGGTAAACATGACACAGTTGACTTCGCCAACCATTTCTCTGTCTCTGTTTCCTTGGCCACTTAGGCAGCAGAAAACTCAAATTCTTTTTTTCATTAATTGATCATTTTACATCCCAATCGAAACATCACTCCCTTCCCTCTTCCCAGGCCAACCCTCCTCTCCTCCCAGTCCCACCCTCCAACCTTCCCCCATACTCCCACCCCTACCATGAGCACCGCACTTGGCTGCCTTCATGCTGTCTCAGTTCTGAGACACACGTCTGTCAATTGTCTTCTCATCAAAAATATGACTGTCCGGCTCACAGTCTCTCAGCGTTCATACTCTGAACGTTGTTCATGTATGTCCTAGGTGCTCCTGCTTTGCATCATGTCCTTCACAGCCCACAACCCACCACCCCTGGCTTCCACCCCTTCTCTGATGACCTCTTACGCAGAGCCTCCCCACTCTTCCTCCTGCTGCCCTCAGCCATTGTCGGCACTGAGTTCTCTGCCTGGCAGTCAGGGAGGCTGGGAGATCACTTTCTCCTGCCATCTTGCTCCTGAACTCATGTCCCCATTCTCATTGCCAACATGCCTTGACCTAAACCTCTGTGGGGTGCTTCCCCAGCCTCAAAACTTTGAATCATGGCCCTACTTGACTCCCTCACAGAGCTGCTCACACAGACTTAAGCCCAATGGTGAGAGGACAGAACTGAGCATTTCTTGGGGAAAGGTCCTACAAAGACATTGATCTAGGATTCTTCTGTCACCTGCTTCAGTCCTTTTACTTGAGTACAAATATGAAAAAGAGCTGCTGACAACCAGCTGTTCAAACAGGAGAGCAGCACTTAGAGGCAGAGCTCAGCGCCAAGAAAGAGCCCCCCCCCAGCACAAGACAAGACAGACACAGAGAAAAACCAAGCCAGCCAAGAGACTTTCCCAAACTGGGAATGGTAGTGAAGGATGGGAAAAGAGACACCTAGGGTGGTCACTGTGGTTCCTCCATGGCACACCCTGTTACAGGAAGCCCACCAGCGATGACCACACAGACGCAGTTCATAGCCAATTTCAAGTCTTTATTCCAGCTGGCTAGAACTACACTCAGGTATCCAAGTGTAGTCCTGAGAGTCTAGAGCAGGAGGGTTTTGAAGACAAAAAGCACATGCTGGCATCTTGCTCAGCAGCAGTGAGAGGCTTGAGAAGCAGACAGTTCAACAGAAGCTAAGATAAGCAATTGGCTGGCGAGTGTTCCAAAGGAACAGGCAGTTTAACGGAAACTGCTAAGTAGTTAGGGTTCTAAAGAACCAAGCAGGCAGTTTGAAGGAAGCTGTGTAAATCTAGCTGGGGCTTCTTGACCTTGGGTCCTAGAATAGAGATTGGTCTCTTTCCATGGTATTCTCCATCAAAAAGGTCAAATTCTGGGAGTGGAGAGATGGATCAGTGGTTAAAAGCACAGACTGCTCTTCCAGCACACACATGGCAACTCAGAGTTGTCTGTGCCAATACCCTCACACAGACCCAGATGCAGGCTACACACCAATGCACATAAAGAATAAATAATAACATAAATTATTAAAAAGACAAAAGATCAAATTCTAGTTAAACTTGAGACAGCCTCAGCAAGAATGCACAGTCACAATCTGAGACCATGAAACAAATTCGAGCAAAACTTCATTCCAAGCTAGGCATGATGGCACACACTGTAGGTTACAGAACTTGGGAGGCAGAGAAAGCAGATCTCTGCGAGTTCATGTCCATCCTGATCTTCATAGGGAGTTCCAAGCCAGCTAGGCCTACATAGTGAGAACCTGTATCGAAAACATCCAACCATCAAGAGCAACACAACCCGTCCCTGTCTCCTCACTATCAACACTCTGTCCACCGAGTCAGATGTCCCGGAGGCAGCCCTGGTGGAACTTCCAAGAGAAGCATGAAAGGGCAATAATGCAATCAGTGTGTCAGTCTTCATATCTTCCCCAGAAGCAGAAAGTATTGGCACTAGCATTCTCAAAATGCCTATTGTAGTTTTCAAGTGGCCCTGATGACATACTCCTGTGTGGGAATCATCAAAATGCTGGTAACAGAGCTGCAATGACATCTGTGGCTCTGTGGCCATGCTTACCGGAAAAGCATGTCCATGATTCAGACCACTGGGCTGCGAGCCAGGACTTCCAAGAGTTTAGGGAATGCGAGTGAATTGCTGTCTAAGCTGCTGTGTTTACGTGCACACACATCAGTGACCTTCCCACATGGGAGGGAGGGAGTGACCTTCCCTACCGGAAGGCTGCTGTCAAGGAGTGTGTCTTTTCAGGAAGTTCCCACACCTGGGGTCAATGGGCAGGTGTAAAGACGAGGGGTCTGTGATGAATGTGACACTGCTTTCCCACTGCTCTTGGCATATGGTGAAACCGAGACAGCAGAACTGTAGTTCTGTGTGCCTGGGTTCTACAGGAGGTGAGACCTGGAGGAATCAAATCTGCAGTCTGCTGATGTCTTCCTTTTCACACTGAGGGCAGAGCTGTGCCACGTCAGGGTCCTCAGTGGCAACAGATGAGCCACAAAACAAAGCCCTGGCTCAGGAATCACCAGCCCCCAACACCAGGAAGCCAGGGTGGAAGCCACCAAATGCTGGCCCAGAGAGACCTCGAGGATGTCAGAGGTTTTCCTCTCCCAGCCCTCATCAGCACCAGCATCCCTTGTGACGAATGGTGCCCACACTTGCTTTCTTGTAGTTCCAGTGGCAGTGTCTTTCCCTGGGGCTCTGAGGGCCACCCCTCTGAAGTGGCCCTAGTCCTCCAGGAGGCCCCAAACGTGCAAAGGAAATGCCTGGTACCTTCAAAAACTGTTCTTTTCTGGCTCTTCTTCCTCTTAGAAGTTGTGCCAGAGATCTCAGCAGGCATAACCCAGGATCCTCGCATTTCACCCATGGGTGGCTATATGCCCACCAAAGTACCTTATGTCCTGGAAGACCCACAACTATTACCCTTTTTTCTCCTGGTTCTTCCAAAATCTATACACAAGCCGTTAGACCATATTGTAATGGTCCCAGGGTGCTGTACTCAAGCCCTAGTTCCTGGGACTGAGCTTGACAAGCAGAAGCATCTCCTGGGTCCCTCTAGGCAGAAGGCTTCCATGGAGGTATTGGCACTTCCGATGGCTGCCTCTTGCCAGATGGCATCCTACAGACTCCCCAGAGCCATGGAGAATCCCACTTCACCTCTTGTGTGTGTGGCTGGGGCAGCGTGCATATAGGCATCTGGCCAGAAGGTGGGAGCTCCTGTCAGTCGGGTGTGCGTCCTGGGCCAACAGGAGCCTCTTTGCCTCTTGGACGTGTAACAGTCTTCTGCCACCTCACTGGGCTTCCTGTCCATCTCACTCCCTGTGGGCCTTCTGGCTCTGTGCCCTGTCACCACATGTCTGAGAGGGGAAAAGAGGAAGAGACACACGTGGTTGCAACACAGCCTCAGCTCTCAGAGGATGTCAAGACTGGATCTTGTCAGGACTGTGGTGTGCAGTGGAGAAGCTGTGGCTTCTGTCTTAGCTGCCTACTCTCCTCAGCCCAGACCCACGAGGCTTCCAGAGAGCCAGAGGGCTCCAGGAAAGGGACATACCTAATTAGGGACATGCCTAATTTAAAGTATTTTCACCTGTTCTCAGGTAGATCCAGTGGGGAATGCATAAATTCTGTCGACCTTAACAATCCTGTCTTAACATTCTACCCACATCCCTTCTGGGTTCTTTGGGAGACCTTACGCCTCTGTCTCATACCATGTCTAATCTGGATCCCATCTCAGACCTTCCCTACTCCCATGACCATTATGTAGGTGCTACAGACATAAGTGCAGACAACACACACACACACACACACACACACACACACACACACACACGGCATTTAAACATACATTTTGTTCTCAGATTTTGTTTTGGTTTTTGTTTTCTAAGACATGGTCTTACTGTGTAGCATTGGCTGTCTTGGAACTCATTCTATAGACCAGGCTGGGCTCAAACTCAGATCTTTTTGCATCTTGAGTGCTGGGGTTAAAGGCTTGTGCCACCACAGCTGCCCAGTGTATTTTGTTCTTTTTGAATGCTATGGAGCACAGGAAATATGAGTCTGCTCTTCACCTACTACAGAGACTGGTGTGTGTGTGAACCATTCTCTTCTGTCTTTCTTCCAGCCAGCAATGTGTGCAGGTCTAAACAGAGTAACAAGATGCAGAGCATCTCTGAGGAGCCTGCAGAGGGAGGTGGGGTTAACCGGTAGAAAAGGATGGCATTCCTAGCTGAACTCCATGGGAGAGTCCAGGAACAGTCAGGTAACAGCTGCTTGAGAGACAGCGGGAAAGAACAAGCCAGTCTCAGGTACCCCGAAACAGACAAGAGCAACGATGGATCTCTACCTGCGAATCATTATGTGTTCCTTATTTATCTCATTGCTGGCATCAAAGGCCTGATGAGAAGCATTTAGAGAAGGAAGGGTTTGCTCTAGATGAGAGTTCAAGGGGGTGATTGCAGGAGAATGGAGAATGCATGGCAGGATGTGCGCATACGAGAGGTTCAAGGTCATCTCTGGTTCAGGCATTTCCTGGCCAACTGGAAACATCACTGGGGTATACGGAATGAAGAGAAGGCCATGGAAACACCAATGTGGATCCATCTCCTGAATTCCAGTGGACTCTTTGGCACTTAGCAGGACTTACAGAGCACTTCTGTGGAGCTCGTGCTTTTTTTTTTTTTTTTTTTTTTTTTTTTAGGCTTCACCTTCGTTGGGGTTTTCTAAGGCTCACTGGGCTTAAAAGTCCTTATGAGAGGTTAGGGTCATCTTTGCCAGAATGGAAAACTGAAGAACTGCACAAATTTCCCTGTGTTCAAGTGTCTATTAAAGCTATTTGGATGAGGCCAGCTGGTAAAATGCCACTTCAGTGCTGTTAAGGAGGCACTGGCTCGACGGCGTGGATGCAGGAGTCCCACACAGCAGGTGCAGACAGGACTGCGCATGGAAGTGTGACTTCAACTAGTATGTTAATTTGAGTTAAAATGTCCCCCACAGGCTCATAAGGAGTGGTGGTATTTGAAAGATTAGGACAAGTGGCCTGGTCTGGCCAATGGGCTGTCTGTAGGTGCTGTCTGCTGATCTGGAGCCAGCAGAGCTGCTCTGCTGTGGGTGGTTTTATGGTCAGACTTTGAGGCGCACCTTCTGATGTCTCTGATCCTTTTCTAGATAACATTAACGCTGAGGCCAGAATTCTGTACTTATTAGAAGACATGGCAGACACAGGAAAGACAGAGGGCTACCTGCTCATACGGTGGCAGCCAGAAGGCAGGAGGACAGGAGGAAGCCACTGAGCCCTGTCCTGGAGGAAATAAGAAACCTGCTGGGGTGTGGGACACATGCTGTCTTGCCTCCCTCCTCAAGCATCAGACTAATGGGTCCCACACTGTCGGCACAAGGTTCCGGAGCAATTGGTGCGCTCATTTCGTGTCCCCATACCTGGCTGCAGTCCTCCTTCTGAGACTCTCCTTCCTGTGCTGTGTTGGCTCCCCAGTTGTTCCCTGAGATGCCAATAAAGCAGCCAATTCTTGAACAAGGGAGAGAATAGGGCTGGACTTCCTGCCATTCAGTGGAGGAGGAAGGAGAGAATTCAGTCACAGGAGAGGTTTAAGGGACGTAGAGGAGAGAAACTGGAGTAGCAAAGCTACGAAGTGCAAGCATCTCTGGTATAACCCTCTGGAAGGAAGCCAACTTAGCTAGGGGGTTAAGAATTGAAAATAACTGCCCAGTTACTGCATTGTGAAGCTTGTTTAACAAATAATAGAAAAGAGTCTCAATTATTTGGGTAATAGCCATGCTAACAGAGAAACACAATTTTATGAAATATAACTACCATTTTGGCACACAACATGGGTAAGAGTCCAATTACGTAGTCTGTTGAACTTACTGGGACAGTACTTTATGCTTTGGGTGAGCAGGCTCCAGATGGCACTGGCCTTTGTGGGGCCAGGGAGTCATGAGACCAAGTTGGCGCTGGCAGAGATGGGGGATCATGTCCAGAGTCCGAGTGGAGGCAAGGCATCTCCAAACCACAGAAATTTGTCCTGACATTGGCAGGAATAGGATGGCTCCCATCATGCCCCAGGCCTGCATGTCCCTGCACAAATAGCCCTGCAGCCCACCTTTGCCATCTTCCTGGAGGTCATGCAGCCCAGTAGCCAGATTACATTTCCTCTCCCCTTATCAGGGCTTGCCCAGCAACTCCTGGAATTCCTCTTTATGCAAATGAGGCATTCCCAGCACACTGTCTAAGCCAAGGATGTTCACTCACCCTGAAAGCACTTACCCCACAAAGGTTAAAGTGGCCTTTGTTCCCCCAGTAACCTAGCTGTCTCCCGAAGTTGCCTCCCAAGAGTCTGTTCTCCTCAATGTCACTAACTGTATTGGACTCCTCATGTTGTAATCTTGAGCACACGACTACTGGAGGAGAAGCAGGCCACATGGCCCCCTGGGAACCTTGCCTCTGCCTTAGGGCTTCCAAGTCTTCTCCATCATGGCAAATACCTCATCACATCAAGAGGAGTCCCAAACTACAGGCCTGTGGGTCCTGCTCAAGACCAGTGGCATAAAACTTACCAAGGGGAAGCCATCTCTTTTGGGAAGAGGTCCTTGACACAGCCATCCTGATGGCAGCAGTAGACCCCTATGACCCTGACACACATACTTGGGTCACTCCTCTAGCCTGCTGCCCAGACTAGACAGGAAGGAAAGCCCCATCCCTCCGTTTTCTGCCCATTACAGCTTTAGTCCCTGTACAGTGTGGGTCCCTGTAAGCCGGAGCCCACCAAGAATGCTTCAGCCCTGCCACTATATGACTCTGATGATGACAGATGTCAAGAGGACAATCATGTACTGGACCTTGTATCCAACAACACTACGCACACACACACCCCAAAAAGAAGAAACTTACTACTTCAGCTGGAACTAGGCATAGGCGCTCTCTGGCAGCAAGACACCTGCCAGTTATTTCTGCTAAAAGCCTGAGAGCACAAAGCAATGTGAGTGATGGGCGGGTTTTGCTACTGCAGCATGAGATAACACAACTGCCCCAGAACTTAGAATTTTGCTTCAGTTTTTGGAATTTTTTGTTTGTTTGTTTTTCCCTAATATTGAAAATAACTCAGTAGCAAATGTCCCTTCATGGGAAATGTTTTCTTCCCTAATAGTGGGAATAACTCAAGTGGTCCCTTCATGGGAGGAAAATTTTAGGGGAGATACAGTTCTAGTACAAAAACCAATCACAATCGAGGCATAAATCACTAAGCCAAAGTTGTTTAAATTTCCAAATGTACTATTCATTATATAGATGATATCTTAGTGTGAGGAGACTCTAACCTCCTGTGCCTAAATGAGGATCAATTAACACCTTTCCTATCCTCCCTAGGACTTAAAACAGCTATAACGACAACAACAACAACAACAATAAAAAAAAAAAAAAACCAGGTTATCTCCCCATCACATGCTTGGGAACATATATTTCTGTCACCTCAATATGCTTTCTTAATACCACCTTTCCTTTCCTCAAACTTTAACTCTTGCTTCCCTTTTAAGCTTTTTAATTGTCTTTGGCCTTTTGTTCCCAGAAAAAAAAAAAACAACAATGGAACAGTTTGTAAGAAGGTACTGTCCAAATGAAAGGATAACATGAACCATCACACTATTGGATTATATTTAGCATCTCACATGTAGCACTGTGCTTTACTGTATAAAAGTGTGACTTTACCTAGCCTATCAAGGGGAACCCACCAAGGAAAGCATTCAAATATGTATTTCACGTCACGCTAAATGCTATGAAGAAGAAGAGGTTCCTTTAATAGGAGGCAGTGTGCCTTTACCTGCTGTAGACACCAACAGGAGTCATCTCCCCACTGACTTCCTTCCAGACATCAAGAACAATGAACTCATTTTTAAAGAATGACACACCAAGTGTGAGGATCACCAACTGCTCCTCAGCAGTTAGTGGCATACCGAGTCAGATGCCTGAGACAGAGTGCAGGAGGCGCTGGTTGTCTCTTCCTATGAGAAAGGAAGAGCCAGTGGGAAAGCAAATGTCAAGGATGCCCAAGTCGGGGTGAAATAGCAATGGGAATGTGCACAAAGGCCAACAAAGAGCAATGTGAGAAAGACAAACATTCTGGACTGTGCTTCAAGGCTAGGGTTCCCTCCTAGAAAGGAAGAAGGGGCAGAAGGCAGAGCAGGTGACAGGTCCAGGGAGCAGGCTGGTCACATTGCATCCAACCCAGGAAGCAGAGAGCAAACAGAAGAAGATATCAGAGGATAGAAAGATCTCCCAGGCTCATGGATCAGTAGGATTAATGTAGTGAAAATGGCTTCTTACCAAAAGCAATCTACAGTTTCCATGCAGTTCCCACTGAAATGCCAACACAGTTCTTTACCGATTTTGAGAGAACTATTCTGAACTTCATTTGGAAAAACAAACAAACCAAAACACCAGAAGAGTTAAAAAAAAAAAAATCCTGTACAATAAAATATCCTGGAGGTATCTCCCTTTGTGACCTCAAGCTGTACTATAGAGCAACTGTAATAACTGCATGGTGCTGGCATAGAAACAGACTGGTGCATCAATGGAATCGAATTGAAGACCCAGAAATAAACCTACACACCTACAGACACTTGATTTTTGAAAAAGAAGCCAAAAATATACAATGGGAAAACGGCAGCATCTTCAACAAATGGTGCTCATCTAACTGGATACACGTAGAAAAAGGCAAATAGATCCATATTAATCACATTTCACAAACAAAAACCAGGTGGACCAAAGACCTCAACATAAAACCAGACACACTAAATCTATTAGAAGAAAAAGTAGAGAAAAGCATTGAACTCATTGGACAGGAGACAACTTCCTGAACAGAACAACAGCCCAGGCTATAAAATCAACAATCAATACAGGGGATCTCAGGAAAAGCTTCTGTAAAGCAAAGAACACTGTTGTCAGAACAAAACAACAGGTTCCAGACTGGGAAAGGATCTTCACCAACCCTATATCTGACAGAGGGATAATATCCAGAATATATAAAGAACTCAAGAAGGTTAAAAAAAAAAAATCAAGTAATCCAATTTTTAAAAAATGTGGTACAGAGCTAAACAGAGAATTCTCAATAGAAGAATATCAAATGGCAGAGAATCACTTAAAGAAATGCTCAACAGCCCTAGTCATCGGGGAAATGCAAATCAAAATGACCCTGAGATTTCACCTTACACCCATCAAAATGGCTAAGATCAAAAACTCAAGTGACAACACATGCTGGAGAGGATGTGGAGAAAGGGGAACCCTTCTCCATTGCTGGTGTGCCACGGACCGGCACAGTCGGGCTCCCATCGTCCGTGGGAGAACAAGGCTTTAGACAGGAAGACACGGTTTCGGCGAAGAATTGACAGAGACACCTTGATGGTTTTGACTCTGCTGCAACTTTACTAAAATCAAGCTAGTATTTTTATAATGATTTCACAAGGAAGCACCTTAAAATTGGCATGCTTTCCAGAACATTCAGACTTTTACCAAGGATACAAAGTTTGTTTTAACATAGGGCAGTGCCCACAAGAAATCTTTGCCTAGAAACTTTCTGATCAACGTAAACAAAAAACAAAAACCTCAAACTATGATTCCATTATCACTGACTAGTGAAGAGGAAAGTCAGGAGCTGTAATAGCCCTCTGAGCCAAGTCGAATACCTGCCAAAGTCTAAACACACCTTTGTCAACCATCCTCCCTTATGTCCTGCTAAAGATTTATGATCTTCCCTAGAAACAAGACGCTGAAGGGAGGGGGAAACTCCCGCCAGCTGCACCTCTCATGCTATTATTTCTTAAGAAGGAGCCTACTATTATTTTACTGTTCTTAATGCCTATTAATACTAAATCTAATTCATTACTTTCCTTAAACTTATTTTTATTAAAGCCTTTAACAATCTACTAATAATAAATTTCTTTATAAAGTTAGTTGTGCTGTTTCAGGTGTCACAGAGAAAGATCAAAGAATTCATTATTCCAGCCCCAGAGCCACAACTGAAGAAGCATAGAAATCTCAGAACACGTCTCTTTTCCAAGTGGGATGAGTTTGCCAGGAACTTTCTAGGGGGCTTATTTCCGGGGAAATCATATCCCCCGCCCTGTAGCTTATGCTACTATGGTGACACTGGCGTGGGTGTGGCACTGGTGGAAATGCAAACTTGTACAACCACTTTGGAAATCAATTTGGCACTTGCTCAGACAATTTGGAATAGTGCCAACTCAAGATTCAGCTATACCATTGGTAGGCATATATCCAAAATAAGCTCAGGTATACAACAAGGACATTTGCGTTACCATGTTTGTAGCAGCTTTAGTCATAATAACAAGAATCTGAAAACAACCCAGATGTCCCTCAACAAAGGAATGGATGAAGAGATTGTGGTACATTTACACAATGGAATAATACGCAGCAATTACAAACAAGGAAATCATGAAATCTGCAGGCAAATGGTGGGAACTAGAAAAGATTATCCTGAGTGAGGTATCCTAGAAGCAGAAAGACATACACGGTATATACTCACTTATAAATGGATATTAGACATAAAATATAGGATCGACATATGAAAATCTGCAAGCTAAGCAAGAAGGAGGATCCTGGGTAAGATGATCAATCCTCATTCAAAAAGGTAAACAAGATGGACATCAGAAGAGGGAGAAAACAGGGAACAGGACAGGAGCCTAGCGCAGAGGGCCTCTGAAAGACTCTACCCAGCAGGGTATCAAAGCAAATGATGAGACTCATAGCCAAACTTTAGGCAGAGTGAGGGAATCTTATGAAAGAAGAGGGGGATGAAAGACCTTGAGGGGACATGAGCTCCACAAGGAGAGCAACAGAACCAAAAGTAATCTGGGCCCAGGGGTCTTTTCTGAAACTGATACTCCAACCAAGGACCATGCATGGAGATAACCTAGAACCCTTGCACAGATGTAGCCCATGGCAGGTCAGTGTCCAAGTGGATATCCTAGTAAGGAGAACAGGGATTGTCTCTGACATGAACTCAGTGGCTGGCTCTTTGATCACCTCCTCCTGAAGGGGAGAGCAGCCTTACCAGGCCACAGAGGAAGACAATGCAGGCAGTCCTGATGAGACCTGATAGGCTAGGGTCAGATGGAAGGGGAGAAGGACAGGAGAAGAGGAAGAAAGGGTGGGTTTGGGTAGGAATGAGGGAGGGAGCCACAGTTGGGATACAAAAAAAGGAATTAATTGGAATTAATTTTAAAAATTAATTTAAAAAAGCTTATGAGATGCTCATACATAAAAATATATTTTTTTAATGTTTCAAAATACCCTCTGTCTAAAATTGTTTAATAACTTCTGCTGAGCCTGCTTAGAAAAGTCACAGCTGGCCTCGATAACTGTTAATTTCCCTCAGGAAGAGGAGGTAGACGAGGTCAGTAGGCCTTTAGGAAGAGAAGGTAGACGAGGTCAGTAGGCTTTCACGCGAGCACAGTCACTCCTCTCAGCTGGCCACATTCAGTTAGGCCCTAACTGTATTAGCCCTCAAAGGTTTCTGGAAAAACGAAGGTACAATGATTAAGGATTAAGAGGGGAGACGGGATCACTTATGCAGCTGTGTGAAAGCTCTTATGAATACTGAGGTCCCAGACGCTGCCTAAGACCCTCCCACCTTAGAGGAAATTTCTTACAACAAACTATAGATTTGTCGATGTTATTCTGTCTCATGACACTCAATTTTTTTTTTAATCAAGAGAGATAAAGGTTAAAATGGCTAAACATAATTATAGGTGACTGGCTCCAGTCTTGTTCTTATTTACAAACAAGATCATTGATATCTTTGAAGCTCCTGCTGAAATGTAAAGTTTCTACCTATCAGTGTTGGTACAATCATGGGGAATGGAAAAAAAAGTGGATTTGGAAAGGGACAGGGAGGAGATAAGGAAGGGAGAGTGGGGTTGGGAGGGAATGAGGGAGAGGACTACAGCTGGGATACAAAGTAAATAACCTGTGATTAATATTAAAAAAAGAAAAAGAAAAAAGTGGAAAAGAAATGAAACATGACTGAAAAGGGAATAAAGAAAAATTTTTTTCATGTCCCTTCCCCCTTCCCAATCACTTGGGCACTATATTGAAGCCAGTTTCAATACTTTCAGAAGTGAGGTGTAGACACAGTTCTGATAGATGTGGTCCCAAGCCTTGGTCCCAGGTATCCCAGGCAACCCAGGGGAGGCTGAACTGAGAAGACACAAGCTGTCCTGCTAAATCATCATTCACTCAGACAGGGGCAGTGCTAAAAGCATGAGCACACACAATTTAATGATACCTCCATTTTCAAGAGAAGCCAGGGAGAGAAACCATGCTGGAAAAATAACGAAGGTTCAGAAAACGATTTAAGCAGAATTAGAGAACTCACCCATTGCTGGTGCTTCAATGGAATGCCTAGCGATCAGTGGAGCAGAGAGCAAATTTGTTTCAGGTGGATGTAAAGGCAGAAGTGGCAGTGTGGCCAGACACCAGGAGACGCCTCGGAGGTCACCAAATGTTATAAGAGATAACGTGTCTGGGGGTACCATGGTAGTGACCCCGATGTGCCTCTGAAAAATTAGGCCATGCAACAGATCTGGTATAAGGAGGTTTATTGTGGGAAGAAAGAAGAGTGAGGACCTGGAGAAAGGATAGACATGCAGACAGGGGCAGAGCTATGAGGGCAGAGAAAAGGAGGGGGGACAGAGAGGGAAAGAGATGGCATTGAGGACAGAGAGAGAGAGACTCCGAGAAATCACCAGGAACAGAGAGCTGGGGTGGCTGGGCCAGCAGTCTTTCATCCAGCCACACTTATCTGTTGCATTTAGCAGCAGCAACAGCAGCAGGTCATGACCAAAGCAATTCCTAAGTCCCTGAAGGCAGGCCAGCAGAATCGCCTGGACACTGACATTCTTCCTGTCAGGATCTGTAAGCTATTGAGTGAACAAAAAAATATAAAGGAAACATGACTTCTAGGTATGATGGAGGAGAACCTCATTACAGATGAAAGGGAGAACATAGTTAGAGGCAGAGGCAGGGACATCTGAAAGAGGCCAGAGTGGTCATGACCAGACTGAGCTCTGCCATGTGGGGATGTTGTGCCTGATTCATGAGACCCCAAAAGACCACCAAGAGTTGAGGTCTTTGCAAAACACATGAAGATCTTTTTATTACAAGCTACAGCTTGGACTCACACATCCTCATCACTGAAGCGGTTGAGAGCCAAGAGCCTCGTGCTCAGGTTAGGTGAATGAACAAAACAAAATGAACAAAAACAAAGAGTTTTAAAGAGTTTGGCCCCTCCCAGCATGCCCAAAGCTGGGGAATTCCTGCCTGGCAAGGGTCTATTGGTTGAAACACAAAAGGGGATGTTGCATTTTGAATTGATTGGTTATAGGAAGGCCCCCAAAACATTAATGGTCTGGCATCCCTTCTTTGGCTGTCCTAAGGGAGAGGGGTGTGTTTCCTAGCAACTGTATCTCTAGTGGGCAGGAAAAGAATGTAGTAAGGCTGGTACACACACACACACACACACACACACACACACACACACATACACACACACACACATACAGGCAGCTGGCCATGTCTCCACCTGATTAGCCTTCGTTCAGGCTTCTGCTTTAAACTTTAAACCAATACCCAAAATTCTTTGGTCTCTCAGGGAGAGGGGAGATAGGGGAACTTGGTACAGCAGCCAGGAGGACCAAAGTACAAAGAGAACTTTGTACCTTGTGACCAAAATGGTTGGATTATAGAGAGCCTGATCTTCTGGGCTGGAGAGTCAGGGTAGGGGGTGGACAGGAGGACCCTGTAACAGATAGGGACTATAGGGACTGAGGGATGCAGGGAGAACCTGGAGGCCAACCTCTGCTTTGATATCGTAAATAGTCACCTCAGCCAGTAGGCCCAACCAGCAATGGGGTTGTGGATTTTAAAAATATTGTAAAATTCCAGGCAAATTAAAAAAAAAAGTTAAACTTACAACAAAAAAGCTTGATAATTAAAATATTGTTGCAGAGTTCAAGAACCCCAAAGAACAAGAGCACCAAAATTAAAATATTGTTCAAGAGTTCAAGAACACCAAAAGACTCTATTGAGTTTTAATTAGCCAACTTTTATTTAAGCTGAGCTGACTTGGTTGGATTTAGGATTGCAGCCCAGCTAAAAGGGAAGGGGAGCTTTTAAAGGCAAAAGTCACAATTACTTCATTCTTGCAGATGTACACTGAACATACTGTGGCATGAGGTAACTTGACATTTGCATTCCTGACATGGCTTGGTGGGCTTAAGATTCCTGGAAAGTCTTAACAGCTCAGATTGCTGACAGGGCTGGCCTCAGGTATCTAGTAGAGCTACTTGGTCAAACTGGAGTTTACAGCTGCTACATTCCTCCACTGGCTCTGGGGACTACAGGTTGATGTCCTAACTGTGGGGACTCTTCTTTATATATGTGAGTAGCCAGTTTATGATAGAATGTCCTATAGTAACATCCAATGTTGGGAATAGTTTGAAATTCTATAGGGCTTTTCTATGACCAGGCTAGCTCACCAATAATTTGAGACAGAAACTTATTTGTTTATTTACACAGCTTTAGTACATTAACTGGACAGGTACAATTAATTTTCTAAGCTAGTCTGGCTACCTCCCAGCTGCGCTACCCAAGTTACTTGCCAATATAGGTCCTATCTGGGCTGCTCCATCAGGCCACACCCTCTCTCTCCATCTTCTTCCTCCTTTCTCCTCTCTCTTCTCCTCCCAGCCTTGTAGTCCCTACCTAAGACTCCCAACCCAAGAACTGACACACTACCTCCTTCTCTCCTGCCCAGTAATTGGCTGTCAGCAACTTTATTAACCAATCAGAGATAATTGGGGGGCAAAGTTTGCACATCATTTGGTGTACTTGAGAATGTACTTATCTGGACTGTAATCAGATCTTTGGGTCGGTAATTAGCATTTGTATCCATAGCACCAGACCAACCCCCAGAAACAACAGTAGAGGTTTTTAGTTGCTAAGTAATGTTTTACAAAAGCCAAAGTTAACCTGTAAGCCCCACTTTCCCAGGACAAAGTAACTTCCTGGAGTTCTGGGAGCTGCAGTTCTTGGAAAATAATCAGACACATGTTTTCACTCTCCTAAATAAGTTTGTTTGACCCAAGTACACAGGATGTGCTTGATCAGTGTAGGTGGGAGATACATGGGCAGGAAATACGTCAGGATGCATGCTTGCCCCTGATTTGACCTGATGGGAAATGCAATGAATTGTGGGGTTTGCCTTTTTAAGCCCCTGCAAAAATGAGACTCATGGCCACTCCTGGGAAGTCCAGGGGTGGACCTGTCCAGAATCCTTTGTTTCCTGGCCAGTATTTAATTAAAGCTTTCTTCAAATTTGGCTCAAAATTTTGGAACTGTTATTTCTTTCAGAAATTTCAGGTTTAACAATTTTCTTCCCTTTCCCCATTACACACACACACACACACACACACACAGAAGAAAGACATAAACTAAGACACAAGAGCTTCGCGGTGTAGAGCACCTGGTAACCACTCCTACTTGACCAAGTTCCGGCCTATCGACATACCAGATCACAATTCTCCATCTTTTCACTTTATTCTTTGATGACTCGACTCAGTGTTGTGGGATTTGGTAGAGGGTGTGAATGTATCCAATGGCAGTCTCTAAACAAAATAATTCTTTGGAAAAAGTCTGCCACCTTGGAACTGTATAGTGTGAAACTGCCTACTCCTACAGAAGAATCCCCTTTGTTCCCCATCCTGTTTGTACCAAGAATAAAACTGAAATTTAGTATAGTGCTCACCACTGAGTCCCTGTGCATGTGACTTACAGGATGAAAGGCAAGATCTGGTATGCCCGGGAGAAGCAGACTCTATTAAGACGTTAAACGGGCTAGATCCTCCTCTGCCATATACATGAGCATAATTGAAGAAATTAGGGTGAAATGGTGTATTGGAAAAAGAATAAGCTATCCAGACCTTCCCTTTAGGGAGTGTATGAGAAAAGGCCCATATAAGATTAAGGCTCATAAGAACACAGTTAGGAAACAGCTCAATGCCTGTTATGCTGCATGGTGCAAACCTGAGGAATGAAATTGCTCTTATGGATTTGTTTCTCAGAACTCAATGTCTGGCACCTCCTGATCATGAAGGCTGACAGCATGCAGGAGAAAGTGTAAAGGGACACCTGGTGGGGTTGCTGAACTTTAGAGAACAAGAGGGGCTTAGATGCTTGCTGAACTTACTGTTTTACTTTAAAGAAAAATACTGGTCTAGTCTATTTGGTGTTCTGTAGGCCTCTTGTATGTTTACGGATGTCTCTTTCTTAAGGTTTGGAAAATTTTCTTCTATGTTTTCTTGGAAATATTTTCTGGACCTTGGAGTCTGGAATATTTTTTTTTCTATTCCTATTTTTCTTAGATTTCATCTATTCATGGCATCCTTGATTTCTTGACAATTTTGTGTTTGGAACTTTTCCGATTTTACTTTTTCTTTGAGAGATGCTTCAGTTTCTGCAATTGTATCTTCAGTGCTTGAGATTCTCCCTTCCATCTCTCATATTCTGTTGGTGATACTTACCTTTGTGGTTCCTGATCTTTTCTCTAAGCTCCAGGGTTTTCTCTGTGTTTTCTTTCTTGATTCTAATTCTGTTTTTATGTCTTGCACCATTTCTTTCATCTGTTTGAAGGTGGATTCCTGTCTTTCCATGATGGCCTCTCTTTTTTTGTTTTTGTTCATTTTCTTTCTATATGCCTGTACTTGTGCCTCTATTTGTTTAGCTGTATTTGCCTATATTTCTTTGAGAGATTTAATAGTTTTCTCTTTATGTGCCTCTAATAACTGGATAAGCATATATTTTAGATGATTTTCCTATGTTTCCGATGGATTAAAATATCCATTGATTTTGGGGTTGCTGGTGAAGCCATGATGTCCTGATTTTTGTTGGATGTGTTCTTAAGCTGACCTCTAGCCATCTGCTTATCCGTAACCTTTGCTGTTTGTTCCTGAAGTCTGTACTTCAGATTGGGTCCATCTGTCTCTGGTGTCTGGAGTATTCTTCAGGAAGATGAGAGAGGCTCACCAGGTCGAGAGTGGATATTGGTGTTTTAGCTGTAGCTAAGAGAGGAAGGTTGCAAGCGCATGCACGCAGGCGAGGGAGTGTGAGTGTAAGTGTGCCCTGAAGGACAGGGTGCTAGAGTGTGTAGAGGTCTGGAAGAGTGTAGCATAAGCACAGGTGGGGGTGCTGGTGCCATTTGCAGGTGCAATGCACATGCACAGGTGCCCTGAATGCCTCAGTGGCCTACAGGCCTGCTGGACCGTTCTCACAGTATTCAGATCTGTCTGGGTTGCACCATCTTGGCTCCAGGAATTTTTTGCCAGGACTCCACTGGGAGACCCACAGAACAGGGGCTTCAATGTTGAGAACGCTATCCCAAGGACCCCTATGTTGCCCACAGTGGGGGTGTGGGTGGGAGGGATCCGATGTCCGGCTGCTTGCTAGAGGGAGCTGTGGCTGGGGCTCTGCACACACTCACTTGAAGGTGCACTCACTGTGCAGAAAGCACAGGGGTTCCGCCTTTTCTCTACTCTCGGATTTGGGCCTACAGGGGCAAATGAAAGTGTAGGAGATCTGTCAGCTCGGTGGTGTTCACAGTTCCTGACAGGGAGACCCCTACTTGGGGCAGCAGCTTCTCCCTTCTCAGCCACTAGCACTGAGGCTCCTGCTTGGACCTGGGAGGCCCATACAGCCACCGCTGCAACTGCAGACCAGGAAGGCCCTTCCTGCCACTTCCTCTGCCATCGCAGTCACTGCATGGAGGCTCAGGCTTGGGGCAACCACTGCTGCCTCCGCTGAGCTGGGAGGCTGGTGCTTGGAGCAAAGGGAAGTACAAGGGGTTGGATAGACTCCACTCTCAGTCCACAGAGACTTACACGGGTGACCTGCATCCAAACTGTCCCAGATCAAGGGTTGCCCCTTCTCTCCCAGGACACATCATTGTCGATGTTCTGGCTTCAGCTGCCCCTCCACTCACCAATTGCGGATCCTGTGCCCCTCAGATATGGTGTGCACTGGTCGCCGCCATTTTGGACCTCCTCCACTGCTGGTGGGAATATAAACTTATACAACCACTTTGGAAATCAATCTGGCACTTTCTCAAAAAATTAGAAATAGCGCTACCTGAAAATCCAGCTATACCACTCCTAGGCATATCCAAAAATATCCTCAAGGATACAACAAGGACATTTGTTCAACTGTGTTCATAGCAGCTGTATTCAAAATATCCAGAATTTTAAAACAATCCAGATGTCCTTCAACTGAGAAATGGATACAGAAATTCTGGTACATTTATACAATGGAATACAACTCATCAATTAAAAGCAAAGGATATCATGAAATTTGCAGGTAAATGGTGGGAACCAGAAAAAGATATCCTGAGTGAGGTATCCCAGAAGCATAAAGACATGCATGGATATTAGACATATAATATAAGATAAACATACTAAAATCTGTACACCTAAAGAAGCTAAGCTAGAAGGAGGATCTTGGGTAAGATGATCAATCCTCATTCAGAAAGGTAAATAAGATGGACATCAGAAGAGGGAGAAAACAGGGAATAGGACAGGAGCCTAGTGCAGAGGGCCTCTGAAAGACTCTACCCAACAGGGTATCAAAGCAAATGCTGAGACTCATAGCCAAACTTTAGGCAGAGTGAGGGAATCTTATGAAAGAAGAGGGGGATGAAAGACCTGGAGGGGACAGGAGCTCTACAAGGAGAGCAACAGAACCAAAAGTAATCTGGGCCCAGGGGTCTTTTCTGAAACTGATACTCCAACCAAGGACCATTCATGGAAATAGAACCCTTGCACAGATGTAGCTCATGGCAGGTCAGTGTCCAAATGGATTTCCTAGTAAGGGGAACAGGGACTGTCTCTGACATGAACTCAGTGGTTGGCTCTTTGATCACCTCCGCTGAGAGGGGAACAGCCTTACCAGACCTCAGAGGAAGACAATGCAGTCAGTCCTGATGAGACCTGATAGACTAGAGTCAGAGAGAAGGGAAGGAGGACCTACTCTATCAGTAGACTGGGGGAGGGAAGAAGGAGGGGAAGAGGGAGGAAGGGTGGAATTGGGAGGGAACCAAGGAAGGGGCTACAGCTGGGATACAAAGTGAATAAATTGTAATTAATAAAAAATAATTTTTTTAAAAAAGAAAAATACTATAATAAATTTAATTACATCTTCCTGGATATTAAAAATAGGGCTAAAATAGGTTTAAAATTATCTGTGAAAACGTGATCTGTTTCTTGGAATCACAAACTCTACTTTCAACATCATCTGTGATATAGCTACTGTGCAAATACAGAGTATAAAAGACATAGCATTTTCTCTTTTAATAAATGTGAGGTCCTGATTCACCCTCAGATCATGTCAGTCTCCTTCCCTCGCCACAGCTCCTCTTTGGGACCTGAAACCCACTGGAGCTTCCCCCTCGGGATTGCAATTCTGGACAATAAGCGGTTAAGTGGCCAGGCAGAGCTCATAACCTTTAGGTCAAAGACACAGTATACAGTATACAGAAATCTATGGCTGTTCTGAGTAACAGAACTGTTTTCCTAATAGTTTTAGCAACTGCAGTATCCTTAGTGATAATTGAGGTGGTATAACTATAGTGTAAAAGTGAGCTTACTCCTTCATAAGCTCGCTCTTTCTTGTTCTTTTCTTTCAGGGGCTCTTCCTTGAGTCATGCCTTCCATTTGAAAGCTTCTCTTATTTTTATTGTATCTTTATCAATTTTGATGCAACCCATAGACTTTTATCACCTATGGAAATATAAGCAAACCCTCCTCCCAACCTATCACGTTCCCCAAGTTCCATTCTGATGGGAAAAGTTTCAGGTTGATCTAATTCAGTAGGTCTTTTTTTCTACAATCCAGTGTCTTTCTTTCTTTCTTTCTTTCTTTCTTTCTTTCTTTCTTTCTTTCTTTCTTTTTCTGAAACAGGGTTTTTCTGTGTAGCCTTGGCTGTACTGTAGATCAGGCTGGCCTCAAACTCACAATGATGCCCCTGCCTCTGCCCTGAGTGCTGGGATTAAAGGTGTGTGTCACCATGCCCAGTTTATAATCCAGTGTCTTTTGGCTAATCTTCTTCTCTCTTTCTGTTTATCGAGGTACAATTAGGTCTTTGTGAATCCACACATAAACTAGACATTTTGGCACTCTCATTTTATGTCCAGTTCCATGCCAATGAGCTAGGCTCCACTCCAGCAAGCAAGGCTTCTTGATCCTCAATTTCATTAGATACCATGGGTTCACAATTAAGCATTTTCTGCTCTCTTAGTTCCTCTGTCCCTTGTCTCTCAAGGCTTTGTATTATCATAGCTAATTTTTCTTGTGCAACTATTGTTTCCACATTTTTTTGAAAATGAAAAATATAAAGATTGCAATTGCCAATAGAGAGGGACTTGCTTCAGTGGTCATAAGTGCAATGAGTACTGCAATGGCTTTTTCAAGTAACGTTTCTATGCCCTCGATTCCTACCCTTTCTCTCAATGGATCCGAAATGGAGTTCCCCATTTTTAATGCAGGAAAAGTCTGTCTATATAATTCAAATTGTCTTTTGGGGTGGCTTACTGAGCTTCACTGTCTCAGAGGCTCCTACGGTGCTCCTTGCTCTGGGCTCGAGGATCCCACTGCCCTGAGGTCTCCTGAGTCTCTCTGGGTATCCAGCTGAACCTGAAGAAGCAAATCTTTCTCTGGGGATGATCCCAGACGAATTTCTCCTCTGTGGCTTTCTGTCAGATGTCTCTTGACCTCTGCGACGTTTCTTTTAGATGTCCTCAGCTTCTGCAATGTTTGTGGGCTTTCTTCTTCAATCACTTTGTGTTTTCTTACCAACCACATTGAGCGCCATAGGTAAAATGAACTTTTAGTCTCCTGTTTCAGTTGTTGCCTAGGAGGCTTATTGGCTCTGTCTGCTAACTTAGGCCTAGTCCTGGAAGCTTCCAGTCTCTGCACGATCTAACCCAGGCCTAGGGTGCTTTCAGCCTCTGACACCTATTGTGTAATAAGCCCAACTCTTCTTGTTCTTACTGAGCTCTGGGCTGGCTGGTTCAACTCAGCTGTTGTGGCTCAAATTTCTCTCCCAGCTAATTTATTCGATTTGGCATTTCCCTTGGTGCCTGAGTTGCTCTGTTTGGCCTCAAACTAACTCAAGCACTCTGCTCTAATCTCTGGCTCCTTCCCATCCTCTGGCTCATTCCATCTTCACCGAGTTCTCTCTCTCTCTCTGCAACTGCCTCTCTATTACTGTCCTGGTGCAAACTGCCTCTTCTTTCTCTGCATTGACCCTTAAGTAGCTTCCCTTTCCTCTCGCCTCTCGTGAGAGTTGGGCGTATCCTTGTATGTCAAGTCTTTCTCTGATTCATCACTCTTTCTGCCACTCAGTTAGACATCACTTCCAAACATGGGTGCTTCCTCCTATAAACCAACGTTACCTTCATTGTTTGGGATAAAAGGTGTATGCCAGCATGCCTGGATCTAAACTTTTCTTTCTTGAAACTTGCTCTCTACAAGGCTGGCCTTGAACTCAGAGCTGCTTGCCTCTGTCTCCTGGATTAAAGGTATGCCTGTATTCTAGCCGGATCATACAGACCTAGAAGGGCTTTTGATGTGATCTCTCACAAGAGCAGCCATGTTCTGAATTAAAATTCTTTTGCACTATAGTTTTAACCCTTTACATTATGTATTCAGATAATCTTATTTTGCTACATTTTGCCATGTATGGTATTTGGATTCAATTCTTGTTTAGAGAAATACAAATTTTTAAACATCAAGTATTTGGGGGAAAAGTTTTTAAAAGTTGTGAAATATGAAGGTTTTATTTTTTATTAAAATGTATTTAAAATATTTTTGATAATGGTATATTTTTTAAAGTAAAAATAAGATTTTTGTCCTAAGAATGAAAAAAAAACAGATGAAGACAAAACCATAAAATTTTAACAGCAAGTCAAATGTCTAAAAGTTATATAAGTCTTATGGAAAATAAGACTCAAGGTTGATATGTTTTTGATGATTATGCTGTAACAAAAACTGACTTAAAGACATTTATCACTTACATCTTTGTTGGCTTTTTTAAACTGTAGCTGTAAAGGCCAGACCATAGGAACTCTGTTTTGTCCTATGCCTCTGCCTTAGTACCTAATGATTGTTTTCCTAGACTCAAAGTTCCAGCATGGTGAGTTAGTTCCTAGAAAACCCTGACTTAGTGGTCCCCACCCAGAAACACATTGGCACAGGAAATACCTCCTACTAGCTGGCACATTTGTATCTTTGCATGGCAAGGAATCTTATTGGCTGCCTGGTTCTCATGACATTCCATCCTTTCTTCTAGCATGGATGGAGATTTATATTACAGTCCAAATGGACTTATAAAGTTGATATATACCTTTCACCTGCTCAAACATAGAGCAGGAAATTATCTTTAGCTGATTTGTGTACCTTGCATATTCCATATTGCAGAAATATACCTATACTATTTCCTTTTAAAGTTTGTATTTTCAGAGAAAAATACCAGATAACAATGAAGACACACAAATAGCCCAGGTAATTCAGACTGCCTCACTAGCTGTTTCCTCAAGAATTTGAATCCAGGGCAGCGACTGGACTAAAAATGATACCGCTGGCTCTCCCGGGACTTGGCAAATATGCCAGTTTTCTTAGGGTACTCAAAAGATGTCTTCACCCCAGACAGCAAGAAGTAATTTTAAGAACATGACATCCCCATTCCTAAGAGAAGGGACGGGTGGTTTTAGGTCATTCTGTGGATTATGAATGTTTGTTGTCATTAGGGAGGGTTGGTTTTAAGTTGTTATTGGTCATGGTCAGGGGGAGAAAACAAAGATTAGGATCAGGAATCTCGTTTTTTTGTTTTTTGGTTTTTTTTTCTTCTCCCATCTATCTTCCCTTTTATCTTTCTCTCCTGTCTAGTGTTAGGAGAAAGGAGAAAGAAAGGGGATAATAAAAGTGTTTTTAAAAAAGCATGTATGTGTAGAATTATAGTATAAAAGGTAGATTATTGAATCAAATATTTTACATTGGTATGGATTATTGTATATTGATAGAAATTGAAGATTATTTTGTTCAACTCTTGCTTAATATATTGAACATATGAAACTCATTTTAAAATGTGATGTAAAGTTCTAGTCTTACTAAAGCTACTATTGCAAACTGTTCAGAATAATTAGAAATGCAAGTTAGACGTAACCTATAAATAATCTTATTTGTTCTTTATAGATACTAGTTTAGTTAATTACATAACTAAGTATATTTAGTCCCTTGTATATGTTTTCAAGGTTAAGCAGATAGTACATAGCTAGAACAAGCAATGTTTCCCTATTTAAGTATATGAGAGAGACAGGGAGTCTTTAAACACCGGAGATCTACAGAATATGGCATTTAAAGATGTTTTAATAATAAAAGGCATTTCTGACAGAGAGACAAATCCACTCCTAGAAGCACACCTAATCTCCTTCAAAGATGGGTATCAAAGGAACAAATGTAGCAAGTTAGCTATTGGGGGGGGAGTGTCCTTCAGCTGCTGACAGCAGGCTGTGAAATCTGTGGACAAACAGCACACTGGGAAATTGACTGTCCAACTTTGCAGACACTAAGTAGGCCAGTCCTTCAAATTTCTGCTTTAGAGAAAACTCTTGTCAGATATTCTGATCCAACAGGCTGAAGACCAGATGCCCCAGTGACACAAAGAAACCTTTGGTTACTGTCCAGGCAGTCAGTTGTTTATGTTATTTCTATAGTACTGGAAGCTGCTTGCTCTATGCTTCCTACATACTTAAGATTATTTCCTTCTCAAGCATCTGATAGGGTTGAAGACTAGATAGTCATAGTCTTACTACAATTAAGCCTAGTTGTTTAGGAACTAAGACAATGTTTTAGGTCTAAAAATATGTTTCTATGTTGATAAATGCAAGTTACAAGATAGTGATTTAGGGACTGAACTTTGGACTCACCAAGATAGGATAGATAGTAGAATATGTTCTCCAAGATTGCCAAATACAAACGGACTTAACACTGTAAATGTAATTCTTACTTGATAATTTTCATAATTATTCTTATTGTATATAGTCTGTTAGAGAAAAAGGCATTATTTCCAAACAAAAAGAGGGACATATAATGGAAGGTTTCTTTAAAAGTCAGTTACATTATATAAACATGTTTTTGTTTTAATACCAAGTGTGGGATATGGGGCTCCCTTAGTTTATCAAGCTGATAACTGCTTGATGCAGCTCAGAGAGAGCATGGTCTTTGCCAGCTTCAGTTATCTGTGGGCTTGGAGAGGGTATAAATAGCAGAGTTGGAAGAGAGCCAAGAATGCCAACAAAGAAGAAGGCTGCTGCTCCCCCGGCTGTTGCTGGGTCGTCCTTTTGCTGTGTTTACTGGACCACTAGATATACTGACTGTATCTGCCCCAAAGAACCTGGTGACCCTAGCCTGGAATTAATAAAAAAGACTAATGCCCCTGCTCCCCACTAACGTTCTTTCTCTACCTACTGTTGAGGTGTTGGAAGATATTTGGAGGGCTAGTAGGTGGAGAAGGAAAGTAGAAGCATAAGAGACCCCAATAAAATAGAATAAAAAGTAGCCTCACCATAGATGGGGCCTCTGTTGTTAGTGAGCACAGCACATCCTGACCTGACGTGATTGGATGAAACTGATACAAGGCAGGTAGGTGTTCAAAACTTGTGCAAATTCCAGACACTTCCATTCAGGGCTCTTAAATTGCATTGCCATGGATAATTTCATATTTAATATTTACTGGCTGACAATGTGTATTTCTAATTAAGCTGTGTGATTTGAGAGAGTCTTTTCCTCTCCGTTTATAACCGAAACTAAACGCTCAGTAAATGTCAATGGGACTGTTTTATGCATAAATGCCACAGTGCTGGGAATAAGAAATCCCATAAAAAACTCCCAAGATGCTCAGTTACATTGAGGCCAATTGAAATTCTACTGGCTCCCACGCTCAAAGGCATAAGAGAAAGTAAGTTTTAAGAAGGAAGCACAGCACCCTAACAGGTCTGCCTGGCTCATATGTTTCTTAATAAAGTAGAACTATGAAAATGTAAAAATAAATAGGTGGATTAATTGTTTTTAAAGATTTATTTATCATATGTATGAGCACTCAACTGCTTGTGCACCTGCATGCCAGAGAGGGTATCAGATCTCACTATAGATGGTTGTGAGCCACCATGTGGTTGCTGAAAATTAAACTCAGGACCTCTGGAAGAGCAGCCACTGCTCTTCAAACACTGGCCATCTCTTCAGCCCCCTAGCAGAAGCTAATTATTTTTTAAAAGAACAATGTAATCAATAGAAATGTTATCTAGACTGAAAATGGAATTAATTGCCTCTACAGTCCACAGTATTTCCCACACATGGCTCTGCCTTTCTTAGAGTAGAAAAAACAAGGAAAGGATAGGTTTTTGAAGGTGTCTGTGCTAGATTCAATAAGAATGGCTCCCATAGCCTCTTAGATCTGAATACTTGATCACCAGAGAGTGGCATTATTTGAAAGGATTAGGAGGCGTGGCCTTGTTGGAGAAAGTGTGCCACTAGGGGTGGGGCTTGAGGTTCCAAAAAGCCCATTCCAATTTGAGTCTCTTCCTGCTGCCTGCAGATCCACAAGTGCCCCCGTGCTCCCCATCATGCTTCTAACTTCTGAAACTGCAAGCTAGCTTTTATGGTCATGGTGTCTCCTCAGAGCAACAGAGCATTAAGTATCACAATCTTTTTTGTCTTTCCTAAACAAAATACCATAGAGTGGTTAATGTAATAGGCATGTATCTGTTCACAGTTTTGAAGGCTTTAAGTCCAGGGTGATAACCTTGGCATCTAGTTAGGCCCTGTTACCATTGGGAGAAGGCATCCTGTGGCCAGACAGCCAGGATGCAGGCAAGCTCAAGTCTTTTCCTACAGAGTCTACTTCTATTTTGGAGGCCCCTGTATGGCCATATCTCACTCCAATGGCATGCCTAAGGTCCCACCTTCAAAAACCATATACCTATAAATCTGGTGATTCAATTTTCAACACAATTTTGTGGGACATTTTCAAACTATAGGAGAAAGCAAAAGTTTATGTATACTTACATAGAAGTTTTATAAATTTCCCAAAAGATAGAGTATCAAGAATTTCTTCAAGACATAAAACTCTAGCCTTGTTTACACGTGGTTGGACTTTCTAAAATAATACTACTGCTACCTCCTTATCCTACAAAATTAACATGTATACAGACAGTTCCAAGCTAAGATTCCCAACCTCCATTACTACATCTGCTCTGTGGGAACGGCAGTGGTTTGACTAGAAATGGCTCCTGTAAACTCGTGTGTTTGAAAGCGTGGCTCATAGAGAGTGGCACTATTAGGAGGTGTGGTCTTGTTGGGAGAAGGGGGTCACTTTAGGGGCAAGCTTTGAGGTCATGTATGTTCAAGCTCTGCCCAGTGTGGTGCACAGTCACTTCTGCTGCCATGGTGATAACAGACTAGACCTCTGAAACACCTCAGGTGTTTTCCTTTAAAAGAGTTTTTGGGGTCACGGTGTCTCTTCACAGAAACAGAAACCCTGATGAATACAAAAGCTTTGTGGATTTTCTTGGATGAAGGAATTTATGAAGCTAAATGTTTCACCTAGGTTTTTTTCCTAGTGTGTTCCCCTGAAATCTGTGTTGCCAAACACAAAAGTAGTATTTGTAGAAAAGTTGAAATTCTTACATTGTATTACCCAGATACTCAAGGAAATTGTATCTCAAATAACTAGAAAAGGAATAACAGGTGGTCATAAGTTAATGAACATTTGGGCTAGATTTTTTTCTTGCCATTTACAAAAGCATTTCCTATAAGTGAGCAAAGAACATATTCACCCCTTTCCTCAAGCTGCTGCCAACATTCTCGGTTCTTCTAAGAACCCAAGGCCTTGCTGGGGTGAGGTCTTCAGTGCACCTGCAGGCTACCACGGGGAAAGTCGGCAACACGGTCTCAGTCTCTGGTTTTGCTTGCATCGTGAGATAAATGCCCTCATTAATGCAGCTGGTGTCAATGTTGAACCTTTCTGGTCTGGTTTGTTTGCAAAGGCAGTGGCCAACATCATCACTGGGAGCCTCATCAAATGTAGGGGCTGATGGGCCTGCTCCAGCAGCTAGAGTCCTGGCATCAGCGTGAAGTCCTGCCCCAGCCACTGCTGCTGCCCCAGCTGAGGAGAAGAAAGTAGAAGAAAGACCCTGAGGAGTCTGATAACAATGTGGGCTTTGGTCTTTTTAACTAAACTTCTTTTGTTAACATGTGAAGAGCTGAACCTGTAAAAAAATATACATATTTGCACAAATGGATAGCAGCAAAAGTTGGTATAGATGTAAGTACGAGCTTCATCAGCATAAATACATTTGTTTCTCTCCACACCTCCGAGCCCCAGTGTCTGTCTTTCTGAATCCTCAGACCCACTGGTGGCTTTCAGGGTAGATGGCACTATGAAAGCTGGTTGTGAGAGGACCCTGCAATGGAAAATAAAGATTGTTCTAGGTAACTTGCTTATATGGACCTTTTCTACCATGGGATAAAGTAGGGGTCACCCTTTGCTCATTTTCTACCAAGATGAAATTCTCCCATGCTCAACAGTGTGAGCAAGTTTAAGAAAGTGTTCCGTGTCCACCACACTTGTTGACTTCCTGGGCCCTGGCTCAGACATGTCTCATAACCATCAACTGAATGCACATGAACTCTTGAAAAGTTTTTAACCAAAGTCTTCTGCTGCGTTATCAGCCACTTCTTAGCACTCTGGCACAAAATTTCCCTCAGCCATGTTTGTCACCACTCTGCTCCCTGACACCCACTTGAGCTAAAGAAAAATTCACTTTTCCCAGCCTTGTCCTGGTAACCTTGTTTGTTGAGAAATCATAAGGCTGCTTACTTCCCTCTCCATCTCCTACTCCTGTCTCACTTTCCCATTTCTCCCCACTTTCTCCTTCCTCCTTCCCCTTATCTTCTCCTTTCCTTTCCTCTCAGCTTCTCTGTTGACTGTTTTGGTGTTGTGGGGTTATTGGTCTTGGTTTCTGTTTATTGTTTTGTTTTGTCTTTGGTCTACAACCCTCCTGATTTGGTCTTTCTATTGCTAGTTCCACAGACCTGAATCCAATACCCTGCAGCTTTTTGCTTTCCTAAGACATCCTAGGAACAACAGAGGCAACAGAAGTAGAACTTCCACTGAACCAGCTATGTAGCAATCGCCAACTCTTCTTACTTTCCTAGTGTTAGAAATATAAGTGAACTGTAGTAGGGTGTGTGCTTTTCCTCTCAGTCTTAAGCTCCCAGAATAATGACTCATGAGACTCAAAATATATTTACAAATGCCTAGGCCATACAGCTAGGCTCTTTCTAACTAGCTCATAACTTAAAATAACCCATTTATAGTAATCTACATTCCGCCATGTGGCTTGTTACCTCTGCTCAGGTACCATGCTTCTATCATTCTCACATCCTTCCCATTGAATCTCCTACTCCCGGCTCTAGCCCAGAATCCTTTCTGCCTGCTGGATGTTCTACCTTCTCTTCTACCCTTTCCTATAGGCCATAGGTTTTTAATTGACAAACGTTGCATCTATACAATAACAAGAAATTCTCTCTACAGTGAAACCATTTTGTGTAACTTGAAAACCATTTTATGTGACTTGAAATAATGCAGTGCCTGTAAGGTGGGAGCTTGTCTCCCCCTTCCCAAGTTCTGATATGTTAATAAACTGGCCATAAGGTGGCTCAGATATGAGCCAAACCCCAAACAGGCTTTGATATGTTAATGAACTACCCAAAGGTGGCATTGATATGTTAGCAAATCAGCCCTTATCTGGAAGCCCCAACTGTCCAATGAAATGATACAAATATTGGAACTTTAGCCAATTTTTAATACTTTGATGGCACACACCTTTAACCTTAGCACTGAAGAGGCAGAGGCAGATGGATTTCTGAGTTCAAGGCCAGCTTGGTCTACAGAGTAAATTCCAAGACATCCAGGGCTACACAGAAACCTTGTCTGGAAAAAAACAAAACAAAACAAAAAAACTTGAAACTTTGGAAGTTGTCCTTTCCAAGCGTCTGTGCTGATATCCATCCTCAAGAGGACTTTGAGACTGGCATCTCTGTGTGGCCCTAGCTTTGGCAACCACAGAACTTCTGGCACTGTTGCTGAGCTCACACATGACCACCTGCCAGTGCTAGGTACGGGCCAATCCTCTCAAGGACCTTTTAACCCTCCAGCAGTGCCATCCTCTCACGCTGGCAGACGTGGATGGGAATGGGTGGAACCTGTTCATAACCTTCATCACTAGAGCTTACCCCAGAAGAACACTGCAGCATTTTCTGTCCAACTAGTCCATGTTTAATGAAATGTCTATTTAATGTTTATATTGCCATGATATTATAAGAAATGTTTGTGCGTTAGGAATCAGTGTAGAGGGATTTTAATCCAGCAACCCAGCCACTCTGGCTGGAACATAGACCTGCTCTTAGTATGCGCTTTTAATCCCAAACAATGAAGGTAAAGTTAGTTTGTAGAAGGAAGCAGCCATGTTTGAAAGTGGTGTCAAATTGAGGGGCAGACAAAATGATGAATCAGAGAAAGATTTGACAGAATGAGTCAGAGATAGAATGCACCAAACTCTCACAAGAACAGAGAGGAAAGAGAAGCTACTTAAGAGCAGTACAGTAGAGTTGGGACAGAGTAGGGTTCAGTCAGAAAAGAGTAGAGCAGACAATACAGTGCAGTAGAGAGTTCAGTAGAAAAGACAATACAGTAGAGTTCAGATGAGTCCGTGCAGTTTGGAGCAGTTTGATCAATTCAGTGCAGTGGAGTTGAGCTGAGCAGTCTGTTGAGAGTGAGTGCAGTAGAGTTCAATTTGGTCCAGTTCAGTTCTTGGAATTCAGGGGCAGTTTTCCAAGCAGAGTGCTCCAGTGAGAAGCCAAATTGAATCCCATCAGCTTGGATAGGAGTTTGAGCTAGAACAGCTGAGTTGAACCAGCCACCCAGAGTTCAGAGAAAAAAAAAATTGAAAGCTCCAGTTATTCAGCAGTAAGCCTCCAAGATGACAATTACATTAGGTTAATAAAAGATACTTTTACACACAGTGCCGTGTACCTTTAATCCTAGCACTCAGGATACCGAGGCAGGTGGATCTTGGTAAATTTAAGGCCAGCCTGGTCTACAGAGCACATTTCAGGACAGCCAGAGCTATATAATACAGAGATCTGTTTCGATAAACAAACAACAAATGAGCAAACAGTAGAAATATATTTATGTGAATAAACTGAGCGTATTTGAAAGATAACTCTGTGTGGACATCATAATTGTCTGCTGAGCACCTTGAAGCCTACTAGTGGAGCTCTCAACACCAGGACACTGCCATCTAGACTCTACAGCCCTAGCCCAGAGAGGTATACCTGAAGCAGCAGCAGCCTCCTCTTCTGTAAGGTCCACACCCAACGAACTCTCATCCTTGACCACATATGCCCAAGGCTGCAGGCCACAGGGAGGCAATGGTTCCAACACCTCACACACACTGAAGCCATTCAGTCTTCCACACCTGGCCTGGGGAAGAGATCTGGGGCCCTTAGTTCAGGAGACCTGAAAAAATGGAAAAGGAAGGTGATGTGCCAAATCTGTCCCCATTAGCTACTATAGTATCAGGGAGGAACAGACCCAGTAAGGACTCATGACACCAACACAGGAGACTGGTAGTGAGAAAGATACCCATTGGTTAAAAATGGGGTGTAGGTAGCATTAGATGATCAGTATAAGGGGAGGGGCGACAGTGGGTTCCCTGGAACCTGCCAGGGACTTACGAAAACAGCCTCTGAAGGGGAAGCATGCAGGAAATGGGCAGAGAACCAAGGGCGAGGGACTGCATGCGTCTTGTTTGCAGGCTGGGCTTGTAATAGGAGTTCTTACAAATGACTGTCCCTAAGTTACAGTTCTCAGGACTAGTCCTCAGCCCAGCCTAGCCTAGAAAAGGAAAAGCTCAGTCTCAGGAAGCCAAGCATGACTGGCACAGAACAGCCACACCACCTGGGCAGCATGTCTGGTTCTGCATAAAGAATGGGTACCATGACTGGGAAGAGGGCAGCCTAGAGCCCACAGAGACCCTGCAGAAGGCTGAGGTGGGAGAAGGAGGGAGAGAGTTGGTGGATATTTACCTTCTTTTCACACCTGTGTCATCCCTAGCCAAGGGACAAGAAGAAAACCATGTAGAAATAGGCTAGCCAGAAACTTGGTCTCTTCCTGACCTCTGGTGGCCATAAGACAGAAAGACAAGACCAAGTAAGGGAGAAGAGAAGACAGCAATGGCTATCAGTATCACTGTGCTGCCCGGGTTACCTCACTCAGGGTAATCTTTTCTACTTCCATCCATTTGCCTACAAATTACACGACGTCCTTATTTTTAATAGCTGTATAGTATTCCTTTGTGTAAATGTACGGCTTTTTCTATCCATTCTTCAGTTGAGTGCCATCTAGGTTGTTTTCAGATTCTAGCTATTACGAAAAAAGCTGCTATGAATATAGTTAAACAAGTATTCTTGTAGCATGGTGGAGCATCTTTTGCGAATATGCCTAGGAGTGGTATGGCTGGGTCTTGAGTCAGATCTATTCCCAGTTTTCTGAAAAATCTCCAGATTGATTTCCAAAGTGGTCATGCAAGTTTGCCCTCCCATTGTCAATGGAGGAGGGTTCCCCGTACTCCCACCGTCAATGGAGGAGGGTTCCCCGTACTCCCACCGTCAATGGAGGAGGGTTCCCCGTACTCCCACCGTCAATGGAGGAGGGTTCCCCGTACTCCCACCGTCAATGGAGGAGGGTTCCCCGTACTCCCACCGTCAATGGAGGAGGGTTCCCCGTACTCCCACCGTCAATGGAGGAGGGTTCCCCGTACTCCCACCGTCAATGGAGGAGGGTTCCCCGTACTTCACATCCTCAGCAGCATGTGCCATCAGCTGAGTTTTTGATCCAGTCGTGCTGTCAGGTGTGAGATGGAACATAGAGTTGTTTTGATTTGCATTTCCCTGATGACTACAGATGCTGAACAGTTCTTTAAGTGCTTCTCGGCCATTAGGGATTCCTCTGCTGAGAATTCTGCATCCCTTTTTAATTAGGTCATATGATTTGGTGGTGTTTAATTTCTTGAGTTCTTTATGTTTTGGATATTTGCCCTCTGTCAAATGTAGGGTTGGTGAAGACCATTTCCCATTTTGTAGGCTGCCATTTTGTCCTGTTGACAGTGCCCTTTGCCTTACAGACGGTTTCTATAATAAATAAATAATGAACCCTACAGCACAGAACATCCATGAGAGCCTTCAGTAACACAAAGAGACTGAAATGGGAGCCAGTCAGCAAATTTGTCTGCTCCTCTACCCCCCCATCAGTGAGTAATAAAAATAACAGTACCATTAACAGAACAGAAGTGTGTGCAGGATTTTAGGTAAGTTTGATAGGATCTGATGGCCTTCAGATATGTAGTATTACAGTCACTTCTGCTTAAGGATTGTAATCATTGTGGTTGTCATGAGGGAAGGTCATTAACAAGAGACCAGTTGCAGCCCCCATTAGAGAATCTTCATACACTTTGTTCAGGAATCCCAAATTGCTAGTTTCTGAATGCTCTAAACTGCCAGCACAGAACTGCACCCCAGTGCCCCGGAACCCGGCCCTCGGACTGGGGCTGCCATCATTTGCATGACCTGATTTGCACAGCCCTGTTTGCATGGCAGAGGTTGCACAACTGGAAAGAATTGCACAGCGGCTCATACCAAACTCTTTGAACTGTTTCACACTCGGTGTAAGCTCTCCTCCTTCCCATGAATGAATTAAATGCCAGGAAGAAGCACAGAAAGAAACTCGCCCTAGCTGCAAAGAGGTTCCTTCCCAGTGTGGACCCCTCCAGTACAACCCCCCTTCCCTCACAGAACTCTCCTTATCAGTCACTCCGGTGCCCTCTTGTAGTAAACTTACAATCTGTTCTTACTCAAAAGAATGAATTCACTCCTTGACTGCCACTCCTTTCTTCTTTACAAAAAGGACTGTACTTAAGTCCATGGTAGTTACATCTTTTTTCAGAAAAAAATAAAAAACATTTTAAAAAGCTGTAATTCTCAGAGAAGTAAAGATATGTCTATAAGTATCTTCTAAGGCAGGAGTTGTTCAGATTTTTGGAAGGGTCAGAATCCCTTTGACTATGGCAGCTAGACTCTGAGACCATGAAAGTCATTATTATTCCCCAGCTTCATTCATTTCAATGCTGACAAGTCACCCACACAGAAACATTAAATAATAAATGGCAGTTTTCTGTTTAGGTCCTGATCCAGCACTGTTTTCACTGCAGAAGGGAAGCACAGGATAGATCATGGCAGCCTAAATCAGCCCCTAAATCAGCCAGGTTCATCTCCCCACATGAGCAGAGCCCTGCGTTCACACACACTAACAGCCAACTCCTCATACCCAGCTTCCCCGATTGGTCCTGTTCCCCACTGATTAAAGAAAAAAAAAAAAAAGGAATTGGATAAGGGTCTTAGGATATTGACTTCAGAGAGATGAACTCCCATTTGGTTCACTCGTCCCTGAGGGGTGGCCACTGTCTGCTCTTCCACCCTGATTTTGTAGACAGTCAAGAAGAGCCCCAAAATATGTCCTATATTCAAGTTTGACTGGCAGGCTAAGAAAAATCTTTGGTGAGGGTTCCCAGCATTGGGTACAGGGCAGGACAAACTGCAGGAGCAATGGCTGGTTTGAATATCGGAGGAGGTAGAGGCAACTATAGGGTTGTATATCCTGGCATTAGGCTCTCTCCACATAGGTCCAAGCAAGATGGAACAGGAAGTCTCTGCTTTGACTGGAAGACTTCCTGACAATGCCAACAACAGCACTGGCCGGGTTAAGGCATCGTGCTCATTTTTAGAAAAATGGTACATTTAATATATAACTAACCTGGCATGGCTTGTGTGCTTGGCATCCCAGTGCTCGAGAGACAAAAACAGGAGAATCACAAGATGGAGGCCAGCCTGGTTTTTTTGCATGGAAAGTTCCATGACAGCCTGATCTACATAGAGAATTCCAGGCCAGCCAGGACTACATAGTGAAAACCCTGTCAAAAAGCAAAAAATAAACACAAACAAAACATTCTGTAACTAATTGTGTTTGGTTTGGTTTGAAGGCAGGTTCCTACAGAAGCTCATGTCTGGAGGTCGCTATGTATTCCAGGCTGGCCTTCACAAAATCCTCCCGTTTCAGTCCCACGAATTAACATGATTATTGTTGTAAAGCAACAATCACTAGAAGCTTAAAAACTGAAAAACAGGAAGTCCTCTTTTCCCCCTTCCACAAATATCTGCATCTGCAGGTAACTTGGCAAGAATGGCACTTAAAAGAGACGCTCTCCTCCCTCCTTTTGGGCTACAGACTAACGAGAGAGTGGGACCCAAAGCACAGGCATTTCCCTGGGACTCTCGTGCTGAGAAAAGGGAAAGATTGAAGCCTGGTACTACACAGAGGGGAGATCTGGAACACACACACATACACACACACACACACACTCACAGCCTACTTCACAGAGTTCTGACATGTCAGGCTACCCTGCAGGAGAGACGGGAGCAGAGACAGTAATGGGCAGCACCATTCCTTGACCAGGGCTGCTTTCAGACCTAGTCCATCACTGGACATCCTTGCTGCTCTTTCCAATGTGACCACAGTGGATAATCTTTTTTTTTTCTCCACTATTAATAATAGTAAAATATCAGCTGGACACAGTGGCACATGCCTATAATCCCAGCACTCGGGGAGGTAGAGGCAGGCAGATCTCTGTGAATTCAGGGCCAATCTGGTCTACAAAATGAGTCCAGGGCAGCCAAGGCTACACAGAGAAATCCTGTCTTGGTTTTATTTTTACTAATAATAGCTTTTCAGCGTTATTTGTGAATAGCTCTCCCATTGGCCTGTTGAAGACTGATTGCCAAGCTCAACTGCCAGGAAGCCAGCCAACTCTGACTGTAACAATGCTGGTAAAATGCCTGCCAGTCCTTCCTGTAAAACAGGATGGCTCCCAGAGCACTGTGTTCGTACTTAGGCAGACTGCTTCTGCGATGTCTGGCACATATGATGTCATCATGTGTCACCTGCCAAGTAGCCACACCTGGCAGGTGTGGTTAAGTTGCTCCTTAAAAGGATCAACCTGCCACTTTGTTGCTCTCTTGCCCTCTTACTCTCCCCCTCTCCTGCTCTCTCCCTTTCTCTGTCGGGATGCCCACCTCCCTTCCCCTTATCATGTCTCCTTCTCTCTCTCTCTCTTCATCTCCATCCAATAAACCTCTTTCATATAAAATCTGTGTGCATCATCATTTTATTGTCCTAACATTGGTGCATGGGCTGGGAAGGGCTCTCCAGGTAGCACCTGGCCTGGTCACACCAGGAACCCTCACTCGGGCCATGATGCCTGCAACAGATTTTTCTTCTGGCCTACCTATCCCTAACTGCCACTCAACCACATATGCCTTAAAACCTACACTTTCTCTCACCTCCCCTACCTTATCGCATACACCTGTCCCTCCGCTCACATGTCCTCTCAGACGTCCTGCCATGTGCTCCGAGCACCCAGACAAGGCAGATACTCATGCTACACCAAAACCAGCTTAAGGAAACTAAAACACTCATGCCAGAGGCTGAAACTGTCGCTTTGTACACAGACACAGCCTGCTTCTAAACTACTGCTGTTAGGCAAGCAGTTGCTGGGGGCCCTGTGCACACACAGATGACTTTAGATTGCACTGCTGCCCCAGACCCCACGGTCGAGGTTTTAAATCTCCCACAGAATGTCTGCCATGAGAGGCTAGCTTGCAGAGGAGGGCTTTCAGTTGCACAGACTTCCGATCAGCCATGACATACACACGGAGTTTCAAACCAGGCAGGTACAGCCATCCTATGAGCAAGCACCTGGTCTCGCTGCGCCACCACTATTGCACACCACACAGGTCCTAACACTGTGTATTGTGACCTTGAGCTCGATTAACAAAAGGAAGCTGTAGAGATGGAAGTCAGAAAGAAAGAGAGGCTTGGTCTAATAACGGGCCCAGACCTTAGCACAGCTGACTCCATGATGCAAGTGCCATTCTGGCTGTATCCATCAAAGTCCATAGTTCTGAGAAAGTCTCTAAATGTACTAACCTTGCCTTTTGGCTTCTGTAGTTCTGTTTCTGGCTAAATGTTCTTGTTAACTGAAGTATGTCAACCCAAAACATGGTCTTTGTTCTTAAAAACTCACCATGAGAAAAGCTCAGGGCTATACTGGGATCCTGAACACCCAGTGTAGTCACCGTCAACTAATAAAGACTCTCTACTGGCATAAGCCCATCTCTGAGCAGGCTTCTTTGGTGGGCACCCCACAAAAGTCTGACCTAAGATAGGACCATGTTCATTTATGGTGAAAAAGCATTGCGTGCACGTGGCCAAAATGCCCACAGGGGAAGGTGGGGTGGGGAAACTTCTAGGGGCAGAAATGCGAAATGATTTCTGTAGTCCACAAGGGAAGTTAAGAAAGGTAGTCTTTCAGCAGGAAGCTATGATTCCCAACTCTTGAGAGGATATAACAATAAAGGGCAGGGGCATTGTAGCTGTTTTCAGTGAGGAGGGGCTAGGGCTACAGAAGAAGGAATTAGCTGTGTTGTAGCAGGGTGAGGGTCTTGACTGGCTGCAGCGGACCATGCAACTGTCACTCATGCAAGCCTGCTTGCTGCTCTGCTTCCTGACATGGTGATGATGGACTAAACTTCTAAACTACCAGCCAGCTCCAGTTAAGCGTTTTCCTTTACACACGTTGCTGTGGTCATGATGCCTCTTCACAGCAAGAAAACCCTAACTAAGGCAGAGTTAATTCAGGGTGACAATGACTGGTCCTATTGCCAGGACTGCTGCACCAAAATAAGCTAGCAGTGAGAGGACCAAGCCTGACCTCCCCCCAAAAGTCATCAGTCCAAGAAACTAGGCCATAGGTCATCAATTCCAAGGATAAGACCATAAAATCCTCCCCCCAAGAAACAGCCTAGAGATAACCACAAGAATGGGAATATATCTTATCTCAGGATGGGGCATCTGTGCTGGGCAACCTTATTTCACCTGGTAGTTAAACATCCATGGCACTGGAACGCAATACCTCATCCTGTAGTAAAACATTCTTGGCACAGGAATGCAGCCCACTGACCAACTGGATGCAAGACAGTCAGGAGCTGACCTTTGTAATTTCTCTGGCACCCACCAATGAAGTTTTACGTTACCTAGCCCTTGCTAGAATTCCCCTAGTTTCCTATAAAAGGGCCTGTGCATCTCTGTCTGCCTGGATGGTGATCCCCAAATGCAGGTTCTCTACAGAATAAATGCCTTTTGTTGTTTGCATGCTACTCGAGTTTGGGGTTATTTTTTCAGTGTCTTCTGGACCCTAACATCAGAAATAGCAAGGGATCAAAGGAAGGGAACAGGAGAGAACAGGGAACTAATATAAAGAATTGTATCTCGCCTGGGATAAAAGGAATGAAGGTCCCTTTTAGCCAGAGTTTCTCCACAGCATCTGAAAGGTCTTTTGGCAGATGTATCAGCAAGAAATGGAGTTGTTGGGGTAAGAACTCTGGGAGAGCTTGTGTGAAGCATCCTGTTTGGGTATGGAGTGAAGTGAGTACTGAGTAAAGTACTTAAAAGATGGGTGGAAAGGATAATAAGGAGGAGTGAAACAATCAAGGGGAGGCGCAGAGTCAGAGGGAACCAGAGGCCCATATACAAGGAGGCTTGTGGCTGAATCTGTCTGGCTCCTGTCTCTAAGCATCATCTCAAACCCATTAGGATTTGTTGGGGGGGGCTAGAGAGATGGCTCAGAGGTTAAGGATTTGTTGGTATGACAGCTGTATTGTTCACAGAGAAGGGCACAAATCTTAGAGTGCCACAACAGTCAAGGAGTCAAGCTGGTCCTGGAGGATATTAAGCTGATTTGAGCTGGTGAGACAGGTTAATTTATGAAAAAGAGGGTCAGTGTTGGGATCCATAAGGAAGCATCTCTACAGCCAGCCCCAAGGAACCTGACAAACCAGAGATCAGGCATCTGTGAAACCACCTACGCATACTCTGGATCACCTTATAAGAGAACTCACAGCCTCTCCTTTCTCTCTCTCCTGCCCAGATATGGTCTCTGTGACCCCTTCCCCCTTCCCTTAATAAACCTCCATGTGGAACCATGTGGCATGATTTGTGAACCCGCTGTGTAACTTAGCTGCACAATCCTAACACTGGTGCACTTGGCCAGGAACAGGTGCCTCCAGTGGCCACACCACATGGTGGTTGCCCACACCCCACTGGAGCTGCTGGAAACCTATTTCGTTCCAAATCCGCCTGCGACCCACTTTCCGGCAACTAGATCACCATCTGCTGCATGCAACAATGGCTGGATTGGTGAGTTCGCCTTACTGGTCAGCATAAATGCCTCCCTTGGTTGGGGAAAATTGACCGTTGAGTGTTTGGCAACTTCCTACTATCCTCTGAGACAGAGGAACCCCCAACCACAGTCTTCACTGGCTACGGTGGACTGGCCTCCATTTAGGGCTTCCCCTTTCCCTTGGGAGAGATTTTTTTTTCCCCTTTTACGTGCGTGGTTTCTACCCCTCTCATGCTCGCCTACTAAAATCCTAGCGCTAGGTAAACTGTGTCTCCTCTGATCCAATGAGTTGTTGGATCAGGTAGGATCGCACTCTACTGGGTCAAACCTTGCCTTTGGGACGCCTTTGGCAGGTCACTGACTCCTACCCCGCCAATGGGAACTACCTATTCCTCCCTTCATCCAGCTATCCCCACTGGGATGTCTTCTGGAGAATTTTAAAACCCTGCGCATGGAGCCTAAGTTAAAGGCCTCTAAGCTCATATGCCTCTGTAATAAAACTTGGCCTACATATTCCTTAAATAATGGTTCAAATTAGCCAATTAACGGCACATTAAATCCCAATATTTTATGGGATCTTTTAATTACTGTCAGCCATCTGGTAAATGGAAGGATGTATCTTAAGTTCAAGCTTTCTCTCTTCTCCACTCTAAACCTTCTCTCTGTTCTTCCTATTTGCCTACCCAACTTCTTCTAGCTATAAAGTCTCCTCAAGAGTTCTCTACCTTTGACCCTGCGGATGAACCTCCACTCGTCGTTCTCAACCTTCAGCTTCTTCCCAACCTCTGGCATCTTCCCCCTCCTCCTCTGCTTCCTCTTCTTCCTCTTTGGCTTCTCCAGAACCCTCACACACACCCTCCCAGCAACAGGCCATCCTAGTCATCCTACTTTGGCACCCACCTTCCCCCCACCAACAGCTCTTAGCTCCCTTGCTATCCACTCTCACTCTATAGCAAAGCCCCCTTCTTCTCCTACTCAGCATAAACCAGCCTCAATTTGTTCCTTGTGGGAGATAGCCTGTGTGGATGGCTTAGTTAGGGTGCATGTTCCCTTCTCATTAACTGAATTTTCTCAAGTAGAAAAAAGACTAGGATCCTATACCTCCAATCCTTCTACTTTCATTAAAGAATTTCAGTATCTCACTCAATCTTATAGTCTTACCTTCCATGATATATAGATAGATAGATAGATAGATAGATAGATAGATAGATAGATAGATAGATAGATAGATAGATTATTATCAATAACTGTCCCGTCCAGCGGGAGTTCAACAAGTTCCTAAGGAGGGGCGAAAAGAATGAAGCAGAGACAAGGAGACACAAAGAATGAGAGCAAGTCTATAATCTGATCTCCCTCTCGTTTATTTGAAAAATTTCACACAACTTTATAGGGAGAAGGCAGGAAGAGAAAATGTGTCAGCAATATAGTTTACAAAACATAACAGGGTGATTAATGATGATGCCGAACACCGCAAGAATGTTTACTAAAAGAGATACTGCAAGAATGTCAGCTAAGATATCCCAAAATGTCTAGCCTGACACACAGATGTTGCATAGGTTCCGGAAACATAAATCTCTCACCTACGACCTTGTTGCAGCTGTCTGTAACTTTCCACTAGCTGGCCTTGGCTTCTGGCAAATAACCTATTACCTGAGGAACATGGGCAAATTTGGGAACAGGCTAGAATACATGCAGATGAGGTTCACCAAACAAATACAGCACACCTGGTTGGGGCTTAGGCAGTGCCCGACCAGGATCCACAATGGGATTATAATACCCCAGAAGGCATTTTGGCTAGAAATCAATTCATGACCTGCCTCCTGGCTGGTCTCCACAAGGCTGCCCTTAAGCCAGTTAATTATGAAAAGCTCTAGGAGGTCATTCAGGACAAGAATAAAAACTCATCTCAATTCCTAGAGCACCTTACAAAGGCCTTCTTAGAACCTACTAATCTAGACTCCAAAAGTACAGAGGGTTGGCAACTTCTGATGATCTATTTTTTCTCCCAAAGTTACCCTGACATGAAGGCTAAGCTCAAATGCTTGGAGAGGACCTCTGACTCCACAGGCAGAAGTCTTAGCACTGGCCTTTAAGGTGTACCATGGGAGAGATGGGAAAGCCCACAAGCAAAAATACCAAATACTGGCCAAGGCCATTTGACCGGCCTCAGCCACTACCAAGGCTCCCTTGCCTCCTGAGGCATGAGGATCACCGGGTCCCTGTTTCAAATGTGGTCAAGAAGGTCACTGGGTCCAGTTTCATCCTAACCCCCACAAGGCACTGGAGCCATATCCAAAATGCCACCAAGAGGGAGACTGGGGTATTGACTGCAACCATTTCTCCCATGATATGGGGGCATCACTCCCAGATCAACCTCTGGCCGATATCCTAGGCCTGGCTACGGATGACTGAAAGTGCCCGGGTTCCCTTGGCCTGACCATTGCCATCACTAGCAGGGATATCATGGTATCGGGGCAGCCCATCTCCTTCCTTGTGGACACTTGAGCCACTTACTCAGTCCTGACAGAGTATTGGGGACCAACCTCTCCTTCTAGTACCTCTATTGTCAGGGTAGGAGGACAGCCTTGCCAGCCTTGCCAGCCTCCACCACTTAATTGTATTTTCAGGGGTGTTCCCTTGACTCATTCCTTTTTAGTGATGCCAAACTGTCCAGTTCCTTTTCTGGGAAGGGACTTTTTAGCCAAAGTGGGAGCCTCTATCTCCTTTACTCCATCCATTTGCCTGATCCCAAGCTCGCCAGCATCCTCTCTCCTCCTCCTAGCTACCTTAGCTACTAGTTGTGACACTTCTTTCACCAGCCTCTCAAGTGGACCCCAAATCTGGAATGTCCAAAACAGTCTGTCGCTAGGCACCATTCCCCTGTGGTCATTCAGCTACAGGGATTGGCATATTACCCAATCCCTGGGGATGAGAGAAGTAGAGAAGGTAAACATTCCTCTAAGCATGGGGAGCTGCTTGTTTGTCAGACTGCTTTGTTATTTATTGAAAAATGTGTTTTCACCAAGAAGTTTTGCCAAGTTTCTTAAAATTTGTTTGTGTAATTTTGGGCCATATCTACTATAGGGAAGTAGTTTTAGAAAACAAGTTTGGCAGGTCCAAGAACTTCTTTCTTGTATTGATGTGACTTGCTTTAAGGATTTCAATCCTCACTCCCAACTCAGGACTCTGCTGGTAGGCTGCAGCATCTAGGTCGTTGCCTCTCTGACATTCCCCCTCCTAAATAACACAAACCTGTCATTTCATCTCCTACTTCAGACTCTGATCTCGGCCTACAAGTTCCTTAATGTGACCCAAATGGACAATTTAAAAGCTTGCTGGCTGTGTATCCCACCTGGGACTAACTCAGAACTACCACTGACAGCTTCTCTGGTGACTCTGTCAAGTAACCTCACTTCACCATTCACTAACTGCTCCGACTCTGATGTTGCCACAGCCCACTAACTTTTTCATACTACCATCTTTGGCATGGCAAGCTGTTTCAAGCTATCCAGGACACACTCTGTAGGAATGCTAAGTTCCTTAGAGTGTAATAAAACTATAATCCTTGATACCTCATCTCAACCCAATGCCCTACTGCTAATAATACCTAAATTCTTTGCAACACTCAGGTCTACCTTTGTCTGTCTGCTGGTTGGTCAGGAGTTTGCACACTTGTGCTCCTCTTCCCTGAGCTGGGGGTGATAAATGAACAGGAGCCCCTACCAATGCCCATTGTGGCCTCAATAGCTGCCCAGCAGAAGAGGGCAATTCAAATCCTGCCCCTCCTGGCTGTTGCAGGAATCACAGCAGCTGTCGGGACTAGAACAGCAGGACTAGCCACTTCACTAACTTTGTATTATCAGCTTTCTTCCCAGTTCATCCAGGACCTTCAGCAAGTGGCTCAGACAATACTAACCCTCCAAGGACAGATCGACTCATTGGCAGCAGTAGTACTTCAAAACCAACGTGGATCGGATCTCCTCACACCTAAAGAAGGTGGCCTTTGCATCTTTCTCCAGGAGGAATGCTGTTTTTATGTCAACCAGTCAGGTATAGTAAAAGACAAAATTCAACAACACCATACAGATCTACAAAAACAAAGGGAACAGCTCGAGGCCTCTAGCTCTTGGGCCTTCGAGAATCCCATATGGAAATCATTTCTGACCTTCCTCACACCTCTTTGGCTCTTTCTGCACCCTGCTTTATTAACTTCCTCTCTACATTCCTCCAACAACAAATGCCAAACCATTAATCAATTACTCTTACAGGATTATCAATCTCTGCCCACAGAACCAGATGACAATGACCTTCCAATTGACCCTGATGGTGGGAACCAGCTATACCCTGAAAAAGACAACACCCCTAACCAGCAGGAAGTAGCTTGAAGAGCAAAGGTCGTCCCTATGCCCTCCCCACCATCACCCCTTCTTAGCTCCTCACTTTTTAATAAAACAAAAAGGGAGAAATGTTGGGATCCGTAAGCAGGCATCTTTACGGCCAGCCTCCAGGGACCTGACAAACAGGATATCAGGCGTCTGTGAAGCCACCTATGGACCAGCTGAAACCACCTGCGCATGCTCTGGGTCATTTTATAAGAGAACTCGCAGCCCCTCCTCTTTCTCTCCTGCCCTGCCTGGAGATGGTCTCTGTGACCCCTCCCCCTTCCCTTAATAAACCTCCCACACGGAACCAGTCACTTGGGGTGATTTGTGAAGCCACCATGTAACTTCGATGCACAATCCTAACAGTCAGTCTAGCTGTTTCAGTTCTGAGTCCCCAAAACAATGTCCAGAGTAGCAAGAAGAGGGATGAGTTGGATGGCCCATGGCCCTTTAGGCCCCTTTTAGAGGTCACTTGTCTTAGTATTTAGGCAGCCTGCTTCAGGGTTGCCTAGCAACCTATGATGTGATCATGCCTGGCAGGCCTGGTTAAGTTGGTCCTTAAAAGGACCAACCGGCCACTTTGTCGCTCTCTTGCCTTCTTGCTTTCTTGCCTTCTTGCTCTCTTGCTTTCTTCCCTTTCTCTGTCAGGGCATCCCCTCCCTTCCCCCTATCATGCCTCACTCTCTCCTCTCTCTCTCTTCCTCTCCATCTAATAAACCTCTTTCATATAAAATTTGTTGTGTGCATCATCATTTCGTTGGTCCTAACAACCTGAGCTGCTTTTAGGGGTTTGAAGGTATTGATCTCTTGGTCCCTGCCTCATGCTGACAGAAGGGCAGACAGAGAGAAGCAGCAGTGAGAGTACGTCCATCCAATTGTGCCACTGGCTGGACCATGTGCCAGCGCTCTGTGGAGGGACAAGGTGACCGTCAGTAGCTGATCGTGACATCAGACTCCTGCCGAAGGCACGGGCACCCGGAAGCTGTGTCAAAGAAGTCAGGGAGAGTCAGCATCCAAGGATGAAAATGAACACAAAGTGTCTAAGTGATATTCCTTGCTTTTGCAGAGCATGAACTTTGAGCATTTGTTTCAAATATTAACAATACCAGCTATTGTTTAATGAACAAAAATAGAGTTAAGTAAAACACAATTTTTGGTAGAACTAATTTAATAAAGTAAAAAAATTTTTAATTGTGATTATTACCTTACATGCCCATATCTAATATTTGAAAACATGACAACGAACATTTTTCTTAAAATAAAATTGCTATGCCTATATTCCAAGAGACAAATAAATTCCAAGTTATATTTCGCCAAAAGAAATTACTTTTAATTTTCAATTTAAAAATACTCTCAGAGGAGCTGGAGAGATGGCTCAGAGGTAAGAACTCTGGCTGCTCTTCCATAGGTACTGAGTTCCATTCCCAGCAACCACAGATCTATAATAAGATCTGGTGCCCTCTTCTGGTTTGCAGGAGTACATACAGGCAGAACATTGTATACATAATAAATGAATAAATCTTAAAAAAAAATATTCCCAGAGATAGTGACTGCCTTGATTTCTTCTTAATGGGTACTTTTCTAGAACATTTTAGAAGATCCTAAGTTATTACCTGAGTCAGCAACCCATGTCAGTAAATGATTCATTCTACAAAGTTTACGCTCTCAACCAGAATGTTTTTCTAAAATGAATCCTACTAACAGAATGTAACAGCATGGTCTGGTGCTTTGTATTTGATTGTTAATTAATTTGCTTTGTGGACAGGAGAGGATCCTGGGGGGGAGATAGTACAGGAGGAGGAAGACGGAGGAAAAACTAGGCCATGTGTTACCAAGGAAGAAACACGTGGCCACAGGTTAGTATGAGAGAAGCACATGGCCAGCATGGGTGAAGGAATTGGCCCAAATGAAGAATATTAGCAAGTATTTGAAGATTATGTATGGGAGATAGCCCAGATAGGAATGATTAAAGCAGGTAGCTTGGTTGGGGGCTTAGAAGTGAGAAGGATAGTTTAGAAGGTTAATATCTGCCTTGCTCCAGGTAAAATAAGGCTATTCTAAAATCTAACAGGTGTCTGTGTCTACTATTTATTGTGAAAATGAGAGACCAAAAAGATTAATTACAAGCTGCAGCTTGGTCCCATGCACCTCCACTGCCAAAGCGGTGGGAGCCGAGCACGCTGCGCCCAGGTTAGTTAGGTGATATATAGATTCTGGTTCCTCCCAGCATGCCCAAGGCAGGGGCGATTTCTGCCTGGCAAGCATCTATTGGTCAAAATGCTACATTTTGAATTGATTGGCTATAGGAAGGTCCCCAGACCATAATGACCTGGTGTCCCTCCCTAGGGGGATGACCTTGTTTCTGAAATTGGTGACCTATGGCCTAGTTTCTGATGACAACAACCAAATCTGTTAAGTCCAAAATCACCAGGTCTGACACCCCCAAAGGTCACCAGGAACTAGGCCTTAACAAGGTCACCCAAAAGTCATCAGGAACTAGTGACCGCACCGCAAAGTCACCAGAAAGGGCATACACATTTAATCCCAACACAAAGACAGAGACTAGCAGATCTCTGTAAATTCTAGACCAGCCCAATTTACACAATGAAGTCAGGGCAGGACCCTATGCTGATCAGATAAACCCTAGATTCCAAGGAATGATGGACAGGACTTTGCTGTTACAGACTAGATTGGCACAACTGGCCCAAAACTTAGAATTTTCTTGTTTCTTTGCTTGATTTTTGTTTGAAGGTTTTTGAGTTACAATGATGTGGAATTGAGATAAAATATTTGAGCAGGGTGGTGACAGCACATGCCTTTAATCCCAACACAAAGGAGACAGAAACAGGCAGATCTCTGAGTTCTAGACTAGCCTGGCTTACACAAAGAGGTCAGGGTGGGACTCCATGCTGATAAGATACAGACTCTTACAAAGACAGTCCAGGATTCAAAATGACAATTTTTTCCTTAATGTTACTATAGAAGTTCTTTTTTCTTAATAATGGATAATAATGCCCTCACTGATCTAGAAGATGGATATGAGAGAACAAAGGATCAAAAATCAGAGGTTATTATTTTAAAGTTTAAAGCAAGGCCAGCCAAATGGAGATACGTCCAGCCTTAATGCCCTGAGGGGAAGAACTAGCCTTACTGCATTTTTTCCTGCCCACTAGAGATAAAGTTGCTAGGAAACTGGTCTATCCCCCTAGGGAGGGGCACCAGATCACTAATGGTTTGGGGACTTTCCAATAGCCAATCACTTCAAAATGCGGCATCCCTTTTGCTTTTCGACCAATAGATGCTTTCCAGGCAGGAACCACCCCTGCTTTGGGCTCACTGGGAGGGACCGGAATCTTTAAATCACCCAACTCAATGGAGCACAGGGCTCTCGGCTCTCACCACTTCAGCGGTGGAGTGTGTGAGCCCAAGCTGCAGCTTGTAATAATTGTGTGTTTTGCAACAAACTCAACTCCTGGTGGCGGTCTTTTGGGGTATCGCAATTCGGGCATAACAGATACACACCAAACTTAGGTTTTATATAAGGAGAAGATGGGTCTGTCAGGTCCACCTCCATTCTATTGGTGTTTGGCCCTTTTTTTTCTGTAAATATGGGGGCTCTCAAACGTGACATGTAATTCTGCCTGGGACAGACAGGTAAGATGTCACACTGGTCTAAAAGGCCAGCCAATCTCCTTAGAAGGTGGGGCTCCCACGGGAGAACTGGTGCCAAAGTGCATTTTGGCCTAAGAAATATGTTCTGTTGGTCAATGTGAGGACCCAACATCAGGCTGGGAGATGGACATGCAAGCTGCATGCCTCCCACGTAGAAAGGCTTTTGAATGCTGACTGAACTGAGGTGTCACTCTGCTCTGGCAGCAGGCTTACCCTTTAAATGTGAGGCACTTTCATGGGGGACAGGTGGCAGTCGCCTCTGATAAAAAGAGACATAGAGGACCATAGAGGTAGCAAAGTGCATGCCAGCCTAACTAGGTCCCCAGATTCTAAGGCTACCATTCATAGGTTTAAAAGGCAGAACCATCTATCTCATATGGAGAAAAGCGGTGGAATGAAAACAGCCTCAGCAAATGTAAAAACCCGGGTACAAGGTGCCAAGGGTATACGTAAGCATTTAAAGTAGAAGGAATGTAAACAAACATTTGCCTTTTCTGTTTCTCAGGGCAACAAGCTTGTTTGAGGCCTTCTCGCAGAAGACAGGTAGCAGCTCAGCCTAATCCAAGAGCCCAGAAGAAGATATTTTGATCTATACAACCTTGTTTTGATTTCAATATAATGATTGTATGTTCAAAGATACAAAATTCCCATGACATGTATAAGCCATTCTTTCAATATGGCATGAATGAAGATTTACAGATATCTTTCTTCTGTTCATACAAAGAGCAGAGAAACATCTTTAATTGATCTGTGCATCCTGCACATCTCATTCATTCATAATTTTAGAACTGTAGAATGCTTGTGAGAAATTACATATTTTCAAAAAACAAAACAAAACTGGACACCAGTGACACTGGATCAAACTTGACAGGATTCCTCCTCAAGGATGCTAAGATACTGACACATCTGTTCCAGCATCCTGCATGTTCCAGCCTCAGCTGCAAGCTGAATGCCTCCCACGTAGGAAGGCTTTTGAATGCTGACTGAATTGAGGTGTCACTCTGCTCTGGCAGCAGGCTTACCCTTTAAATATGAGTTGCTCCCAGAACAGCTTTGAAGAAAGCTGCTAATCTCAATTGGTCCAGCATTTCAGACTGTTCCAAACAGGACTTCTATTAAGCCTGAAATTTATCAACATTTACAGACTGGACCACAAGTGTTATTGCTAGCTTGCTTAACGATTTTTTCCCAATTTTATGTTGGGCCCCAAAAAAGATGTATCCTAGGCCCCAAAATCAGCAGGAAGCAACTCTAAGATAATGATGTCACATTACCCTTAAAGGAGGTTGGGTAGGTTTTTGATTGCCCTAATGGGCTATGAATGTTTGTTATCAACTAAGGGGTTGGTTTCAAGTTATTAATGGTCTTATTCAGAGGGAAAATGAGGTTAGACTCAGATTTCCCTCTTTTCTTTTTTTCCTCTGCCTTTCTTTCTTAAATAAGGAGAAGGGGTTGAAAAGAAAGAAGGGGAAATATAGAAATATAGAAATTTCCTTATCTTATAGGAATAGAAATATCTTATAGGAATAATAAGACAAAAAGTAAATTATTCTATTGAAGAGTAGTCTTCAACTTAGAGATACTGTTATATTTAAATAAGGTTATTTTGTTACATTGGTATAAATTTTGTATATTGATACAAACTCAAAGTTATGTTGTTACACACATATATATTTTTATTTTGGTATAAAGAATCAACTCATCTAAATATCTAAATACAAGGTTTACTTCCAACACTTTCTTGTTTGTTTGTTTTTCAAGACAGGGTTTCTCAGTGTAGCTTTGGCTGTCTTGGAACTCACTCTGTAAACCAGCATGGCCTCAAACTCACAGAGATTTGCCTGCCTCTCCTCCTAAGTGCTAGGATTAAAGGGAGTGTGCCACCGCCCAGCTTACTTCCAATACTTTTAAAACTGCTATTACAAGATATTTAAGATAATTAAATAATGCAAATTAATTGTAAATTGATCAACTCATGGTCATGTCAGATCTATTTTATCACAGGAATATATATCCTAGGTTTAACAGACAGATATAATTCTACAGATAGGTAGATAATGTAAAAATAAACAATGTCTCCAGAAACCTCAGAGATCTACAGAATGTGGCATTTAAGGATATTTTATTATTTGAAGGAAGCTTGACAATGAGATATGTCAGCTTCTGGCAGCAACCCCAGCCTACCTCAAAGAAGATGATAAGCATTGAAGAACCTCCATATGGAAATGGCTTCAAATGTAGCAAAGCCACTGGGCAAAAACAAACAAACGAGCCCTCATCTCCTCCACAGACAGTACTCTGCCTAAAATGGGCATGCTTGGATGCAGGCTGCGTCAACTGCAGTTGGTCCTGGAGGATAACTGGGAAAACCAGTGGCCCAGAGCTGCTATGTCAGCCAGACTTGCCTCTACCACAGCTCTGGATTGAGAGACCAAAGAATTAAAAACTAGGTTTTTGGGGTGCTGAGCTAAAAAGTTTAAAACCTATCAGGCCAGTTGACCTTGCTGCTTCTAGGCAGATCCAGCCAGCTGCAGGGAAGAGCTGGCCTTGCTGCTCATGAGAGATATCGTTGCCAGGAAACCAGCCCAGATGGCCCCCCAACTTGTTCCAGCTCATACCTTTGCTCCTGAAGATAATCTGCCCCTCTCCACTAGCAGCAGTCTATCAGTCCAGCACAGGACTGAAACCAAAGGCCAGTACTGGACAGGACTGAAGCCCAAGGCTGGCCATTTCCCCTCACCTCCTCCTCCCCTCCCAGCAAAAGAGAACAAAGAAAGCCAGGTCCTGGTACTTTCCCATAGCAAACAGTTTTGAAATGTAGCATCCCCCTTTTCTGTATTAACCAACAGAAGCTTGTCAGGTTAGAATCCACTGCTTTGGGCGTACTGGGAGGATCTGGGACCTATAAATTACCCACAGTCTGGAGCTCAGGGCTCTCTGCTGGATACCAATGCCTTGGTGTCTGTGAAAGTCCAGCTTGAGCTGCAAATAAAGATGCTCAGGTGTTTTGCAACGGGCTCAACTCCCTGATGGTCTTTTGGGGTTCCATATCTACAGCAAGTGCATTCCTGCTTCAGCAAGCAACACCTCAGTGTGGTTGGGGCTTATTGCCATCTGATCAATGAGCTCTAGACCACTGTTCTAGAGCCACTTCTATAGTATCTGGGTTTGGACTCCCCAGAAGGAGCCAGAGATAAAACCTGTGGGTTCTAGCAGCTTTCTCTCCCGTCCACGTCAGGTGAGTTGGGGAGATGGTTCCAGGGATTGAGCCAAGGGCCTCCAACAAGATGATACTGCACTAGTGAGCTATAACAGCCCTTCTTTTTCATGTTTGGAGACAAGGGTTGCACTAAGTTACCCAGACTGGGTTTAAACTTGTGAGCCTTTTCTCTGCACCACTTTCCTAGGCTCTAACAGCTTTCTGAGAGATAAAAATCAGAGGAATGAAGAGAGGGTCAGAGGCAGCAAGGAAGAAAAAGCAATGCAGGATGTATTGAAGCTAGTCCTGTCCCATGGGATTAGTCCTGTGAGGGTCCTCTAAGGAAGCACGTGTCACACTTCAGAATGACTAACTATTTATCTGTTGCTTCCTGGCCTCCAGTGACTCTGAGTTACCCACAAGAACAGCTGACTCTCCAGGCCATTTCCACATATACTCACTCACCCGCTGATATTTCTAGGGCACACCTATTTGCAGGCTAAATACGCTTTCCCAGCTTTGGACCAACCCCAAGGAAGACCGCTGTAGACTCAAGAAAACCATCCAGTGAACAGAGCTGAGTCTCCCCACAGCTGTCTCGGAAGTCAGACAAGATTCAGGAATATGCTTTGCATGAGCAAACAACCCACTGGGCATAGCCATGTCATTAGGAGCCCAGCTTTCCTGTATCAAACAAAAAGATGTATATTTAAATCAGAGTTGTTTGATTTAAAGAAATTTTTCCAGGAATGTTCATGTACACCTTCGATCCCAGTACTTGGGAGGTAAAGGCAAATGGACCTGAGTTCAAGGCCAGCCTGGTGTACATAATAACCTGTCTCAAAAGTAATATATAAAATATAAAATGTGTTGGGTTTGTTTTTTTACCACCAGACATTTGGTGCATGCCTGTTGTCTCAGCACTTTGAAAGCTGAGGCAGAAGAAATGCAGAATGGGGTTATATAGCAAGACCCTGTCTAAAGAAGGAAGAGAGCGATGGTGAAGTTGGCGAGGGCGAACATGGACAAGGGCAGGGGAGGAGAGAGAAAGGTAGCTTTAACTTCCTCTGAGAGTAAAAGGTCAAGGGTGAAACAAGCAACATTAACACTCCGACTTGAGACTATGGCAACTGTCTTGTCATTTCCTGACCAAGGGAACCAGAGATCCTTGTACAGTCTTTCAATGTCTAGGGCTGCATGTACGTGATAAGTCTAGAATTGATATTGGAGCTTCAGGGCAAAATGCCAACTCCACAAACTCTAAGCAGGCTAGACTATACCACCTATCTCAGTGTGCCAATTAAAGAAGAGAGTAATCATGGGAAATGGAGAAAAGATTTTTAGCAGTGGGTCCATGTTGGGAAATACAGATAAAGGGCCCCAATGACCCCCAAGTCTCCATCCTCACTTATTTTAACAGTCTCCTATAGCCCAGGTTGTCTTTGAATTTGTTATGTCTCCTAGGATGACTTTGGACTTCTGATCTTCCTGCCTCCACCCCCAAAGTGCTGAGATTTCAGACATGTATCACTATGCCCAGTTTATGCTACACTGGGGATTGAACTCAGATCTTGTGCAAACATACTATCAACTGAGTGACATCCCCAGCCCTCCAGATCTGTCTCTGAGGTAATAACACGTAAGCTTGAGGTGTGCTTTGTTTTGTTGAAACAAGTCCTTACTTGGTAGTGCTTGGATACCAGGAACTTTCCATGTAGACCCAGCTGGCCTTGAACCTACAGCTATCCTCCTGCTTCTTCCTCCCAACTGTTAGAATCACAGGCCTGTGCCACCACTCCCAGTGAGCTTTACTTTCAAAAACTATAGCAGGGGGTGAGAGGGCATAATTAAGGCTCTTGGTCAACGCATTGTACAGTTTATCACTATCTCAGATCTACTTCTTCATGGCAGTTTGAAGAAGTTAGCACTGCCATCACATGAGGAGGGCAATTTGTTTCCCATGAGAACATTACTCACCTCTGCCTAGCCTGGTGGCTCATGCCTGTAATCCCAGCACTCAGGAGACTGAAGCACACAGATTGCCATGAGTTTGAGGTAAGTCTGGTCTACATAAGAAATTCTAGGCCAGCCTAGACATGATCTCAGAGAGAGAGAAAACTGAGCACAGTGGTGTACACTATGATTCCAGCATGATGCAGGCAAAGAAAGTCTGTGAGGTAGAAGTCAGCCTGCAGAGAGAGACAGAGAGATACAGGAGAGAATCAGTCCTGCTCTGGGGCTACCTCACTGTAGAGTGACATGTCTTTCAAGCTTCAGTGCTTTGCAATCTGAGGTAACTGCAAGATTAGGACAATGACTAGACAGCTTCAGGCACATTTTAAGAGTCTGGAGCAAGACACTGTAAAAGCTGACGATACCTTGATTCCTCTTCTTGCTCTGCCTTTAGCCTTGAAGCAGGATGAGACAGGTCAGGTATCACAAGTTTTAGACTCCACTGAGTGATTAACACAGCTACACACACAGGCAAACAAAGGACTCAAAGTAAAGGAGAAGCATCAAACAAAGGCGGAAGTCCCAGGTCCCATCCTGCTGTTTGTCACATGCAGGCCCAAGAGGTATTGGTGCTGTTCAGCAAAAGCAGTGTCTAAGCACCTTCCAGGGATGTCTGTGCTTAGCAGAAGGCAAGGAAATTATTAAAGACGTTTTGGGGTCATATCAAAACTCGAAATCAAGGCCAAGTATATTGGTACAAGCGTGTAATCCCAGTACTTGAGAGTTGGGGCTTCTGTACTGAGGTCATTCTTAGTACAAAGCAAGTCAGATTAACAGGAGACACATGGGACCCTGTCTCAAAGAAAAAACTCTCAAACACAGCCAGCTTTGCCTGTAATTCCAGCTACACAGAAGGGGAAGACTGAAAGTCCATATGCAGCCTGGGTTAGAGAATGAGTTCAAGGCCAGCCTGGGCAACTCAGGAAGAACATGTCTCGAAAATATGAAAGTAACCTGGGTGTGACATCTCTGCAATCCCAGAACTTGGGAGGTGAAGGCAGGAGTATCAGGGGCGCAAGGCTATCCTTAGCAACATACAGAGTTCAAGGCCAGTCTAGACTACCGGAGAACCACCCCAACATAAACACACTTAAATTTGATAGGGTCTTCCGGTAGGTTGAATTCCCTTTGTAGCTCCGGAAGTCATTGAATTGCTGATTCTCCTGTCTCCACCTCCCTGTTGTTGAAACTATAGGCATGCACCAGCACACCCAGCTCAATGGTTTAAACATTCTCTTCTACCATTATACACACCCAGGCAGTAAGGGGAAGTTCTCAGGCCAGGTGCCAGCCTGGAAAAAGAAAAGAGCAGGAAGAGGAAGCAGAAACACTTTGGAGGGAAGATGCAAGTCTTGGGTTGGAGACCCAGAAGGGCACCATTATTCTCAGGAAGAGGAACAATATCCAAGCAGGCTAAGACAGGCTGGGACATCCTGATGATAGCCAGGCAGCCTGCCTACTTCAGTAGAACTAGCCACTGGACCTAGCTGCTAGCAGGGCTCACAGAATGCATCTTGCTCTCACACCAGCTTAGAAGATCAGGATGATGAACCAGGAAGCTAGGTGAGAAAATGGCAGGATATTAACCAAAGCCTTTCCTAGACCCTGGAGGATCCATGGCTTGAACCTTGAGATCAACGGGGAATCTGATATTTGGGGATCCTAGGGTTGTATCTTCCTTAATTTGTACACACACACACACACACACACACACACACACACACACACCATTACCCAATTCACCCCTTTACCTGTGGGGCTTCATTTTGGCTGTTCTTCCTGCCTGGAACTCTTGTTCTGGAAGCAGTGTATGGCAAATAGGTGTGTGGCAAATGATTAGGCACTCTCTCATGTCTCTCTCTGTAGCAAGACATGGCCAGGGCATGTTAGAGGAGTCAGGCTGGGTCTGGCCTGGAATTGACCCAGTACTGAGACCTCTAGTGCCACATGCAGAATTCAAAATTGGAAAGAAACTGGGCAGAGTCCTATGCTCCCGACTCTGAGCCAGTCTTCATAGGAGCCGCTGGTCTTGTCTTACCCTTATTGAGTTAAACCTCATAGCCTCTGATTACATGCAGGGACAAAGGTCTCACCAGCAGTGAGGGGTTCCATTCCACTTTTCCTCAAACAGAGTGTGGGCTGGGATCCAGAAACAGGACCCAGAAAGAAGGGGAGCCCATCTTGGCGCCCCATCCCTGCCACCAGGAAGGTTGTTGCAAGGTATGTAGGCAAAGCTGAGCATCTGTTGGCCCAGCTGCCTGTGTGTCTAAGCAAATGTCTATCTGGCTGAGACCCCACCCCCAGGAGGATCCACCATACCTACGTGGCCCTCTCAAGACCCTTTGAGTGTGTGCACACTCTGCCTTTGGGCCAGGGACACAAGACGACGGTGTACAGCATCCTTCTGCCAAGGGAACCAGGTAGGACACAGCTTGTGGAAATCCATGACTTGGCCACCAGGGTGAGCGTTCTCCCCAGCACGTGGCTGTGTTAGGGACAGGGCTAGAGGGTGGCTGTCAGGATCACTGAGCTTTAAGGAGAAGAGAACCCTGCTGGAGAGCCAAGAGAGTCCTTACTGGAGGATCAAAGCTGACCCACAAGAAAAATATTATCAAGCCCTTGGGCTGGACAGTCTAAGTGCTTACAGATATTGTTCTTATTTTGGTGACATTTTGTGACATTGCTGTGAGGCCAGATTCCATTTAACTTACTCCAGGTTTAGGTGGAATTACATCTTGCCAGGGACTAGAGGAGGTAGGGAGAGCAAGAAGAGCAGCCCCAGCCAGGCAGAAACATACCTAGCCCTAGCCTTAGTGAGCCCCCGGACACTTGTCACAGCCTGAGCCCTGATCTGCTACCGAGAACCCTCATCTTGCAGACATGCTGAGCCCTGACCTAATTCCATTCCCACAGGGGTTTGAACCCAGAGTCTTTGCAAAGAAACTCTAGGCTAGTATTGTACTACTGAGTTTACGCCCAGCCCTCTCTTAGAGACGAGATCTTGATAAGTTGCCTGTGCAGGCCTTGAATGTATGATCTTCTTGCCTTAGCCTCCTGAGTAGCCAGGCTTCTAACCCTGCACAACCAGGCAGGTCCAAATTGGTTAGGTCTCAGTTACTTACTTACTTACTTACTTTTTTTTTTTTTAAGACAGGAACTTAGTATGTAGACCCAGAGGGCTGCCCTCAAACTTGTGGTGATCCCCCTGCCTCTGACTTCTAAGTGCTAGGACTGAAAGTGTATACCATATGCCCAGTTCCCTCAGCAGCTACAGCTTTCCCCACTGTGGCCTCAACAAATGAACTCCTTGAGTTTGACAGTTTGAGCACAGTCCTGGTGGCAGGGGTCCTAATGGAACCTAGGGTCCTGCAGCATGAGTAAGCCTCGCTCTTTAGATTAGAGCTATTAGAAACAGATCTTCCTAGGCCCGAGACTGAAAAAGCAGTAACCCTGCCCACCTGACAAGAGTGGAGCGAAGGGTGTTCACACCAATCTCCATCCTCCCCCTAGAGGGCAGAGGCTTCTTGGCAGCACCAGGGACACCAGGTAAAACCTGGGCATCCAGGGGGCACAACTGAGGGAAAAAGAATGAAGGAACAGGAGTGTTTTTACAGGCTTAGGAATAGGTATTGGGGGCGGGGAAGAGTAGCTTCAGGAAGAATGGGAATAGTGAAGTCAGGATTGCAGGTGGGAGTTGTCAAAATCCAAAGTCTTCCCCTGTCCCATAGCTTCCCCCACCCTTAGCTCCTCTCAGCCAGGCAGTGAAATGGCTCTCCAAGGAGGGCAAGGAAGAGGCAGCAGCTTCCTGGGACACAGCAAAGTGAGGGAGCTACAGATAGCAAGCAGCAAAGAAGCCAAGCGAGCAGGCTGGATGGGAAGGCCCTATAGGATCGTCAGTCTGTGACCTGGGGCAGAATTGTGTCCTAGACAATGGTTTCCCCGTTAGAAAATATTTCTGGTAGCTGTGCCTATTGATACAGGGCTCTAATCTGAGTGGGAGGCTGAACTAGGAAGCTTGCAAATTCAAGAACAGTCAAGGTAAACCTAAGCCACTTAGTGAGACCATGCCTCAAGACTAAATAAACAAACAAAATAAATAAATAAATAATAGATGGCTGGGAATATAGCAGGTAGCACCTTTGTGCAACATGGCAAAGTCCTGGGACTGGAGAGATGGCTTAGAGGTTAAGAACACTGGTTGTTCTTCCAAAGGTCCTGAGTTCAATTTCCAGGAACCACATGGTGCCTCATAACCATCTATACTGACATTTGGTGCCCTATTCTGATGTGCAGGCTTCATAAATAATGAATAAATAAATCTTTTAAAAAACATGGCAAAGTCCTGCTTCAATAGCCAGTTGAGCTCAATAAATAGACAGACAGACATCTCCAGGTGGGAAGGGGTGTGCCCAAGTAGAAGGAGCTGGGGGTTGGTAGGATCCTAGCTGGGCTCCCCAGGCCCAGTTGCTCTGGAGGACTCTCTCTGTCAGGGTTCTAGTTATTTTCTCCCCAGTAAGCCTCTGCTGACCAGCAACAAATGAGGAGCCCGGGTGGGGAAAGGCTCAAACCCCCAGTTGTCCCAGCAGGAGTCAGAGGGCTAAGACATGAGCCTGCTCCCTGTTTATCCCCGAGTGGGAGGGTGCCAAGATGTTCAAGGCTGCTGAGGCAGCCTCCTGCAGTGTGGTGGGTATTCCTTTGGTTTCTGTGGCTGTGGTAAAGACTATGACCAAAAGTAACTTGGGGAGAAAGGGGTTTGTTTGGCTTATGGGTTACATTCCATCATCAGGCAGAGCAAAGGCAAAATTCCGGGTATGAACTGAAGTAGAGGCCATGGAGGAAGGCTATGCCTGGCTTGTTCTCCACTGGCTTGCTTTCTTATACACCACCTGCCCAGGGCTGGCGCCACCCCCACCAATCATTAATTAAAAAAAAAAAAAAGCCCCCACAGACCTGCCTAGAGACCAACATCAGAGAGGTATTTTCTCAGTTGAGATTCCCTCTCAGATGACTTTAACTTAACTCAACTTGACAGAAAACAAACAAACAAACAACACAGGACATGCCACAGAACTGGAGCTTGAAATGGGGTCTAGGAAGGGGCCTTCTGCCCTGCTGCCCCCACATTCCACTGCAAGGCTCTGACCAGACGGGCCTAATCCAGGTTCTCCCTGACTGATGGAATGGAAGCGGTAACCAAACTGGAACAGAGCTGGGGTAGGGGCAGGTGGAATGCACACGGCTCCCCACCACAGTAAGCACCCCACTATCCATATAACCCATCTCTGACTGTCCCTACATCCCCTCCACTGGCACCCACCTAAAGGCAAGAAAGGATGCACTTCAGCCACCACAGCTCCAGGAACTGGCCTGACTGTGGTGGCAGGGGATAAAGAAGCGGAAGCAGTTAAACAAATCCATCACAACGGTCCCTAGGGGCGCCGAGCCTAGGGGAAGTTTTGCGATTTCCCACGGGGGCTGAGGCATCAGCATCCTTCACATGGCTGTGCCCATGTCAACAGCACACACCCACTCAGGACTTCACCCACCCAGGGCTTCCTCCATGCCCACAAGGACATTTAACTCATTCAAAAACAGAACAAAAAGCATAAGAAGCACCAGGCTGTGGGGAAGGCACATCTGCTCCCACTTGAAGGCTGCAGCCCACAAGACAAGGGCTTTCCAGTAGACCACTTGGTGACAAGGGCAGCTTCAGGGTGCCTTGCTATGGAGGCAGAACTCTGGACAGCTGCTGGCAGAAGTGGACAGCCGGATGATGGGGGTGGAACTCAGGGCCTCTGGCATTTTGGGCAAGAGCTCTGCACTGAGTTCCACCCAAGCCTGGTGACTCCTTTCCTGAAAGGGACTTGAGAAGGGCATCCTTGTGTCTGTCACCTGATGCTGGAAGGCTTGGCAGGAGCTTGCAGCATGGACAAGCAGTGGTTTCCTGCGACTGGAACTGTCTTGTCTGGTGAGTTGAGATGGGGAAGGTGAGCGGAGAAGCCCTTCCGCCATCACCACCTGCTTACTTGTAGGGAAAGGCGGAATCCTTCTCCTCAGTGAACTCCAGGGCTCTCACCTCAGGGCTTCCCTTCATGTTTCCCTGGCCCTGGCCAGCCTGAAGGATGCTAGGGAAAGATTGGAAACCTCAGACTCCCTGAGGGCACTCAGGGTTTGCCATTAACCCCAGAGCCTCCAGAGATGCCTCACGTATATGTGCCTCTGCCCAGTGTGCCCCCAAGAACCCTATATGCAGAGAATGTGGTCAGGTCACAGTCTCTCCCACAGCGGAGAACCAGACAGTGCTTCCAGCTCCATCGAGTTAGTCTGAACCTCAGAGGTGGCTTGAAGAGAGTGTGCAAGACTCTCAACTCTGGCAACCATTTGGGCCTGAGAGACTTCTCTGTGTGTGTGTGGGAGGGGGGGTCCTTGACACAAGGGTCTTAGCATGGAGTTAGACAGACAAATCCTAAAGGCATTTCCTTTGTCTTCACGGTAGAGGTAAGGGCATCCCTGTGTCTGCTGGGCTAGAATCAGGGAGAGGAGGTGACTTGAATGAGTAGCTCTGTGGTTTGGGGCTTAACCAGATCTCAAGTGCTTACGTGAGCAAGATGTGAGAGGGTGAGATCTGAGAGGCCTGCCCACCAGACCTTGGAACAGCAGGCCTTTCTTGTTTTGCAGTCTTCCTAGTAGTCTCTGCATCTACCATGACCCTTCTTTCTACTCACAAAGACCCTGACCAGTTTCCTCCAGCTCCTGGCACATCTGCTCGGCAAAGCAACAGCATTCTACTGGGCATCCTGACAGAAACTTCTGGTGGTATCAACTCAGTTGAGAGGGAGTTGGAGGCCCTGGGGAGGAGGGCAGGAGCCCTTTCTACAGAAGCAGCTGGGGGTCAGGAGGCCCCCTCAATTCCTGGCTTCTCAGGAAGTACCAGGCCCTCAGGCAGGGTCATACCTGAATCAGTTCCCTCAGCCCTGAGCACATCTGCAGCCCATGTGACTGTTAACTCTCAGCCAGTGTCCTCCGAGGCTAAACCTGGAGAGGAAATCTTGGCCCCTGGAACTCCAAGAGCAATTGCTATGCCATCAGCACAGCCTTCTCCCACACATGGACCTGAGCAGAAGTTCATCAAGGCCTCCAGGTTGTATGGAACAACCTGGCTCTGTTACACTGGAGAAAATGGTTGCACTTAAACCAACACAGCGTTTAATCAGAGCGTCCCTTTCCTCCATGTTTTCTAGACTTCCATGCCTGTTATGGCACACCTCCAGTCCCACTGTCCAGACACCAGTGCCTGCATGGAGGGATGGCCACTCCAGGCCAGACGCATCCTCATCTTTGGCAATGGCTGCACGAATCTCCTTAGGACTGCCTGTCTTATCATGGATGCCTAACACACTGAAAGCTACAGAGCCCCTGTTGCCCGAATCTCCTGGGAGATCAGGGCTGAACCTTACCTCCCAATCCCTTACAGTGGGCTCTAGGTCATCTGAAAACACTGTAGCTTTGGGTACACGCCCAGTATCCAGCGCTACTTCTGTGATGCTGTTGCCCTCAGCAACATCACCTTCACATCCATCCTCCCTCTGCGCCCCCTTGTCAGCACTGCCCCTGCCTCCATCCCCACCACCTACATCTATGTCATTCTCCCCACTATCCTCAATCCTGGTCCCAGTTTCCTCTGTCACCACAGGAGCAAGGGACTCTACTAAACCTGTGTCTGTGGCTGCACCCTTAACTACAGACTCTTCCATTAAAACCTCAAACCTTGCACCCCTGATGGCCCTACGACCCAGCCACCCTGGGTCATGGCTTCCTTCCAGCCCAACCCACATGCCCAACCCCTCCCTCCAACACTTCTCCAACCCTCTTTCTGCCCCACATAGCTCTGGCTTCACAGAGTCCTCTACCCAATCCTCTACCCTGCCTCACCCTGGCCAGGATGCTTTTTTGCAGGGCTTGAGTTCCTCCACACCAAGACCTAGTCATGTGACCCACTCTGTGACCTTCAGGATCAACAGTAAACTCTTCATAACAGCTGTCTGGAACCCGGGACCCCGGGGGCACCGGCCTTTAACTAGGCTCATCTGCGACCAGGTGTGGCACCTGCTCACTGGGGAGAGGGATGTGGAGGAAGGTAATCCTTCTGCTCAGCTTTCCTTCAGAGGATGCCAGGCACTGCCAGAACACACACTCTACAGGCCTTGGCTCCTAACAGCAGTTAGACACAATATAGGAAAATCTAATGAGTACCATGCTGTGCTCCTGCAAGGAGTCTGCGGAGAGGGTAGGCAGAACTTCTTTAAAGTCATTCCAGAGGGAGGATGTCACAGCGGGGGAGGACTCACTACCAGAAATAAAGCAGGTTCTTGCGGTGCGGCTACTTGTTTTCTGTCAGCACATAGCCTCAGCCAGGGCTAGGAACACCAACACTCTAGTGAGGTGAAGCACACAGTTGCTACCTCCATCCTGGAACCAGGAGCAGGGCAGCTATCCTGGACAGGAACTGCTGTTTCTCACCTACCGAACAGGGCACAGTTTCCTGTTTGTTGAATGATTTCTTTCTATGTGCCGCTCAGGAACCAAAGGACTGCTACTGCCACATGAGCTACAGTCTTCAAATCTAATCTAGGCGAGATTATGCTCAGAAACCGTGGGAAGGAATAAAGCAGGCGAGCCAACTGCTGGGTGAAGTGCTCTGTACACACTAGGCCACCACCGTACCATGGCAATGGATCCTCTCTCTCTCTCTTTCTCTCTCCTCTCTCTTTTCTTTTAGTTTTTCCTTGTTTGTTGTTTTGAGACAAGGTCTCTCTATTAGCCTAGCTGGCCTAGAACTCACTATGTAGACCAGGCTTGCGTGGAACTCACTGAACTCCAGCCGCCTCTGCCTCCCAAGTGCTGGGATTAAAGGCGTGTGCCACCATGCCCAGCACTTTTTTGGTTTTTTGAAACAGGGTTTTTAATGTAGCTACACCTGGCTTTGCATTGATCCTTGGGCATCCCTCTCCAAAGTGCTGTAAAGCTGGATGAGTTACCACACCCGGACTGGTTGTAGGGTTTTGGTTTTTGTCTGTTTGGTTGGTTGGGTTTTTTTGTTTCATTTTGTTTGTGGCTTACATTTCTTTGTTTGTTTGAGTAGGTTCTCACCATGTTGCTCAGGCTGACAGTGAACCTTCCTCAGCTTCCTAAGTGTAGGGGTCAAAGACACTCCGCGCCACATCTGGCAGTGGGCTGGACAGAGAGTGGCCACATCAAACAGTGAAGAGCTTCCCAAGCACCGGGGCGCAGGGAACATTCTTTGGGGGAACCCAAGTTGCAGAGGGGCTGGCAAAGGATTCTATTGCAAATGAGAGTGGGACTGGCAGCCCAGGCTGGTGGCTGGTGGCCGCAGAGCCCAGGGTGACTGGATTGCAGAGATAAAGCCTGCATATGTACAGCCACGGTACAGATGGATCCCAGCTAGGATTTCAGTACAAAGTAATCACAAACCCCAGGCTGCTAGAGGGGATCAGCCCAGGAAAGGCCCAGCTGGACCAGGATCAGGGAGGAGACCACTGCAGAGGCCAGGCCAGATGGAGGGACACAAGGCAGGGGTGGGTAGACTGACCGCCATGCCTCTGCCTCAGCTACAGCTCATCTACCACGAGGCCTTCCCCAACTTCAAGAATGTCAGTTGCCTGCTGCTTCGGTGAGTGTGCAGGGTTCCCAGCTGACCTGGGCCTTCACAGCACAGGAACCTAGCCGGTGCTGCTCAGCCTGAGTGTCCAGAAACACCGTAGCCCAGATGGGTGGGTAGAGGCCCACACTGGTTCCGCTACCAGCTGGGCTGCTTTACCTCAGGTGGCCTTTCTGCTATTTCCCAATTCTAGCTGTTGGGTTTGGATGGGGTTCAATATAGTGAAAAGGCAGGCAAAGGGTTCATCAAGCTACTTATTCTGGGTATATGGTCATGTAAACTATATGTAAATATATGTAACTCTGTGGGTGGGACTCTCTCATTCTGGGCTGCTGGGAAAGCGGACTACCTCCAGGGATATGGGTTCATCCAAGCCATGGTCCTAGCTGCCTCAAACATTTTCCCTCTTAAGAAACTGAAGTCCGATTCTTTGACTTCCCTGCCCTGAGCCTGTTTTATCTCCACAGCCTTGGAACAGCATAGGTGCTCACAGGGCAAGTGTTCTGAGCTTCTGAGGCTGTTTATTTCCAGGTCTTTCCCTGAGCCCTGCCTCAAGACTGCCTCCCTCAACTGTTCCATCTCCTCTAGGCTTTCAGAAATTCTCAGGTCTGCTGCTTCCCTCTCTCCAGAGCCCCCTAACTTCTTTAACTGCAGCTGAGGCTATTTTCCTGTACCCACTAGACCTCCTGAGAGCTCCCGGCCAGCTGGGACCTCTTTGAATAACACCTTACTCAGTCTTTCCCTGAATGAGATTCCCAGGGTCCCTGTGAGAACCAGCTCACTGAGGAGACCAAGCAAACTTACTTTAGCCAGGCACATCCTTCAGGCTTCCTAACAGCCTTCTAGGAAGGACATTTTATCCCACTGCTGGAGGCCCAGCCCTGCAGGGGTCATGTGACCGCTTCAGTCACGCAGGGAGGCTCTTCCCTCAGCTAGCCACAGTCCCTCACACCACCACCTCCAGCACCAGCCAGGCTTCCCTTGTCGCCCCTGCACCCTCCTGCAGGCCTGGTTCTACAGAGGTAAAAGCCTCCCTTGTGTTTGGTCTGCCGGATCCTTCGGGCCTAGAAATCCTCTGGACTTTGTACCGCAAGGTGAAGTCCTCCAGATGGTCGCCTGGGGACCTGGTCAACAGCCTTTGCTCTGATGGTGAGTCTAGAGCAGCACCTGCCCCAGGCCTCCTCACCCGCCCGTGGAGGATGCTGGCTGGGTTCCGGGAAAGACCCAATGCAGTCTGCCCAAGCTCTGAGCAGGCCATGGTGGAAAGGGCAGCTGTTCCAACTCCCCAGATTACTGTGTGTGACTCTGCAGGGTACAACACAGCAGACCTAACCCGGGAAATCATCAACATCAGTTTCACACTCATGAGGCCCTTCCTACCCCAGCTGCTTCTGCCTGGGTCTCAACCTTTTATCCTGCTGGAAAATCAGATCCTCCCGATGGTGAGGTGTCCTTTCCCCTGCTTCTGGGACTGGGGTGCTCTCCCTGCCTCACCTGCCCTCTCTAGCTTTTGGTGATAGATATACTGATGCCCAATGAAAGCAGCACCAGCCTGGCATAGGTGGGAAGGCAAGCATAGAGGGAACCTAGCTGGGCCCTGAGGGTAAAGCTGGCCGACAGAGGACAGAGGAGAAAGCTCTGAGGGAAGTCAGTGACGAGGCTAGCACCAGATATCCATCCCCAGGAGACCACACTGGAGAAGGTTCTCAGGTCCTGCCTTACCCTGTCCAGAGCTTGACCACCCTATACTGAGCCTCGGGACAGGCAGTTTCCAGCCAACCTGACTTCTATGACTTCCTATAGGTCACCCAGGAGGTGTCAAGATTCTACAAGGCTGATCCCCAGGACCGGCCCCTGCTCCTATTCAGGTGAGTTGAATATCCCATCCAATCTGTCCAGTTTCCCAGCCCACCCTAACACCCCCAACCCGCTGTTTACCTGGCCTGCTTGGCTACTCTCTTGGAGATATATCTCTAGACAACTCCACCCCTGACCCAAAAACAGGGGTTACAGGTGTGGGCTGGAGAGCACCAGTAAGAACTTGATCTAAGATGGCCTGAGCCAGCCTTTCGGACCTCTGCCCTTGGAGGAAGAACACGGGGGTGTGCACTTGAGGTCAACGCTTGCTTTCTAAAAGCAAAGAGCCCATGGTGCTACATCTCCCATCCTTCCCTAGCAATGTGAAGGAGTGGGTGAGCACATACATGGAATACAAGTTCAAGAGGCCCGTCCCCACCCACCTCCAAGGCCTAGCCAGTCACCTGGCCCACCACATAACAGACCCCACCCTCCAGAAATCCAGCGTGGTAGCCAATGGTGAGTGAACTTGGGCCCCACGTTCGGCTCTGGGTCAGCCAATCTCTGTAGGCCTCACTATCTCCTCTGAGAAGGGGCAGAACCCTCAACAGCAAAGTTTGAGTGCCAGACCCTAGGGAGAACATGGGTCCAGAGTTCTGTGGGAACCTGGGCTCAGAGAGACAGGAGGCTCCAGTCATAACCCTCGATGCTCATTTTAATCCTCTGTCCTGACAAAGGTGACAACCGTGGTAAGCTCTACCACTAAGGTCAGAATCGCATCTACCCCATGAGGCCCCTGAGAGGAAGAGTTGAGCAGGCTTATATATCCATATTGGAGAAATCCAAGGCCTTAGTCTCCAGAAGCCACAACGTGGAGCTGTTCTGGGGTGGACCCCTCAGCCTAGGAAATGCTGATTTCACGTAAGGGCTATCACGGCCACCTGCCCTCTGCAGCCTCTCAGTTACGATCTAGCAGGCCCTGCTCTGTAGCTCCCAGGGCCTTAGTTTGGGTCCCGGCCCTAACTCTCGGAGCTGACAATCAGGGTATGCTGTGCATGCTCCATCAGTGTTGAAACCTCACCACCCCCTCACCAGACAGCAGTACCAACCACTCCTCAAGGACTGAGCCATACGTGTCTGCAAGTCATCACAGAGCCCCTCCTGGAAGATCAGGGACAGTAAAGAACACAGGTTTTCTGACACCAGGTCATCACCCTTCCGCTGGACAGGAACATGGGCTGACAGATTACCACAAAGGACAACATTTTTTTTTCCTTTTGTGGCTCTTAGCTCCTCCCTTACAGGGAGAACACAGCCAGCCCTTCAAGGTACGTCACAGTAAGTGAGCTGTGTTCCAGTACACATTCATACACAAACATGGAAATTGTGTGTCATGTTCTTTTCATGCCATACAATTTCTTACTGCTGAGGTTTTTCATTCACTTAAAAATGTCACTTACCGCATTAGTCTAACAAAAGCAGCAAAGACAGGCCCTCAAAGTGTGCTGACTACTGGATGGAAGCAGTTCAGGCAAGCACCTCTGGGCCGGGGTGTGGTCCTATCCCAGAACTCTGAGGAGTCCTCACTGCTATCACGTCCACCCCATCGCTTTAGGGGAGAAAGCACGCCTAGTGCTTTATGACATGTGGCTCCTGATCCTGGAGCACCCCTTCACCAAGGCGCTGGCGAACAAGACCAGTTCCGAGTCCCAGGAGCTTCGTGGACTGCTGACAAAATGGGTGATGTGAGGGGCCAGAGGCAAGGGGAAAGGGTGGCTTCCCCATTACACAGCTGTAATGTGTAATGCTGTGACGTGACACGTATTGTTTCTCCTGACCTCAGCTAACCTTAGCCCTCCAGCCTCTTCAGAACTTCGGTCAAGTGGTGGTGGTGGAGTTCCAGTGAGTCTTCGGTTCAGAAAGGGTGGGTCCTGGGGCTGGACAGAAGGGCCTCTCTGCATCTCTCCAGCCCCCTGAAGCCTGTAATGATCCTCCCAGGCAGGAGCCACTGACTGTCAGAGTACAAGCTGCCTTCTTTGGGGTTGCACCAGCCCAGGTCGCCATTCAAGACTACATGCGCCAAGCCCTGGGCTCCCTGCAGGAAACTGAGGGTCTCCAGTTAGAGCTGCTCAGCCTCGTCCTTGGTCAGTGCCCCTCCCTCTGTTCATGTCCTCCATCCCTCTGCTGTCTCCAGCCTTGCTATTCTGCCCTTCTGGTCTTCCCTCCAGCACACAGCACTGCAGGGCCATGTCTGCTCTTACCCTTCTTGTGAGCCCCCAGGGAACACTGACTCTGAGTATCCCGGGAACAGCCACCACTCCTATAAGTCTCTGAGGGATTTGAGGATGGAAAACCTGCTGAGCCTTCCCATTCTGCTCCCTCCAGGCAACCCCAGCTCCGGAGCCTGCAGAGGCCCCAGCCGTGGGTCCATGCTGAACCCGCAGCTCATCACTTTTCTCCTTGTCCTGTTGAGTTTGCCCAGGCAAGGGCTTCTTCCTAAGAAGCAGGCTGAGCCTTTGAGACCTTGACTCAAATAAAGGGCAGCAGCCAGCTGTGCACCTGAACCTGAGCTCTCTCCGCCTGACAGCTAGAATAGCATGCTTTCTACATGGGGCTTGGGTTTGGACCCATGACTGCACCACCGTAGTCCAGACGCCAACGTAAAGGACCTGCACTGGAGGACTGAAGCCTGCCACAGCAGTGGCTGCACCCCACAAAATGTAGAGGCTCTTCTTCTGCCACGCTAATCACCGTGGTTGCGAGATGATGTGGAGGAGCTATCAGTGATCTGCCAAACCTCTTCCTGAGCTACTACTGCCACAGCACTGGCCTGTAGAGACCCACCTTGCCTTGTAGAGCCAAGGGGTGCTCTGGATGACTCCTCCTCTGCCATTTCAGTGCTAGACATGGGCTAGAGTAACAATACCAGAAGGGGAGAACTGGGAGACAACAGAGATGTGCCAAGGGGAGCTCCCCACAATGTAAGGATGCTGTCAAGAACCACTCCAGGCCCTTGAAAAGGCCCCAGATGTCAACTCCTTTCCTCCTGCTTGTCCTCCACCTTGGTAGATGGTAACTATCTGTGACAGTTTCTCATCATGTAGACCAAGCAGTGGTCCTCCTGCCTAAGCCTCCAAAATGTAGCCATTACAAACACATGCCACCATCCTCCATTTTGTTTCCAGATATCGTTTCAAGATGGGGTTTCTCTATGTAGCCATGGCTGATCCTAGAACTTGCTCTGTAGACCAGGTTAGCCTCGAACTCAGAGATCCACCTGCCCTGCCTCCCAAGTGCTGTGATTAAAGGTGTGCACCAACACTGCCCGTGGGCTCCAGGCATTATTCCTGACACCTAGCTTTTGTCTCTTTCCTATAACCCCAGGCAGCCCTTTGTGCTGCTCTCCCCTTCACCAAGCAGCAAACCCCATACCTCTCTTAAGTCACGTCACGTCACGTCACGTCACATCACGTCACCTCACCTCACCCAGGGCCTTCAGACAGTACCTCTGACTGGGGAGCAAAGCTGCAGGTCAGAGCAGAAAGGGCAAGCCAGGGACTTTCTTCAAGCTCCTGTCTCATCCCACCTTCACACTGCATAAAACTGGGGAAAACACGCATTCCCATGTCCATGGTTCCACACCCAGTTCCTGTCTGGGGCTTCACATTCCCTCAGCTCCCACCTCTCCAGGAGGTGAACAGTGGTTTCCTTCACATATAAGGCCAAGTCCACAGTCTCCCTGAACATGCACAAGTGGGCCAGAACAAAAGTATTCAGGTTCCATGGAAGGTTCTGCCAGGGCCTGCTGCCACCACAAACTCCCCATGAAATGGGGGCCACACTTAGGGAGGATGAGACCAAGAACCAGCATGTAGACACAGAACATGCAGCCAGAGCCAGGGTGAGTATTCAACATGCTCTTGTACACTGAGCCCTTATGTGGGGTCCATTCAAGACAGCCCCTAGTGATCTCACAGTGCCTCAGGTCAGAGCCTAGGGAAGCACGGCCTACAAGCTTTCATCCTAGGGAGGGGGCCAGAGCTTCTACCAAGAAACAGCAAGGGACAGAGCTGGTCCTGGGGGGCTGAAGGTGGCGGCCTCTGAAGGAGGTGGTAGCCTTCGAAAGACGCTTGGCTCTGGGCCTTCAGTGAGAAACAGAAGTTGGCATGAGAGGTTGCTTTCAGCTCCAGATATTAGCTTACCTAATTAGCATCAGGGGGCAGGAAGGGACCACAGGAGACTCAAGACAGACTCAGAAAGGCTTAGCACCAGTCTAGAGAAGCTGCATGCAGCAACTCAGCCACTCAAAAAGTTACAGAATCTACAACGTTTCGTGGTTAGCTGGCCTAGCCACGGAGGTCTTGGACCAAGGCTGACTCAACAGCCCAAAGGCTCCCCAAACTACAGGAGAACTGGAAAACCCAGTGAGGTAAGGGAACTTAGCAGACAGACCATGAGAGTGGGGTGTGGGAAGCATGATTCTGGTCAAACCACGCTGATCCACTTTGCCAGACACAGCCTTCAACCTGAAGGTATGAAGAGGTACAGGCCAGGTCTGGAGCTGGACACCCTTTAGGGATAGGACTGACCCAGTGAGAAGAGACACAGACCACCCACGCCAAACTTTGGGCCTGTAAGCCAGCTGAAAAGAAAAAAAAGGGGGGGGAGAGCTTTGAGAGAAGGAATGGACTGAGTACCCAGACCTGCCTCTCTTTAAATGTACATCCACTTTCTGGTCAGATTTCTAAAAGAGGTGGCTTCCCTATTCCTGGGGGTGTGAAGAGGCCTGGCAATTCCCTGAATGCACAGCTCATTCTCCATGCAGATCCAGAAGTGACAGACACACCAATCCCTTGGCTGTCTTAAGTATCCATGACCCTGAAGGGGTCTGGTTAGAGGATACCGGACAGGAAATGGGAGCCACTGTGAACGCCAATGCCTTTAAGTATGGCACTTCTCTGCCTGGGACTGCTGGGAGTCGCTTCCACTGTATAGCTCAGCCTTGAGAGACAGGGTCATCACATCTTTACCCAAGGATTTATGTCCAGGCTACACAAGGAACCCTACCAGCCAACCCCAGCCTAGCACAGACATCCTGGCCAGCCAGAAAGAATTGGCTCTACATCCCTTCCTGCTGAATAAACAGCCTGAAAAGGCTGCACTGTCAGTGTCTGAAGATGGCAGCCAGGGAAGAGGCCCAAAGAGCATGAAGAACAGCAGCTGGCAAAACGCCAGAACTTGCTGGCTGGCTTCACTGGCCCCCTCCCTGTAGCTCTACCTCAGCTGAGGTGACAGGTGGGGCTGGAAGCATCATCCATTTCCAGCAGGGAAACCAAAGAGGCACTTAGGCCATGCTCCCGGCCGCTTGGCTGGCAGTCATCAGCAGCCTAGCCCAACTCTTCAGCAAACCAGGAAAGGCATATGCAGGTTACCAAGACAAAATTTTCACTACTATCCCTGCTCCTCTCCACCAGACCACAACTTGAGAGAACTGTACCTCCACTCACCCTGCAGACTCTTGCTTCCCAGCAGAACTGGCTGCTGAGTCCCTTGGCCTCAGTCTTGGGTTTTAATGCCAGGTTTCCTCACACTGGAGACTCAGGGACCTGAGCCCCTCCTTGCATCAGATGGGTGACGTGTGGGCCTAGCCCTGTGGCGCTAGGGATGGACTCACTCAGGAGCCTGTGAAACTAGTTTAAAACGAAGGACGTGTAAAATGATGGCACTGTCACCTAACAAGGGAACGAGAGTTGAGGCAGAGTTACTGACACCCCTCTCCTGGCTGTTGCTGTAATGATGGGTGTCACAGTTCCTATTCCCACCCATTTTAAAGGCCAGGAGCAGGACCTAGATGTAGTTTCCACGTGACCCCCTCAAGGGTTCACATGTTAAAATTTAATCCCCATTGTGAGGGGAAGATGGGAACTTAATCCAGCTATTGTGCTCAGAGGTGGTGTGTTTGAGGTGATTAAGATTAAAATCATCAGGTGGAGCCTCATGGCCTAACACCCACGGCTCTGTAAGCTGTCTGGAAGATACATGCATGTACTCTCTTGCCATGTGGTGCCCGGATCTGCCTCAGAATTCTGCCAAGAATGCTATCACCAGATGTGGCTGCTCAGCCGTAGACCTCTTGAACCACCATATAAACCCAAGTGTGGTAATACACACATACACACACACCCAGACTAGGGAAGCTGGAGAAGGAGGATTGTTTTAGGCCCACTGGAACTATAGAGACCCCACCTAAAAGCAAAACCCTTGAACCCAAACAATCCTCATTAAAACTCTCTGCCCATGGTGTTACGGTGATAAACAGATTCACGCATTATAGAACTTCTAAGCTGCACAAAGGCAATGGCAGCTGCCACATCAAATCCAGGCTCAAGGCCAAGCTAATTCAGGCAGCCACTAGAGCAGGACACAGGCTCTAGCTGCATGCAGCCCTGATGAGCTCTGGTGGACTGGCTCCAGCACAGGTGGAGGGAAGCCGTGTTCAGGAAAATAGAGGTGGGCAGGGAGCTGCTGCGGGCCAAGAACGTTCTCAACAGGTGAAGCTGATGGAATGCACAGGGAAGGTCGGCAGCTGCAGACCCTAACGGGTACACCCTCAGTCCTGGGAGGCAGACAAGACCAGTCTGTGGGCGTGAGGCCGCCTGCAGGACCACAGCGGACTACGAGCCGTTAGCACATCTTGCACAGGAACAAGGATGGCCTACGGTGAAGAGTGACAGGCAACTTTAACCCACAAGCCCTCAGATACAAGCTAGATCTCAGTTCTAAAAACAGCCCAAATGCTCTTTAATAGCTGGCCCCCAGGGCCATTCTCATCAACACCGTTAAACAAGGCAGGAGCCCCATCTTGCCAGCCACTGCAGGGAAGTAGCCTCAAGAGCACTCTTGGAAATGCCAAGAGTGCCCAGTCCAGACCTCCAGACACCTCCCAGCATTGAACTCACACAGCCTGCTGGATCATCCCTGGAGCTGCTTGGCTCTAGAATACAATGCTACACAACCCTACTGGGGTGTGAGATGCAACCCAGGTAGGTTGCTGATATGAATCCAGAGCAGACAGAGGGTCTTCAGGCCAGTGCCAGGCCAGGTCCCTGCACCAGCAGGGGACGGGGGAAATGTGTGTGAACCATACACATAGGTACTTTAAGGTAACCAGGTCCCAAGACGCATGAAGACTTGACAAGAAGCTTCTGCCAGCCTCAGTCTCATTATTCTACAGCCTGTCAAAGGCCTGTCCTGGACAGGAAGCGAACCAAAGCATAACAGGTGTATGCCAGACACCATCCCCACAACAACCTTTGTGAGGTAGGCTGTGTTGTCTTATTCTACAAACGGGGAACAAGGACTCGTGAGAGGTGACGTGTTTGCCCAGGACACGCAACAAGGAACACAGCAGCCAGGATCCAAAGCCAGGTCAGACTGGCTCCAATGCCCAGGGTTTTCTAAAGGGAAGGAATCCTTTCTAACAAAGACCTCAAGTCAAAAGGTCAGGAAGTCTCTGCCCAGGTAGGTGGGCCCAGCCCTCATATACACTCCTAGCCCTGGGCAGCTGGATGTCAGGACAGGCACACAGTGGTCCCCAGATGGTTGGTTGTCCCAACAGCCCTAGCAACCAGGGCTACAGATGATGGTTCTGGCTGCCCAGAAGCTGGGGGTGAGGCGAAGGCCGGTCTGGTCCTGAAGCCTTGTGGCCCCAAGTAGGAAGTGCCACACCATTGAGCCAGGCGTTTTCCAACAAGCTGCGGAAGCGTGCCCTCAGGGTGGGGCCCGGTGGGCTGGTACTGGAACCAGGGGGAGGTGAAGGATCAGTGGTTGTCTCTGCTTTCTCAGGGCCAGGTGTTGGTGGTTTCCTCCCTGGCTTCTTGACCTTGGGGGCTGGTGACTTCCTAGCCAGGGCTTGTTGGCTTTCTGGCTCATCTCTGGTCACGGTGGGTTCTGATGGGGATAAAGTTCTGGCCTCCATGTCAAAGCGACCTACAAAAGGAAAGCAAAGTCAGACTACAAAATCCAACCTTTGAGGTCCTGCATCTCGTCTCCAAGTCACCTACAACCGTGCTTCTCCTTGCCCCGCAGTGTCACCGCAGCACAGACAGCCCACTGGCCAGACCAACGGGAGCTTGCAGAAAAGACGCTCCTCCCCAGGGGGCACCAGGGCTCTCTACCCAATGAACATAGAGCTCAGAAGAGTCTACTTGGGAACAAGGAGAGGAAAGGAGGCTTGCGGGCCGGGAAGCACTGGTGGGTCATCTTACCACACAGATGAGTAACTTGAGGTGAGGAAAGAAAAGGCTCTCTCATGCAAAAGAGCCATCATCTTTCTGCCACAACGTCCCCAGGGCAAGAACCAGAGACCAGGCTGCTGGGCTGACAGGGGAACACAGGAACCCAGACAGGAGCAAACCAGACATGTCACCCCTGCGAAAGGGTCCCTAAAGGGGTCGCCAACCCAGGCTGAGAACCGCTGCTCTAGCTGGGGAACAAGGGTCTTCAAACCTAAGCAGTGGGAGGCAGGGGAGTTTTCACTGTTAGAATCAGACCTGTAACAAGCAGGCAAGACCAGGAAAACGAACCTGACCCTCTGGCCCCAGACAGGGCTCAAGAATCAAGAACATGGGCCAGCAAGGGGCCTGTTCCACGGCAGAACTCTGCCTCAGGACTCCTCCACCCTGAGCAGGGCTGTACACAGCAGAGTACTCAGCTAGTTAAGGAAGCAGAATACAATGCTCGGGAAAATTTCTGGGCAAGGAGCTGGGTGGCAGGCATGTGTGACAAGTAGGCAGGAAAGACTTGAGAAAGGGCCAGAAATCCAGAAGCCACTTTACTGACACAAAAACAGGTCCACCCCCTCCTTGTCATGGCACCAAAAAACAACACAACACGGCAGCATTTTTGTCTTCTAGAACTTTTTTTTTTTAAGCTCCATAGCTGAGCATGGGGCACTTACCCATAAATCAAGTATTAGGGAGGCAGGAACATTTTAAGTTTGAGGATACTCTGGCTTATATAATGAGGTCCTTCCAAAACCAAAACCACAAACAGTTCTCCAATTCAGGGTACAACAGGTGCACGCAGGTCCGAGACCAGAGAAAATGTACATTCAAAGGTAATAGTGTTTACATGGCAAAGAGCATGAGGTCCTGTCAGATCCTGGGCATGGAAAGTCAACAAAGATGCTTCACCTGGACTGCAAAGGCTGCAGGCGGGAATTAAGCTCACAGCAAAGCTGAGGCCTGTGGGTTGGCATGAATACAAAGCAGGGGTCCAGGTGACAGTGGACAGCATATGGTGGGTATTTTAGGGAAAATGTACCTGGCCTTCACATGACACAGAAGGTACAAACAGATACAGGGGCTATGGTGGTTTGAATAGGTATGGCGCCCACAGACTGGTGTTTCAACACTTGGCCCCTGAAGCGGGGCACTATTAGGAGGTGTGGCCTAGACAGGCTTTGGGTCTCCTATGCCCAAGCTTCCCCCCATGCAACAATCTCCCTCTGGCTGCCTATCAATCAAGATGTAGAGCTCTCGATTCTCTAGCAACATGCCTACCTCATGCAGCCACGTTTCCCGCCATGGTGACAGACTAAACCTCTGAAACTGTCCGTAAATGTTTGCCTTATAAGAGCTGCCTTGGTCATGGTCTCTTCAGAGCAATGAAACCCTAACTAAGACAGAGGATTTCCAAGAGGGGCCAAGAACATTTCCATGCAATTAGGTCTCACTGTTGCCTACAGAATCAAAAGGGCAAGGGAAGCCCAGGAGACCCTGGAACCCCAATCCTTGCCCCCAGTAAGTTCCTGGAATCATTCAGCCCCTTGCCCGTCCACCATGCAAGCAGTACACACACCTGTCAACCTGTCACTCGCTCACACAGCTCCAGTGGCTACAGAGCTGCCCCATGCTCACCCAGCTGGCGGCGCACACAGTCATGCCACTGCAGGCCCAGCAGGTCAGGGTAGATGTCAGGCAGCTGGCGCAGCGCCAGCAGCTTCAGCATGCGCGAGGTGCAGCCGTGCAGGGCACGCTCCCGAAGCGCACGCTCCTCTGACAGAGTAGTGGGCCGTAGCTCCACGCGGTGCTCCTGCAGCACATGGTCCACGGAGGCGGGTGGCAGCTTTGGAAAGAGACGCTCCTTTACCAGATGGATGGGCACAAAGATGGCACCAGCCCGCACCACGTGAGGGAAGGGGCACTGCTGTGTGCACACGAACTTCTGCAGCTGGGACAGCAGCTTGCCCAGCAGGCCCTGCACACCCTGGCAGTCCTGCCACGCAGCCTGGCCCCACGGCCCAGTTGTCTCCAGCCACTCACGCAACTTCTCTGGTGGAGAGTGGGCCACTGAGCCTGAGATGGCATCACAGAGGGACGTGTGCAGCCCTGTAAAGTGCTGTTCTGGGGAGTCGGCTGGAGCTGCAGTGGAAACTTGCGCAGAGACTGGAGCAGGGCCTGAGGCTGGAGCAGAAGCGGGAGCTGGTGATGGCGCTGGAGCAGAGGCTGGGGCCGGGGAGGCTACCGCTATGGCTGGTGGGCTAGGCAGGGCCAGGTTGAAGCACGCCACTGGCAAAGGCTGAGTGAGAATCTGCAGTCCCACGGGCACAGGTGAGGGGTTGGGTGCAGGCTGGGCAGGGGCAGGAGCTGGGGTGGGTGCGGTGGGGACAACAGCTGCAGATAAGGGTGCAGGACGGAGTATCTTGAATTTTCGAAACATGAAAGCCACAGAGCTATGGAAGTTGGTCCTTGGTGTGGCTTCTGTAGTCACTTCAGCTATTTCTGTGACCATCTTTTTTAGGCCTGGCAGACCCGACACTGTATTTTCCATACCTGGCCTGTCCACAGCTTCAGTGGGCTTATGCCCCTCAGGACTAGGGACTTTGACAGGGACAGCCTCTGCCACAGACTTCTTCACACTCAAGTCCAGAGCCACCTCCTCACGAAGAGAGGAGTGAGACCTGGCGGTTCCATCCTGCACAGGTAAGGTCTCCTTGCAATCTTTGTCTTGGCTCTTACTGGTGGCTGCAGCAGTATCCTGCTCAGCTGTGGGCTCGGGTGTCTGCACATCCAAGTAGTCACGGTAAGGGGCCAGACTGAAAACATTGTCAATCACAGGCATTGGTGGAGAGCTGGGAGGCTTGACACCCTTCTGTGGAAGAGACTGGCGCTCCTTGGCACAAGGATGCAATGCTGGTGAGGTGCGGGGAACTGGACTGTCTCGGATGACAATAGGTACCCCTGGACGCTCACTGGGCCTGGGCTGGAGTTTCTCTTTCCTGCAGCTGGGCAGCCACATCTTCTCTTGAGCTTCCGGTGTTGGCTTCTCTGCAGGTCTCACAGGCTCAGAGCATGACTGGCTGGCTGGCAAAGGCTGGCATGTTCGCTGGAAGGCACTGGGCTGTGGCACAGGCTGCACACTGTTCTGGGAATGGGAAGGTGGTGTTCCCCCAAGCCCTGGGGATGCCCCATACAGAGAGAGATCATCCCTGGCATAAGGAAAACCCAGAGTTGGAGGGACAAAGTCCAGCGGGCACCTTGGAGCAAGAGGGGGGTCCAGCTTGAGTCCTGGTGAGGGTGCCGGGAGGGGTGCAGGGGAGTAGGAATAAGTATCTACCCCAGAGGGCATGTAGGGGTTCTGGGATGGCTGTTGCCTCAGGTAGGGGCTGCCCAGCCCACCAGTTTGGTACGAAGCCCCCTTGTGGGCACCTACAGGTGGCAGTGGGAGCAGAGAGCCATAGCTTCCCTGTTTCTCCGGGTGACGGCAAGATGGAGGACAGGGCAAGGCCTGTGCTGGCGGAGGCAGGGGGTAGTGGGCTGGCACTGCATCTTGGCAAGGTGGTCCCAGGGGCTGGGCGAGCTGGGTCCAAGGACTGGAAGGCCCCTCAGACATTGCTTGCTTGGGATCCCCAGAATTATAACCAGTGTATTTGGAAGCCAGGAAGCCTGTGCTCTGGATGGTTCGATATTTCTCCAACAATGCCTGGCATGGCGAAAAAGTTAGGGAGGAATCTTTGCCAGGTGCCCCAGTTGGTAGCCCACGCAAGAATGTCCCATCCAGGGATTGGCCCTTGCCAGGAGCTGTGGCTAGAGAACAGGGTGGGTCAGCAGAGGGCAACAGGGGCCCAGCCACCAGGGTCCAGTCAACATCCAATGGTCTCTTGGTTCCCCCATCCCCTAGGCAAGTGGAGAGTCCATAACACAAAGGGCTGCGGTAAACAGGCTTGGGCGCTGCCAGTGGTGGGCCTGGGTACGCATGAGCCTGGGGACCAAAGGGCAGGAGCTCGCTGGAGTCTTGTATCTTTTCAGAGCCTTCTGTTGGAGGGCGGTAGAGCAGGCAGTTTGTCAACAGGTTGTCAGTCCGGAGTGGGGATCCTGCTACACCAGTGGGGTACAAGGGTGGGTATGGGGTCCAGGATGCCAACCTTTCAGATCCTGACTTGGAAGTGCCCCCTATGGGGCAAGAGAAGTATGCACCCTTGTAATTGCAGGAGTCCTGGCTACCAGCAGAAAGGGGCAGGCTGTGTCCTGACCCGGGGTCCGGCTCCAGGCGAGGCAGCTTGCCGTACATCACAGGCCCCAGAGGCCCCAGGGGCCGCTTCTCTGCCATTACTGTAGAGGTGTCAAGCCCTCCTGAACCGCTGCTACTTGACTTGCTGACCTAGGAGAGAAGAGAGGCAAAGGAGGTCAGAGCACAGGCTGCCTGGAACCACGGAGATGCCACTCTGACTCCTGGCTACCCGAGACTCTGGCCCTTAGCAATACTCAGCTCAGACCGAATGGAGAAGCCACAAATGCAGAGGTTTTTTGTTTCTGGTTGTAGTTTGTTTGGCTTGGTAGGTTCTTGTTTTGTTTTTCAAGACAGAAAGGTTTCTCTGTGTAGCCTTGGCTATCCTGGAACTCGCTACTCTGTAGACTGGCCTCGAGTTTATAGAGCTCTGCCTGCCTCTGCCTCCCAAATGCTGGGATCAAAGGTGTGCACCACCACTGACTGGCCAGCTCTGGTTGTAGTTTTTAATGCACTGAACAAATACGTGTGCTGTGTCCTTACATACGAGTCTATACCCACCATAGGAGCCCTTGGGGTTCCGGGCAGTGCTAGGGGTGTCGGTTGATTTGTCTCCCTGCTCTGCCTTCCCAGGAAAGACCTACCTATCCCAAAGTCACTGGTGAAAGGGATGGCACAAAAAGTGGGCTGTCTGTCTCTACTGGTTTCTACTCCAGATGCCACAGGTATCAACACTCTCCTACAGCCAAGACATGGGATCCCAGCACTGTCTACAAATTCTGATTTCTTCTAACACTTTATACACTTTACCTGCTTGCCTTACCAAAAATCAAAACCTCAAAGCCAGGTCCCAAGAACCAGAATCAAACTAGTCTTGAATGGACAGGGCAGTCCCCTCCCAAGAGGTATCTGGGTAACTCTCCAATTCTACCCAAATTGGGTCAGCTCAGCAGGAGGGTCGAAGCTGACCAGCAGGTGGTGCTGTGGTGTCAACAGGAAGGTCTCTGGCTCAGGGCAGGAGTGTCTGTGTTAATCTCCAGGCCTTGTGCACATGATACACGGAAAGAGGGAGGGTGTGCCTGGGGAGGTGGGGGGCCCCAAGGGCCCAGAGTCCTAGCTGGCAACTACTTCCACTGTACTTTCCTGATGAACAGACTAAGTAAGTGCTGGAAAAAAACAACACGGGTATTCTTTCCCTGGAGCCTTTCCCACTCTGTTCTTCCGCACTTTTCCTTAATAAATCTAGGTTCTACCTAAAGGAAAAGAATGCAGCGCAGAGACAGTCCAAAGGCAGGTGAGGATCCAGCGACTTACGGGTGGTTCATCTGAGGCTTGTCGGTTGGGGTTATCAATGGCCCTCCTCTCCTTCCTCCAGGGAGCAACCCCACCTCCTCAAACTCCCAGCAGCAGCTTAGAAAAGGGCAAATGGAAGCAATATTCCTGTGAGTAGGCCACAGGTCAAGTGTCATATGCTTCTGTCACCAGCAAACAGGGACCGGCTTTCTTCTTTCTCAACAGTAGCCAAATGACTATTGGGGCTCAGAGTTAGATCAGCAAGGGGACAAGAAAACATAACGGGTAGTCTGGCCTAAGCTTATTCCCACCCCAGCAGATGGCAACAGGGGCCCTCTAGACAGGGACCTGTATCTAAGTGGAAAGACCCCATCCTGCACTGCTGTATGCTTATATGGTTGGTTTTACTGTTTTTTTTTCTGACTGGGTCTCACCGTTTATCTCTAGCTGCCCTGAAGCTCGGTATGCAGACCAAACTGGCCTTCAACAGAGATCCACCCGCCTATGTTTGCCACAAGGCTTGCATGGTTCAGAGGGTACCCAGCCTACTCTCTCCTTGGGGAGCTCTGGGTTAATTAAGGGCTGGCTCGGGTCTTGCCTCCACCAATGCTCCTCGGGACCTGCTCTAACCATCTGTCTCAAGAGCCCTTCTCTCCAGGGCTCAGCCCAACCCGTGCCCTTTGCCCTGGAGACTTCCTGAGACCCAGCCACCTGGGACCCTCAGGAGTCTTTGTAGGAGTGCGGGCTCCAAAAAGCCAGCTTGAGTCTCCGAAAGGTGTGAAGGTAACATTATGTCCTGCCAGTGGGGAGGAAAGCTCCCTCGGTGGAGGCCCCGCCCCGCTTAAGACAGCAGCCAAAATGATGGTGCCTTGTTTCCGGGACACGGGGTGACCTCGGGTGCTTGGAGGAGAAGGTAGGACCACAGGCGATCCTTCCGGGAGATGTCAAGTTCTACTAGTTCTTACTCGACTTCTAACCTCAGCCAGAAGCAGGACGGGGCCAACCACCTACGACTTCTGCTCCTTCCCACCGGGAGACAAACTCCAGGGGTCCATCCCCATTTCCTAGTCCCCAAGAAGAGCGCGACCCCAGGCGGATTGCAGCATCAGTATTGTCTCTGCTCTAACAGACTACGGTCTTCTAAAAACTCTTCGCCAGCCGAGGCCCCCAACACGGGGTGGCCCACACCTCCCAGTTTGAGAGAAGGGGTCACCACTAAATTTCCCTCTCCCGGCCCGGCCCGTGACCACAGTAGCTGCGGCCCACAGGCAGCCTCGGTATGGACTTGGTGACCCACCGACACACCAGGCTTCCGGGTGTCCCCAAGTCTCACTCCGCGGCTCTGCGACGCACGTGCACCCCAGGAGGCTGACATACAGGCTGCCGCCACGCATGCAAAGCCGTTCCTGATCATACGTGCACGGCCTAAATGTGCACACATCCCCCCACACACACCGCCCAACTGTGCTCAGTTCAGGCACACATGCGAAAGCCAAGAGGTTCGCACTCGGAGCCCCACGGATCGACGGCCGCAGACTGCAGTGAGGTCCGGGGGGGGGTGTAATCCAGCCGCAAAGTCCAGGCAACCACATCCTTCGGGGCGATCCCGCCAGCCTGGGCTACAGCCAGAGAATGACTCAAGCGGTGGCTAGAAAACCACAGGCGTCCTGTTCCAACAGGGCTCGTCCACGGCCCCGCGGCACCTCAGCGCCTGCCACCAATCCCAATCCCCACCCCCACCCCGAATCGGCGCCCGGCAATCCGCGTGAGCCCGGTCCCGCGAGAGGCCCGAGGGATCCGCCTGACTCTTTGCCAGTCCTACGCCCAGGCACTGCTGGGGCTCCGGGGCTCTACCAGGCCCAGGGAGCATCCTGGCAAAGTCTGGGCAGCGGTGCGACCGGGCCCCGCAGCCCGACCGCCCCAGTCCTCAGCGCCAGGGCCCCGACCCCGCGCTCCGTCCCGGACCAGCCGGTAGGGGCGCCCTGGGGCACCGCCACCCGCCCCTTGCCCACGCGCCGTCCGCAAACTCGGCCCAAGTTTCCGCGCCCGCCGGGCAGGCGAGCTCCTACCTTCAGAGCTCCAGGCTCCTGGCAGCCGCCACCCGGAGCCGCGGCTGCATCCTCCGCGCCGCCTGCGCTGCGGGCCCCGCGCCGGCCGGCCTTGGGCGGGAAGTCGCGGCAGGCACCCAGCCCAGAGCCACGCTCGGCGCTGCCGTTCGCGCCGCCGCCGGGCGCCGTCTGTGGTCCCGGGCGGGGCGGGCCGGGGGCGGAGCGGGGGCGGGGCTGCCCGCTGGGTGGGGCAGAACCCGGCTGTGCCTCTGGGAGCCTGCGCTCCCTTGGGCCCTCCCGTACCGAAGGCCTGAGTGGAACCAACTTTCCCGCGACCCGGCCTCTGGCTTTGTGCACCGCCTTCACTCGCCGCGCTCCTCAGACGTCTGCCCCGAGGGCGTTCATAAGCCCTCATTCAGTCATTCCGTTAGATCATTCATTCCTCGCCACTTTTTAGCTATGTGACCTTGGACCTGCCACTTAACTATAGCTGGTCTTTTGCTACTTTGCGGGTTCTTCTATCTCCTAACAATATCTTCTCTGGCTCAACTGCCTTCTTTTTTCACCCTGCTCAATCCCCTTACTGCACCAACTGCCTTCCCTTCTCTAACCCTACTCAATCTCTCTCAGCCTCTGCTGGCTTTTTATATCTTCTCCTGTTCCCAGAAATCCAATAGGCAACTGACACTGAAGGTCATAGGGTCAAGCAGTTCTAACGGCTAAGAGCTCCCAGAGGGCCAGTTGAGTGGCAACTGAGGATCCTTTAAAGGGCCAAGCACACAAGACAAATCCCACTGCACTTAATTTCGGCGAGCTTCAGTTTCCTCGTTTGTAAAAGTGGCATTCTGTCTCATAGAAATCAGGCTTCAGAAAGATGCATGGCACATAAATTGGGGTATGGTGAAGAGTCCTAGCTTTGGGAGGCTGAAGCAGGGGAATTGTAGCGAGTCTGAGCTGAGCCTAGGCTACCTAGCAATACTTTTTGTTGCTTTATTTTGCGTTTGTTTTGTTTGCAACAGGGCCACATTATGTAGTTGTGGTGTCTTGGAACTCAATCTGTAGACCAGGCTGGCCTTGAACTCACAGAGATACACAGCCTCTACCTCCAGAGTGCTGAAATTAAAGGCATGGGGCTACCACGCTCAGCTCCTAGAAAGATGTCTTAAGGGAGCTCCAGACCACTAAGTTGCACTAGGAAGTTGAAAGGACTCATGGGGCAAGGTACAGACAGCTGTATCTCAGCCCCTGTTACGGCTCCATGGCCAAGCAGATGATTTCCTTACCCGGAGTGGACTCGGTAGGAGGCTCTGGAAGTGATGCCAAGTGGTCTTGGTGGGTATCTGAACCTTTCTGGCAAATGTTCCTCACCAAAGGGCATCTGAGCATGGGCAGCTTGGAAGGACGAAGCATCCCTAGCCAGAGGGATGAGCTGCAAAAAAGGGGCTGGGCGACTAGCTGTCTCTGTTCACCAGACTCTAGCCACCTGGCTGTGGAGCCTTGCCCTGCTTAGGACTCACTACTCCTTTCTTGGAAGGAATCTGATCCCTGTAGTTCCAAGATTTCCAAAGCCACGGATGGGTCACGCAGTGAGGGAGAAGAACAGGTGGACACCATACAGATCAAAATGAGTTTATGGGACAAAACCACTCAGGACACCACCTTGAACCTCAGGGTCAGGACTGCCTGAGTCAGAGCAGAGCAGGGCTGAGGGCACAGGTGTGGGAGCACCTGGAGCTAAGGGGGAGGGGCTGGGCTCCAGGTAGGAGAAGGAAGAGGAAGTGAGGTCACTCAAGGAGAGGGGAGGGTGTCTCTTTGGATTAGAGCTGAAAGATTTTTACTAATACAAACTGGGGGGTGGAGAGACTCAGGGGTTTGGGGCTTTCCCAATTATACTGCAGGCTGAAACAAAAGCCCAGATTGCCTAGCTTTTTCATTTTACAGACACGCTCTATCACCAGGACAGTGCATCTGTGCCCTGACAGCTCTGGGTTGTGCCAAATCTGACAGCCTTAGCCCCTTGCCTGCAGCCCTCTCTCAAGGGGATATTGTTTCCTGCTCTCACACCTCACTGCCTCTCCCACACTCCCTACTGCAGAGCGTCCACTCCAACTCCCGACCTGCTGTTAGGAGTGGGTTGGGAGGAAGGCTGTGTCCGTTGCCACTGTGGGCTAGAACTCTCAGGTTGTAGGCTCAGGGAGGATCCCCATCGGCCAGGATGAGCCTGAAGACTCCTAGAGGTCCAACTAAAACTGCAGCTGTCCCTCTAATCAGCTTTTGACGTCACTTAAACACTCTGGATTGCCAAAAAAAAAAAAAAGGGGGGGGGCGTGAGGGATGGAGGATGGAGGACTTGAGAACCACTTTGCAACTCCCGGGGCCTTAACTTGCTCAGCACACAAGAGAACCAGGTAGCCTTTCAGACCGCAGTGTCAGCATCCAGCAACATCTAGTGAGGAACTCCTCATAAACTGTAGATGCCCAGCAACTGTTAACTCCTGAACTTGACCTTTCTCTCTTTTGCCCCAAAGATGATATGCAGAACCTCTAGCAGAAGAACTAGTTCTTTCAAGGGGGCTTGAGAGGCCCCTTGGCTTTTTCTTAACACTGTGGCCTTGGAGAAATATTAGTGTTTTGTCTGGAAGGTGAAGGGCACGTGGCAGTGGGAGGGTTGCAGAAAAGCAGAAGGCTGGCACATGGAATCTGAACACTCAGGCTGAGAGGTAGGATCTATTGAACACAAGGCAGGTCTGCGGCACAGAGCAAAACAAAAAAGCAACTCAGAGTAGAAGAGAAAGGTTCAAAGAGGGTTCATCTTCCCCTTACCACAGCCCCACACAGGCTTGAAAGAGGTGCATGGCCCTTCCCTTGCTCTCCTCCCCACTCCCTCACTGACACAGACTCCTCCGTAGAAAGGTAAGGTGAAAGGTCAGTTCCTGAACTGCAACTTGTCATGTTGTGGTTATTAATAATAACATCCCTCCCATTGATGAGGTCATGCTTGCTATTTACAAATATCTTTCCTTCCTCAGAGGCACTACCTCACCCCAGAGGAAAGGCAGTAATGGAAGCTATCCTACAGGCAGCAAGCCAGAGAGACCTAAAACACATGTGACGCTTCCATCTTTTGAGTTCCAGCTACAGAACCTGCCTCCTCCAGGGAGGCCACCCATACTGTTAGCACTGCCCTCTCATCTTCATCCCCTCTCCTTCCCTCTCCAGCAGAGGATAACTTCAGTGCTGGTAAGTGATGGAGCAAGGAGCTCCTCCATGGAGCTGGTTCTGTGCCAGCCACTTAATCAATAATGTCTCACTTAGGTCATAAACCAGATAAAGTAAGAATTTGAGAAGCAAGCAAACTCACCAAGTATGGTAGTACATTGTGACAGATGGCTATAATCCCAGCACTTGGGAGGCTAAGGTAGCAAAATCAGGGGTTAAAAAAAAAGTGAGGTGAACTGAGTTTGACCTTCTGTGTGACTTAAGCAACCTTAACTTCAGTTTGCACATCAGCCCAATGGGCAGAATTATGACATGTCACAGGGCTCTGATGACTTCACAGCTTAGTTCACAGTAAGCCCTGAGCCACTTGCTCTGGGCATGTTGGGGAACTGGGGCACTGTTACTCACAGCCAATAAATGGAGGAGTGGGCTCTTATCTCTTGGAATTACTACAGGACCCCAAACCCTCCTGAGAGAAGGCTCAGTTGCATCTAGTGTCTGGGAACCCTCTGTCGGTCAAGCAAAAACAGCCTGAAGCCGTGTTGTGCTTGTGGCCATTGTTAGTCTGAGCTCCCAGCACCTGGGGGACTGTAGTAGCATTCAGTTTGGGAAGTTTAGGGCCAGGGGTCTCAACTGAGTGAGGCAAGCTGTTTTCCAAAGGCATTCTGGCAAACCGAGCCTTCCTCCTGCAGGAAGCTGGGAGACCATATCTTGTCAGTCTTAGAGTCTCCTATGGCTCCCAGTCCAGATCTACCTGTCCCCTCCATGTCCCTTGACAGCCTGCCTGCCAGCATCCGCCAGGAGCCAGCCAAAAGTTCACTGTGATCCTATATGCCTTGGCTTCTGGTCAGTCTACTAACTAAGTCTAACACCCATCAGGGTGCCTTCCCTGATCTCCAAGCTGGCTCGGTTTCTTTTGTTGGAAGCTGTGTAGATTCTAAACCACTTCCATCCCAGTCTCAGCTCCCTGGGCTCAAATGGCCTGGTTTCCAGCTCCCCATGAGGTTGGAGAAGTGGCCTCCTCCAAGACAAGAGCACTGGGATGCAGTGCCTAGCACAGGGCTAACTCAGGCCATGGCTATGGAGTCACAACTTAATACAGAAGCACTCTTCATATCTTTAAGTAAAGGCCAGAAAAACTCAGACCTGTTCATTCCAGCACTCGGAAGACTGAAGCAGGTGGATCACTATGAATTCAAAGATAGCCTAGGTACATTGTAAGTTCCAGTATCACCTGGCTACAGAGTGGGTTCCTGAGACTGAGGGTTTCCTTTTTCTAGGCTAGGCTGGGCTGGGGACTAGTCCTGGGAACTGGAACTGAGGTACAGTCCTTTGTCAGAACTCCTATTAGAAGCCCAGCCTGCAAAAAAGACACATGCATTCCCTCTCCCTTGGTTCTCTGTCCATTTGGGGGTAGCAAGAAAAATGCACCTGGCCACACTTTTCTAAAATCTGGATTCCCTCCTCAGCCTCTAAGACACTAATTAACCTTCAAGACAACAGTTGCCTGCCTCCTGCCCTTTTTGCAATACAAGACAACTGAGACCCAGAGACCCAGATCTGTGCTTCTGTGCCCAGGGCATCAGGAAGGAGGATTTACAACCCAGGTCTCCTGAGGGCTGGTGGTCTACACAACAGGTTTCCTTCCTGTTCTGATCCTCTATTTGTCTGTCTGTCTATCTATCTATCTATCTATCTATCTATCTATCTATCTATCTATCTTCCTGTCTCCTCTAGTAGGTCACACAGGCCCTGGCCCCTGGCCCTGTTTCTTTCCTGTCCCATGTCTTTCTCCAGGGATCCCGTCCCCCAGCCCAGGTGCCCCTGCACACACAGCTATTTTCAGGATGGTGGTTTGGGCATAAAACTTTGCCCCTTTCCCCGTCCTGACTAGCCCAGTGCTGTCCCCTTTATGTCGAGCTTTGGCTTCCAGCAGGGATCACCTTCCTCTCAGTCCCACAGTTCTAAGGTTTAAAGGGGGCTGCCAACCCAGTTCCTTCTTAGCTTGGCATGCACCTTCCCCCAGTGTGAGGGAACCTCCCCTCCTACCATGGGCAAGCCAGGGGACCTGCCTTCTTCAAAGTCTTCCGAGGCTGGCTGGGGATGCACGCTCTGGCCAGGTGGTTGGTTGGCTGTTGTCCCCTCATTAGCAGCCTGTTGGGGTTTCTGTCACTTAGGGCTGGTTACTAAGCAACCAGCTCCAAGAAGGGCTTGGCTCTGGACTAGCAGAGCAGAGTGGCTGCTCAGGGGGAGGCCAGTAGACCAGTGACCAGGGTCATGGTCAGGAGGTTTCAGAGTGGGGCCTCAGAAACTCCTTGTTATCATGTCAGCTTAGAAACTCACAGTCCTGGACCAAGAAAAAGGTCTCTGAGCCCTTAACCCAGGGCCCTCGAGCTCCTAGAGATTGAGGGGCAATGAGAGGAAGTTGAGGAGGCACCGCTCCCCTCTCTGGACTAGAGAGAGAACCCTATGTCTTTATGCACCACAACCCTTTGGTCTGAGGTAGGAGACACAGAGTCACATTTCCCAGCATACAGGTCTTAAGCTTTGACTAGAAAGCCGACCTTGCTTCTTAACAGTTGTACGCTCTTAATTATGTCTTTGTTTAATTAGTTCTTTGAGACAGGGTCTCGATATACAGCCCAGGCTGGCCTGGAACTTGCAATTCTCCTGCCTCCGCCTCTCAGCCTGCATGAGCTCATCTACTGTGCAGGTGGACGGCCCTATTCCAGTTTGCAGGGTGTAAGATGGTCAAGGCAGCACTGTCTACACAGCCCGACTTGGTCCCTATTCATTGCTCAACACCAAGTTTCCCACAGTGTAGGGAGAAAGGGAGTAATCCCTGGAGATATCCACCAAGGTCATCCATGTGCCAGGTGACCAAGGACTGTGCCATCTTCATGTCCACTGGAGTGCATCTCTCCACTTTTGGACGGATTTGTTTTGTTTTTCTAATTCAACAAGGATAGCACTTTTTCTATACAGGGGCATGGAGTTATTTTTTTTTTAATAGTAACTCGTTTAATCTGTTTAATGGATTAAGTCATTTAATCCATTTATTTAATCCATTTCCGTTTCCTGGATTAAACATAGCAATCTTGAGGTGACAGGCCACAGGACAAGCCACACTGCCCTCCCAGCCTGGCACTTGAGCCAGCTGGGTCCCTCGATTGACACCTGCTCTTGCTAAGAGCAGCCAGGGTTGTTGTAGCCACAGGCAGGTCAGAGTTTTAGGAAGAGCAGTGACAGCTAATTAAAATCTTAGCTTGGGAAGGCCCCCTAGGGACAGGGATTGCCTCAGTCAGCCTCCTTAGGGGAGTCCCCTAATTGGTCCCCTGGGTTCTAGTAATGATGCAAACTCACCAGGCAGAAGATAACAGGCAGGCAGGGAGAGACAGGGGGAAGGAAACAGGTTGACAAAAAAAAATAATAACAACCCCTCCCCACACCATTGTGAGTAGTGACTTTGAAGTCCCCAGGCTGTCACTTATGAGCAGTGTGACAGGAGAGGCATTGCTTGGCCTCTCAGAGTCTCTGTTTCCTTACTGGAAAAGAGAGATAAGAAAACTTCCAGCCCTAGAGGTGTGCTGGGAAGAATTATGCATGGAAAACACAAAGGGTGATGCCTGGCTCAGAATTAAGGACCCATAAAGCCTGAGCAATTAGCATCACAGTTACTAAACCTTGATTATCACCCAAGCCCTGCCTACCCATTACTCATTAGCCTTCAGTGCCTCCTCAAAGGAAAAGAGAAAAGAGCTGGCATGCGTGGAAGCAGGAGTTAGCCTCCCGGCATTCTCGATGGCCGGCAGGCACAGGAGAGCATGATGCTGTGGGAGCTGAAGCAGATAGCCAAACAGTCTGAGAGAGAAAAGTTTGGCAGAAATGGGCCAGAGGACAGAGCAGCAGCTAAGGACCAGAGAGTGCAGAGTATGTGAGGTCAGGCGCCATGGGGAGTCAACAGGGCTACTAGAGAAGGCATGGCTGATAAGAGTCAAAGCCAAGCCCAAATAGCCAAATTCCTTCCTAGCCCAGGGCACCATGAATTTTTTTGCCACAATGGAGGGCTGTGGGGAGGAAGGAGGGTACTAGGCCTATCTTTTCTGGCAGTAGCAAGATGAGTCCCCCAACTGTGTTTAGAGCAGTCAACCTAATCCCCCCAGCCTGAAGCCTCCACAGCCACGGCACAGTCTTCAAGGGACAGAGTCCAGCCCAAGGTCCAGAAAAGGCCAGGGTGTCTGTGTCCGTCTGTCTGTCTGTCTGTCTGTCTGTCTCTCTCTCTCTCTCTCACACACACACACACACACACACACAGAAATGTCCCAGTGATGTCACCCACAGGTTCCTTTCACTGCTGTTTGGAGAATCTGTTCTTTTAAATGTTGAAGGCTCAACCTCCAAATGTCTGTGTTGATGGCTTCTGGAGATGCAACCTATGGGTTTGGGGCAGTTGGGCCAGAAGGCCACGAAGGCTCTGCCCTCATGAGTGGATTGACCTACTCACACACAAAAGGCTCTTGACAGTGGCTGCTCTCAAAGTAGAGTGTTCTGGCAAGCTGGTTTATGTCATCATATGACATCCTTCATGATATGATGCAGCAGGAAGACCTTTTTATCCAGTGCTCAGCAGCTGCCAGTGCCGGCTTGAACTTCCCACTTTCCAGAACGATGAGCTAAATAGAATAGACTGCAATCCCAACCCAGCGCTGTGCCTGCCTGGGCCTGGACTCCTCCTTTCTCTTGGTTATTTCCCTGCCCAGCAGAGTACTATTCCCCCCAAATGCTCCATGAGTCCATTTCAATGAGCAGTGGCCTCAGAACACACATAGTCTCACAGAAAGAAAACCAGAGCCAGGACCGAGGTGTGGAGACAAGGATGATTTCAAAGTGGCTGGTCGTCTCTAATAGATTGATGTTCCCTGAACAAACAGTCCTGGGCTTGGCCTTCCACTCGCTATTTGCAGCAGCCTCATCCTGTCTCCCTGTTGCAGACCCAACCTCCTGTCATTCTGGCCATCTGTAGCACTCTCTGGCTCCAATTAGCCCAGCAATTAGCACCTCATCAAGGCCTGTTTGCCTCTGAACAGCTCCCATGGGAAGGGGCTTCAGGAGGTCTCCATGACCTCAGGGCCCAGAGTTGTACAAGCTGAGGCCAGTGTGGCCCCAGTCAGTATTGCTGCTTCCTTGGGTGCCTCTCAGAATAGAACAAAGGGCTGAAAAATCCCCCTGGAAGTGGGAAAGGGCTGGGAGGGAGAAGATTCCCCACTCAAGACAAGCAGTCCCTCAGAACCCGAACAAGGACCCTACCACCTTCCTCAGTCCGTGCTGCTTATTTATCCGGTGACCCTGGGCAGCTGGGTGTCGAGGAGCTAGCAGAGCTGGGGACAGCACAGCCCCAGTGGGAGCAAGTCACGAAGTGGTAGGCAGGTGCTCTCAAAAGTCCCCGAGGTGGCTGTGTACAGCTCGGTTTAGAAGTCAGTTTGGCTCACCGCTTGAGTCATTCCTATCCACCCTCAACTCTAGTTTCATTCACCCTTTTGGTAACTCCTCAGTCCCTTAAAGGAAGTGGGCTGAGTGCCCCCACCCCAGCCTGACAGCCAGGCTGCAGAGACACAAATTGGGGGAAGAGGGCTTACACGTAGTTCCAGCATGCTTAGGAGGCTGTAGCAGATGGGTAGACAGCGTCAGGGCTGCCGAGTCAGAAAGGCTTTGCTGCACAGGCACCAAGACACGGAGTAAAGGGCCAGCTGAGATGTCTCCTTTCTAAGCTCAGCATTCCAGCCTCAGAGGACTACCAACAGCAAGAGCCTTGGACTGGGGTTGTAGTTTCTTTAGTAAAGTGCTTACCCTAACACGCACACACAGAGCCCTGGGTTCCAGGCCTAGCAGCACATCATTAATCAGGTATGGTCACACATCCTATAAGCTCAGCGCTTGGGAGATGGAGGCAGGGGATTAGGAAATTCGGAATATTCAGCTACACAGGGAATTCAAAGCTAGCCTGAGCTATTCGAGGGCCTGACTCAAGAAAGTAAAAGTAAAGCAATAGCCCTGTGCCCCATAGAGGGTCACAAAAGACTTCTGCCAGAGGGAGGAAATAAGCATCTGAGAGAAGCCCCCTCCCTCCCTCAGACACAGGGCGGTTAGCCCAGTGAGAGAAGTCACACGGGGCTGGGGAGAGTCACGAGGGTATGTTGTTCAGGTTCAGGGGATGGCACGTGCCAGGACGGCATAACCACTCTGAACAGGAGGGCGAGAAGTCCAGGGGCCCCAGCTGGGCAGAGGTCATTCTCGTACGAAGCTAAGCCCCACAGACTGGAGGCAAGCCCTTGCTGACCCTGAGCTCAGAGCTGGCAGCAGAAGCCAGGCAACTCTCCTACAGCTGCAAAGAAGCTCTGCCAGAAAGCCCAGAGAAGGGAAACTGCCGAAGCCACCGGTGCTGCCAATGGAAAAGCAGGGGCCTTCTCAGGGATCCTGGGTTGGGTACAAATGGGGCTCCTGAACCTAAAACAGGCTCCAATCTAAGTCTTCACTCAGCTGTGAAACTAAGTGTATGTGGTGGGGGTCCTTTCTTGTCTGAACTCTAGGGCACCTGCTTGCTTGTTTATTTGTTTCATTGTAGCACCAGCTAGCCTAGAGCTCACTGTGGAGACCAGCTGGCCTTGAACTTGTGGCAGTCCCCTTGCCTCTGTCTCCAGAATCCTGGGCTTATAGGCATGTGCCATCATCCTTGGCTGTAAAGGAGCCTTGAGTGTAGAAGTGTGTGGAGGGGAGGATTCCAGTGATCAGAACTCTGACTCACCCGGAATCACAGGGCAGGACACATACCAGGCCAATCATACCAGGCACCAAAGGCCTTGAGTTCTTTTCCTTCAATAGGCAGTCAGAGGGGCACCTCTCACTTAGGTGGGTACAATCCTCTTTACCCATGCATGCTATAGCTTCTAAATGAACCTCCCTAGAAAGCCACAAGGACTTCCTGTGACCCACAGGCCTGGAGCCTGAGTGCTGAGAAATTAACCACAACAAAGGGACGGCAGAGGGTCAGACCCAGGTCAGCCAGACCCCCCCCTCCCCGCCACTGTGATCCCTGTTAGCCCCTGAAGGGGCAGGTGTGAAACTCCTGAGCGCAAAAGGGCAGCGGAAATATTTGCGGCACCTGGGGAGGTGCATGAATTGCTCCAGCAGTGGGCAGCGGTAGGGAGGACTGATGAATGCAGAAGGGGCTGGGCATCAGTCAACCCTGGTAGGCTTCTGGGCACTCAGTCTGTGCCATTCCTCAGGCAGACTCCCAGAGAACCCTGAATGTCCAGCTACCCTACGGCCTTTCTTTTGAGGGTCCTGGCGGTGTGGCCCTTGCTTCAGACTGTGGAAATAGAATGCCTTAACTCCCTTAACTCCATCAGAGCTCTGGCCTGAGCCGTGCTTCCTCATACCTCCATGAGTCAGGACAGGCCTCAGGAAGCAGGCAGAGGCCAGAGTACTCCTCTGTGCTGTCAGGCCAGGCCGTGAGCTGAGATTAGTGTCTAACTTACTGGGTTCGAATCCCACCTCTGCTTGTTATCTGTGTTGCCTGGGCAAGTCACTTCACCACACTAAGGCTCAATCTACACAAGTATGAAATTTAGCATGAAGCAGGTAGGAGCTCCCTGTGGGCCCATTATGTCAAAGACGCTGGGTTTGACCCTCAGAACCAAACAAACAAAATAGATAGAAGATAGATAGATAGATAGATAGATAGATAGATAGATAGATAGATAGATAGATAAGGCATATTATACTTGTAACCTCATAAATTGGGAGGCAGAGATGAGAGGATTGTGTGAATTCCAAGCTACATGCTGAGTTTCCAATCAGCCTATGTTACAAGACCTTGTTTCAAAAATACATAAATTCTAAAAATCAGTCCCAGGACACCTATTGCTCACATGGCGGGATTGCTAAACAGACGGGGTGAGGTCAGCATGAGCACAGGGCCGAGCACAGCCCTGTTGATGCTTCCTGCCGTAGGTGAACTCAGAGAGTAGGGAAGGCACCCAGCTGGCCTGAGCAGGTGCGTGCTGGGGACCAAGTGATCCGGAACATTCAAGGGAGCCGCATGCGGGATTCCTTGCCCTCTCGGAGCCTTCACTCCTGTGTGGCCTTCCCAGCCCTCCCACCTGTGGACTGTGTCTAAGGCTGTTAGATCACAATGAGGGACAAATGTCCAAACAGGCCCTTCTCTCTTCTCTCCCCTGTTCCCTCCTGCCTCTTTCCTTCCCTTCCCCTGTTCTGTCCTCTCTTTCCTTCTCGCCTTCTACACCCCTGGCCTCTGCCAAGTCTGCCTCAGGCAGGTGTATGAAACCTTTGTGGGCTGTCCACAGAACATAGTGGTTGCCGAGGCAGAGGAGCCCCTAGAAAGGCCCTGGCCCTTTGCCCACCCCAAAATAAGCAAATGCTAGGAGAATGGTGGGGCTGACCACTACCAAGGCCTAAAAGTACCCCCCAACCTGTTCCTGTTCCTGGCGCCAGTTGCTTTAGAGGTCATATTTATAGCCAGTTTGTCTAGTTTGCATCCTGCATGCACCCCAACAAGTTTGTGACCTCAGAAAGCCACTGGACACAGCTGGGCCAGTTTCATCTCTAAAATGGTGCTATTTAACTTTTCTTATTTTCAAAGGCTTTTTTTTTTTAACCAAATTTTATTTATTTGAGGTTGGTGCTAGTTTTCAGAAATCAGGTTCCCCTTCCATTGTGGGTCCTGAAAAGCAAAGTCAGCATGCTTGGATAGCAAGTACCTTATCTACCCACTTAGCCATCTCACTCACCAGCCTGTTTCATCTTTCTTATTAGGTATGAAGGGTAAAAGACCTTGAAAAATAACTAACAGGCTAAGCACATGTCTGTAATCCCAGCACTTAGAAGGCAGAGGCAGGAGGATTTGGAGTTCAAGGACAGCCTTAGCTATATAAAAGATGTAGGCCAGCCTGGGCTACTTGAGGCCCTATCTCAATGACAGAGAGGGATAGGGAGAAGAGAGAAAGGAAGACAGGATGGGGGTAGGGCGAGACTGATTTACTAGTTTGCTTGTCAGGCCTGGCCCTCCTGCTGGCCCCTGGTAGCCCCTAGGGGTGGGTGAAAGCTTGGCCCCCTCGTTCTCATTCACAGGGGAAGGAGGTGTAGAATAAATCAGTTCACCATCCAGCTAGTTCCATCACTTCCTGTGGGGACCTCCCTGTGAGGTGACACTGCTAGCCACCTGCCCTCCTGCCCTCCTACTCTCCTGCCCGCCTACCCTCACTTAATGGGGACCCCAACCTCTGCAAAGCCTCAGGCGTCCTGCCTCCTCCCTTCCCCATCCTTGCTCTGAGCTCCCTGCCTTCTCTTCCTCCAGGCCCTACTCAGCCTGAGCGGGTCCACCGTCTAGGTCTACAGGCACGCCCGCTTTCCGCATCCCCTCTTCCATTTGAGGGTCCAGATTCGGGCAGCGCTTGTCCCAGCCCCAGGCTAAAGAGAGGGCTGACGCCCTAGCCACCCCTTGAGCCTCAGTTTGTGTTTTTGTTTTTTCTAAAAATAAAGATGCTTAGAGACAGGACAGGAGCAGAGGTTGCGCACATACTGCACTCGAGAAGAGGACTCGGATTCTGTTCCCAGCACCCACATCTAATGGCTCACAACCACCTGCAACTCCAGTTCCAGAGGGACCAACAGTCTCCAGGGCCATGCGCACTCTGCGTACACTCTCACACATGCACATGATTAAAAATAGTGGGAGCTGGAGAGATGGCTCAGTGGTTAAGAGCGCTGGCTCCTCTTCCAGAAGAAGAGGTTCAATCTCCAGAACCCACATGGCAGCTCACAACTGTCTGTACCTCCTGTTCCTCACACAGACATACACGTTGGCAAAACACCAATGCACATGAAATTAATTATTTTAAAAAATTTACTCTTTAAAAAAAATAGTAATCCTCACACTTTGGAAGCTCGGACAGAAGGACTGCTGAGACTTCATGGCCAGTCTGGACTATATAGTAACTTCCAGCCTGAGCTGCAGTGCTTGATCCTGTCTCAAACACTCAACGAGGAAAAAGAAAGTAGAACTTAAAAATAATAAATCAAATGACCCTGATGAACAAAATCAAGTTCTGTGTGGAGACTGAATGCCTTGTCTCTGTCAGTGGGCCCATCTATGCCTCTGAAGTCCCAGGAACCACATACATTGGCTGAGACAGGCCACCCAGGAGGGTAGATATGGCAGGCCCTACCAAGTGGAAGGGGCTGAGCTTGGAGGAGACAGGATGAGGCCTGGAAGGGCTTTCCCTGACTCAGGAGGGCCTGGCACCTCCCACCGTACGGGACCCTAGTGGGTCGTTGAGAGTCCAGGGCTTAGCTTTCAGCAGGCTCCACCAAGAACCCGTGCCAGCCCACAGAGCTCTTGGCACAGAATACCACACCAGGTGCCTGGTGTGAGAGCAGAGCCTGCACTCCACTTCAGGCACTAGATGCCACTGTGGCTGGACACACTAGGGCATGGTCCAGACTGTGTCTGGCAGAAGCCCGTGTTCTCCTAGTAACTCCTAAAGATGGCAGGGTCTCAGCTGTTTCTGCAAATAGTCTTCACACCCAACAATTTTCCCTGTGCCCATGGCCCACAAACTGGATGCCCCTTTCAGGCCCTTACCCCAGTGTGACTGGCACACAAACCTGTCTCGTACAAAGGTTCACGGGTGAAGAAGGCCATAGCTTAGCACACACTGTCTACTCTCCTTCCATTGTGGTTTGTCTTTCAAAAAGCTCCATCTGTTCTTTTATTCCTTTTGTATTTTTAACTTCTTAAAATTTATTGTACGTGTATGGGTATATTGCCTGCATGTAGCGGTGCATGCCTTATACCTGCAGAGGCCGGAAGGGAGCCTGGGAGTGGGGTTACAGATAGTTGTGGGCTGCCATGTGGTGCTGGGAATCAAACTTGGGTCCTCTGGAAGAGCAGCCAGTGCTCTTAACAGCCGACTAACCTCTCTAGCCTCCATGTGTGTGCATGCACTTTTTAAAATATGGGTCTCCCTATGTAGCCCCAGCTAGCCTGCTTTTGCTCCCCAGGTGTTGAGATCACAAACATGTGGCACCACTACACCTGCTTTTTTTTCTTTTTTTCTTTTGTTTTAGACAGTCTCATGTATCCTAAGCTGGCCTCCAACTCGCTATGTAGCCAGGATGACTTTGAAATTTTTCTATTTTTTCAGTGTGTGTGGGTCTGTGCAAGTGTGTGTATGCATGCATGCATGCATGCTTTGTATGTGTGGGTCCACGTGTGGGGTACTTGTGCACATGTGTACACGTGCATCTGGAAGCCCAATGTTGATATTGGAAACCATCCTCAATAGCTCTTCCCCCTTATTTATTGCCACTGGGGCTCTCAGTGAAACCCAGAGCTTGCTGATATGGGTAGTTTTGCTATGTAACTTACTCTGGGGAGGCCACGGTGGGGGGGTGTCTCCCATCTCTACCTTCTGAGGCCGCAATTACAGTCAGGCTGCCATGCCCCCCTGGCATTTACATGGGTTCTGGGGGTCCGAACTCCCACACTTGCACACTTTCCCCACTGGGCGATCTCCGCAGCCCAGCCTTTACCTCCTGAGTTCTCCGGGCTGGGAGTGCAGGCATCTGCGCGCTCCCCAGATGAGTGTCATCCTCAGCCAGCTCACTCATTCTGAGGCAGGACTTCCTTGCCCGCCCACAGAGACCTATGGACAAAGAACGGTAGAAGCAACATTTATTTTTTACGATTTGTTCCTTCTCCCCGTGAGTTTAGTCACTTCTCTAAGGGGGCAACTGAAGAACAGCTCTATGTAGTAGCCATTTTTGTTTCGCTACAGTATCTACAGTGGCTAAATTGGGAAGAAGAGAGGTTTAGAGGCAGCACAGGGCATCGTATGGAGGAGGCAAGAGAGCTCAGCAAAACAGCTTTTATAGAGGTTTTTGAGACAATTCAATGACTCATCTATCTGGCAATCACAGGAATGAAATTGTGCGCTCATGAGGCTCTTAAAGGTCCCATCTCTTACCGCTTCATAACGGGGTGCAGTACATTTCTCTATGTGCTTTCGAGAGACAAATCATATTCAGACTGTAGTCCCCGCCTGTGTAAAGAAAGCCTCACAGCTGCTTCCTGTCCTGCTTCGCCCATACAAGCCACAGCTTGCTGACGTCTTCCTGGGTTTCTCTGTCCCCTGACACATCTTTGCTTTCCTGTGTGAAGGGCCTGTTCTTTCATTCTCACTGTGGGCAATTCAGCCTCCACGCCCCTCCCTCAGCAAGCCAGGTGTTTCCATCTCAGTGCCCACTTAGGTGGTTTGCTAGACTCAGGGTGCCAACAATGCCACCTTCTACTGAGGCTCAACCAGCTGCACCCATGCTTGTTGCCTTATGACCACCCAAACAGACAAACAGACACAGGAAACATTTGTTATTCCCAGGTTGTTGGCCTTTTGTTTGTTTGTCTGTTTCCTTTCTCCCTCGCGAGTTTGGTCACTTTTGCACCTCAGAAATTTGGCATGTATTTAGGTTAATCTCTGACCCCTTTTGGATTGTGAGCATATGCCCCAGGTTTATCTGGAGCTGCTTAATAAAGGGACAGTTAAGGAGAATGAAACACTCGGATTCCTCTAGCATCCCAAGAGCAGAAGCCACAGTGCTTGGGTTTCAGTTCATTTAACCTGTCTAGCTGGGTGACCTTCCCCGAGTTCAACTGACCTCTCTGTGCTGCAGTTTGTTTGTTGTTTGTTTGTTTGTTTGTTTTTCCTCTGTGAACAGCAGCTCATAACACTTCCTGGGGTAGTTGTTGAATTGACACAGTTCCTGGTGCACAGCAAGCACAGGAGGAGTACAGGCTGTTTATTATGAGCAAGTTTATATATGGGAGGAAGAAGGAATGTTAGATAAGGTTGTTTAAATATGCACAGGTCTGGCTAGCTTTTCAGGACCGTAAAACTGTCACATTCATATCAGCTGCATGGGTTAAATGCAGGTCATACCAACCAGGACCATCTCTTAAAAGCCAGGTGCAGGCTGTGAATCAGAAATATCGGCCACAGAAACAGTTGTCTTATTTGTTCTGCTAGAGACTGAGATAGCTTTCTTTCCTAGACCTCAGCCCGCATCTCTGGACAGTTATCAGAAAATCTTTTAGTCAAGTGGGGCCTGGGAAATATAAGGTGACAGAGAGGATGGAAAGCTGGAGAGCCAATCACTGCCCTGACAACCAGCTGGTACTGGGAGGGTTAGCTCTGGGTTTTGCTGGCACTAAGAGCAGCCGGGAGGGGCTGAGCAGGGAGGCTTGGGACTGTGCAGATGAAAGGCTTGTCTGTAGACCTGGCCATGAGAATAGTTCTCAAGGACCAGCCAGGGTCCTGGCCATCAGCCACACTATCTTCAGAATCCTTGGCCTACATAGAGCTTCTTCCTTCAGCTCCCAGAGCCCCAGCAGTCTCCACAGTCCCCTGCCCAGGTTTCCTGTGGGGAAGGGAGGCCAGACAGCAGGACAATCGAGCCAGGCTGAACAGGTGGCCAGGAGCGGGGCTTAGCAGCAACCTGTGGACACCGGCAGTGAGCCTCTCCCTCGTTCACCTGCGGCTGCCCAAGCTGCTCAGAAGAGGACACAGGACACAGGACACTCAGCTAATGGAGATGCGCTAAAGTTGCCTGGCAAACTCAAGCCCGAAGACACAAGGTCACTTGACATTTAGCAGTTCCAGCCAATAGAAACATAATATGAGCCCATATGTTATTTGAGATTCCTAGTAGACACTAAGAACTTTTTTAAAGGACTTTCTTTTTAATGTGAAATTAGCCTCAGTAATATACTTAACCCAATTTACCCAAAAACTGTCCTTTCAACGCTCACTAAAGTATTATTTCAATATGCAATATAACATCAAAATAGTTAAGGAGACATTTTGCATTACTTTGGTCCATGCTAAATCACATAAATAACTCACATAGTAACGTGCAGCAGCTACTATGGGAGAGGGAAGCACTCTCCCTTCCCTTCTTATGTACTTTAAGACCTACAAGCTCAGTAGGCAAAGCAGATAAACAGGAAAGTATGCACGTAAACATACAGCAGCCAACACAGGAAATGATTCTTATTGTTTTGAGATGGCAGCAGCCTTTCCATAGCTCAGGCTGGCTCAAACCCAGAGCAATCTCCTGCCTCAGATTCTGAGTGCTAGGACACAGGTGTGTGCCAGTCTATCTGACTGAAACTAACTTTAGTTGGCTAAAGCTAAGGGCTTATAATAAAAGATTGCACATCAACTTAGTAAGTAAAGGGGGGAGAGAGAAAGGGCAACCAATAAAACAAACCAAATACTTTAGGAAAAACAAATGAAAATGTAAGGGCAGATGGTAAGAACTTGACTCTTGACTACCTGTCTGTGTAGGTACTTGCTCTTTCTGCCTTTTTTGGCAGAAAACTTTTGAGAAGTAAAAATTTATGATACTCATTTCCCATAAATTGCTTTTATTAAAATAAAGAAAGCACCTACTACACTTTTTTTTTTTGGAGGGGGCTATCTGTTGAATCTCAAACACCTTCAGTGTTACGTAATCACATGGACTCTGAGGTCCTGCTTCCCAGCATCTTTTGAATGCTCAGCAGTCATATTTGGATAGTGGCTAATGACTGGACCGTACTGGTGCAGACCCAGCAAGCGTTCCTTAGGTGGTGGGTGATGCCTTGCTCCGCAGCCTCTGGGTGCCCATCGTCTCCTCAGCAGCCTGCTCCTGCTTGGCCAGCTCCTTCCAGGGTGTGCAACCCAACACCTTCCCAACCGTTGACACAAAACTGCTGTGCGGGTGACAGGCAGGTTTAGCTAGAGGGTCAACACCCAGAGCAAGTGAGGACAGGTGGGTGCTAAGATACCACAAGGCTGAGCTTCCTGTTATGGTTGAGCTGCCTCTGTGGTGGCTGAGCTCTACACTCCAAGGAGCCTAGTTCATCCTAGGACACATGGCTTTGCAAGCACCCCTCTAAACTGCTCAGTCAACAGCGCAAATCCGGGCCCCTGGTCGCAGCCCATCTCAGCCCCTGCCCTGGCTTGCTTCCTCCACGCTTCGGCACTGCTACCTGGTCTCACTGATGGGGAAACTGAGGCACAGTCCCTGCTTATCTACAGGAGAGCACTCCGTACACTCCTCCAGTCTTGGGCCTAAACCTAGGTTTCGACAAAGCCCTGAAAGCCTCAAGAGAAAACTTGCAAGGCTTCGCACCCTGGCACCTTGCCAGCTGCCTGCCCCTCGGACATGCGCAGGCGTGGGCCCGGGGGACTGGCTGCCAGGGCTGTGCCCCCAGGGAACCGTGCGTGATGCAACTCTGCGCTCCACTTGCAGGAGAAGCCCCCAGGCGCCCGCTCGCTCTTGTTTACTCCAGGAGCCGCCTGAGAGCAGGCGGAGTCACCGCCACAGCTAGGCCTGGGTACACATCCCAGAGGTCACCGCTAGGCGCCCACACCTATATGTCAGCCCTGTCTCAACCTGTGGTGATCCAGAGCGTGGCCTCATCAAGACAGACTCCACAAAGTCCCTGAACTTCCCGCCCCGCCCCCGCCCCGCCCCCACCCCCACCCTCACCCCGTGTTCTCTTTGGGAGCTCCTGAACAGTTCAAACCGAAAAACCTGGAGCCTCCATCCCAGCAGCCAAGACAAGAGCGCTCTGTTCCAACCTCACGATGGCTTGCTGCAGCAGTGGCAAGTCCCTCCTTCATGGACCGTGAGGCTTATTTACTTGTGTATCTAAGGAGCAAGGTTTCTGCACAGTGCATCAATCACTGAGACATGATGGAACGCCCCTCTTTGGATGCCCACAAGCCTCCCTTGGGTGGGTATTTGTGAGGAGGGGGTTAGCATTTCCTAGGAGCTACAGGGTTTGCTGTAAAAGCGGGAAAGTTAACACTCTGGAGGGCTGAAAGGCAAAACTGCCTCAGAGCTAGCTCACTGCAGTGATCTCCCAATACCCCTCCCTGTCCAGGGCCCAGGCCTGGATGACTAGTGGGAGTATAGAAGAACTGCCAAGTCCCTCCTGTGGAGTGTCAGCTCCCAGCTGAGTGTAGATGATGGGAGCAGAGAGAGCAGGGGATCCACAAGTCACCTGGTGAGCTGGTGACAGCAGCAACTGAAACCCACAACCCTGGCTGCTGCTCCCTCGCCCATCCTGAGAAGACGAGAGAGCCTTATGGGTTTGGGGGACGGACAGGGACAGGGTGAGGAGCTGTGCAGAAAAGGCTAGGCCCCAGCTACCTGAGGGAGGCTCTTTGGAAGCCTTATGGGCAGGGAGGCGTCTTGAGGTAGGAGCTGAGAAAGGCTCAGGCTCTTCTCTGAAGCAAGCTACGGAAAGACTGGTCACAGTAGGACTAGGGCCAAGGAGCAGCAACCTCTTCCAGGCCAGACAGGGTCAAGGTGAATTTTAGAAGAATCCACCAGTATTGAGTTTTAATCCTGCCTCCTCCTCCCTAGCCCTGAGTTTTGAGTGTGTCCTTCCCTCTGTGAGCTTATTTCTTATTTCCTGCCCTGATCAGCCAAAAAAAAAAAAAAAAAAAAAAGCTTTGTGATTGGCTTCTTCCTACTTGAGCTCAGGAGGTGTTTATTTATGTAGCAGCAGTGTGACAGACGGGGATCAGGGGAAAGTCTACTAGGGGCCTTTCCCTTCCCTGTATTCCTTGGCCTCATACCCTTGTTCCCCTGGTCCTGGTAGCATAGCTGAGAGACCCCTTCACTTGGTAAATATTTGTGCCCCTGATCTGCTTGGTGGCTGCTGCAGTGTCCTGTCCTACTGTGTGCTCAGCTAGGCTTCTTCAGGCGGTGAAGAGTATGAAAGAAGACAGACAAAGATGCAAGGCTGGGGCTTCTGAGTCCTTAGCTCCCCTGACCTGCCTACACAGCCTCAAAGTTCAGAGCCCTGGGCTGGGTATTGTGCAATGACGGGGGATTTGTGGCTCTGAGGAGCCCCTCCTCTTGATAACAGAGAGCTGGGACTCTAGGTCCACAAGTCAGCTCAGCGGGCGTGTGGTCCTGGGTGAGCCCCACGGCCTCTCTGAGTTGCTGGCTCAGCCCTGAGATGATGAAATGATTGGATCAGCGCCTGTGCTTAGGAAACTGTTTTCTTCCTTAGTCCTCCCCTTATTTCTCTTCCACTGCCCAGTTTAACCAATGAAAACAATAAAGGGAGTCAGGTGCGGTGGTGCATGCCAGTGATCTCAGCGCTTGAGAGGCTGAGGCCAGAGGACGGCATCATGTTGAAGGCCAGCCTGGGCTATTATGCAAAGACTGTTTCCAAAACTGCAAAACAAAGCAGACCACCACCAACAGCAAAAACAAAGCCAAAACAAAAACTTGACAACAAAGGTAAGAAGATGCTTGAGTGCTCTGTGCAGTGGCGGGCTGGTAAATGTTTAACAGCCAACTCTAAAAGGGGATTTACAGCATTCCCCTTGCATCTGTGTTAATACGATCAGCATGGCCATTTCAAGCTATTCACGTGACGTCACTGAATGTGGACTTGGGAGCCACCAAGAGCTGGCTGGCCCCAGCACTGTTTTTTGGATTGGCTGTATAATTTGCAAAGACCTGCAAAGAGAGAAATTACAGGCCCCTTTGTTTAAAAAGCAGGGAGTGGACCCTCCCTTCATCCCGTGAGCTCTCTCATGGTGTGATAGGTTTCGCTTTACAGTAGCTTTTCACTCTTAGCCCAGGCTGGCACCAAATTCTCCGTAATTCTCCTGCCTCAGCTTCCCGAATGCTGGGATTACAGGCTTTGTGTGTTGGGTGTCTTGTTGTTGTTTTGCTTTTTAATACTGTTTTAGCACACATGAAATGAACACTGCTTACTTGAGCATCTTAAAAGATGCAAGCTCTTAAGCACTAGAAAAGAAATGTTACATATTTACTCTTTGCTGATTTCCTGAGCTCCTTCAGATAGTGCTTTGTTTACTTTTGTATCTGCAGTGTCAAGATATGGTCCAGAGTTATGGCAGGTACTCAGAAGAGAGAGATACACTGAATAAACGAGTGAATGGTTTAAAGAAAAAAACAAAAACAAAATAATAACTTCTATTTAACGTCTTACTGTCCCTAACACAGGAACACATGTGTGGGCCCTCACAGGTAGGGAGCACACCTGTGGGGCCATACTACTGGCAAGTTTTTTCCCATCAGCCACCTGGCAGATGCCCTTAATGGTTTGCATTCCTGATATTTAATTCACTCCCAAGATGCATTAGGTGAAAGCTCACCCTCCCCCAGATCATCCCACTGAACACCCCATTCCGCTGCCAGCCCAAAGAAAGCCAGCCACCACCTATCCCAGTCTGATGCTGTGGGGTTCAAACATTCAGCCCTGGGAGCTAAGAGCTGACAGTGCTCAGAACAGCAGAGCAGAATACTAAAGGGCCTAGTGCCGGAGCGTGAGGGAACAGGCGGCCAAAACCTCACCCCAGGGAAGCAGAGATTTAGAAGAAGCAGAAAACAGAACAGAGGACCCATACACACACCAGCATGTTCCCTGACCCCCTTGCACGTATGAAATATAAGTTTTTGTATTCAGATATAAAATTATGAAGAATTTCAAGGTGACCATCCATTTCAGTTCACGCAATGCACCAGGAACCTTCTGAGTGCAGGACCCCATCTGGGAGCTGAATTAGTTACACCTCTGTGGTGATTTGACTAGGAATGGCCGCTATAGACTTGTGTGTGTGAATGCTTGGCATGTCGGGAGCGCTATTAGGAAATGTGGCCTTGTAGGACAAAGTATGTCACTGTGGCGGCAGATCTTGAGGTATTATATATGCTTAAGCTATGCCCAGTGTGGCACAGCTTCCTACTGTCTGCGGATCCAAAGGTAGAACTCTCAGCTCTTTCTCTAGCATGATGCTGCCACGTTTTCTGCCATGACAATAATGGACTAAACCTCTGAACTGTAAGACAGCCCCAAGTAAATGTTTTTCTGTTTAAGAGTTGCCATGGTCGTGGTGTCTCTTCACAGCAATAAAACCCTACCTAAGACAAAAGTTGTACCAGGAACTGGGGTATTGCTGGGACAGGCCTGACCATGCTTTCGTTTGGAGGAATGTGGACTTTGGGATTTTGGATTACAAAAGCAGTGGAATGCTTTAAGTGGGGCTTAATGGGCCATCCTAGTATAAGCAGGGCAGACAGTGGTGCCGAGGGTGATCTAACTGTGGGGGCATGGCTCCTGAGCTTTCAGAGGAGAAGAATTTTAGTGTGCTGCCTAGAGATCATTCTTGTGATATTTTGGTCAAGAATGTGGCTGCCTTTCTGTTGTTGTTGTTGTTTTTGATTTTCAAGACAAGAGTTTCTCTGTGTAGCTCTGGCTGTCCTGGAACTTTGTAGACCAGGATGGTCTGGAACTTAGAAATCTGCCTGCCTCAGAAATCTCCTGAGCACTGGGATTAAAGACATTAATTCCACCACTGCCCAGCCTACATGGCTGCTTTTTGCCCTTGTCAGAGAGTCTGCCTGAGGCTAACATGAAGATATTTGGATTAATTTCATTGGCAAAGGAAATCTAAAAACAGCCCAGTATTGACTCTGCTCTGTGTTTATTAGTGGTTACTCTTATACAGATCTATAATGAGAAGCAGCATGCTGAGGAAAAAAAAAAATCCAAAACCTTCTCTTCTTTGAGAAGAGAGTGAACACCAGGAAATGGAATGGAGCTAAGTCCTGTGTTCGAGGAGAATAGCAAGGCTTCACCCAGGTAATCATCCAACTTTTGAAAAGGAATTAAAGAAAAGTGAAAGGAACTACAGAAAAGTTTAGGGCTGGGTGGGGCTGTACATGCTCTTAACCCCATCACTAAAGAAGCAGAGGCAAGATGATCTCCGAGTTCAAGGGCTGATCTACAGATCAGAGTTCCAGGACAGCCAAGCTTAGGCCGTGAAGAAAACCATGAAGAACAGAGAGCTGGTGAAGATGGAATTGGATGAGGGGCCATGTTCCAGCCTCAGCAAGCAGCATAACTTGGCAGCTTCTGCCATGTGGTTCTGGCTTTAGAGTCAAGGACAGAAGAGAGGGGCTACAGAATCTCCCTCTGTGACTAAAGGAAAGCTGCTGAGGCCAGGTCTGCTGCAGAGGTGTCTCCTCGTGAAGGCCCAGAGAGGCCATTGTGTAAAGCTGTGAAGCTGAAGTCTGGATTGCCTTGGAGACCCCAAAATGTTAGAAAAGCCATGGCTTTGAGATACTTGCTTGGAGAGCTGCTAACAGGGAGTAGAACCAGCCTGAAAAAAAAAGACGTGTGCTGCCGTCAACAAAGCTGAAAGGAGTTGGGGATGTCAAGAGGTCTTGGACATCAGACATGAAGATGCAGAGCCTGGAGTTTGCCCAGGTTGGTTTTGGTCTTGCTTTGGTCCAGTATTTCTTCATTATCCTCCATTTCCTATCCTTTGGAATGGTAGTATATATTCTGTGCCATTATTATATGTTGGAAGCATGTGATCTGCTTTCGGGCCATGGGGACTTTTGAAGTTGGACTGATTCCATTTCTGCATTATGATATGGATACAAGCCCATGGGGGCCAGGGAGTGGAACGTGGTGGATTGACTAGGACTGGCTCCCATAGACCCATGCGTGTGGGTGCTTGGCCCATAGGCAGTGACACTATTAGGAGGCGTAACCTTGTTGGAGTCGGTGTGGCCTTGCTGGAGGAAGGGAGCCACCGTGGAATGGAGTAACACACCCAGTGTGGCTCACAGTCTTTTTCTGCTGCCTGCGAGTCAAGATGTAGAATTCTCAGCTTTCTCCAGTATGCCTACCTCTATGCCACCACAATGGACTAAACCACGGAATTGTAAACCAGCCCCAATGAAATATTTTTCTTTATAGAAGTTACCGTGGTCATGGTGTCTCTTCAGAGCAATAACACCCAACCTAAGACAACATCCGTGATTGGGACTCTGTGCATCATCCCGGGTGATGACACTCAGCACCCTTTACTGCCCATAGCAGTAAAGGATTCTTTACTTTGGATTCTGGGAAGAATAAAGGCCACAGGAACTCACAAACCCACCCTCCTCATTTTGAAGAAGTATTTGCAGGGCACCATAACTTGACAAAAATGTGTCACATGAGTAAATACAGCCTCTGGGCTTGTATTTGACTCAGTGGTAGAGCATTGCCTGGTAAGCATGACACTCTGGGTTGGGGAAACTGGGGACTCAAGAGCACTCAAGAGCACGCGAGCACACGCGCGCGTGTGCACACATGCACACACACACACACACACACACACACTCACACTAACACACACACACTCACACTAACACACACCATGGCTCCAAGAATCCCAGCACTCAGAAAGTTGAGGCAAGATAATCAAAAGTTAGACGGCAGCATGGTCTACATAGAAAGCTCCTGGCCAACAAGAATCACAAAGTGAGGCCTTGTCTCAAAACAAAACAAAAAACCTGCCTGAGAAATGGTTTAACAGGTAAAAAGAGCTCTTGGTGGCAAGCCTAACAACCCAAGTTTGAACCCTGTGACCTATGTGGTCAGAGAGAAATGAACTACTGCAAGTTGTCCTCTGACCTCCTCGCTCCCTCTCTCACATACATACACACACATCATGGTAGGTAACATACACAAACAAAATTAGTTTTTAAAAAGAAAAAAACAAACAAACCAAACCATGGTCTCATCCACTGTATAACTCAGCTTCTACTACCACCAAGCCTTCCATTTTATGTCCGCACAGAACCACTTTCTGTTGGAAAATGCTCTTCTCAAAGTGTATCTTGTTTTCTTTTTTTTTAATTCTTTATTAATTACACTTTATTCACTTTGTATCCCCCCTGTGGTTCCCTTCCTCCTCCCGTCCCAATCCCTCCCTTCCTCCACCCTCAGCATGCATGCCCCTCCCCTCCCACTGATAGGGAGGTCTTCTTTTCCTTCCTTCTGATCCTAGTCAATTAGGTCTCATCTGGAGTGGCTGCATTGTCTTCTTCTGTGGCCTGGTAATGCTGCTTCCCTCTCAGAGGGAGGTAATTAAAGAGCAGGCCAATCAGTTCATGTCAGAGACAGTCCCTGTTCCTATTACAAATGAACCCACTTGGATACTGAACTGCCATGGGATACATCTATGCAGGGGTCTTAGGTTATCTCCATGCATAGTCCTTGGTTGGAGTCCTTGGGTCTCAGGAAAGACCCCTGTGCTCAGATTTTTTTGGTTCTGTTGCTCTGCTTGTGGAGTTCCTGTCCTCTCCAGATCTTACTGTTTCCCACTTCTTTCATAAGATTCCCTGCACTCTGCCCAAAGGTTGCCCATAAGTCTCAGCATCTGCATTGATAGTCTGCAGGGCAGAGCCTTTCAGAGGTCCTCTGTGTCAGGCTCCTGACTTGTTCCCTCTTTTCTCCTTCTTCTGATGTCCATTCTCTTTGCCTTTCTGGATAGGAATTGAGCATTTTAGCAAAAGTCTTGTTTTCAAAGAACAAAAGGCAACATTTTCAAATATCTACCTGGCGACCCAGGTGCCCATCACAGAACTCGTCTCAATTAGGGGTCCACAGAGCACCCATGGTGTACAAATTTTCTTCATATTGACATTTCTCCTAGGCATAGAAGCCAAATATTGATCCAGTTTCAGCGAACTTAGAGCAGTAGCCTTTTGACATCAAAAACATGTGCGCTAATCATGAGTTATTGTTGATTCTCTAGAGGAGACTTTCTAGGGCGCTCCAGGCATCGACTTTCTAACTGGAATTTGGAAGGGACTCTCGTATCAGGTTTGTCCTAGACCAGGGTAATATGTGCTCCATTTCTCTGGAGCGGCCAGATGTTCTGAGCCAGCTGCTGGCAGCAGCAGTGTGTGAAAACAAAGGACATGAGGCCCTCTCGGCCTGTCAACAGAAATTCAGTCTCCACCCTGACTTCTGAGCCCTGTCCACTACTGCAAGCCCAGCCTCGGCCCACGGTTCAGAGACCTTAGGACTCCAGGGAAGCACTCGCATGAACACACACATCCAGGCAGGAAGCAGTACAAGTATGTTGCACACACACAGTAGGATGGTAAGTATACACAGTCAGACTGAGCAAGGAACACTGGCTGTCTAGCATGCTCTTCAGTAGGTAGTTAGCCTCATACATTTTCAACCCATACCTACAGAGACTCTAAACCAGATCCTCTTATATTAAGGTTCTCTAGAGTAACAGAACTTATAGAATGGACCCACACACATACATATATATGCGGATTTATTGGAACAACTTACAGTCTGTAGTTCAGCTAGTCCAACAATGGCTGTCTACCAATGAAGGTCCAAGAATCCAGTAGTCAGTAGTCGTTCAGTCCATGAGGCTGTTTTTTATCAGCTGGTCTTCAGTATATGCTACAATCCCAAAGAAGTAGGCTTCAATGCTAGTGAAGAAATAGCCTTGCTATCAAGGTGAGAGCAATCAGGCAAAGAGCAAAAGCTTCCTTTTTCCTTATCCTTATATAGGCATCCAGCAGAAGGCGTGGCCCAGATTTTAAAAAGGTATGTCTTCCTGCCTCAAGATTCGGAATAAGGGTGTATCTTTTCCCAGATCAAATGGTCTGAACTAAAGGCCTGTTTTTCCTCAGGATCAAGATTAAAAGCATGTGTCTTCCCATCTCAAAGGTCCAAGATTAGAAGTGAATCTACCTACTTCAGATTAAGTCAAAACACCTCACAGGTGTGCCTTTTATTTTTGGACTTTAGTTAATTTCAGATGTGGTCAAGCTGACAACCAAGAAAACCATCACACCTTTCTACTTTGTGATCTTGGAGACATGCTAGGACATCGATGACCTCAGTTTCTCCTTTAAAATGGAGCAGGGAAGCCCAGCATGGTGGCTCATGCCTTTAATCCCAGCACTCAGGGGAGACAGAGGCAGGTCACTGTGAGTTCACTGTAGGCCAGCCTGGTCTACAGAAGTGGTCCAGGACAGCCAAGGCTACACACAGAAACCCTGTCTCAAAAAACAAAAAATAAACAAACAAAACGAGAGGGATATATATGTAGAGAGAATTCTGGAATTTTGGCTAAAAACAACAACAACAACAACACACACACACACACACACACACACAGAAAGGCTGGAGAGATAACCACTAAGACACTAAAAGCACTGTCTGCTCTTCCAAAGGACTCGGGTTCAATTCCCAGCACCCACATGACAGCTCAAAACAGTTCCAAGGGATCTGACATCATCACACTAATGCACATAAAATAAAATAAAATAAATTTAAAAAAAAACACAGAAATATTATGCTTTTGTTTTAATCCCAGGTGTGGGAGTTCAGGGCTGCTTTGCAGAAGTGACTATGATTTGCTTCAAGCTCTAACAAAGGCATGTTTTTTCCGGCTGCAGATATGTTCTGGATTGTGTGACATTTGAAATTCTGGAGTTTTCAGAGGGCATCTAAATGCTAGATCCCCGATTGGGAGGTAGGTGTTGGTGGCTGTTGGTCTTTCAGAGGGTTGGCTGGGGTTTTGTAGTCCTGCTCAAAGAAGAAACAAGAAGAAAGTCCCAGATCTCTACCTCTCTCTTTCTCTCTCTCTCTCTATCCTTCTGTCTAGTGATGGGGAATGAAACCCGGGGATAAAGGATGGAGAAAGAAGAACCCACAAAGTAGCAAAGACCAGTTACAAGCAAAGAAGAAACAAGAGGAAAGAAATTAGATGAAAAGAACCCACCATGTAGCTAAATCTAGTACATATATGTATCCGAAGATTGTGGTGAGAATACAGAAAGGTGCACGTGAAGCAGACACACAGCTGTTTTAAAAGCAAGAGTGTGGTGGCGTTCACCTCCAATCCCAGCCCTTGGAGACTGAGGCTGAGGCAGGAGGATCACTACAAATGGCTGCTAGGATTGCAGGTGTAGGCAGCCACGTTAGTTTGAGACAAAACTTTCAGGCCAAGTTTTAGGACTGGATTAACCAGGGACATCTGCCTTATGTAGGAGCAAGTACTGGCCTCCAAGGTGGGGACCTGCTATGGTCTGCACCTTTGAGTTCTCCTCATATAGATTGAATCCCAACCCTCAGGGCAACAGTGTGGAGAGGTGGGGCCTGCAGGAGGTGGTTGCCGGAAATCCCCCCTTGTGAAGGATGGGTGCCTATGTTAGCTCTTCTCCCCGTGAAAAACTCCTTAGACACTTAAAGGGAGGGAAGGAGCTAGGTGTGGCAGAACAGGCTATGATCTCAGCCCTTGGAAGGTGGACCCAGAGGCTTGAGCCTGGGCTACATGACCCCCGAATATCAAAAGGAAAGAAAAAGTAGGGAGGTCAGTTTATCTCTAATTTGGTTCATATTTATTATATTTATCTTTGTTTGCCTCACTGTGTAACCCTGACTGGCCTGAAGCTCACAGAAATGCCCGTCTCTTCCTCTCAAGTGCTTGGATTAAAGGAATGCGCCACCATGTCCAGCTTCGACTCATGTTTTCAAAGGTGTCAGTTCTTGCTCATCAGGCTCTATTGTCTGGGGTCATGATGGGGCAGGAGCATCATGGTGAGGATCTGAGTGCAGACAGAAAGAAGCCAGGACGAAAAATATGCTCTTCCGAGGCACAGGGCCTGTTTCTCGCCTCCTCCACCCAGGGTCCACCTTCTACAGTTCAGTGCTTTCCCAGAAGGACTTTCAAATTTAGAACCATCAATGGATTAAACCATGTTTTAAGGCGGAGCTCTCGGGATCCAATAGATACAGAGTTCTTTCCTAACCCCTAGGCGTATCAAGCTAACCAAACAGACATCAAGATTACCACCACAGTTTCCTCACCAGCTCCACGAGTTTGTTTGCTCTTTCGGGCCGGTGAAGACACAGAATGTTCCAGCTCTGTTTTGTTTTTATTTTATTTTTTTTTTATTGTTTAAATTTTTAAATTTGTTTATTTGCTTTACATACAGAGGGTGTCCCTTCCTCCCCTCCTCCCCTCTCACCCCCTCCCAAATCCCTCCATATTAACCCTCCCCAGCATATCAAGTCACATCAGGACTGCTTTTATCTTTTATCCCCGAGGCCAGTCAAAGCCCGGCCAGGGGGAAGCTCTGTTTTTGAGACAGGGTCTCACATAACCCAGGCTGATGTTGACCTTAAAGTTCTGATCTTCCTGCCTCTGTTCTGCCCAGTTCACGAACCCCAAAAGACTAGGAATAATAAGAACCTCATGTATTTACTCTGCTGTAAATACATGAGGTTCTTTTTATTGTAAATTACGAGCTGCAGCTTGGGCCCACACCCGCGGAACGCCGAAGCGGTGGGAGCCGAGCGCGCTGCGCCCAGGTTAGTTGAGTGATATATAGATTCTGGTTCCTCCCAGCATGCCCAAGGCAGGGGCGATTCCTGCCTGGCAAGCATCTATTGGTCAAGATGCTACATTTTGAATTGATTGGCTGTAGGAAGGTACCCAGACCATAATGACCTGGTGTCCCTCCCTAGGGGGATGGGCCAGTTTCCTAGCAACTGTATCTCTAGTGGGTGGGGAAAGAATGCAGTAAGGTGGTCCTTCCCCTCAGGGCAGTCCTGGACTTCTCCACCCACCTTGTTCAGGCCTTAAATAATAGCAGATTTTTAATCTTTTGGTCTCTCACCTCCACCTCCCAAATTCTGGAATATATCACTATACCTAGTTTATGTGGTGAGGGGTGGAGGGGGGGAGCAGCAGAGGGCGTGTGGATATCAAACCTAGGGCTTTTCTCATGTATTCTCCCAAATACAACACATCCAAACGTGGCCTCCAGAGCTGCCAGAAATGTTTCCCGGTTTTGCTGTTGTTGTTTCTTTTGGTTTCCCTTTTCTGAGACCTTGCTATGTAACTGTGGTTGACTTGAAACTCACCATGGAGGTCATGCAGGCCTTAAGCTCTCAATCCTCCTGTCTCTGCCTCTCAAGTTCTGCAGTTACAGGAAAAGAATACCTCCCCCACCTCTCTTTCTGAACACCACTCTGACGGGTTGTATTATAGTAGCCTGAGGAGACGAAGGCAGGACCTAACTCTCTTTTTGTTACTGATTCTTGGGGCGGTATTCAGCATCAGCAGTCAATTCCAATACACAGAATAGTACCAAACTGTCTAGTTCTGATACTACCTGGAGCTAGAGTGAAATCTCACAAAACTGTTTCACTTCGGATGCCAACCACAGCCAGGTGTGGTTTCATACAGCTGTGATCTTAGCACTTGGGAGGCGGAGGCAGAAAGGTTGTAAGTTCTTTTGGTTGGTTGGTTTTGTTTTCCGAGACAGGGTTCCTCTGTGTAGCCCTGGCTATGCTGGAACTCATTATGTAGACCAGACTGGTCTTGAATCTACAGAGATCCGACTGTCTCTGCCTCCTGAATGCTGGCATTAAAGTTACGTGCCACCACCACCTGGCAGAAAGATTGTAAATCCTAAACCAACTTCAGCTTCACAGGAAGATCTTGCCTCAAAAACAATACAAACAAAAAAAGATGTCAGCCATAAATGGGATTGGTTGCCCATATATATATATGTGTGTGCGCGTGTATATATTTAGAGAGACTTTATAGACATATACTTTATATATATATAATATATTTTTAAAGATCTTATTTTTATTTATTTAGTTTTTGGGTGGCTGGTGTTGTAACCTTGGCTGTCCTGGAGTTGCTGTGTAGACCATATTGGGATCCGTAAGCAGGCCAGCCCCAAGAGACCTGATAGACCGGATATCAGGCGTCTGTGAAGCCACCTATGGACCACCTGGAACCACCTGCGAATGCTCTGGGTCACTTTATAAGAGAACTCGAAGCTCTCCCCCCCTCCCTCTCCCTCTCTCCCTCTCCCTCCTTCTCCCTTCCTCTCCCTCTCTCCCTCTCTCCCTCTCTCCCTCTCTCACTTTCCTGCCCTGCCCGGAGGTGGTCTCTGTGACCCCTTCCTCTTTCCCCTTCCCTTCCCCCTTCCCTCAATAAGCCTCCCACTTGGAACCAGTCACATGGCATGATTTGTGAACTCGCTGTGTAACTGTTGTACAGTCCTAACAGACTAGGCTAGCCAGGACCTCACACATATCTGCCTGCCTTTGCCTCCTGAGTTCTGAGATTAAAGGATTAGGCCACCATGTCTGCCTTGTAGATTTATTTTAATTTTATGTGTTTGCGTGTTTGCCTCCATGTATCTCTGTGTGCCACATGTGGGCAGTGCCCTCAGAGGCCTGGAAAGGGTATCAGAATTCCTGGATATTGAGTTACAGATGGTCCTGAGCCACATAAAAGTGCTGAGAATTGAACCTGGGTCTTCTAGAAGGTCAGCAAGTGCTTTTAACTGCTGAGCCAGTACTCCAGCATAGGCTACTATGTTTTTATTTTTGTTTTCTTCTTTTTTTCTTCCAGAGCTGAGGACCAAACCAAGGGACTTGTGCTTGCTAGGCAAGCACTCTACCACTGAGCTAAATCCCCAACCCCAAGCTACTATGTTTTGTTCGGTGACGAGGTCTGGAAATGTGTCCCGGGCTGGCCTTGAACTCATGGCCAATCCTCAGCTCTCAAACCTGAATGCTGGAATTATAGAAGTACGCCACCTTTGGGTTACTCATATTCCGGCTATGCCACCTACATACTGAAGATTACCATAGCCTTTTCCTCAGATCCAGCAAATGTAGTAGAACAACTCACAAAGTTTATATACACCTTCCTGACACTCACCAGTAATTGGAGATAAAGAATATACAAATGTATAGCCAAATGGAAGAAGTGGTTAGGACACAGTTGAGGAGGAAGTGTGAAGTTTCACTGGGCACTCCACCCAACAGGCCAGTACTTTCAGGTTTTCAGGAACCTAGAAGGCCTGAGAGAGTTTTATCTAGGTGGTCTCTGAGTGCCTGGGATTATATATGTGAATCCTCTTCTGTTGCAGGGTGTTTGTTCCCATTATGAACCTGGAGATTTTGAACTATAAAAAACCCATTTCTAGTTGTGTCGTGGCACAGTCCTAGCACACAACTTTAATCCAAGAACTTTTTTTATTGTAAATAGGTGATTATGGTGTGGATCAGCCCTAGCACACACCTTTAATCCAGGAACTTTCTGTTCACAGGATTAAATAAAGTTAACCCTAGGTCCAGAGGCAGAGCAAGAAACCAGCTGACAGGGAGTAAACAGAAAGGAGGGACATTGAGTTGAAGGGTATTTAAGACAGCGTGGAGAAGGAGCAGGAGCTTTTGGCTTTTTCTTGAGTAGGACAATCAGCTGGGTGCTTTCTCTCTGAGCTAATAGGTTTTCACCCCAATATCAGGCTCCCGGGTCTTCATTGGTAAAATTAAACAATTGGGATTTTCTTTCTTTATAACAACAACCTTCCTGGGTCAAGTTTTTATAACCAAATCTCTAGGTTTTTTTTTTTTATTATTTTATTTTTTCCTGTATCTAATTATATATTTGGTCTTCCTGGTAATCAGTCCTGGATCCTGACACTATCTTTGGGACCCACCCAAGCTGCCTTATTAACATAAAGTCAGCTAGGATAGAAACGGGAACATTATAAGTAAAAGACATGGCTCTGGAAAGTCTAAGATTTTAGAATCTCTGTTGCAGGAACCTAAGACAAACACACATGTGTGTGTGATATCATGTATGCAAAATATGTATTTATGTAATATTTTTAATTAGACCACAGGTTCCACAGTGTTACCATCGTTTTTTCCACTCTAGCTGCTTACATACAGCTTAGATAAAAGTAAGTAGTGATATGAGTGTTGCTACAGAGCTGCTTTACATTTGGCTCCAAGCTGATAAATACGCAGAGCAGGCTGACAAGACACTGGGGAGCTGATTGTGAACATCGCCGTATAACAATTCATGCTGTCACATGCCTTTCCTGAAAACCGCCAGAATAAGAACCAGGAGGATGGTAGAAAAAGGCAAGGAGATTCAGAAAGGGTCAAGGAACTGGAGAGAGTCACACGGACAGGGTGTCTGGAGCCCGGAGCCCGCAGCCAGCCTTCCCCGCCGCAGACAGTTTCTTCCTGTGGGATGACATTCCTTCTGTCGACCAGATATGCGGACTCCATTCAATCTGGTGTACTCCCAGTGGCACCTCCGTCTTCTTGGGATTGAGGCTGGTGAAAGTTCTACCTCACACTGAGACCAACCTGCATATCCCTGGAGACAGCTAGAATTAAGACTCCCAGAAGTTTCAGCCTAGCCCAAACTCAAACATTGAGCTCTGGGTCCAGTAGGCTCAGCTTGCAGCTCCACCCCTGATCTCCATACCTGCTTACTTTACCTCTCCACGCCTTCATTCTTGCAAAAGCAAGAGCTCTCAGGCGTGGCTCAGAGAAGCTAGAATTTAGCTGATCTAAATTCTGAAGGCATGGTGGTGCATGCCTTTGATCCCAGCACTCAGGCTGGTGGATCAATGTGAATTCAGGGGCAGCATGGTCTGCAAACTGTTCAAGACAGCCAAGGCTACACAGAGAAACTCTTGTCTTGAAGAAAAAGTTAGAATTTGAGACATATACATAACCATCTTACTAAGCCCTCGGGAGCATAGATGGGTGCTCTGATAGCTCTGTTGGGCAATTCCTTATCTTGGTGGATTATTCCTACATCAGTCTCTTGACAGAAGTCGCTCTTCCCTCGTCAGAAAACTCCCATGCCCCCAGGGAGTGGATTTAAAACATCTAAATTCTTTTGAGAGGCTGTGCTCTGAAAAGGAGAAAGTCTTCATTTATTGACTTTCAAGTGTCCTAAGTTCAAATAATCTTCTGCCATAATGACTCATTTTGTACTTTCCCATCAACTATGGGGAAAGAGTAAGGTAGAAAAGAAGGGAAGTAGTGTAGGCTGGAGGCTGGGTAGCTGTCAGTTTCCCAGCCACCGTCCAGTTCTCCATACCTAGACGAAGTCTAGCAAGAGGACCTTCGCTCCTTATCAGTGCTCAGGGGCAGAGAGCCACTCCGCCTCCTCCACACTGAAGCAATGTGGTTGCTTCAGGCCACCAGGAGAGAGAACTCGTCCACAGGATCTGAGCTGGGCTGGGGCCCTACTGGGCTGGGAAATCCATGATTAAAGATCGAGCCAGGTCATTCCTCTGTCACTTTCCAAGCAGAGTTAAGGTCCCCCAGGGAATGGTTGTGTCCCCTTTTGTAGTGATTGTAAGCCTGGAGCACACCCAGCATAATGACTCTCATGAGTCATTATTTCAGCATCTCTCCCCTACATAGTGACACAGTGAAGATCATGAAACTGAACAGATTTCATAATTGCTGTGGCCTGAATGTGGGCGTGCCTTCGGAGATGCACATATTGAAATGGAACTCCCAAAGTGATAAATGTTAAGAGATAGTATGAGAAACTCGTTTTGTCTATCAAAGGTTATTAGCCCACCAATATTCCATAAATTTCCCTCACCTTTGACATTTTTCATGCCAATATTCTTTTTTTTTAATTTTATTTTTCTTTTTAGTTACATTTTGTTAACTGTGTCCCCGCTGTATCCCGCTCCCTCAGTCCCTCCCTAACCCCACACTCCCTCCCTGGTCTCCTCCCTGCCCCTTTCCAAGTCCACTGATAGGGAAAAACCTCCTCCCCTTTCATTAGACCCTGTTTTATCAGGTATCTTCAGGGCTGGCTGTAGAGTCCTCCTCTGTGACCTAACAGGACTGCTCCTCCCCTGGGAGGCGGGGGGGGGGGGGGGAGTCAAGGAGCCTGACCTTGAGATCCTGTTAGAAATAGTCCTTGTTCCCCTTACTTTGGAAAACTATTTGGTTACTGAGCTACCACGGGCCACATCCCAGCAGAAGTTCTAAGTTATATCCATAGATGGTCCTTGGTTGAGTGTCAATCTCAGAAAAGACCCTGTGCCCAGATATATTTGGTCCTTGTAGAGCTCCTATCCTTTCCATATCATACTAACTCCCCTTCTTTCATATGATTCCCTGCACTCTGCCGAGGGTTTGGTTATGAGTCTTAGTGTCTGCTTTGAAACACTGCTAGGTAGAGTCTTTCAAATTCATGCCAATATTCTAATCTCCCCACTAAGTAGGACTTTTATTTACTCAAAGGCCCTGTTACATTTCAGGAATTTGATGACCTCACACAGCCAACCCCTTCAGCCTTCATTTCCTCACCTCAAATTTCCAAATAGCTAATCAATACACTGTGCAGCTTACTTTAGCCACCTAATGACAAACATCTAAGCTCTTCTTGCATTAGGGAAAAGGGATAGGGGTCATCGTGGCCATGGGTGCTGCCCGCCAGCGCAATTTGGACGGGGTGCACCTTTCTACAAAAAGACTTTGCCTTACATGTTGCGTTTGCTCTGTTCGGGGGCGCTTTGTGCAACTTCGAGAACAGGCTTTCCCAACAACAGGCATTTGAGAGGCAGTTAGGTCCCGACAATTCCAAAGAGCCTCCGGAGGACTCTCATTCAATACCTATGGCTCCTCCCAGAACCCCTTACCACGTCCCCTACCCTAAACTTCTCCCTCCCAGGGGCTGGACTTCCTTTCCCCCAGCCTGATCCCTATAGTACTCAGCCATTTGGGTGACACCAGGCCCTGGCCTCTTCTTGGCTTGGTCACCTCTGTCGCGCTATCTCTCCCCCTGGAGCCTCTATGGTCCCATTTAATCGGCTGGCCATGTTGACCCTGGAATCTTCCCTCTGCCTCTTTCGCCTGTATATCTACAATAAAAATTTCCTCCATACTTTAGGAGTAGTCATGTCCTCCTCCTTTTATTTCATTTTTTCATTCATCTAGTGCTGAAACCCAGGACTGACATACGCGAGTTCTTTTCCAACCGACCCAGCAAGCTGCTGATTTGATTCTTAAGGTATGTATAGAAAAATTTGTTTCTGCTGGCTTCTGCTGCCACCGTGTTAGATTCCAAATTCCAGAGTCAGCCACTTCAACTGCTTCTCCCTCCCCCTGCGCTAGCCACCCGTCTCTCCTTGCCTACTCAGTAAGTGTCCTCTCTCTGGCTCCCAGAGCCCTCCAAAGGGCCTACCTGCTAAGCCCTCAGGAGCTTACCAACTCTACTTCCTGAGTCTTCCTCCTACCGGAATCCTCCCCTTTCCCAACACCTCCCAGTCCAGTTCCTCAGCTGTTGCCCCTCTACCTGCTCTCCCTTCCTCTTTCCTCCTCTACTAGGTAAGTGTCACCGAAAGCCACAGCAGTGTATCAGGATGCTTCCCTACTGGGCACCTGTCATGTGGAAATGGATGCCACTCCTCCGTAATTGAGATATTCCTGACAAGTCTCTCAGGCCCGGGATCAAAACGCTTGGCACATATCCCCTCCACTCCATGATGGCCCCTCTCAGCTCCTTCCTGGACCATCCTCACCTCCCTCTAGGGCCTGCCTGTCAAGTTCCACAGCTTCCCTACGCTCCAGATCCTGAGCCTGTACTGTAACCCTGCTTCCTCCTGTCTCTTCCTTAAGATTGGAATCCTCCCTGGGGCAGAGCCCCTATACTTTTTGACCCTGTTTCCTCTCAGGTCCCTCCTGGAAGTCTCCACAGATCCCTCCACCCTGCCCCTTCGGGCCTGGTTTAGTCTACTGGCCACATTCAGTCTGGACTCTTTTCTCTGCCTGCTTTCTTTCTCTCTTCTTTCCATGATAAAGAAATCTTCTCCATACTTTAGGAGTAGTCATGTCCTTTTTCAAAAATAATACTTAGTTATTTTTATGTTTATTGGTGTTTTGTTTGCATGTGTGTCTGTGGATGTCAGATCTTCTGGTTACAGACAATTGTAAGCTTCCATGTGAGTACTGGGAATTGAACCTGGTTCCTCTGGAAGAACAGCCAGTGCTCTTAACTGCTGAGCCAAGACAATTCTTATGTTTTTGTTTTTTTAATTAAATTTTTATTTTTCTAATATTAATTACAGTTTATTCACTTTGTATCCCAGCTGTAGGCCCCTCTTTCATTCCCTCCCAATACCACCCTCCCTCCCTTATCTCCTTTGAGGTCCTCCTCCCCTTCCATCTGACCCTAGCTTATCTGGTCTCATCAGGACTGGCTGCATTGTCCTCTTCTGTGGCCTGGTGAGGCTGCTCCCACCCCTGAGGAGAGGGGGGGAGGTTTAGAGCCTGCCACTTGCTTTTGGTTTTTTTTCTTTTTTCTCTCTCTGACCGTCTTGGTGTGTTTTCTGGTTTAATTTTTTGTTGTTTTGTGTTTTTTTCCCAAGTTATATTCCTTTGCATTTGCACTCACTGTGGCATTCTTTGTTTAAATGTAAGACTACAGTACAGGCGTAGTGGTTCACGACGGGCGTAGTGGTGTGTGCCTGTTATCTTGGTGCTAGAGAGGTGGAGACAGGATGTGAAGCACAAGGTCACCTACACAGATAAACTAGAGTATATTGTTCCCGGGCTACAACAGCACTTATGTAAAAACACACACACACACAAATAAAAAATGGATGAACTATAGTATATAGTTCCTGGACTACAATAGTATTTATGTCAAAAAGAAAAGAAAGAGGGGGATCGACGCTAACATGAAGGAGAGGTCAGAATTACACGTGGCCGCTTGCAGCTCAGGCAACAGGTGTACAGCAGGAAACTCCAAACTACTTTCTTTCACATAAAGAAAAAAACTAAATTACTTTCATGTAAAATGCAGTCTCCATCACATAATAATAAAGATGCCAATCTGAATCTCATTTTGTGTATTATTGATATTTAGCAGTAATTGAAGCAGTTGTTTCGAATTCTGACCAAACAGACTGTCTCAGAGAAGAGCATTTCACCATTCACTTCGTTCAGAATTGCGGGTATTTGGTAAGAGTAAAAGGCAGAAAGGCTCTATCGTACTTTATTAGAGCAAAATCTGTCGCCCTTGAGCCTGAGGCTGAGTGCTACATAGCTGAAGATTGCTTCCTCCTTTCTCTGGCCTCCTAGACCTCAGTCCACAGGAGGAAGTCTATAAAGATGATTTGAATGGGGAAACCAAGGTTGTGAGAGGAAAGGGCCCTCTCCTGAGGATGACTCCCCTAGGCTCACTGCACAGAAGTACCTGGCGTGAGGTGGGAGTGGGGGCAGGGACAGGCCAAGGCTGAGCGAGGTTCATAAGCAGCTCGTTTGAATAGGCCTCTGCTGTCTCACATGAAGGGTAAACAGACCTGTAGGATCCTGGAATCAGGAAGATCCCTTCTGGTCCTCAAGCACCCCTACACCTACTCCATGCAGTATCACAAACACCTGCCTGCTTTCGCTGCCTTGTCTGTGGGAACAGCCTGCCCTTTCCTTAGCCTTGCTGTAAAACAGGGCTCCCTGGGAGGCAAGGGTCTCAGTTTTGAACACCATCTTTACAAGTCTGGGCCCTGAGAAGGGCCAGTCCTCACTCACCTGGGTCCAAGAGGCCAAAGCAAGGTTAAGCTCCACCTTGAAGACCTTGGGAGAAAAGCAAGGTGCTCCAGAGTGGTGGCCTTCGGCACAGTGGGCTAAAGCCTCAGTCCTGCATTTACCTGACTGAGAGTATAGGGAGAGGCCTGTACGAAGGATGGCAGGAAATGTCCAGACTCCACTTCCCCATCCCACCTGCCCCAGTCATTATAGTTGGGCCAGGGAAGATTTAGGAAGAGACACCCTTCCCTCCCTGTGTGTGTGGGAGGGGGAGCTATCTCTGCATCTAAGGTTTTCTGGTGGCAAGGAATTGAGCCAGAACCTGCCTCCCTGGAATATATCTTATGAGCTGGCAGGACCCTAAAACCTGTCACAGCTGTGGCACTAAGGGCATGGGGTCTGCCCGTCCAGTTCCAGCATACTGCATCTCCCTCCATCCTCCCCTGGCCACTACATCTTAGACCTGTAATTCACAGTCTTTATGAGGTAGTGAATTTCCTGCCATGGGAGGGGCGGGAGCCAAGTCTGGAAGGCCTGCCCATCAGATTTCTGCTTGTTAGGAGGCCTATGGGGAGGGGCAGGGTATCCCCAGCCTTGGGGGAGCTAGGGAGGCAGGGAATATGGGATCCCTTCTCACCCTGGTGGTGGGATAGTCAGATGGCCATGCTGTCCTTTGTGTTTGGTTGGTTTTGCTTTCCCAAAGAAAAAATGAAGTGAGAGTTTCTAAACCAACCCCTCCTGCTTACAGCCTGCCAGCTGCCCCGGAGGGGTCTGTCCATTGAGGCTAGCCTGCAAGCTGAAGGTCCTGGCTCATGGCATCTGACTTACCCATCTCTTCCACGTGTACCTGGGGACAACCCTAGCCTCCCCCACCTTCTAAAACTGGCCCAAGCAGGGCCTTTCTTCATTAGAGATCCCAAAATATACCCCAAGGTAGTAAATCTTCCAGCACTACTTCTCTTCCCATCCTGAGCCTAGCCGTTTGGGGTGAGGCGCCAGGACCATTAGGCTGTAGTCATCATAAATCACTCATTTGGGCACCAATTCATTAGGGTCTTATCTGTTAGAGAGTGGGGGGGGGGTGCTTTTTAGTTTTGCATTTTTTTCTTTCTTTAGTTCCTCCTCTTCCTTTTCTTCTTCTCCTGTCTCTACAGATAGCTCTTCAGTGAGGAACACTGCCCAGGCGCAGGGGGATCCTGCCATGTTACCCATTTGAATAGCAGTTTTTCCATCTCTGCTTCCTCCCAGCTAGGTTCTCAGAGAAGCCCATCCAGATAACTCCCTCCTATAACTTCTTCCCACTGTCACTTCCCTGGGAGGCAAACCTACAAACCAAAGGACCCGCCCTGCTAACTTCACAGATAAGCAAGTGACACCGTGACACCACGGTGATTCAGCTGTAAACTCACCAATCAGAGCCCAGGAAAACGGGCTTGGGCAACACCCTGGGCCCCCAAACACTTTGCTCTCTCCCCGCTGGCTGTTTAGCACCTTACTGTCTCTCAATGTGCTCTAGTGTTTTGTCATCTTAGCTAAGCTACAGTCCTCCAGGAAAAGGGAACCTCAATTGGAAAAACAAAAATGCCCCCAATTAGACTGGCCCATAGGTAAGTCTGCGTGGCATTTTCCTGACTAATGACTGATGTGGGAGAGCCCAGCCCACTGTGGGCATTACCAGCCCTTGGCTTGAGGTCTTGAGTTATGTAAGAAGTAAGCTGAGAGGCCAGAGAACTGGCTCAGTGATTAAGAGTAGTGGCTACTCTTCCAGAGGCCCCCTGGTTTGGTTCTGAGCACCCATGTGGTGGCTTGACAACTGTCTATGAGGCAAAGCACACCTATACACATATAACAATCATTAATAACAATAAATCAAGCTGAGTGCGTCATTGAGAGCAGGCCAGTAAGCAGTGTTCCTCCATGGTCTCTGCTTCAGTTTACGATTCCAGGTTCCTGTTTGCTTCAGTTCCTGCCTTGGCTTCCCTTAAAGTCGGGCTGTTTTGGGATGTTAAGCCAAATAAACCCCGTCCTTGGAAAGTCTTTATCATGGTAATGGGAAACAAACTTGCATCCTCAAAAGCACAGCCCTCTTTCTTCCTGGAGTTATAAGAATAAAATGCTTTGCCCAGCTGCCTCCTCTGTGCCATGCCTGACCCACCACCAGAGCCCAGGCTTCTTGTGCTGGGGGTCTCCTAGAAAGGATAAAAGCTGAGCTCAGCACACTACAAACTCCAAGACCAAAATTGAGAACAGGAAGGATGTTCAAGGAGTCAGACATAGTAAAGCCGACTGCTCTGTGAAGAGGGACAAGCAGAAATGACCCAGGGCCCAGGAAGGATGGTCAAGACAGAAACAAGGTCTCCAGAGTGTCTCACCAAGAACTGAGGCCTAGGCGAAGAGCATGGCAAATACTGCAGGGTAAAAGGTCCAAGGTCACTTAAGGGATTTCAAGCTCAGTCACCCACCAATCCCAGAGCTTGAAATTCCACCAGTCTCCACCCTGGAAGCCTCCACCCTGAGGACAATTCTGCCCTCGAGAAACCATATAATAAGCCTGTCTTTTGTTCAGTTCTCTGCTGCTTCTTGCCCAAGCAGAGGCATCTTGCGTCTTTTTCAATAAATCTCTTGTATGAGGTTTGTTGTGTGGTATGACTTCGTGGTATTCTCTGGCTCTAGACAGGATACCTTTGCCCTCGGAGCTGCAACACTTACAGAAACCCATACCCCACCCGCTCCTCTCCGTCCCTTCGTCTCTCCTGGACCTGGTGCTATGGGAAACACTGGCCCTTTCACCACCGAGTCCTGTCCTATACCTGTATTTAAACCCCTGCTCAGGCCTGGTATTTCCCAGAACTGCCCAGACCTTACTTGTTTTCTGTTTTTCTGAAACAGAAATCTATCCCTGTGTGCCTCTCTCGGATCAGAGGTGTGCACCACTATACTGGCTTCATTTTTCTTGTTTTGGAAGTGTTTTTTTTTTTTTTTTTTTTTTTTTTTTGGTGGTGGGGGCAGAGTACGAGTTGTTAGTTGGCATTCAGACCTCTCTTAAAGGGGCCGGGGAATCTCCAAGTTAAGCTGTTACATATCAGGTTCAATTTAGGATCCTGGGCTCTTTCAGCCCCAAACATAGCCTGGAATACTGTGTGCTGCCTGGGAGGAAGCCACGGGGGATTCTTTCAATACAAGGCTCAGGAAGGAAAAGAAATTTACAAGATACAGGAAGCTCCAGAAACAGTATTCACAAGGTCTCTCCCCTAAACTTCTGTAAACCAAAACAATTGCTGAAGGATGAAGCTCATGAGGCCAGTTCCCAGGATGCCACTGTGAACCACACCTGGCTGGGGTGGCCTTGTTGGTACTGTAAATGCCTTTGAATCATCCATGTTCCTTTAGGTAGCCTCTCACTCATATTCCTGTAAGAAACCTCAGAAAACTAAACGTCACTGGCTCCCTGCACTAGACTGGGTGTCATTTTTTTTAAGTTGGCAGACGGTGCTTATACGGGGTATAGAAATTTATTCACTTTCCCCCAGGAAAAACCACAAAGCAATATGGTGTTTAGCACTCACCAACATGGGCTTCTGGTTCTGGCGAGAACAATCCCTCTGCTCTGTCTCATCCACCCAGACCTGATACCTTCTGGCTTTCAATCCCAACATGGATCTGTGTCAGAGAAGGTGTGGGAAGGACAGCAACCTGACTGCCCAGGCTGGTCCAGAAATAAAATTTTATTTTTCTTTGCTTGTTAAAATAGATTTTCTCAGTGAATATACTCCTGTAACCCCAGCATTCTAGAAGGCAGAGGCAGGAAGATCTCAGTGAATTTGAGATTAGCCTGGTATATAAAGTGAGTCCAGGACAGCCAATACTACACAGAGAAACCTTGTCTCAAAAAGCAAAAAACAAAACAAAATTTAAAAAAAAGTAAGAAAAAAAAAGAAAGAAGAAAGATTTTTCTCTAGATAGCCTTGGTTGCCCTGGAATTCTCTGTGTAGACCAAGCTAGCCTCAAACTCACAGAGGTCCATCTGCCCCTGCCTCCAGAGACTAGGATTAAAGGCAAGTGCCACCATGCCTGGCCAGAGAACAGATTTTCAATGGTGGTGGGGCCAGAGGTACAGCAATGACTATGACATGGAAAGTACCTGGGCACAGTTTCTACAGAAACTCTTTCTCAAGGCACTTAAGAGAGTAGACATTCTAAAGAGTGTGTGTGTGTGTGTGTGTGTGTGTGTGGTGTGTATGTGTGTAGGGAAACTTGGAAGTTGGCTCAAGACACTCCAAGACCAAGTTTTCAGCACAAAAGAGATTTATTTACTCCAGAGGGACAAAGGTCAGGGAATAAGAGACAAAGACAAGAGATAGAAGATGAGGGAGAAGGAGGAAGGGAATAAGGGAGAGAGTAAAAGGGTATTTGTCCCAGAGGACAAAGGACTGCTTCTGGATAGACACACACACACACACACATACACATACACACACACACACACACACACACACAAATTCTGGTTTATAAAGGTGAAGGGGGAAACCCTGTGTTAGGATGAGGTGTTTCATTTTAATTGGGCATGTTAATTAGGTGAGCCAAGGAGGTTTTTGATTGCTGGCCTTCAATACTTTGGTAGCTGGACCACGGCAGTCAGCCTTAGGCGGAGGAGGGGGCCAAATAAGGGGATAATAGACCTTGGTTGCTGCTTTAGGAATGGAATCTAGCCGTTTTCAGTAAGGCGGAGGGACTGGAGAGGACGCCGTCTGCCAGAGCCATGCTAGCCACACTCTAGAGTCCCTTCATTGTGTGTGTGTAAGCACCCTTGATTGCCTCGGTATACTCTCCCACCCTGGAGCCAGAATCCAGGGTGGCCCCAAGCAGCTCAAAAGGAGTGAGGAGACCTCAGGCAAACAAAGGCAAAATGCTATGCAAATTGGCCTCTTCAGGGTTTGCATGCGTGGGAGAAAGGAGGCCGGCACAGGGTGGAACTGCAGCCAGACTTCTGGAGGGAAGGCTAGCTCTGACCGGAAAGAGACAGGTGGGGCCACCTGTTCAAGGGAAGGAGAGGGCCAGGGCAAGGCAGGCAGAGATGCAGCATCCTCCGAGCAGCAGATTTCAGCTTACTGCCCTAGCCTAAGTGGTCTTTCCTGCCGGGTGCCAAGCCAAGCCACCCTGTCCCCAAGAAGCTCATAAAGCTCTGCCAGAGATGCATCAGCAACTCAAACCGCTCTGCTAACCTCTGTAGGCAGCAGTTCCAGGCTGCAGTCACCAGAAGGAGGCTGATGCTTTCTGCACAGTCAACATCCAGGGCAAGGTCTTGCTATTCCCCTGGGTCTGAGGCATTGAGGTCTTTCCTGTGTCAGTCCGTCCAAGGACTCAGTCCACCCCCCTGCACATACTGGTGTTGTTTGTTTGAGACAAGCTCTCACTTTGTAGCCTAGGCTAGCCTCGGACTGAAAGCAATACCTCTACCTCTGCTTCTCCAGCCCTAAGATTAAAGGTGTGTGCCACCCTGCCCAGCCAGTTTCCCTAATTTAAAAGAGTGGCTTTACACCCCGGATTTAGAGTCTGTCTTCAGGGATTTTAGGGTCAGAGCCTGGGCCCTAGACGTAATAAACTAGGCTCAGCCATCCTTCCTCAACAGGCCATTTAAGTAGACAAAAACAACAACAAAAACAAAACAGAGAGAGGGGATTTATTCAGTGCATATCGGGAAGAGGAAGAACGTATACAGCACCCCCACCCCAGCCTCCAGTGCGGCTTCAGGGTTTAAGTGTAGAGGGCAAGAGGAGTGCGCAACTGGCCTGGGGATGATCTAGCCATCACTGACTCATCATTGTCTTGGCACCAGTCTACTGCAAGATGGGCTGACAACTTTGGAACTGTGAAATTTCTTAAGGGAGACAAATTCCCTCTCTGGTTGGTTCCAGGGCCACCAGCCTTTTTCTTCCCATCCAAGAGACTCCTGGGTAAAATTCCATTTGGGGGGCCCATTGTCTCAATACTCTGATAGAAGAGAGGGGCGGATGTCCTTTTAGAATGTCTTCATTTCGTCCAAGATGGTTGCAATGCCCTCCCCTTAATGTATGTCCTAGGAAGAAGTCTCAGGCAGGCTTTAGGAGAACTCAGGTTGGAGAAGGTCTGGGAGGTTCTAGGACTTGGGAACCACTACGCATCTGTTTCCCCTGAACTGAAACATTCCTTTCTCAGTCTCGCGATTCACAAGGCCCCTCCTTTAGGTTACCTAAGCAGTAAACAATTGCTGGCAGAGTCTTCCATTGGTTTAGCTGCCTGTAAAATGCTTAGGCAGCCCCAAAGCTGCAGTTTCCCTGAGTCACGCATGTTGGGGTGAGACCAAGCCGCCTAAGCCACTCACTGTCCTGTAAAACAAACAAACCCGTAAGTTCACCACTGCAGACCTGGTGAAGTCCTTCCTGTGTGTGGTCACTGCCTTCTCCAAGCTGAGGTCAAGAGAAATGGTTTCCCCAGGCAAAGGAGCATGGCAAGAGCTGTGGGCACATGGGAAAGACTGCAAGAACAGTGGCCCATCTGTTCCAAATCTGTGCCTTCAGGGTAAGACTCAGCTCAGGCTGAGGGCCTGCCTTTTGAAACCCTTTGGAAAGATAATAGGAGACAGAGAAACCAAGGGCTCCTCTGATAACCCGCCAGGAAGTCAGCGCAGAACAAAACAGGGAGATAAGGAGCTAGTTGCCACTCTTAAGGCCAAGAGATCTGCAAAGAGACTCTTGTGCTGGGAGCTGCAGAGATAAAGGAGGCTCCGATTGGTTTGCTGACCTCTGATAGGCCCCTGCCCAGATAGAAGGTGGATCCCTCTCCTCCCCAAGGTCACAGCCAGGCTTACCTCTGCTCTCTATTCTCTATTTAGCGTAAAGGTGCTATGGACATAATCTTTATTCTTTGGTTTGTTGTTGCTGTAGTTTGTTTTGTTGAAACATCATATTCTGTAGCCAGGCTGGCCTCAGGTTTATGATCTGTGTCCAGGGAAGTAGCTTAGAGAGTAATGGTACTTGCCAGGCTACTCATAGTTCAAACTCCAGAAACCGAGGTAGGAGGACAGAAGGGATTCCTAAAAGTTGTTCTCTGGTCTCCAGATGAACGCCCTAGCATGTGCATGCCTGAGTACACATACATACACAACAATAATTCTTTTGAAAATTTATGATCCTTCTGCCTTAGTCTCCCAAATGTGTCATCAAATCTAGCAGCTTTGAATACTTACTATTTTGTATGTATCTTGAGACAGGATCTTCTGATGTAGCCCAGACACAACTTGAACTATTGGGTAGCCAAAGCTGACCTTGAGCTTCTGCTCTTCCTGAGTACCCAGACTATAGGTGTTCACCCAACCCATGGTGAGGCGCAAACCCAAGGTTTCCTGAATGCTAAGCAACCATCCTACTAAGTGAGCTCTTAGCCAATGGTGGCTTTTTGTTCAATAGAACCTCAAAAAATATAGAAAGTTCAAGTAGATGTTCTGGGGTTCCTATAGAGGAGGGCCTCTCCAAGTCAGGGTGTAGCCTATAAATGTTTCAGTTACTACGATGTAACAGAGCACCCCAAACTTGGTGCTGTAAGATGACATCTATCGCCTCAGGGTTCTGAGGCCGCTAAGCAGGCTCAGGCCACCATCCTCTTTCGTAGACTTGTGTGTGGTCTTGGTCAACACGGTTTTCCTCCCACCTATCCATCCACCCCCATTTCCTTCCAAACATATATTTTTTTAAGACAAGATTTTACACTGTAGCCTAGGCTTACCCAGAACTCACCGAATGGCCTAAACTGGCCTCAATCTTGTAGCCATATCTCCTGCCCCTCCTTTCAAGAGTTGGGATTACAAGCATGAGTCACCATGTCTGCCTCTGTACTCTCCCCCAACACCCCTCCCCCAAGACAGGGTTGCTCCTGGCTGTAGCCTTGGCTGTCCTGGACTCCCCACTTTGTAGACCAGGCTGGCCTTGAACTCACAGAGATCTATCTGCCTCTGCTTCTGCCTCCCGAGTGCTGGGATTACAGGCGCGAGCAGTGTGCCCAGTCTATGTACAACACCGGGCAGAATTTTCTCTTTGTGATGTTTTGCCGGTCACCTGTAATGGCAGAGCGATAGAGAGGGCACGTAAACACAGCTTACTAGAACAGCCCTTTTCTTCCAGTCACTCACCCCATATACTTCCCCTGCACTTCCCCAGAATTTATCACCCTTGAAGCCAAAACTCTCTTTCCTTTGTTAAAATGGTGTATAAGTGTCCTCAAGTCTAGTCACTCACATACAGAAGACACTCTCTCGAAGACTAGACAAGCAAGAGGTGTTGAGCTTGGCTTGGGCTTGTCTGCAGCCTGCCGAAGGCCCAGAGCCTTGCCCATACCAGGCAAGCGCTCTACTACTGAGCCACTGCAGCCTCTGGACAATAGGGGCTTGTTTGTTTGGCTTTTAAGACAGCCTTGTTCTGCAGTCCAGAAAGGCCTTGAATCTTCCTCCCTGAGGCCTCCAGAAGATAGAGTTTTAATCTAAGGATATGAATTTCTATCACTTCAGACTACAATGTAGCTAAACCCTTAAGAAACCACCTCTTGTTCAGAGCTGCTGTACTATCAAAGAGTTCCCACAAAGACTAACAAAACACAGCTCCTTTCTTCTGCCTTATCTATTAGTGACATTGAATTTTCTCGACATACTTCAACCAAAATAACAGTTTCTTGGGCCTGGTGGTACAGGTCTATAAGACCAGCACTTAAGAACCTGAAACAGGAAGAATGACTTTAGCTCAACTTGGGCTGCAAACTGGGATCCTGTCTTAAAAAAAACAAAAACAAAAAGAGAAACAACAAAAGCCAACGTGGCAGACTGAATACAGAAGATGATATAAAAACCAATGTTTTCTATTATCAAACAACAACAAAAAAGTAAAACATAACTGTTTTGGAAAACTATGTTTTGGAAGACTATGTGATTTGGGGGCCAGAGAAGAATACACCATGCATTTGTTTGCCTGTTTCCTTAGTTATGCATTGTTTTGTTTCCTTCTGAGGAAGTCTATGCCATTCTGCCTGGTCTAGAACTTTCTATGTGAGTCAAGCTGGCCTGGAACTCACACCTATCTCTGTGTTGTTTAAACGATGTTCTATTTTACCAATAAAGACTCAGGAACCATATGCTGGGGTGAAAACCTGCTAACTCAGAGAGGCAGAGAGGTAACCAGCTAAACTTCCTTCTCAGCTCAGGTCTGGACGGAAAAAAAAAAACCAAAAGGCTCAATAGTACAACTGACAGCTCAGGAGGAAAAAGCCAAAAAAAACCAAGGCCAAAGGCTTGCCCCCAAAGCTAGGGCACTGGGGAGCTGAAGCCTAAGCTAAAGCCGGAGCTTGAGCTAAAGCTCCTTTTTCTTCTCCACGCTGTCTTAATTACCCCTCAACTCAAAGCCCCGCCTACTCTTAATCCTTGTCAGCTGGTTTTTTGCTCCACCTCTTGACCTAGGGTTAACTTTAATAGATCCCATATCCAGAGAGCTCTTGGATTAAAGGTGTGTGCTAGGGCTGGGTGAACCACGCCATAATCATCTGTTTACAATAAACAGGAAGCTCTTGAATTAAAGGTGTATGTTAGGACTCAACTAAACCAAATGAAAAGCAGGGTTTTACAGTTTACTATTTTGGGGTTCACAATGGGATCAAATACCCTGCAACACCTCTGCCTTCCAAGTGCCAGGATTAAAGATGCACACCACCACAGCCAACCTAGCTGTATTGTTTATTAACATATACTTGGCTCATATTGGCTTTTTGAGACTTGGTTTCACTAGATAGCCCTGGCTAGCCTAAACTCACTATTCAGGCCAGGCTAGCCTGAAACTAACAGAGATCCACCTGCCTCTGCCTCTTAAGTGCTAGGATGAAAGGCGAGCTAATATTAATTTTTTTTACATTAATGTGTCTGTATGTGTGGGGGCACACATGCTATGGTGTACGTTTGGAGAAGGGAGGACAACTTGAGGGTTGGTTTTCTCCTCTATGGGTTGTGTTCCTAGGACTGCCCATAGGTCATCAGGCTTAGTGGCAAGGCCTTAGCTGTTGAACCATCTCACCAGCCCCCGGCTTTAATTTCTAATACACTTGATTAACAAAAGTGCTTTGGGGGTCCTCAGTGACATTCAGGAATGTAAAGGGGTCTGAAAGCGCCACTACAAAACAGCAAATGATGAGTACATCCCACACCTGAACCCATCCTGGTTTGCGTCTCTTCAAAAACACTCCCAGAGACGGTCCATCTTCATTGCCAACTTGACTCGATTTAAAATCATCCATGAAACAAACTTCTGAGTATGTCTGTGAGAACGTTTCTAGAAAAGTCTAGCTGAGGGGAGAGCCCAGACCCCTCCTTTCACCACCCCCTGCCTGTGGGCAGTGCTACCCCATGGTCTGGGAGCTGAGGATGAATGAAAAGGGAAAGGAGAAGGCGAGAACGGCACCAGCATTCCGCTCTCTGCCTCAGGGGTGTGGGTGTCATGTGACGGCGGCCTTAGGCTGCTGCCACCACTGCTAAACCGCTCTGACGCTCCACCTTCCTCTCCCTGGTGGACTGACTGTCCTCGTTCTTACGCTGTGAGCCAAAATAAACCCTTCCTAAGCCGGGTGTGGTGGCATATGCCTCTAATCCCAGCACTCAGGAGGCAGAGGGAAGCTTAACTCAGCTACATAGTGAATTTGAGGCCAACTTGAGCTTCATGAGACCGAGCTCAAAACAACAACCAACCAACCAACCACAATAACAAAACACCAAAAATCCCCACTTTGCTTAACTTGCTTTTGTCAGCTATCTTGCCACAGGAATGAGAAAGGTAACACTCTGTGTCCTCTGAACCCAATAGGAGAAGAGAGTGGACTTCAGAAACCAGCTCACGTTGGTATGAACAGCTGTTGCTCTCCTCCTCCCATCTCTGAGATAGTGTCTTTATGTGGCTCAGGCTGGCTTTGAACTCATAATCCTCCTCCCTCAGCCTCTTTCTCATTCCCAGCCCTCCAAGACTACTATCTTGTGCTGCCTGTGTTCTCTTGAGGGACTGCACCTGTGCCTATTGTATGAATACAATGTAATCTGTGAAGCTGTTCCTCTAGTGATGGACATTCCCATTGTCTCCAGTTCAAACAATGGTGCGATGGACATCTTTGGGAAAGTTTCACAGATACGTGCTATGACCACTCCTATCGTTCAAAGCGCTCACTCTGAACACCTGCTGGGCTGAAATTGAACAAGACCTGGGGTCAGTGTCGATTCCCAAATTATGGACATTGTACAATTGCAGGATGTTGTCATCTCAGCAGGAGGGAAGGCAGACAGAGGGTGCCAGGGCCTCTCTCTGCCCCCATCACCCTGTGGGATCCATCTATGGTTACCACAAAATTAAAAAGTTGATTTTTTTGTTTTTTTAAGCAACACCGCAGGGCTGGTGAGACGATGTATCAAGGAAAAGTGGTTATTGTGCAAACCTGATGACTGAGTTTATGGTCCGGAACTCACTGCGGGAGAGAGCCAAGTCCTGAGAGCTGTCCCTGACTTCCACACATTGTGGCACTCGTGCATATACAAACAGCACACACACACACACACACACACACACCAACAACAACAATAAGTTAATGAACTGATAAAATCTGGAACACAAACACCCAAGCCGTGGTGTGGCAGTGTACACCTATTCATGCCAAGCACTCAGGAGGCACAATCAGAAATCTCTGTTGCACACTCAGACCCGCCTGATTTAGACAGCAGGCTCTAGACTAGCCTGGTCTACATAGAAACTTCCTGACTAGACTACGTTTCATAGAGACATTGTTTCAAATGCTATCCTCCTACGCCTCTCGCGGGGCTGTGAGCGTCTCAGCTGCCGTGGAAAACAATGTGTACATTCTTCCGGATCTAAACACACAGCTAGCTGCTCTGTCACAGGCCTGCCATCCCAGGTGTCAGGAGTCTGAGGCAGAAAGATCTCAGTTCTAGACCAGCCTGTGCTCCATAGTAAGACCTGACTGAAAAACCAAAATTCATTATAATTTAAAAACTAAATACAGCATGAGCATATGGTCCAACCATCTCACTTCCGGATCTGTATCTGACAGAACTGAACGCAGGATCCCAGGCAGATCCTGTTCACACCATGTTCCCAGCAGAACTGCCCGCAATAGCCAGGAGGCAGACATAATCCAAGTGTCCATCAAGGCATAAGTGAATAAACAAATGTGCCACAATCGCACAATGGAATATTCAGTGTCAGAAAGGAAGGAAATTGACACATGCTACAACATATGACCTTTGAGGACATTTTCCTAAGTGAAATAAGCCAGTCACAAAAAGACAAATACTGTATGTTCCATTAATGGCAAAATAATAAACTCCTGTAAACAGAAAGTAGGACAGGGGTTGCCAGGGGGGTGGAGAGGAGGAATGGGCAGCTCAGTGGGGATAGGGTTTCTGTTTGGCAAGGTGAACAAGTTCTGGAGATCCGTTGCACAATGAGAACGTTCTTAACAGTAGTGAACTGTGCGCTGAGAAGTGGTTCAGGCGAGGGCTGGGCGGAGGGCTCATCCCTTCGTATGCCTTCCTATCCCTTCGTAAGACGGCACACTAGGCAAGCACAGCCACCTGAGTTTGAATGCCCAGAGCCCATGTTGAAAGCTGTGCCTGCCTGTGTGTGTCTGCAACCCCAATCCTGGGGCACTCAGACAGGCACACGCATCCAACACATACACACAAACACACACACACTCCTGGGACGGCTGAAGGTGTAAGGGAACTTGCCCCCGAGCCTGATGACCTGAGACCCACAGAACGGAAGGGGACAACTGACTCCAGAAAGTTGCCCTCCTCCCTCCACACGTAGGTACACACAGTTAGTTAAGTGTTTTGTTTCTGTTTTGTAGTCTTGGCTGCCCTGGACTCACTTTGTAGACCTGGCTGGCCTTGAACTCACAGAGATCTGCCTGCTTCGGCCTCCTCAAGTGCTGGGATTACAGGTATGTGCCACCACACCCAGATAGTTAATTAATTTTAAAAGAAACAGTTTGCACAGGTCAGGAGTGGGTGTACATGTCAATAATCTTAGCACACAGAAGAACAGAGATTTCAAGGCTGGCTTGGGCCACACAGGACATTTATGACTTCCTTAAAATTTGGAGGGGCCTAGTTAGACTTAGAGAGGTTTTCTGTTGGGACCCTTCTACAGTCCTGGCAAGAAATGCTGGGCTTTAAAACAGTGCTGTGGCATGAGTCTGAGGGCTGTGACAAATGGAGTTCATCACCCAGATCTTCGCTCCTCTCTAGGAAAATATCCACCCATACCTTCACCATGTTTGGAGAGAGACAAGCTCCTTATCTAACCTTTTTAAAAAAATTTATGTGTGTGAGTGTTTGGTGTGCCATGTGTGTGCCTGGTGGCCACAGAGGCCAGAAGAAGGAGTCAGATATCCTGGAACAGGGGTCACAGGGGGTTGAGAGCCATGATGTGGTAGGTGCTGGGAACCAAGCTCAGGTCCTCTGCCAGAACAAATGAACTACTGAGCCATTTCGTCAGGCTCCAGATTTCATATTGAAATCACAGCAATATGATTGTGGTTTTAAACTTTCTTCTGTGGCAAAGTTCTTGTCCAGGCTGGCCTCAGAGCCAGTGGTCTTCCCACCTCAGCCTCGCAGGTGCGGAGACTACAGGAGTGAGATGCTGAGCCAGCTAGTTTTAGTTCAACTTGACACAAACTGGAGCAAACCGAGAGGAGGAAACGTCCATTGAGAAAATGACCTCATAAGAACACACTGTAGGCAGCCCATTGTGGGTGTCATCCCTGGGCTGGTGGTCCTGGTTCTGTAGGAGAGCAGGCTGGGGCTGGAGAGATGGCTCAGAGGTTAACAATATTGTCTGTTCTTCCAAAGGTCCTGCGTTCAATTCCTAGCGACCACGTGGTGGCTCATAACCATCGATACTGAGATCTAGTGCCCTCTTCTGGTGTGCAGGCAGAATGCTGTATAAATAATAAATAAATAAATCTTTAAAAAGAAAAAAGAAAAAAGAAAGAAAGAAAGAAAGCAGGGGCTGAGCGAGTCATGGGGAGCAAGCCAGTAAGCAGCATCCTTCTATGGCCTCTACATTACCTCCTGCCTCCAGGTTTCTGCCCTGATTGAATTTCTGCCCTCACTTCCTTCAGTGATAGACTATGATGTGGGAGTCTTAAGTCTTCCTCCCCAACTTGGTTTTGGTCATAGTGTTTTATTACAGCAATAGAAACTATAATTAAGGCAGCCACTCTGCCTAGATGTTATTTTAAACTTCTGCATTTCTGCTGTTTTGTATAGAATAAATCCTTACTTCATGATGTTGTAAAATGAGATCTTCTTCAGACTACCACTTCTCAAATAATGACAGAGAACTTTTGTTTATTTATTTATTTATTTATTTATTATTATTTTTCGAGACGGGTTTTCTCTTTGTAGCCTTGGCTGTCCTGGACTCACTTTGTAGACTAGGCTGACCTTGAACTCACACAGATCTGACTGCCTCTGCATCCCCAAGTGCTGGGATTACAGCCATGCACCACCAGGCCTGGCTCCTTTTTATTAATTATCAATATTTTATCATAGGCTTGTTCACCAACTAGCTCTTTTTTTTTTTTTTTTTTTTTCTTTTCCAGAGCTGAGGCCTAACCGAGGGCCTTGCGCTTGCTAGCCAAGCACTCTACCACTGAGCTAAATCCCCAACCCCCACAACGAGCTCTTAAATTAACCCTTTAATTAATCTATGTTCTGCTACGTGGCCACCTCTCAGTCTTAAACCCAGCAACTTCGGTTTCTTCTTCCATATCTGGCTCGTGACTCTCCCTGAGCCTGATTCTTTCCTAGAGTTCCTATCTCTTCCCAGAAGTCCTGCCTCTCTCTCCTGCCTTTGCTATTGGCTATTCAGCTCCTTATTAAACCAATCAAAAGGTGAGGGAAGTGTATGTTTACAAAACATTGGGACAGTGATGCTTAACAGTGCCAAAGTCTGGTTTGTATTGGTACAGAAACCAACATTTGAATAATACAAAGACAGTCTCTACACAATGCACACACACACACATCACCATAGAGCCAGACGGGGGGTGCACGCCTTTCATCTGGGCACTCAGGAGGCAGAGGCAGGCAAGCAGATCTCTGAGTTCCAGGCCAGCCTGGTCTATACAGTGAGTCCAGGACAGCCAGGGCTTGTTACACAGAGGAAAAAACCACGTCTCAAAATAAAATAAAATAAAAATCACCCCACTGTTGTTTGTTAATGAGAATTTTGATGAACATACCATCATGTGGCTGGTAGCAAGCTGGTGATGAAATGACAGTCAACCCTGAACCCAGAAGATGTTCCAAAAGCAAGCAGGAGTGTGCTAAGGAGGTTCAAGTTTAGAATAGACTGCTGGGAAAAGCACAAAGTGAAGAAGGTCAGGAGACCATTGCACAGGTGGGGTGGGTGGGTGGGTAGAGCCTCTCTGCAGCCCTCACCAGGACGAGGAAACACGGCCCACAGCTCTTGCTGTCATCTCTGTGCCGTGACTCCACTTTGGGGTTGAAATGAATAGATTTTCCAGTGATTAGGGTTATTTGGTTAAAGGACTATTTGTGTGTGTGTGTGTGTGTGTGTGTGTGTGTGTGTATGTGTGCTGGGGGCGGGGGGAGATAAGCTATGGCTCCGCAGCTAAAAGCAATGGCTGCTCCTCCAGAGACCTAGGTTCAATTCCCAGCACCTTCATGTCAACTCCCAACTTTACCTGTAAATCAAGTTCCAGGAGGTCCAATGCCCCCTTCTGGCCTTCATGAATACTGCACTAGAGTGTACGCAGACATACACTAAGATAAAGCACCCACATACGTAAAATAAAAACAGGCTATTTGAAATAGATGTGGGCCTATGACAATAGTTCACTAGTTTTACAAGACAGAAATGGCCCCACATGGTCGGTTTGGCTACAAGAAGGCAGCTGCTCTACTTCAGGAGCAATGTGCTGTGGCAAGCTGGAGGTTCATCTCTGACGCTGGCAGGCTAAGCCATTTCTTGGCAACAGCAGCTAACCCTCCCCTCTTTAGTGGGGACTGTGTATGACCTCCACCTCTCTGACAGTGTCTACGTCCTTTATGCCACCATCAGGGTGGCCAGTGACTGGCAGGGCCATTGTGGCAGTGCCTCTCCTATGGTGGTTAAGTGTCTGAGTTTTGAAGGTCATTTGTTATTCAGCCACACTGCAACAATTCCAGGCCAATATAGAAACATTTCAACACCTTTTTTTCCTTTTTGAGAAATGGTTTCTCACAGTTCAAGGTGTCCTTGAACTCGCTACATAGCCAGTGGTGGACTGAACCACTGATCCTCTTGCATCCCCTCCCAAACGCTGGAATTATAGGCATGTGTCCCCACCCTAATGTTGTTTTGGTTTTCTTTTCGTGGTTGTTTAATGACTTATGGCAGTCTTGCTCTGTAACCCAGGGTGGCTTTGAACTGTCATCCTCCTGCCTTAGCCTCCCAAATAATGAGACTACAAGAGACAAATGAGGCCAGGTGTGGTGGCTCATACCTGTGATCCCAGCAGTTGGGACGCAGGGGCAGGTGGATCTCTGTGAGTTCAAGGCCAACCTGGTCTACAAAGGGAGTCCAGGACAGCCAGGGCTACACAAAGAAACCCTGTCTCAAAAAACAAACAAACAAACAAACAAACAAAAAGTGACAAATGAGTCATTTTTAAGTGTATGTGTATCAGTGGATATAAACTTGTTCAATGGCTGGTGGAAGTGTATTTTCTGTCTTTTCTATACAACCTTGACAGTGTTTCACAGAGTCCTGTGAGCCTGCCAGGACTCATTTATACTATTTCATGCCCCAAACCTTGACTTATCCTTGTGCTAGAGGCCTTTTCACATCAAGAGTGCTTGGTGCTTGTATGGTGTGGTGGTTTATTCCTCTGATCCCGCACAGACAACGAAGGAAGATGCAAGCCTGATGCTTGTCACTCCCATCGCCTACCTTCCTGCTTTAGTCACACGTTCATCAAACCCTTCCTAGTACATTCCAGTCTGTTAAGACAGGCTTGGACCAAGTGGAGAGACATGTTCTTCTCTCGAAACAACAAGGGCACGGGACCAGGAAACCATAGTAGCCAAAGAAGACTTAGAGGATCTTTATAGAGGACAGACACCTCTGGCCATCTTGAAGGGCCTCAGGATCTTTGTAACATAGCACTGGCATATAGGAAGGGTGATGGCTGCTGCTCTAGGTGATGGCTGCCCTGCAGGTGGCCATGGGTGGTTAAAGATAACAGTTCTGACCTCCCCCTCAGGGGGGTGCAGCCTTACCAGGCCACAGAGGAAGACAATGCAGCCAGTCCTGATGAGACCTGATAGACTAGGATCAGATGGGAGGAGGACCTCCCCTGTCAGTGGACTGGAGGAGGGGCACGGGTGGAGAAGAGGGAGGGAGGGTAGGATTGGGAGGGAAGAGGGAGAGAGCTATAGGTGGGAAACAGAGTGAATAAACTGTAATTTAAAAAATAAAAAATAAAAAAAGATAATGGTTCTGTTAAAGTCATGCCAACCTCAAGCTTCCACATGGGTCACGGGCCAAGTCCATGGGATAGGTAAGCCAAGGGCCATTTTCTTCCTTGGATAACTCTTGCATGATAAAGTTCCAAACATGGACTGGGCCCAAAAGAGGGGTGCGTTTCTGTGAGGCCAGGGGGTGCTGTGACTGGGGAAGATGGCCCGGAGCAAGAGTGAGGCCGAGCCACGTCCAAACCCAAACATCTCCTCTTGAGATTGGCAGGAATAGGACCATTCCCTCCCTGCCCTGGGCCTGCATGTCCAGTGCACTGTCACCAACCTCTGCCAGCCTTGAGGTGGTCACATGTCCTGGCAAGCAGGTTACAGGTTAAACTTCCTCTCCCCTTATAAGGCATGTCCAGCAAGCACCTGGAATTTCTCTTCATGCAAATAAGGCATTCCCAGCACCTTCGCCCTGGCTAGTAACACTCACTCTAAAATCCTCTACCCACTCCCTAAAGCTTTGTTCCCAAACCCAACGCCACTCCCCTCCCCCCAGTTAAACAAGCTGCATCACTGAAGTTGTCTCCGGAGAAGGCTGTGTCTCTCCCACTCACCATGGACGGAGACCCTGCTTTGCACCCACCTGCCCAGCTAACCTTCACTCCATCCCGGTACACGATGAACCTCGATATCCTGAAGGAGAAGCAAACATGGAGCAGCCTGGATCCTTTTATCTCCGTCTCCTAGCCTGAGAAGGCAGTTTCCGTCCTTGCATAAACCTGTGGCCTCCCTTAGAGAGCAAAGCCTGTGAACTTGAGTGCACAAACATGTTTGTGTGTATGCTCAGGCATGGCCAGCCTCCAATACATACCCACACAGAGAACACACAGTTCAAGAGACTTGGCCTTGAACTGAGGATGACAAGACCTGCATTGCAATCTTGACTCTTTATTAATCCAATATCATCTGCACCTCAATAAGACAAGATTCTAGCCTTTAAAAAAATTCTACAGGTTCTCGTGTAGCCCAGGCTTGCCTCAAACTCACTATGTAGTAGAGGATGAGCCTGAACTCCTGATCCTCCTGCCTCTACCACCAAGTGCCAGGATCACAGGTATGCACCACCAAAGCTAGCTTAAGACGTGGGCCTTATGTATAAGGATTTCGGAAATAGCATTTCCCCGTATGGATAATATGTAGTAGCTGACTAGAAAACCCTCTCCCTAAAAATGTCAAATTATTTTACACTAAAACTTGTTTGTTGATGAGCAGTGGTGTCACATACCTTTAATCCCAGCTTTTGGGAGGCAGAGGCAAGTGGATTTTTAAGTTTGAGGCCAGCCTGGTCTACAGAGTAGTTCCAGGATAGCCAAGGCTACACAGAGAAATCCTGTCTTGAAAAACCAAGAAAAAAAATTACCTCAATCCCATGTGCACAGTAAATCTTAAGGTGTGACTACATTGCAACTCCTTTGCAGAGTATGTCTGACCTCTGTCATGGATGGGTTCTATAGCTTAAGGGCCTAGGATCTCCTGTGGTTCCATCATACAGACAGTGTAGAGGTCACCAGGCTATAAAGTTCATGTGACATCTCTCCTAAGGATGGAGTCTATTGACTGAGGAGCAAAGCTAAAGACAGAGGTTTAGGGAGGGAGAGTCTGGGACAAACACAATACTCTGGGGATCCCAGTGTGGCCTGGGCCTACAGCTAGCACAGATCATCAGGCTGTTAACAATATCCACCAGAAGCCTTCTGGGTAGAAAACAGTTATGTATTACACACCTCTTCCATTGAAGAGGCAAGCCTTCATGCCTAACATTCCTGCTTCCCTCCTGCTTCTCTGGGAGCTTATGTCCTCTCTAGTGACCAGCTTTCCCCAAGTTTCTCTGACTCCATGGCAGGATGGGAAATGTTTGACCTTCTAGAACTTTACACATGAAACTGTTGGCGGCAACAGGACACAGTCCACAGAACCACGGCTGCAGCCTGAAGAAGTTGCCTCGGGAGCCTCCTCTCAGCTGAAGCTAGGATTCTTTCCACCATGGGTTTGAGACAGGGTCTCGCTACTTAGCTCAGGTTGGTTTTGAGCTCACTGTGTAGCCCAGACTGATCTCTACTCAAGGAGATCCCATGCTAGCCATCCAGATGCTGAGATCACAGGCATGAGCTGTCACACCTTGTCAGGACTCTCGACTTGCACCTCAGAAAGTCATCTAAGGACAAACCAGTATGAAAAAAGTTGCAGTGTATTAAGAAAATCTTTTAAACATGCCTTAAAAAAAAAAAAAAAGACAAGTTCTTACTATGTAGTTCTGGTTGTCCTGGAACTTGATAGGTGGACCAACTGGCCTCCAGCTCACAGAGACCTGCCTGCCTCTGCCTTCTGAGTTGCTGGGATTAAAGAAGGACATGTGCTGCCACAGCTGGCCTGGTTTTTGTTTTGCTATTTGAGACTTACTGTCAGGTACCCCAGATTATCCTAGAATTCCTGATTCCTATCCCTCACCTCCCAAGTGCTGGGATTATAGACTGTACTTCCACAGGGAGCAAGCAGCTCCCACCATTCTAATTTCCAACAATCTTCCAGGATCTCCAATTGCAAACTCCAGGACCCTCTCTCTTCTCACCATCTCCAGCTTCCAGGATCAACTGAGAGAGCATGAGCCACTTCCTCCACAAGTTGGCAGGGAAGTCTAAAGTTGCCAGGCATCTCCCTAAGATGAAGAAGCAGCACAGAGGCCACACACTCTTTCGGGATATACAAAAGCCAGGAACTAAATGGGGCAAAATTCAGGAGGCCATGGAAGCTGCCACAGCCCTAAAACAGGACCTCATTAGTCTCTTTTGGGTTTTCACGTACTGGTTCTGCCTTGCACAGATCCCCCTATCTCTGTGATCCCTGGATAAGGAGATAAAGCACAAGAAGAAACAGGTGAGGGGCAGAATGTGGTGGCGCACACCTTTAGTGTCATCGTTTGGGAGGCAGAGGCAGGCAGATCTCTGTGAGTTCAAGGCCAGTCTGGTCTATACAGTCTATGCTAGGCCAGCCAAGAGCTACACAGAGAAACCCTGACTTAGCAAGAGAAAGAGAGAGGGAGAGAGAGAGAGAGAGGAGAGAGAGGCAGTTAAGAGCATTTGCTACTCTTGTAGGAGACTATATATAGGCATCCCGTTGGCCCAACAACGAAAGTATGAAACTGGAGGCATTTTTGTGAAAAGATGGAGACTGAAAGATTGTGTGTTGCTGTCTTCCTGCCTCTTGGCTTATCCATGGAGTAGGTGACTCATTGAATTGAATCTCATTTCTTCTTTCCTCTGAGGTTTGGTTTTGTTTTGTTTTTCAATTTCAGCTACAGTTTTAAGCTTTATGAGGAACCTTATCACCAAAGAAAATGGCTAGCAACATGACAAAACTTGCTCCATGAAGTCAAGTGTATTATTGAGAGTCTCAGCACTCTTGTGGTCAAGGATTTGACATAGAAGCAATCTTCTTGAAGAATGGCAAAACTGTTGTTCTACGTACAAGCTGTGTTCAGTGTTAATTTGTTAATACAGTATTCAGTATGTAAAGGAGAGAATGCCTGGCAGGAAAAGGTGACAGAATAATTGCTGGACAGGCTTTAGATATTAATGTGGCCGCAGGTACAAAACAGAGGTCACTAGAGACCGTCTCTGGCATGTTCTTGTGAAGGGTACAAACTGGAGATACTATTGTCAATTTGAGGTTAACCCAAGAACCATCCCGCTCTGAGAAGTTTAGAGCTCCAGAAGGCATTGGGTGTCAACAAGCGCTCTCCTTTGCAGAGCAAGTCTGCAGGTCTGAGAACAGTTATTCTCGGAGCTTCAGAATCAGGTAAGTGGTGGGTGAGTGGTCTCCACATCTGGAGGCTCGAAATTGCCTCAGGAAGGAATTCCTGTTGTCAGCCAAGGTGCAGAGTCTCGGGAGGATGGGGCAGGAATGAATCTCCCTCTTCGGATCCTGAAGGCAATTGACTTTTTCCTCCGTTGAGTTTTCAGGAGCCCTGTGTACCCTCCACCACCAAAGCTCGGATTTATAGAATTCCTGATGCAAGCTGGGCCCAGTTGGACCCAGATTAGCTTAATGTGCCCTTCAAATAGGGTGAAGAACAAGATGAATCAGGGAAGAATAACCAAACCTGACAGGAGCTGAGCTGAGAAGAATTTGAACCTCCCAAAAGTAGCTAAAGATTTACAGTCTGGTCCTCAGGTCTGCCTCTTCCAATACTTAATTTATTAAAAATGTTTCAGCATCTCCCTGCAAGCTGCCTGCCACTTCCCTGCTTCGTTCTTTGTTTTTGTGTCAGTGGCTGCACCAACAGTGATGCAGGCCGCTCAAGGCCTGAGGCTGTCAGTGATTGAAAAGCTCTGTCCTCAGGGAGGGTAAGTCTACAAATGATCCACACTGGAAATGTGGAGTTCCTCCTTTGACTTGGACTAACTTTCATGGGACAGGACATGTAATTCTCTAGCACACATTCCTCCTCAGAGACTCCCTCTGAATGCCAGTGTGTACCAGGAGACACCCCAGGAAGGGACAAAAGTCGCTTCAGTTCTAGGACTGGACAACAGGCCATGACGACCTTCAGGCCACTAAAGAGGAGCTGACTCAGATAAGAGAAAAAAGTGGATTTTCTGCTGGACAGTCTGGAAAAAAAAAAAAGGCGAAGAATAGAGCACACAGTAGAGATAAAGCTGTGTCAGAAGAACTGCTGGCCTGCAGCTTCCTCCGAGGTAAAGCTGTCCATCCTGGAATGGCGTCAGCAAGACCCAGGATTCTCTACCGGGAGATGAAACCTTCCACCCTGCAGGGAAGCCCCTTCCGCTCACAAACAACTCAAAACAGCTTCATGAAGTCCCCGAAATGGACCAGATTCACTGGGCGTATAGGAAGCTGTATGGGCTGCAGAGAAACACTCCCAAGCTAGTGGGACAGCCTGGAAAAGGCTCCGCCAGCTGAGTCTCCAGGAAAGGACACTCTGCAACCCGCTGAGCTGCCTGCAGGCTGTGCACCGTGCTCCAGGTTCCTCAGCTTTTGTGAGCTGTCGCCCGCTGGGGTGGGATCTGGTTATAGAGCTGTCTTAGAGTCACTTCTACTCCTGTAATTAACCCTTTACCACATTCGTGCAAGTAGCCACAGTACAACTCAACGGTTCATCTAGTTGCACTAGAGTGGTATCCGCGCTTTGTTCCATTGTCAGTTCCCTGTCTGGGGTGAGTTGATGTTTCAGTCTCCCCCAGAACAGTGTCGCACCCCTGTGAAGAAAGATGAGGCGAGTGTGAAGGCAGGGCCTGAAGCAGGCATACACATGCCCAGTGCCCTGAAGCAGGCACAGATGACGCTCCTGAGGAAGTAGACCAATGGCATGATGATGCTGAAAACAGGGATGACCAGCTGTATTGACCAAAGATGATGAAAAAAGAGACTGAGGATGCCCTCTTCTGGGCAATAGGCATGTGTATGCTATAATACAAAAATGCAAAACAACATACACAAAACAATAAAGCAAGTTCTAAATAAAAAAAATCAATCTTACCCCATTATTCTTTTACTTAGGCACTGTCAGAGACCAAAATGACAACCATGCCCTCTCTGAAGTACCTGCAGAACATCCTCACTCTTCTCTCTCTCCTATCCTCCCCGCACTCATCAGTTATTAACCTCCTGCATCTTGTTCCATTGTCACTTCCTCTGATGACCCTTAGTAGTGTTAAATCTTGCTCTGTAAATTTGCCTTGATTTATTAATTTAATTTTGTCTTAATACTAAAAGGATTTGCTGGACAATGGTGCACCTTTAGTCCCAGCACTCAGGAAGCAGAAGCAGGTAGGTCTCTCCCAGTTAGTTTGAGGTCAGCCTGGTCTACAAAGTGAGTTCTAGGGGCTGGAGAGATGGCTCAGTGGTTAAGAGCACTGTCTTGCTCTTCCAGAGGTCCTGAATTAAATTCCCAGCAACCACAGGGTAGCTTACAACCATCTATACGGGGATCTAATGTTCTCTTCTGGCATGCAGGTGTACATGGAGATATAGCACTCATCTACATAAAATAAATAAATAAATCTTTAAAAAAAAGAAAAACATGAAGTGAATTCCAGGACAGACACACAGAAACCTTGTCTTGAAAAACCAAACCAAACCAAATCAAATTAACCAACCAAACAAAAACAATAAAAGTATTTTTGGTCTAAAAAAAACACACACATTTTTCAAAAACAGTGATAGTGAATTTTCACTTTTTTAATTTTTTTTTTTTTTTTTTGAGAAAGATCTCATTATGCATCCCTGCCTGGCCTTGACTTTCTCTGTGTAGTCTGAAACTCTTGCTGACTCACCTGCCTCTTGACTAAAGGAATGAGTCACCATGCCTAGCAAATTCATACTTTTTTTTTAAAGATTTATTTATTATTTATACAATATTCTGCCTACACACCAGATCTTACTATAGATGGTTATGAGCCACCATGTGGTTGCTGGGAATTGAGCTCAGGACCTTTGGAAGAACAGTGAGTGTTCTTAACCTCTGAGCCATCTCTCCAGCCCAAATTCCTACTTTTTTGTTTGTTTGTAGACCTTGACTCACAAAGATCTGCTTGCCTCTTCCTCCCCAAGTGCTGGGATTACAGGCGTGCCTGGGTGAATTTTGGTTTCTTTAAAAACCCAGTTATGTGAATATGTTTTTGTTTTAAGGGGCTACTTCAGATTATCCACAGCAGCTAACTCTAATGTGTCTTGTGGTCTGGCAAGGGTGTGGTTTTTGCCAGCTGCGGATAGTTTAATTCTGGGAAATCTTGAGAGGGTATAAATGGGGGCGTCCTGAGAGAGCTGTGGTGGTTGCTGCTTTCTCTGCTGCCCACTGCTTCTGGTCCTTGCTGATATTGGTTCCTGATGCTATAAAATTGATGGATTGATAGCTTACTGGTATGCTAGATATTCTGATGAAGAAGATTAGACTTGTCCCTAAAAACCCAACCACCCTGATCACCAGGAAAGAGATCTATGTCCCCTTTACTCTCTAACCTTCTTTCCTACCTAGTGTTGGGGGTTTGCAAGGAATTAGGGTGCAAAAGTGGTAGCTATAAGAACGCAAATTAAATAACTAAGCAAATATGCCAACAAACTTCTGTCCAAAGATTGGCTGACTACTCAGCTATGCAGACTCAAGGGACTCCCCAGAAAGCTAGGATTAAAAATGAAAACAATAAAGAAAAACTGAACATTCAAGTGTTTGTGCCTTCATGGGTTTAAGTGCACCAGATGCATGCAGGAGCCCGCAGAGGTCAAAAGAGGGCATCGGATCCCCTAGACCTGCCATTGCATGTCATTGTCAGCTGTCACACGGTGTCAACAACCATACCTGAGTTATCTGCAAGAGCAGGAAGAGCTCTTAACAGCCTTCTCCAGGCCCAAACAAACCCAGCATGCAGAAGGCAGAGGCACGATGCTCTCTGCCAGTTCTTGTTATGTTCTTTTTTTTTTAAGATTTATATATATATATATATATATATCTTAAAGATTTAATTTAGATATTATGTAAACAATGTTCTGTCTGCATGCGTGCCTGAATGCCAGAAGAGGGCACCATATCTCCTTATAGATGGCTTTGAGCCACCATGTGGTTGCTGGGAATTGAACTGAGGACCTTTGGAGGAGCAGCCAGTGCTCTTAACCTCTGAGCCATCTCTCCAGCCTGATCTCTGTGAATTCAAGGCCAGCCTAGGCTACACACTGAGTTCCAGACCAGCCTGGGCTATAGTGAGACAAAAAATAAAAACAAAACAAACCCAGCCACGCAATTAGAAACACTAGCTGATTGGGCCACATAGGAGACAATATCTGACATTTAAATCCTTGTAACTTAAAAACAAAAAACTATAGTCAGGTGCAGTGACACATGCCTGTCACTGAAACACTTGGGAGGTGGAGGGAGGAGGATGAAAAGTTCAAGGTTACCTCTGAATATATACTGAGTTCAAGACCAGCCTGGGCTACATGAGATCCTGTCTCAACAATAGCAAAACTTCTCCCACCACCTTCCCCCCACCCCCGCTCCCGCACATATAAAAAACACACACACAAAATAAACTATGTGTGTTTACATGAAAAATGGCTCCCATAGGCTCATAGGAAGTGTCACTGTTAGGAGATGTGGCCTTGTTGGAGTAGGTGTGGCCTTGTTGGAGGAAGTGTGCCCCTGGGGGTGGGCTCTGAGATTTCAGATACTCAAGCCAAGCCCAGTGTCATTCTCTGCTCCTGCTGCCTGCTGATCAGATGTAGAACTTTCCATTTCCTCTCCAACACAATGTCTGCCTTCATGTTGCCATATTTCCTGCCATGATGACAGTGGACTAAAATAAACTTCCAAACCTTAAACCAGCCCAAATTAAATGCTTTCCTTTATAAGAGTGCTGCGGTCATGGTGTCTCTATACAGCAATAAAACCCTAAGATACTACAGGAAAAAAATCATAACCCAGGTTTCCATATAACAGTATCAAAAATTAGGTATAAAAAAACAAAACAAACAAACAACAACAAAAAAAAACCCCATGACTCACACTGAGAAAAAAGAAATTATTAGCAACTGACTGGGTAAAAGTGTTGGATTTAGCTGATAAAACTAAATCTTTTATTGTACAGCTGTTCAAAGAATTAAAGGAAAGTATGAAGATAATAATTTGACATATAGAAACTAAAAAAAAAAAAAAAAAAAAACCCAGAAACTTAAATGGAAAATCTGAAGTTCAAGAGCACAATTGAAAACCTGAGACTCATTCTGAAAGAGGGACAGCAGGGTGAACTGCTCTCGCAGAGGACCAGAGCCCAGAGCCCAGTGCCCAGTGCCCAGTGCCCAGTGCCCAGTGCCCAGTGCCCAGCACCCATGTCAGGTGACCTATAACCTCCTGTAACTATCTCCAAGAGATCTGAGGCACATTTTGTTCTTCAGGGACATTATACTTATATGCACAAATACACACACACATATACACATCATTAAAAATAAAGGGCTGGAAGTTGACGCACATCATTAACCCCAGCACTCAGGAAACAGAGGCACTCGGATCTCTGTGAGTTTGAGGCCAGCATGGTCTACACAATAGTCCAAAACAGCCAGTGCAACACGACTCTGTCTAAACAAACAAACAAACAAACAAACAAATAAATACCAGCAACATAATAATAATAATGATAATATAATAATAAAAGGGCTGGAGAGATGGCCCAGGGGTAAAGAATACTGGATGCTCTTCCAGAAAAGCAGGGTTCAAGTCCCAGCACCCCCATGGCAGCTCACAACCATCTGCACCTCCACTTCCAGGGGATCTGACACCTTTGAATGTAAACCTGTTTTTGTTTTGATCCCAAGTGTGGGGTGTAGAAGTGTTTTTGGCATGTTCCCCTGGGAAAACAGCCCCCATGAAAAGGCTCATGATGTTCGTCAGCTGGAAGCTGTCTTGTGGGGGAGGGGTGAGTTGTCAGCTGAAAAACAGCCTGTGTGACTTTGGGAGGGTATAAAATGAGCCCCAAACAAAGAGAGATGGCTTTGCATTCCTTCGCATCTCTCTGTTACTTCGTTTCACATCATTTTGAGCCACTCCTAGAGAGACCTCCAGAGAACGCGTCCAGCTTGCTGCTGAGGTTACTGTTGTGTTTGGTAGATTGCTGGTTTGCTGTTTAGCTGGACTTCTGGAATACGGATGACTGAGACTGGTATTGTGCCCCCAAACCCAACACCCCTCACTAGTAAGAAGGAGTACAGCGGTCTGCATCCCTTGTACCAACTAAACTGCTTTTTCTTCTAACTACGGGTGGGGAGGTTGGAAGGGAGGTAGAGGCATTTAAGAACCCCACATAAGGTAGGTTTTTGGAAAAAAAATCTAAACCTAAACGTATAGATATCCTCTTTGGTTTTCCTGGGTACCAGGTATAAAAGTGATATACAAACATATATACAGGCGAAGCACCCATATACATAAACAAAATAAAATAAATATAAACATAGATAAAGGAGTTGAAGAGATGGCTCAGCAGAGACAAGTGGATCTCTGTGAGTTCTAGGCCAATATGGCTGATATAGTGGGTTCCAGGACAGCAAGGGCTTTAGAGAAAGATCCCGCCTCAAACAAAAAGTAAACAAACAACAAAGATTACAGCAGAACAGTAAGAGCACTAGCTGTTTTTTTAGAGGACCCATGTTGAATATCCTGCATCCAGAAGGCTGCTCATAGTTACATGAGCGCAGAACTCCAGTCCTAAGAGATCCACTGCCCTCTTCTGGCTTCTGTGGGCACTATGCACGCACATGATGTACAGACATACATGTAGGTAAAAACTCATAGACGTAAAAGAAAAATAATTTAAAAAAATACGCCTAAAATTACATCACTCCGGGTGAGTTCAAGGCCAGCCTGGTCTACACACTGAGTCCAGACAGCCAGGGCTACGCAGAGAAACCCTCTCGAAAACCAAAACAAACAAACAAATAAATGATTGCATCACTTAACATTTAGGTATTTTTGCTTGTTTGATTTTTCTTTTTTAAAGAGGGTCTCCTTATGTTGCCTTTAGATCTTCCAGCCTGATCTCTTTCATATTGGGATTACACGAATGAACCACGATGTCTAGCCATCTGTGTCATTGAATACATTCTCCTTATTGTATAACCACCTCCGTCATCCACATCCAGAATTGTTTGTTTTTTCAAGACAGGGTCTCACTATGTAGCTCTGGCTGCCCTGGAACTCACTGTGTATATCAGTGTGGTCTTGATTTCGTAGAAAGCCTCCTGCCTCTGTCTCTGCCTTTGCCCCCTGGGTGCTGGGGTTAAAATTGTGGGCAGCTACACCCTACTTGTCTTCAGAAGTTTTTCACCTTCTTTAGCTGGAATTGTACAACTATGGACTGCTACGTCCCGTCCCTTCCTTCCTAGCCTAGACTTGTGGCATTCATTCTTTACTATTCTTATCTTTATTTTTTTGTATGGATACTCTGGCTGTATGCATATGTATACAACACCTGAAGAGGCCACAAGAGGGTGTTGGAATCCCTAGAACTACAGTTATTTTACAGCTACAGAACTAGAGTTGGGAACCACCAAGCGGGTGCTGGGACTTGAACCCTAGGCCTCTGGGAGAGCAACCCATGCTTTTAGCTTTTAAACCATCTCTCTAGCCCCAATTAAATTTTTTTTGTTTTTGTTTTTGTTTTTTGAGACAGGGTTTCTTTGTGTAGCCTTGGCTGTCTGGACTCACTTTGTAGACTGGTCTGGCCTTGAACTCACAGTGATCCACCTGCCCCTGCTTCCCTGAGTGCTGGGATTAAAGGCTTTGGCCACCATGCCTGGCTCCAGCCTCATTCTTTATGACTGTACATTTAGCTACTATAGGAGTTTCACATAATTGGAATCACAGTGTATTCATCCTTATTTTGCCGGGAGCCAAAGCTATCTACTGAAGCCAAAGTCAATTAGTGAGCCAAAGCTATCTAGTGGAGACAAAGGTATTTACTGAAGCCAAAGCCAAGTAGTGAGCAAAGGTCATTTAGTGGAGACCTAAGGCTATTTAGTGAAAGAGTTATCTAAGATCCTAAATCATGGGTGATAGATTGTGAGGACATCCGTTTGTTAGAGCATCCGTAAGATATCTTAAGAAAACATCCTTATGGTATCTTGCAGGTACAATATTTAACCCATGAAAGCACTCTTCCTATCTCCTGCAGCAGTTAATTAACCTTCCCCCTTTCCTGTCTTCTCCCTATATAAGTTGGGTCAAAATTTCTAATAAATGAGATCAGACAAACAGACTTGGCTTCATTCCTGCTTCTCTTGTTCCTCCCCTCCCCCGTTCCTTCCACTCTCCTCCTTAGGAACCCGGCTGAAGTCCCGCAGGTCGGGACATTATTTCACTTGTGTTAAAACACATATACACACACAAAGCAATAATCATGCCAAGGTACTGCTAGGTTTATACGAACATTGAAAAAAATAGCACAAATCGGGAGAAAGGGAACAAGGCAAAGTTACTAGAATTCCACCAGAATTGAGTCAGTATAAAGCGTGCAGTGATGGGTGTGGTGTCGTGAGACTGTAGTGCCAGCCTTGGGAGGGGAACACAGAAGGAACAGCAGTTCAAGAGGAGCCTCGGCTGCAGAGCAAGTTCAAGGTCAGTCTGGGCTTCACGAGGCCCAGTCTCTAAATGAATACATGGATAGATAAACGAATAGAGGCAGATACTGGCGTGTGTTGCTGTTTTAATTCTTACCTGACTAGACTTTTGGTGGGGGTTTTGGGGGTCACACTACTGCTGGGATTATGGGTGTGCACCACTACGCCCAGTTATATTTCCTGGTTTTAAAACTTCCTACTCCAAGGTAGCAATTAAGATTCTTCGGTCTTGGCACAAAAAAAAAAAAAAAAAGACCATGTATGGGATAATGGGATAGAACTGACAGTACAGAGAAACCCATATGATTTCAACAAGGATACCAAGAGCACCCGCTTGGGAAATAATAGTCTTTCAATCAATGGTTCTGGGAGAGCTACTATCCACATGCTAAAAGATAGAGTTGAATCCTTTCCTCAAACTGTATTCCAAGATTAATGTAAAATGGGTCAAGGATCTAATTGTAATAGTTAATGATACATGTTTTTCTTTTAATTTTGATTTTTAAATCCTTATTTATGTGTACATGTGGGAGCCTTTGTGAGTTTAGCCAGAGGGAATCAGGTGCCCTCAAACTGCAGTTTTAGGCAATTGCTAAAGCCAGCTGGACCTGGGTCCTTGTCTGGACTCACTTTGTAGACCAGGCTAGCCTGGAACTCACAGAGGTCCACTCAAAGTGCTGGGATTACAGGCATTCACCACACCCAATTTATGTAGTACGCATTCCTAACCACTAAGCTGTCTTTTCAGCCCCTGAAATAACTTTTTAAGAAAGGCTTTGTTTTTAACTGTATGTAGTGTATGTCTATGTGAGGGCATTCACCTGTGAGTTTTCACATGTGAGTGCAGGTACCCAAGGGGTCCAAAGACGGTGTCATATGCCCTGAAACTAGAGTTACAAGTCGTTGTCTGGAAGAGCTGCAGGCTGTCTTATCACTGAGCTGCTCACTCCAGGGCTCCTGATGATAGAAATTCTTAGGAAAAAAGGTAGTCTTTCACAATATTGAATTTTACAATGCATTCTTAGATACAACACTGCAGTACAACCAAGAAAAAATAGCTATACTTAATTTCAACACAGTTAAAAACATTTTTGCTTCAAAGGGCATTGTATTGAAATTGGACACTATGGTCCATGCACTCTACACTCGCAGCGTTCTGGAGATAGAAGCAGAAAGATAAAAATTCAAGGTCATCCTCACCGAGCAGCACTTTCAAGGCCAGCCTGGCTTCTAAAAACAACACAGTGGCACTGTTCTGGGACTCCTAGATTTCAGAGCACAGTAAAGAGACAAAAAGGCAAATAAGAGACCAGAGTCTGATCTCAACAGTGTATGCATTTACTAGCACATACAGTGAGGGGCACCCACCTTACTGCAAGGGATGGAAATATGTGCAAAGGGGGGGGTGTGAGCCCGTCAGGACTCTCCTAGGAAGGGGGAGGGACTGTGGTATGGTGATGGTGTGACGGAAGTTTTGGTTTCTTTGTAAACTCAGTCATGTTATGCAAATATGTTTTTGTTTTTATCCCAAGTGTGGGATTTCAGTTGGGCTGTAGTTTGTCCACAGCTGTTAATTGTCTCGTATGAAGAGTGGCTTCTGTCAGCTGGTAACAGCCTTCTATGTGCGATGGAGAGGGGCGTGGCCTAGGACTCTGAGGATATAAATTTGAGAGCCCAGAAAGAGAAAGTGTGGTGGGCAGTGTTGGCGTGTGGCTTGTGTCGTGTAGCAGTTTGGAGAAACTGGAGAGCTGGATGGTGTGACGGTTTGGAGCAGACATGGAGAGATGCGTCAGGGCGCTGTGGAGTGGAGGAGACTGCAGGGCGCTGTGGAGTGGAGGAGACGACAGGGCGCTGTGGAGTGGAGGAGACGACAGGGTGCTGTGGAGTGGAGGAGACTACAGGGCGCTGTGGAGTGGAGGAGACGACTACAGGGCGCTGTGGAGTGGAGGAGACTGCAGGGCGCTGTGGAGTGGAGGAGACTGCAGGGCACTGTGGAGTGGAGGAGACTGCAGGGCGCTGTGGAGTGGAGGAGACTACAGGGCGCTGTGGAGTGGAGGAGACTATTGGCTGTGTCTGCTGTTGATAGACTGGCGACTGGTATGTCCCCCAAAGACCCATTGACCCTAAACAGCCCGGAGAAGTAAAGGGGTCTATGCCCCCTCTCTCCACTAACCTCTCTCTCTCCTACTTAGGGTCAGGGGGTTGATGTAAGGGAGGTAGAGGCCTGAACACCCCAAATATTAGAGTTTTAAAAAACAAGCGCTACAGGATGGTGATACAGTAGAGGAAGGATGAGTGCAGCTAGCGATAACCTCTTCCTCCTGGGGTTGTATGTTCTGAAGGGCAGTGTTATCTTTAGAAAGTGCTTGCCCCAAGGGATGATGGTAGGATGTGGCTGACTGATAGCAACTGGGCAATGATAGCGAGGCAGCCTCAATGGGACTTGTGAGCATTTCATCACCTAGAGCTGTCATAGAAAATACCTCACACTGAGTGACCTCCTCCTCATGTCCAAATGAAAACAATAACCAGGTCATAATAATGCCTAACATGATATAACTATCCCTCAGACAACCGGAAGTGGATTGCAAATTTAGAATAAGTGTCAGTGTCCCTTAGGGAACATCTTTTTCACAAGATGGAAGCTTAGTTGGGTGGGATCTTTCCCCAAGCTCACCACTCGATTAATTCCATTTATTATCTTTACTCCATTTATCTCCTCAAACATAGGATTTAGCTTCATTACACTTACTGGTGCCCCTTAAACCCTTAGAACCATACATTTTGTATTTTTTCCTTTCTAAGGTTACTACACTTCATCAAAATAGTCTTCATAAGCGTGAGCCACAGAGCAGAGTTTGTGCTAGGTTGTTTTGAGAGTTCATTTGACAATGCAATTAAACTAAATCTCACACAGATCTTAAGAAAGCATTTTCTCAGTTGAAGTGTCCTCCTTTCCCATGATTCTAGTCTGTGTCAAGCTGACATAAAAGTAACCAGTATACATGGGTTTTGGTGATTGAATTCAAGTCATTCGATTTGTGTGGCAAACATTTTTTACATATTGAGCCATCTCATTTGTCCTGTTTGGTTTTGGGGGGTCGTTTGTTTTGATGTATACTCCTGTGTATATAGCTCAGGCTGCACTTTCACTTGTTGTATAGCTAAGAATGACCTTGAACTCCTGATCTTCTAGACTGGCCTCAAACTCACAATGATCCTCCTGTCTCAGCCTTCTTGAGAGACCAAAAGATAAGCAGCGATTGTTAACACTATGTAGAGTAGGCACGGTATAGCAGTAAGTTCCCTGAGAGGAGAGCTACCTCGCTGCATTCTTTCCCGCCTTCCCGGTTCCGGGTACGTGACTCGGCTCACAATCTGCCTTCCCGCCTTCCCTGTTCTGGGTATGTGACTTAACTAAGGCTTTGTTCAAACCACCCAATCAGACCCCTGTAACTATGCTTCTCGCTTCTGTAACCGCGCTTTCTGCTCCCGAGCCCTATAAAAACCCGTCACCCCAACCGAGAGGCGCGCAAGTCTTCCGAGAGACTTTGTCGCCCCTGGTACCCGTGTACTCAATAAAGCCTCTTGCTGGTTGCATCCGAACAACTGGACTCATTGATCTTTGGGTACGGGGTCTCCCTGACGGAAGACAACCTTCGGGGGTCTTTCATTCTGAAGGATGGGTACAGGCATGAGCCACCACCCCTGGCTTCTTTCGTTTTTTGTGTAGGCCAGCATTTGGTGTTGTGTGGCTTGTAGCAACATAATTCCAGTGTTGGCTATTGTAATAACATAGTGTGATCGTTAATGCGAGCTAGGCTGAGCACTGGTTTGTTCCTCTGTGAAGAGCAACAAACTTGACCATGGGTGGGCCTTAACCCCTTAGCACCAATTCCTTTAATAGTATACAAAACTGAGCACAGGTTGGGTGTGATTCAGCAGAGGTGGCTGGCTAGACACTGTCCCTCTCCAGTGTCGAAGCAGTATGGACTCAGGAACACAGGTAGCACAGCTTAGGCCTTGCCAACCTGAACCCAGATGAAAGCTGGAACCTGTGCCCAGTCTATGTCTGCCCCTCCCACTGCCCTTCTCTAGGCTGGTAGGGGTTTTTACAGGTCACGGTAACAGACGCTCTTGACCAGAGCTGTCTGTGGTGAGTCACACTTGCTCACAGCACAGCAGTCAGTGTGGACAGCACTCGTTCTGCCTTCTTGGCTGCAGTGACTAACTCCTCCAATCCAAACACCTCAGCATAACATGGAACTGGCTGTTCCCCAAACTGGACCCTTTGCTCCCACTGCTTGCCAGAGCAGCCTTTCCCCAATGTGATTCCCAGAGCCTGCCGGACTGGCTCTTGGTGAGGAGCATGCACTTTGGGCAGGTTTCTCACGACAGGTGAGCAGAAGGGCTCACATCTAACCTCTCACCTCTGTCAGCCCAAGGGAGGCAGGCACTAGGGCTGAGCTACAAAGAAGGGGCCAGGTCCATTGGGCTGATAGAGGTCATTGTTGGAAGACCTGGCCATTTAAGGTCCCCAGCCCACCATGTCTAGACAGCTCTCCTGAGCTGTGCACAGAAGGGATGCCTCCCTTTCTCAGCAGGGCACCTCTTTCTCTCTGCTTCAATTCATCTGGGGATTGTCTCTAAGCACAGCCCCTGCCCCTGAGGAAGGTCAAGTAGTCCATGGCCAAAATGGAGCTTCAACCTTCGTTTTCCTGTTAAGTACCTATCCAACAAGCTGGGCTCGGTGGTGCACACCAGCACTCGGGAGGCAGAGGCAGGTGGATCTCCGTGAGTTTGAGGCCAGCCTGGTCTACAAAGTGAATCCAGGACAGCCAAGGCTACACAGAGAAAGCCTGTCTCAAAAAACCAAAAAAATAAAAAATATAAACTAACCTACTCAATGAGTATCTGGAATTCTTGGAATGTAAAGAATTCCTGGAACCTCCAGCCCCAGCCAGCAGTATTCACCTACCTTGGGAACCCCTCACCCACTCCCCTAAGAACCATATAGAGTCCTTGTTCACCCTGAATAAAGCTGGGCTGTCTCACAGAAGCTGCTCCTCTTAAGTCAGTCATTCCGTCATGCTCAGTGGCAGTCGGAACCAACCCCCCCCATTTGTCATCTCTGCTCCCCTTTCCCTCATGGACTAGTGGCTGACAATCCACTAGTGGGGAAAGGAGGCCCACAGATCGTGGTATCAACACATTAACGGCCTAAAATGTCAGGGTAAGGCAGAAGCTTAAAGGCCCTTTCTACTCTTTCCCTCACTATATAGATTTGGAACTGAGGCCCTGACAAAGGGATCTTGCCGAGATCCTGTAAGGACTTTGGAGCAAAACAAAGGCCTAGTGTCAGGAATCCCGTGCTGAAGGACAGCTTGAGGCAATGGGAGCAGGTTGTGCAATGGAGAGCAATGGAGAGCCATAGGAAGACCCTCCAGACCAGGCCCAGGGAGAGAGAGGGTGGTCCCAAATAGCCAGCCTGAACCTCTAGCTGGAGGAGGCATAGAATCACCAGAAGCCCAGCAAGGGGATTAGAGCTGGGAGGGGATGACACCCAGCCCCGGGGAGGCTAGAGATTGGGAGCCTTTAGACAAGATCCCCTACAGATGTGTGAAGTTCGAGGAGGGGGGTGTCACTCAATACAGGTGTTTCTCTGATTTACATAAGAATTCTGTGGTGATTTAATACGTGGCCCCAGAGGCTCATATATTCCAGTGCTTGGTCCCAATTGGTGGAACATCAGGGTTTAGGAGGTGTGGCCTTGTTGGAGGAGGTGTCACTGGGGGGTGGCCTTTGAGGTTTCAGAAGTCCAAGCCATCCCCAGTGTCACTGTCGCTGCCTTCTACTTTTGGAGAAGGATGTGAACTCTCGGCTACTGCTCCAGCGCCGGGCCTGTCTCTGCCACACTCCACACTGTAACAGTTAAGAATGATAACCCTCTCCAGCTGTGAGACCCAGCGGTAGCAGGACAAGCCCGCTCTCCTTCCCGAGTCTCCGGACCCAGAGCAGCTCTCTTGTGTCATCTGGCTCTGCAGTGGCCTCTGGCAGGCCATAGTCACCCAGGATGTGGAGGCATCTATCTCCAGTCAGCATGGAAGTCTGGGGAGAAACCCAGGAAGAGTGCAGCCTTGCTGGGCCACTTACAAGAACCAATGGGTCTCAGTCATGATGGCCAGGTGGAGGGCTGCCCTTCCTCCAAGCCAAGAGTGCTGGGCTGCAGCATTCATGTGCAAAGAAGCCCAATCCTCTTGATTGGTGGTATTCCCCAGTGCTAAGCTCTGTGACTCAGCCACCCCAGGAGACAGAGCCTTCTCTGGGGCACTCCAGCCTTCTCTGGTGGCCCTGTCACCATGGGCTCATTCTTTCCTCCTTTTACGTGTTTATGTATCTCTCTGCCACAGTTGTCTAGCAGGTCTCTAGAAGCCAAGCTTGGGAGGGTTTGGTGCTCTTGGAAGCCAGCTGACTCGGTGGTCGCATGCAGGATGGTTATCAGGCAGGGAGGCTCTTGCCATCAAAGCCTGTAAAAGAAAGAGGCAGAAAGGAGGGGAATGGTAAACTGCAAGGAGAGCCCAGCTCTTTGCCTTGTTGAGAGCTACAGATGGGAACTGACCTGTCACAGCCTCACAAGGAGCGCTTACAAGCCAACCCGATTAGGCCTTCTCCCTCCAGAAGAGTGTGAGCTTGAGTCAGACGGGTCCCCTTGCTCAGGCAATCCTGGAGGGCAGCGAGCCAGAACTCTTGCTGCCAGAAGAACCAGTCCTCACTGGAAGAGTGCCTGTGTATCGTGTCCTCTTCTCTACTGTCATGGTTTTAATCACTTTTGAGGAATACATGTAAATGAGCAAATAGGTTTATGCAGAAGGAAACCCCCGAGATATGCTTCCTCACTCCATCTCTCTCCCTCCTCTCCTACACCCTGCCCACGTGTGAGTAGGCAGGTGGGTGATGAAGATCAAACAGACGCAGCAGCAGGCAAGCACTCCCCACCGATCTGATCTGCATGCTTGGCCCACTCTACCGCTCTGTTAAATGGGGATCTCGTTCATGCTCATGCAGAATGCCAGGTCCACACACATCAAAACCTCCCATCTCATTTTCTGTTGACAGCCTGAGGCTGGGACCAGGATTTTAAAAAAAGGGGGGTGGGGTGGGGAGTGGAGGATGGGTAAGGTGGGCGTGGCAGTTTGTGGTTGTTGCTTCAGAGAAGCCACAGTCACCTCTTGCTCAGAGCAATCAGCAAGGCCAGGATAGGGGAAAATGGCATACAGGGTAGGCTGTGGGCAGAGTCACCACCCAGAGGAAAACCACAGGCTCAGGAGCTCGAGACCCAAGAAAACGTGGAGGGTGCATTGGGCCCAGAGCTAGTATCAAGAGTAAAGATTTGGTCACAAAAAGGCCTGTCTCAAGATCCAGCCATCCTGCTTCCCTGCTCCACCTGAAGTTGGAATCCTCCTGTCTCAGCCTCCTGAGTCTCAGGGACACAGTCGTGGGCCACCAGACTTGGCTCAAGGACACTTCTTCGATTTAGAAAGTACATGTATGATATCATGATTGGAACTTGATTTCGAAAATACATGCATGATTCTGTGGTTGGAAGACTCAGGATCATGAGGTTGCTTATCTCACAGCTGGACCTTCAGCACTGCAGTCTGGGGTCCCCTGTTACTCCGGTTAATTAAAATTAAAAAAAAAAAAAAAAAGAGACTGTCTCAAGCTTATTTTACACTTTTTTGAAAGATGGTCTCTTGCTTTGGATAAAGCAGTAAAATGAATGAAAAGAAAAAACCAATTTACCGTGTGTGTGGGTGGGGGTGGTGGGTGATGAGGCTCTAACATCTGCAGTGGCAGGCAAGCACTCCATCACTGAGCTGCATCCTTGGCCTGCTCTCATGCAACACCCACTATTTCGTGATTCATCCGAGAGATTCCATCATCCTTTTTAAAGAAGAATTTATTTATTTGTATTTTTATACGATTGCTGTTTTGCCTGCACATATGTCTGTGTGAGGGTGTTTGATTCAATGGAACAGGAGTTACAGACAGTTATGAGCCATCATGGGGTGCTGGGAATTGAACCCAGGTCCTCTGAAAGAACAGTCAGTGCTCTTAACCACTGAGCCATCTCTCCAACCCCAATTCTATTTTTTTTTTTTTTTTTTTTTCAGGAGCTGGGGGAGGGTGGGTTTTGAGACAGGGTTTCTCTGTGTAGCCTTGGCTGTCCTGGACTTGATTTGTAGACAAGGCTGGCCTTGAACTCACAGAGATCTACCTGCCTCTACCTCCCTGGGATCACAGGCGTGCACCACCACACCTGGCTATTCTGTCATTCTTATTGTCTTAGTTCAGTCTTTTAATGAGACCCCACTCAAATAACAAACGCTATGCAAAAAGATGCAAATATGAGTAAGTGAGAAAGGCAATGAAGAAGCGTGGTTCCCCTGAGTACACATGAGACACCGGCTGCTCTACTGAAGGTGCCTGTCCTCCTCGGTGTCTCCTCCTTCATTCCTCCACTGGGGAGTCTCAGGCCCAAAGGCTATCTTGCTTCTTTCCAGACACCCCTAGAGTCCCTTACTAGCCCTGGATCCTCCAGGCTTTCATACCGTAACCCTGCCTTTCCTGCAGCCACTTGGCTGCCCCTTCTGCAGAGTAAGGGCCTCCTGGTAACTCCCACGCACTTGTGGAATCATCCCAGGACAATGCCAACAGACAGGCCCTGGCTGCCAGACACCTGGGGCCCCCGAGCCTGTTGCCCACAAATTGTTTCTCAATCCATCACAATAGGCTTGCAGGTGTGCGGAGAAACCAGGACCCAGAGGAAGGCAGCAGCTCGCTTAGTAAATCAACAGAAAAGGGACCCTGCCTACTGCTGTGTCATCAGGTTCCTCCCTTCCATGTTTGGCCCCTAGAAAATCATGTCTTCAAGAGGCAGTCTCTGAAGCTGAGTCCAGGAAGCACCTTGCCAGGAGAGATGGGCATGGTACTTGTTCTGTGAGGTAGGCAACAGGAAGTGCTGTTGCTAAGATCTCAGGTTCAGGAGCTAACACCACCCACAGGCTCTTCTTGGCTTTAACGTTTGTTACTATATGTCCCCAGAATGTACTCTTATCCCCTGAGCCTTGGTATCTTTACGTGTCGGGGCAAGGGGAAGTTGAATCTGTTTTAATTCAAAGGCTCCCACTGGTTCCCTTAGTCCTGGGGGTTATGGCCAGTGTGGAAGACAGGCATAGAATTTAGAGTGGCATCTGAACTTTTCCAGGCATGAATCCTAGGCTGGTGGGTGGTGCTCAGAGCAGGGCATCGTGGGAGTCAGGATAGTAGGATATAGTGGTTAGCTCTGCAGCAGGCGCCTCCTGTGTTTCCTCACAGTCTGTTCCCTTTTCTCACACTCCTGCTTCACATCTCAGTTTTCTCTTCCCCCCAGTTTCCGAAAACTCATTGTTTCCATTTCCTTAGCTTTTGGTTGCTGGTCATGACCTCAGAGTCCAGACACCGCCTGGTCTCCCTGATCCACACCCTTTCAACTTGGCGCCTACCTCTTAAATTTCTAAGTGAGGAACCTGACTCTGGTCATTATGGAGTCATCAATTTTAGGTTTCCACGTGAACAACTATAAATCTTGGGCAAAATATATACAACTGTTTGTAGGTTGGCCGGCAGCCAAGGCAGCACGATGACCTTGGATGAGGGCCGTCCAGGGATGAGCCCACACTTACCCAGCTTTCTCGCTAAGGACATTTGCTAAGCTGAGGCATAGGGAGGCGTACCAAGCAGGAAGTGACAGTCTCGTGGGAAGAAAACAAAAAAGATGCTAGCAATTGGATTGGAATGTGGGCTATAAATATCTGTGTAAAGGCTGGTCATGGTGGCACACAACTTTAATCCTGGCATGTCCCAGGCAGAGGCAGGCATATCTCTTTAAATTCTAGGCCAGCCTGGTCTACATATCAAGTTACAGACTAATCAGTTATAAAGTGAGACCCTGTCTCAAAATAAAACAAACCAAACATTAAGAAAGCCTTTACTTCCCAGCACCTGGGGAGGCAGAGGAAGGCAGGTCTCTGTGATTTTGGAGGCCAGTCTGGTCTACAAAAATGAGTAGACCAGGACAGCCAAGGAAACACAGGGAAACCCTGTCTCGAAAAATAAAAACAAAACAACAACAAAAGCCTTTACCTGATTCCTTGCCACATTGCTAACCCATGAATGGGCATTGAGAATCTGGAGAGCCAGGGACGGTCAGAAACCAAACCGTGCAGAGTGGGTTGGGGGGGTAGACACCCAGAGGTCAGGCCTTGTGATGAGAGATCCTAATGGATAGCCCTGGGCTTTGGTTCTGAGGCTAAAGGGACGCCTTAGAAGTACAGTTGGCTTTCCATTTTCATAGGCAGTACATCCAAAGACCCAACTACCTATGAATAAAAAATTCCGGGACTGTGTGAGAGCTAAAGTTATGTTTTAAGTTTAAATTACTGTGTTTTGGAGATCTATAAGACAAAAATGCCTTTAACCCAAAGCCCAAGGTGAGGACTTCCTGGAAGATAGCAAGCCCCGTTTTTTCACTTTTGTAAACAAGTTTGGTTGCACAGAATGTGCTTGCTCACGGGTAGTCAGGAGGCAGGAAGTAAAGTCAGGATGTATGCTTGTCCCTGACTGGACAAAGGCAGGAAGTACATAGCCTTGTGGGTTTGCCTTTATAAGCACCTGACTAACGTAATTCATGGCCATTCTCTGGGAATACCAGGTATGGACCTGGCCGTGCCCATTGTCCTTGCCAGTATGTAATAAAGACTTCTTCAAATTTGGTTCAAAAATTGTGGTAGTGGTCTTATTGTCACTGGGTGGGATTAATAGCTGGGAAAATGGCTCACTGGTTAAGAGTACTTGCTGCAAAGCCACGAGGACCAGAGTTCAGATCCAGCCAGGTATAATCTCTCCTACATCTTTAACTCTAACACTGTGTAGGGCAGAGGCAGGAGAATCTCTAGGGCTTACTAACAGTGTAGCTAAATAATGCTGAGCTCCTAGTTCAGGAGAGACCTTGCTTCAAAAAAATAAGGGGAGTGATAGGGAAGAACTCTCAACACCTTTCTCTGCCCTCCACATTTGTACACATGCACATTCAAATACACATGTAATACCCCCCACACGCATGTTTTAAACAAAACAAGGTGTCACTATGTAGCTCTTGCTGGCTTGGAACTCAGGGATTGGCCTACCTCTCCCTCCCAAGTGTAGGCGTACTTTTTAAAACTATTTTATTTTTGTTTCTTATGTCTCTTCCTCCTTTCTCCACCCCAATCACTCCCAACACGCCAGGATCAATCAGGTAGGAGAGAAAGGAGGTTAGTGGGGAGAAAGGGCATAGTTTTCCTTGGCTACTTCCTGCTGGTTAGGGTTACTGGGTTCTGCAAGTCCAATCCCCCTTTCAGAAGATCTCATCACGTTGCACCAACAGCAACTAGGAGCAGCAGGGGGGAGCAGCAGCAGCCTTTTTTGGGGCTCCCAGACACTGCCTGGATGCCGGCATTTTTTCCCTCTCCAGAGTCCTCGGATTTAAACTATCTGCAGATGGCAAAGAGCTCCTCTCCGAGCCTGCACAAGGCAAACAGTTTGCTGCTGTTGCTGCTGCTGTGAGCAGGCTGAATCAGTCCCATATCTCCTACCTGGGATTAAAACAAAAACATGTTTACACATCATAAACCAAAACTTCTACAACACCCAAGTGCTGGGATCAAAGGCTCTCGTAATTAGGCTCTCGTAATTAGGAGCTAGGTGTGGTGGCGCACATATCCAGTACTAGTACCCAGAAGACATAAAAATTGTGAGTTCTAGGCCAGTCTGGACACACAGTGAGACTGTCTCAGCACAGAACAACAAAACTAAACAAAGATGCATCGGGGCCTATACCGGTCGCAAATGCACCGTACACATATAAACTCTTTCTTGTCATTAATCCCCAAGCATAGCTACACACACAGTGTAAATGAGTCCACTCCATGGATAGAAAGAAAGGCTTATGGGGAAACCAAACTATCAAAGCCATGAGGAGCAAAATGGTGGGAAAGCAAGCAGATTTTATATGAGTCAACAGGGGTCTCTAAGCTGCTGGGATTGACTGGGAACTAGACACCCTTGCCTGAGGTGGTTGACCTTTGGGGCTCAGCAAGGGAGGTTGCTGGTAAACAGAAACCCACCTTATGAGATTCACTTTTCTGGTAAACAGAAACTCACCTTTAAGCTTATTTATCCAATAACAATCCTATTAGCCAACGTCCCTTTGTTTAGGACACTGTCATCAACACTGCAATTTAGAGGGGTGGGGTTAGGCCTCACATAATGTCTAAATTCCGTCAGCTATTATAGGAAATCTAGAAAGAGGAGCTACAAATATACAGGAGGCACATCATATGCCCATACTACACGGTTTTAGACAAGTGACTTAAGCACCTACACATAAATCATGGTATCTGTAGGGATTTCAAACCAGTCCTTCAGGGATTGGGGGGCAATTTAAAGGTCCTCCCATGGGAGAAAGGGTACATGGCAATGATGCCCTCTCCTGACACCCGTGGGCACTGCATAAACATGGCATGCAACATACATGCAGGCAAAAGCACTGAGCTACATAAAAATAATTAATTTAAAAAAATTTACAGTTCTACAAATCCAAGGCCTTAAAAGCCTCAAAATACTATTTCAAGATACTAAGAAAAAGGACTCAGGGGACTCAAGAGGAATTTGTACCCCTGCCTGGGGCTTAAAAGTAGCGACAGTGTTTGCAAATATACAGAACAAAGAGGAACAGGGTTTAAGTTCAAGGCTGAATTAACTAACTTCCAATGGTTACATTCCATGCGTCTATCAGACTTTATCTCCCTCCTTTGCTCAGTCACCCTCAAAGGAGAGAAAAGGCCATAAAGCCTCTTCTCACTTTAGTACCTTTTCAGTCTGCAGAGCACAGACAAGGACAAGGTTGTGTGGCCATCTAAGGCATTGATGCTGGAATGTTTCCATCTCTTCAGGGTCTGATGCCTTTGTTGTTCCTATTTGTACATTGTTCTGAATCTTCCTTGTAGCCCTCAAGACAAGGACCAGACCCACAGTCTGTCCATTTGCTGCAACAGTACTATAATCTCTGGGACAACAAGTGCAGAGCATGCTGCTATTTGGAAGGCAAGAAATGGCTCCTTTGTGGTGCAGGGTCTGTGGACGAGAGCATATAGCTTTACTCCGGTTGGCACATTAATTCTTTATCAGTCACCAGCATAGCACATACATCTTCCTGTGCGGTTGTCAGTATTTCTAATGCCATCCTATTTTGTAAGACTAGTTTCCACATTTGGGTGACATGATAACTATTCTCATTGTCAAGCTGACTAGAATCACCTAGGAGACCCTCCTGGGTGTGTCTGTAAGAGCACCTCCAGAGAGTTTCACTGAGGATGGAAACTCCAACCTTAATGTGGGCGGCACACCTGTGGGCTGGGTGCCAGCTGCGGAAAAGGAGAGAACAAGTGGAGCTCAGTGGAGCCGAAAGCCACCTGCAGCGCGAAGTCGCCTGTATCAGTCTTTTAAAAAACTTTATTTGGGGTATTTAGGCCTCTGCCTCCCTTCCACCAGCTCCCCAACCTTAAGTAAAGAGAGAGAAAGGGTTAGTGGGTAGAGGGCGCCCAGACCCCTTTACTTCTCCTGGCTAGTTAGGGTCAACGGGTTCTCTTAGGAGTCTATACCAATCTTCCTCAAATGCAGACTCAACTAGCAGGCTCTTCCTTGCCTCTGCACCCTGAAGTGTTTCTGTCTGTCTGCTCCAAATGACCACACCGTCTCTGGTCTTGGATCTCTCCAAAACACTCTACACCACATGCCAACACTGAATGACATGCCAAACGCCTCATATTTATACTCTTAGACTCCTAGACCATGCCCCTCTCCACAGCATGTGGAAGGCCATTACTGGCTGGCAAAGATTATGCCCCTTATGTCACAATTAACAGGTGTGGACAAACTATAGCCCAACTAAAATCTCACACTTGGGATTAAAACAAAAGCATATTTACATAACATACAGAGAACCCAAAACTTCCATTCCAGCTCAGCATTCATTTCTGTTTCCCATCTGCAGACACAGTGTGGCCAGATGTCTTCCTTAGGGTTTCTATTGCTGTCATAAACACCATGACCAAAAAAAGCAGCTTAGGGAGGGAAGGGTTTATTTCACTGATACTTCCAGGTCACCGTCCGTCAGGACCTCAAACATAGCATCAACTCAAACAGGGCAGTGTGGAGGGGAGCGGGGTCACTGTAAGTATCATATCTGGCAGCAAGACAATCAGGTGAGGTTAAAAGCCAGAGTCAGGATAACAAAAACTTCTGGACTCTAACATTAAGCAACTTCCTTCTTCCTCCCTCTCCTCCTTTCTTTCTTTCTTTTTCAAGACAGGGTTTCTCTGTGTAGACTTGGACTCACTTTGTATACCAGTCTAGCCTTGAACTCAAAAAATCCAGCTGCTCTGTCTCCCCAAGTGCTTGGATTATAGGCGTGTACCATTACACCTGGCAGAATTTATTTCTTACATACTTAAAAATTGCAAAACTTTGGGGAAAAGGTTCCATGTGACAGTACACAAAGCTTTAGGCATGGCTACATCAAAATTCCTTTGCAAAAGTTCCTTTTGTTGGAGGTTGGTCTGGATCTATGTATTTTGACATGAATTACTGGCCCTCAAGATCTGGTTATTTCCCAGATACACCTGTCCTTGTGGTGTAAACCTGCCTGAGACATTATTCCTGATTGGTTAGAAATAAAAGTCAGTACCGAGGCATGGTGGAAAGAAGGTAGGCATGGCTAAGGTTTGAGGGCTTTGAGGACAGAGAGGATTTTGGGAAGGAGACAGCCAGGAAGAGAGGAGGAAGGAGGAAGCCACCATGATGGAGAACCACATGGGCCGAGAGGAAGGACTCATCAGGAAATAGTGCTCAGGATAAGGGCCTAGAAAGGAAGGGAGAGTAACAAGCATCAAGATGTTCTATTGACTAAGGAACAGTGCTCAGAAGTCTGGGCCTGGGGAGGAATAAGTACAACAGCAGACTCTTTTTACAAAGCACATGGGACCTAATTCATGAGGATGGACTGTGTTGACTGAGAGACGCTACTCGGGATCTGGAGGATTGATGAGGGCCGGCACTACAGACAGAGGGAAGATTACCAGGTAGTACTGCATCCAATCACAGCCTTCTGGATGGCAAAATGGATGTCCATCTCTTCTGCTGAAGAAGAAAGCCTGGGTGGTTAGCAATTCCGGTTTCTCTGTGCTACCTGTAAGCTGTGCCCTCCACCGGGCAGGACCCTGGAGGGAGGAGCTGATGCGGAAACCCTGAAGGAGCTGTGCTTACTGCCTTGCTGTGCACAGTTTGCTTAGCCCACTTTGTTGCAGAGTCCAGTACCACCTGCCCCAGGGTGAGACTGGCCGCAGTGGGCTGGGCTGTCCACAGCAATCACCAAATTAAAAAATACACTACAGTGTTGGCTACAGGCCAGTTCTATGAGAGAATTTTCTTTTCGTTTTTTGTTTGTTTTTTGAGACAGGGTTCCCCTGTCCTGGACTTGCTGTGTAGGCCTGGATAGACTCACAGCAATCTGCCTGCCTCTGTCTCTCAAAGTGCTGGGATTACAGGGGTGTACCAGCATTCCTGGTGGGGAGAATTTTCTTAATTGAGATTCCCTCTTCCCAAATGTCTCTACCTTACATCAAATTGACAAAAACCTAGCCCTCACACCAACACAATCCTGCTGTCTCACCTGTCTCTCAGGATGGATTGATGACCACTTTCAAAGAAACCAAGTTGCAAGAAGAGGTAGAAATACAAATGTGTTTTCTTTAGCAACACACACCATAATGACTTCAAATAACATCAGAGAGCAGTAGCTCTCACAACAGACAGAAACTATCTTTATTACTTCTTTTTCCTGCCACTGTGACAAAATGCCTGACTCAAAGGCAGCTAAAGGAAGGAAAGGTTTGTTTTCAGCCACAGCTGTAGGCACATAGTTATGAGAAGGCCTGGTAGCAGGGCTGCAGGCAGCTGACCATTCGGTATCTGTAGTCAGCAAGCCAAGGAAGATAATGCTGCTCCACTCACTTTTTCCTTTCCTGGAACCATCCTGGGAACATGGCCATAAAATGGTGTTGTCCACATTCAGAATGACTCTCTCTTCCCTGTTAAATTTCTCAGAAATCCTTTTGAAGCCTCAGAGGTTTGGTTCCTAGGTGATTCTGAATCTAGTCCCATTAACATTGAGTCTACGCCTTGGCAGTTTGACAGCACTTGCCTTTTTGTTTTATTTTGGTTTGGTTTTTAAGACAGGGTCTCACTGTGTAGCTCTGGCTGGCCAGGAACTCAGTTTGTAGACCAGGGTACCCCTGAACTCACAGAGATCTGCTTGCCTCTGCCTCCCAAATGCAGATAGTAAAGGCTTATAACATGGCCAGCCAGGGTAGCACACATCCTTAATCCCAGCAGTTGGGAGGCGAAAGTGCTTGGATCTCTGTGAGTTCGAGGCCTGCCTTGTCTACAAAGTGAGTCTTAGAACATGCAGGGCTGTTACACAAGGAAACTCTGTGGCAAAAAATAGTCAAACCAAAAAAAAAAAAAGGCTATTTGTGGCTGGCTAAACACATATCTTTTTTGTTTTGTAATTTCTTCTGAGACAGGGTTTTTGTGTGTAGTCTTGGCTGTCCTGGACTCACTTTGTGGAGACCAGGCTGGCCTCAAACTCACAGACATCCACCTGCCTCTGCCTCTCACAGTTCTGGGATTAGAGGTGTGCACAGCCACTCTTGGCTGGCAGAATGTTCTCCTCCCAAATAACTCTCCCTTGTATCAACCTGACAGAAAACTAGGGAGCACACCAACTATCTCACACTCCTGCCGTCTCCTCTTTCCCTCAGAGTGGACTGATGACCACCTTCAACTGCACCAAAATAAACCCTTGATTCCTTTCGTTGTTGTAGAGAAATTTCAACTATGAGCATGGCTGTTCAGGTAAGACATCACATCAAAAGACCTTCTGGGTCTGTGTGATCGGCTGGAATAGAAACGACTTTAATCCAGAAGAGAGAGGAAGGGAGATCTGAGTCCAAGGTTATCCTGGTACAGAGCGAATTTCAGGTAAAAAAACAAAAAACAAACAAACAAACAAAAAGCTTAGATCCAGACGTGGTTGTACATCTTTCATTCCAAACAACGAGGGTAAAGTTAGTTTGCAGAAGGAAGTATCCATGTTTGAAAGTGATGTCTAAATTGAGTGGTAGAAAAGGTGATGAATCAGAGAAAGAGCTGATAGAATAGGATACACCCAGCTCATGAGAAGAGAGAGGAAAAGGGAAGCCATTCAGGGGCAATACAGAGAGAAGAGGCAGTTTTTACCACAACAGTAATAGACAGGTTGTGGAAAGAACTCAGGTGAAGACAGAATGAGCCAGAAAATGAGAAGGAGACAGAGATTGGAGCAGATTGCTTGAGTTAGTTTGAGGCCAATCAGAGCACTCAGGGGTGGAGAGAAAAACCAGGTTGAATAAGTTAGCTGGGAGAGAAGTTTGAACCAGAACAGCTCAGTTGAACCAGCCAGCTATGAGCTCATAAAAAACTAGAAAGAATGAGCTTATTCAACATTAGGCCTCAGAGGTTGAAAATATGCCAGGCTTTCGTTAGATTGTACGAAGGCTAGAGGCTTCCAGGACTATGTCTAGTTTAGAAGATGGAAGCAATAAGCCTCTGAGACACCAACTGAAGAATGAGAATAAAAGTTCATTTTACAAGTTGCCTTTTGTCAGGTATTTTGTAATAGCTAAGAAAAAGGAAGCCAGCACAGAAGACTGGTGCTGAGGCGTGAGCTTGCTGCTGTGATGCACCTGACTGTGTGGCGGGCAGGCCTCCAAAACTGGTTTAGAGGGGGATTGGAAGAGTTTGGGTGTGAGAACAAAAGAAAACCTAAAATAGTGGCAACAGATTTAATGGGATGTTTCCACGGAGGCTGGGAAGAGCAGACTGCAAACAGAAATGCAAACAAGTTGAGGTTGGGCTCATGAGGTTTCAGAGATGAAGGAGAAGGATTCCTCTAGAGGCTGTTTGTGTTACCTTCTGCCCAATACAGCCCCCAAATCTGGGTGTATTCTTCCCACATCCTGAAAATATGAATGACTTTAAAATAAAAAGTAACAGACTAAGTTATCTGGTCAAGGAACTTTCAGGACAGCATAACATCTAAGATGTGTCATGGCTACTGCTGGCCTCTGCTTATTAGATTTATAGTGAGAGAAAGTGGAAATGTACGAAAAATGTGCGCTTTGGGGAGGAAAGATGTATGGACAAGTTCCAGGGCAAAGATAAGGTAAATGCAGAGAACACAGCTGGAATCGTTGAGGAGATTAGTAGCATGACAGAGAGGCCTTGAGCTCTGCACTGGGAAAGGAGGAAAGGTGCCTGAGATCTACAAACCACCTATGAAAGGCTCCAACCTGTGAAAATGTCAGTTTATTTAAAAGGAGAGAGCCTGACTGAGATTGTTACTAAAGAGGTTCCCTGGTTTAAAAACAGCATCCCAGCACTGCCTGCTCTACTGCGGGTGAAGTGAGATAGCCCACAATAGGAAAGTGACTTCCGAGGCTGAGCCACCAGCATCCAAAGGCCAGACTGCACCTCAGGTTGGCAGCAGAACCTGGGAGTATTATCCACGTGGCCTGCAACACTCTGGAGCAACAGGTTATGGGAGCCTTCCATAGGGAGTCCAGAAAGCCAATAAAGACTGAACATATCTCACAGAGTCACTTTCCTTGTGTGAATGTCCCGTGAGACCCACTGTGTGAGGCTGTGAACGTGAAGCTTAAGGTGCAGTGGAGAACCCAGGATGTTGGAGGTGCCAGGGCTGTTAGGCATCCATGAAAAAGCCTGCAGACACTGAGTAAAGCCAATGCACGCTGCAGGCATCAGGGCTGAAAGGGAGGGGACTGTTGGAGCCCAGAGGATGTCATATGGAGTATCAGATATCAGACATGGAGCCTTAGGGTTAGGGTTAGGGTTAAGATTGGTTTGCCCGGCTGGGATTCCATCTTGATTTGGCTTTATTTTTCTGTCCCCCATTCCTTCCTGTTGGACTGGAAATGTTTACTCTGGGCCATTTCATGTTCAAAGCATGTAATATATATATATATATATTTTTAAATAGTGGATCCCAGGTGAGATATTTGGGCTTCAGATTTCTGCATAGTGTTAGAGTAGGTCTGATTTTGGGGGCTCTCACAGATAAACTAAATGTATTATATGATGTTCACGAGCTTTCATTCTGTGCTTTATTTTTATTTGATATACACGAGTGTCTTGCCTGTATGTATGTCTGTGTACCACATGTGTGCAGTGCCTACAAGGGCCAGAAGACAGCGCTGGATCCCCTGACCCTGGAATTATAGATGGTTGTTGGCCACCACGTGGGTGCTGGGGAATCAAACCTGGAACCTCTAGAAGAACAGTTAGTGCTCTTGACCACTTGAGCCACCTTTTCAGCTGTCCCTCCCTGGCCAGCCCCAACCCAGAACTTTTGGGAACCAGGGATAAAATGTTATTATTTAAAAGATATGTGTTTTCTGGGTACAGTGGTGCACGCCTGTAATCCTAGCATGAAGGGAGGCAGAGGCAGACTGATATCTGTAAGTTCAAAGCCAGCTTGATCTACAAAGTGAGTTCAGTACAGCCAAGGTTATACAAAGAAACGCTGTCTCAAAATTCCCTATCCAAGAAAAAAGACTGTAGAATTCATCTCCAGCCCCTTGCATACCATGCCTCATCTGACACTATGATCTTGTTTCTGGAATCTTTCTGGAATAAGCACCTCAACACCAGTGAGAGTGGAAGAAAGGAGACATCACAGTGCACAGGAGCCAGGGAGGTCCTGAGAGGCTTCAGTCCAGTCTGTGTTCTCATTTTATACTCTAAAACCACAAGGTGGGGTGATCAAGCAAGTGAGATTTCCAGAAGAGAGTGTGGCCTCAAGCGGGTTGTTAAGGGCAACGAGCCATTCATTGTTTCAGCTATTTCTCCAGGTCATTCTGCTCCAGGTAGCAAGGGAAGCCATGCTTGGCAACAGACAGTACAGGCAGTGCTTTAGGGGAAGCACTAAATAAATCGGTGAGTCACTATTTAATAATTGGTGTTTTCTACCTTATTCTGTTTTAATCCAAGCAAAACCATGGGCTCATACCCCATATCCTGAAGTTCTCTATGCCTCTGTGACCAACATGGCTGGCCTTCCCTACCTTCTAACTGGACAGGATAATATACTTGGGGTTGGCCATACATCCCTGCCCATCTTTTAGACACATTACCCTATACCTTAAGCAAATGGATAGTTAGGGCAGGACATTCCCCATGGAAGAAAACTTCTTGGTTCCATCCATTACCTGTATTCCTTCCTCAAGTTTCGTGACAGGTAGAAACACAAGTGTGTCCACTCTGGCCTCACATGCATGAAGACTTCAAACAACACCAGAGAGCAGTAGCTCTCACAACAGAGAGAAACTACCTTTGTTACTTCCTTTTCCTGCTACTGTGACAAAATGCCTGACTCAAAGGCAGCTAAAGGAAGGAAAGGTTTGTTTTCAGCCACAGCTGTAGGCACATAGTTATGAGAAGGCCTGGTAGCAGGGCTGCAGGCAGCTGACCATTCGGTATCTGTAGTCAGTAAGCCAAGGAAGATAATGCTGCTCCACTCACTTTTTCCTTTCCTGGAACCATCCTGGGAACATGGCCATAAAATGGTGTTGTCCACATTCAGAATGACTCTCTCTTCACTGTTAAATTTCTCTGAAAACTTCCTTGATTGTCCAGGTCTGTTTCCTAGGTGAATCTGGTCACATTAACACTGAGGATTACGGAGTCTACTCCTCATCAGCATGACACCCAACACATACATTTTTGGTTTTGTTTGTTTGGTTTTTAAGACAGGGTCTCACTGAGTGGCCTCTAACTGGCCTGGAATTCACGCTGTAGACCAGTCTAGCCCTGAACTCAGAGATCTGCCTGCCTCTGAGTCCCACATGCTGGTTCAAACAATTGTAAAGCAGCTGGGCATGGTGGTGCACAGTCTTAAGCCCAGCACTTTGAAGCAGGTGGATCTCTGTGAATTTGAGGCCAGCCTGGTCTAGAAAGTGAATCCAAGAATACTCAGGGCTGTTAGCCAGAGTAGACCTGGTCACAAAACAACAAACACACACAAACAGGTCTATAACATTATGTTCAGCTAAAGACATATCTTTTGTTTTTATTTTTTTCCACTGAGATGAGTCCTGGACTCCCATTGTATAGACCAGGCCGACCTTAAACTCACAGAGCTCTGCCTGCCTCTGCCCCCGCTCCCTGGTGGGAATATGGGCATGCACTACGGTGCCCAGAAAATACGTATCTTGCAAATAATAGCAGTTTACTTCTGGTCCTCAAAAGCTCTGGGATGGCAGTGAGGGAGGGCCAGCCTGCATCGGCCTTCCAGAGTGCTGGGATCACAGGTGCGTGCCAGCCCACCCAGCTGAATTCTACACTCTTATTAGGTCAGCTGACACATTCCCAACGTCACTCCTTTCCAAACCCAGCTATGCCCTGTTGGGCAGGATGTACTTGTGGTTTCTCTCTCTCTCTCTTTAATTCATACCTTGTATTTCATCACATGTATCTGTGTGTGTGCATGGAGCTACCACAGCATGCATGCAGAAGTCAGAGGACAACTTGCTGGAGTCACTTCTTTCCCTGCACCATGTGGACCCAGGGACTGAACTCAAGTCGTCAGGCTTGGTAGCAAGTGTCTTTACCTACAGAACCATCTCACTGGCCCAGGTGTCTCTTAGGATTTGGAAAACTTGCTTCTTGGTAGTATTTCCATGGCCAGCTGTTCTTCCCAGAGTTCAAATGGTAGGCTCTTCCTCCCTTGAGGAGAACGACTGGAACCTCTTCTCCTTTGGGAGCTGCTTTAGAAAGTACAGCGTTTTTTCCTTGTCTTTTCCTTGTCTACTCAGATCATCACCTTCTCACCAAGTCAATCTTCATCTGTTTCCCAGAGACTAGTTTTGAGACAGGATCTTAGGAAGCTCAGGCTAGCATTAAAGGTGCTACACAGCCAAGGATGACCTTGAACTTGTGATCCTTCCATATCCTTGGCTTGTGTTACAAGTGTGTATCATCATACAGAGCCCAGCAAAATTGCTCATTCCTGTCATCATCATCATATCATCATCACATAGTTTTACTCTATGCATATGTATGGATAAATGCATACATTTTAGATTACCATGTGATTACCTGGTGCCTGCAGAGGCCAGAAGAAGACATCAGATCCCCTGAAACTGGACTTTCAGACAGTTGTGAGCCACCATATGGCTAGGAATTGAACCTGGATCCTCCACAAGAGCAGCAAAGTCTCTTTAATCCAGTGCCTCAGCTATAAAAACTGGATTCCTAGGAGATCACAGCTGACCTAGCTCAGCTCTTCTAAGTTCACACAGACAGGAATGTTTTGAGAGACCAAAAGATTAAAAATCAGCAGTTATTATTAAAGTTTAAGGCCTGAACTAAGGTTAGGTGGGTGGAGAAGTCCAATAATGTACTGAGGGGAAGATCCCGCCTTACTGCATTCTTTTCCCATTCACTAGAGATACAGTTGCAGGAAACTGGCCCATTCCCCTAGGGAGGGACACCAAATCATTAATGGTTTGGGGAGCTTCCTATAGCCAATCAATTAAAAATGCACCATTTTGAGCAATAGATGCTTGCCAGGCAGGAATCACCCCTGCTCTGGGCATGCTGGGAGGCACCAGAATCTTTAAATCACCCAACTAACCTGAGCAGTGGGCTCTCAGCTCTCACCGCTTCGGCGGTGGGGGGTGTGGGCCCAAGCTGTAGCTTGTAATGATTTATAATAAAAAGAACCTCATGTATTTACAGCGGAGTCTATTTATTTCTGGTCTTTTGGGGTTTGTGAACTAGACAGAACAGTTTGAAGAAACAGCCTATCTCCAAGATAATCTGTCTTGCTAGAGGCAGACAATTCCTGCAGACCCTCACCTAATCCCCATGGCTACAACAATTTCCTCATTTCTAAGCCCCTCACCACACTCCTATAAGGGGTCACGGTCGGCTTTTTCCCCAGCAGACCCTTCAATTTCCCTCAGGAGAGAGGTTGCCTCTTGCTGTGTGTGCTAGTAAGTACTGGCCTCTTTCTGCCTCTGTCTCTTTCACTCCTTGAGAGGTCTAACATCCTTAACTGCTGAGCCATCTCTCTAGCTTACACACACACACACACACACATGACAAACATATTGATACATATATTCATTTTCTTTGAGACAGGGTCTCATGTAGCCCAGACTGACCTGTCAATTGATATGTGGTCCATGCTAGCCAAGGTTTTACAGAGACCCTCCTGCCTCTGCTTCCTGAGTGCTGGGATTGAAAGAATGTGTGTCTTAATGGGCGTCTTTTACATTCTGAGCAAGCACACCTCTGCCTTTGGTCTCATTCCTTTGTTACCTCTCCCCTTTTGAGCTGTTCTTCAAGTCTGTTGCTACACCACAGGAGGCAGTAAAATAGCAGAGTCTCACATAGTTGGGATTTAAAAATGAAACAGATCTTGAGGAAGCGCTATTCCTAGTTGTCTGAGAAGGCGCCAGATTGATGTCCAGAGTGGTTGTACAAGTTTACATTCCCACCAGCAGTGGAGGAGGGTTCCCCTTTCTCCACAACCTCTCCAGCATGTGTTGTCACTTGAGTTTTTCATCTTGGCCATTCTGATGGGTGTAAGGTGAAATCTCAGGGTCATTTTGATTTGCATTTCCCTTAATGGCTAATGAGGTTGAGCATTTCTTTAAGTGTTTCTCTGCCATTCGATATTTCTCTACAGAGAATTCTCTGTTTAGCTCTGTACTTCATTTTTTAATTGGATTACTTGGTTTGCTGCTTTTCAGATTCTTAAGTTCTTTATATATACTGGATAGTAGCCCTCTGTCAGATAAAAGGTTGGTAAAGATTTTTTCCCAATCTGTAGGCAGTCATTTTGTTTTGATGACGGTGTCCTTTGCTTTACAGAAGATTTTCAGTTTCATGAGGTCCCATTTATTGATTGTTGCTCTTCGAGCCTGTGCTGTTGGTGTTCTGTTCAGGAAGTTGTCTCCTGTACCAATGAATTCTAGGGTCTTCCCCACTTTTTCTTCTAACCGATTTAATGTGTCTGGTTTTATGTTGAGGTCTTTGATCCACCTGGACTTTAGTTTTGTGCAGGGTGATAAATATGGATCTATTTGCATTTTTCTATATGTAGATATCCAGTTAGACCAGCACCGTTTGTTAAAGATGCTATCTTTTTTCCATTGTATGGTTTTGGCATCTTTGTCAAAGATCAGGTGTCCACAAGTTTGTGGGTTTATTTCTGGGTCTTCTCTTTGGTCTTAATCCCATCCCCAAAGGCAGAGAGGATGGACATCAGAAGAAAAAGAAAACAGGAAACAACCTAGGAACCTGCCACAGAGGGCCTCTGAAAGACTCTGCCCTGCAGACTATCAAAGCAGATGCTGAGACTTATGGCCAACTGTTGGGCAGAGTGCATGGAATCTTATGTAAGAAGTGGGAAATAGTAAGATCTGGAGAGGACAGGAACTCCACAAGGAGAGCAACAGAACCAGAAAATTTGAACACAGGGGTCTTCCCAGAGACTCATACTCCAACCAAGGACCATGCATGGAGATAACTTAGAACCCCTGCACAGATGTAGCCCATGGCAATTTAGTGTCCAAGTGGGTTACTTGGTAATGGGAAGAGGGACTGTCTCTGACATGAACTGATTGGCCTGCTCTTTAATCACCTCCCCCTGAGGGGGGAGCAGCCTTACCAGGCCACAGAAGATGATAATGCAGCCACTCCTAATGAGATCTGATAGACTAAGATCAGAAGGAAGAAGAGGAAGACCACCCTATCAGTGGACTTGGGGAGGGGCATGCGTGAAGAAGGGGGAGGGAAGGTGAGATCAGAGGGGAGGAGGGAGGGGCTTATGGGGGGATACAAAGTGAATAAAGTGTAATAAAAAAGACACACACAAAAAAGAAAATGTCAAAGGCTTTATAAAATATCTTATTAAAACATAAAAACTAAAAATGTGAAAAAGAAAAAAATAAGATTCTTGTAATAGGATTTTAACAGACCTCCCTTTCAAGTCAGTTTGCTTCTGGAATTAAAATTTATTTGGCTAAAATAAAAAAAAAAAAAAGAAAAGAAAATGAAAAAAAAATGAAACAGATCCTTTGCAGTCAGGGGAGCCATTTGTAAGAAGTCTTTCTCCTAGCTACTATAAAACTTGTATTAACTGAGGAAAGAAATTTGAACATACATTGCTTATTTTATATCAAATTCCCTCACATATGACTGTAACTCCTCCATAGATGACCACGCACTGTCCCTCAGCATGGGGATGGCTCCACTGTAGAGCCAAGTATGCCTAACAGTTACAACTAGCCATACTAGCCATGAGCCCACACTCTTCCTTACAGGTATGGCCACCGAGGCCACTGGACATAACCACTGTCTTCCACAGCCACCTATGCACGTGAGTTTTGCCGGCTGCCAGCCTAATAGCTCTATCCGATTGTGGTGGTATAAATAAGATTGGCTCCTATAGGCCTATATTTGAATGCTTCGTCACCAGGGAGTGGCACTATTTGAAAGGATTAGGGGGTGTGGCCTTGTTGGAGGAAGTGTGTCACTGGGGTGGGCTTTGAGGTGTCAAAAGCTCATACCAAGCCCAAAGTCTATCTATCTCTTCCTGCTGCCTTCAGGTCCAGATGTAGAACTCTTGGCTCCTTCTCCAGCATGTCTGCCTGCTTGACTCCGTGCTTCTCACCTTGTTGACAATGCACTAAACTTCTGAGACTGTAAGCCAGGCCCCAAATAAATGCTTTCCTTTACCAGATCTGTCATGGTCACGGTGCCTCCTCAGAGCAGTAGAACAATGACTAACATAGCCATTAAGCAGAATGCCATCAGTCCCTGTGTCTCACAGTATGAGTGTCAAGCTAGGCACACTCTCTTGATGCGTCTCCCTGAACTTGGCTTCTAGATCCATTCATTCTGCAGGTGCTGTGAGCAGCTCAGTAAGGTGTGCTAGACATCAACTTCATAAATTGTTCATGCCTAATCCTCTGGGCATTGCTTCCGGGTCTTTAGCTTTTAACCCATAATGGGAGGGTCCATTTGACCTATTCCTCACCTCTATGTCAGTCTCAAAGTGTGGGTCACACCTCCCACTACAGACAAGGCACATCCCATAGTTAGTTATACACTAAATTTAGGTCTTTGTCAGTGTATCCTTGCTGTCACCTAGCATCTTTTTCTTTTTTGTTATTTTTGTTTTGTGTTGGTTGGTTGGTTGGTTGGTTGGTTGGTTGGTTGGTTTGTTGATTGATTGGTTTTTTGATATAGGGTTTCTCTGTGTAGCCTTGGCTGTCCTGGACTCGCTTTGTAGACCAGGCTGGCCTCAAACTCACAGAGATCTGCCTGCCTCTGTCTCCCTGAGTGTGGGGATGACAGGCATGTGCCACTGTGCCCAGCTCCTGGCATCTCTTTTTAACTTCAGTTCTTTCCATAATCTATTAGCTCATGATACGTGGCTATCTTCTTGTGGACGTCTTCTCTGAGTACACACGGCAGAGGCTTTGCTGAGTGATCCAGCCACCATTTGGCTTTTTTCTTTCACTTTCCCATTACTTTTATTATGGCTAGCACACTGTCACGTTCAGGGCATTCCAATATTCATAAGTGGTTCCCCACCATTTACAAAGGTCATACAGCACCACACAATCATCTCAGGTTTGTCTGAGATTTCTCCCAGAACATAGGTCCAGACTGAGTCCATCAGCTTATGTTATGCCTACTGTTATGCCAATGCAAGGCCTCAGGGCACTATTTACTCAAGAGGACACTTTATTACTCCTTTAATCTTCAGGGTATGCCTATAAACAGTAGCATTTATACCAAGACAGAACAAACAAACAGTATCTTAATGCTCAAGTGACATTAACTAGCTTCTAATGAGTACATCCTGCATATGTATCAGACCTGTCCTCTTTCCTTGCCCCCCCATCTTCAAAGGAGGGGATTGGCCAGTAACCATGCTTCCACATCAGAGCGTACTCTTGTACTCTTGCAGTCTGCAAAACCCCTGCCAAGGAAAAGATCACTACGGTGGCCTAAGACATTAACGCTTGCGCGTTTCCCACAAAAAGCCTAAAGCCAAGACTCTAGAAATGATGGCAGTTCACTACAGTTGGGATGCCTGTCACACCAAAGCCTCAAGCCATGTGGTGCAAGGTGTAATCCCACCTCCCTGAAAGGCTGAGGCAGGAGGATTGCAAGTTGAGAGTGAGTATGACCTACAGAGCAAGTTGAAAGCCAGTCTGGACAACTTAGTGAGATCTGTCTTGAAATACAAATAAATTAATAGAAAGAGGACTGGCATGGGAAGGGGATGGTAAGACAGATAAGAGTACAGACGTCTGCTGTCCAGACACATGTATGCATCATACACCAAACACACACACACAGCACTCTTACTCACTTAACTAGCTCCCCAGTTCTCAGGCTCTTCGCCTAGTTGTTATGTAGCTGACATTGGCCTTGAACTCCTGATCCTACCTCCACTTCCCAATTTTTTCATAAATTTTTTCTCTACATTTTATTTCTGTGTGGGTATGTATGCTACGGCACACATGTGGATGTCAGAGGACTACTTGCAGGTTCTGGCCTTCCATTATGTGAAACCTGGGGATCTATCTTAAGTCATGCACCTTTACCCACTGAGCCACGCAAGGGCCCAAATTTGAGACACAGTATCAGTACATTATCCAGGCTGACCTTGAACTCTTTCTTTAGTCCAGGCAGGCCTTGAATTTGTGATCTCCTTCTTCAACTTTCCAAACAGCTGGGATTTCAGATCCACACAATAGTCCTGGCACATCTGTAAGTTATTTTTATTTTATTTTAATGCATATTGGTGTTTTCCTGACATATGTCTGTGCACACGTGCATGCCTGATGTCATGGAGACCAAAAAAGGGAGTTAGATGTCCTGGCGCTGGATTGCAGGTGATTGTGGCCACCTGTTTGGAGTGCCAGGCATTGGGCACTGGTCCTCCACAGTCATCGTCTGGATCCTCATCTAGGGCTGGGCTCCTAATTGATACATCTGCAATACAACCTCTATTCCTAAGGCTTGGGGAACACTGCAAAAGAGGGGGCAAAACGATTGATTGTAAGACCAAGAGGTATGCTGCAATATTGTGTCTTCCAGATATGACAGGGAAGCCACACCCATAAAAATCTCAGTAATATGGCTGCTTAAACAATACTGGAACAGTGACAATACCAGGCCGACGTGCCTGGCCTTGTGTGAGGGGGCTGGGCATCCAAAGTGCTGCAAGCATTCTGCCACAGTAGCCACCTCCCCAGCCCTGCATGGTTTTTCTAAGACAGTATATTGCTCTGTGGCGCAGGCTCACCTTGAACCCATTATGTAATCTTGGCTGGCCTGGAATTTGTGATTCCTCTTTCCAAGTGCTAAGGTTATGAATGTCTGCATCTGTGTTCAGCTTAAGTCTCTCTTTGAAAAAGTGATAGGATATACAATAGGAAGAGAAGACAGAGTAGTTAGGCTCTCTCTTTCATGGCCCGAATGTCTGTGTCTCTTCTAAAATACTTCTTTTAAATATATTTTTTTTAATTTTTAAATAATTTTATACATTCACTTGTATCCCAGCTGTAGCCCTCTTCCTCTTTCCCTCCCAATCTTCCTCTCCCTCCATCATCTCCTCCCTGCCCCCTTCTGAGTCCACTGAGAGGGGGTGTCCTCCTCTCCTTCAGTCTGGCCCTAGCTTATCAGGTATCTTCAGGATGGTTGTATTGTACTTATCTGTGGCCTAGCAAAGCTGCTCCTCCCTCAAGGGAGAGGGGAAGCTCATGAGATCATGTCAGAAATAATTCCTGTCCCCCTTACTAGGGAACCCACTTGGATACTGAGCTACCATGGGCTATGTCTGAGCAGGGGTTGTAGGTTATATCCATGCATGGTCCTTGGTTGGATAAACAGTCTCATAGAAGACCCCTGTGCTCAGATATATTTGGACCTTGTGGGGCTCCCTGTCCCCTCTAGGATATACTAATTCCTCCTTCCTTCATATGATTCCCTGCTCTTCTAAAATACTTAATTCCCCATGCAATAGTACAGGTGGGCCTGGAGGAGTGGTGAGATCATGGAGCTCCACCCACATGGATGGGGCCAGAACCTTATAAAGGGATGGAGGAGACTAGCTGCTCTCCTGCCTTTCTGCACCTTCTGCCCTGTAAGAACAATGTTCTTCTCCTTTGAAAGAAGCAGTGACAAGGTGCCATCTTGGAAATGTAGAGTAAATCTTGATCAGGTACAAAACTGTTAATGCCTTGATCTTGGATTCCATAACTTTGAACCATAAATACATCCATTCACAAATGAATCACTCTAAGATATTCTGTTACAGCAGCAAGAACACCTAGACAGTCTCCCTTTCCAAAATTTGCTCAAATTTCATTAACTCACACATGTCACATATCTTTATTTATTTCTCTATGTACCATAGGCTGACCTTGAATTGGCCACTTTCTTCCTGCCTCAGCCACCAGAGGACTGAGATTACAGTTTGTGAGCCATCGCCATCATGTCTGGTACACACGAACTCTTTTTATTATTTATCTTTTCAGACAGAGTGTCACTATGTGGAAGTTACTATGTAGCCTAGGCCAGCCTCAAACGCACAGAAATCTGCCTCCTGGGTGCTGGGCGTATCATCATGGAAGGCCAACTCTACACCAACCTCTGCAAAGTCTAGCCAAATCATCCAGCATTTATCCTTTGAGCTGTGTAGGATGGCATAACTTTCCTGAGCCCTTATGGTGAGTGTGACAATCAAATAAGAACCTTTTCAGCAAGGAAGAATGAAGGTATAGATGAGAATTTAACAGATGATGACTGTCTCCAAGCCAAGATGGCCTGAGCATTACAAACACCTAGTATTCAGCCCTTGTCCAAGAAGAGAAGCACTGTGTCAGACTCATGATATATAGCATTGCCAGGCTGTAAGGAAACTTTTAAGGAAGGCACGGGATTGAGAGCTTTGACCTTCACATTTCTACGATTAGGTTGGGCATATTAGAGGCCTGGTCCTTGGGCTGCTGTATTGTAAGATGGTGGATAAAGAGTGATTTTTAGAGGCACTCTGAGCTCAGGAACCCTTTCCATGTTTTTAAAAATGTGTTGCTTTAATTTAAATACTTGAAAATTTCATACATGCATACAATGTATTTCGATCATAGTCACCCCCATACTCCTCTCCAACACTCCTCTCACGTCCATTCTTCATCCCCTCACCCATCCCAACTTCATGATCTCTTTTTTTTAAATAACCCACCAAATCCATTTTTTTTTCTGTTCATATACTCATGGGTGTGGAGTCATCCAGTGGAGTGTCGCTGACATACAAGAGGCCACATCCTTGAAGAAAACTGATTACCCTCCCAACAAAACCATCAACTGTCAATGGATCCTCAGCTGGACATGGGAGCTCATGAGCCCTACCCACTCCATGTTGTAATGTTGACCGGCTTCACTTTGTCCTGGTCCTGTGCAGGCAGCCACAAAAGTTGCCATACCCTCTACCTGAAGAATGTCACATAGTCCTTAAGGAAATTACAGGTCCAACCCCCCCCCCAATAAGAACCCCTTCAGCAAGGACTTTCTGGAATGCCTCTTCATGTTAATGAGGCAGCGCAGTACCTTAGCCCTTCAGCTAATGACATTCACCCACCCCTTTCCAAAGTTCCACATAACCCTCATTCACCCCAAATAAAATGCATCTGCCTCCCAGAAGCTGGTCCTGGAAGGCTATTTCCATTCATGCTCATGGGCCATGGAACCACCAGGAACAAGGAAGAGTCCTGTCATGTCCAGGAGACACTATCACTCTGGTCCTCCCCAACCACCGGTCCTTACATCCTTTCCAAGCCCTCTTCTGTATTGGTCCCTGAACCTCAGAGAAGAGCATTGATATTGCTGTTCCGTTTGCTGCTGGGCATTCCACAGACACTTACTCTCCGCACTTGAACCAGTCAGGAGTTTCTTCACTAACCAGCATCCACTGTATAAAGAAACTTCTCTGATGAGATCTGAGAGCACACTAATCTATGAAGGTGGATACACAAAGTCAGATGTAAGTTTGAAACTATGTCCCTTTAGCAAAATAAAAGCAGTAGGTTCGCTCCTGGGAGGCCTATGAATTCCCCGACCATGGATTTATAGCCGTACTCGAGTGCCAGGTATGCGTTTCCTTCTGTGGAAGGGGCTAAACCCGATCAGAAAGCAGCTGCTTGTCCCCACAACGTTTACACCATACAGCGCATATAAGCTTATCTCTCACACCGGCCATTACTGTGGCTCACATGGCTTACAGATGGATAAACGCTGGCGACTTTTCTCCCATGGCAGCCTGCAGAGCACTTCCCAGTACTACGTAAGGTAGGACGCTGATGGGAAGAGTCTTGGCCAGTACCAACTTGATTTCCCCGCCTCCTGTGACTACAGCCGCTGTAAGGTCTTCCTATGGAGTCCTGGCGGGCAACCAAGAACTCCGGCAATGGAATGCCGCTGGTCGGCTTTCTCTGGGCACCCCATTCCCATATTTTTGAAGTTCTTGTTATTGGAGTTTTTCCCTGGTGCTGAGGCTTGAACCCTTGGCTTTGCACGTGTCAGGCAAACACTCTCCAGCCATCTCAGCTCCATCCCCAGCCATCTTAGCTTTTCAGCATCCTCTTACACTTTAACAGTGAATCCATTTAAAAACAACTTTAGAACAACATCTAGAAAATTTCACTTAGAGTTGCTTTATTAAGAATATGATCCAGCAAGATCCAACTTTATTAAAGGTGGTGGCAAACACCTTTAATCCCAGCACTTAGGAGGTACAGGCAGGAAGATCTGTGCGAGTTTGAGCCAGCTTGGTCTACAGGCAAGTTCCAGGACAGCCAGGACTACACAGAGAAACTCTGCCTCAAAAAAACGTAACAAACAAAAAGATGGTCTAAGCCAGGTGAGGCAGCTCACACTTGTACTCTATGCGCTCAGGAGGCTGAGGCAGGAGGATTGCTATGAATTCAAGGTCAGCAGTGTACAGAGTAAAACCCTGTTTCAAATAAATAAATAAATCAAAGTTACACATCCTTTTTAAAAATAGCTCTACTGAAGTATAATTGACTCACAGTAAGTTGAACAAGATGCTTACTCCTAAGTCTCATGACCTGAGTTTGATCCCTTGGACCACAGGTATTATACATACCACAAGAGTGACAACAATGACCATACCCATCACCCCTTATCCTCCCTTGCTGACTTACTGATTCTTTCTGTTCCCTAACACAACACTGGTCTATTTTCCACCAACAAAGTATAGTCTGCATTTGCTAGATTTTTCTATAAATTGAGTCACATATTATAAGGTGTTTTGTTTGGCTTCTAGCTTCCTTTGCTTTGGCAAGTTCTCACCATGGAGTGCCATCTGGCCTCAAACTTATGCTCTCTCTACCTTTGGCTCCTGTTGCTAGGATTCCAGGTACATCATGTCCCACCTTTATATCTTTTTAGTGAAGATTTAACCAAAGTCCAAGGCCAATGGTCTTACTGATTCCAACAAAAGTCAGGTCTGGTCACTTGCCCCCGAGAAAGCAAACAAAAGTACTGTTGGCAGGAGAAAGACTGTCAATCAGCATAAGCAAATACTTCAGTCATCACTGGGATGTAGGCACGAGCTTTAGGCTTAAATAGATAATTGGGGCAGGGAGCCAGAGGTTTGCATGATGAAGCAGTCTTGGTCAAACTGTGTTCCAGCTGATGGGGATCCCAGTTCTGGTTTTGGAAAATGGTTCCACAGGAGTTCTTACAGCCTATGGGACCATGAGAAGACTATTTGTACTCAAGCCCAAGCTTCTGTCATGGTCCCATTTGTAAAGTAATTAGATCACAGGTAATCTGTTTGTGAGGCTCTGATGTTTGTGGAATCTAAGGCAATGACTAAAGCCATCTAAGTGAATTTTCAAGGCTCTAGGAAAGGTTGTAAAAAGCCAAGGTAAATTGCTTTCAGGAATCTTTGTACTTTCAAGCAAATAGGTGAGTGCAGGGCTCATCAACTCGGTATCACCAGGTTTCAGGCAGAGACCCCTTGAGTGATTAATATACCTACAGAGTTGAGCAGGAATCTGACCGAAAGTGACAGTGATAAGGGAGAGATGCCAACTATTATCCCACTGTGGTTACCCTGCAGAGCCCAGTAAGGAATCCCTGATTCCTAGCAGAAACAACATCTAAATTTGTGTTACAAAATGTCACTTAAGGCATTTTTATTGGGCGGTGTCGGGGTTTGTTTTGATGCCTTGTTTTAACGCTAATTACTGGCCCTTAAAATCTGGTTACTGCCCAGATACACCTATCCTAGTTTTGTAACCTGCCTAAGATATTATGGCTAATTGGTTGATTAAAGGCCTATACCTGGGCAGGGCAAAATGGGGTTGGTGGGGCTCAGGTTCCTGGGACTTGGGGTTCAAGAGAATCATGAGAAACAGACAGATGGGAAGAGAGGAGGAAGGAGAATGCCACAATGGGTTAGCGTGGAGAAGGAACCATGTGGGCTAGGAGGAAGGACTCCAATAATGGCGTGAAAAGGCCCAGATAGGAATGGTTAAGGCAGATGACATTGGAGGGGGGCTGGGAGGTGAATGGTGAGGTTATTGAGACAGAGTAGGTAGAAATATCTACCCGGCCCAAGGTAAATAAGGCAATTATAAAATCTAACAGATGTCTGTGTCTCGTTATTTGTGATAGCGGGTTAAATAAAACAGCCAAAACGATTATCGGGCAAATAGTAAACAATATATAGCCCAACACCCATTTTTATTTACAACAGGGTAGTTTGAATTCATGGTGTCAAGATGTTAAGATTCTTAGCATCTTTGTGTGTGTGTGTGTGTGTGGCTTTTTGAGACAGGGTTTCTCTGTGTAGCCTTGGCTGTTCTGTACTCACTTTGTAGACCAGGCTGGTTTCGAACTCATATTGATCCACCTGCCTCTGCCTCTGCCTCTGCCTCCCTGAAGCATGTGCCACCACACCCTTCTGATTCTTAAAATCTTAAAAAAAAAGATTCTTTATAGGGCCAGCAGAGATGGCACCACAGGTACAGGCTAAAGACTTGAAGACCTGAGTTGAAGTTGGATCTCCTCATCCCCGAGGCGAAAGCCGATTCCTGAAAGTTGTCCTCTGTCTTCCATAATGTGTGTGCTTACACAGAGATACAGAAAATGAAAAAAAAATGTAAAAAAAGTAGTAAAGTTATTGTTATAGTCTTGATAATTTTTGAGATGATAGCTCCTATGTCTCAGGTTGGTCCTGAACTTGCTTTGTTCTCAAAGATGACCTTGAACTTGAAAATTCCTGTCATGGTCTGAGGTGCCATTATGCTCAGCTACACTTGGAAGTCTTTTTTTAAGATGTATTTTTATGTGTGTGTCTGTGTCTGTGCATCTGTGCAAGAGTATGTCATAGATGTTGCAAGTGCCAGAGGAGTCCAGAAGAGGGCATCCAATCCCCTTGAGTTGGAGTTAAAGGTGACTGTGAGCCACTGTGAGGGCTAATGTTGTAAGTTTTAATTACTGTGTGTAAGAGAGCTATAAAATGAAAGTGCCTCTAACCTGTAAGCCCCACTTGCTCAAGAACAGATAACTTCCTGGAATGCTTAACAATAACCCTATTCTCTCCATTGCTCAGCACTGTGGCTGGTTGTTTTATTGACACACAGAGAACAAATGGTGGCATGTTTACACAAACTTGAGACAATCCATTGCCTGATTGAAACCAGATAGTGCGGTAGAGAAATCAGCAATTGAATGAACAAGGGTAAATTGTATGCATTCCTTAGTAACATTATACCAACATTATATGAAATTATAAAAGTAGACAGAGTGACAACAAACAATTAGAAGAAATGATTACCAAAAGTCAAGTCCAAGTTTTGGGATGGAAAAATGAGAGTTCAGTGATTAAAAGCTTGATGCTCATCTCTAGGACCAGAGTTCAGCTTCCGCTCCCTCCCCCCCCCCCCCGTCAGATGGTGTTAATCCCACCAGGCAATGTTTGAGCCAAGTTTGAAGCAAGCTTTACTAAATATTGGCCAAGGCGATGAACACTGGGCAGGTCCATGCTTGGGATTGCTAGAGAACGGACATGAATTAGGTTACTCAGATGCTTATAAAGGCAAAACCCGGAAGGCTACGTTCTTCCTGCTTTTGTTCAATCTGCTGTATCTACCTGAGCCTAGCTCGAGTTTGGAGACCTGTCTTTAGCTTCCGATTTAAGAGGTGCCACTTCCAGGCAAAAGTGATTCAGCATATCCACCTTAAAATCAACCCTACCTGGTAACTGTTACATGGAGTTTTGTCGCTGGCCCACCTCTCCTTGCACTACCTAACCTTGCCCTCTACGTCATCTTACCTCACTTCCTTAATCCTGCCTCCCGACCCAAACCTATAAAAAGGACCATTTTATTCAATAAACCGAGTTCCTGCTTCGACAGATCTCCCAGCTCGGTGGTGTTTTATTCCCTGGGGCATCCGGACCGTCGACACTCACCATCCCACTCAGCCACGGAGGGTGTCCAGCTGGACTGGCCAACCGTCCTCTCACCTCCACCTGCTGGATATTGACCCCACAGGGTGGGACATCCTGGACTGGAGGGGAGGAGAAGGAAGCAAGTGGTGGGAGGATAGGAGAGCAGAGATTGGCAGGAGAGGTCTTAGAACCATGAGGAGAGATGAATCGGACCTAAGATATAACTAAAAGCAAGTATAATGTTGGAAATTCTGAATGGGAGGAAGCTATGTAGGCTTGGAGGTTTAGGATGGACTAATCATTGCCCAGCATTTTGCTCTAGGTTAATTAAGTAAATCCTAGTCTCTGTGTGGTGATTTGGGAATAACTGCTGTTTAACTCCAGATAAATCAATAATAAATGTTAATAACCCACAACACAATGGCATGAATATAAATGCTTGATATCATCTCACACTCACTGATACTGTGCCCTCGTCTTTGTTCCTCTGTATTTCTGTCTGTAGTTTCTGTATGTGTCTTTGGACTCACTAATCTTTCCATCTTCAATGTTTCTTTCTCTTCTAATCCCACAGGGTAGAATTTCAACCTCACATACTGTGATCATCTCATCTAATTGGTACATTTAGATTTCTCAAAATAAATTTCATTTCTCTTATGCTCAGACTTTTAAAAAAAAGATTAATGTTATTTATTTGTGTATATGGGTTCAAATGGCTGCAGAATCTAGGAGCTGGATACAGACAGCTGTGAGCTGTCCAGTATAGATGCTGACAATGGAGCTAGGGCTCCATTGAAAGAAAATCAAGTGCTCTTAACTGCCGAGCCATCCTCTCCCTATGCTTGGGCTTTTGCCTACCTTCTTAAACATACGGATTATAATTACCTTATTTTTAGTTTGTTTTGTTTTGTTTTGAGACAGGGTCTCATGTAGGCCAGGTTGGGCTCAAACTCCACACAGAGCCAAGAATGACCTTAAACTCCCGATTGTCTTGATTCTTCTTCCTGAACACTGCGGTGACAGGCATGAGCACTACCTGTCATTAGCACATTACAGCATATTGTTAGCATGTAAGCAGCCTGCTTCTGGGTTGCCTAGCAGACTATGATGGCACCACATCACAGCCAGGTGTATGGCAGGCATGTTTCAGCTGCATACCAGATAGAAAAGGACCAACCTGCCACCTCCTCTCTCTCCCTCCCTCTCTTCCTCTCTGCTTTCTCTGGTACTCTCTCTGCTTCTGCTTTCTCCTGGAGGGCTCCCATCATGATCCTCTTACTCTTCTCCTATGCTGTCCCACGGTCCATCTCTGTCTCTTTCTCTTTCTACCCTCTTGGCCCACTCGGGCCCTAACTCTTCTCCCTTTTCCTTCCCCCAAATCAGATCTTCATATCAGATCTGTTAACTGCATGCGTTTTAGAATATACCCTAACACCTATAACTGCTTTCTTAATGTCCTTGTCTGTTGCTATTGTTTCTGCCTTTTCCCAGTCCGTCTCTGTTGATTTATTTCATCATTAAAATATCTTAATTTCCCACTTTTTTTGTATATAACTTTCAGCTAGACACCAGACACTGTAAACTGACACTTCTCTGGAGGTTTGAGTTTTTGATTAAAATTTTTACATTTGTATTTTATGTATGTGTTTGCCTGCATGTATGTTTGTATACTCTGTGAATTCTTGTGCCCTTGAGAGTCAAAAGAGGAACTGGAGTTACTTATGTTGGTTGGTTAGTTTGCTTTTTGGGAGAGGGTTTCTCTGTGTAGCCTTGGCTCCTGGACTCACTTCATAAACCAGGCTGGCCTCACAGCAATCCACCTGCCTCTGCCTCCCTGAGTGCTGGGATTACAGGCGTGCCCCCAAGCCCAGCTCAAGTTATGATGGTTTTGAGCTGCCATGCGGGTACCGATCTCAGGTTGTCTGCAAGAGCAATGGACACTTTCACCACGGAGCCATCTCTCCAGAGCCTGTAGAACATTTTGCTTGTTTTATTTCTATATTCACTTTGTTTTGTGACTTGGTCTTGTCTGGAGTTAAGCTACTCCAGCCTGGGCCGCACTTGACAGCTCCCTTGACAAAGGTATTGCCTATTTTTCTAGTCCTGGTGATTCAATACCCCACAGAAGCAACTTTCTTTTGGCTCACAGTTCAGAAACATGTCCATTATGACAGGAAAGTCACTGTGACCCAACTCAATGAGTTTGTACCTTGGTGACCGTGAAGCCAAAAATACGTTTAGCCAAGGACCTTAAAGAAGTAAAGAAAGACTCCTCCCCTGTACCAGATGCTGAGTGACAAGACTATTCCTAGGGAGACACAGCACATGCCTACCCACCACAGACAGGACACCAATGTCAGACCAAAGAAAACATACCATCAAAGTCCACCTTGGTGAACCAATGAGTTTTATTGGGGTTACTTACAGGAGTAAGTGAGGGGTTACCTACAGGAGGAGAAATGAAGCAAAGCCCATCCCAGCATGGGTGACAGCTTACAAAACCTGGAACCCTAGAGCACAGTGCACAGCTCGCAGGCAGCTGGACAAGTCGGAGACCGTCCTCTTCAGGTGGCTCGGTTGGTCTGAGCCTTTTTCCAGGCAGCTGGGATGCTTTCGACATGGAGGCTGAGGAGGGTTTGTCTGTGGCAATGGACCTGGGCCATGCTGCTTTCTCTTGATGGCTCAGGAAGCAGAGAGCACTAGTTAGAACCAGGAGCAGATATTTGCCTTCACACCTGCCCCCTGAGACCCACTTCAGTGATGTAGGCCATCTTCCCAAGGGTCCAAAACTTCCCCAAAGAGCACCAGCTGGGGACCCTGTAGTTTGAACACAGTGTTCTTTCTGTTAGGAAACACAGGAAATGTAAAGGTTACACTCGGGTCCACAAATCACACCATGAGATCGGTTCCACGTGGGAGGTTTATTAGGGGAAGGGAGTTACAGAGAGGGAGATAGAGGGAGAGAGAAAGAGAGAGAGACACAGAGAGAGAGAGAGACAGAGCCAGAGAGAGGAAGAGGAAGGAGAGAGAAAGGGGAGGGCCCCAGTTCTCTTATAGGGTGACCCAGGGACATGCGCAGGTAGTTCTAGGTGATCAGCAGGTGGTCTAGGTGTCTTCACAACTGCCTGATAACCGGTCTATCAGGTCCCTTGGGGCTGGCCATAGAAGTGCCTGCTTACTGATCCCAACATTCCTCCCTTTTTCTATAATTAAAAATAGGGAGCTTGGGCTGCCTTTTATAAGGTAAGTTAAAGTATGTAAATTTAGGCTCATTGGAAGCAGCTCTTGGTTGTCATGCAAGAGGTTGAGAGAGAGGGGAATTATAGCAACAAATGGTCAGGTTGTAAGGTTAAGAATAAGAGAAGTCTCTGCCCTGGAAAATTTAGGGCAGAGGGTTTGGGGTAGAGGGTTGTCAACAGAGAGAGTTGCCAGCCATGCAAGGCAGCGGGTAGGGACTGGGGAACACTGGGAGAACCTGGAGCTGCCTGTCCTGGTCCTGAAGCACACCACTTCAGCCTTTTGTTAACAACAAGTGGATAACAGGCATAGATTCTCTTCTGGCTACTTCCTGCTGACACTGGGGGCGATGTAGGGAGGTCAAAAGGCTGAAGTGTCGACCAAGTCCAGGAAGAATAGGCTGCTTTGATGCTTTTCCAGGTCTGTGAGAACACCCATGGCTGGGAGGGAAGGGGCAGGTCCAGCTTGTTGGAAGTCTGTAAGGTCAGAGCCGAACACCTGTATCTTGTTGGAAGTCTGTGAGGTTGGAGTTGAACACCTGTAGCTGCTTTAGCGCTGTTGTGGCTGTAGGAAACATCTGTGTCTGGCAGGACACTGAAACACAGAGAAAATCCTGTAGGTAGGCATTGAAAGGTTTGGATCGATGAGGTTTGTACATAGGAACCTCTGTCTACCTAGACGGGACTTTATTTACCCAATCACTGGCAATATTAAAGAAGGCTTTGGTTTTGATCTGTTATTGAGGTGAGATTTGGTTACAGGAGCGTGTAAACTTAGAGGCCCTGGTGCCAGCTGGCACTAGGTGTAGAAACCTGAAATTCTCCAGCCTGTCTGGAGGGACGGGCGTCTGGGCATCTCCCATTGGGGGCAGAGAAGTCCCTATGTAGGGATGTGGTTATGGGTGTTATCCATTGGGAGCCGAAAGAGACGAAGCCTTGTAATGGCGTCCCAGAATAAGGCGAGTCTCTGGAGAGAGCAATCCGGTCTGGCCAATATCTCATCAAATTTTTGGCCAGGGATCAAGGGCTTGGTGCCCCGTGGCACAGCCGAAAGGACGCGTTTTTGCCTAGCTAGGGCTTGGTACAAGAGCACGTAGAGAAAAAAAAACGCATGTAGAAGGCTCCCAAGGGAAAATGAGGAGAAGAACCGTGTGGAAGAGAGGGGACCTTTCCATGAGCAAGCGAGCGAGCACGTGCACGAGCGGGGAGGGGGGGAAGGAACCCGTAGAGGGGGTGTACTGCCCAAGGGAGAGTGTGGCCCTAAAGTGAAAGTCAGCATAGAGGGTCAAACCTAGACAATTAAGGCTACGGCTTGGGGGGAGGGGTGTTCCCCGTCTCAAAAGATAGTAGGAAGTTGCCAGAGCTCTTCAGTGGTCAAGCTTCCCCTACCAAGAAAAGCATGCATGATGAGAAAATGGAGTGAACTCACCATCCAGCCAGTGGTTGTATGCAGTAAATAGCAGTCTGGTAGCCAGGAAAGGAAATCCCAAACCAGGAATTACTTTTAAGTTTTAAGAAAGAGATAAAACCTTAAACATGTCAGTATCATAATTGTACTGGGCATTGAGAAAAGGGCAGTAGACAGACATATGTGTTAACAGCATAAGTACTCTTTTTAAGGCGAACTCTGAAAAGGCAAAAGCCTTTTATGAAATAAAAGGGAAACTTACTTGATTTTAACCTTTAGTATAAGCATAGACAATATGGAGGCTTATAATCTTGAGTTTAGGACTATAATAGTGGAATAGTGGAATGTTTTTGTATTAGAGTCAGATTAATAAATTAGAGTTTTACTGATAAAGGTCAAAACCCTGGACAGTTAATACAACAGTAGCAGAACAACAGGAAGAAATATTAAGCCTTTTTACCTATTTAAGATACCTTAAATCACCTTAGACCTTATAACCTTTATAATTTGCATTTACCAACCTTAAAACATTTTTTTAGAACCTTTAAGTATTTATAAATTGTATTACCAACCTTAAGACACATTTTTGGACTCTCAAATATGTATAACTTGTATTTTTATAACCTAAACTCCTTTTATCCTTAGACCCTACATAAGCTATGTATATATATATATATATATATATATATATATATATATATATATATTTAGTGATATATCTTAAACTGATTAGTGAGCTAACAGTGGATTTAATTATCTGCTCTTTAGTTGCAAAGTTACCATTAACTTAGCATAGCCGTCAAGGTGATCAGAGACCTGAGAAGGATAAGTTATGAGCCAAATAAATAAACCAATTGATGTGCCAATCAAAATGACAGAGATGACTAGTTAGTCCATCACCTAGGCAGTGTCCCTGACTCCTGTGGTCTCATAACGTCATGGGCAGAGGTGGTCCAGCTAGGCACAGAAGATGAGACTGTTTCTGTGGAGAAAGAAATGAGAGAATGGCCTCACCTCACCCTTAGCAACGTGAAACATTGACTCTCCAGGTGTTTTGTCCACAGTTTTGTCCACAGTTTAGGCTGGGCCCTAGCAGTGGGCCAGTTGAGGCAGTGTTGCCCAGTGGTTAGCATACCACAATCCAGAGTCGAAGTCATCTGTTGTTGTGCCCAAATCTTCTCGGAGAGCTACTGCCAGGATTTGTGTCACAATAAGCTTACACAGTTAAAATGCCATATTCAGATCTCTGACAGTTTGAGGGCCAGCGTATCTGAGTCACTGTTTGTTTTTATCATCTGCTCAAAACTGTGTCCTATAAAACAGAATGCTATGATCTCTAATTTTAGCATATTTTTGAGATGTATGTTTTAGAAGTATATATTTTAAGATAAATAGGCAAACTTCATAGTTATCCATCCTAGGCTTAACCTTAAAAAAAAACCTGAACAAAAACACTAGGTAAGGCTCAACTGCAGTATTTAGCATGACTTTAAGTCTGCTCTTTTTGAACTAAAATCAAAGCAAACCTTTTAATCAGATACAGTTCATAGAGAGGCTAGCAAATCTTGCTGCTCCTACCACTTGCATTAAAATTGAACAGTAAAAAGCTTTGCATTTAGCACTAATATGACTGAACATAACTGAGATACCTAAACAAAATGGTGGCAAATATATAGCTCCACCCTCTTTATCTCCGGACCAGCATGGCAGCTGGCCACGTGTAAGTGAACTCAGCTGGAAGCCCTAAACAAATATGGCAGCCAAACTACAGCTTCACGTGCTCTCTATCCCTGAACCATCATGGCGGCTAACCATGTATTAGCATTAGCACAGGCTGTGACTGACAATACCAAACATGGCCATTAGGTGCTGCTGATGATACAGCAAACACTGTGGAGCATTCATAATCCCCCACAACCAAAAGTTCTTAGTGATTAAATAAGTTTTAGAACCAACTGCATAACAGAACAGTACAGAACAATTTTAAACTGTAAGAATTATTTTAGCCATACCAAACCTATCAGCTAGAATTTCTTCCCTTAAAAGAGCATAAAAAAACATTTTGTAATGAGGAATCACCAGCCTTTTAAATGAAGTACAACATATTTTAAAATAGAGTTCTTTCTCAAATTATATTTACCCTCTGGTTATTTTATACATACATTTATTAACCTTCTGCAACATCCTATATCCTTCAGGTTCCTAGCTTTTTTTTTCTGGCTTAACCAGACATGCTTACTTTCTTGCTCTTTCTCTTGCTTTTCAGACAAAATAAAAACTCTCATCAAAATCCTTTTTATCCTAACATGATCCTGCTGGAGCCCAGCGTCTACGATTTGCTTTTTATAGGCTAAGCAAAAACAAGTTACATTACTACAAAGAGAAGTTCTGAAACTGCCAAATTTTTTTAAATAACTTCCCTGTAGCAGATAACATAAAGGTAACAAACTCTAAGGAACTTAGAACAAGTTTTAAGGAACTTGGTGAAATTTCCTCTTTTCTTTGTCTTAAGGTAAAGAACAGGGTGTAAACATGTTTTTTCATAAACAAAGCAGCTTAACAAACAAACAACTCTCCACAAGATACATTTTAAAAACTGCAATTTTCTTAATTAGCACAAACCATATGGATGGGTTTTATTTAGTAAAGCTGGATCATTGTCATACCCAAATGCCTGATAAACTTTAAACATTTTATGGCCTTAAACATTTAAACATTTTTTTTAAAACCCGTTTTTGTAGAAAAACATTACACTTACGGCCGGCATAAAAACCTTTGGGTCGGGTTCCTGGAGTCCTGGGGCCCCAGGACGAGCCCCCAAAATGTTGTGCCCAGTTTACGAACCCCAAAAGACCAGGAACATAAACCCAATGAGAAAATTATAAAGATTATATAAAGCATTTGAAAATATGTGAGTGGAATATAGGAATTAGGATGAGAGCTTTTAAATAGAAGCCTCTTGGGAAAGGGGCTGAGGGATGGCGCGGGAGAGAGGCACACGGGAGGCGGGGCCTCTTTGCCCGAATTAAAGATGGCGCCGGCCACGTGGAAGCCTCTGATGTAACCAAGGTCCCGCCCATTTTTCCCAAAGCCAAGATGGCTGTGCCCAGGCACCAGCCACGTGGAAGCCTCTGATGAAAGCCAAGATGGCTGCGCCCAGGCATTTTTGCGGGAATTTTAAAGTTTGGAAAACTCCCTACCAAGTTTTGAAAAGTCAGTTACGGCGCTGTGTGTCTCTGTGTGTCAGAGCGCTGTCGGCCGCTGGGCAGGGGGCAGGAGGAGTGTGAGGCGGCGGCGGTGGAACTTTATCCGCTGGGTCAAAGGCAGAACTCCTTAGATTTAGTTTAATGGGTAGGAGTTTAGTAGGACAGGAGGAACAGAGAGGAGTTTTAGAGCGAAGGAGAAAGAAAGTTGGGGGGACAGCCTGCGTTTGATAAATTTGTAGTGAAATGGAAAGTGGAGATCTCGGGGTGAATTTGGAGAGGAATAGGTCCCCAGAAGCTCCGGCGTGCTCGGTAAAGCTCACTGGGGTAGCCTATCTCAGCAAACGCACCAATGTTAGGAAATGTGCGAAGAGACGTGCGCCTGTAGAGGTTACACACGGGTCCACAAATCACACCACGAGATCGGTTCCACGTGGGAGGTTTATTAGGGGAAGGGGGTTACAGAGAGGGAGATAGAGGGAGAGAGAAAGAGACACAGAGAGAGAGAGAGACAGAGAGAGGGACAGAGCCAGAGAGAGGAAGAGGAAGAAGAGAGAGAGAAAGGGGAGGGCCCCAGTTCTCTTATAGGGTGACCCAGAGACATTCGCAGGTAGTTCTAGGTGATCAGAAGGTGGTCTAGGTGTCTTCACAACTGCCTGATAACCGGTCTATCAGGTCCCTTGGGGCTGGCCATAGAAGTGCCTCCTTACTGATCCCAACACTTTTGGGAACACTTCACCTCGGCCGCAGCACAGGCATCTTCCTACCCTGCTGCCAGAAACAGGAGCCATTCCCAACTCTGTGAATTCAGCCTGTCTTCCCAGCAGCTCCTTCCCAGCATTTTAGGGGTGGGAGAACACAGATGTGATCAGGACTCAGCTGGCAACTGCAGATTACTAAGCTCTCTTTGTGAAGTTTTATATCCTTTATTTTCCCGTGAGGATTTTCCTTTTGTGACTTCAGATTTTTCCAGCATTTGAAAATTCTAGCCACCTTCTCCTTTCTAATTTTTGTTTCCTCCATTCTGGTACCCATATGCAGGCTTTTGTGTCATTAAATAATTTTATTTCGTAAGAGTAAACTAGTCTGATTTTTCAATCATATAGTAAATCTATTTTACTTTTTATTGTTGTTTGGATTTTTGGTTGTTATTTTTGGGGGTTTTATTTGGTTTGGTTTTTGAGACAGGGTTTCTCTGTGTAGCCCTGGCTATCCTGGAACTCACTCTGTAGACCAGGCTGGCCTCTGCCTCCAAACTGCTGGGATTAAAGGCATGTGGTACCACTGCCCAGCTTGTTGTTGGATTTTTTATTATTTTGAATGTATAGCTGTTTTGCCCGTATATATGTCTGTGTGCCATGTGCACGCGGTGCCCGAGGAGACCAGAAGGCGGCACTGGATCACCTGAGATTGCAGTTACAGAGGGTTTGTGAGTCACCATGAGGGTGCTGAAGATCAAACCTGGGTGTTCTGGAGGAGCAGCCAGCGCTCTTGATGACTAAGCCACCTCTCCAGCCCTGTACTTTATATTGTAAGAACTTCCAGATTACTTTCCAAGTGGTCATGCTATTGTGCAGTTTGGATCCACTCAGCAAACAGGCTGCATTCACAGTCAACAGTCTCAGTAATGTTTAAAGGTTCCGTATCACACACTTGCTTTCTCTCCACCCAAACCCACCTCTCTCTTCTTCCTCTCTCTTCTCTTCTTTGGAGGCATGCTGGCTCAGACTTGCTCCATGGTTGAGGCTGATCTAGAACTCCTGTTTTTCCTGCCTTAACCTTCCAAGTGCTTAGATTACAGCTGATTGCCATCACATCTGGTTTGTGGAGTGCTGGGCATCAAATCCGGGGCTTTATGCTAGCTCCCACCCCATCTTTCCTTTTGTTTTCTTTTGTTTTGAGACAAGGTTTTATTGTGTAGACTGGTGTCTAACTCATTCTATTGCTGTGGAGAGACACCATCAACAAGGCAACTCTTATAAAAGGAAGCTTTTCTAGGTTTTGTTCTGTTTTTCAAAGAAGGGTTTCTCTGTGTAGCCCTGGCTGTCCTGGAACTCACTCTGTAGACCAGGCTGGCCTTGAACTCAGAGATACACCTGCCTCGGCTTCCTTCTCAGCAAAAGGAAGCTTTTAATTGGGACCTTGCATACAGTTTTAGAGGTTTAGTCCATTGTCATCATGATGGGAAGCAAGGTGGCAAACAAGCAGGTGCTGGAGTAACAGCCGAGAGCTAGATCTTGATCCTTAGACAAAGATGTGGAAAGAAAGACTAGGCCTGCCATCAGCTTTTGAAATCTCTAAACCACCCCAATGACACACTTCCTCCAACAAGCCACATCCCCTAATCCTAATCCTATCAGAGTACCATTCCCTGGTGACTACACCTTCAAGTATATAAACCACTTACTCAAACACAAGTGGGCTGTTCTGAAACTGTCTAAATAGGTCAAGCTTGCCTCAAACTTGCATCCCCACAGTTGGGGACAGAGACAAGGGTACTGCTATGAGCTTGATGCCAGCCTGGGCTACAGAATAAGATCACCACCACCACCAAAACAAAAACAAAAAAACAAAAAAGTATTACTGTCGTTAATATAATTTATGTTTTCCTTGGCATTAAAGTCTTTCTGACACTTTAAATCTAGCATTTTCTCTGTTATTGCCATTTCTGCTGTATTCTTTGCAATTTACTAAATAAACTTGTTTTCTCTAATAAAAAGGGGCAAGATCTAGCAAGATTCCGTGATTAACAACACAGTCTGCTCTTGCAGAGGACCAGGGTTTGATTCCCTGCACCCACATAGTGGCTCACAACTATCCCCAACCTTAATTCCATTGATCCAGAATATCCAATGCCCTATTCTGACTTCGACGGGCACTGGGCACATGCTTGGTACACAGACACACATGCAGAAAAATACTCATCCACATAAAATAAGATAAATCTAAATAAAAAAAAAAGTGGGACACTGCAAAATGACTCAGTAAGTACAAGATGACTCATAAGGTGGCAAGAACCTGCCACCAAGCCTGAGAGCCTGAGTTTGATTTCCAGGACCATACAGTGGAAGGAGAGAATTACCCCCAAAAGTTCTCCTCTGACTTGCACATGTGTGATACGGCATGAGTGCGCATACACACACAGAGAGAGAATAGAAATTTAAACCCTGTTTGACACAGGCCACATATGGCTGACCTCAGACCCACTACAGAACAGGGCCAGCCTTGAACTGCTTCCAGCCTCCACGTGCTGAGATTAGAAGTATGTGCCATCAGGCCTGGCTTTTTTCCTGTTGATAAACTTTTGGGTTGTTACCAATTTCAGGTCATTACGAATAATGTTTCTTGATTGTGGTAATCAAGTATTTGTAGAAACACATGTTTTCATTCCTGTGGGGCTGATAACGAGGCATGACATTGTTAGGTTACTAGGTAAGTATATATTTAATTTTCCCTGGCTAAATAGCTATTACCCTTTTACCTACTTTTAAACTGGGTCATTTGGAGAGAGAGCTCAAGAGCGCACATGTGCTGGGTTTTGAACGCATGGCCTTGAGCATGCTAAGTCTGTACTCTACCACTAAGCTATAGCTTAACCTCTTTGCTTTGCTGTTGAGTTGAAAGGGTTCGTTTTTTGCTTTCTCTCTTTTTTAAGACAGGGTTTTACTATGTAAACCAGGCTGGCCATGAACCTTCAAAAATCCTTCTGATCTGGTCTTTCCTGTGCTGGGATTACAGGGAAGAGCTGCTATGCCCAACTCTGTAAGAACTCAATCTACTGCAGGTGGGGGTACTGCACCCCTTTAATCCCACCACTCGGGAGGCAGAGGCAGGCAGATCTCTGAGTTCAAGGCCAGCCTGGTCTACAGAGTTCCAGGATAGCCAGCGCTATGCAGAGAAACCCTGTCTCAGAAAAAAAAAAAAAAAATCTGCATAACAGCCCATTAACAGATACAAAATATGCTTTTTTTTTTTAAAACTTGTGGCAATCCTCTGCTTCAGCCACTCAGTGCTAGGATTATAGGTGTGAATCATCATATCTGATTGGATCGTTGTTGTTGTTGGTTTTATATGTTGTATCTAGGAAATATTTCATCAAAATTAATTTTCCTATTCTTCTAGGGAGTTTGCTATCACTAGAACAAGATATCAATATTACTTACTTTGGATCTGTGGTCTTTGTAGTTCATTGCTGTGCACGATGGGAAGGTGACGCCTATGTTTAAAGGCTGGCATGGAGCTATTTCTTAGTATTTATCATTTTGGCATATAGATAAGCTGTCCTGGCACTATTTGTTTAAAATGACTTTAGGGCAGAAAAAGTGTTGTATGAGTCTGCTGACCCATGTTTGATCATTGTAATCCACGTAAAAAACCAGATGAGGTGGTGCTCACCTATAATCCCATGACTCCTACGGTGAGATGCGAGGGAGAGACAAGAGAATCAGCCAGAAGCTCTAGGCACAACTAACTGACCTTCACAGGCACAGCCAGACACAGCAAGAGAGACACAAGAGAGAGATATCCTGCCTCAAAATCAAGGAGGAAGAATGGGCTTGTCTTCTGATTTCCACAGTGTCCTGACATAAACGCCCCACACCATCTCTCTCTCTGTCACACACACATACACACACACACACACACACACACACACACACCACGCTCAAAATAAACAAAAAATCTTAAGGCACTTCCTCCTCATTCATTAAATTGTTGTTTCCAGCTCCAGCTCTCAGAAGAAGAAAAGCTCAAGTGCAGGCATCATGGTTTATTGATATTCCAGCTTGTTTCCCTTTTTTCACAAGTTTGTGCCTTATACAAGCTTTTTCTAGTGTGGCACAACCCTGCCACACTAGCACTGAGGAGGCTGGAACTAGAGAGCCAAAAGTTCAAGGCCAGCCTAGCCTATCTAATGAGAGACCCTTTCCTACACAGTGACACCCATTTTGGGAAGTGGGAGGAGCAAACCTAGAACCTCACACATGATAGAGGAGCACTCTACCACTGCCCCACATCCTCGTTCCAAATGTTTGCTGGTTTTCTCCACGTACCCCTGGCTGTACTGAACCATGCTCTGTAGATCAGGTTGTCCTCAAACTCAGAGAGATCTCCCTCCTGAGTGCTAGAATCAGAGCTGTGTGCCTTCACCACCCAGCCAAATTTTTTGCTGTTCTATTAGGTATTTATATGAAATTTTTCTCTATTCAATGTGTCTGCCTATGGCTAGATAAAAAATAAATGGCTTATTATTTTCAAAATTCGATGAGTGTCTTAGTTGCTTTTCCATTGCCATATCAAAAGACCGTGACCAAGGCAACTTATAGAGGAAAGTGCGTAATTCGGGAGATTACAGTTTCAGAAGGTAACTATATTGTGGTGGGGAACATGGCAGTCAGTCAGGCATCGTACTGGCACAGTAGCTGAGAGCTTACAGCCGCTCGCTCTACAAGCCCAGGGCATAGGGAGAGAGCTAACTGGAAAACGGCATGGGCTTTTGAAACCTCAAAGTCCGTCCCTAGTGACACACCTCCTTCAACAAAGCTACGTTTCATAATCCTTCTCAAATAGTCCCATCAGCTAAACATTCAAATATATGAACTCATGAAAGCCATCGATACCATCACACTGAGTACTGTGTGGCCCATGTAACCCCTTTTCCGAAAAAGAAACTCCATCTTAAGGGTAAATGACATAGGCATATACTCAAAAGGGAGAAAAACCTACAAAAATGTGTCTCGACCACTCACTCTGGTAATACATAACCATCACCCCTAGCAATGGCTCATCAGTGACTACCTGAAGTTTTCCCAGGTGATCTTAGAATAGGATGAGTAAAACAATCACAGTTTGGCCCTCCAGACACCTGATATTTTCTAAATGTCAATCAATCATGGAACTGCCAAGCTGGAATTCCCTGAAGCTTGCTGTAATCCTAAATATAAACCCCTCTCTCCCTGAACTCAGGGCTCTCCAGTGACAGTGTGGGCCCCAGCTCGGGCTTGTAACAAAGACCCTACTGCATTTGCATCGGAATGGGATCCTTGGTGATTTTGGGGGTCGGCTCGGGCATAACAGGTACTATCAACTCATGTCTGAGATTTTTGTTTGTTCTGTTCTGTGTGATCTTTGCCCAAGACTTTATACATTTCTCTCTCTCTCTCTCTGGGTGCATGTGTGTGTGTCTGTGTGTGTAGGAGGGCAGGGTCTTACTCTGTATCCCTGAGGACTGGAACTCACTATGGCATTTGTTGTGTGATAAAACTCTTCCCGGGAGACACAATACACATCCACTCACCCCAGACAGAACAACGTATAGGTGAGTCCAACTTGGTGAACCCCAATGAGTTTTATTGGCGTTACATACAGGGTTATTGGTTACTTACAGAAGCAGAAATGACTCAAAGACAGCTACATCACCAAAGCCCACCCCAGCATGGGTGACAGCTCCCAAAGCTGGGAACCTGCAGCACACTGCACAGCCTGCAGGCAAATCAACAGATTAAAAAGTGTTCTTTCCAAGTCACTCCACTCTAAAGCTCTTCCAGGCCGCTCAGCTGGTTTCTGCTTCTCCCAGGCAGCTGGTCTGCTCTCACAGTCTTCTTTGCAGCTCAGCTTCCTTTCTCTGGGAGGGACTCTTATCAGCTTTTATTGTTTACTTTGGCAAGGAGGGGCCTAGTGAATCTGGTTACTTTCAGGGACTTCCTGGAGCTATTTTGAATGTTTGCCTTCCTTCTTAAGGAGCTTCCTGAATGATAGAATATTTTAATCTCAGAGGAAATTGTTACTCAGCAGCACACTGCCATCCTGCTGAGAAGTCGCTTTTTTTGTGTTCTTTCATCAAGCCTGGACACTTATCAAACCCACTTTACTTACTTACTTTTGTCTTTCCTGAATATGTTTATTGCATTTTATTTGTTCGATTTTTGAGACAGGCTTTGGACATGTAGCTCAAGATTGCCTTGTGACTGGTGATCCTTTTGTCTGGGTCTCCTGAATACTAAGTTTCTTCTGAGTGCCTGTAAATTGTTGCAACTCTGAGGGAAAGTGTTCCCCCAGTGGAAGTGTTGCAGCTCTGAAGGGAAAGGTATCCAGGCAGTCAGGAACCAAGGAGTACTGCAAAGTCACTCCACACAGCAAACCTCCTACAAGGGATTTATTGTGTCTTCACAGGAGAGTGGCTGCCTCTTGCCTGGGTGGGAAGCAATGGAGAACGGGCAGGACATAGGCTCGAGATAGGGTTTGTGGAGAACGGGCAGGGCGTAGGCTTGAGACAGGGTTTGTTGGTGTGTGTGTGTTCGCATGTGCCATGAGCCCAGGGATTGGTGAGTTTTTGAGCTCAGAGATTGATGGGTTTTCAAAAACAGGAAATGAGCCTGGACTTCTTAATCCTGCAGTGCCATCACGCACAAAGGACTCACTGCATTGGAAAAGGACCTTTCGCTGGAAGCAGTGGCAAATGCTTATGATCCAAGCTACTTGGGAGGCTGAGGAAGAAAGATCGAAAATTCAAGGCTGAAAGGGTTAGACTAACTTTGTAACCTATATGTCTTCTAAAGCCTATAGTTTTGAGTTTTAGGTCCAGGTTAAGCTAAAGCCTCTTAGTACCTTTCCAGAGAGTGAAGGAATGTGACCCTATCTGTGAGGACAGATATAAAAAAAGGGCTGACCTTCACTCAGCAAAAGAAGGACCAGACCCTTGTCCTTGAGATAGCATTTCTTAGCAACGAACCTAGACTTCTTCTGAGTAGCTTTTGACCTCCAGCCAAGAGCCCGCAGCCCTAATCTTCAAGGATGAGCTAACCACCCCCACCTTAAAGTGCAGCTGCATCCACACTTGGCAGGACTGGCCAAGCTTGAGCACCTAAGACTAACCAGTTATCTGACTTTATAGCTTCCTCATCCAATCCTAAATTGCCAAAACTAAAACTTCAAATTTCCTGCAATTTTTCTTTTAAAAACCTAAAGGCCTTTGTCTCCCAGTGCCACTCTTTGCTGACCAGCAAGGGTGACCCCGTTGTACAATGGTTAATAAACCTCTTGCTTTTGCAACGAGTCTTGGTCTGGGGGAGTTTCTGGGAAGGGCGAGATTGAACTCCTGAGCTGTGAGACCCCAGGTCTTACAAGGCCAGTCTGGGATACAGAGCAGGACCATGTCTCAAAATAAAAATTTAAAGCCAAGTGGTGGTAGCTCATTCTTTGAATCTCAGCACTCGGGGGGGGGGGGGGGCAGAGGTAAATGGTGGCGCACACCGGTAGGATTTGCTGAAGGAGGCAGAGGCAGGAGCCTATCTAGACGGGGAGACCCCGCTTCCCAAGGAACAGCGAGACCAGCCTTCGGATGCAAACCGCAAGAGGTTTATTTTGATACACGGGTACCCAGGGCGACCAAGCCTATCGGAGGACTTGCGCGCCTCTTGGTTGGGGTGACGGGTTTTTATAGGGCTCGGGAGCAGGAGGCGCGGTTACAGAAGCGAGAAGCATAGTTACAGGGGTCTGATTGGGTGGTTTGAACAAAGCCGTAGTTAAGTCACGTACCCAGAACAGGGAAGGCGGGAAGGCAGATTGTGAGCCCAGTCACGTACCCACCCGGAACCGGAAGGCGGGAAAGAATGCAGCGAGGTAGCTCTTGCTATACCGCGCCTACTCTACATAGTGTTAACAATCGCTGCTTATCTTTTGGTCTTTCATGTCAATTCCACGTGTGGCTCACAACCGTCTGTAACTCCAGCTCCGGGGGGTCTGCTGGCCTTTTGCCAGCCTCAGGTCCCAGGCACTCCTGGGGTGCACATTCACACATACAGGCAAAACACATACACAGAAAATTAAAATAACTCTGTAAAAACCTCTTCTGCTCTGCCATCTGGCTTGGCCACCCTTCTAATGGAGTCAGAAGCCTCAGACACTACTGATTAAAATTCCCTTCTGAGACAATGTGCGTTCTTTTGAGAGACGGAACTATCAACGATGTCAAAGACAATAAATCAAATGTGCCTACATAGGACTAAAACAATCCACAACTTTGGGTTTTTGACACTCCCTTCTCATTCCCAAATATAAACAATACCACTCATAAATCCACCTTACAATTTTGTTTACAAAAGGAAAATATTTACCCCTTAAACCTTGTTGTAAATTACAATATCTGATCAGTAACTTAGAAAGTTGCAGGATCCTAAATAGCCATTGCGAACATACTTAAGCTCAAGTCTCCTTTGAGAAGCCCACAACCACACTCAGGCTTGGGGGGAACTCTTCTTCTTAAGCATCCTTAAGTCTACATTGTAATCTCTCAATAAACTCCAACTCTGCTTCTGTAAGACCTGGGGTCTCACAGCTCAGGAGTTCAAGATCGTGCCCTGCTGGGTGTGCATTGTTATGCCACAGACGCTCAAGTGCCTGAGCACCGCCTGCCCAAGCTCCAGCCCCAGTGCAGTCGGCTCCACACATCTCCCCAGCCACCCGAAAGCACTCCCTCCTTGGCTCCCTCAGGAGGGACAGCGCACTGCTAGGTATCACCTGCCATGCAGCTTTGAGCACTCCTAGGCAGAGAACTAGTTCTAATTTTAACTGTCCTCTGTCCGAATTTTTATCAGTCCAAGTCTACAAAAAAACAGACACAGAAAAATACATACATACACAAGAAACACAGGATTTAAATTGCTGGGGGAGCAGAATCTCTCTGTTTCCTCCTTGTTCACAGAAAGGGGCAAGCTGAGAGTCCTACAGGATGTCCCATGGCCTCAGCATTAATGACATGTCTGTCTGCCTTAATGAGACCATTCCAGGCAAGTGGCCTCGAACCACTTAGGGGACTCGAACCCCTTCTACAGATGCTCTTGAGCTAGACCATCTCTCTGTCAAAAAAGTCAGAGAGGCAACAACAACAGAAACACAAAGAATCAGGCAAGTAATCAAACAAGGACGCCCTTGTGAGTGGTACTAAAAGGGTTAGACTAACTTTGTAACCTATATGTCTTCTATAGCCTATAGTTTTGAGTTTTAGGTCCAGGTTAAGCTAAAGCCTCTTAGTACCTTTCCAGAGAGTGAAGAAATGTGACCCTATCTGTGAGGACAGATATAAAAAAAGGGGCAAGCAAACAATGACCTTCACTCAGCAAAAGAAGGACCAGACCCTTGTCCTTGAGATAGGGTTTCTTAGCAACGAACCTAGCCTTCTTCTGAGTAGCTTTTGACCTCCAGCCAAGAGCCCGCAGCCCTAATCTTCAAGGATGAGCTAACCACCCCCACCTTCAATTGCAGCTGTATCCACACTTGGCAGGACTGGCCAAGCTTGAGCACCTAAGACTAACCAATTATCTTACTTTATAGCTTCCTCATCCAATCCTAAATTGCCAAAACTAAAACTTCAAATCTCCCGCAATTTTTCTTTTAAAAACCTAAAGGCCTTTGTCTCCCAGTGCCACTCTTTGCTGACCAGCAAGGGTGACCCCATTGTACAATGGTTAATAATAAACCTCTTGCTTTTGCAACGAGTCTTGGTCTGGGGGAGTTTCTGGGAAGGGCACGATTGAACTCCTGAGCTGTGAGACCCCAGGTCTTACAGTACCACAGTGCTCTGATAGAACGGCTGCCTGGTGGCGGTCGTTCTCTATGAAGATCAGACGGGAGGAGGACAGTCTCAGATCCAACCTCCCAAACGGAACCTGGAGTGTCCCCCAGTTCCCAGTAAAGTGATATTCTGACATATCTGTCTATCGCAATGACTGATCAGATGACCAAAAAGGTCCAGATAGGCGCCTAAACTGAAACAGATTGGTACCACAGAAATCTGATTGAGAGGCTGCCTAATGGCGGCCATCTCTGACAAGAAACAGATTGGTAAGACAGAAACAGACTAACCTGTTCCATGCTCGACCTCCAAGTTCAGTCTGATGAGGGTTGGGGAAGGGGCACACCCTTTCCTGGCCAAACGCACCAAAAATATAAGACCTGGGTGGGGTCTCACAGCTCAGGAATTCAAGATCATCGTGCCCTTCCCAGAAACTCCCCCAGACCAAGACTTGTTGCAAAAGCAAGAGGTTTATTAACCATTGCACAATGGGGTCACCCCTGCCGGTCAGCAAAGGGTGGCACCGGGAGACAAAGGCCTTTAGGTTTTTAAAAGAAAAATTGCGGGAAATTTGAAGTTGCAGTTTTGGCAATTTAGGATTGGATGAGGAAGCTATAAAGTCAGATAACTGGTTAGTCTTAGGTGTTTAAGCTTGGCCAGTCCTGCCAAGTGTGGATGCAGCTGCAATTGAAGGTGGGGTGGTTAGCTCATCCTTGAAGATTTGGCTGGAGGTCAGGAGCTACTCAGAAGAAGGATTGAGGCCATCTGGGTTTGTTGCTAAGAAACAGTATCTTGAAGATGGGATCTGGTCGTTCTTTTTGCTGAGTGAAGGTCATTGCTTGCTTGCTTTGTTTTTATATCTGTCCTCACAGATATAAAATGGATATTCCTCCATTCTCTGGAAAGGGACTAAGAGGCTTTAGCTTAACCTGGACCTAAAACTCAAAACTATAGGTTTTTAAAGACATATAGGTTACAAAGTTAGCCTAACCCTTTCACTTCTTCATATTGATTTATCCTGACATTCTTTTCTGTGGTAAAGGCAAGAATCTAAGGTTTGCTTGAGAAGAGGTCCCTAAGGCCAAATGGAACTTCTCAGGTTGCTGGGGACAGCAGCAGGCAGCGGTGCCTCAGCCTGCCACTGCCGGTAGCTGCAAAACAGCTGAAAGAACAAAAAGAAACCAGCAATGCCCCAAGCCCATCGCTGGAGTTCATTTGAGGCTTAGGTGTAGAGAGGGCAAGCAAGATGCATACCTGGGCTGAGAAGGTGGCTCAGCGGGTAAATGGCTTACCCATGTATGAATCTGGGTATGCATGTCTGTAATCCTAGCACTCTGGAGGCAGAGGCAGGTGGATCACTGAGTTCAAGACCAGCCTGGTCTACAGAGTGAGTTCTAGGACAACCAAAGATACACAGAGAAACCCTGATCCAAAAGAAAGAAAAGAAGAAAAAAACAACCTGAGTCAGAATCTGCAGAACCAGCGTGTATCTGTAGACCCAGTGCTCTACACTGGGGGAGACTGGGAAAACCTGGAAGCTTGCAGCCAGCAGCAAATAACAAAGGGGCCCCATCTCAGCAAGGTGAGGATCAACATCAGAAATTGTCCTCTAACCTTCACACAAATGATGTGACACATATGTGCCCAAACACACACACATCACACATACACACACATCACACAAACACATACACACATCACACACACATATCATATATACCTACACACACATATGTATACACACATACCCACAAACATGTCATATACACACAACACACACACTTATCACATAAATATCACACATACATGCACAAAAAACACACACACATCATACATGTACACACACCCATACACACATCACATACACCTACATACATTCACATACTCATACACACACCACAGACACCTACACACACTCATACACCTACACATACACACATCACATACACACATATCCACAAACATAGCATAAACACATCACACATGCTCATACACACATATCACACACATACACATACATTTATCACACACATCATACACACCCAACTTAAAGAAGCAGAAAGAGGAGAAGGAGATGGGCGAGAAAGAGGCAGCATAGCCAGCAGTCCCAGTCTGGTGTGGTCCAATCTGTCATTGACCCGTCATTTTCCTGGCTCCAGTCTCTCCTATAAATAGTGTGACAAGTTCTCAGACTAAGTGAAACCTCTTTGAGGAAGACCAGCTCCCTCCTTTGACTGATATCAGGCTGCAGCCTTTTCCTTCTCCCAGCTCGGGAATCCTGGGCAATTCCAATTTCTTGGTGTCCACTGTTTCATTACCTGAATAGTGTAAAGGTGAGGCCCAAGTGTCCCTCTAAAATATTCCTGCCTGTATGCTACAGGGCCTGCAAGGGAAGGAAAGTTCCTGACTTCAGAAGTGACCAGCCTGCCTAGGACACCTCATACAAGTACAATAGTCTGAGGTCTGTGCAAGCCAGAGCTTCATAATCAAGGGTCAATCATGTTTAATGAATGCAGATTCATTTAAAATTTTAAATTAATAAACTATTCAGGAAGAGTATTTTTGTATTTGAGTATATGACACAAAATCCAGGTAGCTCTCCCAGTCTTCCTATCCTATACAGATGTGTAACCTCTGCACATTCATTATTTTTTCCAATTCTGTGTTCTAGACTTGGCTCTGCACCAAGGCCCAGCACTGCCCCAAACACTTTCAGCTCAGTGAAGTATACAGATCAGCCTGGGGCAGCGGGATGTGGGGAATATTCCTGGATGGAGCTGAGTGATCCCAGGTGGCCGAGTGCAGGTTCTGGCTGGTTGGGTTCTTCTCCTAGTTTGCTTTCTGTTGCTGTGATAAGCACTGTGACCAAAAACAACTAGGAAATGATTCATATCATCTTATTTACACTTTCAGATCACAGCCCACCACGAAGGGAAGTCGGGGCAGGAACCTGAGCGGAAATCTTGGAAGAACTTGGTTTCCTGGCCATCTCCCTCTGGATCCTGCTTTTCAAGCTTTCTTAAACTATCCAGCAACATAGCCAGCCCGGGATGGCACCACCCACAGTGAGCAGGGGCCCTTCTCCACCAATCAACAGTCAAGACAGTTTCCTACATACATGGCCACTGGCCAATCTGCGCTGGGCTATCCATCAGTTGAGACCCCTTCTTCACAAATGATTCTTGATGGTCTTTACTTGACAGTAAAAACTAGGACAATTCTGAAGGAGCTACGGATGTTAGTTAAGAAAGCAGTGGGGGCAGGAGAGGAGTGTGTGTGTGTGTGTGTGTGTGTGTGTGTGTGTGTGTGTGTGTGTTGAGGACTGGTCAAACAGCATGTCACACCCAAGAGCTCCCTGATTGAAGACTGGACCTTTAGCAGATGACTTCACCTCTCCCAGCTTCCGTTTACTCACTGGGGAAAGTGACTGGCAACAGTACCCATCTCACAGGGTGACAGATGAACTCCAGTCCTGTGCATCAAGAGGAAGATGGATCAGAATATTTCCAGTAAATGCTGTGCTCTGTGCAAAGGAGGGCTAGCTGGAGGAGCTAGAAGAAGAGTTATAAGTAGAACAGAGTGCAGTGGGTGAGAAAGTCCAGTGAGACAAGGACTGGGGCAGTGGAGAGACCCAAGAAGAGGCCAATAAGAGCATTTTCTCCTCCCATGAACTCAAAGAGAGCCACAGACACAAGCTTTCCTAACACCTCTGGGTTTCTTAGCAGTCCCATAGCTTCCAGGGCATAGGGGGCGATTGCCTATCTTCTGGCTCAAACTTCACTGGGAGGGTTGTGATCCTTTAGAGACCTTGCTGCCCAACATTTGCAGGGAAGCCAGCTTGCTGAAGAGCACACAAAAACTCAACCGTGTTGGCAGCCTTGGGGATAAGAATCTAGGCTCATCTCTGAGGAATGTCCTGGAGGCCAAGTGGAACCCAGAGAAGGAAAAGTGTCCTAGAATGAGGAGTTTTGATATGGAGTGTGCCTGTGGGCAGCACTGAGCAGAGCTCAGCAGAGCTGGGGAGTTAGAGACATAGACAGGACTAAGCTTGAGTGGTGGCCTAGTCAGCCTGAAAGCTGACACAGGGTGAGCTCTGGGCCATTCATATGGAGGATTCACCACTAACCTCTGGCTAGCTCTGTTATCTCTACTCAGAGGCTATGGAGCAGCCAGGGATTTGGGATGGTGACAAAACATATACACAGAAAACATAAATCTTTTTAAAAAATAAATAAAGTAGAGGACCAGCAAAGTGGATTATGGGATAAAGGCACTTACAGCTAAGCCTCAGTACAGTAATCCAGACCCATCTGGTAGTAAGAACCAGCTCCTGCCACATGACCTCCACATGCATGTTATGGCACATGTATGATAAACAAGTCAAAAGAAAGCTATTTTTACAACTAACTGTAATTTTGTTTTGCCTACATGTATGTATATGCACCACAAGTGTGCAGTATACACAAGGGCCAGGAGAGGGCATCAGATCCTTTGGAACCCTAGTTCTTAGGTGGTTGTGTGCTGCCATTTGGGTGATAACGTCAAACCAAGGTGTTCAAACCAAGAGCAGTAAGTGCTCTTAACCACTGAGCCATCTTTTCAGGTTTTTTCTAAGTGAAAGAAAAAAATTTTTAAAGAAACGAGGTGGAGGGAGATAGTGGAAGACAACGGATGTCTTAATCACTGTTCTATTGCTGTCAAGAGACACCATGACCAAAGCAACTCCTATGGAAAAAAAAAAAAAGCATTTAGCAGGGCATGGTAGCACACACTTCTAATCCCAGCTCTCGGGAAGCAGAGGCAGGCGGATCTCTGTGCGTTCAAGGCCAGCCTGGTCTACAAAGCGACCCTAGGACAACTAGGGCTCTGTTACATGAGCATGCTTGTATGTAGGCAGGTGCTAGAGCAGTAGCTGAGAGTTCTACATTCTTATCCTTAGGCACAGAGGCAGAGAGAAAGAGACTGGCCTAGCATGGGCTTCTCAAACCTCAAAGCTCATCCCCAGTGGCACACCTCCTCCAACAAGCCCACACCTACTTCAGCAAGGCTATACCTTCTAATCCCTCTAATCCTTTCAAATAGCACCACTCCCTGGTGACTAAGCATTCAAATATATGAGACTATAGGGGTCATTCTTATTCAAACTACTACACCCAACATTGACCTCCAAACCCGCTGCAAGGGAAAAGGGAAAACTCTCTCTCTCTCACTCTCACTCTCTCTCCCCCCCTCTCTCTCTCTCTCACACACACACACACACACACAGAGAGAGAGAGAGAGAGAGAGAAACAGAGAGAGAGAGAGCCTTCGGTCAGTGATTCCAGAAGCAGCTCCAGAATAAAGCAGAATGACAAAGGAGAGGGACAGCTTTTGCTGTTTAAAGCTAGCTTCTCTAACCACACCTATGCCTGTGTTAAGTAAGGGATTGATGGGGATTTGGAAAATCTCTAGAAAACCACTGGGTGGTGGTGCTGGTTGCCATGGAAACCCTCTATGTTCAGAGAGTTGGAACACACTGCCCCACCCCTGGTTCAAGATGAACATTTTACTTGATTGTGCTAGTGGTCGATGATTTAATCAACATGCTTAGGTAATGAACCACCATGCAACCCAAAAAGACTTAGTTGAGCTAGACATGGTGGCTCCGGCTTGTAATTCTAGCACTTGGGATGCTGAAGCAGAAGCATTACTTTGGGGTGAGGCCAGATTGGGACCCAGCATGAAACCTTGCCTCAAACAACAGCAAAATAACCACCAATGATAACAAACGTTGAAAAAACAGAAACCATCCATCTTCAAGATTAGGCGTTGAAGGATTTTATGAAACTATGGGTGAAAAGTGCATTCCCTCACCAGGCCAAACTCTTGTCCTCAGAGTTCAGTCTCCAGCCCTTCCTTCCTGCCTTCCTTTCTTCCTCCCTCCTCCCTTCCCTCCCTTCTTTGGGGGTCTCTTTATGTAGCCCTGGCTATTCTAGGCACTCTATGTGGATCAGGCTGCTCTTGAACACACAGGAACCTGCCTTCCTGTGCCTCCCCAGTGCTGGGATTAAAGGTGTGCCCTACCATGCCTGGCCACTTTTCTAAGTTTGCGGAACAGAGTCTTAGATACTTTTTTCCTTTGAAAGCCAAGTTAAGCCAACCTCCTGCGCTTGGTGTGTGTTGTCAGCCAGTTTGTGTTAGGCAAGGGGAGGAATCAGAGAGGGGAGATGCAGAACTCCCACTCTGCTTTCATTGCATGTCATGTCAAAGTGACTGAAAGGGAAGCTGAGCCATTTTCTTCCTCTGGCAAAACCCTATTCTGATGTCTTCCTTATTTCTTATAGGCCCGTCAGTCATGCCATTTTGTAAGGTGCCTCCATTTCTGCTGAACTGTGACATTCCACTAGCTACAGTGATTTGCTTTCTAGAACTACATTAACTTCTTCTAGATTCTTGCCTGCCCTGCTCCACTGACCCCAAATACCTGCCAGCCAGGAAAGATGTTATCAATCATCCAGCATTCTTTAACTGAGCACTTGCTGGTTACACCTAGCAACAGCCAAAAGCAAACAAAAAAGAAAGAAAGAAAGAAAGAAAGAAAGAAAGAAAGAAAGAAAGAAAGAAAGAAGGAAGGAAGGAAAGAAAAGAAACTTCTTGCCATGGCAGCCATCTTGCAGTAACTCACCAAGATGACAAACAGAAAGAGAAAGAGGAGGGGCACCCACCATCTGTTCTCTAGGCCTTTCAGGAAACATGGAGTTGTTTGTTCCTTTAGATACATACGAATCTACAAAAAGGGTAATATTGTAGATATCAAGGGAATGGACACTGTTCAGAAAGGAATGCGGCTAAGTGTCACCACGGCAAAACCAGAAGAGTCTACACTGTTACCCAGCATGCCTTGGGCATCATTGTGAACAAGCAGGTTAAGGGCAAGATCCTCGCCAAGAGAATCAGTGTGCACAGTGAGCACATCACTCTCCCTAAGAGCAGGGACAGCTTCCTGAAGCGCGCGAAAGAAGTTCTCATCTCCTTCCCACCCGCTCCCTCCTGGTGCACCTACGCCTGCATGTGTCCAGCCACGGTCCCTCCATGATGATAACAGACTAAGCCTCTGAGACTGCAAGCAAGCCCCAATTAAAGGCTTTCTTTTATAAGACCTGCCTTGGTCATGCATCTCTTCACAGTAGCAGAACAGAGACTAAGACAAACGGTTTAAGATCTTAATTGGCTTTTCGTTTGCTTTCCTAGAGAGAGCTGACATTGTCATTCTGTAACCACTTTGGAGGAAAGGAAGGGGTTCTAAGGAGAGACATTTGTAGCCTTACCTTTGGTCAGACCATTGAGACAGTAGACCCCAAGAAATTGGAATTGCCCAGGAGTAACTAATGCTGACAGAAGAGAAAGGCTGAAGCCTGGTGCCGCCCAGAGAAGACTCGTCTGGTCAGGAAAGAAGTCCCACAGGCCGGCTATGTTGTCAGCCCACCACTGAAAAGGCTGGAGCTGAGACTGGCTGGGTGGATGTGTGGGGCTGCAACCTGACCAGCACTGCTGAGTCACGCACACCTGCAACTTTCTACTTAAATCTAAACCCAATGTCAGGTCCAGAGATGGCCTTGGTGGAGGTCTCCAGACCTCTTTGTTTTTCTCAGCGTGGCCACACTTCTCTGCTATTATGAATCTCTTTGAGTAGCCCATTGAGGATGGCTGTCCCTACCACCATGCTCCTCTCCAGCCCTGACAAACAATTAAGCCAGTGGTGAGTCTATCTCAGCTCAGGGCAAGCCCGGGCTCCCCTCCTCTGTGAGTGGCTGGCTTTGCTTTCATGGTTCTGTTACTGTCCTCAGATCCACAATCCACTGCCTAGTGTCCCTGTATCCCAAACAAACAAACAAACAAACAACAAAACAAAAACCATAAAATAAATGTAGTTATAGTTTGGCCAAACTAGGGAGATATAGATCCTGATTTCTCCCCACCATGCCCCATGGCAGACTTACAATTCATGGAAAATCAGGAGACAAAAGCCAGACCACACCTATGATTTTGCTGCGAATCAGCGATAAAAGATGACTCAGGTCCTCTCCATCCTCGGCATGGGGCTGCATGTTACACTGCTGGGGTGTGTACCCCCCTCTGAGAACCTCAGATTCTTAACTGTAAAAATGAAGCTAACAGTGCTTACCTTGAAGGATGGTTGGGAGGCAGGAGCAAACGGTCTGCCGAGGCCAACGGCCAGATAAGCCCGTGTTGCCTTCCAGCACTTCCTCTCCCTCGCCCCCGTCATGCCAACTTCCTCATCACAGCTCTGCTTCTCCCACCAGGAGAATGGCTTCTCAATAAATTCAAGTGACGTGTGAGATCCCAAGCCCGGATTTACCCTTCAGTGCTCCTAAACTCACGCTGAAGGCCCTAGGTGGGGCTCGCCTTCCTTGAATGTGTCCGCCATTTCTGCCCACACTGGCTGCCTCAAAGTCCACCGATGAGGCTGGAAAACTCCTAGCCGTCACTTGTTGAGCCTACCCAGGTGAAGGTACTTTTGGCCTCCCCCTCTTCTAGGAATCTGGAGGGACAGAAGGCAATCTGCTGGCCCTCCAGCACCCAGGGGCCTGCTATGTAGGCTAGCAGGTAAAAGGTCACCACCTAATCTCAGCAAATAATGAGCCACCGGGAGAACAGACCACAGCAGCAAGGGGTGACAAGCTCTCAGAACACACCTGAATCAGCTGTGAGTCTCCCAGAGGCTCAGGTTTCCCACTGGCCTGCTGCCCTCACACACCTGCTACCAACATTCTTTTGCTATGAGACAACTGGCAGTTTTCTGGCCCAATCCTTAGTGTCTCTGCTTTACCACAGGTGGTACCAAGCCTGGCTAACTTATCAGAGACTATTGAGTTGTGCACGGAGGTGTCCAGAGCCTGCCAGTCACCAAGGTCTGACTCCAAGGTGCTTTGTTTCAAGGCATCTGCATTTTGGGGTTTGAAGCTGCCCTTAAAACTACAATATATTTGTGAAGGAAGCTATGGAAGGAAAGGTAATGCGGGAGCTATTAAATCAAGAGTGTCCATGTGCAGGGCAAGGAATGCTCCAACTGATACCAGGAGAATGCTGAGGACCATTCTCCTTTGCAAGAGCACACTGGGAGGCGGTTGCAAGGCAGGAAGAAAAGCCTGCACAACCAGAAGGACTTGCGTTCGTTTCTCACCGAGACAGAGTTCTAGACAACTCTGACTAACCAGAGCTGCATTGGGAAGTGAAATGAGATCAGAGAAACATTTAGTCACACAGACCATATAACACTGTATCATCTGGGGCTCCACATGGCTCAGCCCCATCTACCCAGAACCTCACACTGGCCAAGAAAGAATCTAAAGCGAGTCCAACCCACAGTTGCTTTTTTGATTTCCTAATAGTATTCCCATACTTTACGCTCAGTGTGTTTTATTTTGTTTTCTTTTCAGCTCCCATTTCCCCCCCTTTATCTTTGTTCCCTTTTTTGAAACTGTGCCCCTTTATGTCCTCATGAAGACCTAGTTACTACCAAACAGAACAGGAGCTGTGCATTTTCCTTGGCTCTAGCATCATTAGTCTTTTGAGAAGCAATACTTCTCAACATTTTCTTCATTCCCTATTCATCTGCAGAGACCCTATTTTAGGCCAAGCCCCTGGCCATCCTGCCTGGCTCTGAGACTGCCCACTGTAAGCAGGACCCTCTCAGCTCTTATGTAGTTAGCGTAAGAGCCTCGTCTCTTTGCTCCTTGGTTTAATTTCTTAGCCTTTTACCTACTGCCAGAATGTGCCATAAAAAAGAGACCTGGACAAAATCAAGCAACAAAGCTTATTCCCTTCTTCTTCCCATCTTCCCAACTCTGTGTCCCAATTCCGTTTTTCTAAGGCCACACCTCAAAATTCCTGTGAACAGATGGGTGGACCCAATCCCCAGGTATGTTTTGTTTGTTTTGTGAATTTTAGTTTTTCAAGACAGGGTTGCTCTGTGCAGCCTTGGCTGTCCTGGAACTCACTCTGTAGACAAGGCTGGCCTTGAACTCAGAGACTGGCTTGCCTCTACCTCTAGAGTGCTGGGATTAAAAGCATGGGCCACCACCACCTGGCTCAAAATTCTTATTAACAAGTGTGAACTATGAATAAATTGCACCAAGACAAAACTGTCATTAATTTCCCTCTCTCCTAACCTAACTTGCCACAAAAATGCTGTTTTGTTTGTTTTCTGTTATTGTTTGTCCCTTTCTTTCCATTTTTTTAAATTATCTATCTATCTATCTATCTATCTATCTATCTATCTATCTATTTATTTTTAGGCAGGGTCTCATCTAGCCCAGGCTAGCCTTGAATCTTCTTCCAACATGATAAGTTCCTTGAGGCCAGGGACCTGACCTTAAAGGCTTATTAGGAATATTCAAGGAAGTCATGTGAGAAGAGTAGTAGGCCCATTTCTACTCCAACGACCTTAATGAAAATCTCCTCCTGCCCCTTCCAAGTCTTCTCCCTGCTTTCACTTGTATTAACTTTCTGCCGAGCCATTCTTAAGAATGTCTGGACAAAGAGCAGATAAACCACTTATTTAATATTCATTATTGTGTATGTGTGCACAGGTGTGTGTGTGCTACAATATACACACCTGTACTTACTGCAAAGTGAGCCCACCAGGGACCACCACAGGCACTCTTAGAGCCAAAAAGAAAGTCTTTATTGATGGCTGGAGGCTACTTGGAGAACTTGCCCAAATCATGCAGCCCCAAGCCTTATAGCCTTTCTCTTTTATGCACAGAAATCACATCCTGGTTGTCACACTTTAGTTAACGAGAAGCACAAGTACAGAATCCAAAAAAGCAAGATTGTCTTTAGGGACTTTCCTGGAACTATGGACTAGGTTTAGGTCTTTGTTTCTGTTTTGGCAGGTGTTGGGGCCTACATGCTGGGTTTTAGCGCCTCTAACATGGCATCAATTGTGCTAAGCCTTGGGAGCCTGTTATAGCAGAGGTCAGAGGTTCTATGGTGGAGTCAGTATAAAAAACGAGAAGTATACCTTGCAAGACAATGGGAGACCAAAACAGGAGCAATATACCCTGTAGGTTAAGGTTTCTGTTTGTGGTGAAAGAGTAAATTCCCCACTGTCCAGCGTTCAGTCCTCACAAGTTAAAGTTTCTATCTGTAATTAGGAGCAAGTGCCTGTTTCCTAGATCTGATGTAAACTTGTAAAGTGCAAAACATGTTTTTCAGCCTACACTAAACTTGAGACCCCATTCACAGGATATGCTTCCCTGTCTCTTCCCGTTCACTGTCCCTTTCTAACCATGTGGAACAGCCAATTCCCGCCCCTGCAAACACCTTTTCTCTCTCACAAACGGGACCTTGAGAGGCCAGCAGGGGCGCTCTCTCAAATCTTGAGTTAAGGTGAGACGCCAGCTGGCTAGTCCTGGGTACACCCCAAGATATGGCTTGCTTTAACTGGACAGTTGTGGAGTTGGCCTTTTCTCCTTCCATCTCTCAGGTTTGGGTGTTCTATTTTGTTTTCAAGACAGGGTTCCTCTGTATAGCCTTGGCTGTCCTAGACTCAAGGCTGGCCTTGAACTCACAGATGGTTGAGGCCTGCTCTTTGTAACATAGCTGAAATCATTTTGTATTTAGTGTTCATTTTTGTTTAAAAGGTGAAATTAAGTTCAAAATTTTTAACTTACTTCCTAGAAGTGGTTATTCATAGCTGATACTAACAGACCCTGCCAGAGGGTCAAGTTAACCTTATATTTTACTATGACTCAATTGTCTTAATGCATGCTTTGTTCTCTCCTCGCTTGGCTACAGTCGGGTTGCACTGTTATCTCTGCACTCAGCTACACTCTGGTTGTACTCTCAAAGACCCTAACTACCTCACTTACCTCACTTAGGACCAATCAGCTTAAAGGTTAGCTGATAATACTTTACCTAGTTAGCCAAAAATGTAATACTGCTTTGTATAGTTAGCCAGAATGTCACATTGCCCTCTCTTTGCCTTCCATCCTTGGTTTTCCTATCAAAAGGCTGCCCTAAAAGCAGACCAGCATCCCAGCTTGGCTCCCGAGTCCTTTTTGTGGCCCTAATCATGATCAGCCTGGAACATGCACTTAACAAATAGCTGACTGAGATTAGTGTCTGAATGGTTTGTGTGTTTGTTCTCAGACTACAAGATTTTCCTGCCTTTGCCTCCCTGAGTGCTGGGATTACAGGTGTGTGCCACCATGCCCAGCCCAATTCTCAGGTTTAACAGTCAGTTCTTTCCACTTTCACATAGGTTCTAGTCATCAAACTCAAGTTGCTGGTCTTGTGTGGTAAATGGTTTTACTTCGTGAGCTACCTGATTGACCCTATTTATTTTGGAGTCTTGTAACCCAGGTTGGCCTTGAACACTGATCCTCCTGCCTCTACCTCCTAGTGTTAAGAATGGAGGTGTGTGTTTCTGTGACATTATTTATACCAATGGCAGGTTTGAGAAAGTCCCACTATACCCTTTGGCCCAAGAATGGTCCACTGTCTTCGACAGAATATGTAGGTCCAGGAGGAATTCACATGAATGGTGAATGAGGACAGGGACATTTGCCTAGCCAGCCTCAGAGAGCTAACTTTGGTTGTCAACTTGACCTCTATCTGGAATGGGCTAAAAGAGCATCTGGACACACCTTGAGGAATTTTCTTGATTGGATCATTTGATAAGGAAAGACCACCCTAAATCTGGACAACATCTTCTGGTGTCATCCCACACAAAAGGACATAGAAGGATGCTTTTGATTATTTTTGTATTCATGCCCTCACTCTTGGTGAGGCATCTGTCCTGTTGCTGAAGCATTCCGTCCTTGGTATTAGAATCTCCTTCAGAATTCTCATGTAGAGTGAAGGCTAGCATCTCTCCAGGAATCCTCTGAGACTCTACCAGACTGGGATTGCTGGGACATCCAGTCTCAAAGACTAAACAACTATCAGATTCTTGGCCTTTCCAATAGGAGACAGCCATTGTTGGGCTAGATAGAATATACACTAGAAGCCACTCAGGTCATAAATATGTACACACATGCACGCTCACATGTACATGTTCTATCAGTTCTGTTCCTTCAGTGAACCCTGACTAAACACAGCCAGATCAGACTCAACAGCCCTGGCAATCCTTGAGGTGACAAGTGTGGCAGAACCCTTTTAAAATAATTTACTAATTTCATGTCAGATAATGTGTTCATCTGGCTTAAGATTTGAAAACAAAAAGTCTGCTTCACTGCTTATCCGTCTCTCGGGTTCCTGCCAAAGGGATTCTTACTCATTTCCAGTAGATATTTGTTCTGTATACAAGCCAATCTATCTATGCCCTCCCCCTTTTTTTATACACAAGCTATCATGCCATACACACTTCTCCCTGGTACTTTGTCTCAGAAATCTTCCCAAATCAGGAGCGTCCCTAGTACTGGGGTTTGTGTCGGTGTGGTGCTCCAGCAGAGAGACTCCAGTTTATTTAATCAGTGTCTAGTTGTTTTCCATTGAGCGGTTTTCAGTCTTTCAGTGCAGTCCTGGTTTGCCTTCTACTGCTGGGTAGGCACCATGACAAAAGCAAGGTGGAGAGGAGAGGGCTTCTTTCAGCTTAGAGTTGTAGTCTGTCATGAAGGGAAGTCAGAGCAGGAACTCCAGGCTGGAACCCAGAGGCAGGAACTGAGCAGAGGCCATACGTGATTCTGGTATATTTCTAGATGTTTCTTAGAAAGATTGCTACATCTCCTAGCAAAGTATGAGGTTTCTGGTTCCCCACACATTGCTAATCTAAGAGAAAAACCTTTCATTTGAATGTAATTTGATTGATATCCTTATCATGAAAGGATGGGTAAGTAGTTTAAGGACAATTTGTAGTGGTTGTTTATATCTGGTTGGTTGTTTTGTTGTTTTTAAAAAAGCCATGGTGTGTGTATGAAGGTCAGAAGGTAGCTTGTGGAAATCAATTCTCCCCTCCCCCCGCATGGGCCAGGGACCAGGCGTGGCCACAAGTGCCTTTATTGGCTGAACCACCACTTCAAATCCTCAGACTTTTGTTTTTGAGGCACACTGACTCTGAAACATGCACAGGATCTTTTTCGGGGAGGAGGGGAAAGGTGAAAACAAGTCTCACTATGTGGCTCAGGCTGGCCCGAAACTCACTTTTTAGCCTAGACAGGCCTCAAACTCGATGCGGAAAGGTCTCTGGTTTCGTTTACTATGGAGGGCCTTGCACATCCCAGGCAGCCAGCACTCTTCTGCTGCTACATCCTACCTGAGGCTGGTTCGTTTTTTCTTTAGTGTTTCCTTATTTGCCTTGCACGCCCATGTAGAAGTCAGAGGACCCCTTCCAGGGATTGGCTCTCTCCTTCCATCCTGTGTGTCCCAGGCATCGAGCTCAGGTTATCAGGTATAGTGGCAGGCCCCTAAAGTCTGTTCTTGATCCTACTTTTAGGTTACATTTTCTTTGGTGCCTTAATGCAATTTTATCCCAAAGAGTCCCTTGATTAAGTCAAGTTAGAAGGGCTCCTGGAGGCTGGGAAGACCATGGTTCTAGCCATCACCACCTGTACCTTCAATGCTTTCAGGACAGCCATGGGACTGTGCTTAGTCTAGGAGCCAGAGCAGGAAACAACCCCCACGTCAGCAGCAAATACACAAACAGGACCTCGCTGAAGCCACATCAGAATAACTAGGTCAAAAGTGAGACAGCATGAGGTTTCTAGGCCAAAGGCTCTCTAGAGACCAGTCCTCCAGGCCATGTGTATCATGAACAGGACAGACATCTCCACGCAAGTTCAACAAGCTGAAAGGGTGGGAGTCAGAGAGCCAACACGGAAGGCAGGAGGCAAGTGGAGTCCTGGGATGCAGGAAAGGCTGCAACTCTGCCAACGGCTTCCCTGTCACTTTCCTAAAGGGCTGTGTCAGCTTGGGGTCTGGGGCTCCTCTCCTTCAACATGAGGTGGACTGGTCGGTTAATGTTAGGCCGTTCCTGACACACATAAGCACCTCTGAGAAGTGCGCACTCACAGTCTGAACACTCAGTCATGTGACAATAATTACATTCCTGGTATTCAGAGAGAGGTGAGAGGAGTTTCCACCTACCTGCAATGCTCCTTTGTGACCTGCTCAACCATAGTCCAAAATATGAATGTTTGTTAAAACAGTTCATAGTTTAAAGTCTGAGCTTGAAATACCATACCTCCTGCTCCATCCAACCCAGACAGGAATCACCATTTAGTCCAGCGTGTCCATGTTGTTTATGACTGACAGCCAGTGACTACAGCTGTGTAACCAGGTCAACTCTCACAGTATCACAGTATCACAAGTAACCCTTATCATGATAACAGCCCCAAAGTATAAGACTCCTGATGCAGACAACTCCGGGAGGCCAGAGGCGCATCAGGGGCCTTCCTTTACACGAAAAGGTCAGTTCTGGGCCAAGTACAATGGGGCACAACATTAATTCCAGCACTCAGGAAATGGAAGCATAGTGGAGCTCTAATTTCCAGGCTACCCTGGACTACAGAGCAAGTTCCAGGACATCCAGGGCTACAAGGAGAAACCCTGTCTCAAAAAACAAACCAACAACAATAAAACCTAAGTTCTTGACTTTAATACAGTTTTTAAATTGTATGTTGAAGCTGTTAAGAGACCATGTTCACACAGGTTTTGCAATAGCATTTGAAATTTTATTGTATTTATTTTGCATGTGTGCATGTACAAATGGTAGTTGTCGCAGCTGAGAGCGGGGGTCAGAGGCCAACTTTCACAAGTCGGCTCTCACTTCCGCCCTGTCCATCCCGAGGTGACACCTTTGCACACTGAGCCATCTTGCCAGCCCCTGTTATATTTTTAATTGTTCTATTTCTTTCAGCATGGAAAATAGTTTATTATGCAAAAAAAAGTGAATCACTGTTCTATTTTGTTATTGTTGCTAACCTCTTACTGAGCCTAATTTATAAGTCAAAGTTTGCAATAGGTTTTATACATATAGGAAGACATCATACATGTAGAGTTCTATACTGTGGCTCCAGGAGTTTGCTGGGAACCCAGCAATGTATCCCCTGTGGGTGTAAGAGACAAATGTACTTTTCACATATACCTCATGCCTCTCGATAGTTCCACTATGGAATAATGATCACACAGATGGGAAAGCGAGGGTCAGTCAAGGTCCGTAGCCGGAACGGGGTAGAGCTGAGACTCGAATCTGAGCTGTTTGCTATGACAGCTCTGTGCTTAATCACCCATGTTGCCTAGGAGTGTGGGAGTGCTAGTCAGTCAGCCTCACTTGGCCATGGCCCCCAACCTCTGAGGCCATAGACAGGATGTAAAGAAGGACAGACTCTCTTAAAAGATCACTTTTCTTTATTTCCCAGAACTACTCCTGTCCCAGAGTCTTGCCACCTCACAGACTTCTTGACTCTGTGTAGGACCAAAGAAGGGGAGCTTCCAGTGCCCGTCCAAGAGCTGCTGTGCCAGGGAGCTTGAGCTATGGTGTTCCCTCTTGTCGCTTTTGTTTTGAAATAGGCTGTCAGACTCACAGATCGGCTTGCCATATAGCTCAAGCCAACTTCAAAGTTATGGCAATCCTGTCCCAGCACTCCAAGTGCTAGTACCACAGCTATGAGCCACTGTGGCCAGACTCAGCCATGATATTTCTAAAAGCAATTCCCAGGCAGGAGGTCCCTCAGTCATTCAATTAAACTTCAAGGAGCAGCAAGTTTACCTAGTTTACTGGGACTATCCCAAGAAAAACTGGGAGGGCCTCTGGGAAGCAGACATTTGCTCATTGAAAGAAGGCAGGACATGGGTCTGTGGTCCTGTTTAGCTTGAACAGGGTTAGCCCCCAGAAACTCTGAGAAGACTCAGTCCAGCCTCTCCTCAGCAAACACAAGCTCATCATGGTGTGCTGATGTTCCTCTTCAGCAGCTTGGGCTGAACTCACTGGGTGCAGGGACAGCACGACAGAAAGCCCAGATCAACCCTGCCGGACACCACCATGCTGGAAGAGCACTTCTTTTACTTTATCCACAATGGTCTCCACCTCAGCCATGGCGCCGAGACCTGGAAGCGAAGTTCGTCTGTCGCTGAGAGCCACAACATATGAGCTAACCTTGCCTGTGGCTACCACTCACATCCCCTGTGCACTCCACCCACGTCCTAAACCCGGGGAGCCCAAGTCCAGCTCTGCCTGACCTAGATCCATCATATCCCTTCCAAGATGGCCCAGGACAGGCCCCCGGAATCATTCCATGAACAGCATTTGTTCTATTGCCAGGGGCTCTACCCGTCACTTCATACGTATCGTCTCACTTTGGCCTAACAATCCTGAGAAACAAGAATTAACACTCTACCCATTTCCAGATGAGAGAGCTGAGATCAGAAAATAGTTCTGTCCAAGGTTACAATGCGCCAGAGAACTACTGGACCACAGAACCCAGAGATGACCCCAAAGCAGAGCCCCTTCTACAGCCCTGGGTTGAGTATGCCAGGAAGCCCACCTTGGTCTCCACACACCAGCTTCTTGCTCACACAGGGAATCTCCACGTAGCCAAAGGACTTGAGCTGGCCCACCTGCCGTGCAGTGAGAGGGTGCTCCCACATGGCGGTGTTCATGGCAGGGCAGAAGAGTAGGGGCTTGCTGAGGTCCCAGGCCCGGATAACACAAGTCTGTGAAGAAGCGGGGGAGAGGTGCTGATGTCCTACCTACCAACCCTTCTCAGTCCTCCCAAATCCTCCCTACTATCCTCATCATCAGAGCAGCTGTTGGCTAGCGATGACTGGATGTCACCCATCTACAGAGAAGTGTTATTGCATTCGTGGGGCAAGGGGAAGTTGTCTCTTCCTCCCCCATCATCTCCACTCAGGCTCTGGCTTGGTCCTAGACACAGGAGATACCAATTAGCACCCACAGTGACCCGGATACCTCCAACAGGCCTCCATCCTATTGCAATCTCCATGCCCACCAGCCTAAGTCTTATAACTGCAGGGCAGTAATCCAGGTGGGGGTTGGAGGGAGGAAGCCAGCTTCCTAGCTCTCCTCACTGGAAAGCTAGGAAACAGACTGTTCATGTTCTACTCAGCAACAGCTCTACTTCTAGGTCAACTAAACCCTCAGAACAAAACCATCCAGCACGATACCTTTTCTCATCCCTTATCTCAAGAACCCTTACTATAAGCCTGCAAGGAAGGTACTGTCCCTTGCTCACAGATGGGCAAACTGCAGCTCCCTGAGAGAAAAACAGCTGTCCAAGATCACACAGAAACAAATACAGTCCTGTACAACCATCCATTGGACTGGGCAGCCTCCCTACCTCCCAAAGCCAGACCATACCACCAGGTCATACAGCAGAGCAGCTGTGAAACGGCTTATCAATTCAGAGCCTCCCTCCCTTCCTTCCTATTTTCTAGCTCGGAGTGTTAAGGTTATAAACTCTGAAATTATACAAGCTTGAAATCAAAGCATGGTTGATGCTAGATGTAGTGACAGACGTCTGTAATCACAGCCCTCTAGAGGCTAAGACAAGAGAATCTCAAGTTCAGGGCTAGTCTGGAATAAATATTAAATAAATAAATAATATAATTTTTTTTTTTTTAAAGAAAAAGTTGAGCCTGGAAGCATACTCCTTTAATCCTTAGAAGGCAGAGGCATGCTGGTTTCTCTGCATAGTCTGCTCTACATATCAAGTTCCAGGCCAACAAGGGCAACACAGATGTTGTCTCCAAAAATAAAATTAAATTTAAAATGAAAAAAAAAAAAAAAAAGAACGTGAATGCTTCGGATGGTAGTATGGCAGCAGTTTTGGGGGGCAGAGTCTCCCGTAGCCCAGGCCGGTCTCTGAACTGGCGATGAAACAGCTGGCTTTAACCCTCAGTCCCTAGCTTTCCTAAGTGACGGCATTAGAGGTGGGACCCCCAGATTCCAGCAAAGAGGAAAAGGCTTACGAAGCTCTTAGCTGAGAGCAAGGCACTGAGCACGGGCTCCACAACAACGGCTCCTATATTCCCCAGGCGCAGGCTGGGGAGGCCAGGCACTACCGCCAAAGAAACAGGCTTTCTGTGCTTTGACAATACCGGGCACCTGCTCCTGAAAGCCCCTGGGCAGACAGCAACTGTGACACCCCTCCTCAGAAATACAGTCCACTTGGGAAAGGAGGAAGAGTGTAGAGAACAATGTGACAAACAGGCCAGAGCCGCGCCTGTCCCTCAGAGCCCTTACCCTCTCCTGGGGCAGCAAGCAGCTTCAGAATCTGATTGTTTGCATCATCCCAGACACCAGTGTTGGTTTCACACCAACTCCTCACAAAACAAAAACCTGGCTTTGACTGGACAATTTCAGTCACACTTCTTGGCTCTGTACCACCTACTGCTTTTGCAGGAGTCGTAAGTAAACCTAGAAAGGACCCGTGAAAATGGGTGGCATCAGGAAGAGGCTGGGCTTGGCTCTAAGCACCCTCAAAGCAGAGCACACTGACCACAGCAAAAGCCAACCGTCTGCCCTCGGCAGGGCTGCTTCCCCACCATCTGACTCAAAGCTCAGTGCTTCCTGGATAAACCACAGCTCCTCTGAAGCAACTAGCGGTAGGAAGGGGAGAAGACACTGGCTCCCACAGCAAAATGGCTGGCACCATGCTCAGCACCTCAACCTTGCCCTTGGGAACCCTCTCAAACAGGGCAGATGCTGGATACCAGTCCAGAGACTAGCACTGAGCCAGACTGGCAACCTTGGGGAGTCACCCCCTCTTTCTGATCTGATGAGAGACCAGAGCAGATGGAGACAGCCATCCCAGGCCCTTGGCCTGGAAGGAAAGAATGCAGGGCAACATCTAGCACAATGCTCCTCAGCTCCTTCCAACACTGGAGACAGGGAAGAGAGAGCGGGCTGGGCTTTCTTTCAGGGCTCTAAGAAGACACTGACTGAGGAGGGGTGCCCCCCCACCCAAGGCAGCTTACAGCTCAAAATGTAACACTGGCAATTGTCTCAGACATCTGTCTTCAGGTGAAACTATTTGAGGCAAATGGTTAGTTTGGGGAACAGGTTCCACTGTCCAGCCAATTCTGAAGAAGAGAATCTCAAAGATAGGAGTGTAGCAGCCTGGAAGAAAAAAACCCAGGCGCTCAGGCCATGCCTGTGATCTCATCACTCAGGAAGGAGAAGGGAAAAGCAAAAAGATCAGGATTTCAAGGCCTGCTGGTCCACATGAGATGGATTATATTTGTTTGATATGTGTGGGTATTTAGACTGCATGAATGTCTGTGCATCATCACATGTGTGCCTGGTGCCCAGCAAGGCTAAAAGAAGGTGTCAGATCCCCTGGGACTGGAGCTACAGACAGTTGTGAGCTGCCACGCGGGTGCTGGGAATCAAACCTAGGTCCTCTGGAAGAGCAGCAGGTGCTCTTAACCTCTGGGGCATCTCTCCAGCTCAGCTAAAGACTATATTAAGAATGGGGTGCTGTGCATATAATAAAAATATCAACAACAAGGAGGGGAGACCTCGGTGCTCAGAAGGTAGGAGGAACACAGGCATTTTGGGGTACATGGCTGAGTACCTCCCTTCCCTGATTCGGTGCCCTGCTGTGCTGTCCCAGTCCTACTGGGCAGTCAGGACCATGCAACACCCAGCTCTGCTTCTCTGTCCTACCCAGTCTGCTCCTGGCCACAGCGGCAGGGCGGTGCTCCTCCCACCCTCTGCTCTTAGCCTAATGGTGCTTAGGTCATTAGCAGAACAGAAGAAAAGCTAAGAGCCTCCTAACAAGCAAAGAAGATATTAGCATGCACTTTTCTTTTATATAATGTAGTCCTGGGGGTCGAGTGAACCCAGTGTTTCCCACTCACTACACAAGCACTTGCCACTGAGCTCTATCTCCAGCCTTCTTTTTACGTTTTCTTTAGAGAACTTTTGATCCTCCTGCCTCAGCCTTTCAAGTTGCCAGGATCATAGGCTTATGTCACCAGGCTCAGATAAGAGGGCATTGATTTCATATGTGATGTCCCAAATCTCCTGATGCATATTCAATCTCCACTTCTTTACCATTTTAACTCTAAAAATGAGCTGAGGGTAGTGACATACACCTGTAATGGCAGCATTCCGAACACACAGGTAAGAGGAATGCCAAAGCTGAGACAAGCCTGCATTCACACACACACATACACACAGGCACGCACACACACAAACGTAAATTTAAACAAAAAATATTTATGAAAGAAAATTACTTCCTACTACATACAAGCAGTATTATTAAATGCCTACTTAATGCCTAGCACCAAGCAGGCTCCAAAGACTGATGGGGCCATTTAAGACTACAGTACTCACCATGGAATGCTTTCCTCCTGCCTGCATGGGAGATCACAAATCTCTCTCTCCAAATCAAGCACTCCCTGTGTCCTCAGTATAAGCCTCCAGAACACAGAAGGTAAAAGGTCAAGAAGCAGAGGGAGGGGTGACCGTAAGACCTTTCCAGTATGATCACATAAACAAAGGCAGATGCTCCTTAAGGGATCAGCTCCCAAGAGGTCTCAGAAGCAATCACTTCTCACTCGGTTTTTCCCCTTTGTCTCCAAGCTTTCCCTGATAGATGGGAAAACTGGGTCTTAGCTTTGGAGCCAAATTGACTATGGAGAAATAAGTCTATGAGATGCACATGGAAGTAAACACCCTCTCAGAGTAGTCCTATGCATGCCTAGATTCTGGTGGGAAGGCAGAACTGCCGAGGAAGTAGTAAAGGCAAGGGAATCTATGGAGGTGCATGTGGAGGGCATCCTGTGGAAAAGGACGATGGAAGCGGGGCCTGAGCACCTGGCTGGCCACTGAGGGCGAGAGAAGTGGTCACTCCCAGACAGCGCCAGTAAGGCCAACTGATTCAGCAGACCCAGATCTTCACCCTCCTGGCTATAGAGACGGGGCAGAGGGGCTACTTGACAAACTGCACCCCACAGTAACAGGGGGCTCAGCAACCTGCACCCCAGAGTAAGAGATTTCCTTGGACAATGAAACCTTCAGCTCAGCAAACCGGGAGCAAAGTTGGAGAGGACAGACACAGGAGTCACTCACAAGTAAGTTGTCACAGATGCCACTGGCCACCTTCCCCAGAGTGTTGGCATCAAGGGGAGCCACTAGCATGAGGTCAGCCCACCTCCGCAGGTCAATGTGGAGAACTGGGTCAGAGCGCCGCTTCCACATCTGTCAAAGGGAAGAAATGGGGGTCATCAACCCAGTTACTCTCAGTCTGTGTGTAGGGAGGGGATGGCAGCCAAATAGGCCAGGTACAATAAGTTGAGAAATCCAAGGAAACCACCTAGCTCTCCTCAAAGTCTTCCACTGTCCCCGCTCACAGCAAAGCTGGCAAGCATTGGCCATGGAGCCAGCAGCTTGACAGAAACCAGGCCCGAGGAAACAAACGCTCCTTGTCTCTCTGAGCTTATTCCCTTTATGGTTTGGTTTTCAAGAGAACTGACATCTGGCAGGGAACTCCTGGCCTGTCTGCTTGAGGCGGATGCTTGGGTTGTCTAAGCCAGGAGAAGGGCTCTGGGGCAGTGAGAAATGAAGGGGGGGAGGGGAGGAGAGGCCAGCCAGAAATGTTCAAGGCTGAGAATGTTTTAAAACGCCTGGCAGGGCAGCTCTATGTGGCCCACACTCCGTGCCTGGTAAGTCGGCTGGCAGCCCCCCCCCCACCCCCCCCTGCAGGAGGGCAGAGACCGGGCCAGCAGCCGTGGGAAGTGAGGCACTCTGGACAGCCTTGACGCTGAGAGCCACGTGGATAAGGGTGGTGGGAACAGAGCTCCTCTGTGGTTTCATCAGCCCAGATAAGTACAAGGACACTCAACCCCAGGGCACTGAGCCAAAGCTGAGTTCTGCCTAAGGAAGGCGGGACTACAGGCCTCCCACGGGCCAGAAGCTAGACAGATGTTTTCCTCATTGCCTCTACCCAGATGGTCCTGACCACCAACTTGAGCCCAGGCTGTGTGCTCCAGCAGCCAGGACCATAGGCTGCAAGGAAGACAGCTCCCATTGCAATAAAAGCAATGGGCCCAGCACTGACCTCCCACTCATCAGCGTCACTGTAGAGGGTGACAGGAACATCCTGAGGGTTATAGAAGTGTTTGGCTCTCTCCGTTGTTACGACTGTGACTTCCAGCTGTCACCAAGAAAGTGCAGGGAAGGGAGAAGAGAGGGAAAAAAAAGTTACTAGACCCACAAGTGTAGCGGCCACATGAGGTCCGGTGAAGGCAGATACTCTCCTCACAGCCTGGTAGTGACAGGACTTCCCCTTAGCAATGGACCTCATGTTTACACAGCTACTTCCGCTGTCACTCAAAGGTCAGGCCCTGCCAGGTGCACACATTTCACTTCCCTAAATAGGGGCTGCTAAGAACTGACTCACTAACTGCCTCCGGTATATAAAGTAGCAGCCTCGTGTCACTGGGGCAGTTGAGGCAGTGGAAGGCAGACGGTGGCAGGGAACTCAAGCCTACCATAGGCAAGAAGAGCCAGCCTAGGAGACTCACAGGACCCAGTTCTATGCCAACAGCTTGCTCGTTATACAGGCCAAGGCACCGACAGCTGGCGCGTGCAGACTGTGTCCGTATCCATGCTCCAGTGAGAGAGTAGAGTCCCCTCACCTACTTCCAGAATTGAGGCCTGGGTGTGGGAGGGGGCCTCAGACTGAAGACAGGCCTTGGAAAGATAAGCTCTGTGTGAATGAGTGTCCTCATCCCTCAATTATTGAGAAAGCACTGATGCAAACAAGGAGGGTGTTTAACCTGAGTGACAAAACGGGGCCTAGAAAAACAGCCCAGGAGGAAGTCACTGGGAAAGGAAGGGTGTAGAAAGCCACACCTTAGGAGAAACCATTGAGTCAGAAAAGGACATTTGTCCAGGAGGAAGGCCAGTCAATGGTGACAGAAAGCATCTGTTGACAACCAGGGCTGTGAGCAAAGGCTGTAGTGTCTGACCAGAGCCAGCCATACAGCCTGGACAGTTGTAAGCAGTTTTAGTCAATGTATACACTGGAAGAGCTCACACAGGAAATTCAGTTTCCTGGCTGCTGAGAAACACTAAAAGCTCCAATACTGCTGAATCCACATTCTTGCTTGATAAGAACATGGTGACAAGCCAGGCACAGTGGCGCACACCTGTGAGCCCAGCGCTCGGGGAGGCAGAGGCGGGCGGATCTCAGCAGGTTGGCCCAGCCTGCTACAAAATGAGTCCAGGACAGCCAGGGCTACACAGAGAAGCCCTTTCTCAAAAAACAAAAACAAAACAGAACGTGGTGTAGTCAGGGCAAGTGCCTCTAGCCGCCACTCCTGCCCTTGGGCGTCTCCCTGATGCACAGAGCAGGGCGCCATGCTCTGCACAGCTCCGGAGAGAGCAGACTCAGAGAGGACTGGGGGTAGCTGCGGGTCTAAGGTTCCGGGAACTGCTGGGAACTGAGCTGTTCCTCCTGTCTCACTTCCCGTACTTCTCATCCCTATTCCCCCACAAAAGGGGATGTTTTTAGGTATCTTTACACTGGTGGTTCTCAGCCTGTGGGTCAGGACTCCTTTGGGGTGTAATGACCCTTTCACAGGGGTCACCTCAGCCTGTGTGTACATCAGATATTTACAATACAGTTCTTAATAGTAGCAAAATTATAGTTATGAAGTAGCAACAAAGTAATTTTATGGTTGGGGTCACCAAGACATGAGGAACTGTATTAAAGGACCACAGCATTAGGAAGGTGATAGCTGCTGCTTTAAGCCGAACCATCACTGAGAACCGAGGCTCTAAGACACCATGAACAAGCTCGCCAGTTCTGAGCAATGGCAGAGGAACACGGCTGCCCTGTCCCTCCACAGATCCCAGCCGTGGAGCGTAACCTGGACCCTCCAAGGCAAAAGAAAGGGAGAGCACACCACGGGTCTTCACACTCTCATGGCAAAGACACAGGATAATGAAAGGCTCAATAAGTTACTATACTATGAGAGGAATGATGCATGAACTCAGTCATGCATAATTTCCCAAGTAGGAGAAGAAAATTCAGTCTACACAACAAAGGGAAGAAAAGAAAAGGCAGCAGAGAGAAGGCATGACAGATAGAAAGTACTAAATAAAAGAACAGAAGCAGCCATGTGTGGTGGCGTAAACCCGCAGTCTCAGCACTCAAAAGGCAAAGGCGGGGGGGGGGGTATGAGTTTAGGGCCAGCCTGGGCTACACAGTGAGATTCTCTGCAAACCAGAGAGGATGGGATGTAGCTCAGCTGATGCCTGCACAAAGCCCTAAGTTTGATCCCCACACTGCATAAAACCAGGCATGTTGGCATCCACCCATAATCCCTCCTCTCAGGAGGTGGAGACAGAAGATCAGAAATTCAGGGTACTTTTGGCAAAATAGTGATACAGAGTTCAAGGCCATTCAGGGATATGTGAGGCTGTCTCAAGAAAAAAAAAAAAAAAAAAACAAAAAACAAAAAAAGGATGGGGGACTGAGGAAAGAAGGGATTAGAGAAGGCTCAGTAGTAGAAGCCATGGGCCCAATTTCCAACATGGAAACAGATTGCAGGATCAAGCCCAAATATGAGAAACAGAAACACACAATAACCTACACTGCTGATGAAGATACAAATATTCTGGGCTGGTGGGAGGGCTCTGTGGGTAAAGGTACTCGCCACTAAACCCAGACCTGAGTTCTATCCTTGGAATCCAATTGTGGAAAAAAAGGACCACCTCCCTCAAGTTGTCCCTCTGCTCTCCAAATATATGCTGTACGTACATACACACAACATAAATAAAATTTAAAAAATCACATTCTCATTCAAGCTGGGAGCAGCGGCACACGCCCATAACTCCAGCTTTTCAGGAGGGTGCGGCAGGAGCCAAGAAGTCCCCTTGGGAACTTAGTAAAACTCTGTCTGAAAATAAGATGGAAAGGGACTGGCAGTGTAGTTCAGTTGCAAAGTGTTTGCCTAGCATGTATGAGCCCTTTGTTTGATATCCAATACTGTAAATAAAATAATATTAAAGTAAGCTTTCGGCCAGGCGTGGGTGGCACACACCTTTAATCCCAGCACTCAGGAGCCAGAGGCAGGTGAATCTCTCTGAGTTCAAGGCCAGCCTGGTTTACAAAGCAGTCTAGGACAGCCAAGGCTACACGGTGAAACCGTGCCTCAAAAATAAATAAATAAATAAATAAATTAAGTAAGTAAGTAAGCTTTCAGCTAAGTAATTAAACTCTCAGGAACAGAGGGAAATAACAGCAGTTAAGACTTGTCAAGATACTTTTGGAAAATTAAAGTGGAAGGAAACATTCGTAGATGTAAATACCAAGACCCACAACATTGCTGAGAACAAGACCAGAGGAAAGAGGGGAGACAGCTCAGGGACCAGAGGAGCAGGGCACCTTGGAGGGCAGGCAGGAAGTGGAGCTGAATACAGGACTGGTCCACCATCTGCAGGGCAAGTAAAGCCTCCTGGCCTCCATCCCAACCTAGCAGCCAGACATTTGCACTCTCCTCCTACTCAGCAGCCATTTGAGAGGTTAAATAGGCCAAACAGTCCTGGGCTAGAAGTGCACCTACAAAATGCCCAGGAACTGAGCCCTCAACATTATGTTAACAGGCAGGAGACCTCTGGGGGCTTTTCTGGAAAACTCAGAGTATAGCAGAGAAAGAAATTTTGATGTATTCAATTCTAAAGGACCCTAGCAGAACCTTTCATTCCTAGCTGAGTCTTGGCAATGGAAAGAAATTTCCAACCAGCTTTTCACAGCCAAATAGGTGCAGCCAAAGAACATAAGACATTTGAAGTAAACCCTCCAGGTCATAGAACAAGATTAAACAACTAAACAGAAAACAGAAACTCACCGACAATGCAGGGCGAAAACTCAGAGTTGAGGAATATACCCAAGAAACAGAACATAGTGCTATTTTTTTTCTTTTTATGTGTATGGGTGTTTTGCGTACATGTATATCCAGATACCATGTGTGTGTAGTGCCTTCAAAGGCTAGAAAATCAGACTCCCTAGGACTGGAATTACAAACAGGCATGGGCAATCCATGTATGTGCTGAGAATTGAACCCATATCTTTTGTAAGAACAGCCAGTGTCTTAACTAATGAGCCATCTCTCCAGCCCCCATAATACTTTTTTTTTTTTTTTTTTAAGATCTATTCAGGGAGAAAAAAACAAACAAAAAACAAAACAAACAAACAAAAAAACCTCTGGAAAATTTAAATTATAGTGAAATAAAAAAATTCAGTGCATCCCACCTGGGCAGCACAGTAAAGCAGACCCTGGTGGCAGGGTGTTATTGAGTCAGCCCAGAGGGCATGAGCCTGGGAGAGCTGGCCTCACTCCTTGTCTGCCATGCTCCACCCGCTTGCCTGAAGCAGGCAGGTGAGCTGACCTGGAGGTTGCGGGAGCAGAGAGCCGTCCCCACCCCTCACTGGCTGCAGCGCTTGGGAGAATAGGCCCTGCACCTCACTTGGGCAGCACAGTAGGGCTGGCCCTGGTAGCAAAGGCGCAGGTAAGCCAACCTGAAGACATGAGAGCTGATTCAGCCTCCTGCCAGCTGAGGCACTGAGGGAGCTAGCCGGGGCGGTATGGGAGAGCACGCCTAGTGGTGCAGGTGCAGGAGAGCAGGTGGGCTGGCCAGCTCCGCTGCCTCCCACGCCCAATCCAGGGTCTAGAGATGGCCCACCCCAACTTCTACCTCATCTATCTGCTGGAGCCATGAAAGGGCTGATCCTGCAGATCCAAGCAGCAGGATCTCCATGACACAGGGCAGGGCCTCCAAGAGGAGTCCCTGTGAGGGATCCAGTATAGATGGCGTGGCAGAGACCAGAGTCCTCGAGGTAGGTTAATGACTCATCGCAGTGAGCATTTGCAAGTGGAGAAGTGAGGGAGAAAGGATGCACCATGTGACGCACTGCGACACACTGCAGCTTCTACGACAAAAAAAAAAAAAAAAAAAAAATTTAATTCTACCTTGTTTTGTTTCCTTTGAGGAGAGCTTGCAGAGGTTGCAAGGGTGAAAGGAGGCTATGAAGGGATGGGGAGATGAGTGGGATTGGGGTATATAATATGAAATTCTCAGGAAATCAATAAAAAGTAAAAAAAAAAAAAGGATTCAGTGCAGCTGGGCATGGTGGCTCACATCTTTAAACCTAGAACTTGGGGAGCAGAGGCAGTACAATCTTTGAGAGATCAAGGCCAGGCTGATCTACTTTACGAGTTCCTGACCAGCCAAGGCTACATAGTGAGACTGTCTCAAAAAGCCAAAAAACAAATCTTAAAAATTTTACAAAAGAAAATAATTCAATGAAAAGCTTACAATAATAATAATTCAATGAAAATCTGGGGGGGGGGTGTTAGGATATATTTTTAAAATGCTATGCACTCAATGGATATGATAAGAAGAGATTTATTTGGGGGAAGGAAAAGGGAGAGGAGTTAGGGCCTAAGGGTAGAGAGAGAAGAGACAGAGACAGTGGGAGAGAAAAAGGAGCATGGTGGTGGGGACCCCGAGAGAGTGAGTCAGAGCAAGGAAGGGGAGAGAAACCAAGGCAACAACACAGAATGCCACAGCCCTAAGCACAGCCATGACCTCCACCAGCGTACGCACGGTTGGCAATCAGCAAGAACGCCACAGACTCCTCACCTGTGCGACTACTCAAGGCCCCATCCGGGTGTGGGATCCTTCATAGTTTTCTCATAAACTCCCTCACTCACCAGAGTTGGCTCACTGTTTGCCTGGTCTACGGCAGCTCCTAAAATCTTAATCCTGCTGTTTCTCCTGGCCTACCCTCCGCCTGTACCACCATCAGGAGCCCCCAAAGACACTGATTCAGTTGAGGACAAGAGACCTTCCACAAGGCCCACATGCTAGGGGGAGAGAAAGAGGGATAAAGAACCAAGAATGTACCCTTGGGGGGGGGGGGAGAGTCTAAGTTCTGGCCTGTGCTTCCTATATAGGCAAGTATGACCTTGAATTTTTAATCCTCCTGAGAGCTAGAATTACAGAGTTGTACCATCACTCATATTTTATGTGGTTGTGGGGATGTACTCTACCAATTGAGCTACATCCCCAACAAGAACGGCCCCTTTCTAGCAGGAGCTTTCACTGGTTATAAACAGCCTGACAGCATCTCCAGGTGCTCTAGGAAGATATCCAATAAAGGTCTCATCCAGGGCCTCCTACCCTAAGCAACAACTCTAAGACTTTTCCTTCAAGATTTTACTCTACCTCGTAGCCAGTCCACACTCTGGCTACCCTCCCAGGGCATACAACCACACTGCTGGGGAGCCTCCTGGGGCAATGTACTCACCTAAGGAGTACCGAGAAGAGCAGATGACAGGCAGGGCCTTCCCCATGTCCTTCCCCAGCCTCAGCGCTATCGGCAAGCCCAGGCTAGTTTTTCTGGTTTTAAAGGGATGCCACTTGATCTGACTCATCGACCCTGTGGGGTTTGTTCTTTCATCTTCATTCACTTAGCCAAGAGGTCCTAAGAGCCAAGGGTTGGGTGGGTGGGCCCTGGATCAGCATTCCAGTACATGCAAGCACGCGGGTGCATGCACGCACGCGCGTGTGCACATGTGCACACACACACACACACACACACACACTATAGACTATTCATTCACATCAGGCAATAAATCCCATGGAGTCCTGGCAGGGCAGAATATGCCCTGAGAGCAGGAACCCTCTGTGCTTTCTCTGAAATTCTTGTGGGTCCTAGTGGAATAGAGCCGGGCATTAAAATCTTCGCCCCCACACTGCATAACTCCTGAAAGTCAGCACTGTCTTAGTCCCCTACAGAGATCCCTCTTAAGATTAGGTTTTGTATCGAGTATTTTTAACCTGTACTTTGTGTGATGTGACGGAAGCCTGGCCAGACAGATTGCATAAGCTGTCTGCATTGTGCCTAGCATTTATAGAGATTCCTTCCTGAAACCAGCTCACAAGGCTGGTTTCCTTTTCTCTGTTGAATCTGGAATCTGGGGATCCTGAAAAGTTGGGGGGTGGACACAGGTGGAAATGGAAACAGAATTCTCAGTGATATCTCCACCTCTACTTTAGGCCTCTAGTCTGGTCCAGGCTATGGCAAGAAACCTGTATAGGAATACTTCACAGTCTGAGCATGACAATCCCATGACCAGGGTCTCCATTTCCGTCCCTCTTCTCTACTAGAAGTTAGGGGCATTGCCACCATCCCTGGTTATGACAACCAAGACTTGTCTCTGGACATTGTTCAATGCTCTCCAACCAGCAACATTATCTGGTAAGAACTTGCGGTCATGGTGGAAACATTTTGCCAGTTCTGTCCAGTGTCCAGGGGCCTTGGGTAAGAATTTTCCATAACATACCCCACCTCAAACTTCACTGTCTTAAAAAATACAAGTACACACAAAGGTTAGAAAGCAACCTTTGATCAAACACCTTTGATCTCAGCACCTGGGACACAGAAGCAGGTGGATCTCTGTGTTCAAGGCCACCACCAGTTACAGATGGCCACTGAGTGCCTGCAGTCCCTAGCCCTGCACATGATGATGTCCCCACGGGAGCAAGGGACTTCAAAGAGGAAACATTTGCTGGATTGGTCACTTCTCTACTGCTGTAATAAACCACCGAGACCAAGGCAACTTAGAGAAGGAAGGCTTTGTTTGGGCTTACGGCTCCAGAGGGACAAGAGTCCATCACCATTGCTTTGGGGAAGAGAGCAGGCAGGCAACTGGAGTAGCAAACTGAGAGTTCATTATCTTACACTAAACCACAGGCAGGAAGCAGAGGTAGCAAACAGAATGATGTGAGTCTCTGAATACTCAAAGCCTGCCCACAGTGACATGCTTCCTCCGGCAAGACCACACCTCCTAAACTGTCCAAACAGCACCACCAACTGTGGACAGGTATGCTAATGCCTTAGAGTCGGGGAATGCTCACTCAAACCACATCTTCCATGTACTGATCCTGTGATAAGACAATGAGTCAGAGCGTTAGAATGGGGACTCTCGGCTGGCACATGCAGTAAAGGACCCTGACACTGGGTCAATCAATATTAATACCGGTATATTATAAATCTGTACCTATAGGCCAGTGATCAGACAAGCTGACACTAAGCCAGGGATGAGAACGGCAGATGCGGTCTCGGAAAAGACTGCTGATGTCCACAGCAGTAGTCCAAAGCCCCGCATGAGGATGCTGCTCTCTCATAAGGAGAGATGGTTCAACACTCATTTATCAAGCTTACCGTACACAGGCCATGGGGGCCAAAGCCCTCAACCAGAGCCTAGCCAGGCAGGGAGTTATGGCATGCGTAACCCTGACTATAGAGCAAGACAGGCAGAAGCTAGCCCATTTTAGGGTGCTGTAGCATGTGTAACCCTAACTGTTACACGGAGAACGGAGAGTGGCTGGCCAGGTGGTAGTGGCACACACCTTTGATCTCAGCACTTGGGACACAGAAGCAGGTGGATCTCTGTGTTCAAGGCCAGCCTGTCTACAGAGTGAGTTCCAGGGCAGCCAGGGCTACACAGAGAAACTCTGTCTCCAAAAAACAAAATTGAACACCCCCCCCAAAAAAAAACCCAAAAAACCAGAAAAAGGACAAGCAGAGGGCAGTGCACATTAGGGAAGTGTGGTATGTACAATCCCCTCTACAGAGCAGACAGGTGGAGGCTAGCCCACAATTAAGTAGAGAAAACCCATGGTCAAGACCTGTGCTCCCCAAGCTCACTCAATGACAAGAATCAGGAAACCAGCGTAGTTCTGCCACCTTACTCACAGAGGGGCCTTGGGCAAGGTAAGAATTTTCCATAACATACCCCACCTCAAACTTCACTGTCTTAAAAAATACAAGTACACACAAAGGTTAGAAAGCAAAAACTTAGAATACGACACAAAATGAAACCTATCTCCTTCCACAACTGCCTCCAAAGGAGGGAAAACTGCAGAAAGTCTTAAATATGTAAACATGCAAGGACATCATGTTTTATATTAAGAGCCAACGAATGTTTTCGGTGATGGTCAAAGACTGAGCTCAGAGGCAGCCGCAGGCAATGCAGAGACTGGTATATGCATGAAATATCATGGATCTTGATGCAAACTCCCTGTCATTGAAATCGTTTCTTTATTATTATTGGGGGTGGGGATGTGCCGTGGTACTCATGGTGGTCAGAGGACATAACAGAGTCGGTTCTTTCCTTCCACCTTTATACCAGGTGGAAGGAGCATCTTGCATTGTTGGGCAGCAAGGGCCTTCATTTACTGCGCCATCTTGAAATATTTCCTTTTCAAAGTTTTAATTCCTAAGTGTGTGTGTGTGTGTGTGTGTACATGCATGTGTGCAGAAGCACACACACACACACACACGTGCACATGGACATGTGAGTATGGGGAGTCACAGAGGTTTGATTGGATCCTCAGGAGCTGAAGTTCCAGGCTGTTGTGAGTCACGCAACATGGGTGCTAGGAAGCAAACTCAGGTACTCTGGGAAAGCCATATGCAATCTTTTTCGTTGTTGTTGTTTTGAGGCAGGGCCTCTCTGTGTAGCCTTGGCTGTCCTGGACTCGCTCTGTAGACCAGGCTGTCCTCGAACTCACAGAGACCCGCCTGCTTCTGCCTCCCCGAGGGCTGGGATTAGAGGGGTGTGCCACCGTGCCCCACTACAGCATGCCCTCTTAACCACTGAGCCATTGTTAACCCCGAAGATGAGAGGAAAAAGACCCAAATCATCATGGGCAAATTAATTAAAGCAGCCTTTGTTTTATTCGTATACACAAGCTTTACTTTATCTTCCCAGGATAGGAACGTATTCTGTTCCAAGTAGCTGATGCAGTTAGTGAACCTTATGATAGTACATGGCGTAAAAGGAACAGGGGATGGAAAGCAGAGGCAGATGTCTGTAAAAGTTATGAAGCCTGAAAAGAACATTTTGAGAACGTTTGGAATCAAAGGCAAGATTAGCATAAGAATGTCTATACTGAGCCTAACGATCTGGAACTTGTCCCGCTATGGTCTTGATCAGGGTTTAAGCAAGGTTAATTGATCACAATTGTTATGATAATATCAGCCTTTTTTAGTTGAACCTTTGACCTTTTTATGGTCTTTTCTTAGAAGTTATGTTTGATGACTATCTGTACTACGTGGCCACCTATCTTGGCACTCTTACAAATTCCTCTTAATGGTTTTTTCTGACTGTATAAATTGACTACTGAAACAGTAAAGTTTTGCAGCAGCATAAGAACTCACTGAGTCTGTGTTGTCTGTCGCGCCGAATCCTTCCCTCCTGAGATCTTCCAAGGACCCTGAGTCGGACTTTGCCCTGACCTCCCGGCCGGTTGGTGGCACCTCCCCTAAGGCAGGGTTTGAGAGGTCAACCTTGGATTGGAGAAAGATAAGGTTTCTATAGCTCGGGATACGGGATTCCCAACAGGTGGGGTTACAGGAGCAGAACATGAGCGGAACAAGTTAGTCCTACCTGGGCTCCTGAAACAAAGCAAGGTGGGCATAACAACAGGCAGTTATACAAGGTACCCATGGCAACCCTTTTGAAACAAAGACAGGGTTGCCATTCCTGGAACAGGCAGTCCAGAACCATTTGTAGTTAAGGTTACAGGTGGGGTGTAGCCCAATTCTCAAGACATAGATTTAATCATAGACAGGAATGACCCTAGTTTGTCTTTACTATAAAAAGGGTTTTAAGCCTAAGATGGAAACAGGTTGGTTCTTCACCATCTCTCCAGCCCCTCTGAAGGTTTCACATAGCCCAGGCTGGCCTCAAACTTGCTCTGTAGCTGAAAACGACCTTGCCTTTCTGATCCTCCAGCCTCTGCTTCCTGAGTACGGAGATTACAGAGGGGTGCCAGGTTTACGTGGTGCTGGAGGATGAAGCTAGATGTCTGTGCGTGGTGGGCAAGTCCTCAACCAACTGAACCACGTCCCAAACCATCCCTATCATCTTCGTTTGTTTGAGAATGAATCTCACTGTATGATCCCGGCTTGCCTGGACCTCACTATATAGACCAGGCTGGCCTTGAACTCACAGAGATCCAGTTGCCTCTGCCTCCCAAATGCTAGGCTTAAGCGCATGTGCCACCATCCTGCCACTTTTATAAGCCACAAAATATTATTTTTTTTAAGACTATTAACTATTTTAAAATGTAAAAACCGAGGCTTGAAATGCAGTTTAGTAGCTGGGTGCTCATCCGGAGTACATGAGACCATTGTGGGGTTGGTTCTTAGCACTGAAGAAAATGTGTTTAAAAACCATTCTCAGTTGCCGGCTACCGTCTGTGGATGCTGCCATCTGCACTGTGGTTTACTTCACTTCTGCCCCTGTACCAGGCCTGGCAGGGATTAAGATATTGTGAAGGGATACTTATTTTGGCTATCAGACTATTCAAACAGTAGACCCTAAGTGACCGAACTCCCGAACTCCCGGAAGCTCATGCTGGGAGAAGAGAAAGCTTAAAGCCTGGGCCATGGGGGGGGGTGGGTGGGGGGGACACGACCCCTAGTGAGACGATATCAACTGCGGGTGGGCTGGCGCTTTAGCCCGGACTGCCTAGACCCACAAACCTCAAGTCCTGTTTAAACAGAAATTTCACCTCAAGACCCTGAAGACAGCTTTGGGGAGAAGGGGAGCTCTTTACCCCTCTTCCCAACGTGGCCACACTGAATAAATCTTCCTTTTTCCCTTTATACTATTAAGTTTGGGTTTTGTTTTGTTGTTGTTGTTCTAATTGGCTTGTTGAGGAGAGCTGGCTGAACCTGGCTTCCTGGGGCACAGACTGTGCCCTGAAGTTTGGTAGCATCCTTAGGAATGCCCCACACCCGTAGGAACGGATCGCTTCATTGTTCCAAACCACTGCAAGTAGCCCGAGAGGTTGCGTGAGTGTGCGCTGTACTGTTGGACTTCCAGTTTGATTTCGTTTTGTTTTGAAATCATCAACAGTGCTATAATGAGCATCCTCGTACATCCTCGTTGTTGGGATCAGTAAGCTTACGGCCATGCCACCCTGAACGCGCCCGACCTCGTCTGATCTCGGAAGCTAAGCAGGGTCGGGCCTGGTTAGTACTTGGATGGGAGACCGCCCGGGAATACCGGGTGCTGTAGGTTTCTTGGAGCTGGCTGTAGAAGTGCCTGCTTACTGATCCTAACACTCGTGAACTTTTGCAACCACAGAATTTAATTCTGAGTGAAACAAAGGCTATGAGCATTTAAACTTTTTCTCTATATTGACAAACTGTCCGGAAAAACAGAATTTACTTCATACTGCCCATGAGCAAGGTCCTCCTTTCTCATTTTGATCCCTAGGTGTCCTGACAGACGTGCTAAAACCTATCTCTCTGTAAACCCAAGGACTACCACAACTCCCCCTATGGTGGATCTTCCCTTTGCCTCTCAGCCCGGCTGCCACTGGCCCTGAAAAGCAACTATGGTTGTCTGTCTTGTTCCCACCACACTGGTCTGAAATCTTCAAGCCAGACTGCCCACCACGGTACAAAAACTGAGGTGACAACCTCATGAAACTGCTGTCCAAGCCCACGACAATTACAGCGTTGCACAACAATCTCCTGATGAACTTTGTCCTGGTCCCTTTTGCCCTCCCATCTAGAACCTTCTAACAGCAGGGACTCTCAGGACGGACTTGCCTTCCCTGCACAGCACAGCTTTAAACAAAAACCAAGGCCAAGTAAGGTCGGCGGCTCTCCCAGGACGCCTGTGCGTGCTGGCACAGCAGGTGTGCATGTCGAATGGCCTGCAACCCACACCCAGATGCTTACTGACTACTCATAAGCTGACTGTCCTCAAGAGAACCGGGGGGGAGGGGGGAACCTTGTGTGCACGAATGATGAACTTAGAAAAGAGGTGGAGTTGGTTGCTCCAAGCGACCAAGACTCCATTTGGGAAACTCAGTACTCCCAGGAAAGGAACTGGGGAAGGAGGGCTGCGAAGGGAGGGAAGTGACCCTCAGACAAACTAGGGGCCTCCCCTGGTTACCAACCCCTCACACAGCCTTACAGGGCAAAGCTAGGATTGGTAGCTTCATCTTCAGGATGAAGCCATGGGGACCCTCATGTGCACAAAGGAGTTGCAGTTCCAGGGGCTTTTCCCAGGTTGCTGTCTCAACAGCCTCAACACCTCAAGCCATGTGGTGGCCCAAAGGCGGTGACATACAGCAGAGGAGACGTGCCAGACAGGAAGCGCACACCGTTAAGAGCTTCCACGTGCCAAACTCCGTGCCAAGTTGCTGTCAAACTGTGTCATCTGCCCTCCCCCTCCACGCCAGGGGGATGGCAGGAGGAATCATTCCTACTGTAAAGGCAGGCTCTTAAGAGTCAAGCGAGGAGGCCTCTGGCTGCCTCACCTGAGCTCCAACCTCGGACAGAGAAACAGTGGGCCAAGGCCTGTTCCAGACACCGCCTGTCCTCCCTCCCAGGGGCCAGGCTAAAAAAGCTGGGGGTAGGCGGAGCCACCACCCTGCAGGCAGTCCTTTGCTCACACCCCACACATGCGTGGGCGGGAGGAAGTGGTAGGGTTGCCATTCCCTTGTGCACTGAGGCTGCCCATCTGTTTCCTGGGATAGGACTCCCTACCCCCATCCTCCTACCCGGAAACTCACTTGCTCTGGGGCGATGGGAAAAGGAACTATCTGAGTTCCTCTCCCTGGGGGGTGGTGACGGACCCCGTTCACCACCTCCGTCCAGGCCTCCTTCCCTCCGAGCTTTAGCTGACCTGTTGCCACCAACAGCCCTGGAGCACATGAAGCGAGGGCCATCACGGGAGCCTCCCTGCTCCTGTCTGCGGCTGGCATCTTCACTTAGTTCAGCCTTGGGGGAGGGAAGGGCTTAGAGAGAGAAGGTAACATTCTGGGTAGAAGTTGGTAGAAAGTAAAGAAGACAGCCTTTCCAGTCCCCTCACTGGAAGGACCCACATTGGTCATCTGTGTGAGAGGAGCGCACTCTGCTGGACATGCAAGATACAACCACCTAGGCGACTCCACCACAGGGGCTGTGCAGACACAAGGCAGAAAAGAAACCTTGGTGTCTTAACGTATGCCCCACAAAACTAGTGTTGGATTAACACAAGCAGTGCCCAACGCAGCCTATGGTCCTATCTCAAATGAGTTTAAAAGGAAACAAAACCATCCAGGCTGGGACAAGCAGGAAAGGTGAGTTGAGGGTTTGTATAGACTTGAAAGGTGAAGAGAAAGGCAATTATATGCAAGCCCCAACCCAAAGCAATGGTCATTAGGTGGAACACAAGTACAGCAGGAGGATACATGGACCCACCGAGGATTCTGAGGAAGTGGTCTATACCTGCTAGAGCTGATGATATCTTCGTCTTTGAATTTCTGCTCCTCAATCCTAATATATAAAACTTGTCAAAGTCGAGGTGGCCTGGCCAGGAACAGAGTGAAAAGCTCCTAGTCCACCACTCAGTAGTGGCTTCAAGAGTATCTTTGTACACCAGAGGCAACTAGGTTTGAAAGAAGTAGAGGTAATGAACAGTTCTCAGGCTCTCAATGTGTCTGACAGGAAAAGCAAAGTGTCTAACAGGGGTGGAGAGTTCAGAGAGGAATGAAAGTGGGGACAGGAGATCATGGGGTGCCAAAGCCTCTGCCCTTCTCTGGGCCACTTTTCTACACTAGGACTTCAGGGATCCTCAGGGTCAGTGTATGGGATCCACACTCTCCATTCATGGTGCTCTCTCCCTGTCTTCTCATGCTCTGCCCACACTGTCCATTTAATCTAGCATCTGCTTATTTTGTACATTAGTCCATCTCCTGTGCGCCCCGCACACCAGCACAATAGAGATTTCCTTCCATACACAGCAGGACTGAGGAAAATAACATCCCATGTGCTGCAGAAATGAGCTGCCCAGGGAGCAATGACTCCCCAGTGCCAGAAGACACTATGCTTGTCTTGAGAGGGTACTCACCCCAGGAAGGTCCAGAAGCTTTGCTACCAGAAGAGGCAGCTTCAGGGCAGCGACGCTTCCAGTGACACCCACAAGAACATGAAATGCTCTCTCTACCGAAGGTATGGCGGCTGGGCGTGGGGCCCTCGCTTCCATGTGGTGTCTGGTGGCTTTCTGGGAGCCTAGAAATCCTGGGTTTCAATCTAAAACAGAATAAAGGGCATCCTCTTCATTCATACAGTCATACAAGAGTTTGTGGTGTGCCCTAGACTGTCTAGACGCTGGGGCTGCTGTGGGTGTCAACAGTCCCAGGTTCTGAGTGCACACAGTATGATGGGCAAGTCAGGCCTCCTCTCCATACAATGCTGTAAGGGCCGTACCTGTGCCGTGACTGTCCAGTGACTAATGACGACACATAAAGGTGTCATTCAGGCTCAATCCTGCAAGATGAGCACTTTTTCAGACAGGAGGAAATGATTTCAAACGGAATAACCCTGCACAGTGAAGAGGTCTGAAAGAGAATGGCAGGTGTGGGGAGCAGCCTGGGTTAAGAGAGAAGCTGAAGAGTTGTGAGGAGGTTAGGAAGGGCCAGGCTGCAGTCAGATCGACGTCAGAATGTCAGTAGCGGTGAGAACCTGGTGCTTTGATATGAGAAAGATGAGAGTGGGGCTGGTGATGTGTGGAGAGGCCCGTGGCTGCTGGTAGAGACTGGGGAGTTACTGCGATGTGCCTGGCTGACTAGTGAAGAGGATAGAAAGAAAATGAGGGCAAGAGATGTGAGTGATGTGGAACCACAGGCAAGAACATTGCTTCTAGAGCCCCTGTAGCCCCGTCCCATCCTTGTGGGCCAGTGTGAGCACCAAACTAAGAGGCAGACAGAAAGCAGTAGGCCACTCCACAGGGGCAGCTGGCTGGGCTCTCCCTCTGGCAAGTGCTTGTGACGCTGTGGCTGATGCAAACATCAAAACCTCTAACTCACTGCACCAGCACACCTCACTCCATCAGCCAGTCCCCGAGGACCAAACTCTGGGCAGAAAACTGGGGAAGACAGAGCTGCTGCTTTTAGGGACTCTATGGAGGAGTTTGGGATGGCCCTTTTTAGACCGAACCTTTCTGATGATTTCTCACTCAGTTTATGTCTCAGTGTCCGCTAACAGCAATCTCCCTCAATATTAACCACCACTCACCACTCCCCTCACGACCACAGTCCTGAGTATCTGTTCAGTGAATAAACGGTGCACTGGACAGATGCGTGCCCTGGGAAGCGGCAGTCCTGGGTCCTGTCAAGGTTGTACTCCTGACCTGTTGTATGATCCTAGGCCAGGGTCATTCCCTCCCCAAAACTCTGTGCTCATACAAAAAACATATAAACAGATGATTTCTGAAACCTCCTTCAGTACAACCTGAGTCAATGCAAAAGACAGTGGTAAAAGACTCTCTACAAGATAGAAAATCCCAGAAGATGCCTTCAAAAGGTCATTTTCAGCCATGGACAGATAATGCAGTAGCTCAAGCTCCCTCCATGCCTGGGTACCCACAGGGGCCTCTCTGGCATTTTCCTGTAACGTTTAGGCATATATCTGTAAAAGCTGAGGTGATGTTGGTTAAGCACAAACTGGTTCCCTGGCCACAATTCCCACCCCTCAAGTTCTTGCTAGCACTTCTTAAAGATGTACTTTATCTATTCACTGTTTATATGTATGAGTGTTTTGACTGCATGTATGTCTGTGCATCACCTGTATACAGTGCCCAGAGGCCAGAAGAGAGTGTCAGAGCCTCTGAAATTGGAGTTACAGGTGGTTGTGAGCACTAGGTGAGTCTAGGGAATTGAACCCAGGGCCTCTGCAAGAGAAGTATATGCTCCCTTAATCACTGAGCCTTCTCTCTAAGCCCTGCCCCTCGTCTGCCCCTAGTACTTTAAATCTTTGCTAAAATTCAGGGCCTCAACCAGAACCAGGCCTGTTAGAGAAATACGTCCACCCAAAAATCTAGGGAGCACTGTTAACATCTGACCATGGGACCTACTACCAGCTTCTCCCAGAGCACATCATTAGTAGGTGAGACACACATGTTTGGGGTTTGTTTTTAATTATTTTATTATTTTTAAATATTTATTTATTTATTTATTTGTTATGTATACAGTGTTCTGCCTGCATGTGTCCCTGCAGGCCAGAAGGCAGCACCAGATCTCATTACATATGGTTGTGAGCCACCATGTGGTTGCTGGGAATAGAACTCGGAATCTCTGGAAGCACACACAGTGCTCCTAACCTCTGAGCCATCTCTCCAGCCCCCCTAATTATTTTATTTGTAATTATGTATGCACGTGAGCATGAGCACTTGAGTGCAGATGCTCTAGGAGGCCAGAGGCATCTTGGAGTTCTGGGTAGCTGTGAGCAGCCATCACACCAGCTCCATGAGAAGCACATCCTTTTTTGGTTTGTTTTTTCAAGACAGGGTTTCTCTGTATAGCCCTAGCTGTCTGAGACTCACTTTGTAAACCAGGCTGGCCTCAAACTCACAGAGCTCCATCTGCCTCTGTCTCTGAGATCAAAGGCCACCACACCTGTCAAGAAGCACATTCTTGATTTTTCAGGAAAACTTACCTGTCAGTCCTCAAACCTTGACCCTGCCCTACTTCAGTCAAATGATGCAAGAACAGGAAGAGTCCTGCAAAACAGAAGCACAATTTCATTTCTGCAGTCCCTGAACCTCAAGAAGATAAAATTCCTAAGGGTTATATTACAGAAAGCTGTCGGTTAAACTGGAGGCAGGACTCTGCAGGGCTCATTTCAACTGCTCCCCACAGCAAGCACTGTGACCCAAAATACTTGATCTGCTAACCAAGCTTTGCCAGGACCAAAGCCATTATTCTAGGAGGAAGGGAGGGAGGGAGAGAGAAAGAAAGGGAGAGAGAAGGAGAGAGGAAGGGAAGGAAGGAGGGAGGGAGAGAGGGGAAAAAGAGAGAGAATACAGAAACCAGATTCTTTAACCCACATTTGGAAGCAAGGTCAAATCTGTTCAACCTGAATGCCAGGGAGAATGGCAGCTGGCAGGAGTTTGTTTACTCTCCAAGATCAAATTCCTCCATCCAGGTCCTATGAAAGACTTTTACATTTATTTCTTGACACAGTAGGGGTGACTGTAGGCAGCACCTCACTTCCTGGGACCTGCCACTGACAGGTACTGTGAGCAGCAGCAAAGAGTGGACAAGCAGGTTAAGACTGAAAGGTTGTGAGTCCTGTGATTCCACCACCAGAAAACTGCACTTTCTCTATCCTTCAGAAAGACAGAAGAGCCTTTGCTTACATAACAAACATAACTTCTAAAACACAGTAACAAGAGAAACTTTTCTACCCTTGGAAATGCTTCATATTTGTGTTTCTATCTGGTTAATGATGTGCCTTCTGATGCTCTGGAGCATGAATTTTCCAGCACAATTCCTTTGGCTCCGGTGGACTGCCCTCCATCCTAACCATGAAGCTCACTGGTTAGAACAGGGACAAGGCTGTACATGTCTGCATTCCTGACATGCTTGTCCAGAAGCATCCAGGAGCTGAACATTATAACATCTAATTCTCTCCCACCACTACTGACCCTCTGAAGAAAAAAATGAAAAAGACAAGCTTATTTTATCATGTTGTTCCACCAAAGTCAAGCTTGAGTTACTCTTGGCCATCCTTGAACTTCAGATTAATTTTTTTTTCCAACCTCATAGCCAGGTACAAGGGAGACACACATATGTGCTGGCTACAGCTAACTAGCTCTAGACTAGTCTTTATTCTAAGCTACATATGCAGAAAATCCAACTTTTTCATATTTTTACTTGACATTTATTATAACCACAGAACTTACACTTATTCTTATGTATATTTCAAGAAAAAGTAAGGTTTGGTGGCACATGCCTTTAATTCCAGCACTTGGAATATAGAAGATTTCCAGGAGTTGAGATCAATGGTCTACACAGTGAGTTCTCGGCTAGCCAGGCCTACACAGTAAGATCTGTCAAGAAAGAGAGAAGGGACAGGGGAGAAAGAAGGGAAAGGAAGAGAGGAGGAGGGAGGAAACAGAATTTAAGAGAACACATATACACAACAGGGAAAGGGGACTCAGTGTGTGAATGTTTCAGTGTAATCAAGGGCAAAGTTCAGTAAAGTTTCATGAATATGAATATCTGCCTGTAACAAAATGGGCAAGAATGTAGCCATGAGCCTGGGGCAGTTGGCACACGCCTGTATTCCCAGCACTCGGGAACGCAGAGGCAGGCAGATTATCTGTAGACTAGCCTGGTCTACAAAGTGAGTGCAGGACAGCTAAGGCTACACAGAGAAACCCTGTCTCGGAAGAAAAACAAAAACAAAGGCAGGAAAGTGTGACCACCTTACAGGAAAAACCCACGATACATTAAAAGGGTATCCCACACCACCCAGCACCTAAACCCCTTTCTCTGTGGTAGGAAAGGCAGGGAATAGTCAAAAGGCTTGGCATTCTGACTTCTCTTGAGGACACATGTCCTGCTGGTTCCCAACTGCTAGAAAGAAGCAGAAAACCCCAGCTCCCAAGCACCCATCACTTCCTGAAGCTGGCAATCTCTCCTGCCCATTATCTAGTTCTGGTTTCTAATATTCCAAACATCGGTGACGTGGAAGTTTCTTTCTGACATAAACTGCCTCACTCTAATTTTTAAATGACACTCGGCAAGTTTAGGAATTAAGCATCTAAACACCACCAGGGTTCTCCTTTCTCTAGTTTATTACTTTAAAATACATTCCGAGGCAAGCTGGCTCAGTAAGGTAGCTTACAGGCAAGCCTGAGCGCGGGACTCGTGGTGGAGTTGAGTCATGCAAGTTGTCCTATGACAACGCAAGCTGTGACAGCCACCCTTCTTCCGAAATACATGAAATTTTACTAAATAAGAGGTTTGCATTTCGGTACGCTCCTGGATCTTTTGTGGGCATCTTATGCTGCAGTTTTTTCAAAGGTAAGAGTCAGGTGTGGGTGTCCGGATCGCGCCGCATGACGTCTACGGGCACAAGTGCTGCGGCAGATCCCCAAACTCTGAGATCGGGGTCGCACCCGCGCCCCACACTGCACACATTAACACACCTATTCCCAAGCGGACCCACAGACGCCACTGGAGCGTCTCCCACCGACCACCCTACGGAACCAGAGACAGCGGTCGGCACCCTTTCACCGCTCACCAGCTCCAGGCTGCCCCCAAATATCGCGGTATCTAGGCACCTTTCCGGCTCTAAATAGCTCGCGAGAAAGCTAGTGATCGCACGGCCTTCTGGGAGTCGTGGTCTACTTCTCTGCCTTCTGGGAGTTGTAGTCACCAGGGAGCCCAGTGCTTTGTACATCTTTAGCGCGTTCTTCAGGACCAATTGTGTGATTCTCTGCCAACTACCCCGCACACCTGTTCAGAACTCAGGCACTTAATACCATTTACCACGCCGTTCAAGAGGCAGCTCTGCTCTTGAGACAAACAGGAATTCATAAAGTAGAGGCTGAGGTTGAGCAAGCCGCATGATCTAACACACTGGGCAGGAAAGCCATGTCATTGAAGGAATCACTTAGAATCTTTTTTTTTTTTTTTTTCTTTTAACTCTGGCTGGTCTGGAACTCAGAAATCTGCCCGCCTCTGCCTCATAAGTGCTGAAATTAAAGGTTTGTGCTACCTTGCCCATGGCTACTTGAGAGGAATCTTGAAGGGTGACCAGCACAGAGGATCTGGGCAGCATTTCTAGAGGGCACACCGTTGGCAAAGACTGGGCTTCCTGGAATCATTGTTCTCACTACCTTGCAGCAGTCACAAGAATCAAAAACCTGTATGTTCATTGAGGCTGCTGAATTAGCTTCAGGTGACCTACCGTGGGAACTGAGGAAGGGCCTGTGTTCTAGTCCTACCATTAGCCAGTTACAGAACACTCCTGTTCCTATTTTTCTTTTTCTTCTTCTTCGGTTTTTCGAGATAGGATTTCTGTGTGTAGCCTTGGCTGACCTGGATTCGCTTTGTAGACCAGGCTGGCCTCAATTCACAGAGATCCACCTGCCTCTGCCTCCCAAATGCTGGCGCCACCACTGCCTGGCTACTTATTTTTTCTTCTTAACTGGTAGTTGTGGCAACTACTTCATGGCCTACTCAAGGCTGCTTCAGGGGAAGGATCACAGAGAAGCACATGGTTTTGGCATCACAGAATGCCAAGCCACAGATGCACTCAACTCAATTCTACACCCCTGCTTCACATCCCACACTAAGGCTTCATTAGGACCCACATGAAGACAACACAACAGAATAGACAGGGTCAAATGATCCCCTTTATTATGGTTCATCCAGTTACCACAGATAGACACACTGGCTCAGGCAGGTCAACTGCCAGCTAGGGAATAGTGTCTCTCGGAAACAAGGGGCAATGGGTACCAGGAGAATGCCAAAGCAGGTCACTGGCTGGCAACAGACAGGAGGAGCCCCAGAACCAACTGGGCCCTCCCACCCCCAAAGCAAACCATCTGTACCCAGCCCCATTTCTCATCCTGGTTCCCTCCTCACGAAAGTGCATAGTTGCCTGGAGATGCAGCATTCCAGGGCCTGAGCAGCTGGGCCAGACACTGGGAATAGGCTTCCCAAGGGCAGCGCCAGGCATGGCCAATAGGTCTGAGCCAGGAGAAAGTCAGGAAGGACGGGAAATTGACTGGAGGCAATAGCCAACAGCCGAGGAAGGGAAGAAGAGCACAGCCCTAGACTCTCTTAGGGTACCCAGGGCTATAACAACTGCTCTCCAAAGAGAAATCGGTAGAGAATCAACTAAGCCTAAGGAGTCATCAGGAAGGGAACTTTCCAGAGTCTCTTAGTTTCTCTTACAAGGAGGAAGAAGAAAATCATAGCTCAAAGTGGCCTGGTACCAGGTCTTAGATTCCACTGCAAACCAACCTGGAATGGCTGAGTAGGGTCTGGTTTTCCAGACTATCTAGCCCAGGTGGATTTCTATTAGGAGGTGAGAAACAGGCAGCTGCTCCTTGGTAAGGCCTACCCACCTCAGGCCTCACAGAGCTGAATCGGCTACCAGGCAATGTCCACCCACTGCTTGGAACAGACTGTCCCAGGAAGCTAAGATCAGTCATGAAAGGAATGAGGGCTCTACAGAACTAAGGGAAAGGCCAGGAATCAAGTCCTGTGGTCCTCTTGAATGGAAGAGGAGAGAATGACAAAACCCCACAAAACTAAAAACTAAAGGCCGAGTACTCCTTCTGTCCCTCCTTCCCTCCCTGCCTGCCAACCAGGAATCCTATTCAGGATATTGTGCTTGCAGCTTGAACTGGGCCTGGGAGCATCTCCACAGAATCTGTCCCCGAACCAAGGGCAATCGGGCTGGAAAGGAGAGGTAATCTCTCAGTAGGCCCTATTTGACTTCTCTTCTCCCATTCCCTTCAGACCTGGCCCTCTGAGCCCTATCCTTTCTGTCTTACTCAAATAGAACAGCTACTCCTCCCAGGAATCCAGTGCTCACTCTGAGATACCTACAAGCCCTAGTGGACTGGGACCAGCCACACCTCCCCCAGGGGCCAATGATGAGCTCCATGTCTGCTGTTCCAGCAGTGCGTTTACACTTGGCAAGTGCCTTGTACAACCCAGCTCCACAGGAAATGCAGAGCAGCTAAAGGTGGCTCTGGGAAAGGGAGGGAAGTCAGGAGAGGGAAAAGGAGAGGCCTGCCTCTGCAGGCCAGGCTTTCAGAACTATGGAGACCAGCCCTGCATTTCCGTTCTCTGAGTGTCCAGTACCAAATGGGCTCTCCATCTCCAAGCTGTGTGCCCCTTCCACCTCAGGGCTAGCTCAGGGCCCACATCAGCCTCTTGGAACTGGGAAGCAGATCAGACTTGGGGATCTGGGCAGTCTCGGAAGCAGACATAACTGAGACACTCAGCCTTAGGAAGACAAAGCTACATGGGGGAGGAAAAAGATCCTGGGAGTGGCAGCTAGGGAAGAGAACACAAGGAATCTAACAGTGAGGCAGAAACAAGGGGAGGACTACAGGGAGCAAGGAAACATCCTCTGTCCCATCCCCCAGAACCTACCTATCACCACGAATGCTAAATACTGTTGCTGCCCAATGGGACCAAAGGCAGAAATAGCTTCGGCTCATAATTCTGCATGGGGTGCCAGGCCGTCTGCTAGGCCTCCTCCTGCCCTGTGAGGAGTCCCTGGGCCAGGGTCGGAGGGGGCAACCTGGTGGATGGGGGGCTGGTTTAGTTCTAAACATACATCTAGCACCACAACAAGAGATCTCCACTGTACATTATTTCACAAGGGGACACAGACTCAGCTACCAGTGCACACTTCTTGTGCAGTCTGCAGCTCTTGGAGTGCCAAGAGCAGAACCCAAAAGGTGGGGGCAGGGGAAAGACATATACATATACATATACATACATATACATATACATATATATATATATAACTCTGATTCTTTGTACAAAGTCAGGGAGGAGGAAAAGGAAGGGGGAACCCTGCTTGGTCACCACACAGATGATGTGGTCTGAGCCCCCTGTTCCGCTGGCCCCCAGCCCTGCCTCCTAGAGGGGCTTGGCTGGCTCACATCTCATTAGAGTATGTGTAGTTAGGGGTGGCAGAATACTGAGTCTGCGGCTGGGTCATGGCACCCTGTGCAGCCCCCATGGCTGCATTCTGGGCTGCCTGCTGCACGTGTGGGTTCTTCCAGGCTCCGGTGGTCCATTCCTCCTGAGCTTTGCTGAAACTGCCTCCGCTGCCCCGGTAGAACTTATGAACCTGGAGGAACAAAATAATAAGGGCGGGTTAATGGAAGAGGAAAGCAGACATGGTGCTGCATCCCTGTAATCCCTGAAGAGGCAGGAGAATCGTGACTCAAGAGGCTGTCTAAAACACAAAATCAAAAAGCCAGGAATAGTGGCACATGCCTGCCACCCAAGCCCTTGGGAGACAAGGGTGGGTTACTCTTCAATACATCTTGAGTTTGACGCCAGTCTGGGTTTCTTTCATAAGTCCCTGTCTCAAAAAAATAAAAATAAAAAAATTAAGGGACTGGAGAGATGGCTCAGCAGTTAAGAGCATTGGCTGCTCTTCCAAAGGAGCTGGGTTCAATTCCCAGCACCCATATGGCAGCTAACAACTGTCTGTAACTCAATTTTCAGAGGATTCAAAACCTTCACACATTCATACATGTAGTCTAAACACCAAATGTACATAATGATAAAAATAAATAAGTTTTTTAAAAAATAAAAAGTTAAAGTTTGGCATGATGGTGCACACCTTCAATCTTAGCACTTGGGAGGCAGAGGCAGGTGGATCTGAGTCTGAGAGCAGCCTGGTCTACAGAGAAACGCTGTCTCAAAAAGCCAAAAATAGACAGACAGACAGACAGACAGACAGACGGACAGATAGATAGATAGATAGATAGATAGATAGATAGATAGATAGATAGATAATAAATAATTTAAAAAAATGGGTAACAGATGGGATCCCTTTGTGGAAAAAAAAATTTAGTCCTCAGAGTAAGTAACTCAGAAGACTTTTGGTTGTTTGCTTGTTTTTTTTTTGTTGTTGTTGTTTTAAGATTTATTTATTATTTATACAGTATTCTGCCTGTGTATCAGCAGAGGGCACCAGATCTCACTATATCGATGGTTGTGAGCTGCCATGTGAGTGCTGGGAATTGAACTCAGGACCTTTGGAAGAGCAGCCAGTATTCTTATCCTCTGAGCCATCTCTCCAGCCCTGGGTTCTCCCTTAAAAAAAAAAAAAAAAAGTTGTTTTTTTTTTTTAAATTAATTTATTTTTATTTTATGTGCATTCAGTGTGAAGGTGTCAGATCCCTTGGAATTGGCATTACAGACAGTTGTGAACTGCCATGTGAAAAAAAAAGGTTTTGTGTGTGTTTGTATGTGTCTGTGTGTGTGACTTCAGGTGTCAAAGGACACCTCCAGTGTCAGTTCTGCCTTCCACCTAGTTTGAGACAAGGTTTCTGTTCTTTTGCTACTGTGTTCATCACGCTAGCTGGCCCACAAAGTCCTGTCTCTACCTCCCATCTGGCCATAAGAGCACTGGGAGGACTTTAGCCAGGTTCCAGGTGTTGACAAGCAGATCCTGCATCCGCACAGCAAACGTTCTTACCTACGGAGCTGTCTCCCCGCACCCGACTTGTGTGTGTTAATGCAAGTACACGAGGGGGTGCACCTGCCTGTGCATGTGCGTGTAGAGGTAAGAGGTCAGCTCCAGCTATCTTCTCCCATTGTTCTCTACCGTGTTTTGAGAATGCCTGTTTCTTTCTCTGAATCTGAAGCTTGCCCTTTCAGCTAGACTGGCTGGCCTTTAGACCTGGAATCTGACTGCTTCTGCTCTGCTCCCAGCTCTGAGGTTACAATCATTGGCCACTGTGTCAGGCAGTGGATTTCGGGGATTCCAAACTCAGGTCCTCATGCTTATGAAGTGCTTTACCCACCATCTCTGAGCCTCCTGAATCCTCCTATAACCTGGAGGAGGGATGGTTTCAGATCACAGTCCTCTCCCAAAGCCACCCCTTCATCCTTGATGCACATACCATGCTAAGGGCGATGAAGGAGAAGACAGCCACGACTGTGAACATGACCGTGGGGATGAGCATCACCACCGCTGAGCCAATGTTTGTCCCGAAGAAGGAGATGGTGGCGATCCAGCCACTGTAGGAAGAAGCCAGCTGTGGGGCGGATGTAGAAAGAGGGAACCCAGGAGCCACCCCGAAGATCATCTCATTGCCACCATGAGGAGCCACCCAGTGACCTTACTTTTGACACTCTGTAGCCTGTGTATACTCCCAGAGCTCCTGAGGCAGAAGGCTTTTCCTCCCAGCTTTCCCACAGCTTCTGACGCTTCTGGCCACTCAGATCCCCTTTCTCAAGTCCCCTTCCCCTCTAATCCTATCGTGAGCACTACTCCACGACCCGAAGCCCCTCATTCTATCCAAAACAAGCCGCTCAGTGCCCTCAAAAGCAAAGCATCTTAATACCTAGGCAAGCAAAGACCCAAGCGCTACTCCTACCAGCCCAGGTCAGCCCTTTGCCTCTTACCAGACACCCCAGCCTGGAATTCCCACAGCCTGGATGATGCTAATGACCAACTGGGCCATGAAGGTGAAGAAGAATGCCATGAAGCTGAAGGAGCTGTCTGTCCTGCAGCAGAGAAGATGGTCTGTCACCGGGCAGAGGCAGTGGGCTTCCCTGCACTCATGAACCCAAAGCTCCTCTGGGCATAAAGGACAAGGATAGTTAAAGGCTTTACATGAGCATCTACATAGAATGGCCTTCACCCGTAGATTTTCAAACTCTTTCCATGAGTTAGACCTGTGTGCAAGAAAGGGATGTCCTCATGAAAGGACCATCCATGGCACATGGGTCAGCAACTCTACTGGCATAAAGAAAGATGGCTCCACTGTGGGAGAAACAAGCAGCTCCATTGTCAAGGGACTGGGACGGGGGTAGACAGCTCCATAGGCTCAGAAAGAAAAAAAATCCTAGTTGGCACTGGATGGACACTCACTGGCACCAAGTCAGCTATCTCCATCAATACATAGATAGGTATTCCCTTTGGCACAGAACTGGATGACATCATTGGCACATGAATAGTGTTAGTGGGTCTTAGATGGCTGGTTCCATTGACACATGAATAAATGGTTTTCCCGGTATCAAATCAGTCATTGCCCACTGGTAAAAGGATGGACAGCTTCACCAAGACAGCCACATAGGCAAAATTTGACAAGAAGGGTAGAATGAAAAAGGAAGGAACTGAGAAGGATCCCACTTCCAACCCTCTCAACCCAGCCTAGAACTCTCAGGAATCCCATGTTCTGCCTGACAGTCCCAGTCAAAGGTGAACAAGGGAAATAGCAGACAGAGTTTGGGGAGTAGTAGTCAGAAGGAAATAGGGAGTAGGAGCTTGGGTCAGCACCAACCACTTACTTGAAGGCCTTGTAAATGGGCCGAAACCAGCAGACGTAGGAGCAAGGTGTGAAGAGGATGAGCCAGAGAAAGGCGAGGCCAAAGTTGGTGGCTCCCCCGCCTCCGATCAGCCACGCGAGACAGCCCACCAGGTTCACGGCCAGCGTGACGCTGTTCACTGCAGACCCGGGAGTACACGCACACACAGAGATAGACACCAGATACACACAGGACACCAAAGTCCACACAGAGATATGTGAGTGTCCAGACGTGAAGGCACGCACCCAAGGATTCCATATAGGCTCACAAGCAAATCATGGCAATAACACAGACAAGCAGCAAGATACGGACATACACATGGACATACATGCATAAGTGCAAACACACACACACACACACACACACACACACACACACACACACACACACGACCCATAAGCCATACCAATGAATACATAAGAGACAAATACAAAACACATACACACATGCACACACACAGTACAGACTTTAAGAAAGAAAGCTGGGAGCTTGGGTCAACCCTTCCCCAGATTTCTAGGTGTTCCTAGAAATCTGAGAATCCCAACAACAGCAGTCTCTAGGCAAGAACTCACAGCTTCTGCCCAGCAAGCCCCCTGGAAGGATCACACAGCCTCAGGGTCCTGTCCTGGTAAGAAAGGCCTGGGGAGAGGGGTATCGGGGGTGGGGAGGAGGAGTAACTCAATGTTAAAAATGTACTTAGCATGCAAGGGGTAGGGATTCCATCCATGAGACCACAGCTTAGTCCTTGGCCCTCTCAGACCCACAGCAACTACCAGCCCCAAGGCAAGAGATCCATCTTCTATCTTTTCTTACAAAGGACTTGAAAGCCAGGGAGAAAAAGACCTGGAAGCATCTCTTCAAAACACTGGGCCACCTGCCTGCACTTCCATGGGGGCACATAACAGTAGCCAGGAGCTCAGTCAGTCCTTGTGTATTGTGTAATCCATTTCTTAGACCACAATCCTTCTACCTCCAAGATGCCTTTCTTACCTATCTTCCTTTGCTCTGACTTGCAGATCTGGGCCGCTATAATTCCAACCCATCAGCCAAACTAGAAATTCCTCAGTGGTGAGATCCAGACTCCTCTTTCTCTTTCTCACCTGCCCTAGAAGATCCCAGGACTCACAGTATCACGAGTCAGACAGCAGAGGTCTAAAGACTCTTCATTTTACAGATTAGAGAATGGACATTGGCATTAGCCTACGCCTCAGTCTTCGAATCTCAGAGAACTCCCTTCCTTAAACACTGGCTGAGTCCCCAAAGAGCTGCCAAGTTAACAAAGGAAGGTGGGCTCGATCTTGGCCTCAGTCAAGTACCTCTGCTCATCTTCTGAATCTTAACGCTTACACACATTCTTCTTCAGGACCAAAGCACCTGACAGGTATCTAGCAAAGACTTAAGGAGATATTTATAGCCCTTAAATCCAGCTTCTGGACCAGATCTTCTCATGTGGCAGAGCTCCAGAGCCTGACAGAATGCTCCCCTAAATCTGACCCAGACTGATAACTACCTCTGCAGCAACACTCAGCTCAGGGCTCCTGTAACAAATATGTGAATTTCAGGTGTTTCTTCCATTCTTCTTCATTGCTGCAAAGTTTACTAGAGCTTTGTTGTTCTTACTTATTTTGTTTGCTCTTTAAAAACAACACCAAATCCATGTGTGTTTCTGTGTGTATCTGTGTCTGCCATGGTGCACATGTGAAAGGGAGAGGACAATTTGTAACCCTAATGCTGAGTCAGTTCTCTCCTTCCACTGTGTGGGCTCCACGGATCGAACTCAGGCTGTCAGAGTTTATGGCAAGTCCCCTTACCTGCTGCACTATCCTACTGGCTGTATCTGCTCTCCACATAGAAAAGATACTACCCATCAGGTATTGGGTAGCATCACTCTCTCCAGGCTTACCCATCTCTAGCTCACATGCTCTAGAGTTTATATTGCAATTCCCCACTACATCTTTGGGATGGAAACCCCTGGACTCAGCCAGTATTTCTCCAGCCTTGAGGCATTCTCTTCTTTCTTCTTCTCCTTGTGCAACTTCGAGTCTTCAATTTTGTCTTACTCCCTTTATTTCTTCATTTCGCCATTTATCTATTTATTTGTTTATTTATTTTTGAGATGGGTTCTCACTGTATAACCCTGGATGACCCAGAACTTACTATGTGGATAAGGCTGGCCTTGGACTCACAGAGATCCATGTGCCTCTGCCTCCTAAGTGCTAGAATTAAAAGGGTGCATTGACCCAGAATGACCATAATACACATCTTTACCTGAATGGAATGCCCCTAAGGAAAAAAAGGTATTGCCATGCAGAAGCATAAAGGGCTAGAAATTCATGGAAAGTGATCTCAGATGACCTCTCCTGCCCCAGAGATCTTGGTAGCTGGGTTTAGCTTCCTCACCTTCCACAAACACAGGCACACACCTTCCCCAAAACCCCTACCCTTGGTCCTCCTCCATACATTATTTTTAATTAAAAATTATTTTTTAATTGTTTTTTATGATTTATGTGTATGGGTATTTTGTTTGCATGTGTATCTGTATACCATATGCATGCAGTGACTGTAGAGGCCAGAAGGCAGCCTGGAACTGGAGTTATGGACAGTTGTGAGCCTCCATGTGGCTGCTGGGATTGAACCCTGGTCCTCTGGAAGAGGAGACAGTACTCTTAACTGCTGAGCCTCCTCCTTATTTAATGGGAAAAACAGAGTGTAATTTCATTTTCGTTCCAACAACTACAGACTACCCATATCTGCCCAACTCCTCCTCTTCTCATGTTTGTAAGGCAGGAGACCCTTGTCTACCCAAGGCCAAGGCAGGTCATGGCACAGAGCCTGACCCTCTGCTGCTACTAACTACTGTCCCATGAAGAACCTGTCGCAAAGATAGTGAGTTTTGTTTGCTTGCTTTTTATCACCGCCCCCCCGCCCTGTGTGTGGGGGGGGGTGGGGGAGTGTGTGTGTGTGTGTGTGTGTCTGTGTGCACATGTGGAGGTCAGAGGACAACTTTCAGGAGCCATCCTTTACATCTACCTTGTTAAGGCAGGGTCTCTCATGTTTCTGCACTTTGTACTCCGTATCAGCCAGCCTTCCTAGCTTCCAGGTGCTTGTCTCCTGTCTCTGCCTCCCATCTTGCCTGTACTGGGATTACAGGTATATGCTACTACTTTTTACATGGGTTCCCGGTATTGAACTCAGGTTATCAGACTTGTGATAACCTCATCCCACATTCACAAACTGAGATGCCCACCAGCCCAAGACAGCAGTCTTTACTACCTTCCTGACACAGCTGGGTGCAGAGCTGAGTCAAGGCCATGTCACCTGGAACAGATGCCAAGTGCATCCCACTACAGCCTGTCCCCCCCTCACATGGCTCAGCGGGATCTTCTGACAACCCTGAGCAAAGTCTACACACCTCATAATGACACTATTCTGCTGGCCCACCTCAGACCACGACATACAGGCACCTCTAAATTCTCATCCTTAACTCCTCAGAGCATCAGAAGCCTAGCCCACACAGCTGCCTGGAGACGCAGCTATCAGCAAGCCACACTCTCTTTCTGCAACAGAGAACCTGCTGTTTGGGAAGCAAAACAGAAAAACTGGATTCCATGTCTCCTAACTCCCAGCTGAATGCTCTTCTCTTTGAGCAACACGTCAAGAAACATGAGGCTTTAAAGGAAGGGCTCTCCTCCAAACCCAGAATCTTGGCAGCCAGCACAGGTTCCCTGGAAAAGTTTTCCAGTGGGAAGGCGTAAAAAAGCAAAAGGAGAAATAACACTGCAAAAAGAAACCCCGCCCAGAAGCTCTGCGAAAAAGAGACAGAACAAGAAAAGAAGGGAAGAAAAGAGAGGCCTACACAAAAGAAACTTTGGCCCAGCTAGGCTACTGGCCAGTAAAAGGGAGTTCTCAGGGGGCCAGCGGGGACAGGTTCCCAGGCCTTGCACACGCTACACTTGGAAATCGGGATATGCAAGCAGCCCTCCCCAAGGCCAGCACTTCTCCCTCATCCCCACAGTACTCACACATCCAGAGGTAGTAGAGGCGCTTGGTCAAGCTGAGATGCTGAGGAGGGATGTCGGCCTCAAAGTCTTGGTAGAAACATGGCTTCAGCGGGATGAATTTGGGCAATGGTGGGAAGTTGTTCACTTTCTCTGTGAGCGAGATACACTGAAGGGTATCACCTTGGATGTCTCCCCTGGACTCCCTTCTGGGCCCTATAGGTCCTTTATGGCCCTCCCCTCCTGGCTGGGCTGTCTATAGATTCTATATACTCCGGCCCCGTGCCCTTGCTGCTTTGCTATCTCTACCCAACTATCCCTACTTCCTGACTTGGCCAGGATGATCCCTAAGAAATCAAAGATGCTCAAAAAAAGCATCTCTCAAAAGACCACAAATATAATAAAAGCTGCCATGGGGTGAGGTGCCTCTACAATAGAGATCAGGTCCCACAGCATGGGTGGAGTCTGGAGTTGTGGGTCCTGGCCTCCACTCCAGCATCAGTCATTCAACTCTCTACCCCTCTCCAGACCTCAGTTGTTCAGAAGAGTAGAATCTGGGCTACATGGTTTCCTCCAGCTTTGGCACCATGCACCTAGGAGCCTTTAGAAACCAGAGGAAAGAGTCTCAAAGTACAATGGTAACACCAGGAAATAGGTACAGGCCACCCATGGTGCTTTTTGGTGAACTGCAGGATAAGACAGGACCATCAAGATGCTCAGCTCAGGTCCCCAAGCTCAAAATTTAACATAGGGCTAGATGGTGCTATGAAGTTCTCAGATTGACAAGCCACAGTGAGAGTGTGGGGCTACAAAAACAGGAGAGTGCACACAGAAAGCAAGACTTCTGAAGGCTAGGACAAGGGCCAGCTACTTTATGCCTTTTTTCATATCCACCCCAACATGGCCCACCTCTCCTTACCGGCCATGATGGACCAGCCTACTCAGTAGCCTGCTCACACCTCGTTGTCCTGACCTGGAAGAAGAGAAAAACTAGATGAGAATGAGGATCAGAACACAGTATAACGTAGTTCCCTCTGCACCCCAGTTTGCTTCATGGTCTCTGAGGCCTGACACGCTTGCATTCTCACTGTGGGGTGAACCCAGATGGAGCAGCTCTTCGCCTCAGAGAATCACATCAGCCACATCCTTCCAGCCATTTCCACTGTGCCAGTTAGTTTTAACGTCAACTCGCCACAACCTAGAATCGCCTGCGAAGAGAGCCTGAACTGACAAGTTGCCTAGATCAGGCAGGTTTGCGGGCGTGTCTGTGAGAGAATGTCTTGACTGTTGACTGACGTGGGAAGACCACCATCCCCGGGGCTGTGATCCTGGACTGTGTAAGTGAAGAGAACTTGGTGAGCATAAGCTAGTAAGCAGGCAGCATCTATGTTTCCTTCTCTCTTCTCCACTATGGATGGGATGTAACTAGCTCTTTAAGTTCCTGCCTCAACTTCCCCTTGGTGGTATTACCTGGAACTATAAGCATAACAAACTCTTCCCTCTCCTAAGTCACTTTCGGCCAGCATATTTTGTTTTGTTGTTTTATTTTGAGACATATTGGGTCTCAATATGTAGCCCTGGCTGGCCACTATATAGTACCCACTAGACTAGACTAGGCTGGTCTAGAGCTCATAGAAAGACACCAGCACAGACGTTACAGAGCAAACTGTCTGTGACTCCAGTGCCAAGGGATTCTATGTCCTCTTCTGACCTCTGTGGGTACCAGGTAGGCACATGGTACCCAGTATACACACATATCTGCAGGCAAATCATTTAGACCCATAAACAAAAATCCAATCTTTCTTCAAAATAAATACATAGAATGTGCAAGGCCCTGGGTCTAAAAGGCCTGACTATGTCTATGTACCACGTGTGTGCAGTACCAAAAGAGGGCGTTGGATACCCTGAAACTGGAGTTATGGATGCTGATGAGCCACCATGTGGATGCTGGGAGTCAAACCCAGGTCTTCTGGAAGAACAGCCAGTGCTATTGCCACTGAGCCACTGCAAAGTTCTTTTTATAAAGTAGAGTATGATCACATTTTCAAAAACCACCATTCTGGGGCTAGAGATAACACTCAGTGACTTTCTGTGCAAACAGGACAGACCTGATTTTAAATCCCCTGTGCTTAATAAAAAGGTGGATACGGCTACATGCCTCTGTAACCCATTGCTGTTGGCATCAAAGATAAGAGGATCACAGAGGCCTGCCAGCTAGCCTAGCCAAAACCCAGCAAATTCTAGATGAGAGATCTCGCCTCAAGGGAATAAAGTGAAGAGTGCTAGAATAAGACTCCTTGACATCCTCCTCTGGCCTCTGCATGACTTCACATGGGCACACACATTCACACACACATGGGTAAAGAAACCTACCAATACACCACACACATACACACATTTCCACTCTGCCATCCCTACATGACAACAGACATAGGCAGGGATCACTTAGCTACCAAAACCACTGTGTGACGGTTGCTATGGAAAAGTGACAGTGAGTGTCACATTTCAGACTGCTTACTAATTTTGAGAGAAAAGATATTCCTAAAATGAGAGAATCTGGCAGACCAAATGATTAAACCTAGCATTATAATAAAAAGGTAATGTGTGCACAGAAGGATACATAATCTTCTGTGTGATATTGGTGCCAAAAAAAATGTTAGTCTGAAAGTAAGTATGAGCCAAGCATGGTTGTACATGCTATAGTGCCAGCAATAAAGAGACAGAAGTAGTAGGATCAGGAGTTCAAGACTAACCTGAACTACCAAAGGCCCTGTCTCACAACGAAGAGGGGTTAGTTACTTTAAAAAAAGAAAAGAAAAACAGCTGTTTACAAAAAGACAGCTTCCACCTAGGTCTGCTTATATGAGATAAGGAGTCAAATTCACAAAAATAGAAAAAGATTACAGAAGGTAATTGATGAAGGTTGGGGAGAACTGAAAAAAGATTTGGGGAGGAACTCTAGTGCATGTAGCTGGTGCAGGCCATGAACGCAACAGGTGGGAAAAGGCAGATGCAGGCCAGAGTGGCCTCGGAATACAGCAGGAGTCCACCTTTCTACCCCTCTGCTACCGTACAAGCTGGAATGAGAGGGAGGGGGCAAGAGCAGGGCACTCAGCTAATGGGCAATTACAATTCAACCTAAGTGCTCTGGGACGGTAAACACAGCTGTGGGAATCAAGACACCTCCTTGTACCTGCCGTGGTGCCAACAAGGGCTCCACAGAGGAAGCAATACCAGATCTGAATACATGAAGGTCAAACAGGAGTTGGCTGGACAAAGGAAGTAAGGAAAACAGAAGGCCAAAAGAGCAATGGCACGGCTTATTCGAGGAATAAAGAGGCAGACTGAGCAGAAAGCTTGAAGCAGAGGGAGGAAAGGAAAAAAGGGTTCTAGGAGAATGGAGAGACGGCTCAGTGGTTCAGGAGATAACTCACTTCCCGAGTTGTCTTCAGACCTCCACACGTGAGCCAAGGCATAAGCAAGTGCATGTGTGTGCGTGTACTCACACATAAATGATTTTTTTTTTTTTTGAGACAGTCTTACCATCTAGGCCTGACTAGCCTAGGGTCAGCATGTAGCCTAAGCTGGCCTTGAAGTGGCAGAAGCCTGCCGATTTCCACTTCCTAATGGCTAAGATTAAAGGTATACATTACCACACTGGGGTAAAAAGGTGTGGGGGGTTGGAATTTTATAGATGAGTGCTGTATCTACATTATCCCCCCACTCTCCTCATGTTCATGGATTTTTTTTTAATTATTATTCTCCAATATGTGTGCATGTATAACTATATAAACACAACAACCTGATAAGTACTTTTCCTGTTGTTCACATATACACGTTTAGGACTGACTTGGCATTGGGTAAATACTTAGGGAGCTCATTCTTGGGGAATATTGATTCTCCCTCCTTTTTTTATTTATTTAATTTTTATTTTATGTGCATTAGTGTGAAGGTGTCAGATCCCTTGGAACTGGTGTTTCAGACAGTTGTGAGCTGCCATGTGGATGCTGGAAATTGAACCTAGGTCCATTTGGAAGAGCAGACAGCACTCTTAACCACTGAGCCATCTCTCCAGCCCGATTCTCCCTCCTTTAAAATATATATATATATGTAAAGAATAAAACCAAAAGCTGGACACAGTGGCACATGCCTGTAATCCTAGCACTCAGGAAGCAGAGGCAGGTGGATCTCTATGAGTTCAAGGCCAGCCTGGTCTACAGAGCAAGTCCAAGACAGCCAAGGCTACACAGAGACACCCTGTCTTGAAAAAGCAAACAAACAAACAAAGAAAAACGAAGTTTGTAGGGCACATCCTGATAAACCTAGTAGTTAGGACATAAAAGCTAGAGGACCAGGAGTTTGAGGCCAGCCTGAACTATCATGAGACCTTGTCTCAAAAAACAAAATAAGCAGGTCGGAGATGCCCAGTGGGCAAAGGTCCTTGCCAAGCAAGCCTTGCAGCCTGTGTTGTACCCCCAGACCCCACAGAACAGTGGAAGAGAAGAACTGACTGCACGAGGTTGTCCTCAGACCCCCACATCGGCCCACAGGTATATCACGTGCTCATGCACACACAATATTTTTGGGGGCATATATTTTGTAATTGTGTGAGCTCAGTGAGGTTTTATATACATATATATTTGTGTGTGTGTTTTTTTAATATCCTGAACCCAGTTTCCCTTCCCTCTTCTTTTTCCAGTCCCTCCCCACCACCTCCCATGTCCCCCACCCGCCCACCCGACAATATTTTTGCTTTGGTTTGGACTTTGGTTTTTGAGACAGGGTTTCTCTGTGTAACCTTGGCTGTCCTGGACTTGCTCTGTAGACCAAGCTGGCCTTGAACTCACAGCAATCCACCTGCCTCTGCCTCCCTGAGTGCTGAGAGTAAAAGCATGTGCCACCACTCCCGGCTAACAATATTTTTAAGTGCATAAAATTAAAACAAAACAAAACAAAAAAGCTTTCTCACAAGGGTTGAACACAGGACCTCATGTATGCTAGGCAAAGACTCTATTCTTGAGCCAAACTCCTAGTCTCAGATCCTTTTATTCATTTTAATGTATAGCTATGTACACATCACAAAAATGATCTTAAACAAGCTGTGTCATAATATGATTTTTTTTTCAGACAGGGTCTCACCATGTAGCTCTGGTTGGCCCGAAATTCTCATAATCCAATTTTTCCTACTCAATATATATATATTTTGTCTTCAAGTTTGTCTACAACCTTATCATGCACTGCCTGTAGGTGCCAGAAGAGGGCACCAGGTGCCTGGGACTAGAGTCACAGCCAATTGTAAGCTGCCATGTGGGTGTTGGGAATCAAACCCAGGCACTCCAGTGCTTTTAAGCACTGAGCCATCATCCCTCCTGCCCCTCACAACATCTTATAAAAATGTTTCAATGCAACTCTCCTGAGAAGCCTAAACTAAGGGTATGGGTTAGCCTTTCCCTAAGTGCCCTTCTCTCTCAATGCTCAAGCTTAGCGATATGCTAAATCCTTCCTTAATAAACTTTAACTTTGCTCTTTCTATAAGTGGTGTGAGATGACCTGTGAAAATGGTTCACTCCTACCTTGGGGTGGAAAACCCACAAAAGCATAAAGTCAGTAGCTCCAAATCCTTGTGTTCATTTTAAGAACAGCCTTGAAACTGCCCAAGCCATCAAGGGTGTGCACACCTGGAAAGCCAGCAAGTACCTGAAAGGTCCCTTTAAGATAACAGTGAGTGAGCTGGGTGTGGTGGCCCAAGCCTTTAATCCTAGTACTCAAGGAGGCAGAGGCAGGCAGACTGCTGTGATGCCAACCTGGTCTACAAAGTGAGTCTAGGACAGACAAGGGCACACAGAGAAATCCTGTCTTGAAAGACCAAAAAAAAAGGCAATGAGTACCATTCTGAATATCTGAATGTACAATGGTACAATGGTGTGCCCAGGCCAATAAGTACAACTGGAGACAGGATAAGTGGCCCAAAGACAATAATAAATTTTTTTAAGCCAGATTTGGTGACTCATACTTTAATACCAGCACCTGGGAGGTGTAGGCAGGAGCTTCAGGAAGTTCAAGGTCATCCTCGGGCTATGTTTTGAATCTGAGGACATCCTGAGCTACTAGGGATAGGAGTAACACTGGAAAAATGGCTCAACAATTAAGAGCAGGTACTGCTCTTACAGAGGACCTGAGTTTGATTCCCCGTGCCCACATCAGAAGGCTAAAAGACCTTGCGTAACTCAAGTGTCCAGAAATATGGCACCTCTGGCCTCCGGGGGCACCCATGCTCACAGGCACACACACACACCCATGCACAGACAGACATGCATAACTGGAAGGAATAAAACAAATCTTTCAAAAAAGAAAAGCATAGGTACCTTATTCCTGTAACCCTAGCACTTGGGAGGGCCTTAAAAAGAAAGGAAGAGTGAGGGAAGGGAGGGAGGGAGGGGAGGAGGGGGAGAGAGAGCACTGGCAATGAATAAGGCAGAAACTGGGCGTGATGCACACCTTTAGTCTCAGCGCTGTGGAGGCAGAAGCAGGCAGATCTCTGCGAGTTCAGGGCCAGCCTGGTCTACAGAGTGAGTTCCATGTCAAACAGGGCTATAGAGAGAGAACCTGTCTCAAAAGACAAACAGCAACAGCAAAGAAAGTAATGCAGAACCTAGGGATTTTAGATTCTTTGGTCATCAAGCACAGCCAAGAGAGCAAAACACCCAAGATACACCACTGTCCATGCAGACCTCATGGCTGGTTCAGTACATAAGCTCTCGCCATACTAAGAGGATTCTCAATGAAGAGGAACAAAATGTTCCTAAGCCAATAAAGAAAGAGAAAGGTCTCCTGGCAGAAACATGACTGTATCACATGGGAATAAATTTAATGTAAAGTAAATACAAACAAAAGCAAAATAAGTATAAACCCTAAATCTGCTTCAAAACAGAAAGAAAGAGGTGTACCATGATGGCTCAGCAGGTAAATGCGCTTGCCACTGCCTGACAACCTGAGTTCCCTGGGACTCACAGGGCAGAAGGAATAACCCGATTCCTGAAAGCTGTCCTCTGACCTCCATAAGTATGCTGTAGCACAAACATGCACACTGAAAAAATAAATGGAAAAAATTTCAAAAGGATTTATTTAACGAGCTTGGTTGTTTTGCCTGGATGCATGTTGGCGCACCATGTGTCTGCAGTGCCCATGGAGGCCAAAAAAGTGTCAGATCCCCCAGAACTAGGGTGACAGGTGATTCAGGCCACTATGTGGATGCTGGGAACTGTACACAGTCCTCCGGAAGAGCCACCAGTGCTCTCAACCCCCGAGCCATCTCCCCAGTCCATAAAAACATATTTTAAAGAATTTAGTTTACGTGTATAAGTGATTTCCCTGCAGCTATGTTTGTACAATTAATGTATGTGACACAGTTGGAAGAGGGCATCGGAGCCCCGAGAACTGGATTTACAGATGGTTGTGAGCCACCATGTGGGTGCTGGGAACTGAACCCAGGTCCTCTGGTAGAGCAGCCAGCACTCTTAACTACAAAGTCCCCTCTCCAACCCCAAAAAATATTTTTTAAAGGAGAAAAAAATCAAAACCTTTTCTATTAATGAATACAGATCTATCTTAATCTCTTTAATGACTGACCAACTAGGTCAACAATAGCCATGGCCACAGAGCAGTGAAGTGTGGTACAGTCAGAAGGTCACAGCTTTAAGGAAGTGGCAGAGGAAAAGCCATACTGCTAAGAAACTAGGAAAAGGATGAGTGAGAAGAAGACATAAGGCTAGGAGCCGAAGGGATGGCTTAGTGGTTAAAAGCAAATCAGGTGGTTCACAACTCTAGCTCCAGGGGATCAGATACCTCTAACCTCCACAGGCACTGTACACACATGCACACGCCCACAGGCAGACACACACAGCTACACATAATCAAAAATAAAATCTTAAAAAAAAAAAAATCCAGGCTTGATGGTGCATGCCTATCATAGCAGCATTTGGGAGGAGAAAGCAGGAAGGCAGGTTGGGCTAAAGAAAGATCCCATATCAAAACCAAACAAGTCAAGAGCTGGGGCTGTAGCTCTTAGTCTGCATGCACTAGGTCCAGGGTTCAATCTCTAACACCCTATAGAATGGGTGTGGTGGGACACACCTGTAATTCCAGCACTTGGGCAGTAGAGGCAGGAGGATTGGTTCTAGGTCATTATCAGCTACATAGTGAAATACAGGCCGTCCTGGGCTCCATGAGACCATCCCCACACACCCCCATCACCTGCTAAAGAGGCTAAGTTAAGCTGGGGCTACAATATGAGCCTGTTTCAATAAATGAACAAAACTACAGCAGTGCTGACACTGGGACAGAAAGCTTTTTCCAGGTCGGGAAACTTATCTATACTTACAAACCAGGAGGAAGATACTAAAGGAAGCAGTTCAGAGGCTCAAGTAGAGGGAAATAACTGATGGACAGTGGTGCCTCAGGAGACACAAAAGGTCAGATCCATAGTTCAGAGGAGAGCTTTTCACAAGGACCCTTCTTACTAGAATTCAAGAGACGCATGACAAATGCCCAGTGTGCAGCACATTTCTATAATCCCAGCATTTGAGAAGTTGAGGCAGGAAGACCAACATGGGTTAGAGAGCAGCCTGGGTTCCATGAGACCCTGTCTCAAAAGTTAAAAAAAAAAGGAAAAGGCTGGAGAACAATACAGGTGTTAGGAGTACTGGCAGCTCTTCCAGAGGACCAAGTTCAATCTCTTCAGAGGACCAGCACCCACATGGCAACTCACAACCACTTCTAACTCCAGTTTAAGGGATTAAACACCCTCTTCCGGCCTCCAAAGGCATCATGCAGGCTCATGGGACACAGACACATATACAAACAAAACACCCATATACATAAAATTAAAATTAACATGTAAAGCTCTTACTTTTAGAAAGAACAAGTGGACAGGAACATGAGTATGACCCCATCTCCTATAGCACACCCTGATGACGCTCTACCTGAGTGAAAGACTTTAGGAATACAATTTGGGTTGGAATATTCCTCTTTTGGGACAGATTAGAGAGCACATAATATTGAGGGAAGAGTTTCTAGGCTTTTTGGATGGCATATGGTGAAGACTAAGATAGGACATCCTGCTGCAAGCAAACAGAATCAGACTGTCCTGGTCTGACAGTCTCCGGGTTTTTCTATATTCTGAGTGTAGCATCTAGAACTGGGATCTGCTTCTGGGAAGGGCACGTAGGCAAAATGGCCCAGTGATTGAGGGCATGGAGCCCAAGGACAGAGAAGGGGCACTGGCCATGCAATAGAAAAAACAGAGATGTTGGAAGACCTCACGTCCCAATCCCCAGCCCTGAAACCCAAAGCAGGTAATTCCCTGAGGGCAAAGAATCCAAACTGTGTAAGTGACCATATGCCAACAAGAAGACACGTGGGGGCTGAAGGAGGTACTGCCTTCCCCAAAGAGAACAGGATATGGAATGAGAGCTTGCTTCTGCAATACAGTCAGTCCTCCAGAAAACTGAGGAAGACAAACAGGGGAAAGGAGCTACAAACTAAAGAAAAGTTATAAGAGCCTCAGGCGGGATGCTCCCATAATTCTGACTCCGGCCCAACCCTTATCACAGATCCCAAATTATTTCTCTGTCCCCACAGTGAGAGGAATCAAAAAGTCACATACAAACGATCCAGGGCAGAACTGTGGTTTGTTGCTGAAGGCAAGGGCTCAGGAGCACTGCAGGAGGAGTATAAGTCTGCAGGGTCCTTTGTCCTTAGAACAAGGCTACCTTTTTCTTAGGGGAGGGTGTGGTACTGGGATGAAAGAAATCAATGGTTTTTACAGTTGAAGTTCTTAGATGGAGAACGAGCAATTTGTTCTTCAGATGAGAATCTTCTGTGATTGGCGGGGGGGGGGGGGGGAGGGACGGGGATGGATCCATACATACCTGAAATTTTGTTTTGGTTTGCTTTTCTTTTGACTCAGGCCCTTGCTAGGTACTCCTGGGTGGCCTGAAACTCACTATTTAGGCCAAATTGACCTTGAAATTCCAGCAATTCTACTTCAGCCTCCCAGCTGCTGAAATTACAGGCACAAATCGTCACAGCTGATCCAATAGCACCTGAACATTGTTTAAGAAACCCAGACTGTAATTTATTCAGTTCTTTTGTGTGACTGGTCCTGCAGTAGTAAAAGTCCATGGTAGACCAGAAGGAAGTCAAGCCTGGTTTCAGGTCCAGCCAGAGTCTGAGACCACTTAGTTCCAAGTGCTCTCAGCTTGCCAGCAAGAGCCCCACATCTCTGGCACAAAAATGGTCATTCTTCTGTTTGCCCACAGCCTACTGGCTAAGGCGGAAGTTCCTAATATGTACTCTACCTCTGACCCCCTCCCTTATCCTTATTTCAACCCCATCTGTAGTCCTGAAGCCCAAACTGTGAATCACCCCCAGAATACAGGGCTCTCCTGGCTGTGCGAACATCATGCTGCTGATGACACTATGGTACCCTCCCACAGAGCCTGCACCTGGTATTCAAAAGCTTCATGCCAATCAGCTCCAAGTCCCCCTCCCCACCACCCTGTTTCTCCACCACAGGCTAGTTTCTATGCAGGCAACTTTATGCAGAATATCATGTCTAGCCACCCCAGTGACCCCAACCCAGTAGCCTACCACCTTCTCTAAACCCTGCCACTTCCCACACTGCTTCTGTGAACCCCTGCTAGACACCCCTGCTCTGCATCCCATTGCATACATTCTAAAGCAGCCACTGGTGCTGCTCACTCATCCATTCTCCTCATCCTTCCCTTGCAGGTGGAGGACAGTTTTGTTTTGATCTAGAGTCTTGCTCAGCAACCCAGGCTGATCTTCAATTCCCAGCAATCCTCCTGCCTCAGCGTCCCAACTGTTGGGATTACAGGCATGTACCATCCTACTGGGCTCTGTACAATCTGAAGATTGAACACAAATACTAATTTGTTCTGCTCCTTAGTATGAAGTTAGGAGGGACAGGTCCTGCAGTAGGGAAAATCAGGTCTATGATGGAGAGAAGGTTTCAGATTGGACCAAAAAGACCCCACACTGAGCACAATCAACCCTATTTGGTACTTATGACTTAGATATCCTCCCGAGGTATGAGAGCAGGAAGGCTAATGCCTTCTCCTAAACAGGCAAAGGCCAGCACTTCTGTCAACCCAGCTGCATCACACTTCCTTCTGGAAACTTTCAGACCCCAGACCGAAGCAAGGCAGGAAGTGTATCATGGAGAGGAAATCTGGTGGGGAGGAGACCAGACAGGCAGAGAGAGAAAGAGGGAAAAGAAAGAACTCAGGGCTCTTTTAAACTAGAAGACACTTCCTCAGGGAGGTCACTGCTTACTCCAATTATTTTGTCCCTAGAGAAAGTGTTAACAGAAAGATACCCAGAGAGGGTTATCAACTTGCTCAGCAGTGACCAGCCGGAGAAGGAGCTAAAGAGCAGCCACACTGGGGCTGGAGAGAGAGCTGTGTTTAAGAGCACTAGCTGCTCTTCCAGAGGACCAAAGTTGACTGCCAGTACCCATACGGACAGCTCACAACCATTTGCAACTCCAGCCCCTGAGGATCCAACACTGTTGTCTGTGGACACTGGCCACAATTGTGCACACACAGGCAAAAGACCCATACTTCTAAAATAAACACCCAGCCGGGCACGGTGGCGTACGCCTTTAATCCCAGCACTCAGGAAGGCAGAGGAGTTGGATCAATGTGAGTTCGAGGCCAGCCTGGTCTACAAAGCAAGTCTAGGACAGCCAAGACTACACAGAGAAACCCTGACTCGAAAAAAAAAAAAAAAGGAATGAAATAAATACAATTTAAAAACATAAAGGAAAGAAAGAAAACCAGTCACAAAGCCCGGGCCTCCTAACCCCTCTCCGTCTTCTGTGGCCCGTTCATACATGGGCCTCAGCAATGGAGAATGGGCCCCCGTCTTCATAAGCTCTACAGAACCTAAACTAGCAACCCCAAACAAAATCTCTCTGCCAGCCGTGCCCCTACCAGAATCATCTCCCTCTTTCACAGTCCTCACGGTGAAGAGAGAATGGGCAAAGCACCGGTTGCAAATTTCTGCAGACCATCCCTCCCACACACATACCACGGACAGGCTCGGTGGGGCGGCGTGCGCTTCGTGCCTACCTCTGAACTTTGCCTGTCCCACCACCTGAGATGCCCTCTCTTGCCTCTACCTCCTTCCAAATCCCACCTCCAGAAAGTCTCCTGACAGCTCTGTCTACAGCCCCGGCCTTTGCTGATCTGCTGATCCCAACCGGGACGTCGCAGGTTTGCGGGCTCTGACAGTCAATTCTCAGTCCTACTCTCACTCGACTCCCCCAGATTCCAGATCAGGAGAACCCCAAGGCAAGGACAGGGATTGGTCCCTACACATCTCCCCTCCTTCCTCGTGACCAACTGGTGCCAACGTTGGATGCGCTAGATCCAGCACCCCCATCCCACTACCGAAAGCCCAGGGTGGTTATCCCGGCCCTAGTCAGTGCACCCATCCCCCTCCTCCGAAAATCAGGCTGCTTAGACCCGTGGTACAAAGGCCGGTTTCCCAAGGGTTAGTACAACTTGGATCCACCTGCAGGCGCCTTTTGTGAAACCACTGTCACCTGACTCCAATCCCCATCCCCGGCCATATCCATCATCCCAAAAAAAAGAGGCCGGTTTCCAGGGAATGCAAGGTTGAATTGGGGGTTTGTGGGGTGGAGGGCCCAAGGCTCAGGCTCCAGCATCCAAGCGTCTGACGTCACCCAAATCCCGGGCTCCCTCTGCGGGGACAGGGAATGAGGAAATTAGGGATTGGGGAGGAGGATTTAGGGGTGCCCAGGGAGCTCTTCAACGCCCCAAGCAGGAAAGGTCACCTCGACTCCCCACCTCACCAGCAGCTCGGCCTGCCCCCTCAAATGAAAACGGATGCTTTGAATGCAGAAAACTGGGGCCTCTGACGCCTCTCCAGCCCAGCTCGCAGCTTCCCTGCAGAGCCCTCCACGGGTCTCCAGGCCCAGGACTCACCAGCACCAACTGCTCAGCTGCAGAAAAGCAGTCGCGTTGCACCGCGCTGAGCTGCGCTGCACCCAGCGATCAGGCGCGGAGCCGGCCGCGAGCGGCTTCCGGATTGGGGGCGGGGATTGTGTGAGCGCGCCCGAGGCGCGCGCGCGCGCGCCGCCGTGCCTGCTGCAACCACTCTCGCGAGACTCCCACTCGGCTCTTAGGGCCGCTCCACTAGCGTCGCGAGAAGAAAGGCGCCGCCACCCCCGCACCTTGCGGGAGCTGTCCGAGGTGCTAGATCCTCGATGTAGGTGGTGTAGGTGGGCACCTCGGGGACAAGAGCACAATGGGTGCATAAAAGGCAGATGGGAGCCTAGTGCTAGCAACCAGTGCCTCAGCTTCCAAATCTGTAAAGTGGGAAGAACAACCCCAATACCAATCTCAGGGACCTCTGGGATGTACCAGGAAAGAGTAAGAGAAAGCTTGATGAGGGGCTGGAGAAACAGCTCAATAGTTAAGAGTACCTGTGTTTTTGCAAAGGATTGGGGTCCGATTCCCAGCACCTATAGGGGCTCCATAACCCCAGTTCCAGGGGGGATCCAACAGGCATGTGTGTGGTACACACACATGGATTCAGGCAAAACATTCATACACATAAAATAAAAATATATATATATATATATTTAAAGAAATAGACAGGTTGATGAAATGAAACGAGAAATGGAGATAGAGCCAGGCATGGTGGTACAAGCCGTTAATCCCAGCACTTGAGAGCCAGAGACAGGCCAGTCTACGCAGTGAGTTCCAGGACGGTTGGAGCTACATAGTTGAGACCTGAGGCGGGTGTGGGTGATGGAGGGAGAGAGAAATAGAAAGAAAGCAAATGTGTTGCGATTCACACCTATTATCCTGGCCTTTGGGAGACACGGGAAATGGGATCAATGCAAGTTCAAAACCAGTTTTATCTACACAGCAAGTTCCAGGCTACCAGGGATACACAATGAGCTACTGTCTCAAAAAGAAAGGAATAGGAAGGCAGAGAATGGCTCTAAAAATAGACAGGGGAAAAGAGGAAAGAGATAATAATATACAGATGTTAACAGCAGTAAGAAAAGACCGAGGTAAATGCTTACAAGGACAGAACGTGTGTGGCTCTGAGACAGCTTGGAGACATGGAGCTGGCAGTAGGAAGACAGGCTGTCATTGTGAGTGGTGTTTACATCGTAAACCCCTGTGGGTTCTCCATAGCCAAGGCCATTCCCTGTCCTGCCAACCAATTGCTTCTGCCCCTCACCCACACCACCCTGGGCCTGGAAGTGGGCTTCAGTGGGTGGGATACACTGCAGGGATTCTTTGCCCAGAATAAGGGCTCATTGTCTGGCTCTCGCCGGCCAGAACTGAAGCCTCACTCCCACAGCTGGTGTGGAGAGGGGAGGGGGTGAAGCGAAGCAGACAAGAACAGTGCAGAAGAGACCAGAAGGGCCGAGAGGGCTGAGCAGGAAGCAGCCAGGCCAACCAGAAAGAAAAATCCTGGGCTACAAACAGGACAGCCGGGTTCTCTTTCAGTTCTGTCCTCAGTCCACGCACAAGATCACTTATTCCGTCTAGTCCAGAGAATGTTCTACGAGCGCTCTTTCAGTTTCTTTTTAAGTTTTCATTATTATTTTTATGTTTGTGGGTGTTTTGCTTTACATGTATGTGTGCACCATGTGCATGCAGAGCCTGTAGAGGTCAGAAGAGGACGTGGGATTCCCCTGGGACTGAGATGGCTGTTATCTGCCTCTAGCCTGCTGGGAATTGAACCCTGTTCCTCAGAAGAGCAGCCAGTGCTCTTAACCACCCAGCCATCTCTCCAGCCCCTGTACTTCCAGTTTCAAATGAGTGAGTATATTAAGCAGGTAGCAAAAGCAAAAGTAAAAAACAAAACAAACAAACAAACAGCAAGTAGCAGACAGAAAGTAAACACCATCAGATCATGTGCTGACATCAAGCAGAGACCTGAGGGAGAGGGGAATGGCCATGCTGTAGCTTCCCCCACTGACGGTGTCTTCATCAAAGAGCTTCTGGCTCCCATTCACGCTGTAGGCAGATTTAGACCATGGGATAAACAGTAGTAGCATAATTGGGAAAGGTATACCTTCCAGCTATTCTCAAGAACACAGTGTTTTGACTCTTGGGTTGTTTTGCTCTTCTCTCCACCTGTCACAAAAGCAGAGAGCCAGCCTGCCCCCAGACAAGGGGCTTTAGTGGACACTTTATATGAGAATGCTTGGGTTAAAAATGCTAGGGAGAGATCCACCCTGCTTCCAATTTATCAATAATAATACACAACAGTTAATAACACACGACAGTTTATCAGTATGTTTTAAATTATGTCACTGCTGTCTACCCCTTAAATAAAGCGAGATTATGCTGGTTTACAAAGCTATTGGGAAAACCTATGAACTTGTGGAGCCTGAGAGAGACCACTTGGGCAAAAGCAGACCTGTAGAGATGACAAAACACTGCTCCCTCAGGATTTTTATGTGGACCACATGGAATTTGCAAGAGGTAACCTGTGGTTCATGTGGGCCCTTCAAGGAAGATGTTGGTGTTCTCCTGTAATAACTATGCTATTCATAAATAACCTTCCCCTAATCATGCAATTGAGACTCTTACTGATTAAAAGAATGAGGTAGGAAGAATGACCAAGCTCAAATTCAAAAGACAAAATAAAGCAAATAAAATTAAAATAAAGTCAGAAGACAGTTTTTGCCCCAAAACATTGTGATTTTCTGCACTTGTGCAGCTGGAAGGAATGATGGCGTAGTGGTGACCAGCATTTAAATGAGTGTTTATTTAACCAACATTCGTCCATCACCTCCTAGAAGAAGCATCATAGGACAGTACTTAAGAAGATGGACAGAAAAGGTAAATTGCCCCTTCCTGGAGTGTAAATGTTAGTAATATGAGCATCCTCAGTGACCTGCAATCTTGTGACATATCACACGACATCATCAGGACCCAAACTTCACGGTTTTGTGGAAGATAAAATGAATTAACACACTGCCTTAGTTTCTTTGCTTGTTGATGTGTTAAAAATATTCAAGGATGAGAGAGATGGATCAGCTGGTAAAAAACCTTGCCACCACACTTTAGGACCTGAATTCAATCCCCAGCACCCACAAGTTGGAAGAAGATAATTGTCTCCTAAAAGTTGTCCTCTCATCTCCACACCCATTGAAAACACATGCACACACAGACACACACAAATAGATACATAGATGTTTAAAGAATATTCTGACAGGGGCAAGAGAGATGGTTCAGTGGTTAAGAGCATTGGCTGCCCTTCCAGAGGACCAAGGCTCCACGTGGGGAGCAGATGAAATCCTGAGTAAATGTGTATTATTGTCATAATAGTACAGCCATACGAAGGACACCCGTGCATCAGATACATGGGAATGGCAAAGCTTTTTCCCGGCACAACTAAGGGTGTTGAGGAACTTTTGACCTTTAGCTAAAGCCAGCGCGTGCACAAAGTATCAACTGCAGCCAGGTGTTGACCATACCTTCCTCCTCGGCTTGACCACAGCCTGAGGCTGCTCCCCTACAGAGGTTTCCCGGAACCCACAGAGATGAGCTAACCAGCCTCCTCCTCGTTTGCTGCGTAGAGTAAGCGTACTGAATTCCCAGGCGATTGTTGGTCCATCTCCATCAGAGTGCACAGTCTACCCAATCCCAGCTTTTCTGTATGTGTCTGTCATTTCTCCATTCCCCAGGGACCCAGTCAGTTAGCCACTAAGGTGTGTAGGTCATGACACATGTAAATAAAAGATGGTGATTCCGCACAGGCGCGCCCAGAGGGCCATTTCCTGGGTAACTCTCGATTCTGCCAAGCTGACAATTAACAACCATTACACACATGTAGACATATATTACCTATGAGACAATGTCTGATACATAATAAACATACAATGGATATTTAGCTCCTACTGTGCACCAGCGCTGGGGATGTTTGTTTCTTATGGGCAGAAGTAGGAGAGCCTGAGGCAAACCATGTAGCAACATTAACATTTCATGCCATATCTGCTCCCATGCCTTTGCTTAAAGCCAGTCATAAAGTTAGACCCAAATGGGTCCAGAGAGGAATGCTGCCCATACAGGATGACGAGCAAAGTCACATGACAAAGAACAGTGTTTAATCCCAATGCAGGTCGAAACAAGTTACTGGGAGTCGTAATCTAGTTAGTCACCCACAGACAGGGCCAGCTCCAAGCTGTCTTCCCAGTCTAGATATAGCCAGCTGTGGCATGTCCATGCAAGGATCTCCAGGACAATGTCTACATTACAGATCAATAATCAAGTGATTATACCAGCTTTTACTGAACCTTTGACTCATTAAAGGAGATGCTAAGCCTTGTGACCATCTTATGAAGCAACCACTATTATCCCTATTTATACATGAAGCAAGTGAGCATCAGAGAGGTAATCAATTCACCTAAAGAAATAGAATAGATGGATCTAAAAATGAAGATCCATTATCTTTTTTAGATGTATTTAATTTATTGTATGTGTATATGTGTTTTTCCTGTTTGTATGTGTGTACCATGTGTGTGCCTGGTACCCTGGGAGGCCAGAAGATGACCTCAGATCCCTTGGAAGTGAAGTTTCAAATGGTTATGAGCCACCATGTAGACGCTGAGAATCAAACCAGAGCCTTCTGAAAGAGTAACTGGGAGAATTAAACCAAAGTCCTCTGGAAGAGTAGCGGGCTCTCTCAACCTCTGAGCCATCTCTCCGGGTGGCTGGGTGTGGTGGTTCCTGTTAATGTCAGCATGACAAGGTCTAAGAGAGTCTCAACGAGAGAGTGTCTAGATTAGGTTGGTCTATGGTCACGTCCATGGAGGAGTGTCTTGATTTTGTTCATTGAAGTGGGAAGACCCATACACTGTGGCTCCATTCCCTAAGCAAGGGATCCTGAAGTATCTAAGAGTGTAGGAAGGGAGCTAAGCAGTCGCATACATGCAATAATTCACTGCTTCCTGCTCTTGATGGCGGATGTAATGTGAATAACTGTCTCCCTTAAATTGCTTCTGTCATGGTATTTTATCACAGCAACAGGAAACGAAACTTAAGAGGCTGGAGTCAGACTCTGCAGTAACAGAGTAAATACAAATGATCTATTTAAATGAAACAAGGAAATGAACGGAAACAATGTAGGCCACAGTAATGGACGAGTTACAATGTGGGCAGCCGGAGCTTGACCCTCCTGGGGTCTTCAGCACAGAAGATAACGCAGACTTTCCACCGAAGGAGTGCCCACTCCTGGCACTTTTGAGCAGAGAATGCTTTCAGGCAGAAAATACCAGAAACTTGCAGGAAAAAAAACCAAACAAACAACTAAACACAAGGAATAAGGGTTAGGAGAGGGCACAGTGCTACCTCTGTGGAAACTCATGAAAACCAGTTATTACCCATACCTGTGGGTGTTTGAACTATAGAGTCTCTCTCTCTTTTTTTTTTTTTTTTTGAAAGTGGAAATGAGGATGAAAATAGAACTCAGAACTTTCATATTCAAAAAAAAACAAAGAAGACTCCAAGGACTGGAGATGTAACTCAATGATAGACAGATCTTCAGTCCCTGGAGTCTTTCTTCTGCGTGTGTGTGTCTTTGGTTTTTTGTTTGTTTGTTTGTTTGTTTGATTGTTGTTTGTTGTTTGGGATTTTAGTGAGGTTTGTTAGTTTAAGATTTATTTTATGTTATTTAATTTTGATGTTTGGTTTGGTTTGGTTTGGCCTAGTTTTTTCGGTCGTTGATTTGTTTTTGATGGTGGTGATGGTGGTCTTGGTGGTAGTGGTGTTTTGAGTCACGATCTCTCTGTGTAGCTCAGGCTGGTCTGGAACCCATGAATCCAGACCTGACAACACAGGTTTGTGATCCAAGATACAAGGGTAGCTCAGGTCTGAAATCAGAGACATGGAAGCCTTCCAACACAGTGAATTCAAGGCCAATCTGAATGACTTAGTGAGACCCTGTCTCAAAATAGAAAATGGAAAGAGGTGGGCTGGAGTGCCAGTTAAGAGCACTTTTCTGTTCTTGCAAAGGACCTGGGTTCCGTTCACAGCACTCACACGGTGGCTCACAACTATCCATAATTCCAGTTCAAGGGGATCCTATGCCATCGTCTGACCTCTGACCTCTGGGGCACCAAGAATGCATGCGGTTCACATACAAAAACACTCATATGCATAAAATAAAAGAAATAAATATAAAAAACTCTTTTAAAAGTGGAAAGAGAACTGGGAATATAGCCCAGCGGTAGAGCACCCATCTATTACATATAAGGCCAATACAAAGTACCCTAACAAATTGGGTGCTTAACTAATTAAAATGGGCAAACAAGGGGACTGAGAACGTTGCCTCGGAAGCCCAAAGCCTTTAGTTCAGTTCCCGGCATTGCATAAAACTAGGTGTAGTGTTTCAGGCCTGCTATTTTAATACCTAAGAAGTAATAGTAAGATGAACAGAAATTCAAGATCATCCTCAATAGTATGTAGCATGTTCTAGGCTAGACCACATGAGAGCTGTCTCAAAACAATAAAATAGGTAAATAAAGCTGGAGACGCATCTCAGAGCACTTGCCTGGCACATTCAAGGCCTTAGATTAAATCCCCAGGAAGGCGGTGTCAGGAGCAAACAATCTAAGTAATCTGGACAATACTCCCTCCAAAGAAGATATAGGAATGGCCAGTGCTTACATGGCTCAACACAGTTAGTCCCTGAGTACATGCATACCGACTCACGCTCACCAGAGTGGCACTAACCTAAAATCATGTCAGTACTGGTGGGGAGTGGGAACTACCCCACTAACACACTACTGACTAGAGTGTAGACGGTGCCACCACTTTGGAAAATGGTTTCACTCTTCCTTAAATTTAATTATTATTATTATTATTTTGCAATGCTGGGGATCTAACCAGGGTCCGGTGAAGGCTAAGTGCGTGCTTTGTCACTGAGTCGCCGTCCCAGCCTCCCTAAAATGTAGACATAGGGTCAGATGCGGTAGTGCACACCTCCAAGGCAGAAGGACCATCAGCGCGAGGCCTGTCTGAGCCCTATAGAGAAACCTTGTCTCAAGAAAGGAAGAAAGAGAACCATTTGACCCCGAAAATCTACCCCTAGGTATATTCCCAAGAGAAATGAAAACATAGATAAAATTATCATTAATAACTTTGCAAATTGTTAAATAGTATTTAAAAGCTGAAAACAACTACCAACCAATAATAAACAACTACCAGCCAGTACCAAAAGAATAAATTATTTGATATTATTTAAAATACAAAGCTGGGTGCAGTGGTCCATGCCTATAATTCCAGCACTTGAGAGGCAGAGACAGGCGGATCTCTGTGAGTTTGAGGCCAGCCTGGTCTACAAAGCAAGTTCCAGGACAGTCAGAGCTACAAAGAGACACCCTCTCTTGAAAAAAAAACAAACAACCCCCCCCCCCGCCAAAATATGAGCTGTTCCTCTTGCCAAGGACCCGGCTTTCATCCCAGCACCCAAATGGTGGCTCAGAACCATCCACAACTCCTATTCCCGGGAGTCGATGCCTTCTTCTGACCTCCTCAGGGACCAAGCACCCATAATGCACACAAATATGAAGGTAAAACACTCATATACATAAAATAACTTAAGTAGATTTAAATAAATAAAATGAAACACTCGTATACATTAAATAAATCTAAATAAATAAAATAAAATATGGAGCATGCACAGTGGCTTCTGACTTTACTCCTAGCACTTGTGAGGCAAAGGCACATGGATCTTTGTGAGTTCCAGGCCATTCTGGTCTACATAGTGAGTTTCAGGACATCCAGGAATACACAGTGTGGCCCTGTCTCAAAAAAGTAATAAAATAATAAATAATCGTATATCACTGAACAATAGAATTAAATAAACAGTGAGAGATGAAGCTTAGTGGCAGGACAATTGTCTTAACATGTGCAGGGTTCCATGCCTAGCACAAAAAAGTGGGGAGGGGGCTCTGAGTAAATGGAGCTGGATGCAATGGCAGTTACCTGTAATCCCAGCCATTTGGGAGGCTGAAGCAGAAAGATTGCAAGTTCCAGGCCAACTTGGGCTATATATGAGACCTTGTCTCAAAATGAAAAAAGAGAAAGAAAAAGAGACTAGGAATATGGCTCAGTTAGCATAGCACTTGCCTAACATTCATGAGGCCCAAATTATATCCTCAGCATTACACAAATCAGACATGTTAGCACCTATCTGTAATCCCAGCATTCGGAGGGAGATACAGGAGAATCTGGGGCCATCCTTGGCTATGGGAGCTCTAGGCAACCCGTGCTATTCGGGACTCTGACTCAAAACAAAAAAGATAAGCGCATTTTACTGGATGTTAACTATAACCCAGGAACGCTCCTATCATACAAGAGCGGCCTTGAACAGCAGGAGTGTAGGAAACAAGAACAACCCGCCTCCAACTTTAGTCAACGGCCAGTTCCCCCTGCTAGCAATGCCTGCGGTGAACCGCTTGGGGGCACGCAAGCCACGCGATCAATGATTGCACAGCTAGTTCACCATCAAGTCGGCTTTGCCTGTAGCAAGAAGTGCATGCGGCAGCACGCAGGCTTACACACAACCAACCCTAATCAACATCGTGTTCTGCAGCCTGGCCAGCAGTTCTGATCATGGGATCCAGAGCACACACTGCTGCTCATACGTGCACTTAGAACAGGAATCCTGCAGCTAGCAGTGTCCAGCCAAACCTGTTTTACAAGCCTCCCAGAAAGAGAGAATGCCCTCCACACATCCTAGCCTAAGCCTGGTAAGCACTGAGCTTGGCCATCAGCCTGGCCCCTATATGTCAAAACCACAAAGTAGATTCTGGTCTCACCTGCCTGACCACATTTGGCCCCACTCTATGCCCCTTCTCAGCCTGACACCCTCTGCCCTGGCTGTGTTGCTTCACCAGGCCCTCAGAGTCCTCAGCAGACCCACCAGCCCTGTGCCTCTGCCCAGAAAGTCTTACTTTTCATTCTTTGAAAACGTGTTTGGGGCTCTCTGTTCCTCCCTGTTCCAGAGACAGCTGCATCTTCTCATTCAGTGCCAGCTTTGTCCCTTAGACACGATGGTTAAGGTTGGAATGAATAGAGTTAGCCGTGTTGGATGCCTGGTTACCAGGGCTGCCTGCTCATCTGGCAAAATGGAGATTGTTGCCATCAATGACCCTTCCTTGACCTCAACTACATGGCCTACATGTTTCAGCATGACTCTACCTATGGCAAGTTCAACGGCACAGTCAGGGCTGAGAATGGGAAGGTCATCATCATCTTCCAGGAGAGAGAGCCCACTAACACCAAATGCGGTGATGCTCGTGCTGAGTATGTTGTGGAGTCTACTGGTGTCTTCACCACCATGGAGAAGGCCAGGGCCCACTTGAAGGGTGGACCAACAGGGTCTTCATCTCTGCCCCGTGTTCACTGTGATAGGTGTGAACCAGAAGTATGACAACTCACTTGATCGTCAGCAATGGTTCCTGGACCACCAACTGCTTAGCCTCCCTGAACAAGGTCATCATGATAACTTTGGCATCGTAGAAGGACTCATGACCACAGCCCATGCCATCACTGCCACCCAGAAGACTGTGAATGGACCATCTGGAAAGCTGTGGCGGGATGGCAGTGGGGCTGCCCAGAACATCATCCCTGCATCCACTGTGCTGCCAAGGATGTGCGCAAGGTCATCCCAGAGCTGAACAGGAAGCTCACTGGCGTGGCCTTCCATGTTCCTACCCCCAATGTGCCCATCGTGAATCTGACATGCCACCTGAGAAAGCTGCCAGGTATGATGACATCAAGAAGGTGGTGAAGCAGGCATCTGAGGGCCCACCAATGAGCATCTTGGGATACACTGAGGGCCAGCTTGTCTCCTGGGACTTCAACAGTGACTCCCACACTTTCACCTTTGATGCTGGGGCTGGCATTGGTCTCAATGACAACTTTGTAGAGCTCATTTCCTGGATGAGCTACAACAGCATGGTGGACCTCCTGGCCTACATGGCCTCCAAGGAGTAAGAAGCCCTGGACCACCCACCCCAGCAAGGACATGAGAGGCCCTCGGCTGCTGAGAAGTTCCTGCCCAAACTCAGCCCCTGACACTGAGCATCTCAGTGCTTTACTCCTAGCACTTGTGAGGCAAAGGCAATCTTCTCATTCCCGGAGCCGGTTTCACAGTTTCCACCCCAGACCCCCAGAATAACGGGAGGGGCATAGGGAAGCCTACTCTGTTTAATACCATCGATAAAGTTCACTGCACCCCCCCAAACATGTTTGCATTTGTTTATTTATTTTAGGGCCACAGGACACATGTGGAAGTCAGGAGACAACTTGTAGGCATCCATTCTCTCCGTTTACCTTGTGGATTCCGGGGATAAAACTCAGGTCATCAGGCTTGACAGCAATCACCGTTGCCCACGAAGCCCGCTTGCCAGCCCACATCTTACTTCTCTTTTAGGACTAGCTTGTAAATAACCTCATAAGCAGGGGCTGCTTCCTCTCTCTCCTCCAGTTAGGAGTCAAGAGGGGTATTTCATGACCACTACTCTCAGGGACGCCATGTCCTGCTTCTGTTTGTTTGTTGTTTTGTTGTTGCTATTGTTGTTTTAGTGCCCTTTTGTGCTGTTTATTTTAGTTTGGTTTAGTGTTTGGTCAACTTGACAAAAGCTGGTATCATCTTGGAAGAGGAAACCTCCTGAGAAAATGCCTCCTTAAGATTGGTGTGTAGGCAAGTTTATGGGGTGCTTGAGTAATGATTGATGTGGAAGGGCCCAGCCCACTGTGGGCAGTGCTGTCCCTGGGCAGGCTGTGCCTAAGGTGTATAAGAAAGCAGACTGGGCAGAGGAACAGGCCAGTAAGCAGTGTTCCTCCATGGCCTCTGACTCTGCATCCTGTCTCCATATGCCTGTCCTGACTTCCCTCAGGGATGAAGTGTGACCTAAAAGCTGTAAGATGAAACAAACCTTTTCTCCCAGAATTGCTTTTGGTCACTGTGTGTATCACAGCAACAGAAAGCAAGCTAAGACACTTCTGTATTTCAATCTTGCTCATAGCAACTGGGCCTTTGTGCATGTTTTTCCTCAGGCTGGCCGATTCTTGCTCATCCATCAGGTGTCTGCATTAGTCTTATCCTCTCCAAACCTCCCTGGATTAGCTGGGTGCCTTTGTTTGGTCTTAATGCTTTCCCTCCTGGCCACCCAGCACCGTTACTTAGGAATTCCTTGAGTTTAGAATCAGGCATGAGGCTCAGCCACAGCAGTATCATTCTCAGTCACAATGCTGGTCTCAGACAAAGGAAATTATGGCCATGACATGTTAGTAAATGCCGAAAATTGGTTCTTCAGGGGAAGATGTAGTGTACATAAATATGTGTGTTTATTGTTAAATGTTTAAGGCTGGGGATGTAGTATATGCAGTGCCCTGACAGTGGTGGGGTGTGTGTGTATGTGTGCGCACCCCAAGTACTATTATTTACTAAGTTTTACAATCAGTGCAGAACCATGTCTTGCTTACTAGGTGGCTGGGTTTCTTTCTTTTTTCCTTTCTTTCTTTCTTCCTTTCTTTCTTTGACAGAGTCTCATTATGTAGTTCTAGCTGGTTTGGAATTTGCTATGTAGACCAGACTAGTCTATAACTCACAAAGATCTACCTGTCCTCACCTCCCAAGTACTAGGATTAAAGGAAGTTTGTTCTTTGCTTGCGCACTTGTTTTCTAGACAAGGTTCCACGTAGCACGGATGTCCTTGCTATGTAACTGAGATTGACCTTGAACTTCTGATGCTCTTGCTTCTAGCTTCTGAGAGCTGGCATTATAGGCATATGCACACCCAGTTTGGGGGTTTCTGCTAACCTCCAAAGTGCAAAAGACTTCCATTACATCTGATTTTGCAATGTGATGTCACTGGTGCAGAGTTGGGCAGAAAGATGTGCCATGCCACGGTAGAGTATTTTCTCCACTGGGATGCAAGAAGCAAAATAACTTCAAGAGAGTGAATAATAGTGACACATGGGCCTGAGCTGCAGCTCGGGTGACAGAGTGCATGCCTGGCATGCTCAGTTCTCTTCGTCTGAGCCCCAGCACCAAATAAAACCCAAAGTGGTGGCACATACCTGCATGCCAGCACACAGGAGGTAGAATCAAGAGAATCAGAAGTGCAAAGTCATCCTTTGGTACATATAGCTAATTCAAGGCCAGCCTGGTATAAAGGAGACCTGTCTCAAAAATACATATAAGTAAGAACATGATTAGTGTGATGAGTTTCAATATTCACTTACTAAAATTCGAGTATTTGTTTTAATATATTTTATTTAGTTGTAAGCCAATATAATTAAAACTTTAATAATAGCTGTGTTTAACAATCAGCTCATAAAATTAAACATTTAACAGCTGGTTCTCCTGAGCCATCAAATGCTGCTGATAACATACAGAAGCTTGGTCCCAAGCCCAGGTTCCTTTCTAATCCCAATTGTTCTGACAGTTCAAGAGATTCTGTTTTCTTCAAATATTTATTTATTTTTAGACAGGATTTCATGTGTCCCAAGCTAGTCTCAAACTAGCTATATATCCAAAGATGACTTTGAACTTCTGTTCTTCCTGTCTGTGGTGGTTTGAATAAAAATGGCCCCCATAGGCTCATAGGGACTAACTCTATTAGTAAGCGTGGCCTTGTTGGCAGCAGTGTGTCACTGAGGCTAGGCTTTGAGATGCCTCTCTCTTCCTGCTGACTATGAATCCATATGTAGAATTTTGGCTCTTTTTTTTCCAGCATCTTACCTGTCTGCATGCCACCATGCTGCCTACCACGACAATAATGGACTAAACCTCTAAGCCTGAAAGCCAGCACCAATTAAATGTTTTCCTTTATAAGAGTTGCTGTGGTCATGGTGTCTCTTCATAGCAATAGAAACCCTAAGGCACTGCCTCCACCTCCCGAGTACTGGAATTACAAGCTCGTAAGCCCCGTGACCACATGGCCAGTTTATGTGATTGGACATCGAACCCAGGGCTTAACACATGCAAACATTCCACCAGTTGAGCTACATCCTCAGCCCTCAACAGATTTTTGTCATTGGATAACGACACACTGCCTTGGGTTTATGATTCCTCTTTAACTCCAGAGCTCTTTGTCTCCACCTGACCTCAGTTGCTCCCCTGTCCTCACTGTAAATCTTCTCATTCCCGGAGCCGGTTTCACCTAAGAACCTAAATCCTACACAGTCACCTTAGACTATGGTCTCCTCTCCTTCCAGCCCTTGAATAACAGCTGAGTGTCCTTCCACCGTGAACACCATTCCCTCAGCACTCGCTTAGCCTCCTGGTCCCTGGAACATTTGTCTTCCTTGCTCGTCCTTCTTGCTAAACTGACATTCAAAACTTTTGCCCTGGACATAGAGTAAGTGAAGCAATTTGTTTACTACTATTGTCTTATTGTTTTTATATTTATATTTTATGGGTGTTTTACCTGCAATGTGTACTACATGTTACAGTGTCAAAAGGGGCCAGAAGGCCTTGGATCCGTGAGACTAGAGTCACAGTTTTCGAGGCACCATGTAGGTACAAGGGATCAAACCCAGGTCCTCTCTAAGAGCAGCTGGTGATAGTAACCACTGAGCCATCTCTCCAGCTTCACCAGCATTATTTTCAGTAAAAGCCCTCTCACCTGATGGCAGTTAAAGTTGGTCAATCAAACCAAAAGAGTTTAGTTTCCTTGAAGCTTTATTTGTATTTTTAATCATATGTGTGGGAGGGTGGCAGGTGCCCTCAGAGTCTAGAAGAAGGCATCGGATCCCTGGAGCTGGAGTTACTAGTGGTTGTGAGCCAACCAGCCACCACGGAGGGTACTTGGAACAAGATTTAGGTCCTCTGCCAGAGTAGTACCTACTCTTAACCACTGTCCTGGTTAGGGTTACTATTCGTATGATGAAACACAAAAGCAAATTGGGGGGGGGGAAGGGTTTATTTGGGTTATATATCACAGTTCTTTGAGGTAAGCCAGAGAGGAACTCAAGTAGGGCAGGAACCTAGAAAGAGGAGCTGATAAAGTGCTGTTTATTGGAGGGTTTGTTCATGACCTACTTGGCCTTCTTTAATACAGAACCCAGATACACCAACCCATGGAGGTGCCACTCACAATAGGCTGGGCCTTCCCGTGTCAATCGTTAATTAAGAAAATGCCCAGCTGGGTGTGGTTGCACCCATCTTTAATCCCAGCACTGAGAAGGCAGAGGCGGGTGGCTCTCTAAGTTCAAGGCCAGCCTGTTCCACAAAGTTAGTTCCAGGACAGCCAGGGCTGTTACACAGGGAAACCCTGTCTCAGAAAAACCAGAGAAAGGGAGAGAGTGTAGGAGGAGAGAGACAGACAGACAGACAGAGAAAATGCCCTACAGGCTTGATCTTATGGAAGCATTTTCTTTATTGAGGTTCCTGCCTCTCCAATGACTTTAGTTTGTGTTAAGTTGACATAGAACTAGTGAGCACAAGCACTAGTTTAGAAGGGTCATTTAAAGTAAGTTTAAAAGGATTGTTTGAAAGTCATATATATTTCAGAGTCGTGCATGGCGGCTTCCAGCACTTAGAGACGGACACAGGAGCATCACCAGTGCTTGGTATCTGGGCCCAACATCCCCAGGCTCTTGATCTCCTAGCCAAACAATTGAAAATAAGGGCTCACTCTGACCTGCAAAGCAGCACCATAGCTTTATTTGGAGCAAAGCGATAGTACAACTAGAGAGGAACAAACCGGACAGCTGGAGTGAGAGTGTCCAAGGCCCCAGGTTACGTCATGTTTCCTCTCTCTTGGGTCTAAAGGAAAGAGGGGCTGGTTTCCAAGGGATGTAGTTTGGGTGATTTCCTGTTTCGGTTAATAGGTCATATATTCATTTTCCCTAGTGTTCATACCCCTTCCCCACAATGCCTCTGACCTTAACCACAAGCACACATAATTACACATAGGGGTAAAGTGGGAAACGGGGGGGGGGGGGGGTATCTCTAAAAGTTCACTTGAAGGACACAGTTTGCTTTACTGCAAAATCAATTCAAGCTGGCTCAGCCTTTTTATTCCTCATACCCAGATACATTGAGAATGTACTTGAACATAAAATGTCTAAATTTGATTGTTCTTAGAGGCTGAAAAATCTGTACTACTGTGTACATGTCACCCCTTGCCAGGGGAGGGCTGAGGGAGTTCTGAGGACCTTAGGTGCATGGTTTGGAGAGAGCTGAGTGTGCATAGTATGGGCAGGTGAAGGAGCTGAAATGCCAAGTGGGTTATTACAGGAGGCATAGCTTAAAGCAGACAGGACCCTGGGGGTTCGAAGCTATCCCTGTGCTGGCCTGCCTTAGATGACCACCACAAGCATGAAGCCAGTCTTGGCTACAAAGGAGACACCGTTTTCTTTTCTTTCTTTCTTCCTTTCTTTCTTTCTTTCTTTCTTTCTTTCTTTCTTTCTTTCCTTCTTTCTTTCTCTTTCCTTCCTTCCTTCCTTCCTTCCTTCCTTTTCTCTTTTTTTGTGAGACACCATTTCAAATAATAATGACAAATTACGTGTTTGGGGGCTCAGCCTAGAGCTCAGTGATAGTGCATTTGATTAACATGTATTGTTGGAGGTTGGTCTAATGCTAATTCCTGGTGCTCAAGATCTGATTACTGCCCAACAGATACACCCATCCTTGTTTGTATAAACCTGCTTAAAACATTATGACTGATTTGTTCATAAATTGCTTATACCTGGGCATGGCAGAATGGGGTAGGGTGGCTAAGGTTCCAGGGGTTTTGAGAACAAGAGAATCACGAGGATCACAGGACAGACAGATGGGAAGAGAGGAAGAAGGAGGACGATGATGGGTTAGCCTGGAGAAGAAACCACAGGGGGCTGGGAGGAAGGACTCCAATAGCGGCATGAAAAGGCCCAGATGAAGAATAAAAGCAAATACTTATAAGAGTATGGACGGAAGATAGGATGGTTAAGGAGGATGGCATTGGATGAAGGCTGGGAGATGGATGGTGAAGTGATTCAGACAGGGTAGGTAGCAATATCTGCCCGGCCCAAGGTAAATGAGGCAATTATAAATCTAACAGATATTTGTGATAGCGGGTTAGATAATATTGCTATAATAATCATAGGGCTAACAATAATAAACATTAGATAGCCCAACACTCTTTTTTATTTACTACAACAGTGTATAATGCTCTGAGTTCAATCCTTATCAACACACACACACTTGATTTGTATTTGGACATATATAAGGATTTGCTGTTATTATTGTTTTGGTTTTAATTTTTTTTAAATTTATTTATTATTTATTCAGTGTTCTGCCTGCATGTGTGCCTCAGGACAGCAGAGGGCATCAGATTTTACTACAGATGGTTGTGAGCCACCATGTGGTTGCTGGGAATTGAACTCAGGACCTTTGGAAGAGCAGACAGTGCTCTTAACGGATGAGCCATCTCTCCAACCCCTGGTTTTAATTTTTAAAACAGGGTCTCATGTAGCCTAGGCTAGCCTCTAATTCCTTATAAATGCTGAAGATAGCACCTTGAATTTCTGATCCTCCTGCCTTCTCCTTTCTGATGCTGGGAGTACAGGCTTGAGCTGCTATGCCTAGGTAGATATTTTATTTAAACATAAAACATGCAAATGTTGGCCACGTGTGCTGGCCCATGCTTTTTTTTTTTTAAGTAATTTATTCTTCTCTTGTGTGTTACATCCTGACTGCACTTTCCCTTCCCTCCTCCCTCCCAAGTCTGCCCCACCCCCACCCTCCAATCCACAACTCCTCCTTCCCCTTATGAAAAGGGCAGGTCTCTCAGGGATATCAACCAAACATAGCCTATCAGATTGCAGTAAAACTAGGCACCCCCTGTCCCATATTAAGGATGGACATATGAAGGATGTCCATCCACATTAAGGATGGACAAGGCAACCCAGTAAGAGGAAAAGGGTCCCAAAGCAGGCGAAAGAGTCAGAGACAGCCTCTTTTCCCACCGTTAGGAGTCCCAGTAGAAGACCAAGCTACACAACTGCAACATATGTGCAGAGGGCCTAGGTCAGATCCATGCATGCCCCCTGGTTGGCAGCTCAGCCTCTGTGAGCCCCTGAGCCCAGGTTAGTTGATTCTGTGGGTTTTCTTGTGGTGTCCTTGACCCTCTGGCTCCTACAATCCTTCCCTGCCTTCTTCCAAAGGATTCCCCAAGCTCCACCTAATGTTTGACTGTGGGTCTCTACATCTGTTTCCATCAGTTGCTTGGATAAAGCCTCTCTGATGACATTATATTAGGCTCCTGTCTATGAGTGTAGCAAAATATTATTAGGAATCATTTCATTGACTTTTGTTTGTTTATTTGTTTTTGTTTTTGCCGGTCGTGTTTGATCCTATCCTAGGTCTCTGAGCTATGCTGCCTCTGTTCCTGGCCTTCCAGGAAGTAGCAGGGATGAGCTACCTCAAATGGCATTGACCGGCTCAATCAGATGCTGCATCTCCTTTACCCTAGCACATCTTGCAGACAGGACAAATTGTAAGTTCAAGGTTTTGTCTCTGGGTTGATGTTGGTGTCCCAATCCCTCCATTAGAAGTTTCGCCTGCTTACAGGAGATGGCCAGTTCAGGCTCCACATCCTGGTAGGAGTCTAGGGTCACCCTCATAGATTCCTGAGAGTTTCCATCGCACGAGGTTTCTATCTTGTCCCTGAGATGTCCCCAATTCCAGTTGTCTCTCACAGTGCTCTCTTCTGCCATCCTCCCCCAACCTGATCCCTCCTGTTCCTACCCGCCCCTAGTCTACTCACAATATCTACTCTATTTCCCCTTCATGTGTCCCCATTTTGAGCCCTTAGCCTCTCTGGGTCTGTGGATTTCAGCATGATTATCCTTTTCAGCTAATTGCAACTTTGAGATGCTGCCCTCAGTTTTATGGGATGCTAGCTATAAAACAAGATACTTTCTACACACCAGCGAAGCACTATATCAGACCTATATCCACAGCCCACAGTTTTATATTTTTAAATAAAAAAATTTTGCATTTATTTATTCAGTATGTGTGTATGTGTATTTGGGCACATGTGTGCCACAGTACTTGCAGAGGTTAGAGAATAACGTGTGGGAGTCAGTTCTTTCCTTCCACCATGTGAGCCCTGGAAATTGAAGTTAGGTCATCAGGCTTGGTGCCAAGTGCTCTTAACCACTGCGCCATCTCACGGGCCCTTGAGAACTTTCTGAAGCAGTCAAGTTAATTATTGTGGAAATAACAACCCTATTTCATTTCCTTCATTTCTGTGGTTTAGCTACGGTTTCATTACATCGTGTGATGGAAGCAGTACTTAGGACAGCTTGGGGGACGTGTAGTCTCCCTGAGGAAACATGGTGGGAACTCCAAAGAAAGATTAAATGTACAAGATGTTGACTCTGCTTCCAAAATGCTCTCTGTAGTCCATTACCAGAGATGTCTCTCTGACTATGTAAAATGCCTTCCTAAAACAGTTCTTAGAACTTTTTGGGTTTTTGTTTGGTTGGTTTGGTTTTGTTCTCTTTGGTTTGGTTTGTTTATTTGTTTATTTTGAGACAAGTTTTCTCCACATAGTTCTGGCTGTCCTACTACTCACTTCACGGACCAGGCTGGCTTTGAACTCACAGAGTTCTGCCTCCCAAGTGCTGAGATATAGCGAATGCCATCATACCAGGCCTCTTAGGGCTTTTTGTACTAGAAAATACAGGCGATGTTTTCACAATGATTTGAAATACAAGAAATAAAGACAATGCATGACCTTTCTGATAAAAGACGCTTGAAGACTGAAATTTAAATAAATATACGAACTGTTTATTAGAGAGATTATCTTTTAGAGAAATGAGAGAGAGCTGGGAGAAGTTGGGAGAGACCCTAGAACGTGACTCAAACCTGATGCTCCTGAAGGATAATGGAAGGACGCTGGTTTAGAATTTCAATTCTTTAATTTGATTGTTACTGGGGAGAAGCAAGATGTGTGCTCATGAGTGGAGGACACACTCAGTGGAGCCAGTTTGCTGTTCTCACCATGTGGTTCCAGGGATGGAACTCAGGTTGTCAGGTTTGTGTGATAAGTACTCTTAACCACTGAGCCATCCTCCAGCCTTGGAAGCATCTTTCTAAGGAGCATACTCAAGGTCCTTCCTTCCTTCTTTCCTTCCTTCCTTCCTTCCTTCCTTCCTTCCTTCCTTCCTTCCTTCCTTCCTCCCTCCCTCCCTCCCTTCCTTCCTTCTTCTCTCTTTTAAGGTTTATTTACTTTGTATGTGTAGGTGTCCTCTGGAAGAGCAGCTATCACTCTTACCCACTGAGCTTTTTGCTCCAGCCCCTGATGCCCTCTTTCTTAAAGGCACTGAGCTGATTTCTGGGTGTCTAGTTCTGCGAGTTTTCTGATCCAAGGCCTTATTACCTGTGTCTTCTGTTACCTGCATCCAAGCTTAATCCATAGCCAGTATATTAAGGTTGAGCCATGCTTGCCGCCTGTGGTAGCCAGGGGACCTACTTTTCAAATTTCCTGTAAAGAGTGGGATTAACCAAGGAAGGAAGGAAGGAAAGTAGGAAGGGAGGAAGGAAGAAAGAAAGTTGTCTATTTTTTTTTTTTCGTACAGCAAAGCTTTATTCATCCTCTGCGATGAGATAAAGGCAAGCTCACTGGTGCATCCTTAAAGATGCTGTCATCTTCAGCTTCTGCCCGTTCCCTCTCAATGCGTTTCAGCTCATCTAGTCGCTTCTTTTCCTCTGCTGCTACTCTCCTTTCCTCCTCTGCCTGAGGTTTCAGGTAACTGTAGTGCTTGGTGCCTTAGGCCATGCTCAGGGTCAGGGCGGAGAGACCTCAACAGGGGGCACCATCTTGTCTGTGACCTTCGCCTGGTTTTTTTGAGACAGGGTTTCCTCTGTGTAGCCTTGGCTCTCCTGGACTCATTTTGTAGACAGGCTGGCCTTAAATTCACAGAGATCTGCCTGCCTCTGCCTCCTGAGTGCTGGGATCACAGGCGTGTTCCACCATGCCCAGCTGCTCTCTGTTTCTTTTTCTTTTTTTAATTCTTTATTAATTACACTTTATTTACTTTGTATCCCCCCCCCCCCCCGTGGTCTCTGTTTCTTAGCCTTTTTATCAGAGTGTTTGTTTTTTAATTTTTTATTACATATATTTTTTTCCACAAATAAGGATTTTTTTATTGTGAGCCTAGCCCTTAATGGCTGAGCTATCTCACCAGCCCACAAATAAGATTTTTTATTTGTCATGATTAAAAATCTGGATTTTAACAGGCATGGTGCTACAAGTCTTTAACTCTGGCACTCAGGAGGCAGAGGCAGTCAGATCTCTGTGAGTTTGAGGCCAGCCTGGTCTACAAAGTGAGTTCCAGGACAGCCAAGGCTACACAGAGAAACCCTGTTTTGAAATGCAAAATATGGATTTTGGACAGATCCTTGCTTGGATTGGTGGTTCATCTCCATTGGCTCATTCAGCTTTAGTGACCATCACGTCAGGAAAGCCAGAATGGCTGCCTGTGCTGTGAAGCTCTGTGGTTTTCCCAACTCAGACTTTGACTTCTTTGCATTCTTACTTTTCTAAAGAAGATATGGAGAGTATAAAGGGACTGTCAAGCTTCGTCTATGCTTTCCCAAGACTGCCTGGAACCACTTTACTAACCACTTCTCTCGGGCCATCGATCTGCACTCCTCCATCCTCCGTCATGGTTTCCATTACCTTCTTTCAGATCTGGCAAATCTGTTGATGCTGGCATAGGATGTCTAGCCAGATACGGTGGTGCATATCTGTAATCTCAGCATAAGGAACGTAGAGGCCAGCACAGGGATCAGGAGTTCAAGGCCAGCCTCAGTGAATTAAATTAATATAATGAATTAAGGCCTAACAAAAATCTGCCTACCTCTGCCTCCCATGTGCTGTGTTAAAAGTGTGTTGCCACCATGCCTGGCTAAGACCTTATTTTCTAAGATGGTAAAATCCTCGCTCTTTTGTTTAGACTAACTAGAATGTCCCAGGGATCTACCTGTCTCTTCTCTGCTAGTGCGCATCCTGCACTTGCCACCATATTCAGCTCTTATGCGTGTGCTGGGGATCAGAGCTCAGGCCCTCTTATCCACCCAGTAAGTGTTATGCCCAACCCCAGTCCCCAACTGTGTTTTCCGTTTTCAGCTCTACTATCATTGCCTATTATTACAGGCAAATTAAAACATCACTTTGAATATTGCTCCACAAAATTCGCTCTTTTTAGACTAATTAAAAAAAATTAAAGTAGTCATCTAAACTTTTCCTAAAAGACCTGAGGCCTCTCTGCTCTCAAAGCCTGTTATACAGCTGTCTTTCCTCAATGCATGCACAGGACACTGAACTGCAGGACTCTTTTGCCCCTCCTATCAACACTGTTGGTGACCAGCTTCAACATCCCTCACCCTGGCACTCAGGAGGCAGTGGCAGGAGGATATCTGTGAGTTCAAGACTAGCCTGGTCTACAAAGTGAGTACAGGACAGCCAGGGCTATCTATATATCATAAGACCTTGTCTCAAAAAACTGAAGAAGGAAAGAAAGAAAGAAAGAAAGAAAGAAAGAAAGAAAGAAAGAGAAATCCCTCACCCTGTTGCAACAATTTAGTCTTTCCACTTCATGTATTCTCAGACTTACTGATCTCAAAACCAGTTTATACTTTTAAAAAATATTTACTTTGTGTGTATGGATTTTTGCCTGCAGGTATGTATATGTATTAACAATGTTTGTTGCCCTTAGAGGTCAGAAGAGAGCATCAGGTCCCCTGAAATGGGCAGTTATGAGCCACCATGTGAGTGCCGGGAACCGTACTCAAGACCTCTGCAAGAGCAGCAAATGCTTTTGTTCCAGACTCCCCAGTCTAGACTCGTAAAAATTATTGATAACACTACAGACCTTTTCAAATGTGGGTTATACAACCAATATTTGCTTCATTATAAGCTAAAACATAGACATCTGGGAAATATAATCAAAGTATATAATATATATGAAATTAAGAAAGAATAAAACATTTTTGCTGTGTGTGGTGGCTCACCCTTTAGTCCCAGCACTTGGGAGGCAGAGACAGGAGGATCTCTGAGGCAAATAGTTTGCTGCTGTCTGAATCAGTCTCACATCCCACACCTGGGATTAAAACAAAAACATGTTTATATCCACAACACGTGACCATCTATCCAGCTCTACTTCTTAAAAAAAAAGTGTTCATTGTGTGTGTGTACCATGTGTGTGCATGTATGTGTGCATGTGCTGTGTGTTCTGGTGCTCACTGAGTCCAGAAGAGTCTGATCCTTTGAAGCTAGAGGTTGTGAGCTGCCTGAAATGTGTGCTAGGGACTGAACTTGGGTCCTGAAAGGACAGCAAGTTTTCTTTTTATTATGTATACATAATAATAAATAATAATAAATAATAAAAAGAAAACTTTTTATTTCTTTCTTTTTATTATGTATACAATGTTCTGTCTGCATGTACACCTGCAAGCCAGAAGAGGGCACCAGACCTCATTATAGATGGTTGTGAGCCACCATGTGCTTGCTGGGAATTGAACTCAGGACCTCTGGAAGAGCAGCCAGTGCTCTTAACCTCTGTGCCATCTCTCCAGCCCCCGACCCCCCACCTCCCTGGCATGTTTTCTTAACTGATGAGCCATCATTGTTTTTTGTTTTGTTTTGTTTTTTGTTTTGTTGTAGATACTGTCTAACCAGGTAGCCCTGGCTAGCTTGGGACTATGTAGCCCAAATGAACTACAGTTCCAGAGGATCTGATGCTCTCTTCTGACCATCTCAGGCACTAGACAAAACATACATAAAATAACTAAACTCCAAAAACAAAACAAAACAAAACAAAATTAAGCAGTGTCTAACACAGATGAGATGGCTGGTTGGGTAAAGACACTTACAGCCAAGCCTGACTACCTGAATTTGATCATAAGGTCCCACATGACATGGCCAGTTCATACACACAAACACACAAAAGAAATCAAAGTTTAAAATATTTTTAATAATTTAAAAAAACAAAGAGGAAAAAGTGAAGTCTATGCTTTCTCCCCAGGAGCTGGGGCAGAGCTTCGTGATGTCCTTCATGAAGGGGATGTGACAGAAGCTAGCTATGACATTCAATGCTGGATCATAAAATGCCCTGTGCTGAAAGCCTGGCTCTCACTCTCTCATCAGCTCTTCACCCTTGGCATCTGGGCATACTGTCAGAAGCCCAAAGTAATCCAAGCAGAAAAGCTACATGAGGAAGCCTGCATGCAAGTGGGAAGCTTCCAGGCTTGGTGAGAGCCAGCAGGCCTAACCAGCACTGAGATTATCACAGCTCCCAGCCTTAGCTGAAACCTCAGACGCCGCCGGGGAAAGACGAGTCACCCCTCGATGTGCACTGCCAAACTCCCAGGCAACAGAATCTGAAAGCGTAACAGATGGTCATTTTACACAGCTAAAATCTGAACAAAATGGCTTTTCTAGTTTATTTCATTTCCCTGAAACGTTATCAAGGTAAAAGTAATAGGTAAGAATTGCAAATATAAGCTGGGCAATGGTGGCACACACCTAAGCTCAGCCCTTTTAGAGAGAGGCAGGCAGATCTCTGAGTTAGAGGCCAGGTCCACGCAACAAGTTTCAGGACAGCCAGGGCTACACAGAGAAACCCTGTATCAAAACACACACAAAACAAATCAAAACAATAACAACAAAAAATTGCAAATATTTAAACTGGGTTTGATGGCACAAACCTTTAATCCCAGCACTTTAGAGGCAGGCAGATTCCGTGAGTTCAGGGCCAGCCTCATCTACATAGTGAGTTCCAGGACAGCCAGGAATAAGTACAAAGAGGACCCTGCCTCTGTCAAAAACAAAACAAAACAAAAACCTTTAATTTTTGGCTTCTTTCCTAAAAATACTTATTTCGCCTCCACTTGAGGCAAATGATTTATCACTGAGTCATACTCTCAGCCCCTCATCTGCACTTCAGGGCTGAATTTCATTTATCCACAACCCCAGTGAAAATCTGTTGCTACCACAGAACAGCTGCCCCTCCTTGAGAATGGAATGAAAGGAACTGGCAACACGCACTCATCACTCCAGAGTCGGGGGTTAGCTCAGTGATTTGATCCCCGGCACCACCAGGAAAATAAGAGCAACGGTCAAGGAAGAGCATGTGGGAAAATGGTTAGAGTCAGAGGCTGGGGAATGCCCTATAAAACGCTGTCTTCAGGACATGACACAGCCATTGCAGTGGCGAGCACACTGCAGCTGGGACCACTTGTACACGACCTGCATAAAAAAACATGACGAGGTAGGTCAGCAGGCGTTCTAGTTTGCTTCTCTCTTGATGTGATGAGTACCATGACCTAGAGCAACTTGCGGAGCAAAGAGTGTATTTATTTGGCTTTCACTTCTGGATCCTAGTTCATCACTGAGGAAAGTGAGGGAAGGAAATAAAGCAGGCAGGGACCATGGAGGAACACTGCTTTCTGGCTTGCTCCACATCACTGGCTCAGCTTACCGCCCGATCACCTGCCCAGGTATGGCATCATCCACAGTGGGCTGGGCCTTCCCACACCAATTCTTAATAAACAGGATGCCCTACAGATGCAGGCAGTCCCCAGGTCACTCTAGGTTCTGCCAAGCCGACAAAAGCTAACTAGCAGTGTGTAAGGCTATTTGCCACTGAGCCTGAGTTGGATCCCTAGGACCCACATGATCAAAGAACAGAACTGTTTCTCATGGGTTGTCCTCTGACCTCCACAAAAATGTAGTCACACACACACACACACACACACACACACACACACACACAGCTTAAAAACAAACAAACAAACAAAAAACCAAAAACCAAAAAACAAAACAAAACAGGACTCTGGGCAGTGGTGGTGCACACATTTAACCTCAGCGCTCAGGCGGCAGAGGCAGGGGGATCTCCGAGTTTGAGGCCAGCCTCATTTACAGACTGAGTTCCAGGACAGCCAGGGCTACACAGAGAAACCCTGTCTTGAAAAACAAAAACAAACAAACAAAAAATACCAGGGCCAGAAGGTTGATTCCACAGTTAAGGGCAGTTGCTGTGGAAGCCTGGCAACCCGAGTTAGACTGTTAGATTCTTGGTCCCCATTAAAAGTGCAAGGGCAGAGCCAGCCACACAGGCGTCCTCGACCTCTGCATGCCCATTCATCATACCACACACAAATACTCAATACAAGCAAATCAAACATTTAAAACAAAGCCATCTGTATCTGAGGAGGGGTCACTGGGCTGATCATTAATCAGCCTGGGCCATTTGGGGCCAGACAGAATCCTCCCAGGAATTCTGCAAACAAAGTATGTTCTTTTCCATTGTCGAAATATGTAAAATGTGCTGTCTGCCAGAATAGGTCAGGGTGTTTGGTGTTTTTCCTCAGAACAGTGGGTTTGATTAACTTCATCTTTCACTCAAGAGAAGGAAATACAATTAATTACCTGCTGGCGACTGGGGACACTCAATGGCGTAAAGCAAAGCGACCAAGGATCTTCCTGAGCCGGGAGGAAGCCAGCTTCATCTGGCTTGCCTTGGGATTCTGTTCTGGGATGGCAGGCTGTGAGATGGGGATGCCAGGGAGGCTTTATGAAAGAGCTGTTTCCACTCTTGGTATCCAAGAGACAGGGGCGACTGTAATGAAGAGCGGTGACCTCCATGAGGAAGACTTTTTTTTTTTTTTTTTTGCAGGTGTCTTTCCAGTACGCCAGACCCTAAGGGTCTGTGCAGTTGTGAAATGACACTGTTAATCACAAGCCTGACTCCACAGGATGTGAAGGAGAGCGGAGAGCGCTACACACAGAGCATTCAGAAAAGCTGATGCTGCCACTCTCCATTGAAACGAAGCAGAAAATGTTCAATCGCGCAATCAAAATAAAAGCACTGGGCCAGCATTCCAGCCTGCAAACAGCAGCTGGGCCCGAGACTCCGGGTGCCCAGTGGAGCCAGGCACCCTGCTAGGCCTTGCCTTCTCACTCCCCACCCTTGCCTTAAAGAAAAAAAAATTATTCCAGGCTTTCTTGCTTGCAAGCTTCATTGTTCCATAGCTAAGCCTTGGGCCAGGAATACAATCTCTCTGAAAAGAACATCCCGGCCTCCGGTGCTAGGAGAATAACACAGGACAGTTCTAAGAGGTAGACAGTGGAATTGTTTCCTTTGGGGTTTTGTTTCTAATTTCTTAACAGATATTATTTGTTGTTTGTGTGTGTGTGTGTGTGTGTGTGTGTGTATGCTTTGCCTGCATGTGTGTCTGTGCACCACGTGTGTATCTTCAGAAGCCAGAAGAGGGCGTTCGATCTCCTAGAGTTATAGACAGTAGTGAACTGCCATGTAGGTGCTGGAAATGGAGCCCAGGTTCTCTGGAAGAACAGCCAGTAAAACAGCGATCTCTCCAGCTCCCAGGGGTTTGTTGCTGTTGTCTATGTTTTGAGATATAGTCCTACTGTGTATAGCAAGCCTGGCTTCGAACTTGCTATGCTGCTGGGCCTGACCTTGACCTGGAAATCCACTAGCTTCAACACCAGTGTTGGGATTACAGGCATAACTGTCTTACCTGGCATCACTCCTACTTCACAGGGGAGGAAACTAAGCAACAAAGAGGTTCCATATGGGCTGGAGATGTGGGCCAGTTGGTAGAGTGCCTGCCTAGCATTCAGGGAGCCCTAAGTTCCACCCCGGCACCAAAGCAAATCTGGTGTGATAACATATAGCTGCGATCCTAGCATTGGGGAAGTGGAAGCAGGAGGATCAGAAGTCCAAGTTCATTCTGGGCTACATAAGGTATTCCAGGCCAGCCTGGAATAAATAGATCCTGTCTCAAACATGCTCCATACAGTGAGTTCCAAAGCAACCAAAGCTACAATAAGCAGGGTTAGAGATGTAGCCCAGTGTCCCCAGTTGGTAGAGTGTTTGTTTAGCATGCACAAAGGCCAGGTTAGATCACCAGCATCCATTGGCATCCTGCAATCCCAGCACACAGAAGGTGGAAGCAGGAAGATCAACCTCAGCTACCCAATGAGATGAGAAAGCCCAGCCCTCTCCTCTAGGGACTCTTAACATTAGTTAGGTAAATGGCTCCATAATGTTTCTGCCTTTGGAGTCTGGAAAGACCACTGAGGAAGCAGCAGCGCCAAACTACCGAGAAGATTAAAGAGGTCACATGGCTGCATTGGCCTCTCCATCTGCCTCCCACAGACCTCCATTCACTTAAAGCCACACACACACTCACACACACTTCAGGAGCAGAGACAGCAGGGGAGGAAAACAATCTGAAGGTGAGTCTGGCTGGCAGGTGGGTCCGGTCCTGGATGGTTGAAGGGAAGAAAGATGCTCAGAGGCAAGACAAGGTGAGCCAGGGGACAGAGAGATGCATGCGGGCACTGCCTCTAAGCTTGGGACTCTGTAGTCGAGGCCAAGGAGAAGCCTGGACTCCAGCAGGCCACCTCTGCCTCTTGGCATCATTATGGCACTGTTCAATTGATAGAGCTATGGTATCCATAATCCTACTGAGCCCCAGGAGAGCCCTGACAAATACACTGCTTTTGTAAAATAATCTCTGTATGTGAGGAAATAAATTCAGGTCCCCTGATCCAAGGAGGGTACTCTTCTATACCTTTGCTTCCATGCATTAGTTCTTGCTTCCCTCTTAAATATGCTTCTCAGACCTTCTGGATCTGTTGGTATTTTGGAATATCCACAAATTCTTTGCGCCTTCCCTTCAAGAAGGGAGCTGAGATGTCCCCTAACTAACGAATAGGTACTGTTCTCTCTCCCTCATTCTCCGCTCTTCTCATCTTTTACACATCATGAGGAGCCAGTGGAGAAGACAGGAACCTCTAACCAACAAACTGGAGATAAGCTTGGGAGGTGGTGCTTCACCCGGTCAACACCCTGACTGCAGCCTCGGGTGAGATACTGAGTGCGGATGTCTCCACGTTCAAGCTGGACTTTGCTTTCTGACTTTGAAAAATTGTGTGACAAGATAAATGCTGATTTTTATTTTGTTTTGTTGTTGTTGCTTTCTTTTGTTTTTTTTCGAGACAGGATTTATCTGTGTAGTCTTGGCTGTCTTGCACTTGCTTTGTAGACCAGGCTGGCCTCGAACTCACAGAGATCCATCTGCCTCTGCCTCTCAGAATGCTGAGATTTAAGGTGTGTACCACCAAGCCTGGCTAAATGCTGATGTCCTTAAACTATTAAATTTGGGGGGCTGTTTTGTTTTGTTTGCAATAGCAGATACCCAGTCTGCTTTTCTCACTGTGAAAACATTCTCTCCACAAAGCCAATCCATTTCTTAAGCAAACAAAAAACCTTAGCTGTGTGCGGGGCGCATGCCCTTAATCCAGCCCTCAGGAAGCAAAGGCAGAGGCCTCTATGCTTTGAGGCCAGCCTGGTCTACGTAGGGAGTTCCAGGACAGCCAGAGTTACATAAAAAGACCCTGTCTCAAATAATTTATTTTATTTTAATTATGTGTTTCTGCGTGTGTGCACATATGAGTGCAAGTGTTCACAGAGGCCAGAAGCTTCAGATCCTCTGGAGCCAGAGCCAAGGTAGTGTGATCCCTTGACATGGATGCGGGGAACCAAACTCAAGTGTTCAAGAAGAGCAGCAAGTGCTCTTAACTGAGCCATCCCTTGCCCCCCCTCCCATTTTTGCTTGTTTTGAGATAGAGTCTGGTGTATCCCAGACTTCAGAGACTGGCCTAGACACTCCTGTCCTCCTGCCTTCTCTCAGGAATTACAGGCATGAACTACCACACTTGGTTCTCAAACCCATACCTTTCCTAGGTGGCTCAAGTCATTTAAGTCTTAGGGACCAAAGAAATGGTCCCTAACGGCTCAGTGAGTAAAGCATCAGCCACCAAGCCTGTGGATCTGAGTTCAATCCCCTGAAACTCATATGATAGGAGGAGAGAACCGAATCCTGCACATGTGTGTTTAAAAATGGAAAAGAGGTTTTGGAGGCCTGGATGGTATACTCTGGTAATCACAGCAATCACTCTTGAAGCCGAAAGGAGTATCAGGCCAGGGGGGGCTACAAAATGAGACTTATACCCCCCTTTTTTTTTCTGGAGACAGGATTTCACCAGGTAGCCCCGACACAGAGACCTGAAACTCTCTATGTCAATCAAGCTGACCTTGAACTCACAGAGGTCTACCTGCCTCTGCTTCAGTAAGTTAACGGTCCCTTTTCCTTCCTGCTCCAGGAGGCAGAGGAGGGTGTGCTGCTGGCAAGGCCTGGGTTTGGACTTCATATTAAGTAAACTGCTTTATCTAAGGCTTTCCCCCCCTCTATTTTTCCCTACCAGCTTTGTTTCTCCTTATATGCTTTTTTTTTTTTTTTTTTAATATGGGACCTTGTGTAGCCTAGGATGGCTGGACTTTGCTATATTGCTAAGGAAGACCTTGGGCTTCTGATCCTCCTGCCTTCACCTTCTTAGTGCTTGGAATACAAGCACATGCTAACACATCTAGTTTCTGTAGTGCTGGGGCCTTGCTCATGCTAGGCAGCACTCTTACCAACCAAATTACATGCCCACCCCTCCTTTTGCAATTTTTAAATTTTATTTTAATCACAACTTATGAAAAGTAATATCCACTAATATGTCCCAAGAACTCAGGAGCACAGCAAGCAGGTTACTGTAATTACCCTTCTTTCACAGGTGACGGACTAAGGCACAAGGGTTAAACCAATCGTCCAAGGTCACAAGAGGCAGAAAGAGGCTAACGAAGCTTGGACTGCAGGTCAGTACCTCGATTATACAGGCTCTTCCAAGACTTTACACTCACTTAATTAGTGTTTTGTAATCCTTTCCTTAAAGAGAGCAACAGAATCTGGATGTGGCTGCAGCGGTAGCAGATGCCAGTGTGCAGTTTTCTTGTATTTAAAAACACATTTACATATGCAAACGTGTCTGCAGGGCTTGGCAAGCACCCAGCCTTTTCAGTGTACCGTCCTGACTGCCTTCTAACCGTGACGTCATGTGCAGCAAAGACAGCACCTTCATTTGCCCACTTTCCCCAAACTGAACCTTCTCTCTCCTCCCTCTGTCGTCCGTCCCCTTCCGGAAGGCCTCTACCCATTCCGCACTTTCTCCTTTGGCCTTCTTCCCATGCGCTCACACACCCCTTCCTCCTCGCTCGTTTCTCTTACTCCCAGCCTCCCGCGTTTCTTCACCGCCCCTCGGCCGGTCCTCCGCCTTCGGCCGCGGGGGCCGCGCAGCCCCGCATCCTCTCCCCCGCCCCTCCCCCGCCGCCACCCCTCCGGAATCGGGCGGGAGCGCACAGCCGGCAGGCGACGGAGCGAGCTGACAGCGTAATGAACGGCTTCGGCTGTAATTAGCGACCCCGCGGCTAATCACGATGTGCATTTACATTTTAAGTGCTGCGGAGAGAGCGGGAAAGGGGGCGACGCGCGGGCGGGGAGCCGGGCCTTTTCTGCCTCCTCCCTCCGCAGACTCCGGAATGAAGTGAACGGGCGAGTCTGTGGCGGTGGTGGTGCTCGGTAGGGGTGGCGGCGTCTTCGAGGGCCAACTTGGGTGGAGACACAGCCACCCGGTCCTCACGGAACAAACCCGCAGCCCCCGGGTCTTGCAAATAACAGTACAACCCAGTTCTTCTCCACGTTGGTTAGCCCAGGCTAGCATAGCCCCGGGGTCGCAGAGCCCGCTTCTCTTCCAACCAGCACATTCCTGCACAGCTTCTAGTCTTTCCGGACTTTTTCTCAGGCCGATCCGAAACCGCCGGCTTCAGGGTCCCCCACTTGGCCGAGCGCACTGCAGTCTTGGTGTCTCCCCAAGGCTGTGCCTGCAGAACCTGCTCCTCCCCAAGGCTGTGCCTGCAAGCGGCGGGTCCACGGAGGCCAGAGTCCTAGGGCGTGAGCAGGAGATTGGAGTCGGTCAGTCACTCACACTTGAGGTGGAAGAGTCCGGGTGCTGCAGCCACCCTCCAAGAAGAGATGAGAACTAAACCCGGGTTCTGAGCCGCGGGAGCGAGACCTGTCACGGACAGTGAGGAGGAACGAGGGCTGGGCAGCCCTACCCTAGACGAGCCGTGCCTGTCCGGCACCAGCTCGCCCACGGAACTGCTTCTTTCAGGGTCACCTGCTCCTTCCTTCCCGAGCTGTAAAAGGTCTGCCTGGCTGCCTGAAGTCGGTGGAAAGCCGGGCTGGAGACCGAGGGCATGGTCTCTCCTTACTAAGCCATCTTCCTCCCATCCAGCCCTTTGTTCCACGCCAGAGCCCGAGCCTCTTAGAGTGTGGAGTTTCCCGGTACCCAACACTCTCAACTTCCCCGAAGGCACGCCAGTCTACCTCTCATCTCCTAAAACCTGCCTTCTTTCTGTCTTCCTTTGGCAGAATCAACCTTCTGGATTTCTAGGGGCCAAGGCTGACTGACAAGAAATTCCGCCCGTGATTGAAAGTGAGGAATCTGCATTAGCAGGGCTTGAGCCGGGCACATACAGACGCGTGCAGCTCCAATAAAGGACTCTCAGGCATGGATATGAAGAACTTGGAAAAACGGTCTCCTGTTCCCTTCCCCTTTCATTTCAGGCAGGCTCGGCGCACCGCTCCCTGCCTTTCAGGGGTCTGTGGGTGCCGAGAGCCTGGAGAGCTGGTCAAGACGGGCCAGGCTCAAACCTGGTCTCTCTAAGCAACTACGAATCACGCCACGACGTCGCGGTCTGAGCCCAGGGAAGGCGCGGTGCGTAGCCGCAGCCAGCGTCTCCCACACTCTGCTGACCACGCACTGGCTGTCCTTGAGGAGGAATGTAGGGAGAGGAAGGGAGGGGTCCCTGGAGGGCTGGAGGAGCGAGGCCCCAGGAGGCGGAAATCTCTTACCTAGGCAGGAGTCTAGGGACGCCCTCGAGCTGGAACCCTGAAGGTTCGGGGACCAAGCTTGAATTGGCGTTTGCACCTCATAGTTTTTATTTAGGTTGCTCCTGCATGAGGGCTGGTTCAGGGAGAACCGATGGCGACTTCGGGAAACTTCGCCTCCCAAATCACCCCGGCGCTGTGACCGCATCCGCCGAACACCAGCGCTAGATGCTCAAGGCAGGCTGGGCTGGGACACCGACGAGTCACGCAGAGTTGGGGCGGGGCCTGGGCGAAGGGGTGGGGCCTCTCCGGCTCCCAGGCGGAGCTTCTGCTAAAGGCGCGGAGCACAAGGCACCGAGGGCGCAGAGTAGAGCAGCGCTACCCTGAAGAAGTCTGGGCTGCAGACTGCACGTTCCCAGCCCACCCTCCAGCTTCCACTCGGTGCCCGCATCCCGACCTCTGCCAGCCCTCGCCCAGCGCGCCCCGCGGCCATGCAGCGCCGGGCTTGAGGCTGCCCCATGGCCAAACCTGCGATCCCAGCGACGACGGCGCATGGAGAACTTCCGTAAGGTGCGCTCGGAGGAGGCGCCGGCGGGGGACGGCGATGAGGGTGGCAGTCCGAGCTCTGGCCCTTTCGCAGATCTGGCGCCCGGTGCTGTACACATGCGGGTCAAGGAGGGCAGCAAAATCCGCAACCTGCTGGCCTTCGCCACCACCAGCATGGCGCAGCCAGCCACGCGCGCCATCGTCTTCAGCGGCTGCGGCCGGGCCACCACCAAGACCGTCACGTGCGCCGAGATCCTCAAGCGCCGCCTGGCGGGCTTACACCAGGTCACGCGGCTGCGCTACCGGAGCGTGCGCGAGGTGTGGCAGAGCCTCCCGCCCGGACCCACGCGGGGTCAGACGCCCAGCGATCCGGCCGCCAGCCTCAGTGTACTTAAGAACGTACCGAGCCTCGCCATCCTACTTTCAAAGGACGCGCTGGATCCACGACAACTTGGCTACCAGCCTCCGAGCCTCAGTCCTGGTCCTTCGTCCCCTCCTACAGTGTCGACGTCCAAGAGGAGCCTGGGGGAGTCTGCTGCTGGAGAAGGCACAGCTAAGCGGTCTCAGCCTGAGCCAGCGGCTGAAAACGAGGACCAGACTGCCTGAGAATTCCCGGCTCTGAGCCACCTAGACCAACTGGATCTTATATCCTCAACACTCCTACTTCCACACCAAGCTTTCACATCTGGGTTTCAAGAGACCCATGTTCCTGGACACAGGTCCTCAGAATGACAGCATGGATCCACAGGACAGGGAGCTCAGGAATAACAAAAGAGGATCTCAGAAATCCAAGGAAACTTTGTGGGGCAAGTTGCCAGAAGCCACAGAACTCCACCCACACCTTTTCTAGGCCATCCTAGGATTTTTTTTTTTTTCATTTTTTTAGGGAAGCATGGTGGGTAGTGGAACTCTTGAGCCTTCTTGGGGACCCAGATGTTAAAAATGCCCAGCATGCATGAAGGCTGACTACTGAGGCTCTTGAAATCATCCTTGCTGTTAACCGAGAGCAGGAACTGTGACGCTGATTCCTTCAGGGTGGCCACATTGAAAATGTTCGGGCCATATCTGCCCACCCAACCCCTACCAATTCTCTTTTTACCTTTCCTTCCTCTTAGCATCACCCCCCCTCCCCGCATGGTGGCAGAGAAAAGACCCAGGACAAAACTTGCCATGCCTCCTCCCCTGAGTGCTTGGAGTCTTGCTTCCAATAAAACAAACATGAAAATGGCTCCGTCCCCGGTTTTGTTTTATTTTTTTTCTTTACCCACTCGCCTGTGCAGAGACCACTTTGGCAAGCTTGCCTCCAGCCCTGTTAGCCTTTTGAGTCTTCAAGGTCAGACACAGATTCTAGGCAGCGTCAAAATGTCTAAGAGGGACTTGTGCTGGGGCAGGCTGGGGTCTGTGTCCCTGTTGCATGCCCACAAAGGGAAAGGAGGCAGTCTTGCTGCTTTACTGGGAGGGGGAAGAGGGAGAGAGCATTGCCGCTGGAGGCGGCAGCCTGCCGAAGCTGGCGACCATGCTAAGGTTCCAACCTTGCACCCTCCTCCCGGTAGACGTACTTACCCAGAGGCAGGCACAAAGCCCCCTGAGGAGGAGCTCCCCTTCACTGCCCTCTCTCTGCAAAAGGACAGCACACCCTTGGGAGAGGGGGAGGAGAGAAACAGCACAAATCCACTGCTGGAAATTACTATTCAGCAGAGAAGCTTGGGCTGTGAATCACTGCAGGCTCCCTGATAAGCTGCTGCCTCCAGCCCTGCACAGCTGTGTGTTGAGAGATAACGGCCTCAGATGCCTCTCAGCCCAAATCCAAGTCCGGAGGGGGTGGGGGTATGCTGTGTGCTGGAAGTCGGGGAGCTGTGCAGCATACAGCTCAGGATCTTTAGAGTGGACGCCAACCCATGGAACTTAGCACCTCTGGAAAGGAGATGGGAGAGAATAGATTTGTAAAGTCACTTTGCTTGCAGAACCTTGAAATAAATCCTACTGGTGAGGACATTGGTTTCTACAGCTGATGGAGGGGCTCCTTGGGGAGGTCTGTTCTCTCCTTTCAATATATCTGCTTGTGTTTTGGATCACTGGGTCTTGTCATCCAGACTGTCATTGCCCTGCAACACCACCACTCCCTGACTTATTTATTATTATTATTTTTTTTAGAGGAGGTCTTTCTATGCAGGGCAGGCTGGCTGGGAACTGATCCTCCTTCGCCAGCCTACCGAGTGCTGAGATTACAGGTGTGTAACTAAATAGCCCAGCTCTAGGGCTTTAGATGTGTTTATTAATCCCTCTCATAGATGGAGCAAGAAGCATGGGAAAAATCAAAACTGGGCTGGGAGCCGGGTGTGGTGGTGTATGCCTGTGATCCCAGCACTAGAGGAGGCAGAGGCAGGTGGATCTCTGTGAGTCCAAGGCCAGCCTGGTCTACAACTCGAGTCCAGGACAGCCAAGGCTACACAGAGAAACCTGTCTCAGAAAAAATAAAAACAAACAAATAAACAAAAATCAGAAAACTGGGCAGGGGATGTAATTCAGCTGGTAGAATATTTGCCTGGCATGTATAAAGTTTCATTTTTGACTCCCAGCACCACATAAATTTGTCATGGTGGCATATGCCTTTAATACCAGAATCCTAGAGATGGGGACAGGAGTATCAAAAGTTAAAGAATCTCCCTGGCTGCACATGGAATTTGAGGCCAGCCTGGACAAAGGCTCTCAGAAAAGAGTAAACTATCCAGGCAACTGAGGTACCCTGGACTACTGGGCTTCCCAAAGTAAAGAAAACGATTAGTTTTAGGAGTCTGGAACGCTAACTGCCCACGGGGGCCTTGCTTGGATGCCTGCCCTGATTCCAGGACTCTAAGCAGAGTCTACCAGGCGTGACAGGAAGGCAAGGCTATGGAGGCTTTTTTCATGGGCCACGTGAGTCTCCTTTCAGCCTACAAACATGTTCTGGCATGGGGAAGAAGGACATGCCTGATGTAGCTTCAGACTTAACCTGCTCCCTTGGGAGAAAACAAGCCACTATCAGCTTTCTTTTCTGCATCCCTACTGAAGCCGGCAGGTTTGCTATCCAGGCTTCTCATGAGTGTGTTAACACATCAGTCAAGCCACATCTGCCAAGACCCACCTCTGCCTTACTGATCCTCTGGCCCTGCTGTCCCTTGAGCAGTTTCCAAAGGGAGGACACATGTTCGCCCCCCCCCCTTTCTCCCCATCACAGAGGCTGGACTGGGAACTTGAGAAGCCCCTGCTTAAGGAAAGGTCGTGGATGGAACACCTCAGAGGCAGTGTCCTCTTCAGGAAGGGACTGGTGGTAAAGTGGGAGAAAGAGGGAGTCTCTCTTGTGAGGCCTCCATCTTTCCAGTATTGGTCTCTGTTTTGTAAACTATCCCTGGTGGATGGGAACAAGCATCTACCCACCCTGGAGAGGGTACCAGCAACATGATGGCCAGAGATGATTGCACCCAAGTCTAGCTTGGAGAACCAACCAGTTTATTGGGTTTTCTTGCAGAACATGAGTGAGGGGTTACTTGCAGGAGTGTGGGTGACCCCAAGCAGCCCCACCACTGAAAAGTCTCACGCCAGCATGGACGACAGCTCTCCCATAGCTGCATACATGGTGTCCCCCTCCAGTTAACCGTGTATACACTCTATATACACTCAGCACCTGCTGAGCCCACGAGCCCACGTGCAGCTGGGAGCAGAACTGTACAGTGGAAGCCAGGTGCAGGAGGGAGGCGTGGCATCGCAGGTGAGCGAGTGCCAACAAGCCTGTGTGAAGTCACTCATCTGTAGCTGCTTCTGATGATTTCGGTACGGTAGTTATGCATGGAGCACAGTGTTCCCTGAGCCTGGTGCTTGCCTCCATTCCTGTGGTACTCAGGTCACAAAATCAAAATCCATTCAGGAACATAAAAGCATGATGTAACGCACAATCAGATGATGGATGGCCACTCAACTCACTTTCATTGTTCTGTTGTGTCAACTTCCAGTCCAGGTACGGGGAGGGGGTAGAATCACAGAATAATCTGACATTGCTTCAGCCTCCCCCCACAAACAAACACCAGTCTATTTCAGAGAAGGAAAAGTAGTGTATGAACACTCTTGTTTATGCATGCCTGTCCTGCCAGCTCTTACGAGACAGAGGCCAGGAGTTTGGAGAGTTCAGGGCTAGCCTAAGGTACACAGTGAGTATGAGGCCAGCCTGGGTTATGTGGTAGAACTATGACTCATAAAAAAGGGAGGAGGAGGTAAATAAAAGCCAAATATAGTGATTATATGTACAAGCAGGTCACAATAAAACCTACTATGTTGTAAGGTAGCAAAAAAATAAATAAATAAAAATATTTTTAAATGAAAAAGTAAGCCAGGCAGTGGTGGCTTTAATTCTAGCATGCCTTTAATTCTAGCACTTGGAAGGCAGAGGCAAGACGATCTCTGAGTTCAAAGCCAGAATGGTCTATAGAACAAGTTCCAGGACAGCTAGGACTACATAGAGAAACCCTGTCTAATAATAATAATATTAATTATAATAATGTGGGTTGAAAAGAGAAATTGGAGCTTGAAAGCTACAGGGAGGTAAGAGCTGAGGCTCTGGTCATGGGACTGGAAATAGGGCATGTCTTAGAGTTACCAAGGCTAAGCATCTTACTACCATTACAAGCAGGAAAAAGAAAGAAGGCCTTTTGAGTGTTTGTCCTGGCCTGGCCAGCTCTTGACCTGCCTTTCTGGCATTCCAAGAAAGACACCTTTCAAGGAGCAAAGAGAATGGGGGAATGAATAAGCTTCTTTGCCATAAATAAGCTGTGCACTGGCCATGAATGCGCCAAGTGTATTCACTTTCTAGAGGAGATGCCAGACACAGACTCACCTTCAACCTTTCACCTTCAACCTTTACCCTCTGTTTTCCTAACCTCTTCACTTGGTCCATTTTTTGTCATTATTCTAAGCAACAGGGACAATCTAATTCCCTTTATTTCACCTAGATATTAGAATACATACAGGTGTCAGGCAGGGGTGATTGAAGAAAGTGGGCTGAGGGCAGAGCTGGAAAGGTGGGCCAGTGGTTAGCTGAGCTCACTGCACTTGCAGACACACAGGTAGATGATAAAGGTCTGCTACCTCTCGCTCCGGGGAACCCGGTGCAGACTCTGGACTCTGCAGACAGTCGCCTCCACATACATGCTTATGCCCTCTCCACCATCACCATACACACATCATTTAAATGTTTTTTGTTTTTTTTTTTAAATAGAGCTGGAAAGTTGGCTCAGCGCATAGGGACATGTAGTGCTACTGCAGAGGACCTGGGTTCAGATCCCAGCACCCACCTGGCAGCTTACAGTCATCTTTAACCCTTTTCAGGGGATCCAGAACCATCTTCTAGCCTCTATGGGTATCATGCATGCTCACAATGTACTTATAAACAGGCAAGACACTCATATACCTAAAATAAAAACAAACAAATTCATTAAGATAAAGTTTTAAATTTAAATTAAAAGAAGAATTGGGGAAGGAGGGAGGAAATAAAATTCTGTCCCAGGATTGGCTCTTAGAGCACAGCTGTAACTATGCCCCACCAGTGGGATCTTTGGCAAGCCTGGCAGTCACCCTGCTAAAGGTATGTGCCTAAGACTAACTGGTCCCACTTACTTTGCACCCTGTCCAGTTCTTGGATCTTAAGATGCCATTAAAGTGTTGTTAACTGAATGAACAGGGGCTTGCTAAGCCAGGTTTTCAACTGTTGTTCTGTCACATTAAAGTCCATAACTGGGCCCTGGGAGGGGGCCTAGCCGTTAAGCATGTGTTGCTATTCCGAAGGACTTGAGTTCAGTTCCAAGCAGCCATGAGGGCCAGCTCACAACTGCCTGTAACTCCAGCTACAGGGAATTCACAACCTCCTCTGTTCTCTGGGGGCACCTGTACACATGGGGCATAGAGCCACAGCCACTAATAATAATAATAATAATAATAATAATAATAATAATAATGCTTTAAAGTCCACAACTGCCCAGTCCAGAGCTGCCACTAATTCTACCATAGCTGTCTTGGCTCATCTGGGCCCTTGGATCCTCCTGCCCTGATCAAGTAGGGTCATCATGGAAAGTAGGCTATTTCAGGGGTGTAGTTAAACTTGCATCCCTCCAAAAGACATGGGTTTTTTTGCTTTGTTTTATTTAGATATTCATTTATTTCATGTGCATGTATGCACAGGACATGCATGTCTGGTGCCCATGGAGGACAGAAGAGGGTTTTGGGTTGCCTGGAACTGGAGCTATAGGTCATTGTGAACCACCATGTGGGTACCGGAAATTGAACCCAGGTTATCTAGCAGGAGTGGCAAGTTCTCTTAACCAGTGAGCCATCTCTCCAGCTCCCAAAAGACATGTGAAATGCTAACCCACTGTCACTGTGACTATTGCCTAATCTGGAAACTCTTTTCATGTTAAGGGCCTTGGAGATGGTTCATCAGGTAAAGACACTTATTGCCAACCCTCACTACCAGAGTTCAATTCCTGATATCCAAATGCTGGAAGGAGAAAACCACCCTCCTTCAAATCAGTAAATGTAATACTATTAATACTTAATAATACTTAATAATAATACTTAATAATAGTTAATACTATTTAGTTAGTTAGTTAGTTGTTTGTTTATTTATTTATTGGTTGGTTGTTCAAGACAGGGTTTCTCTATGTAGCCTTGGCTGTCCTGGTCTCACTTTGTAGACCAGGCTGGCCTCAAACTCAGAGATCTGCCTGCCTCTGCCTCCTCAAGTGCTGTGATTATAGGTGTGTGCCAACATGCTGGGCTAATGTAATACATTTTTTAAAGGTATAAATTAAGGAGCTGGAGCTGGAACTAGGCCTGGAATCTAGCAACTCCAGAAATCGAGACAGGGCATTATAAGGTTAAGATTAGTCTGTGCTAGAGTGAATTCAAGGCCAGCCAAGACAAGTTAGTGAGAGCCTGTCTCAAAATAAAAGCAAAAAAGAAAGTTGAAGGTATAGCTCACTGGTGGGACATTGACCTGTCTGAGCCTCATGCCAAGCACAGGAAGAATGGAAAAAAGAAAGAAAGAAAGAGAGAGGGGGGGGAGGGGAGGGAGGGAGGGAAGGAGAGAGGGAGGGAGGGAGGAAAGGATGTAAGGAGGGAAGGAAGAGTTGGCATGGAGGTGTTGCTCAGTAGTAGATGTCTTGCCTAGAATGTACAAGACCTTGGTGGTCCTGTGGTGGTTTGAATGAGAATGGGCCTCATAGGCTCATATATTTGAAAGCTTTGTCCTCAGTCAGTGGAATTATTTGGAAGGATTAAGAGGTGTGGCCTTGTCAGAGGAGGTGTGTCACTGGGTGTGCTTTGAGTTTTCAAAAGCCTCTATCATATTCCAGTCTTTCTCTCTGGCCTGGGATTGTGGACCAAATGTGAGTTCTCAGCTAGCGCTGGAGTACCATGCCTGCCTGCCTGCAGCTATGCTGTCAGCCATGATGGTCACAGACACACTCTGAAACTGTAAGCAAGCCCCCAGTAAAATGCTTTCTTTTCTAAGTTGCTTTAGCCACTGCATTTCTTCACAGCAATAGAAAATTTACTGAGACAGGCCCTATCCACAGCACAACAGTTTATTAATTAATATTAAAAACAAAGTCATACTGAAGTAGAGCAAGCCTTTAATCTAAAATGTGATCCTGGGGCTGGAGAACTAGCTCAGCAGTTGAGTGTGTACTGATCTTGCAAAAGACCCAAGTTCAGCTCACTGCTGCTTCTAACTCCAACTCTAGAGAGGGATCCAGTGGACACCAACAATCATGTGCACAAACACTACTCAGACACTTAAAATTAAAACTAATAAACACCTTTATGCTGTGGTCCTGTAAAAGGAGAGCTATACAAACAAATAACCAGAGGAAAGAAAAAAGTAATATAAATATGGGACAGAGATTAGAGTGAGTGATATACATCGACACACCAAGGAGTTCAAAGAATTAGCAGCAAAGAACAGAAGCTGAGGAAAATATGGGAAAGTCTTCCCTAGGGAGTTTAAGGTACCAGTCTCAGGGACTTTGGTACTGAAGCTGTAGGCAACGGACACAGTAAGTTTTCTCACTATCTCCAGCGAAAAAGAAGGAGAGGGAACAAGGAGTATTTGTCAAGGCACCTGTTGTCAAAATGACCAGCCCTACATGAGGGTTTATTCTCTGGGTTGTGTCGATCAGAGGCTTTGGAGAAACTTAGCCTATGATTTGAAGCAAGCAGCTTCTTCTCCGGGCCTCAGCCTTCTTAGATGAAAAATAAGTCCCAGATCATTGAAGGAAGAAAGGAGGTGATAATACTGGGCTATATTGGTTCTTGCAAAAACAAAAAACAAACAAACAAACAAACAAACAAAACCTTGAGGACTGGCAAGATGGCTCCCTGGGAAAAGGTCTTTTCGACTAAGCCTAATGAGCTGAGTTTAATTCCTAATGGTGGAAAGAAAGAACTGACTAGCTCAGTTTGTGCTCTAAGCACCCACAGCATGCACATTCCCTCCCCTGCACAAAATATATGTTATGAAAAAAATTGAGACAGTGTTTTGCTATGTAGGCATAGCACTCCAGGAACTCGATCTCCAGAGCAGGGTGACCTTGAATTCAAAGAGATCCACCTGCCTCTGCCTCCCAAGTGCAGGGATTGAAGGGATTCTACCATCCTCAACTTAATTTTAAAAATAACAAATGGAGAAATATCATCTGAGTCATTGCTTAAAGACACACGAAGCCTTTATCGAATCCAAACCCTCAGGATTCACTGCTCTCAGGAGGAGGTTAGGGTGCAGCTTAGAGGTAGAATATTCACCTAGATGTGAAGTCCTACATTAGATCCCTACTACTGAAAAAATAAAAGCTAATTCTACTGAGAGAGACCTGGGAATATGCATTTTAACAAAAGTCTCAGTTGATGGTGAGGATTAATTGAGATCCATTATTCTCGGAATGAAAGAGTTGTGTTTACACTGGCAAGAGTGATAACATTAAATCTCCTTTCAACTGAACTTGGTAGCTCACATTTGAAATATGAACATACACTGTGTGGGTATGGGAATGTGCGTGCAGGTCCCCAAGGAGGCCGGAAGCATCAGATCCCCAGGAGAGGGGATTACATACAGTTTTGTGAGCTGCCCAGCGTGGGTGCAGGGAGCCCACCCAGTTCTTCGAAAGCTGTGCACGCTCTCAAACACTGAGCCGCCTCCTCAGCCTGAGTTTTTATTTTACATATTATGAATGTATGTTTTATATGTATGTATCTGTGCACATGCACTTGTCTGTAGGTGCCTACAGAGACCAGAGATGTCATCTGAGGCCCTGGAGCTGGAGGGCAGGCGATGTAAGCCTCCTCATGTGGGTGCTAGAAGCCAAACTCAGATTCTCCCAAAGAGCCAGCACTCTTTCCTGCAGAACCGTGTCTTCAGCCCTGGTCAGCCCTGGTCTTTCTTTTGGTTTTTGACACAGGGTCTGTGTAGCTCTGGCTGTCCTGGAACTCTCTCTGTAGACCAGGCTGGCCTCAAACTCACAAAGATTCGACTGCCTCTGCCTCCTGGATGCTGGGATCAGAGGTGTGCGCCACCACAACTGGCTCCTGGTTTTTCTCTTTAAACCCTAATAAAAATTGCCCTCCAGCTTAAAACAAGTAAATAAGTCCCTTTTCTTGTCAGGCATGGGACATGCCTGCCTACACTCCTGCGATTCCAACACTAAAGAGGCTAGAGCAGGCGGATTGGGAGTTCAAAGCTAGTCTAGGCAACACAGCAATACCCCGTCTTTAAACCAAACAAAACTAGCCAGGCATGGTGGCACACATCTCTAATCCCAGCACTCAGGGAGGCAGAGGCAGGCCTCGCCAAACTCTCTGTGAGTTCAAGGCCAGCCTGATCTTACAAAGAGAGTCCAGGACAGCCAAGGCCACACAGAGAAACCCAGTCTTGAAAAGAAAAAACGAAACAAAAGAAAACTGAGCCAGCAAGATGGCTCATCAGGTAAAGAGAGGCACTTGCCTACACTGACAACTTGAGTTTAATCCCTGTGGTTCATATAGTAGAAGGAGAAAACCAACTCCTGCAAATTGCTTCTCCTCTCTACACTCTTGCCATCGTACCCACATGACTAAATACGAACACACACACGCGTAAATTTTTATTTATTTATTTATTTATTTATTTATTTTGAGACAGCGTTTCTCTGTGTATTTTTGGCTATCCTTGACTCACTCTGTAAACCAGGCCGGCCTTGAACTCACAGAGATCCGCCTTCCACTGCCTCCCAGAATGCTGGGATTATAGGTGTGCGCCACCATGCCCGACTCAGACACATCATTTTTTAAATCCCACGATTTATAACAATGTTTTTTAAAATCCCGTCTCTACTTCCAGCTTTTTTTTCAGTCTTTTGTTGTTGTTGGTGGTGGTGGTAGGTTTGGGGTTTTTATTTTTGTTTACTGTTCTGGGATTGGCTCTAGGTCTTCATATCTGCTAGTCAAGCAGCTTTGTCACGATCCTCAGTCATAATTTGATACACATTTCCGGAGAAAAATCACTGTTGCAGAACGGCTCCGAGCTGCCCTCTACCGGTCATTTTTGGAAGAGACAGGCTCTGCGCTCAGAGAGAGGGAAGAAAAAGGGTGGAAATCTTTTTTTTCTTTTTTTTTTTTTTTTGAGACGGGGTGGGGGAGGTTGAGAAGTGGAGGCTGGAGGGCGACGCTAAAGAACTCCAACCACAAATCTAGGTGCTCCGGGTCCTGTTTCTGAGCGGAAGATGAGGGAGCAGGACCTAGCTCAGACAGCAAGGACATCACTACAAAGACTCGGTTTCCACGTAAATGGTGTGTTTCTGTATCTTCATCCGGATAGCGCAACCTTCATGCTAGAGCAAGTTAAACAATTACTACACGGCTCATATGACGTTTTAAATGTATTTCCAGAAGAACTGGAAACGTGTCCACACACACACAACATGCCTACATGACTGCTTCCAAATATGCCGGTGGGAACATCCCCAACAGTGTTAAGTGATAACAATAATATGTTCCCGTCTTGCCTCTGGCTTTCAAGCTAAAAGCTCTCAGGATCTGTAACCATGAACTTTCTGCTGACACATACAATTGAAACAAATTAGGACATATGAAAACATAAGCATGACTATTCAGAGCACGCTACTGGTAAGAGCCCCACAGTGGAAATAACCTAACTGCCCATCGGATAATGAATGGATTGGGTCAGGAGGTGACTCAGCGGAAAAGGCAGTTGCTTCCTAGCCCATGATCTGAGTTTGATCCTCAACCCCACACCCCCAGGTGAAAGAAGAGGGCTGACTGAAGTTGCCCCTTGACCTCCAAGCATGCCACAGCACACCTGCCCCATAAATAAATGTAATTTGATTTTTTTCCAGCTGTTATGTTGATGCAACAGAACAGAAATCTGCCAGGCGGAGGAATGAGTACAGGTTAATGTTAGGTTATTGGCTAAACAGTGTTCCTCCAAAATTCCTATGTAGAAATCCTAACCCTTAGTACCATAGTATGTGGTAGCATCTACAGATAGAACTTTAAAGAGGTGGTTAAGACTGGATGTGGTGGTGCATCTGGCCCTTAGAAATAGACTAGGGATGACTGAAGTTGGAGGTCTATCTGGGTGATATGGTGAAACTCTGGATCAAAGGGAGAAAGGGGGAAAAAAGATTCCCCTCCCTCAAAGGCACAGAATTATATTATTTCCTTTATGAGATATATCCATAGAAGGAAAGCCATTGCTTGCCCGGTAGCACAGGCCTATCATCCCAGCTACTAGGGAAGCTGAGGCAGGCAGATGGAAAGTCTGGCAGGGCTACAGAGTAAGTTCGAGGCCAGCCTGGAGAACATAGTGAGAATCTGTTTCACTAAAAATAAATGAAAGGGGCTGAGGCTACAGCTCAGTGGTGACATGCTTGCCTAGCATGGGAGAGACACAGGTTTCAAGCCACAAGACTGGTGGAGGGATAATAGGAAAGAAAACAAAACAGACAAGGCGCTGGAGGAATGGCTCTGCAGTCAAGAACACTTGCTGCTCTTGAAAAGGATCCCGGTTTCATTCCCAGCACCCACATGGTGGCTCATGACCCATTGTTACTCCAGGTCTGGTGATCTGATGCCTTCTTCTGGCCTCCATACACATTAAGCATGCATGTACACATATATAAAGCAGACAAAACACTCGTACACATAAAATAATTTTTTGGGTTTGGCTTAGTTTTGATTTTTTGAGACAGGATCTCTCTGTATAGCTATGGCTATCCTGGAAGGTGCTCATATTCAGAGACCTGCCTGCCACTGACTCGAATTGCTGGGATTAAAGGCACGCGCCACCACCCCACCACCCCACCACCCCACCACCCCACCACCCCTCCACCCCCCCCACCGCCACCTGTCATCCACCACCTACCACCCTCGCCTCCCCAGCCCCAGAAAAATAAAAATGTGTTAAAAGCTATAGTGCAGAAGGAAAACAGAGGTGCTTACAGTGGATGTGGGTGGGGATCACCATTCTTGGACTGTATTATCTCGGGGGTGATGAACATTCTGGAATTACAGAGGCGTGATGACTACACAGTACAATAGCTAAAATGAACACCAGCTGATTCCATATCTTTAAAAGGGTACGATAGTTTCTGAATTATATCACTAGACAAGTACTCTGCCCCTGAGCCACATCCCTAGCCCTTTTATACAAAGCAAGCAAACAAGAACAACCAAAAAAAAAAAAAAAAAACACACTTTTTTTGTTAAGCTGTTTCTGTTTCTGTCAGGCACTTTGTCACATCAATAAAAAATTACCTAAGGGACAGTGAGGTGGTTCCTTGAATCCCAGCACTCAGGAGGCAGAGGTTGATGGATCTCTGTGAGTTCAAGACCAGACAGGGCCACAGTGAAACCTTGTGTCTTAATCAGTGCTCTGCTGCTGTGGAAATATAAGCAACAATCATAAGAGAAAGCATTTAACTGGGGCTGGCTTACAGCTTCAGAGGCTCAGTCCATTATGATCATGTCAGGAAGCATGGCAGCAGGCAGGCAGGCAAGGTATTGGAAACGAGAGTTCTACGTCTGAAAACAGTAGGGAGAAACTGAGCCTGACTTGAGCTTCTGAAACCCCAAAGCCCACCCCTAGTGACACACTTCCTCCAACAAGGCCACGCCTCCTAATCCCTCTCAAACAGTGCCACTCGCCAATAACCAAGCATTCAATTATGTGAGGCTGTGAGGACCGTTCTCATTCAAACCACCATACTTTGTATCAAAAAAAAAAAAAAAATGTCCCATACATGGCACAGAAAAGTCAAGAATTTGGATAAGCTATATTCATAGACTCACACTCCTTCAAGTTACATTTTTCTTTCTTCTTTTATTTTCTTATCCATCTATCTATCTATCTATCTATCTATCTATCTCTATCTACCTACCTACCTATCTATCTATTTCTATTCAACCATGCAATCATTACTTTTTTTATGTGTATGTGTGTGAATTTATAGCACATGTGTGGGCATCTGTGGGGGCCAGAAGAGGTGTCAAATTCCCTTGGAGCTGGAGTTACAGGCAGTTGTGAGCTGTCTGGTGTGAAGTAAAATTGAGTCTTCCAATAGAGCTGAAAACACTATTATAAACTATTGAGCCATCTTTTTCCTGACCAGCATTTACTGGGATTTTTTTGGTTGTTGTTCTTGTCACTCTTCCCCTCCCGCCCCCAACCTCAGGTAGGTTTTCTCTTCGTAGTCCTAAATGACCTGGAACTTGCTCTTCAGACCAGGCTGACCTCAAACTCAGAGATCTGCCCGCTTCTGCCTCCCAAGAGCTGGCATGTGTCACCACGCCCAGCATTTACTATATTTTTAAGATAAAATTTTATTCTGTAGTCCAGGCTGGTCTGGAATTCACTGCTATAGCCCAGGCTAGCCTCAAACTTGTGACACTCCTCCTACCTCAGCCTCTCTAGTTCTGAGATAACAGACATGAGACATCAACTGTAACTTATCCAATCACATCACTTAGTTGCTACACTGGAAATTAAAACTAGAGCCTTGAATATGCTATATAATTGCCTCATCACTAACCCCGGGCTTCCCATCATACTCCCTACAGTTATCCAGGCTTTGACCATGCATATGCAGCAAAGGTTTTATTTAAAAACAAACAAACAACAAAAAGGAAGTGTTCAGGGAGCCTCAGTACAGCTGAGCAGGTAGAGGCTTTAGGAAAGAAACAGGATCACGGTGTTTCCCTGAGTCTCTGAGTTCCTCTATTAACAGGGCCCAAGGAAGGGGTTGTAGGAATATTTATTGGAGGCTGGCTGAGCAGGAGTTCCCGAGGCCTTGCTTTGAGCTTTTGAAGAGTCACCCAGCCTGGAAGCCACAACAAAGACCAGGCTAGCTTAGAACTTTTAACAATCCTCTTTCTGTTTTGGGTCGGTTTCTTTCTCTGTAAAATTAAATAACTGGGCTTTAAAAAGTAGGGAAAAGAGCCTGAGCACTTGGCGAGGAAGGAGTGCAGGGGAATCATGTGACCCAGGCAGTCCCTGGATCCCCGGTCCTTCTGCCTCAGCCTCCAAAGTGCTGAGAATATTGGCTTGAGTCGCCACTCCCAGTATGAAAAAAAAAAAAAAAATTTTTTTTTTCAGAGACACAAACTGCATGGGAGGGTTTGGAACTTGGATTCCTCACCACGCGGGGCAAAGCGGTTCTTCCTATTATAGTTTGTCGTCGTTATCGCCACAATTCCAACTGGGATAGTCTCCTCCGTGGGCGGATTCCAAACTCCACACTGTCCGCTGCTCGCCCTGCTTCCTCCCGCAGCGGGAAGTTCACTACGGTCACTCGGTCATCCAAGTAACCTCGGCGCGGCGCCGGCGCAGTTTGTCCCCGACGCGCCGCCGTAGCCGCCCGCGGCCGCGTGGTGTCCCACCCGCTTCCGTCGGCGCGAGATCCGCAGTGGGCGGGCCTTACGCTCCGCCCAGCGTGCGTCGCTGTGTGAGTCCGGCCCCCTCGAGCTGCTGAGCCGCCCGCGAGCTCGCCACCGGCTTTTCTTCAGCCCCAGCCCGTGCGCTGCGGTCGCCGTCATGCTCGCCGCCGCCCTTCGTCGCTGTGCCGCGGCCGCGGCCGCCCGAGGCTTCCTGCACCCGGCCTCGGCCCCCAGCCCCGCCGCCGGTAAGCCCCGCGCCCGCCGCAGCCCGCGTGTCCTTGTTGTGACCTGGGCTCCCGCCGCCACTCGAGGGCAGGCTCCCTGGCGGCCTAGCCTTTGCCCTAGGAGCCGGCAGCCGGGCCGGGTGACCGCCGTCCGGCCGCCGCCGCCCGGGCTTATGTGGGAGATCCCCCAGGCCTTCCTCCCGCCACTTCCTCATGCCGGATCTGAGACCCGTCAGGTGTGGATCTGTCGGGGTCGCCGAGGACAGGCTCAGCGCTTCCTCTCAGTCTCTGGGCCCTGACCGGTCCGGCGCTGACCCTGCAGCCACCTGACCGGGAGTGGCCCCCGTGGGCCTGCAGCTTCTTGGCGAAGGTGACATTGAGCCTCCGGGCGCGCCGCCCGCCCTTGCGTTTCCTAGAACACTATTCGACTCCCCACTGGGACCCAATGTTTTTTGTGCCACCTTCATAACTCGGTGCAGTCACGTTTAAGGACTGTTGTGCCACGTTCTAATTTCACGTTTAAAATAGATCATTTAAACGTGTGTGGTGGCTTTCTCGTGGTTGGCAAGAGAGAGCCTGAATGTGTATAGGTATTAACGGTAAGAACGTTAACGTTACCAAAATTGAGTACCAAATAACCAGGAGTACGTGTTGTACAAATATGGGAAAGCTTCGTGGATCCCCACCTGGCTCCCTTAAAATTAGAAGCCTCAGTGCTGAACTATGAAATGTTAATTCTTGTTGCTTATTTCCTCCTCTGTTATCTGTAGATTTTGTGTTCATCATCGCTCACCTCCAGTACTGGGGAGGAACCAAGGGTCTCTTGCATTGCTAGATAATTGCTCTGCTATTCAGTGCATTCTCAGACTTCTCCCCCTAGCACTGTACACTTTATTTTTGTTTGGTTTTGGTATATCTCACTATATAACCCAGGCTGTCCTGGAACTCTTTGTAAACCAGGTGGGCCTCGACCTCAAAAAAAATATGATTATTTTATTTTTGAGACAGGCCCTTTGTAGCCCAGACTGGCCTGGCGTAGAACTCAAAATGGTACCAAAGGCCAGCCAGGAACTTAGTGCATTCATTCTGCCTCCCAAGTGCTGGGATTATCACTAAAGATCTCTAGGTTTATCTCTGAGGCTTTCTATATTCACCCCCTGGTGTATAATTCAGAAACCAGACTTAATTTTAGTTGGTTCTCCCTTCTACCTAAATGTTGCCACAGGAGGGCAGTATTGGTCGCAAATGGTGTCCGTTCCTTTTTAGCTGTGTGACCTTGTACATAACTAATTGATCTTAAGCTTCATTTGCCTTTCTGAAGTTAAGATCATTTTTGGTGAGGTTTAAATTAGGTAATGCAACTCTTAGCTGGCACAAAGGCTTGATATGATCATGCCTTGCTAAATAATAAAATGGAGTCTGGTAGGTACCACTTACACATTAATCAGTTTTGTCAGGGGACATCTTAGAGCCTATTACCTAGGCTATGAAGGATAGCATACTCATCCTATATTTGGTTCATGGTTGGCAGAAATGTTCAAAACATTCTTGGTTTATTGCAATTCAGTTGGTCTTAGGTTGAGATTTGTTATTGGTATGAGATCATAAGTTTTTTTGTAATTGAAAGTGAGAAAGACACTGGGGAAGCAGGGTGTGGTGGCATGCATGCTCTTGGTCCCAGTACAAGAGGCAGGCAGATTTCTGAGTACCTGTTCTGGCCAGTGACTAACAATACAATGACAGGGTGAGGGGGAAAAAGAAGCAGCAGGATGTGGTGGCTTACAGCTAGGAAGGCTGAGGCAGGAAGATCACTAAGAATTCCAGGTCAGTCTGGTATACAGAGTTCAATAAAATACTTCAGTAAAATAAAATGAAAGTTGTGGGCCCCGCTGGCTGATGTTGGAATGTATCCTCTGTAACAGCGATTCTCAAGATTCTCAACCTTCTTAAAGCTGAAGCCCTCCAACACAGTTTCTTGTGTTGTGGTGACTCCCAACCACAAAATTACTTCATTGCTACTTCATAACTGTAATTTTGCTACTATTATTAATTGCAATGTAAGTATTTGGTGGGCAGGATATCTGATGTGTGACCCGTGGGGTCACGACCCATAAGTCAAGAACCACTGCTCTGTAATTGTCCTAAGTTTGCTGGTAGGATCAGTCTCAATAGCCAGTTTGCTCTGGGGATCCTCTGCCTTATGGGAGTGGAATTACAGTTGGGACAGTGTGTGTACCCAGCATTTTATGTGGGCCTAGGGATCCAAACTCTACTGAGCCATCTTTCCAGCCCCTAATTTTATTTATTTATTCTTTCGTTCACTTATTTATCTGTTGGTTTACTTAGGGGCAGGGTCTCTTACAGCCCAGACTGGCCTTGAATCTAATACTCCTGACCCCACCTCCTAAGTTAACATTTTAAATAAAATTCTAATCAACCCTTGGAATTATGTTTCCTGAGAGCTTTAAGACCTGGAAAGATGGAAGTTGTTTGTTTTTCTCTTGTGTATGTACGTACTCATGTACATGTGCCATCACACAAAACCCACTTAGGAAGTGGTAGTGGTGTTTGGATGGGGGGGGGTGCCTGTATAATTTCTCTGAAACCGAAGTGTGGGAAAAGGAGCTGGACCTGATACAATTCCAGCTTTGGGGAGGCCGAGGTAGGAGATGGAGCATTCAGTCTTTAATACATCTCAAGAGAACAATAAAACTTATGTATCTGTATATACTAGTAAAACATCGCCTTATTTGTAGGAGGGGTGGCTAAGGACCCATGTCGTTTAAACTTTGTAGAAGATAGGATAGTCTGGTTTTTGCGGTTGTGAAACAGGTTGTGTGTGTGTGTGTGTGTGTGTACATACGTGTACTCAGTGGGTTGTTTTGTTGGTTAATTGGTTTGGTTTGGGTGGTTATTGTTTTTGAAACTGGGTCTTGCTATGTAACCTGGCAGGTCTGGAATTCATGGAGTTCCTTGCCTCTGCCTTCTGAGTGCTGAGATGAAAGTGCCATTCATCATGCTGGGCCCTAATGATTGTTTTTGTTTGTTGTTTGTTTGTTTTGTTTTGTTCTGAGATTGGATCTTACTCTGTAGCCCAGGGTGACCTCAACTTCCATAGTGTTAGTATTACACATGCCCTGCTTTTTCTTTTCTCTTTCACATAAGAATTTGTGATTTGGCCTCTAGGAAGGGGTAAACAAAACATGATCATTTTGGCTTGAATTTGCATTTGCTGGTTGTCTGTTTTTATAACTAGAAAACAAAGCTAGCACCAGATCCATACCTAGGAGTAAGCAAAAGGAATTGGCAACCATGAAATTCTTTTCTAGATTGACGGTCAATCTAACAGTTAATGTAGACTTAAAGAACAGACCAGGCAAGGCTCTGGGATCCCAATCACTAGGGGAATCCAACAAACAAAAAACTTAGCTCTACGAGGAAGTACTCATACTTTAATATTTATTGAGTAAATATTTAGGAGGAAAATTCCTGGATTTAATGGTAGCTATGTTGTAACTAGAGAAGATACCACTAAGCACTGGGCATATACCTGTGATCCCAGCTCTCTAGGAGGCAGAAGTAGGCGAGTCTCTGTGAGTTCAGGGCTCCTGGTCTACAAAGGGAGTTCAGGACAGCCAAGGCTATACAGAGAAACCCCGTCAAGAAAAAAGAAATCACTATGCACTCTTTGGAAGTGGTCGTACCATTTTATGCTTGCCCTTTAAGTACCTTGGTCCTTGCTCTGGATTACTTTAGTTTTTCAAAAAGGTATTTTAGGACTTCTAGGTAATCATGAGATAGAATTTTACTGCATTCTTGCTTTGTGGTGTATAAAATGCATTAGTCTTCTGAAATATTAAATATACATGTAGTTTTGATTAAGTGTAGATATCAGATACATTTAGGTCTAATGACCTTTTTCTTTGTAAAGAAGTTAAAACACATCCACGTTTAGCCAATTTATACCCATATTCCAGTTTGTTTGGGACCAGGGTTGTAGAGAAAATTGTCTCTGGAAATTGGGACTTAGGCTGTGATCTTCTGGGAATGGCAAGTATTTTGTTCAAGGTGCAAATGGTGTTATTCAAGGTGTTATTCAGTCGTTTCAGTTGATCTCACAGAAGACCTCAGCTGATCTCCTATTATACGTTTTGTCTGCTTCTCTTTTTCTCCTTTTCTATCAGTTGCCATATTAAGGTAAAAATGCACTATTAGGAGCTGAAGAGATGTCTCATTGGTTAAGAACACTACTGCTTTTCCAGAGTACTGCCTCAATTCAGTTCCCAGCATTCACACCAGATGCTCATGATGGCCTGTAACTCCAGCTCCATGACATTGAATACCTCTGGCTTCCAAGGGTACCTGCCTTCATGGGACTATACCCACCCACAGACATTCTCACACACACACACACACACACACACACACACGTATAATTAAAGCTTATGAGTGTGAGTGTGTGGCTGCAGATGTGTGCATGTGCAGGTCAGAAGACAATTCCATTGGCTTGCCTTTCTGCCTTTATGTGGGTTCTAGGGATCTACAACTATACACTGATCTATCTCACTGGCCTGAGACGGCTTTTGCTAAGTAGCCCAGGCTGAGCTCAATCCTCCTGCCTAAATTTCCAGAGTTTTGGGATTATAGGAATGTGCCATCACACCTAGGTGTATAAAACTGTTTGTTTTTCTTTGGGTGGTATTTAAGATTTGTTTTCCTTGCCTTTTGAAACACTCACTCTGTAGCCAGGCTGTGCTTAGAATTCAGTTATAGTGCAGGCTAACTTTGAAATCTGCCTAGGCAGCATAGCAAGATCTGTCTCAAATGAACAAAAAAAGACAACTTAATGCACGAGGTAATGTATGTTAAGCACCCTTTGTACATTTTGTCCCCTTTTGTTCTCAACTCCTCTGCCAACTACTGCATTAACAGGATATAACAGGATATAATGCTCACATTTCAGAACAGTCTTCACTATTGAAGTTACTGCTCTTTTATCTTGTAGCTGTCTATTCCGTTCGCTGCTATTCTCATGGGTCACATGAGACAGATGAGGAGTTTGACGCTCGCTGGGTGACATACTTCAACAAGCCAGACATTGATGCCTGGGAACTGCGTAAAGGTAATTGGAACGTAGATGTCTCTCTGTTTGGGTGTGTAAATATGAACCATTCCCATTACTCTTTTAAAAGCAACTAGTTTGAAAACACATTGTGTGAGCTGTTGACTTTCACACAGCTTGCAGTTAGAAAAGCCTACAGCGTCTGTAATGTTTCCTGCAAAGTATGAGTTCTAAACCGGACAGTGGGGCTGAAGGGTGATAGTCCGTGATAGAGCCCTTGCCAAGCATGCAAGGCTTGGGTCTGGTCCCAGAACTGGGAAGAAAGAGGGAGGGAATGCATGGACTATTGACATTTGAACCAAAAAATACTTTGTTGTGAGGGGCTGTTTTCTGCACTGGAGGGTGTTTAACAGCATCCTTGGCCTCTACCCGTTAATAAATTTTCCACAATTATGAAAACCAAAAACATCTCCAGATACTGCCCAGAATCTGAATCACCCAAGCGCAAAATCACCCCCATTGCCACTGCTACAGATACAGGCTAACTGAACAAAGTTACTAGTTTTTGTGCCTTTCAGGTAATTTACATGGACAGTCATTTGATATATCCCCTCCCCGTAAATGTTTTTTTTTTGTTTGTTTGTTTGTTTGTTTTTAGTTTTAGTCTTAAGTTATTAGTGCAGGAATTTTTTTAAGGCAGGAACAAATAGCGTTAATGTTAACCAGTCATCAGTTTTAAGTGTACTATGTTAGTAATATCAGACCAAGAATCTGTGGCACTGTGGCTGTGGGTGTGGTTGTTACTCTTTAAGTATTTTGCAATAATAAAAGCAAAACACTCAAGTGCTTTTAACTTCTCTGCTGAAATGTAATGCCTTCATCTTGCAGCAGCTGGGGAAATTCTTACTGAATAACCCAAAAAATCTTACTGGCTATGAAAAGAACAGAATTCTGCATTCTCATCAAGTCTTCTATTTTCGTGATGTGTCGTTTTATACAGACACAAAAGTAATCATGCCCAGTCATTTTCTGGTTGAATGTTTATGAGTCTTTACACTAATGTTTCTCTATAATGTCTTCTTAATGTCCTCACTTGGGTCTCATTATCTCTCCTTAGTCATTCTTCTGTTTGTTTTTAGATGATTTTTCAATACTGTTTGTTTTAAAGCATTCAAAATTCCTATATAGTATTAACAGTTAAGCATGAAAGTTAAAGCTCTAGGGTTTCTTCATTTAATTTTAATACTGTTGCATAATTCTACTAATTCTCTGATTTTTCGAGACAGGGTTTCTCTGTGTAACTTTGGCTGTCCTGGAATCGATTTGTAGACCACACTGGCCTCCAACTCACAGCAATCCACCGGCCTCTGCTCCCTGAGTGCTGGGATTACAGGCATGCGCCACCCACGCCTGGCTGTAATTCTACTAATTCTTTCTGAAAGATTCACTGTGTTCTTACCAGTTTGTTACAGGTAGATTATCGTTCTACAGTTAAGATGAGGTCACATGTCCATGAGAGCTAAGCCATAGAAATTAAGTAGATAGATAACTGAATTTTAGTGTAAAGAAAGATATTTCAGGATAATATGAACCTTCTTCCTTCCTTCCTTTTTTTTCCCCCCCTAACTTGACAGGTATGAATACACTTGTTGGCTATGATCTGGTTCCTGAGCCCAAAATCATTGATGCTGCTTTGCGGGCATGTAGACGGTTAAATGATTTTGCTAGTGCTGTTCGCATCTTGGAGGTTGTTAAGGTCAGTAAAATAATGATACTAAGGTTGTTCCAGAAGTAGGTGTGCCATATCACTTAGCAGCACTGGTCTGACTTCTACATATAATATCCTCTTAAGTATAGTTATCAAAGAAATGACATAGTCTATAAGAAAGTTTAAGGATCCAGACATGGTGGCTCACGCCTTTAATTCCAGCACTTAGGTGGTGGAAGCACTGTGGTCTGTGAATTTGAGATCAGCCCTGGTCTACATAGCAAGTTCCAGGACAGCCAGGGCCACACAGTGAGAGACTCTAAGAGGGATGGGTCAGCTGTTAGGAGCTGCTGGCTCTTAACTTGCTGCTCTTCTAGAGGACCTGGACTTCAATTCCCAGCACCCACATGGCAGCTTACAACTGTCTTTAACTCCAGTCCCATGGGATCTGACATCCTCATACAAACATCCAGGCAAAACACCGGTGCACTTAAAATAGATAAATAAAAATTTAAAAGTATGTTTTGTAAGGAGGAAAGTGACATACCTTATCTATAATGACTAAGATAATTAAGGGTTCTGTAAGCTATCACTCCAATCAGCACTGGTAGTTAATTCAGTTAGGCCTTTAAATTGGACACAAATTAAAAAAACTTCCCTTATGTTAATTTAATTTACTGATGCCTGATGGGCATGTTTAATTACCTTTTCAAAATTCTGTCATCACCACCTTGAACTTCTGATCCTCCTGCCTCCAATTCTGAAGTGCTAGGATTACAGGAGTGCACACCTGGTTTTGCTGATCTGCAGACCCAACTGGAATGCCTCCAGAATGCTTGGTGGGCATTCTGCCAACTGAGTTATAAACCCTAGCTTTGTAAATGTGGCTAATACATTTTTCTAGTTTCATTTATTAATAGAGACTATTCTCATTGTCAACAGGACAAAGCAGGACCTCATAAGGAAATCTACCCCTATGTCATCCAGGAACTTAGACCAACTTTAAATGAATTGGGAATCTCCACTCCAGAGGAACTGGGTCTTGACAAAGTGTAAACTCCCTTTGGTAAGTAGCATGTCCCTGATTGAAGCAGGAGAAAATTCTGGGTTGATGGCAGCACCATCCTGCTGTTTGTTTGTGTCTACATTTGTGGGGATGCTTATGCCACAGCAACTGTGCGGAACTCAGAGGATGTTTTGTGGAAGTCAGTTTTCTCCTACCATGTGGGTCCTGGGGATTCATCTGAGGTTGTCATGCTCAGCAGCAAGTGCCTTTATCTGCCTGGCCATCTCGATGAACCCTGAAATTACTATGCTGATTGTCTGTGGTGTTCTGAGTGCAAAAGAATCATCTGGCTTTAAAATTTTTTGCTCAGAAAGGAAGGCTTAAGTACCTACCAGCAGTATAAATGATGTAGAGGCTTCAAAGTTAGTTTCTTGTAAAATGGCTGGGGCAGTAGAAAAAGCAGAAAGTGCTCCAGAGTGGAGGTATTTTGGTGCTGTAGTTCCAAAGGTCATTTAAAATAATATATCTTCCTTTTAGCACTTTGCTAGCTAATTCTTTGCTTTTTTTTTTTTTTTTTTTTTTTTTCTCTGCAGATGGGCTTCTCAAGAACATACTGCTTTTGCTACTTGATTGAAACAGTCGCCTGGAAATGTTTTATTTGAACAAATTTTCCTTTGAGTATCAAACCATGTAATAATAACTTGGACTTTAATAAAGGGAAATGAGTTTGAACTGAAATTATGTATTGTGCCATTGTTTGCATTGAGAAGCAGAGGCTGAGCTGGTCACCATGTCACACACCTTTAATCCCAGCACTCAGGAGGCTGACAGGGGCATCTCTGAGTTTGAGGGCTGCCAGGGCTACATAGAAAAACCCTGTCTCAAAAGCAAAGTCATCAAGGTGGTCTGGAAGACATGCTGTGCAACAGCCAGCTCTTCTCTACCTGTGCTTTCCCTGCCTGCTCTTCGAAGCTCCGTGTTAGCTTAGACATCAGAGTATTTACTTTTGCTGTGATTGGTTTGGAGGCATTGTCATTAAAGAATAGAGAAAGAGTTTACCCTGTTTTGCTTTAGAGGCCCCATAATACTGTCAAGTGTCTCTGCTTTCTGCTTATAGGTCTGGGTGACAATGATATAGCCAGTCAGATTACTGTAACAGGAAAGTGGGCTTGGTCTACAGAGGTAGTTCCAGGACAGCCAGGGCTATACAGAGAAACACTGTCAAAAAAAGAAGTAGAATTGTGAAATAAGCCTGCCCATTGCTTTCTTAATTTCCTCCAGATACTGTTCATGTGATCCTACCCCTTGCTTTGTTTCCTCCCTATATTTACATAACTCCTTCCAGGAACTCATGCTAGTGAACTAGCCTGCATATGTGGGAAAAATTAAACAGAATAATTCCCTAATATAGCAAATTTAAAAGTTCTGTGAATATATGCACAGGCTGTGAACAATGAACATAAAAGGCATTAAGGAAGTGACTTTTTAGTTAAAGCCTCGAGAACTGGAGAGAGTGTTATTAATCCTAGACCCAAAGGTAATTTTACTTAACTGTCACATATTTGGCCTTTTTACCATGAGAGAGAAAAGAAAGGATTTTTTTTCCCCTCAAAGCTCAGCTGGTCCTCCTGCCTCTCCTTCCTAAGTGCTAGAATTAGAGGTACACACCGCCATATCCATCCATGCTCTTAATATAGAAGATTGCAGAATTATTATTATAATGGTCTGCTTCCTCATGGCCATAGAGGGAGTCAAGGAGAAAGCAAAGTTCACAGCTATCTTCTAGGGAGTATAATATACCTGCATATAAGGCAGTGCTATACTAGTCTTCATGCTATGAACATTGGAGGCCTGCTGTGCTAGGCCTCATGCCAGCACTCACAGTGGAGCGGCAAAGTGGAAGCTGAAGGGAAGAAGTGAGGCGGGATGAAAGCTGATCCATCTGTAGTTACCTAGTGAGAATGCTGGGTCAGGTGACAACAGAAATGGAAGGCATTTTAAGTCACATTGAGCTGTACTTAACTGGATAAAGGTTGCGAATTCTGGGAAAGCACAGTGAAATGGTGGTGCTGTCAGCAGAAGAGGAGCTTGGTGTGAAAAGGGTTTAAAGTTTAAAGCTGCAAAGATTCCCATGGAAGGTCTCTGGATTATGAAATAGGCTGAAGGCTGACTAAGGGTATCTGCATACTACAGACCGACGGTGGTTCTCAGGCTTCTAATGCTGGGACACTTTAGTATGGTTCCTCACGTTGTGACCCTCAACCATGAAGTGGTTTTCATTGCTATTTTATAACTTAATTTTGCTACTGTTGCAAGTTGTAAATACTTGTGTTTTCGGATGGTCTTAGGTGACCACCCCTGTGAAAGGATCGTTTGACATCCGGTGGATTGACTCGCACAGGTTAAGAATCACTGCTGTAGACCATTTATTAAGGTCGGGCAGTTTTATAAATTTCTGCCTACCACACTTTTGCAAATCATCAACCTTATTTTTTGATTCATACATAGCCTTCAGTCCAACTCCACATATTTTGAATCAATTCTGAAAACTGCTTTCTGGCTAGCAAGATGGCTCAGTGGGCAAGGGTGCTTGCTTTGAAGCATGAAGATCAGAGTTCAGTCCCCACAGCCTACATAGTGGAAGGAGAACTCAAATCCCAAGTTACTCTGACTTTCACACCTGTGCATGCACGCACACACAAATAATTTCTTTTATAAGTTGTTTAGCATATGATAGAGTGCTTTTCTAGCATACTTGAGTCCCTAGGTTCAAAAAAAGTATAAAATATAGTTCATATTTTTGCAGAGTCCAGTCTGTTGTAGAATAACCTATAATCTGCCTCTGTCTGACAGTTCTCTCATCCAGCTAGAAATTTTTGGCAAACATGGTATGCTATTTTGGGCATGGTGGCAACATGTTTAGTCCACAAGAGAAATAGAGGCGTGTAAAACACTGAATCCAAAGCCTTTCTGGTCTACACAGTGAGTTCCAGGCCAGGCGGGGCTCCAAAAAAAAAAAAGGAGAAAAAATTCTGTGCTACGTGAAATTTTAGTTGTATCCCTCTCGGAAGGGACATGATATACTTCTGTGTAACAGATATTGTTTTATCCTATCTTCTTACTCGTTTTTCAAGACAGGGTTTCTCTGTGATCTGGCTCTTCTGGAACTTGCTCTATAGACCAGGCTGGTCTCAGATTCCCATCTGCCTGCTGCTGCTTCCTGAGTGCTGGAATTAAAGGTGTGTGCCACCACACACCAGGCTTATCCTGCCTTCTTTTTAAGTTTTTTTATTTCATTTGTGTATGTGTGTGGAGTTCAGGGGACAATTTGCAATTTGCTTGTCAGGCACAGGGGAAAAACGCCTTTATTGGCTGAGGCATCTTCTAGCTTTTTACAACTTCCTACCAGATCATGGCAAGCAACAAAATGTAGCTGTAAAGTGGGAAATGGGGTTTAGATTTCAGACCTACGTTCAAACTCTGATCTACCATATAGCACTTTCTTGAGACAAAATTGCAATTTAACGGTGGGGGGTGCAGATTGCCTCCAAGGCAAGTGTCTCTACCCCCTAAATTAGGCAACTGTGTTTTCACTGTTCCAATGAGCTGAGTGGGAAGGTTTGTTTATAGACCAAAGAGGTAGAAACTAAAGAAAGGATGGATTTTGCATTTAAATTGCTTTCCTTACCAGTCTAGGGCCGAGAGACAAAGCAAACAAAACAGGTAACTTCAGGTTATTTTTTTTTTTTCCTCTGTGAAAGAATTGAGGTTTGGAGAACTTTGTTATCAAACCAATTAAACTGGTTTAGCAAATTTGATTATTTCTCTAATCTTGATTTCTTGGGTCTAATCTTGACTTGGAATTTCGTGGATTAGCCTGGTCTTGTGTACTGATTGTAAGGCTGGAGCTGAGGCACTGTAGCAGATGCCTCAGGTTGAGGCAATTCCAAGCCTCCCCATCCCAACCCACCGCAAGCTGAGGAGGGCTCCTCTCAAAACTGAGGTTCCTGGGCTGCTGTGCTTCAAGGTACCCTTGGGACACCTTCCCAGTCCTCATAGTACGTGACTCAGATTTTCAGCCTCAGAGCTGTGGGTTTCCCAGAACACCCTGGATACCTTCCCACCCAATCAAGAAGGCAAGCCAACAACCAGCAACAACAAAAACAGTAACACTGATCTTAACCCCAGTTGCCTCATTTATTCTCAGGGCTGGGAATGGACTCAAGATGCCATTGTGTCAGGGAACATTCAACAGCTGAGCTGTGTTTCCCAGCCCTTCTCTAATTAGGATCTGGACCATAGCTGCCCATGGATAGCTTTCTTTTATCAAGTTGGGAAATGCCTTAGAAAGCTGCAATGTGAGTGAAGTATCACTGAGCTTATTATAATCATGTATGTTATGGTTATGTTGGGGATATGCCTTACATCTAGTCATTCTCTTCTAAGCTTCATAAACTGTTGCTGCGGTTTTTCCTGTTGTATACCAGGGCACTTGTTCTTGGTACAAGACCGCCTATTTTGCAGAAGCATTATTTAGTTTACCATTTTCCTACATTGAGTTTACCATTTTCCTATCTTGGTTGAAGAGCAAAAATGAGACAATTCTGTGCTGTGCTTGGCTTGCCTTTCTAAAACTTTGGACGTGCTTCTGCATGTGATTGGTTTTGTCCCAGTGTCTGAAATATATATGTATACATAAATACATACACTAATGAATGACAGGGTCTCATGTAATTTAGGCTGGCCTCTTAATTTGCTGTGTAGCCAAGGATGACCTTGAACTCTTGATTCTCATGCCTCCAATTCCCAAATTCTGGGATTGGCAGGCCTGTGCAACCAAACTTAACTCTAAAATATCTTAAATAGAGCAAGTATTATGTACATTTCCTTGTGAACACATGGAAATATTAAAAACACACCTGGCTGGTATAAAAGGACAGGAGGGCTCAAAAAGCCAGGATGGAAATCTTTGATTCTAACAGCTAAGAATCTTAAGGTCTAGAGATGGTGTGTACCTTTAATTCCAGCATTCAGGAGGCAGAGGCAGGCAGATCTCTGAGTTCAAGGCCAGCCTGGTCCACAGAGTGAGATCCAGGAGACAGGGATCTCTCCTGGACATTCCCACCAGCAAAGAAATGCAAATGAACTGGGCCCCTGGTCTCTTTGCTGTGATCTGTAGGGCCTGTCATGACCTCTTCCACAGCACAGGAGACTAACTGTTGCTGAGTGGAAGGGTGAGGAGAGCACAGGTTGCTGTGAGTTGGGTCTGAGTAGCCTGGGTGAGGTCGGAAGGCTTGTGACTGTCCCATGGCAGTTCTTGCTCTGGAGTTTCATCCTCTTACAACATAAGCTTTATTACCTGTTTGGGGAGGGAGATAACTTACTTTTCTTAGGTTACTACTTGACATATTAAAAAAAACAGCTCTCACATGAAAGGGAAGTAAAGACAGTTTATTTTGGAGCCTAATAATTTATGTTGGAGGCTAACAGTGATCAGGACCCAGGAATAAAGATTTATGTTACTCCAAATTCCATGTTAGATGTGGTAATAGTACAACATTTTTCTAAAAACAGAGCAAAGACATAAATCTCAGATTGGTTACAGCAAAGTAGGGGAACCTACACTATGGCCTTGGGTGCTGTCTGCTGTCAGTCTTAGTTTTTACGTTGGTTGATGCTTAGGAGTCTTTCACACTTTCCAAGGGGCTAATCTAATAGTCACAAGGATGAGAATCATATACAGAGGTAGGACACAAACCAAGACAATCTGGAATTAAGCTCTGGACCTGTACAGTTCCAGGCTCCTCACAATCCAGTCACTGCAGTTCAAACAGTCTGGAAAATGGTCAGAGCTGGTGCAGCTTCCTTCTGGTAACTTGAGCTCTCACGGGGTTTTTGTTTTTTGCTTTTGAGACAGGTCTCAATCTGTAGCTCTGGCTTTCCTGGACCTCACTGTGTAGACCAGGCTACACTTGACACCTACACTTGACTCCTATTGTTTCAATTTAGGGTTTTAAAAAACTTTTTCTTCAGATTTAATTTAATTGGCTATGTATGTCTGTGTACTATGTGTGTGCCTGGTGCCTGTGTAGACGAGAGGTTGGGAGGCCATCTCCTGAAATTTGAGTTACAGGTGGTTGTAAGCCCTCTACCTTTTATATTTATGTTGTTACTGTTTTGAGTCACAGTTACTTGGAGCTAAAGTTGGTACTGAACTCCTGATCCTCTTGCTTTTACCTCCTAAGTGCTGGGCTAGAGGCACGCACCACCACATCCAGCTGTGCCCTGTGTATAAAAGAAGCAACTACCAGCTTTTTCTCAACGTGAAAACTGAACAGGAAGCCCAGTCATATGTTTCTGGAAGTTTTCAACAGCTAGGAATGATGGTGCAAACCTGTAATTATGGTACCTGGGAAACCAAGGCAGGAGGATTTTGAGTTCAAGGCCAGTCGGTGATACATACGGGGAGTCTGCCTAAAAATAAAACAAGTCAACCAGATAGTGTAGGGTGAAATTCACTAAAATAACACAGGCTCCCTTGAGTTTCATTTTTTTCTTTTTTGTTTGTTTGTTCAAGACAGGGTTTTTCTGTGTAGCCTTGTAGAACTCACTTTGTAGACCAGGCTGGCCGGGAACTCAATCCGCCTGCCTCTGCCTCCCAGAGTGCTGGGATTACAGGCTCATGCCATCACGCCAGGCAGAGTCTGATTTTTTTCAAAAGCTCTAGCCCCAAATTCTTTTCTCTTATATAAAATTTTTGCTTGCTTTTTTGTTTGTCCCTGGGGCTTTAGGCTGGACAATACTGACCTACCCTATGACAATGTGTTAGCTGTGGAGCAGCCCCATGAAATCTGGCAGTTTCTACAAGGCTCTGGAGCTTATTTTCAGCCAGACACAAGCACCTCCCTTGGGGGCCAGAAAAGTCAAGAGTCTTGACACAGCCTTGTACCCTACCACACACAGACTCAAGAGTGCACTTTCACCCTGCCTTCTGGCGTCTTTATTTTTGTTACTGCGGACCTTACTTCTTTTTAAAGGACAAGGATTTATAGCCCAGGCGTGTCAGGATCCCTCCACTTCCCAACTCCTGGGCTTACAGGTGTGTACCATCTTGCCTAGCTTCCCATTTGATCTTTTGTTGTGTTGAAGTTCAACTACCCACCCCCCAAAGCATAAAAAAAAAAAAAGCCTTGTGCATGCCAGGCAAGGATTTTACCACCAGGCTATACTTCTAGCCCCAGGGTTGTATCTAAGTGTGGAAACATGCCTGAAAGAGGCCCTGTTGTGGCCAAGGTCTCCGACAAAGTGTTACAAAACAAAAACAAAAACGGGATTTAGGTAGGATGCCATGAGCAGATCCTGATCAACTCAGCTGTTTACTTTTCTAGATAAGGGACCTAGTGTCCCCCTCCTTTAAGCCCGACCCCTCCTGTATCACCCCTGAAGGAGCTCCGGCTGCTGTCAAAGAGGCCCTCGACACACACACCCTCCACCCTACACAAACGTCATTTTACTTCAACTATAGACTGAACGGAGATCCTCCAATGATCAGGTTTGGATCGACTTCGGGTTTCAGAGTACCGGGAAAGCAGGCTGGGCAGTCCGGCTCCTGAGGGGCGGGGCGGTGCCTTGAGCTCGCCCACTGCGGGCCGCCGGGAAAGCGCCGGGGGAGGCCCGCGCATGCGCGCCGCCATCTTAAAGGCGTGCACGTCCTGTCAACTCGCTCTTCCCCGCGCCGGGCTGGCCACTGGCGGGGTGGGGCGGGGTCCGCCATGGCGACCGCGGAGCTCCGCGGGCACGCGGTGCGGATGTCCACGCAGGGGTCTCGGCCTGGCGCGGCCCCCGACGGCACGGCAGGAGCTGCGGGGCTGCCCTCCGGACGGAGCGGCAGTGCCACCCCCCGGCTTGGGGATCGCCCGCCCCCCACCTTGGAGAAGCGGGGACCTTACATGGTGACGCGCGCACCTTCCATTCAGGCTAAGCTGCGTGAGTGCGGCGAGATGCATGAGGGTCTCTGCCCGAGCGGGCTACTGTGGTCGGGGGTTGGACCCTAGAGCCCTGTGATCTTGTCCCCAGAGGGGAAGGGGTGTAGGTGCAGTCCCCCCCCCCACACACACACACCCTGAAAACCTGGGAAGCAGCGGAATGGGAAAGACCCAGCTGACCCAGGACCCTTTGACTTCCAGAGAAGCACCGGGACCTGGCCAAGGCTGTTCTACGGAGAAAGGGCATGCTGGGGGCCTTGCCGAACCGCCCCGATTCTTCAGGGAAAAGGTCTCAGTGGGCTTCACTTCCTGTGTCAGTTGCTTCCAACGAAGGCCTATTTCCTCTGCTTGGGAAACAGGCTGCTGAAGTTTAAGGTTGAGCCAGCTCGCTGAGCTGCTGCCACGTTCACCTTAAAAACGGGAACTGGGAGGGATGGGGTTGGGGGTCACGACTGGAACGACCTCTACTCTTCCTTTAAGTCTGTGCTAGTGTCACGAAATAAGCTTTGGAATAGGGGAGTTCATCAGCGTGTAATTCATCAAGGGGAGAGATGGTGGCTGAAGCCCCTGGCAGTTTTTTGGACTTTTTTTTTTTTTTAACAGCATGGTAAGCTCTCAGAGTTGAATAAGATGTCACATATAGTATGGCTGTTTACAACTGAGTGTTGAAACTCAAAATGTGAAAGGTCCTCTGGTTAAAGTGGAGAGATGCTGTTTTACCTAGCTCATGAAAGGGGGAGGTGTGCCTTTCCTAGGTGCTTTCAGTATATTAGGCCAGAACATAATCTGAGGAGCCGGAGCCACCTGAATAGAGCAGCAGGTCTGGTGTCTGTGACCAGGTAGAAGGAAAGTCTGGAATGGTCCAGTCTGTTCTTTCTGCGTAGGGACCAGGGCTCTGGCCTTCCCTGTGAAATGCCTGTGCTTTCTTCCCCTTCCCATCTCAGGTCAGTGAAGTTTAACAAGGGCTATGCTGCTCTTAGCCAGAGTCCAGATGAAAACCTGGTGTCCCTTGACTCTGACAGGTGAGTGCTCTCCTTGGACATAGTCGGGAGTGACTTGGATAGCACTGCAGATTGCTTGGTGCCTTTGCCTGTTGCCTATCTCCTCCAGGGCCTCTCATGCACATTCCAAGACTGTTCTAAGTGCTGTCCCTTGCAGGGATGGCATGGCTGGAAGAGTCATCCTGTCCTATTTTGCTTGCACTTTTAGTGAGAATGACTGTTTCTGCTGAAGTCAGCTGAGGGAGCCATTGGTCCTCTGGAGACTGGGCTTGAGTTCTTTGGTGTGCGCTCTTGGCTTCACAAGCCCTTCAGCCCCCCTTTGCATGTTCTCCCCTTGCCATTTGCAGCTGTGCTACACATATGTCCCTCAACTGATTGTCTTCCTCTTCTCCTAGTGATGGGGAGCTGGAATCCAGATACTCCTCCGGGTATTCCTCTGCAGAGGCAAGTCCAGAGCGCCTATCTGTGCAGTGCCAGGCTGCAGGCAGCATCACCACCACTGCCAAATGCTTGTTTGGTGCCTGCTGTGTGCACAGCATGGTGCTAGATATCAGTGTGTTCTCTAGTCTTACACTATGGCTTCTTGCCTAAGAAGAGATAACAGGCATCTTGGAGGGCTGTTGAAGTTCAGCAGACTATATATATGTCCTTAGGGCTGGAATGATCTCTAAGAATCCTCTTGGTAAATTCCAGCGAAGTGTTTAGTAGTCTGTGTGCTGGAATACTTCTATGACCGGACACTCACTACATCCAAGAAGCATTGCTTGGTGCCTCCCCCAGCAAACATACAACTCCTTCTTTGGGTAGTTTACAGGTCTTCCTGTTTCTTGCGGCCTGGACCCACTGGTCATAGGCCTGCCTTGCAGTGTCACAAGGTAACTTAAGTCTTTCTTTTCTTTCTCGGAGTCAGCATTCAACCCTCCTCACCCATCTTCCACTAAGCCTGTTTCTTCAGTTCCATCTCTGGGAATAGCCTGAGCACACCTTTGGGCTGGTCTTTAGGACATCTTTCCAGAATGATTGTCCCAGAGAGAATCAGAAATCACAGGGACAGAAAATTCTCAGTCAGGCATAATAGCATGTATGGAGGAGCTGAAGTAGGAACATAACTGTTCTAGTAGTTCTTTATTCTCCGAAGAATCTTTGGCTAATCCCAGATTTTGCAAAGGAGGAAACGGCTTGCCAAATGCATCCTTCTTATGTGTCTAAGATATAAGATTGTCAAAACTAAGAAAACTGCCAAGAATTTCAAGTCTTAAATGGTCCTAACCTCATTGTCTTTCTGCCTGCCAGTACCCTGGTGAAATCAGGCCGACTTTACAGGAGTCCAGTCATGCCAGCAGAGGAGGAACTGGCAGACAAAGCTGCTCCCTACCCCTGTCTACTGTACCGCATATACTAGTACTCAAGCCCCCCCCCCCCCTTTAAGTTTCCTCTCTGCATAGCCTTGGTTGTGCGGGAACTCACTATGTAGACCAGGCTTGCGTTGAACTCAGAAGTCTGCCTGCCTCTGCCTCCCAAGTGCTGGGATCAAAGGCATGTGCTACCACACAGGGCAGCCCCATATTCTTGAATCTTGACCGGGGTATGTGGGTTTCCAGTGGGGGAAAACTGTACACACTGATTTTTAATGTGAAGCCTGGAGAGTTCTCAATAAGCCTCTGGGGAGTTCCTCACTGCTGGAAAAACACAGCAGGGAAATAGTGATCCTTCCTTCTGTAGTTCAGGATGTGGAGTTGGCCTGGAGCTAGGTAGAGCAGGGACAGGAAGCTCAGCTGTGGTGACAGGGACCTGACTGTAGGCAGCACCTCTGAATGCTTTACGGCCTGTTTTATAGTTGTCTCCTCTTCCTTTAGCAGGTGAACCAGGATGTGAGCCGGCAGCTGCTGCAAGATGGATATCACCTGGATGAGATTCCAGATGATGAGGACCTGGACCTCATTCCCCCTAAGCCTATGGCCTCTTCCACATGTTCTTGCTGCTGGTGCTGTCCTGGGGATTCTTCCTGTACCCTCCAGTAGCTGTAACCCTCCATCATGGGCCACATGGCCCTTCACAGCTCAGTGCACTGGGCGCTGCTGCCAGCCTAGAACCGCTGGAGGCACTGACCGTCTGGGCAGGCCAGTGACCTACAAGCAGCCCTCAGCTGGTGCTTCTCATGTCAGAGGTTCCCATCTGGGTCAAAGGTGATAGGTGGAAGTCTGCAGTTTTCCCTTGGGGCAGTTTCAGGAAGCCGCTTTAATAACGGCAAGAGCAGAGACTTTCTTGGTTCTTATGTGTTGACAAGGATTGCTAAGAAAACCATTTGCAGACATTCTGACTGGTTGTTCTCAAGGTGTTCTGAGGGAGGGAAAAGAAAGTTCTTCTGCCCCGGCTTGGAGGTGGAGGGAGGCAGAAAACAGCACTTTATGGCTTACAGAAGGAAGAAAGAGTATAACTGGGACCAATTCAAGAAATTCTATATGCTTTCCCCAGCTTGAAGGGCAGTTAGGAGGCTTGACCTTCAAGAAAGCAACAAGAAGGTTGTTACTTCAGGCTACATCTGTCTAGTTACGACAAGGAAGGTAAGATGGAGTAGGACTGTGGCTTTCAGAACCTCTAGACTTGGGACATTCTACTGGTCCTGCTGATTGGATGGGTTTAGTAACTCTGGTCAGCCCTTCCATAGTTAGAAGAAAACTTCTCTGTCATATATATGTTTATTTTTGTAAGTAGTTCCTTGGTCTTGGCTAGTTTTTCCACCTGGATTTCTGAGGTAAAAGTTGGGTTGGCTGCCGGGGCTGGCCCCAGAAACCTGCAGTTTTCGTGATTACCATCAGAGGGAGCTGGTGTGCAGTCAGCGCCTTCCTGTGTTCAGCTTTTTAAGCTTTAGAGAAGTACTGATGGATGAGAGCTGACGTTTCTCATGTAGCTTTATGGCTTTGGCCTACATGGAAATAACAGGATAGGGAGAGAGACGTAAAACAGCTCCTGGACCCCACTTGAGATAGACCAATTTGCAGTGCAAGGGGGACTTCCCTCTCCTAACAAGGCTCATTTCTGTGGCACATTCATCTGCCCCAACAGCACTCACACGCTGCAGGTGTCGCTCTGGTAGAGCACTTGCCTAGCATATGCAAGGCTGGTGGTGGGGCGCACAGAACAAAGACCCATGGGCAAGCACAGCCCTTTTCAACCCCAAGCCTGAACACAACAAACAGAAATAATTTCTGCAACCACAACTGGGAAATTTCTCTTGCTATACTAAGCCCTTTTCTGGAATTTAGTTTTCCAGGACCTCCCCCCACCCCTTTTTTTTTAATCTTACCTAGGTGTGTGGTGAGGCTTGGAGTGGAGAGGGTTTCCAGCATAAGGGGCACAATAGTTAGAATTAGGGGTTGGGTACCACATGTGTGTCCTGTCTAGTGACACTAGAGGCTTAGGAGGAATGATATGCCCTCTATGGGCTTTCCACAGCGGTAGCAGAAAGGATAAGGTCAAAAGATAAGGCTTTCAGCCAGATGCAGTGGTGCACACCTTTAGTCTCCTCACCCCAGGCAGAGGCAGGTAGATGGATCTGAGTTTAAGGCCAGCCTGGCCTAAAAGTCCACCATATCCAGGACTACACAGAGAAACCCTGTATCGAGAAGCCAAGAGAGATAAGGCCTCTGCTACTTAGTCACAAACCTGTCCTTATGATTGCCTAGGTTTTTGTTCTTAGGCCGTGGAGGCTGAAACGAGTACTACACTAGTGGCCTTTTCCTCAACTATAAGCAGCATTGCAGGACAGAAGATGGGACAGAAACCAGAAGCACATCTGCTAGGTTATAGATGCTAATTATGTTCTACACTGGAACTCTGCAGCTGTGTAGGCACCTCACATTCTGAGCACTTTATGTAAGGCCTACAGGGAGGGGCACAGACCAGGTCTAGGCCTTCTAGAATTCTGCAGAGGTGAAGACCTCACATGGAAAGGGGTAGATACAGCACAGTGTAAAGACTTGGTGGCAGGGCTCAGGTGAGGGCCAGAAGTGAGTGTGGATCTTAAGTGTGGAGCCTTGTTTCTGTTAGAATTTGGTTAAAACAGTGGCCTGAGCACTTGACAGCTCCTGGTGGGGAGAATACCCCCCAAACCACACCCTCCGGTTGTTGCTTTAGTCAACATTGAGGTACTTGGCTAGAACTGTCCCTGGAAAGGAAGTTCTAGAGCTGGGTGACCTTATGGGAAGGCATTACTTGTGGAGAAAGCTCAGGGTTGTGGAGCAGGTGGTGATGTCCAGCTAGGATAGGTAGAAATGGTCGGTTGTTAGATGAAAATAATGCCAATAAAGGCACAATGGTGCCCAGATCCTACCTGCCTTAATTAGAGTGCTGGGTGTCCCGCAGGAGGTGGTCCCTGGGAAGGAAAGCAGATGAGCTCCTCAGCATCGGTTCCACCTGGAGCTCACACTGCTCTACAGACCTCTCTCTTGGCTTGCACTTCTATAATCTGTTATAATAAATGCAGTCATGGTAGTTGAGCTGTACTGTGTTGCAATTTTTTTATCTCTCTCTCTTCAAGACAGAGTTTCTGTGTATCCCTGGCTGTCCTGGAACTCACTTTGTAAACCAGTCTGGCCTCAAATTCAGACCTCTGCCTGCCTCTGCCTCCCAAGTGCTGGGATTAAAGGTGTGCACCATCACCCAGCTTTGTTTTTTAAGTTTGTCTTATGTGAGGGTACAAGATAAGTACGCAGATGCAAGAGCCCATGGAAATTAGACAAGGCGTCAAATCCCTTAGAACTGGAGTTCCAGCTGTGAGCCACCACATGGGAGGTAGCAACCAAAGCTAGGTTCTCCGCAAAAACAGCAAGTACTGTGGAGTCATCTCTCCAGCCCCCCATACATAACACTAACCTGAGCTACAGGAGAGCCTCAAAAATATATAAAAGGGAGGGGGAGGGTGGTTCAGCTGTTAAAGTGCTTACTGTGCAAGTATGAGAACTGAGTTCACATCCCCAACCCTTCTACCCCAAGCACCCAAATAAGAAGCCAGAGGTAGAGGCACACCCCTGTAATCCCAGTTCTGGGGAGGCCAAGACAGGAGACCCACCAAGGCCTGTTAGCCAGTCAGCCTAGCTGAATTGGTAAATTCCAGGCCAGTGAGGGAACCTGTCTCAAAAAAAAAAAAAAAAGGGATGGCGCTTGAGGAATAACATGGAGATGTGTGCACACACCAAAGCCATGATGAAGCCGAGGCAGGGGCTGACTCCAAAGCTAAACTTCAGAACATGAGGACAATCTCAAAAAAAAAAGTAAGCTAAAAGAGCAGCCAAGGCCCGCCCGCAAGCTGTGTATCTGGGCTGCAGCTGGCTTCCTCTCCCACCCTTCCTATAAAAGGCTGGAATTCAGCCTGCCCACCCCCAGGAAGCTGCATGAAGTAGAATTAAAATCAAAATTGGACAACATCAGAGCGCTCTTTCCGCCCACATCAGGGACAGGAATACCAAAGGCTGACTGCTCTTTAGTCTGTATCCTCAACACAAGTGATCTTTAATGACTGACAGGGCGAGAAGGAATAAGCTTCAGTATTCCACTGGCCTACCCCTTCCCTTTCCTTCTCTGCACCTGAGAGGGCAGGCAGTCCCAGGGCAAGAGCTCTGTTCTTGGACAGTGCCTTGGCTGTCCCTCCGGGTGGATGCTGAGCTAATGCTGGATGGTGCACGTTTTGTTAGCCTGACTCATTAAAAGGGGCAGAGTGGCTACCTTCTGAGTGGGCACACCTGGCTCAGAGGTAGCGGGGCAAGGAGTGTTGAGTCCAGTGGAGTGACAGGCCTCGGGCTTCACACAGATCCCTCATCCTGAGCATGCTCTGGAGTCACACTACTTGTATTCCAGCACACACCCAAAGAGTGCAAAGTTGGAACAGGGATCGCGCTGGACCTGAGAAGTGGAGCCGGCCAGGACACAGCTGACAGGCAGGAGGACCAGGCACTGGCCTCTACAGCAGGCAGCAGGCCCGGAAGAGCAGCAAATCCTTGGGTACGGTGAGTTTCAGTGAGACACTCTCATTGGCCCCAATGAAGAGCACTCCACCACGCTGCAAAGGGATTTCTGTTTGGACTGTGCGTGTGGTAGCTGTCACTGTCCCCTGGACCATCAAAAGAATGCTGGCAGAGTCAAGTGCTGAGACCTTGTATTCAGTGACAGAGCCAGGGACCTGGTAGAAAGAAGTGATGGTAAAGTTTACACTCTGCTCCTGGGTTCAAAACCACCTCAAGGGCCCCGCTGCCCCCTTCCCCAGTGTTCAGGCTCTTGACATCATGGAGGCCCACATCTGGCCCCCGGCAGAGATGCAGATGGGCACCGTGGCTGCTCCAACTAGGTGGGCTGACAGGAAGTCCAGCCCCAAGTGTATCTCTGTAGGTTTAACAGGCTACACAAAGGGCACCCCCTAGGCCACCTACTTACCTCCATCTTCATAACAGTGAAGTCTGGCACAGGGGGGTCATAGAGAGAGAGATAGGGGTCATCTGGACTTCGTTTTGGAATAAACAGCCTGTCCTTGCTGGGGCTAGGTGTGTAGTTGAGCATTTCACACAGGGTTGGCACATCAATGAATTTGGGTGTCAGGCCAGCACGCACAGTGTTGTCTGAACATGCCATGCATTCCACGCAGTCTGGGGACAGATAAATGTCATTTACTAAGATGGTGAAGTAAGCCAGAGTTTGGCTCTCCAGGGCTCGGCCTCCTAACGTAGGCCATGTGAATGTCTATACATGGAGTTAAAATGTGTGAATAGCACTGTGGAAGAATATGATGACGGTTAATAGGCATCAAAATTATGTTAACCCCTAAATTAACATGACTTATCTTGCACTTCTGCCATAGAACCTTGTGACTAAACTGCCAACAGTCAAATGGGACAGCCACTCAGGCATGGCGGTTCATATCTATAATCACAGCACTCACAAGGCTGAAGTAGGAGGGCTGCCACAAGTTTGAGGCCAGCCTGGGCTACAGAGTCAGACCGTCTCAAAACAAGAACAGCAACAAAAAGGGAGCCTCTCTGGGTAAAAGCACTTGCTATGTAAGCGTGAGCACCTGAGTTGAGATGCCAGAAACCCACATTAAAGCTGGGGTGTAGCATAGGTAGTTGTAGTTTCAGCACTCCTCCTGGGGGAGAGAATTCCTGGAAGTTCACAGGCCAGCTAGACTGCTGTATGTGGGGGTGGAGGGACAACAAAAGAGACCCTCAAAGCAGAATGAGAATCAAGCCCCGAGCTGCCCCTGAGCTCCACATGCACCCTGCACAGACAAATGGCGTCCTTTTGTTGCATCACCCATACTTTAGTGTAAAGTCTCCAGGCAGATAGAGGTGGTGTGCAAACACAAATGAGAAGACTGAGCAGAGCGGCCTTGTTCAGGGTAGCTCTGCTCACACTGATTTCAACAGTCATCACAGGGGCTCAACATCACAACTGTGGCTGGCGGCAGACTGTAAACAGTATCTACCACCCGACTGGCAGCCCCATCCACACTGCTCGACCGCCCTAACAGCAGGCCTCACCAGCCATCCTCTTTCACCCACAGGAATAAACAAGGTCCCAGGGACGGCAACGGGGCATACTACTAAAATCGGGCTCACCTCCCTTCAGGTAGGCATGGGGCACGTTGGCCTCCAGAAACATGGCTTCCCCAGGCTTCAAGGTGATCAGGTTCAGGAAGTAGATGGCGAAACATCCGATATCACCCGGATACTGCTGGTGGAGCTGTAGCAAGAGTGTCCCACAGATATCCTCCATGCTGTTTCCGGCAGATACTGAGGGTCACAGAGCATCCCAAGGCCACTAAGACATACATGGTATCCACGACTTCACCCTGACAAGGGAGTCTTGGTGAACCGTCCCAGCCCATAAGAGTGCAGCATTTATGCTGGGCCTCTCCTAAACACCCCTCATCTTTGCACAAAAATGCCTCCTCTCACCTCAAGCACCCTCATGCCGGCCTGGCTGCAGCAGCTGGGCACTGTAGCGCACAGCGGTAATCCTAGCACTAAAGCAGAAGGATCACCGTGAGCAAAGGGCACACTGGGCTATCTACCGAGTTCCAATACTTATGGCCCCGTCTCAAACAATACAGGCTGGAGATGGACCTCAGTTGGTAGAGCACTTGCCCAACATGCATGGAGCCCTAGGTTTGATCCTCACCCCCACAAAAAACCAGGGATGGGGGCATGTGCCTGTGATCCCAGCAGCTGGGAAGCAGAGGCAGGAGTGTCAGAATTGTAAGGCCATTCTTGGCCATATAATGAGTTTGAGGCCAGCCTTGGTTACAAGAAACCTTGTCTTCAAGGGAGGTAGGAAGCTGGGCAGTGTTGGTACAAGCCTTCAACCCCAGCACTAGGGAGGCAGAGGCAGGCTGATCTCTGAGTTCAAGGCTAGCCTAATCTACAGATCGAGTTTCAGGGCTACCAAAAGAAACCCTCTCTTGAATAAACAAAACAAAAACAAAAACAAAAGGAGTTAGGGAAAAAATATATGAAAAATATTTAAAACACAGATACCACTATCTTCAGTTCAGATTTTGACAAAAACATCTCCAGACAATTACTCCAAAACAGTCTCCTGATTAGGGACCACTCACTGCTCTTGAGCTCAAAATCTATTATAGATAGGGAGATAACCCAACCAATTCACGAAGTGTCAAATTCCCTATTAGCCAAGGACCTCACCTTTGTGAGCACTTACACTCCCATGTCTCAGGAACTCTGTCCATCCTAGGCAAACTGGGACGGCTGTCTACCCACAAGAGTACAAGGCACAATGTGCTGCAGACCAAAATGTACCCTGGAGACTGACCAAGGGAAGATGAGCTCAGCCTGGGCTGGAGGGATGAAGGAGGCTTCTTGGAAGGGTGGGGGCGGGGTGAGCTGAGTCTTCTGGAGCATGCAGAAAAGGGAGGAGTGTATTCAGAATATGAAGGAACCACAATAAAGAAGGCAGTGTTCCAAGTGGGAGGGCAGTTTGTATCTTTACACAGAGATTTGCTTAGTGGCTACTCTGCTCAACACTGGGACAAACATCAAGTTCTCTGGCCTGGAGAACCCCAGTTTTAACAAGTGAGCACAGAGCTCAAAGAGGTCCCTGCATACCTGGATGTCAGAACAGAGCTCAGGCCAGGGTTGTCCAATAACATGCAAGCAGATAAGACACTCAGAACCACTACAACACAAAACAAGAGGGTATGCTCCATCAAGAGAGTAAGGCTCTGGTGCAAAGGTGACACAGCAGGGACTGAGGCAAAGACTGAACCAGAGAGGGTTCTGGGGCTGCCTGGAGGGGCTGGCCTATCAGGCAAGGAGCTAAGACCTCATCGAGGAGCTGCCACACAAGCTCCAGGCTGAGTCTGCCAGCCTTCTCGCCGTGTACTGACTCTTCAGGCCAATAGCGACCACCCCGCTCTGGTCATTTCCTGCACTGTTAGGACAAGGTTAGACATCTTGGAGGGATTTAAGAAGAGCTAATGGTTAAGAGCACAAGACTTGGGTCCTCTAAAGAAGGATGAATCCTTGGTCCTTTCCTGCTCCCCGGGCTCCCCAGTGCAATTCTGGCCTGTGGGAAGCAGCTGGAGGGTTGGGAAGAATCTGGGGATGCCTGAGTAGAGGGCACTGATCAACCCCTCTGGGTGAGCCTGCCTCCAGCCACCTTGAGAAAACCACTTTGGAAGCGGCACTCAGCCTGGGGCCTCACTCCACAAAGACAGGGAAAGAAGCGGTAGAAGCCCTGTTAGCGCCCGGCTAAGCTCCGCCCCCTTTAGTGTTCCCTTTGTTGGGGAGGGGGTGGGAACCCTGTCTGCATGGCCTCATCCATGCCTCTGTCTGGAGCCCAGGCTAGGGCAGGGCGCCCGCCCAGACCTCCGCCACACCCACCTTCCTGGGAGATCCGTTTCACCAACAGGTTAAGCTGTTCTACCACCACCTTCTTCTCACTCTTCATCAGGTGGGAAAAGCAGTTCCTTAGAGCAGAAGCCATGGCCCCAGGATTTCCGCTCACGCTCTGCTTCAGCTGTGCTGTGGCATCATCTCCAATCAGGGACTGGAACTCAGGCACCTCTGCAGGGTGGCCAAGCCAAGCAGATGTCAAGAATGGTAAGACAGACCACTAAGAAGTGAGGACCTCCACTGCATCCCTAACCAAAAACCCACTTGCGCTACACAAGCCTTGCCGTGTAAACATTGCTCGCCACCAGCAACCACAGCTGAGCCCGGTCTCACTTCCAGGCCCACTGGCCCCTAAAACTGCTTCATGAGGCCAAGATCCCTTTAGTCCCTATAATACCAAAACTCTACTCTGTCTGTTTCCCCTCTAGCCCAGGTTCCCCGTATGTCCCATGCCCAGTACATATGCCCTCAGCATTCCTGCCCAACCTTACTCTTCAGAAAGGTCACAATCTCCTCCACTGGCCGGAAACCACACAGGCCCTGGAAGGAAGTGAGGGCAATGGCCATTTCTGGCTTGTGGTTGGCATCAGGGTAGTGTTGTGGAGCCTGGAGGTGCAGCTTCTCTGCCAGCTCCTGTAGGTGGGCAGTAGAGGACAATTGGAGTACAGTTATCAGCAGGAGTACCAGCCTCTGCAGACCCTGCTGCCCATCTGTCCCCGTTGCCAGATGGCACTGGCTTATCTCTGGCAATGAATCCAGTCAAGGCATCATGCAGAAACTTGGGGTTCAGCCCAAGGGCAGAGAAATGGGCCAAATCTAGGGGAGAGCTAGGATAGATTTGAGAGACCTGGCTTTGGCTGAAGAACCCCAACAACAGGCACATAAGCTGTGTGACGCGGGTATACGATTGTTTTGGGAGATAGAGTTAGAACTATCTGGAGTTTCAGATCATCCTCAGCTACATAATAAGTCTGAAGCCTGGGCTTCAGAAGACCTGTATTTAAAAACTACAAAATTAGGGGTTGGAGAGTTGGCTTAGTAGTTAAGAGTACTTGATTCTCTGGCAAAGGACTCGGGTTCCTTTCCCAGCACCCATATGGTGGCTCACAACCATCTGTATTTCAAGTTCCAGGGGATCTGTTGGCCTCTTCCAAAGGCACCAAGCAAGCATGTGATGTACATACATACATGGAGGCAAACATGCATACATATAAAATAATCTTTAAAAAAAAAAAGGTGCTAGAGCTATAGCTCAATGGTTCAGAGCACTGGCTGCTCTTCCAGAGGACCTGGGTTCTATTCACGATTCCCACATGGCAGCTCATGACCGTCTATATCTGCAATCTCAGGAGACTCAATGCCCTCTCTAGCCTCCCTGAACACTATACTCATGTAGTATACAGGCCTACATGCAGGCAAAACACTCAGATACATGAAATAAGTATTAAACATTTTTAAAAATAAGAGTTTAGACAGACTGCTTAAGCTGGGCTGGGCCTTGCTCAAGAAGATTACACTGCAGGTGCAGTTGAGGCAGCAGCTGGGGTGCCTACCCTGTCCTGGAATTCTGGAATCGAACTCTCCAAGAGAGCCAGGTGAGGAAATGGCAGATATGAATAGACTAGGCTGGGGGAGGGGAAGCCAAGGACAAACTTGGAGAAGCTCTCTTGGCACAGGCAGTCAGTTGTCCACTTAGAGTCGGCTTATGTATGTGTTACCAGCCTGTGTCCTTGAGCAGCCAAATTGGGGTTAGTACGACTTGGATTTAGCCCTGAGCCAGAGCCTTGTATGGGCAGGGAGAAAGCAGGAGTAAAATCTATGAGAAGGCCCACCAAAAGCCCTTCCCCACCCTGACCTCTGCACATTCTAATCCTGTACCTTGTTAGGGTGCGCCTGGATAGACAGAGCTGTTTCCACTGAGAGCACTTTGAAGAGGAAGGGGAGCTTGCCATTAAAGGTGTCTTTGACCTTTGGGCCTAAGCAGTCCTGGTTTTCAGCAATCCACTGGCCTAAGGTCTTCTGGGAAATACGGTTGTCAAGGATCCTGGCATCCCCCCGGGGGTGTGTCCCCATCCATAGCTGGAAGGACAGAAAAATTGAGAAAGAAGACAGCAGTTGATATCCCTGTATGTGTGAGGCATGTATCAGGATCAGTACACTGGTTTATGAGGTGCTGGGGATCGAACCCAGGGCCTTACATACGGAAAGGAAGTACTCTACCATTTTCTGACCAGTGGGAAGGATGACACTTGAATGTCTCTGAAAGCATGAGTCTCAACAACAGCTCTATGAGGAGTTAACATCCACTTATTTAAGTCTCAAAAGACAAAACTTTCCTTTGTTTTGGCTTTTCCTTTCTCAATAGAAAGAATAAATTTGGGATTAATAAAAATGAAAAATTAGCTAAACAATAGTAGCACATGCCTTTAATCCCAGCACTAGGGAGGCAGAGACAGCCAGATCTCTTGAGTTCAAGGCCAGTCTGGTACACAGATCAAGAACCAAGACAGCCAGGGCTACACAGAGAAACCCTGTCTGGGGGGAGAAGGGGAATGTTTATCTTCAGATGTTTTATCCTCCTTTGTATGAGACAGGGTCTTAGTAACAGAGACCAGGCAGATTCTCCTATCTCAGCTCCCCAGCTCTGTGATTACAGTGCATGTATGTAAAATGGTCCAAGGACCAAAAGGGCCTCTTCCATGGGCTGCAAAGATTATTCCCAACGGATCCATATGGCTTGTGTCAGGCTCTTTGGTCTCACTTAGGGTAAAGTGAACTAATGTGCAGCCAGGGTCTTACCTCTGCATATGGCTTGTCTTCTGAGATCTGGGCCACTGGGTCATTGCTAGCCAGCAGGCGTGCCACTTCGCTGTTGGAGCCCAACTTCCCCCAGGCATACTGCTGCACCACACAGGAAAGTGGGAACACTGGGGAAACAGACAGAAGGTCAGCTTCCACTCCGCTCCTCACTTCCTAGTGCTGGGGAACCAGGAACGAGCTGGGCAGAGTCTATGAGTTTGAGACGACACCCTTCTCTTCCACAACCCTCGATGTTCCCACCTGTAAGACTGGCAGATACGGCTCTTGTCCGACATTGGCAAGAACTGAGTTCAGGTGACAGGGAGAGAAAAAGAACTACTCATCTCTCCGCACTAGGTCGGTCCCAAAGTGATTCGAGTGCACCTCCGACTCCCGCACCCTCGGTGGCAATGCCCACCCCAGATCCTCTCCTCTGTCGGACATTCAACGTGAATGGTCTTGACCTGCTAGGTCCTGCCAGGGTTAAGACCCAGGACGCGACCATCACTAAGGCAGCACCGGCCAACGGCTCACCTCGTTGACTCGCCATTCTAGGGCTGGAGACCCGGCTTCAGGCACGTAAGCCCTTCCCAGAAGCCTCCGCTTTTCAGAAGGCAGAGCTTCATGGGAAATGTAGTTCCCAGAGCCCACTGCCTCCTACCTCCGCAGGCAGGAGGCCCTGTTGCCCAAAAAACGTTCACCCTAAGTCTTGGTCTCAGCACGTTTGCTTTCCCACCCCTTCTATCTGTAAGTATTGAGAGCTCACTGAGTACCACAGACTGTTCCACGCATGCATCAGAGAACAAGCTAGCACTAGTTTTGTGCTTTCTCGGGGCTTCTAGTCTAGAGAAGGGAAGTAATTAAAAAATTTTTTTTTAATTTTTTTTTTCGGTTTTCGAAACAGGTTTTCTATGTATAAATGCCCTGGCTGTCCTGGAACCCTCTTTATAGACCAGGCTGGCCTCGAACTCACAGAGATCCACCTGCCTCTGCCTCTGCCTCCGAAGTGCTGGGATTAAAGGTGTGCATCACCACATCCGGCTATAATTAAATAAATCTTAACAGTGTGTCCAAAGGCAATAAATAGCCAACCATAGTGGCACACTTCTATAATTCCTGCACTTTGGGAGCCAAAGCAGAAGAACTGTCTTGAGTTCGGGATCTACCTGAGGTACATAATGAGACCCTGTCACAACAAGCCATCGGGGTAAGCCCCAGTAAGAAGGAGAGATTTAAGGAAGAGTGAAGAGTGTTCTTGGCAAAAGAAAGACTTCCAAGAATTCTCTAGTGCTGCAACTTTGGAATGTACATATATTGTACACAATTAAATAACAAAGAGGTCAGTATTGCAGGACAAAGGCCACACACATACACATGCTCTGAAGGCAGTCAGCAAACTGGAAAGGTCATGAGTGGGGGTTCATATGCTTTCATGAGGATTTCAGGTTTTCCTCCAAGTGCCAACGGTTAGAAGATTATTTGTGTGATGTAACTATGATGGTGATGACGGCTATCCCTTGCACCCCCTTTCCTCCGCTCAATTTCTGTTTCTTACTCTGTAGAATGAGGATAGTAACATAGCTCTGCCAGATTTATTGTAGTATCTATGGGGACTGTAAAGCAATCAGTTCTCTATGTCCCTCTGACCCTCCCATCCTAGGTGTTTCCAGAACCCAGCCCTCCTCCAGGCTGAGCTGCTGTGGGCAGGAGGGGGAGTCACCAGGAACCCTACACAGGGAAGGCTAGGGATGGAGTCCTGCTACAGAGTAATCTTCTCATATCTTCTGTAAAAAGTGTCTGACATCTGGACCTCCATAGCAGCCTAGGAGGAGAGAAGCCAGCTGGGGACCCAGAATCACAGCTGTCAAAGCTCCTGGGAACGTGAGAGGGGCATTACAGACCTTAAAGGCTCTGCAACAGGCCCAAGCATTGCAAACATAGCACCGGCAGGCCTTTACCACTCTCCTTCCCTATCCCTTGCTAAAACCATTAGATTTCATTCCTAAAGCGACTTCCTTATGCCTAACTCATTCCTGAGGCTGACCACCAAGGTCCAACTATCAAATCATCAAGGTCCACCAATCAAAATTCGTTATTTGGCTACACTAACTGACCTGTCCAAACAGGACTCACCAACTCATCCAGCCACGACTCCCCCCTTCTCTTAAAACCCACTCCTGCAGAGGCACCTGCTCCTGCTTTTGCCCAATCCAGAGGCAGCACCACTTGCCTGTCCCCTCCAGGAAAAAGAAAACTCCTTTATGCTGAGAATTTGGTGTCCTGATGTGTTCTGTGCCATCTGTGAAGCCCCTTCAGACCTGATTCTACCTTTATACACACAAACATGGGGCTAATCCCACAGTGTCCAAGGAAAGGGGACTCAAACTTTCTTTCCATGTGGATATCAACTCCTCCTGGAGGTCTCTTGTTTATATAAACCAACTTGCACTTTGAAGGAAGCTTTCTCATACACTAATAATGAAATGGAAAACATGAGAATCATGTGCTTGGCAGCTCAAATACCTCCGACTTCAGAGTACTGGATCCTTCCCTCATCCCTACCCCCCAAGCCATACTAAATTGTGTGGATAGTAACTGGACACAGGAGAGGGGCATGGTGGCACACACCTTTAAGCACTTAGGAGGCAAAGACATGAAGATCTCTATGCATTCCAAGCTAGCCTGGGCTACATAAAGACACACACACACACATATGAATACACATACACACACACACACACACACACAGAAATTAGACACAGCGGCTAGAGAAATGGTTCTGCAATAATAACACTGCTCTTCCAGAGAACCCAGACACGTGTGCAGGCAAAATTAGACACAGGAGTTCAAGAGGCAATTCCACTGCTGCCATCACAGAAGCCATAATTAGAATCACCTCCATGGAATATCGTTCGCATAAGAAAAAAATTTAATTGTTGAGATAAAATGGTCCCATTCCAAGCTACACACACACACACACACACACACACACAGAGAGAGAGAGAGAGAGAGAGAGAGAGAGAAGAAAAGTTATCTGTAAGAGAAACCAGGGTGCCTGGAGAACCTAGAATTCTAACTACCCAAAAGACTGAGGCAGAAGCCATGTGAGTTCAAGGGCAAGTTGCTGAGACTCTTATTTCAAAGTTATTTTCTTTTTATCCCCTTCCCCCAACACACACACCCCTTCCTTCCTTCCTCTCTTTTAACAGGGTCTGACTTTGTAGCTCAGGAAGGCCTGAAACTCAGGCTGGCCTTGAACTAACCGTAGTTTTTCTGCTTCAGTTTATGAAGTTCTGGCATTACAAGTGTGTGCCACCTATGAAACAAAAGTTTAAAAAATTCAAAAATTTAAAAATGGTTAACAATATAATTCAGTAGTAGAGCACTTTCCAACATTCCCAAGGTCATGGGTTCCATTCCCAGTACCCCCCCCCCCCAAAATAGAGAGAGAATTAATTTGGAAGGCATACAGCTGAGCAATGTATTATTAGTCCCCACCAGCTTTGCTTCTACTAAAACACTATTCCCTGGCAAAAGTTGCTTTCGGTTCTCTTTCTCCATCTGAAACTGCAAACTAGCTATATTCTTTAAAAAAGGGAAGTAAAAAGACAGACTCTAAGACTTTTAAATGTGCAGTAAGTCTTTTTTAGATTTCTAAAACAAAGGACCTCGATGGGCTTCAAATAATATTAACCCACTGGCCCAGGATTCGCTGATCTTGTTCTTTGGGGTGATGCCATATGCCTTTAATCCCAGCACTTAGCAGATGGGGACAGGAACATCAGGCATTGGAGGGCACCCTTAGCATAACGGCCAGCTTGAGACAGCCTTGGGTCCTATTAGACCTTGTCTCAAAATGTTTTATTTAAATTCAAAGTGGAATAATTACAAGGAAATAGTATATCTAAGAATCATAAGGGCTGGTACATCAGTGTGAGAGGGTTTATCATCATGTGCAAGACCATGTGTTCTTGGTTTATTTGTCATATGTATATACACATACATACATATGTATACATATTGAGACAGGGTTTCTCTGTGTAGTCTTGGCTGTCCTAGACTCGCTTTGTAAACCAGGCTGGCCTCGATGAACACACAGTGATGGCCTGCCTCTGCCTCCCAGAGTGCTGAGATTACAAGCGTGTACCACCATGCCCTATATTTTTTATTTATTGCATTAAGCACATGTGTGTAAAAGCTCGGCTAGTTCATGCAAGTGTGGAGGGCGGAGGTTGGGAATGAGATTCCTCCACTATCATTCTCCACCTTATTTTTGGGGCAGGGTCTCTAGCTGAACCCGGAGCCTACCAGTTACCTAGACTAGCTGGCCAATGCGCTCCCAGGATCCTCCTGTTTCTACTTTCCCCAGCACTAGGATTACAGGCGCACCTTCATACTTGACACTGTGAGGCTGGAGCCGAGGTAACCTGCGGCTGCAGGTTCACTGCAGCGGATGCCCCAGGCGGAGGCGAGCCCCAGGAGTGGAGCAGCCCACTAAGGTGAGATAGGAAGGCATCCCAAACTGCCACTCCTCCCTTGAGGCAGCAGGAAATTCAAACAGCCCACTGTACCCTGCAAGAGCTGTTTAGAGGCCAATTAAATGCATAGTAGCAGTGGTTCCCTGCCAGTTCCCCTTCTCCTCTGAGGGCAGTCAGCCCCTCTTTCCGGACAAGATGACCTGCAACTCTTTTTTTTTTTTTTTTAATAATTTATTTAACTTTTATTTTATGTGCATTCGTGTGAAGGTGTCAGATGCCTTGGAACTGGTGGTACAGTTATGAGCTGCCATGTGGGTGCTGGGAATTGAACCCGGGTCCTTTGGAAGAGCAGCAGTGCTCTTAACCACTGAGCCGTCTCTCCAGCCCTGGCCTGCAACTCTTAAGCAACGCCTCAGCGGGAGCTGTCCATGGTGACTCTTCCTGCCTCAGCCCATGGGAACCAGAGGCCTTTCCTGCCTCAGAATGCCCATTGCCTCCGCCAGGGAAGCTGTCCCTGATAATGCTTCAGTCTGTGGCCTTCACAGTGAACTCTTTGTAAATTTTGGACACTTTGTATACTTTATAACTCCTCAAAACAAAAAAGGGGCCAGACTTCTGCCTGAGGAAGTCCAGCAGCCCAGCCCTGCACCCCCTATATCTCTATAACTATCATGTCCAACCTTTCAGTAGGACTCATTCCAGAGTATGCAAATTTGAGGTGAAAAGACTGGAGAAAAAAACCCACCAATCCCTGAGCTTACCACAGCTCAGGATTTGAAGTCCCACCAATTCACACTCTGGAAATCCCTGCCCCAGAAAACTCTGCCCGCTAAGAATTCCTATATAAAGGCTGTGTTTGCTCCAGTTCCTGGCTGCCTTCTCCTGAGAGCAGAGGCAGCCACTTTTGGATTTGTCCCTTCAAAAAGTCTCTTAGGAGATTTACTGCGTGCTGTGATGCACTGTTAGGAGAAAGAAGAGAAGAAAGAAGAAGAAACAAAGAAGGAACAGGCTGGAGAAGGAGTGGAGCTCAGGCTTCTAGGGCTCCTCAGCTCCTCAGGGTTGAGACAACCCTCCCTTGGAAGTTACAACCTCTCTGTTGAGGAGGGCTCCTCTCAGAGCTGTGAGGTTCCTGGGCTCCAGTGCCTCAGGATACCCTTGGGACTCTGTTCCATCTCAGAGCTGGGGCGCCTTCCCAGTCCTCAGAGCTGTGACTCAGCTTTTCAGCCCTTGGAATTGTGAGTGGTCTGGACACCTTCCCACCCGGTCAGGAAGACAGGCCAACACACAAAAACAACATTTGGTGTTATGACTCGGATTCTCCACTCCAGAGCTATGGATTTTCCAGACACCCTTCCATCTGAGTACTAGAAGGCAGGCCAACACACAAAAATAACAACAGAGACCCTGTTTAAAAATAAGCAAACAACAACAACAACAAATATAGGGCATTGAAATTGCTGAGTAGGCAAAGGTGCTTAGTACCAAGCTGAACAACCTGAGCTCAGTCCCTATGATCCGCAGGATAGAAGGGGAGAATTACCTACCACAAGTTATCCTCTGCCTTCCCAAAATACGCCCCCCCCTACACTGGTGTCTCACATGGACAGATTGTGGAGGCAGTCTCCATATTGGTTATTATCAAGTTTCATTCCCTCTTTACCAGCTCAACATGCTACTTAGCCTTGGCGCTGTATGAGAGAAGATGGGACAGCTTCACACTCTACAGACTGCTCTCCTCTCCGGATGCAGACAACTGAGCGTTCTACCCTCGCAGGGGTATCTGTAGGGGCTGAAGGACAGAGGCCAACACACATGGGTCCCTTTCTCATTCTCTCAACTTCAGAATGTTTCTGGTGGCATTGAGCCCAGCCTGAATGGGTAATTAGAACATACACAGGGCGAGAAAGGTAAGGGAATTATCAGTGGAGACAGTGTTTACGAAATGCTTGCCATGTGCTTGCTACTACGTTAGTACCAGAAACACAGCGGTGAGCTCTTGTGGAGCCCACTGTCTCCTGGGGGAGGCATAAATAAAACCCATCTACACAAGCATGCAATTACAATCTGTACTATACACTAGAAAGGGCAAGAGCAGATAATATGAGTTTATGACATGGATGATCTAGTCTAGTGAAGAAAAGTCACTTCTGAGAAAAGGGCCTGAAGTTGGCTTTGAGGAATACTTATTCAGTAGGACATGGGATAAGGGTATTGTCTAGAGCAATAAGGTACATACATGTAGTCAGCATAACAAAAGTTATATTTTATTATGCTGAGGGTCATCACAAGGTTCATACTCTGAATTCCTAACTATGGTCCTAAGCCTATCTCTCCAAAGCTGCTCACCTATGCGATTTATCTCAGCTGAAGGTCAGGTCAGGTCTCTAAAAGAAGTCTCTTATTTGAGGGTCAAGATCCTGGGGGAGACTCTCTAGCCATAGGTCAGGTCAAGCTGACATCTCTCCAGATGTACAGAGTAGACCATTGTTCTTGCTGTCTGCTTATATATTGTCCAGTGGGTGGTGTCATGGGGTTCAAGGACTGTATACGGTTATCTTAGGTGAGTGATATCACTGGGTTCTGATTATTAGGTGCAGCCTTGGGTGTAATGGGGTTCCTGACTAAGTTATTTTTATATGTCTAAAAGGCTTTTTTTAAACTATGTGCATTACATTGGCATATTAGTTTCAGGAACCAAAACCACTTAAGAGTGTAATGAAGAGGTGTGGGCAAAAGAGGGGGTGAGAATAGATAAGGAAGACAAACTGGAAAAGACATTGAGGGCAAATTAAAACTTTGAACTTCACACACCAGAATGGTTCAGTGGGTATGAGTGCTTTCCACTAAGCTTGATGACCTGAGTTCAATCCCTGAACTCAGAGAACCAACTCCACAAAGTTTTTATTTTATTATTTTATTTTATTTTATTTTTTGGTTATGCACAAGGTTCTCTGTGTAGCCTTGGCTGTCCTGGACTCACTTTGTAGACCAGGTTGGCCTCGGACTCACAGAAATCCGCCTGCCTCTGCCTCGTGAGTGCTGGATTACAGGCGTGTGCCGCTGTGTTCAGCACACAGTTATCTTCTAATACACAACAACAACTACTACTTTTTTTCAACGAGATCTCCGGATAGTTCTGAATAGTACTTGTCAGATCACTGTTGATAAGCTCTCCAGGATGTAGGAAGATGATATCTTCAATGTAAATAGTTTTTTTCAAGATTTATTATTTATATGGTGTTCTGCCTGCATGCTAGAAGAGGGCATCAGTTCTCACTAGAGATGGTTTTAATACCATACGGTTGCTGGGAATTGAACTCAGGACCTTTGGAGGAACAGTGCTCTAAACTTCTGAGCCACCTCTCTAACTCCCGTGAATAGTTTTGTTTGAGATAATTAGGAGATATCTTGGGAAAGGACATACACATTCAAGCTTCAAGCCTGGTTCATTTTACTCTACAAAATAGCTCTATATGAAAACTAAATTAATTTTATTTATTTATTAACTTTATGGATTTTTTTTCTTAGCTGGTGAGAGGGGGCATCAGTCAGACTTGGATACGAGAGTCTTTTCCCTCTTCATATCCCCATAATTTTCCTGTGTTTCTATTCCACTTTAGGATCACAAGTTCAAGATCATCCTGAGCTATATTGTAAGTTCCTTCGTCAACCATACAACCATACAAACAAATAAAAAAGCAACAAAACCAAGAAAGCAAACCAACCAACCAAAGTTCCTGAAACACAACAATAACCAAACAAACAAAAGCAAAAAACATCTGGTTACAACACAAAGAATAGAACAATTAGTAGCGCTGTTCTATACCAGGGTAAGAAACGATTGGGGCTGGATTCCAAGGCAGCCCGAAAGACATTGACAAATAAGGAGGGTGGGGCTTTAAAAAAGTTGGGCTTTTCTAGGGCAGGGCTGATGCACGTTTTCCAAATTTGTCCTGGAGCACAGTTCTACAGAGAACTACTCTGATTGACATGTCACCCTGGTCCTTTTACTCTGGTACTTGCCCGAATTTCCCAATTTTGCCCTCTAGAAATGCGTGGAATTTCCTGCAAGTCCCTCATTTGGAAGCTCAGAATAAACGCAAATTGGAAGGAAGGCATCAGATGGGAACCTGCCCCAGAGGAAGAAGTGGGTGGAAAAGTTGGGAATGTCGCTCAGGGCTACAGCGCTGTCTGTCGTTGGTGAGACGCTGAGTTCTATGCCCAGCTTTTCAGGAGAGAGGAAAAGTGAATGGAAACAGAACGCCTGGCCTTCGCTCTCTAGAGGGCTGGGCAGGGCGGAGCGGACCTCTGTGACGCCGCAGGGCCACGCCCCCGCAGAGGGCGCTACGCCTGCGCCAGAACGGCTGCCTCGCTCCCGGAAGTGAAGGGTCTACGCTGAGTGCCGCTGGGTCTGAGTGACCGAAGGCAGTAGCGCTCGCGGAGATCGCCCGCTGGCCCTCGATCACCATGTCAGCCTTCGACACTAACCCTTTCGCGGACCCAGTGGATGTAAACCCCTTCCAGGTAGAACCCTCAACTCTTAGATCTCTAGGGCCAAGGGCCGCGGCCTCGGCCTCTTTTGCGGGAGCCCGGAGACGTGGCGTAGGAGGGACGGATCACCTGCCCAATGGGAGAGCGAAATTCGAAGTCTAGGCCTATCATAGTTTGTATGGAGGCGGGACTTTGCAACAGGTGGAACTGCGGCAAGGGGGTGGGGCGCTGCAGCCTGGAAAGAAGTGGGCTCTGAGAGCACCCCGGGTTGTAGCCCCCCTGGCTGGACACTGGAGAAAAGGGCAGTAAGCAGGCTCTTATCCTTGGGGAGGTGTCCTAGGATCAGGAAGGGAATGAACATGTAGCTGTGACTTGTCTAAGTCTTGGGAATTCACCTGTCTTGAGTCATCTTAGGAGAAAGGGTCATTGAAACATAAGGAGGAAGTAGAAGTCTAGCGAGGTGCAGAAATGTGGAGACAATCCAACACCCCAGCAGCAACAGCAGTGGTGAAGCAAGCATCTAAAGTACAGGAGAGTATCCAGTGTTTATCACGAAAAGAAAGCTGAGAGAGGGTAAGAAGAGCGCCCAAGCCAGGAAATAGCCTTGTAAAAATTGTACGTGTTGGCTAAGGGCTTTGTTTGGAGTGAGTTTGGGCCACACAAGAGAGAGTTGCTGGGGTGGGGGTGAAGGAGCTTGGAGCACAGTACACGGGCCTGACGAATCTGCATAGGTGGTTGCTGGCTTGACCTTTGGAACATTCAGGAATACAACAGTCTTGGGACTTAAAGCCAAAACTTCTCGTGGAGGACACAGGGGTGCCTGTGTGCCCATGCTGAAGGGCTAGACACTCTGCGACTCCTGTTAGCGCCAAGGCACTTTGCTTCTTCTTTCATGTCTGCCCGAAACCAGTTTGAGGGAAGCGAGGCTTGTGCTGACTGGTGATTTACGAGCCCAGCTGTTCCTCCTGTCTGTGTCAGAATGTCACCAAGCACATTAACTCATCCTGCTGGTACTTAATTTTGGTCATCTACAACTTCAGAGTTTCCTGCAGGGTCAGAGAAGTCCTTTGAGATTTTCCAACGTGGATCCTTTGAGGGTGGGAGCAAAGCAGAAGTGCCTTGAAGTAGGTGGCTATATGTCAGGAAGTAGAATGTATTGCTGTTCTGAAGTTTGCAGTGGTGGGATTAGACCACACCTTTGCACTTGCTGGGCGAGTCCTCTGCCACTGCGCATCCTGGGTAGCGCTGAGCTTTACACCTGGCTCTTGGTTTATTTAAAGCAGGTTCTTTCTATGTAGTACAGACCCATCCTGAATTCCCTATGTGTCACATGCTAGTCTTGAACTAGTATGTGCCACCACACCCAGCCAGGCTGAGAGTGGAAAATTTATGCTCCTTTCCCAAGGTCACCTAGCTGATCAGAACCCTCAGGCAGATTTGATAGTTCATTCCTTGTTACACTGGGGAATTTAGAATATTCCTCTTGTAGCATAATGCTTCTTGACAGAGTCCTTGTAAGGACCCTGTCTGTTATGTAAGGCAAACAGTTGCCTCTCTATTAGTTGAGTGAGGAAAAGAATATTTGCATTTTTCCTGTTAATGTCTTCTGCTAACTCCTTTGATTTAATGATAAATTGCCCTATAATACGAAATAATAATGTTTCCGTTATATATAGCAAGGATCCAGCAGTCTTTTGGTGCGTGTCAGGCAATGGTGTTCCTTGTTCAGTTTTATTCTGTCAGAATAATAGCTTTTCTGCAGCTATCAGCACAGTGGGCTGTCTAGCATTGCAGCAGATAATCTCCAGGGTTGGCAGTGGGCAGGGCTGTTCGGCCCTGTATTTGTAGTAGCGCCCTGAAAGTCTTAAAGCACATCTCTGAACTCGGAAATGATCGGGCAAAGTGTGAGAGTAACTTTAGAGGCAACAGAAAGTAATTTCTGCATTGCATTCAAGTAAGATAGTTTGTGCAGGCAGCCTCAGGATATGGTGGGACAGGAAGCGGCTTTTGGCCTGCAGACCGGCAACATCTGGAGGGGAATCCTGTGTGGGAAGAGAGCTGGCTGATGGTGATACACTCCCCCGCACACGGAAAGGACTTTTTCTTTTTCTGTGTGAGGAGAAGCAGCCTGGCATCTGATGCCTGTAGTTCCTCCTGGTCAGAGCTGCCCTTCCTTCCCTTAGGATACTGTATCGTGCTTCCCTGTTGTCAGGGCTGGGCACCGGCAGGGTGTAGTTGTTGGATGACTAGGCCTGAGCCCAGTTTCGTTTACTTAGGTGTTGGCTCAGAGCTCAGGAGAGAGCAGGTGGAAAGGTGACAGACAAGTCGTCACACCTAGTCAGACTGGAGAACAGTCTCTCTTCTTTTTTTCTTGGTCATACCATGTAATGGTGGATTATAAAAATATACTTACTATTTTGAGTCTGTGGCTGACTGTTAGGGGACTGTAAATGTTCTTAGAAATCTATTCTAACATCTTCAGTTCAGCTTTCAGAAGACAAGACTCCAGTGAGGCTGGGACACGCTAGGGCCAACAGCAGCGTGCCAGAATTAGCATCACATGGAGAATTTAGACCTGGGTTTCATTCCTGGGATGATGCTGCTTTAAAGCTTTTCGAATCTCATCTGTTGTGTTAAGCTTCTTGGGGTTACTTTAGCTCAGCTAAAGAAAAAACTGTAGTATTGTCACTCTTGTCATCTTTTTACTTTTTGGGTTTGCTTCTTTGTTTTTCGAGACATGGTCTTGCTGGACGACCTGAAGCATGTAGTCATCCTCTCGCCTCTGCCTCCTGAGTGTTGGAATTAATGGGCTCGGGTCACCTTGCCAGAGTAGCCTTTCCCTCTTGAAATCAGAATGCTGGTAGTTGTCACCAAATCAGCATTAGCAAAACTTAAACGTTTTAAAATGTTTTACATTTATTTATTTGTGTTTGTTTTTGAGACAGGGTTTCTCTGTACAGCTCTGGCTGTCCTAGAACTCACTCTGTAGACCAGGCTGGCCTTAAACTCATAGAGATCCACCTGCCTCTGCCTTCCCGAGTGCTGGGACTAAAGGTGTGCGCCACCACCACCTGGCTGTTATTTTACATGTTCATACTGTGTTGAAGAATAAAGGTCAGAGGACAACTTGCAAGAGTCAGTCCTTTGCTTGTACCATGAGTCTCAGGAACTGAACTCAGATAGTCAGGCTTAGTAGAAAGCACCCTGAGCCAGCTCATCATCCCTTCATGGAAAGGGATGAAATTGGACAGATTTTATTGACATTTTGTTTTGTTGTTGCTGGGGGTTGTACTGAAGGTCTTGAGCATGCTAATCAAGTGCTCTACATTGGGGGGCCCTTATCGATTGTGTGTGTGTGTGTGTGTGTGCTTGTATGTGTGATAGTTAGGGTCTTACTGTGTAGCCCAGGCTGTCTTCACATAGATCTGCCTGCTTCTATCTTCCAAGAGCTGGGATCAGGAGGTTTTTGATACCACACTTGACCCCTTTTGTTTTGAGACAGGGTTCTCTGTGTGTCCTTGGCTGTCCTGGAACTCATTATGTAGACCAGGCTGGCCTCAAGCTCAGAGCTCCACCTGCCTCTGCCTTCCCAGTGCTGGGACTAAAGGCCTGCGCTGCTACGGTTGGTTCGTATGTAGGGGTTTTTAAAGGCAATATTTTAAGACAGTGTATTTTGAACTTTCTAAGATACACTGTTCTATGCTCAAGTAGGTTTGAGAAACATTTTTCTTGAAGATTGACAAAGCTTGCCAGTTTGGCTAAACTGGTCCTGATATACTGTACAATGAAGACATTTGCCCCAGCATTTCTCAGAGTTGTTCAACCAAGGAACACTGTGCTCACACTCGAAAACACAGCGAAACTCCTATGCATCTTTGAAGTAGATTTTCTTACTCAAGTTACTTTTTTCCCTGTATGTTCATGTGTATACAGGTATGTAGAGGTCAGAGGACATATTTTTTATTCCCATTTCTCAAGCACCTTTCACTTATTTTGTTGTTGTTTTTTCCTTTAAGAACATTTTTTTGAGATGGTCTCTGAGTGGAAAGCGAGGTCCGCAGAGTGCAGCAGAGGCTTACCAAACTCCTGGAAGGAAGCAGGAAGCTACAAGCCAAGCCTTAGCGATTTCACAACCTCTGAGGCACACCCTGGTTTCTCTGTTAATTGTGGCACATCTGCTCGTTGTCCTCTGGATGTTTGGGTTCCTGCACTGGAATGATTCCAGGCTGTCTGCTCACAGATATTTCTCACGAGTCTTGTCCTGTGATACAGAAGTGGAAAACTAAAAAGAGGCATCATTGTACTGTTCTTTTCTTTTTACTGTTTTTCTCCCCCAGCAGTCCACTAAAAATCAGACCACCCCAGCAAATGCCAGGGCTGCTTTCCTCCAAGCATTCTGCCAGATTACAGCAGAGGGACCAGGTCTCGGCTGGGGTGTGGAGGGGGCGGTGGTGCGGAACAGAGGAAGTCTTTCAGGATCTGGAGTTGCCAAGTCACACAATCTCACTTTCACACATTGCCTCCTTTAAAGTTTAAAGATAATCTCAGCGCCGTGGCTGCGTCCCAGGGACGCGAAACCTGTCTCTCCTGTGGGGGAAGATGATGGCAGAAAATGGGATTTGTGCGAACAGTTACGTGAAGCTCCCTCCACAGGCACTAAGGCCTGTGCCACTTCCCAGAAAGGGCCAGCTCTAGCTTGAGTGAGATTTGGGAATTCTCAGAATCACCAATAGACCTGATAGAATTTTCTTCCTTTCTCTCTCTTTTTTCTTCTTCTGTTTGGGTTAAGATGTCTCGTAGCCCAGGCTGACCTCAGATTTGCTATGTAGCTGAGGCTGTCCTTGAGTTTGTCATTTTTCTGCCTCCATTTCCAGAGTGCTAGAATTTCAGGTGTTCCTCACCACATCCAGAACTTATGTAGAACAGGAACACTGCCTTAAAAATTTTGAAAGTGGTTCTGGTGGCTCAGTGGTTAAAATAACTCACTGCTCTTCCCAGCACCCATGTGTCAACTCACAACTGTTTGTAACTGCAGTTCCAGGGAAGTCAACACCCTGTTCTGGCCTCCAAAGGGATGGACGTGTACATGGTGCAAGGCATACAGACAGGCAAAATACCTGTACATATGAAATGAAAATGAATCTTTAAACAGTTTTAAGGGGGAAAATTTGAAAAGGGCAACAGTCTTACAGCTTAATGCCAACTCCAGGCAGCCGCCCAGATGAAGGTGCCCTGCCTTTAGGCTTGGCACCTGGAGCCAGGCAGGGGAGTTAGAACTTGGCTAGAGACTCAGATGAACTTGGACTCTACACTTCTGTTAAACTTTCTCTGGAGTCAGTGTGAATAGGATTATTGTTTGCCTAGAGGATGCTAATATTTAACCAGGATAAACTCACTCAGGGAAGAGTGCTGTGTACGGTGCAAGGCGTGCCCGGGCCATCGGGTGCCCCCTTGAGTTGCTCACACCTTTAAGCACACCAGAAGCCCTGCTGTTCAACCTGCCTCGTACCAGAGAGCAAGGTAAAGGAGCATGTGGTCTCTGGTTGGCAGAGCTGAGAGCTAATGCTCTGGATAGAGACAGGTGAGGGCAGGGAAGCTGTGAAGGATCTCAGGAGGAAGAGCAGAGTCCCATGCCAGAAAGGAGCTGGGGCGGAAAGCAGAAAGTCTGGCAGATGAAAAGATAAGGGATTTTGGATGAAGAAACAGCAAGAACTAGAAGTCACTTTAAGATGTCACCTCTGTCCTCCTGTATTCCACCTGCTACCCAGGGACCCCTTCAGTCTTTGAACCTATTCTCTGTCCCTGACAATTGGGGTTTAGAGAACTCTAATTAGAGTCTGAGAGGAAATAACAGGGCAAGCAAGCTGTAAAACTTGCCACCAGCAAGAAGACATGGAGAAGAAGGTAGCCATATTTTTTTAGTTAAAGGGGCATGCTCGTCAGCAGAGGTCAGCAAGCAGCCAGCCATGTGGTGAAAGCAGGTGGCTTCACCCAAAGTCTGAGAAAGCCCAAAGTGGGCTTTACATATAAAGGCAGGACACTTCCATCTCAGCAGCTTTCTGGAGTTGACATTTAGCTGTGAGACGACATGCTTAGGTTTTTTTCCAGTGTTTGAAAGAGAGAGAGGTAGAAAAGAAGAAAAGGAAATTAGGACTCAGAAAAGTGGGCAGATTTAGCAGCCGCCTGGCCATGGCTCCAAAGCAACTGTTCTTTGTTTTGAGACAGGATCTTACTATGTAGCTCTGGCTGGCCTGGACTCACAGAAATCCACCTGCTTGCCTCCCAGGAGCTACTGTATGTGCCACCATGCCTGGCTTTATGTTTGTTTTTTTTCCATAAGACAGTGTCTCACTTAGACCAGGCTGGCCTGGAACTCAACTTGGAGCCAAAGATGAACTTGAACTCCTGACGATCCTTTTGCCTCTACCTCCTAAGCACCTAGATTGCAGGCAACACAGCTACACCTGGTACCTCTCCTCTCTGTGAGCCTGTGGAGCTGTCTGCTGCTTGTGTGACACATGCTTGCCTGCTGTCCAGGATCTCTCTGACTGGTAACTCTGGCTTATCTCAGGTCCGTCTCATTTCCTGTCCTCCATTTAGGAGTATTTCTGAGTGCTGTCTGGGGCCTGGTCCTCAGTTGTCTGCTCTATCCTCAGAATAGCATCCTTACCCAGACATCCTAGCTGTGTAGCTCTCGTCCTCAGCTCACTCTCAAACTCTGACAAATGGTTGCAGCTCCTATCCACACCTTTCTAGACATGCCAGGCAGACATACTCTGCAGACACCTCCCAGGGTGGTCCTCTCCCTTCCCACACAGCCTGAAAAACCAGTCTCTTGGCATCCTTTCCACTTTTAACCAGCTTTGAGTTGCTGAGCCTGTGACATCTACTCCTAGTCTCTAGAGTCCTTAACCCCTCTATCCCAAGCTACTGTCCCTTAATTTAACTGTGTCACTCGTGTCACCAGTCATGACCTGACATTGTCCTTCCTGCACATTGCATGCACTTCATAATAACCAGAATGGTGGTGTAACCTGCTCAAACTCTTTTGGCTATTTCCCCCTGCCACTGATGTCAAGTCCTAACTGCTCCAGTCTGGCTCTGCCCTTGTCATGTTGGTTTCCTAATACTTTCTGGATGTTTTCTCTTTACACTCTCACCTCTAAGCCTCCATGACCTTCTTCCAGTCTGGGTGTGGTGGCATAAGTTTATAATTCAACACTTGGGTGGTAGAGGCAAAAGAATCAGGAGATTGTTTTTTGTTTGTTTGTTTGTTTGACAGGGTTTTGTTTTGTAGAAGAGGCTGGCCTTGAATCCATAGAGATCTCTCTGCCTCTGCCTCTGCACCTCTCTGCCTCTGCCTCTGCACCAGAGCACTAGGACTATAGGCGTGTGCCACCAACCTGGTTCAGGGTCATCCTTAAATTGAAAGGAATGAAGGGAGGAAGAAAAGAAGAAAAAGAGAGAATAAACTAATGAGTGAACCACACAAAACTGAAAACTAAGCCAGATGTGGTACACACACCTTTAATCCCACCAGTCAAGAGGCAGAGGCAGGCAAGTCCTGTGATCTGGAGGAGAGCAGGGATACACAGTGAGATCCTGTCTCTAAAAAAGAAAACTAAGCAGAATCTCTAAGCACAGCCTTCTCATTCCCTGAACACCAGCATGTTCTCTTTAGAGCTCAGGTGGTCTGATGCCAGTTAGAGAGAGCCTGTGTTGGCACTGCCCAGCTCCCATGTGATACTGCTGCCTTTATTCTCAACCGGGCTCAGTGTTGATTGGGTTTGATTCTCTCTACTGTTGCTTCTCAGAGGCAAGAACAGGCTTTCTTCTTCTTGGTAGTCCCAGCTTAGCATTTCATGGATTGGTTTGTGTAGGGAATGGACAGGTAGGAGGACAAAGGAAGTGGCACAGGTTAGAAAGACTGTGCCCACAGGAGGTATCCCAGGGCCTAAAAGGCCCCCAGATACAGGGCCGAGAAGCCCCTCACATACCTTCTAGACCACTGTGGACAGGAAAGAAGACCCAGAGTAGACCTTGCCTGTCATAGCTCTCAAGCACTCATTCCCTCCACCCCACTTTCGAGATAGGGTTTTGTTACCGTCTTGTAGCCAAAGCTGCCCTCAGATTTGAGGGACATCGCCTGCTTCAGTCTCCTTAATGCTGGGATTATAGGTATGTGATACCGTGATGGGGCTGTGTGTTTGGTTTTTGAGACAGGGTCTCACTGAGTGGTCTTAGTTGGCCTAGAACTTGCTGTATCAACCAGGCAGGCCTCATATTTGATCCATGTGGGATTAATGGTGTGTGCCTTGAACTTCTGGTCATCCTGCTTCTACTTGAGTGCTGAGATTACGGATGAATGCTGTCCTGCCCAGTTGACACTGTGCTAAACTGGGCCAAGAGCTTCGCGCTTGCTTAAAGAAGCATCCTACCAAAATGAATTGTCTCTAACTTTTTTTTCAACTTGTTACTCTAACCCTTGTGCTTTTAGGTAAAAGTGACACTATCACATTATATGAAATTTGGAAGAGAGAAAAGAAGCCACCCATACCTCTCAGTCTTGCTTCATTCTTTTGGTGTGTTTTCCTGGCAGCCTTTTTCATGTGATTACTTTTGATAAAACTAACTTGATGCTTAATCTAATGAAAACTTTTTGTATGACTAGAGGATATTTTGTTTTGTTTTGCTTTGTTTGTTGTTTTGTTTTGAAACAGGTCTTGCTGTGTAGCATAAGCTGGCTTCAAGCTCACTATGTAGATCGTCTAGGGTGGCTTATATTGTTCCCCTGCCAGCCTCATGAATGCTGGGATTACAGGTGTGTGCTACCGTGCCAGACCTGAGGTGTTTAATGTGCTTGTTCTGAGCATGGGATCAGTCCCACACTAGTAGCTGGAGGGTGGAATATAACACGGGAAAGCAGGGAAATCACCGAGGCTCAGGCCTAATCAGGAATTATGAAACACATGAAAAGAGGTTTCTCTCCAAACCAGTAAAAGGGGCCCTTGTAGCCCAGCCATGTGTCTCCCAGGGCCCTCACATCCTACCTGCATAGAAATGCTCTTATTACCTGCTGGGCCTTTGCCTTCCTGCCGCCTTCTGGGAGCCCGACTACTCTAGTTTTGTTTCTGTTCTTGTGACAAAATGCCCTGGCAAAGAGCAACTTAAGGGAGAATGGGGCTTATTTCAACTTATAAATCCACATTATAGTCCATGGGAACTCAGCTAGGTATCATATCTGCAGTTAAGAGCAAACAGAAACTTATATATATGCTTACTTGCTTGTGCTCACCTTGACTTCTCTGCTCTTATATACAGGATCTCCCTGCCTGCCTAGGGAATGATGCCACCCACAGTGGTTTTGGGGCTTCCCATAGCAATTAACTTAATAACCTTCCCACAGAGAAACCCACAAATCAACTCGATGTAGACAATATCTGATTGAGACTCTCTTCCCAGATGATTATGAGGTTGAAGCCAGTTTACAATTAAAGCTAACCATGCCACCCACTTTCCTCCCAGCCATCTGAGGTATCTCCCTCCCCTCCTGTCAATCACTCTGTACCTCACCCCCGCACACTCTTGGCATTTGTCTCAGCTACCAGTCCACAAACTGTGAGCTCTTAAGAGGGAAAGAGCTGTGTCCTGCTTATCTTAGCATGTTCCTCACTCTACCTGTTCACGAAATGTTATGAACTTTAGAGTTTTTCTCCAGCCTCTTGTAAATTCAGTGAAAGGCATTGTTCCAGTCTGAGCAGCTGAAGGGGTTTTAGGTTACTTCTTGTAGGTGAAACTTAGACCTCACCATCCTTTTAAATAACTGCGTGACCCATTTAAGAGCCAACTGGTACTCCGTGAGTGGGAAAGGTTGATGGAGGTAACTTCGGTTTGTGACTTGGAGAGGAAGCTCAAGGTCCTCAACAGCCTCATCAGTGTGGTCCTTGCATGAAAGGCTGTAAAGCTCTGCATGTATTTTGTAAAGATGTGTGCCAGGACCCAGCTCTCTGAAGCTCAGTAAGGAAGCCCTTGCTCGTGACTTTTAGGAATAGGGCACATTCACTTCAGCCACACAGCGAGCAGTCAATTACCTTCTCTTTGTCCTGAAGCTGGGCCATCTCTGCCTTACTGTCCTGTCCCTAGAGTTAGACCTGCATTCAGGGTCTACCTCAGACACAGCTCTGGGGTTGTTGTTGTTGTTGTTGTTGTTGTTTTCAGAACAGGGTTTCTCTGTGTAGCCTTGACTGTCTTGGACTCACCTTGTAGACCAGGCTGGCCTTGAACTCACAGAAATTGCCTTCCTTTACCTCCCTGGAGTGCTAGGATTATAGGTGCACGCCATCACACGCACTTTTTTTTTTCTAATGTGCATGTGTGTTTGTCTGTGTGTATACCTGTGTACCATGTGTATGTGGCCTGAGGAGCCCAAAGAGGACATCAACTCTCCTGGAACTAGAGTCATAGATGGCTGTAAGCTACCATGTGAGTGCTGGGAATTGAGTGAGTGTCCTCTGGAAGAACATGAAGTGCTCCTAACCACTGAACCATCAGCCCCTGCAGCAAAGCTCTTGAATAGCTGCCCTCCCTGCACTGAGCTTGGACTTTCCCATCTGCATGAGGAGTAACTGTCTTTCATATGGCTGGAGTGAAGATTCAGTGAGAGAAGTTGTGGTTGCCATTCTTGGCAGAGGCATAAAACACACAAGAGTTGCTTTTTCAAGTCTTTACAGAATGGAATAGAATGAATATTTCCTTCCCTTCCCCCTTCCTTCCTCCCTCTCCTTGCCTCCTTAACTTACTTCCTTTTATGAGTGTGTACCTGCATGTTCAGAGGACAAAGGACAACTAGAAGAGAGTTCATTCTCTCCCTCCACCATGTAGAGTTCAAGGGTCAAACTCAGACTTGGTGACAAGTTCCTTTAGCCACTGAGCCGTCTTTTCAGCCACCAGTACAGTACAGACAAAGGAGTGAAGCTGAGTCACCACAGAGCTGGGCATCATTGCAAATACCCCTGACCTCAGCTCTGGAGAGGCTGTAGCAGGAGGTTGAGTTCATAGCCAGTCTGGAAAGGAAGCCTGAGCTCCAGGACAGCCTGAGCTACACAGAGGGACTCTTGTTTAGGGGGTTGGGGTTGGGGGGGTCTGTAGATAGTGGCTTCCATACTGCAATATGGAGTAACTTTCTCAAAAATAAATAAAAAGCAGAAATTAAAAAACAAGTTGAGAAAGGCTTATAGAACCTTCTGGCGATGTGACCCAATAATCTAGTCTAGATGAATAGAATTCACGGTATCATTATTTGGTGAGCCTGGCACACAGTAGGCACTCAGGAAATGTCACTTTCTCTTAGTCCTCCCTCCCTGTCCTCACCTAGTCTCAGTCTCTCTTGGAGCCACCCACAGCTTCCAGGGAGAGTTCAGGTTTCCTTACAGGAGAAATACCCATATGTCACAGTGTCTTGGGCTTATCTGATCCCAGGCAAGGTGCTTCCAAGTTCTTAGGCCACTGCTGTCCTGCAGGTCTCCTAGCATGAGGCCATGCATTGAGAGGATGAAGCACTACAGTGTGGCATTTGTTCTCAAACCTTTCCTGTGATGCTGCTCTGCAATAGGTCCTTCACCAAACCCCAAGAAGCCTGAAAGATGGACTAGACCTAGATGCCCCCAGCTGCAGAACACTCTCAGACCACTAGTAGGGACGGGCCAGTTAAGATGAGCCTGGTTAGGGTCCCAGAACCACACCTTGCAGATATTAGAAAAGAAGGGGAGGGGGAGAATCAGTGTAGACAGGGTAGCCACACCTCTCTCATCTCCATCCTGCCTCAAGAATCTGCTACCTGACTGCTGTTGTGATAGAAATGACATCTTGCCTTGAGCTTTAAAGTTGCCTATTAAATGTGCACATCTTTGCTAGCTCCTGAAACTGCTACCTGAGCTACCCTTTGGTTCCTATGCCCTGTGGTGACAGACTGTAGAAGCCAGTTTCTTGGCTCTTGGGTCTTATTTCAGTGGCTTGGGCTCACTTGCACTGGCTCCGAAAGGAGGGCAGACCTTGAGCCAGAGCCTCCATGTAGGCCAGCTGGTTCTGGGAGAAGACTGTTAGTGGGAATAACCTCAGGACCAATCCTCATGTTTTTAGGGGACCTCCTGAACCTCACTTTGTCAATTTCTCTGAGTTGTAGGAGCCACCAAAGCAGAGGTGGGTGACCAACAGTCAGGACACAGTCTTGTGGAGGAGGCTGAAAGGAGGGTGGTACAGTAGCCCTGAGAGACCCGGTGATCTCCAGCTGGTGGTCTACTCTGGGTGTGGCCCTAGGGGTGGTCAGGCACAGTCTTACCCCAGGAGCTGGCGATCCCCGTGGGAAGACAGAACCACTATATGGAAAAACCAGAGAACACACACAATCTGATACCTACACCTGCCAGTCCTCAGGTTACTTCATCAGTGTCTTTTCTATACCTATGAACTGAGGGGTTTGCTCTCTGAGTATCTGTGACACTGACACTGTATTTAAGAATTGGGTCTGTAGAGCAAGGTTTGGTGGTGTACACCTGTAACTTTAGCATTTGGGAAGTGGGATCATGAGGATCATGATCAAGGCCTTCCTGGTCTTTACAATTTGAGGCTGACCTGAGGTATATAAAACGCTGTCACGAAAAAACAAAACAAAATAAAACAAGAAAATGCAGGTCTGGGAATGAACTTTAGAGATGCCAGTCAGTGGCACTCTGGCCTTTCTCACAGATGTTCCTCCCAGAGTTCCTGCATAGTTTTGGATCGAGACCTGAACCCTTATACTCATGTCCAGGATGGGGGACAGGGTGCCTGTTACAGGAGAGGCAGGATGAACAGAAACTGCCCTTGCTACCAAAAGGGCCACAAAGGCAAAGAGGAAGTTGGGAGCAGAAGGATGGAAACACAGGACAAGATCGTATTCTGCTGATAACTTCCGTTTCTTTCCTTTTTTTTTTTTTTTTTTTTTAATAAAGATCTCATTATCTCATTCTATAGCCCAGCCTAAAACTCATTATGTAAGCCCGGGCTGACCCAGAACTCTTTGGATCCTAATCCTCTATGTCAGCCTTCAGAATACTAAGATAACTCATATATGCTCTGATACCTAACTATAAAGAATTTTGGTTTGATTGGTTTTTGTTTTTGAGACAGGGTTTCTTGGTGTAGTCCTGGCTGGCCTGGAACTCCCTGTATGGACTAGGCTGTCCTAGAACTCAGAGATCTACCTCCCTCTGCCTCTCAAGTTCTGGGATTAAAGGTGTGCACCACTACACCAGGTTTAGGATTTTTTTTTTAAATTTTATTGTTATTTTTATTATTCTTTATTTTATTTTATTTTTAAGAAAGAAAAGGAAACATTTTCTTGGCTTTTCATCTGAGACCTCCTTCCTATCGAGTGTGTCTGATTTAATCGTCAGTGCTGACAGCCAGTAGCATGTTTCCATTCCAGAACCTTTAACCTTCCTCTAAAAAGCAAGAGGAATAAACTGCTTTCTGAAGACTAAGAAAAACCGGGTTTGGGGTTCAGTTTAGTGCATGAGCCCTTGCCTCACAAGCACAGGCCCTAGGCTCCATCTCCAGCAGAGCAGCAAAAACAAATAGTGCAGAAAGGCCATTACCTCCTCCATCCACTTTATTCCTTCCCCACCAAAGTGAAAGGAAGGAAAAAAAACCTACCAAGGTTAAATGCTGTGCCCCGCCCCGGATCTGGCACTGAGGGCCTCTGTGGGGCAGACTGTTTCCAGAAAAGGTGAAGGATACAGATGATGAGACCTTGTTGCAGGGCAGACTATAACCCTGGGTAGGTGGGACATGGGACTGCTTGCTGGCCGGGGCTGTTTCCTCTTGTCAATATCTAATGCCTCCTTTTCTCATTCCCAGGATCCCTCTGTGACCCAGCTGACCAATGCCCCTCAGGGTGGCCTGGCTGAATTCAATCCCTTCTCAGAGGTTGGTGACTATGTCCTTTTTGAGTCTTTGGGGAGGTGGTGACCTGTGTTAGCAGGAGGTGCCAGGGCGTCTGGGGCAAGGATTATGGCAGGGAAAGAACAGCTCTGGAGAGTAACTGTTCACAGAGGGACAGTCCTAATGTGGACTTGGGGTAAGGTAAGAATGGAGACGGGCCCATGGGGGCTCCCAAAGACTGAGCCACCAACTAAAGCGAATGCATGGACTGGATGGACCTAGATTCCCTACACGTATGTAGCAGATGTGCAGCGTGGTTAACGCCCTTAACAGTTGGAGTAGAGCTGTCTCTGACTCTGTTGCCTGCCACTGGAACCCTTCCCTTAGCTGGGCTGCCTACTCAGGCCCCAGGGGGAGAGGATTCTCTTAGCCCTGCTGTGATTTGAGGTGCCTGGGTAGATTGATATCCCTTGAGGTCCTCCTTTTCTCTAAGAAAAAGGAGAGGGAAATGAGGAGAGGGGGCATGAGGGCGGGACAGGGAGGAGAGGAAGGAGGAGACTAAGAGATTAAATTAATAAGTAAATGAAAAAAAAAAAAAGAAGAATGGAGACATCTCCAAAAGTTCTGTTGCTGGAGTTCTGTGGGTTCTCTTTTACAGGGTGGGACAGGACAATGCTGGAGAGCCTGGTATCTAGCAAGGCCAGGAGTATGGGCTAGGGGATATGTGTTAGAGGTCATGTTCCCTAGGCCTAAGCCTTGTTGGCCAAAAACCTGCAGAGGAGAGTCCAGATCAGGTCCTCACTATGGGTTTGCCACTAGTGGAACCCACTCATTTCCCACCTTTGTCCCACATAGACAAATGCAGCAACAACAGTTCCTGTCACACAGCTTCCTGGACCCTCCCAGCCAGCAGTACTCCAGCCCTCAGTGGAGCCAGTACAGCCAACGCCCCAGGTACTGGTTGAGAGTCCTTTGGGTTCTCCTGTGCAAGCGGGAATCACCCAGCTCCATAGTTGAACCCTTAGGGTTGGGGGCAGGGAAAGGGCCTTCATCCCTGAGGCTTCTTGGCGTTTTTTGTGGAGCCAAACTATAGCCCCATTCCTCCCACCCCTATCCCCCACTCCCCACCCCCGGAAGTAAGCTCTACTACTAACCAGGCTGGGATCCTTGGTGTCTTTAGAGAACACCTGTGTTGTTGTGCCACTCCCAAGACCTTCTTAGGGCCCAGAATCTGTCTCTTATTTTTTAGTCTGTGGTACTGTGAATCAAGTCCCAGGGCCTTACAAATGCTCTGTCACCAAGCTCCATCCCTGGCCCCTCTCTCTTTTAACCGCATTTATTCCTCCTTCTATCCTATTTGCCTTTGTCCCTTTGTCTGGTGAGCCTTGTCTGCTTGTGCTTGTCGCTGACCTCTGTCACTTCCCCACCTCCCCACCCCACCCCAGGCTTCTCACTGCCCTGGTGAGCATGGCCCACAGCGGGAGTTGTGTATTGCAGCTCCTTAGACAGGCCAGCAAGTTTCTGCCTGCCCGATTCCTGGCAGCGGGTGAGCCCTCAGAGAGGCAGATGCTACTAGGAGGAGATAGTATTTCCAGGGACAGCTACATGCGCAAGCTTCCAAAGGTAGGCCCAGTGTAGATGAGCAAGAGGGTGGGCTGGGCACCTGGAGCCTGCCCAGGCTGGGTCCTAGAACCCTGTGAGGTGAGGCAAACCCTGTGTGCAGGGTAACTTTCTCTTCAGGGGGTGATGGGATGCAGAGACCATGCCTCTGTTCCACTGACAGCACAGGGAGATGAGGCTAGGACCCTCAGTGTGAAACTATAGGGCCAATTCTGATCCCAGTGTCTGAAGTTCACCTTCCAGAGGCAGCCTTTGCTCTCTGGAGAACTGCTTTGGTTAAATGTGTATGTGTACACACATGCATAGTTGTCACCCTACGAAATGGCCAGCGTACTGCCTGCTCCCCCAAGGAGGACCATAGTCTCATTCTTCAGGAGGAAGATGGGGCCAAACAGTGGTGACAGCAGCAGGTGCAAGGGCCCTGGGCCCAGTTCTACTCAGCCTCACCTGAGAGTCCCTGAACTGCCTCATTAAAAGACTGCTCTGCCTGCAGAGGTGATAAAGCTTGGCCTCTGCATGCCATGAAAGTCAGGCAGAGAAGGGACACACATCATGGACTGCCCCCAAGGGCATGGCCAGACATTGTTCAGGTGGGCCTGGGAGGCAGCCCCTCGGACAGAGTGGGGAGGGAGGCTACTTTGGTGTGGATTACTGAGGCTCTGGTGTCCATGGCCTGCCTCACATCCTCTCTCTGTGCTTTTTGCTGGCAGCCTAGCATTGTTTCCACTCTGCACACCCACTTCAGGCTCTTCCCTTTAGCTTCAAGTCTCTGGGTTTCTGGCTTCTGGTTGGGCTCTTGTGAGGTCTTTCCCTTTTGCTGTCATGCAAAGGACAGTATACTTCGGTTTAGCCTGGACTCCACTGTGGAGAACTAGATGAGCCGTGGGAGAGGGGGAGGAAGTGGAGAGCCCTGGCAGGGACTAAGGGGTCAAAGGTGGTATAAGGGTAGTGGGCGATGGGTCACCTAGGCCTTCCTGTGGTATTCCTTAAAGCCCAAGCCACTTTATTGGGTTGGACGCCTCAGAGCGCCTGCTAGCGCTTCCTGCCTAGGTGAAGTGCCCTGCTGGCTTGCCTGGGCTGACACTGTTCCTTTCTCATTTCTGGCTGTTCCCTGCTCCTGTTCTTTCCAGGCTGTTGCAGCTGCAGCCCAGGCAGGCCTGCTTCGGCAACAGGAAGAATTAGACAGGAAAGCTGCTGAGCTGGAACGCAAGGAGCGAGAGTTGCAGAACACTGCGGCGAACTTGCATGGTAACAGAGACTGTTGGGGTCTAGCCTGCTTTCCCTAGCACAGGGGATGCCCCGAACCACCTTCATGGGGGATCTTGCAAAGCTTTTTAATTTTGGAAGTATGTTGGTTTGGGGAGCTCAGCATAGTGGCAGTAACTGTCACCCTAGCACATGGAAGGCAGAGGCAGGAGGATCACCCTGAGTTCCAGGCCAGCCAAGGTTATAATATAGCAAGACTACATGGGGGGAGAGGGGAAGAAAGGAAGGAAGGAAGGAAGAGTGTTGGTTTTGGAGTTAGAAGGAAGTAAGGCAGAAGTTAAAAGACCAGCAGAGTATAGGCCTGACAGAAAAGGGTTATTTCTGCATTCTTTCCCGGCTCTGAAATTCTTTGATTCCCTGGGCCCACAGTTCTGTGTTGTTGCTATCACTCCTTCCCAGAGGGAGGCTTAAACAATGTCCCAATGACAGACTGAAGCATGATTCTACCTAAATTCATTCTATGGAACCAGTGAATTCATTGGGCTTTCTTATGGAGCAGAGGTGAGGGATTCCTTATAGGGGTGTGGTGCTCCTCCCTGAACAGCTATTCCTGGAAAGCCTTACCTAGCAGGGATGAAGATCTTCCTGTGCGGCACAGATGGAGTCCCTTCCCTCTACACTCTAGCCCCTCCCCAAGGCCATGTACAATTAAGGCAGAATTGCATACAACCTGCGGTAGGGAGAGGCTGGATACTTAAGTGAGGGTCTCCTGCCCTCCCCACCCCTTTATTCAGGGATGTAGGTGGTCAGCAGGTCCAACTGGGATAATACTTTTGCAAGAGGTTGCAACTGAACTCCCTAAGATGGTGATCAGCCTCAGTGTGCTCACGCCTTTAATCCCAGCACTCAAGAGGTAGAGAGGCCGGCAGATCTCTGTGAGTTCAAGGCCAGCCTGGTCTACCTGGTCTTAAAGGACAGCCAGGGCTACCTCACTGACCCAAAAGAAACAAACACATCATTTAGGACATTTAGCTCTCTATCACCCAATGTAGTGGGGCTTCATTATCTTGCAGTGACCTTGTAGGTGTCTCTCTGGGTCCCCCTGTGATCTCACTTCATGCTCCTTGAAGCCCCTGAAACTCCTATGTAAGGGGCACCTCTGTCAGCTCTGTTTTGCCTATAAACTGGGCGGGTGTGTGTTCTCCATGCCACTGATGAGGCTGAACTCTTTCTACACAGTGAGAGACAACAACTGGCCGCCCCTCCCCTCCTGGTGCCCTGTGAAGCCCTGCTTCTATCAGGACTTCTCCACGGAGATCCCTGCCGACTACCAGCGCATATGCAAGATGCTTTACTATCTTTGGATGTGTGAGTGCCAGCGCGCGTTGGCAATGCCTTGAGATCCCTGGGTTTGCTTTGGGCCTTGCTCCCCTGGGTCAAGACCCCTCACAGACTGCCCTTCTCGGTGTTGGGGCTGGAATGGGGAGGTTTTTTATGTGCCATTTGGGAACCTGCTCAGAAGGGCCAGCTAGATCACTTTGGGAAGGAGAGGGGACTACCTGGAGACCTTTGCATTCCTATAGAGCTCACTGTCCAGAAAGGCTCAGCCTGGGTGAAGGCGTGTCCTCCCTACCAGCCTCTGGGTTCCTGCCGGTGAGGAGAGACTATAGCTGCATGGTGGGCCTTCTCTGCATTGAGAAAGAGCTATTTCACTCCCCAAGGTTCAACCTTGGGTCTGTACCTCACCATGCCTATCCCTAGGTCTCCCAGTCACCTCCTACTTGGTCCCTGATGTGAGGTCCCAGAGAACCAGGATCTAGAATCTGGAAGCTGACTTTGCTTAAGTATAGACTAATGTCCCCTGCTATTTTTTCAGCGTCCCTCACACTACGGCCTTTCTTAGGGAGTGGTTTGCTCTGTGGGCAGCCAATCCTCCAGCCACCTTGGGTCAAGCCACTTTTCTCTCCTTGCCCCTTCCCAGTGCATTCAGTGACTCTGTTTCTAAACCTGCTTGCATGCTTGGCCTGGTTCACAAGTGACGCGGCTAATGGAACAGCCTTTGGCCTCTCCATCCTTTGGTTTCTGATCTTCACCCCCTGTGCCTTCCTGTGTTGGTACCGACCCATCTACAAGGCTTTCAGGTGAGTGGAGCTAGTACAAGGGGCGAGGGGATGCCTGACATCCCAGGAACAGCTGACAGACCCAAGCTCTGGGCCCCATTACAGGCCTAGCTCAGAACAGAGCGGTAGGGAAATCACCTTTCTTTTCTCACTCGAGTCAGGGCACACAAAATAAGAGGCATGTTCCTCAGCCTAGGCTGTAGGTGAGGTTTGCTAGAGCCCTGTCCAAGGATGGATACAGGGGAATGAGAAGGGACTGGAGCCTTGCCTGTTGTGGTACTGTTTCTGGTCAGGCTAGCCGGTAGGCAGGGATTTAGTTGTTGTGAAGAAGGAACACCTTGCTGAGGCCTGAGGTGCCACCCTGAGGGGGTTAGATGCTGTCTGCGGCTCATCTTTATGATCTCAGGCATCTGTTGCCAATATGTGAGATAGCTGCTATGAGCATAAATGGCGGTGTCTCAGCCCACCTGGGTATTTGCAATTAGACTTCCAGCTTGATGCTTTCAGGGAAGAGCTGGGAGTATCAGAAGGACAGATCCTGAATTCTGTATTATGGTTCTCAAAGATGAGATGGTCAAAGCCAAGGAAGAAGCTTGGCTGGTAGAGTGCTTGCTGAGCATGTGCAAAGCCTGGGTTCTAGTAAAGCTCCACAGAAAACTGGGTATGGTGGCACAGGCCTGTACTCCCAGCATTTAGGAGGTGCAGACAGGAGGGTCAGAAATTCACGCTTACATAGGGAATTAAGAAGCCAGCCTGGGCTACATGAGACCTTTGTCTGTAACTAAAAACAGCACAGTGTGGTGGAGGCACCCAGTTCTTGAGGAGTGTTAACCAGCTTGCCACTGCGCTCTACAAACATCTTTTCTCCCAGCCAAGTCTGCGTGTGCGGATGTGCGTGTGTGTGTGTGTGTGTGTTGGAAGAGGGCATTGAACTCAAAGGTTTTACAGATTGTATGAGTGTTTTGCCTATGTAAATGTCTGTGCGCCATGTGCATGCAGTGTCCTCAGAGGCTAGAAGGGGATATCAGATCCCTTGAGACTGGAAGACTGGAGTTAGAGACAGTTGGGACATCAGTCATGTGGCTGTGGGAAGCTAACTAAGGTCCTGTGGAAGAGCAGCTAGTACTCTAAACCGCTGAGCTTCTCTCCAGCCTTAGTTGTTTTGTCTTGTTTTGCTTTTTTAGTTTTTCGAGACAGGGTTTTTCTTTTTGCTTTGGCTGTCCTAGATTCCCTTTGTAAACCAGGCTGGCCTTGAACTGAAAGCTATCCACCTGCCTCTGCCTCCCTGAGTGTACTACCATGCCTGGCATCAGTTGTTGGGTTTTTTTGTGTGTGTGTGTGTGTGTATATGTGTGTGTGTGTGTATTCATGCCACAGTGCACTTAACTATGTCAGAGGACAACTTTTGAGAGTTCTCCCCTTCCATCCTGTGGGCTCCAGGATTGAACATCGAGTATCAGGTTTGGTAGTAAGGACCTTTCCTCACTGACCCTCCTGTCTGCACCTCGAAAATGCTTCAAGTACAGGCCTGTACTACCGCACCCAATTATGTGGAGCTCTGCTAGAACCCAGGCTTTGTACATGCTGGGCAAGCACTCTACCAACTGAGCTTCATCCCTGGCTTCATCCCTAAACTATTGGCCCCAAGGCCTCTTGTGATTCACTTCTTTCTCTCTCCACAGGTCTGACAACTCTTTCAGCTTCTTCGTGTTCTTCTTTGTATTTTTTTGTCAAATAGGGATCTACTTTATCCAGTTGATTGGCTTGCCTAATTTGGGAACCAGGTAAGACCTGAGGTATCCGTATCACAGAGGGTTCAGCTTCCTTGCCAGGTCCTAGCTCCTAGAGAGCCTGTTTGAGCCATGGTGGAGAAAAAGTGGAGTGCACACTATGATCTGTTGTGTGACCAAACATTTCCTGGAGAGATCTACATACGTCTGCTCACCCCAGAGAGGGAACCCGTGACAGACCAAAGTACTGGTTAACACCAGAGTCTAACTTGGTGAACCAATGTGTCTTATTGGGGTTATTTACAAAGATATGGGTGAGGGGTACTTAAGGAGCAGAAATAACTCAAAGACAGATGCATCAGCAAAGCCCACCCCAGCATGAGTGAGAACTCACAAAGCCAGGAACCTGGAGAGTGCACAGCCTGCAGGCAGCTCAGCAACTTGGAGGGTGTCCTTTCCAAGTGAGTCTGGTCTAACGCTCTTGCAGGCAGCTGGTCTGGCCTCATGAGTCTGCCTTGAAGCTCAGCTTGTATGAGAATCTTCTTTCAGCTCAGCCTCCTTCATCAGAGGGGAACGCTCAGCTTTTATTACTTTCTCTGGTAGGAAGAGGCCTAGTGAATCTGGTCAGTTTCAAGGACTTCCTGAAGTTATTTTGAATTGTTTATGGTAGGATAGAATGTTTCAATCTCTGAGGAAACTATGCAATATCTCTTTACTGGTCATCTTTTTCTTTTTTGTGTCTTAGAGGTCAGACCCAGAACCTTGCACATGCTAGGAAATGCTCTGTCCCTGAACCACACCCTAGCTTTCCATTATTTTACCATTGCTACTTTTTGCTTTCTGTCCTCTTCATTTTAGGGTGTGTACAAGAGTGTCTCACTCTGGTCTTGGACTTACTGTATAGCTCAGGGTGGCCTCAGATTCATGGTAATCCTCCTGCCTGCCTCCAGAGAGCTGAGATTTCAGGTTTGAGCCACCATACCACCATGCCAGTTTAGCACTGTATGGCAACTTCTTGCTTTTCTCCTGCAGCATCCTCCTACATGCTGATAGGTGCCCTGGCCTTTGAAGCCTGTAACTTACACCTTGCCTTTCTCAAACTCACTATGTAGCTCAAAATGACCTTGAACTTCTTGTCTTTCTGCTTGTAGGCTCTAGTGTGTGTGTGCGCGCGTGTGTTTTATGTAGACCTTGGGATGGAGTCCAGCACCTCATGGATGCTAGGCAAGCACTGCAATGACACTACATCCTCGGCTCCCATCTTACTTTTTTCTCTCAGGGCCTTGTGACTGCAGGAGATGGGACCTGCCTCTCTGGGGAGGTGTCTTTCTGTTCTGGAGCATGTAGCTGCTTGAGTTTTTTTTGTTTGTTTGTTTGTTTGTTTGCTATCTCAATCCTCAGCTCAGAATTAAGTTCCAAAAGAAAGGCTGATGGCTGGTGTTTTTCTTTCTACCCCAGTACTCTAGGAACATTGCAAAAAGGCCGAGCTGGCATGGGGCTGAGAGCATGAGCCTGGAAGGGCAGCCCCCTCCTTGCAGCAGTTAGCTAGTCCATAGTGTGAGGAGAGGGTTGGCTGCACGGGTGGTTTGAGCCTGAGCACACTGCCTTCTTGCCACACTGCTTCCTTCTCATTCTGCTCTTCTAACCCAGCCCCTTTTGATGGATGGTCCAATTTCATTATTACTTTAAGTTAGATGTTGTTAGGAAAGCCAAGTATGGGTGGCCCCCTATCCTGTAATCCCAGCACTGGGAGATAAGGCAGAAAGATTGAAAGTTTAAGGTAAGCCTGGGCTGTGTAGTGAGTTCAGGGCCAGCCTGGAGTACAGATGAGCTGGGCATCGTGCTACATTTAATCCCAGCACTTAGAAGGGCAGAGACAGGTGGATCTTTTAGCTTGAGACCCTGGTCTACATAACAAGATCTAGGTTAGCCAGGGTTACATAGTAAGACAGTGTTCAAAATAAATAGACAGACAGTAGATGAGAATGTGGTGAGGGTAGGGCATGCTGTAATTAGGATTTGCACTCTGGACTGGGAGTATGAAATTTGTGGTCTGGTCCTGGCCCTGCCCTCACTGCCTTGTACTCAGTGAGCTCTGCTGGTTCCTGCCTGGTTTTGCCTTCCCACAGACCTTCTGTGACCTTTTTCTTCTTCTTCTTTGGTGTGTGTATGCATATGCGCATGTGTGCATGCATGTTCATGTAGGGGTATGTGTGTAACCTCTCTGTGGAGCCCAGAGGTTGTTCTTCAGATGCACTCGCCTTGTTTTTTCTTAATTTCTCCCGCTCTCTCTCTCTCTCTCTCTCTCTTTCTCTCTCTCTCTCTCTCTGTGTATGAGTGCACGTGCACACTCAGGACATCAGAGCTGGCAACAAGTACCTTGAACTGCTGAGCTGTTTTGCCACTTCTCCACTTTTTTTGTTTGTTTTGTTGAGACAGGATTTCTCTGTGTAACCTTGGATGTCTTGGAACTCGGTCTGTAGACCAGGCTAACCTCAAACTCAGAGATCCACCTGCCTCTGCCTCTGCTGGGACTAAAGGCGTGCGCCGATACCACCTGGCTGTACTTTCTTTTTATTATTAATGAAGGGCCTCTCGTTAGCTTGAGTTTGCTGAAAAAGCTATTTAACCAGCAAATTTCAGGGATCTGCCTGCCTCTGCCCTTCCAGTGCTAACTAGGATTATAAGCATCGGCTTTTGTGTATGGGTTCTGAATTCACGTCCTTATTCTTATGCTGCAAGAACTGAACTCTCCCATACATTTTTTGTTTTTGAAATAAGGCTGGCCTTTAACTGCTGGTCTTCCTGCCTCTCTGCCTCCCAATTGCTAAGATTACAGGTGTAAGCCATAGCATTCAGCTTTAAGACACGAAAGGTTTTAAAATTACGTTGATTTAGTGTGCATGTACAGCATGCATGGACCCTCACGTGAGAGGCAGTTCTCTCCTTCCGCCATGTGGGCTCTGAGGATCAAACTCAGGTTGTCAGCATAGTGGCAAACCCTTTACCTGTTGAGCCAGTTTCCTTGGTGCTCTAGTTTTCTTTTGTTGCTTGTGTGTTTGGTCACACTTAAACCACCAGCAAATTCAAGGTCATGAAACTTCGATTTTTCTTCTAAGAGTTTGTTTGCTTTTTGAGACAGGGTCTTTCTGTGATCCTTCTTGTTTTAGTTATTTTGTAGACCAGGCTGTCCTAGAACTTATTTTCTCCTACCTCTGCCTCCTAAATACTGGGGCCTAAAGGTGTGTGCCCAGCTTTTCAAAAAGTTTTATAGTCTCAGTTCTTACAATGAAATCTTTGCCCTATTTTGAGTTAATTTTTATATATGATTGAAGTAAGGATCAGTTGTCCCAGTTTCATTTGTAAGGAAACTACAAGTTTCCCCTTTGGGGTGTTAAAACTTTTCTTTATTCCTTTATTTATCAGGGGGTTGAGGACATACATGTCAGGACATGTATGCAAGGTCCAAGGATAAGTTCTTCCCTTCCACCATGTGGGTCCTGAATATCAAATTCAAACTGTCAGGCTTGGCATCAAGTACCTGTACCTGCTGAACCATCTCACTGTCCCATTTGGTTTTAGGACCTAACAAAAAAAAGGTAGATTGGGGGTCCTGGAGAGATGGCTAAGCAGTCAAGAGCACTGGCTGCTCTACCAGAAGACCCAGATTCAATTGTCAACACTCACATGGCAGCTCACAACTGTCTCTAGCTCTAGTGGATCTGACATCCTTCCACAGACACAACAATGCACAGAAAAAAATTAATAATTTTAAAAATAGGAAGATCTGGACTCTGGAGTCTGTGACTTTGCTCTTCATGCTATTTTCACACTGCTTTGATTGTTGTAGCTTTGTTGTAAGTTTTGAAGTCAGGCAGCCTGAGAATAATCCCTTTACAGGTAAGGACTGAGGTTCTGGGGTAACATAACCACTAAAGGCAGAGGTCCTGATAGGGGAGGCTGAGGTGACAGGGTGAAGGCAACAAGGCGGAGCAGTGCCCCTCCCCTGGAGTCTTCTGTGCAGACCACTGTCCCCACCCTCATTTGGCAGCATGCACTGAGCCTTGGGCTGCTCCTGACAAGACAGTTGCCACATCTCCTTTCTAGATCTCACTGGGCCAGAAGATTTCCATGTGACACCACCTCTGACACCTCAAGAGAGGTCATGTTGGAGCCCATGTGGGCCCATCAGGGATCACAATCTGGTCTCTCACAGAGGAAAATCATTGAACCACAAGGCGCCCTGTACTGCAGGGAAATGCCCAGGTGGTGGTCAGGACATAGCCATTTGGGAGAAGTGCTCCTCTTAGGGACATCTGGGTCTCACTCTTACCTCACCTCTGCTTTCTCCTTTTGTAGTGGTTGGCTCGCAGCCCTGGCCACACTGAAAAATGGGCCCTTACCTGTGACCATCATCATGATGGTAGTGGCTGGCTTCTTTACACTCTGTGCTGGGCTCTCGCTCTTCCTCCTCCAGCGGGTAAGTAGGGCACAAGTTAACAGCAAACACAAGTAAAAGGTCCATCTCTTCTGGGTGCACGGGTCCTTGTCCCGTGAAGTCCTCAGAAGCTGAACACCTTTGTCTGAGGCCCTGGGTGAGCAGGCAGACAGGGTTGAACCCTCAGGAGCCCTTTTGGGAGCATATGTGATGGCCAGGATTGCCCTGGGCTCTTCTCACCCCAGCCTCGTTCCCTAGGTACATGCCTTCTACCGCCGAACAGGAGCCAGCTTCCAGCAGGCTCAGGAAGAGTTTTCCCAGGGCATCTTCAGCAACAGAACCTTCCGCAGTGCTGCCTCATCTGCCGCCCGAGGAGCCTTCCAGGGGAACTAGTCTTCCTGACTCTCCTTCCCTCAGCCCCAGCCTCTTCCGTCACCTGCCTTCTGAGCTGCACTTTCCATGGTGCCTTATGCAGTGCTTACGCCCAGCACAGACCTGGCAGGGATTTCGTCTTGTTCCTGCTCTTTTCTCAGTAGTTAGCTGTCCCTTCCACATGAGGGAAGGGGAGGAAGGGACATGGACTTCTATTTTTTTTAACACAAGGGAAAAGAAAAATTAACAAAGCTGTCTTTCCTTTTCTAATGGTGGTTTGGGAGGATTCTGTCTGGACGCAGTGGGACTGCTTCCCATGAGAACAAGTGCACTCATGTGCACGAGGGTCCATGAACCACACACAGGATCATTGGCCTGTATGGGGATCATTGTACCAGGAGTTTTCCACAGGCACCCTGGACTCCACTCCTCCCCTGCCGGCTTAACCTGTATTGGGGCTTCCACAGTCTTGCCTTTCATACTTAGGCTTCTGACTCCTCCAAGGGCTCCACTTTAGTTGAGCTGTGTTCTGGGTGGGTGCACAGATGTTCTCCCAGTTTTCTTCACAGTAGAGTCATAACATCTGCTCTGCCCCGTGTTGTAACAGTACCTTGTGCCCTCTGGGGACCCTCCCTAGCCCTTCTCTTCAGACTCCTGAATGTAAAGTGAATGGAGTTGGTTGGGACTTGGGGATGTGGAATCATGGAAGACAGTCATTCAAGTTGTCCTGCCCAGCCTCTGCCAGGCTTCTGAGAGGGTAGGTGTCGGCTGACCTGTTCGTTTTGGTTTCTCTCCTCCTGAGGGACTCTGCCCCTCTGCCTCAGCCTTAGGCCTGCTCATCTTCAGCAATCCTTACCTTTAACAACTCTTAGGGTGGTTGGAAGAAATTAGTCCTGAACTGTCCTGCAGGCAGGACCGCTGAGCCATCTTTCTGAGGGTTCTTCCCAACCCTCGGTAGAGTCTAGCTCCCTTTCCACTTGTCATGGGTCTCTACAGGTTGTCACTGCAGTGGCATTCAGGAAGCCACTGTGGAAATCCTGACTCTGTTGTGTCAGTAGTGCAGGAGCTCAGCAAGCTGGCCAGCTTCCTGCCTCTGGAACTGGAGCCTGAGGCTACGTTCATGCTGTCGGCCCATTTAGCCCTAGAGCCACTGAATGGTAATGACAGTCGCCAGGGTTTTGTAAACTTTCTGGTATTATTTTCCTCCATGTACAAATGTATATGTCATGTCTCAATTTTTGTGCTTAAATAAAAAGATTTTTGGACAGCACTGGTCCTGGTGTCTCTGGTGGACTTGGGAGGCCACGGCCTACCAAAGTACAGGCTGAGGGCCTGATAAGTGAGGTGACAGTTAAGATCCTTGGTGGCTGGACTGTGATAGACGTCAACCCACTCAGCTCTAGGGAGGAACCCCTTCCAAGAGTGAAAAGTAGAAGGGAGGACCCTGACAGTGGCCTCTTCCAAAGGCATTTAAAACTTTCTGTCTTTTTTTTAAGCCAGGCATGGTATACACACCATTAGTCCCAGCACTCAGAATGCAGAGGCAGTCCAACCTCTGAGTTTGAGGTCAGCCTGGTGTATAAAGTAAATTCCAGGACAGCCAGAGCTAAACAGAAAAACCCTGTCTTGAAAAAACAAAAAACAAAATGAATGAATGGCTAAATAAATAAATAAGCGTAGCCAAACTTTGGGCAGAGTGCAGGGAATCTTATGAAAGAAGTGGGAAATAGTAAGACGAGGAGAAGAGAGGAGAGGAGAGCAACAGAACTCAAATATCTGGGCACAGGGGTCTTTTCTGGGTCTGATACTTCAACCAAGAACCATTTATGGAGATCATGTAGAACCCCTACACAGATATAGCCCATGGCAACTCAGTGTCCAAGTGGGTTTCCTAGTAAGAGAAACAGGGACTGTCCGTGACGTGAACTCAGTGCTTTGATCATCTTCCCCTGGGCGGTAAGCAGCCTTACCAGGACACAGAGGAAAACAATGCAGCCAGTCGTGATGAGACCTGATAGGCTGGGATCAGAAGGAAGGGGGAGGAAGACCTCCCCTATCAGTGGACTGGGGGGAGGGGCATGGGTGGAAAAGAGGGAGAGAGGGCGGAATTGGGAGGGGAGGAGGGAAGGGAGCTACAGGTGGGGGGATACAGAGTGAATAAACTGTAATTAATAAAAATTTTAAAAAAATTCTGAAACAAAATACATACATACATACATAAACAAATGTCAGAGCGTGTGTGGTGATCAGAGAACTTGCTGGAGTCTGTTCTCCCATTTCACCCTTTGGGGTCCCGGGATTTACGTGTCCCGCTCTTCTGGTCTTGGAGGGCGGGGAGAAGGCCGCACTCTTCCTCCCGCCCCCTAAGTGGGTGGTCTCTAGGGGCCGCATATACTGAGTGGGGGTTCCCACGTGAACGTGTCCGCAGTCCTCCACCCACTTCTACGCCCTCTGAGGCCTCCATCTGAAAACCCGCCTGGCAGTGCACGGCAGAGGGTGTCACCCAGTCCACGGCAGGAGGGGAGGAGCTTCGGAGGGGAGGTGTCGAGCCGAGCTTCCGGCGGGCTGCGCTGGGGCGTGCGGAGTCCCGCCCCGCCGCCCCTCAGGCGCCCCCAGCTTCGCTTCTAGCCGGAACCTGCGCCCCGAACCAGGAAGCACTTGGCGGCGGGCGCGGGATGGCTGGGACCGGCTGGGGTCTCCCTCGGCTGGACGGTTTCATCCTTACGGAGCGCCTGGGCAGTGGCACGTACGCCACGGTGTACAAGGCCTACGCCAAGGTGGGTGTGGGCGGGTCGTGCCCGAGGTGTCCCGGCGCCGGGCACCCGGCTTGTGTGTCAGCCAACCCCCGGCAAGCCCGGCTGGGTGACCGGGAGGAGCAGGACACAGGCGACCGCTTTGAAAGTAGTTGGCCAGCGGCTGCCTGGCCTCAGGCGGGTGGAGGAGGCTGGCGCTGACCGCCCCTCTTAGGTCTTAAAAACAAACACATGCCAGTTTGGTCTGGAGGGGCGGGCGAAGACCTAAGGAAGCCTCGGTGTCAGTGGCTGAAAAACCGGCTCTGCACGGAAGTCGCCTGAGGGGCTGGGAGGAGTCTGGGATCAGATTCCCAGGAGGTAGTACCAACTGGAACGCTGAGTGGCCAGCTCTTAGAACAGAGATAGTTCCCCCACCCCCACCCCTACCCCCGTCACCGGCCACTCTGGAAAGAATTGCCATGGGTTGGAAGCAGGGAGTTGGACAACACTTGCTGGGTTGGGAAGCCTCGTTGATTTGAGAAAGGGAAGCTGGGAAACTTGGAGTCTTGTGGAGAGTGGATAGACCCAGACAGGGGAAAGGTTGCAAAGGGAACCAGAGGCCCCTCCAGCTCATGGGCGGACCCCTTCAAGACAGGGACCCCAAGTTTTTTGTTCCACAGAAGGATACTCGGGAGGTGGTAGCCATCAAATGCGTGGCCAAGAAAAGTCTCAACAAGGCCTCGGTGGAAAACCTCCTGACTGAGATTGAGATCCTTAAGGGCATTCGACACCCCCATATCGTGCAGCTGAAAGACTTCCAGGTGTGAGCCTGGGGGGGACTCCCTCCAGAGGAGGCTGGAGAAGGGACGCTGCCCACAGCTGCCTCTTTACTTCCACCACAGTGGGACAGTGACAATATCTACCTCATCATGGAGTTCTGCGCGGGGGGTGACCTGTCTCGCTTCATCCATGCTCGCAGGATCCTGCCTGAGAAGGTGGCTCGTGTTTTCATGCAGCAGCTGGGTAAAAGCCTGTGACACACCCCATGTGCTCTTCTTCCCCACCCCAGTGCTTTGCGGCTTCCCGTGTTTGCGTCCCTAGCATGTGTGGAACATGGTGTGAGAACCTTGTAGAATCTTCCAGGGCCCAGTAGGTGGAACCCAAGTGCTGTAGTGAGGAAGAATGCTAAGTCCTAAAGGGCTTGGGCTTCTCCGGAGGCTCCTTGAAAGGGTGGGGATCTTATGAAGGGTGCTCTAGCAGGCGCTCAAGGGACCTCTTAGAAATGTCCAGAGTCTGGTGCCACTGTGTATTATGTAAAACAGCCAGGACAGCCCTGCAGTCATACAGCTGGGAGAGGACAGCGGCTAGCTGGGGCGGGCAGAGGCAGGTGGGGAAGAGGCTCTGACTTATTTTCATGGTGCTGGCTCCCCAGCTAGTGCCCTGCAGTTTCTGCACGAACGAAACATCTCTCATCTGGATCTGAAGCCACAGAACATCCTGCTGAGCTCTTTGGAGAAGCCCCACCTGAAACTGGCAGGTCTGGGTCTGGAACAGCAGGGTGTGTGTGTGGGGGGGAAACAGTGAGCTCCCTGCTGTGCTATTTCAGCAGCCCAGCCAGGTTCCCAGGCATCCCTCTAAACCACTAGTGACAGACAGGTCTGGAGACACAGGGCTGAGCAGACCACCAAAAGGTAGCACCCATCCTCAGGCTGCCCACGAGCTAAGACCTTCAGTGTTGTGGGTGGAGCCAGGGATCACCCTGGGTCAGAGTTGGGGCTGTCTGTAAATAGTGTCGGTGTGTGACCAGCATTCAGGATCAGTCTGTGAGCTGGGACCCGACTTAATCTGTCATTAGGATTAGGGCTCAGTCTGGACAACTGAGGAGAACTTGTGGCAGTGGAAGGACGGTGTGGCCTCTGATAAGATTTGAGGAAAAATAGACTTGAGTTTGGAGGCTAGAGAACATGACATAGCTTAGTGCAGAGGTGGGGCGGGGGTTGAGGCTTTCTGTGCAGTTTGCATTTGAGATGGGCTTAAGAAGAAGGCGATTAAGAGGTGGTGTGCCATGCTGAGGATTGCCGCCTCAGAGGGAAATAGAGGAGGAGTGCTGTGGGTTGGGAGGAGCTCTGACTGGAGTCACAAGAGCAGCTGGGATTTGAACCCTGTGCCTGGCCTCTTGCCTGCAGACTTTGGCTTTGCCCAGCACATGTCCCCATGGGATGAGAAACATGTGCTTCGTGGCTCCCCACTCTATATGGCTCCTGAGATGGTGTGCCAGCGGCAGTATGACGCGCGTGTGGACCTCTGGTCTGTGGGGGTCATCTTGTATGGTGAGACCTCTATTCCCTTGCTGACCACCCGAGAATTACTCTGCCTTTGGGCAAGGCTTCTCTGGGTTCTAGTGAGAATTGAGGGACCCAGAGCTCTCCTCTGAGGGATTTTGGTCTCCTTCCCAGGGGTGAGCCTCCCCTCTCTTTCTTCCACAGAAGCCCTCTTTGGGCAGCCCCCCTTTGCCTCCAGATCGTTCTCAGAGCTAGAAGAAAAGATTCGCAGCAATCGGGTTATTGAGGTGCGTCTGGCAGGGTCTTGGCACCCACTGGGGAACTGAGGGATTCAAGGCCCAGTGGTTTGTATTCCACTGCTGTAGACTGCAGGGTAGGCCCCAGGCCTTTCAAGGCAGTACGGCGTGCTCTACAATAGAAGCCTAGGGTCTGATCCATTCCTGAGGATCCAAATCAGCCACAATGGGCACCAAATGACCTCCTAGGGACTGTGCCAGGCCCTACTGTCCCACAGTGCAGGGCTGGAGGCAGATCCCCGTTTGATAAGAGCCTGGTAAAGGGTGCTTGGCATTCTTCCTGCACATCAGCTGGACCTGCCATCTTCCTCCCAGGGCTCAGATTACCCTCCTGCAAACATGTACCCCATGTGAGGGTTCCCAACAGGCCTTAGGCTCAGATGTTGGAGCCCAGTGTGATGTGCTCCTGCTCTGCTCCTCTGCAGCTCCCCCTTCGGCCCCAACTCTCCCTAGACTGCCGTGACCTTCTGCAGCGACTTCTAGAGCGGGACCCAAGCCGTCGAATCTCCTTCCAGGACTTCTTTGCCCACCCTTGGGTGGACCTGGAGCACATGCCTAGTGGGGAGAGCCTGGCGCAAGCAGTAAGCAGACCAGTGGAGACGAGGTGGGCTGGGTCTCATTTGTCCACACTGGTGAACAGGTAACTGGCCCACAGAAGCAGAACAGCTGGCCATGGGGGAGTTGGTGGGGGTGGGGACCAGTTGCTGGCTGATGCTGGTTGCTGTGGCATTAGGAAGGTAGGTCTGACCGCTGATCCTCCCCTCCCCCAGACAGCCCTTGTCGTGGAGGCTGTGAAGAAGGACCAGCAGGGGGACGCAGCTGCAGCCCTGTCACTCTACTGCAAGGCTCTGGACTTCTTTGTGCCTGCCCTGCACTGTGAGGCCCCACTATCCCTGTAACGTGGGGCAGGAGGGAGGTCAGGCTCCCCACGCAGAGCTTAGGGGGAACTCGGTTTCTGAGGACTGCAGAGGACTCACCGTGGGGGAGGGGTTCCAGTGCAGATCCCTCATATGAACCCCTTCACCTTCTGCAGACGAAGTGGATGCCCAGAGGAAGGAGACAATTAAGGCAAAGGTGGGTGATCTCGCCAGGAGGAGACGGCTGGACATGAGAGGAGAGGACCCAGAGGTCACAAGCCCCTCTGATGAGTGGCGGTCTTAGATTTGGAGCCTCCTCTCTCATAGGATAGGGCTGGGGGAAGAGGGTGGGTCAGGCCAGCTTGTTTGATATCTGACCTAGTTAGTGTGAAGCAATCATCAAAGACCAGAGGGCAACTTGGAGGTGGGTACATGATAAGGGAACAGCCCTGAGCCTCTCTTTCTTTTACAGGTGGGGCAGTATGTGTCCCGGGCAGAGGAGCTCAAAGCCATTGTCTCTTCCTCCAATCAGGCTCTGCTAAGGCAGGGCACGTCTGTCCAGGAGCTGCTGCGGGGTAGGGCTTCAGTTCCTGCTCTGTGCATGAGTCCTAGCAACCCCGCTCCATCTTGACTGGGAGACTGAGGGGGGGCTTCCTGGGCAAAAACAACAGGCCTCTCCCTCACTGGGAGCCCTTCCTCTCACCTCAGAGATGGCCCGGGACAAGCCACGCCTCCTAGCTGCCCTGGAAGTGGCCTCAGCTGCTATGGCCAAGGTTTGTGCTCACTGGGAGGAGTCCAGGTGGGACAGGAGGGAAACCAAGTCACAATGTGGAACGCTGTGTTGCCCCTCTGGCTGCAGGAGGAGGAAGCTGGCAAGGAGCAGGACGCCCTGGACCTGTACCAGCACAGCCTGGGAGAGCTGCTGCTGCTCTTGGCGGGTAAGGCCCAACACCGCTCTTGCCCTTGCCTCTGGCTACCCGGTGTTCACCACCTTCCCTCTATTTACAGCCGAAGCCCCGGGCCGAAGGCGGGAGCTTCTTCACACTGAGGTACTCCGTGGGTTTGGGAGTCAGGAAGTACTCTTTCCTCTCCTTTCACTCAGCTCAGGTCTGTGGGACCTCTGTAGATTGCATATGGAGTTCCCTTGCCCTTGGGGGTTTCAAGACCCAAGGCCAGGCCTCAGAACTGTGAGGTCAGGGGCCCAGGACTTCAGTGCCTGGATAAACCAAAAGTCTGTGGCCTCCTGCAGCAGGATAGGCTTCCTGAAGGAGGGAACAAATAGAGGATCAGAGACAAGGCCATTCTAACGAGGCAGAGGGTTCTAGGGAGCATCGGGGGTGAGGAGGCCCTCAATTTTAAACACCTCTGGGCGTGTTTTCTCCTGGCAGGTTCAGACCCTAATGGCTCGAGCAGAATACTTGAAAGAGCAGATCAAGGTGGGCATGGGTGGGCCACACTGGGCGACGGGTTATGGGTTCCTGCTCTCTGTGGTTGTGTATGTGCTGTGGCTTCCAAGTCTTGCTACCGCTGCCTTACCCCTTTCCTGCTTCATGTCCCACAGATAAGGGAATCTCACTGGGAAGCAGACACTCTGGACAAAGAGGGGCTGTCGGAGTCTGTTCGTAGCTGTGAGTCCTGCCCTGGGGGTCCACCAGCCCACCTCAGGATTATAGGTTCTGCCTCTCTGCCAAGCCTGACCTTTCCCTTTCACCTGTCTTAGCTTGCACACTGCAGTGACACCAGAAGAACCAGTGGATGGGACACAAGCCTAGAGGGAAGCTATGTACCAACGCCGGTTAACACGTATGCACCTGGGGCCTTCCTGGGTGAATACCTTCACCACGCCCACATCCTAGCTCCCAGTATTCCTCTGAATGTTCTCCACCCCTGGAGCAGCTGCCGGCCCATGTACTGTGCCGGGTGTAATAAGTTCTGGGAGAATTGCTTTAATAGGACTTTGTTCTTGGGCGACTGCTGCCCGAAGTCTGTTGGCGTCAGGACATCATCACAGTGTGTGTATTGCTCTGCAAAGAGGGAGTCGTGCCTCTTCAGGGTACTTCTATTTCCCTGCTGCCAGGCAGCTGCTGCACCTGGGCCAGTCCTCCCTGGAAGCCTGTATTCCAACCCTACTCCCTTCTTGCACTGGAATGGGACACTCCAGTACCCCTCAGGGACTACCTACCCTACAATATGCACTCAGTCCTGCAGCTTCTCCAGACTTCCTGGGAGCTCCCACCTGCTGGCCTTCTCAGTACTTCAAGACAATCCTTCATGCATGAAATCCATGTCCTTTGTAGGGTGAGGTACATGTGAAATTCCAGGCCTGTCCGTGCCTTGGCATGGAGGAGGGCCCTCATCCCTCCTACTTTCAGCCCTCTTTGTGTGTGTGTAGGGGGGGATATGCCATACTAGTCATACAGTCAGCCCTGGGCTAGGGTGGGCCTGGGTCTTCCCTTCTGTCCTATTAAGCTATGGATACATCCACAGCTTACATCCTGTGTGAGCTGGAGAATCTACATATCTGGAGTTATTGGAGGATTTCTTTTTTAAATACCACCCTCATCATTATCTTGTTTTAAATTTTTGTTCAAATTCTTGTTGAAGGTTGATTTTGAATAAGGAGAAGGGGAGCTGTTCTGCCACAAATTACCCTAAATGACAAGTAATGAGAGTTTCTTTCTTTTTTCTTTTCTTCTTCTTCGTGTGTGTGTGTGTGTTTGTTTGTTTGTGTGTGTGTGTGTGTGTGTCTGTCTGTCTGTCACAAAGGTTATTTCTAAAGTTAGAGAATATTGGTGGGTTCTAATCATTCTGCCCTTAACTGCCTCCTTAGTACAAAGTGGAACACTCTCCTGCTGGAGACTTAGTACAAAGTGGAACACTCTCCTGCTGGAGACTGGATGTACGTAAAGAATATATAGTTCATTGTTTCTCTATTAAATTATTTTTCATACTTATGCTTCTCTTCTGGCCTTGGAAAAATAGGTGAAGTGACCCTGCTCATGTCCAGAAAAGACTGGGGAAGCTGACTAGGATGATCCCAGGGGGATGTGACATGTGTGCACGTCTGCCTTTGCCGTTTGTCTTTGGGGATCCAAGAGTTCCACCATTCCCCCTAACCACCTAGTGCATTGGGGTGGGAGTGGGACAAAGGTGGCCAGGCCTGGGAACCCAGGCAGGCCCTTTTCTCTACATACCTCAGCCCAGTGGCAGGTGGCAGAACCCTCTAGAACCCTCTATGTTTAGCCAGTGTCCCAGGCGTCTCTTTCCTCCTCGCTCTGGGCCAGCAGTGAGGGAGCAGCAAGCTGGTTTTAGGAAAAGGGAATCTTTCAGGGTTTTTTTCTTTTACCTAATGCCCCAAAGATGCCCAGGCTGGGGTAATTTCCAACAGTCTCTTTCCTTAATGATTCTCAGGCCTATTACCATGGGTCTGATACAGGAGGAGCCAAGGTAGAATGAATCCTGCTGAAGCTTTTAGCCTAGCCCTTGGGGCCAGGGTGGAGCAGTATGGGCAGAGGGAGCTGCTGCAGCCTTTCCTGATTCTGTTCCTTGGCCCAGTGCTTAGACTACACATGTGGGCTATTGGTGAACATGCCCAGTGAGACTCTAATAAGGCAGTGTATGTAGACCTGGTATATAGCACAAGTCCAATAAAATGTTATTTTCAATGTAGGGAAAAAGTACAATTCAAATTTTCTCTGGAAATAAAGCAGATGAAAAGTTTTAGTAAGAAAAAATTAGGGAAAGGAAGAAAGGGATGAATGGAGAAGACTGGCTGGGAGATAGAATAATAAAGGCTGGGTGACGCTCACCAACAGATAAGGGAGAGAGTTGTATATTTGTGATAGCCGCACTGGCCAGCTGGCTGCAAACAGGGGCCTGAAATTCTTACACAGGGCGTTGGAGGAATGGGCCCACATGGGACAGTGCGCACAGGAAGGGCATGGGACTCGGGCTCTGGGAAGGGCTTCTCCCAAGCACTGAATTAATGTCTTCCAGGCAGGTCCTGTTGTCAAGCCCCTTGTGAAGCAGGGGGTCAGTCTTGGACCCGGAGCAAGTGGGGAGTGGGCTCCAGTGAGCTTTCCTGTGGCACAGGCCTAAAGGAAACTTAAGATGTTTGTCAAATATATCTCATCTGAGAGGTGGAGAATTCCTGCCACTTCTTACCTTGAAGGCTTTCAAAACTGTCCATCCAGGAGCTCCACCCCCTTGTCTCCATACTCCCAATACCAGACTGAGCCAACGACAGCACCTGGACCTGGACCTCCCATTTTCCCAAGCGCCTGCTCTGGAAAAAGCCTCTGGAATAGACCAAGGGACCCAGGTGTCTCTAGGCCCAGCCTGTCATCACCCCCGCCCTTTTTTTTTCCTACTGGGGATATAGGAAAGGATATAAGGTCTTGTTTCATGAAGGTTATCTGGAAGCACTCTCCCCCCAAAGGCCAAGTTGCTGTTCCAGCCCTCCCTAAGAGGGAAATGGCCCTGACTATGAGGCTGGGGCAGGAGGAATAAGGCATATCCATGGCCACTTCCACACCACCATCACTGATTCATACTATCAAGCCAACACTTGAAAAACCAAACACGCTGTGACACAGAAAGCCATGTCACAGGTAGACCTACATTCATAGTTAAAGAAATGCAGACACAGATTTTGCTGAGTGAGGCAAAGGCAGCCTCAGCAATGCTGCGCCCCTGGACTCAGGCCAGTGAGCTCCCCACGCCTCACACACTGGGCCTGGCAATGCCTGGCAGTCACAAGGTTAGAGGCAGGACAGTGGGCTCCACAGCTCCCCGGTCCTGTTGCAACCTCGACTCTGTGGGACAGAGGACAGAAGCTCCTGCCTCTCAGTGCTGGGAGCTGAGCGTCAACTGGGTCAATAGGCGCTGTCAGGAGCTCAGCTGGACAAGTGAACATGCCCAGATGTCCCCAGTGCCTGCCTAGGGCTTCCAGTGTTTGAGGAGGGACCATCTGGCTGTTGGGGGAAAGGGAGATCCTGCGCATTCCAAACCCTGGCCACCCTCCCTACCCCGCCCTAGGAAACAGCTGGCCTTAGAAAGCCACTTGTTATTTCTGCACTCTCTTCCCACTGGGAGCTGGGCCTGAGCTGCCTGGGTGGGTGGGAAGCAGGAAGAGCAGACTGGAGGCTTCTTTGGTAGGGCCTGGGGTGCCACTAATCTCTCTGGAATCTGTGTGTTGTGGAGCCAGAGACCTGGATGTGCATGCTGTGGGGTAGGAGGAACAGGCTTCATATTTTCATCTCCCCTGTCCTGGGATATTCTCCCCTCAGATCTTGGCAATACTTCCCTCCCCTATCTTGGGAATTCTTTCTCTTTTTTCTTGAAGAAGTCTACATTTGCTGGGGGAGGGGGTCGGTGAATGGATAAGAAAAATTAGGGTCAGAAATACTCTTTTCATCACCTGTGGGTATTTCTAGTATCCTGAAAGGGAAAGAAGGAAAGAGGAAGGGAGAAGGAGCCGAAGGATGGGAGGGAAAGAGGGGCCTGAAGCCTCAGGGCCTATTTGGAGAGGAAAGGGTTAGGCACTGCTAAAAGGAAAATGTTGGAAGCAAATGGCTTCCTTTGTGGTCCTCACTTCATATCAGATATATGAAGCCAAGACTGAGGATGGTATGGGAAGGGAGGAGAGGGAGAAGCAGACAAGCACATGGATAGGCAGAAAAATCCAGTAGGACAGCTGACGGGGGACCCTTAGCCTGCCCACCTTACCCATCTTTGCCTGAGCTTCAGACTGGTGCCTTTGCCCTAGAGCCTCCTCTGCACCATTCCAGGGACACTGCAGACAGGTCAGGGCTTCTTGGGGTTCCTGGGATGTGAGTGGAGGATCAGTGAGGAGGCAGAGTCCCCTCCCACCTCCTGACCCCAGGCGCCAAACAGCCCTGCTTTGACAGGGTTCAGTGAGTGTCCCCAAGCACCCCTACCACCTGACCTGCCATGCTAGCCTCTTTCTCAGCCAGCAAAGCACTGAAGGGGAAGGGGCTGTCCAATCCCATTAGGCAGAAGGCCCCTGAGGGTGGAGGGCTGACGTGGACCCTGCTGTTGATGCTGCTGAGGCAGCCCATGCTCCCCACCCCCAGCTTGGGGCTCCTCTGGGAAGGTCAGAAGAGGGTGTTTGTCCAGTGGCCGCTAAGCCCTTCCCCAGGGTGTGGGCCAGAGCATCTCAGAGATGCAGGTGTCTCCCTAGGATGCTCAAAGGATGCCCAGTGTGACAGCCTCAAGAAGTGCCACTTGGGGCATAGATCCCTTCTGTCTTTACTCTCTTTTTTCTTTCCTGTTTCAGCATTTCCACTCAACCTTACCTACTCTTTCTTGTTCTTATTTTATAGGGAGACTTACTAGGAACTTTGCCCTTGAAAACAAACTGCTTTTCCTTCCTGTAAAACTAATGGCTTCCCCACAGGCTAGCAATTAGCCTGTGAGGCCAAGAGACACCAGGTGCCTATAGCACTTTCCTTCTGCCCAGCAAGCCCCTGGGATGATCCACTGGAGCAGCTACTTAGAACTTCCAGAACACCATCCCCTACCCTGCCTGCCAGACATCAGAAAGTATGATGACATTTGAAATCTTCATTTAAGAAAGAATTATATTCTTTTTATTCTTCATGCATAGTGGTGCTCCACATCTGTAATGCTAGCCCTTGGGAGGTTAAATCAGGAAGATTAAAGTTCCAGAGTAGCCTGGGCTACATAGTGAGATCCCATGTCAACTACAAAGGGGCTGGAGAGATGGCTCAGTGGTTAAGAGCACTGGCTGCTCTTCCAGACACAGCTTCGATTTCCAGTATCACACTGCAGCTCAAAACCATCAGTAACTCCAGTCCCAAGGGGGTCCTACAGCTTCTTCTGACATCTTTGATATCCAAGCACACATGGTGCACATACATACATGCAGACAAACACTCATACGCATAAAATAATAAAATAAAATTTAAAAACACCACCAAGCACAGTCAAGGATGCATCTCAGTTGGTGCTTGCTTAACATGCACAAAGCCCTTGGTTAGCCTAAGTACAGCTTAAACTGGGTGTGGGGGCCCATTCCTGTAACCAGGATACTTGGGAAGTGGAGGCAAGATGACTGGAAGTCCGAGGTCAGCACTGACTACATAGGGGTTTGAGGTGGGCCAGAGCTACATGAGACTCTGAAACAAAATAAAGACAGTAATACCAACGGAGACAGAGAGACAGACAGAGGAAGTAGCAGGAACAGTAATTCACTGCCTAAACACAAACTCTTCAAGGGCACCAGCTTCCCACCTCAGGCCACCTCCCTGCAAATGTGCCAGAGACTAACACTGTCTTCAGTGTTACCACAGCTGGTAAGGGGCATTTTTGGAGGCTGTGGGTGTAGCTCGGTGGTAGAGCACTCTCCTTAGTATGCAGTGTGTGAGGCCCTGGGTCCCCAGCGCTACCAAGAAAAAAAATACAAAAACAAAACAAATGGTCAGTCTTTGAAACACATACTGTTATTATTGGGGACAGGAACTCTTCATTTTACCAGGAGCTACACAGGCTTAGAGACCTACTTAAGGACACACAGCAGAGCCAGGCTGAAGCACAATGAACCCTTTCTCCTCTCTGTCTCATTCTCCATCTTAATCGAGGGACAAGTATGAGAGACAGCCCTTCTCTTTAATCTCAGGAAACACCCTAAGGCCCCACCTTCCCCAGAAGCCTGTCACATCAAACTCTTGGTGCTTAGACTTGCTTCATCCTGCCCAAAAGCGCATCTGCTCCCTCAGCGAGGCTTCACCTGCAGCCCTGAGAGGGCACTCACACAGGGGCTGGCACTATAGAGTCCCACAGAAGCCCCTCGTTCATCTCCCAGAGCCCTCTGAAGCTGCAGGTGAAGAGGCAGAGGATACCCCTCCAAGGGCAGGCTTGGGGCCTGTGAACTCCGAGTCAGCAGAAGTAGGAAGATAGCCATGTCATTTGGAATTTTTATTTTCCACTGAACGAGAAGAGGAAATTCCAACTATGGAATCCAGAGAATTCTACAGGAACAGAACAGAATTTGGCCCGGCCCTAGGCCCAGAGAAGGTCTGGAGCTGCTTGAGCTACTGTTCAGCGCCAGCTCCATCCCTGGCACTCCGCCCCTCACACAGCATTGCTCAGTTCCCAGAGCCCACAGTGGCAGCTGTGTGACGCTGTGCCGCAGCTGCTGCCCTGCCCAAGAAGGGATGTGGGCTCTGTTCTGAGTGGTCGGGAATGCCAATTGGGAAAGAATTTTAGAAATCACTCAGTCCATTCCCATTTCACAGATGATACCATAAAGCCCAGCAGCAGCTTCTAGGACCCTAAGTTAGGGATAAGAACAGGCCTTCTGTGTGCCCAGAGTCCCTCTGAGGTGCTGGTATCTGGGAGGGGCTGGGAACCCAAGGGATGTGTGTGTCTGTGTGTGCCAGGATGCGTCTATGGTGAATGATCCAGGGCTTCTGTTTCTTTCTGTGAGTGCTCTAGTGTGAAAGAACAGGGGGCTGTACCCAGAGAGGGTTGTGCTAATCTTATCGACTTGGGAAACTTTCCAGGCAAAAGAGGGAAAGAGGGAAGAAGGGGAACTTTGCTGACAACAAAGAGAGAGCGATCAGAGCCAGAGCTGGCCTTGGATGAAAAGACTGTGAGGCTAGGCTAGGGCAGGGAAGAACAAAGGCCAAAATAGAGTGGAGGTATGTGGAAGTTGAGACACTCTCTTAGCCCTCACGTGGCACCAGCCCTCTAGCCATCCCAGAGGCAACCCCAGGGGAAGTGGTCACATGATATGGCACTTCTCAGCTGATTGCTTGAGGTCCCCTAGTGTAGTCTGAGCCTTGTCCTTGAGTGAGCTGAGATCCAAGCCGGGGAGGCTGGCCAGCTGCCCGAGCACAGAGGCCTTATCCTCCTCTTCCTCCGTGTCCTCCTCGATCATCTTGGCTAGCTCCCGAGGCAGCTCCACATCTCCACCTGCCAGCTGGATCTGGCTTTCATCTGTCTCATTCTGAAGGGAAGAGACAAGGGTGGAGATCTGTCAGGACCTAGCAGTACAGGGCACAGAGGCTGCCCAGGCTGGTCCTGAGACTCTTGGTTGCTGAAGGCCATATTACAGCGAGCTCAGCACCTGCCCCCACATTGGGGTCAAGCCTTTCATGGGTGGCCTGGAGACTTTGCAGTTTTTGCACTGCCTTACTCACCTGAGATACTGAAGGACTAGCAGAGAGACTAAATCAAAAGGAAAATGCCGCTTTGTTACAGTCAGCTAACTGTTGACAGTGGCTAACTACACTGAATAGCACAACAAAATCATTGATGGATACCATTTGTCAAGACCTAGTCTATGGCTGACAGTAATGTAGGTACTTCTAATGGGCTTCTTTAAGGTTTATTTTATTGTTCATGGATATTGTTCATGGACCTGGCAGTTACGGGCAGTTACGAGCTTCTGGTGTGCATGCTATGAACTAAACTCCAGTCTTCTGCAAGAACAACAGGTGCTTTTAGCCACTGAGTCATCTCTCTGGCACTCAGAATGCTTTACCTTTTGCAATTAAAAAATACCAAGAAAAATGCTGGGTGTGGTGGTGCACACTTTGGTGGGTTTGAGGTCAGCTTGGTCTACAGACAAAGTTCTAGGGCAGCCAGGGCTACACAGAGAAAATATATGACTCAAAAACAAAACATTAAAAAAAAAAAAAAAACTAGGAAGAGCCAAGAGTGGTGTTAAAGGCCTTTAGTCCCAGCACATGGGAAGCAGAGGCCAGTAGATAGATCACTATGAATTCAAAGCCAACCTGGTCTAACATAGCAAGTTCCAGGCCATACAGTGATACATACTGAGGCCTGTCTCAAAACAAACACAAACAAAAACTAGGCAAAGATGACAAGTGGCCCACACCTGTAATCTCAGGAGGTAGAAGCAGAAAGATTAGGAGTTCAAGGCCATCCTCAGCAACAAGGGACCTGACATGTCTACTTTACAAACTAGAGAGAGAGAGATTCAGAATTTAAGCAATTTGCCTAATATACTTCTAGGAAGAGAAGTGGGGAGCTAGATTCAGACCTACGCCACTTATTCCAATATCTACTCCTTTTGCACCTGCTGAGAGCCACCATACTCCCCCAGGTCTCTGGGAAGTATTTAGGGTTCTTCTCCTGTGTCCTACACAGTTACACCCAAGTCTTGCCTTTTCTGCTAGATTCAGAATCTCCTTACAGCAGAGTAATGTCTCTTACACGTTTGGTGTGAGCATTTGAGCCATGACCCCATTGCTATCGGAATTTGTAGTACTGAAGACTTTCTGAACTAGGTTTTCCTTTGAGAGACTTTCAAAAGACTTGTGGGAAGTCAGTGGCAGCCAAGGGCTCAGCAAACACTTTGCTTGATGAGTAAATGTGACAGGATATATTTGATCTCTGTACTCAAGTGGAAAGTCAAGACCAGGGTTATGGCACCCTACTCCTCAGAATCTAGCACAGCTCTGGGCACACAAAGGTGATGCTCTGGGAAGCGGCTTGTCCCATGCAGGAGTGGCACATTTGTAGGCCAATCTAGTGCTGCAACATCGTGGGAAGCACAGGGCAGGAGCTCCCTGAGACAAAGACAGGCAAAGGTCAGTAGCCCCCATATCCTGAAAAGTAGAGTAAGCATACACACATTATTCACGGGCTTGTACTGTCCCACACGCTGGCTAAGCCCCTTAGTCTCCCCATCCAGTTTCCTCTTTCACACATGTAGTGACAACTATCTAGCAGCTTTCTTGAGAGAGTGAGGTAAGGACATGAAGGTTGCCGGTGCATGGGAAGGGTCATGCTCTCCCCTCCTGCCAGCGCTCCAAATGGAGTCAGTAGCCCCAGAGGAGCTCACACTCTCACAGAGCCTGCTCTTTGACCTTCCCCTCCCAACCCCACATGTCTTCATGGGCCAGGTTTGTCCCAGCTCAGAAAGGTGGAGGTGAAGGAAAACAGGACTGACCCCAGAAACAAACTTGTAAGCTTCCACAGGCCCAGGGTTTGGCTCAGCAGTGTGAGCATGTGGATGGACACAGGAGAAAGAAAAGGAAAAATGTCATCAAGCACCTTGTGAGTCTTATGGGCTGAGAGTTGAGGGGCCCAGAGGGAGTTCAGCTCCCAGTTCACAGAGACTTAGTAACACCTCACAGTTTAGGCTCTGGATACCTTGGGCAGACGGTATTTGTCTCTGAAGTGACTCCGCAGAGTGGCGCGTTCTGCCTTCCTCTGTGTGAACTGTGCATCCCGCTCCATCCTGCGAGGGAGGAAGACACCAGTGTGAAGTCATCTCGGGGGTTGAGAGATACGAGGTCTGTAAAGGAGACTAAAATGATCGGGAAGACCGGGAAGAGGCTGTATGGGACTCCCAACGCCCAGCTGGCCCTTGCCTAGTTAGTCACCTCAGACTGGCAGGCTTAGCTCATGCTACCAACCCATCACCGTGTCCTTCTTCTGTGTGTTCTTCACTCCTGCTAATGAAGAGCTGACTGAGTGGGAGTCTTGTTCTCTCTCTCTTTATCCTGCTCTCTCAGTTCCTAATATACGTCCTCTGCAATCTCTGACTGTCTTTCCTTCTGGGTCTGTCTTTCCTTCTCTGACAAATTGTGTGGAAGGGGCAGTGAGGGTATGAGGGCAAGGGTGTGGGGGGGTACTCTGGACTTGGCTCATGGTACCACTGCCACTTTTGATATGTCCTTCAGTAAATCACTTACCTTCTTCTATAAGGTGTGGGGGGGGGGAGGTGAGACAACTCACAGAACAACCAGGATTAAATAAAATGACAGTAGCGGATATTTTGGGAAGATTCGAATGTGCCAGGTGCTGTACTTAAGGGTTAACGGCACTAACTCATTCAGCTCTCACAGATATATAAAGCATGTATTGTGATTACCACTCTCATTTTTCAGAAGGGGAAAGGAGTCACAGAAATGTTAAATGACTTTCTTAAAGTTACTCAGCCAGTAAGCAAAGTGAGAATCGGAACCAAGCAACTTCACCCTAGCTCACTCTCTCTCTACTCTTCCCCAGAACTACTGCATACGGTGGGCTCGGTATCCATGAATACCCCCACCATGGATCTGTCCCCGTGACTCTGAGCCCTGCCTAATGAAAAGCACTTTTCTTACAGCCTCAGGCTCAGAGGAGCCCCAGTTGGAAGACAGGAGGTTAAAAGCAGATCGGATTAAGGGATTACCTATTTCATCAGAGATGCACGTGCCTGCTCCCCCCACACACCTCTGAACTCATCACCCTTCCCCCAACTTCCCCTGGACCAAGGATGAAGCTGGAACAGGGTCCTAGGTTTGAAATAGGCTGTTTTGCAAATGCAGCCCAGAGGGCACCTCCCGCCCTCTTACCATGTTGAGGAGAGGTAGAGGGGAGCTCTGACCCACGGAGAGCTACAGCCGCGTCAGTGTATTTGTGTGTGGAGTCACAGGAGCGAGGAAAGGGTCCCACTTACTTCTCCTCCACCAGTTGCTTCTGATACTCTTCGTACTCTTCTCGGCTCATCCCCTGTGCTTCGGCTGCAGACTTGTCTCCGTCCCCCTTGTCCTCACCGCCCCCCAGGCTCCCGGTGAGGTTCTTCAGTTGGCCACCCACCATGGACTTCACCATGAACGCCATGGTCCTCTCTGGCCACTGCACCAGGCGCCTGGTTCGCCGGCGCCTACTTCAGCACTAAGTCCCAGGGACAGCTCCGGCTGCGCGCTCGCGCCCCACGCTTTGCGCGCTGGTCCCTACCTTCCCAAACCCCTCCTCACGGGGGCCGGGAGGGGGGCATGCACGGGGCTGAGAAGCCTGGACCACGTGCCTGCTCCTCACTCCCGCCTTTCCCACGTGCCTCCTTTAGCGCCAGCCAGGCTCTGCTGGCTACTGCTGACAGCTGATTAGGGCTCGCGGTGGTGGGGTCGCGTCCCTGGGAAAAGGGGCTGCGGTTATGTGTGCCTTGATCCCTGCCTTCTACCTTCCAATTCCCTCTATTTCTGGGTCATCGGGAACCAGAACTTCAGCTTGGAAAGCCCAGTAGCAGCAAGGGCCAAATAACCCCAGCCTTCCGTCCCATTCCATCCTCCTTCCACCCCCACCTCCATTCTGCTGACCCTAGCAGCTACCTCAAAACGCTCAAGGCTGGGCAGAGGGGAGGCCTCAAGAGCATGAGCAGGAATCCCAGTTATATGGTTCGGTGAGTTTTCACTCAGTTCCTCTGTCACGTGTCTGCCCTGCTGTCCATGGAGCCTCAGGGAGTGGGGAAGGGGAAGTGTTGTTTGGGGGTACTGAAAAGATGAGCCAGAAGGAGCCCAGGCACCTCTCCTTGTGCTTGCTGAGTTTAGTAGGAAGAAAATTTTGCACAGTTCTCTCCCTTCGCTTCAGTAGTCCAGAGGGAAGGGCTCTGGGGGTATCTAGCCCTTGGCCTCCTTGCCTTCTGGGACGCTACCTACCCAGAGAAGGTGGAAGCTATCAGAGACTATGTGAGGCTGGAAGGTAAATGAGGCTATCGTCACAGCAAGAGGAAAATCACTTTTAATATGGACTTGCCAAAAACTAGGATGTAGACACTCAGGAAGGATACTGGCCAAATCTTTTATCCCCCACTTTCCCAGTAAGACGTGGCTTTGAGTTGGGTCAGGCTTGCATGCTGGGGGAGACAGGCTGTCTCCTCAGAGCCCCGAGTGTCCTAGGGATGGGTAGTGCAGGCTCTAGAGGAAGGCTTCCTGTGGACAGGTACTTTTGAAGCCTCTTGTCCAGCTCCTGCCTGCTGCCAGAGAGAAAAGGTTACTTGAGTCTCCCTTCTGAGACCAAGACTCATACTTGCCTCCCAGTGCTCAGTATCCCACAGCCAGCCACACTCTGGACTATCTATAGCTCCCTTGACATGCCATATAAATTCACATCTCATCCTGACATTTGAAGTCTTCCTGGACGGCTTAATGCCAAGGTGAAGTCCTTAGGCACACGTTCCCTTCTTTTTCTGTTTTAGACGAGATCTCACTCTTGAACCCAGACTGGTCCAGATTTCAGCATCCCTCTGCTTCAGCCTTCTAAATGTTGAGATTAAGGGCATTCACTTTTAATCCAGAATGCCCAGATTTCTTGCCCAGTCTTATAAATTGGTCCTGCCCTCTATTTCAATAGTACTCAATTGCTTTCTTTTTCTTTCTCCTAAAGATGTTTTTTCCATCCTCCATGCCTTTTCTGATGCTGTTCCCTCTGCATCAATGCCTTACTTATCTTGTCAGGCTGAAAAACTTAGTCACGTTAAGGACCCAAATCAAATATTCTTTCCAGGTCAATTCCTTGATCGCCTTCTACCCTCAACCCGGCCTCAAAGATGAATCAGTTGCTTTTCCCCAAGTCTCCAAGCTTCCAGCCACCATAGCACTGGCAACATAAGGTCTGACTATTAGTTTTCAGATACTTGCTCTAAAGTGGGTTCTGTGGGGCAGGACTAGATGGGACTGGAGCTTGAGTAGGTGTCTGTCCTTAGTAAATGATGTGTCCCTGGTCTAGGTTCTGCTCCCAGCCCTCTGGTGAACTGGATAGCACCTGTCTGAGCTTCAGGGTCCCCAATTCAAGTCAACCATTGTAGATGTGCAAGTTCAACAAAACCAATTGATACAGGTGGTATGGGAAGTCGTGCCCGTGGGAAGGCCCACCTGAAGTTCATGTAGCAGAAGAAGCCTATGGTCTGGATGAGGAGGAAGAATAGGAAGATGCTGGTCCGAAGACATGTGGAAGTTCCAAGGTGCCAGCCAGATTGGCGGGGGGCCTTGGCTGTCATCTTCTGAAAGGGAAAATTATGAGGCCCTACCTCAGCTTCTAACCCATTAGAGGAGAGGGGACCTGGAATCCATGCCTTGCATGGTCCCTATTTATCTCCCTCAGGCTTGGGCTATCCTGGCTGTCATCTAAGAACATGGAAATAGGGTAGTGTCCAAAGTTGTGCTCTGCAAGCTTGTATGGCTCCACCTGTGGGAATAGCTCAGAAGATATTGGTCCTGGAATCATCAACGGACTAAAGTCTTAAGAGATAAGAGAGAAGGAGGAGAGGATGGTAAATGTGAGGGCAAGGACAAGAACAAGGAGGGACAGGGACCCGGGAAGATTGGCAGCACCACTGAATCTGAGTGGTCCCTGGCATGGTCTACTCCACTTCCCTTCTGGTCATCAAGAGGTGTTGATCAAGATGTCTCTGGGTAGTGCTGAGTGGCAGGAGTTCCTCCTAAGCAGGAGGGTGAATAGAAGAGACCTGTGTCCCTTCGTGCCCTGTGTAGGCACACAAAGGTGGATACAGCTGTGCCTGTCGGGGGTCCTGGACGAATGCAGCAAAGCTACAGAAGTGTTGGGAAAGGCTAGTAGAGACCAGACCTCAAGAATGAGCCCTACCCACCACTTCTTACCACCAGATCCCTGAGGTCCTTCTGCAGGAGGCTGAGGATCTGGTCCAACTCAAAAAAATGATGCTTAGTCCCCACAGGCAGGTAAGAGACCTGGGCTCCTGAAGCCATCTGGGCAGCTGTTTCCCTGGTGGTGTGATGGGGCGTGGACATCAAGAAAGATGACCCATTACTCTTTTTGGTTGTACCCAAATTACCTAATATTTCCCCATAATCCCCCAGGGTCAGCACATGATAAAAAATAGATATGCATAGACTCCTGTCTTTGGGGTCGGTCTTTTTACTCTAAAACTTCTCCCTGGAACCTGAGACAACTTTAGCACATACAAAGATGTCTCTAAAAGCGTCTTGTCTACGTTCCAGGCTCCCTAGACTCTGCCTTTCATCTCTAGCCCAGAGGAATTAACGCCCCAGGCATCTAGATGGAGGGGATCTCCCCACCCCCGAACTCTATGGGAAGCTCCACAGGCTGGGTGAGCCAGAGTGAGATCCTGGGACACTGGAGGCAGAATGGGCTCAGACCACTTCCTTAAAAGAGCCTGATCTTGGCTGTGCTTCCTCCAAGAACCTCTATTAAATACATTCCCTCAAGGGCTGAGGAGATGGTTCAAAGGCTAAGAGTGCTTGTTTTGCAAGCACAAGGACTTCATACTCCCAGTACACACGGAAAAAGCCAGGTTTGGCTGTAAGTGCCTGTAGCCCCAGAAATAGGGAGCAGGAATTTCTGGCAGAGGCAGGATAACAGAGGACCCTTTCTTTCCCCTCTCAGTCCCCCTCCTCACTCTATTCCTTACCTCATCTTTTGCAGGGCCTGGATCAGAGTCTGCTGTCCATAGAGCAGTGTGCTGACCTTGGCAGTGTTCTACAGGAAGGCCAGCTCTTAGTGTCCAGAGTCCCCTCTCCTCAGAGTTCACCTTCCCCACAGATACTTCATTCTTCTTCCAGAAGCCTTATCAGAGGGCCATGATTCCCCTCTTTTTGGACACACTGAATCCCCCTGGCACTTGTCCACCTGGACTTCTGGAGGACCCTCCTTCCACACCAAGCTGGGATGTTTCTTCCAAAAGGGCCCCCTAGGCTTTCCACAAATCCTTCTCCTGTTAAAAAGTATCCCTGGCCCCACAGGGAGGCAGAAGAAGCCTGATCCAATCCTCTCTGTGCCTTTCTCTTAGGCTGTGATCCAAGCTGAGGGCCAGAACAGGTTTAAAATCCAGTACAGGGGTCCATGTCTGGCAGAGTGACCTGGATAGGGAGCTGACCCTTCTGAGGGTGAGTGGAATCAGGCAGGAGGGGTTCAGGGCCTAAAGATAGGATCAGAAACAACTGCAGTGTCGGCCTCTCCACTCCGTTTTGCTCCAACAGCCTAGCCTAAGCTGTAGTGGGCTGAGGACAAAAGCTTAAAAGCCTTGGGCGGCAGAGCCTAAAGCCTGCAAGAGCGGCTGTCCCTGTCTGCCCACTAGCCAGCATGTTGGCTGGGTTTAGTTTTCACTCCTCAAGTTGGAGTGTGTCCTAGGGAACGACACCTGGGGGAGGAGCCAGGGTGGCAGCCGAGAGGAAATGAGGATTCTGGTGCAACTGAGCTTTTAGGCAAGTCTTATGCAAATCACATGTGAAGCCACATGCAAATTAGCGCCTAGTCTATTTCTGCCATTTGTCTATAGACAAGATTCCAGATACCTGGCATCTCTTCTCTGCAGCCCAGGGCAATTGCTATGTGGTAATGTCCTTTTATATACTACCCTGCTTGTCCTGTAACCTGTCCTCCTTTCCCCCAAGCTTGGGTGACCTTAGCTCTAGACTGTCACTATTCTTTTAAGCCCTCAGGTGGGATCTAGGGTGGTCCAGAATCACTCACCCAGCCTCCCTCAGGTCGGACTTGGACTGTAGACCCCAGATGCTGTTTCCACTGCTTCTCAGCCTGGTCCAACTGCCTGGAGAGAGCCTGGAGGGCCTGCAGGATCTGGCTTTGTCTGCCCAGTGTCTCCTCCAAGTCAAAGAACCTTTCCCCTGGGGATTGGGGCAGAGCCAAATGGAAGGCTGTGGGGGGAGGGGCAGTAGATTGTGTTTTGGAGTGGAGCATGAGGATGTGTGGATTCTTCTTCTAAGAAAAGGGGCTTGGAAAAGGGGTCCAGGAAGCAGGGTGAGCAACAGAAAAGCACTTGCCAGGAAAGCCGCCACAGAAATGCTGTGGTGTACACCACACACCACACACACACACACACACACACATTGAAAAAGAAAATGTGCCTGAGGGTGGGGGTGTCAGGTGGGAATAGGTCAGAATATTCATCCCAGGTTCTGCTTCGATACAGCCTCCTTGGGTCTCCGCTTCTCCATGGGCTAATGGACTCTGGTTGGAGGAACAGGGTCCTGTGGCCCTACAATGTGCTGTGGCCCTACCTGCCTGCTCCCTGGGTCTTACCTTCTTCCTGGGCTTTGGAGCTCAGCGGTGGAATGCTATCCTCTCTAATGCCCAGGGCCAACCTTGCCTGCAGTCCTTCCAGCTTCCTGGCCAGGCGGAGCTGCTCCTTCTCCATGAATGGCTGGGGGCCTGCCTGGAAGAGGAAGACAAAAAGTCAAACCCAAATGCGTGGGAGTACTGTGAGGGGCAGCCTCCCCTCAGGGCGTCTGGGAGCCCACAATCTTCCTCCACATACTCACTGGGACCGAGGAGGAACCCACAGTTCAACCACAAGGCCCCCACAGAGCCCTGCAGCTTGTAGACTTATGAGCGCTGTGTTTATCACATCCTCACAAACTTCTCTGTGAGCTCCGGACTTTGGACATTTTAAGCCTTTAGGTATGGTGCTCCTTTAAGCTCGCCTCCTGCAGGCACCCTTCTCTCTCCTCTTGGCTGGGTCAGACCCTTCCTTAGTGCTCCTTCTCCCTCCTCCCTTACCCCCCACCACTACTGCCCTGGGCCTTTTTGGTCTTGTTTTGTAGTCACTGAGACAATGTTCTAAGTGTGAGGCCCTGGCCTGGCTCTCACAGAAATCCTCCCGCCTCTGTCCTCCTGAGTGCTGGGATTAAAATGTGTTCCACCGGAGAAGCTTAGAGGATACACGCTGGCCTTTACACCGCCCATCCCAAGGCCTGATTTGACAGCTAGCTGGTGAGAACTAGCATGGCAGGTCTGAGGATGCCCTGCTGTGAGTGAAGGCATCTGAGGAGAGCAGGGTCTCTGGGCTACCTCTCCCAGGCAGAAATGACTGCCATTACCTCTGGACCTGGTTCCCTCAAACTGAAGGTCAGGAAGGACAGGACATCATGGTCATCTGGAAGAGAGACAGATGAAGGGGAGATATGGAGGGTTTTTACCCATTCATCCAGACTCTACTGTTTGCAGGAAAACAAGAGGCTTGTATGACTCTGGGCAACTCTGACCTTTGTCTCACTTATTTCATTGAAGGTCAAATACACAAGTGTGTGGGATGTGAGGGCTGAACCGCATACAGCCGGAGTGGGGCCCAAGGGCCACGCAGGAGGCCACAGGACACAGCAGAGAGCTGCTACTGCAGTCACAAGCACACGGTGGCTGCTTCCCCAGCATGGCTGTAGCCATCCTCTCTCCTGGAAACCTTCCATGATGCCCCAGGACCCAGAGCCTAAAAACTAGAGGCCCGGCTCTCACAGACTCACATCCTCTGGTTGCAGCCTGCTTTTCAGCCGTAGGACCCTCCAGGGGCTCTCCACTGCAAGACATCCACTCCCTGACTGCAGCTTGCGCTGTCCCTCCCTTTACCAGCCTACAGCACCCAGGAAAGTGAATTTATGGCTATTGATACTGGACTATAAGAATTCCTATGTGTCATCTCATCTGAGCCCCCCTCCTCTTTTTATTTTTTGAGACAGGGTCTCACGTAGCCCAGGCTGACCTTTGAATTTGCTATATAGCAGAGGATAGCTTGAACGTTCCCCCCCCTACCTCTACCTCCCAAGTGTTGTGATTACAGGCATGTGCCGCCACAGCTGGGTCCTGCATGCTGTTTGAGGTCTCACTAACAGAGCTCACACCCACAGTGTCCCTTTGAGACATTCCGTAGCTCTTCAAGGCCAATGTGACCTTCTGACGGAGAAGCCAGAGAGGGAATGTGACCAGCCCAGGCCACTTGGTGAGAAGATGGTTGACACCATACAAAGGCGTTTTAGAAGCTGTAATAAGGCTTTTCCGCCATCAGACACAGCCCTCTGCTTACCTACCTGGTAAGGTCCTCACCTGCTAAGGTGCTGGTGGCCGCTGAGACCCCAAAGAAGCCTCCAGGGGCTAAAAGCAGGGGCTCCACATCAGCACAGACCTCTTCAGGGTCATTGGGGGTAAGGCCTCCACTCAAGGACACCTGAGGGGCACGGGGGCAGTGAGCTCCTGTCTTTGCCTGGTCCCAGAAGAAGGGGCTGTCCCCTATTCAGATTCACTGGCTCCCTAGACCTGAGGTAAGCTAGAAACTACAGGGCTTGGGTCAGAATGGCATAAAAGTGACATAGATGCTGGTCTCACCCAAGCCTTGTATGTTCTGGGAGTGTTAAGATTCTTTGTATTGGTGGAGGACCAGGGACCTCACATGGGTGTGAAGACCAGTGTGTGACAGACAGTCACAGGCATGGGGCTGTTAGAACACTGGGCACTCCCCAAACTGCAGCGCTACATCCCACTAGAGGCTCCCACGGGAACAGCAGGGGTGACTCACTCGCAGCCTCTGCTTCCAGTAGGTGATCCGAGCTCGGAAGGGGTATGGCCAGTTCCTGAAGTCTCGGTGACAGGAGCCTAGTTCCTGGACACTTCCATCCCTATGGATGCTTAGAATGCAGCCAGGCCACATGAGACCCAGGGACTGGCCAAAGGACAATCCAGGGAACAACTTTGTCCAAGCCTGGAGTGTCACTGTCCCCATTGAGTGACCCGGCCTGGGACAAGCCCCTATTGTCTATCTTGAGCCTCTCTTGGTATAGTTTGCTTCCTTGGCAGGAGAAGGTGGAAAGAGCAGAAGCCCAGGCAACCATGGGATTTCCAATCTCTATCCCTCATCTCACCTCCTAATCTCACTGTCCCTCCATCCCTCTCTTTCCCTTAAATTCCAAGGCCTGTCCCTTTCTCATTCTGCAAAGGCCTAGACTGTTTGAGGCAGACACTAAGGGCCCTGTCCTAAAAGCCAAGGGCAATGTGGCCAGTTCAGTTTTTCCCCAGAGAGGCTTAGCAAGCTCAGGGACTTAGGAGATTGTTGAACCCGAGGTGCTCTGGCCCATAGGTGCACAGCATGGGACCTAGGCTGTCACCTTCAGCCAAGAGTTGGGCAGCAGAGAATAGGGAGGCGCCATATTCAAGGCTGCGTAACCTTGGGCAACCTCTCCCACCTTCCCAAAGCCCAGAATTGTTGTCTTTAAAATGAGGATAATAATTGCAACTACCTCATTACAGTTTTACAAGGGTTCCCAAGGCAATGTCAAATGCCTGGGCACTGTGCCTGCTATACAGTCAGCCCAACTCCATAAATGTCATTTAGCAATTATCCTAATTGTGATGGGCTGAGGGATGTTTGCTGAGACACACTGGCAAACCAGTCCAGCCACTTATGGCAGCCAGTGGGGGAGGAGCAGGAGGCCACCTCATCTGAGAGAAAGGGACAACAGTGCAGCTAGTGCCGGACCCTCCCTCGGCACCGCTCTGTAGCCATTCTGGTCAATCAGCCTTTCTGGGTCTCAGTGTCCCCATGTAGCATGCTTAATGAGGGTCTCTGGAGTGAGACCTTGCTCATGGCAGTTCCAGCCTCTGTCACTTCACCTGGGTCTCAAGAGCTGGAGACAGATGAGGCCATCACCCTGAAAAGCAAGCATGCTCTGGCCTGGTTGCTGAGGCATAGCTCAGACCAGTGAGAAAAAGTCCCAGGAGTCAGTGGAGCTCAGAATGAGAGATCAGCAAAGGTGGCGGGTTTAGGAGGGGTGAATTCTCTAGGGAAGGAAGTACAGGTGATTGCTAGGCCCAAGCTCAGTTCCCTCAAGCCCTTACCCAAACTGCTCCTGGAGGTCCTGCCCATCACTGGCCAGTACTCGGATGGCAGGGCCATTCTGCATAGAAGGTGACAACCAGCCTGAGCCTCGAAGCACAATAAGAAGTGAAGATTAGAGCTAAGACAGGCAGGAGGGTGGGCATGAGATGGCTACCCACCTGGACGTCACTGGCGGAGGAATCAAAGGCGATCCTGATGCCATCCCATGAGGTCAGCCCCTCTAGGACAGAGCCGACCTGACCCCTCTGCTGGGTATACCACATGTCCTGAAAGGTCCCAGACCCACAGGTCAGGGACCCTGTAGGACACTGGGCCTGGGGCTTATCACCTGCTTCCCCAACAGACGCAGGTAAGGGCCACTCACCATACCCTGGGCTCCCAGGCGCCTTGGTCCCGTCACTCTCATCTGCATCTCCACTTCCCAGGCAGGAAAGGAGACAGAGATCTTGCTCCACACGGCACCACTCCGGTTCTTCATAGATGGAACCAGCCGCACTTCCTCCAGGCCTGGAATGGCGTCTGTGGAGCACGGTAGCTGGGGACCTCTGGACTCTCCTCTCCTACCTCTCTATCTCATCGGCAAAAGCCGAGCCCTGGGGAAGAGCTCGCACAAAGACCTCGTCATTTGCTATGGGGCTATGGGGCTGACTTCTGAGAGGGAGAATCCGTTGGGGAAATGGGACTAGCACTCAAATGGATGTTACTCAAGAAAGGCAGCAAGAGGCAGGGTTTTGCTGGGTTCCACTGCAGCCTCACTGAAAGTCTATGCCATCTGTTTTTATAAGGTTTCATTTTATGGAGCTGGGGATGGAGCTCAGTTGGTAGAGTACTTGCCTAAAAAACACAAAGCTCTGAGTTCCATCCCCAGCTCCATAAAACTGGGAGTGCCGGCACACACCTGTAATCCTAGCACTCAGGAGATGGAGGCAAGAGGATCAGTAATCCAAGCATCCTGGGAAATGAGGCTTGTGGGAAAGAGGACCAAGGGTGGCCCAAGAAGAGAAAGGCTTGTGGCATAGGGACTGAGGCAGGCCCTGGCCTGGAGGGTGGTGAGAAGAAGGCACAGGCTTGGAGAGCATGAGGATTACCCTGGAGCTGGGGGGCAGGGCAGCCTGAGGCAGACATGGCAGGAACTGGAGGGAAGGAAGGAATCAGAGGCTCCATTCCAACTGGATCCCCACCCTCTGGTCTACCAGCCTGGAACCTGGCCCAAGGCCTAGACCCTGCCAAGACTTTCCGGAGGTTGCTAATCCAGCCTGTTTGCTCTGCAAAGGCCAGTGATGGGTGGGGAAGAAAAGAAGGTCCAGAGTCCCTGGAAACCACCACTGTCTGAAGTGAGGTTGTTGTTTGTATTTTGTTTTTATAATATAGACCAGGGTGGCCTAGAACTTTCTGGCTAGCCAAAGATGACCCGGGACTACTGACAGTCCTGCCTCCATTTCCACAGAGTGCTGGGGTTACAGGTTGTAATCCCACCTAGCTTTATGTGGAGCTTGGATTTAACTCAGGGCCTTGTGCATGCCAAACCAGCACAAGCACTCTGTCAGCTGAGCAGCATTGCTAGCTCAACATTTTTTGTTTTCGTACTTTAAAGTGTGTGTGTGTGTGTGTGTGTGTGTGTGTGTGTGTGTGTGTGTAAGCACACATGCAGGCCAATGTATGGATGTTGGAGGACAACTTTCCGTAGTTTAATAGCTGTTTGTCTCTTTCCACTGTGGGTTCTGGAAACCAAATGCAGGCTGTCAGGTTTGCACGGCAAACACTTTTATTAGCTGAGCTATCTCAGCTCTTTCTATAAACACAGACAGCCCCACACATACGTGGTGGCAGATGTGCAGCTTTGTCATGGCGTGGTTCCCCCTATTGGTGGAGGGGCTGCTCCGACTCCGTTGTCTGCCTTTGGATCCCTTTCTCCTCGCTGGGCTGCCTGTCTGGCCTCAGTGGGAGAGGATGCTACTTAGTCCTGCTGTGACTGATGTGCCGTGATGGGTTGGAACTCATAGAGAGCAGCAAGGGGCATAGGAGGAATGTGGTAGAGGAATGTTGATGTGAGGGTGGGACTGTGGGGAGAGGAGGGAGGAGGCTGTAAAGTGATTTCATTAATTAATTAATTTAAAATGTAAAATGATTTATAAAAATCTCATAAAACCATAATTTATAGTAATAAAGAGCTCTTAAAAAAAAAACTAAAAACTAAAAACAAACAAAAAAGACAGGGTTTTTTCAAGCAGTCCAGGCTAGCCTCAAGCTCTCGATTCTCCTGCCTCAGCCTCCTGCGTGCTGTAATTACAGGCTTTATAGCACCACCCCAAGCCCTAGGAGAGTTGTAGGAGGCAAGTCTCTGACTAACTCACATAGTCATCTTCCTGTGGAGTGTCTGGGATCTCATCCCAGACTGGAGCCTGACTCAGTCCTGGGTATCCAGCTGGGCACAGGGGAGCCTTGGGTGGGGCTCTGATGAAAGGAGAGATGAGTGACAGACAATAATCATATCTGCTGGTGATCTCGGGGGATGTGCCTCAGCTCCCCCACGTGCTCCGTGACACCTTAGCTGTGGCGCGACTCTGAGCGAGTACTGGTTCTACCATCCTGTCCTTAGGGCACCAGGCAGCACCTGGCTGGGAGACAACCCACATCCACCCCCTGGCCTTCCATGGAAGAGGATCGAAGCTTATGCTGTCTTGGAACATCTTAGTCAGGAATTGTGCCATTGTTGGAACTTACATAGAAATAGATAACCAATCTACTTTTTCTCTTTGCTTTTCCAGCTAGGAGGCTCTGAGCAAAACCCATGGCTAGGCGAACCTCACAATATATTTTGGAAATGAGCCATGTTCCTGGACTCATCTCCTGCTCCATTCCAACTCTGGGTCCTTGATTCTTTTCTCTTCCTCTTAATTTAAGATCCTGCAAACTGTGTAGTTTCGGCAGGTCGTCACAGAACCCTTTGTGAAGGAGATCAGACAAATTGTAGATCTGGGTTTGGAAGACCCTGAGCACAGACCTGTGTGCTAAGATCATCTAATGTCTGCTTCTACCGCCAATAAACAGGCAAGGGAAGGGCCTGGTGCCTGCCCTAACAAAATAGCTGGACGCACAGTGCCCGGCTTCCAGCAGAACTCTAGTCCCACAGGATGGAGCCAGCGGAGAGGAGGCTAATCTGAGTTCAAGGTGCCTCGTTATTGTGCATCGGGGACACATCAGGTGTGTGCATGCATGCGTGTGCACATCCATGTGCGTGTTCACAGTCCGAAAGTTAGAGGAAGAATTGCAAATAGAAGTAAGGCAAAAAGTCCTGGGGCTCAGGAGTGGCACAAGAGAAACTAAAGCTGGAGGTGAGATGGAATGGTAGTGTTAGCCTGCTCTTCGGCCACCCACAGGGCCCCTCTCCCCCGAGCCTTGACCCCTTCATTCTCCTCTTTAGTTGTGACTCTCTGTTGTCCTGCACTCCCAACAGCTGGTTCTGCCAGTGCCTCTGGGTCCTCCACAAATACAGTCCTTGAACAAAGAAAGGGCGTCTTGAAAGGCAAGGCAACTGGGCATGGTGAAACAGGAGACAGGTGTGGGAGGGGTCTTGGGTCAGTCACTGTCACCCCAGGTCACCCCTCTCCCTGCAGAGAGCCTTTCACACCCACTGTCCATCTGGCTGTAGACCCTCCAACTCTCTGAAGGACCCTAGGCGTGGCCAGTCCTCTTGCGTTTGTTTCTCACCTCCATGGTGGCTCCAGAAGGGTATTCCAACCCCAGGAACTGCCAGCCTTGGTCCCTTGAAGCTGAGCTTGTACTCAAACCTGCGTTGAGGAGGAGGATGGCTCCTTTCAGCACTGTACATGGCCAGCAGTGGGAAAAGGAGGCAGAGGGAAGGTGATGGGCCTCCGGTCCCCAGCATTACAAAGGAGCTGGTTTCTGAGCAGCAGGATGGATCCTGGCTGTGAGGCCAGTGATGGGCTCCAGGACACGCAGTCACTCAGGGAGATCCTGACAACCTTCCAGGATCTAGGTTTTTGGCCGTGTGCTCACTCCTCCCCCTCCCCAATACACACATCCTGTTTCTCTTGCAGGTCTGATCTCAGGCCCCGCCCCCTCTCACCCTGGGCTCCTTGCCAACTTGAGCCTTGCCCCTGTTCTTTGGCTGAGGACATCTTCCTGCTCTTCCTCAGCTCCAGAGCTGGTGATAGGACAGGGTGCTCAGGGATGCTCAGTGCCAGGCCCTACTCTTCCACAGCCCTCCCCTTTCCTCCTTGTTTGGGGGGGGGGCTTTGCATCCTGCTCCTTTGTATGGTGGGTTACAGGCTACCCATGACTCTGTAGTGGGAGCCTGCCTTGGGAAAAAAAAAAAAGGACAGAGAAAAAAACAAATAAATGCAAAATATATCTAGGAGTGTTGGCTCATGCTAGTGATCCTAGTACCTAAGAGGTGGGAGAATTACTGAGTTCAAGGACAGCCTGGGTTCCATAGTGAGATCCTGTCTCACAAGAGATGGGTGGGGGAGGGGAGGAAAAGAATTTAGGAGAGAACAAGTACAATACAAAATATAGTTCTTATTTGGAGTATAATTTCAACCCAACTGGAAAAATAAAACAATTGGGGAAATTGGAGCAATGGTATTTGATATTAAAGAATCGTGGTTAAAGTTTTACATGTAATATGGTATTTGGGTTATGGCTTTTTCAGTATTTAGGAGAAACACATTAAAGCTTTATGGATGGATTCGCATGTCTGGGATTTGTTCTCAAATATCCCGGAACCTGGAACAAGCAGGTGGTATAAACAATGTGGACCAGACCTGGGTTGTTGAAGATGGGTGATAGAGATCTGAGGGTTCATTATATTCTTCTTTTTTTCAGGCCAAGTTGGCCTGGAACTTGCCCTATAGCTAAGAATGGCCTTCAATGGCTTACCTTCCTGCAACAAGGTTTCTCTGTCTAGAAACCTTAGCTGTCCTGGACTCACTTTGTAGAACAGGCTGGCCTCAGATTCACAGAGATCCACCTGCCTCTGCTTCCCTGAGTGCTGGGATCACAGGCATGCAATACTGTGCCCAGCTATCAGTTTTTTAAATTTATATTTTGAGACAGTATTTCTTTGTATAGCCCTGTCTATCCTAGAACTCCTGAGTGCTGGAATTAAAGGTGTGCATCACAAATTGGCCTTACTGCCATCTTCCTTGAAACTCCTGCACTATGAGAATGAAATGGTGGATGAGGTGAATGTGCAGGCTGAAGCGCAAGAGGAGAAAGATGAGGCAGAGGTTCAAGTAAATCAGCTTGTGCACCACGAAGGCTGCAGGAGCAGAAGTAAGGGATGCAGAGGGCTGGGACGCTGGTACAAGTTGTTGGGCTGTGTGCTGCTGTCAGCAATACCCTGTCAATGGACCTGGAACATCACCTTGCCGGGACCACCCGAGAAACTGGCCACCTTCCCTACAACCAAAACAGTCCCACTGGCCCTCTGCCCTGGACCTTTGGCATTCTGGACTAAGTCTGTTCACTTGTGGCCAAGTGTAACTCGTTGTTTTGGGACAAGATCTCACTCTGTAGCCCTGGCTGGCCTGGAATGTACTAGCTAGACCAAGCTGGTCTCAAACTCACAGAGACCCACCTACCTGTCTCTTCCTTTTATCTCTTCTTCCTGGTTCTTCATCAGTTTTATGTGGTGGGGGGATCAAACCTAGTTTTATGGGGGATCAAACCTAGGACTTCATTCTAGGCAAGCACCCTACCAGTTGAGCTACATCCGCAAGCCTGTCTTCTACACTCCATTCCATTCCATTCCATTCCATTCCATTCCATTCCATTCCATTCCATTTCTTTTTTTCTTTCATGCTGGAGGTCCAACCCAGGGAGCCTTACCACTTTAGTCAACTCTTTATGTAATTAAAAATATTCTTGAAATGTAAGAAACCCTGTACTCCAAATATTCCATCTAGATAAAGGTTAGTTTTCCATAGCAGTCCATTCAAGCATTCTGATAGGTGCAGTGACTAGTTGTGTTAAACTGATTATGTCCAGGCTGTGACACATTTAGGACATGCTAAAGGAAGTCACGGTGCCATGCTGAGTCACCTCTACCTTCACAGCCAAGCTGGGGGGTGGGGAGAGTGGGTATTCTACACCCGTTTCTTGTTTCTTGATTCTTGCCTCTATCCAAGCAAGGTGTTATGCATTCCCTTGGAGTTCTAACAAACCACCCTGAAAGGAGTCCACTGAAACTTAGTAAATTCCAAAGATTCAGGAAATTCTGAGGGAAGACTCCTTAAGACTGCAGAAGTTCTAAAGATAGGCTCACTAAGACTCAGGAAATACACAATCCAGAACTCTCAGGAAGTTCCTGAAACTGATCAGGTGCATTCGGGCCCTCAAGGCTATATAAGAAGGATGAATTGCTGGGGAGGTTCAGACTGGTGGAGCTGCCTGGAAGACACTCTGCAGGGGTGGCGCTTTCATGAGCCATCATCCATGTATTGACACAGCTGTCTTTAAGTCGTTCTTCCTTCTGTAAGTGACTCCTTACCTGAAAGTAACCCTCCTGAAAGTAACCCCAGGAAACTTGTTAGTTCACCAAGTTCTACTATGCCAGTATCCTTACTTTAGTCTATTGTTTTCTACTGGCACCAATTAGATATTTGTTCATACCACACAAGGTCCTTTGGTCTGGGGAATGCTTTGCAACATAACCTCCATGCAGCACTGTCTTGCTTTCTTCACCTTCATCAAAAATCTCCTTTTTGGCCAGGTGTGGTGGCACACACCTGTAATCCTACTACTCGAGACAGGAGGATCTCTGTGAGTTCAAGGCCAGCCTGGTCGACAAAGTGAGTCCAGGATAGCCAAGACTACACAGAAACCCTGTGTTGAAAAAATAAATAAATAATAAATCTCTCTCTGCTGAGCTCATCTGGTGTTCCCCACCCCTCTGTTCTCTATATCACTTTATCAGCATCGTCCCTTCCAGCCTCTTAAGCTAGGGTCCTCAGGCTTCTCCCTTCCTCAGTCTCCACCTGATCCCCTAATACGGCTCATCTCTGCCCTTCGTTCCTACCACAAAGCCCTTCCAGCCCAATCTCTCCCAGGAGCTACAGGAACAAATGTCTCTGCAAAGAACGGCTCTTAGTAGATGTCTCCAAGTTCCTGACATCCTGTTCAAATGGAACTTCTCTTCCCCAGTACCTCCCAGCTTCCTTCAGGCTTCAGGGCTTCCTGCCCCAAGGGCCAGAAGGTGTCCTTATGTCCACACCACTTCTGCCACCTTTGCCCCCCCTTTCATCACCAGCTTTTAAATGAGTTCTTGTCACTTTGAGCCTGTAACCTCGTGTCTCAATCTTTCTGAGCATTTTTCTCAACTGCAATGGACTGTACTACAGGTAAATATAGTAATAGCCATATATGGCATAGTCTATCAAATATATAGTATGTGGCTACCAGAGGTGTCTGGAGGATTACATGATGATCTATGTAAAGTGCTTAGACCAGGGCCTGGTACACAGGAACTGCTACTCAGTTCAGCTAAACAGCGGCTGCGCTCACCTTCCTCTCTGCTCCACCTGCTTGTCCAGCCCACCGCCTCCCACCACGCTGTTGACGACAGCAGCTTCCCCAGAATTCCTGGTCCCCTTTCCGAACTTGCTTCAGGCCAGGATGCCTTTTTCTTTTCTTTCCTTTTTGCTTTTTTGAGACAGGGTTACTCTGTGTAGCCCTGGCTATCCTGGAACTGTGTAGTTCAGGCTGGCCTTGAACTCAGAGATCTGCCTGCTCCTGCTTCCAGAGTATTGGGATTAAAGGCATGTGTCACCACCACCTGGCCCAGAACTCCTTTCTAAATTTCCAATCTTCCCCTTACTCCTCTGCACTGGCCAATGGTGGCTCCTGATCATAGTTGCTTCAAATTGGACTCCACCTTGGGTCTGCTAAACCATGTGAGGTCTGGGTCCTGCCTTCTCAGGAACCTTCTCACCACCTCTGCTCTCCACGTAGCCTTCTCTTGACAAGGGACGCCTGTGTACACTCCATCCCTGCCCCTTTTACTGAGTGTGTGGAAAGTGGCACATCCTGCCGCCTCTGCTTTGTTGGCGGCTACTGGCAGAAGGTGGCACCCCAAAGGACTTCTGGCTACCAAGCTGAGCCCTGAGAGGGTTCCTCCATCTGTCCACAATGTTAGGGGTACTCTCTAGGTTAAGAATTATGTCATGCTCATTTACAACAACCCAACAGACACACAGATGGCTGGAGGATAGGAGAAACAGCATTAACAGGAAGTAAAAGCAAGGGCTGGCACAGGCTGCAGAGTGCTTGCCTCACATGCCCAAAGCCCTGGGGTTGAGACCCAGTACTGCAGTCACAGGCACCTGGGAAATGGAGGGAGCAGACTCAGCAGTGTAAGTTCATTCCCAGCTGTCAATGATTACAAGCCAGCCGGGGCTACATGGAGCTCTGTCTGAAAAAGACAAAAGGAAACGCTGGGCTGGTGGGTTACAGCTGTTTGTAGCATTGTTGGAGCCTTTGCCTCAATTTTGTAAGGTTCTGGGTTCAATCTCCACTTTTTCCAGATACAAAACTCATTTCAAAAAAATAAAAACAGAAAGGAGAAGGGAAAAGAAATGAAGAGATGGAAGCTAGAGGCAGGGGACAGGATAAGGCGGGCTCAGCTACCCATGTCTGCTTTGACTCAGGGCCCTGGGAGCTGGGCCTGTTCCTCCACAAGGCTCTATTGCTGGCTTCTAAACAGGACATGGCTGCGGGCAGCCGGTGAGAGTCAGGGGTTAAGATCCCCACTAGCTCAGCCGTCAATGAAGCTAGGTGGTAGCCTGAAACCAGACAGACAATATTTGATTTAGGTATCAATAACTACTAAAGATCAGCTCCCACCCACTCCCTGTCCTCCTTTTCTTTCTCTAAAACAGGTTCTCACTTTGTAGCCTTGGATGGCCCAGAACTCTGAATGTAGCCAAGGTGGCCCACCTGCCCCCTCAACCCAGAAGTGCTGAGGTTACAGCTGTGTACATCTGGTTTCAATTTGCTCATTAAACAGTCACCAAGGCTCCAGTGAGCGAGACACCCTTCACTGCAGTTTCAGAGAGACCAACTCCAAGAAAGGCTCTCCCACCAGCCCGACCATGCCTCCTCAGTGGTTTGCTTTCCCCTCATAACTTGAACATGACCCAGGGGTCAACGTCCTTTCCTCAGACAAATTTGCTCAAGCCTCTGACTCCCACTCCCTCTGTTCCCATTCTCGCTGCTTGCAGTCACGGATACATTTTCCTGGAATGGGCCTGGCCACACACACATGCTCTTTAGGCCAGTTTCCTCAGGCTAGGTTTGAAAACCAACAAGTGCGTCAGTTTCATCTCCAAGTCTTCAGTGGGCCAGGACCTAGCGGCAGGCCTCTCCATGGGCCTCAGTGGCACTGCCTACCTGCTCCTGCCAAACTCCAGCTTCTCCTCCTCTATGCTTTGCGTAGGCCATTTTTAATTTTTAAAGACAGACTCTCAGTAAACAGCCACTCTGGTCTCTATCTGCCTGCCTCCACTGGGCTTGCAGTGTGTGAACTTCCTACGCCTGCTCTAGGCCTCTCTCAGGCTTTGTTCTCTGCCCTTTTCTCCCATTCGGACCAATCCCTCACGTTCAGTCCACTCACTGACAACTCAGTTTCCTTCTCTAGCCTGGGTTTCTTCAGTTTCCTACCTCTTGACAGTTTCAAAAGCACACAAGGTTGTACGCCCTCAGCAGAACCTGTGGTCTCTTCTGGTCCTTCCAATGGGCAGGCGCTCAGCCCTCACGTTCCTCACACCCACCCAGCAGGCAGGTCAGGTGTCCAGCTCTTCTTTCCTTCACTGTGGAGTGTGCTGACCTCATTCCTAAGCTCTGTCACCCCTTAGGTCTCCCTGGAGTCCATCTACCACCACCACCATCCTTATTCTATTCCCTCACACTTCCCTACCAGGGTGATCATATCTCTGCCACCTCAAACCTATCCCTGGGTTCCAACAGCTAGCTCTTGGCTTGATAAAAACCACATGCAGGCTGCAACCTTCCCTCCCCAAGCCCACCTCCTATCTCCAAGCTCTGTCCATCTGTAAAGAATTGTCTTCAGAGCTCCTGGACAAGCTTCCCTGCCTTGGTTTGCCTCTTCCTGGGTGGGTGGGTAGAGGGTATCAAACACACCCATGTTTGCACTCATCCTGAACCCAGCATGAATGCAGCCTCTTGATCTACAGACAACTGTGGTGTTGGATGTTCCTTCACAGACAGCCTGTCATGGCATGTGACCGTCCTCTCAACCATGAATTCCAGTCTGCTCTGTTCACTGGCTGAATCATCCAGCACAGTCTACACACAGCACGTATTTGAAGTCTGTAGCTAAATGACTGGTCTCTGCCTTTTCACAGAATTAGCCTGCAGTATGCACAGAGGGTGGCTTGATGGGGAAGTCATTGCAGTGGGAGGGACTGAAGCACAGTGGGCCGGGGGAGGTAGACTTAAGGTGAGCCCCAAGCCGGAACTCCTGGGTCTTAGTTAAGTCCTGGATGATGGAGGAGACCCAAAACCATGACAGGACAAGGGGACCTCCCCACTCATCTCAGATAAATCCAGTCTCTCCTACCCATTGGGGTTCTACCACCCCTGGATACCCTGAGGGGAGAAAAGCCCATGACTGGTCCTCATTCTCCATGTGTGTACCCTAGTTGGAGCAGGCAAAAGGTGCCTTACTCCATGCAAAGCCCAGGAAGGCACAGGGCTTGGCACACAGGAGAGGCGGGGGCAGCAAAGCTGTCACAAGTTGGAGAAACATGAGAACTACAAGAGGCTCCCCTTCCCATCACCCCTGCGGTCAGAATCATCCGGGGCATGTTTATCTGGGTCCCAGGGCCACATCCCATTTGGCCAGGCCTGGACTTCAATTCTTTGAGCTTCAGACCTGGACAACACGGCAGGAGAAGCAGCCAGAATGCCCAGGCACCCCTGGATTGGTCCCAGAGCCCAAGGCAGCCCAGGTGCCGGGCTCAGGTGATAGCTGGCAGGAATGGACAGGCGGTGAGCACTCCCCATGGGCAGACACAGGACACTGGCTCGTGCAGCTGACACAAAGGCGGCTACATCTTCTGGCCATGCTTTCCTCTCAGCCCCACTCACAGAGACAGAGGGATGGACAAGATGGCATGGGAAGACGACGGGGCGGACAGGCAGGCTCGGCGGAGGAAGCGCCGAGGCTGGGCGGCGGTGTCCTCATGGAGTGGTTTATTAGGATTCCATCTCACAAGGCGGTAAAGTGAGCGGCCACAGCACATGAAATCCAAGCCCCTGACAGACGCCTGCCTCGGGCACATGCAAACAGTGCAACATGGTCAAGCGCAAACATAGGCGACCGAGGCAACACTGGACATGGAACACGGGATGGGGAACAGGCTGGGGTGATGGGTCCCTAGAGAGAGGCTGGTCCCTCCCACCCCCAGGGGCAGGACAGGAAAAATAAGATTCGTACTTCTTGTAAAATGCCCATTTGCTGGGTACTTTCTTTCTCCTTATGTTGAAAAATAATAAAAAATAAACACACGAAAAAAAATCTCAAAAAAGGAAAGGAATAAAACTCTAAGAAGGCGAATGATGTGAGGCCAAGAGAAGGCCGACCACAGGGGCGCTGCCTCCTGCTGCTGGGCCTCCTCCCTTCTTAGCCCCTTCAGTGGGAGCCCCAAGCCCTACATGTGGGTCCATGAGAGAAGATGCCAGGACTAGGTGGGGTCCCTGGGGGGCCAGAAGGGACAGGCAGGTCAGAGGCAAGAGGCCGACCAGCCCGCTGGGGCTCAGTTCAAGTTCAGGCCAGTGAGCCGCAGGGCACCAGCTCCCAGATCTTCTAGGCCCTGACCCTGCAGGCCTGTGGCCTAGGCGGAGGCAGAGGTCACAGGTGCAGCTCGTGGGTTTTGATGTGCTCCAGCTGCTCGCGGAGCTGCAGGAAGGTGGGCCGTGTGGCAGCATCCAGGTGCCAGCAGTTCTTCATGACCTCGTAGACTGCGGGCGGGCAGCCATCCGGGGCATCCATCTTATAGCCCTTTTCCACCCGAGGGACGACGTCCTTCAGGGGCTGAGAGCAGGTGACATGTGACTTCAGTGCCTTACCACAGAAGGGAGCCCAACCCAGAAATCCCTCCCTAGGGGTGCCTTCAGCCCCGCCTCAGGCCCAGGTCCGGGAATGGCCTGGAGGTTACTCAGGACAGACCCAATGTACCAGGCTCCAGCTAGGGAGGCAGCTCCCAGGGATGCTGCTCTTGCCACCGTGCCCATGCCCTCAGCCCCAGCCGTACATGGCTCCCAGACCCAGACTCACAATTCTTGGGTAAGGCACTCGCCCAAAGGAATAGATTTCCCAGAGAAGGATTCCGAAACTCCACACATCGGACTTGGTGGAAAATTTCTGCCATGTGTGTAAGAGAATCAGCATCAGATCCTAGTAAGGTTGGCGTTGGTGTGTGTGTGCGCGCGCACGCACAAGTGCGTGCATGTGAGAGAGACTCCAGGACCCATGCTCACCTTCTCTCTCAAGGCTTCAGGAGCTGTCCACTTGACCGGCAGTTTGCCTGTGTCCTGAGTGCTGGACGCTTCCTTGGTGAGGCCAAAGTCACTGACTTTGGCCACGTTGTCCTCAGACACCAGCACGTTCCGGGCAGCCAAGTCCCGGTGCACGAAATTGTTGCCCTCCAGGTACTCCATGGCCTCGCAGACGTCTCTGAGGGCGGGACAGCCACATGGCCCTCAGACTGGGGCTCCCACAGCAGCGCAGGGTCTCCTTCAGGTTCTTACCCCCACCCCACGCTGCATCACTCACAGTGAGAATTTGAGGAGACAGTCTCCACCTAGCACCGAACGACCACGTGATCGAAGATAGTCCACCAAACTCCCCTGAGAGCAGGACAGAAAGGAAGGGGTGGGAGGTGAACAGGGAAGGACCGAAACACTTGGGATACTGGGCTTAACAGATTCATAATCTCATAACCCCCACAATCTCTGAGGGGGGCTTACGGATGAGGAAACCGGGATTTGGAAAGGTGGCATAACTTGTTTAAAGTCAGTCAATAAATGACTGGCCAGGGCTGGCAACTTCAAAGCTCGGCTCGGGCAGAGTGGAGGGGCCACGGGAGGGGCAAGGCGTGCTGAGGAGCACCCACCTTGGCCATGTACTCTGTGACGATATACAGTCCACCCTTCTCCTCCACAATCACACCCAGCAGCTGGACCAGGTTGCTGTGCCGAAGTTGCCTGTGGCAGGACAAGGTGATAAAGGGTTCGGCCCACCTCCCCGGCTCCACCCAGGCAACCTGCCCTTATTCCTGTCCCAACTCACGTCATGACAGAAGCTTCAGCCAGGAAGGCCTGGGCAGTGGCGTCATTCTTAATGCACTTGACTGCAACTTTGTTGCCTCGGTAATCCCCCAGCATCACATCTGGGGGGACAAGCAGGGGCTGTTTCCTGGACTCCCTGAGCGTCTCAGCTCTCCCCGGGTTCCCTTAACTCACCTCCAAACTCCCCCTTCCCGATCGTCTGTAGCAGCTTCAGTTCCTTCATGTTCAGCGCCCAGCCACCTGGGGCAGGGAGGCAGTGTGTCAGTGAGGTGAAAGGCAGACTGGAGCCACTTGAGATGACAGGCACAGCCTAGACTGCTTTAGGTGTAGGGGTGTCTGAGGTTTCCAAGCCTCTAGGGCAGGGCAGAGGGTCTGGGTGGGCAAAGTGGGCGAGCGGGAGGTCTAGGTGTCGTGTGCACTCACTGCGGTAGAATTCGTCCTGGGCCGCCACTGTGCCCTCCATGACCTTTGGTTTGATGAGGCGAGTGCAGAGCCCATCGGCATCTGTGGTGTAGTGCTGCGGAGAGAGGGCAAGCCCTTAGAAGCACCTCCACTGGGACACCCCCTTTTCAATGACTCACACACTGTTCATGTCTGACCACAAGAGGGCAGCAGAGGCCAGCCCACACAGCCTTGAGCAGCTTTGTGTGGAGAGGGTTCCTCATTTCAAAAAGGGTGGGGATGCCTGTCTATTCCTACGTCATCCCACCCACACTCGGCTACCGGACTCACAATTCTCACTACTTCTTTGGGCCTCACCTGCATCTTCAAGGTAGAAAGCAAAGCCTGGCCTGCTCCCTACACCAGCTGCTAGCCAGGTGTACTCAGGGCCAAGCTGGAGATGGGAGTGAGCTCGGAGGGAACCTACAGGTATCTGATACCAGGTATAGCCTGGCAAGAGCTGGCAAAGCTGGTGTTAGAAGCGGCCAGGACCTCTGGGCTTCAAGGACTCTGATGGCGAAGGCACACATCCAGACAAGAGGGGTTCTGAGAGCCAGAGGAAGTGAGTTCTGGATCAGACAGACTCAAAAGTCCAGTGGTGGCACCTCCGGTGCCTAGATAAGGGGACCTTCACTGCTCTGAACCTTTGTGTCCTTATCTATAAAACGGGGTGCCACCCTATCTGTGGGGCCTCGCTGGGGCACTCTGGGGACAGAGCTAAGCCTCGGCACATAGCAGGTGGGTGTTCCACTGAGGTGGAAGGAACCAAAGACCCAAAAAAGCTGTCAAATGTCCAGGCGGCTCAGCCAGGCAAGCTCAGGAGTGTGAGACGGGGAAGGGCGGGTTACCCGGGCACGCACCCGACTCACCTCCACCAGCTGCATGAGGTTCTCGAAGTACACCTCCTCATCGATGCTCAGCTTGCTTGCGTGGTACATGATGCGGTAGTGCTCCACCTTGCCTTCACAGCTCACACACAGCGTGTAGTCCCCGGGGTAATTGGTGCTCTCCCGCACCAGGAACAGGCCTGTCTCCGGTGGGTAGAGAAGCCGCTCTGCCTGCTCCCTCGTGATCTTGCCATGGAACCAGCTGGAGGGTGGCAAGGCTGGGGGTCACCACGGCACAGACCTGGGTGCCTCCTGCCAGCCAAGCATTTGAGGCCATCATCTTCTCCTTGCCCCTTTTTCCTTCTGCCGGGTCCGTTATGCCCAACTCTGGTCCCATTCCCACAATGCCTTCCCCTACACAGCTCCTTGCTTGGGGCTGTTTTCCTCTGATGCTTTTCCAGGAGGACCACAATCATCTCCCCTCTTTTCTCCAAGCCAGGAGCCTTTAGCCCTCCCTCCTCCTGGTACTCACGGCATGAGGCTGAGCTTGGTGCCTGCCTTCACGCCCTCACGCTTCTGGACATAGTTGGCTGGGATGATGCCCTCACGGCCCACTTTGTTCTTAGCTTTGTACCAGTTGGGGTCCTGGAGAAAGGACAACGCAGACACACCCTCAGGTCTGCCTCCCTCTGCAGGGGAGCCAAAGCCAGAAGGAGCCCCACAGGTGAGAGAATGGGACAGGCGTAAAGGTCCCCAAGTACCTTGGTGACGGCCACAATGGTGAGCACGTCTCCTTTGCAGAAGGGAAGGTCTTGCTCAGCAGTGCCGTGGAAGTTGTACTTGGCAATACATTCTGTACCGGATGGCCAGGCGGCCTACAGGGGAAGGGACAGGTGTGTGGGTGCAGCTAGGGCCCTTCTCTATCCGTCTGCCCGAATGCCCTTGGGACCAAAGCATCTTAGCTGACTTCCATGAACCGGGGGTAGGTACACCCTCCTCCAGAGACTTCTGAGTCCTTCCAGCTCGGATCTGTCAGAGCCCTGTCTGGGGTCCTGTGCCCAGTAGAGCACACTGGACTTAATGTTAACTTCATTCAAACTCTCAACAGGGGTGGAGGGTTGGGCACGGGGACAGGCTGCTCCTTTGTCCCGCCTGGAGATGGTGGGATCTGGGACTGACTGCTTTATCTGTCCCCACCACCCCATGGTACCTGTATTGCTGACATCTTCTTAGATCTGGCGTCCCCGTGCTACAGGAAGGCCGATCCGTTACTTGGTACCATTAGAGCTGTGGGAGAAGAGTCAAGCTGAGGAAGGGTGAGAAGAGATGATGACCCCCGCCCACTCAGTGTGATCGCCATCTTCTTCAAAGGAGTACAAGCCACAGTGCCAAGGCTTCTGGGATTTGGGACATGGACCCAGGGCTACTGTGTCCAGCCTCAGGTACAAGCAAACAGACTTAAGAGTCCCACGGGAGGCTGCCATCAAACCTATGTCTCTGGGGGGCCTTACAGGTCCCATAGAGAGACCAAGAGGACCAATGAGACCTAGGGGGTTGACAGGTAAGGGAGTCCAGGGAAACTCTGAAATTGGGCAGGTGCTGTATGGTTGGCAAAGTCACTTGTACTCTGGACAAGTTCACAGGTTCTACAAAAGCTTGCCCAAGAGGCCTCTGCAGAGACAAATGTCTATGCTTCCCTGTCTGTATATACCCAAGAGAAAACAGCCCGTGTCTGCCAGGAGACAGACAGGTGCTCTCCCGTGCTGGGCTTTGTAGTAAGTTTCAGACCAGCAACTGCCTGGGTGTGGAAAATGAGGTGGACAGAGCAGGGAGAAGTACAAAAGGGTGCGCCACACAGCAGTGGCGTGATCCTCTTCAGCCGCTCACCGGCCTCGGACCCTCACCCGAGGAGCCAGGCTCAGGAAAGCAGTTCAGAATCTAGTCAATCCGACCCAGGCTTGTGAGGGTGGAAGAGCTTGGTATGGTGTGCGGGGACTCCGGGTGCTCCAGGGACTGAGACCCTTGCAGCAGAGGGCCTGTTCTGTAGCGACTCGCTGGCTGTACCCTGAGAGCCTCCGCACTTCAGTAAAGGCAACACCCAGAACACTCCCCTGGAGCAGCAAGCCTGTCAGCACCACCAGTCCAAATACAGCCTCAGGCCTCAGACAACCTCAGGAAGATGCAGAGGGGCTGGGGCAACTGTTCCCTTTCTGGCGAGAAAACAGAGCCGAGGCCCTTCGTTGGTCACACGGTTCAATGACAGACCTACCGAGATGGGACAGGTGAGGTCTAGCCGTTGCATTTACGGCTTATGTACATCACCGCTGGAAGAGAACTTCAGTGTAAGTGCTGATATAGGTTCGTGTGCATGCATGCCTGCATGTTCACACATATGCAGGAAGCACGGGAGCTGGTCCCGTGGAGGATGGACAGTACCTGCCTAGAATGCTTATTTATGGCTCTGGGTTCAAAGCCTAGCACAAAGTGTATATCTGTGTGTTTTAAATTCATGAGCAGTCAAGCAAATAAAATTTGATATAAAAAGATATTTGTCAGAAAGGCAGAGGGGTAAAGGGTGAGGCCAAGAGATGGCTAGTTGGAGGCCAGCCTGAGCTATATGCTTAAGACCTTGTTCTAAAAGAGGATGGGTCAGAAAAAGTAATATAGTGATGCTTGATACATTAGTCGAGCTGAGCCAAGGCGCTGGAGTAGAAGGTAGGACAGCCTCAAGAACTGGTCTGGAGGGCTGGAGACGGTTAAGAGCACTGGCTGTTCTTCCAGAGGACCCGGGTTCAATTCCCAGGACCCACATGGCAGCACAAACTGTCTGTAACTCCAGTTCTAGGGGATCTGACACCCTCACACAGACACACGCACACAAAACACCAATGCACACTATACACACTACACACACATAAAAAAAGAACTGGGCTGGGTGGAAGCTGGTAAGGCAGACAGAGCCAATTGCCCCTCTGGGGCTCTATGACCCTTGACATGCTGAGCCTCTCCCGAGCACCCTTGTCTGTCTGCTGTGTGAGAAGTATTCCAGAGGCCCTGACATGAACCTTGCAGGGTGGCAAGAAGTTTCCCACGGCACTGTGAAGAGCTATGGTTGGACCCTGAGAGTATTAAGCCTGGGGACCTTCTTCAGGGAGCAGTGCTCCTAGAGTCCACCAGAAGCAAGGGGGGAGGGTGCAGGAGAGACTGACCAGCACTCCCAAGCTGGACTCTCAGCTCTAATCAGACTGGGGCTTTGAACCTGGCTTTATCAACATGCCAACTTGGAGAGAATGAACGAACCCTTTGCGCCTAAAATCCCCTCAGCTAAAAGGCAGCACAGTGAACCCCTGCAAGGAGGCTGTGGGAGGAATGGATGAGAACCCAGAGTTGGAAGTGTCTGCTATGCTTCCTGTCTCCTCCAGAACAAACAGTCCTTGCACCCAGAGGCAAGCAAGGCCATCAGGCCTGTTGTCCAGACTGGGCCCTGAGGCCCAGGGAGAGAGTGATAGGAACCATCCCCTCACACCCCATTTCCATGGTTGAGCCAGCATGAACGCAAACCACCTTCTGGGCCCTGTGGACTGCGTTCTGTGGAAGAGTTGTGAGCCTTCCTACCCTGTTTTATGGAAGTGGAAACCAAGGTCCAAGAGGTTACCCAAGATCACACAGCCTAAGCTAGGGTCTCACTGAGGTTGGCTGAGCCCCAAACTTAGGGTCCTTCTATAGAGAACTTATTAGCACACAGCTCTCCACACCTCCTCCTCCCTCCCCAAATTCAAAACTCACTGCTGCCACCACAGGAGGGAGCGGAGGCTGGGCACAGTTAGTCACCCTTCCAGCTGTCAGTTTGCAAACACTCCTTCCTGGCCTGCAGCTGCCGCGCCACCTCCCTGCTGCCTTGATGACAATAATAAAAATAATCACAGGCCCTGTTTTCTGAGTACTTACTCAGTGTCAGGCCTTATCCTTGGCACTTTACAACGCACCCAATCCTAATGACTCTAAGAGACAGACGGGCTATTATTACTAGCCCCATTTTACAGATGAGGCCCCCAAGTGAAGCCCAGAGTACTGTGAGACCTTGCCTGAGGTCAGAGCTCCAGTGAGATTTCACGTCCTGCTTCAGTCAGACTCCTGAGCTCCTTGGCCAGCACTGCCTGGCCTCCTGGTGGCTCCTGCCTTCTGCATTTCACATTATACCCTCAGGAACTGCTGTGTATCTGGGACTTCCTAGTCTGGGGGTAGACAGGGCAAAGAGCACCCATGAGGGGCAAGCATGCATTAAGAGGATGATGGGACAAGACAGCAGTGGTCAGGGGATGCTGCCTAGGGGGCAGGCTGCTGGGCCACCAGATCTGGGAGAGTCACCCTTAACTCCACAGCAGTGCCTTTTAGGACCCTGCTTTTTCACGCATACAACAGCTAGGTGAGAAACCAGCAAATCCTAGGCTGCTGTGACACCTGGGGTTGCCTTCCACCCCCCTGTCCCCTTAGCACCTGGATCTCTGCGTATCTCACCAGACATCCTCCAACCTGTCAATCATGGTGAGGTCACCAGGCCAGGATGGCTGAGCAGCTGCAGTGTTCTGGCTGGGCTTGCCTTCTGGTCTGAGGCCGATTGCCAGAGTAGCTTCAAGAGGCCACTTACTGCAAGCCACCTTCCAACTCACTGGGGAGAAGGCACAAAGAAGGTCCTTTGTGGGACCTTGAACTTCCGGCCAAGGTGCTCTAGGAAGGCAGTACAGGACCACTGTCTTGGGCTGTCCTGGCCCTGGCCCGCTTACCAACTTGCTGTGTGATCTTTCCGAAGTCACCGGAGCTCACTGCGTTTGCTGGCTTCCAAGCACCATGTCTGTCTCCTTTCCTCACATCTATTTCCATGCACCTGCCTACTTATTGCCCTCTCCCTTCATCCAGGAAGTTTCTACGCAGCCTGGGGTTTCAGCCTAGGGGACGGCTACTGTGGTACACAGAGTACAAAGGGAAAGTACAATAGGACGCCCCTCTTTGTGGTGGCAAGAGGCGGGGGAAGAGATGACACGTTTGAAGCCAGGCTGGGCTACACAGTGAGAGCTTGTCTTAAAATAAATTAATTAATTAAAAAAATAACCTTTAATCCCAGCACTCAGGAGGCAGTGGCAGGTTGAGCTCTGAGTTCGAGGCCAGCTTGTCTCAAAAAACTAAACCAAAATCAACCAAACAAATAAACAAAGGAGGACAGAAGAGAGAGCAAGGTGTGTAAAGTGTTTGCTGTGAGGATCCAAGTTTGGTGGCAAGCACTCACATAAACATGAGTGCCGGTGGCATGTGCCCGCCATCCCAGAGCGGAAGGTAGAAACAGGGATTCTAGAACTTGTTGGCTTGCCCGCAGCAAGGGACCCTATCTCCAGAACAATCTTGAGGAATGACACCTGCTGTTGACCTCTGGCTTTCACACGCAAGTGCCCACAAGTGTACTCACACATGAATGCACACACATACTTATACATATCCTACATGCACACAAAAATGAAAGAGCAAACTCTCCAGGGTAAGGGATAAATGCCTGCGAGCTGCAAACCCGTGTGCACCTACCTATGGATAACAGAGGTTAGCCCCTGTATGCACCCACCTACACGTGACGGAGGCCAGGACAGCAAGCTGTGACAAACATGAAGCTGGGTTCCGATCCCCCAGCAATGCAACAGGAAACAAAGCAGCACCGGCCAAACGGCTCAGCAGGGAAAGGCGCTCGCTGTCAAGCCTGACAACTTGAGGTCCATTCCTGGAAGGAGAGAACCAACTCTACAAAGCTGTCCTCTGACCCCTGACACACACTGTGTGATGTACATGCACATACATGTGGGCACATACACACAAACACACAATTAAAACCAAAAAAGTCAATGTAAAATGAGGCAAAATGTTAAGAACAGGTAAATGCAGAGAAAGGATCTATGAATGTCTTCTACATCATTATTTCTACTTTTCAGTGATTTGGAAACACTCAACACCAAAAAAAAAAAAGAGCGAATGCACCTTTCGATGACCTACAGTGTAGTACATGTTGAGAGTGGGGTTTGTTTTGTGGCTGCTATTGCTGTTTTTTAACTTTTTTTTGGGGGGGGGGCTGCTTTTGTTTTTTGAGAGTGTCTCTATGTCATCCTGGCTATCCTAGAACTTAGTATGTAGACCAGGCTGATCTTCAACTTATTGGAGACCTCCTGCCTCTGCCTCCTGATAGGATTTCTGAGATAGGGTCCTGCTATGCAGTCCAGAATGACTTCAATTTCTGAGATCCTCTTGCCTCAGGACAGGATTATAGGCACGCCCCAGCACGCCCAGGTATAAACTGTGTGGTTTTAATTTATTACATTTTATTTACTTATTTAATATGCACGTGGACTCATGCACACCATGCACACGTGGAAATCAGAGAGTGGCTTGTGGAAGCTGGTTCTCCTTCCACTGTGTGGGCCCTGGCGATCAGCCCGAGGTGGTCAGGCTTGGTGGCAGGCATCTTTACCAGCGCCAACTCCTCCCTGGCGCTCAAGTTCACAGAAAACGAACACACACTCCTAAGCTTACAGATGCCCAGGTAGTTTCTGAGAGCCGCACAGAAGGGGAGAGATGGCTTAGCAGTTACAGAGGACAGCTCAGAAACGTGGTTAACTCCAGTTCCAGGGAATCCAACACCTCTTCTGGACACAGGCACAAGGCATGCACACGCTACACAGACATGCATGCAAGCAAAACACTCACATACGCAAAATCAAATACACCTAAAAAAAAAAAAAGATAAGTAACAGAAGTTTCCTCTGGGATAGTATCAAATTAAAGGGAAACATTTTTACTATATATTTTCTATTTTGCTATAAATATATACACACACACACACTCTATAGTCTATAGTATACATACATATATATGTACAAGCATATATATATATATATATATAGAGAGAGAGAGAGAGACTCTCTTTATATATATAGACTCATACAGTCCAGGCTAACCTCTATTTTCACTATGTAGCCAAAGATGGCTTCAAATTTCTGAACCTCATGTCTGACATCATACCCAGTTCATGCAGTACTGGAGATTAAACCTGGGGCTTCAGAAGACCAGTCAAACATTACCATGTGAGCTATATCCCCAGCTCATGGTTTTCTTTTAAAGCTACAAACATCTGTATTTCTTCCCCCCTAACAATAAATTTGGAAAACCCACCACTTTTGGAAGCCAGTTCCATCAGGTTCTCTAGCTGTACTGGCTGGCCCCGCCTCCAGGGACTCCTGTATCACAATGCTCCAAAGGACCTCCCTAGCAGTGGCCTCTGGTTGCACAGGTGGGAGAGGTGAGCTGGGACCTGCCACATCTGCACCCCCAGCATGGGTTGGGCTTAAAGCTGCTGCTTAGTAATGAGTACTGAATGAATGAACGAAAGAAAGGGGAAAGCCTGGCTGGCCACAGCACACTGGGTCCTGCAACCAATAGGACTATATTTAACCCCAGAGGGTCAGCAGCTGTCAACCACCCCCACAAGGCTGCAGGACAGGGGCTTGGGATTGTGGCAGGGCCAACACTTCTGACTTCCTGTCCTAAACCCTGCTCCCAGCAGCCCTTGTGCTGGGGTCCCGGGAACAGGCTGGGCATTGTGCCCAAGCGCTGAGGTCAGTGGCTGCAGCCTCAGGCAGGCCTTTCTTAGGAGCCCAGGCTGTCCAGGAGGCGGTACGGGGTGGGGAACAGGAGCCCAGACATGCACAGGCTGCCCTCTCCTTGCCCTCGAGGCAGCTGCAGACCCCCAGAACCAAGCACGGGCAGAGGGCTAGGATAGGTCAGAAGACTCTAGCCCTGCCCCCTCACCAAAACTCCACTGCTTAATGGGGCGTGGGAGCTTTCAGAAACTGTTTACACGCAGCTAAAAATACCCACTGAAAAGGGAAGTGTACCAGAGACCTGGGGGGACTGGTGCTCTGGCCCACAGAGACTCTGGTCCTGCTACAGGACCCAGCTGCACTGTCTGGGGACACACACAGACATACAGACACACAGAGGCAAAGGCAGGAAGGTCCTCTGCCTTCTTACTCTGTGCCGCTGGTGTTTCAGGAGCCTTCTTTTGTACCTCGTGCCTTGCCTGGCAGTCAGGTTAGGCAGGACGAGAGAAAGGCCCACAAGGCTCTAGTCGTAGAGGTCTAAGAACTTGATTCGGCCTGTCCTCTGTGCCAAGCCTATGTGGAGGTACTGGGGATCCCAACAAAATACACTCTAAGCTCCTGTCTTCCTCGGTCCAGAATGCTCACTAGAGCAGGTGTGCCACTGCCTCAACAGGCCAAGGTTTGCAGGGATAATTCAGTGGTCAAGCACATCATGTTCTCCCATCTGCTTTGGTTCTACTCCCAGCGCCTTTCAACTACTTACCCAGCAGCTTGCAGGAAGGAGGTGAGGGAGATGGAATGACTGAGGTGTCTAGACCAGGCCACGGGTAAGACTACATTGAATCACTAAGGGATTCAATCAAGGCTGCCAAAGGAAGTTTCCTACAGGTCCAGGGCAGACAGGGGCAAAGGTGAAGTGCAGCCTTGGGCACGGCCCCTGAGAGGGCAGGACACCTGAGGTGGGCAGCCAGCCAGCAGCAGAGCTGGTTTGGCAGCTACAGTCAGCCCGACCCCTGGTTCTGCAGAGGGAGGGCTCTCGGGCTGACAGCACAGTCACCCAGCCACACACTGGGTGTAAGGGTTGGAGGGTTCCTGCTAACCCGGCAGTTCAGACATCCCTCAGCACCCCCACTGCACACAAGTCCCAAGAGGTCTGAAAGCACAGACCTCTGGGGTATGCAGAGCTCTGGGCAAGAAAGATGCCTGGCTTGGGCTCTGGGGCATGCTGCCCCACCTCCAGCCTCAGGCTCCCTCAGCCCTTAGCACCCTTGACCTAAGAGGAAGGCTGAGTTTAATGACTGAAAAATGTTAAAGAACCAAATTATAGCAACTCACTGGGGCTCAGCGAGACCGGAAATCCTGTCTGGCAGTTTAGGAGCAGTAGGGGGGAGTTAAAGAGGAGGCTAACAGGGAGCCTCCTCCCCAGGGTACACTGTGGCTTGAGGCTGCCACTCCTGGCCCAGAAAGGTTTCTAATTACCACTCAGGAGCCTAATTACTTACATATACTGGGCCTCTGGGCCTCCAGGTCTCCCCAGGGTTCTACCCCAAGCCTCTGCCCCCCACCCCTCAGAGTAGGCTTCAGGTCTTTGCATCTTCTTTTGCCTGGACTTACATACAGAGAACCTCCCAACTAACCTCCAACAACCCTTTAAAGTCATGCAGTGGCTTTGTTACACACACACACACACACACACACACACACACACCCTCCAAGTCTCCTAGCAATGTTACAAGAGAAGAGACTGGAGCAAGGGGATAAGAGAACAGTCTAGAACAGGGTAGCAGATTTGTGGCCTCCAGCACTTGAAGCAGAGGCAGCTGAAGCTCTGAATCTGAAGCCAGCATGGTCTACAAAGTGAGACGACCCTACACACACACACACACACACACACCCGCCTCAGACAGACAAAGCAACCAAGGAACCTCCAGAACAAGCATGGCAGTGGACACAGCTCAGAAGGCTGAACTACGCAGACAGCACCGAGGACAAAGACTCAGGGGAAGGGGCCACCAACACCCCACACATGAAATCATGTGGCCGATGGCCTGCTGCTCCAACATGGTTCAAGGCTCTGCACCAGCCATTTACTCCTCCCCTCGGCACCACAGGTCCTGGTGGACCCCACTAGTCAGGGGAGGAGACTAGCTTGCCAACGGTCACCACCTAGGGCACCAGCAGCTTCCAAGAGTGAGAACAGGGACTCAAGCTTAGTTATGCTGGAACCTGGCTCAGCAGACCTCCTCCCCAACTTTTCCTTGGCAGGATCATATGACATCCTCAAAGGACAGAACAGGAACACCAGGGACAACCACTCATATTGTGTCCCTCTTGCTTGCACAGGTACACCTGTGCTCTCTCCTGGCCATCTGCATATCCTGCCTTTGCACAGACAGATCACGAGAGCCTCACAGCAACCCAGAGAAGGCAGCAGCCCTCAGAGGACAGACCTACTGAACAGGAGCCTCTGGCTCTCTGTCTCCTCCTCAAGTGCTTTCACAGGCCCTACTCTCCCTCCGGGAAGTCCTCTAAGCTGTTCCAGCCCGTGAAGAACCCAGTAGCAGCCCTGCAGGAGGGGGAACCATAGGCTTGTCCTGCCAGCCTTCCCCTGAGCTCAGCCGCCTCTCTCGTCAGTAATGGAGCTCATCCTCTTGTCCTTTTTCCTGTAGTGTGCACATTAGAGGGTGCAACGCCCGGAGGCTGGGTGAGGACCAGGTGCCGGGCTGGGCTGGGCTGAGCAGCAGCCGCCAGGATGTACGGGTCGGATGACACCCAGGTCTCACCCGCCCACAAGCCTTCAAGCCGTCCAACCGTGCAGAGCCCAGGGCAGCCGGGGAGCACCAGCAGCTCTCTTCTGCTCAGTGCAGACCACGGAAGAGAGGCGGAGGGAAGCTGCGGTTGGAGGGTGTGCTGGAAGAAGCTGCCCTTCGCACAGAACCAGGAAGAGAAAGCAGGCAAAACAGGGTGGGCGGAGCTGTGTGGGGCCTTCAGCCCTGGGGCCTACACTCAGGAAAGCTCCCTGCTGGTCCTGAGCAAGTCAATTCACTAAACGAGCCTCAGTTTCCTCATGGGAAAAAATGGGATTCTCTCTCTCATTCTGCACCCCCATTCACACAGTCTACAACCAATGGGTGCTGCATATTGCACCATGCCCAATAAGAGAGCATTCCCCAATTCCTGGAGCACTCCTGACTCTGGGGATTAGGGCTCAGCCACCCAAAGGCAGTCTCTCCCTGTTCACATCTTTCCTCAGTCAGGCAGGGAGCACACAAGCTCTTCCTTCTCCAGCTCTTTATTTTTAGGCCTGAATTTGACTTTAATCATTACTTAGCGAATTCTATTTCAAGCCCTTGGATGAAGGGACCCAGAAGGGAGGAGGGAGGCAGTGCTCCCTGCTGGGTTTAGGGAGCAGCTTACTCCTCCACCCATCCTGTCCCTAACCAAGGGCGGGGAAAACTGAGAAACACTCAAAGGCCAGCATCTTGGGCAAGACCCAACCCTGTGACCTCATCCCACTGAAGCTAGGGGACAGGAGGGCAGTAGTAATGACCACTTTCATGGCACCAGTACCAGAGAGTGAGAGAGAGATTATGGATGTGTGTGTCAAGGACTGGCAATCAGGGTCCCAAGCTACCAGCCTGAGGGGCTTCTGCACTGAAAGGGTCATGTCAGTCCTCCGCACCTAGGGTAGCTCTGGACCTCCCTAGTCATCCAGGGTATGCCAAGCAGAGAACACTTTCTTCCCACTGCCCATAGTGTGGAAACCTTCAGGTTAGATCTGCAAAGGAGGGCAACAGCACATACGCCTAGTTCCCAACTCTCGGATGTAAGGCTCCAGAACCTAAGCTTTCCTTTCCCTGGCCACTGGAGAAAACTGAGGCTGGCCTGACTAAGTCTGGCTCCGCCTAAGGAACCCTCTATTTTCCACTGGAACATGCAGCCTAGGTCAGCCATGCAGCAACTGGGAGGCAACGGGGTGACTCTTCAGGCTGGGTATGCTGCTGTGTGCACACTTGTAATCTCAGTGCTCTGGAGACTGACGCAGAAGGATCTCAAGTTTACAGCCATTAGCAAGAACCACTGTGTCTGTGCTGGGTGGCGATTCTCAACTCCAAGGCCGTGAAGGGAATGGGTGGGGTCAGGCTCTGGACAGCAACTAGCAGCCTATCTTCCCAAGGCCCAGCCCTGTGCTCTGAGGCAGCTCTGTCACATGGTGATGGGAAGGGAGTGGGGCACAGCACAGACACAGCAGCCTAGAATGCAGAGTTAGAGGCTTTCAGGGGCGCTGGGGCACCTTAACAAAAATGGGTGAGAGGTCACCCATTCTGGGGCCCATGGCTCAGGGACCTTTCTCCCACTCTGTAGCAGCCACACAGCCACCGGCCCGGACTCCTTCTAGCTTCCTGGAGGATTAGTTCAGTGTCCTCCGAGGTATAAGGATCCCTGTCTCTGTTAGCTATGCTCAGGCCTGGAACCCACATGGCTGGCTGCTGAACTGCCTCCTCCCCACACACGAGCTGCTTGTGGGGTGTGTAGTAACAGCCCACAGCAGTGACAGATGGAAGCGCGGCACATTCAGGGAGAGGGTTTGGGTGACGGTGCGGCAGAGCTCCTGGAAATACCCTGAAGCTTTTTAGAGGCAGTTACCATGACAGGTAGCTCAAGAAGTGCCCAGGGACACAGTAGTAAATGGAAAAAGAGTTGTGGCGCACACATTCAAATGGCAAGAGCAACAAAGGAAGAAAGTCAGGAAAACAGGGCTCTAACCAGCTGATAGTCCCTGCCTGGCAATTAGCAGGTAATTTTGTTTTGTTTTCTAAAATTTCTGGGGCTTGTGTTCTTTCTTTCTTCTTTTTTAAAGACTAGTGCTGGGATTACAGGTGCGTGTCACCACATACAGGCCTCATTACTTTCTAAATAACAAAATTAAGCATATATGGTCTTCATGTGAGTTCAGGCCGACCTTCGTAGGTCTTACCTGCCCTTCAGCTCTGGCCCAGGTACTCAGGACTTTTCGGCGATGGAGCATCTATTCCCACCTGGGACACTCTCTCAGACATGAGAGGATCTCTCTCAGACCTTTCCCAGATTCAACATCTCTGTTTTTTGGGGGTTATAGGTCAAGGTTTTGAAATTTTTCCAAAGATGGACCCCGCAAAGGGACCTGAGTGGTCCTAGCACTCCAAGGAAACACAGGAGGATTACTGGGGAGGCTGAGTAACACTGTGGGCCCCTGGCTTCCATCCCCACCTGGACTGGCGTGAAGGAAGCTGTCCCCCCACCGACACTTGCTGCGGGTCACTGCATGTGGGCTGGCCACTGAACAGCGGTGCCCCTGTAGTGCGGAGGGCATCTGCTTTCCTGGTCTTTCCTTGTTTCCATCCCAACACAGAAGGAATAGCCGCTCTGATAGGGGAGAATTAGTTCACCAAATGAAACTCGCAGCCTCGAACACGTGCTAGCTTAACCTAAGATGCTTTCTAAAAGGCTTCTGGACTCTGGCCACACCCTTGCAACTAAGTTCGTAAGAAGCACCCAGCCATGTCAGGCCCAGCCACAGCCCCTGAGGCTGGACAGGAAGTTCGGGTTGGGCATGAGGCTATGTGAGTACAGCCTCACAGGCGGGGAGCACCCCCACCGGGGGAATCTCAGGGCAACAGGAGAAAAAACCCTTAAATAAGGGCAAGGGCTGGAAGCAAGATGAAACTGCCTGTGGCTTCAAGGGGGTCTAGGCATAGCTCAGCATCCTGAAGGGATCTGAAGATCCTGCAGCACTGACAACCTTATTCCTCCTGCCTCTGGCCTGATCCTGTTGTGGCCATCACCATGACATCCAGGGTACAGGGAAACAGAAACAAGTCCCAAGTGTCCACACTCCTGCCCCAACCATGCCTTCATGCCAAGGCTGTCTCCCACTTTGCCTATACTGACCCCATCTGGGTTCTGAGTGAGCCCGGCTGGGATCAGGACTAACCACCACACTGTTTGAAGCAGGCCAGGAGCAGGCTTCTGCACACCACACGGACGCCCCACACCAACAGGACCCAGTCCCAGGCACCAAGGAAGTCTCACAAGCACTACCTATGATGTCTCAGCAACTAAGTAGGCAGCACTGGGGCCGGAAGCCCTTTCCCTCGCCTCTAGCCCTCTGCAGAGGAACACGTGCTCACCCCACAAGGTCCCTTCTGGAGGTCAGGCTGGGGACTGACTGTGTCCCTCGTGGGTGCCAGGGTGGCCCTGGCTCCCCTTCACCTACAGTTACCGATGGCTACAGAACTGAGAATGAAAGACAGTTAGCCTCCCTCCACCAGAGGCCTGGAATATGACCTGCCCCTTGGGCCTCGGTTTCCTGGTGTACAAAATGATCAAAAAAAGGTCCTACTTAAGCTCCAAAGATCCAGTGACTGGACACACCCCTTCCAAATAACTGGTCTGGGTCCTGAGAAGCCAGGGAAAATGAGCTGATGAGGATGCTAGGAGGTAGGGGCATAGGAGCAATGCCCAGTGTCGCTTCCACGCACACTGGAAGCTCTGCCCATCCTCCACCCAAGGGTCAGAGGTCCCTTGCTTTAAGCCTGGTCCTTTGGCAGGCCAAAGGTGACAGGCTCAGTTCAAGGACCCGGGCTTCTGTCAGGGCTAAAGGGAGGTGGCACGGCCCTGGGCTGCCTGGAGCCAGTAGGACCTCAATGCAGGACTTAAGAAGAGTTCAGAGCCAAGCAAGATAGGGTACCTTCAGGGAAGCCCTGAACAGGAAAGGACAAACTCCCGGGAGTCCGGCCCATTTTCCCAGCCCACACCGATTCCCTTTCTCCGGGGTCCTGCTACTTCCCACTGCGCTCCACACGGGGTCTAGGGGGGTAGGACTCATCCGACCTAAAGCAAGTCTCCAGTGGCGCAGGGTAGTACCTCCCTCGTGGCTCCCTCCCAGTAGTGTTCTGACAGTGATTCCCGGGAGAATTCGAACCCGTTGAGGGGGGGGGAAGGGTGTGGACGAGGCAGCGTTGGCTACAGAGGCGGGACGACCGACCTCCTTCCTTCCAGGGGACACCGGGACACCCACCTCCTCCCGGACTGCCCAGCACTCACCTCTCTCGGGGCACTGCGGTCCAGGCCACCTCACCGCGGGCGGCATCAGCGGCCTGCAGGACAGTCCATGCGGCCAAGGAGGAGGGGAGGGGCGCAGGGGTCCCCAGGGGGTGCGGTACAAAGAGGTGTATGGATGCGAAAAGAGAGGGAGGAAGGACGGCCAGACAGGCAGGGGGACGGCCGCGCAGCCCGGGTTGGGGAGGGAAGAAAGGCGGGGGAAGGGGCGGGAGGGAGTCCGGGGGGAGGAAACAATGTAGCCGGCGCGGCCCCGGCAGAGTTCCGCTTCCGAACGCGGCCACCGAGGTTCGGTTTGGGGACGTCGCGCCGGCCGCCGGGGGCCGCCCCGGGCGTTCGATCGCGGCCCGCGGGGGGTGCCTGCGCCCCACACCCCGGAGGCTGGGCGGCCGGAGGCTGGCGGGGCGGGAGGGACGGCTGGCTCGGGGACGGCCCCGACGGCGGTGCGGCCGGGGTTGGCCCCGCTCGGCCCCGGCCCCGGCCCCGGCCCCGGTGGGGTCCCCGGGGCAGGGCTCGGCGTGGCGCGGGAGGACAAGGGAGGAAGCAGGCTCGGCGGCGGCGGCCAACCTCAGTTCGCCCGGGCTCCGATGGGAGGAAGCTCGCAGGCCTGGCGAGAGGAAGCGCGGCCCGGATCCTCCGCCCGCTGCGGCGCGCCTGCGCGAGGGGGCCTGCCCGGCGCGCAGCGGGGCGTGGGTCGGCGCCCTCTGCTGGACCGTGGAGGGAATGCGGGGGGTGTGTCCGCGCCCACGCCCTGCCCCCACTCGCTGGCCTTCGCGAAGGCTCCCGAAGGTCCTTCCAGAGAGCCACCAGCACGCTAGAGCCAAGCTCCCAGCCTTCTCTAGGCGAAGCTCCCGTGCTAGGGTGGCGGCTAGGCCTAGACTCCTCTGTGGCAGTAAGCTTGCATTATTTACTAACAAACATTTCCTGGGGGCTGACTCTGCAGGCCACTTTTTTGTTGTTCTGTTTTGTTTTGTTTCAAGACAGGACTTCTCTGTGTGGTCCTGGCTGTCCTGGAACTCGCTCCGTAGACCAGGCTGGGCTCGAACTCAGACATACTATTCCCCAGTGCTGGGATTAAAGGCGTGTGCCGCTGCCACCACCACCCGGCAGGAGTCCACTTCTTAAAAACTATTTCTGTCAAGTTCTCAGTCGGGGTTGGGGCAAATAGATTCTTTCAAAGAACAAATTGATAAAAGTGAAAGGCGATGTAGAAGGCCCCCAGGAAATAGGAAAGAAGGTGCAGGGGGTGACTTCACAGAACTGGGGAAACAGCACGTGCAAAGACAGGGAGGCTGCCGCTCGCCCTGTGGGTAGGGCGAGCAGCACAAGATGGGTTCCGGCAGGCTGCCAGGGCAAAAGATCCCAAAAGCCTCTCGGAACTCTCTTGGACTTTATTTTCGGCTTGGAAGCCATAAGAAATTGTCAGTGGCTGTTGGGACAAGTGACCCAACCTCTTTCTGTCCTGTTGCATCGTGGTTTGGTAAACCGAGCAAAAGTAATAGCACCAACTTGGTAAGGTTTTGCGGAGAGGAAATGAGTTAATAGGTTTAAAGTGCTTGGTGTGCGGCGGCACGTGGTGAGTCCTCAGTTAAACGCGGGCTGTTATTATACACCATTGTTAATGAGGACTCAGGATCCTCCCTAGGCAATTTGCTCGTAGCTAAGAGAGCAAGCAGTGCTCAGGCACAGGCTGGACGCACGGCCGCTAGAGAGAAACCAGACGCTCCTGTTGGAGGTGCTGAAGGAGGCAAACAGTTTAGGAACGGGGCGGGGGTGTGTGGCTGGAGTGGGGTCCTCGGATGGGAGAGGGGAGGCTGCTGGCACAGACCTGGAATGGAATATAAAGTAAGAACTGAGGGGCAAAAGGGGACAGGAAAAGGGTTCTGTGAGATTGCGAGTAACTTCAAATGGTAGGAGCAGGAGGTGGGCATGCTGAAGCCCACCCCCCACCCCAGACCAAAGCTTTTGACCCTCCTATCCAGCATGCCCAGGATCATTTTGCTTACAAGGAACCACTTTTCTAGGGATACCATTGGTGGAGACATCCAGTAAGTGACATAGTGGAAAACAAAAGAAAACAAACAAACAAACAAACAACCCCCACAGGAATTTGGGGGTCAAATCTCAGGGTTAAATCTTAAGAGTGTGTGGCTTTGAACTAGTTACCTAAGGTCTCTGAGCTGTTTCCTCTTCTGTACGATCAGGCTGAGAGCATGCCTCTTTGTTGAGGGAGTGAAGATTCAGCAAGATAACAGGCCTAAAGTGATGGTGTGTGTGTGTGAGTTTGTGTGTATCAGGCTTCGCTTTCTTTCCTTTGAGGTCAAGATGGAGTGATAATATGGCCCCAGTTTGGGGGGGGGCAGTGTGTGTGTGCTGCTCAGCCTGAAGGAAAGGGCTTTAGCAGCCTGCAAAGCTTCAAGAAGGGAGAGACTGACATCTCCTCAACTGTAAGAGGGCTAGGTGGTGGGGAGGCTGTGGGGGTTTGAGGGGAAGTACCTGAGTGACTATCTAAATCCTTGCTCCAGTTTCACAACCGACACACCTTCCTTTACCCATAAACACTGTCTCCCCCCCTTCCCCCCAGTGTGCTGGGGCCCAGAGGATGACCTTTGAAACCAAATAAACCTGTATTTGAATCCTGGCTCCACCTCTTAGCAAAGTAAGGGAAAGAAAAATTAACCTTTCTGAGTCGGGCACTGGGGATTAAAACCTGAGCTGGGGGGTTGGTGATTTAGCTCAGTGGTGGAGCGCTTGCCTAGCAAGCGCAAGGCCCTGGGTTCGGTCCTCAGCTCTGGAAACAAAACAAAACAAAACAAAAAACCTGAGCTGGATAGTGCAAGGACCAGATAACACTTGAGTTCATCATTCACGAACTCATTCCCTCTCAAAAAAAAAAAAAAAAAATGTGGAACACCTGCTAGCTGTGAGTGCTATGCTGGAGATGAGTCAAGAGGGTTCTTGTCCAAAACAGAAAAGAGAAAACCAGCCTGATCAGCTACAGCTGAGCACCTCAATGGTCAGAACCAAAAAGTCAGCATCTGGATTCATGGAAGGGCCTTTCTAGAATGCAGCTTTGACAGAGAAACCCTCTCTCAGGGAGAAAAAAAAAAAAAAAGCAACATTGGCTAAGCTGAGCCTGAGTTGCCTACAATGTATGAATATGTCAGGACAGCTTGTAAGCCTTACACTCCCAGGCTAGGATTCTTGGCTTTGAGTGGTGGGGCTAGCCCCAGGAGGGTGGAGGAAGGGGAGAGTAATCTGGGTGAAGGGGTAGGAAGGTTGAGGACTCTACATTCTAAAGTGCCCAGTGGCTCAGGAACAGTCAGAAGGCCAAGATGATGAGACTAGAAAGCAGTGAGGAGGAGGATGAAATTGAAAAAAGGGACCAGCAATGCATCCTGGTTTTGGATTGCATTACGTGAGTAACCCAGAGCCATTGAATGATCTTGAGCAGGGACCTGACATTAGGAAGAGTCATTAAGAAGCTCAATGAGATGGCTAGGCAGGTTAAAAAATTAAATTAAATTAAAATTTAAAAGCACTTACTTCCAAAGCCTGAAAACATGAGTTCGATTCCTGGATTCTATGACAGAAGGAAAGAACAGATGAACAGATTCCTCTAACTGCCATAGGATTACTATGGCATGGTTGAATCCCCACCACACACACACACACACACACTTTTTAAAAGTCCAGTAAAAGGGGGGGGGTGCATCATTAGTTAAGGCTCAGGATGTAGCTCAGTTGGTAGTGTGCTTGCTTGGCATGAATTCCATCTTGGCATGAATTCCCTGAGTTCCATCTCCATACAACATGACATGGACATGCTGATCTATACCTAGAATCCCAGGACTGGGATCTTCAGGCAGAAGGATAACAAATTCATTGTTATCCTATGTAGCTCATCATTGGCTACATAGGAAGTATGTGGCCAGTTCGGGCTCCATGAGACCCTATCTCAAAACAAAACAAAACCCAAAGCCCAGCAAAGAAGCATATATGGTCCACATGGTGAGGAGGCCATGGGTCCTGGCAGGAGCAACAGGCCTGGACAGTAGACAAGGAGTGTCTCAGGTCAGCTCTCCCTGGGGGGACTTTGTGGTCAGTGAGGCCTCATGATCCTCTGGTGTAGCCCAGCTCCTGGGAAATGGTGGGGTTCTCCTGAGAGAGGACTCAGCGAGTGGGGGTAGGAGGTGGAGGGCAGACAGGGACGAGAAAACACTCAAGAATGCAACTGCAGTGTTGGTTAAGTCTGAACTGTCTGTAATGTATGGACATATCAAGGCAGCATGGGCTGTGGCTTGTTTCTTGGGAGGTGGGCTAGCTCCAGGAGAGTGGAGAAAAGAGGAGGCTAGAGAGGGAGGGTGATGGAGATAAAGACTTCTGGCAGCATTTGGGTGAAGGGACCAGATGGCCCAGCTGCATGCAGAGTGGGGTGGGGGGTAGGGGCGGGGTCCCGAGCTTTAGCAGGTTTGATTGGAGTGTGTTCCCATGGTTCCCTGGCAGGGAAGGGCCTCTGCTTCTTCTCTCTGCCTCTACCCCTCCCCCAGCTTTTATGCTCGGAGATGATAGTTTAGAGAAGCTAGTGTGAAGTAGCTTGAAACTCAGCCACTCTGGGCGTCCCCCAGGGCAGAAAACAGGAAGCCAAGATTAAAGACAGATTTCCAGCAAAGTCTCCTACTTCCTGAAGGGCAGGTGCCCCTGCACAGCATACATTTGCCGGGCTGTAAGCAGGGTGCAGAGCAGAGGGCCTGGGCTGACTGGCCAGGCACCTGCCTCGGCTGTGGCTGCCTCTCCGGCTTTGTTTCTTGGCCTCGACCTTGGTCATCTCCATCAGGGGGGCCTGCAGCAATAAGCCTCATGCTAGGCCTAATGAAGACGAAGACATGGCACAGCAGTAGAACCGGGAGGTAGATGGATCTTGAAGGAAGAACAGGGGCTCCAGGGTGACTTAGACCCTCTACTGCAGGGTCTCACTAAATTAGAGAAGATTGACTAAAGGGTAGGAGTGGTGGAACAACGGTGGCTGCCAAGACCAGTACCCCAAGTCTGTAGGAAAACAAACAACAGAAACCAGGAGAGCAAGTGGCCACAGTGACTTCTGTCATGTCAATGTCTGGGTCTGCTTGGCTGATGTCCACAGCTGTCGAAGGAGCCAGGACCCAGAGGGCCAAGGTGCCCCCTCCCCCGGGACTGCTTCATTTTATGGGAGAGCAATTTCCTGGGAACTCCAAGTAAGGAGTGCACTGCTCATGCAGACCCAGGCTTCAGTCCCCAGGTAAGCCTCCCCACACTGTGCCTGCAGAATGCCTCCTACCTTCCAAAACTGCCTAAATCCAGAGGCGTCACCCTGTAAACCTCCCTCTTGACTCTGGATGAGGTCATCTTGAGTATCAAATGGCCTAGAAGACCCTGGTTCTCTGAATGGACCTTGCTTTTGACTTTGAATTAGTCTTTCTACTCTGGGCCTCAGTTTCCCCACCCAAATACCTAAGGGTGATCTGCAGTTATGACTCTTCATTCACAGGTGGAGGTTGCCTGTTATCTACAGTGTCTGACCCCTGGTGGCTGAGGGACCTCTCATTTTATTTATTCTGTGTCACTCTCTGTCAGACACTTTATCAGTGATGGCGCTGATGATGGCTGATATTTATTTGTGTACTTCTGAGACAGGATCTTATGTATCCATGTTGGCCTTGAACTCAAGGTTACAGGGGATGGCCTTGAACTTGTGATCCTCCTACCCCTACTCCCAAGAGCCTAGATTACAGGTGTGGGTCACCATGCCCTGGTTATACTGTCTGGGAGCAAATCCAGACCTTCATGCATGCTAGGCCAGAACTGTGCTGACTGAACCACATCCCAGCCCAGTATTTTTGTTTTTAGGGGTGAATCTCTAGCTCCATTTTGCAGAAAAGGAAACTGAAAAGAGCCTAGCTCAGCTGGTCATCAGATCTCTGGGAGGGAGGAAGGACCCAGGATGACGTCTTGAAGTTCTATTTTAAAGGCTTCCTAGTTAGAATGCTGACTGTCCCCTGCCCGTCTATGTGACCTTTCAACTTAAGTTTCTGCAATATAGGGGATGGAACTGAGGCTCTTTTGCATGCTAGTCATGTGGTCTGCTTCAGAGTGATACCCCTGGGCCAACACCGAGCCTTAAAAAAAAAATCATTACATTTATTCATTTACTTTTAGAAGTGGGGCAGGAGGCATTTGGGTGACTGACTTTTGAGAGTTGGTTCTCCCTACCGCCATGTGGGTTCCAGGGATGGAATTCAAGTAATGAGGCTTGGCAACAGGCACCTTTGTCCTCTGAGCCCTCTCGGTGGCCTTTCTCAGCCTCAGAAGCCTGCCTGTAAAGGGACAGTGAGGGCAGCCTCTCTGGAAGGGGTTGGGCGACTAGACTGGAGCCTGGCTTAGGCCACAGCTCTGGCACTCACTGGCAGTTAGGTGAATTCTCCCCCCATCTCACTCCTGGAGCAGCTTTGTAGTCTGGCTTCCCCCCCCCCCCCGCAGTCCCCTCAGGGGTCTGCTGGCCTCTGCAGGGTGGGGCCAAGGCTTTTGTTGTTGAGCTGAGGGTGCCACAATAGCTGAGGAACTGAAAAAAAAAAAAAAAACCTCATTCATCCACTCTCCAAATACCCAGGCAGTTACTACCCTCAGCGGCGGTGAATGGCAACCAGGCAGGGCTAGAGCGTCTCTGGTTCTCACTTCCAAAGCCATTTGCAGGCTGGTACTCACCCCTCCATGCTGTCCTGAGGCCCCAGCAGCCGGTTGTCCTCTTTATGATGGACTCACCCCACCCAGAAATCCCCAGGCTCTGCCTGCTGATTGGATGCTTCTCAGCTGCTGTTCTAACTTGCTTGAGGACTTGGGTAGGGGAAGGTGAGCGGAGACCCTGGGGTGCTCCACGGAGGGAAGGGTTGGCTCTCTGAGGGTGGGGTGGGCAGGGTGTTAAGGGGAAGAGCAGGAGCTCACTTCAAGTCCAGCTTTTGCAAATCACAGGCAAATCCTCCTGCCCAAGAGTTGCCTACCTGCTGGACCTTACCCCCAAGAGACACACAACACCTGTCTGTCTGGCCATCGGTGGGGTGGAGCTGTAAGGAGAGGAAACCCTACAGGGTCAGGGCTGTGGATGTTTCCTGGGAGTGGGAGTTGAGGCCTAGAGGGACCTTCTTCACGGGCTGCAGCAGGCCTGGAGGGAAAGGCCTTTTGCCTCTTAGGGATTCCTCCCAGGATTGGGAACGGTGAGGACAGGAACTGGTTCCTTTCTTCCTGTCCCCATAGGGCAGGTGGCACAAAGCCTCTAGCAGGACACAGCCGTGGAAAAAGCAAAGCAGTGACCAAACTCTTCTTGAGGTGTCTGGCCGTCATTCCTGCCACAGGCCTCGGGATCCCCGGTCCAGGGAGGAGTTCCTCATCTGCTTTGCATCTGTCAAATCTTGGACCCCAACCCCTAACTAACTGCTTGCCCTCCAGCAGCTTCCTCTTGTCACACAGATAACCTGGTGTGTGTGTGTGGGGGGGGTTCCGACTCAAGTCTCCCTTCAGCCTAGGCCAGTTGTGGTTGGAGAGACCTGACTCTCAGCCCCCAGTGTGACACACTGACCTCTAGGGCCACACCTGGCTCCCCAAGCCTGTGGTCTTCAGCAGCCCTGAGTGCTGAGCTCTCAGCTGCTAGTAGTTAGTGATCTCTTACTCTGTAGCTCCACTCTGCCATGGGCCAGTTGACAGTGAGAGGGGCACCCTCAAAAAGGAGGCAAACGTGCCTGTCAGGGGCAGAGACTCTCCTCTCCCCACCCCAGGGCCTTAGGGACAGGAGCTTCACCTGTGCCAGTGTGCAGAAGAATGGAAGGGAAGATGGAAGCCTGAGTGGCTGGAGCACAGCCTGGGAGGAGCTGGTTGGTTCCCTGTGTTCTTACCTCAAGGCAGCTGGTATGAGGATGGGTAAAGAAAGAGAAGCTGGGCCACAGGCACCAAAGACTTGGAGATTATTCTCCCTGTCAGCCCAAGTCAAGAGGCCGCATCCTGTTCAAACCGCACGGGAGGCCTCATCATCCTCACTGCCTGCCGCCTCCCCAGTGAGGCTCTCTCTGCTGCAGCTGCTTTTACGAGCACGAGCAGTGCATTTGTTTAGTTCTTGATAATATTAGCAGAGGTCACTTCCGCTTGGTTGTGACTTAGATCCTGCCTGTTACCTAGAGGGCAGCTGAACTCCCATGGCTGGGGCTGGAGGAAATGTAAAGTCTGTGTAGTAAGTGCTAGATCCTCTTTCTGTTCATGGTACCAGGGAGCCCAGCCCTCATACACAACTAGCAAGTGCTCTACCATTTTGCTACATCACCAGCCTTTTTGAACTTTTGTTTTATTTTATTTATTTTCTATGTGTACAGGTATTTTTCCTGCATGTATGTCTATATACCACCTGCATGCCTAATGCCCTTCGAGGGCAAAAGAGGACATACTATCCCTGCGAACTGGAGTTATAGATGGTTGTGAGTTACCATGTGGGTGCTGGGAATTGAACTCAGGTCCTCGGGAAGAGTGGCCAGTATCCTTAACCATTGAGCCATCTCTCCCGCCCCTAAATTTTCATTTTGAAAGTATCTCAGTAAGCTTCTCAGGCTGGCTTTGAACTTATTGTGTAGGTCAGGCAGGCCTTGAACTCTCACTTCTTCTGTTTCAGGTCCCTGAGTAACTGGGAGATGACTGACACCATCAGCTTCCCTAAGATTTGCTGTTGTCTGGAGACAAGGTCTCTCTAGCTAGGCCTCGCTTTCCTGTAACTCTGTGTGAATCAGGCTGGTCTTGAACTCACAGAGATCCTCCTGCCTCTACCTTTCAAGTGCTGGGGTCAAAGGTGTGTGCCAGCTCGCCCCTATCCTTCATAGGAAAAATACGTGCCTGTAATCCAGCACTAGGGAGGTGGAAGTTGGAAGAACAGGATTCAAAGTCATTATCAGGGACATATATTAAGCATGAGACCAGCCTGGGCTACATGAGACTCTATCACAAACAGCAAATCAACAAAAGTAAAACTAAGACAAATAATTATTAGACCAGCAGAGTTGATGATCATATTACTGATGTTTTGAGACACTCACTCTGCAGTCGCAGACGGCTAGTTTGCCCCGGCTGCAAACTTGTGGCAATTCTCCTGCCTCACTCTCTCAACTGATGGAATTGAATTTCAAGGGGAAAGGCTAGCGCCACAGCTGTGGCAAATAAATGCATTGCCTACTCCTTGCACGCTGCCAGTACTTTCCTCTTCCGTTAGAACTCGGTTTGTTTGGTCTCTGATGACGCTAGCCACCGGTCTCACCAGATCTGAGAGGCAACAGCGCTCTCTAGTGTCCAAACTCAGAAGAACAAGAGAAGAGGCCCCAAGGAAGGACAAAGTCACATGACTCTGCCCTAGGGTTCCAGACCAAGGGATGGGCTAGTCTGCCTAACCTAGGCTCTTAGGAACCTGGCGAGACGGGGTAGTGGGTTCGACTGACATCAGGGCCTGTGCTGGCCAGAGCCGGCTTGGACGGATGAGGACGGAGTGCAGCCGGAGCAGGAAGGAATAAAGTCATTTCCAGAAAGTTTGGCGGCACTAACCATCCTTTCACAGAATGGAGGGAACAAGCCTTTCCAACCATGGCCACGGACTCTGCCTGGCCTTAGGAGGGCATTTTTGGAAGGGTGTTTCCGAGGGGGACAGCCGTGTCAGCCCACAGGGAGCAGGAAGCCTGCTGATCCTAAGGCAACCACCATATTGGCCCCTGGCACCAGCACTGCTGATTATCCCAGGATTTTTCTGAATGAGGACAAGGGAGGAAGGCGCTTTGTTGAGCACCTACTGCATGCTGGGTGTTTTTATTATATCTCGGTTGACCATGGTTCTTCAAGTAAGATGGAATCTTCTAGGTCGTGCTTCTTGAGGAGGTTCTTCAAGTACTGTGAGGCTGATTTGCATACAGAATTGCTAAAACCCCCGAGCTTCCTTCTGCCCCACAATGGCCCCTGATAGCTTCAGAAGCCGGAGTCCCCACGAGCAGGATTTGCTTGGCAGAGAAGGGCTATGATCTGGGAGAGATGGTTGCTTCCTGCTGCCCACTCCGCCCCCATTTATCATATGGTAGCCATTCGTGCTGGCAGGCTGCTGAAAATTGGGCAGGAGATTCTGGCTCCCATAACCCCCGGGCCCTCAGGTGGGAAACAGAGAAGAGGTATGGAGGGTGGGTGGGAAGGAGGCAGACCTCCGGGTCTGCTCTGAGCTCTGTTTCTAAGATCTGGATTGACGCAGGCCCTTTGAGAGGCAGCTCATGGCACTGGTGCCAGACAGGGGTGTATGCACGGTCAGCAGAAAGCGCTTCCAGTAAAGCCCAGGATCAGTCCTGTGGGTGAAAACAACCAACCAGAAACACCAAGGCCAGCGAGATGACTCGGCAGTTAAGAGAAATTTGCTGAGGACCCCACCTCAGTTCCTAAAACTCACCAGTAGATGCACAAGTGTCTGTAACCCTAGTTCCAAGGCCTCCTACACTTCTGGCGTACATGGTGGGCACTGCCCTTGGGTGGACATACCTACCTGTAGATACACTCATACACATAAGTAAAAATAATAAAAGTAAATCTCAAAAAAAAAGGGGGGGACAAGAAATAATTTATTCTGGCGTGGGAACACAGATTTATGCTTCCCCAGATTCCAGGCCCCAGTGTAGTGGTAAGTCTTGTGAAGTTTTTAGTATTGTAACCGGACTAAGAAAGTCATGAGGAAACACTATCCATGTAACGGGTGAGTACGTAAGGTAGACGGTTCCAGCGAATTGGGGAAATCTCTGCCGCTGGCCTCGCTGCTATCTGACCACATTCTTCGATCTTGGGTTGGTGGAAGGTGTGGGGTCTGCTCATACATTCCAAAAGGTCTTACTAGCTACGTTAGGTCCCACGTGGAGGTGGGCAGTACTTGGCTTTTCAATCCAAAGGGTCGAGATGGCCAGGATACCTTGTAGCTTCACTTTGGACCTGCACCCACTCCAACCACTCCGAACGCTAAAATCCTAATCAATCAGCCTTCGTGGTGACGCTTCTTTCTGAGGACTTTGTTCAAGTGCCGCCTCGGAAAATGACCAGAGGTGTCATTGTAGCACAAGGCCTCCCTCTCTGCCCCTCTGTGTATACCTTCTCAGTGAGCAAACACGGGGAGGGACCAGCAAGGGCAACCACACAAGAAATCTGGAGGGCCTTCAAGCGGGAAAGGGAGCTGGGCTCCAGGGATTGATAAGATTTTGGAATTTAATCCCCCCTGAATACACTTTCTCTGAAGGATGTGTGTGTGTGTGTGTGTGTGTGTGTGTGTGTGTGTGTGTGTGTGGAGGGGTGCCCTTGTAGAACTGGCCACTCCTGTCTCTGTGCCTTTCTACACCTATGATCCTCATTTGCTCGCCTGTCACTCTAGGTAAGCAAGCCTCACATAGATCTAAGTTTTAATTTGTTGTTGTTGTTTTGAGACAGGGTTTCTCTGTCTAGCCTTGGCTGTCCTGGACTCGCTTTGTAGACCAGGCTGGCCTTGAACTCACAGAGATCCGCCTGCCTCTGCCTCCCCAAATGCTGGGATTACAGGTGTGCGCCACTGCCCAGCTTGTATCTAAGTTAAGAACGGGTATATATCAACGTTTTCAGTAGCCCCAGCACCAAAAAGCTGATGAGGTCAGGTGTGGTGGTACACATCTATAACCTCAGCACCAAGCAGGCTGAGGGGTCATAGTTAAAGGTCAGCCTGGTCTCAGTAAGGCAGCCAAGTGGGACATGGTGGCATACACCTTTAATTCTGTAAGTTTGTGGCCAGCATGGTCTGCATAGTGAGTTCTAGGACAGCCAGGACTACATAGAGAGACCCAGTCTCAGAGAGAGAAGGCAAGGAAGCAACCAAACTAAACCAACAAAAACAACAAACAAATAGAATGGTGGGAGCCTGGGAAGATGCCTTGGTGGGTAAAAGTGATTGCCGAGCAGACATTCAGTGCTCCGTCATAACCTCAGCACTCCTACCAGATGGGACATGGAGACGAGAGAATCCTTGGAAGCTCATGGGCCCCTAGCCTGGCTTATGTGGTGTGGAGAAAACAATAAGGAGATCCTGTCTCAAACAAGGCAGAACGCCAGGCCTGATGCTCAAGGCTTCTCTGATGCTGACAGATGCACTGTGTGCACACAAAACAACCAGTGACTCAGCCTTGAAGGTAGGCTTGGAGGGCCAAGAGACGCTGCAGAAGGAGCTGGACAAGTAACAGCTTTCTCCTCTCCCCTTCCTCCTCCTTCCTAGTCTCATTCTTTTTGTTTACTTAAAAAAAAATATTTATTTTATTTTATCTGTGTGAGTATTTTGCTTGCTTGAATGTCTGTGCACCAGGTGGTGCCTGGTACATGTGGAGGCCAGGAGAGCGCACCAGATCCCCAGGAACTGGAGTCAACAGAGCTGTGAGCTGCCCCTTGGAAGCTGGGAATGGAACCACGTCCTCTGGACGAGCAGCCCGTGCTCTTCACCGTTGAGCATCGCTCCTGGCCCCTGTTCTCATTCTTAGTTTTGTTACTCTTATTCTTCCTCTTTGGTTTTTCTTTTCTTTATTATTTTATTTTTATTTACCCCGGTGCTCTGCCTCCATGTATGGATATGGGAGGATGTCAGACACCCTGGAATTGGCATTACAGACAGTTGTGAGCTGCCATGTGGGTGCTGGAATTTGAGCCTGGGTCCTTTGGCAGGGCAGCCAGTGTTCTTACCTGCTGAGCCATCTCTCCAGCCCCCTCTTTGGTCTTTTAACCCTTCTCTGCACTGGCTTTTTTTCTTGGTTCTTGTGAAATGTTAACATGTATGCATTTTTTCCTGTTAGTGTGTTTGGGGGGTGGAGAAGGAGGACTTAGGAAAGGGAGCTCGAGGAAGGGAGGGTGCGGTTCACAACATTCCAGTCAGCAGTCAGAAAGGCCCCGAGGGCTATGGCCCCCGAGTCCCTGGGGCGGGTGTCTTTCGTTAGTCGGCTCTATTGCTTTACCACGGGAGTCTCCCGTCTAGCCCAGGCTAGCCTGCGACTGGGTATGAACAGCCCAGTCTGGTTTCTAGCTCACAGCAATTCTCCTGACTCAGCCTCTAAAGTGTTAAGATTTTGGGTGTGTGCCATCACACCTGGCTGGGCAAAGAATTCCTGTTTCAAGCTAGTCTACAAAAACCAGGCCAAGAAAAGCTGCAGAGAAGGGGAGGGGAGGGCATGCTCCAGAAACTACTGGTAATTTCTCCAGATTCTATGGGGAGGAAAGACTTGAGATTTACCTCGAAGCTGCATTTGCAACACAAACCACTTTCCATTAGATTGCCTGCTTGGGATGAGGTCCGAGGGTCAACCACTCTGGGAAACGCAGTTTTCCCAAACGGCCACAAGGGGGCATCACAGACACACGCCACAGCCTCGCGCAGTGGACGGTGGAGGTAGATCTCGACCTGAGAGTTCAGGACCGCGCAGGAAGGGAGACTAAAACTAAAGATGGGCTTCGTGGTGCCATCTTTAATCCTAGCCCTTGGAAGACACAGGCAAGCATATCTCCATGAGCTCAAAACTAGCCTGAACTGTAGAGTTAGTTCCAGGCCAGCCTGAGCTACCTAGTGAGACTCTGTCGCCACAAAACAAGGGGAAAACAGGCAGCTTGGGAAGAGTAAGCTGGAGGACTTCCCTTCTCCCACAGAGCGAAATCCTAACTCTGTTCACCTATTGATGGTCAGGCTCTCTACATAGTCCATGACTGACCTAGAGTTCACAGTGTCGACCAGCCTGTGCGACCGCCTCCGTCTCCCTAGTGCTGGGACTGGAAAGGTGTGCACCGCCCCGCCCTGATGATTCTTGGTTTTGCTCGCATTCGTGTGTTCTGAGCTGAGGTCTTGCTGTAGGTGTAGCCCAGGCTATCCCGGATCTCAGTGTTTCTCGCCCACCTCATGCCCACTCCACTTCAGCCTCAATTTTTTTATTTTAATTTTGTTTTTCACCTGTATGGATGGGGATTTCGCCTGCATGTATGTCTGTTTGTGCCCCACATGTCTACCACGTGTGCGCCTGATGCCGGGAGGCCTGCCAGAAGAGGGATTGGATTCTCTGAAGCTGGAGTTTCGGATGACCGTGACCTGCCTGTGCTGGAGGAGCTCTGTTCTCTGGGCCATCCTTCCAGCTCTTGTTTCAGCTTCCTGCAGGTGGGGATCACAAGTGTGCGCCACCGTGGCCAGCTGGCTTGATTTTTATTTCAGGTGTACACAAGGCATGAGGGTGTGACAGTTCCCTTTGGACACTGAGTCCCACCAACGGGGAAAGTATTGTGAAGGCTACAGTCAGTTCCAGCTTGACACTGGGAGGCAGGGGGAGCTTGAGAGGGGCTGCAGGGAGGCAGGGAGCCTAGCTTAGAGGTAGATTGTTTTCCTGCCATAAGGGGCTCTGGATTCAACTCTTAGAACTGGAAAAGAAATCTGCACCCCATACTCGGGGCAGAGGCAGCCGATCTCTGCGAATTTGAGGCCATATTGGCCTATGTAGAGGGTTCCTAGACAGCCAGAGCTACATAACAGAGAGACCCTGTCTTAAAACAAACAATAAAGAACCCTACATCCCATAGACATCTATCACCTTCCCTTTTTTCCTTTCTTCTCTGCATACATTAGCATATACTTGTTTTTAAACAAATAAATAGGCTATGACTCAGGCGGTAGGGTGCTAGCCCAGCATACACAAAGCCCTAGGTTCAATCCCCAGCACCCCAACACTGGGTGTAGCAACCAAAGGTTTGGGAAGATTGGAAGTTCAAGGTCACTCTGAGCTGTTGTGATTGCTTGAATAAAAATGGCCTCTGTAGGCTCATGCTTGGTGGAACTGTCTGAGAAGACGGGGTGGTGTGGCCTTGTTGAAGGAGGTGTGTCAAGAGACGCACACTATTCCATTCCCAGTGTGCCTCTCTGCCTCCTGCTCACAGATCAAGATGGGATCTCTCAGGGGCTGCTTCGGTGTCCTGCCTGGTGCCATGCCCCCACCATGGTGGCGACAGAACAGTACCTCTAAATAAACCCTTCCTGCTGTAACCTGCCTCGGTTGTGGTGCCTTATCACAGAGACAGTAAGGAAAGAAAGACTGGTATATATTGAGTTCCGGGGCTCTCTTTTGAAAGAACCTTTCTCAAACAAACAAACAAACAAAAAATAGGAAAAAAATATAAATGGAAAGACCAATAAAGTGATGCCTGACCCTGCTCAAAAGCAAACCAATCCACCAACCCACCAACCCACCAACCCACCAACCCACCAACCAATCAACCCCACTCACCAACCCACCCAACAATCCACCCACCAACCAAGCAACTAAACCAACCCACCCACCCACCCACCCACCCCACAAAAACAGCCTGTGAGATGGCTCAGTAGATAAAGGTCAGCCTGGGGCACATGGTAAGATTCTGTCTCAAAAACAGACAAACGGGCTGGAGAGATTACTCAGTGGTTAAGAGCACTTGTTGCAGAGGACCTGGGTTTGAATCCCAGCACCCACATGGTGACTCACAAACATCTGTAACTCCAGTTCCAGGGGACCCAACACCCTCTTCCGGTCTCCAAAGGCACTGAGCACAGACACATGGAGGCAAAACACCCACACACATAAAATTAAATAAATAAAAAACAGATAAACAAGCAACAAAAAAACCCAGAAGGGCTAACAAGGCCGTGTGTGTTGGTGTGGAAAAATCTTCACATCATGTTATTATTTTATATAGGTCTGTCAATTTTTCATCATTTTGACTATTACTAGTTTTAGTAGAATACTGAGCCATCTTGAATATCACAGAGAGAATTTCCAATCAATTGTTGTAGTTACTATTGTTTAGTTTCAGGGTTTGTAAAAGAAGACTTATTAATTTTTATTTTGTGTGTATTGGTATTCTGTCTGTCTGTCTGTCTACCATATGTATGCAGTGCCTGCAGAGGTCAGAAAGAGGGCATTGGATCCCCTGGAACTGGAGTTACAGATGGTTGTGGGCTGCCATGTGAGTTCTGGGAATCCAACTCCATCCTCTGGAAGAACAGCCAAAGTTCTTAACCTTTGAGCCATCTCTGCAATCCTTTATATGTTTGCTTGTTTTCTTTTGAGGCTGTGTCTCACAAGGTAGCCCTGGAACTTGCCCTCTAAACCAGGTTAGAGACAGAGAGCTACCTGCCTCTCCCCCCACCCCCGACCCCTGAGTGCTGAGCTAAAGGTTGCTTGCCACCTTTAGCTTCTTTAGCCACCTTCTGGCTGCTCTTTTTCCCTTTTCAGGCAGTCTCTCACAGGCAGGCCTGAGGTTCTTGATCTGCTCAAGCCCTGGACAGCAGATTTGCGCCCACGGGTCAACCTTTCAGTGCGTTTATTGCAGCTATGCTGTGTCATAGCAAATTGCGTGACTGCAGAGAAGTTGAGGCCAGAGCAGGTTAAAGGTAAGACGGCGAGACTCTTGCAACAGATAGTGATGCAATGATCCTCGGCCACAGGATCCATCATGAGAGTGGCACCTGTCCAAGGTGGAAGCGACAAAGATGGGGTGCTGTCCTTGCACAGCAGTTCTCACTGTATAGTCTGTGTGAGGTGCTGGCTGTGGCAGTCTTTTCTCGTTGATTAGCTGTGGAATTTCTTTCTAGATTTCACTTTACTATCTTGTAATGCTTGACAAAGCAATTCCACTTCCATTCATTCGTTTGTTTGTTTTTTTTGTTTTTTGTTTTATTTTGGGGGGGAGGGGTGGCCGGGTGAGATGGAATCTCACATAACCTAGTCTGGCCTTGAATTTCTAATCCTCTTGCCTCCACCTCCCAACTACTGGGATTAGAGGTGTGAACCAGCACAGCAAGAGGATGCTGATACTGGGAATAACACTATGGCTCCAACTATGCTGTGTGAGCACTCACAAACGAGCCACCCCCCCAACCCTCCACTTTGGTTTTGACAACTGCAACAAAAATTCTTGAAGCAGGCCCAGTGACATTCATCTGTACTCCTAACAACTAGGTAAGCCAAAGCAGAAAAATCTCACGTTTGGAACCTGCCTGGGCTATAGAATGGGTTCAAAGCCAGCCTGAGTAACATACTGAAACCCTTGTTTAAAATTAAAAAATAAAATCCTTGATGTTATTGACATTTGTGTAAGTTTAAATGAAAGAGGAATTCCGGGTAGTGGGATTGCTGGATCAAAGTGAATGAACTTTGCAAATATTCATGCATGAGACTCTAGATTTGATCTTATCGATCAAATGACCCTTTGACTGTCATGTGATTCCTTAGAGCTTTGTGACTCCTGTTTTTAAAATACTGTTTTTATAATGTTAGGGAAATACACGTGATTTCTCAGAGGTCAACCCGGGGTATCACAAGAGCCATCTACCTTGTCTTTTGAGACAGAGGTCTCTTACTGGGGCCTGAGGCTTGCTGATGTGGCTGACTCACCAGAGAACCTCAGGGGTCTTTTTCACAAAGCCTGTGGTGCTGGGGAGCAAAGGTCATGGGGGTTGGTGCTTTCCAGCAAGCACAATCCTAGGTGAGCTTTCTTTCCAGACCCTGTCTTCTGTTCTCTCTTTCTTTCTTTCTTTCTTTCTTTCTTTCTTTCTTTCTTTCTTTCTTTCTTTCTTTCTTTCTTTCTTTCTTTCTCTGTCTCTCTCTCCATTTCAATCAAGCTTCTGTGAAACTTCAGGGTTCAAGTGACCCTATCACCCCATTCTCTCAAATACTGAGGCTGTTAGAGCATGCATTGTCCCCAGTCATGTCTTCATCACTTTTTAAAAGACAGGGTCTCATGTAGCTCAGGCTAGCCTAAAATTCTGGCTCTGTAGCTAAGGTTGACTTTGAACTCTGGGTCCTACTGCCTTTGCTGTCAATGTGCTGAAATTATAGGTGTGCTTGCTTTTCAATACTGTGACCAACAGTCTATTATTGAACGTTTCAGCCATGCCACTCTGACTGGTACAAACCAAGCATTCTTTTTATCAGAGTTTTTCTCATTTGCCTTCTTTTTTAAAGTTATAGCTTTTGGCCAAGTGTAGTGATGCAATACATTGCCTGTGATGCCAGCAGTTAGGAGGCTAAGGCAGGGAGGATGGCTCTGAGCTCCATGCCAGCCTGGTCTATGTAGTGAGATTCTGTCCCAAGAAAACAAAAAGAAGCAAATTAAATGAGGGGATGAATAATAAAGTTTTGTTATTTTTAAAAGTCTGGCACGGTGGCTCATGCCTGTCATCCTGGCCCTTTGGAGCTTGAGACAGGAGTGTTGTGAGTTCCGTGACAGCTTGGAGCTTGGACTACCCTGCCTCAAACACACCCCCAAATTATATATATAATATATATCATATAATACATATATATATATATATATATATATTAGCTAGCTATGCAGCATATTCCTATAATCCTAGCACTGGTGAGGTGGAGACAGGAGGATTGCTGTGAGTTGGAGGCTAGCCTGGTCTGTATAGAAAGTTCTAGGATAGCCAGGGCTACATAGAAAAACATTGTCAAGAGAGAGACAGAGAAAGGAGAGGGAGAAGGTGGCATTCTCCTGTAAGCCTAGCATTTGGGAGATGGAAGCGGAAGATCAGGAACGCAAAGTCAGCCTCCTCTACATAAGTTCCTGGCCAGCCTGGACCACATGACTACAGAACAAAACAGAAATAAACTAAGCCTTGGAGACAGTAGAGATGCTTGCTGCAAAGCCTGAAGACCTGAGTTCTGCTCCTGGGATCAATGTGGTAGGATAAACATCTTGGGAGATGTTCCCTGACCTCCACATGTATGCCACGATGTACCCTCTTGCTCATCATACACACATGATCATAATTAAGCTTTTAAAAGCTCTGGCTGGTAGAAACCCTGCCTAGCCTAGATGAGGCCACAGGTTTAATCCCCAGCAGGGGAAAACAGGCTCCTAGTTCCTGGGGCCACCTGATAGAGTTCTAGCAAGGCCAAGTGGGAAGTGGATTTGTACAGCCCACAGTACTCTGGGTTGGGGTGTATGCGCACAAGGCTTGCGTTGCAATGGGTCTGCTCTCTGTGGGCCTATGGGCAAGGATGGCCAGGTGTGTGTCTGTGCCTGAGCACACCAGGTGTGCATTCAAGTGGGTTAGCACGCCAGACAGGTGTGTCTATGTTTGAGGCTGGGCTTGGGTCTGTAGTCGTGCTTGCCATCCTTGTGTGCTCAGGCCCTCGGAGCCTCTAACTGGAGCGGTGAGGACTCCATGGGGGTGGCCGTGGGAGGCCACTAGCCCAGAGCGGGGAAGCCTTGGGAAACAGTCTTTGCTTCTCTGTTCCTTGGCAATTCAGTCACACCTGAAGCTGGGGACACTTGGAACTGGTGACACCGAGTCCATGCACAGAGGAGCAGAGTTCCTGCCCAGATTTTTTGGGAGTAACAGTGAGAAAATGAATAAACACATGAGCAAGAGCTAGTAAGACTTCAGAATCTGCCTACACGCTCTGAGGTCATATGGCCGGAATAAGGAGGGCTGAGAGCAGGGCTGGTTTCAGCCAGTCCCAGCCCCTGCCATGACTTTCACGTGTAGAGCCCCAGAGCCCTGAATCGGCAGCCTGCCTGGAGGGGTTCCTCTGAGCTATCAGCTAGATGTGGATAGGCAGAGTGGGAGAGCTGTGCTCCCTTCGTGTCCCCTGCCTGTAAGGGCTCCCACTGTGACAGTAAAAGTGCTTGGAGAGTGGGGGACGCAGGTGAACGGATGGGTGCCAGCCCGTAGATGAAATGGCAAGCGAGTGTTGGAAATATTCAAGTGTCCTCACTTCCTATACTCTCTGGTGGCCTTTTGGGGGGCTGTTGCTTCATCCCTATGTAAAGGGCAGGAACTTTGGCCTTTTCATCCTTGATCCTTCCCTCACCTCTCCTCGCTCAGCTTCTGGGCCACAACGGTCTCCAGACTTGGCTTCCTTTTTCGGTTGGCCAGAGCTCGGCCTACGGGGGAAGCCAGTACAGGTGCTGTGGACTGGAGATACCAAGGAGGCGAGGCCTGGAGCAGAGAGGGTCCTGAAACTCCCCAAGGGCTGGTGACAAGGGGGCGGTGGCCCCTCCCTCTGGGAGATGAGCTTCCTTCCCGAAGCTCCTTCTCACGCAATGGGCCGGAAGGAGCTGTGAGCCTATTGTTCCCTGGCACGCTATCACCTCCCCAGCTTTTGGGTGGGTAGGAGTGGGAGGAAGTGAGCTGAGCCTGGGCCCTGGCAAGACCCCAGTGCTGGGGCTGCTGGCTCACCCGTGTGCCTGAGGTGTGCACAGCTGCTCATGGCCTGGCAAGCGTGTGGGCTTTGTCCTGCGCTGGGAACACTTTTCCCAGCATTTCTGCTGTGTGCGCACACCCACCTGAGGCCTGACACTTTATACATACTATCTCCTTCAGCCTCTTACCAGCCCTGTGAGGTAGACTTATCAGCCTGGGTTTGTAAGATGAGAAAATCCAGACTCAGGTTATGCAACTGGCTAGCGAAGCTGAGCCAAACCGCCTTCTTATCGCTTTCCACTTCCCAATCCCTGCCAAGGTGAAAAACCTCCTTTAACTGCTGGCCCGACGCAGAAGTGCAGAGATGAAGGAAGGGAGGGGCATGAAAAAGCAAACAAATGTCACCTCACTGTCCTTCTAGAGCTGCCGGTGGGAGAGCACAGGTGGCCTCAGCCAAGACCAGAAGCTGGCTGCCTTCCTCCTCAGATGAGGTGAGGCACACCTGCGCGCTTCTTGCCTAGCAATGTCCCTCGCTGTAACCTGAGAGCTGCCAGCCCAGAAGGATCCTATGAGCACCTTGTCCTGGTAGAGGGACGTTCAGAAAGCAGGACCTTCAGGAACTAACTGGGGGGGGAGGTCACTGAGAGTTGGGGGCTCTTTCTAAGGAGAGGGCAAACTCAGCGGCTGACTCCTCGAACTCCGCAAGCCCTGTTCCAGGAGAAGCAGTGTGCCCTGTTCCAGACCCTTTGTCTCCTCCTTTGCCAACTGGAAAATTCTTGCTTGGGAAGTGAACTGCCTAAGAAATTTACCTGGCAGATCTGGGTGAGAGGGAACTTAGTGATCGGGTTCATCTCCCTAGGGAACAAGGGTATCCGGGGAGAGAGATGACCCTGACAGTAAAACGGCCAGGAAGCATCACCTGGCCCAGTGCCCCAGCTCCTTTCCAAAAGGGCAAGCCACTGTGGAATCCTAGCACTTGGTCTGTGGAACTGTCAGCAGACCCTGTTTTGGATTCTTTAGGTCTAACTGAGAACTAGAGTGAGCTTGGTTTTCATTGTTAGTAGAAAGACCAGAAAGGTGACAGCTGGCAACCCTTGTGCACCTCTGCTTTCTTCTGTGACATTATTTCCCACGGGCCTGTTGTATTGGTTTCACCTCCCGGGGTAGTCTGGGTACTGTGATTAAATCCCTACCTTGCTTCACCACTGAATTGCAATTTCCAGGCCGGGAGGGTGGGGAGGGCGGCGAGGGAGGAGGCGAAGCAATTGGACCTAAGCAATTTAAAGGAAAGGATTGGTGGGAGATCCTTAAGATGAAGATCTGGGGACCTGAGCGGCATAGAATGTGGGGTCCTGTGAGGCCCCACACCCTCCACTGGGAGACAGAGGCAGGAGCCCACCTTAGGCCCTGCCTACCATTTCATCTTTGCCCCAGTTGTCCATCCCTGGTGTGCCTTACTTCAGTGTTTTCCCACCTCCTGGAGTGAGAACAGCCTGAGGTGTCTGTCCAGGGACTGCCCAGGACAGAGCGGGACAGAACTGGCTCCATCCGCCTCTCACGTGATGTCAGGGACAGGAGTGGTAAAGAGCAAAGTCTCTATGTCCAATTCTTCCTACCTTGGCTCTGGCCGGAGCGGAGCCCGAGGCTACCTGGTTAAAGATTGGCCAGGTGTGCGTGAGAAGCTCACGGCAACCCCAGTCCACACGCCGTCAGACTGGGCAGTGACCATTAGATGACAATCAACAGACCTGTCCTAGACCTTGCCAGGAAGCGGAGCCTTGCTGAGCTTGGATCGAAGACGTGTGGAGATGTCTACCTGTTGTCTCCTAAGGCTTTGTGCCACTGGGGTACCCCAGCGTATCAGTCAGTGGTTGCAGAGGAATAGCAGTGCTAGAATGAATACATATGATGAAATAAAATGTGGTTGGCTCGTACAAAATGGGCGAAGCAGACACTCACCACTGAGAAGCAAAGGGAGATCCCAACGAGGTGGTGCCTTTAATCCCAGCACTGGGGAAGTAGAAACAGCAGGATCTCCGAGAGTTTGAGGCCAGCCTGATCTACATAGTGAGACCATGCCTCAAAATGAACAACAAACAAATCCCACAAACCAAAAACAAACCAAACCAAAGAAGTAAAGTTGAGCAGGAAAAGTAGCAGCTTTTTGCTTTTTTTTTTTTTAACCTGACATGTCTTTCTGTCCATTCTCATGCTTTCCTTTAAAAATATATTTATGGGGGCTGGAAGAGCACTACCTGCTCTTCTAGAGCTCCTGAGTTCGATTCCTAGCAGCCGCATGGTGGCTCACAACCATTTATACTGGGATCTGATGCCCTGTCCTGGCATGCAGGTGTACATGAAGATAGAATACTCATATACATAAAATAAATACATAAATCTTCAGAAAAAGTTGCATATATACATGAAATAAATCAATCTTTAAAAAAAATATGTATATATGTGCTGGGCATGGTGGCACGTGTCTTTAATCCCAGCACTCAGGAGGCAGAGGCAGGTGGATCTCTGTGAGTTTGAGGCCAGCTTGATCTACAAAGCAGGTCTAGGATGGCCAAGGCTACATAAAGAAAGCCTGTCTCAAAAAACCATATATATATATATATAATATGTAATATGTAATGTATATATAATTACATATATTATATATGTGTAATTTTGTGACCAGTGTTTTGCCTACATGCATGTCTGTGTACCATATGTTTGCATGATGCTTGAAGAAACCAGAAGATCTCTTGGGACTGGAGTTATAGATAGTTCTTAGCCACCATGTGTTTGCTGGGAATCAAGCCTGGGTCCCCTAGAAGAGCAGTCAGTGTTCTTAACCACGGAGTCATCTTTCCAGTGCCCTCACCTTGATTTCTGGGCTGCTGTTGGAGAGTGCTGCCCGTCCACTCTGGGGCCAGTCTCTCCTCAGTTAATCCTTCCTGCAAATGCCCTCACAGATCCATCCAGAGATGTGTTTCTTAGGTGATCCCAGATCCAGTCAAGTTAACCATCAAGATTAACCATCGGTACATGCCCACTTGTGCAATAGTGGCATGACTGCTATGGCCCAGCCACTTTCTAGTTGATTTTGAGGTCTGCTGTCAAGAATTCCTAGCTGGGGAGCTCCCAGGCCCTAATGGAATAGCTACTACTGTAGATTTCCTGAGTGGGTGTGTTGTCAAAGTGCCTTCTTAATTTTTTATGTCCACATATTAGTGCTACTCTCAGTTTTGATGAGAGAAGCTTCTTTTACGGTGGGCAAAGTCACCGCAGAGACTTGTAACTAGTTAAGGTGCTGAGAATAAGTGGCTGTTAAGCGCCCAGCCCGAAACGGAACATCTGTGTCACTCCTTTGAAGGCTTAGGGAAGAAGAGGTGGAAAGACTGTGTGGGCCGAGGAAGGGGTGGCTGCTGTGACATGCTGTTTTCCAGGCATGGCAGGGCCGTTGCACCCTTGAACTCACAGCAGCGCTGATTAGCTGACAAGACTAGGCCAGTCAGTGCTCAGTCATAAATGGGAGAGGAGATCATGAGCCCCCATTCTTTTCCAGTATTGGCAGTTAATGGTTCCTGGAGGAGGTGGAGACATTTTCTTCAGTGGTGGAACCACTGTACGTTTCCTATGCTCCTGTAAATAACCCCTCACCCTTGGGGGACACACACACACACACACACACACACACACACAGAGAGAGAGAGAGAGAGAGAGAGAGCTATGGAATCAGAAGGAAGACTGGTGGGGAAGAGGACAGGAGTCAGTGTGAGTGGGAGGGTGACAGGGAGGGTAATGGATATGAATATACTCAAGTACATAAAACACACCTATGGCAGTGTCATAATTAAAACCTGTTATCATGTACAGCTAATATGTATTATAAAAAGATTAGCTATCATGCCCAAGGAGCCTTCCACCAGTCTCTGGAGGGAGGTCCACGTTCTCTCACACTGGAGCCAAGGCGCTCAGCAAGGAGTCCCAGAACAAGGTCACTGCTCACTCTAAGGGCTGGGCTCTATCTTCCTCCTTAAACGGCTGTTTCTGAGCAGGGGGATTTCCTTTGAAGTGTGGAGCTCTGTCTTCTTCTTCTAGTTTTAGGTGTTCAGGATTGCTTTATGGCCTGATCAGGCTTGATCCTGGGGCATCGCAGTCTCTCGTTTCAGACTGAGGTTGCCCAGGGCAGAGATGCTCCTTTCTGAGTCTAAGAGTTGAGCTGAGTCTTCTAGTTGGAATTCCTTGAGGCTTTTGCCTTGTGCTTGAAGATAGGCATGTCATAGACAGGTACAGCCCCAGAAATGGGCTCCTAAACATTATCATTCTTGCTTCCTTTTCAAGAAGATTTAACTTATTTCTAGATTGAGTATAGCTGTGCATGTGTATCTGTGTTTGAGAGTTAGCGCACAGAGAGATCAAAAGCAACTGATCCCCTGGAGATGAAATTACAGACAGTTGTGAGCCCCCTGATGTGGCTGCTGGGAAATAAAGCCCAGGGGAGCAGTACCTGCTCTAACCATTGAGCGCTCTCCAGAGCTTTGAATTAAGTTGACCAAAGGCCAAGCGGCATCCTGCTTGGAAGGTGGCGGTTGTGGGTCAGAGCACCCACCACTTTCTCAGCTCTCACGGTCATCCACTTCCTCTTTACTAAGCCCTCAAACGGTTGACGCAGAACCTTCTTGGAAATAAGTTTGGTTTGTTCTTATTTCAGATTAGAGAATCATTACTTGTAGGACATATTTGTTTGAACTTTATGAGTCATAAAGAAAGCAAAAATGAACCAAGAGATCAAGAGTGCAGATGGAGCCCAGCATGGTGGCACACGCCTTTAATTCCAGCACTCGGAAAGCCAAGGCAGGTGAATACCTGTGAGTTTGATGCCAACCTGGTCCACATAGTGAGCTCCAGGCCAGCAAAAGACTACACAGTGAGGCTCTGGCTCAAACCAAAACCAAAAAACAGCAAAAACATCCCAGGGCTCTGGCCCTGAAACGCTACTCTGAGCTCTACAGTCTTTCCTTCTGTGTCGTCCTCTTCTCCCTCCTCCTTCATTCCTCCTGTACATTCCACCATCATTTT